>NC_137078.1:65337355-67737355 GCF_951640355.1 Cnephaeus nilssonii | reverse complement strand
GTGTGAGTTGCTGGGAGGGAACAGAATGGAGGAGGTGACAGGAGAGGGGTGGTACACAGGAGGACAGCTGTGTGCAGGGGACACACAGGGTCCTCTGGCCGGAGAGATGGGGGCAGGTGGGGGCGGTTTAGCGAAGGGGAGATGAATGAGTTGGGCTTGGGAGATGCAAGAGCAACTTCAGCAGCTCCTTTTCTGAGTGCCCAACTGTGGCAGCACGTGCCAAGCACTGTAGGCCCAGCGCCCCTTTAGCGCCCACACCCACCTCTGCAGTGAGAGCAGAACTCAGCGCTCGTGGATCAAACCCTGACTCATCCACTGGCCAACCCTGTGGCCTGGAGCGAGCGATTTAACTCCGCTGGTTCTTAGTCTCTTGCCCTGTGAAATGCAGGTAACAGGAAATTACCCCACAGGGTGGTTGTGAGTGCAGAGGAGGGTGGGAGGGAAGGGGAAGGAGATGCGGAAGGTCCGGTTCCACAGCTGTGGCCTCTCAGGGAGGCCACCCCTCAAAGGGCTCAAAAACTGTTCCTTAGGATCTCTTCCACGCATGGTGTCGGAGCTGGGATTTGAACCCAGGCCCGTCTGACTCAAAGCCCCTCAACCTGCTGCCAAGATGACTAAAAATCACAAGAGGGCCAGCATCTGAGCACAGGTCTTCTATGCACTAACGTCCTTTCTGCTCTCTACATGAATGTTTCCCCGGTGCCCCAAGCCCACCTCTGACCCTCATTCCTCCATCTGGGCTGCGCCAGGGCTGTCCTGGGCCCTGGGCCCTGGCTCCTGTCCTCTATGCTTCCCTCGGGCACATGGCTGTCACTCAGAGTTCTCACTCTCTGCTTCCTTGTCCGTCTCCCCACTGAGTTCCTGAGAGCGGGGATGTGAGAGCAAAATTTGAACAAAAGTTGGGATATTAGAATATTTCTCAAATACAAAGCTTCCCTTTGACAGTGGCAAGTAGGAAATGTATGTTAATAAACCATGGTGCTGGCAGTTTTAAAATATTAATGATTTCTAGAATTGAAAATGCAAATAGCTGTCTGGAACTCTTCCGCTTGGCATTAAAGAGAAGGGCTTCGAAAGGACACCTGGGAAACTCAGGCTGGGAGAACAGGGCCTTGCGAGAAGACATGGAGACAAATAGACATTTGCCACCTTGTATTGCCACTTTAGCACCATTAAGCTGCGAGCCTCCATTCTTCCCGGAAGTCAAGCCAATCACACAGTGGGACTTGAAGGCATAGCTTTAAAGTGAGCCTGTGCGGCTTGTCCATTGAGTTCAGCATGCACATATGAAGCACCTACTGTGTGCCAGTGAGGAGAGGGTGCAGAGCCTGCTATGTTGGACCAGAAAGGTGGGGTGGAGGAGGATGTAGTAGAAGAGAGAAAAGAAATCCTGGCCGGCCCTGGGTCAGCTCAGTCCACAGCTGGGCTGTGAACTTGACAGAGTGAGGGGGCTGGTCTGGAGGGAGCTCACAGGGCAAACAGCGCTCACACTGTGCAGCCTTGTCTAGGATGCCTCACGTATCCAGCACCAGCACCGCCTTTATTTAACTCCGGATCACTGCAGTGTGCTCTTCTCAGCCCCCAGACCGGCCAACTTCATTTGCTTATTATTTTTTTCCTGTTACCTGGTTACAAGACAGTGAGTTGGTGGAGATCAGCACTGTGACTGCATCATCCCCCATCTCGGGTGCCCAGCACTCACAGGCGGAGGCAAGGGGCCCGTGGAGTGAGTGGACCGTGGAGTTCTCTCAGGCCCTGAGCAAGAGACGGGGGCTGTGGAGTGTGCGTGGTCCTGAGTGGGCGCTGGCCCTTCTCACCTGTTGCATAGGGACCAGGGGAGAGCAGGGGAGTAGGATGGCATCCAGAAGGTGGCTGGCTGCGTGCAAAGGCCGGGCGGTGGGGAGAGCTCTGAGGGATGGATGTGTAAAGGCAGGCCTCACCGCTGCAGCCACCCAGTGTGACCTTACCCATCACCCCCACCAGGAGGTCACCTCCACTGTGGCATGGGCTGCTGAGTGGGCCCAGCATCTTGGTGCTGTCGGGCTGCCCGCCTGACAGACAGGCTAGGCCGTCACTGCCCCGTGGGAGATCCTGGGGCACACCGGCCCCTTGCCACCTGCCACCTGCGGATGGGTTCACGTGTCGGGCAGTCAGGAACCATGTTCTGGGAGGGCCCCATCTCTTTATGGTGCTTTTGCAAGTTTCCGTCCTGGGTCACTTTGTGCTCATAGACCAGCTCTCATAGGTGAGCCTCTCCCCTTCTTCCCAGGAGTCAGGAGATACCTCCCCATCATCCCGTGCCCCCCAGAGTTCTCCTGAGACTGGACAGGCCCTTTGTTGGGGAAACCATGCGTCTAGATCTGGGTCGTTCTCAGCCCTTTCCTGCTTCCTCTGGCTCCTTGCTGGGATCTGGGTGTGAGGTTATGCGCACAGGAAGCCCTGGATAAATGGGACGTAGAGGAGGAAGCCTGGGATTTGGAGTCAGACGGCCTGGTTCGGTCCTGGCATAGCTGCTCACCACCTGTGGGGGCTGAGGGTGGAGTCGGAGCACCTGCCCTCTGGGAGGCTGCCAGGCAGGGTGAGGTTACCTCTGTAACATGGCCCCGGTGCCTACAGAGCCGATGCTCAACCACAGAGCTTCCCTGACTCTCTCTTCCCTGCCTCCCGGAGCCTGGTTCTGTATCTGACACGCTGGTATTTGGGCCCCTCTAAGTCCGTGATTGCAAATACCTTAATCCTCCTCCTTTACCCTTTGAGAAACGCCTTTTCTCCTCCTCATGCATGGCTTCCGTTTCCATTATCCATCCATCCTGTTTGCCCTAGGCTCCGTGAGCTCCTGGAAACACTGCATCTCTATTATCTTAGGACCTCTTGTCCTGTTCCCAGGAAGGGACTGTGTGAGAGATTATCATCTTGATGTGTGCGTGTTTTCTTGTCCACTCCCCACCCCCACGACCTCTCCTTGTTGTTCCTGACCAGTGTGGTCTGATCAGAGCCAGCCCAAGCCAGCTCTGGGGTCACAGTATTTTAGACCTGGAGGGGCTGAGAGACCACCAAGCCCTGCTCCATCTTTCTACAGATGGTGTAGTTAGAAGACCCAGACCCAGAGAGCATGCTCACGCTGGTCCAGAGCTTCTCAATTGTGGCTGCCTGTTAAAAGAAACATTTGCATGAGCTCCTCCCCCAGAACCTTGGTGGGGGCTGGGAGAGAGTGGGCTTGAGCATAGAGAGCTCTAAAAAAAACTCCCAGATGGTTCTACTATGAAGCTGGGGCTGAGAACCAGAGAGTAAAATGTTTCTTGCCAATGCACTACCCTTACATATCTGAAAAAAAGTATTAAATCACTATCCACAGGAGAGTGTTTCTGAGGGGAGATAGGACAACCACAGGGGAGGGCCCTAAGATGAGCATCTCCCTCTGCAGGCAGGCAGCACCTGAATGGGTGTTATTAACCAGCACTTACTTTACTTAACAGACACATCCTATATAATAAAGAGGTAATATGCAAATTGATCATCACGCCCTCACACAAGATGGTCACCCCATGTGGTCACAAGATGGCTGCCACAAGATGACCGGCAGGGGAGGGCAGTTGGGGGCAACCAGGCCTGCAGGGGAAGGCGGTTAGGGGTGACCAGCTGGCAGGGGAGGGCAATTGGGGCGATTGGGCTGGCAGGGGAGCAATTAGGTGTTGATCAGGCTGGCAGGGGAGTGGTTAGGGGGTGATCAAGCTGGCAGGCAGAAGCAGTTAGTGGCAATCAGGCAGGCAGGCAGGCAGGCAAGTGGTTGGGAGCCAGCAGTCCTGGATTGTGAGAGGGATGTCCGACTGCCGGTTTAGGCCTGATCCCACAACTGGAAGTTGGACATCCCCCGAGGGGTCCCATATTGGAGAGGGTGCAGGCTGGGCTGAGGAACACCCCCCTCCAGTGCATGAATTTCGTGCACGGGGCCTCTAGTCTCTATATATAAAAGCCTAAGTGACCGTTACAACTGGACAACCTGACGACCGGATGACTGGAAGACTGGCCGGTAGCTATGACACACACTGACCACCAGGGGCAAACACTCAATGCAGAGCTGCTCCCTGGTGGTCAATGCACTCCCACAGCCAACCTCCCACAGCTGGCTAATCTCCCGCGGTCCCTCCTCCTGGCCCGGCTGGCCCTGATGGGGACTGGGTAAGACAGCCCTGATTGGCCCCAATTGCTGGCCAGGCCAAGGGACCCCACCCGTGCACGAATTTGTGCACTGGGCCTCTAGTATTTATATAAGATTTAGTAGGTACCAGACACAGTTCTAAGTGCTTTACAAATACCACCTTATTTACTCTTCAGAGCATGACTATGAGAATGTCCATTACGATCCCCATTTTATAGATGAGAAGACTGAGGTACAGAGAGAGGTGAATTAATTTTCCCAAGGTCACACCCAGTGAGTGGCGGAGTCACTGCTCTGGTGCGTGGGTCCCAGCTTGTAACCATGACGCTGTCAGCTCTCCAGGTCTCACTCCACACCTGTGCACTGACAGCATGTTCAGGCCCCAGGGCCTTCCCGGATGAAAGGGGGCTGCCAGAGGTGGGACTGGAGTCTCTGAAACCAGTAACCCCAGAGGCTACCGAGAACCTGGGGCTCACGAGCCTTTCCTCACTTGGTCTCTGATGAAGCCATAGCTCAGCAACTTTCCTCCCTCATAGCTTCAAACCGGGTCTGCCTGACTCACACCCAGTGCCCAGAGATAGTCCAGGGTGGAATGTGTACAGAGTCAGGTTTATCCTGGAAGCCTTATCTTAGGAGCATATTACAGCACTCTATAAAAACACCCTCGGGAACTAAGTTCTTGTAAATTCAATTTTTAAAACTTATTTTATTCAAGAAAGATTCCATTCCATCCAAGTCATGAATCCACGAAAATAGTAGAGCTATATAATTTTCAAACTCAGGTTACAAGGGTTTGTGTCTTTCTCTAACTGGCTGCAGAAATGTCCATTGTGGAAATAGATGCAAACAGCGAGGCCTTCGCTGGTGCCCCACACCCCAGCAGCTCACTTTCTCTCACACAGTCCACGGGCCTTCGGTCAATGCCCACCCAGAGGCTTTGCTGCTCCGGTGGACAGCCTGGCTAATGTGATATCGACAGCCTGCCTGTTTGGACACTAAAGCTTCTTTTACCAAGAACTTGGTGAATCCAATTTTGAGTAGCATGCCTAGAGTGTTAGCCATGATCTCCGTTCCATTCTGTTGAGCGCCTGCCATGGGCCCAGCAGTGATGCTGTGGTCTCGAATTTAGTGCACAGGAGTTCTTTACCCAAGAACCGATCGTATGTTTCTGATCTAACAGTTGAAACTCCAATTCACTGGGACAACCTTGGTCAAGGCTCTTTCTCTCTCGGTGCCTTGGCTGTAAAATGGAAGAGAGCAATTAGACCAGCTCTGATGTCTCTGTTCTGTGGCCTCCTGTGCCACATCAGGCAGCACCTAATTTCTTGGATCCTCACTGGCGCAAACAGGACTTACTAAGGGAGAGCTGTGGTTAAGCGAAGTTGATTGCTTGTTAACCCATTGACAAGGGTGTATGCTTTTAAATCCATTCTCAAGGACTGCTGCCTGCCTGATGGCTTCCTTGCGAAGTTCATATCTTCTTGACACAGTCCTTTTGTTTTGGCCACATTGATGCAGCTACTCTGACACGATGTTTTGGTTTGGGGACATTTTGACACAGCTGAGAAAACAAATCATTACACCTTCAGCTTTCTAAAAAGCAATACCAAATAATATGCCAAGGAGACATTTCTCTACCTCCCCTCATCCCAGAACTCCCTCCATCCCTGATGGCCACTTCTGGCAAGGGGCTCAGGGAGGGGAGAGAAGGAGAGGGTGGGCTCTAGGTCAGGGCTGGTGATGAGGGAGGCAGGGGCAGTGAGGGACTGGTGGGAGGGAAGGGAGTGAAGATCAGACAGGCACCAGTATCAGGGGGTCTGTTTCACCCGGTATGTAGTAATTTTCAAAAGCAATTTTACATTTAGATGCAGACATTTCAAAACTCTTTCATCAAAACAACCATGTCAAAATGCCCTTCTTTGTCTCAAACAAAGGAAATAAATGCCAAAAAGAGAAGAACAAGACAGAGCTTCTGCCCCCAAAAAGCTCAGAGTCACCAGAGGGGAAAGGCGGAGAATGAAAGAAAAACAAATTACTATCCTGCCACTGTAATAGCAGAAGGGGCTGGGAGGGAACCAGGCAGGGAGTGCCTGGCTCTGCCTGGGGGTGGAGAGGGTCCCAGGAGAAGGGGATGACTCAGCCCAAGGAATATTTGTTGAAATGATGAGAATAGCAAATGTTAATTGAGGGCTTACCATGTGACAAGCACTGTTGTTAGTGCTTCATTTTAACTTATTCATTCCTCACAAAGGCCCAATAATACGACTATTATTATTATTCCCATTTTATGGTTGAGGAGACTGAGGCACCCAGAGTTCCAGGGACTTTCCCAGACCACACAGACAGTAAGTGGCGGAGCCTGCTCACACCCCTGCACTCTGTAGCCTCTCTGTGAGGGAACGGGCAGAAGGATCACAGGCTTTAATATTCGTCAGACTGGAGTCCACTCTGTTCTCACAGCTTATCTGAGCTTGGACAATCAGCTGAGCCCCCACCTCTTCTTATGCCTTATTCCTGTGCCCCCTGCTTCCCCAGCACACATCACTCAATACCTCTAGCTGTGTTGATTGACTCTGTAAATATGCCATTGGCACGTGTCTCTGCCAGGTGCAACGTTAGACTGGGGTCCCTGTGGTCATGGAGCTATGATTCTGCTGGGAAGAGACCTGAGGGTGAGGAGCCGGCCCCACAGGACCCAGGCGGGTCTTCCAGATGGAGGGCAGAGGAACTAGAACAAGCCAGGTGTGAGGCAAGGTGAGCAGGTGAGAGTGGTGCGAGGGGGCGTGGGGATGGGCAGGGGACAGGCAGGCCAGGTCAGGAGCTTGGACTTGCACGGGAAGCCACTGCAGGACAGGACCCAGGAGAGTGACCACTTCCAGAGGAGGAATGAAGGAGAGGCAGGGCGGTGTCATAGTTCAGACCACACAGGATGGGGGGAGCATCCGCAGGGGCAGCAGTAAAATCTCCCTATTGAGCACCAAAGTGCCTCCTAAACTGTGAGGTGCTGGGCACCTGGGGGTTTACTTGCTGTAATTACTCCTGTTTCCCCCACCGCTGACCCTTCCTTGCGTGCGTGGTCTCTGCCCTCCCGTGGTCTGGTGAGGTGTGTGGTGGTTTGTTTTCTCAGACCCCAGAACAACCCAGCGGCCCTGCGTCCTCTGAAGATGTTGTGTTGAGAGAGAAAAAAATTACTCTTTAATAGAAATACTTTTCCTTCATTAAATGAAATCTCCAAAGCCCAGTAGCGTTTTCGGTGCTTATATAAAGCTGCCAGTGGGGATTTGAGATTCAAAGTGGTATTTTTATACAAGTCGATGAGATCTCAATAGGGAAGAAAGCACGCGCTCCCAATCTAAATTCCTCCAGCGTCGGCGCCGAGCCTGCGCTCTGGGCCGGTGGCCTCCCTCCCAGCCCCACCTGGACTCTTCTCCAGTGCACTGGGGCGCTCATAGTACTGGTTCTCTGTTTGGGGAAGTTGTGTTGGTAGTGTCTTTCCAAGACTACAAACCATTTAAGGTGAATTTCTGTTTGCACCTCAACTCTGATAACTTTGTATAGAATCTCAAGACTTGGTAGGAATTTGAGTCAGAAGCGGATGACACACACTTGCACCCGCACACCTGTAACTACAGACTTACCTTTGTATCTCATGTAGCTGGGAATAGACCTAGTTCTGTAGAGGTGTCAGAAGAAAGACAGGGTTCAAAGTCCAGCTATCATGCTTGCTAGCTGGGCTGGGCTGGGCTGGCCTCGCACTTACCCCCAGGTCTACTATCTGCACTGTGGGGAAAACAGCACCGTTCTCGCCCAGCCCAGTGACCTGGATCACAATGTAGGAAAAGGGCTCAGCGCATGGTCCCTGCTCAAAACCTCTTCCTCTTCACCACTTCTCACCTGACTGTTGAATTAGAACCCACTAGAACCATCAATTTTATAGCAATTATTCTGGTTATCTATTGCTAAGTAATAACCTCCTCCACTCCCCACCCTCCTCAAATGTAGTGTTTACAGTGACGATTGTTGTGGCTTTTGTGGAGAAACTACAGTCCGCCAGCTCCTCCCTGCTCCATCCTGTCCGGGCCTTTGCCTGGGCCGACACTGACGGCTCACTCCCAGTTGTGAGCTGCACAGGGCGGGCCCTCTGGAGCCACAGAGCAGGTTAAGGAACAGATCGCTCATGAGCACCACCATGCCAGCTCCTGTGAGGGGAGGAAAGGCAGTAAGGTAGGGTCTTTAACACAAAACAGAAAAGCAGCCAAAATCTAAAAGGCACTAACTTTTGAGTTAATGAGACAACCGCCCCTCCCACCCCCTCAATGGTTTTTTTGTTTTGTTTTGTTTTGGCCCCTTGGCGACACCAGGCTTTGGAGTCTGGGAATCTGGCCCTCACTCCCCTTCACCTGGGCTCCCTCACCCAGGAGACAGGGGCTGTCTCCTCTCACAGGGCTGATGGAGGCTGAGACTGGCAGCTAGCAGATGCTCAGTAAATAGCATCTATTAAAAGAAGGTTTAGTGCTCTGTCTGCCTCGCAGCATCCCAGGGCCTGCCCATCAGCCCGCATTGCTGGGAAGGCAGGAGAGGGCTCCCTCTTGACTAGCAGGCGGGCTGAACTCTCCCCTTTTACCGTGGAAAATCCATTACTGGGAAGTCATTTGTCAAAGCCAACTGCTCAGCTGCTTTAATTTACATATTTATCAAGTTTGATTAGAATGTATTGTCTTCGACTTTCATCCCCGCTTTCACCTCTTCCTGCCCTCTCTTCCTGGGAAACGGTTGGTGCCGTCCTTGTTGCAGAAGGGCATGGCCTAATTCAGTTTGCATTTGCTAGTAAGCCGGAAACTGAACCTGGCGAGGTATTTCTGGAGGCTGGGAGAGAATTCAAAAGGCACAGCGCATGTTAGGGAAAGCCTGGCCCTCAGGCCTAGCCTGCTTCAACCAGAGAGCAATAGGTACCCTCCCACTATTCCATTAGTATTCATTGAGCACCTTCTGTATGTGAGGCACTGGGAATACAAATTGGAAAAAAGGTAGGCAAAGTCATGGCTGTAGTGTCTTTTAGCATCTAGTGACCTCAGTTTCTGCAACCGTAAGAACAGGCAGTTGGACCAAGTGATCTGTAAGTTACTGTTTTTGAATGCATATTATTTTGAACATACCGGTTTTATGAATCAGCTTGATGCATTGGATCATTTAATTCTTACAAAATCCATATGAGGTTGGTATCATTGTTCTCTCATCATGCAGACGAGGAAATGAACCATCTCAGAGCTCAAGGTCATGTGTGCCAGGACTTGGATTCAACCCTCCTTCTATCTGACTTTAGAATTCAAGTTTATAGACCCAAAGCCAGGCTGGATCTTTCTCCTCCTCCACTAATCTTTGAGCTCCTGGATGGCAGTGTCTGATTCCTCCCTGTGTCCCCAGGGACCAGCCTGAAATGTGGTATATGAAAATACCCATTGTGTGCGTGTGTGTGTGTGTGTGAGAGTGTGTGCGTGTGTGTGTGTGTGTGTGTGTGTGTGTGTGTGTGGTGAGGAGGGGGCGGGGGGCTCTGCTCCTGTGGCTGTCAAGGTGAGAGCATTGGCAGCTGGCCCTGGCCCTCTGTATCACAAGCCCATTGCTTCTTGGCTTCCCTTCACTTCCTTGGCAAGCACCCACTGGGCATTTCCCCGGCATCAGGGACATTGCCCGAGGCAGCCCATGTGGTGGGAGGAGGCTGTTGGACGTTGGAGCTCTATGCCCTGCTCTCCAGACCTGACTGAACCGGCTAGTTGAGTGGCCCGAGGCGAGTCACTGTCCTTTCTGGGTCTCCTTCATCTCCACAGGCTTTGCGGTTCTGACGGCCTCTGTGGGTCTCCTGTAAGCTGGAGGCCTCCTTACACTTTCTCAAGCCAAACGAGCGGTTTTAATCTGCAGTGGACAGGTGAGGGGTACCGGAGAGGCACCTTGTCCCAGAATGAACGCATATGCTTTTCAATGGCAATAATCCCTGTTCTCCTCTCCAGCTCATCCAGGGCAGAGCACCCGATCCCCCGCCTGGAGCACTTAGGAGATTTGAGATTCTGGGAGATCTAGTGTAGGTGAGGATGGCAGGGCTGGGAGCGGGGAACTGAAAATAAACTTTGCTAACACGACTGTTTTCTCAAGAAGACCAGATGCTGGGCATCAAGCGGAACATCGCGGCTTTGGGTCCTGCCTGAGCGAGGCAGCAAGTGATTTACGACCGGATGAGGGGCCAAGATGAGCTCTGTGGGTTCAGAGGGGGGTGAAGCCACTGTGGTCTGGCACTGTCTGCAAAGGCTTTTTGGAGGACTTGGTGCAAAGATACAAAATCTAAGAAATTAAAGTTTGCTTGGGAAGATAATAATAGGCCAATCAGAATAAAGGAGAATATTCCCTTGGGGAACTGGTTCTCAGCCAGGGGCTATTTTGTCTCCGAGGAGACATGGGACATTTAGTGAGGTCTGAAGCTGTTTGTAATCGTCATAACTGGGTATCGGGGTGCCCCTGGCATTTAGTGGATAGAGGCTAGAGATATTGCTGTACGTGCACCCCCCAGCACCCCACCGCCCCCGCCACACACACACACACACACACACACACACACACACACACACACACACAGTTATCCAGCTCCAGATGTCAATAGTGCTAAGAAACCCTATTTCTGTGGCTTGTCATTCAATAAATGGGGCAGGGACTTAAATGTCCATCCCTTATCTCGTGAGCTGGGGATTATTATTCTCATTTTACAGGAAACGGAGGCTCAGAATGTATAAGTAATTTGCCCAAAACCTCACAGCCAATAATCTGGGGCCTGGATGTGAGTCCTGGTGCAGTTGCCAGGAAGCCAGCAGGCTTTCAATTTGACCCCATCAGGGGACAGAAGAAACACAGGGGCCAGTGTTCCCCTCAGCACCCCTCACCCAGCTCCCCCTGCTGTGGGACTTGCCCTCAGTCAGCTTGGCTGAGCCAGCCCTGGACATCGGCTTTCAGCTCTCCTCTCTACTCAAACACACTCCCTGGTCTCCACTGCCCCCAAAAGCTCTGTTGATGCCTCCTAACCCTTCATTTTCTCCTAACATTATATACAAGAAATTCTGCACCTTGAGCATGTTCTCCCTAAAATTCAAAGCCCCTGATCCCTCTTTATTGTCAGATCAACCACAGGGATACCCTTAGGTTGCCTTCAACATGACGAATTTTGTAGGGAAAAGTACAGAATTATCGTGCTGATGAAATCAGATGCAATCCAACATGAACACCAGGGCGGTCAAGGACAAGTCCTGGGTGAGTGTTAGATTCCTCACTGCCTTCTCAGAAGAGGTACATCTGAGCAGAGCCTGGGAGGCTGAGTAGGAGTAAGCCAGACAGACAAGCTGGGGGCTGGCATTCCAGGCAGAGAGAAAAACATGAACCCAAGTGTGGGAGAACGTGGCCTGCGGTGGAGCTGCCAAGAGTTAGCCGAGGCCAGGCCTGTGGAGGGGCATGGCCACCAGAGATTAGAGATGCTGGGGGAAGGAGGCTGGGCTCGCCTGGAGGACAGCAGAGAGCTGCTGAGTGTTGTAAGCAGAGGGAGAGGTATGCTACCATCTGCATTTTAGAAATTCCACTTTGGGGGCCAGGTGGAAGATGGACAGACAGGAATGATGTTGACATAGGGAGACCATGGACAAGACTATGCTGGCCATGAGAGGGCCCTCAGACAGGTACCGGCTAGCTATGCTGTTACTGCCACCAAGATTTCTTTTTCTCCAGCTTTGTGTGGTGTGGACCTTTTTGGGCCCTGGAGTATTGAAGAGACTGCAATTGATCTGGCTTAGAAACCAATATGAAGGAATTTTCTCAGAAAATGAAAAAGGCTTAGAGGTAAAAATAAAAACTGCACATAATACCTCACTCACCATGATAAGTTATTGTCAGGAGAGGTAGGGAAACCAAACTGGTAATGTGAACTTTGAGGAGATTTTTGTCCTTAGAGAGTCCAGCTAGTGCTCTTTGGGGCCTTCTTCTAGCACCTTCACCATCCACAGATCCACGGATAATTTGAGGCTCTTCATCTTCATCTTCTTCATCTTCATCTTGGCACCGAGAGGTTATGGCTCTGGTCCTCACTGAATTTGTCATCTATAGACAAGTTCATTAGTTAGCTATTACTCTAGAATTCAGCATTTATCATCTCTCAGATTCTTCAGGGTCAGGAATGTGGGAGCAGCTGACCTGGATGGTCCCAACCCTGGGTCCTCCATGAGGCTGTAGTTGGTTATCAGCAGGGCTGCACTCATCGGGGCTGGAGGCCCCCTTCTAAGCTCACTCCTTGGTTTGGACTGGCTTCAGTCTCTCTCGGCTGTTGTCTGGATTCTTTAGTTTCTCCCCACATGGGCCTTCCCACAGGCCACCTGAGTGTCCTCATGTGATGGCAGCTGGATGCCCCCAGAGTGAGTGATTCCCGAGAGAGACGATGCACTCACGATGGAAGCCTAATCTCCACAGGGAGGTGTCAGCACACCCAGAGCATCCTCTCAGTTAGAGCAAGTCTCTAAGTCCAGCCCACAGCTAAGGGGAGGGCAGGGGAGAGGAGTGCCTCTCCACCTCTGGAGGGAGGAGATGAACACAGAATTTGTGGGTGTATTTTTTAAATCCCCATAAGGACCTTATTTAATCTTTGAGAGATGATATGACACTGTGCTTAAGGGCATAAATTTCAGGTCCATAAAGACTTAGGTATAATCCTGGCTCCCACATTTGCTACTTATGTAGGTTTAGACAAGCCATTTAACCTCTTTGGATCTCAATTTCCTAATCTACAAAATAGGGGTAAGAATAGTAGATGTTTCACTGCATGGCCATGAAAATGAAATAAGATCATATATGTAAAATGCTTGGCACAGAATCAGTACTGAATAAACATTATTTAATTACTGTGTTATAACTGGATGATATCGTCCTTCGCAAGAAGCAGGAGAGCACAGAGGTTAGTTGAGAGCACTGGTTGTGGAGTCAGACTGCCTGGGTGGGACTTGGGCTGGGCCAGCCATTAGCTGGGGGAGCTTGGACCAGTCCTTGAATGTCTCTTCTCATGGGTTTCCTGTGAAATGAAGGTAATGATAGCTAATGCCTGGCCACCAAAAAGGTGTTCAATAAATATTTTATGAATAGGGACATAGTGGATGATGATAGAGGGATATGATGACAAAGGAGTGTATGTGTGTGTGTGTGTGTGTGTGTGTGCGCGCGCGCGCGCACACGCGCGTGCTGAGATGCTACATAAGCACATTTGTCTCAAACACCTTCTGTTAACTAAGGAGGGACGGCTGTCCTGTCCCACTTGAGTGTGCCCTTGTACCCTGAGCAACACCCGCCACGCGTGTCCGGGTTTACCATCCCTTACAGGTTGTCTTTGTTCTCATTGTTCATTTTCCATGGCTTTGTTCTAGCATGCTTCCTTCACCCTCCCTGCTGCCTCCTCCAAGAATATGTTTAATTGGCTTTGCACAAGTCCGGGGACTCGGTGACAGGAACGGGGGGTCCCATGTCACACCGCCTCAGAGCTGCTACATTACCTTAAATTGGTTTTGCAAATGAAAGCTAAAAACTAAGCAAAGGCGCGCCATCCATTTTGTCTAAAGATGATTATAATGCTCTTTTACGGCCTCCTAAATGACAAAGCAGTTTGTTACCTGCCTGCATCAACATTTGCTTATATTAGCACCCGAGATGCTTGATTTTTATTAGCCCCACGTTATCATTTTATGAAGACGCAGGGGCTCGGTGAAATTAGTGTGCAAATAGAATGCCCATTTTGCATTTTACTGTGGTCAGCAGAAATGCTGAATGCAATTGAGTTGATAATGGGTCAGGAGAGACATTCATAGAGGTAGCCTTCACTGAGGGCCCCGGTAATGCCATTTATCATTTCTGAACTGCTGAGATAGATGGCATCAGTGTTAGACAGTGTTTTTTTAAAGGGCTCGGTGGCATTTTTTTTATTAAGGGAAAAGCAATATAAATACTAAGAGAGTAGTTCAACTTCCCCCAGGAATAAGGGATGAAAGCAAACACTTTTGTATATGTCATAGATGGAAATGCAGGGGATGTCGAGTCTTGCATTGTTAGTGGATCCGGAGGAGACACATAGGTGGGGAAAGGGGCACTGGGCTGGGAGCTGAGGCTTACCTACCTCTGCCAACTATATGACCTTCCACCTGTGAGCCTCAGGTCCCTCACCTGTAAAATGGGATCAGTACTCCCCACCTCACAGAGACATGATGAAGAGTAAACAAGATAATGTGTCTAAATTTCTTTATAAACTGTCATCTATATGAGTATTTTTATTTATTTATTAGTTTAACAGCTGGTTTCTGAACACCTGCTCCATGCAAGGTCCTGGGAAAGACATTAAACATGCACAGTGCAAGTTGAAGTTTCTCCCTTGTGGAGCTTCTATTCAGTCTAGGAAAAGATCACATGTCTGACCATGAACTTCTTTAGAAAAGGTGGGTCTTCTCTTTCTCCCTTTGCTCCTAAAGGTGCCTAACGCAGCGCTGAGTACACAGTGAGTTCTCAGAAACATATTTGGCCTCCATTATCTATCTTGCTGCCTTTCCTATCATTAGGGAATCAATTGACCTCACCCCATCAGGCCAAGCAAGTCCCAAGCCTTTAGAACCAGGCTTCATAGAGTTACTAGTTTTTTATTTTAGTATCTGACATTGATGTATCAAAAGTGGGAACATGAGCTGCATTCAAAATAACCTGTCTCTAGCATTTCAGAAGCTGAAATCCTGCTCCTTGTTTCTAACTGCCCTCAATGGAATCCTGTAATCCAAATGCTATTTTCATTTCTGAACTCACTTCAGGTTGTTGTTCTGTTCTGGGGCAATCAGTCCTTCCTCTGCCCACAGCTAAGTACCCTTCTCCTGTCCCTTCTTTCTGGGACTGTCACGCTTGGCTACTGCTTTTGCTTAATTGTAAATTTTCTAAAACAAGTGAGACTTCTGTAGAGGCAGCAAGAGCTTGGGCCAAGATTCAGAGCTACATTTTTCTACTTCTTTGCATGTCTAGTAATTTTTTATTGGATGTTGGATTTTGTGAATTATACATGGTTGAATGTCTGGATTCTGTTATCTTCCTTTAAAGAGAGTTGGGATTTATGTACCAGTCAGTTAAATTTCTTTTCTCAAGAAATTTATTAGTTTTATTGGTCCTTTTGAGATTTGTTTTTAAACTTTGTTAGTCTAGAGCAGTGGTCGGCTAACTGAGGCTCGTGAGCCACATGCGGCTCTTTGGCCCCTTGAGTGTGGCTCTTCCACAAAATACTACGTGCAGGCGTGCATGTACAGTGCGATTGAAACTTCGTGGCCCATGCGCAGAAGTCGGTTTTCGGCTCTCAAAAGAAATTTCAATCGTTGTACTGTTGATATTTGGCTCTGTTGACTAATGCGTTTGCCGACCACTGGTCTAGAGTATTTGATAAGGACAACTAAGGCATGGTCCTTCTGGGTTCTCCACTGATTGCCTGCACAATCAGTGAGGGAATTCAAATGAGTCCTAGTTCTCTGTGCAGTTCACATGGGCATCGTTTCATTCTCCCTCACCTATTATCTGTCTGACCTTGAGCAAGTTATATAGCTTCTCTGAGACTCAGTCTCCACCTCTATAAAAAGGGCTATTAATGAGAATGTTTCTGTAAGGATTATAAATAATTTGCATATTGTGCCTGACATAAAAGGAGCTAATTGAAAAGCTGTTGCCACTATTACTAATTTAAGTTACTGAATATTTACTAGGCAATTTGTTAGCTTGTTTAATCATTACAACCACCCTATGAAGTAGATATTATTATCCACATTTATAGGTTAGCAAATGAAAACTCAGAATGGATATACAACTTGCCTAGTCAGTGGATCTGGGATTTAGTCACTCATATGACCTCTTTACATGACTTTAATATTAATATAATCAGTTGCATCAAGGAATGGGATATAGTCTTTTAATATTGAGTATGCAGGGACATAATTAAATTAGTCACCATGTCAAACTCCAAGGCTAACACAGGCCAAATAAATGAGGCATGCGGCCCACTGGCGGCGAGTTTGACATGCTTGAATGATTTAAGAGATGAATGTAAAGCATCCAGCCCATTTCCTGCTTTCTCCCTCTCCTAGTCTCAGCTTTCCTTGCCTTCCTTAGCAGCCTTCTTTTATTTTATCTTCCAGACAATCTTCGGGAAGGGACAGAGCAGAAGGTGGTATTCATCACGGGACGAGTCCACCCAGGGGAAACACCCTCTTCCTTTGTGTGCCAAGGTGAGTAGCAGGACCCCATGGGCATCCTGTGCTTGCCCCCCATGCCCACTGGGGCACTGTGATGGTCTCTGGGACAGTGTGGTAACACACAGAATCATTATCTCGGTTGGGAATTCACTTCACTTCTAAAGAGATTACACTTGATCTTCCCTAGGATTAATTTTCAATAAATATTGACCTCATGTATGTATGCATGGCTGGATGGATGAGTGGATGGATGCATAAATGAACAGGGGGACCGAATGAAGTCCTCTAATATTTGCTGTGTTGACAATGCATGGCTGTACAGAGACACCTACGCTCTCTGGCGGTGTTTTACTTGTTTCCAGTGGTTTATAACAATAATACATCTCGCTCCAGGCTAAAGTGCACATTGATGGAAGGGCAGGCAGTGAACTGGGGAATCAAGGACTAAAATTTTTCTGTTCACTCATTTACTCAAGTATTCACTGACAAAAAACTTTTGAAATACCCATCATGAGCAAGGAAGCATGCTTGGTGTCAGACAACCAGAGATAAATAAGATACAATGTCTCTTCTCAAATATATCTCTTTATGATTGCATTTTATTTATTATCAAATATTTCATCTATATAAAATACATTGAACTAGTCAGCTGTATAAATATATTCAATAAGTAACATATAAATAATAATTTAGTGAATGCCCAGCGTAAGAAGCAGAAGATTATCAATTCCTTTTAAGTCCTTTGTCCTCCTTCCTGCCCTCCCCCTCACACAAATAACCATCAGCTTGAATTTTGTATTTGTCTTTTTTTAACAGTTACTAAGCATGCAAGCATTCCCAAACAATGTGGTGTTAGTCTTGCATGGTTTTAAACTTTATAAAAATGGTACGGTCCTGTGTGTGCCCACACTGGTTTTCACCCAGTATCCATGTCAGTGCAGAGAGCTGTTCACGGTTTCACCATGCAGTCTACTCCACTCTGCTGCGCCTCAACTGACCTGTCTGTGCTCCTGAAGGAAGAGCTAGGTTGTTTGCAGTGTTTTCTCTTGCAAACAATGCTGATACAAATGTGCTTACACAAGTGCCTTGTGCACAAGTACGAATTCCTTCCTAAGGGGGTTTAACCATGGATGTAACTGCTGGGCCATAGACATGCGCATGTTCCCTTTTCCAGGCATTTGCTGCCTCAGGCAATGCATTGGAGCTCCTGGAGTCCCACATTCCTGCCAACACTGTTGCACTTTTACCTATCTAGTGGGTGTGCTGTGTATAAAGTACATGATACTATATATGTGCCTAGCATTGTAACATGTAAAATAAAATACACATTTTTAAAAAATTATCTAGTTTTATTAATTTGACTTAACTTATTTCCACTATATGAGTTTTTCAATGTCAGAGGAACTAATATGAGAAAATTGAAGTTAAGAGAAGTTAAATAATTTATCTCATTTTAGTCTCAAAGTGACCATGAGGTCAAAGGGATAGGAAAAACCCCTAAGGTCACAGAACTTGAGGGAGATGGCCTGCTGCCGGGAAAGTACCTGGTGATTTGCCATGAGATAGTCTTGGGGTCAAATATGGGCTCTGCCACTTCCTCGCAGTGTGACACAGTTTCCTGGAATGTGAAATGGGTTAGGAAACCAATCCCTGTCTGAAGGCTGTGATGGAGTTGGCCTGGGGTGAATGCACACAAACACCCCGTCCTGTAGGCGGCATCCAGCAGGCACGCAGCAGGTTCCCCTCCTTCCTCATGGGAATCTGAGAGGGTGAAGCAGCTAATCTGCTTTGTGAGCAGATTACACTGTGAGGCATTATGCAGATGAATATGGGGTCTATTTTCCCCATTCTCATTCTTCCAGCACTGTAATTGGACATAACTGCCTGTCCCGATGTTTCAGGCAAGGAGACAGTTTCAGGGAGAGAAGGTGATCCCCAGAGCCAAGCAGCTCGGACGAGGCACAGCTGGGCTGTCTCACCTCCTAGCTCCAATCACCTTAGCTTCCTCCTTGGCATTCTCACTTCCAGCACTGTCCTTGCAATAACCTCTCCCAGGTCCCTCTCAGCTTTGCGGCAGCCATCTGGCAGTTACTAAACTTGGCAGCAGACCTGTTCTCCCAGCTAATCGGATGCAACTATCGAGTCCTTCTTTGTAAAAAGGCAGCAGCCATACCAGCAATACTTTCATCTCGGGAGCTTAGACTCCCATGCCCACCTCCTCTGTGCACAGTGGACAGAGGGCAGGGCCGCCTCCCATTTTACAGGCGAGGCCTGAGGCACAGAGTTGAGTAGAGCTCGGGTGCTCCCTCTGTTGGCCCTGCCTTTCCAAAAAGGAACCTGGATGGTGCAGAGTTGATAGAGCCGGTGCTGTCCTGTAGGCTTTCAATCAAAGTTTACTCCTTGGCAGAGCCTTTAATGCCTCCCCTCTACCTTCTCAAGATAAACTCCAAACTCCTTGCATGACATTCACCCTTCATGATCTGGCTCTTGCCAGGTTCTCTGGCCTCAGCCTTATTATATCCCAGCCCCACACAACTTAATCCCTGAGTGGGCAATCCTCTCTCTACTGCTGGGCCTTTGCACCTGTTACTCCTCTGCCTGCTGCTCTTTGCCACTTGGTAAACACTTCCCATAGCTCAAGGTTTATGTCAGATGCTGTCTGTGGGCCCCTGGCACACACCCTGTAGCCTCTTACTTTATGGCTGCTTTAGAGGTTACCTGATAGTCATCTTAATTACCCTGATTTGTTATATATTAGAGTTATATTGTTTCTTCCCCTTTAAACCATGAGCTACCAGAGGTCTAGGGTTGGGTCTTCAAATGTCATTTTCCACATCTGTAAAATGGGTATTATTTTGCTCATCTCCTGGGGCTGTGGTGAGGGACACATGATGTGTTGGCTCTGGGATGCTAAATCTGAGTTCAGAAAGAGGAGCCTCAAAGTCACATAGCCAGAAGGGGGCCGAAGGGCAGAGAAAGGGCCGAAGGGGACAGAACGAGGGAGAAGGGTGCAGAAGAGAGCCCTAGGTGGGCTTTGAACCTGGGTCTCCCAAGCCTGTGCATGCTCCACTCAGCAATGGGAAACGCTAGAGGGCCAAGCTCCTGCCAGGAACACACAGCTCTCTGGACATCCCACAATAGTGGGTGTGTATGTTACAGAAGAGGGTGTAGAAGCTCAGAGAAGCAAAGTGGCTTATCCAAGGCCACACACTAACTCATGGCAAGTGTGGCGTGGGCCCCTCTCCCCAATCCTGCCTTCATCTTTCCCATCCCTGGCTGTCCCTCAGGACACACAGCTCCTCCTTCCTGGAGGCAGCTTAAGTCAGGCATCCTTTCCCCATTGCCAAAGAGAGACTGAGGCATAGTCTTCCCCAAAGGTTTCTCAGTCCCCACAATGGCTCAGCTGGACTTTCTTCCCCAGACCCAGCCCTCCCTCAGGTCCCCTCCCCTGCCCACCTGGTTATGGGGAGGGCAGGGGGACCCAAGGCCTGGAAGGATGACGTCTGGTACCTTCGTTCTGTTTACTTCTTCCCCATTAACTGGCTCAGTGACCTTGAGTGGGGAACAGACATGTGGGCCTGGTCGCCCCATCTGGCTGGGACCAAGGTTCTCACCGCAAAGCTGCTGACACACCTGCTGCTGGGAGCAGAGTGGAGCCTTGTCCTCGCAGAGCGCCGGAGGCGGTGGAGGGAAGGGAGGCAGAGCTGCTTGGTGGTGGGATGGCTGATTCTCAGCCACCCCTCTGCCGCCCCAGACCCTCTCCTGGCCTCTGTGAGGCCACACTCACCTTGTTCATCAGCCACAAGTGCTCGGTGTTGTCCTGGAGTAGAGCGTGTACAGTGCCTGGGATTGGATCCCAGCTCTTCCCCTTAGTACAGTGTGACCTTGGGGATGTCCCCTAACCTCTCTGTGCCTCCATTCCTTTACCTTAAAGGGAAATTGTAGTAGGAATCCTGACTCCTAGTGTTGCTGTGACAGTGTAATGAGTTAATGTTCACACAACACTTAGGACAGTGCCTGGTGTTCAGCCGGCCTCCGTACGTGCTATCAAGAGGGAGGTCATGGCTAACTGAGCACTTGCAAGTGCAGGTATGGGTCCACTAACCCTCATCATGAACCAAAGCCCAGTGTGTGGCTCCCATCCCCCACTTCCTCACACCCTCCTGAGAGAGCTGTTACCAAACCCTCCTCGTTTACCACACTGCACATCAGCTGGTTAGCTGGTTGGCCAGGACTAGACCTCAGCTCTTCCTCCTGGTGCAGTGACTGCTCTTTTGTTGAAGCCCCTTGGAGATTCAGATCCTTCATAATTGAGTTAATTAGACCTACACTGTGGGATGATAATGCAGACAAGGCACATCCCCCTGGAGGGCAGTATGGGCAGTGGGCACAGCAGGGGCCTGAACTTGGGCAGGCCTGAGCCTGAGTCCTGCCACTTCACCTCCCAGCCGGGGACCTTCAGCAAGTCCTCAACCCTCCTAGAGCCTCTGTTTCTTCACCTGCAAAAGAGGGGCAGCTGAGTAGTCCTCACGGAGCTGTTGGGAGGGCAAATGAGACCAGGTATGTCAGGCTCAGGGCAGCATCAGGGCAGCATCAGGCACGTGGAGGTGCCACCATGCCTACTCTCTCTTTCTCTCACTCTTCTCAGTAATCCTACCAGGTCATTGGGCAGCTCTCAGCCGTGCTCTTCAGAAAAGCCAAAGGATTCACTACATGTCACCTGGTAGAGTGGGGACCAGACCCAGGTCTCCTGTCCCACAGCCTGGACCCTGCTGCTACGTGCCAAGGTGCCCACCAGGCCCTAGACGGGTGTAGAGCTGACCTTCCCTCTCAGAGGTCATGCCTCAGGTTGTCCTGTGGGGGTAAGAGGAGGAGGAAGGAGACCCACAGACACACACTCACACTCACAGCCTTCCTGCCTCCAGCTTTCCTGCCATCCTGCCTTCTCCCACCTCCCTGATTCAATCCGCTGGAAGGAAAGGACCCTGAAAACTTATTTACTGAAGGGACAGGCCAATCTTACGGGCCTGATAGTGTCTTCCAGCAGGAGGGAGATTGTTCTCCTCACTTGGCAGAGGAGGGTTCTTCTGCTCCCAAAGAGAGGAAAGAAATAGATGGAATTTGAGACTGTGAGTGAGGGTGCACTCTGGGGAGTTTCTGAGTTCTTTTTCCTTATTGTAAAGACAAGAGTGGGCCCACCAAGCAAAACTGGGGCCCAGGGGCTCTGAGTGCTGATTTGTGGCTTTTCCAATTCAGTATCCTTGTCCCCAAATCCCATAGTCATTAAACTTCACAGACCAGGACTCCTAGTTCTAACCTCCATTCTGTTTTTCACTTCCCTCCATGTCTTTCAATCTTTGATCTAAGTGAGTTTCTTAGAGCACATTACAGTTTTCAGCTGCTGTGTCAGGCAGTTGGAACATAGGAGCTCTAACCCAGTCACAGAGCAGCCTTTCAGATTAGTATTATTTCCAAATGTCAAAATGAGTTAACCGATCAAAGAAAGCTGGTAACTTATCTAGCTTAACAACCAGTCATAATTCGAATACAGGTCCCAAGTCCATGCTCTTTCCACTTCCTCTGCTCATGGAATGCTTTTGGCCCATGGCCAGGGATGGCATGTCCTCTCCACTCGTTACTTTCCTCAACATTTCTTTTCATATTCCTCTCCACTTTCCACCTTTCTCACCAAAACAACGTGGAAAGTCCCCTCCCAATTTCCCAACCAATGGGAATGATGCCCGTTGAACTGTATCTGACCTCAAGCCAGGAGATGGGTCTGAAACCTCTCCCCTCCATCCCCACCCTCATTCTGGGAGCCAGAGCTCAGAGTGGCTGCGGCTTTTGGTCTGGCTTTGTTTTCTCTCATCATCTTATTAGCTGCCTAATTGGCAGCCCAATTAATCTGTTCATCTGTGAAGGAGGATGGATCACAATGAGCTACTCTGTTTCCAGAAGCCATTCTCTGAGGCAGCGTGGTCAGGTCCTGAGCACAGGCTGGCTCCTTGATGAAGGGCCTCCCCGGGAGCCGGGGTCAATTAGTGGACAGATTAAGCAATTATGAGCCCCTAACAAGGGTGCCTGGCATCATTACCCTGCCTGTTTACTGGCAAACTGCAGCTTTAGTATGAAGACCAACAAATAAATTAAGACATCTGGTCTACTGCTGCATCGGCCGAGAAGTAAATGATGTCCAACTGGCTTGTGGCTGCCCATGGATTCTCAGCCTTGGCCTAATGAAAAGCCTGAGCCATCCCTCACTGGTCCCAGCAGCTCTTGAATGTGCTCTGGAGCGGAGCATCACCCCAGGAGCTAAGTGCTTGCCGCTGGGCATGGGGACTGCTCTTAGTCACCTTGCCGCCTCCTCTTGTCCGTCTGTAAAACCTACTCTGTTCTAGGGCCCAGCTCAAAGCTTCTTCTCCCTGGTGCTCTCTCCAGCAGGACAGGAGTTGCTCTTCGGCATTTTGGAAGGGTTGTGTACTCTCTACTACTTTCCAGTATCACAGTCATTTCGTGGGATGCCAGGGTGCCATCTTGCCCATTGTTTTTGGTCTTAGATGAGGAAGCATTGAGAAGAGGAAGGTGAGGGCAAGGGCTCAGCGTTGTTTTTTCACCTCCTTCTATGGATGCATGCAGGCCATCACCAGAAGACATCAAGGAGGGAGTGGCAGGGTCACACTTGCACTTTAGGAAGATCCCCTGGCTGCGGTGTGTAAGGCACCTGTCAGAGGCACTGGCTGTCATCCAGGCCAGATGTAGTGGTGGCATAGAGCAGAAGAGAGGCAGAAGGATGGGATGATGGCAGCTTTGCTAGATTCAAAGAAGAGACTTGGGGACGGCCTGACTGGGGGAGGAGAGTCATGGAGAATTCAACTTTTCTAAATTTAGCAACTTGGAGGTAAGGAGGTGTTGGTGCCAGTGAGAAGCAAAGAGGGAATCTGGAACAGAGGACCCTCAAATTGGGGAAAGGGACAGTTGGGGAACACTGAAGAAACCTCTCTCCTCATGTAACTTTAGCCAGATCCCTTCTCCCTGCTTCCTGGTGTGCCCATCCTCAGCATGAGGATCCAGATCCCTAAGTCCCCTGACCCCATATCATCAATTCAACGTCAGTAGTTAGCTAACTTCATCTCAGTCTGTCAAAACCCTGTGGGCTCTCCAAGGCACAGCTCAAATGCTATCTGTTTTTGGAAGCTCTCCCTGTGCTCTCCACAGGAAATGGTCTCTCCATCCTGTCCTTGGGCTTCAATTTTATGTCTTGACCTATCTCTTGGAAACAGAGATCTATTTATAAAATTCCCCAGGCAACACCTAACCCATAGTCCTACGTCCACAGTGGCTAACAACATAGACCCCAGTCACCTACTGAGCCTCACTGTTTTCCAACCTGAGGACAATGTGCTTCCTCCTTAAAAACTCTTTGAGGTTAACTCAGACGATTCTCTTTCCCTAGGGATCATTGACTTCCTCATAAGCCAGCACCCGATTGCTCGTGTCCTGCGGGAACACCTGGTCTTTAAGATTGCACCAATGCTCAACCCTGATGGAGTCTACCTGGGCAATTACAGGTGAGTGACAGGAGAGAAAGCTCAGAAGCTGGTAGTTGTAGGATGGTGGTATGGAAGCAACAAGTAAAAAGGGTTGTATTTTTGAGAAAGGATTTTCAGACTTCCCATGAGTTAATTAGAGGAAGCTTCACCCTGGCTCTTGAAAATGTGGCTAATGAGCCTTGGCTGTTTTATGCTCAGCCACCTGAGCTATCACTTGCTGAGGTTTTCTGAGCAGCTTGCTGGACCAGGAATCAGGTGCCTACTATCAGTTTTGGCACCTACTTCCTATGTAACCTTAGGGAATTCACTTCCCCTCTGATGCTCCATTTCTCTTGTGTAATGGAGACAATAATTACTTACCTGGCAGGGTATCTGTGAGCATCAGAAGAAATGGTGGTGATAACTATGCTTTGCAGAATATCATACGGTGGTTATAATGATTGCTGTTTCATTTCTGTGTTTCTTCTTGGAGGTCACTAATGATGGAATGGCACCCCAGATCATCTGAACAGCATTTCTGTGTTTTGGGCTTACCAGCTAGCCCCATACTCACTCATGACTCCTGTCTTGAGTTCTCTTTCTGCTGGTGCACCATAATTTATAGCCTAAATCCCACTGCTGAGGGGTTATCTGCTGAAAAAGACATTGGATCCTCTCAGATAGTGTTCTTGCTCTTATTTCACAGTTGAGGCCACTGATTCGCCCAAAGTCACACCCAGTAAATCACTGACTGTCTAACTTCTCTGCCCATATTATATAGCTCTGTTGCTTATGAGTCCAACAACAACTCTCAAGAAAACATTCAAAGGGATGGGCTTTGCTTGCAAGGCTCTGTATGACCTGGTGTCCATCTGTCTGTCTACTGTGCTGCCTCATTTCCCATATCCCACTCTTAGAACTGTTGCTGTGGCCACACTAAGTAAAGCCTTGTTCCCTGGATGTGTCCTGTTGGTCTCTGATCCCTTAACCCTCTGCCCAGAACCCCCTCATCCCTTCTTCACCTCACTCACCCCTCTTCACAACTCAGCTGTTCCCCTTCTTCTGGGAAACATTCCCCAACCCCCCAAACAGAATTGGTCACAGCCTTCTCTGAGCTCCCACCAGCCTGGTTATTGAGCAAGTTTTATCCCATTGCATGGACCCCACTGACCCTCCAGCCACCAGAGAGCAGGGACTGAGCCCTAATGGTCTTTGTGTATACCCCAGACCTGGCAGCAAAGATCAGCACATAGTAGGTGCTCAAAGGGTGTTTGATGAATATGAGTGAAGAAATGCAATGACTCAACTGATGAAGAAACTGAGACCCAGAGATGAGATGGGAGTAGTGGCAGAGCTCAGACCAGAACCCAGGTTGCCAGCTTCACTTCAAACAGAGCTGGTTTGCTGCTTTCCAAGAGCAGGGCAATTTGGTCCAGAGGGGCCTCCTAGTCCCCCTGGGTATGAGTTAGAGAGAGCCCATGGGACGCATGATGCTTTAATTAAAGACAGTTTTGCTTCCTCTCTTAATTGGCTCGAGTGATGGTTCATTAGCACTGGCAAGTTTTATGGCTTGCTGCGGGCCTGACTGTGGTGCCGTTCTCCTCCCCGGACAGAATGCAGTTAGTGATGATGGTGTGGAATGACTGTTTGATTTATGTTAACGTTTCTGCTTAATTACAAGAGCGGCCGTGGTCAGAGGGAGGTCAATGCTGTCCACACACACATTTATGTCGTCCTCTGCCATCCAGGGAGGATGCACTGGAAAGAGGTCTGTGACCTTGGCCCAGATGCCGCCCCTCCCTGGGATGGCCAGGGGGGTGGTGATGGGGAACCAGATGCTTTAATATGTCTTCAAGATCCAGATTTTGTGATTTGGGATTTCAGGATGAAAGAGCTCCGACCCTCAGAAGTGGTTCTGCCCTGAAGTTTAACCCCCCAGCGTTCTCCAAGTGAGAATGTGTGACTCTCATTAAGAAAGCGGGAGGAAATCTCTAACCACAGGCATTAATCCTGTTGCTAAAACAGCTCTGAGTAGCAACAAAAGAGCCTATCAGTCACAAAAATTCACTACCAGATGTGGGGAGTGTGCACCTTGGAGGTCCCTGAGACCAGCCCCTCCTGAGCCCCCGACTGATACAGTAGTAGTTCCCACAGTTTGGTGGGACTTCCCACGGCATTATGGGGGTTAGGGGGAAGAATTCAGAGTTCGAGTAAGTTTGGGAAACACAGAGCTGAGAAAAGTTAAACATGTCCTTTTACAATTAGATTTTTCAGTTTCAAAAATGCTAATACCAGTAAACAGGAATCTGAAGAGGGGGATATATATTTAGTGTTCTCCAAATTGTGTCAGGGAACCCTTTTCCTATGGAGATTGTTCCCTCAAAACCCCCGCCCCCCCCCCCCCCACACACACACTCCCCCAGTGGTGTTAGGGCTTATAAAACTCATAGCAGGAAATGCCATTTCAAGAATTCTGTTTGCTCACCCAGCCCATGTCAAGCTCTCCCACTCTTATTTCATCCTTATAGCCACCCTGTGAAGGGGAGTCTTAGTTAAAGTTTTTGTGCTTGCAAATAATAAAAATCTTCTCAAAGTAGCTTGAGTACAGGAGGAAAGGCAGGAAGGAGGGGACATAGGACAGAGGAAGGAAGGAAGGAAAGAAGGAAGGAAGGAAGGAAGGAAGGAAGGAAGGAAGGAAGGAAGGAAGGGAGGGAGGGAGGGAGGGAGGGAGGGAGGGAGGAAGGAAGGAAGGAAGGAAGGAAGGAAGGAAGGAAGGAAGGAAGGAAGGAAACTACTTAAAGTATATAGAATCATAGAGACAGAGGGCAGAATGGTGGGGGAGCGGGGGTGGGCAGGTATTGTTTAGTGGGCACAGATGTTCTGTTTTATAAGATGAAAAGAGTTTTGAAGAAAGATGATGTTGATGATAGCACAACAATATGAATGTAGTTAATACTACTGAACTGTATCATTAAAATTATTAAGATGATAAATTTGATGTTATGTGTATTTTACAATAAAAAACGCAAGACTGGTATGGCTGCTGATGCAATGCGAGCATCTTCCTAGGTTCCGGGGAAACCGGAGGCCTAGAGGTTTTGCAGGATGAATTCTGTAGCTTCAGGTGTTGCAGAGACAAGAAGGTGTGAGACAACTCCTGGTGGAAGGCCGTTGGGTTGGAGCGGGGCCTGGTCCCTCCATCAGTGGCTGCCCACACGCGTTGCAGCGTTTGCACTGTCTTGCTCTCTCTGCTACCTCCTCCCCCATCACTTCCTTGGCAGAGAAGACAGCCTCCCCCTCTACCTGTACCCCCTGCGTTCTCTTCTGAGCGTGTGGAATGCACAAGTTGCCTTGCATTTGAGAAGCAGACTCTCCATCTCCATCTGACAGCATGACTCTGTGGTGGGTTTGCATTTCTTAATTAGGTGCTTGTCATTGTGTATTCCATAGAGCCACGTATAAGTAAACAGTCATAGACCTTTGAATAAATTTATTGGTTTTATTTATGTTTCTGGGCATAAAAATCTATAATTACCAGGTACAGCCTCAGTATAACTGGTATTTAATGACAATTACTTTTTGTTGCCATAGAAATGAGTCCAAAGTAGTTACCCATAATTTCTCATTTCCCAAACCTCACACATGCTGGATTGCAATATTACCATAGTAATTGCCTATTAGTCATCATAAAATACACAGTTACCCAAAAGATAGCAAGGGGCTGTGAAATTTCGCATCTTCAGAAAACCTCGGTGCTTCTTGGGAGTGTGGAGGCGGGGCGAGGCGCAGGCTCCCCGGGTGGTGAGAGGGACTCCGCTGTGTAGATGGCTCCGCGGTGGAAAGATGCTGCCACGCTCTGCAGACCGCGCCTCGTTATGTCTCTTGGCCCTGGCACTCCTCATGGAGCAGAGGATGCGCAGTGCAGTAAATCCAATTTAACTAAGGTTTGTGGAGGGCCTGCTGAGGGCCAGGGCCCAGGTGGGGAAGCTGACGGCAATCTGAGGCAGCCCTTCTCCGTGAGAAGCCCTGTGTTTGGACTAGAGGGTGTGTGAGTGATGCTAGGAAGGCCTCGTCTAACGTCTAAGTGCCTACAACTGTACCTTATCTATATCATCACATGTGACCCTCTCAGCAGCCCTGCGATGGAGGTAGTGTTGTAGCCCCGTTTTAAATAGAGAAGGAAATTGAGGCGCAGAGGTGCCAAGGAGCCTGCCCCAGGAAGGGCAGAGCAGGTTGGTGAACTGGGCAGGCCCATCGTAGCCTGCCACAGATTTCACCCCCGCTCCGCTGCTCCTGAAAACAGGAGGGCTGTCCTCCGACCAGTGATGTGGGTGGGGTTTGGAAAGATGGAGGGTATATAGGAGTTCACCAGACATAGAAGGGAGATAATGAGAGATTTTTGTACAGCAAAACAGCGTTAACGATGGCAGAGGGTGAAACACCAGGGAGATATTTCCAGCAAATACACACACACACACACACACACACACACACACACACACACATTATAACTGTCTGACTCTGCCCACTTCAACATCCAAAGAAGGAAGTATTTTGAACTGGCTAAAATAGAATAGAACATAAAATTAGCTGTGTGAAATACATGTCAATTTCCCATTTGTTCTCTGACAGCATAAAAACTGTGCATTTTATTTTTCATCAAGTAGAAACGGAAAACAAAGATCCACTGCAAGGATTCCTCACAGGAAGACCTGCTGGCCCCTCTCCCGGAGCCTTCTTCCCGGCCGACCATGTTTCACCCACTTGGCGACTCTGTCGCAGCACCATCAGCCTTGGAGGGGGAGGGGGGCTTGGACAAAGTATCCCTAAGTGACAGCAGTACCTCTATCTGTCTACCTGCAGCTGGGTCTGGGTGGTTCTCTCCCTCCCAAAGCAGCATGTTGCCCTGATGCTCGCGTGGACCACTTGGGAGGGTTTATATTCAGGCTAAGCCTGCCGGCCCATCCCTTCTGCTTCTCCGCCCTGAAGGACCTCTTAGGTTCAGTCCATCATTACACGGTAGCCCCTCGGCTGTTTGAAGACTGGGTACCTCCGCTCCAACCACTGCCCGCTCCTGTTCTCCAGGCTGAAGATCCCCAAAGCCTCCCAACTTTCCATGTGGCACCTGAAATCCACTTCTCTCCCTTTCCTTCCTGCTGTCCTCTGAACAGGCTCCAGATGCCGGTCATTGAGGCATGGTGTCCAGGACTGAACAGTTACAACGATGACGATGATGATGATGATGAGAAAGGCAGTGTTGATGGGGACGATGAAGAGCTAAGCTCTAGTGAGCCTCCTGGGCCTGGCACTATTCTAGGCATGTCGCATGGATTGTTTCACTCAATTCTTAGAACCACTCCATTATTATTCACATGTTTGCAGGTGAGGAAACTGAGGCATAGGTAGGTAAGGAAACACACTCAAGTTATAGAACCAGCTAGTGGAACAGGAGCAGGAAGGGACCATCAGAAGCCTAGTTCTGAGGACTGTGCTTCAGTGTACAGCCCAGGTGCACCCTGCTGCCCGACACGGAGCTCTTTGCAACCTGAACCTTTCTGCCTGGATTTCCAAGTCGCAACTCCCCGACTTCTCTGAGAGCCCTACAAGAAGCCGGTGGCACAGCGGGGCAGAGATCCTTTCCCTCTCTGAGCAAAGAAGAAACCAAGTCACAATGAGGCTAAGTAACTTGCTCAAGGTCACACAGTGAGTGAGCCCCATAGCCCGGATGAAGCGTGAGCGACAGCAGGGGCCAGACAGGGCCTTGCCTCCCAGAGGCGCTCTCCTGCTTTATGTAACCTGAGTGATGTTCCTATGGCGGCTGAAAGGACATTGGGGCTGGCAGTGTAATCAGGTGTCTAACCCGCAAGTGCAGGCCGCCAAAACCAATTATTCAAATGAGCTTCCCAGCCAGATTCCACAGAACAGGCCAGATGGCTGGGTGTCTGTGGAGGCAGCTCCGCATCCCTGTCCCTGCAAGCAGCCGAATAGCATTTCAAAGTTAGAGTTGATAGCAAGTTGATTTTAATAATTGACTCTATGGTGAAGACAGGCCTCTGAGGAGTCAGTAGCCCAGAGTTAGTGGCTGGGGAATCTGGAGGAGCAAAACATGGTGATAGAATCAAGAACGTCATCATTTTGCCCAACTGGCCTGGCTCAGTGGTTGAGTGTCAACCTATGAACCAAGAGGTCATGGTTTAATTCCCTATTAGGGCACATGCCAGGTTGTGGGCTCAATCCCCAGTGGGGGCAGGGGGCGTGCAGGAGGCAGCTGATCAATGATTCTGTCTCATCATTGATGTTTCTGTCTCTTTTTCCTCCCACCATTTCTGGTCCTAGTTCCCAAACCACTGCTTGAAGAGGGTCAGCTCTCCCTGTATGCCCTCTGTAGCTCCCACTGACCATCAGAAGGATCCTAAACTTGTTAGCTTGGCATTCAAGGCATGAGCAGTGTCCTACAAGTTCCTTCTCAGCTTCATCTCCCACTGTCCACTATTCCCTGCCCTGCACCACCCTCCACGGGTCCGCTTGCCTCCCTGGGCCCTTTCCAGTGCCCTGCAGCGGCCCACTCGAGCCCACACCTGGACCCTCGCTGCCACTCTGCCTCTGCTGAAGACTTTTAACCAAACGGTTTCTTCTCCCTCTTCTTTTTATCCCCTCCCCCACTTTCATGCCTTCACTCAAATGTTCACCAGCACATACTCTGTGCCAGGCACTGGGGACTGAGGCAGCTTTCTCTCATGGAGAATGTGCTGTGTGGCATGCGTCCTGAGGGATGGGTGGTAGTCACCAGGAAAAGCAGGTGGGAAATTCTAAATCATAGGAATCATAATGTCGAATAATAGCAGGGATGTTAACCCAAGCAGTAATTGAACTTATACTGGCTCCCAGATCTTGTGCTAAGTGTTTTATATGAATGATCTCCACTGGAAATGTAGGGGTCAGAGCTCATCATGCTCCCCTTCCCACCTCACTTTTGCAATTTCAAAGGAGACACAGGGATCAGAGAGACAGAGGTCAAAGCATTAGCTTTATTGTTGATAAAAGCAGGATTTGGAAAGCATGGTTTATCTCCCTGGCTAAAATTGGTCTCCTTTTATCTCACCCCAAAATTCTACTTCCCCACCAACCACAGGCAGAGAGAGCATGAAGGAGCTGCCTTCCAGGGGCACCCCTCAGGGCAGGAAGGAGGCCAGAATGCACCATCCCTACAAATCTAAACAACTGTCCCGAGTAGGGCCAGGCCCAGCAGGCCCTGGCCATTTTTCATGCTGACCAAGCAGATAAGTTCCATCCCCTCCCTTGGAAAGAGTAAGCGAGCAGATGGAGGTGAAGAGCCATTCTTTCTACTCCTGGGGACTGAACGTCCCTATTGGGATTGAAAGCAATGGTGAGGGTTGTCCCAATAACCAACCCCATGAACCTATGAGGTAGATTCTGAACTGGTCTCATATTACAGAAAAGGAAATTGAAGCACAAAGAGAGGTTAAATCATTTACCCAAGGTCCATGGTCGTGGGAGATCCAGGCATCAAAACCAGAGAGCTAACTCAGAGCCCACATGCTTGCCTCTGAGCCTGCTGCCTGCGCCCTGGGTGAACCAGGAGCCTTGAGAATATCAGTGGTCTGGTGTGGCTGGTGCACGTGGTCAGGGCACAGCCCACAGTGTAGGTTCACCAGCTAACAGGGCAGGTGGAGGCTGCCTTGCAGCACAGGCCTGACAAGCCTTGAGACTTGGAGGAATCGCATCAGCCTACAGAAGGGGGAGCGTCTTTTCAATGAGCTCATAGGCCTTAAATGAGACTTGCATGGTGCACAGATTGGAAACGTGGTGCAAGAAGCTGAAGGAATACGTGGGGACCAGATCGTGGAGGGCCCGAGGATCATACCGAGATGACCAGCAATACTATGTGCACTTACCTCAAACTGGGCAGCATTCCCAGCATTTTACATGGATGATTCCATTTAATCCTCACAGCAACCCTCTGAGGTTGGCAAAGTCTGCTATTTGCAGAGGTGTTGAGGTGCAGAGAGGTTAAGCTACACAGCAAATATGTGGCCGAGTCAGGATCTCATCCAAGCAGAGTGGCCCCCAGTCCACACTCGCAATCTAAGCCACTGTGGGGTCTTCACCAGCTGGGCAGTGGTGTTGCCAGCTCCCAGATCTTCTGAAGATCTAAAGGATTCCTCTTCCTCTTTGTGTTTCCTCTGCCCCTTTTCACTGAAGAAATTGAAATAGCCGGCTCCCAGCTGCAAGGGCTGGTGTACACCTTTAGAAAATGTGCCCCTTCAGGCCTGTCAAATGGTTCTTTTTGCTTCTATCAGAGTTCTTAGGGGAAAAAATTTGGTTCTGGAATGGACTTCTAACTCTACGTAGCAGTGTGTCCTTGGTCTCAGTTTCCCCACCTTTGAAATGTGGGAATCAGACTTTATGAAATCTTGGGTGCTTTCTGGTTGGTGACTGGCCCTCACACTTGTAACAAGCTCTACGGAGATCCCCCAAGCCTGGTATTGGGTGCCATCAAGCAGGGGATAGGAAGGCCAAAGGGTGACTCCCAGAGCCCATGCTTTCCAGAAGGGAGAAGGCACCCCGACACAGCTGCTCCTTGTCCACTAGGAATAAGTTCAGGGGGAAAGGGCCCAGACAGTTTAAGTTTGGAGCCAATCCTTTTTCCAGGTGAGCTCTGAGCACCCCCTTCCTCCGATCCTGCCACCTTGTAGGAAGGCCACCAGTACAGGGTAAAGACCCGGTGGACCCTTGGAGGTGGGAGACCTGAGCACTGAGCATGATTCTGTTATGGACCTTGGGCACGTCCAAGTCCCCCCATCTCCTCCCCGCCCCCCCAACACACAGACATGCAGTTTGTGCCCTGCACAAAGGCTCCTGGTCCAGGGGCTCAGTGGGTCTACAACTTTGCCCCACCCCCAAGTCTGACCTGAGCAAGTGGCAGCATTTTGTACTTCCCTTACCCAGAAGCGGTACCTGTTAAACGTTGTCAGTCTGGAGGGGGTTCCTTTTGTCAATTTGTATAAAGGTTCTCTTTATGCTAGTCTCCCTTCTGAGACAGTTTCCCCATTTAAAAAATAAGGGTGTTGCATTCACCCCTCACCCTACATGAACCCCTCCATCAGGTGCTGACCTGACTCCCAGGACTGCTGAGAGAGAACAGAGAGATGGCCAAGAACACAGCTTTAGAGCCAGGCAGACTGAGTTCCAGTCCTGCCTCTGCCACTTGTCCTTGCTGGCCCGGGACAAATTCTTCGCCCTTCCTGAGCCTCTATGTGCACAGTTGAGCCAAAAGTTGGCGGTGTACCTGACACTGTGCTCCCACTGCAGTCTCAATGGCAAACAAGACAGCTTCCGCCTCGGCCCTCCAAGGGCTCTTAGGACTTTGAACAAAACAGATGAATTTGACCAAGGTCACAAAACTACTCACTGGTAGGTCTGTTCCACAAACCCAAGTCCTTCTGACTTGAAACGTATGTTCTCATTCGTCATCCTCCCCAATCCACAGCCTTGGTCCTAGATCTCTCCTTGTGATCATCTAAGAAGGGACGTGAGGGAAATGCTTTAAATATCCTGGGGGAGGTGATGAGGAGTGGATGGTTATAATTATCCTTAGTGTTCGGGACAAAGGGCACTGCCTGCTGTCCTCCATCTCCACCACAGCACAGCCCACCCCATCTGCAAGGCATTTTGCAGGAGCTGTTGATGACAGATTGTCTGGCATCTGACACTGGCCAATCAATGGAGCTGGAAGGTGCCTGGGGCCAAGGGCAATTGAATCACAACCTTTCAGTGCTATTAAGTAAAGCAATATTTATTTTGCTTTTGGTGCAAATATACTTAATCCAATCCAGCTCATTGGCAATGCTGAAAAACTGCTGCGTTTGAGGGACAATTGCACGTTAGCCCCATGCATCTCTGCTTGTCAATGCACTGTTCTGGGAGCAGGCAGCTCCACGGTGCTCAGAACAAGATTGATCTGGAGCCACCATGCTGCGTTTTTCTCCATCCTTTACAGGAGATGAAAAGGAAATTATAAAGAGGGGAATTAAAATCATTGCTCTCATTCTAGCTGCCATTATTGCAATGGGGATGAGGCATGATGCCCTTCCATTTGAATAATGTTCTCAGGAGCCATTGCATCTCTGCCATTGGGCAGAGGAGAGACCAGTACAGTAAAAGAAGAGCAAAGGAGTAGCTTAGTATCTCTTTCATAGATCGCACAGCCTCTCCAATAGATGGGGGGATCTCAAAGGGTCACTGTAGACCATCCTGGCATCAATAAGACCTGGATTCAAATCCCTAGCAGTTGTCAAGTGACCTTCTCAAGGTTAAATCTCTCTTGCATTTTATTAACTTTATTTTGTTGTTGTTAATCCTCACCCAAGGATATTTTTCCATTGCTTTTAGATAGAGTGGAAAGGAGGGATGGAGAGGAAGAGAAAGAGAAACATCAATTGAGAGACACACTGATTGGTTACCTCCTACACGTGTCCCAACTGTGGTTGGGCAACAAACCTGCAACCCAGGTGTGTGCCCTTGACCAGGAATCGAACCGGAAACCCTTTAGTGTGCTGGCTGATGCTCTAACCACTGAGTAACAGCCAGGGCTCACTGTTTTATAAAACAGAATAAATAATACCTACCTCACTTGGTTATTGCAAAAGAGTCTAGTGTATAACAGATACTTAAATATTTTTCAAAATATGCCTTCAAGTAATTTTCTAAACCTTGTTTGAAGATTTTCAGGACATTTTTTTTATGCATTTGTGCATCTATTCATTCACTCATTCATTCAACAGATATGTTGAACCTTCTCTGCATCTGTGTCTATAGTAGATAAGTTGGAGTGGAGATGGGCAAGATGACCCAGACATAGTCCCTGCCCTCATTGGGCTCACAGTTTGAAAGGAGAAAGAAAAGATGCTCAAGCGTATCCCTGGCTCAATAACAAGAAATCATATATTATGTGGTCACATATAAATTTGATTTCCATAAATTCAGATTTTCTAAAATGGTCCTAATGTCAAATATTCTGACTCATTGGTGCCATCAATCGTTCCATTCATGTCAGAATGTGGGTCCTGATTTTGAGCTCATGTAGATATTTCATCCTTAAAAATAACAGAAGAGAAGAGCTGTAAGGAGGCAGAGACCCAGTATTTCTCACTCAGTGACTAAACTGGCAATCACAAAAGAGCCTATTGTGGTGCTTACAGCCTAGTTAGGGACACAAGCACCATTCTCAATTCCCTGACTGCACATGCCACCCCTCTGCCTGGAATACTCTCTCATGCCCTGAGGTTGGGCCACACTCCCATCACCTCTTCAAAGCTCAGGGTGACTCAGAAACTCCCAGTGGCAAGGATTAGGTCCCATGCACATATCAAATGTTGAAAAATGAATTCAACTAAAGTTAAGATACTGGTAACACTCTACTATTTGATGTTTCTTTTAAAAGGATGGAGTATCCATCCTTTTTCTAGAATATTTTGTATTTTCACTTTATTGGAAAGGTATGCTTCCTGTATGTTTCTACCTTTTGAGTAAAGCCAGTCACTGATGTTTTAGAATCACAAGAGAGAGCTGGAAGAGAGACCTGTGAATGAAGTACACATGGAGTCCAGGAAGGGAGGACACTCTCCCAAGATGGTATAGACTTTCAGGTGAGGCCTGTGCCTCTGGACCCTAAGCCAGGGCTCCTATATTGTTACTAAAATGTTTTGTTCAGTAAATACCCACCTACTGATAGATGTGTTGCCATTAGAAGCATTCCTTAAAAATCAGTTCAAAAAGCACCCAGCGCTGATACTACTCATTAAAGAGTTTCACAAATGCTCACACTTCTGAAGGACCCTGGGATCCTCTGAAGATTCACGTTGCCTTTGAATTGGCAGCCACACTATTTTCAGCAGATGGTTGGATCAAGGGGCTAGTCTTTTAGGATCTTTCACCTGAACACTCTTTCTTCAGTTTTGAATGTCACTTTTTTTAATCAAAGAGGCTTCCTGGAAGCAACATGGCCACATGGACAGACCACGGGGCACAGGGCCAGGACACCTGGATTCTGGCCTGGGCCTGTGGAGGAGTGGTGAAGTGACCTTAGAAGAATGGCTCACCATCTCTGGCTCCTAACACTCCCACTTGTTAACAGAGCCCACCTTGTGTCTGGGGACTGTGGGAATATATCATGTGATACAGGAAAATGCTTGGGAAAGAATGAAATGTTCACTCAACAATATCTTCAGTGTCTACCATAGTCCAGGTTCTTTGTCAGGCATGGAAATACAAGCATGAACATGACATTGTCCTTGCCCTGAAGGAATTCATGGTCCCATGGGGAAGACAGACTCAGCCATGACTGCATCTTGTGCTGTATACACTCTGAGGGGGTGAGCGATGGATATTATAGGAGCAGAGGGAAGCACCTATCACATTACAGAGAGTACGTCAAGAAGCCTTCCTGCAGGAGATGATAGTTAGGAGATGACAATTTCAACAAGCCCGCAATCCCCACCACTGGCCACCATTTAGTCAATATTCTCTCTGCTGAGGATCCTGCTGAGCTATTTACAGACATTCATTCCTGTAAACAATCCAGAAGGTCAAGGTTGTTATACTAATTATACATATGATAAAACAGAAGCCAAGAGAAGTTTTTAAAAAAGAACATTTAAAAAAGGTCACATAGCTGGTAAAGAATACAGCCCAAATTTAAACCTCACTGTGACTCCCAGAGCCCCTGGTCTTCACAGTGTAGCCTCCTTGTTCTGGGCAACTCCACTTGCACGAGGCAGAAACAGAGGGAGGAAGTTCCTGGAAGACAAACTGCAGCTAACAGGAAGGAAGAATTTCCTAACAGCTGTCTAAGAATGAGATAAGTTGACTGTGGGAGGTGGGGAGCTCTGGGTCATAGAAGTGTCATGGAACAGACTGGTGACCTAGCCAAGACATTGCTGTGGACATTCCTACTTGGAGACAGAAGAGCGGTAGGTAAGCTAACTGTCTCTAAGGATATAGTTGTTAAGGATTAAGTCCTGTTATCAATGACAATGTTTCTTTCCAAATTTTTAGGTCCTCTGGAGGGGATGGGAAAGCTCTGTGGGCACAGCATTCAGTCCGAGGTCCCACCTGTCTGGTGATGAGCCACTGGGAAGAGGACAATACAGGGGCCTGATGGAGTGGTTAATAAATTGGCCTTCAGAGCCATATGGTTAGGGATACTTTCCATTAAAAAAGCAAGAACTGAATCCAGCCACTAAAGCAAAAAGGGAATTTGTTGGAAGGGGTTTAGAATAAAGCTGACACTGAAGAGCCAGACTTGGGAAACAATGAAGAGAGTGGGCCTGGAGGACAAAAACTGGCTGTTGGCAGGAATGCTCTACCTCTGTTCCGTGGTAGCCATGCGACCCCTCTAGCCTTGCATCACCTAGTCCAAGTTTAAGTCTAGGCGGGTACAGCTGATCTGGGTTCCCTGCTGCTATCCTGGCTGCCAGGTCACAACGAGGGAGCATCGGCCCGTATGTCTCTGTGGTGGGAGAAGATTCATCATCTTGGAACCATGGAAAGAGAACCCTCCCACACACACTCCATCTAATCACAAGGTTCCATGCTCAGCATTCCCCAAAGAAAATGGACAAATGCCTCCTATGTTGGGAGGGCACAGAGCACAGAAATGAACTCAGCTCCCAGACTGAGGAAAAGATGGGATGTCATCCTAACCATTGCTGTCCGCTGTCCACTCAAGCCCCCAGTGTACTGCAAGGTTATTAGTCATACAGGATGTAGCATAAAACTATACAGCAGTATAACATTTTGAGCTGCTATTATGTGCCAGAATCTGTGCTAAATTAAGTTGGTTACATGTGTTATGTCATTTAATCCTCACAACATTGTCCTGAATTATAAATGGACATGAGCCTGTGAGTATATCTTCTTTCTCCCGTTAGACTATGCACCCTGAGGGGCTGTCCAACTGCTTGTGCAATAACCCTGACATCACTTTTTCTCAAGCAAGTTGTTTATAACCTCTCTATGCTTCAGTTTCCACATCTGCAAAATGGGTATAATAGTAGAACCTGCCCCACAAGATCAACTTAGAGAAAGTATTTTGTACTAGTAAAGTACTTAACTCTTGCCCTAACCAGTTTGGCTCAGTGGATAGAGCACTGGCCTGCGGACTCAGGGGTCCCAGGTTTGATTCCGGTCAAGGGCATGTACCATGGTTGCGGGCACATACCCAGAGCGGAGTGTGCAGGAGGCAACTGATCGATGTTTCTCTCTCATTGATGTTTCTAGCTCTCTATCCCTCTCCCTTCCTCTCTGTAAAAAAAATCAATAAAATAGATTTTTTTAGAAAGTACTTAACTCTTGGGGCAAAGTAATGTCAGTGGATGCTCCATTGTGTTTCCTTGTTGGTGATGGTGATGTTGTTGTAACCTGTATGCAGGGCTGTCTCTGTTCTCATTGCAATCAATGAGAAGGCAACACCAGCACCCGGCTGGTCTAAGCACAGTGATGCAAAGACAAAATAACAAAACTCCCTGTCAGGATTTCAAGGCCCTTCACCCCCATCTCCCTCCACAGCTTTGCCATCACCACCCACTCGCTATGTACTCTATGATTCAGTCAAACCAAACTGTCCGCCATTCCCCCAACATCCTAGGGGGCTTCACAGTTCCTTTCCTTACTTACACTGTTCCTTCTGTCCCCAACACCTGGAAAAATTCATGGCCCAACTCAAATGGCTTTTCCTCAATGAAGCCTTTCCCCATCGGTCCCCACAAAACATTGTATATCTACCACAGGGTCCCCACCATGCTGATTTTAAGTAATAGGAGGAAATCATTATTATTTACTCACCATCTCCACCCCAACCATCTTGAAGGAGAGGTGGGTCCCCAGTGGAGTCCTTTATTTTTCTGAGTAGGGTGATAGGTGGGGATGCAAATGTAGTAAGCTGAGAGAGGATACAATTGTATTGCTCAGGGAAATAGAGGAGCTTGGCAAATAAGATGGGGGTGTAAAATAGTGGGACAGAGGGGCAGATAAGAAAAAAGGGGACAATTTGGGCAGATAAAGAGATAATGGCCATTATCTATTTGACTATGGTGGAAACCCTGCAAAAAGCAGAATTTTATCCTGCAGGTAATGGAGAGCCATAGACGAATCTTGATCAGGAAAGCAAGATGGATGAGGGTGGGAGACATTCTCGGGACAGGGGGAGGCTGCATTGGAGAGGAGGAGAGTTGTGATTTGACTTGGGAGCAAGCACAGGGTTTCTGGAGGTTGTACCTGAGCTTGTGCTGGCCTGGGAAGTGCCTGCAGTGTGTACAAGCCCAGCAGATGGAGGCCTAGGGACAGAGGCCTGAAGGAGGTACCTCTCCCAAATATGAGCAGGGATTTGAGCAGATCTGGAGTAAGAAAAGGAGGAAGAGAGAGAGACGGAGAACCAGAAGTCACGATCACATTTGCCCCAGTGAAGTTCTTTAATACCCAAGGGAGTGTATGGAGAAGGTGGGCAGGTAACCTTCTCTGAACAGATGACATTCTGTCAAATATTTGAAATAAATGAGGATGAGTCAGTCACTCAGCTATGTGGAGGCAGAGAATTCCAGGAAGAAGGACAGCCTGTATAACACCCCTGCGTCAGGAGGAACCTGAGGTGTTGGAGGAGCAGAGAGGAGGCAGTATCTGGCAGAGAGGCAGCAAGAGGGGCTGGTAGGGGCTGAGGTCAGAGAGGTCAGCAGGATGGACCACAAGGAGAAGGGACACAATCTGACTTACGTCTTTAGAGGATCACACTGGCTATTGTGTGGAAAATGGGGTGTGGGGTGTGGGGTGTGGGGAGGGCTATAGTGTTAAAGGTGAAGTGTTGTACTGGGGAAGTTCACTAGGAATTGCAAATTGGGAATACAGGGTCAAAACCAGGGAAGCAGGCGTGGAAACAAGGAAACCAGATAAGAAATTATAGCATGATACTCTGGACCGTGGTCTAAACTCAAGGTGATATCTGTGGAGGTGATGCAAAGGTGTTGGGTTCTGAATATATTTTGAAAGTAGGGACAATGGACTAACTAGCTGGGTGTGAGAAAGGAATAGGGGGACGCTGGTGGTTTTGGCCTGAGCATGTTTTCTGCTGCCCTGTCTAGGAGCCGTGCATGTATCTGTGGCCTCAGGGCATGGGCCCTGAAGTAAGGCCGCCACAGAAATATGTTGAACCTCTCTGAGACTCAGTTTCTTCTTATGTAAAGTGTTAATTATCCTTGTATGACTCCACAGGGTTGTTGAAAGCAATGAATGAATTAATACATGTGAAATGCTTAAAAATGTCTCTGGCAAAAGAATAAACGCCAGGTCAGTGACAGGACTGTTGCTACTCCCAACTGTGTTTTGATAAGTGAGCAGCTTGACTTGTTCTGTTTGTACTGACTCTGACTTTGGGGATTGCCTAGGTGCTCTCTGATGGGGTTTGACCTGAACCGTCACTGGCTGGATCCCTCTCCATGGGCCCACCCTACCCTGTATGGGGTAAAACAGCTCATCATCCAGATGTACAACGACCCAGTGAGTAACCGAACCCCTCGGCAGCTGCTGGTCTTAAGGCTTGACCCAGGAAAGAGCAGTGTTGTACTGGGGAAGTTCACTAGGAATTGCAAATTGGGAATACAGGGTCAAAACCAGGGAGGAACCAGGTCTGCTCGTGTCTTCTCTGCACTGGATAAACCCAAGTGCTCATAAACACTGGGCTCAGGTGTGGGGGTCTCATGGGATGAAGGAAATATACTGGAGCAGATCCAGTATATTTTCCAGGGCTCATTGGTTACAAGCCAAAGAAATACAACTTGAACTAGTTTAATGGGTTATTCACTAGAAGAGTAACAGTACTCTTCCTGTCTCCCCCTGTCCTTGTCCTGTCTTTTACCCCATTCTTTCCACAAATACTTACCAAGTACTTTCTATACACTAGTCATTGTGGTTCTAATAGTAAATGAAACCCATGGAACCTAGTGGGGAAGTAGATAATAAACAAGTAAATACCCATAACTAGAGATTTACAAATTGTGTCGGATTACCCAAAAAAGCATATAATTGAAGGCTGTAGGCTGGCCTCCTCCACCTGTAGGGAGCATGTGCCAAACGTCATATCCAGTGGCTCCCACCACTGTAGAGGGGCCCACTCTCATTTTCTAGTCCCAGTTCCAAAAAGACTATGAAGGGCCTAGCTTGGAGGACACATCCACCTCTGGGCAAGTCAACCTTGGCCCAAGAGGCAAGGTTCTGTAAGGACAGGATGACCTTGCTGGAAGCACCTGGTTGGACTTGGGGGTGTGGTAGTGGTTGTGAACCTATTCCCGCCTAAAACAAGGAAACCAGGTAAGAGACTATAGCATAGTACTCTGGACCTTGTTCCAGAGGGCCTGCTCTTCCAGAGAGAAGGGGGCAACGGGTGTCCATACTGAGTTTGCTCATTGGGGCAAGATTTTGTAAGAAATAGAATACATTAAGATTTCATAACTTAGAGAAAGGTGACAGACTGTGATCATTCTGCCTCTGAGGGGCTGTTGGGGAGAACAGGACAGCCATTCTTTAGGTGGAAGCCAAAGGCAGAAGTAAGGCCTAAAGAACAATAGAACTTTTTAATAATTAGAGATGCCTGATGATAAAATGGGTATGTGCACTGTGAACTTCGCCTTACTAAAAGTGTTCAACTTGAAGCTAAGTGACACTCAAAAATGGTGCATAGAGGAGACTCAATTGTTTGGAAGATTACAGATGATGACTGTGATTTATGAGCCCCTGGCTGCCACCAGGTGACAGGTAGTGATTGCTAAGACAGTAAAGGTCCCAGAGTTGGAGTATTTCAGAGATGCATCAGTGTAACTCTTTGAAGATGTCCATAAAAACGTCCTAAATTAAAAAGCAGCATTATATTAAGCAGCCCTCACAAAGACTGGGCTCAGTTGTGGAGGTCTCATGAGATGAAGGAGCCAAAAATGTGTACTTAAAACAAATGCATATATTAGACCAAGGGTTAAGAAAAAGTAAATCCTTAGGTGCAGTGTAATTCACTTGACTGTTATCTTGATCCTCCTATGAACTTGGCTTTCCTAAGTCTTTTTTAGCCAGTGCCTGTGTAGCCATTGCTTTCCTATACTTGCTTCCTTCTCCAGCTCCTCCTTCCTTGTCTACAAAAGGTGTTAACTGTGCTCACAAGCACTGTTCTTCCCCTGGACCCTCGATGCCATCCTGACCAGCTTTTTTGGCAGACAGAAGCTGCTGCTAAGTTTCCCAGAAAGTGTTTATTGTCTCCTGGGTTCCCCACTGCCCACGCCCACCTGACCTCTGGGTTAACTGCAGTTTCCCTGATAGAATCACAGTGCTTTCTTCCCCTGCCACCTCTTCTTAAAGAGCACAGCTCCAACACTTTTTCTGACCTGGTTGATCATAGATATTCAATAACTATATGCTGAACTAAATTGGATTGAACATGGCAAATCCTGTTATGCCAAATGCACTGTGGTTTATAGATACGAAACAGTTATTCACAGGGAGGACAAAGAGGCCTGAGGAGTGACAGGGTGGGGGCCACTGAACAAAGGGGTGTTTTAGTAGAATCCCGGAGGGGAGAACCAGGGAGCCAAGGCATGGGGGAAGGATTAAGGAAGGGGGTTAGGTTTCAGCCAGGCACTCACCATGTCACAGAACACAGATGAGACAAGACTGAGCTGCAGAGGTGTTAGGACACTCTTGGTGCCACAGATAGGTTGACTGTCAGCTGGTTGGTCTTAATAAATGCACTTGGATGCAGAGCTCGTTGTGCAGGCTGTACTCTTCCTGAAAGTTGGCTCCTTTATGCCCCAGGCGAGGACCTGGCACTAATATGGGAGTAAAGCTGGCCTGGAACAGGACCCCAGCTCCCTTGGTCTCTTCCTGTCTCCCCCTGTCCTTGTCCTGTCTTTTACCCAATTCTTTCCACAAATACTTACCAAGTAATTTCTATACACCGGTCATTGTGGTTCTAATAGTGAATGAAACCCATGGAACCTAGTGGGGAAATAAATAATAAACAAGTAAATACACATAACTAGAGATTTACAAATTGTGTTGGATTACCCAAAAAAACACCAACTATGACCTACAAGTAGGATGGTTATACATTTCAGCTTGCCTGGGAGCAGTTGTGGCTTATGCCTATTGTCCTAGAACAGTGGTCAGTCAACAGAGCCAAATATCAACAGTACAACAATTGAAATTTCTTTTGAGAGCCGAATTTCTTAAACTTAAACTTCTTCTAACGCCACTTCTTCAAAATAGACTCGCCCAGGCCATGGTATTTTGTGGAAGAGCCACACTCAAGGGACCAAAGAGCTGCATGTGGCTCTCGAGCCGCAGTTTGCCGACCATGGTCCTAGAATATTTGTTAATACTGTCCCCTTTCCTCTTAAAAGTCTCCCAGTTTGGATGATAAATGACGGTCTCTCTACTTAAAAGCTATGTGAAAGCACCTAGTACAGTACCTGATATATAGCAGATCCTCCACAAACATTATTTGGATCTGATTCAAATTAACATTTGACTTAAGAGTCATTGTGTCCAGTTACCAACACTGCAGTGCCCCAAGGGTCTGCCCTCTTACTTTTAAATGCATTTTTCTCCTGACCTTGACTGTCACATAGTCATCATAATCACTCTGTCCAGTGCTATCTGAGCTGCCAGGACAGCTTCTGGCCTTTATACTCACAGCCTCACTCTTTCCATGTAAGAGAGAAACATCCATCAGTTGCCTCCTGCACACCCCCTACTGAGGATTGAACCCCAAACCTGTGCATGTGCCCTGACCTGGAATCGAACCAGTGGCATTTGGTGTACCAGATGATGCTCCAACCAACTGAGCCACACTGTCCAGGGTGAAGGAAATTTTCTCAAGGAATTTGGACTGGGCCTTTACAAATGGGTAATATTCCATCATATGGCTATGGTTTGGAGATGAGGGAAAGGGGGAGGGCATTACAGAGAAAGCTGAGCAATGGCATGGAGGTGAGAGACCTGGCTGCTGAGGTCAGTATGCAGGGCTTATGACAGGGAGCCTCAGGAGGGTAGCACGGGGTGGGGAAGGGGAGGGCAGACGTGCAGAAGCTCATGGATGACTTTGAACTGAACATTGAGCCAAGGAATGTGGCTTCTTCCATGGCCCAGTGGTCCTTTCTCATTAAAATCAAAGTCCTAGGCCTTCTTTTAAATTGAGTTTTAATTGAATTAAATATCATGACTGTAAAAAAAAAAACAAATCAAGGCAATGAAACAAAACGCCACTTGTCAGGAAAATTCCAGCAAACACCTTTCTCAATCTTGGAATCAATATAAGTCCATGGAGAGCCGTCTAACACAGTGAAGCAAGGGAGAGATCACTGAGTAGTATTGCCATCCATTCACTCTCCCAATCTACATACTCTAGAGTCATTCTAAAATTTAAATCCAACTGAGTCTCCCTCTCACGCTTAAAACCTTTCACTCTCTCCCCATTACTTGTGGGGTAGAGGCCAAGGTTCCTGACATGCCAGTTAAGCACACAACCTATTCACACCCAGGACATAGCACAGAATGTGGCTCCATGGAGGATACTATGCTGAATGCCGAATGCACAGATGAATATGAATAGAGTATATGCTTCAGAAAATCACTGAGGCTGTGGTGGGGACAGTGGATCAGAGTAGCTGAGAGGAATTCGGGGAAGAGAGATCTCTAGGTGCCTACTGCAAGAGTCTGGGTGAAGGACAAGGAGATCTGAACCAGAGCGTGGTCGGGGCTGTTGCTAAGAGCCCCCCGAACTTCCTGGGAGGTGAATGGGTCCCCCCCTGCCCTTCCTGTGCTCCCTGAATCCCCCAAGGGTTGCTGTTTAGAGAAGTTTGTATGCTCTGGGGTGATGGCCCCCCTTTTCCTAGAGGAGAAAGGCCTGTGTTGCTATAACAACTTGACTGCAGTTCTTTTAGGCAGATCCGTTTTCTTAAATCATTTAAGGAAAATTAGCTGCCATAACAACACAGAGCAGTTTTTAAAATAGAGCAACACAGGGCTGGGTTTATTTTTTATTTTATTTTTTTTCCTTGGTCACCTCCTGTAGTCCTCAAGATAAGCCACTCTCTTTCTATTAAATAAATAACTAAACTGTAACACACTGATAGGACAGAGTAGATGGCGACGTGATCAAACACACAGAGCCAGCACTCACTCCTGCTACACAAACATACATGCACAATATAGAAATTTGCAGAAAATGCATACATTTACATTCATAAAACAGAAAATACATCCATATAAAGACATAAAAATAGTAAATGAGTATATATTTATAGATAATCACACAAACCACACACACACACACACACACACACACACACACACACGGCCAGGCATAGGTCCACTACTGAATTACCATGGAAGGAGGCAGCCCATGAGGTCTGTTCGCAGTGTGAGCAGAGGTGTCACTGAGTCACCAGACAGGAAGGCCCTGCAATAGCAGCTCCTCACTGGAAACCAAGGGGCATCTGCGTGTTCATACCCAACAACCTGAGGACAGGGACGGGGAAGGAAGGGGAGAATCCTGCTGGTGGAAGGATGGGGATAATGGGTAAAGGGCAGGGGCACTCCCATTCTCACCCCACATACACACTTGGAAGTAAACAAGGTGGGCGGTGGCCTCAGCCATGGCATTTGGGTGGGAAATTCTTTGCTCATCATGGCAGTAAGTTAGCCACCCCTAGAGGAGGCAGCAGCCCCCTGATGAAAACCACACCCCTGGGCCATTTGCAGACTGTCTCACTGAGGCTTTGTTCGGTCCCCATGTCTTTGACTTTATTATCCCAAAGATCCCCTGCAGGGAGCAGCTGGAACCAAGTGGGCTTGCCTTCGTGGCAGCGAGAGGAGCTGACAGCACTGAGGCCCTGCCAGAGCGGCTGAACCGTTTAAATAAACTCATGTGCATGGTACTCTTGGGCAAGTTTCTTCCCCTCTCCGGTTCTCTCATTGCCCCCAGTGTATACATTGTAGGATTTGAAGGATGATCTCTACAGGGCCTTTCTGGCTCCAAGAATCTATGTCGTCCTTTGGTTATCTGCTGATTATATGTACAAAGGCAGGATTTCCATGATAAGGCACAAAATCCTGGCAGCTGCGGGGGAAGGACAGCCTGCAGTGAATGCAGGTGCTTAGTACATGCAGATGTTTCCTAAGCCTCAGTGTGCCCATCTGCTAACAGGGAAGAAAAATCCCTGACCTGCTATTTCTCAAGTCAAAGAGGCCAACACATGTGAATGTGAAGCCTTTCATAGAGGCAAGGGAGAGTGTTGCCTAGGGGAGGGGGAGAGGGTGTCCTGTTGAAATGGCCGCTGCTGGAGCCTTCACCTGGGATGGATTAAATGTGCTCACACCACCAGTGTCGGTCACACACTTGGCTCTACTCCAGTGTTTCCCCACTTCTGCCAACCTGGCCCAGGAAATCAGTAAATAACCACCAGGCGAAAGGTTCAATGTGGGAATAAAGACTAGAAGTGAACGTAATTCTGCAGGGAGCTCTGAGAACAGAGAGTGCTTTGGGTTCATGCAATTTTTACAGTTTTTCCTACAGAGGTTTGAGATGGTTTATGAAACTTTAAGGAATTTTAAGAGAAATCATTATTTTTCTAAAGGGCAACTTCTCCCACCTGTGATAAAAGGCATGGATTTTCTAACTCTCTGGATTATAACTTTGACTTTGGCAGCAAGCAGAGTGGAGAGATGGATCTCTCGCCTAAGAGTAATATTCCTGTCAAGTTGGTTGTTTGCTTCAATTTCTCTCACATCTTTTCATCCTGAAAGGCCCCGGATATGTCTTGCCAACTGACTAGATGCACATTGTTTCAACTGCATGGGATGAGCAAAGCTTCTTCAAGGTTTCCCTTGAGTCAGTTCAGTTAAACGCTCTGTCTTATTTCCCCTGTCTGTACATTGGGATGAGCAATTTCTATCTCGTGGGATTTCTCTCAGGATAAGATAATATATGTATAAATAACCTTCAATAGTAACTATATGAAAAATTGAGCTATTAATATTTTATGCACTTGGCCATTATAGTACTCACCTCACTGCCCAGCCCCCTCCAGCTCCCATGCCCATCACAGATTGTGATCCCACTGAGGGCTTAGACTTCATCTTCGTCATTCTATATCCCTGACATCCCAGCACAGGGCGCCTGCCCCCATGAATGGATGTTGGGAGAGAGGCAGGAAAGAAGAAATCCACTCCTTAAGACCTGGGATTAACACCCTAACAGAGTTCTGAAGAAAGATGGAGATTTGCTGAGTAAAGAGGAGAAGTATTCCAAGTGGAGACACACTTAGTCACTCTGAAAATTCTAGTTCTTCTTCAAAACCCACCTCCAGGCCACCCTTCTCTAAGATTTCCCTGAACCCTCTGGCCCACGATGAACTCTCATTTTCTTATTCTTCTATAACTATGAGGTGTCCCCAAAATGTACATACACACTTTGAATAATTATAAAGGGAATGTTTTTAAAAATACATTTCATTTTTCTTTAACAGCTATCAGCTGTTAAAGTGTGCATACATTTTTTGGGATACCCTGTATTAGTAGACTTTGTTCCTTTCATCTGGAGGTTTATTCCATAGCAAGTAGAGAGTGTATTCCATGGGCTTGTGCCGTAGTACCATCTCCTTTGACGGTAGGTTCCATCGTCTCAACTACATTACAACCCCTTCCCCACCCAGTGCAGAAGCTCTGCCCCGCACCTCCCTGCTGCCCTGAGCAGAGTGGGCCCCTCCCTGGTGGCTCCATGAGAACCCTCTAAGCATTGATGACAATGCTGTCTCTCCAAAAGGGCGGTTGTTTGGGTGTCTGCAGGCATCCCACAGAGCTGGGTCCACAAGTGCACATTCTGCTGTGTCAGTGACAGAGTTCTGCCTTCTATGGTCTGAGCTGCTCATGGACAGCGCCCCTCTCTTTCTGCCTGCACCTACAGCACCTGGCAGAGGCCCACACTTGGTAGGCACATGATGAGTGTTTGGGGAAATCTTGGTAGCTACCTCTCCTGACCTGGTTTCCCAGCAGGACAGCCCTGACTCATCCCAAAGAAACCCACTGGACTTTCTCAGACCTCCGCAATTCTCTTACTACACTGCGTTGCCATGGGCTCATCGTCCTCCTTCATGCTCCTCCCTGCTGATTCCTTGTCACAAAAAGCTCCCACGTACAGAGCCTTTCCTCTAGCTCACGAATTCAGAAATTCCCAAGTGTTAGAACTCGGCCCTGTATGCCCTCCATCACAAACCCACAAACGTTGAAGTTCTCTTCACTTCCTCTCTGCCTCCAGTGTCTGTCCCCTTTACCCTGGTGTCTAGGTTAGACCAAGCTGGCCTCCCCATTTTCCCTGTCCCATCGCACCCAATTATCCAGGCCACAATGAGCTAAAAAGGGGTCTCTGTGGGCAACCCGCCACTCCTGCAATAACTTCCTTCTATTTACCCAGCGACTCCAGTTCCTCCGGGTCATCTCTCACAGGAACTTTTCCAACGAACCCACCCCATCCATTTCTCCCCCTTCCAGTGGACTCCTCCCTTTCCATCCCCTGGTTTGAGCAGGTTGGGGTTTGCATATAGCTCGCTACCTGCTTAGGCACTCAGCCAAGCCCGCCTAAAATGGCACAGGTTCCGTTTCCGGTGCCTTGTGTTCAACGTGTGGAACTTTTCCGAGTTATTTTCAGTTGTTACTGTTGGGAGGCTCTCGAGCCCAGGATGAATTCATGCTGGTACATCAAACAGCACATTGCATTTCAGAAATTGGCCTTAGCCTTGGGAAATCAAGTGAGCCAGATGCCTAATTAGTCCATTATTTGCCCTGGTGGAGAGAGCTGATGAAAGGGACCACACTAATCACTGCTTCCAGTAAGAGCTGACTGTGTAACCTTTCATCAAGAAATTGCCCCATCCTCCCGGCTGGTGTGGCTCAGCGGATTGAGTGTCTTCCCATGGACCGAGAGGTCCTGGGTTTGATTCCCTGTGAGGGCACGTGCCCGGGTTGCAGGCTTGATCCCCAGTAGGGGGTGTGCAGGAGGCAGCCGATAGATGTGTCTCTCTCATTGATGTTTCTAGCTCTCCCTTCCTCTCTATTTAAAAACCAATAAAAACATATTTAAGAAAAGAAATTGCCCCATCCTCCCAAAGTACCAACGCCCACCTCCCAATCCCGTTGCTGGCCCTGATGTCTGGCTGTGAGGCATTTCACAGCCTGGGCCCGGCCTGACCGGCTGGCCAGTGAACCTCAATGCTCTCCCACCCAGCAAGTCATTCCAGCTCATAGTGCTGCTTTCACTTCAAAGCTAGTAATGTGTGTAGATGAAAGAGGAACTTCCCTGTGCTCTTAAGCAGAAAAAAAACCATTCCTTTATCCATCAATACGCATTTTCTGAGCCCAGACACTGTAGGCTGGAATACAAAGGCAAAACAGGAACAGCCCCTCCCTCAAGAAGCAATAATTCAGAAGAGAGCAGTGGTTTTCAAACTGGTTTAAGAGAGTCGTTGCAGGAGGCCTGAGGACCCCTCCCATGGGCTCCTCTCCATTTTAACCAGAGCAGGATAATTCTGTGATTAAGAGCTCAGGCAAAGGCCCAGACTTCAATCTTGTTTCCACCCTCGATAGCATTGCTGTCTTGGATGGGTTCTTTAACCTTTCTAAGCTTCAGTTTCCTCCTTTGTTAGAGGTTGTTGTGAGGATGAACTGGAGTGACTTGCTTAAGGCACTCTGCCAGGCACATAGAGTCTCAAAAGATGTTCACCTTTATTAGGCTAAGAAATGTGTTTGGATAAAGGATCCATGGGCTAAAAAGTTTGTAAATCCCTGGGCTAGGGCTCCAGACTCGGTAAAGCATTGAGTGCAGGACAGGGTGGTAAGCACTGTGATAGACAAAGGCTCTGGGTGCCACGTGGGAAAGCAGGTCAGCTCACCTGGACTTAGGGAGAGGCAACCTCCGGAGATGAGTTTTGAAGGAAGAGGAGTTGTTTAGACAAAGACTGGGGGAAGCATTACAGGCAGAGGGAGCCCCATGTGTGAGGACACAACATTAGGTGAATACACTCAGGGAATCCTGAGGAGTTGGCTGCAAGGGACTGGGGGGAGCATGTGGGAAGGGCAGGGCGAGGGGGGGGGCGGGGCTGGTGGTAGGCAGAGCCGCATCATCATTGGAAGCACTGTGGGCTGCCTCGGGAAGCTTGGACTTGTTCCTGAGAGCCACGGGAACCCTCCTGCAGAGAACAGGGAAGATGTGGAAGGCAAAAGAGAGAGAAAAATGTTACTATGACTTTCTGGGGTTTAAAATATATTGTTGTGTTTGTAGCTTTCAGCCAGCAATTGCAGTGTTAGAAACTCAGACTGAAATAATCTGAAATGTGAATAAGGATTTTTTTGGGGGGAAAGTCTACAGATAATTATTTATAAATAATGAAAAACCAAGAAAAATCTAACTGCCTCACAGTGGGAAACTGATTAAGTGATTCACGACACATTCATATAATGGATGTTTATGAAGAGTTAATAATATTGTAAAGATGCTTATACTATAATTTTAACTGAAGAAAACACTGAAGACAAAGTTGCCTGTGTATTATATGCTAAGACATATATAATGAGCAGGTTTAGAACACTCAAAAAGAATGGATGTAAATTAGATGTTAACAGTGCTATTTCTGGGTACTAGGGTTGTTTCCTTCCTCCCTGCTTTTTTATATTTCCCAACAATTTTTCCACAAGTATATGTTCACTTTAAAACTGGGGGAAAGCCCTAGCTGGTTTGGTTAGAGTATAGCCCTCAGACTGAAGAGTCTCAGGTTTGATTCCGGTCAAGGACACGTACCTCAGTTGCAGGCTTGATCCCCGGTGCCAGACGGGGTGCATGTAGGAGGCAATCAATTGGTGTGTTTCTCTCTCATCAATGTTTCTCTTTCTGTATCTCTCACCCTCCCTTCCACTCTCTCTAAAAATCAATGGAGTACTTGCTTCGGCAGCACATATACTAAAATTGGAACGATACAGAAATTAGCATGGCCCCTGCGCAAGGATCACATGCAAATTCATGAAGTGTTCCATATTATAAAAAAAAAAAAAATCAATGGGAAAAAAATATATCCTCAGGTGAGGATTTACAAAACAAACAAACAAAACAAAAACAAAACAACTGGCGGGGGGGGGGGGGGGGGGGGGAAATCAAGGAAGGAGGAGGGAACTTGGCCACTCAGATAGGAGGAGGGACCTTATTTTATAAAACAAAACCAAGCTCATCAGGGACAACTGCATGGCTCTGAGCCAGTCTCTAGGGTGAAGCCAGCGAACCCACATTATAGAAGGACATGGATCAATCAGGACCCATCTGTGCATCCATCTTCTAACTAGCCATCCTTCTATCCTTCCATCCAACCATCCATCCATCCATTGTACCTCTACCCTCTCTGTTCAAACTCCTGTCCCAGAGGCACTCACATCCAGACTAACATTCTAGGATGTCTGCCAACTCCTCACCTTCCTTGTTAGCATAGCAGGGACTCTCTCCCCTTCCCCAGAGCCAAGATCAAATTGTGCCCTTTCTTCCTACTCTGGGCCCTTCTCAGTCTGCTAAGTCTTTGACTTTTAAGTACTGCCCTCTTCAGGACCCTGGAAGGGGAGAGGGATGCTGATATTTCTTGAGCTTCTATTAAGTGCTAGGCATTGTCTCATCTGATTGGCATAACAGCGGTGTGGAATGAATGCCATTGTCCCTGTTTCTTAGGTGAGGAAGCCAGGGCTCAGCATGAATGACACCCTGATGCCCCCTCCCCCCTCCACCATAATCTCTCCTGGTGCACACTTATATCCTCCATATCATGGTGATTGGTTTATGTGCTTGTTTTTTCATCTAAATGTGAACTTCTTGAGGGATAAAATGACATTTCTGTCACCTCTGCATTCTCTTGCCCAGAGCGTGGTGCCTAACACATCAGCACAATGTCAGCTGGTAAAGGGAACAAATGAAAAGCTGTTAGAACCTACGAGGTCCCACAACTGGTGGTGGCAGAACAGGAAATGAAGGTCACATCTGCTGATCCCAAGGCCTATTCCCCAGTGCAGCAGAAGGGAGTGCCGCCAGGGGCAGAGTAGATACCAGGGAATGTGATCCTCCAGAGCCCTGGGGCCCAGCATTTCCCAGGGGTCTCCTCTTTATCTCTAAAAGACACAAATGGCCAACCTAGAAGAGAGGAATTCTGTTGAGTTAGTTTTTTCTTGAGTATGATGACACCTTTTAATAACAAATGTTCATAATTACCCGCATTATCTTAGGTTTGATTGCCATTATAAATGGACTTACCAGGTTCATTCATTGCTTTGGGTACCCTGCCCCACTGTAAGGAGTGCTCGGTTTGAGAAGTCCAGAATAAATTCACAGACTGACAGGGTGGGTAAATCAGAAGCCGGGTCTTAAGTGGGGTCGGCTAATGCAGATACAGTCGGAAGGTTTGCATCTCAGGGTGTCTCTTCATCCACAGATCGTCAGCACCACCTGAGGATGTCCACATCCCTAACTTCTGGTTTGGCCACATTTGACCTTGAATTAGTAGGGTTCTTCTAGGCTCTCGGAGCTCACTTTGCTCTATGTGGAACCAGAGAACTTCAGAGCTACAGAAGCTGAACAAGTGTTCCAAACCCACCTTTTATAGAAAGAGAATGTAGAGAGAGACCACATGAGCACAGGCAGGGAGCTGGCCACACTAGGAGACAGTACTGCAGAGCCAGGACTCAAACCCAGGCCTTTTGACTGCCATCAGCAGGGAGCACGCGCCCTCTAGGCCCTGGGGATGCATCACCAGCACATGGGTCTTGTCATAATTTTTCCACTAACTTGTCACAGAGATATGCAGCTTTCATAGCACATTCACATACAAGCATTCATGGGATCCTCACTGCCATGTTGTGAGGTAGAGATTATAGTTCTGTTTTGCAGATAGGGAAACACAGGTGTGCAGCTATGAAGTAACTTTCCCAAGAGACAGAGACAGGGCTCATTCTTAGTTCTGACTCCAGGGGGCCCTAGTCTGGCCCAGGGCTGAGAACACAGATGGATGAAGGAAGGAAGAGAGGAGCAGGAGGAGCAAGGCAGAGGGTCATCACTGTTTTCTTTTACTCTTTTTCCTCTTTAACAAGGCACCATATTTAGTGTCCCCTTCCAGACCACCAACTCTTTCCTAAATGGGGCAGAGCAAGGTGTGGGAGAGGTGAAAGCAATTCATGGTTCAAGTCACAGTCAGGGCTAACTCGAGGCAAACAGAGCAGAAGTGGCAGACTCAGGCCAGAACAAGTCAAATCCCGAGGAACAAAGGGCCAGCCAGTGGGTTGGATGGAAAGGGTAGAGAAAGGGTAGATACAGTTGGCGAGATGACAGTTCAAACAGGAGACATCACATGAGCAAAAGTATGGAGGATGAGGAGAGCAGAAGGAAGGAGGTGGGTCTGGCTGGTATAAAGTGTCCCTTTGGGGAAGGAATGGACTTTTTAAAAGTTATCAGATTCTAAAGGGGCTCAGAATAGCAGGCTGAGATATTTGAGATTTATCATTGAAGAGAGGTGTGTCGGCAGGAAAAGGGCAGATGATAAGCATTAGCTCTGACTATGCAACCAGCTGCAGCGTTTAGATTTCAAAATGGCGACCCCTTTAACCTGACAGTCTACTGTGGTATAATTTGTTAAAAATGACAAAATGTCTCATTTTGCTGCAGTTCATTTTGACCTTTCTTAATATTAGAAAGTTAATTTCAGGAGGGAAATAAATGTATTAGTGTTGTCACAGTCATGAAAAGATGAATTCCGTACTGTCAAGCTGTTTCTTTGAACGAATCCATCATGCTGTAAAATGGTTGCCTTCCGACACCCAGCATCTCCCAGCTCCCCTCTCCCTCCCTTCCTCCTTCTTTCCGTTCTCCCTTCTCTCTTCTGACCCCTCCACCTGCCAGCACACCTCCCATGATATGCTCTGGGCAGACAGAGAGAAAAGACACTGTCCCTGCTCTAGGGTGAGACACACGCTAGTGGAGAGCAGCCATTGTTGGTGTCTAAATGCCCCGGGAGGAGAGAGCCAGGTGCCAGGGAGGGAGCACCCAGAGGAGCCATCCGCCCTGCAGAGAGAACTCCTGTTAAGTTAGGAACCTGTGCCCCATGGTAGGATTTGGGTTGACTCTGTGAGTACCATGGGAGAAAAGACAGTAGGCAGGATGCTGAAGAGTCAGGTTTTGGTCCCTATCTCCGAACTATCATAGTTACTAGTGACTGAGCACCCAGACTGTGGTACACATTCCGCATACATTACTGCACTTAACCTTCACATCTTTATCAATTTTTTTTTCCAGAAAAGGAAAATGAGGTGCAGAGAAATAGAGTGAGTTGGCCACTGTTGACTCCGAAATCAGGTGGCTCCCAGTCTACTGTGCTTCATCTGCAGCCGGCTATGGGGAATTACTTTTTATTATACTTCATAGTATACTGTTATTAAGTTCACGATACCAATTATGCTTACTGTGTGTGTGACCTTGGAAAACCCAGTTCTTTCCTCTCTCTGGGTCTCAGTTCCTCATTAGTTTAATGAAGAGATTAGACCAGCTTTGACTTCCTGGTGGTTGAGAGAACTCCTGGAATCCCAGTGCTTCTCAAGCCTTAATGTGCAGGAAACATGTGGTTTTCTTATTAAAATTCCAGCTCTGAGCAGTAGAGACCTGAGAATCCGCATTTCTAACAGGCCCAAGGGGATGCTGATGTGGTTACTCCGAGGACCCTACTTTGAGTAGCAGGGCATCACCTATGGCCAGAACAAATTTTTGGGTGCAGGGTGGACCCACTGAGGATGTGGGTTTAAGATTGCTGAAAGAAAAGCAAGCAATAAAAACAACCTTACTAAGGCCCGGTCAGCAAGTGGCATTCAGGGCTAATTTTGTTACCTGGGATTTTCACTGTTTGGGGTTTAAAACTAGTGATTCTCTTAAGAGATTGAAAGGAAGAAAATGGGACTTGTAAGATCTGGAATAAATGTTTTCTACCTCTGTGACATGTGTTTTGATTCGAGGTGCAGTCCGATGTTCCCCTGTAGTCAGATTTCTAGCTCACATGAATACAGCAGCAGCTCTCCTGTGGGAAGGTGACTCGCTTTCCCTCCCCACATCTCAGTGTGAGTGGGGGGAGGCAGCTCCTTGCCCAGGATGCACCAGCACTCTCACACTGCCTAAAGCCCTCAGGGATCCCCATCACCTACTGGGTTACGACCCTCCAGCTTGGTATTCAAAGCTTTCGATGTAGTTCTCTATGCTCCCTTTCATGACACTCTTACTCTGATTTCCCCAAAGGACATATGGCTCACCCACATTCACACTGCCAGCCTTGTTGCATTTACACCTATCCCTGTGCCTTTACCCACCCACCCCCCACATTCCCCTTTAACTAGGCTATTTCCCTCTTTTCTCATCCAGCCCTCAAAATTCTATATAGGATTTAGGTTTGTCTCCATGCCATCACTTCCATCATCATCACAGCTGTAAATGAGTACTTATCTGGGACCATAGCTTTTTTTACTATCATTTAATTCTGAGAATAAAGGATTAAGTTCTCAGAATTAGGCAAACATCCCCATTTTTTATATGAACAAAAGAGACATGGGGATTCCAGCCTGGATCTGTTGAACTCGGAAGTCTGGATTTCTTCTCTCCTTCCTTTGCCCTCCCCTAGAGCTCCTTGTCTTTGTGATGAAAGGAGAAAATAGTTTTGTTGGGTAAAGAGGATGAGTGAGGTAGACAGAATGGCCTAAAAGGTGCTGGATATTAAAAGTAGCGGGGAGGCTGCTAGAGGAATGCAGGTTGGGGGATAAAGGTCATATCTGCCTCCGTTCTTCACTGAAGAAGTGTACAATAGAGCCCTTTCCAGTGTGCAAAGCAGTTTCCCCACATTATCTCATTTGAGTCTCAAGATTGCCTTTTTTGGGCTACATTTTGATGGATTCCTATGATTATCCTCAATACCACTGGGTCCCATTCAAGCCAGACAGGACTAATGAGTTAGAGGCAATCAAATTATAGAATACCAGAGCCAGAAGGGAAGTTAAGAGATTCTTGTTCAGCCTCTTCATTTTGCAAATGAAAAAACTGATGCCAGAAGGAAAATGACTTCCTCAAGGTCACACAGTGATTTGGTGGCATAGATTCATTTGGTTTTATTGCATCTTTTTCCTTAGCTTCTTCCATTTCAGAACAAGGCACTTCTGGGTGAAAGCGTATTTTAGTTGACACCAACAGTCCTTCATGTGGCTGAGAAAGAAAGTACAAGAAAGAAACTCCAATTCTCGGATTCATCTTTGTCTCTCTGCCAACAGAGTAGGCTTCCACCATAGGTTTTTGTTTTGTTTTTTCATCAGAGGAAATCTAGACCTTTGACACCTGTTTTTCCCCCTGTGCCTTATCCTTTTCAACTCTTTCTCAAATTATTTCTTATATACTCAGTACTTAAAAGGCTCACAAACATAGCCTCATGGCCTCAATTCATAAGTATTACACAATTGGAGGCAACTTTGAGGTTGAGAAAGCAAAGAACAATTTTCTGCAAGAAACTGTGCTGTGTTAGCTTTTGTTGTGGTAACAAATAATCCCAGGAGCTTGGTAATTTATAACAGCAAACTTTATTTCATACTCAGGTTACATGAGGGCTGTGAGCAAGTCAGCCACAACTCTGTGGGCTCTGCAGAGCTCCATGTATCTTCTCGTTCAGGGCCAAAATTGGAATTGTAGTCTCCATCTGGAATCTGCTGTTTTCATGGCAGAGGGCAGGACTACAATCCCATTGAGTACAATTCCATACACAGTGGCAAATAGCATGACTGTTCACATTCCACTGGTGAAAGCATGCCCTGAGGCCAAGGCCAAAGTCACTGAGGTGGGAAAATGTATACTCTTATTAGATTCTTGGGCAAACAAGATGATGATAGATGATTCCTTAATCCAGAGGAGAGAGAATAGTCAGGAACAGTGATCCGATCCACCAAAATTGCCTTGTTGGTGAATCAAAATAACAATATCACTTGCCCACGTTGAAGCCCAGTTTCTGGCCTTTAGAAAGAGAAAACTGACTTAGGGAAGCAAATTTATATAATGGAAAGAATCAGATATAACTGCACTCCAGGTCCAGTTGTACCACAGACTAACTGTGTGATGTTAGGTAAATTACTCAACCTCTATTCTCCCATCTGTTTCTTCTAAAATACAAACCTGTAGTTTTATAAAAACAATAATGGCTTTATTCTCTTAATGTTTCTCATAATTTGTTGTTTTTTTAAAAAAATGTTAGAAATATCTTTTAAGAAATAGGTCTCTTGTGAGGGAAATTTTTTTAAAGATAGGATTCTTTTAAGTTACATTTAATTTAAGAAAAATTGTATTTAATACAATTTTAAATAGGAATATGTATAGCATAATCTGTGTTGGACCAGCCCATTCTGTGCCTCTGCCCCTCCTACTAGTCTCTGTACTTTTCTAGTTGTAGGACTTCCATTCAGCCAGATTTCAGGTGGTTCTAAATGATGGTTGTTCTGTATTTTAATTGTCATTTTGATGCGGTTGTGGGAGGCGGCGAGTACCATTGTTTACCTATGCTGCCATCTTGGGGTTCTCAATAGTCTTTTTCTATTCTGTTTCTTTAAAAGTATTTTTATTTAGTCACCTGTTCAGCCAGTCAGTCAGCTGTATTTTAATTTGTCTCTATGTGCTGGAAGTTGTTAATGGTCATTGTTTCTGGTTGTAGGATTAACTTTGACCTGAGACAATGTCCGGGCCTTGACTCTGAGCTTCCCAGGGATGGATACCCCTGCCTTTCCCCACCTTCATCTATGTAATCCAGTGGATCCTGAGCTCTCCATGTAGACCCGATTCTTTAAGGACACCTTCTCTGCCCCAGCTATCCCCAGGGATTAGGTTCCCTGCCCCTGCACCCTCACAAACACCAGGTTGCTGGTCAAAGTCCCAGTCCTGATCACCCCACAATGGGGGTTGCTTGGTTCCTTCCATGTCTTCCCTGGGAACACAAACTCCTCCTGATGGAGGAACTGCAGCTTATTTATCTCTTTAGTCCCAGCACTCACACTGGGTCTGACACACAGATATTTAGTGGATGAATTAATAAACATGGTTTTGTTCTATCCAAGCAGGTAGTTGATTCCCACAAAGTAGGGAGCCCCAGCCCAGCCTCAGGCCCTCCAGCCCTCCTGCAGGGGACTCTCTGCAGCTCCCTTTCCTCCCTGCTTCTCTGCCTCCCAGGGCTAAACAAGCTCCATGCCTCTCAGCCTAAGGATTTGTTTATTTTTCTCCATTGTGGGGGGAAAAGTGTTACAGCACTTAAACTTTAAAAATGAAGGGATTGATTATTATCTTGAGTTTTTGTTGGTTTCTTTCTGACTAGGGATTTAAAATAAGATCTTATTGCCTTTACATCAACAGAGATAGTCTTGCATAAGAGACACAAAGAGACACACAAGATACCGCAGGGCCTAGTGGTTAAGGGCTTATGCTTTCCAGTCATGCAGATGGCATTTAAATCCTTTCTTTACTCAGCTGTGTGACCGAGCAAGTAAAGCACCCTCTCTGACACTTTATCTTTAAAATGAGGATAATATCTAAAGCTCTGGCTTCTGTGAGAATTAAATGAGATAATGTGTGTGAAAGATAGCACAATGCCTGACATTCTCACTAAATGGTAAGATCACTGAGTTATATACATCCATAACACCTGCCAGTGTAAGCACTTTCAAAAGTGCTTTATTTGTATTAACTCTATTAGTTCTCACCACTGCAAGGTAAGTATTATTATGTGCCCCCATTTTATGGGTGAGAAAACAAATTAATTATCCTTCCTGTCCTACAGACAGTACTTGCCCCAGGAGGGGCAGAGTATGTGCTCTTAGTCCCAAGGCCCTCTACCCTGGGCTGAGAAGGGTGCTGGGATCCTATGTTCCGGGCCCTTCCCCCCCCCTCCCCTCCTTCTCCCCTGTTCTTTCTTCTCCTGTGCTCCCTGCCTTGGAAGTCAGGCCACCTGACAGGAGAATCCCTTCTCTCCCATCTTTCACGGAAGCCCAGGGCCCTGGGCCTCTGCCAGGGAGCCTCAGGCCTGCTTCTAAGCCATTTGTCAGGCTGCCAGAGGGCTGGGCAGCCTGTCCATTTTTCATACACAGATATCAGGGCAGCTGACAGAGCTGGCCAGGCTTAGCAACGGCTTTGGCTGTGAACAGAATCTCAATGAAGTCTCTGGCCCAAATCATAGTGGGTGTTGATGGCCCACTATCTGGCAGTCAGGGAGGAGAGCAGGGCCCAGTGCCAGCCCCAGCTCCTCTGCTGGGGATGGGTTTTTGTCCTCAACCATGTGGAGAGCGGTTCAGTTGCATTTGATACCCACTTTCGGGGTGATGTGTGTGTGTGTGTGTGTGTGTGTGTGTGTGTGTGTGTGTGTGTGTGTAGGAGGGAAGGAGAAGGACTCCTCATTCACCTGGTTTCCTGGGGTTCAGATGGGTCCAGCAGAGAGGTAGTGTGGGAAGAGGAAGGGAGTGTAAGGATGAAAATAAGAAGGATTCTGAACCTGCTGGGAAAATGAAAGTCAGAGGGAAATGCAGGAGCTTTGCAAGATAATAGACTATCTTAGACCACCTGATATTACACATTTCCACCTAACCACAACCAAACACATCTGTAGGTTTTGAGGTGGGGGGACAAAGCAGCTCCTTACAAAATTTACTTAAACAGTATCTTTTTATCTTTGAAACTCATGCAACCAAAAGCTAAACATACAACATTAACCTAAAATAGGTTTCAGTCATCCATTTCTTTATTCTCACCTTCAGGGTTGCACCCCCTACCCTACCTCTCCAGTTCTACTCAGTTCTGTGAAATGACTAAAGGTTGTGCCTTCCGGTACTTGGAACTGCATCCTGACCAGTAGGGTTGGTGTGGGCAGGAAGGATTCATCAAGCCCTGCCCTGTGTTCAGCACTGAGCACTGGGGATGCAGATGAGCTGGCCTCCATCCCCAGGCAGCTCCCAGTCCAATGGGAGAGGCAGTCCCAGTATCGAGTTAGAACGATGCAGCATAGTCAGCTGGAGCAGTGGCACAGCCTCCACATGTGGGGCACATACTCCACACCAGACGTTTTTACATGATCTCAAATCACAACATAATCATGTGACAGATATTATCAGGTTCATCGCAAATACAAGGAAACTGAGGCTAAGAAGGTACATGACTTTCATGTAGCTGATACATGGGGCCAACATGACTTATGTCCAAGTCTCTTTTATTTCAGAGTTCATGTTCTTCCTACTCTGTTCACTCCTGTAATAAAGAGCAGGATGATCTGATGGACAGAAAATAAGCCCAGCCTGGGAGGGTGGTCAGGAGAGGTTTCCCAAAGGAAGCAACGTTAGTGTTGAATCTTGGAGGATAAGCAAGAGTCAGCCTGGTGTCCACAGCAGGGGGAAGAGTGCAGGTCTGGAGAGGAGCGGATAATCAGCACGCAGCAGTGAAATGGCACAGCTTTCTTGGGAGTTGACTAGAGTGAATAATGCTATAGAAAAGTGCTAAGATATAAGGCAAGAGAAATAGGGAGGGCCAGATCGTAAAGGATCTTCAAGGTAGAACATTATCCTTAAGTCTTTGGGGAAGCAATAGCGGTTTATTAAGCAAAGGAGTGACATGGTGAGATTTGTGTTTAGCAAAGTTATCTTTAGCCAGGTGTAGAGGATGAATTGAAGGAGGAGAAATTGGAGACTCTCAGCATCTGTCCATCCATCTCCATTTGTCTCCATCATTTATCCATGTCCTGGTCTCCTCTGATTGTCTCTGTTTACCTGTGTTTGTCTAGTTATCAGACTTTCCCTCTATCTGACTCGCCTATATATCTGGTCCCTCAGAATCCCTATATAACTCTAGGCAAGACACTTCACCACTCTGAGGCAAAGGTCCCTCATCCATAAAATGAGGATCATAATGCCAGCCTCAAAAGGTTAGATTAGAGATTAAGTGTGATATGGCATGCTCAATCTCTTTATATATTACAAAGTACCATACAAATGTGAAGGATTATCATCTAGCTATTGCTCTCTCAGGTGTTAGGTCCTGGGCTTCTTTTTAAAAAAAGTTCATTGAGTATCTAGGAGAAAGATTTTCTAATGAATCAGAAATGATACCATCCTTCCAGAGGATGGGAGTATAGTAGACGTATACAAAAAGATAGAATAGAAGCCTCTGTTATTGCTGCCTATTTGGTTTCCTGTCTAGTCATCCCTCCCTCGCTCTCTCCCTCCCTCTCTCCCTCCCTCCCTTCCTCCCTCCCTCTCTCTCAGAGTCTCTAGCTGTACTTACATCTGTATTCACAGGCAGTCCCTGACTCAGAACCATCCAAGTCACAGCTGGCTCTCACACGAAGTCCCCTTTTCAGTGGGACCAACCAATCACCTTTCACCACGCAATTTTTGAGAACCTGCACCTTTAAAATAAGAGAGAAAAATAAACTGCAGAATGACCACTGCTGTAGATGACTTGGAAGGGGAATTCTTTCCTTATTAGTTTTAGGACTCTCTCACCCCTTCCTATCCATGTGGTTCCCAGGACTTCCTGAAGATTTGAGCTGATTCCACATATATCTGACACCGCAAAATTCCATCAGTCAAAAAAGCTAGGCAGAGAGCCCTGCAGAGCTGATTTCATTGAATTCTATTCTCCGTGGCTAACCCAGCACTGCCAGAGAGTCCCCAGACAGCTCCAAACGTCCACATCTTGCACAAACATTGCAAAGGGTTCAGGTGCCTTTGCCCTGTAAGCCCTTTGTCTCTTAAATGTCCTTTAAGAAGCAGTATTGTATAGTAAGGAGCAAGTTCTGCTCTGCTGCTTCTAGGCTCTGTGACTTCAGTCAAGTTACTTAACCACTCTAGGCCTCAATGTCAGATTCAACAGGATGAGGATCATACCTCCTATTAGAGCTGCTGTAAGGATTTAGTGATATGAGGCCCAATGTGAAATGTGTAGCACAGAACCTGACTTATTGTATGCTCGCTAAATTGACTCAAAGTGGAGACTCAGATTTATTTTTCCTTAGTAATGAAACATATTGTCGCTGACCTAAACACCCTGTTTTTGTGGTTTGCATGCATGTGTTTGTGTCTGTGAAAGCAGGTGTGTCTGTGCACGTGTAGTTGTATATAGATATATGTTTTTCAATTCAATGCAGCATTTATGACTGCTGAGACACTAGAAGAGTGCCATCCACGGACGTCTCTGTGAGGCAGTGGTCTTCTACACTGTCCATCAGTAGTTACCAGCCACACGTGGCTATGGAGCACTTGCACTGTGGCTCGTGCAACTGAGGAACTGAATTTTTCTCAAGCTAATTTGAATTAATTTTAATTTAAATAGTCACAAATGTTAGTTCAGCCCTAGATCATGCCCTTCTTTTATATGACACCTGAAATAATTATTGTGGTATGAAAACAATTACCTAACACCTGCTATGTTTCTGCACTTGGACATGCATTAACTCATTTAACCCCTGTCAGCTAGCTTCGTGAGAGGAATGGTCTTATTGTCACTTCCCATTTGCTGACAAGGAAACTGAAACTTGGAGGAATAGAATGACTCCTTCGATGTCACACAGCCAGTTCAGGGTTTGAACCTAGACCTCCAATTCCAAATTCCCAGATCTCCTTCCTTTTTCATAAGCTATGGACCTGCTGCCTTATAGCTGTGTTTCCTGTCTACATGCTGTGTAGCCGCTGCCTCGGGAAGCACTCAGCTTGACACTCAGTGGAGTCCTGGCAACAACTTGACCTGTGAGGCCTTCCATTACCTCTCTGAACTCCTGCCCGTGACTGCCTTGCTCATGCTGCTCTAGGCTTCCTTGCTTTTCAGTGTTTCTGCCCCAGGGTCTTCCTACTGGCACCTACCCCAGGCTGGCTCCAGGTGTATGTACAATTTCCCCTTGTTATAAATCAGTCACTCTGACTGCACAATGGAGAGTGGATTTGGGTGCTGAGAGAGGGAAGGAGGTATTCTTAGTGGAAGCAGAGAGGTCAGTTCGGTGGCTACTACACTAGTCCAGACCCACAATAGCCCATGTCAAAGCCACACCACAGGGCTCCTTGCCCAGGGCCTCACAGACTGTGAAGTGCCAGAGCCGGGTGACCTGTGAGATCAGCTAGCGCAAGCTCTTATTTGAAGAATGATCAAACCGAGTCATGGAGGTGAGGAGGTGATTTCCCCATGGTCAGCCGAGTTGCCACAAGAGCTCTCCTTCCCTAATTTGATCTTCCAGCTGCTATAATCCTTCTCCCACATCACAAGGCCTCATAAAAAATAGAAGTGTTACTATCACCAACCTTCTACCTCCATTCCAATCCCATTTTTATTTTTAGAGAAAGTCCCTCTTTTCATATAGGCCACCAAGTCACCTAACAGGCAGGAATTCAGTTCTCCCTAAACAAATCAATTTTTACAAAGAGCGCATCTTCCCCTAGAAGTCTGAGCATGTCCTCCAGAGACTACAGAAATTCATACAAGATGTCTTGGAAGAAGATAGGAAAATTTTATTTCATTTTTTAGAGACACAGAGAAAAAAACACACACAAAAGCCCAAACATAACTTTTCTGATGCCTGATAATATTCTCGCATCTCTCATTTCCCCACAACTATTTTGTCTTAAAGCTCTGGGAGTCTGTGGGAAGCTGCTGTGTGATTTTTATCTCTATGATTAAAGTGTTAGACTTTATTGAGTTCTTTACATCAGCAGCAAAATCTGCAATGCAGGATTTTACATAACACCTCATTTTCTTCTCGCACCATTACTGTTATTAACCTGGTGGCAATAAACAGAAAATACAGCTTTGCTTATGATGTACTCTTTATTTTTATTCCAATAGCAAGAAGATAAGAAAAAGGGTGGTGGTGGTGGGGGGGAGAACCCAGAGAGAATAAGGAAGAATTTTTACTCATTATATCCCTTTGATGTCTGCCCTTCTCTCTTCCAACATTTCTCACAGATCAAGGATGAAGATCGTCTGTGCTTAGGGGTGCTTTCTTTTCCCTCATTAACTCATCCATTTATTCATTCAACAGGATTTCCTTGGCACCTTCTCTGTGCCAGGCACTGTGCTAGGTGCTGGAGATATAAAGACTTTAGGTGTTGGCCAGCAAGGCTTAGTCCAGTGGGAAAAATAGACACACACAGCAATAATAATACAACTGTGAGATGTGAATAATAAAAGTGGAAGGTGGATTAATAGTATAAGTGAAAGAGGGCATGGTCAACCATCCTTAGGAGGTTTAAGGGACTCTTCACAGAGGAAGAGTTGGGCCCTGGAGGATGGTAGATGTCCAAGAGCAGGGCCTTCTTGGCTGAGGGAACAGCGTTAAAAGCAAAGCCCTGGAAGGCATGGAAGAGCCTGGCACTTCCTTTGTCCATTGGCGTGGGGATAGCCTGGGCTGCCTGTTAGCAGACAACAGGAAGTGATTGGAGTTGGAGATGGGTCATCAAGAACCACATGTCCATGTACGGGAAATGATTCCCATCCATGCTGTCAACCCACCTCTGGGCTCCCCCAAAACCAGGCCAAAGAAGAGAATCAAGACAGAATGACACAGTGGGAAGAACTTGTGCTGTGGACGGAAGATCTAGGTTTATCTCTGACCCTGCCACTTCTTAGCTATGTAATCTTGAGCTGCGTATTCATCTGTAAAATGGGGGTGGTGAGAATGAGACAATGATTATAAAAAAGTTGGATAGGTTGTTGATGGTATTTCACGTGTTAAAGGGACGGGGGTAGGGGAGAAAAATTCCAGACAATCCAAAGAGCCAGAGAAGCCACAAATTTATTCTATGTGATTTTGAGAAAGGTTTTTATATAGATGTGGATGAAGGAGACTGCACCATTCTGGAACTTTCCTTAGAACCGAGAGGTGAAGCCTGGTTGTCCCTACATCTTGTCCACCCTTGCTCATCTCTCACAAGTGCTCCTCACTCCGTGCTGCTTTCTGGCTGAGTGGTGCGGTCCCTAACAACCAATTTCTTCTCCTCAGAGAGAGTGAAAGTCTGTAGCAAGGTAATAGATTGAGAAAATCTCTGCCCTCATCCCATTTACATTCCACTAGGGAACCCAGGTGTCTGAGTATGTATATTTTTAAACTCTTGTTCTGATTCTATATCCTATCAAAATGTTCTATATTCATAAAGATCTCTGTTTTCATAGGTAAAACATGATTACATGGGAAGCATGTTTCTTTCATTCAAATATACATGTTTAGGAAACAATCAATTTGTTTGGATCAAAATGACATAACCTAATACCATAGACCATCTAATAACATCTTATTCTAACTGAGGACAAGTACCTACAAGGCAAACATGCAACTCAAACTTATAGGATGCTGACATCCCCAATCTTAGTGAATTGTTGAATGACCCTCCCTGCCACCCAAGCCAGAAATCTGGGAATTAGTCCGAATTCAGATCCCATATACAGCACCATCGTTCTTACTTTATAATAGGTCTCAAATCTATACCCTTTTTCTGATTCTCCCTGCCCCTGCTTTAATTCATCCCCCTATCAATTAGTTCTCAATTGGACTATAACATAAATGTGCTAACTACTCTACATGCCTTTGAGTTTTACAACCTCCACTTCTTCCTCATCACAGCCTCCAGAACAATCTTTCTAAAATGTAAACATAATCCTGTTATACTTTTATAAAAATACTTTTCTGTATTTTCTGCTCTATAGAAAAAGTCCTGGCGCCTTAGTGTCTTTCATTCCTTCCATGAATGGGTCCATGGAAGCCTCTCCAGTCCCTTCCCCCCTTCACTCCTCATGCCCTTCAACTGTGCCAAACCCCTGGAGTTCCCATAATGGCCTGGGTGGGTTTTGGTCTTGGGGTTTTTGCTCACACAGTTCTTCTTGTCTAAAACATCTTTCTCTCCACTGGGGACTCCCTTCCTTATCACCCACTTCGTGCACACCTTGTCTTAACAGTCACCTCCCCTACAGAGTCTTTCCTGACCACCCCATAAGTCAAGGGTTCCTTCAGCTGTACTTTCACCCATCTTCACATACATCTCTCAGAGCACCTGGAGGGCTTACTTGTTTCTTTGTCTGTCTTCCCTTATCACTTGTAAAGAGAGAGGTGGGAAGGGGGGAACAGGAGGAACAAAGGAATGAAGAGAGAAGAGAGAAGGGGAAAGATGAGAGAGGGAAGAAGGAAGAGGAAAAAGAGTAAAGGAACAGATACTGGATCCCTGCCTGTGCCTTTCTTGTCCCCTCCTCCTGCTATGCCCCCACCTACACTGAGTAAAGCAGATAGGAACCAACTTCTTTTCTCCAACATAAAGTTCATATTTTCAGCATGAAAGTTGGCACCCCTGAACACTTCTTTGAAAAACAGTGATATCTACTGTGCCAAATGGGAAGCTGCATTAGCATGGGGAAGCGGTCAAATGGCCTTCGTGCAGTAGGCTTTCACCACAGGGCCATGGCGAGGAAAAGGACCATGTGCTCAGGTCCTGAAGGAGATAACAGGGGAAGGCTGGTGGATGCTATCTTCAGAAGCTGAAGGAAGGAGAAAAACAACAGTGTAGAGCAGGAAGATGAGATGATTGAAAGATAGAAGACTCGCAGGGCATAGTGGGTCCTGAGAAATCACCAAATCTGTTCTCTAAATGGGGAAACGAATGAGAGGAAGGGACGCTAGAACATGTTAGTAGGAGAGCCAAGATGAGTTTCCCAGGAAGAAAGAAACTGATATTTACTGAGGGCCTACACACCCCTAGCTGGGTGGTTGATCAGCTAACAACCTCCTACAGGAGATGTCTCCAAATATTCAGGCCACACATCTTGATTGAATTCCTAATATGTTCCTGGGGGCGTCCTAGTTTCATCAGCCTTTGATTTATAATAAAGTAACATTAACTTTTAATTATGAAATTAAAATGTCCCTTGGCTCACACAGGCTTAAATATTATATCTCAGTCCATTGCTCAGTTTGTCTCATCTTCCTGCTCTTCCCAGGCTTCCTGGGGAGGTCTGGCTCTCCACTTGTATGTATGCACACACTTGCATGAGTTGGCACCTGAATGACTCCCAAGGGCAAGGGTCAAGCAGAGACTTTGAGGTGAGATGTAAGTTGGACTCCCAGCTCAGGCTCTAACCTGCTATGAGATCTTGATAAGCCAGGCTCTGAACTGCGTCTGATAAATAAGGTCATGATCTCCTTTATTTCAGTGGATTGTTGACACAAATGAGTCAATTTGGTGTGACAATGGTTTATAAACTCTACAAATGTGTAAGATGATGATTATTGTTAATAGATGTCCTATTGAAAAAGGAAGAAGCTTCCATTTATGTAAGCTGGATCCCTCAGTCCTCTCCCATGCCATCTAGCTCCTTCGCCTCTCCTTAAATCTTTCACTGCACATGCAATTACCTTTAAAATACCCATTTCCCTGCAAGATTTTGAGCTTGAGGTCCATATTCCTGGTGCCAAGCACAGCACCTGCACTGAGTATCGCCATGTGGTTGAAAAGAATGTATTGAGAGTGTAAATGGCTGCCAGACCATTTGCTAGGTGCAAAGCCTGTTACCTCATTTAACACTCCTGTGAGGTTGGGATTATTTCCCCCAATTTTTAATTGAGAAAACAGGTTCAGAGAAAGAAAGTAACTTCTCCAGGTCATAAAAGTATACCCATGGCTAAGCTGACATGAATCCAAGTCTACCAGACCCCCAAACCACACTACTCTATCATCATTATCATTGTCATGGTCAACATTGGGGTCACCACTCTCCGCTATGGAAGCAGGAGATAGAGGATAGGAGTTCTTCTTTTCTCCTGGGAAGGTCTGCTATGAACCCAAACCTGTGCTGAGCCTCTGGACTGTCTGACTTTTCCAGGCAGAGGTGGAGGAGGGGATAGAAGCAGAGGAAGGCTCCCTTGCCAGCCAGGCCAAAGCTGGCTCCTCCTGGGTCCTTAGAAGGAGGAGATGCAGAGATGCTTCCATTTACATGCAGATTTTCCTGCTCACTGATGCTTAGGACTGGAAGAGCCAAACTGGAAGCAGAAAAATGCTTTTACTCCTCACCCTGCTGCTACTGGTGCTTTCCCTGCCCCCACCTGAGCATTTTTCTCACAAATTCCCTTTGTCTTGTGAGGTTTATTCTGCTGAGGCCAAAAAGGCCACAGGTGTAGGGGCTGGGCCATTCTGAAAGGCTTAGAGATGAAGCCCTTAGCCACTCAGGTTTGAATCTCAGCTCTGCCACGGGCAAGCTTTGCCTCAGTTTCCATATATGATGATAAAAGTGCTTACCTCATGGGATCATTATAAGAATCATTATAAGACCACACATAGGAAGCACTCAATAAATGACAAGAGCTTCCAATGGTGGCATCGTGGTTAAGAACAGGGACTGTGGGGCCAGACTGCTTGGGTTCTGCCAGCAACCACTGTGTGATCTGGGGGTTCCCTTGCAAGTTACTGAACCTTTCAATTTCTCCATTTTCTTATTCATAAATGATGTTTCTATCGGATTGGGTTGTGGGAGGATTCATGAGTGCCTGGCACAGTAAGAAGTGATGTGTTGTTACTACGATCCTCCCTCCAAAGCTCCTCTGAATGAATCTAGGCCTTGCGACTCCTGTTATCACCCCCCCCCCCCCCCACTGCCCCTTCTCCAAGTTCAGAATTCCTGGTCCATTCATTCATTTATTCATTTAGTCACTCTGCAGATGTCGATCAAGCACATTCTGTGTGTACTAGTATATGATATGCCCTCGGGACACAGAGGTGGGCCAGAGTTCACAGGTCACTCCCTCCTTTTCTTTCCTGTCTTGGTTTTCATGAAACCACTTAGTCTTTGCTTCATCCTACTTCCCCAGCCCCTCCACAATCTCCTTTGCTTTTTTCTCTACCTAAACTCCCAACTGTGGTAGCCCCAGGCTGATCCCAGGACCTCTTCTAGATCCAAACTGTCTCCCACAGTGTTAGCTAGCACTCTGTGCTGATGATGCCACCTTCCTATCTGCAGTCCAGTCCTCTCCGCAGGGCTCCATTTTCATACATTGAACTGCCTACTGACACCTCCCGTGTGATATCCGGTATCGGAACCTTGATTCCCTCACTACTATCTCACCTGGGCTTCATCCCAGGCGTCTCCATCTCTTTACATGGCACCACTATCTACTCAGTTGCTTAAGACACAAACCCTTGATCCATCTTTGATTCTTCCTTCATATAATCCATGTGCAGGACCTCTGGAGATGCAGCCAAAATATCAAATGTGGCCTTTTATTTTCATCTCTACCTCAACCACTCTGATTCAAGCTACTATGATCTGTTAGGGAGACTATCTTCCTCCACTGATGCCCCACTAACATCCACTATCTACACAATAGGCAAGGCAATCCTTTACACCCCCCCGCCACCCCCTGCTTAACACAGCTTTCCACTGTCCATGGGATAAACTCCAAACTCTGGCCCCAGGCCCTGAATGAGCCAGACGCTGGGAACCTCTCCCCAGGCTCACCTCCAGATCTTTATCATGATCCAGCCCCTGGCCTTCCTTCTGGCCTTTGAAATGCCACACTTGTCCTTGCTTCAGGGCCTTTATTTGACCAGAATTGTCTTGCCAGCCTCTTGGAATGGCTCATTCTTCAAGGCTCAGCTCAAATGTCAGAGACCTTTCCTGATTACGCTACCTAACGTAGACCCTGCCCCATCCACCCAGTTACTGGTATTTACCATCCTGAGGCTTACCATAATATATTCCTTGCATGCATTACAGTCTGCATAGTTGCTGTTCATGGTCCATGGTCCCCACCTGGGTACCAGCTCCTTAAAGGTGGGAACCTCATCTGTTGTTCACCCCTGTGAGAAATGGCTCACCTGTCCAAATTTCAAATGACGGACTAGGAAACAGCAGCATGGCGAAAATGAGACTTCTAATAACACTCTAGGGCAGGCACCCATTTTACAGGATCACACATAGGGCTTCCACATATTAAGGAACATAGCCTATTTATTTAGGCCCTCCTCCAGTTCCTCATTGCCTGAGTACTATTTCATCACCTATTTCCTAATAGGTCACCTAGATCTTGCTGTTTGACATTGGGTTATGTAAAAAATGGGCTTGGGCCTTCTCTAGTTGCCTCCACCTCCCTTTGTCTAGGGAAGTGGTCGGCAAACTCATTAGTCAACAGAGCCAAATATCAACAGTACAACAATTGAAATTTCTTTTGAGAGCCAAATTTTTTAAACTTAAACTTCTTCTAACGCCACTTCTTCAAAATAGACTCGCCCAGGCCGTGGTATTTTGTTGAAGAGCCACACTCAAAGGGCCAAAGAGCTGCATGTGGCTCGCGAGCCGCAGTTTGCCGACCACGGGTCTAGGGGACTCTTCCTAGGACGTATGCTATCAGCCATGTGTATAGCTCTCATTCTCTCTCCCCACCCCCACATCCTGTTTGCTCTGGGGAAATTCAGCAGCCGCCTGGCCACATGCTGTTTCTTTTCTATGAAGATAAATCAGAGGCATATTTTTACACCCCCAGGTTCTGGAACATAGTAGGTTCATAGTAAATATTTGTCAAATGGATGAACGAATGGAATGAACTGGATGATAAACACTTTAACAGAAGGATATTTTAGAAACCTGTGGAGTTCAGAGAAGAAAGCTGCTGTCCCTGGGAAAGTCACGGAAGGCTTCTTGGACAGGGGCCATTGGACCTGGCAAACGAAGATGAGCAAGATGTTACCAGGAGGGGGAAGGAAGGGAGGAGATAGACATTCCAGCCTGCAGGAATCACACACACAGAAGCACTGAGTAGGAGAACCAGCGTGTGCTTGGGAAGTTGCAGACATGTTTGGGGCTAGAGTGTGTAGAATGGACAGAGGCAGGAGAGGAAGTGTCCGTAGCCCATCCCTCCACTTTCCAGGGCAGGCCTCCTGGTTGTCTTATATGGTTGCCCCTCTTTTTGTCCCATAGATTCATCACATTCTAGTCTGTGGCAGAAATTTCCTCCAGCCACATTCAGGGTGTACTCGAGAGGGGAGGCGTAATACAACTTCCGAATTCTGGACTACGCAGGACCTTTACATGGTTTTGTTTGTTTGCTTTGCTTGGTGGTTTTTTTCAAGAAAGAGTTCTTAACTTTTCTGCAAACTTTTCCTTTCTGCCTAGGACAGCACTCTGACTTCCATAAATACCTACTTCAACTTAAAAAAAAACAAAACACAACAACAAAAGAACCAGACATGGAGGTATTTTAATCAATTATAAAAATAATAGATTTGGGTGTGTGGGGTTTTTTGTTTGTGTGGTGTTTTTTTTTTTTTTTTTTTGCCTGAGGTCCATGGGGAGACTGCTTTCTGGGGTGAATCTCAGCCAGGTTGCTGTCTGGAATGTCTCTAACACTCCTTGCTCCTCCCAGCCCTTGCCTCTATCCCTTTTGGGGAAGCTAAGCCTGATAGGATCAGTCCCCAGTCCCCACTGTCCCCCGGCTCAGAGATGAATGATTCTATATAGAGCTTTCTTAATAGGTATGATCCGGGGATTGCCTTGCTACACACTGCAAGCTCCTGGGAGCTTGTAGCCAGAGGCCTGGGTTTGAGTCCCAGCTCTGTCACTTCCTGCTGCAAAATCCTGGGCAAGTTCTTTAAAGCTCTGGGAGCTTCAGTCCCTCCTCTGTACGACTGAAACTAAGAAAGCAGCTCACCCTTCTCAACTTGCCGTCAGCCCCACCAAGCTTCAGTTTCTCATCTCCGAACCTGAGATAAACCCCTCTGCCCTTCCTGGATTGCATTTCCCTTCCTTCATTGGATTGAATCTGAGATAAACCCTGAAGTGAAGTGCTGCCCAAATGTGAGGGACTCAGCACCACATCACAGCACCAGGCCTGGGCTTTGGCCTGTGCCCAGGGAGTTGAAGCAGGGCAGCAGCTCAGAATGTAGAAAGAAAGAAAGAAAAAACATTTCCTCCCCAGTGTCTGGGTAGAAGCAAACTCCACACTAAATTATGTTGCAAATATGCCCTAAGGTAGTTTTAATTTTATTGGCACTGATTTTAATTTACTCTTTAGGTCCCTGACTGCAGGATGAGCTGTTTGGCTGCTGGCAAGGGGACAGCCCTTCATCGCTCGGTTTTAATTAAGGTTCTTAAGTTTAGAAGGAAGGAACAGAGATGCTTTCCCCACTTCCACTTTCAACCCCAAATTGTAATTAAGGGCCCCACATTAGTGACATGCCTCTTGCTCTGACTTGGCCACAAAAAGTATCGCATGTGACTGCTGGGGAAAAACGTGAAATGTACTAGCTCCTTCATTTAATTCTTCCATCAATCCATTTTCTACTCATTTCTTCGCCAAACTAATGGCAACCTATTATATAGGAGGTCTGGCTCTGTCCTATGGGTTTAAAAAATTTGTATGGTCCCTGTCCTGAAACAACTCACATTTTAATGGGAGATGGAGATAAAGTATTGTTATACCATGTGTAAGCACCATGAGAGAGATTTGTATCTTGAATTATGAGAGTGCAGTGGAAGCTGTTAACTCATCCTGAGGGATGAAATAAGGCTATTTGAATTGAGATTTTGTACCAGTCAGATGAATAATATTAGCTGCTATAACAAGCAATTCCCAAATCTCAGTGGCTTAATGCAGTAAAGGTTCATCAGAGTCTGATGCAGGTCAGGTGACTCTTTTGGCCATGTTCCTCCCAGTGTTCATTCGGGAACATAGGCTTCTTCCTGTTCCTGATACCATTGTTCTTATGTAGCTTCCATGCACATGAACAAGAGGGAATGTGGGTGATTGTATATGAGTTTTAGGGTCAGGCCTGGAAATGGCACTTCTCATGACTGCCCACATCATATTAGATCCCAAATGGCAAGGGAGACCGTGAAATGCCTTCCATGGTCCAGGAAAAGGAGATGGAATTGATGAGCATCTACTTAGTCTCGGTCTTAAATTTCAAGGCTGCATCAGAGTTAGCCAAATAAAGAGAAAACATACCCCTGGCAAAAGGGATATTTATTATGAATAAATGTAGGCATCAAAGTCATGAGCATAGCAGTTCCAGGTATTCTAGGTAGCTTGACACGACTGGAGTATAGAACATCGGACCAGAAGTAGCACAGGCTGAGAGTAGACAGAGGACAAGGACCAGATCACGCAGGGCCTTTTAAAATATATTAAAGGGCTTGGACTCTATCCTCTGGGCAACAGAGCAGAGTAGAATGGTTTTAACTAGGAAAGTGACATGATGTGTTTGCACTTAAAAAGATCATCCTGAAGCAGCAAGGACACAAGGGGAAAAGCTACTGCAGTAGAACAAGTAAGAGATAACGGGATGTGGACCAGACATAGTCCCTGTCCTCAAAGAGCTCAGACAAACAGACATACTTATCAGCTAGATTAGGTCTACAGTAGCAAGTTCCAATATCAACACCCAAGCAGGAAGCTACTTGGAAAAGTATGGGAGATTTATTTTAATTGAGGATGAGAAGAAAGCATGAAACATTTTAGGAAGTCATATCTCCTCTATCTTACCCAACAACCACTTTTAAAGATAAGGGAATTGAGGCACAGTGGAGAGTTGCTACTTGTCCATGGTCACAGATTCTGTTAACATAGAAGCAAAGTTAGATGCCCTACTTCTGCCTTCCACGCTCCACTCTAACTGGGCCAGTACAAGTCTATAAAGCCAGTGTAGGCACGAAACAGAATCAGGATATTGTTGGAATCAGTGTTTATGTCTTTGGCATTTCCAGAATAGTGCTAAATATGTGTAATAAAGAATAAAAAAAGAACTAAGAACTCAAACACAGACTCTATTCAGGTACCCAGACCTTGTTCTGCTTTAATTTCAGCTCTTGGCATCTCAGAGTGGGAAGAGATCTTAGAAACTACTAAAACTTTGACATTGTTTTGGAGGTACTAGCTAATGCAGTTAGACATGAAAAAATTAGAAGCAGAAAAAGTGAAAAAGAAGAGATAAAATTTCTATGTACAGGTGATAAGATTACAAACCTGGAAAATACTGTCCCCTTTATTCACTCCATGTTCCCAGACATCCTCACCTCTTCACTGTTCCTCAAACATGCCAATTGCATGTGACTTTTGCATTTATTTCTCCTTCTTCCTAGAAGACTCTTCTACCTTATATCCTCAAAACTAACTCTTTAATTCCACTCAAGTTTCTATTCTTCCAGAACCCCTATTATGTTCTGTTCCCTTACTGTGTTTTATTTGTCTCCATGGCATAAGTACCTCCTGACATAATGTATATTTATTAATGGATTTATTTTTCTTCTCTATAGAATGTAAACTCTTGTATATTAGGAGTTTCCTGCTGTGTTCATTGCTATATCCCCAGTGTCCAGAACACTCCCTGGTACATACTCCCAGTACCTACAATACTGTCGGACACATAATAGGCACTCAGTGATTATTTTATGAACAGGTAAACAAATGAAAATCCAAGAAAATTAAAAGAGTAATTTATAAATGATAGTAGAATTAGTAAATTATCTGGGTAAAAAATTAACATGTTAAAAACAAGAGCTTTTATATTTGTAAAGAACTACCAGTTAGAAGATTTAATGGAAGAAAGCATCACATACTTTATAAACTGCCTTGGAATCAAAAGAAATGTTCAGAGTTTAAGTGGAAAAACAAACAAACAAATAAAAGAACTTTAAAATTTCCTGCTGTAATCCCCCACAAAAATTGAAGAAGTTGATAGTCAAAATATATTCTCAGATTGGATTGGATTGGCTTGGAAGATTTAAAGCCATAAGAACCAATTCTTCCTACATTAGTATGAAAATCTAATATAATTGTATCACAAATGTTGAGAATATTGACAGAATTTTGGGGAGCAAGAAAACTAAACAATTATAAAGATTGTACAGAAAAATATGCAAGAAAATACAGGATAATTTAGGGAAAGAAGCGTAATGAGAAGAAGCATTCCACATATTAAAATACTTTATAAACTTAACATAATTAAAACTTTATAGTCCTGACGCATAGAAAAATGATTAGAACAGACTAAAAGCCCAAATATAAACCCAAATACATACAAAAAAAGTATATGGTAAAGATGGCTTTTCAAGTCAGTCGAAAAAAGATGTGCACAATTTAATAAGTAGTGTCAGACAATGAAATTTAATTCTTATCTCATACCATAGCCCATGTAAATTAAAACTGGAAGGAAATATTTAAATATGAAAATAAAAGTAATAGAGGAGAAAAGGAAAAAATTGACCCAGAGACCACAAGAGAAAATATTGATAAATCTGTGTAAAAAATATATCATTTAAAAATTCTGCATGGCAAAAAGTACCTGTAAAGTCAAAAACAATGACAAATTGTGCAAAATATTTTTGTACAGCACACAAAAGCTAATTTCCCTAACATCTAGTTTCTATAAATCAATAAGAAATGAAGCTTAACAATTCAGTTTTTAAAACAAAGGAAATGGACAGACAACTCATAGAAAAGAAAATGCTAATAGTTCTTAAACATATGGAAGGATACTTAACCATATAATAAAAGGTAATTATACTAAGAGAAATTCAGATTAAAACTAACCCGCAATGTCATTTTTCACCCATCAAATTGGCAAATTTTAAAAAATTTGATTTCACCCATCTCATCAAGGTAATTGACAATGAGACATTATAATACATTGGTAGGAGTGCAAATTGGTCCTCCCAAGGAGGTTAATCTGTCAATATTTATCAAATTGCAAAAGGGCAGAGGACCCAGAAATTCTTTTCTAGGAATTTATCCTACATGTAATTGTATATGTGTGAAATAGTATATATACAAAGTCAATCACTAAGACATTATTTGTAACAGGAAAAGGTTGGAAATAAATATCCATCAACAGGAGACTGGTGAAATAATTATATGTGGTTGTTAAAAAGAATATATGGTTGTTATGTACTTAGAAAAAATACCTACACGACATATCAAGAGATAAAAAAGCAACTTTGAATGGTGTGCTACCTTGTGTGTGTGTGTGTGTGTGTGTGTGTGTGTGTGTGTGTGCGTGTGTGTGTGTGTGTGTGTGTTGGGAGGCGGGGAGAGGAATACTTCTTGTTTGGGTTTAAACCATCTCTGGAAAGACGCATGAGAGCCTTCTAGGGAGTGAAACTGGGTGTTTGCAGGACAGCAGTGGAAAGGAGATTTTTCACTGTAAATACTTTCATGTATTTGTATTTTTTACTTTTGAACCATGTAAATCAATCAATATAATTTACCCGCTGGTCATTTGAACCACATTAGGTGCCAGGTGTCAGGATGAGGCAGTGGAAGCCACTTCAGGATCATTATCAGAAGAGTCAGGTTCTAGTTCTTGCTCCACCACCAATTCACTGATGAGCCTGCAGCGAGCAGCCTCTCCGCTCAGGGCTGACCCGGGAAAGGTCAGAGAAGCTGGTGTCCAAGGCCCTCTCTAGCTCTGACATCCCGAGATGTGAAGTGCAGTTTTTCCTCCTCCATTTCTTAAGTCATCTCTCTACCTCCTCCTTTCCTCTGCAGCTCATCAAAAGCTCAGAGGAAAGGACAAGCAATTGAAGAAAATAAAATTGCAAGAAGACTTTTATAGGGCTGCTGTTGAATCATTGTGTATTCCACCACCAAAGCTGAAAATGATGAGTTTAATATCACACAGAGCAGTGCATCTTATATGTCTCAAAAGGCAGCTTATGCTACCCAGAAAACTGGGAGTGCAGCAAGGCGTAATGCTTCACTCCAACTCTGAGGCAAATGAAATGACAGTCATCAGGCCCACATTCTAGAAGCAGCATGGTTTTCATTTGGTTTTAACTTCATTGGAAAGTGTCCCAAGGAGGGACAATCCTTCAAAGCGTGGACTTTCCTTTTTTCCCAGGACCACACTCTAGAAAAGGGACAGGCATGTGGCCAGGTTTTGCCTTGGCTATTTCCCTCACTGGCCTCTGATGTTGATAAGTTAACTGTGCCAGGTGTTCAGAATTGGGTTTTAGTCCCAGTTATGCCATGAGTTTGGGCAAGTCCACTCCCCATTGGAGGCCTCTGATACTCTGAGGAAGGACCAATAGCCATCACTTGGACTGATGTATAGGAAGACAAAATTGGATATGAGCGACATTTAAGATTTAAGGAGTTAAAAAGTCCCCAATTCCTGCCAGCTCATTACGGTGTCTGGAGTCTTCTCTCTGGGGTTGTTTGTTGAGTTGTTCTGCACACAGATGCTGAGCAGCCTTCATGCACAGGCACGGGGCTCTTTACAGACGAGCCCTACCTCCAGGGAGCTCATAGAGGGAATGGTAACAAATAAACCACATCAAGCCAGGAAGTGCCTTAAACATGTGTAAGCAGAGAGCAGGGAAAGGCTAGTCACAGGGTGTGTGTTTTCCATGCACTATTATATACTATTGGGGAGTAGGTGTGGCATCATGAAATGAGGTTAAATAAAATAATTAACTAAGAGGTCATAGGTGAAGTTCCAAGAATGGTGCCTGGCATGCATTAAATATGTAGTAAATGATAGTAATCATTGTGATATTTGATTCTCACTGTAACTCTCTGAGGTTGGAATTAAAATAATCACTTTTCAAATAAGGAAGTGGAGGCTCAAAGTAGGACCATGATTTACTCCAGACCCCTCAGCTAGAAATGGCCAGTCAGGGCAAAACCATAAGCATGGCCCTAACTGGTTTGGCTCAGTAGATAGAGCGTCGGCCTGTGGACTGAAGGGTCCCAGGTTCGATTCTGGTCAAGGGTATGTACCTTGGTTACGGGCATATCCCCAATAGCTGATCAATGTTTCTCTCTCATCAATGTTTCTAACTCTCTATGCCTCTTCCTTCCTCTCTGTAAAAAAATCAATAAAAATATATTTAAAAAAAACAACCATAAGCAGGCCCAATCTACACTAATAAAAGAGTAAGATGCAAATTGACCATACCTTCATGATGACCACCAGCCAATCAGGAGTGACTATGCAAATCAGCCCAACAAATATGGCAGGTTAATTTGCATACACAGGCACCAAGCAGTGGGGGTGGGGCAGGACGCTTGCGTTCTACACTGCCCCAGCCACTCCAAGCCTTTGCGTAGGGTGGGAAGGCAGAAAGGCAGCTCAGGGGCTGGAGCAAAGGCGGTGCCAGCAGCCAGGGTAAGGAAGGCCCATTCTTGCACGAATCTTCATGCATTGGGCCTCTAGTGTAAACATAATTATGTTGCCTCAAAGTATTTCTAATTAATCAGAGAAACAAATTCTGCTACTGCGTTTACTCTTGAGTGTATTAACTTTTCAGGACTTGACCAACAAAAACCTCACTTCTTTCAGAGAACTTTGAAGAGGTAGTGCTCTCAGACCTGAGGGCAGGTGGTATTATATGTGAGCAGAAATTGATTTGTACTGTCTCAACCCGTCCAATCACATTGCAAATGATTGCTAAATAGGTAGGGCCAGCTTGAAAGAAAGTGTGTATACACGTATGTGCATGTGTGCATTTGTATGGTATACATGTGGTGCATACATACATGTGTGTGTATGTGTGTTATGTGTATTATGTGTGTGGTGTGTGTGTGCATGTGTGTGGTGTGATGTGTGTGTGTGTGTGTGTGTGTGTGTGTGTGTGTGTGTGGTGTCTGGTTCCTTTAAACTGTTCTCTGTGACCCCAGACTTCTCATTTGTTATCCTCTCTCTCAACAGAAGACCAGCCTGGAGTTCTATATCGACATCCACGCCCACTCCACCATGATGAATGGCTTCATGTACGGCAATGTCTTCGAGGATGAGGAGCGCTTCCAGAGGCAGGCCATCTTCCCCAAGCTGCTCTGCCAGAACGCTGAGGACTTCTCTTATGTAAGCCAGGGCTCCCTCTGGCCAGGCCCAGCCTCCCCCGGCCCACTCCCTCCGGCCTTCCTCTCTGTCTCTCCCTTAGTACAGTTTGGTTTAACATTCACAAAACACCAGCTCTGTACCAGGTCATGCGTGGATGATAAAGACAGAGGTAATAAGCCGTGCCTGCCTTCAGGCCGCTCCTCACCAGTGGGGAGGGAGATTCTGATGTGGCAGCAAGTGCTTGGTTTGTCTGAGGAGCTGGCATTTGTGTAGTTGATCTGACTTCAGCATTAAGACAAGAAACTCACTGAGCAACTGAGCACTCAGCACATGCCAGACCTGCCCCGGGTTGGTTTTTACCTGCCCCAGTTCCATTAGTAGGAGCCTGTCATGTCTGCAGAAGGGGTTACACACACACCATTCTCTTCCCTCATGATGCCTTCTGTGCCTCAGTTTCTTTGTCAGTAATTTGTGGGTGACAATTTCCTGCCCTGCCTGTGTCATAGCTTCCTGGGAGAACAAATGCAGCAATAGATGGGAAAGCACTCTGCAGGCAGAAAAGACCTCAGCAGGCCCCAGGAGTGTGTTACTACCCACCTCCCATGCCGAGGAGGCCTGAGAGACTGTAGGCTGGCGGTTAGAATAATTTGCAGCAAAAGCAATATTGGAAAAGGACCGGGAGAGAAGATAAGGAGGGGAGTCAGCATGTGGCATGGGGACAAGGGAGATAGTTTGTGCATTTTCCTTTGTTTTGATACCAAATCTCTGAGGCCTGTTTTTCCCATGTGGACAGAGGTGGGGTGAGGGTTGGGGGGTGGCACAAAGGTGAGAGCAAATTTTGAGATCGATGAACACTGGCCTTGCCTGTTGCTTCAGGCTTGGACATCGGTGGAGATGATAAATTTCTCCAGGAGGTAAGATGCACTTGGAATCTCAGAATCTTTGACTGCCAGACCACAAGAGGATGGGGGAGATTATTTAGCCCAGTTTTCTCTTTACATCTACAAGACCCCTATGGCCCAGCGAGGTTGGGTATATATAGCAAAGTCCCTCAGGTTTGGTGGTATAATCCAAGCAGGTGGCTCCCAATTTGCAGGTCTGGGATAAAAGCAGCCATTTTCATTTGTGTGGGAATCTCTATAGGATGGTCAGCCCTGTATTTTTGAAACCACTTCAATTCCAGAGCAGACTGTGGTATCCTGGATCAGAGACCTTCACAGGGGTAAGGTTTCCAGGGCCAACAAAAGGAGCACGGTCTAGGAGCTTTATTTCTGGCCTTCCTGATTATGTTTCTGCATTGAAGCCCCCTTAAGGGCTTAAGGCCGAGGTCAAAGCCATCTACCCTAGTCTAATCTCTGTTTCCCCTCTTCCCTGATCCTCAGTGCCCAACTCTAAAATGAGAGTTGGATTTCACTATGTGGACTTCAACAGTCTTTTAAGATCTGATATTATATGATTTTCTGATCCTTTCCTTTACCACAACACACACACATATTTCTGTTTCTTTCCATGTCTTTCTGTCTTGTTTTGCTCTTTTCTTTTTGTCTTTTTTCCTTCTTCCTTTCTGTCTTTGCTTTCTTCTCTTACTTCCTGCTTAATAAGACACACATTTTTTTTTTATTATTAAAACCACCATCTCTTCATGTGCTTAGATCTTCATGGGTCAGCAGAGATGCTTGTAACCACAAGTGAACTGACCCTCACACCTCTGGGAAAGAGGTTTATTTTATTTTTTAAATATATTTTTATTTATTTCAGAGAGGAAAGGAAAGGGAGAGAGAGATAGAAACATCATGATGAGAGGGAATCATGGATCGGCTGCCTTCACTGGGGATCAAGCCCGCAACCCGGGCATGTGCCCTTGACTGGAATTGAACCCGGGACCCTTCAGTCTGCAGGCCGACGCTCAATCCACTGAGCCAAACTGGCCAAGACTGTGAAAGAGATTTTATGATCACCTCCACTCTACAGATGAAGACACGAAGGCCAGTTGACTCCATGTCACAGGTTCTAAACAGGGGCATTGAGGCACTGACCTGTTTGCTCCTTCCTCTACCTACTGTGATGAGTGTGGGAGCGCCCAGTGAAGAAGTCGCCATGATCCCTGCTCTCTGGTGAGGCTGGGCGTGAGGTCAGCCATGAGGTTGGCTGTGGCTAATGGGTGGGGAGCATTGTGAAGGAGTGCAGTGGGTTCTGAAGTCTTTATCCCTTGGTTCAAGTCTGTCCTGTATCACTTACTTGCTCCATCTCTGAACCCCTTTCCTCACCTTAGAGGGCCAAAATTATAACACAAACCAAAGAGTTTTCTGTGTGTTTTTTTTTTCATTAAATTTATTGGGGCAACACTGGTTACTATGACTGTATCCTCTATTGTGTGCTTACTACCTGAAGTCTAGTCTCCTTTCCTCACCTTTATTTGACCCTGTTTACTCTCTTTGTCCTCTCCACACCCCCGTCCCCTCTGCTAACCCTCCATTCTGTTGTCTGTATCTATGATTTTGGTTTTTTATTTGTTTTGTTTGTTCATTTATTGCTTTTATTAAATATCCCACATCTGAGTAGAACCAGTTTCCATCTGACTTATTTCACCTAGCGTAATACTTTCAAGACCCATCCATGTTGTCACAAATGTCAGTATTTCATCTATTTTTATGGCTCAGTATGTACCGCATCTTCTTAATCCAATCACCTGTCAAAGGGCACTTAGGTTGTTTCTGTGTCTTGGCTACTATAAATAATGCTGCAATGAACATAGGGGTACATCTATCTTTCCAAATAAGTGTTTTTAAATTTTCCAAGTACATACCCAGAAGAGGAATTGCTGGATCACATGGTAGCTCCATTCTTAATTTTTTAAGGAACCTCCATGTTGTTGTCTATAGTAGCTGCACTAATTTACAGTTCCAAGGGGGTTATTTTTGAAGCCTAAATGAGATACTGCTGTAGGGGAAACAATATGATTAGGTTGAAATCACTGCCTAAATTTTAATTCTGATTTTCATCATAATACAATTGCTTCTCTTTTTTTAAGTTGTATTTTATTGTTTAAAGTATTGCATATAGTATTACATATTGCTTCTTATTCTCTGTCCACGTTCCTTTGCTCCATCTGTTCCCCATTCAGATTTTCCCAAATACAGGGATGGCCAAAAGCAGTGTTTCCCACATGCATGACTGGAAACCTACTTTTGCCTCCCCGCTCCCCCCCCCCACCCCCCGTATTTGTTAAATGTCAGTTACTGTGCCCCAGGAGCTCTGCCGGATGCCTTCATTTTAATGCTGTTTGTTGAGTTAATTAGTCATCCTAATAATCCTGTGATGTGAGACTAATATCCCACTTTTCAGGTGAGGAAGTTGAGGCCCAGAGGTAGTGTGCTCACAGTCTGGTAGCCCAGGCGTCCTGCCCTGACTCTCTGCTCCTCCTTGTCTTTCACAGTCCAGCACATCCTTCAACCGGGACGCCGTGAAGGCAGGCACTGGCCGCCGCTTCCTCGGTGGGCTCCTGGACCACACTTCCTCCTGCTACACCCTGGAGGTCTCCTTCTACAGCTACATCAGCGGGGGCACCACAGCCGCGGTGCCCTACACCGAGGAAGCCTGTATCCTTGGCAGGTCCCCACGCTGCCCCGGGCCAGCCCACAGCCAGGCCTGGCAGGATTTACTAGACAGGTCAGGAATTTGGTCTCCACTGCAGGTGAGGACTGAGGCTCCGGGGTGAGGATGGAGATGGCTGGCTCTGCTGGTGGCATCTTTGCATTGTCCTGTTTCCCCCTCGCACTCTAATGGACGCCCTCTCCCAGCTGCCTCTGCTATGCTTCAAGTCTTGGTCAGGCACCTGGACCCATGGCCTCCCTCTACTTTATGCTGTGCCCCCCCTCCCCTCTACTCCCTCAGAGAGAGAGAGTCTTCTGCCATCTAAGGAGTGTGAGCACACAGGCAGGACCATCCCCGGGGCTGCTGAGGAAGACCCTGATGGTCTTCACTCCTCTTTCTAACCCTGAACATTTAAAACTATATTTTCTCTTTTATCTTCCATCTTTTTATTCTCTTGCTTTCTCGTTTTCTTTTCTTTCTGCTCACTATTTTTCCTTTTACGTATTTCCCACCCCCCTTGTCCCCTCTCCTTCTATCTCTCCCTTCCCTCCTGTTTTGTGTGTTTCTTTCCCTAATTCTCACGACCCCTTCCTCCCTCATCTCCCTCTGTATTCCCTCTTATTCCCATCCTCCTTTCCTCTCTTGCTTTTCACTTTGCCTCCCTTCCGCCTTCCCTCTCTTCCCTCTCATCCTCTGCACATCTTGCTCTTTGCATTTCCTCTGCCAAATCGCCTTTCCTCATACAATTTATCCGAAAACCCCCAAGCATGTCATGATGAAATTAGAGGTTACTTTCTAGCTTGCTTAAATTTTTAGGGGTTATTGAGTCAATCTAATTTCCTGAGTGTTGATTTTAATTTCAAGGTCACTAGGATGAGGGTTGTGACAGATTCTGACAATGTCTGTTTTCCTTTATCGTTTTGTTTTTGGATTGACCCATTTCTCCTTTCCTAAGTTTTCTTAGAGAAAGAATTATAGTTGAAGGAGGAGAAAGGAGAGGAAATAAATTAACTGTGTATATATTCAAATTCTTCCCCAAAAGTGGAGGTGCTCCTTTTAGCCTTTATTCAACCCATGGTGTTTATGGAGTTTCTGCCATACTCTGGGCAGGAAAGCATCCTTTCTATTTGTGATGTAACTTTGGACTAGTCGGTTGCAGCCTAGTGGTTCTGGGGGGGGGGGTCCAGTTCCCTAGCTGGGATCACGGGGGCAGGGTGACAAACCCAGATGGAGGGGTGAGCAGCAGGTCAGCTGGGTGTTTGAGAAATGTTCCAGACCCACAGAGCACTGGAGAGATTGTGAGAGAACCAAGGGTCCCTCCCTGCAGTCACCCAGACTGAGGCAGTCATCTTGAAGTCAGCTTTCATAACCTTTAACCTCGGCCTGGCAAAGGAACAGGCAGAGGACCCTTGGTTTCTAAAGTCCTGGCCATCTATCATGTGCCACACTGCCCGCCCCCACATCAAAACACACGCCCTTGATCATGTATGGCCCATGCCCTCTCTATGATCCCCTAACTCCTGTAACACATGCATAGGTCACATTCCACACTGCACCCTCCGGCTTTGTTCTACATGATATTGTGGCAAAGGAGGTAGAGAGAGTTGCCTGGTAGATTTTGAGCCTGTGCACCAAAGGGGATCCCACAACCCCTGTACATAGTGAGGTATGAGTTTGTGTACAGGAGCCTGCGCTCAGTTTGTGGTTGGTGTCTGAGGTCAAATTTGAGGCTTCTCATCCTTTCTCAGCACCTCTGACATGCTTTTGTGTTGAAAGTAAACGTATTTCTCAATAGAGTGTCTTCCCACTTAGCCCAGGCCACAGTTCCCTCCCCTCAGTGCCCAGTCCTTATTCATCACATGTAATACCACCAGGACATGCAAGAATCAGATTAGGGGCCCAAGCTAAAATGCTGACCAAGAAGGCATGGTTCCTGACTCAGAGCTTTCACTCTCCTTGGGGAGACAGAAGAGGAAAGAGGCAACTATAACATACGTATATGATGAGTTCTGTGGGGAAGGATTCCAGAGGGCCGTGGAAAACTTTCATTTAGTAAATTTGTGTTGAGTGTCCACCACAAACAAGTTAAGCTCTAGGCACATGGGATGTAACAGTGAACATACTAAAAACAAAAATGTCTTTACATGACCTCCCAAACAGTTTTGGAAGGTCATGGAAGGCTTCCCAGTGCAAGTGACATCTAAGCTGAGGTTTTTTTTTAATTAATTTCTTTATTGATTAAGGTGTCACATATTTGTCCTCATCCCCCCATTCCCATCCCACACCCCTCCCCATGGATGCCCCAACCCCCTGTTGAACTTAACCATTGGTTAGGCTCATATGCATGCACACAAGACCTTTGGTTGATCTCTCCCCCCTCCCCCCACCCTCCCCTATCCTCCCTCTGAGGCCTGATAGTCCGATCGATGCCTCCTTGTTTCTGGTTCTGTTCTTGTTCATCAGTCTATGTTGTTCATCATTTCCCCTAGATGAGCGAAATCATGTGTCACTAGAGATATAAGAATTGAATGTGAGACGAGCAATAATAGTTATGCTGACAGGCAAATGAATCAGTCTGTAGTGAGTTTCTTTCTGGACCAACAGTTCTTTTGAGACCCAATATCAATGTCCACCAGTTCCTTATGAGTACATGTCGGCACTGACCCCTCAGCTCTGGATGGTGGACAAATGGTGGTAATGCAGGTCCGACTCCCTCTGGTTTGGTCTCAGCTGGACCTAGGGGCATGGCTTCACCCGGATCCAGGGGCCCACAGCCTCGCCCGGACCCGGGACCCAGCCTCACCCGGATCCAGGGGCACACGGCCTCGCCCAGACCCAGGATTCAGTTTCCCCCGGACCCAGGGGCGCATGGCCTCACCCGGACCCAGGGGCGCGTGGCCTCTCCCAGACCCAGGGTCGCCTGGCCTCACCCGGATCCAGGGGCCCACGGCCTCACCCGGACCCGGGACCCAGGCTCACCCGGATCCAGGGGCCCACGGCCTCACCCGGACCCGGGACCCAGCCTCACCCGGATCCAGGGGCCCACGGCCTCACCCGGACCCGGGACCCAGCCTCACCTGGATCCAGGGGCACACGGCCTCGCCCAGACCCAGGATTCAGCTTTACCTGGACCCAGGGGCGCATGGCCTCACCCGGACCCAGGGGCGCGTGGCCTCTCCTGGGCCTGGGACCCAGCCTCACCCGGATCCAGGGGCACACGGCCTCGCCCAGACCCGGGATCTAGCTTCCCCCGGACCCAGGGGCACGTGGCCTCACCCGGACCCAGGGGCGCGTGGCCTCTCCCAGACCCAGGGTCGCGTGGCCTCACCCGGATAGAAATTACCCAGATTGGCTGGGAGTGGGTTGTTAGAGGGAGGACACTGCAGACGAAGAGGGGAGGAGGGTGTCGGCAGGAGCTGTGCATGGCTTAGTGTGGCTGCAGGACTTCAGATGAAGGAGAGGCTGTAAGGAATTGAACTTGAACATGAAGGTAATGGGAGCAATAGGAGGGTTTTAAATTGTGGTGGAAGCCACTCTGGCTACAGTGGGAAGGACAGACTGGAGGGGCCAAGCCTGTAGTTGGAGACATGCATTAGGAGGTTGCTTTGATCATCAGGTCGGAGGTGATTCAGGCCTCAATTCTGGTGGTGCCGTGGAGTATTTAGAATGAGGGGACTTGGTACGTGATTAGAGGGTGTCAGTGGGAAAGAGGTGCTAGTGATTGGAGGGAGGTAAGGGTGACTGGTAGGGCTGCACATGAGCTGAGCAGGCCATGATGCTGTGAGAGCCGCCGTCTTGTTCTGTTACCCAGGGGATGAGAAGAAAAACCTAGAACTGCACCGGGGAAGCTCGGGCCAATTCAACACACACACACGTGTGATCTAACCTGGCTCCCAATCGAAATGCACTTTTTAAAACCCTCCTCTCATGACAGAGGGAGACTTCAGGCAGACAGATTGTGGTCTGTGTTGGCTACTGGCTCCTCCTCCCAGTCAGAGAAAGAAATGACATGATGGTCTGATGGGAACGGCACTGTGGTCTGGGAGGAAGTGTCCTCTAGCCTGGGAGGCAGGGGCCTGGATCCTGATAGCAGCACCTCCCAGAGAGTGTCCTTCGGCGAGTCCTCTAACCTTGCCTGGGTTAGCAACATCATCTTCACAAAGGGACTGAGGGCCTTTCACTTTCCCACCCCTGCTATGGGGATTAAATAGAGATACTCATGAAAATGTGAGGAGGTATTCCAAGAGAACAGACCTTGGATTCAGACAAATCTGGGTTTGAATCCTGGCTCAGCCACTTGCTACATATGTCACCTTGGGGAAGTTACATCACTTCAGTGGACCTCGCTGTCCTCATCTGTAATAGGACATAATAATACTTCACCTCACTGAGCTGCAATGAGGTTAAAAAAAAATAATGTGCGTGAGTGTGCACTGTAAGTTAAGTGACTATTGGTTAAAACATTGAAGGGATGTATGTGACTGTGGATGAGGACCTGTGTTTATGTTGAAGACATAGTCAGGGCTGTTAGAGCAAGAGGCCTGGCTGTGCTGGGAGGGCTCCCAGGGCAAAGGGCCTTGGAGGAATCACCATAGTTAAGGGCCTTGACCTCAGAATGCCACACAGTGTGTGGGGGTACAGTTCCTATGGTTTGTTTTTCGTGTCAGTCATCCAGAGCACCCTCTTCCCAGTATCAGGTGTGGGTTTCCCAGAGGGGCCTGGGCACGTGTAAGATCAGAGAAGGCTGGAAGGGAGGGAATCCTGAGGGGCCTTGCACCCAGGCTCACAATAGTGCTCACCTCCCCACCCACCAGAACACATGTGTCTGTCAGTCTAGTTTTTCTCCCTAAACATGACCAGGGCCTTCCTCCTAGTGCAATTATTTAACCACTCTGTCTGCCTCCCATTCACCTTGGAAATCTGAGCCCTGGTTCTCTTTCTGCAGGAAGCCTTTCTTCCCTCTCCCTCCCCTCAGCTTCTTGATCTGTAAAGGGAGAATAGAGATGTTTTATATCACAGGCTGCGTTGATGGTTACAAGGGAGAATGCAGATGAATCACTGGGCACACACTCGGGCGCCATTGAATATTAGTTCCCCTGCCCTTCCTCCCTGTTGCATGTTGTTTTTGTTGTTGTTAAATGATAAATTCCTGAGAACTTTAGACCATTCTCCAGCAAACACTATTTACATTTTACTGTCCTGCAAGTAATAAATTGCTCTGTTCAAATGATTTGAGAGGCGGGGGGAGGTGGGCATTTGAGAGGAGAGAGAGAGGGAGATGCTAAACTGGAATCATAAAATAACCCACAGCTTCTGTGGCCTTTGTTTATGGTCTGGTCACAGCCAAAGGAAATAGCTCTTTGACAAAACGGATGCGAAAAACATTGCGAAGAGAGACCTTTGGGCCTGAGCAGACTCGTTTCCACAGTCTTATAGCTGGGACACCTTAATCAGAGAGTGCTGGCTCTAGGTGAAGGGAATGATGTGTGTGGCCAAGAGAAGATGCAGAGATCTAGGACTCAGGTTGTTGGCTTGGTCTCAATTCAAAGCCTACTATATCCTCTGAAACACACACCAGTCATTGATGATGTCATTTATTTTATTCATCCATCCAACAGAACTCAGTAGACACCACAAAGTTTCATCCTCAGTCCCTGGTGATCTGACGGTCACCTCTGTTGGGGCACTACACCCCTCCAGTGGCCCTCTTGTCTGAACATGAGCTAAAGGTTGCATAACTGGTTCTCTGGTTTCCTTTTCCAAGTCCTGCATGGTGGGTTTCATACTTCACTTTAAAATGTGGTATCTGGCCCTGGCCAGGTAACTCAGGAGGTTAGAGCATCATCCCACTATGCCAAGGTTGTGGGTACAATCCCTGGTCAGGGCACATATGAGAATTAACCAATGAATGCATAAATAGGTGGAAAAACAAATCGATGACTCTCTCTCCCTTCCTCTATCTCTCTCCCTTTCTCTCTCTCTCAAATCAATAAATAACAATTAAAAAATAAATAAATAAAAATAAAATTTTAAAATGTGGTATCTATAGACTCAGGATCTCAGCTAAAACCAATATTAAGTCTCATTTTAATAATGTGTTCCAATATCTAACAGATAAGATTGAGCATTATTGGTGATTACTTAGGCATGGGATAAAGAAAGAAATCAAGGAATATGCCAAGCTTTCTTGATTTGAACAACACAGTGGGACCAATAACTTACATACAGACTGTTGGAGAAAGCGGTTGAGGAGGGGGATATTTTGAGCTTTGTTTGGGATGTGTTGAGTGTAGGGTGGTCATGTCAAGTACAAATAGAGAAGTTTGGCAGGCAGGTGGCTTTATGGGCGTGAAGTTCTGGAGAGAGCCTAGACTTTGGACAGGCTTATACTAGATTTTTCTACCATGTACTATAGAGTCCTAACGAGGAAAGTGGTTTGGTATGTACAGTCCAGGTGGGCTTCCCCTGATGAGCTGGTGAAAAGAATGCCCCTTGTCCCCATCATAAAGCTGTGTGACCTTGGTTAAATAACTTTACCTCTCTGGTTAAAGCCTGATACTTGGTAGGCCTCAGTGAATGCCAATGAATGAATAGAAGGAAGGAAGGAAGGAAGGAAGGAAGGAAGGAAGGAAGGAAGGAAGGAAGGAAGGAAGGCCTCACCAGCATCTGCTAGTTGGCCCACTAATAGGACAATGAGTGATGTGATCTGTGTTGCTCAGGAGAATTATCAGGATATATGTGTGTATTGGGTGGTTGGGAAGGTGTGGGGGTTACTGCCTGGATTTTCTTTCTTGAGGAGGAGGCTTCACCTTTTAAGCAGAAGAGTAGGAAGTGTCAGGTCTGATCTGTTGATTGGCATGGAATGATACCCAGGTATTTCCCAGTTTGTCATGCCCATGGCCAAGCCTTTGTTAAGATTAATAGGCAAAAAATGCTTCCATCCATGGGCTTTGGGAACAGAAGACTAAACTGGACAGGGACCTTTTGGAGGTTTATTTCCCACTCCATCCCCACCCCCATGTAGACATGAGCTAGAATTTGATCTTTAAATGTGAATGCTTATGGAATGACAGGCTGAATGAGTGGATGGCTAATAGTAGAAGTGATGATAAAGATAAGGATATTGAGATGTGCTTCATGAGTCAGGCCAGGATCCCTGCATTGGAGGAATGGTCATGTGGGTTCCAATTTTCCTATCTTTACATTAGAAGATAAAATGATATGATCCTTAAGTTTATTTCTAAATCATTAGATAGATAGATGGATGAATAGATAGACAGATAAATACAAAAAGAATTATTTGATTTTTGGCCTTTGAGATAAGTACCTCCATTTTACATGTGGGGAAAGTCAAATAACATGCCCAGGGCTACTCTCTCAGTTCTGCCTGGTGGTTTTGCCTCACCCCCTCCTTGCTCTGCAGTGGGCCCAGGTTCCCTCCCTTTCCTGTAGGACAAAAGCCCTTTCCTGAACCCCACAGAGGTTGGGACCCACCAGCCACCTCCTGCTCCTCCTGTAGCCATGTTCTCTATAACCCCTAGCCCTGGCTGTGACCTATTTGTAATCCCTGGTCTTCCGGATGCCACCAGACCCATGCACAGACTAAGCTGCCTGGCCCTTTGTGAGCCCTGCCTTGATCTTGCAGCTCCCACATCCAGATCACAGTGTGCCTCTTACCCAGGTCTGGAAAAACAACATTTCATTACCTTCCCCTATCCTCTCTCCTCCCCCAAAATGAGGTTTCTATGGGTTTTATCTGCTGTTGTCAAGTTTATAGCCATAATTCGAAATGCTGTTAATATTACTGACAACAGAGAGCTACAAATTACAAAGTTGTAAAGTTACTTTATGGGGATAACTGTCAGCCTTCACTAGCATCACTGCAAGGCTCCATGGAAACCAAGTGATGATAGAGTTGATGTTGCTCAGAGGTATGGCTGTGAGCTGCTGGTCAGAGGGTTCCTGGTGGTTCTTAAGTAACTTGAACCTATCTATAATAATAATCTATAATAATAAAAGGGTAATATGCTAATTAGACTGGATGTCCTTCCTGACAAAGGGAAGCCAGCCCAGGTCCTGGGTGCCTGTGGGTGGCCCAACGGAAGCCAGCCTGGGTCCTTAGTGCCTGCCAGCAGCCAAGGGAGGGAAGCCCGGGTCCTGGGTCCCTGGTGCCGGCAGCTAGGGGAAGGAAGACCTACTCTTGCATGAATTTTCGTGCATCGGGCCTCTACTTTATTTATAGTTATGTTCGATTGTACACTCATGCATACAGGTTCTATGTTCCAATCTTCTTGTCATGTAAATGTGGGGAGAGCCCCCAAAGTGGAAGGACTTTACTCAAGGTCAGTTCTAACCAGGTGCTGATCTAGGCCTGACTTTGACCTGCCCAGATGCCAATGACTGTCTGCCACACTGTAGGTGTTTACTAAATAATTGTTGAGGGAATGAATGCCTGAAACTCTTGGAGGCATAGACAATAATAAGAACAAAGGTGTTAATGATTTCTACCTTTAGAGTAAAACAAATAAAACAAAAGCAGCTTTGGAAACTCTAATTTGGGGGAATGAGGTTTCCTGTGTAGTAACATGGTTTAGGTGTCTTCATTGATACTATTAAGCTCAATATTGGACAGCAACACAAACATATCCATCCCCAAATCTACCACACACTGTCCTCCTGCCAAAATTGGTGCTAAGTGGCTATATTAGCGAAGCAGATGTTGGGAACAAGGAGGCGCTGGCCTTTCTTTGCCCTGATGTGTCATCGACCCCGGGAGCCCTGTGTTCATCTCTGGTCCCCTCTCGAAGTAGGACATTGAGAAAACAGTGCAGAGCCCCTGAAGGACAGGGATGCGAAGGGAGCACCGCTGGTTTACCAGCTGGCCCAGTCTGCCTGGGACTGAAGGGTTTCCTGGGAACTTCAGTGCTAAAACCAGAGCAGGTTGACAGTCCCGGACAAACTGAGATGGTGGGTCACTCTACCCAAAGCTTTGACCTTGAGAAACTGGTTATTGAATTGGGGATATTTCCTTTGGAAAGAAGATATTTGGAGCCTACATATTTGCTTTGGTCAAATTTCTAAAGAGCCATCATGGAGCAGAGGGAGACGATCCATCCTCTTGTTGTGCACAACGAGCGTCAGGACGAGATCTAGTGGAAGAGGAGGCAGCTCCACTGTGCACCCTGCGAGGGAGGTAATGACAGGGCTGCACTTACTGAGCACCTGCGACTCCCAGGACCTGGCCCAGTTCCTGGGAATGCAGAGAGGAGTGATGGCGGCCTTTGCCTGGAGACGTTCCCAGTGTGGTGAGGGAGACATGACAATGTGTGACAGAGGAGCACAGGGGGTGGTGGGAATGAGCATCAAACAAACACAGCCCTGAGGGTCCCAGGGGTGGGAGCAGGTGCAGCAAAGAAGATGCCATGGGAGGGCCTTGCAGGCAGAGAGAGTGGCATGTGCAGAGTCCAGAGCACTCAGGGAGCTGTATCCCCTCCTTTGGGCAAATCTGGGCCTTGGGAACTCAGTTGGGAAACGAAAGGGGATGAGGCTGGAGAGGGCTGTGGGAACCAGGGGATGAAGGACAGCTTCTCAGGGAGAGCCAATGGCAGCGTGGGGAGGATGGCTCAGTGGGGTCAGCTAGAGATAAGCAAGTGCAGCACAGACATATGTCGAGCCACCTCGCCAAGTAATGCTCATCCACCCGCCTTCTTCCCTCTCTTTTCATTTTCCTTAAAAGGACCCTGTGATACTGGCTCTGAAAGTAATTCAGAGGGTCCCCTCCTTCCTGGTTCTGCTGGGGAACCAAGAGTTCCAGTGTGTCAGGTGATCCCACTTGGCCAAAGATTTGGGGATTGCTCCTACCTGTTGGGTAATGGACAGAACTCCAATGTGAGATTCATGAGCCCTGGACTTTGCTAATCTGCCTTCTGCCACTCATTTGCTGTGTGATCTTGAGCAAATCACTAGACTTCCCTGAATCTCACTTTTCCATCTTTGAAATGAAAGGTTTGGACTAAGAGCCTCCGTTCTCCAGGCCTCATTCAATGAGCCTATTTAACTTAGACTGACACACATTTATTGAACCTCCACTATGTATGGACACAGGCATCCCAAGGATGTTGTCCACCCCTGCAAGGCACGCACTGCTCTCTACGGGACCACCAGCCCACCCTTTCTTCCAGAGAGACCTGGGACCAACACCTCAAGTCTCACTTCCCAAGCGGCAGGCTACACGCCCGACGAGACACGCTGCCTGTCTGGGATTTCTTAGATGTCAATATTTTCCTCAAGATGATAAATGTCCTGCCAATCACAGGAGGCAGCTGCCAACTCTGTCTGAGACAAGGGCCTCTGGCTGGGGCTGTGCCGTGCTTGGCATGCTGATGCATCTTGAGAGGCAGGAGGTGGGAGTCAGGCTGGAGGAGGAAAGGAGGGCGGGAGGTCAGGCCCACTGCTCTTAATCTATGCAGATTTTGCCATGAGTCAGCAGAGTGGAGGCAGGAGACAGGATATTCACAGAATTCCAAGACCTGAGGGCCAAGGGGTGGGGGGTAGGGGGTGGGAAAGAATGGCATCAGCACTTATCAGTGTATAAAGTGCCTTACATTCAGAGCACGTTCTCTTCTTGTTTGACCCCACCACAATCTAGGGAGAGGGTATTATTATCTGTATTTTACCAACAAGGCAGGTGCATTCGGTTCCCTAGGGCCCATCCGAAGGCACGGGCAGTTCCCAGCTCTCAGTGCAGCTACAGAGTCAGGTGGGCGGCGCCTGTGCAGCGACACACAGTGTGTGGGTGTTGGGACAATACCTTCCCAGGAGCTTGAATTTCTTTCTTCTGATGTCAAGTCCAAATCTGATTGCCCTTCCCTCCCCTCAAATTGTCCTCCCATCCCCTCAGATGACACTTTTTTTGAAAAACAAACAAACAACAAGACAAAACAAAAAGCAGCACCTGATGGAGGAGCGAATAACTGAGCTGTAACTAACAGATGCATTGTCCACGAATGGGATGAAAAGAGCAGGCAGGGCCTCTGGAGCCAGGCCGACTTGGGTTCAGGTGTTGGCTCTTCTACTTAGTGTTTGTGACCTTGCGCAAGTGACCTAATCTCTCTGAGCTTCACTTTGCCCATCTGAGGCAATGATGATTCTGATACTTACTCATAGGGTTATTTTAAATAGATGGAAACATGAAATCTCAGGTGTAATAGCATACCTGGAACATGGTAGGTCCTCAATACTCGATACCACCATTATTACTGTTACTAGTCAAGTCATGAATTGGGTGAAGTCTGAGTATTATGTTTCTGGGCCTCAGGAAGGCATGGTGCCAGGCAGGGCAGGCCAGAGGTTTTGCGGAATCTTCCATGAAGGGTTCATTAGATTCTTAAGGAGTGCCTAAGATTCTTACGTGGCAATCCTCTTCACAGTGTGTTTGGGGTTCTCAGACTCCGTTATCTGTACTCATGTGTGTAATTCACAACTTCGTAGCAGGACAAAGTAATTAATGATCAGGCTCAGGGCTCAGTGTAAGGTCTAGATCTGTGACTGAGGCCAAGACTCAGTCTGCTACCAGGTTGGGCATGAGAGAGAGAGGCGGGGGGGGGGGGGGGGGAGGGAGGGAGAGAGAGAGAGAGAGAGAGAGAGAGAGAGAGAGAGAGAGAACACTCCTTAATTCTGGTGTCGAGGAAACATCACAGTGAAGAGAACAAATGTACGTGGGTTCTCACCGTGGAATGTAAGAACTAGAAAGTCCACTAATTTTTATTTTTAATGTGATCTCAGACACCTGACACTCCATCTCTGTGCTTGTTTCTCGTTCTCCTGCTGTGCCCACTTGTGAATGGTTGTGCAGATCCAATGGCATAGTGTGTAAGAAGGGGTTTTGAAAATTAGTCTCCCTGCACTCAAGGAAAGGACGATCTTGGTGAAGGGGAGCAGGAAGAGGAGCCCCCGAGAGTTGGAGGCATGCTGCCCTCCGGACAGAGGTCTGGAATAGGGCAGGACCAGGGCCAGGGCCGGAGGAGGACTCAAACCAGTCAGTTGCACATCCATGTATTCAGGACGATGCAGGGAGCTGGCTCCACCCAGAGGTGCTGGGAACCCAGGAACCTGTGCCTGAGACTGGCTCTGCCTCTCTCTGCCTGCCTGGCAGGACCAGCTGCTGCCTTGCTGTTGCCTGAGGTTGAAGTGCCCTCTCCTGGCCCCCAGGGTGCATGGCTGCCTCTGAGAGTCTAGGTCTTCCCAAAGAGGACTGGGAGGCTGCCAAGTCCTTTGTCTCAGGGTCTCAGGGCTGGCATCTGGGGGGTGGAGGAGGGGGTGAGCCACCTGTAGGGGAGGAGGGAGGGGCACATCCCCTCCACCTCTTCCAGGTTTTTCTCCTGGATGGAATCTTTCCATCTTTCCTCCCCACTTTCGCTCTCTCTCTCTCTCTCTCTCTCTCTCTCTCTCTCTCTCATTTTTTCCACTTCTTTTTTATGTGTTTATTTGTCCCTCTCATATATATATATGTGTATATATATATATATATATATATATATATATATACACACACACATATATTTTTAGTATGTGCTTTCTCACCTTCTCCACCTGCTATTTCTGCCTCACCCACCCCTCACCAAAAATTCCATCTCTCCTCCCCTCTTCACCACTTTTCCTTTCTCTCTCTTTCTTCCGCCGTAGCTACCTGCCTTTCTTAAGGCAAATAGTGACAATGTTTTGCACCTATTTCTGCATCTACACAATCCTGAACAGGCACTGATGGTGAGGATTGAGGGTTAAGGAGATGGTGTGTGCAGGGCGAGCAGGTGGCTGGCTGCCAGCACGGCCTCACACTCCCTTCCCTGCCCTTCCCTGCTGGCCCAGCCTTTCTGTTCTCCTTCCCCTCCCCTCGCTCCCTCTCCCTCCTCAGACCTCAGTTTAGATCAGATTCCAATACCATTTACTGAGGTTTTCAGAGGAGTGGGGACTTGCCCTTCACCTGGAAGGAACTGTCTCTCAGGGCTCACTGTCACTCTCTCCGCTTCCCCAAGTGGGAACAGAGGCTTCTTGACAAAGTGTGTGATCCAGGCCTGTGAACTGAGCTGAGAGACAACCAGAGGGCGTAAGGATGTCAAGGACAGTCTCTCTTCCCTTGTGTCCTACAGGGAAGGCTTGTGAGAGGAAGGAGTGGTCTCCTGAGGCTCCTTATGACATCCTGGTGTATGTGTCCCTGGGTCAGTTATTTTAAGTTGTTTGCTCATTCATTTACCATTTGTGCTAATTATAACAAAAGCACATGCGCAATAAAGCAACACAAAGCATCTCCCAGCACTGAGCTCTTAAGGAAACATCTCACCCCGGCCCCATGCTGGGAAGAGTGACCCCTGATGACAGCAAGGGCACAATCCCAAACATGCTCCAAGCTCACAGCGGTCTAGCCGGCTGCTACACGAACACAGTCTGCATCTTCCCAGCACCCTTAGGGGATGTCAAAGCTCCAGCGACAGAGAAGCCAGGGCAGCCGACGGATCCAGGCTCAGGCAAGGGCCAGGACTAGGGGTCTTTGAGCTGGTGTGTTTCAATGGTTTGGAGTCCAGGTTCTGCCATTTCTAAGCCCTGTGCAACTTTGGGCAAGTTGCTTTGCCTCTCGGACCTTAGAGTCAAATAGAGATAATGATATAGACTTCCCAGAGTTATTGTGAAGTTAAATGAAAATGTATTAAGTACTTAACACCCTCACTGGCCCCTGGTTCTGCGTGATCACTTTGTGGAGATCCCAGTAGGTCAGGGATCTGCTGGGTAGGTGGTCAGGAGGCCAGCTGGTTGGGGAACAGACTTCCTGCCAAGATGGAAAACCACCTGCACCGCCTAAGAGACATGTGCTTCTGGACGACTGTGACCAGCTTTGGGGTCTGCCCCTCTCACGTGCACTAAGGGCAGGCTGGAGAATGCCATACTCACTTCCCTTCGGCTAAACACTTGAGCAATGACATGTCTGTGGGTGTCCCTGGGACTCCAGGAGTGCACAGCAGTGAAAGCACAGGGACCAGATGAGTCTTAAAACATTGGAAAGCTCTTGAGAGAAGGAAACTGTTTACTGATTGCCCACCACGTGCCAGGCACTGTGCTAAGGACTCCGGTAGCTTATCTAATTCTCACGGCAGCCTTGTGAAGAAGTCCCTAACTAGTTCTGTCTTGCAAGTGAGAAAATGTTGGCTCAAGATGACCCTTACCTGGGTCACACCACTTGTACGGGGCAGAGCCAGGCTCTCAGCCAGAGCCCTGGCTCCCACAGCCCCTGCCCTGCTCCCGGGTGTGCAACCAGAAGGAGGTTTCCCCTCCTCATCCCTCCACTCCCTGCCTCTTCGCAGAGGCCTCACCACCAAGCCCTGGCAGAACAAACCCCTCTCTCCAAACAGGCTGTTCATACTGTGGCTCCTCTCCCCTGGTGGTCTTCTGAGTGACTCAGATTCTCACCTGGCCTCAATGCCCCAGGCTGCCTCCCAGGAAGGTCATTATTGAGGGAAAGTTACTGGCTTTGCTTAAAGTCAATTTTAGATTCCAGAGCAGGACAAGTAGGAATGGTGACTTCACAAGGGCATGACTAATTCAAAGCATTTTTAATCTTCAAAATGTCAGACTTTATGGTCAGTGGCTGTTCCACAGTGAGCAGTGGCACTGTGCATATTAAAACACCGAATGGCAGGGATGGAGGCTGGGAGTCTTTGTGAGGGCAAACCTCTAAAGGCGTGGCTAGTGCTGCAGGCCAGCTCTGAAGTACCATCTGAAACACAACGCCATGATAGGTGATTGACCAACTATGATTAGGATGTTCTCTGTAAATGGCACGCGTAGCATGGATCTCTACTATAACCCTGAAAGACAGGCATATGGTCCACATTCGGAGTAGGAGTTCAGGGAAGACATGATGCTCAGGGTAACTAGGGGACATGCCCAAGGTCAAGGTCATGCAGTTAGGAAGTGTTTCTGCCAGTTCTCAGGCGCAGGTCTGTCAGCCTCCAAAGCCTGCTCTGTTGCTGCCTTTTTTCTTCATGGCTTTAAAGCAACATGGACTCATCCATTTTGGATCCATCAACACTCTAAGACAGATTTGGAACAAGTAATTAAAGTCCTCCATATAAGCTCTCTGTATCCAGAAAGAAGGCCTCAGGAAAAGTCCTTGGGTCCTGGCCTCCAGGAAGTCACAGGCTCCAGACCAGCAAAAACTTACTGTGTGGCTCAGGGACTTCCTTTCCCTCCCTGGTCTTGCATTTTCCTGTCTATAACAGTGTTAGAGGGATTCATGCAACAACAAATATTTACCCAGCACCCACCCTATACCAGGTCGAGAATTTCTCCCATTTCTCAGTGAAGATACAGAATAAGGAAGAGACTCCTAAGTGGCAGGCACTGCCCTGGGTATTTTCCCTAATTTAATCTCTAAACAACCTTGTGAAGAGGACAAGATAAGGATTATTGTTCTCATCCGACTGATGAGGACACTGACAATCAGAGAGATAAAGTAACTTTCCCAAGGACACACAGCTGGGGGATGTGGTGGTTAGTCCTGACTAGCACTGTCCGATTCCACTGCCTGCACTGCAAACCACTAAACTGCAATCGAGGGTGGGACAGGAGGGACCTTGGATGCTTGCGTGTTGTAAAGAGAAAAGAGCAGTAAATGCAAAGAGAAAAAAAACAGAGTTGAGGAACCAAAGACCATTTTTTGAAGACTATGCTGCCTTATGAAGGCCTGACTCAAGGGTAGATGGTTGAAACAGAGACCCATTTCTGTCTGGTGAGGCAGAATGTCATAATAAATGGTGAGCACTTGCTCGAACCTGTCTCCTTTTAGAAGCCCAGCTCCACTCACTGTCCAGACTGTGTTTATGTTGGCCCTGGGGAGAGGGATCATTTCTTACTGCTAGCAGGGCCCTCTGCTGGACTGGCATCACTCCTGCCACCCAGTCCTTCCTGAGCCAGCCCCCCCTTGTTACACTGGAACAGGCCCTGAGGAGAGGGCAGTGGTTTCCTGGCTTGCTCCCATCTGTAACCACTGCCTTACCTAGTGGGAGGCATCACCTGCTGTAATTAGGCTTCATTAAGATGCTGATTAACAACATCTTATCTGGGCCTGGTGTTTGATGGGATTGGACTTGTCACTATAAATGTTAGTGTTCTTTGCAGCTGTTTACACATAGTTAACACTCCTGCAGGACCCAAAGGGTGGGAGATAGCAGAGGCTATGAAAATGCCCCTGCATAGGGGAGCCAGATGCAAGGAGATGGTAAGAGGGGTCTGAGCACTGAGGATCCTGTGGGCAGGGCTGAGCTCCAAGTCCAGATCCAAGTCCAAGCCACCCACTGGTGGCTCATAGCGGGCTCCTTCCTACAGATGGTGGCTTTGGCCAGGAGAATGTTTGCTGGCTGGTGAATTGGTTGGTTGATTGGTTTAACACAGAGTTTGAGGGTCTTTGAGCAAGGCATGACTGTCCAATTGGCCACTGCTCCTTCTATTGTTTCACACCTGACAGTGCATATGTGTATAATATGAGCCCCTTTTCTGACGACATTTGCATTTGTGACCCTTGCATACCTGATGGGTAAGAGATGAGGTGGTATAAAGAACAGGTTAGTAAGCAGGGGAAGTGGGTGAATCAACACATAGACATAGAAAAGCACAGAGCAAGAGCAGAGATCAGTTAGTATTGCAGGGACCAGACAGGACGTGGAGGAACTCAGACGTATGGAGTCCCCAGGGCCCCCATGTCATCTTGTGTGGTTGGAGTGTGAGTGTGGAGTGGGAAGGGGAAGTGATGGGTCAGGAGAAGGCTGCAGAGAAGATAGCAGGAGCCAGAGCCCAAAGGGAGGCCTTGAAATCATGTTTAATTGACTTAGACTTGATCCAGAGAAAGTATGGAACCCACTTACAAGGGTTTAAGTGAGGGAGGGACATAGTCATGTCTGTATCTAGAAATGTCACTCTGGCAACTGTGATAAGCATGGATTGGACAGCAGCAGGGAGAGACCAGCGGTGGTTGCAATAATCTAAAGATGCAACTAGGAGGTCTGATGGATCAGAGGCAGTACAAAGGAAGGAAGGAAGACATGGAAGTTATTTCTGAGGTGAACTCAGGAGGAGACCCATTGGTGTCCGTCCTGAGGGAGGCAGCAGTAGTGCTGGTTGATCACAGGACTGGCTGCTAGGCCCGTTGCATTTATGGGAGAAAGTATTCAGATGGAGGAGTGTTGACCTCATACCTGGCCTCCTCAAGAGAAATCAAGGTTCAGTGTGAGAAGGGAAGAGAAAAGCTTGGTTTGGGTCTCCTAGTCTCTCCTCTTTGGGATCTCACCACAGCAGCCAAATTTTACTTTGAACCCCACAGCTAAGCCTGATTTTACAGATCAGAACAGTAGGCTTCCCAATGATCAGCTCCTTTCCCAAAGCCACTGGTGATCATAATTGTGTTGTCATATCTTTCTATATTTAAAAAAATTCTTTTTCTCAGTGTCTATATGATTGCTGTCTGTTTATCAGTCTCTCTCTCTCTCTCTCTCTCTCTCTCTCTCTCTCTCTCTCTCTCTCTCTTCTGTGTGTATGTGTGTCTCTGAGAGCTTGTCTTTATGTGTTATTTCTCTTTGTGTGTCTCCCTCTCTGCCTTTCCCTCTTTTTCTAATTCACTCTCCCCACCCCCATTCTGTCTCTTTATCTCCAGTTCTGATTAGACAAATGACTCAGGGATGAGGCCAGTCTCTGCCCAGTGGCGAGGCTAATTGATTACTGCTATAGAATTGCCTAAGTGCGGGACTCTGGTCATTAGCAAGAGATGGGCTGCCTTGGTCTACAACTAGGAAACCTTTGAAATCCTGCATCTAAATCGCCATTCTTCTGACTGCTGCTGGTGATGCTAATTAGCCGTGTTAATTGGATGTTTTGATATCTGAAGAGCAAAGCATTCCAACTTCTTTCTCCAGAAGCCAAAATTATTAATGAACTTGGCATCAGCCTTGGCTCTCTTTCCACAGTGGGCACAGCCAAGGATTTGGGGTAGGGGAAGGGGTTGTTCTGAGGAGTGTCTTGCCTGTCCCTGCAGGGAGGGAAGTCTTGGTAGCTGGCTGTGGTGAAATCACATGGTGGACATGATGCCCCTTTTCATAATGTCTACTAGACTATGAGCCCGTGAAAGGAGCTAATCATATCCGATTTATCTCTGTATCTTCAAGACTAAGCACAGTGCCAGGAACACAGTAGGTATTCATAATTGTTGAATGAATAAAATTGAGGTGGCTAATCTAATACCAAGAAGGGGTAAATGACTTGTTTAACATCACCAAGAAACCTGGTGGCAGAGATGAGTCTGACCCCAGGCCAGAGCTTCTGTAGGCATATTTGTAAATCGTGTATCTCTGGGCACCAAATCGCAGCTGATTGAGGGTTTTTAGGTTTCAGTGCATTCTGTGTGATATAATGTAGGGGCAGGGCTACTTCCAGATCTCTGCCTATAATACTATGCCCTTTCCCTCAGAAAGCCCAGGGGCATCTGTGCTCAAGAAGCTCATTGGCCTTCTGCAATCTCACAAGAGTCACCAATGTCCCAGCCCAGATGTCTTCTTTTGGGCAACCCATTGATATTATCAAATATTGAAAGATAACCTATCATGGCCTGAGATCTGGAGTATAGAAAGGTGAGGCATATCAAATGCTGTGCTCAAGGACGACAGATTGAGACACAGACCCCGTCAGATGCCTCTCAATGTCCATGATGCCCAACGTGCGCTGGCTCAAGGAGTTGGTTGAATGATTGAGTGGAGGAACGTGGGGAAATAGAGGAGTAAAGATACCCATGCCCTGGCTAGTGTAGCTCAGCACTTGAGCATCAACCCAGAAACCAAGAGGCCACCGGTTCGATTCCTGGTCAGGATATATGCACAGGCTTGATCCCCTGGCAGGGGCGGGGCGGGGGGGAGGGCGGGGGGGCGGGGAGGAGCATGCGAAGGCAGCTGATCGATGATGTTTCTCTCTCATTGATGTTTCTCTCTCATTGATGTTTCTATCTCTTTATCTCTCTCCCTTCCTCTCTCTCTAAAAATTCAATAAAAACATTTTTTTTAAAAGAAAAGATACCCATGCATCTTATATTACAAGGTAGAAAGCTGCAGGTATCACGAAAGAGGAATGGAGTTTGGAAAAAGAGGAGAGTGGTCAAGGAACAGGTTTCAAAAATATCCTAAAGGAGGTGGTGATGCCTAGGCTGAGCCTTGAAGGATGACCAGGACTGAGGCCAAGGTGGTGAGAGAGCATAGCATGAACAAAGGGCACAGGCTCCGTCAACAGTTATACAGCAAATGTCCACTCAGCATCCACTGGGTGACAGTGCCAGGGACAGTGAGGGGCCGTTGGGATACTGAGCTGCCTGCCCAGATAGGAAAGAGGCAGAAAGGAGTGTGTGTGTGTGTGTGTGTGTGTGTGTGTGTGTGTGTGTGTATTGGGGTAAATGGGGGAGGACAGCTATAGGATTAAGGGGAGGGGTCAGGAGGAGACTATCAAGTTGGTTAGGCCGCGTCCAGAATATTCAAGGATCTAAGCTCTTAGATCACGTTAGGACTTTCTTCTCTCCCCGCTATAAAAACTGTTTGATGTGGAGGGAAGGAGAACGAGCAGTGCTTTCCCATAACGTTCTTATTTAATCTTCTCAACCACTTTGAAGTAGGTCTGTGTATCCTGGTTTTACAAATAAGGAGGCCAAGTTTAAGCAACTTTAGTGGTGGATGTTTGTGACTCAAAAGTCCTTGATTTTTTTAATGCTATACCATGCTGACCAGACAGCGTGCACCTTCTACACCCTGTGCCCTGGTTGTGTGTGTGTGTGTGTGTGTGTGTGTGTGTGTGTGTGTGTGTGTGTGTGTGTGAATGTGCATGCACGCATACATGTGCCTGCTCACATTGGCCTGCATGCAGGTACCAACTGGGGGCCAAATGAGATGCTGATTACTTCCGTCCAATTAATGCTCTGTTCATTTTTGCTGTCTCCTTGTGATTAGAATTAATTGCTGCTGATTACAGTGTGTGGAAGAGAAGGACGGTCATCAGCAGTTTCACTTGGTGGATAAAAACATTATAATGCAAAACAAAACTGGTTCCTGAGGACCTGAATTAAGAAATTCTCTCTGTTGGGGAAAGATTAGGCATTCTGTGACCAAAATCAATATCCTATGACCCTGTCCAGGCAGAGGACAACCTGTCCCTGTTCTGTTCCTCAGTAAAGAGAAAAAAATGAGGCAATATATTTATTTTGAAAGCTGATTGTGTATAGTTACTGTGTGCCTTTGCAAATCTCTCCCTCATCTGTAAAATTAGGATGTTTCAATTCCTCTGGTTGCAAGTGACAGAAAAACCAACTCAAACTGACTTAAGCAAAAGGGGGATTAACTAGCTGACATAATTTAAAAATCCAAATGAATACTGGTGAAAGGCATGCCCGGATCAAGAGAATCTATGTCATCAGGACTTGGTCTCTAGCTACCTCCTGAGTTTTGGCTCCTTTCTCTGACAGGCTCTTTCCCCACCCCAACCCCAGGGGGGAAAAAAAGCAGCCAGAAGCCCCTGGTGGATGGATATCCCATCCTCTAGACAAGTCCCAGCACTGAGTCTCACTGGGCTCTGGCCATACCCTACAACTCCCTGTGGCAAGGAGAATTCAGTGCTCTGATTGGCCAGGATAAGGTTCAACTCTATCCCCACCCACACTCTGGGTGGAGTCAGCTCCTCCTGAACCACAGGGACTGGGATTGGGGTTCACTATGGGAAAAGTGGAGTGTTGGGGAAGGGGAATAGATTAAGAACGGAAAACAAAGCAAAACAGGTGTCCACTGTTGGTCCCTTCCTGCTCAGATATTTTATGACCTTCTAGGCCAGTGGTTCTCAACCTTTCTAATGCCACAACCCTTTAATACAGTTCCTCATGTTGTGGTGACCCCCCAACCATAAAATTATTTTTGTTGCTACTTCATAACTGTAATTTTGCTACTGTTAATGAATCATAATGTAAATGTCTGTGTTTTCCGATGGTCGTAGGCTCTACAGCAGCGGTTCTAAACAGGTTGAGAACCGCTAGCAGGGTCGCCTAGAAAATATGAAGGTCAGCAAAGTACAGGGAGTTCCTGGATTCAGGATGTTAAAGGTGAAAGAGAAGATAGTATCTATTTTTGAGCATCTGCTTTATGTCAGGGCCCATCCTTGGTGCTGGGCAGGCACAGTGGACTCTGAGAGCCAATTTCCAGAGCCCAGGCTAATCTGTGGGAAAAGGGAGGCGCTGCTGGGAAACTGCTGGCACCTGGAGTGGAAGAGGGGGGAAGGGGGGCGCCACAAGGAGGTGGCAATGTGGGAGCTGGAGGGAGAGGTGCACTTCCCCCTCCAGGAGGAATGAGTCTGAGGTAGACAGGCGGGTTACAGGTGCCAGCAGTCTGGGGCAGGTAGGGAAGGGAGAGATATCTGAGAGATGAAGGTTTAGAGGATAGACTAGCGTCCTGTGAGGTCAGTGCAGCCTGTGAGGTCAGGTTCCTTGCGCCCTTGCCTGTCTCCAAGGATCCATTCAGGGATGACTTTTCCCAGGCAGGGAAGCTGAGACCCTCTCAGTCAAGCTCTCAGCCACCTCTCCCGTTTCACCTGCTCCCCCTCCACCAGATACTGTGCATCCGCTAGACACTGGTGCTCCCCCCCACCCCCCCGCATCCCAGGGAATGTTTGGAAATGTCTGTAGGCACATTTGGTTGTCACACGAGGTGGGTGGTTCTGCTGGCATCTAGTGGAAGACGCAAGGATGCTGCTAAACATCCTCCAATGTCAGCAGTGTCTGGACTATCAGCATCTTGAGGGCACAGCTGGCCTGGGTTTTTTCCCCAACTCTATATACCTAGTGTATATATTCTATATACCTATTACATGGCCTAAACAGTGGTTTGCCGCTCTGTTGACTAATGAGTTTGCTGACCACTGCGATAGGGGTTTAATCACAAGGAACAACAAGAGCCTATAATTATTGGAATCGAGAGTCTAGGTCAGTGGTCGGCAAACTCATTAGTCAACAGAGCGGCAAACCACGGCTTGCGAGCCGCAGTTTGCTGACCACTGGCCTAACACATAGGAAGTGCTTGCTAAGTGTCTGTTGAATGAATAAGTGAATAACAAATAGTGAATGAATGACAACAACCTGCCTAATGTGGTCTGGAGTCTAAAACTCCCCCAAGATCAACCCATCCAGACGCAGACACGTTATACCTGAGGCCAGGTCTCTATCTGTTCTAGCCCAGCCAGTCCCCAACCTGATTTCCCTTTCAAATACCCCACCAGAGTGGTAGGCACCATCTTCATGCCTGATAAAGCTGCCCGTCATCAGCGTGGTTGGAAAAGCTCTGCTCCAGGGAAACACTTCTGGGGAAGAGTAGAGTGAGAACGAGAATGAGAGCAGGAGAGAGGGAGGGAGAAAGGGAGGGAATTAGAACTAGAGATCACTTAGGTCAACCACAGCCAGTTTTACAGGAGCAGAAACTGAGGCACGCAGCATGGAAGGGAACTGCAAGGTCTTATCCCTGAGCATACAGAAAATAGAATTTTAAAAACAATTTCTTCATCTCCCCTCCCTCTTTCTCTCTGTCCCTCTTTTTCTCCCTTCTTCCCTTATCTTGGCCCCCCCCCCCCCGACCTGCCTGGTTGATTTGTTTGTTCTCTCTGTGCCCTCTGTTCATAATCCTAACATGTGCTAAATGGTGCTAGAAATAAGTTTGAATAACTGACACACGCTTGTCCTTGAAGAGGTTATGTTTTGTTGGAAATGACAGGTTCATAAATAATAATGATCATAAAAAGAGCTGCTGCTCGCCAGCATTGTGCTTTGGATACATAATTTCTGGTCAACACAATTTCTGTGAGGTAGGCAACATTATCCATTTCAGAGATGAAAAAACCGAGGCTCAGAGAAGATAAGTAGCTTGTCCAGAGTCACACAGCTAAATGTGCAGGTCTTGCTCACGCTCACCACCTTGAGTGTGTACGCACTCTTTTCTGGTCTCCTTTCTGAAAGCACCTCCCCCTTTTGAGCTACCTGTCACGTGTCAAAGAGGAGGTCTCCCTCCCTGTCAGTCTGTCTCTCCCTTCCTCTGTCTGTCTTCTCTGCCTCTCACTGTTGCTGTCTCTATTTTAGCTTGCTGCAGCTCATTTACTGTCTGTCCTCTGTCCCTGAGTTTCTCTGCTTTTTTTTCTTTTCCCTTTCTGTCTCATCCTCTGCCTTTCTCTCTTCCTCTCCTCCTCTCTTTTCCCCCTCCCCCTGCCTACATTTGTATCTTCCTCTCTCACTGAAGTTTGATTCTCTGTTATTCACTTCCTATGTTTATCTCTGCCCCTCACTCCATTTCTCTCCAGTTTTCAAGTCTAAGTTTCTCTCAGCCATTCTGATTATTTTTCTCTCCTTATCTTTCTGCTGCACCCTGATCACTCTCTCTTTGTGTCTTCCTGTCTGTTGGCATCTCTTTCTCTTTTGGTCTCTGCCTCTGCCTGTCTCACTTGGTCTCTTCCTCCCTCCTGCTCGCTCTCTCTCCTCACCTCGAGGGCATCTCAGGACTTGCCTGCAACTGGAAAGGACTCCACAACTCCATCTGCAGCCTCCACACCACACACACTCGAGGGAAAGATTCATCTGTTTAATCATGCACCTGTCCGACACCGTGGGAGGATGAGTGAGGGAGGCAGAGACAAAAGATATTTCACTGTCGCATTGTTCTTCAGGCTAGAGGCTCCTACACAGGTGCCTCTTAATATTCCAGCAGTGCCATCAGCTTTACCAAAGAGAAATCACTTCTTCTTGGCCTACCCCTCTGCAGAGCTAATCCATCTCCTTTAATAATGATCATCTGTTGCTGGCATGGGGAGGAATGTGAACAGAGAAAGAATTCTAGGTGGGGGTCTCCAAACAGGGAGCAGGTAGGAGTTAAAATTTTTTTATATGGAGGCAGGATAATGGCAAGGAAAGACCTACATGATGAGGACAGAGACTGTCCATTTTTCTCTTCATGTATCCCAGCTCTTAGAACCTTGTGTGGTGTGTAGAAGACACTTAATAAATATATGAATGAACTAATGAATTGAACAAATGAATGAATGAATGAATTGGCTTCAATTTTCCTTGTGCCAATACTTGATGTGCTTCAGTACACAAGTCAGTTTTGATTTCTCACCTGCAAAACGGGGATAATAACCAGGCCTGCCCGCAGCACCCACTGTGGGAGAGAGAACAGTCCCAGCAGAGCCCTCCTGCTTCCCTGATTCAAGGGCCCTGATCCCGCCTGACGTCCTTGCCTGCCATCTGCAAAAAGCAGATCAGGAGCTACATGAGAATCTGAGGAGTCTGACATTTCCAGCTCACAGGCCATCCTGAGATTTTTGTTGGCCATGAAGAGTTGGGAGTTTTCACCCCAATTTTTTTCTGGCTTAATTCTGCAATATATTGAAAGGGTTCCAGCCAAGAGAGTTATTGCCTTCTCTTTGCCTGGATCTTAAATCTTTGTTGAAAGACAGCTTGTTTAAATTGAAAGTATTCAATCACTCTCTCCCTATCTCCCACTCACATCCCATTTCTTGACTCAGACGGGGCCATTGCAGTAAATAATGTGGAGTGAGGCCCTCAGGGGTTGAGGAATATGTAATGTGGCTGGAGAGGGAAAGGGCTGTCCTAGGCAACTCCCACCTTCCAAACACTGTCCTTTAAACAGAGCTTGTCGAAAATGACAGTGGGACGTTTCACTGGAGCAGCCCAGCTCCTTTCCTTGTGGAGCTCAAGAGTACTGGTTTACACAGTGTCTTCCAGAGTGACTTCCGGTCTGTCTGTCACTGCGGGCTGGGGAGGAAGGGTCAGGCTTCCCTCTTCCCCATTCATTTTTTTTTCATTCCGCCAACCCCCATATGTTAGTCACACACTTCATCACAACAGCCTTGAGAGGCAGGCATCACTGTTTCCCTTTACAGATGAGGAAACTGAGGCTCAGGAGATTGGCTCGCTTATGTGAGGTCCCACAGTGCTCTAGTTCCCCCAGACTTAGTGTTTAAAACAAACGCTATTCTCTTGTGTTGTCCATGGCTCAGAAATTTTGGAAGGGCTCAGCTGAGTGGTTCCAGCTTGGAGCCTTTGGTGGAACTGCCGTTAGACAATGTCTAGAGCTGGAAGAGCACAGTGCTGCTGGAGCTAGAAATATCTCTCTATCATAGTCTCTCACATAGCCTCACGATCTCTCCCTGCAGCCCCCCCTTGCGATTGGGCTTCCTCACAGCATGGCAGCCTCATGACTACTTGCATGGTGGTTCAGGACCCCAGTGGAAGTATCCCAGTAAGCAAGGGGTAAGCTACATCACCTTTGATGACCTGGCCTCAGAAGTCCCACAGTGTCTGCCATTTGTTTTGATTACAAATGAGTCACAAGCCCACAAAGATTCAAAGGGAGGGGACATAGACTATATCTCTCAGTGGAAGGAGTGTCAAGGTTATAGCATAGAATAGCATCTGAGATGGAGCTACTGTTGCAGAGGTCTTTGGGAAATACAATCCGCCATACACAGCACGTGGCACAGCCAGGATTTGGATTAGATACAGCTGATTCCAAAACTTCTGCTGCAATTCTTCTACCCAGTCCTCAGTCCTTGGGGACCTCTCCTTCTCTCTGAGCCCCTGTAGCTCTTACTGTTGGCACACACAAGCATGACTTGCTCTCCTTAAGCTGCCAGCTGCCTCTGTGGGCCCTGGCCGTGAGGCTGCCTTCAGGGTCTGCTGGTTAGAGAGGCCATGCCAGCTTGTGAACTTTTTAAAGAAGGGGACAGAGAAGGTCGGTCAGATCCAGAAGAGGAAAGCAGGTGGCAGCCCCAGAGCACAGCGGGCGGGCGGCAAAGCGCCTGTCATAAACAGCTCATCCTGTGTTTTTCCTTCTCCCACCAGGCACTGGCCTGGGATGACTCAGCCCTTGACAGGAAAGGTGCTTTCAAGTTGGGAAAGAGCCCAGGGTTGTGGGAAGCTCACAGTTCTGCAGTCAGACACTCCTGATTTTAGTCCTGACTCTAGCATCGCTGGTTATGTGGCCTTGGACACGTTCCTTCCCCTCCCAGAAAGTGCCTTCCTCACTGGGTTGCTTTGATGATCAAAATGCATATGTAAACCAAGTACCCAGTGCAGTGACAGGCACATGCCAGGTGCTCCAAAAATGCCAGTGTTCATGTTCTGGGTCCTGCCCAACCCCAACTCGGGGACTTTTTGAAGAAGGTGGAGCAAATTCACTCAACCCTTCTGCAAAGGCTAGTCTAGCTCCAAGACCCTGGATGGCACGGTGGCCGAGAATTCTCCTTGAAATGACAACTACACTGAGCTGTCTGAAGGCTGAGAAGGAGTCGGCCCTGTAAGGCTCGTGGAGGGAGGGAGAGTGGTATAGGAAGATAGAATGGCATAGGCAGAGACCTGGAGGGGGGAAAATTCAGTATTGCTGCAGTGTGAAGGGCAAGGAAGGGGGTAGATGTGGGGAGGTAGCAAGCACAAGCCAAGAAAATAATCAGGGACCCAATTATGAAGGACCTTGTAAATGAAGTTCCAAAATTTGAAATTTAAAGGCAACTGGGAGCCACTGAATGGTTTTACTCAGTTGGGTGACATGGTCAAGTCTGTGTTTTAGAACAGCACCCCTGGCTACATTGTAGCAAATGGGTGGAGACAGGCAGTCAGGACAGGGTGACAATAAGTCAGGGGAAAGGCCGTACTGGCCTTGTCTAGGAGGATAGCCGGGGACTGGAGACAAGGGACAAACTTAAGAGATAGGAGGTCTCATGGAGAAGAATTGGTGGCAGTTTGGATGTACTGAGCTGAGGGGAATGAGCTAAGTAATAAGTGCTTGGAGTGAAGTCAGTTCAGAAGCCATGGAAATATGGGGCAAGGGGAGAAAAGTGTCATGGAAGGTTTTGCCAAAGAGATAGCACACAAATGGAGACTTGGTAGGTATAAATCAGTTAAGGGAAGAGGGAGGAATTTCAGGAAGAGGAAATAGCTCATGTGAAGGCCCAGCACTATGAGATGTAATGCACAGAGTAGATACTCTGTGTAGTTGAATAGATGATTGCTGTACTAATTTATACTAAGGTGTTAATGGCCACTGTGGTCCCCAGGGAGTTTGTATTTTAACATAACTCTAAAGATTTATTATTGGTAGTTTTCAAGGTGGCATGGGCACACTATGTAGGATGAGAGGGTTTTATCATTGTCGCTGGGATTACCAAAGAAGAAGACAGATCTCTGAGGGTCAGGCGGGCCCTGCTCTATATACAACAAAGAGTATCTTGCTCTTGGGTCTTATTATCAGCCTCCTGATAAACCTGACGCCAGACCACAGAAGCCCAGTTATTCCCAAAGGGACTCGGTATATTCTAAAAGCTATGAACACAGTCTTTGGGGTAAGACTATCTAGATCCATAACCTGGGTCCTCCCCTTCCTAATTCTGTGGCCCTGGGCAAATTATAACCTCTGTGCACTTGCTTCCTCATCTGTTAAATGAGGAAAATATTAGTATCTACCATTTAAGGTTTTGTGCAGATTCCAAAGATAGTCCCTACAAAAAGCGCTGAGTAGTGAGAGATACAACTGTTTTTATTATTGTAATCCTTTATTATACTAGTCCTCTTCTCACTCTGTGTCAGTCTCTTTTCCAAGTTGCTCCTTAATGCACCCACTTGCAGATATGAAGCTGGGGCGGAACGTGGCCAGGACGTTTTTGGATTATTATCGGCTGGACCCCATGGTTGAGAAAATGGCGATTCCCGTGCCAAGGTTGCGGTAAGTGGCTGAGTAGAGCAGTGTGGTCTGGAGTCCTGCTTTGTGGGCTTCACGTTCAGGGGCAACTTCCCTTAGCCTCTCTCCACCCTCAGTTTCCCATCTGTGGCACAGGAAAGAAATCCCGGCCCTGCCACAGAGTGTGTATGGGAAAGAAGAGTTTAACAGAGTATTTCCTGAGTATAAAGTATCAATATGGGGTCGGACAGTGAGGGGTGGTCACATTGCATGGGAGTCTGCAGGGATAGGGCTTACTGGGAGCCGAGTGCAGTCATAATTCTAACTTAGTCTGGTGGTACCATTTGCTACTTCATCTGATTGCTCATCCTCAGAGACTCCTATGTCATCTAGGCTCCTAAAGTGTCTTATCCTTCCATTTCCTCATCCATAAAGTCGGAGAGTAGCACTCAGTTGGAAGATTATCATGCATATGTCCCTTCGGTGCATGGTAGTCCCTTTCCCTCAAGATACAAAGGTTCAGGGCTAAAGGGGACAATCCCCTGAGAAGGTTCGGCTCAGGCACTCTGCTGGAGCAACTTCTTAAGCCAGTGAGGAGAGACGTCAGGAGATGAGTATTCTTCCTGAGGACTAGACACGAGCGCAAAGCACTGGGCGTTACCACACCTGCGGGAAGTGAGCCCAGTGAGCATTTGGGCATCTGGATTGTGCAGCCCCTGCCCTGTCTCTTGGCTTCATTTCCTACTTCCCTTGTGGTCCAGCCTCCTTGAAGGACATGAAGATGTATAACTTACTGCTCCTGCCAGACCAGTCTTCCCACAGTCCTTGCCCAAGACTTTGACTATGTGCTTGCTGCCTCGGGGCCTTTGCACCTTCCTCCCTGATGCACCTTCCTCCTTATCTAATTATTAACAAAACAAAAAAAAATCCTATAGTAATCATTTTTATTTATTGAGTGAAGTAATTGCTGTCCCTGATCCCATTTATTTATTCATTGTAGATGTTATATACTCCATATTACAAATGAGGGAAAGAGAGCTCAGAAAAGTGAAATGAATTGCTTGAGGTCAGAGAATTTTTGTCAGAGCCAGGATCTGATCCTAGACTTGTATGATTCCAAAGCTAGACTGAGGCTCAGCTATGTTCCACCTGGAAAGTGAGGGTTCAAATTCTCTCAGGCTCATTCTAACTGTGGGGCCTCTTAAAACCTTTCTCTATTTATCTATAAAGTTGGGGTAATAACAACGACCTCTAAAGATGGTTTTAAAGATTAGATACAAGCGTGGTACAGTGCCTGGCAGCCAATAGATGGATGGTCAATAAATGCTTCCATCTCCTCTGGTTTCTAGTTTGCAGTCCCAGATTTCCAACAGGCTCTTCATGGGCAAGACCCTGGCCCTCTCTGGTTGAGCTGGATGATTTCTCAGGGCCCCAGTTAAACCATGTTGTGAGTCACTAGCCCTGAGCCCCAGCGGCATGACAATGTACTCTGACTCATAGTCAGTCTCAGATTATTCACCAGTCATGGGGCTCTTTGTGCCCCCCATCCTGGGAGAAGATTACATTTATTTCTTCTCTGTGCTCCCACATTGTCTAGACTGTACTGAGTGTGCATTCCTGTATTCATTCAGGCAGTCAGGCAGTCATCCACTTAGGAAAACAACACTTTATGCAAGGACCCTGGGGAAAGGATGAAGCTGAATGTATAAATGATTAAGATATGACCCTGTCTTGGAGGGGCTCACCTCTAGAGAAAAGTATTCAGTTCTTTCTTAGAAGTCATTCTTGATTGGTTAAAGTTCTTAAAATTTTTAAAGCTTTATAAAACTCAAAAGAACTCTTAGAATCTCATTTGCAAGTTAATTTGAGGATTCTCTCTCTCAGGTTTTCTCTCAGCCTGAGTGAAATTATTTTGATCCTTTACCACTTTTTTCTTGCATGTTGCATTGTGTCAGGGACTTTAGCAATCATCCAGGACCCCTCCTCAGGATATGGATGAGGAAGACAGGGCTGGTCAGATGCAGGACTAGAGCCTGGGCCCCAATATCCCCAGCTTGATATTCTCAGCATTAGTTATGAAGAATTATTTGACATGGGGAGGGGGGTTGAAACTTGGTCTAAAGGATGCAGGGAAGTTCTCAGCACCCTGATATCACTGTTCATGGAATCCCCTTGCCCTGAGTTTTGGGGCCCTCTTTAGAAAACAATGGGAGAGTTCATTCCTCAGAGTTCAAAGCCTTGAGGACTTAAAGTAAATGCACCCACCCTTAAATGAAGAAAAACAAAAATTAATTCCCTCTCCATCCCCGCACTGCTGACTCATCAAACCATGAATATCCCTTAGCTCTCAACTGGTCAGAAACTCTTTAAAAATGAATTCCCAGGAGGACACAAGGCTCTGACTTGGGATTTGAATAGTTCCCGTTTCTTGTATTATTTTCCACCCAAGCATCAAATAGCATAAGCAAAAGAGCAGTTCTGGTTCTAAAGGAAAATTACACGTTTTGACTCAAAATTAATCGTTGTTCTCTCTCATCTCTATGGGTAATTATAACACGTCAGTTTTGACCCTTGTGCTGACAGAGCATGTCAACACCCCTGGGTCCTGGGCCATCACTAAGAAAGGGTGGCTGAGGACGGCCATCAAGGTAGGCCTAAGAGATCAGGCTTAGAGATGTGGTGTTGATGACCAAAACAGACCCCACACTTGACGGGACCACAGTGACAGTCACGGGGCTAAAGCTCAAAATGCACCATCAAGATGCATGAAAATTAAATAGGAAACATGACCAGGCCAGGTGAGCCTCAGCAAGGAGACAGCTCTGCCCCCAGCCCCTATATGCCAGAGCCTATGAGGCAGGAAGGAGGTGGGCTCTTCTCATTATTTTAGAAATGAAGAAGGGGAGGCTCAGAGAAGGGAAAGGCCTTCTTCAAGGTCACATTGCCTATGAGCAACATTCCAAGCATGTGCTCCAGGCTGTCAATGGAAAGAAGGTCAAGCTGTGTCTCACCAGGCTAGACAGTCTTGCCATGTTGGCAAGATCCTTCTGTGAGCAACAGCCAGGCATTCTGGTTGGGGTGTGGGGTGTTAAAGCACGAGGTCCCTTTGGTGTGCTGCCTCTTATTGTATTTACCTTACTTCTGAGCCATCAATAATGAAGGAGAATGGCTCTTCCAAGGTCAGAGCGTAGGGGACTACAGGAAGTCACTTCTTCAGTCCTAATTCAGTTAGAACAAGAGATTGCCCTCCTCGTGCCATTTGCCACTTTCTGCCATGCATTATAGTTCTTTATTATTCTGTGTAGTTATTTTATTCAGTTTTCCCCTCTGCTAAACCTATGCAGCCTGAGAACAGCATCAATGGCTGACTCATTTTGGGACCATACCTAGCACCTAGCACCCTGCCTTTGTAAGTTACAATTGGCAAGGAATGACACCAGTGTGTTTACTCATGTTATTTTATTTAAAGTCACGATGCCCCCACAGGGTTGGAATATTTTATCCCCATTTTACAAATGAAGCTCGGAGAAGTTAAATAACTTTACAAGGTCACACCTCTCATATACAGCAGACCTAGGAATTCAATTGAGTTCTTTCTGGCTCTGAACCCCACTCTTTCCACTGGGAATCAATCTTAGTCCAAAGCATGAACGAATGGCATACCAACTTACCAGTTACAACATAAGGCCCTGTGTGAGGGAAAATGAAGAAATGGATACGACTTGGTCCCTGCCAACAGAGAGCTCATAGTCTAGTGTGTGAGCCAACCAGACAGTGGATTATTACCGAAAAGTGGTGTTAAGAGTATTGCATTGAGTGCTGCCTGCTGGCTACTGGCTGCTGTGACACAGGAGTGAACCAGATACATCTCTGACTTCCAAGAGCCCCCAGCCTGTGGGGAGACAGACCCATCATGAAATTCCATAATCGGGCTGTACTGAGAAATATAAAGAGGGCTCTGGAGCCCAGATGTTTGTGAAGGGAATGGGTCCTAGGCTCTTAAGCCATAGCCCTTCTATGCGTCCACCCTCATCTCATTGTGAATGGGCAGAATGAGGTAGAATCAAGGTGGAAATGTGGAAGAGTTGAGCTGTAGGGAGTCAGGTTTCTTCCAGAACCAGAATGATGTAATGTATCCATCCATCCATTCATCCATCCATCCATCCATCCATCCATCCATCTAACCACTATTCATTGAACCACTGTGCTTGCTTTGAACCAGGCCCTGGTGTGGGTTCCCAGGACAAGACAAGGCCACTGTTCCCAGGAGGTCCCAGTCCAGTGGGGGAGATAGACATGCACACTAATGATTTCATACAGTGTGTATATGTGCTGTCCTTCTTCTCTCTTTCTGTCATCTCCCCCTTTGCAGGAAAGAAAGACCCCCTCCCTACAAGTACCCACTCCGGCGGGGCCCGGCCAGCAGCTATCCCATCAGCAAAGGGGACAAGAAGAGCTCAGTGAACCACAAAGACCCTTCAAACGCTTTTTAAGGACATGAAGTCCTGGGAGGTCTTGTGGAGCATGCATTTTCTGCTAACATTAATCACCTTCTAGTTTTCAAAAGAAGGGTTGTGGGATAAGGAATTAGTTAGTGAAAGGAAAGAGGGGAAATGAGAAATTTCATCATTGATTTTCCCTTTTACCAATGGAAAAATCAATTGTAAGGCTTCAGCTTACAGCTCAGGAACAGAATAGGAGATGCAAACCAGGCGAGTACAGGTGCCCTTTCCCAACACATAGAGATGCTCACAGGAAGAGGAAAACCTGCACGTCCCTTTGAGAGGTTGGTCAGAAGTCCGTGCTTTCCAGCCCTTTCCCTGTTGAAGTTGTACAGTTACTACAGATGGTTAACTTTTAGAATAAGCTCTGGTTGTTTATAGTTTTAGAAAAGCTGTGCCCGTATCTGCTGATCCAAAGCAACATCAACAACACATGCAACCCAAAGACACGTGCACTGCTGGGAACAATGGGACAGAGTTTTCGAAATTACAGTGGTCTCAGACATTCGCTCACTCTATCTATGAGTTGCATGCTCCCTGACTCCCCCAAATCCCAGCATGCAACGTCAGAAAACTGTTCCAAGAGCTATTTCCCAATGGCCTGGGTGGTTTGAGAATTTAGCTCCAAAGACAAAAAAAGTATTGGTCACTCAATCTTCAGATTCTGGTGTCACAGACCCAGCCTGGCCACCGAAGAGGCAGGCATTGACAGTCTGAAAGGGGGGAAGGCTGATGACCAGGTAGGGGAGATACAAAAGACAAAAAGATGCACTCCCAGGCAGGTGGGGGTGATAAAATAAAACAACAGCAGCAGCAATTCCCAAGGTGGGGCAAGCTTAATGTTGTGCATTTTTCTAAAGAGTCAAGTGCCTTTGTATGATGAATGGGTCCAGGAGAGTCTGCTCCCTCCCAGTCGGGGAAGCAGCAGGCTGAGTCACCGCGACAGCCTGCTAATTAAAGTGACCTCCCGGAAATGAGGATTAGGAGGTAGGGAGAGGAAGGGAGGCTCCAGGGAGATAGGGCCTTTAGCACAAAGCTCCAGTTAAGCACTTTTTTGCTTTGGGTTGAAGATTTTCTAAGTTTGATGCAAAAATGAAGAGCAAAGCGTGTTCTTCCTTTGCTTATTGGTTTTCAGAAATTATAACAAACAACCATATGTTTGCTGGCTACAAATGTTGTGTTGTGTATACAGCTTCTCCCCAGGGTGCTCGTTGCCCAGAGGAACACAAATAAAGTGGTTGATGCAGCTCTTCTGTCCCTCTGAGTATTCTTGGCACCTTTCCCTTTAGGTCTTCCCCTCCTTTGAGATCCAACCAGCCAACCTCACTTTGTTGTCAGGGACTCTATAACCAAGATAAGGAAGAACGGTTGAAACTTAACTTTCCAGCAGTTGCCAAGTCAGAGTCCTGGGGATTTATTTGACTGCAACCAGCTCAACATGAGGTAACAGAGTGGCATGCCTTTCAGAAAGGATAGCTTCTCTTGAGGCAGCATAATTAGAGGCAAATTGCATAAAGTAAGGGAGGTGATAGTCCAGATCTATTTTCCCCTGGTCAGACTGTTTCTATATGTTGTGACTAGATTTAGGACCCACTTTTAAAAATTGCTTTGATTAATTGGATCATAGGCCTCGCAAGCAGCGAATATGTTCATAGTTTATAAGCAAAACACATGGAGCCAGGCAACTCTGGGTTTTAATTCTGCATCCTGACCCTGGTTCTGTCTCTTAATATCTGGGTGATCTTGGGTATGTTATTGAACCTTTCTGAATCTTAGTTTTCTCACCCATAGGATGGCAATAGTAATGTCTATCTCATTATAGTAGTTATGTAGGTTTAATGAATTTGGGTATGGGAAATAACAGAAAAGGTGCTCAATAAATGACAGCTATGCTACTGATAGTACAACCAGGATGATGAGCTGTCTGTAAATAATTTCCCATTAGAAATGGAAGAGGAGACTGAAGCTGTTTGTCCTTGAGACAAAACCTAAGAGGGAGCAGAAGTAGGAAGGCAAAATCACAATCTATATTTTGGACATTCTTTTTGTCCAAAAGAAGCAAACTTTCTCTGTGTTGTCAAATATAAAGACTAAATTCAGGGAAGTAGTCTCAGTAAGACCGATTTCAGGTCCAAATGAGGAAAACTTTCTAGTGAAGAGAGCTGTCAATCATTGGATGGGCTCCCATAGAAACAGTGAGCTCCCCATCACCAGAGGTATGCAAGCAGAGTATGAATATACATTTGTCATGAAGGAAATGGAGGACTCTTCTCTAGGGGGATGCTGGATGCTCTGCAGCATTGCCTTCTAGTCTGTAACTCTGAAATGACCTGAAGCAGGAGGTTATATAACTGATGTCAGAGAATGGATTGTGCAGTATGAAAAATATCTTTTAATGCTAAATGAGTGCCACTAAATGTCTCTAAATTACAGCATATGGATTCCATGAACATTTAGCATTCCTTTAGTCCAGCAATTCCCAGCTGGTATGCCATGGCACAAGAATTTTTAAAACATGCAGTACCTGACTATTTAATCAGGGGCACTGACCTCTTTTCCCTTAGATTGTCAAATAAAAGAATGACAACAGCCAACACAACAATAGCTGTCTGGTGTGAATGAATCAAAGTCATACCTAATTTTGGGGGGGTCAAATCAGCAAAAAGTATAATATAATTTTTGGTGTACACAGAATTTTATTAATTAGTTTATGTGTGCCATGAGATGAAAAAGGTTGAAAATTACTGCTTTAGAGGAAAAAATACATGGGTATAAGGCCAACTGTAGGATGTTTTTGCAATAGTACTGTCTGCTTCTTCACATTGGAAAAGCAGAGTGAAAAAGCCTGACCAAGAAAAGAGGGGTTTCGAGTGGACCTCCTGAGACCTTGGCCTGCTCAGCAACCCCCTAGCTTTTCTGGACCAGGTTATACCCATGATCTCAAGTTAGAGGAGAAGGGTTTCAGCACTGAGGTGAAGGACAGCACCAACCCAAGGGACTGTTGGGAACATCAAACAGACAATGGATGCAAAGGCCTCTGATGCAATGCCTGGCACACAGTAAATTAGGTCAGTACATATTTGGTAGATGTATGAATTGATGCTCAACGAACGTTAGTCACTCCAGATTTCTATGGTTGGCACTGTTCTTACAACTTAAGAAAATAAGTTGGGGTCCTCTTAGGCAAGCCTCAGGGGTGCCATTGAATTACCGTGAAAGGATACAGCCCATCCTGTGCCCCTCTCCTATTCAAAGGCAATAGGAAAAACTAGCTAATGACACCCTGCTGCTGCTGCTGCTGCTGCTGCTGCTGCTGCTGCTGCTGTTGCTACCAAGCTAATAATATCATCAGGGCTGGGTCCCAGCCTCTGCTATGGCCTTAGCACAAGAATCTGGGGGCTCCTGCTTGCCTATTGCAGTTTTTGAGGCTAAACAGACCTTCAGTTCTGTCTCTCAGCCTCTGGACTGATGCCAAAAACAAACAAACAAACAAACAAAAAACCCTGGCATTGTTTATAAAGGGTTGTGTGAGAGCAAGGTAGAGGCCCAGCATGTCCCTCCTCCCTCCACCCTTCCTTTTTGTACAGCTGTCTCCTTCTCTCCCCTCAGAACACTGGTTGGTAGCAGATTCTACCCTTTATACCTGCTTGTGGCTCTATCCTGAGAAGGAACTGGGCAGGCAAGAAGAGAGACTAGAGCGCCCCCTGCTGGGTATCAGTGAGCAACACTGCCTGGCTTTGTGACATTAAGTAAATCTCACCCTGTCTGGAGTTACCCCAGAGCTTCAACTGCCTTCAGTTTCTTACTCTTTGATACGGTGACATCCCCAGGCAACCTAATCCCAAGAGTACTATGAGGCTATGATGAGAGGATGAAATGGGAAAGTACTGTATTTAAAAAAGCATTTCCCAGTATTTTCTCCCCTTGTTCTGAGATCTCAATAAAGGTCCCCACTTGGTCCACTCTTTGCCTTTGACCTGGATTGCCCTGTCATGATCATCCAACAAAATGCATTAAACATCTTGTGTTTGTTAAGCGCTTCCCATTCCTCTCTGCAGCCCTGATTTCTACCTATCCTTCAAGACCCCCCTTCAGGAAGTCTTCCCTGACCTCCCAGCCCTCACAAATAACTTTTCCTCTGGGCTTTTAAGAGAACTCTTATGTAAACATTCATTTTTGGAACTTAGAAATGGCTTTGGTATTTCACTTTTCCTGGGTATCAGCTTTGTTTTCCCAACTCAACTTTGCATTGTTTTGGGGGCATGATGATTAGAGATGGCAAAAATCAGTATTACTCACTGCTCAGATCCCAGGGCCCTGCAAAGGCCAGGCAGAGAGTAACCATTCTGTGGGAGTCTTCATGTATTGCTGATGCTACCGCTGATGGGAATGAGGTGGCTGCTCTGAGCAGAATATTTCTGTGAGAAGGACATTTCTCCTCTTTCTGTCTTTGGATGTTTCTAAACAAGGGCAAACCCCTGGGCAAAGTGGAGCAAACCTAGCTTGCAGGCCCATATACAAAGTTGTCAAACTTTAAAGCTAAGAGCATCCATGGGAGAGAGACGAAGAGGGGAGACAAATGAGGAGAGGCTGGGGGAGGGTGACAGATAATTGACTGTGATGGATCTGAGTGTAAGTGTGCATGTGTGTGTGCACACTAGTCTAATTGTATTATGTATGAGGCTTTTGTAACTTCTTTATATTTGAGAGTGAAAATACATGAGTGTGTGTACCAGTAGTTGTGAATGTTTTAGTGTGCGCATCACTCAGTATTAGATGACAGATCATTGTCAATTCTAAGCATGTTTTCACTTCAACTCCTAGTCAGAGGTCCTAGGTGACGTTTCGTTTGAAATTCTATCTTCTCTGTTGACATCTCATCCATATTAATGGGTCACCCCTCTGCCCAGCCTCCCTGGACTGTGCCCAGTGGGATGTCAGGGCCACCTCTCCTGCCCAGCCCCAGTGGAGGCTGATGCTAATTCTATCCAGCCAGATCCTTGGTGGACAGCTCACCCAGAGCCCCTTTCCTGACTGTTAGCCGGTGACCTCATGTTCACATCTCTTTCAGGCATCTCTATGTGTTTCTGTTTCTCTCTCTCCTTCTTCACGCCCTCTGGACTACATACAAGTTAAACCAGCAACTGTGGCGTGGTGTTATGAAGGGAGCAGCTGCTCTCCTTAACACCCCGATACCTTTCCATACTGCTCCTGGGAGACAGATGCCGTGGTTTCAGCATGTTTATTTCTGCTCAGTTTTAGAAGTGCTCACTGAAGGCCTGCTCTCCACTGGGCTGAGCACTGGGTGGTGGTCAGAGTGGTGGGTACGCGATTGTGAATAAACACCTCATTGCTCTGGTCCATAGCGCAGCTTCAGGAGGCTTGACACTTTGTGTTGAAATGCAAATACACAGGATATGGACTTTCAAAAATTAAACCTTGTTCATCCTGCTTGCCTTAATTTGTTCTTTAGTAAGTTCATTCATTTATCTATTCATTCTTTCTTTCTTTTGTTCATCACCCTTAGGCAGGCTATGTGGTGCTAGGAAGAGGGCTAACCCAGAGGCCTGAATGTAAGCCTGATTCAGCTGCTGTCATCTTCCCTCCTAGAACTTCAATTTCCTCACCTAAGGATGGAATTAAGAATGATTATTTTCCTAACTCACAGGGTGGCTTCAGGAACTTCAAGGAAATGGGTGTAGTGGGGAGAAGGAACAAACATTCTCTGCAAGCATCCATCCTATAGCCACACAATAGGAGGGGGATGAGGGCTAGGGACGGGGGACTCAAAATGATCCATTAGAAAGAGTTTGAACTGGGAGCAAAAATATCTGGAATTTAATCCCAGTCTACTAGCATTTATATAACTTTAGAAAAGTCACTCTCCCTCTCTAAGCCTGCTTGTTCATCTATAAGACGAGCCTGTCTAAGTAGGTGATCACTAAGGGCTCCTACAGTTGTGTCATTTGGGGGTCCTAGGACCCATCCCCACCCAGTTGCCTACCCTGCAGGATGGTCTCATATCTACCTTGAAAAGTATGTCAGGTTGCTACACCCTAATGCTGTGGGCAAGATGTCTAGTTAGTAACTTTTTATTCTCAGCTCAGCAACACTGGTGCCGGCTTCCCAAGGATTCTCTCTGTCCTCAGACCTGACGCTGAACCAGAGACCACTGGAGAGATGAGACCAGCGGGTGATATGGCGAACCTTGCATACAGAAGGTGCAGTGCTGTGGATGTAATTAACATCACTGTGTAGCTGACATCAGGGAACACCCCTGAGCTGCCAGATAGAATAAATAAAGCAATGTTTTATCTTAAGTGTTGGTTAACAGTAACACAAAGACTTATGAATTATTTATTATACTAGAGGCCAGGTGCATGAAATTCATGCACTCAGTGGGGGGTCCCTCAGCCTGCCCTGCACCCTCTCGCAGTCCAGGAGCCCTTGGGAGATATCCGACTGACACTGAGGCAGGAGAGGCCACTGTGCTTGCCAGCCGTGAGCCTGGCTTCTGGCTGAGCAGCACTCCCCCTGTGGGAACACAATGACTACCAGGGGGCAGCGCCAGTGTTGAGCATCTGCACCCTGGTGGTCAGTGCGCATCATAGCGACCGGTCGTTCCACCATTCGGTCGATTTGCATATTAGCCTTTTATTATATAGGATTTCACTGCACAGACCCACTATGGCTGCCCTAGACCCTGAGAGAAGAAGGCACACCCTGATTTCAAAGGTGTGCATTATAAGTTGCTTACCAAGCAGCTGGAGGATTAGGTTCCTGATGCGATGCCACAATAGACTTGTGTAGACAGGCGGACACAGGAGTATGGACTCTGCTATCTGACAGATCCAGCTCTTCTGCCACATGATCTTGAGCCACCTCTATAAACCTCAGTTTCCTCACTGATAAAATGGGATTAATTCATTCCTGGCTCACAGGAGGTTGGTGAAGCATAAATGACATGATGTGAATAAAGTCCCTAGCAAATGGAAGTGTCCCTTAGAGGGTAACTCTTATTATTAGTCACGGCTACATTACTTAGGCCGGGTACTTTTAAGATAGTCAGTCAATCCAACACACTGGTCTGCACACTGGGAAGCTGTGGTTCCTCATTGTAAATGAATAATGAGGTAGGTAATAGGGTCTGCCTTCATCAATAGGTGGTCATTTGTACAGCTTTAACTGTGTCCTTCTCTCCTCTTGCTATAATATCATCAGTCTTCATTCATTCATTCATTCATTCATTCATTCAGAATGCCTGCCATGGATCTTAGCTTGGGTTCTTCCAAAAGCGAAGAGTAGGACAAGGAACAGAGAGCAAGCAGCTTATTTGTCAGGTGATACCTAGAAGCAGAAGTAAAGGGAGAATCAAAAGTGAGATAGAGCAGAGAGAAAATCCAGTAAAGGGCGTGTTAATGATCCCTTACCTCTGAGAGGAAAAGGATCTCAATCCCTCTAGGGACTTCTGAGAAATGGTGCAAAAACACTTCTTAGAGTTGTTTCCCCATGCAACAGGAAGACAGTTGAGGGTTACCTTTTGGGGCCTAAATTCCCCTTCACTTCCTGGTTGCTCCTCTGCAAGGCTGATTCCTGAGGCAGTCGAGATCCACCTGATAAGGGATGCTGGCCAAGTGCATGGAACTGTCCATTCTGGCTATACTAAAATCAGGTGAGCAGAGGAAATGTGAGGCAGGTAGCCTGGGGTTAGCTACACATGGACACAGGATGGCCAGGTGAGGCATGAGTGCTTTGTCTTTGCTGTCCAATGCTGGGAAGTTTGGTCGGAACAGTGTCTGAGTCAACTCTGCATCCCAAGAATCTAGAACAGTGCATGCACAGAGTTGCACAGCCACTGATTATTTGTTGAGTGAAAGGATGGATGGAGGATGGATGGATGGACAGTTGGGCATATGGATGGATAGATGGGCTTTTTCCCATCTAATTTCTACCTAAAAATGTAGGATGGAGTATGGGGGAGGTTGGATGCAGATAGATTTTGATGTACAGGGGTGATCAACGTGGGGCAGGTAAGTCATAGAATCCTCCAAAGAAATGAACCTAAAGCTGGATCAAGTGAGCTGGGCCAAATGGGCCATCAGTGCCAGGCCTGTTGACAGTTGTCTTACATTGACCCTCCAGCTTGGAATTCATCACAGATAGCAGCCAGAGGTACAGCTGAAGTTGTGAAGAAAGAGGTGAGTAGCCTGAAGCTTGGGATCTGAGGACCTCAAATTTAGACACCCAGGCCTTTGCAGATCTGTGCCCTTGCTGACTCTCCACTTTGACATTGCATGAAAGCTGAGTTTCCTTCTAATAATCAGTGCATTTGACCAGAAAAAAGGAAGACAAACACAAAGTGCTTGAGATTTTATACATTTTTAGGCATATTTTTTATTATAGTTGAAATCTTAAAGGTAGGATTAATTTCTCTAAGTAATATTTCCTTTTTTCTCATTATGAACTGTTTAGAAATTTTTGAAATTTTAAAAATAGAAAAAAAAGTATAAAGACAATAACTCACACTATTAAGAGATGAATAACTTTTAATGTATTTTGATACATTTTTAAGAAAAATTTAGGTAATTTATATTTACAGTTTTAGATATTTCCTCACACTGAGCTCCCCAGCTGGATTGTGTGATATATAATTTTCATGTGTAATTTTCCATGTCATTGAATGTTCTTTGAAAACATTCATTTTAATGATTATATAATATTCTACCATACAGAGAAAACCTAATTTATTTTCCCATTTCCCTCTTCAACATTTTGGTCATTTCCCATTGTTTGCTATTATAAATTTTGCTGGTATGAACAGAACTGCAAAACTCTTCATATGAAATATGTCCTTTAAACTTTCCTACAAACCTCTGAGGTGAGTACTACACAGATTCTATTTTTGCAAATTAGGAAACTGAACATCAGAGAGGAGTTAAATGATTGGTCAAAGTTCACTGTCTTAGTTTAGGTCCCTAAGAAACAGACCCTGGGAGAAGGACCTAAGTACCAGGGCTTCATTTAAGAAGTGCTCTCAAGAAAAGAGTAGGAAGATGGGAAAATGAGCCAAGGAAGGTGGGGCAGCCAATGAAATATTTGTTATTCAGCAAGTTGCTACCATGGACAACCCGAGCTTAGTCCTGTGCAGAAGCCGGGGAGCCAATGGACTCATGTCTCAGAATCATCCCACATGAGGGATGTGGGAGCTGGTATTTTTCACCAATTCCAATCAGTCTTGGATGAGGCTGCTCCCAAGGATCCTAAGTCCCTATCACTTCTGGACTGCTGGAGGGAGGGGGCAAGCAGGCTCTGGCGGCCACATAATGCAAGTGCCCGCAGTCAGAGGTTGAGCAGCATTCGCTGCATGGATGAGAGCAAGGGGATAAGAGTGGGCAATGACCGGGCTTCTAGGGTCAGTCACATAGCTAGTAACTGTCAGAACTGGGATTTGAATGCAGATGTGCCTAACTCCAGAGTCCTTACCTTGAATGACCTGGCTTTGCAGAGAAACAAACCTTCCTGTGACCTTGGCAAGCCACCTCATCTCTCTGAGCTCCAGGATCAATGGGGATTATTCTGTCTGCCATATCTGACTAAAGCACTGTCATGAGATGACAGCATGGACATGTCAGCACTCTGATGATCAGCAAGGCCATCGTTGGTTCAGCTTTACGACCATTCCCGTCAGGTGGGTAAGAGCCACAGCAGGCAGACATTCAGAGCTTTCCTGATGATAACTAAAAGAAATTAACAGAAGGTGGGCTGGTTCCCTGAGTTTATTCGAAGTATAGTTTTCTAGATTAATTACATTATCATGCAATGTATACACAGCTCATTGAAATACAGTTTAAGTCCTTGATGAACTCCAGAGCATTCCATTTTTCTGGCAAGAGGGAAGCAAATAGGCACAATTGCTCATCTCCATGCACTGACAGTCTCCAGGTCTGGAGTCTCCCAGGAGGGAGCTTAACTGCTCCGTAAGCTTCAAACTCAAGGGCTCCTCAATGCTAAGCTCCTGACGAGCCGCATTAAAGTAAAAATGACAAAGATGCCAGTTGACATATGTATTAAATATGCAGATCCTGAAGGAGCTGATGTGGGCTGTTCATGCCAATGAGGTTGCACATGGGAAGTCAGTATTGCTGCAGCCCTCCCGCGGACTGAAGTTGAGACTTAAGGATAAGGTCAAGACAAACTGGAGATATGAACCCTGGTCTGGCTGACTTCAAACCATGACTTCAAAACACTGAAGATGTTTTACAGCTTCACCAAACACTGGAAAACAAATGGGAATTAGTAGCACAGAACCATTCTGTAGCAGAAACCTACACCAAGACTTCTATACCCAACCCAAACCCAGTGCATAAGCCTTTATCTAGGTATTTTTTGTTTTGTTTTTTTTGTTTGTTTTGTTTTGTTTTGTTTTTATATAGGGATCATGAGTTAAACAAAGAAGTGGGTTAGCATGTTTACTCCTAGACACTAAGGCTGTAATTCAAGTGGCTTTCACTAGGTAAAAGATCGTGCCAATGTCTCCAACATCTACTATTGCTAATGCCAGGAGATTTACATATGTTATTAATTATCCCAGCAACCCTGAAATAAGGTACTATTGTCCCCATTTTATAAATGAGGAGTTGGATACACAAGGGTGATGTGCCCAGGGCCAGCCACATCACTAGTAAGTGGTAGAGAGAGGATTCAAATCCCAACCACTTTTACACCAAGACACTACCCCTATCTCTTTAAATGTTCCCCAGAAGCAAAATACTTAAAACTCACAAATTGTGCCAATAATTCCAGATCCTCATCTCTAGCCTAACACCATCCCAGGAATTCAGATTCATATAGTCAATTGATTACCAGGCATCTCAAACTGAAACAGAATTTTTGATTTCCACATTTTTTTAAATCTCTGCCCCAAATATCCTCCTCTTATCCATGCAAAATGTTTCTCAGGCCAAACATTTTGTTGCTATTACTGATGCCTCCTTTTTGATCTTTCATTTCTAATACATGAATAGACCTACAAAATACACCCAAAATCCATCCACCTCTCTCCATCTCCATTAGACCCAAGCCATCACCATCTCCAGCCTGTCTGAATGCAAAACCTTACTAAGGATCCTGCTTTCACCTCCACTCCACTGTAGTCCATTCTCCACAGAAACCAAAGTGCTTTTTTTTGTTTTGTTTTTACAAAAACGTAAATCATGTCATCTGCTACAGATTGAATGTTTGCCCTCACCCCCTCCCCAATTCATATGTTGAAACCTAATGCCCAATGGGGTATTATTAGGAGGTGGGGCCTTGGGAGGTGATTGGGTCATGAGGGTGGAGCCCCCATGAATGGGATTAGTGCTCTTATAAAAATAGACCTCACAGATCTCCCTAGTCTCTATCCTCCATGTGAGGACATAGCTATCACTAGAAAGTGCTCACCAGACACCGAATGCTAAAATCCTGATCTTTGACTTCCCTGCCTCTGGAATTATGAGAAATGAATCTGTTTCTAAGCACCCCAGTTTATGGAATTTTGTTATAGTGAACCGACTGAGACCTTATTCCCCTGCAGAGAGCCCATTATTTTTTCCTGACCACGCTTAAACAAACAAACAAAAAATGTTTCAAATGGGTCAATTAAAATTTGCACATCTTAGCTTGGCATCCACAACCTTACATAACGTGGCCTCTAAGCACCTCTCAGACCTCTACTCTCACCACAGTCCCCCTGTTCTCTATTCTCCAGACACATTGGTCTTCTTCCCATTTCTCAAACATGCCATATTCATTTGGATTAGGATTATAGCACTAGCAATTCCCTCCCTGATTGCTGCTTACACAAATTCCTTTTAGAACGCCTTTTCCTGAGCACCTAAACCAAGTGACTGACTGTGGCTCCCTGGTGTCCTCCAGCATATGTGTATACCAGGGTATTCAGACACTGGGCATTACTGCTCTTCTGGTTTCTTTACTGTGATGTCACAAATAATATGGACCAGTGTGACGTTCCACATACTGGCCAAACAACCAAGGCCCCTCCAGACCATATTCTTTTAGCCCTTTTTAATACTTTGCCAAGGCAGTTCTAGCATCTTTCCTCATTTCCTGAAGGCCAGTGTGTGTGTGTGTGTGTGTGTGTGTGTGTACTCAAGACTAAAGGAATCATAAAGTAGCATGTTAGGATTGGCTTCAGGTGTCTCTTCAGGGTGCTAAGTCCTCAGTCATAGGTTAATTCCCCCATTTAATAAAATCTCTCTTATTCAGTCTTATATCCAACTATCACCCACAATCCCCACTGCACTAGTTTCTTAGGATGCATTCCCAGGTGTGCACTCTCAGTCTGTGGTGGTGCACAGTAACCAGGTGAATAATCCTTTTGTCCCCTAATGCTGGTCCTTTGAAAAGAATCAATAAATCAGAAAGCCGCATGCTAGACTCATCAGTAAAAGAAAAGGGAGAAGATGCAAGTTATCAATATCAGGAATGAAAAAGAGGATATGAGTACAGATCCTAGAAATAATAGAGGAGAAGTAAATGTTATGACTTACTTTCTGTCAATAAATTTGGCAAATTAGATGAAATCCAAAAATTTTATGGACACACATACTACCAAAGCTTATGCAAGAAAAAAGGATCATACAAATAGTTTTATATCTATAAAGAAATTTAATTTAGCCCTAACTGGTTTGGCTCAGTGGATAGAGTGTCGGCCTGCGGACTCAAGGGTCTCGGGTTCGATTCGGGTCGAGGGCATGTATCTTGGTTTCAGGCACATACCCAGTAGGGAGTGTGCAGGAGGCAGCTGATGGATGTTTCTCTCTCATCGATCTTTCTAACTCTCTATCCCTTTCCCTTTCTCTCTGTAAAAAAATCAATAAAATATATATTAAAAAAAAGAAATTGAATTTATAGTTAAAAACCCTACCACAAATACATTCTAGGCCAGGATGGTCACACTGATGAATTCAATCAAACATTGAATAAAGAAATAATATGAAATCTCTACCAAGTCTTCCGGAAAATAGAAGTGGAGGCAACACTTCCCAATTCATTTTATGTGGCTAATATTACCCTGATTAAACAAACACACTTAAGGAAAGAAAACTACAGACCAATCTCTCTTATGAGTACATATATAAATATCCTTAGTAACACTTTAGCAAATCAAATATAGCACTTTATAAAAAAGATGAGACATTTGACCAAGTCAAGTGTATTCCTGGAATGCCAGCTTGGTTTTAAACCTTTCAAATAAGTATAATTCATTATTTTAGTAGAATAAAAAAGTAAAGTTAAAACCAAAAGATAAAAACCTCTTAGCAAATGTTCAGCAAACCTAATAAAGGGCATCTATTGTGGATTTTCTCACCAAATAGGCCTAGAACCAATGATAGATCTTCTATGGACATGGGCAAAGCTGCACTACTGGGAGCTTTACTGTAGCATGTCCCATTGTGTTCACTGCTGAATTCCTTCAACAGTGTTTACCTGAAGTAGGTGCTCAGTACATATCTGTTAAGTGAGTGAGTGAATGGATGGGTGAATGAATGTTTTCAGATGGCTTGTCTTGATAAAACTATCTGTATCTCACTTGTCAGAACAGGGTACATAGGAGAAATCTGAGGGAATTTACAGACGTAGCTGCGGTCAGTCTGCTGATGCATGGGTCTCTGAGGTAGCCCAGGGGACTGTATGCATATAAATCTTGCTATGCCTCAGACCCACATCCTCAATGCTAACTAATCCTTTTGTCTGCTTTTGCTTATACTTGCGTAAACTTTATCACTTGATTCCAAAGCTTTCTTTAGAGCAAGGATGCTCATACCCACTTAACAGATGAGGAATATGGTAGACATGGATTGTTTTCTTTCCATCCATTTCACTTTGCAGTTATTGTAGCGGTCTGGCTAATGGATGGGATAAACCCCACTTTCAACTCAAGAGGTGGCCTTGATTGGTCTAGAGCAGGGGTTGGCAAACATTTCTTCAAGGAGAATCAGTTAGTAAATATTTTAGGCTTTGCCGGTCATAAGATATCCATCCTAATCACTTCCATGATACACGACTCTACCAACGTAGCATGAAAGCAGCTATAGACAGCTCACACACAAATGGACATGGCTGTGTCCTAAATCAACTTGATTTGCAAAAAATGGGTGGTAGCTCGGATTTGGTCTGTGGCCCATACTTTGTTGACCCTTAGCCCAGAGCAGCTTTTCTCAGCCAGGTTCCTTATTTGAACTACCCAACACAGAAAATGATTTGAATAATATGCTCTCAATTCTCCCAAGCTTGGCAAAGAACTAAAGCAGGGGCTCTCAAAGTGCGGTCCTTGGCCCTGCAGCATCAGCATCATCCGGGTACTGCACAGAAATCTAGTCCCAGGGCCCACTCCTGAATCAGAAACTCAGGGAGTGGGGCTCAGCAGTCTGTTGTCAAAGCCCTCCAGGTCATTCCGGGGCACACTCAAGTTCAAGAGTCTAGAGTCTAGATTAATCAAGAGAAATTCTCCCCATTGCCATGGTGTAAATTCAGGGATGTAGCTAATCAGTAAATGGAATTTTCCTAATCACTGGTATTGGTTTAGGAGTGATTTAATATGGGAAATTTTTTCAAAATATTTAACAACCAGCATAGCAAGGGCACCAACGGATCAGAATAGGTGCCAGACATTCTGAAGGCACCATAGCAGGGTTCTGAAGGCCCCTCTTAGGTCAGGCACCAAGCCTTTCCTTGCTGAATCTTGGACTAGTCTACAGGGTTCTGGGAGGCCCAGGTAGAGGAAAGGCATTCCAGGGGGGAGCAGCTACTGGGAGGGGGAGTAGCTATCTAAGTCTCATTATTTCACTGTAGCAGTGCATACTGGCTGCAAAGCTGAGCTGGTTCAACTGGCACAAGCCTCAGCATTTCCCTTCAGTGATTGTAGCAACAATAGCCCCCGCCACATGTGATATGTATACATGAAGAGGTCAACCTAAAGATGAAGCCAACATGGGAGGCATGCATGGCTGAAAGGACCTGAGAGAAATGGAGAAGCCACCCTAAAATCCATCCTACTTCTGGGTGTTCCATTCGCCTGATGCAGTGTGAGTTGAATTTTCTAGCTTTTGTAACCGAAGGCCTCGTATCTGCTGAAACCACTGAAGAGGCCCAGAGACATATCACAGGGAAACACGTTTCTGAGGGCCTGAAGGAGCTGTCTCCTTTCTTCCCAAGGATTTGGGTAATGCAGCCCCTCCCTTCTTCTTCCGAGGGACCCGCTCAGGCAGCCTTCGCTCAGCGGCATGTTGGGGGCTACCATGCTTGTTTATTAGTGAAATGCATCTGATCAGAGAGGCCCGCCTGACAAGTTCATTACATATCAATTTAATTAGCTGATTTACATTTAATTTACATTTCAATTAATGTCTTTAGCGACAAAACGCCGCCTTAATAGGGTAATTGCCTGTTAGGCAATATGTAAAAGAATAAATAGTCACATTCTGAGGAAGAATTCCTATTTTCAATTTTTTATTACCATAAATAACTGAAATAATTATTGCTCTTAAGGGCCACGTCCTCATTTCCTTCTGGGCCTAATTATAAAGACTTAGTACCTCATTAAGCAAAATGGTTTTGGAGCCACAGAAAAACATTACTCGAATCGTGACTCATTAGTTTCGGCAAAAGGGAAAACTGTGATAGTTGTTCTATTTGGGGGACTGGGGGTGACAGTTAATACAGGCAAGCCTTCTCCTCTCTGAGCCACATGTCATGATGGGATATTGGTCGGGGGTTGCTCAAATGGCCTCTTTTAAGTATTTCTGGAGATGAGGAGCCCACTACCTCTTGAGGCAGACTTTATAGAGCTCCGGATTTTAAGTTCTTTCTTATATTAAGCTAAAGTCTGATCCCCTCTTTGAATCAATTGCGGTAGGTGCCTGCCAAAGAAGATATTTTACCAGGGGTATAATTATGAGATAACCATTATGGTGTAATAAGAGAGACTGACCACTCAGAATAGGCAGGCAAAGAAATAAGTTGGAAAGGAGGACAAGTGATCTGAGAAACGGGAAGAGTAAGACTTTGTATTTTGAGAGCTCAAGAGGAAAAGCTTACCTTCATTCAACGTGAATAGTAGAGGAGGGTAAGGGACAGAGGTTTGGGTCTGAAGAGTCAGACACCAGAGTCCCAGTGCAAATATGGCTAATTGTTCCTTGAAATGTGGCTGGGTGTTTAAGCTGAAAGAGCAAGTACTAAGAATTGAAAACTTTAGGGTCAAAGTGTGGGGTTCCTTTAGGCTAGGGTTATCCTTCATCAAAGAACCATGGCCATCATTACTGGCAACTCCCCAGCTGGCCTGCAGTGTCTCTGTACTCTGCTGGGCTGTCTTCAACAGTGCCACCACGTGGGAGCAAGATGCAACAGCAGGAGTGGAATGCCCAGTGTTGAATTCTGTCTCTGCTAGTATTTGACTGTGAAAGCCTAATAGACCCCGGTTTGGATTTGATTCTTAGACAATTGGAAGAATGAAGAGGGGACTTAGGAAAGATACATTGGACTTCCAGAAAATAACTGATCTAAGGGGTGAGGGAAGGGAGAATTTGATTGTTATGGGAAAAAAGGTAACCTTATTTGCACCCTAATATTTTGGATGTGTTTATTCCAGTTAGATCACCACTGGTCTTAGCTTTCCCTTCTCTCCAACTCAGAACCAGTTTGCTCTGTGTAAGCCCTTCAGCAATTAAATGATAGGAGTTAGCTCCCTCATTCCACCTTTGCTCACTCCAGAAGCACATATCTAGGGTAAACACCTCTAAGCAGCCAATCCCTCTTAACTGCTTTTTTTAGGGTAAGGTTTTCAGACACCTTAGCCACTCAGGTATGGAAGTTACCAGATTTTTTGATAGCCTTGTAAAGCAGATACCAAAATCTGAAGGCAAACGACAGAATAGGTCAACATAATGCAGGGTGGAGAAGCTTTCAGGATAGCATTTGCTGGTCCCTACCAGCATGGAAGTCTGGAGCTATTTTTATTCTTCCCAGTATGTTTGATAAGCATAGAGCAATGAGTCTCAGCTCTGGCACAGCTACATAAAAAGATATAATGAAGTAGTACATCCTTTCATCTCTTCAGAAAATTACCTGAAAAGAACTGCAAATGCAAGCTCACTCAGTCAGGCATGCTGAATTGGTGATTCAAATACTGCCACTAGCTGAGAGCTATGTGTTTTTCTAAACTCTTGTAGAGTCCTGAACAAAATAAAACTGCTCTGTACTAAAATTAGGCAAAAGTGGCTTTGAGTTTCTATGCAAAATGAAGTTAGGCTGTAAATTCAGATATTTATAAATACGTTTTTCACCTTAAAAATATGTGGAGGGGTGGGGTTTGGGGATGCTGAACACTTCATTATGTATTTCTGAATATTTCCCACTAAGTGCCAGGACAGTCATTTTCAAAAGACCCACATTTTTCTGAAACACCTATGAGGTGATAGCATTCGCATGGAGAACCATTTATCTACAGCAATGCAGATTTATGCCTCAGTTTCCTCTCCTTTCAAACCCAATTTCTTTTGGAACTAAGATTTCGGCCCGAAACCCCAGCTCCCAGCCTTCCTCTTGTCAGTGCCCAGCGGCCCAGGGATGTAGGCCTGGTCCAGTTCCTACATCCCAGCTGTTCCTTGCTGGATACATCACTCAGGGCTTCCATGCAGACTGTCACCACACTCTGAAGATCACACAAGCTACTTCTCCTTGGTTGTGGCCCTCTTTATGGATGATGAGAGGGTCCTGCTTTATCCACTTTGGGAACAACAGCCTCCCATGTCAGTGTCCACCCCTGTTATCGCAGATGCACCGGTTAGTGCTCACTGACCACTGACCACACTTCCTTCTGCCAGCACCTGTGATCCTCTGCTTTCTGCAGCTGCTGGAGCCCACTCTGCCCACATGGCAAGTCAGGGAGGAATGGAATTAACGCTCTCACCCAATGGCTGATGGGAATGCCTGGATAAAGACACCAGATTTCTCGCCCTTTGGATGGAATGATTCTCAGGCATATATTCTGCACGGGCTCTCAGTGGGATTAGGCTCCAGTTCCCTACAGTGGTGATCTGCATGGCCTCCTTCCTTATCTGATTAGTTTCCTGGGGTCACCACCTCAATAAACTACTTGTACTCAAATAATTGTCTAAGGGTCCTGGGGAAGCCAAACTAAGACAGGAAAAGCAAAGATTCCAGGAATCCTGTTTGCATAAGGTCTCCAGAGGAGAAATAGTGACAGGACTTGAACCTGATGGTTGAGCCCAGATTCCAGGCATTTGAATCCTCAAGCGCATTGGATCTCACAGGATGCCCTCAGCAGGATGCATGGGTTTTCAAGGAGTTCATCCTACAGGCGCGACCTATAACTCCTGCCAGGATTTTGTTGGTTTGTGAGTTAACAGGAAAGAATCATGTTTTGCACTTGATACTGGATGCTACCATTCAACTGTCTTCTAACTTGGCCCTGGATAGCATGATCCACACTTGTCAAGAATGAATATGAAAATCGGAAAGGGCGTTGACCTTTGGTGAGCTTTATAAATAACTGTTTTCAGTAGGTTACCCGTCCTCTGAAGCCTGACTGAGGGGCATGTCTGCACTGCCTGGAGAGACTCCTCCTTCAAGGCCCCTGATAGGGAAAGCAGAGAAGCCAGGGTGCAAGTGAAGAAACAGCTAAAGAATGACAGTAACTCAGCGGAGGTTCAGGTCTCTAGTCTTCTGTCATGGTAGTTGCACCCACTGACAAACAAAGCCCCTAAGAGGTGAAGTGGAGAATGACTGTTGCACCATGGCTGGCCAGCTTCAGTGGTTCCTGAGGACACCCTTCACCCCCACCCCATGGGGAAGAGAGGGATCTGGGGCTTTGCTGAGTGGGGGCTGGGTCAGAGGCCTGCACACTGCCAACTACACTGTGTTCATAGCAGGGCTGGGACACTCTAATCGGATGGAGCCAGGGGCACACTGTGCTTTGGTCAGCACATTCCAAAGCTGCTCTGTAACTTCAAACTAGACAGGGGCCTCTTTTCCTCTTTACAGTTATTGGCAAAGTATAAAATGTTTTATAGGGCAAATGCTGCCATCCACCCAGCTGTGCTCAGCAGTTCCTGCCAGCGAGGATGTTTCAGTGGGGACTCACACTAGGCTAACTTCAGGCTTAAAAGCCTGCATCTCAATGCAGCTCTTCATGCCCTTTAAATGTTGCAAATCAAAGAGGCACACAGGGAGGGTTGGTAATGGGCAAACTTCCTGCCACAGCGATGAGAATGTAGCCCTTTGTGTGGTAGAACAGCTGGGGTGAAGAGGAAGGAGAACACAGGCAGCTCACCCAGGAGGTCCAAAGCCCCAGTGGACAAGCAAAGGTACTTTCCCTGGTTCAGGTCAGGCTGGGGAGCTGATGATACCCCAGCTTTACCAGCATCTCTTCCTCAGGTATCAGCACTATTGCTCCTGCTTCCTCCTCTTCTTCCTCCTTTATCTCCCTTCCACATCTATTCATTCTTTGAGTGTCCGCTATGTGACAGACGAACAAATTTATTGTATATTCAAGAGGCGTCAGGGTCCCTGACTTGCATTAGCTCCTTCCTCAGTACTGTGTTTGCCTATCACATTTTTCTGTTCATTGCACTAGGAATATTTTCATAACAATCTTCTAATTTCTGTCACTAGAAGCATTCAACCAATGACTCGATGATCTTTTGGGGTTCTGTGGGGGAATACTTCTTATGATTCTGCTTACAATGATCTAATCCTGGTTATAAAGATGTGCTAGATATAGGGAGAGGGAGATGAAGAGAAAAAAAATGGAGTGCGAGGGGGAGAGATGAGGTAAAGGAAAATAGAGGGGAAGAGAAATAAAAGGGGAGGAAGGTGGAGGAGAAAGGGAGAGAACAAAGAGATTGATCAATTATTTCAATCTTATATCCAAATACGCCCAAATCGAGTTGCATTGTTCTTGTTTTGTGAGCAAATAATTTCTAACTGTGTCTGCCACAAGATATTAATCCCTATCCTACTGTTTTTCTCCCCTGCTTGCTGAGTCCCAGGTGTTGTTCCAGGTGGTGCCATGGATGAACCATAATTGGTCCACACACCAGTGGTTTTCAACCTGGTTACACAATGGAATCACCTGTAGAGTTTACAACATATAATCTGCAACTGTGGGAATGAAGCCCAGGTAGCTATATTTTCTAAATTTCTCTAGGTGATTCCACTGAGGATTGACACCACTAGTTCTCTGTCATGAATACCTTTTCTCATTTGTGAGGTATTCCACTTCTGGCCTCCCCTACAGCTGCAGGAGGCCCTGTGACCTAGCAAAGGAGGTCTGTTGTGATGCTTCTAAAACAGCTTTTATTTCCCTATGAAAAGGGACAGGCATGACTTTCTCGTTTGTTGGTACTTCCCGTGGTCCCTTTTCCTGGTGTGAATTTGGACAACCAGCCTGAAGACCACCACCATGAAGATAAAAAAAACATTTTTAAAGCAACAACATGCTGACCACCGTGAAATGGAAAGATTGAAAGACCTGGGCTTGCAAACCAGGTGAGCTCCAGTTGCATCCCCCTCCTGACCACCTCCAGACTTCTTGTTATGAGAGATAATTGAATGTCTTTATTTCTTAAGCCATTGGTAATTGAGTTTTCTGTAATTTGCAAGTGAAAGCAATTTACCTAAGTATTTGGTATCTTCCTATGGTGAAAGCTATTATGATTGAAAAAAGAAAGCACAGCCCACGCTAATGGACAGACCTCAGAAAATGAGTGTTCCTAAGATGAAAATGTAAAATGGATTTGAGATCAAGTGTGTGTTTTATTGTTTTGTTTTGTTTTTACTAGTTGTGTTAGGTTGGTAGTGCTGCCATAACTAATGACAACAGTTTCTGGCTTAAACAACAGAAATTTATTTTCTTACAATTCTGGAGGCTCAAAGTTCAGGATCAAGGGGTTAGCAGGGTTGGTTTCTTCTGTGGCCTCTCTCCTTAGTTTGTTGATGGCCATTTTCTCTCTATTTCTTTGCATGCGAGTCCGTGTCCTCGTCTTATAAGAACACCATTGGATTTAGGGCCCACCCCAGTAACCTCATTTAACCTTAATTACCTCCTTAAAGAGCCTATTTCCAAATAGTCACATTTTGAGATAATGGGGGTCAAGACTTCAACTTAAGAATCTTAGGGGACACATTTCAGCTCATAATCCTTGTGATTAAAATTTGGCCAGGAATAGGATGTTCATGATTGGCTTAGACCGGTGGTTCCCAATCCTGACTGTAATTACCCAAAGAAATTTTAAAAATATATATGCCTGAGCCTCTCTCCCAAAGGTACTGATTTCATTGATCTCGGTAGGACCAGATATCTAATTTTAGGTATTGTCAACCATTATTTATCTGAGAGTCATTTACACCCATCACAGAAAATCTCTTTACTTTATTAAAAGAAAAAAAAAATCCAAGAACTTTGAGGGAGAGATGAGAAGCCAATCTTGTTATGATGACTAGAAGCTGAGAGAGGAGCAATGTAAAAGGGGGTCTTCAGTGGAGGGGTCCGGATGCATATCTATTTTAAAGTCGGAAGAGACCCAACTCATTACCACTCTTCTTTCCTATAAATAAAGCCTGTAGTCCTGGTTTTTCAGCCTCTCTCTCATTCTTTCAAGAACATCGGTGACCACGTCCATTTGAGGGAGATTACCCAGATGGAACATGCAGGGAGGGGTACACCCATGGAGGGCAGTCACTGGGTGCCAATGCAGCCTTATGTGGTTTTGGTCACACCCTCAATTAGTAGGCCTGAGTTAGTTTCAGGAACTGTTATTACAATTTAATTTTGTTGAAACTGGCAGGTGGCATAGGAAGGACTGCCAGGGGCTGTTTATCACTTACTGTTCTAAGAGACCAGCCCCTGCAGACACTGCAGAGGTGCCTGCGTTTCCCGACTGTGGGACTTAAAAAGTCCTCTGAGGTCACTGTTTGTGTCATGATTTTTAAATTTGCCATTTCTGTTGGAAAATTATTTCTGGACTAGTTTAAGAAATGCGCCGTCGGCCTGTTTAACTTCTAACCCACCTGCAGTTTTAACCGAATCAAGTACGGTAAGTTTCCTGTGGCTGCTGTAACAAATTACCACAAACTTAGTGGCTTAAAACAACACAAATGTATTCTCTTACACTTCTGGAGGTCCGGAGTCTGAAATGAGTCTTCCAGGCTAAAGCCAAAGTGTTGACAGGGCTGGCTCCTCGGCAGTCTCTGGGGGAGAATCCATTCCTCTCTCCTTGTCCAGTTTCTAAAGGCTGCCCTTGTCTCTCACTCAGCTCACGGCCCGGATCACATCACCTCTGCTCCCTCTGCCTCCAGGATCACATCGCCCTCTTTCTGACTCTGACTCCCTCTGGCCCCCTGGTGATTACTAAGACCCACCTGGATAAAGCAGGATACTCTCTCCATCTCAAGGACATTAAGTTGATCACATCTGCAAAGTCCTTTTTGCCATAGAAAGTAATATTCACAGATTTTGGGGGATTAGAATGTACTCATCTTTTCAAGGCTATTACTCAGTTTACCATAAATACTCAGTGGCCCAGGTGCTTACAGCTTGGTAGTTGTAGATGAAATAAGTGCTATTTGTATCAGAATCCTCCACCTTCCCCAAAAGCTGCCTAGTTCCAACACCAGAGGATCCTTCTGCATTCAGAAATTCTTCCCTGAATGGGTGTGGCTTACAGTCAATGCAATGCAGTTGGCTGGTGCCCAGGCCCCTTCTTTCCCGAAAAGAGGCAGTAGTGTGGAGTCTCAGGCCACCCACTGGGATGGCAGTGAGGCCCAATTCCAGCAGATCCAGTTTGTAACTAGGGTTCAGAACTTTTATACTCTCTTCCCATGCTCACCTCTTGTTTTTCAGAAGCAAGCTCATCTATTACAAGTTCATTTTCCCTGAGGCTGTTATATGAGAAATTGGAAGTGATTCCTCATTGGCTTATTACTTCCTAAAGCTCAGCGGAATGGCAATCTCATTAGCATTGATTGAACTAGCATATCTTTCGTAGGGAGACAATATTAATAAAACAAAACATTCTCCTGCGTATTTATTATTATAGTTGCATAATACATTTTAAGCCAAACATTTTTTCCTCCAAGGGGTACAATTCATGTTGTTCTATATAAGAAAACTCTTACAATATCTTTTCATGCCAAACTATATCAGAAATTTTACAAGTCTTGCTCTTCTTAAACCTTTCACACCTTTCTACAGTCTAGTGGTAAAGGTTTAGAAATAGTTCTACTTTAAAATATGCAGAATCATTCTGAGAATCAAATTAAGTGCAGAAACATGCTTTCAGAAACAAATTTCTATTCAAATGCAAGACCATAATGACATATATATATAATATCTATTACTATAATAATTACTGTTGTCATCATGATTATTTGGTTGCATTGTATCTTAAATTCATTAGTATGTTTGTGAGTGATATTATTTAAAGAACAGATAATGAGAGGCAGCATTTTATAGTGGAAAGAAGGCTGCCTTTGGAGTAGAGCAGGCTTGGTTCACATTCCTGCTGTGCCAGGTGCTCTGAGAGCTGGGCAAGTTCATTTACTCCAAGATCGCTTCCTCACTTGTTAAATGGGGATATAAATATTTACCTTGTAGAGATGTGTGAGGTATGTAATAATGTATATAAAGTACATTATACAACCCCTGACATATAATGCACCATCACTGAATGGAATGGTTATGTTAATTGCCTTATAACTAATGAAGATACTGACAGTCAGAAATCAATTCTTTTATGGAGACTGAACATGCATGAGAAAGAATAGAGGTCTTCAGAAAGGCCTCTGACCGACTGACTGTTTGGTAGAGTCTGAGTTCCCATCCTCACTTCATAAATGCAAAGTAGACTGGATAAAAGCAGAAAAAATAAAAAAATCTCTAATTTATTCCTTTAAAATATTCATCAAATGAGGTAGGATTTCTGGGAAAGATTAAGAGCTTACATTTTTTATTAGACTTATGTCCCATAAAATTTTATAGAGGATAAAGGAGGGGAAGTGCAGAAGCAGTACTATTTCTGTCTTATCTGCTACCTGTGATGATAAAGCTTCCTGAGATATCATTAATTATAGTGGTGCCATTCACAATGCTGCTACTCATGCATGTTAGAATTTTTACCAAAATTCTATTTCTGGGCTTGGAAATCGGCAGCTGAATTTTTGTATGACGCTGAAACTTGAAGGCTATGACAGAAGGAACATCTTCAAACTGTTTGCTATGGATCAAATGTGCTCCCTGAATTCATATATTGAAATCCTAACCTCCAATGTGATGATATTTCCAGGTGGGGCCTTTGAGAGGTAATTAGGTCATTAGGTCATTAGGATGGAGCCCTCACAAATGGGATTGTGCTTTTATAAAATAGACCCCAAGAGCTCCCGTGTCCACTTCTCCACATGAAGACACAAAGGGAAAATGGCCATTCAAGCCCAGAAGAGGGTCCTTACCAGAACCCAACATGCTGTTACCCTGATCTCGACTTCTAGCCTCTAGAAATGTGAGAAATTAATTTCTATGGTCTGTAAGCTACCTGGTCAATGCTATTCTGGCATAGTAGCCACCCAAACTGACTAGGACAGAAGCTATGCAGAGAGAGTCCAGAAACCTATGAGGGGTTTCCCCAACAGTTCAAGGCTGAGAGATGAACTTTATGCGTACAGGGTGAGACCACCTGAGGCTTTCCAGTTAGCAGCTGCTACAGGGTTGGGAACAGAGCAGAATTTCTTGAGATCAAGTGCTGCTGGGGAACATTGAAGCTGTGAACCTTCCATTGTGGAGATGTATTTTTTAACACTTTGTTAATACTCCTGGATTCCAAGTGATATACCAGAAAGGCTGCACCGTACCAGAAAGAACCATGCCCTAAACCAGTGGTCGGCAAACCACGGATTGCGAGCCACATACAGCTCTTTGTCCCCTTGAGTGTGGCTCTTCCACAAAACACCATGTGCGGGCACGCATGTACAGTGCGATTGAAGGAGTACCCTAATTAAGTTAATAACAATGTACCTACCTATATAGTTTAAGTTTAAAAAAATGTGGCTCTCAAGAGAAATTTCAATCGTCGTACTGTTGATATTTGGCTCTGTTGACTAATGAGTTTGCCGACCACTGACCTATACTAAGGTCTGCACTAGACTTGCCCTAACAAAGTCTATAATCAAGCATAACAAAACTTGTAGGGGAAACAGACTTTGGAAGTTGAGTCCTATCAAGTTAGAGGGGCTTTAAAAACATCTTGGGTTGACCAGCCAGTGGTGGCTCAGTGGTTGAACATCACCTTATGAACTAGGAGGTCATGGTTCCATTCCGCGTCAGAGCACATGTCCAGGTTGTGGGCTTGAACCCAGTAGAGGGCATGCAGGAGGCAGCCAATCAATGATTTTCTCTCTCTTCCTCAATGAAATCAATCAAAATATATTTTTTTAAAAAACATCTTGGAAAAAAAAAAAACATCTTGGGTCTTATACATATCTGCACAAGTTTAAGGTAATCATCCAGTAATTAAACTGCCTACTAAAACATTATTCAGTTGCAATAACAAACTGGTAAATATAATTTAAAAATAAGAAACAATTTTCAATAGTATAAAGAAAAACTATAGTCCAAACCGGTTTGGCTCAGTGGATAGAGCGTCGGCCTGCGGACTGAAGGTTCCCAAGTTTGATTCCGGTCAAGAGCATCTACCTTGGTTTCGGGCACATCCCCAGTAGGGGGTGTGCAGGAAACAGCTGAGCAATGTTTCTCATCGATATTTCTAACTCTCTATCCCTCTCCCTTCTCTGTAAAAAATCAATAAAAATATTTTTTAAAAAGAAAAACTATAATTAAATACGTAGAAATTAAGTAGGCTCTTTATGCAAGAAACTTGAAACCTCTAGTAAAGAGCATAGAATATGAGCTAATAAGTGGACAAAGATTTTATGTTGTTGGATAGGATGATGTAATATTCCTAAGATGTCAATTTCCCAAATTAGTCCATAAATTTAATGCATCATAATAAAAATTCCAGCTGAACTGTTTGAGGAACCTGATGAAGGTACTCTAAAATAAAATGAAGCAATAAAGAATCACAAATAGCTAAATCAATCTCATTAAAAAGAGACTTGCCAAACAGGATATTAAGAAGTCATAGTAATAAAGCAGTGTGATACTGTTGCAAGAATGACAGACAGAAGACTGGAACAGAATAGAAAACTTGAAGACAGAACTTGAGGTAATTCATATATGACACAGGTGGTGCCACAAAGCAATAAGGGAAGTTCAGAAAATTTAGGAGATATTGTTGGGAAATCTAGCTCACTCCGTAGTTAAAACAAATCAGAATCCCAGATTCCTATCTAAAATCATGTACAAAGATTGAGTTTTGACGGATTAAACATCAAATGTGAAAGGTAAAACTATGATTCTGCCTTTGACTTGGGCAAGTCTCTTCTAATCCTGTTTCCTCAAGACGTCTTTGTAAACTGGATAGTGAAATTCAAAGGAGAACTAATAGTTATCCTTTACACTTGGGCAAAGTGATGCCGTAGGGGGACGCCACTAGCCCACGGTGCTTCGCCACGTTAGAACTCGGGCCTCAGGAGTCCAACTGTCTACCGGTCCCCTGTCCCATTACACGCCTATTCTCTCCTTTGTCTGGTTTTGGGCTCACAGTTTGATGTCACAGAAGGTGACCCGACCTCACCACGCCCCTTTGAGGCCCCGCCCCCTTGCGCGTCCCCGCCCTCTCCGGCTACGCCGAGCCCCGCCCCCAGCCGCCCGCCCTCGCGCGGTGGCTCCGGCGCGTCCCCGCCCCGCTGTCCCCCGGCCACGCCCCTCCCGGGTGCCATGACAACGAGTCTGCGCCCCGCGCACAGCTGCTTCTCGGGCGGGACCCAGGCTGGACCGCGGGCCCCGGCCTGGGGGCCACAGCTGCCACCGCCGCCTTCGCCTCCTCCCCGTTCCCGTCCCGCCCTGCGTCTCCTCGCCTCACTCGGGCCCGCGGCCGGGGTCCCTCCCCGCCGCCCCTCCCCGTGCGGATGCCGAAGGTGAAGGCGCTGCAATGCGCCCTGGCGCTGGAGATCCGCTCTGTGAGTACCGGTGACGCCCCGGCCCCCGCCGCCTGGGTGCCAGTGAGCCCCCGGAGTTTACACGTTCAGCTCCGAGAACCCCGAGTCACCCCAAACCTCCTTCACTCTCCGGGCCATCCTTAGGTAGCCTAGACCCCTGGCCACCTCCGTCTTCCCGCCTCAAACTCCGGAGCGCCCTCCCACTCCTGTCACGTAGAGGCCTGACCCCCTCAGCACTCCTCGCTTCATCCCAGTTTCCACTTGCAGTTTCTTCCAACCATTTCTAAGCCCGCCCCCCCTCCCCGCCACCAACCACGTCAACTTTCCAGTGAGTTATTTGCGGGGCAGGCTTCTCATTACGTTTCTCTTTTTCTGCGCCTGTTCTCTTAGAGAGTGTTATTGGCCCCACTTCCCTCCTTTCTGGGGGTTTGGGGGTGGGGGTGGGGGGGGTAGGATAGTGAGCATTTCTTCCCAAATCGCTTCAGGCGGACTTTTTCCAATTTCCAACCTTCTGATTAGGGAAGTATTCAAAGTCGAGCCCCTACACCCAACAACTGAAGTATGCCCTCATTTCACAAAGCACCTTCCCTCCCGGAGCCAGCCCCTCAGAAGTCATTGCAGGCCCCTCCAATCCCCACACCTTCCCAGCATGAAGAGGCAGCCCCTGTCCTTCCCGTTACTCTGAGAAAGACATGCACCTTTAGAGAGAAACTGCTTTTCTCTGAACTCCCTCCGGAGGACCTGCAAGTCCACGCAGTTACTCCAGACTTGCCGAAGGGGCTCCATCCCCCCAACCTGCTGTGCAAATCCAGCCCAGTCCTTCCTCTAGTGCGGGGCTTGGACCTCCCCAAGCTATGAGAAAACGCCCTTCCCCGTTCTCTTTAGAGAACCTCCTCATTCTCCCCTTCAGATGAGAGCTGCCCCTCTCCAAAGAGCTTTTCCATACCCCAGTTTGAGACCTCTAAGCAGTTTGAAACCCAAAATTCCTCCTTCGGTTTCTTTTCTCTCCTCCCACCTCTTTGAGTCTTCTTATCTCTCACATCAGTCTTTGATCTCGTCAAAACTGGGAGTGGGTGGTGATGGGGGCTTTTAAATGTACAACATCCTTCCCCGGGGTGCTGCACCACGCAGCCCTCTCACTTCCCCGCACACCCTGCACGCAAGGCTTCTCTTTCCACTTACTCCCACCCAGGCAGCATCCCCCTGTCCTGGCTGTCCCGCCTGAGGCTGCTGCAGCACAGTCCCAGAAACCTCCAGGGAAGTCACGAGACTTGTTTTAGGTCTTTTGTTAGGTCTTAAAGAAGGGAGGCTGGGTGGGGCAGCGTGTGAGGCAGGGGTGGAGGAGATCAGTTTCTGGCACTCTCCTTTTGCCTTGAAGCCGGCAGAGATTTTTCCCTCTGCTGCCTTGGAAACTCCATAGCCCTCGCTTCACATGTTTTCTTTCCAGAGCTGCCAACATTTAGCAGATGTTTTGTAAAGTGAGATTAGTTCAGCAAAAGAATACACAAAGTTTCCTAAACCACTCTTTCAGGGCAGTGAGCAAAACTCCACGGGCTTTGTGACTGGCTGCTGCTTCCTCCCTGCTTGCTAACCAATGGGGTGCTGCAGCCTGATGAGAGCCGGGGCCTGACTGGCTGGCTGGCTCTGCTTCCCTTCCTTTGCTGATACAGACTTTCCAAGAGGAAGTGCTTGATTGTGCTGTAACTGATGACTCCTGAAGGAGTCTGAGAAACAAATGCTCTTTCACTATTCTTTCTCCTCAGTATTAGTTGCACTACACAAAGTGAGTGACTGGAAAATGGAACTTCGTTGTTCATGGAGGCTTAAGAAATTATGCAGGTGGAAACATTCCTGTTAAAATTTTTTTTCCCCACCAAACTTTTGAGTCACAGGATTTTACATTTCTAAGAAATCTTAGCTATCATTGGATTTATTCCTTTTTACAGGTGAGACAATCATTGAGGCATAGCATGACTATTTTTCTAGGGTTGCACAACTTTTAAAGGGCACATCTGCAACAATATGTTAAGTTTTCTGACCAGTACAAGCCCTGTTAAATGGCTCTGATGCTCAGAAGGAGCAAAAAAAGGCCATTAATAACCATACACATGTAACACTTTTGACTAATTTGGCTTTGATTGAATAGAGGAATTATGTGAGGAATTATTGCATCTTTTTTATTTAGATTTTTCTTTTCAATTTAATTTTTTTGCATTTATATATAAGGCATAAAAGTCAAAACTATATACAATGATATACTCAGAGAAGTCTTGATGCCAGCCCTATTCAAACCTATTTCCCATCTTTACTCATCTGCTATTGGTAACCATTATTTTTTAAATTTATTCTTCTAGTATTTCCTTTTGTAATATAGTCAAGTAGATACACATACCTGTACAATAACCCAACCCATGTTCTTTTTAGTTTCATTTTTTTGGACAATAGGTAATATGTTACATAAGCTATCCTGCACTTTGTTTTTTTCACTTATTAAACCCCGAGGATCACTCTACAACTATAAAAGATGGCATCTTCCTTTTTTTCTCAACTTTTTATTGACATTTTTAATAAACATACAGAGTAGTTGGAAGAATAGTATAATGAATAACTATATCCCATGATATATGTACATTAATTTATTTGCACATATGTGTGTGTGTATATATATATTATATATATATATACATATATATATATACATATATATATATAATTTGCTGAAAATTTTCAAGTAAATTATTGATATAATGATATTTCACTCCTAAATACTTCAGTATACATCTTCTAAAAATAAGGACATTTTTCTATATAACCACAAAACCATTATCACACACCTAAGAACTTAGTGATGATTTTTTAATATCTAGGCCATACTCAAGTTTCCCAGTTGTCTCAAAAATGAATTGTGTAGTTAATTTTTTCAAACCAGGGTCCAATCAAAGTTTACATGTTGCATTTCCTTGTTAGGTCTTTTTAATCCATTTTAATATAGAGCAGTTCTACTTTTTCATCACCTTGACATTTCCTTTCTCCCCTCTCCAGTCTCCCTCCCCAATGAATTTTGATAAATTCATATGCTCATGTAACCATTACTCACATCAAGATTTAAAACACTTCCATCACCCCAGAAAGTTCCCTAATGCCCCTTTAAACCCCATGCAGAGGGAACTACTATTCTGATTTGTCACTATAGTTTACTAGTACTTGAACTTCATATTCAATGAGGCCATGTAGTGAGTCATATTTTATGGCTTCTTTAGGTCAGCATATTCTTGAGATTCATCCATGTGTGTTGCTGTGTTTATCAGTGGTTTGTTCCTTTAGATTGTGGAGTAGTATTCTGTTGTATAAGCATATCATATATGCTTATCTATTCTCTGTATTGATGATTATTTGGATTGTTAACAGGTTGTGGTTGCCAGGATAAAGGTCCTATAAACAATCTTTCTTGTAAAAATCTTTTTGTGCACATTACCTTTTGAAGAGATGGGGTTCAGATATAGAATAGCCAATGTTGTGTTATTGTTTGAATTTTTTATAGTGACATTTAATTTGCTCCCCAGTTCCTACAAACTAGATATTAGATGTTTTATCTCTCCTTGCCTATTGAATGTATGGCACTCCATTATTTTCTCCCCTCATTCCCTCCATGTTTATTTTTGCTGCAGTTTTATATTAGTGGTAATCTCAACATTTTGTGTTGCTCAACAGAGCCATATGACTTGAGAGAAAATATATTGCTAGGAATCAAGTGTGACTTTTCTCAATGAGTCTGGAGAATGATATGATATGCCAAGTAACTTGTTTTTAAAGAACAGCAAAATAATATTTCCCTTCACTTACACTTTTAATATTTGAAACATCTGTAATATGAAAAAGTATTTTTTCTGTTTCTCTCTGTCTTTTTATTATTCACTAGTTCAGTTTTCATTCCATTATTTGAGAAAATGGAAGAAATTGGAGATATAAGAGTAAAGCCCAATGCCTGGGCAATGAAACAGGCTAATTTGCTTTTCCTGAATAGTGCTAGTTTGGGGTTAGTTTATCTGTATAATTCCAACTTTTTCTTCTCTATACTCACTTCACCCCATTACCTCACTCAAATTATTGATAGCACTGGGGCAAACAGATCTGGGTCCTTTTCAGTCACTACTCAGCTGAATGTGGTCCTTGTCCACATTTCTGTGGTGTGGTATCTCAGTTTCCCTGCAGTTGGTGGTAAATTTACCTGCAATATATAGACTTTAAAAAATGCTTTATAAAATACTTCAAATTTACAGGAAAAAAAACCCATGGATAATGTGATTTCCCCACGCCCCTCCCCGCCCCTTCGCCCTCCCCACACACACCAATTTAACAAATAGTAGTATAATTTACATGTTTGATGCAGATCTTTGTTTTAAAGACATAAAATGTTACAGATCTATTTAAGGCTCCTTTGCACCTCTTCCAGATCTTTTTTTCCTAGATTTAAGGTAATCAGTATCCTGAAGTAGGAGTATATTCTTTTTATTCAGATTTTTGTATTTTTACTACATATTTGTATATGTCTAAGTATTACCTACACTATTGTTTTGTTTAAAATTTTACACAAATGGAATCATACAGTATGTATCCTCCTACAAACCTGTTTTTGCACTTCACTTTTTGAAATTTGTGTGTTGTTTCTTGCAGATCCAGCCCATTTCCTTAATTGCTGTGTAATGCTGTATGTTTAAATGAGTGATTTAATTTTTATCCCCCTGTTGATGAACTTTTAAATGTCAGTGTTTTCAGATTTTTTAATATTACAGTGCTGCAGTGAGTATATTTGTACATATCTCCTGGTGTCCATGTGAAACAGCTCAATAGTATTGTAGGTCAAAATGAAACAGCACAACTGTGGAACTGCAAGGCTGTGAGGTGGTCTAGGGCGAGGCGAACTCAGGTATGGCCCCTCTCCTGCTAGAAGCTTCACCCTGCTTGGCTCTTTCCGCTCTGCTCTGAAGACATGGGAGAAATGAAGTCTTCCATCTTTGGAGGAAAGGGAAAGTGTGCTTTCTAAGCCAGAGGTAAGGTGACATATATAGAGAAGTCCCCACCCCAGTCCCTGAGTGGTCATCCCTCATGCATATAAGGACTGCAAATCCTCACGTTTTGATTGCTCCAAAAAGTTCTGTCCTGATTGGTCAGAATGGAGCTGCTCTGATTGATGGGTAAAGATGTTCTGATTGGACGGGGGAAATCTCAGTCCTATTGGTTGAAATACAACTCCAGGAACTCCTCTGTAAGGGCTGGCTCAGACTGCAGGAACACATTGCAGGCGGCAGTTCAATGCAAGCTTCTCTCCAAAGTGCCACTTGTGTGAGAGGCCTCTGTTTAGAAATGGCTAGTGGGTTCTGTTCTTCATTTGATTTGATTTGATTTTCAATTTGAACCAGTTAGCTCATTCATCGTAGGTGTTCCCCCCCCACCCCCTCAGGGCCCACAGCTGCAAATATTATACCTTGAGCCTGAGCATTTACATGTAGAAATATATGTTTTATTATAAATTATTTTTGTATTTTTTTTCAGTTTGTACACTGCTGTGTACAAAGGGCATGAAGTCTTATTTATTAAATGCAATTGTCTATTAAAATTGAAGGTAATGGTTGTCAGTCTAATAATGGTAGCTATTACTGAATAAATGCTGTCAGGTACTGTGCTAAGCACTTTGAATGTATTGTGTTGATTCATTTACTGTGTGATTTTAAGTAATTCACCTATTCTTTCTTAGGGCTTTGTTGTTTTCATATATGTAAGAAACCAGGTGAGCCCCCAAACTCAGGGTCCTGGTAGAATACAAAACATACTCAGGAGCCAGGCAGCAAGGCAAATATCTTTACTTCTGTACGGAAGGGTGCACACACACATGGTCTGGGAGCGCATGCACACTGAACAGGTTCCTGCTGGGCTTTTTAATCTTCACTCAGGTGACCTGTCTCTTACTCTTGATTGGAGCTCAGGCGCACAGTCTTTCATGATTGGCTAATTCAAAGGAGAGGTTGGCCTTTGCCATTTCAAGATGGCGGCCCCCAGGGGAGCTGCCAAGTCACACACTCCAAAATGGCGGCTGTCTAAACTGTTCTTTGACAGAAAAGATGACTTGTTCATTCTTGCAATATATAAAATATCAAAAGCCATACATACTAGGTAATCTTTGAGCTTCTTCTTAATAATGAAAGTTGCTGATTTTAGACACATTGATGAGCAAAATAAAATTTCTGTCCTCAGGGGATGTACAGTCAAATAAAAGAGGTGAGATGTACCTATTTAATTAAAATACATGGTGACAATAATTAGAACCTTATGAGCACTACAAAATGCTAAATCTAAAACATATTTACTTGCATATAGTAAATTAATAATCAATATCAGAATTAGATTGAATGAATAATGTTAACTAGTGAATCACGAGAAGTTTCTCTTTTTGTAAGAAATGATAGTTGGTGCAAGCCTTGGAGTAAATTAGGAGATGGGATGAAGTAGTGAGGAGGAGTAACCCAGATAATGGAAGAAGACAAGACAAGAAAGCAATGTGTGTGTTTAGAGAATAAACACACACATTGATCCTATTATGAGGGGGTGTTGATAATAGTGCTATGTGGGTAGGTTAGATTCAAATTTTAGAGAGCCTTTAAGATCCTCAGAGCATGTGTGATCACTGACACTGCAATAGGGTAGGGACTGCAGAGATCACACTGTGGATTTGTTAGAAACCCCACATTTTGTGCCTATACTTTGTCAACCACAAGGATAATTAAGTGCAATTTTATATTTAAAAACACTTTATTGGGCTATAAATGTACAATTCCCTTGCTTCAATACTTGGTCATATTGCTTTTGATGAGGATGTATATCAGCTGCTATTTAGGGTAAGACAAGTCAACTTTGTGCTTTTATTGGTGTTTTGTGTGTGTGTGTTTTCTAGTATAGAGCTTTATTTCTCCTGATTCTTAATCCTTGTGATTAAATGATGCTGAATAAGTTTATGTCAGCAATTCAGCGTAGAGTGAGCCCCTAAAGCTGACTGTTTAGAATTCTTAGTGTCTGTCCCAAGAATTAGTGCATAGAACTTCAAATATGGCACAGATAACCAAATGGAAAATCATAGATTTCTCAGAGGGATGGAAATTATAAAGGCATTTCCTTTAACTCTGTCAATACTTAGAATCTCTATCTTTTTATTTGTGTATTTTTATTAGCTTAGCAGGCTAGTGTTTTTATGTAATGTTTTATAAGTCATTTAGGCAAGATAGATCAGGAAATTTATAAAGCAGTTATATACATCTACCTAATTTTTTTCAGGTAACTTGTCCAGGAGTAGTGCTGAAAGACAAGGAGGACATCTATCTTAGCATCTGTGTGTTTGGCCAATATAAAAAGACACAATGTGTCCCAGCCACTTTTCCATTGGTCTTCAATGCCAGAATGGTGTTTGAAAAGGTGAGTTCAAATCTCAGATCAAAATGAATGAACAAAAAGTGAAAGTAGTTCCACACTTTGAATAAAATTCCAGAACCCAAATTATTGTTGCTGACCATGTATTTTGATTTAATTTAAAGGAAGATTTGTCACATGAATTTTGAGGCTTGAAAATAAATATGTGTTATATTATACATTGAATCAATTACCTCTTTTTCATAATGGATCAGTTCATTTCTAAAATTATCATAGTGAACTTTATGTCAAATATAGCACCTTTAATTCTAAATAATAATTTTCATAAAAAAGAGAGAGGAGATGGTAGTAAGAACAGGTCATGTTTTTTTATGGCTGTCTTGTGATACTTCCTTCTATAAGCCTCACTTCTTCCTTCCCCCAAAACTGCTGCTTTTGGTTATCTATACTAATAAAAGAGAAAGATGCAAATTGACCATCCCTTCATGACGTCCACCAGCCAATCAGGAGTGGGCATGCAAATTAACCCAACAAAGATGGGTTAATTTGCATATGCAGGTGCTGAGCGAAGACTGAAGACTGAAGAGGCTTGGCTTCTCCGCTGTGGCTGGAGCAAAGGCCTGGGGAAAACTGTGCCGGCAGCCAGGGGAAGGAAGGCCTATTGCACGAATCTTCATGCAACGGGCCTCTAGTTACCAATCATATTTCTCACTTTTAAGATTTATTTCTCTATATTCCTCTCTCTGTCTCCCTTCCCTTCCCTTCTCGTTCCTTCTTCCTTTTCTCCACAAATAATTACCCAGTACCTGCTCTGTTGCATACACTTTTTAAAGTGCTGGGTAGACAAACATCTTCCCCCTTTTGGAGTTTCAGTTTAATAGGAGAAATAGACAAAATTAAGTAAACACATGAATAATGTAATTTTAGATAGTGATAAGTGTCATGAAAAGAATAAAGTCTGAGGGATTAAGGGGATTATCTACTTTAACCTTTTGCACTCGGATGTTGAGTGTGACTCGACACGGTTAGCATTAGAATAAAGGAATCGAGAAAAAAGCAAGCGAGTGCAAAGGGTTAAACAGTGGTCACAGAAGGTAATTACATTTAAGCTGAGCCTCAGTTATGGGACAGGATCAGTTATTTGAAGGTCTAGGCAGAGGAATCCTATATAATAAAAGCCTAATATGCAAATTGACCGAATGACAGAATGACCAGTAGAACAACTGGATGCTATGATGCACACTGACCATCAGGGGGCAGACACTCAACGCAGGAGCTGCCCCAGCTCATAGGCCCCAGGCAAGCCAAGGCAGGTGCAAGCGGGGGATCCCCGATCACCCTGCCGGTTGCCCCTCAGAGGGAGGCAACTGGCGTCAGCAGTGGGGGTTGGGGCCGGTGAGCAGGCAGCACCAGGCTGGCAAAGGTGGGTGCCAGTGGGTCCTCTGATCGCCCTGCCAGTTTCCCCACAGATTGGCCCAGATTGCCAACAAGCCTAGGGACCATACCAGTGCACGAATCTTGTGCACCGGGTCTCTAGTAGCAAATATAAAGGCTTCCTGTTGGAAATAAGCTTGATAAGTTGGAGGAACACCAAGAAGGCCAATATGATCATGGTAACAAAAGAAAGGGAAAAATGCTAGCAGATGAAGTGTGAGAGGAAGGCAGAGGCGGCTGTAATGTTTGTGAAATCTTCCACAGTGATCATGGAAGCAGAAAGGAAGTGATAGTTCTCTGTAATGTCAAAAGTTTTTTTTGGTTGGGAAAGGAGTATGTTGGGCATGGAAGGGAATAAGTTATAGATATGTGCCTTTCACGTCCTTTTCTCCATCCTGTTTCCTCTCCATTCTCTACTCTAGGTGTTCCCTGAAGCAGTAGACCCTGGAGATGTGGTTGCACAACTTGAATGTAAGTTTAATTTTTAAATCCTGGTTCTAAGACATTTTAGAATCATGCTATTTAATCCTGAATTGGATAAAAGTTAATGTGGGAGCCCCTTTCACGTCCCGTGTGGTTCAGGGTTCGGGTTCTGGAGAAGGCCGCACACAAATGAAAAGAGACTAGAAAAGTATTAATTTGGGAATATTGGGGGCCAGGCAGGAGCCCACCTCTAGTGGAAGGACTACTACACTGCTCTGGCCCTGCTCTCCCTTTTATTGAGGCTATGGGAAACACTCATAGCCCTTAGGCAGGAAATAACAGAAATTTACATAAGACAAACAGAGGTGGAGGCTGCTTCAGCTAACAATGCCTCAACTAAATGGTGAGTGGTTAGAGCAATTAAGGTTGTTGACCAGCCTTCCTGGCTTCCTGTCCACATCTCTCTATTAGTGAAACAGTGATTGGTTTCCGGCAAGTTTAAAAAGGGTTTAAAAAGAATTTTTAAAATCTTGAGAATTTTTTTAAAATTTCAGAATATACCTGGAAATAATGATAAAAAAAATACATGTGCTACAGAGAGGCTGTGGAAAACAAAAACACTTATTGGGTGGGAAGAGATCAACCAAAGAACTTGTATGCATATATGCATAACCCTAGGGCACAGACAATAGGGTGGTGAAAGCCTTGGTGAAGTGGTGGGGGCAGGCTAGAAGAGGTCAATGGGGGGGATAAAGGGGAAATACCGTATTTTCCAGCTTATAAAACGACTGGGCGTATAGAAGATTTTCCTGGGTTAAAAAGTCGTCTTATAGGCCAGAAAATACGGTAGGTAATATTTTCAACAATAAAGATTTAAAAAAAACCCCACTTCTTGAGAACTATTTATTAAGATAATGCAGATTGTTTGTAATGTAAAAACAGGGATTCATTTTAGGTAGAACTTTTCCCTGCAGACAAAAATATGTCTTTACTCTCAGTGTATTGCAAATCAAGAGAGTAAATAATAGAAGATGGATGTAGTGATAGTTTAAAATACATATGTTTTGCCCTAGCTGGTTTGGCTCAGTGAATAGAGCATCAGCCTTTGGACTGAAGGGTCCCAGGTTTGATTCCAGCCAAGGGCACATGCCTGGGTTGTGGGCCCAATCCCCAATGGGGGGCATGCAGGAGGCAGCCAATCAATGATTCGCATCATTGATGTTTCTATCTTTCTCTCCCTCTCCTTTCTCTCTGAAATCAATTAAAAAAATTTTTAAAAAGCATATGTTTTGCATTTTGAATTACATTTAAAGTTAATAAATTATTTGAAAGAGACATTTTCAAGGCTGTGGATAACAGTAAATTCTTCAAAGTACCAGGAGTCAATATAAAAAGGTACAGCTATTTGTAGAGCAGCAATGCAAAGGTATACACGTGGGAATAAGTTATTTGAGCTCTGGATATGAAATGAAAAGCTCTATTGTTTATCCCTGTAGTTAGAAAGGATCAGGGATCACCAGATGGGTCTAATATGGAACTGTGGTCTAGTAAGGAACTGTGGTCTAATATGGAACTATGGTCTAATATGGAACTGTGGTTTAGTATGGAACTGTGGTCGAATATGGACCTGTGGATGAAAAGGTCAAAAATATTAGGTATCATCCATGTCAGTCATCTCCTCCACATCTTCTCCCATCCATACCACACTGGGACTCGGGCAATGTAGAAACATGGAACCTACAACCATGCTAGAATCTGGGCGAACACAGAGGGATCAGGCAGGCTCATTGTCCTACATTCAGGGAATTTATAGTTTAGTGACTCTTCTCCAGAGAATTCACAACCTGAATCTTATTTTTTGATAGCTGTTCTATCACTTGGTATTTTATTTTTTACTGTGGCAGACTAGCTAGGTAGAAATTTGGTGCCAGTGGGTATATGACTTTTATTTATTTATTTTTTAATAAATCTTTATTGTTCAGATTATTACAGTTGTTCCTCTTTTTTCCCCCCATAGCTCCCCTCTGCCCAGATCCCACCTTACCCTCTGCCCTTAATACCTGCTACTGTCCTCATCCATAGGTGTATGATTTTTGTCCAGTCTCTTCCCGCACCCCCTTATCCCCTTCCCCCCGAGAACTGTCAGTCCACTCCCTTTCTATGCCCCTGATTCTATTATATTCACCAGTTTATTCTGTTCATCAGATTTTTTTTATTCACTTGATTTTTAGATTCACTTGTTGGTAGTTATGTATTTGTTCATTATTTTTTAAAAATATATTTTATTGATTTCAGAGAGGAAGGGAGAGTGAGAGAGAGATAGAAACATCAATGATGTGAGAGAATCATTGATTGGCTTCCGCTTGCACGCCCCCTACTGGGGATCGAGCCCTCAACCCAGGCATGTGCCCTTGGCCGGAATCGAACCTGGGACCTTCCAGTCCACAGGCTGAGGCTCTATCCATTGAGTCAAACCAGCTAGGGCTGTTGTTCATAATTTTTATCTTTACTTTTTCTTCTTCTTCCTCTTCTTAAAGAATACCCTTCAGCATTTCATATAATACTGGTATGGCAGTGATGAACTCCTTTAGCTTTTTCTTATCTGTGAAGCTCTTTATCTAACTTCAATTCTGAATGATAGCTTTCCTGGGTAGAGTAATCTTGGTTATAGGTTCTTGCTATTCATCACTTTGAATATTTCTTGCCACTCCCTTCTGGCCTGCATAGTTTCTGTTGAGAAATCAGCTGACATTTGTATAGGTACTCCCTTATAGGTAACTAACTGTTTTTCTCTTGCTGCTTTTAATATTCTCTCTTTGTCTTTTGCCCTTGGCATTTTAATTATAATATGTCTTGCTGTGGTCCTCTTTGGATTTTTTTTGTTTAGGGTTCTCTGTGCTTTCTGGACTTGCAAGTCTATTTCTTTCACCAGGTAGGGGAAGTTTTTTGTCATTATTTCTTCAAATAGGTTTTCAATATCTTGCTCTCTCTCTTCTTCTGGCATCCCCATAATTTGGATGTTGGTATGCTTGAAGTTGTCCCAGAGGCTTCTTACACTATCTTCATATTTTTGGATTCTTTTTTCTTTTTACTTTTCCAGTTGGATGTTTTTTGCTTCTTTGTATTGCAAATCTTTGACTTGATTCTTATGATCCTCTAGTCTGCTGTTGTATCTCTGTATATTATTCTTTATTTCAATCAGTGTATGCTTAATTTCTAGTTGGTCCTTTTTCATATCCTCAAGGGACTCACTAAATTTATTGGCGGTTTCTAGAAAATTCTTGAAAAATCTTATAACCGTGGTTTTGAACTCTATATCCAGTAGTTTGCTTTCCTCCATTTCTTTCATTTGTGACCTGTTTCTTTGTCTCCGCATTTTAGCTGCTTCCCTGAGTTGATAGAGTGGCTTTGTGTGCTAGGTGTCCTATAGGGCCCAGTGGCTCAGTCTCCCCAGTTACCTGAGGTAGACACTCTTGGTGCACCCCTTTGTGGGCTGTGTGCACAGTCTTGTTGTAGTTAAGCCTTGATTTTTGATTTTTGTTGGTATCCCTGGGAGGAATTGACCTCCAGGCCAGTTGGCTGTGAGGATCAGTTGTGTCTACGATGGGAGAACTTCTGTGCTGGAGACACCCTTATGGGGCAGGACTTGCTTCAGTGGGGCTTTGGTGCTCACTGAGTCTGCCCCCTGAGTGTGTCCCTTATGGATCTGAGGAGTTGTAATCTGGATGGTACCACTCTGACCACTGGGTCTACTGGCTCTTGTATCTCCAAGGAAGTGCAAATTTAGCTCTGCCTGAGGCCACCCAGCAGGAGCTATGGAGAGATCTGCAGATTCCTTTTCTTTGTTTGGGGTTTGGAGGTGCCCAGATGAGGCCCAGCTGTGAAGCAATGCAAGCTGCTGTGGAGCCTTGGAAGTTCTGGGGCTCTCTGACCCAGCTGCAATTTGTTAGGTAATTTTAGATTGCAAAGGGCCAGGCCATTCATATGCAAAAGCCTCTGCGCACAGCTGGGGTGGGGTTGTAAATTGGGTGGGGCGGGGGTCTCAGGGAATCAACAGAGTGGAGCAAACAGCAATGGCTGACCTTCAGCCCTGCCCTAAGAGTCCCCCGGGTCTCAGTGTCCTGCGGTAATCGCTGCAAGCACCTCTGAGAAATAGCCGCCCTCGTGTTCCGGCCCGATGCCAGACCATCCAGTTTCCCCTGTATGAGTCTGGGTCCCCAGAGTCTCCCTCAGAACTGGAGTTCAGAGCAGTCAGGAGCTTGTGTCTCTCTCCCGGTTGAAAAAGATAACCACGTCCTCAGTTGCCAGCCCTTCCTGTGCACATGCGCCTATGTACCTCCGCACTTTACTTCTGCACCTCCTGTGAGTCTCAGTGTGCTTTTCTCTCTCCTTCTAGTTGTAGAATTTCCACTCAGCCAGCCTTCCTGTGGTTCTGGATGATGTCCATTTTGTCTTTTAGTTGTAGTTTTGAAGTGGTTGTGCAAGGCAGCAAGTTCAGGTGTTTACCTATGCCACCATCTTGGTTTCTCACCCTCAATTCTCAGGTATATGACTTTTAATATATGCCGAACATTTTATTCAGTATCTGGGAAATTGTGTATCTTAGAAAGTATGAAGATAATTTTATTTTGTCATTCTGAAATTTTTATGTTATAAAAATATTTATCTATCAATAATTGAATCTAAAAACTAAAACAAGCAAGCAGAACAGAAACAGAATTTCCACTTATTCTCTACAGAAATTGTGAGTCACATATATCATTTCCCATTATGTAACATACAAAACTAATGTGTGCTTGTCTGTTTGTCTGAAATTCAAAATCTATTAATTAAGAATATGTTATCTGAAAGCAAGTTGAGTATGGTCCAAATGCTCAAGGAGATTCTAGTGTCCTCTTAATTGGACAGTTTGGTACATAGTCTTTATCTGAGGTCTCAGATAAAGCACTTAAAACAGTTCTTGACACACAGTAAACACTTAAAAATGTACCTTATAATCGGAGGTATGTTATTATTATTGCTATTATTGGAGAACTTACCAGTTCCATTTAACACCTATAAGGAAATTCCAGAGAATTACCTAAGATGCTGGGAAAGTAAGTATATGTTTATGATATAGAAAATGATATTAAGTGCTAATGCTATTAAATACATAATAGGAATATTTTACATTCATAGAGAGGGATTCTCTTTAAGAAGATGGTTTTAATCCTGAAATTTATCAGAATAAAATTAATTATAGCTAAAACTATACACTGTGAACCATTTTTAGGCAAGAAAGAGAATGAAAATTTTCTACTTATTTTTTGAAATTGGATTTTCATCCTTTCTCACTGAAGGTTTAGATTCTGTTCTACACACACACACACACACACACACACACACACGCGCGCACACACGCAGGGTATACTTCTACAAATACACTCCCTATAAAGCTGTTCATATGATAAACATAATGCTTGCTTCCCCCACTTCTTTCCAGTCACTGCTCTAATTTATCATCATAAAAGAAGCCTTTTCTCACCAGTGTATCTAAAATAGCATCACCTTTTGGTCAATATCTCAATCTCTATCTCATTCATTATCTTCAGGGTGTTCATATTTTCTACACCAGGATATTTTGAGAGTAAAATAGCATGCTTTTAATATTTCCACCAAAATGATAGGTGTAAAAGGGTACTGCTCAGGGCAAATAGTGAAGAGTGGTCCCCCTGTGTTTCTTCCTACTGCTATGTTATTTATTTTTTATTTTCTCTTTCTTTAGAATGACAGTTTTATAAGACCAGTAACTGCCCTGACTGGTTTGGCTCAGTGGATAGAGTGTTGGCCTGTGGACTGAAAGGTCCTGGGTTCGATTCCAGTCAAGGGCATGTACCTTGGTTTTGGGCACATCTCCAGTGGGAGGTGTGCAGGAGGCAGCTTATCGATGTTTCTAACTCTCTCTCTCTCTCCCTTCCTCTCTGTAAAAAATCAATAAAATATATTTTAAAAAAGAAGACCAGAAACTTTTCCTGTTTTGTTTGCTATATCTCTAGTGCATATGGCAGTGCATGGTACATGCTAGATATTTGATATCCAGGGAGTTAAATAAAATATCACAATTAACTGCCTCTCACTATTATTTTTGTGAGTGTTGGAACTATCCTATTGAGATATACCTATTTGTAGTGTCATTATTCTTTGGTTAAGAAATATATTTTGTATTTGAAAATTTATAATATAATAGCTGTTCTGGCTTCATTCCCTTCAACATTTGGATAAAGAGGAGATATGATCTTTATTTATATTGCAGTAGATTACTAGGTGTCCCTAGTAGTTTTTCTTGCCTGTAGGGAAAAATGGCAATTTCATTAGAGCCCCTGCTTTTTAGCTTCTGGAATGGGTACTTACCTGGTGTTTGGGGTATTTAAAATGCTCTCAGGTGGAGATTTGAAAGCTGAGAATAAATGCTTGCCTGAATCTTCAGGAGAACTTGTAGGACTTTGTATGCTTATTTTAAATTCACAATGGCAAGTGCATTCCAACCAGTTCATCTTCACCTTTGTAGTTAGGGCAGGTAAATCGGTGTTTCGAAAAAATTATTCTTGTTCTTGCTGACACCTAGGGTTAACAGCCTTCTGGCATTCTCTCAAGGTATTTTCTGTAACTTTTGGTTCGCTCCATGTGACTAGGATTTCTGGATTATTGGAGTGCATTTACTTTTAACTCACACTGAAAGTACATGAAAATTAAAGTTCTACAGAGGAAGGAGAAAAGTTGTCATTACTTAGTTATAAGATGAAGGGCAACTATAAGCTGAGGTTAATTACATTACATGTTCCAGTAGATGTAATTTACATTAACTTAGGGTTGTTTTCCAGCAGCATTACTTTTTCTATAAAGCTTTTCCTTCAATAATTTAAGGTCTTTCTTCCTGAAGTATTTTTGCCAAAATATAGTTTTTAAATCAAAGGAATAGAATGGTTTTTATAGAAACTAGGAAATAGTTTTTCTCAGAAGTTAATCTGTGTTTTTATGATAAAATGTAAACTAAACAAATTTGGAACAATTACTTTTCAGGCCTTTTCTTTACAGCTGAGGTGTTTCAGTAACAATATAACCTACACTATTTATTTCATCACTTTGTTTGGCAGTTAATCATTGTGTCCCTGGTAGATTCAGAAGGTATAGAGTATTTTTGTTGCCAGTGGAAATGGGGTCTTTGGGATGTTGGGAGAAAAGCATTTTGGGGACCATGCATGGGAGGATGTGGGGTATTAGTAAGATTTTTAAAGCTGGAGCAAACACAAAGGACTGCCCCAGGTTCAGCTCCGTCCTGCTGTGACGAAGTCTAGCCCTGTCTTCATTGAGCCCATAGGAAAGGTCAGGGTCCAGAAATTCTGTGCCATTGGTTCAGTTCAGTTCAGTCTCTGCCCTTATCCAGCTAGCTTAGCCTCTGCTCCTGGCTGCTCCCCCACGGTGCCGTGTTACCATATCCAGTACTCCGGCTTGCACTTGGAGCCTGGTTGTAGTCCACATGGCTGTGAGGCCCTCATGGCTGCTACATAGAGAGGGGAGAGAGAATGTGCAAACAGAAATAAATAGCTAGGTAGGTAGATACATAGGTAGATAGATAGATAGATCAATCCTGATTTGTTGTTCTACTTATTTATGCATTCATTGGTTGATTCTTGTATGTGCCTGGAGATCAAACCTGCATCCTTGGCATCCCAGGACGATGCTCTAACTAGTAGAGCTACCCATCTAGGGCTGAAGAATACTCTTTCATAATTACTCTCTAATTTGTCTTTTGGTGGTAGATCATCTTGATTTTTATTTATTTTAACAGTGTATTTATTTCATCTCTTAAAAAAGGATATTTTTGCTAAATATTGGGATTATTGTCTTCCAGACTTTAGAAAATACTATTCCATTGTCTTTTTGTTTCCTTAGTTTCTATTGTAAAATCATCTATCAATTTTATTATTACTCCCTCACAGGTATTCTATCATTTTCCACTGGTTCCTTTTAATATCTCATGTCTTTATTTTCTATAGCTTTATTTTGATGTGCCCAACTGTGTGTGTGTGTGTGTGTGTGTGTGTGTGTGTGTGTGTGTGCTTTTAAAAATATATTCTGTTGGTATTTGTATCTTGATATCTTTCTTCAGATACATTTTTAGACATTAACTTTTTAAATATTCCCTTGCCCCTTTCTCTGCTCTCCTTTGCAAATCCAATTACAGTGTTAGGCCCTCTTACTCTATCTATTTTTTCTTCTTTCTCTGTTCTCTAACTTTTGGCTTTCGGTGCTTCTCTCAATTTTTTTTTTCCTCCCAATTCTAAAACTCTCTTTGGTTATTTGTAATTTGTTGATAAAACCCATCCACGGTGTTTAATTTTGGGTTATTTTATTTTTATGTTAAAAATTTTCCATTCTGTTGTTTATAATGGTCTCCAGTTAGCTGTTAAACATTCTCAATCTTGTATTTTATTTTATTGAGCATAATAAGCATATTTTAAGTCTCAGTTTGATAAACTTTTTTTTCTGAATCTCCTGTTTATATGCTTTTATTTTCTGTGATCTCTTAGTTTTTGATCCAAATGCTCATTTTTTTTCTACTGACTTGGTCAGTTTTCATTGAATGTCAGATTTTTAATATAAAAATTATAGAAATAATTTGAAACTGAGAATATTTTCCTTCCGACCAGACTTATGATTGTTTTAGAAGATTACAAGGGAGCACGGGCATTTCTGGATTACCTTAATTCAGATAGGATTTTGTATGATTCAGATTTATGCCTCAGTTAATGTCTTAGTATGCTTGGCCTGCTACAACAAATATCATAGATTGGTAGGCTTATTAAACAATAGAAATGTATTTCTCCCAGTTCTGGAATTTGGAAAGTCCTAGATCAAGGCATCAGTAGTTTCCATGTCTGGTGAGGGTCCGTTTTCTATTCATTGATGGCCATCTTCTCTCTGTGTTCTCACATGGTGGAAGGAGCAGGAAAGCTCTCTAGAGTCTCTGTTATAAGGACACTAATTCCATTTATGACTTTACCCTAATTATCTCCTAATGGTCCGAACTCCAAATATTACATTGGGGGTTAAGATTTCAGCATATGAATTTTAGGGGCTACAAACATTCAGTGTATATCTATTTTTAGTTTATTCTTTACTCTTGTGGTTTATCTTTCCAAGATCCAGTTCTATAGTCTAGCTCAGTGGTCGGCAAACTCATTAGTCAACAGAGCCAAATATAAACAGTACGACGATTGAAATTTATTTTGAGAGCCAAATTTTTTAAACTTAAACTATATAGGTAGGTACATTGTTATTAACTTAATTAGAGTACTCCTAAGCTGGCCTTTGCTAAAAACTCAAGGGGCCAAAGAGCTGCATGTGGCTCTCGAGCCACAGTTTGCCGACCACTGGTCTAGCTAGCTAATCAGGCCATTGTCTCTGCTCTCTCTTCCCAAGGCCATGATACTCCAATTTGTGTTCCTCTACTTCATGAGATTATTAAAAACTATGAGAGAACAGAGGATTTTTAAGGCAATGAAAATACTATGAATATTATTTATAATGATGGAAATATGTCATTATACATTTGTCCAAACCCACAGAATACGCCACAAGGAGTAAACAATATGGCAAACTGTGTACTTTGGCCAATTATGATATGGCATTGTAGGTTCATCCTTGGTAAAAAACAAAATGTAACATTCCCGTGAGTGATGTTGATAATGGGGGAGGCTATGCATGTTTGGGGGCTGGGAATATATGGGAAATCTCTATAACTCCCTGTCAATTGTGTTGTAAAAGTTAAGACTACACTAAAAAAAAAATAAAGTCTTAAAAAAATCAGAAAGAAAACCCCACAGAGGGTGGAGGGTTAATCTATATTATAGATTAGTAAAGCCACAAGAAGCATATCAACAATATACAGTAGGTCCTCGGGTTACGTCAGAGATCCGTTCCTACGGCGTGACGTAATGTGATTTTCGCCGTATGTCGGAACCCACCTACATAAGCGCCTACGTCACTCACATGGAGCACATACACAGCAGTAATGAAGTGAAACAGTAAAAAAATTTAAAAGAAAGAACAATTCCTGACCTTTACTTGTGGTAAATAAATAATAAAAAACATAAAGCACATATGTACATACGTCGAAATGACGGAACTTTTTTTTATAAATAAATGGGATGGCGACATAACCACGAAACGACATACGTCAAATTCCATGTAACTCGAGGACTGTCTGTATATGTGTACACACACACACACACACACACACACACACACACACACGTAGTCTACCCAACAATTACTTTGACTTTTAGATACTTCTATAGTAAGTAAAGTAACTAACTTTTGTTTGTTATTAATTTGTTAAACTTTCAGATGATACAGCATTGTTTGAGTTGATTCAACTAGTTCCACCAGGTACTGTATTATATTTGATTAGGTAATTGACATGTGAACCCATTTCAATGCAATGCTTTTTAAATATCTTCATATTTTCCCCTTCTTCCCAAATTAAGAACAATGTTGAATTTCTAGTATTGGTCCACTATGTGTAAAATGTCAATAGACCAAAATAATATATATAGAAAGATCAACATAAGTGGCATTTGAACACACTGTTCTAAAATTGAATAAGTAGTAATGATTGAAAGCAAAAAAAAAAAAATACTGATATTATTCTAGTATATTTTGTGACTTTCATAAAAATTGACTGTTAGGTTTTTGTGATTTTTCTAAAACTGTATGTTTTTTTGATAGTCAGTTATCTGTTTTTGTTTATTGACTGCTATTGGGAATTGAGGGAAATAAAAATCTTACCTATTTAGCAAACATTACAAATCCCTAGAATAGGTAGAGTTACAATATGGAGGATAGTTTTATTTCTATTATTGATATCTATGATTATAGAAGAAATCTGTCTTAATCAGGTACTTACTTATGTGAAAAATAGAAAACTATATTTATTGAAAACTAGTTATTTGAAAAAAATTTGAATATTAAATATATATCTAATTCAGATAATCACAAATTCCAGAAAATATCTCTATATATTTTTTTTCAATATGTAATCTAATAACTTATAGTGGCAGGTGGAAAAGAATGGAAGATAGAAAAATTTATAGAGATTGTAATTAAATTTCAGATCTGTGAATGTCATAGCAACTTGATACATTTACAAAGCTTCTTTTTCTAAGGAACTCACAGGTACTCATTAAATTTAGATAAATATTCTCCCTTCTACAAAAGGAGGTAGGGATAATCAGTAATATGTGCTACATGTCTGAATAAGGAAATGTGTTAATCTATTGAACATAACTTTAATTTTCTTTTCATAGAAAAAAAAAAAACTATGACCCTGAAGCAGGTATTTCAGTAAAGCATCAGGCATTTATATATTGTACCTGATAATTTGGTTTCTAAATAGAATATTTTGTTAAAATTTGAATCACAGGATATCTTTCTTATAGTGGGTGAAACACTGTCTACATATGATGAAAATACACGAGATTTCATGTTCCCGGGTCCAAACCAACTTTCTGGACACCATGATTCAAACCGCCAAGTTACCATGAGAAGGATTTCTGGCCTTCGAGTAAGTGCTTACTATTTTCTGAGTTAATTTGTGATGCAGGATCAATGTTAAAAACCACCACAGAGCCCTCAATACCTGAAATGTGAGGAACTAATTCAAAGTTTAATTTGGTTTAGTCATAATGGTTTTCTGAAATTTTGGTGTTATTTTAAACATACTGAAATTAAATGAAAATAAATCAACAAAACCCATGCATCTACCATCCAAAATTAACAAGTGCTATTTTGCCTTATATTCTTCACACTAGAGGCCTGGTGCACGAAATTAGTGCGGCGGGGGTGGGGTGGTGTCCCTCAGCCCCTCAGCCTAGCCTGCACCCTCTCCAATCTGGGACCCCATCCCTCTCACAATCCAGGACTGCTGCCTCCCAACCGCTCGCCTGCCTGCCTGCCTGATTGCCCCTAACCACTCCCCTGCCAGCCTGATTGATGCCTAACTGCTCTCCCCTGCCAGCTCAATTGCCCCTAACTGCCCTCCCCTGTCAGCCTGGTCACCCCTAACTGCCCTCCCCTGCTGGCCCAGTCACCCCTAACTGCCCTCCCCTACAGGCCTGGTCCCCCCCAACTGCCCTCCCTTGCAGGCCTGGTCTCCCCCAACTGCCCTCCCCTGCAGGCCTGATCACCCCAACTGCCCTCCCTTGCAGGCCTGGTCCCTCCCAACTGCCCTCTCCTGCAGGCCTGGTCCCCCCCAACTGCCCTCCCCTGCAGGCCTGATCACCCCAACTGCCCTCTCCTGCAGGCCTGGTCTCCCCCAACTGCCCTCTCCTGCAGGCCTGGTCCCTCCAACTGCCCTCCCATGCAGGCCTGGTCCCTCCAACTGCCCTCCTCCCCTGCTGGCCTGGTCCCCCCCAACTGCCCTCTCCTGCAGGCCTGGTCCCTCCAACTGCCCTCCCATGCAGGCCTGGTCCCTCCAACTGCCCTCCTCCCCTGCAGGCCTGGTCCCCCCCAATTGCCCTCTCCTGCAGGCCTGGTCCCTCCAACTGCCCTCCCATGCAGGCCTGGTCCCTCCAACTGCCCTCCCCTGCAGGCCTGGTCCCTCCCAACTGCCCTCCCCTGCAGGCCTGGTCCCCCCCAACTGCCCTCCCCTGTAGGCCTGTTCACCCCCAACTGCACTCCCCTGCAGGCCTGGTCACCCCTAACTACCCTCCCCTGCAGGCCTGGTCCCTCCCAACTGCCCTTCCCTGCTGGCCTGATCACCCACAACTGCCCTCCCCTGCTGGCTATCTTGTGGTGGCCATCTTGTGTCCACATGTGGGAGCGGCCATATTTGACCACATGGGGGCAGCCATCTTGTGTGTTGGAGTGATGGTCAATTTGTATATTACCTCTTTATTATATAGGATTTCTCTCCTTTTTTTACCCCTCCTCCCACCATTCCTGTCTGTCTCTCTGTCTCTCTGTCTCTCATCTCTCTTTTGTCCCCTTAAAAGAATGACCAATAAACATTTGGAAAGATGCTCAATTTCATTAACATTTAAGGAAATCCTAATTAAAATAACCATGTGACTTCATTTGTATAGCCATAAAATGGTAAATTTTAATAAATCTCACAATATCAAAAGTGTGAAAAAAGGGAACTCTAATGCTGCTATGCCACAGAAATGGGAACAATCACAATTCAGAATTATCTAGTAAAGGAAAAGATTCTCATAGCCTATGATGTTCTAAATATATATGTTAGAGATATATATTTTCACTGGTATACTGAGAGTCTTCTTAGGAATGTTCATTAATCCACTGTTTATAATAGTGAAAAATTGAAATGCTCATTAGAAGGAATTTCGATAGATTAATTACTATGTTCATGTAATGGAAATATCTACACTAATAAAAGAGAAACATGCAAATCACCATCACTCTGCTACGCTACCAGCCAATCAAAGTGAATATGCAAATTAACCTGAAAATATGGCAGCAGTCCCCCACCACCACCACCGCTCCAGGCCTGTGGGGGTCCGAGAAGTCGGGTGCTAGCGCCTGAGGCTGGTTACAGCCTGGGAGACGAAGAAGCCACCTGCCCCGTAATCCCAGGCTGCAGATAGCAGCAGAACCCTCACGTCCGCCTGCCCCATGTCCTAGGGGAGACAGAGAAACCGGGCCCCAGTGCCTGAGGCTGGCTGCAGCCTGGAAGACGAAGTCGCCTGCCCCATGATCCCAGGCCACAGCCAACAGCAGAAGCCTCACGTCCGCCTGCCCCACATCCTGGGGGATACAGAGAAACTGGGCCCCAGCGTCTGAGGCTGGCTGCAGCCCAGGAGACGAAGAAGCTGCCTGCCCCGTGATCCCAGGCCATAGCCAGCTGGAGAAGTCACCCACACTGCAACCAGAGAAGATGGAAAAGCCGCCTGCCTGTGGTCCAGGAGCCAGCACCTGAGGCTGGCTACAGCCTGGTAGACAGAAAAGCCGCCCACCCCAGTCCCAGGTACCAGTACCTGCGGCTGGCTTTGACCTGGGGGATGGAGAAGCCACCCACCCCGCAGTCCCAGGCGCCAGCACTTGCAGCTGCAGCCCAGGCGAAGCCACCTGCCCACCATCCCCTGTGGCTGCAGCCGGCCTGGGCGCCTATGGCTGACCAGAGGGAGGGAAGCCAGGATCCTGGGTGCCTCTGGTCAGCTGGAGGAGGGAATCCTGGGTCCCGGATGTGGGGCCGAGGCAGAAGTGGTTAGGGGCAATCAAGCCAGCAGGGGAGCAGTTAGGGACAATCAGGCTGGCAGGCAGAAGTTAGGGGCAATCAGGCAGGCAGGTGAGCGGTTAGGAGCCAGCAGTTCTGGATTGTGAGAGGGATGTCCGACTGCCAGTTATCCCCTGAGGGGTCCCAGATTGGAGAAGTTACAGGCCGGGCTGAGGGACACCCTTCCCACTCCCCCCCCCATGCATGAATTTCGTGCACCGCTAGTATATTTATATTTATAAGTTGCATTATGACAACAGACTCCCCATCCTTCTGCCAACTTCCTTCAGCTTTCGTTGGATGATTTCAAAATATTTTCATCCCTGAAAATGTCTTTCTTTTAGAGAAACTGAGAAGAGCCCCTGCTGTTTCAAAGAAGAAAAAAGCAAAAGTTAACTAGCTTGAAATAATTTGGATTTTTTTTACTAACTTTATAATATACTAGAGTAATCTGAGAAAGGAGAGTGAGGTAATATATGAGTCAATATGGTGAATTAAGTAATTTCTCCTATAGGGGTGAGTTTATGATAGCTCTATCCTAGGAAATAGCAACTTCAGCTTGCTGAAAGTATAAACGTTGACTAACTAGCAAATCTATGGAAATATACTTCCTTTGGGATATTTTCAGAATCCATTAGACCTTCTATACTAGGAAAATCTTCAAGAGTGTTTCAGCAACTGTCAAGAAACTTGCAATGAAAAAAGTACCTGATTTTAAATTATGATCTTTTAAAAATAATTTAAAGTGCTGTATTACACCAAACTGGCAATATAAACATAAGAGTGTGGACCATTAACAGTTATCTTTCTTAATTTAATTTGAATTATTTTTACATATATTCAGAAGATATTGCATTGCTAAGGCAATATATAATGTGGGCCTTCTGGTTAATGGTGGTATGAAGAGAGAGGTTGGCAAATTCCTCTCTCCACACAAAATAAATATAAAACTGGACAAAATTGTCACAAACAGCAGTTTAAGGACATTGGAAGCTGACTGGCAAGGTAATTAAGACAAAACAGATCAAGAGTATTTATGCTTGGTGTGGTAATGATGGTGGCGGGGGGCAGGGGGTGCAGAGAGAGAAGAGGGCATAGAGAGGATAAAAGGTGATGGAAAAAATAAAATAAGAGTGTTTATGATTGAATAACTGCTAAAGCTTTGGGTAAAAATGGTGGGAGTATGTGGCCTTCTTGCCTGGGACTGCTCCCACACCCTATGTGGCCAGTGAGAATTGTGGCTTTACCAAACCTGGGGCTGGGCAGTAAAATCAGCTTTTTTCCTGCAGGGGTCAGAATTAATTTGGGGCAGTGAGACTGTGATATTGTGATTTATAATAAATAAATATTTAGTCTTCATCCCCTTTCTGGTACAGAGCTCCTAAAACCCTTAGAATTTCTAAGTCATTAGATCATTGTTAATTAGGTGATATTTTTTTTATTGATTTCAGAGAAAGGGAGAGGGATGAGAAAGATAGAAACATCAATGATGATGAGAGAATCATTGATTGGCTGTCTCCTGCACATCCTACTTGGAATCCAGCCTGCAACCCTGGACATGTGCCCTGATAGGGAATTGAACCCGTGACCTTCTGCTTCATATGTCAACACAACCACTGAGCCACACTGGCTGGGCTTAGGTGATTTCTAGAAAGCCCCTAGGTAACCTAAGGAAGAGGGTTGGAACTTTCAGCCCCACCCTAGACTTCTAGGGTGGGTAGAGGGGCTGGAGATTGAGTTCAGTTACCAATGGCCAATGATTTAGTCTATCGTGTCAATGTAATGAGGCTCCATATATACCCAAAAGGCCTGGGTTCAGAGATCTTCCAGGTTGGTGAACATGTGGAGAGAGGAGCAGGAAGAGTGATGTGCCCAGCGATGGCATGGGAGATATGTATCCCCACATACTCTGCCCTGCAAATAACTTCCATCTAGGTCAGTGGTTGGTTAAACACATTAGTCAACAGAGCCAAATATCAACAGTACAACGATTGAAATTTCCTTTGAGAACCAACTTTTTTAAACTTAAACTATATAGGTAGGTACATTGTTATTAACTTAATTAGGGTACTCCTAAGCTGGCCTATGCTAAAAACTCAAGGGGCCAAAGAGCCGCATGTGGCTCACGAGCTGCAGTTTGCTGACCACTGATCTAAGTGTTCATCTGTATCCTTTATATGGTAACAGCAAACGGTTATTCTGAGTTCTGTGAGCAACTCCTAGCACAATACTTTGCCTGGAGTAGGAACTTAAATGCCTCTTGATTGAATTGAATGAATGAATTGCATCTTATTTATAGACTTCATAGAGTGACATTTGAGACGGTGTGATAATTTTATATATCAACTTGATTAGGTTATGGCACCCTGTTGTTTGGTCAAACAGTAGTCTAAGTATTACTGTGAGGATATTTGTAGATGTTATTAATATTTCCAATCAGTTTATTTTAAAACTTTGTGGATGGATCACAAGAATTTGCCAACTTTGTTTAGTTCCACTTCATATTACACAGTGTTTTACAAAGTATCATATTTTAAAAAGATATTAGCTTGTAAGAACATGTAATAAATAACTTCAAAATGCAATGGGTATTTAATTTTAAAGCGTGCCTTTAACATTTATGTAAGATGTTTTTTGTACTCATTCAATAGAAACTTATCTGGCCACTGGGTAAAGCTAGCAATAAAACTACTGGTCCGCAATGTGTTAAGTATAGGAGATTGCTCTTGATAATGTAGATGAACCTCATCCGATTAACTGAATGCCTGAAGAGCAAAAACTTAGGTTTCCTGAAGAATACGGAGTCCTGCCTCAAGACAGTAATATAGAAACATTGCCTGAGCTCCCAGCCTGCTGGTTGGCTTGTGGTATCAACTTTAGCCTGAGTTTACAGCTTGCCAGCCTGCCCTAGGGATTTGGGACTTGTTTCTCTCTCTCTCTCTCTGGATTTAGTTTACACAGGAATGCAAGTACTTTGTGGTAAGAGGGTAGATTATAGTGGTTTTAAAACATGTCCACATATTTTTGGTACTCCTCTATTGAAAAGTTAGCCTAACTCCTTTATTTGTGCGCTGTACTTAGTGAATCTAACAAATAGAACATGGCAGAAGCATGAGTGTTATACTTCTGAGACCACATCACAGAAGGATCATGACTTCCTCCTTGCTTTGCTCTTGGATCACTGTCTTGGGAGAACTGAGGACACTCAGGCAGCCCTATGGAGAGGTTTATTTGATGTGGAGCTGAGTCCTTGCTAAACGTTAGAGAAGAACTGAGGCCTTCAGCCAAAGCTGTGAATAAGCCCCTCTAAATGCAAACCCTTCAGTCCCAGTAAAGCCTTCAGGTAACTGCAGCCCAAGTGACATCTTGATCGCAGTCTCATGAGAGATTTTGAGCCAGAACCACTCAGTTCAGCATCTTACAGCTTCCTGCCCCATAGAAACTGTGTGAGGCAGTAAGTGCTTACTGATGTTTTAAAGTGCTAAGCAATATGTTATCAGTAATAGATAACAAAGAAACATAATGGATGTTATTAGTAGATATGTTTGCAGAAAAACAATCGTTCGCTTAATTTTTAGGCAAGTCAGATTTGTTTTTCTGTAGCATGTGTGATGTTTGAAACTCTAAACTTGTAGGTCAAAGGCTGGGTTTGTAGAGGACAAATGCAGGCACCTTTGGTCGATTTCTGCCTTCTGTCTTTATTAGAGAGAAGCTGCACTGAGAACAGAAAATATCTTTGAATGTTTTGGTGAAGGCATAACTTGCTTGCTTCCAAATATTTTCTCAGGTGCTTTGTGACTGTTCCTTTGAATTTCACTGTTTGTCTTCACTTATCTCAAAAAAGTGAATAGATCTGAATGTAAGCTACATTATGGGGAAAAATGTTGGAGGAATCGGTACAGATTCCTCTTCTTATTTTTGACAACTGCATATCCAGGAGCTATGATTTTTTTTTTTAACATGAAGAGACTATCCAAAGTATTTCTTGATTATGTAGTTAGATATGTTTTTAGTTGTAAAAATAAAAAGAGCAGAGCTGAAATCCATTAAGTATTTTCATGTATCTATGACTTTAATATTGCATCCTAGTTTTAAAATCTTTAAAGAAATTTTACAGGAAAATACTTAAAAATAAAAAAGTGTATCATTTATTTCATAAAAGTAATATAATCAATTTGTAAGTGAATCACAAACAGAGAAACTGTTTCCAGCTAACATTTAGCATCATTATGTTGTCTTTATTTTCAATAGGAAGCCCCTAGCCATTTTGGCTGTGGATAGAGTATCAGCCTGGTCTGAAGGGTCTCAGGTTCGATTCTAGTCAAGGGCACTTACCTAGGTTGCAGGCTCGATCCTCGGCCCTGGTCAAGGGATGTACAGGAGGCAACCAATGGATATGTCTCTCTGACATCAATGTTTCTTTCTCTCTATCTTCCTCCCTCCCTCCCACTCTCTCTAAAAATCAATGGAAAAATATCCTCAGGTCAGGATTAACAACAACAAAACAGTGAAATGTCTAAAAATGCCTCTTTCCCCCCTCAGGGAATTGCTCCAAAGCTGGAATTTTCTACAACCTCAGTGATTACTGAATGTCTGATAAGTTCAAGGAAGTGCCGCACTCAGGTTAGTCATTTAAAGTATTTAATGGTTTAATTTATTTGTTCATATTTATGGGCATTTGGCAAGTAGTAGTATTATTAATTTACTGCAGCTGTTTTCACTTTTTTTGGTCCATCTTTAGTTTAGGTAAAATAATTATCATAGGTTTTAGCAGTTTGGTTACATCTTTTTTTAAACATTTTTAAACTTTATTTTTATTGTTGACATTATTATAGATGTTTCCATTTCTCCTCCCCCACTTTACCCAACTCCACCCAGCCCCTGCCACCCCTTCCCTCTCACCATCACCACATTGTCATCTGTGTCCATGGGTTATGCATATATGTTACATATGTTCTTTGGCTAAATGTGAGAGTGAAAGGACTGCTACACATGATTGATGGTGCCAGGATGTTATTTTTTTTAAAAAAGTGTATGGGCCTTTCTTTAATGCCAAGATATGAGGCTGTCAGAAAGATGTTGAGATCAAGACATCCCCCGAGAACTAGGTTGGAAGCTTCTATAAATCTTACAGAGGCTATAGGTTACTGCAGAAAGTTCCAAGGATATCTTTTTAGCAAATATGACTGAGGTCTCAGGCTGGGATATTGGTGTTTAGTGAGTTATGTTTTCTTGAATGTCTCTAATTCCTTAAGAGACTATTCCTCAGTTTGGCGAGGTTACTGTTACTATCAGACCAAGTGAACCTTAGACACTCCAGCCTAAGCACCTTCTATATTTTTGAAAACTGCCTTTAGTGAACTGAGATATCCGGCTCTAATACTACATTCTGGTCTAACTCCTTGAATCACCAGGATCGTCTTGCTACCTTGTCCAAAGGTTATCTCTTAATGCCTAGGCGTCGCTACTATGTGGATGCATTATGACCAGGTAACAATGACCAGCCTGTGATGAAGAGCCAGTGGTATATAAGCCCTGAGGGCCCAAGCAGGGCAGGACGGGGCCTACAATGGAAAGAGTGGAGTCTTAATTTACTGCATTATCAGTTTTAGAGTAGATTTGCTGGAGATGATAACTCTGACTTAAGCTAAGAAAGGTAAAACATAGTTATAAAATTAACAAAGGGATCGTATCTTATTTAGCAAGATATTTAATACATCAGAATTTGTCTGTAGTTATTTGTCTTTTTTAAATGCAAGCTGAAACACAGCTGTTAGAGTTCTAGCAGTTTATACTTACTGAATGTAGAGATATGTTTTTGACTTGTTTTTGATATACACACTGCACACTTATTACAAGTTGTAAATTGTTAGAAATGTCTTACATGGACTCAGACAACATTTTTCTCTCCACATTAAGATGATATGCCTATTTAGAGGGTGGTTAAAGAAGTCTTTTTCTGTCTGGAGTATAGCATATACTCAGAAAAGTACATATGTTCTAAGAGTACAGCTTGGTGGAAGAGTCCTTTCGAAATGTAAAACTGTCTCCAGAGTCTCCCCATTAGTACTTCATTGGACTTCATTTTCCTCATAAACATTTGGGAAGACTTGTTTTAACATGCTATTTCAATATTTGTCATTTGTTCTTTATTAAACAGAGATGGAAGAGAATAAACTTTGGTGTCAGACAGATCTGGGTTCAGGTTTTTCATAAGGCTATTTTAAATATTAAATTGGAGACTTGTCTGGCACATAATATTTAATGAATGAATTTTGTGGCTGTTACTAGGTTATTTTAAAGATAATTGGGAGAGATCAGAAGATAATAGATGAAATATAAAATGGAAAACATTGTGTGGTAGGCCCAAAGAGTATATACATTTACGTTAAAATTATGAATGTTAACAGCCAGAATTGCAATTTTATTTGAACTTATTTGAAAATATAATCAACTTTTAAAAAAAGTGAATATTAGTTATAATTAAAATTTTAACAGCTTTAAAGCATCATTTTTGGATTCAAATATAAGAATAAGACAAACCACTTTTATTGTTAGGGGCGGTGTCCATAAAGTCATTAAAATTATTGAGATTATTAAGGTTTACAATGCTTATAATCTTTATTTCTTTTGGCACATTTTCAAATTGGATGTTTTGTCACCAATTAGATTTACTGGGGGGAAAAAAGTAAGAATATTATTGTGATTTTTCTGGAATAAAACTAGTTTTCTACTTATTCTTTTTACCTACTGCAAAGTAGAATTCATTATTAGTTAAATATCAATAGAAGCTTTATTAATATGTTTGTTAATCTGCTATGTCAAGTAGCTTTTGCTATGTAAAAAGCCACACTGACTTAGTGGCTTAAAACAAAATGTTTCTCACAGTTCCGTGAATTGGCTGGTGATTCTTTTGGTCTGGACTGCCTAGGCTAGGGCTGAATGATCTGGAATGGCTTCATTCACATCTTTCTCACTTGGCTGCCTTTTTGGTCCAGGAAGGGACTTTACATTTCTGTCAATTGGCTGTATTTCAACTGGGGCAATGGCCACAGACGCTCATCATGTTGAAGGCTAACTCAGCTCAGTTTGGCTCTACCACATAGTGGCAGGAAGGTTCTTAGGAGTAAAAGACAGCAAGTATTTTTCAAGTCTCTCTCTGTGTCTCATGTGCTTTTATGCTGTTGGCCAAAGGAGCAAGCCATTAATTATGTCAGCAGAATAAACAGCACTTGCTTTGAGTTTTATTGGCATTAATAGGATGCATTAAGGAGTGAGGAGAGTCAGACAGCAGGTATCTATAGTAGATATATTACTATTTATAACTTCTTCTAGTAGTACTTAACATTAAAAAAATGAAAAGAGAAGGTGGGGTTAATTACTTTAGCTTTGGTATAATCAGAGGTGGATAAGTAGGAACTTTACAGCTTTGCTAAAGTGGATGATCATGGGCTCATTTGGGTCTGAAGGTTAAAGACACTAAAAATGTAGGAAGGTCTGGGGGAACGAGGTCTAGGAACTGAAGGGTTGAGAGAGCCAGTAACAGATTCAGGGAGAATAAAAGAAGTAGGTTGAGGAAAAAGTTTTGGTGAGCAAGGGATTTCAGAGTTTGGGATGCAATGGATCTACATAATGATGAAATCTAAGACAAAGTACTAGAAGATAATTAAAGGTGAGAAACAGAAAGCCTCAGTCCAAGGTCTTAGAAAAATTCATTGCTTGAACATTTTGTTAAACCTTGGAGGTCCTTTCATGTACTGCCATCCCTGGCTTTGTGAGTCAGTGTGATGTCATAGAGGTAGATGAAATGGGATAAGGTAGAAAAATTCTGAATTACTTGTTGAAGTCACTGACAAGGTGGGAGAAGGGCCAAGAGCCAAAGATGATGAAGAATTAATCTGTTGCTGTTGGTTTGTATGAAACTCATGGACTTATTTTTCCAATTAGGAAAATATTTTTTTTGGAAAATATTTTTTTTCCTGTTTATCTACTTTTAAAAAATATTTTATTTTTCTCCCTTTTATTTCACATTTTTATTTTCTTAGAATAGATACCTTTAGCAAATAGGGAAGGGAATTAAGAAAGTAGAAATTGGGGTAGGATTGATGGTTTTCTAAAGTGAGTAGTTAGGAGGACATTAAAGATTATCAACTGCCCATTTTTTCTAATATTGGAAAGCTCATAATTCTAGAAAATGAGTGAAGAGGTCTTATTTACTTATAACCCATCTTTTAATGCATTTATAAGGCAGAGACTAAATAAAATGTTATCTTAATAATGCAAAAAATTTAGAATCACATTTTAAATAAATTTAGATTGATAACTATTTTTTTAGAAGATAGAATGCTAATCATTCAAGTTTATTACATATCTTTTATACATTTTTACTGTTATAACAAATGTGAAACTAGAATTAAGTTGGTGGTTATCTGTCATCATCCTACATAATAATCCTACATAATAAAAGGGTAATATGCAAATTGACCGAACAGCAGAAAGACCTGTCGCTATGATATGCACTGACCACCAGGGGGAAGATACTTAGCACAGGAGCTGTCCCCTGGTGGTCAGTGTGCTCCCACAGGGAGAGCGCCACTCAGCCACAAGCCAGGCTGACAGCTGGTGAGCGCAGCAGCACTGTGCTAAGAATGTCTGACTGCTAAAGGGCACAGGCCAGGCTGAGGGCCCCCCTCCCATCCTGGGCCCCCTTCCCACTCCCCCCTCCCTCCCCCACTCCATGAATGAATGTTGTGCACCAGGCCTCTAGTTGAATTATAAATTTATAGTTTGGTGGAGATCTTAAAACCTTAATCACCTTATATAATTCAAGTAATACATTTCATGAAAACCTGTTCTTCAGATTTTCACATTTATACTTCTATATATTTATAATCATAGCACTATGAATAAAACTTATTTTAATAGTTTTCTCAATAAAGATGTCATAATCAATTAGACATGTGTATTTGCAACATTAATGTAAACCCTCTTAAATTACATATCTAATTACTTGAATGCTTAATTATAAACAATAAATCAATGCTAGCATTAATTTTTTTTAGTGTTCTGAAAAATAATTTTTCTGACTTAGTTTCCTAGATTTTTCAAATGATTAAATATTGGGTTTTCATTTTCATAAAGTATTTGTTAGACTTAGAAGGAAGATTCATATAGTATACTTTATTGACTTCTAGACAAAGAGTTTTCTAGGAGAATTTGGGTTTGACTTCCCTTAGGATATGCACAAATAGGAAAGACTGATCTAATTGGCTTTGATAGATTATACTGCTATAAATTTATTTTAAAAATATATATCTATTTACATTTATCTATCTTTCTTCTACCCAAGTTCATTTTTATTTTTTATGTTTAGGATAAATATATTTACCATACGGCTCCAGTTGAAAAACCACACGGCAGACTGCCAACCAGAACATCAAGATCTCAAAAGAAAAAATCCAAGTCACCTGAGAGAAGTAAATATTGTGTAAATGCAAAAAACTACGAACAGCCTACGATTTCTTCAAAATCACACTCTCCATCTCCCTACACAAAAAGACGCATGTGTGAGCTATCTGAAGACACCAGGCGGCGGCTGGCCCATTTAAATCTGGGACCCTATGAATTCAAAAAAGAAACAGATAAACCTCCATTTGTGATTAGACATGTATGTGTTCTCTTAAACATTTCCATTTGAAACTGAACTAATCTGTTCTTTCACAAAAATATTATTCTAAGACTTATTTCAACTTCTAGCCTATGTTAATAATTTTCTTTCCTGAATTGTTAGCCTAGCAATCTAAAATGGAAAATTAACTGGGAATAAAAGAACATTCTTTTGTCAGTTTTTAAACCTGACAAAGATCAAGCTCCACTATGAATGTCATATTAAATCCTCTAAGTACCGATTTCCTTTCTTCTTATACTGTGTACAGCATAATAACTGTAATGATTGAACTTAGATGTAATTGATGTTAGTACTAAAATGGCAGAGCAGAGTTTTAAAAGGGGTCTTAGTTGTCTTTATGAAAAGGAAGACACCCCCCCATTTTTCCCCAGCTTTTTAAAAAATAATGGAAAGTAAGTTTTCCTTAAAATCATGTTTCCTGGGTAAACCTTATATAATGAATGGATCTTTAAAGCAAATTGTTATTTGACAGCGATGGGAAGGCCTTTGAAAGTGAAGAGCATTAACTTAAGGGTAGCATAGTTCTAATCTTTCTATACAGAAACCTGCTTTTCATATGGTTTAAGTTTATATTACTGTGATTACATTAGTCTTATTTCTGTAGAATTTATAAGTTCTGATAAGATTTTTTTTTGTGGTGGTGTGTATCAACAATATCCAGATAATGTTTACTTGCTTGTTTGATGGTAGTTAGCATTCTTTTAATTTTATATCTGCCCTCAATTGTAAATTAAATTGAAAAGAAAGGATATACTAGGTGGCTATGCACAAAGACAACCAGGAATATTTTGGGGGTTAGCCACATAAAAGTTGTTTAGGGAAATAACTGTTCTTAAAATGTTTATTATATTGTTGCTTTTCACATCAGTGTTCAAGATAGAATAATTCTAATATGGCTTGTATAAACCTTGACATTTTTATTAAAGTGATTTTCCTCAGCTTTCTAATGAAGAGAAAGAAATGCATATAGTTAGAAAATTGCTTGCCTTATTGTATAGGAAATTGGATTCTTCCAGTTGTATTTATAAATAGAGACATGTCTCTCCCCCCCGCCCCCATAGTCATTAATGATTTTAAAAGCACTTAACAAATTGATAACCAAACCAAATTTTAATTTGTTACATGCTTATGCAAAATGTTAACACTTCTAGGAAAGACATTCTAATTTTACATACATTGTATGAAATATAGCCTAAAGAATATGGAGCAGTTTCAAGAAATCATTAGTATGCCCCTAAATAGACTGGCACACCATTTTAAAAGAGTTAAACAGCATTTTTTTTTTATTTTTCATTTATCAAGATAGGATTTTATTTATGCAGAGTAAATTTGTTTTTCTATTGTGGCAAAACATATGCAGATTTACCATTTCAGTCATTTTAAAGCATATAATTTAGTGGCATTAAATAAATTCATATTGTTCTGCAGCTGACACAACTGTCTAGTTCCAGAACTTCATTATCCTAAACTAAAACCCTGTACTCATTAAACATTCACTTCCCACTCCTCCCTTTCTCCAGTCCCTTGCCACAACTAATCTGTCTTTTACCTATCTGGCTTTTCCTATCCTGCCATTTCATATAAGTAAAATCATACAATATTGGCATTTTGTGTCTGGCTTTTTAATTTAGAACAATGTTACTGAGTTTTTATCCATGTTTTAGCATGTATCAGTACTTGATTCTTTTTATGGCTGAATAATAACCCATTGTATGAATACATAACAAATTTTGTTTATCATCTGTTGATTGGCCTTTGGGTGTTGTTGGTTTTTTTTGCCTTTTGGTTGTGTGAACAGTGATTTTATGAACATTTGTACAGATGCTTTTGTTTGAATGCCTGTTTTAATTCCTAATTGCTTTAATACCCAGGAGTGAAATTGCTGGGCCATTAGGTAATTCTATGTTTAACTTGTTGAAGAATTGTCCAACTGTTTTCTACAGTGGTTTTACATTCTCACCAGCAATGTATGAGAGTTCCAATTTAGACACATTCTTAACAACACTTGTTATTTTCCATTTTGCTTTCTTTTTATTAGAACTATCCTAGGGGTTTGGTATGTCATTATGGTTTAGATTTGCATTGTCCTGAAGACTAATGATGTTAAGCATCTTTTCATGTGCTTGTTAGCCAATTGTGTATTTTCTTTGGAGAACTTTCTATTCAGGTTTTTGCCCATTTTCAAGTAGGTTGTTTGTCTTTTTGTTGTTCAGTTGTAAGTTTCCTTTATATATTTAGGATTCTAGAACCTTATCAGATATGATTTGTAATTTTTTTTCTTATTCTGTGGCTTGTCTTTTGATCCTCATTTAAGTTTTAAAAATTGTGCTAAAATATAAACAATAAATAATGTACTATTTTAACCATTTAAAAATACATTTTTATTGATTTCAGAGAGGAAGGGAGAAGAAGAGAGAGATAGAAACATCAATTATGAGAGAGAGATTCATTGATTGGCTGCCTCCTGCACACCCCACACTGGGGATCAAGCCCACAACCCAAGCATATTCCCTGACTTGGAATAGAACCGTGACCTCCCGGTTCATAGGTCAACTTTCAACCACTGAGCCACGCTGGCAGGGATATTTTAACCATTTTTAAGTGTACAGTGTAGTGGCATTAACTACATTTATATTATTAGATAATTACCACCACCATCTGTCTCCAGAATTTTTTTCATCTTGCTAAATTGAAACTCTGTACCCATTAGACAATGACTCCTCACTCCCCTTTCCATTTAGCCTCTGGCAGTTACCATTTCTGCTTGCAGTCTTTTATGAATTTTACTACTTTGGGTGTCTCATATAAGTGGCTGTTGTGAATAATACTGCTGTGAACATAGTGTCATGGTATCTGTTCAATTCCATGCTTTCATATCGTTTGGGTAGATACTCAGAAGTGGAATTGCGGGATCATATCACAGTTTTATTTTGAAATTTTTGAAGTACCTCCATACTATTTTCTATAGTAGCTGCACCAATTTATATTCTCACCGAAAATGCAAATGGGTTTTAATTTCCCCTCATTATCATAAACACTTACTATTTTCTGTGTTGTTGTTTTTTTGCTTTATTTGTGTATGTGTATATGTTTGTTTTTTTTCTAATAGTAATCCTAATGAGTATGAAGTATTATCTCATTGTGGTTTGAATTTGCATTCCCCTAACGATTAGTGCTGTTGAACATTTTTTTCATATGCTTATTGTTCATTTTTATATTTTTTTGAGAAATGTCTAAGTCCTTTGCCCACTTTTAACTGAGTTTTTAAATTAAGTTGTAGAAGTTTATATATTCTGCATATTAATACCTACATATTAATATATCAGATAATTTGCAAGTATTTTCGCCTATGGGTTGCCTTCTCACACTCTTGGTATTGTTCTTTGAAAACTTTAATTCAAAGTTTTTAATATTCTTGAGTAGAGCTGTCTTTTTTTACAGATTTATATCACTGACTTTTTTTATTTTTGGTTAGAAAATGTGATTGACTGTTACTATCTGTAAGCTATAAAGCACTCAGCATGCTGGGCTCTGAACACAGCCAAGTAAAGACACTGAATTCAAAATCTATATGCTAAGGAGATAAGTAGCAAATGACTAAACTTGTTTTATAAATGTGGCAAAGTAGATTCCTGTTTTTTAAACTTGGTAATGGAAAGCCAACTAGGCAATGGAGTAATGAATATATTTCAAATGTATATCTTCATTTCTAAATAGGCTCAAATATATAATTAAAAATTTCTGGAATTTAATATCAGTTTTGTTTACAAATGAACAACAAAATACTCAACTATGCTCTGACTTTGAAACATGCTGAACCATACAGTCACTGCCACATTAACCTGAAGATATGTGGTCTATGTACTTTAGTTGATTTTCTGGTGTCATAAGACTGAAAGAAGATTTAAGCTGATGTAGTTTTGTTTTTTGGTGTTTTTTTTTTTACATTGAATTCCTTCTTCTAGGTCGATCCCCCAAGTCCCAGGGCTGATACTTTATTTGGGTCTTCTAGCAGAGACTGTGAAAGGGATGGATGGTCCAGGATGCACAATGGTAAGCTACTGGTTCTCTGTCTTCATTGCTTTATTGCCTTGGCTACAGTCAAGTCTTTCACTTGACATTAGTTAACAAAAAAACAATCTTTGCTGTATTGTTGGATGATATGGCATAGTGCTATTTTTTATAACTTGTGGGACACCCATATAGGTACACTCTAAAATTAATAGAATTTCTGTCTTGCTATAAACCATCTCCCTCTTTGAGAAAAAATATGTATTAACATATTAAAGACTGATTCTTCTAGTAAAAAACAATAACTTGATTTTGTTTTGTTCTGTTTAACAATTTCTAAATTTATTTGACTATGGAACTCTTTTCTCACCTTAACATATATTACTAACCTTGGGGAATACCGTAGTAAAAAGAGTTAGTTATAGGTTTTAGACAGACATTTACACATATATTTGAATATTTGTTCTACCACTTATTTACAAAGTGGAAGTTCTTTAATAAATTCTTAACTACTTTGATAATCAGTTTAGTTATTAAAGAATAAATATAACATGGTAAATGTTGCCATGTAAACTGCCCTAGCACACTGGACTTATAAATATCAGCTCTCATTATAATATATAAATAATACTTATTATTTATGTTTCTGAAAAGATAACATTCTTTAGGCTTAGTCTATAAGAATATATAACTTTAGTCCTAGTCTGAATGGTTAGATAAGTATTAAGTTCAGTATGAAGATGATTTTTATGAAGGTTAAATGGTATTGAATAATTAGGGATATTTAAGTGTTAATATCTATAGACATTGTCTAGTCAGCTCAACAAGCATTCACCAGCAGCCCTTAAGTTAATTTATTACATACCAACAAAGGCATAGAGAAAGAAAAATGAGAGAGTGAACAAAATATAATCATGACATGTAGTGAGCTCTAGCTCTTTCTAAACTGTAGTGTATAATCTCTTTTTATTAAGTGGGAAAATGAAACATTCTTCTCTGAGAACATTCAGTTTGTGTTCATTTATTTTGCTTTATTTTTTAGCACTAACAGGGAGATATATGTGGTAATAAGTCTTTTATACCTATAATGTCAGATTATATGAGATTGGGAACAGATATTATAATCTGTTTCTCCTCTTAGAAGAAATTTATGGGTATGGAAAAACAAGCTTTAAGAACAAGAAAATAAAAAAAATAATTTCAATATAGATGTTTATTTGGAAGATGTTTTTGGAAAGCACTTAAGTGTCTGATTTTTTTGACAGTTACATATTTGCCAAATTTCAGACTTAAAGAAAAGTTGAAGGAGTACAAAGACTTCTAATATACCTTTCAGAATCCACACACATTAATATTTGCTTTTATCTTTCCCTCTTTTATCTCTTTTTCCTCCTGTCTTCGTGTGTGTGCGCGCTGGTGCGCACATGCATGCACACGCACGCACGCCCGTGTATAAAATTTTGACAAGGACATCACTATGGAATGAATTGTGTCCCTTCAAAATTTATATGTTGAAGCTCTAACACCATTGTCATGGTATTTGGACACAGAGCCTTTGGGAGGTAATGAAGTTTAGATGAGGTTATAAGGGTGGGGCCCTCTTGTTAGCATTAGTGCCCTATAAAAGAGACACCAAAGATCTTGCTCTTCGTCTCTGCCATGTGAAGACACAGCTAGCTATAAGGCAGCCATCTTCGAGCCAAAACAAGAACACTTACCAGAACCTGACTGTGCTGACACCTGGATCTCAGACCTGCAGCCTCCAGAACTATGAGAAAGAAATGTCTGTTGTGTGAGCCACCCAGTCTATGCTGTTTTCTTATGGCAGCCTGAGGAGACCAAAACAGATATTAAGTTCTGTGGTGCAATTCTCAGAGAAGGAAATTAACAGTGATATAAGAACAACAACTAACCTATGAACCTAAATCAGATTTTGCTATTTGTCTCAATAATATCCTTATAGCAATAGAAATGCCACATCCTCTATAGTCCTCAGGTGCCATGTCTCTTTAGTTTTCTTTCACATAGATCAGTTCCTGAGACTTTTTTTTGTATTTAACATTGATAATTTTGATAGGAACAATGAACTGTTACAGAGTTTCTCAGTTTTACATTAAAGCTCTAAGTCCTTCCTGCTTAAAGCCAGGATTGGTCCTTTAGGACTGGGTCACATCTACACCTGTTGGGTGAAGGTCAAGTATGGAGAGAGGATGGATGCAGAGGCTCTCACTTATCAGACTGCTCCCAGTGTGAACAATGACTTTATACAAAGTGGGTTTTCATTTCTATTTTAGATAGTTGCTAAGGAAATGTTTTGATGACTGCCACATGTTTATTTTATCCCGCACTGTTAGTCACTACTTGATATTTGATTAAATTGATTATATATTACATCCATTTGGTTAACGAATCCACAATCTGGTGTCATTTTTGAGACAAAGTCACTTTTATTCTGTGTGCTCTTGTTTTATAATAAAGAAATCTATTATTCTTATATTTGTGGAAGTAGAAACTGGACTAATCCAAGACCTCAGTTCTATTACTTTTAGCTACACAGGCAGTCAGCCTCATGAAATGTAGAGTAGAAATAATAGTCTTCTGTACTGTATTAGTCTGCTGAAACTGCCCTAACAAAATACCATGGACAGGGGCTTAAGCAACAGACATTTATTTTATCACAGTTCTGGAGGCTGGAAAGTCTTAAGTTCAAAGAGCTGGCAAGATAGGTTTCATTCTGAGATCTCTTCTCTAGGCTTGTGGGAAGCTGCCATCTCACTGTGTGCTCACATGACCACTCTTCCTGTGTGCATGGAGGAAGAAATGGAGAGAAAGATCCCACGTGAACATGTGCGAGAGCCAGCTCTCTGATGTCTTGTTTATAAGGCCATTCTTTCTATCATACAATGCCTTTATGCCTCCTAATCATAGAAACAGAGGGATAGATAGTAGCAGAAAGCCAAGATGACACCAACTTTTCTTATTTTTGATATGAAATATTTATAGTTTCATTTGTACATCTTTTTTCAGATCATTTTCATCATAGCGGCTACCGACCCAAGGATTATAAGGTATGTGGTATAAATTACAGAATGATGATAATTAGCCTTGCTTTCAGGTAAAGCATAAGTCGGAGATTATCTTAGTCAAAAAATGCACTAACAATAATTGTCATATCATGAATGGCATACTGCAAGATACTTTACTAAACAAACTATGGAAAAATCAATAAATTAGCTATTATTAACCCTATTTTACAAATGAGGAAATGCATCTGTGAAAGATTAGGTAGCTTTCTTAAAGGTCAAACTGGCCTTTTTAAAGGTCAAATATTTAGTAAATAATACTGCTAGAATATAAGCTGCTGTTGTAGTCCCAACACTTAGTGCAGTGACTAGAAGTTAACTGTGTTAATAAATGTAATTCCTCCTCTCATTCACTTTTGAACTCAACTCCAGATTATCACTTACATCACTTCTTCAAAGCTATGCTTATTAATATCAATGATGACCTTCCTGTTGCTAAATCCGAAGGTTCATTCCCAGTCTTTTCTAACTTGGCATATCAGTAATATTTGACCCAGTTACTTCCCTTCCTTGAAATACATTCTTTAATTGACTTCCACAACAACACATTCTCCTATTTTCTCCCCTTCTTTTCTGGTCACTCTTTTGTCCATTTCCTTTTCATCTTCCCAGCCTCTCAGTAATGGAGTATTCCCAAAGCTCGGTCTTCAGATGTTTTCTTCGATTTACTCTCACTTCCTTGGTGATATCACCTACTGTCATATCTTTAAATACTATTTATAACTTTATCCTGGACTCTTCTGCTGAACGTCACTCTAATATGTTAGCTGGTTAATAGATTAATAGATAATGTGACAGTAAACATGTCCAAAACCAGTCTCTTAATATCTCACTCTTCTACCCTTCCAGTTGGAATGTTATAACTAATTCATACAAACTCAACTCTTCTAGTTGAATAGGCCAAAACCTTTGGTGCTATCTTTGACATCCAGTCCATTAGCAAATCATGTTGGCTTTCTCTTCAAAATGCTCTCTGCATCTGATCACTTTCCACCTCCATTGCTATCACTCTGGGCCAAGTCAGCATCCTTTCCTTTATTTTGTTGTGATAGTTTTCTAGCTGAATTCCCTGTCATTGACTTTGGCCCCTCTATTTACTGTTTTTAACATAGTGGCCAAGGGGATCTTATTAAATTTAAAAAAAGAAAAAAAAGGGCATTTTTCCTGCTCAGAATAGAAGCCTAAATCCTTAAAATCTATATTTCTGAACTCATCTCATACTGCTTTGTCCAGCCCTGCCATCTTTCTTGCTATTTCTACTATATCAGGCATGCCCCCACCTACCAACCCTCAGGATCTTTGCACTTATTTTTCTCTCTTTCTTGAGTGTTCTTCCCACAGACGTCCCAAGGACATCTTGTGGTCTTCACTAATGTCTTCAGGCCTTTACTCGTTAGGTCTTTACTAAGACATTCTCTTCTGTATGCAGTCCCCATTTACTCTCCTACTTGAAACTAACAGCTCCTTCCCTACCTATCCCTCCCATAGCAACAATCAGGAGTTCTTATCTCCTTTCCTGCTTTATTTTCTTCCCATGGTATTTGTCATCCTTTGACATACTGTATATGTTTATCTATTTGTTTTCATGTGTGTGTTTTTAAATCTATTTCTCTATTCGAATGTAAATTTTACTACTTGGGCAAGAATTTATGAATTTGTCTATCCTGGTTCATTCATTTGTGTCTCCCAGAACAAATGAAGCAATGAATGAGTATTAGGGTTAGAATTCTGTTCTGTTTGGCCTCATAGCTTAAACTAGGCTACTATTTATGTGTATTTGTCTTTTGTTACATATATATATATATATATATATATATATATATATATATATATATATAAAGGGGGATATGCAAATTGACCATCACACCATCACAAAAATGGTGGCGCCCAGACCCCTTAGCCCTGCCGGAGTTCCACAGTCCTTTCAGCCCAGCCAGGGGGACGGAAGGCACATGGTACGGCCAGACCCACCCTCAAACCCCCAACTGCCCAGGGCCAGCCTGAGGCACAGGCAAACCTTGGATGTCGGCTGTCCAGCTGCCCAGGGCTGGCCCGAGGTGCAGGAAAGCCTCAGATGGTGGCTGCCCATCTGCCCAGGGCCACTTGAGGCTCAGGTAACCAGGGCCGGCTGAGGCTTGTGCTGACAGCAGTGGCAGCAACAGAAGTGTGATGGGGGTGCCATCTTCCCCTGATTGCTGGGTTGCCTTCCGTCCCTGAGGGCTCCCGGATTGTGAGAGGGGGCAGGCTGGGCTAAGGGCCACCCCTTCCAGTACATGAATTTTCATGCCCCAGGCCTGCCTCTCTCTCTCTCTCTCTCTCTCTCTCTCTCTCTCTCTCTCTCTCTATATATATATATATATATATATATATATATGATATATTTATATATATATCCCTACCTGTACCTCACCCTTCCTCAAAAGCCATTATAGTGATAAGATTTTATAAATTTTAGACATGTGGAATGAACAATCCAGACGCATTTAATGTTGGTTCTTACAATAAGAATGATTGCTATATTCTGAAATTTACCTTTAAATATAGCAGTGGCATTTTAACTTTTACAAAGGATATGTGTGTGTGTGTGTGTGTGTGTGTGTATCATGTTACTATATATATTCTGTGTATACATATATACTTTTTTAAGCAGGTGATCAGGACACCCCATGGCATAGACTACGATGAGTCTTTGGAAAGGTGTGATGAGTATTTGAGCCCAAGGTCATGTAGCAAGCCTCGGCATTCAGCAAGGACCTTACTTGTACATTCAGCACCCTCAACAATGCTGAAGCATCCTCCAAGCCCTGTGTTAAATCGAGCTTCTCTCAGGGAAAGGTAATGCTTAGTCTCTATTTCTGAACTACTTTTTTGAATAATCATCACTAGAAGAGAAGGTAGCAATAATGTATGTGAAGTGATTATTTGTAAAAGTATAATTTGATTTTCAGAGCCTTGAATTGTTTTTGTTTAGAACATATTGTATATTATAATAGTGTTAGATACTCCTCCCCAACCCAGTGCTCTTGCAGTGAGTTTATTATTAGTGAGTTTAGTCATTAGGATGACTTTAATCCTAATTAAATACTATCCTATATAATAAGAGAGGAATATGCTAATTATCCATTACGCCCTGAGGCGTAACGACCAACCCTGTAATGATTGGATCACGGATCCGCAGGAGGGTGGGGCAGCAAACTACAAGCGGGTGGCAGAAAGCTATAGGATGGGGCAGGGCAGCAAGCAAGCAGGAGGTGGAGAGCTACAGGAGGGGGCAGGGCAGCAAGCTCTGAGGGGGGAGGCGGGGGGGGGAGCTACAGGAGGGTGGGGCAGCAGGTGGAGAGCTACAGGAGGGCGGCAGCGACCTACTGGCGCACGGATTCATGCGCAGGGCTACTAGTAGTTCATAAAAGTGAAAAATAGAGTTAGTGATAATTTGCTTTTAGTAGATTCATATGTATCTAAATATGTATAAAAATAGCATAGATTATATTTTTCTTTTGGTGATAATAATGATGTATATATTGCTGGTATATGGTAACTAGTTTCCTCAAATAAACTCCCTCCAACTCCCCAAGAGAATCTTAATCTTGTGAAAATTCTAGCTCTTCCTCTAAAAAAACACCTTTACAACCAAAATTAGCTGCTAGTTATAATTTGAATGTGAAAGAAATAATTTCTCTTCATCTGTTTTTTTTTTATTATTGTTGTTGAATCCAAGTTGGGAATTGTTTGCCTCTCTCACAAATAGTAACATAGGAAACAATAGCTGTCACAAATTAAAAAACAACAACCCACCCACCCCTTAGTATAGTGGAACTTCAGTTCTCAAACTTAATTAGTTCCAGAAGGCTGTTCGAGAAGCTATTTGCTCAAAAATCAAATCAGTTTTCCCATTAGAAATAATGGTAAATTGAGTTAATCCGTTCCAGACCCACAAATGATTCCCTCTTTCAACTTTTCTTAGACACAATACATTCCTAACACAATGTTTGAACTATAAATAAATACCTCTTTTGTTAAATTCATCAAACCACCCCCCACTAGCCTTAAACAAAGCACTTTCAGCACTTGTTCCAGGGGTGTCTTTCGGGTCAGCATGCAGCATCTTTGCTTGTTCATATATCACTGCTTCTGAAATGCTGGATAGATGTGGATAAGTTCTAGAAGGAAATGATGATTCTAATATTAAACATTACTTAACTATGACTTGAGGAAGGTTGAGGTTAGTTTTGAATTTATCTAAAACAATAAAATTTGGGGCGGGGGTGGACTTTCACTGAGGTAATACACCTGTGCTTTGAGTGTATTTTCTAAAAAATATATAAATTTAGTCTATAAAGGAGAATAAAATAACTATGGCATATTACTAGGAACAAAATCATTTTATTCTTTAGTGCACTCAGTACCACATCTTTAAATATGAAACATTTCTGATCTGGCTTTTCAGGTCACTCAGCAGTATATTTATGGATGTTTATACAATCCATTGGAATTTAAACTGCTATAAATGTAGGTTATATATATCCCAGAAAAAAATGGGGAGTATGACAAAACATATAGCTATAGGAATTTGTCTGGGTAAATAGCCATTAAAATTAATTAAGTTTTCTCTAAAATTGCTGTAAAATGCTGACTCCTTAATCATGTATATGAATAAACAGACGTTTAAAACTGTTATCAGTGACTCTAAGCAAATTAATTTTTTATTTATTGTGAAAGTTTTTTTTTGCTTTAGACGCATTTTAAAAAACACCTCCAATAAAGTTTCACACCATAAAATGGTTTTAATTTGATGTGTTACAGTTCAGAAGCAGTTTTCCCTCAAAGTGTAAATGTTAATATTATGGCAGCTTTTGTATTAGGATGTAGAATTATTACTAAAACCAGACTGCGAAATACTAATAAATCTAATTTAAAAGGAACTGATTTTCTTTTAAATCATGCTTACGGTTTTGATTTTTGTAAGTGGAGTAAAATATTGTTAGACAATCATTTCTTATACCACAGCACAGCCTAGTGGATCCTCTCATGGTATCTTTAAAGGTACCGTGGGGTCCTGTTGGAGCTACATATGGATCTCAGATTTTCAGGATGCAAACATATGTAGCAAGTAAGGTCTGCCAGGATATTTGCAGGGATGCAGTAATACTTCCATTTAAAGTGCAGGAGATTAAAATTTAGATATAGTTGATCATCCATTGTTGTTTACATTCTTTACAAGAGGTTATGTAAATCATTTATCTTGCTTAATATTTTATACTCTGAGTAAACATATAAAATTGTAACTTTAAGAACAAACTGGGAGATAAAAAGGCAAAGTTTCAAGCAACCCATTAACATTTTAGTACTCATCCTACCTAATAAAAGGGTAACATGCAAATTGACCGCACCTTCGCTATGCCTAAGCCACGCCCACCAGCCAATCAGGGCGAGTATGCAAATTAACCCAACCAGGATGGCGGCTAATTTGCATACACTGAGGGAGGGAGGAGTGAAGACTGAAGACACCATAAAAGGAAGAGGGAGGGAAAGTAGAAAGCAAGGCTGCTGCTGGAGGGAAAGTGCAGGCGGCCACAGAGGTGGGCAGCGGCGCGTGGCGGTGGCAGGCGCAGCGGGTCAGGGGAGCGGGGGGCGGGGCATGCCACAGAGGCAGTGACGGCAGCAGTGCGCGCGGCCACGGAGGTGGTGGCGGTGGTGGCCACGGGGTCAAGGCACTCAGTGGCAGCAGCAGCACGTGGGACCATAAAGCAGCGGAGGTGGGTGTGGCGGGGTGGGCGGGGCCCGCCACAGCCGGAGAGGTGGGGGGGTGGGAGAGGTGCCAGTGGCAGGAGGGAAGCCCGCAGGAAGTCTTGCAGGATTTTTCCTGCTAAAGGGGCCCCTAGTTCCTTTATAAAGGAATTATCAATGGCATTTTATGCACATGCACTATAATCAGATCTAGAAATTTTCATTGTTACTTATACAGCTTAATTATACTAATGCCAGTTTTAAGTTTGGTCAGGGATATAAGAAAGAGAAATGGTTGCTTTATTTCTTCTTCAACATTTTTAATTCCAACATTCAGACTCTAATAAAAGACATTTTTCTAACTTATTTTTCAATATTTGCTTTTTCAAAAATATGCTTACATCATAGTGGAGACTAGACAAATGATACCATCTGTACTGGGATGGGATCATTCAATTTTTATGTTCCCCTGTATTTTTTATTTATTTGTTTATTGAGGTATAACTGACACACAACATTATATTGCTTTCAGATGTATAACATGATGATTCAATATTTGAAATGTTCCCCTGTGTTCTGAAGGAGTAAGAACATGATTAGATTATAAACAACATTTTAATCTATTGTAGATATTTTGTTTCATTTCATAAAATGTTTTATTCTGTATGCAGAAAGGAATTTCTTCCACATAGTTTGAGTATGATTCAATTACTAGAAAATGAGAACCAATTTTAAATGCACTCTACATTGAATTATTGTTCTAACATGAAAATTTATATTCTTTATTTAGAGACAAAGCTTTAAAGAATTAAGTATGGAAATTGTTAGAATGGTCAGATATATGGGTATGTTACTACAAAAGCATGTCAAACTTTATTATTAAGTGTGTTGAACATATTGTGAGTGCTTAATACTATAGCTGAGAATTAACCTGAGTTTATATCTGCCTCTTATCCTTGGTTGGAAGAAGAAAAATGTTACTTAATCTTTATATGTTATCACATAGGGATAAGAAAAATACGACTTCCTCTGTCTGGCATTTGGAAAGATTTCTTTTTCTCACCCTCTGACTACAAGTCACCTTTGTTTTTTATGCCTACAGATTCCATTCTGATTGGTGTTCACCTTCAAACTGCGATGAGATCCATGACCGGGTAAAAAATGTCTTGAAATCACATCAGGCTCATCAAAGACATTTTTATGTTAGTTTCTAAAATATTCCCTTGAAGGCTTTTTATAACTGGGCATATAAACCACAACAGAATGCTAAAGTTTGCAATATTTAATCATTGGGAAGGAAAATATACAATCTTCGTATCTAATTTCCTGCCCGACCTGAGTAATGCAAAATGTTTGACACAGATCATCTGCACCATAAACAAAAATTAGGGATTATTATCTCATAGTCAATAAATAGTGACTTTATGATAATTTTTTCACATCCTTCAGAATACGGGAACTCTTCTTTTTTGGGCCAGTACAAAACAATTCCATGTCCTACCAATAGATTTGATTCTAAATGGTAGAATGAAGGAGAGGGTAAGAAAAAACATTTTGAAGAAGCCACCCATCTAATTTTTATGCTAATTAAATGTTTAAAAGAGGAAAAGAGCAGAGCAGATCTATCAAGTTTAATATTAGGGAACATCAATATGAGAATATTTTTTGAGATAAGGCAAAAATGTATACATGAGTGACAGTATGCAAATAATTACTATATTTTCTTTTTGTGTTTGATTCCTTTTTCATTTATTAGTTTTAAAAACAATTATCATGAGTGTCATGGAGGGCACTAAACTCAGTCCTGGAGACATAACTGTATTATGTGACATTTTATATATTTTGAAGCAGTCATTGGTTGGATATAGATTTTAGTCTGTGATGAGAACCTTTTATTGTGCAATGTCCCTCTTTATCTCTAGAATTATTCTGTTTCAGTGTGTTTTATCTGATGTTAGTATAGTTATAGCAACATTAATTTTTTGCTAATATATGCAAGGTCTATATTTTTCCATCCTTTGCTTTTTATCATTAAAGTACATATCTTATAAAAGCACATGAAATCTTTTTTCAAGAATGAAAATCCAGAATTTTTATGTCAATCGATGGGGCTTTCATTTGGATTAATAAGTGTTTTTTGCCATTCATTTTCTTTTTAACTAACTTGTTATTTATTTTTTTACTATTCTGTCATTGGTTGCCCTAAAGATTTCAACATGCATACTGACAAATTATTTCTTTGTTGACTTCCCCAATCATAGTAGGGCCTAAAAACATTAACTCTTTTTAATCCACCTCCTTTTTGTATATCTATTATCATGCCTTTTAAATTCTACATATATGAAAGAGACAAATTTTGTTTACTCATTTAAGCTCATATTTACCCTTTCTATTATTCTTCATTCTTGTCAGTAATTTCATGTTCCCATCTAGATTCTAGAATCATTTCCCTTTTGCTTGAAGAATTCCCTATGACACTTATGTTTATGTAATTTTCCTGGCTGTGAGTTCAGTTTTTGTTTGTTTGAAAGCATCTTGGTTTTTATTTTATGTAATATGGTTTAATTGGATATAAAATTCTAGGTTAGTAGTTTTCTTTGGCATGTTAAAGAAGCCATTTCATTATCTTCTGGCTTCTTCTGTCTCTGTTGAAAACTCAGCTGTTATTCCTTTGAAATAATGTGGGGTTTTCCCACCCTCTGCTGCATTTAAGATTTGGCCTTCAACTTTGTGTTTAGTAAGCTTACCATTATATACCTGCGTGTGGTTTTGTTGGATTAATTCTGTGTTAAGTTTTTAGAGCTTCTCAAACTTGCAGGTTACCTTTCATCAGTTTAAGGTGCAAGAACAAAACTAGCATGAATCTCTTTATTCTTATTCACAATTTCACAGTTAGAAAGATGGTTCTTACTATAGATCTTAGCAACCTCAGCATATGATTTTTCTTCTTTCCTTATTAAGTCGAGAGTTATACCTTTTCACTTAAAGGAAGCACTTTACTGCTTCTCTATGGTGTATCCACATTGCCAGCATCACAGGATTACTTAAACACAAGCTCTGGGATACTGCCCTGCCATCTGATAACCTAGACAGCTAAGTAAGCTACTAGCGGGCTAGTAGCATAGACAGTTTAGATGCACTGGACAAAGGGGTGACTCACGTTCTGAATGGAATGGAGTAGATGGCACAAGATTTCAACTCGCTACTCAAAATGGTATGCAATTTAAAACTCATGAATTGTTTTTTTCTGGGATTTTCCATTCTGCATTCTTGTACTGCTATTACCCAAGGATAAGTGAAACTGTGGAAATTCTGGACTATACTCTTCTAGAATACCTTCATAAAAAAACTAACTAGATATCAGCTTGAAAGAATTTGGGTCTAGTTTTCATATAAGACAGTGTTCGGCAAACTCATTAGTCAACAGAGCCAAATATCAACAGTACAATGATTGAAATTTCTTTTGAGAGCCAAATTTTTTAAACTTAAACTTCTTCTAACGCCACTTCTTCAAAATAGACTCGCCCAGGCCATGGTATTTTGTGGAAGAGCCACACTCAAGGGGCCAAAGAGCCGCATGTGGCACACAAGCCGCAGTTTGCCGACCACGGATATAGGAGAATGATATAATGGCCTGAGATGGAGGTTTTGATTTTATAGTCCAGTTTATTTGCATTCTAGGAGGCAGTATAATGTAGATCAAGTTAGATCTGGATTTAAGTTCCAGCTCTGCCTCTTAGTTTGTATCTTTGGCAAATTTTTAAGTTTTTCTGAGTTTCAGTATATTTGATGTGATTATTGACGGCTTAAAGACATCCATATAAAAAATACCTCAGTCCTAGATACCTTGTAGGTATGCAACAAATATTGCTGCTGTCCATCTTTTTCTGTATTTGCATGTGGGCAAATGGGAATGTGGATGAGGAATAAGGGGTGAATCACCTCTCTATGTCCTGGGAATGTATTTTCTGACACTGACAAGAATGATACATCTCTTTAAATGTTTGCTTGATCCATAGTCAATAAGTTATAATAAGATGTGATGTTTTGGCCTCTTTGTTTTTATATAACCTGACCTTTTTAAAAAAATAGACTACACAAGGACTCTTATAAGAGATGTGTATATGTTGAATATATACATATATCCTATCTAATAAAGAAGGAGTATGCTAATTGACCCTCACGCTGTCACAAAGATGGCAGTGCTCACAGCCAATAAGGAGGGAATATGCTAATTGACTGTCTCGCCCTCAAAGACGGCGGCACCCACAGCCAATAAGGAGGGGATAAGCTAATTGACTACCCCACCCTCAAAGATGGCGGTGCCCACAGCCACAAGATGGTGGTGCCCAGTCCCCTCAGCCTTCCAGCTGCCCAGGGCTGGCCCGAGGCACAGGCAAGCCTTGGATGGTGGCTGCCCAGCTGCCCAGGGCCGCCCGAGGCTCAGGTAACCAGGGCCAGCCAAGGCTTGCGCTGCTGGCAATGGCAGCAGCAGAGGTATGATGGGGTGTCGCCTTCCCCTGATCACCGGGTCACCTCCCACACTGAGGGCTCCCAGACTGTGAGAGGGGGTAGGCTGGGCTGAGGGACCTCCCTCCAGTGCATGAATTTTCAGGCACCGGGCCTCTAGTGTGTATGTGTATGTGTGTATATATATATATATATATATATATATATATATATATATATATATATACAATGTTGCAAAATTGAGTCTTAAACTCTGTTGGGAATAACTATGAAGGTCATCTAGTCCTTTTTGTTTCTCAGGGTAGAATTCCCCTCCATGAAATCCTTGATCTAAATGGGTATCAGTGCTCTGCAGTGATCTTACTCCCTCTTAAGACAGTCATTCTGTTCTTAGAATGCTTCATTAATTAGAAAGTTTTTCCTTATTTTCTTTATTTTGTCCTTTACTATGTCTCCTAATAATTCAACCCTTTGGTCCTTTCTATCCCTAGAGTTTCATGGAATAGCAAGCCTTGTTCCACACGTGTGTAGGAACCCTGTCTTAGTTATCTTTCTGTCCTCAGAGTCTAGAATAGTAACTACCCAGCTCAAAATACGGGTTTTGTTTAATAATCTAGGCTCAGATTTTTTAAAAGGTACTTTTTATATGTTTTCTTCATATATAAACATTTAAAATTTAGTCAACGTTTTTATTACAGTGTTGTCAAAAATTAATTTTTCAACTGTACTAGTATTTATAAAATTAAACAGAGTATTATCATTCTTTAGAATTTTTAAATTTAATATTTACATTGTTTTATTTAGTTCTTGCAACATATTTCTTGAGATTGAAAACATTACTTTTCTTTATTTCTTTCACTTTTTTGTAGTGTCTTTTGTATTCATGATAGCCAATTACACTTTCTGTGATAATAGAGTGAATGCTTCACTTTGTTGATTTATCAGACTAGGCAAAAATAAGTAACATCTAGTAGCTATATGCTACCTAAGAAAAAAGATCTAAAAACTAATAATAAGGAAAGATTGAAAATAAAAGGACAAATATATACCATCCAAGCACTAACTAAAAGAAAGCCATTGTAGCTATATGAATAGTAAACCAAAAATAAGGAGGGGGGGCATTAATAGAATTAAAAGAGTTACTTTGAAAGAATAAAAGGTTTTAATTCACCTAGAAGCTTTAATAACTCTAAATATATATTCACATTTTTTGTTATTCTTTTTTTTATTTTTTTAAAATATATTTTATTGATTTTTTACAGAGAGGAAAGGGGAGGGGTAGAGAGTTAGAAACATCAGATGAGAGAGAAACATCAATCAGCTGCCTCCTGCACACCCCCCACTTGGGGATGTGCCCGCAACCAAGGCACATGCCCCTGACCAGAATCGGACCCAGGACCCTTCAGTCCATAGGCCAACACTCTATCCAGAGCCAAACCAATTAGCCTTCTGTTATTCTTTTCACTTATTGTTTACATTTTTAGCAGAATGCTTTCTTCACAATTTCATGCTCTCAGCAAAATTTAAAAATTATTTTCTTCATAATCTATTTTCAGTTGATTTCTTATATAAAGTGAATTCCTTATTAACACTAATCTTTATAGCAATCTATTTATGCTTACAAGTTTCTTTTATTATCAGTTTTCTCTATTTTTATTCTAGTTTGAGTAGGTAATAGGGTATTGGCCAGTCAGTGAGAAAGATATTTGATACTAAATTACATAAATGCCATACATTAAGTTAATAATTACTATAAAGAATATAGTTTACAAAGCTATTTCTTTATGATCCTACTAGAGGCCTGGTGCACAGATTTGTGCACCAGTGGGGTCCCTCGGCCTGGCCTGTGCCCTCTCACAATCTGGGACCCCTCGAGGGATGTGGGACTGCCAGTTTTGGCCCAATCCCTGCAGGCCAGGCCGAGGGACCGCACCAGTGCACAAATCCACGCACCGGGCCTCTAGTATGCATATAAGATCTTTGGTTAATCTCTTCCTCCCCTCCTCCTTCCCTCTTCCTCCTGAGATTCATCAGTCTGTTCCATGTTTCCATACCTGTGCGTTGAGTGTCTGCCCCCTGGTGGTCAGTGTGCACCATAGCTACCGGTCGAACAGTGGAACGGTCACTTAGGCTTTTATATATATATATATTTCTTGTGCTCTTGAATGTGTCTGAACAAGCTACTTATACAAGGAGGAGTTGCCATGTATCTTGATTCCACATAACAATGTGTAAGATATTACTACACATCTTATTGCATATCTTCATACACAGTATCCTTTCACTTGTTGATTCAAGAAATATCTACTAGGTGTCCATTTTTTGATAAACAGTATTAGCAAAAATATAATAAAACTATGTTAGTCTTACTGAACAAAATAATAAATTCTGACTTACCCTTTTATTTCTTTCCTAAAATGTCCAAACATTTAATTCAATTTCTTAGAATGGGGGAGGAGGTGAGCATTTCCCAAAGAGACATGTGTCATTTTAATTATAAAATGAATTAATGAAAATCTTTATACTTTTCAGGATGAGAGAGACCCAGAGAAGGAAGACGAACTGGAAATGAAAAGAGGTCTTTTCTACAGAGACTATGCCTATGACAGTGATCCCGAGTACAGGTACGAACTTGGTTAATTCTCTTGGTCTTTCTCATAATTGGTACAAAAATAGCCTGCTGCTTAATCTGCTAGATTTGTGGGAAATTTAGACTCAAATTAGCAATTATTAATTAATTATTTTATATATTTAAAATATTTAAATATGAACAATCCTATTAAAATATTTTAATGTTTGCATTAAAGAAACTTTTCAATGAAAACAAATACAGTCAATGAATGGTGATGCTCTCATCCTATTTAAATTTTTAGTTTATTTGGCTTCTCTGCAAATCCACATATCCAGGGCTTATTTTATGCTTTATTTTATATCCATGCTAGCTGTATGTCTTCCATTACTTTTGACTATGAAATTAATTAGGAAGAAATCTTTTACTTCCAATACTTAGGGATTTGGAGGCTAGTATGGGGAAAGAATCTACTACCCATGTAGACTTCCTTCTCAATTTCATATTGCCTCTCTTTTACAAAGTTTTAGATAGCTGTGGTAGCCTTGCCAATTCCCAGGGTCCTGGGATACTCTTTCCTCCTTTTAGCACCTCCTATGTCTGTCTCAGTTCTCTTCAGAGCTCCTGGCAGCATTATCCTGTTTGAGCATAGTCCTAATTAAAGACCGGGCATAAGGTGATGCTTCATATAGATGGGAGTTGGCCATAAAAAAAGAGAAGGATAAAAGTAATTTGAACTTCATGCTTAGAATATAACTTGGCCTTTTATATCTGTGAATTAAAATTTTAGCTATGTTGTTGTTTTAAGGAATTAACTATTGATTTAAACTGTTTTCTGTTCGCTTATGCATATTTTTTTCATTTACTAACAGTAGGAATATGCTCAATATAAATGCTTTAAGTATGAAATTATAATAGAATCTCAATCTGAGTAATTTAAATTTTACAAATATATTTTTAAGTAACACAGGGTTGAATATAGTTTTTATTTTTTCTCCACTGGTCACTATCTGATTAATAAGATGTAACAAACAACCAAAAACTACCTTCAGTATTAACAAATGGAAGAAAAAATCTAAATAATATATAGACGTAAAATGTCCTGCATAACTAAGAATAAAGATAAGAGTGCTATTATGAACATTTTGTACATGGCCCACTTGTTCAGGAATTTGGCTGGGGTATCTAGCAGTTGAATTACTGGGTTGAAGTTGCATATTTAAGCTTACTGGATCATGCCAAACTGTTTTCCAAAGTGAGTGTGTAAATGTTTTTACTACATCATCACTGACACTACCAAGCTCTGAAATGGTAATACAGCCACTTCATGCCCTTTTTCATGGTCATTTATACAGTGTTCAGGTGGTAAGATTGGCTTCAGGCAAAATAGCAAATACATCTCTAGACAACTTCAAGAGTTCCTATTTCATAGTTGACAGTGGAGGTAATATCATGGAACTGATAAGTTAGGGAAGAAATTGTTTATGTGAAATGTGATTATAGATACATATATGAAGAAATATTTATATAATTTAATAGTCAGGACATATAGTTTTATATGGTACAAACTTCATGATTTCTAGCATGCCTAAGAGGTCTTACCTATAACAAGTACTTAATTTATTGAAGTAGGTCAGTGATTTATTTAAAAAATAGTAAACTTAGTCTTTGAAAAAGCTAGCATTTTATTTCTAGCAGATAATGTGGTGAGCCTAGAATTTAATTTTTTGTGATATTAAAATTATAACTTAGATACATTTTTTAAAAAGTGTTATTGAGCCTTCAGAAAAACTTGCCTTTTCTTCCCTTATCCCTACAACTATTTTATAGCTTCCTATCTGTTCTTTTTTTTCCCTTCAAAACTCTTAAAATAACAGTATGTCCCTGTCACTTCAAATATACCCTCTTCTGCCTTTCTTCCTGTTTCCAAAGGTGGTTCATGTTCAGTCTAATTTTCTGCTCCCCACTGAGGACAGCAGCAGCCTCGCACAGTAGAAAGGGCTCAGAGCCACAGACATGCCACCCCTTCCGTTCCACCACCTGCTAGCTGAGTGGTCGTAGGAAGTCACTGGACTTCACTGAGTCTCAGTGTCTAGTTACTAACTTCAGAGGATGTAAGTTAATATGTAAATACATATAAAATACTTAGTAGTTCCATGCCTCATAATTAATAACTTCTGTGTGCCAGTTAAGAACTACACTATGTACCTTACATACACTCTCTTTAATTTTTAAAACAATAACTGCAAAAATACCGTCAAGGAAGCTGAGACTCTGGATGATCAAATAAGTGGTCCAAGGTCCCCAGCCTCTAATGGATTAAATTCAAGTCAGTGCCAGGTCTGTCTGACTCGTGACTGGCCCCCGTGCACCCTCTGTGCTCTGCTTCACCACACCTCACTTACCTCTCTTCTCCAAATTCCTTTCAAACTCTGTCTCTCACACACTATGATTTTAGTGTTCTGTAATTTGTTTTCATGCAAATAATGTCATTCTTTAAAGGCACAGGTCTTACTGTCTTTTATTTATCATAGTCCAAACAGAGTATACACACCTGTGAAGTACGTCATCAGTATTTGATTTAGATAATTGTGCCTCTGGTCTAGTCTCACCATTGTAATCCCATGTATTCTTTTTTTAGCTCATGTCAGCGGCCACGAGGCACTCTCCAAATGGATGACGGTGAATACTGGTCCAACAGGGCAGCCTCTTACAAAGGAAAGTCCCACCGACCCATCTTTGAGAACAGCATGGACAAGATATACAGGAACTTATACAAAAAGGCCTGTAGTTCTGTTTCTCATACACAGGAAAGCTTCTGAGATCATCCATGATGAACTGTATGAGTGTCCATGTCAACTTCAATGAAAGCGTTTGATGTGATCAATATCTGTATTCCTTTCTTTTTTAAACAGGTGGCTCTCATTGAGTGCAGTAGTTAGACTTGAATACGTCCATTTCTTCAAACGGTACATTACCATAGGCAAGCCTTTTTTTTTAATCACAGAAAAGAGTGCTATGTTCCAAAAGTCAGAGCTCTGCAACACAATCACAAAGTCCAGTGTGACTGCGAAGGATATTGTCATGTTATCTCATGTCATCATCTGAAAATCTAAGACTGGATTCGCTCTAAAAATGTTTTGCCTTAATCACCTTGTAATTTTCTCTTCATGTACTTAACTGGTTATCTTGTCTGAGCAAGATTTAATTAATATTAACTCCCTTTTCTTACTAATGAGCAAAAAGATATCCTGTGCAGAAATGAATTTCCCAAGAGTTTTAACCAGCATTTTCTACTTTTTCCCCTTAGAAAAGTCTATTTATATTTCTTAACTCATAAGAAATCACTTTCTTTTTAAAGTTTTTATAATCATTCACTCTCTCTTCTCTAAAAGAACTTTCTAAGTTGCCTAAAATGCACAACAGTTATCTAGGATAGCAGAGCCCATGTGTGACCCAAAATCTGAATAACTTATTTTTAACGATATAATTCTTTGTCTGATTTTCTTCTAGAGCCATGTCTTTTGGTACAAATAGAATCAGAAAACAGCCTCTGTTAGTAAACATGTAGAGAGACTCATGGATTATATTGTAAACTAATTTATTTAAAGTTTTCATAAGTATCAAATGGCCCAAGAAAGTAATATCCTTATTTTATAGGGCACTTGGAACCAAAATGAAAGTAAAATATTATAGCAGAACTCTTTGTGGTAGGCACTGGAAAGTGGAAAGTCTGTTGGTTGATAAAATTAGCTCCTTCCCCAACCCCCAAACACACACTTGTGAGGCCAGCAACACTCTGAGGATAGGAAGAAATCAGTTACCTCACCTTCACAAGAGTGAACGGAGGGAAAGCAGAGAAAGACTTGGCTTACAATCTTGACGTTGACTCCAAGGTAGTGTTTTCTCATTGACTCTTGTCTCTTGTTAATTCTACAGCTATGATTTAAAACGAAAAAAAAAATGGACTTGAACTTCATTTAAATTGAAATTAACTTGTAAAAGTGGGTGACTTACTTTTGTATTAGGAGAAAATGTAATACTGGCAATCTAATAATAGTACTTTTTAATTTCATGTTAAGAATGTTTTAGTATGACTTGAACTTCTTGTTAAGAATATTAATATCATGTTAAGAATGTTTTACTAATAGTACAACAGTCTGTGATATGTCAGAAAATGCATCAGAGATAGGAGCCAGGAGTCCTCGGCTCTCGTCCTCTCTGCCATTATCTAGCCGAGTCTCTTTAATTCCCTGGTCCTTAGTTTCCAACAGCTATCAAGTGAAGAGAATGCAATAGGTCAGCATTTTCCGAACCAGGTCCTGTGGATCACTGTTTTAGGAAATGGTTGTAGAAATGTAAATACCAGTATTGCATTGGTCATATTAGTTTAGGAAAATTTGTGCACTATATTTACCCTCCCCCCCAACATACAGAGTCACAGGTAGGATGACAGGAGTGAAAGGGTAGGCAGTTAATGCTGAATCAGCAGTTGCAGGCTGGCGCTGGCCTGCTAAAACTCGGACATGTGGTCATCATAGTCATAGGAAACCCTAGTGTATTAGAGGCGCTAAGAAATGCTGGCATAAACCTGTTTTGCTCTAACATCAAGTAGAGAGTCTGGCACTTATTGGTGTTCACTAACTACTTATTGCAGTAACCCAGAATTTTCTCAACAAAATTAAGCATGTAATAGTATCTGTTGTCATGGCCATCTTTCCGCTCGTATTCTGTCTTCCTTAACCTCCCTCACTCCCTCTCAATGTCACCCTCAGGTGCATGTGGACACCAGCGGGGGAAATGCTGGACTAGGTACCCCTGGTATCAGGTTATATAATGACATTTTGTACAATAACCTTTTGACGGTTAACATTGAATAATGCTTTTAAAAAATTATATCCTCAGTGAAATGTCGGTGTGTGTTTTTTTCTTTTTTTGTGTGTGTGGAAACAAATGAAAAACTTCCCCATTTAAAAGTTGCTGCTTGTTAAAAAAAAATACGAACTTCAAAGAAAATGTTTTGCTATCATAGAATATCTCTCACCTGAGTAAGTACCACAGAAATTACTTATTGTACCTATAGTTGCCATTGACTCGGGAAGTGATGTTCTGAAGGCCATATCCTCTGATTAAACCTGACATCTCTCCGAGTCAGGTGCATATCTTTAGATACGTGGCTTCTGTGCTAAGTGTCTGATTACTTCTCTTCTCCTGGGGGAGGAGTGGTGTTTATTGCTATCCTATTACTGTGAATTCTTATGTTTATTGTCTTTAAAGGGTAAGAGCTTTAGTAATAGTTATCTTTTCTCATTGATAAAAGCAGAAAGGTGCAGTTGTTTATTATCTTAGCCTTTTTTCTATGTTTTTCACAGACTTATAGTAGTTATTGAATTTAATATGAGAGATAAACGGGCCTTCTTTCTTTCAATGTACTTTTACCTTTAAATAAAAAAAGGGGGGGGGGATTTTATAAAGAAAAATGTCAATTCAACTAAAAAAAATGAATCATTAAACTGAGTTCTCCCTGGTTCCACTACTTTTTATATAACCTTGTTAAGTCATTTATCCTTCTTGGAGCTCAGTTTCCTTAACTATAAGTTGCTGAAGGAGTTATTTAGAATGATCTTTAAATGTTCCAACATTTCTATAATTGTATAATTGATTAATGTGGAAGATAAGGAAGTGCTAGGAAACAGAGTAGTGTTAAATATTTGTGTGCAAGTTTTGGGGAGGAGACAGATATTCAAGAAAGTGCATTTTGCTGTATTTCTATGGATCACCTCCACAAAGGTACTGAACTTGAGTTAGCGAGACAAGTCAGGGTTCTTTGACTCTAAGAGCTTACCTTGACTATTCACAGAGGGTCAGGCAAATAAACAGTTGTGGTATAATATCTTGGGTTTCCTCATTTTTACTCTATCACATTCTTTGTAGGTTCTTATAGACAATGTATTTTTTCATTTTTGTATCATATTTGTAGCCCTAGCACCACAATCTGGGCATATCTTTAGTATAGCAACTGATAAACAGAAACTGAATTATCAATGACTTTCTCATGCATCCTTTTCTATTGTTCTAGGTTTGCCTCTGCATTTGTGTCACACAGTGTTTGCTGAGTAACTGCATGAAAAAATACAGGAAGGGCCACTAAAAACAACACAAAGCCTGACTCTATCTGGATATGAAAAATAAGATGTCCCACCCTGGCCAGGTGGCTCAGTTGGTTGCAGCATCATCCCATACACCAAAAGGCTGCAGGGTCAATTCTTGGTCAGGGCACATAACTTGGTTACAGATTCAATCCCCAGTCAGGGTGCATATGGGAGGCAACCCACTGATGTTTCTATCTCACATTGACATTTATCTATATCTGTCTGTCTCTCTCTCTGTTCCTCTTTCTCTCATTAATAAAAACATATCCTCAGGTGAGAAGGAAAGAAGGGAGGGAGGGAGGGAGGGAGGGAGGGAGGGAGGGAGGGAGGGAGGGAGGGAGGGAAGGAAGGAAGGAAGGAAGGAAGGAAGGAAGGAAGGAAGGAAGGAAGGAAGGAAGGAAGGAAGGAAGGAAAGAAGGAAGGAAAGAAGGAAGGAAGCAAGCCATGACAATACTGTTGCTAGCAGCTAGTTTATACTTGTAGCCAAAGAGATAAAAATGCCAAAGATAAGACAAAATCTTAGTTGTGCCTTGGTTGTCAAGTTCCTCAGATAAGAGAGTTAGTATTTCTGTGTGAAATCTATTTTTTAAAAGAGTACTCTTAAGAAAAAAAAGAAGTCGATACGACAACCTGCCTTTTTGTCTGTTACTTGGCTAACCCACTAAGGTATAAGGCATCCAGGTGACCAGGGCCAGCTCCTAAACTGCTGCTCAGAGGGTGATAAGTACAGGGTTAGGCAATGGACCAAGAAAGCAATTGCCTGCAATTGTTCCTAGAACCTTATGTTCCAATGGAGTCTAAATCCCTTCTATGAAATGCAAATGTCTTGGTTCCCAAATGAGCCTTAAACACTTTTTTCCCAGTGTCTTCTGTCACTCACAAAGCCATACATCTTTGACTGAGGGAGTGAATCCTGTATCTTCCAGCATTCAGATGTAAACAACCTACTTAATCTAGAAACTGTTGCTCTCGATTAATTAAGAATTAGTATGATAAATAAGGTATTTATGTGAATATGTAAGCAAAACTGTCTCAATGAAATGCAGGTTTTTTTTTCACTTTTACTAATAATCTTAATCTCAGTAGGTTGCATTCAAGCTGTGAAAAATGACATAAATGAGCCTGTTGTAAGAGAATGTATCCTGCTCTAATTTGTATAGAATATGAATGTATGTGGGGTTTTTTGAGGGGACATTTTTTTCACCTCCTATCCCCACCTTCATGTCATCTTTAGTTTTTAAAACAAGAGAATTAAAAGTAATATTTATTAAAGATCACCATTTGTGCTTGGTGATTGACATACATTATCTTATTGATCTTCACAACCACTCTGAGTAATCTCAGTGTTATAGACTCAGTAACTAAGGATCAAACCGCTGTGGTTGGCCAGTCAATGGTAAACTTGGATTTGCATCTCACCCCAGCTCTGCCTCTCAACCAGATAAGTGGTTTAAAAAAATCAGCTTGTTATAGTTCATAGGTTTTTAAATGATGGAGCTAGTATCTCTTCAGAGAGAACCTCAGATTACAATGCAAACTGAAATCACATTAATGCTATAAAATCTGGGGCAGATTTCCAACATTCTAACACTGAAAATGAAAGAAGAGATCATTTCGTGAACTAGGTTGGAAATCGGTGGAAGGGTATGAAAGGAATATCACTGAAAATGTATCTGGCTCGTGATTTCATGGTAACCAGAGTGGATTTATGAGATAGTGGCAGGTGAAGGATTCATGATGCTCTTTCTGTGGAGCCCTACTTACTCTCTTTGATTAACTGCACATTCCTGTAGAACAAATTTTTTTAAAATATATACATTTTTAATCCTCCCCTGAGGATATGCCTTCACTGATGAGAGAGAGAGAGAGAGAGAGAGAGAGAGAGAGAGAGAGAGAGAGATATGAAAGAAGCATCAATTGGTTGCCTCCCAAACTCACCCCCCAGGGTATCTACAGGGGATGAAGCCTGAGACCTAGGTGTGCCCTAATCAGGAATCAAACCCATAACCTTTTGGTGTACGGAATGACGCTCCAACCAACTGAGCCACGTGGCTAGGGCAGCACTACCTTTTTTAACAGCTTTATTGGGAGTATAATTGATATACAAAGAATTGTACAAATTTAATATGTACATTTTGATGAATTTGGACACTTGCAAACTCCTGTGATACCATCATCACAATCAAGGTAATTCAGTGCCTCCCAGAGTTTCCTTGTGTCCCATTTTGTTTGTGAATTATAAGCACCATGCTGTAAAGTATTCTATAGGACTTACTCAACTTATGTAACTGAAACTGTGTTATTATTAACAAACTAGAGGCCTGATGCATGAAATTCATGCACTCGGGGAAGGGGGTCCCTCACCTAGCCTACCCCCTCTTGTAGTGTGGGAACCCTTGGGGGATGTCCAAATGATGGCTTAGGCCAGCGGGGAGCGGGCCTAAGCTGTCAGTCGGATATCCTTAGCACTGCTGTGGAGGCAGGAGAGGCTCCCGCCATGGCCGTTGCACTCACCAGCCATGAGCCTGGCTTCTGGTTGAGCGGTGCTCCCCCTGTGGGAGTGCACTGACCACCAGAGGGCAGCTCCTGCATTGAGTGTCTGTGTCTGTGGTCAGTGTGCATCATAGCGACTGGTCATTCCACTGTTCGGTCGATTTGCATATTAGCTTTTTATTATATAGGATAAAAGTGATTTTAAACCCTTATCAGATATATGGTTTGCAAATATTTTCTACCATGCCATAGTTGACTTTGAATTATGTTGATTGTTTCCTTTGTTGTGCATGAGCTTTTTAATTTATTATGATTCCCCTTGTCTATCTTTGCTTTTGTTGTTTGTGATTTTGGTGTCATACCAATAAATCATTGCCTAGACTAGTATCAAGAAACCTTTTTCTAAGTTTTCTTTCAGGAGTTTTATAGTTTCAGGTCTTACATTAATCTTCAATTTCTTAGAATTGATTTTTGTGTATGGTGTAAGTAAAGTAGGGGTCCAATTTCTTTTTCTTTTCTTTTTTTTAATGTGGCTATCCAGTTTTCCTTATACCATTTTTTGAAGAGACTATCCTTTCTTGGCATCCTTGTCAAAGATCATTTGATTGTATATATGCTGCTTTTTTTTTCTAGGTTCTCTATTCTGTTTCATTGCTCTCTGTCAATCTTTTTGATTTATTACTATGGCTTTGTAATTTAGTTTGAAATCAGGAAGTGTAATACCTCCAACAGTGTTCCTCTTTCTTAAGATCACTTTGGCTATTCTGGATCTTTTGTAGTTATACATGAAGTTTATGATTTTTTCTATTTCTATAAAAATTGTCATTGGGATTGTGATAGGCATAGCAATGAAGTGATGGGGATAGTGATCTCTAGATAACTTTGAGTAGTATGTACATTTTAACAAGCCACATGGTAGCTACAAAAGAAAACATATAGAAGATATACAAAAGAAAATGAATCAATGAATATCACTACAAAAGAAAAAATCAACCAAACGCAAAGATAAGAGAGCAATAGAAGATTAGAGGAACAAAGAATTAAAAAAACAGAAAAACAAAATGGCTAAAGTAAGCCCTCTTCTATCAATGATTACCATAAATGTAAATGGATTAAACTCCTCAATCAAAAGACATAGAATGGCTGAAGGGATAATAAACAAAGACCCAACTATATGTTATCTACAAGACTAACTTTATACATAATGACACACAGACCCAAAGTGAATAAATGGCAAAATGGTATTCCATGCAAATAGTAAACAAGAGCATAGGTGACTATAGTAATCTCAGAAAAAAATAGACTTGAAGTAAAAAACTGCCTCAACATCACTACATTTCTGTTTCAGTAAAAGTTTAAAGTTTAGCTTTCTGATTTTATGATCTAGTTCAGAAATAAGGTGAGAGAAAACCTTTAATGTCTTTGAACATATGTAATAGAATTGAGAATAAGCATATTCTGTTAGAGGCTCCCCTTTATCAATGAAACTCATTCTTCACCTGAGCTTTTGTTTGTGTAATTGATTTGTAATAAAATCAGTGATATATGCAAACAAAATAGTGAGAAAGTGTGCCGCGCCAGCACAGCCAAGGGTTCGGCGAGCCTGAGGGAGGGCCGGTGAAGGATAAAGAAAAGACAAAGAGAATAAGCTGGGTCTAGGTGGATCTTCTGTGCCTGGCTGAGACCACAGAACAGATCCAGAATGCAAGCTGATGCTTTATTTTATAGTCAGAGGTAAACAAGGTAGTGGTCACCATAGTTACAATGTTCTTGTAAGTTTCACTTGTTTTGGCAGCACTTGCTGCACCTCCCACAGCCCATTAGCTACCCAGGAAGGATCTAGGGAGTGTCATAAGGTCAAGCTTAATTATGCTAAGAGGGTTGTGCCCTCTAAGCTGGGACTTGTTTGAGACTTTGCCAGCAGGTCAGTCCAAGGCTTAACCCTATAACTGCTCCCTACGGAAGAATTTATACATATATATAAATTTTCAGAAAGTTCTATTTCTCACAACATTGTGAAGTAGAAAAATCACCTCTTCACAACTTTTCCGAACCTCATTTTTTACCACCTGTGAAATAGGGTGTTAATAAACATTGCCCTCCATTCCTCAGAGAAGTATTAGAATTGAGTAGGAAAATATGGACACTCTTTGACATACATTAGTTACTATCATAATTGCTTTTTGGAACTGATCTGGGAAAACGAATTTGCAATTTGAAAGATATTCCATCTGGTTCTAGAGTTGACCAGACCTCAGATTTATTTCCTTATATTTGTTATCTCTGTGTTACTTAACCTTTCTGAACTTATTTTTTCACTTGAAAAATGAAAGTTATTTTCATAGTGTTGTGATCATTTAGAGTTAATGCATGTGGAGCACCTCGTACAATGCATGGCATTCAATAAAGAGTAACTAAAACTAAAATTCTAAGTCAATATAGAGGGAGTATTCTGAAAGATCAGAGGATCTGATTGGGAGGGAATGGAAGATGAGCTGTAAATAAATATAAAAAAATTCAAGATTATTTTAAGCCATGAGACCAAGTTAGTTAGATTTTTGGTATGGCTCTTAAATTTACTAGTTATTTAATGTATGTAGGTTGCGTAGAATTATGGGAAGAGCCAGATATACCTGTTTTTGAATTCTGTACTGTGGTGGTATCTGAAGGTATGGAACCTTAATTTTATCATTCATGAAATGGGAATACCTACCCACCTAGGATTGTTACTATGAAACATATAGTAGGTAAATGAACCAAGTGACTAGCATTGTACCTGACAAGAGGTATATGCTTAAAAATGATTTAGTACCCTTACCCTGTCACTAATTGTTTTGTGCCTAAACCTACCCAGGCAGAGACACTGCTCAGCCCTTACCCTGGGACCCCTGTGCCTGTGGAAGAGGTTTCTGTAGAGTTTACAACTGACACTAAGTCATGATTTCAGTCTCTGAGGATGTTATCCTTTTAAATCTTACATTTGATGTCTCTCACTTGTGAAGGTATTATATTAAAAATAAAATTAAATTTAGTTTGAGGGTATATCCTGTCAAACCAGTTTTGACATAGGAAGTTGATTTTGTCTTTATTTTTAACTCTGTACCATTATATTTTACAAATAAAACATATTCTTTTGATCTGGGGGATGTGAGAGACGGAAGTTAGTAGATCATTCTAAGTCAATGGAGGTAATCCTAGAATATGTCAGCCAGAGGAACAGCCCTGTGGCTCTTAAGAATTTGGCAGGACTGTGACTGAGCAGTCACCACCTTTTTCAGAAGAGTATACTGTTTGACACCAGTCACAGAGGTCTGCGTACAGCTGTGCTGTTAACAATGGGGATATGTTTTGAGGAATTCATCTTTAGGCACTTTCATTCTTGTGTGACCATAGAGTGTGTTTACACAAATCTAGATGGTACAGCCCAAGGCACACCTAGGTTATATGATACAAGCCTGTACAGCATGTGCAAAACAACACGAGATTAAATCAAGCACAAGCTAAAATGATGCAGTTGAGAGGTGCAGTAAACATGAGATGTGCGAGGCTGATGCTGGCGTAACATGGCATACTGTTTTATAGCAAACTTTTTATTGTGAGTAGAAAGAGTTCAGTCTAAAATAATGATAAAAAGTATAATATAGTAAATACATTTACCAGTAACATAGTCGTTTACTGTCATTACCGAGTATTATTTCTGTGCATCACTGCATGTGCTGTACTTTATCTGACTGCAGCGTAGTAGGTTTGTTTACAGCAGCATCACCACAAACACATAATGCGCTTCATAAAGATGGCTACGACATCACTAGGCGCGATAGGGATTTTTCAGTTCCATTATGATCTCATGAGACTGCTGTTGTAGATTTGGTCCCTCATTGACCAAAACATCATTTATGGGGCATGACTATATACACTGTATTATGATCTCTGAATGCATAATAATCTGGCGACTCAGAGTATATCCTATATAATAAAAGGCTAATATGAAAATTGTCCCCTCGACCAGGAGTTCGACCAGCAGGCAGGCTGGCCAACCGCCCATGTCCCCTCCCCCTGGCCAGGCTGGCCGGACCCCACCCATGCACGAATTCATACACCGGGCCTCTAATATATATATACAGTATATGTGTCATATATACCTTTTTTAAAGTAGACCCATCTCATGTTTACCAGGTGATTCTTTACAAGTTTTAAATGAAAGATTTTTAAATTACATAATTTTTCTCTAGAGATCTCAACCTAAGATATAAATAAAGTAAAAATACATAAATAAAATGAAATTTAAAATGCATTTATATATTTTTTGGAAACTGGTAGCTAATCCTATATAATAAAAGCCTAATATACTAAGTGTCTGGTCATCCGGTTGGCCGTTCAACCAATCAAAGCGTAATATGCTAATGATATGCTAAGGCCACTCAACTGATTGCTATGATGTGCACTGACCACCAAGGGGCAGATAGTCGACTGGTCAACCAGTTGCTATAACGTGCACTGACCACCAGGGGGAAGACACTCTGACTTGGTAAGTTAGCTTGCTGCTGGGGTCCAGCCAATCAAGACTGAGCTAGACAGGCTGGACATGCCCTGGAGCCCTCCGACAGTCCCTTGTCCTTCCCTGGCCCCAAATGTGTACTGGTGGGGTCCCTCGGCCTTGCCTGTGCTCTCTCACAATCCGGGACCCCTTGAGGGATGTCAGGTAGCCTGTTTCAGCCCTACGGCAGAAAGACTGGTTGCTGTGAAGCACACTGACCACCAGGGGACAGACACTCAATGCAGGAGCTGCCCCCTGGTGGTCAGTGTGCTCCCACAGGGGGAGCACCGCTCAGCCAGAAGCCAGGCTCATGGCTGGTGAGTGCAGCGGCGGTGGCGGGAGCCTCTCCTGCCTCTGCAACAGAGCTAAGGATGTCTGACTTCCAGCTTAGGTCCGCTGCCCACAGGCCTAAGCCATCAGTTGGACATCCCCCAAGGGCTCCCAGACTGCAAGAGGATGCAGGCTGGGCTGAGGGGCCCCCCACCAAGTGCATGAATTTCATGCACCAGGCATCTAGTGAGTATTATATTTTATCTATTGCATCTTACTGTACATAAATTATTCATTGCCCAGAAAATAGCCTAGTGGTTAAATACACAGCTTCTGAAATCACATGCCAGATTCAAATCCCACTTTAACCACTTAGCAACTGTGTGACCTTTTCTCACCTGTAAAATGGAAATAATGGTGCCAATCCTATGGGATCAATATGAAGTTTAAATTACCAAACACAAAGTGCCTACAACAATGCTCAGCACATGGTAAGGGCTCCATGAATGACATTACTTAACGATGATGCTGTTGATGTATCTGACTCATTATCTATTGGACTCATCTGAAATGTATGTTTTCTGAAACAGTTGTACGTCCCTTTGCACCCCGTTTTTAATAATATTCTGTTGTTAATAATATTCTGTTTTAATAATATTCGGTTATACTGAAGAGGAATCTACCACTCTACTCAACAAGAACATGTTAAAAACATTTTGCATTTTCCTAAAGGATAGAAACAGTATGCTCCCCTGCTTCTCCTTTGTGGCCCAGCAGTTGTTCGCATATGCTATTTCTGCAACTGTGCTGCACAAAGAATGTGTTTTGGCATAGAAACTGCATAATTTGGAGAGCTTTTTGTTGATAATCTTAAACAAAAACAGTCAAACTCATTTCGGTTCCACTGGAAACCCAAGGAGGGGAATTGTTTTTGCCAAATGAGAGAAAAGGTGCCAGTTTTTGAATTAGGAAGTGTTTTCAAGTGTTTATGTTGAGAAAATGGAAGGAAAAGAACATTTGACTTCAGTGAATTTTTGTTGGGTAAACATTTAAAATCCTTGGAAACAATTTCTACTAATTTTTATGATAAATGGTAGTTTGTATTTTGCATAGGCCTTAACATTTCCAAGCATTTTTACATAAGTTATTGTCTCTCTCCTTAGCATGTTTGTGAATTATTTAGGGCAGGAAAATGTAATCTGCATTTTTACAAATGAGAAATCTAAAGTTTTGAGTGTCTCTTGCAGGTGACATAGTGGATGTGTAAGTGGCTGAAGTAGGACTTAAACCTAGATATTAGTATTTTCTCATAGATACTCTAGAACTTCTTCCTACTATTGTTTGATTTTCTTTAAGTATTAGATTTTAAGAGGTGATACTTGATTGTCAGTGATCAATTCACTTCTGTATTTGGAGGCAGCTTTTCTGATTCACAATTTTCATATGTTTGTAAATACCTCCAACCATTTGCTTTCCTGCTCCCTGCTCTGTCCTACCTGTTGACCAGTTCGCCTACTTAGTAACACATCCCTGCTCCACTGAGCAGCGAAGGAAATGACACTCACCATCCTGTGACTTGTCTGCAGCTCTCCCAGCAAGGCTTAGTCGTGAACTTCCATGGCGTTGAAAGAACTCAGGGGTCTGGTTACCACAAATGATTGGACTCAGGTGCAAAGCTGCTGGTGAAGCTTTGGTTGTGCTCCAGTTCAGTGGTTCCAAATCCTGACTGGTCAGAGTCGCTCATGTGAAAAATGGCTTTCTCACTCAACCTGCGGAGATCCTGCCTGAGGCAGACCATTTACCTGTGTTTTAAGAGTCTCTCCAGGTGATTGTGATGTTGGTCCAGGTTAGAGAACCCGGGGTCTGCCCCTATATGGCTTCCTCTGTAGTAAGGAGCATAAAGAGCATGTTGGGTTTTTTGTGTTTTCCTGATTTAAATTTCTCCTTTTAAAACATTTTTACCTTGTTAATTTCATCTGATTTTTTAAATTGTATTTTAGGTGCAAAATATCTTTATCTCCAAGGAGGATAATGACTGGTTCTTGATTTCCATATGAATTATATATCTTTTTGGTTGTTCATGGCTAACCTTTAAATACCAGGGTTTTATCTTTCTCTTTTCATCTCAACAGTTTTCAGGTCATTTATTTATGTATTCATTAAACAAGCCTACTATGAAGTAAATATGGTGAGTGGCATTGGGCAAATATAAAATAAGGCAAAATCTGGACCTCACACTTTATAATACAGTGTGTGGTAAAGCGTGAAGTGTATTGTGGATGTATACAACATAGTAAGTAACGGTATACAGAGATGTTTGGGTGAGCGCATAGAGAGCATGAAAGAGGAAGCAATCACCTAGTGAGGGAAGGAAGACTTCACAAAGGAATCAGCCTTTCATCTTAAGGGATGATTTTGCCAGGAGAAGAGAGTTGGGCATCAGAGCTTGCTCGTGCAAGCAGCACAGTGGACTCAAGGAACCGCGGGAAGTCTGGGATGGTTCCAGTAGGAAGGTGTGTGGTGAAGTTGGGGGCCTAAGATGAGGGTGGAATTTATGTTGAAATCACATTTCAACAGAAGTTCCTCCTTCAGACGCCTTAACTATAGGATTGAATTGTATCCTTATGTCAAAAGAACTACATGCTCAATAATGCCACTTCATTCGCATAGTGTATTAAGACCAAGGATAAGGGTTTTGTATTCTGTTTCTCATCTTTGAGCATATTTCTTTGAGCACTTGTGTGTCCAACACTGTAGATGACATAAAAAAATGATTCTTAAATGTTCTCACTGACTTTTCAGTTCATTTTAGCATGTGACATAAATACTTGAAAAGACCACAGAAGAGATACCACATAGGCATTCCTAAGTGCTGGAGTCTATGAGTAATAAGAATTCAAAGGTTGGGGAGAACCAAAGCCATTTATAAGAAAGAATTTCCTGAATACAGAGGAGGGGTGAGGTCAATCTGAAGAATGGGTTGGATTGGAATAGGTGGGGAAGGGAGAAAAGTACTTTAATTGTGGAAAATTGAGCAATGGCCTACAGGTGTGAAATGACAGGCTGACATGTGCTTGAGGGCACCACTGCCTGGAGCTAGAGTCTCCTGTAGGGGAGGATATCAGTGAGTACTGGCAATAAATATAGCTTCTAAATGAAATGAAACCTTTGAAAAGCCTAGCAAGAAAGGCTGTTCCTGAATTTACTTTTGATCCACCTTAAAGATCTCACATAAAACACAAAGCTCAACTGAACTTTAAAAAGTAAATATTTTGTGCTAGGAGAGTATTTCCTGGCATTAAGATACTTTCAAACACTAAAATCATCGCCAGAGATTTTCCAGCTTAAACTCACACTGTTTAAATGCTTTGGAAAAAGCTTCAGATAGTTTGGACATTTTTACCCCAAGGAAAAGATAGAAAAGTATAGCCCTTGGCCCTGTGTGCACAGAGCACAATTGTCTCATTTCATCTGCTGGACTCCGTGTTTCCTTCATTGTCTGCCTACTCAGGGAACGTTAGGGAGAATTCCTTCTGGCCTCAGATTGAGAATAAAGTTGCATACATAGGGCCACTATAACTCAGACATCAAAGGCTTAATATGAAAACATCTTCTGATAAACTTAAAATCACTGTTATTTTATATCAGCTTCTCTAGTTAAATATTTCAGCTTTAACTGGACTTTTCAAGTGTTATTTTCTTATTTTAAAAAGCAATAGTGCAAAAAGATAAAAAGACAAAAAAGCAATAGTGCACCACAACATTGGAAGATTTATATGTAGAAGTACTCATATAAAAGTAAAGACTTAACTTGGTAATATGTGTGTATAGTTTATTGCGATATTCTATTCATTTCTACAACGTTGTTAGTTTTTTACAAATTGGTTATCTTACTACTTTAATGTTAATATAAACACATTTCCTTTTCTAAAATGATGCATAAATGTATTTTTTAAGGTTGATCTAATGTTGCATGGATATCCTGTGGAGTAATTAAACCATTCCTCTGTGGTTGGGCAATTAGGTTGTTTCCTAATTGTGTGTGTCTATTACATACTAAAGCTGAGGAGAGCGTGTTCACACCGAAGGTAGGTTCTGTGATCTGCTTATGCAGCGTGCAAGCAGAAAACGGGGGGTATTGGGTGCCTCTCCCTCCCTGTTTGTTTGTACCCGAACTCTCCATTGTTTACGTACATTTTAGCCTCTATGCCATTTTCAGAAGCTTTATTTGTCTCACTTACTTTTTGGTTTGGATAAGGTTTAAATATAAAATCCATCTGTGGAGCATATTGTATATTCACATTGAAGGCTAAAACCCATTTTCAATTAAAACTTTGTTCAGCACTCATGGTTCACTTTGTCCTGTTTTTATTATGAAACACTTCAGTCTTCTTCCGAAAACCCATATGTCTTGTACGTTTCAAGATGTTCCTTGTTGCTCACGAGAATGAGTTTCTTTCTACCATCGGCTCCCGGCCATATGCTCCGGCTGTTCATCTTGCCTCCCTGCCTGGCGTTGGTGTAGGCAACATCTTGTACGCAATGCAAGTCAGTTTATCCCCTTCTCTTTAATAGGACTTGTCAGAAGTAGAATAGCAAACTGGACACATGGAATGGTTCTCAGGCTGGTTAGGTTATATGTGACTATAAAGGAGGTGGCCTGTCGAAGTTCCTAATGCTCATAAGACACAGAGAGAAAATGTGTCCAGGGAGACCTGAAGTCTTGCCAGATGTAAGTGAGTACAATGAAGGTACTATTGGTGCTGCTTGGCAATAGCACACACTGTCAATTGCAGTTCTGTATTGACTATAAAGCGGATGTGAAGATGGGGGAGGGAAAGGAGGAGTAAAAATCAGATTCTCTTATTTTCAGCAACACACCACCATGCTGGCATCTGAAAGCATTCTGCAGGATTGTCCACACCATGTGAGTGACTTTTGAGATAACGTGTGTCGTACTTCAAGTCAGAGATGAACTACTTGAAAAAATAATGATGTTTAAGTTGAATTTGACAGTGCTCTCTGACGGCATTAGAAAGTTCTTGCCTTTCCAAAATTAATAAAAATTGTCAGTCACAATAGGCTTGACATTCTCATAGTATAAAGTCCCTAAAGAGTAAAACCATCACCATCCTGACCCTGAGTTCTGAACCCCTGAATTCTTCAAATAATTGTTATACTTTGAATACTTGTTCTTTTAACTATTGACTGGAGCTCTAAACGTCTCACATATTTCCTAACCTCCCCAGAACAGAGGACACTGAGTGTATCTTAATGCCTGTTGGTGGCTCTGGTACCTGTATGGATGCCGCTCATTGCTTCAGCCGGTGTGAATAGGGCTGCTGAGGGGAGTGTGTGCCAGCCTGGCTGCCTTCATGCCAATCTGGCTCTGTTTTGTTCCGTTTTTATTTATTTATTTATTTATTTATTTTGTTTATTTATTTATTTTTAGCATTTATGCTACTTTGATGTTTGTTCTTCCCTTGCTGACAATGGACACATCTCATTATTTCAGAATTTCTTTTTCCTCTTAAAATTTTTGGTTTATGGTTTAGAGTAGGCTCGATCTAAATACCTGTCAGGGGCCTTGCAGGTGACGCCATCAACTGTGACTGTTAGGAGTTTTGTTTGCTTCTTCTTCCAGCTGGGTGGATGAACTCACCGTGTCCGCAGAGTGTACTAGTAAGGATAAATGTGGCTGTTTCTCCAATGTCAGTTGTCAAACATTTAAGGGTAAAATGACTTCGGCCTCTTGTTCTAATTTCATGTACTCTTTAATATAAGAGAAGCAGAAGTCATTGGGACTGCATCGGGGTTGCTTTACATGAGAATTTGCTGTGTCATACAACTTCCACCCCAGATTGATTAGAATGGGGTCTTGAATATGGCGTCACATAACCAAGATGCAAGACGTACTATTACGCCAACACGGACATTAGGATTTATTTTATTTACACTCATAGTGTTTTCTCTCTAAAATGGAAACCTTTACCACAACACAAATGAAAGATCTGAAATACAGGGCATTGTGTATTCTGTGCAATCATTTTAAAATAGGCTACTGGTTTCTTATTCCTTTCTAACACTTCACCCTAATTTCAATAAATACAGGGAAGTTTCTACAAACATTTGAGCTGGGCCTTACAGGATGCAGGGGATTTCAGCAGGCAGAGATGTATAGGATGGTGCAGCCAGAACAAAGTAGAGGAAGTCCTGGAAGTAGAGACTACCTCTCCTACCATAATTAAGTCTTGTAACAGCAGAGGAGCAGGCACAGCGCAGGGTAGTAAGAGCCCTCTAAGTCCAATCAGCCTGTTGGGGGAGCTGTGCACCACTGTGTGAGATCATGGCAAGGTGTTGAATCAGACTATGCTTCCATCTCCTCCTCTGAGAAAGGGAAAGTAACACCCAGCCCCAGGGCGTCATTCACATTGTACACAGGGTCCTGCCTGTCTCAGGTGGGTAGGGAGGGTTAATCAAGGTAATACATAGAAACAGCACGGTGGCTGGCACAGTGCTCAAGAACATCAGCTACTGTTACTCATGCAGCTACATTTTAAAGACTGAATCCATTTGAAATCCCTCTGATTTGTAAAGGTTTATGCATCTCTACCCTTCTTAAGCAATCTGTGTTCTGAGAGTAATTTGAGTACAAAGCAAGATGCGCTTTGCCTAACTTACTGGGCTTCAAATTTGTTGTGAAAGAAGTATACAAAGACAGAAACAAATAAACCAAAGCAAAAGAAAGCAAGCAAAAAATTAAATCCCTTCTAAAGGTTTTGAATGAGCAATTTTTTTGTCCCTGGTTTTGGTTCATTCAATCGGTGCCAATGCATAGAAGTCTCAAATATATTTATTTTTATTAGTAAAACCTGTCTTCTGTGGCCATCCAGTGTTTCCATGGGGAACTTTTTCTAGCACAGTTTTTGTGACCTTGAAGTTTACAGAGGTTTATTTTTCTTACCCCTTTAGATCCAGAAGCTGGGAAGTTGAGAATGGATTCACTGATTAGAACACCAGACCTCAACATGGGACAGCCATGAATTTGCCTGGAGAGTGAGAAACATGGCTAGGGGACAGTGATTATTACCAGACTCCCAATGTCAGCAAACACTTCAAGGGTGCGGCAGAGAGAGAATGAGACACACAGGGCTTAATGGTTTCTGCTATGAGGGTCTTTGGGCAGCTGGGATGGAATTATTTGCTGAACGCACAGTCGTTTGTTTGTTTTTTTTGTTACTTGTCCAACTGGATTGATTGGAGCCTGTTAACACTCTATTTTGTAAAACAGAAAATAGCCACCAGCCACTCACCAGTCCACAGGAGAAGGCAAAGGCTTGTGGTTTGGTTAGGAGTTGTCTGTGGAGATCGAGTCAGCAGACTGGGGGTGACAGTGAGTGCTATGACTAGCCAAGGTCAGAGGAGCGTGGCTGGCCACTTAGACCCCTCACAGGTGGGATGCGAACTCTGAGATGGAGTCGAGTGTGCATGCTGTTTATTAGGGAGGGCCCTGCATCGATCCCAGCGGGAGGAAGGACGCAGGGTTGGGCGGAGGGAGAAGGTGAGCTGTGACATAGGCCTGGTGGCAGCCTAGGCCAGGCCCTCGGGGCCTCGAGCTAAAATGGCCCACCAACGTCGTCTCACATTAGAGGAAAAAGCCTCATCTTTATACTTACTAGTCACCGGATATGGGCTGCCCTTGGAGGGGTGAGACCTTGGGAAGGTGACGGTGCAGCCGTGGGAATCCCTGACGGGCTGAAGGCTGAAGGCTGCCTCTCCACAGAACTGCCCGCAGCTGAGACAGGTCCTCTGTCCTCACTTCTCCCTGCAAGTTCTGTTATAACACGGGATCCAAGCCAGTTCCCAGAAGCCTGCCTGGACAAAGAGCCTCGCCCTCTCCCTTTCCCTTTCCCTGTTCCCCACAAAATAAAGTCCCAGGTAACTCACTATCCCAAAATTACTTACCCTCTGGGCAACACCATCACCTCTAACAAAAACATAGATCTAACGCTAGTTGCTAGTTCCGTGAGGCCGGCTGTTGCCTCAAGCAGGGATTATCAGGCTGTGTTACAGCCCTGACCTCTTCACCCAGCAGAGGACAGAAACCTTGCCTGTCAGGGAGGCTGTTCAGAGAAATCCTGACCTGGACCAGGAGGAAAAGGGGGCAAACTAGCTGACTCCTGAGACTCCTTCCCATAATGGATGCATAGAATTCTAAAACGTACGTGCAAACCATACTGAGAGGTGGGCCAGGGAGGGCGTTTGTATTCCAGTCAGGGGATGGAGTACACTGGTGGGTTTTTTTTCTTTTTCAAGTGAAGCTTGTAGATTTTATGTAAGATCACACACAGTAAAACTCTGACATTTCTGCTTTGTGAGTCTGGGCTAAAGCTGAGATTTGATTTTGAAATATGAAAGTAAACTGTAACTAGCTCCATTTAAGTATCTAGGATTTATATTTATATAGAACCTTTAAAGTGCTCCCAGCTTCTCACTCTGGAGAAAGAAGAAATTACAGTAATCTCACCTGGGGCTGGACGTCTAGAGAGGCAGCACTTCCAGGTTAATGGGAAACTGACACTCTCGCCCCGGCTTCTGAGCAGTGTCCACCCCCTTCCAACCAATGTGAACTCTCACACCCAGGGACACAGTCACCAGTCACGGGCCTCACAGATTAAATGGAGTGCTCTGTGCCCCAGCTCAATTGCAAATCACTTTCAAAAATATTTCTTCGTAGTATTTTTAAGAGCACCATTTGTTTTTAAACATTGCCCTTGCACAGTCCAAAGCTACTTCTTAATGTTATTATTGCTCCTGGCAAACCCATTTCAATTCTCTGAAAACATCTTTGCAGTGTTTTTCTATTTGTGCTGTTTCCACTCAAGTGGGCTGGCATGTGGCTGGCTTTCCCTGCACCCCTCCACTCCCACCCACCCCCAGCCCCAAGGGGACAAATGTAGAAATGAATCAGCACACGACGTCAGCATTGGAAGGCTTCTTGGATTTCATCTAATATAATTTAAACCTTGCACTCTCTTATTAAGGATGCCGAAACTGAGTTATGAATGGGAGGATGGGGGAAGGGTGTCACAGAGCAACTTATAGCAAAATTAAGCTAGGACATGAGCACCCTCAAGTCGTAAAGGACTCTCTTACTTGGTTTCCACAGAAGCAGTACATGAAACTAGATGCTAGTTTGTAGTTTATTTGGAAGGGGATCCACAAGACAACGCAGGAGAGAAGGGCATGAGACAGGGAAGGGAAGGCCGCTATTCAGATGTGGTCATGAGCAGGCTAACTGCGCGGCTGGGGCTCAGTCCCACGAGAACCTCTGGAGATGGTTTAGATCAAGCCTCTGAGTTGTCCCTCTTGATGGGCCAGGACTGGCTGTGCTCATCCACCTACTCCCTCCCGTTCGCCACTGTTTGAGGGCTGCTCCCAGGCTCTGAATTCCCAGCGTTTCCAGACTGTTCTCTGCAGGCAGCCAGGTTTGTCTCCAGCCAGAGAAAGCCCTCAGGGGAGAGTTGCAAGGGCTTCAGCAGGAAGTTGCCAACACAGGATTGGTGAGTGCCCGGAGACATAAGTGGGGCGGCCACAGCCGCTGCTACAGTGGTCAAATGCCCATTCTTTCCTGTCCCTGGGCGGTAAAGCTCCCTGCCTTAGAGATGAGAGGCATGATGTATAAGGGGACAGTGAATGGATAGGGTTGGTATTTGCAAATGAGTAAATATCCCTATTTTGTGGGAACCCTGCATGCACTTTTGCATGCCCTGTCCTTCTACCTTGTATGACTCCTCCTAGAAAACTCCTATTCATCCTCCAAAGTCCAGTTCCAATCTGACCTTTCCCGATTCCTCAGGAAAAATCAGTGCCCCTCCCTTTGCTCTGACAGCATGCTGTGCTCGCTCTTAACATAGCATGACTATGCGTGTCAGGCCTCCTGCGTGCCCCTCACCCGCTACTTACTAACAGTAGTAATAGTAGCTGCTATTCATTGAGCACTTTAATTATGTGCCAGGTGCTTTTTAAAGAACTTTATGTGACTTAAGTCATTTGATTCTCTCAACTCTATGAAGTAACTGCAATTGCAGAGAGAGAGAGGCTAAGCTACTTTGTCAATATGATATAGTTAGCAAGTGGCAGAGCTCAGATTTAGTTCCAGAAGTCTAGGTTTCCAAGTCCCTGCTCTGAACCATGGCAGAGAACAGGTTACCTTTGACTGGGGGAAAGCAGGGAGCCCAAGGACTGAACCCGGGGCATCTTGCTAGCAAGGCCCCATGCCCAGTGAGGAAACCTCACTCACGGGGAACCTGGAACAGGAACATGACACAAGCTATGTTTTCACAAAGATCACTCTCGCTGTAGGGCATCCGGTGAGTTGGAAGAGGAGAGACCGAGAACAGAGATAACAGTTAAGAGACTAGTTTGGCAATCCAGGGAAGAGGCGAGGAAATCCCAAGTTTAGCAGGGAACCTTGTCCCCGAGCGAGCCCCTGCTGACCTCCCAGCCACAGCCACTCCCAGCACGACAGGGCTGCCACTCACGGGTGTGCAGCTGGGGCCCTGCACAGATGCACCCGGGCAAGAGGGCATGGAGGAGTGGACATGCAGCCCAAGCTCTGGGTGCCGCCTGTGAACCCCTGGTGAGGCGTCACGTGCACCCAGAAGGCAGGGCACCGTTGCTCTCGCACACACAGAGGACAGATGGACCAGCCATGGCCCAGCCCCTGTGACCCTCCAATCCAGACATTTTCCACTACTTTTTGCTTCCTGTCTGTGGCATGATTTTCCCTCAGTTCCTCAAGGCCGTGGAGATGTGCACACGTTTGGAGGTGAGATGGGGAAGAGGCAGATTGGAGTAGTGCCAACGAGAGTCCCTTACCCCAGGCGCCCTGCCCCGAGCACCACCTGTCACCATGCTTACACCCCACCAGGCCCTCACTCCTGCGGGCCTGACGCCACCACGTGGAGCCCCCGGTGGAAGTGGAAGGTCCTTCTGGGTACATGCCTTCCAGAAATAGTTGACGGGGATTGGGAACCAGTGATGTAAGGGAAGGAGAAGGGGAGAAGGAAGGGATATGGGTGAGCAAAGATGCACGTGGATTTCTGCAACTTGCTCGCTATTCCTTTTCTCTTATCTTCCACTTTCTCACCTCAAGACACATGTTGAGTAAATGTCTCTGAAAAGACTCACCAAGAAGGCGACACAGCATTTTTGAGGTAGGACTTTAAGGCAATGCAATGGTAAGAGAGCTGGAGCCAGGAGACCAGGAGGATCCCGCTGTGTGGCCCGGGGCAGGCCCAGCGCTCTCTCTGGGCCTCCATTTCACCACAGGCCACGCATACAGGCTGGGTCAGGGGCTCTCCAGGTGTCCTGCGGTCTCAGCCTGGGTGGTCTGCAGTTTGGACAGCAAGGTGGGCGGCGGGCCTGTCTGTGACCGGCCAGGCTGGGCTGTGTTTCATGTCTCGGGTGAAGCCAGGTCCGCGAAGTCAGGCAAAGTAGCCCCAGAGGAAGACGTTGATGGCCAGCAGGAGGACAGCATTGATGTCGCAGACGCGTCTCCAGAGCGGCTCCTCCTCAATGCTGGTCAGCTTCAGCTCTAGCGCGGCCTTCTCTGCGGGGCTCAGGGCCGGCTCCCGGGCCCCGGAGAGCCCACAGAACCAGCCCCAGAGCAGCTTTCCCCAGGACCTGTGAGGGGCTGAGGGACAAAGGCCAGAGGGGGAGGGAAGCAGGAGGGAGAAGCAAGGCCAGGTCAAAAAGGAGAGTGATGAGAGAGCGGAGGAGGGAGAGAGAGGGGAGAAACCAAAGAAAAGGATGAGGTGCACAGAAAGACGGGGGCTGTGGAACAATCACCTTAGTCCTTCCTACTAGCCACAGCCTGGGTGCTGAGCTGGGACTCCACCGAGCTCTGACCCTGGCCATGCACCCAGCCATCGGCAGAAGCATCTCCATGGTGGTGGGCTAAGGGGTGAGGATAATGCTGTCCATCCCAATTCAGATCACACACCCACAGGATGACACAGTGGGGAGCATCACCCCGCCCAGGAAGGAGGCGGCAGGGGAGCCAGACAGACTGACGCAATGCTGTGGGTGGGGCACTGGCTGGAAGCCGCCTTGTGGGCCCCTGCCATCACCTCACTGAGGCCACATGCAGCCTGCTCAGCGTCTCTGAGCCCAGGGTCTTTCCCTCCCAAATAGGTCAGTGGCGTGTGCCCTGTTCTGCAGGTGGTTCTGTTCATGGAATGAGAATGCAGATTTGAGAGCACCTTTAAGAGTCACAGTGCTGAGCAGTGGGGCAGCCTCTGGGGAAAGCAATGCTCGGAATGTGCCTGAGACACGCACACAGCATCGCCAGCCTGGAGAAGGGGCTCGCTCTGTGGTTAAAAGGGAGCACATTTCATTGAAAGCTAAGTTTAGCCCTAACTGGTTTGGCTCAGCGGATAGAGCGTCAGCCTGCGGACTGAAGTCCCAGGTTCGATTCCGGTCAAGGGCATGTACCTTGGTTGCAGGTACATCCCCCATAGGGCGTGTGCAGGAGGCAGCTGATCGATGTTTCTCTCTCATCGATGTTTCTAACTCTCTATCCCTCTCCCTTCCTCTCTGTAAAAAATCAATAAAATATATTAAAAAATAAAAATTTTTTAAAAAGCTAACTTTAAAAGAATGAATAAAGAAAATAAATATTATCCAAGTTCTTTTGGATTAACAGTTAGTGTATTAAAATAAAATTCAAATAAGCCTTCCACGGAGGCTGAACCCAGCCCATTGGAAATGTTTTATTATCTTCACGGCTTTGGAATTGGCACTTGGTGAGTTCAATGTGACTATGGAGTCTCAGGGATACGAAGACCCTGGATACCATGCAGTCTTGTTCCTTCACTGTACAGAGGAGGAAAAAGGCTTGGAGACAGGAAGCCACCTGCTTAAGGTCACGTAGACGCAAAGTTGCACGAAGAGCAATAAGACGAATCCAGCTCCCAGAGCACTGAGCTCTATCATTGTACAAGCCGGTCCCAGCACTCTCTTTTGAGTCACTTCATAAAGCTAACCCTACCTGCAGCCTTGGGTGTGTATCCTTCTTTCGGATCTACTCTGCTGTTCTTAAATTTGTCTTTCAGTTCCTTTTCTTAGGACTCAGAAGTGTACTGCCGTTTCGCTTTTTAACCTGAGTACGGACGAGGCTTCCTCTGCCTGCAGCCTTCAACGGGCTGTGCTTCCTCCCCCCCCCCCCCCCCCCCGCCCTTGGCAGGGAAGGGGCTCTTGCCTCTCCCTGTCCTTTCCCTCCTCCTGGTGGGTGGGAGGGATTTCTCTCATTGAACTTGATTGACTCAGTGCCTCTTCTGTCCCTTTTGGGAGCAAGCCGCCCACAGGGAGCAGTCATTTCTCTGCTGCTCCAGAGAGAGGCTCTACCCTGGACCCGGGGCCACCAGGCAGGGCTGCCCGTGACCGTGCAAGTCTGTCTAGTCGTGGTGCTGAGCTGGGGAGAGTACAAGCCGTACCCTCCTTCCCTCTGGGAGCTACCTTCTCGGCTTCTTCCCTTCCTCTTTCCTCTCTCGGCAGCTGCCTGGCCTGCACAGAGCTGCGCTCTCAGACTCTTCTTCCACGCCAGACATTTTATGGGACCAGACCTGGTCCTGGTGGTGAAGGGATGAGAAGCAGTTCTGAGACCCTAACATCTGGCAGATGGACCACAGAGCTCAAAAAAGAGTTAAGGAGCCGAAACCGGTTTGGCTCAGTGGATAGAGCGTCGGCCTTTGGACTCAAGGGTCCCAGGTTTGATTCCGGTCAAGGGCATGTACCTTGGTTGTGGGCACATCCCCAGTAGGGGTGTGTGCAAGAGGCAGCTGATTGATGTTTCTAACTCTCTATCCCTCTCTCTTCCTCTCTGTAAAAAATCAATAAAATATATTTTTTAAAAAAAAGAGTTAAGGAGTTCCATTTTGCAAAGCAAACTTGGGGCACCAGATTAGACTAGGGCTGGTGACTTCAAGCTTTATTGGTGCTTATAAAAGTGAGCCGATAAAAGATTGCATTCCCCATAATGGAGAGTTTTTTAAATTGTGGATAGATTGGTCAAGAAGCTTGGATCTTGAAAATACAAAAAGCAGCTTGGATCTTAGGTGTCAGGAGAGCTCATATCCTGGAGGTTATGATGTTAATAACCTCTAGGCAAGTGGCTGTTTCTGTAGAGTCAGTGTCCTGAGCAAAGCTGAAGGGCTCAAGCTTGGTGGAGGCTTCTCAGGCCTCAGGGAAGCTCAGGACTCTGAGAATCTGGCAAAGACCTGGGAGCCAAGTGGCATAGCTGCCAGCCGTGTGGGGCCAACAACCGGGGCTTAGATAACGTTATCTATGTTTTAAACTTGCGGGAGTTATTAAAAGTTTGTCACACCAGTGGCTGGGGATGGAATGAAGATGCTTTTTGAAGCCCTGATGGAGCTCTTCCCTACCCCAATGGGCGAGGGCAGCCTCTGAAGGCACCCCAACCCCAGCCAGCACTGGGCTCCTCTATCTGAGGCTGGAAGTACATTTAGGACTTACATTTCATTAAAATTTTAACTCATCAGGGCAAGAGAAATTGACTTGGGGCTTTAAATTGCAAACTAATTTACCACTTCTAACATCAGTTTTTCCTTGGGAATTTTACACTTTGGGAAATCTCTATGGTGTCACTAAATCAGAATACCTTAATATTGGTATTCAAGCACACTGCAGGGAGGTCATAGACGCATTGCATCTAAACCAGCTACAGTATGTCTTATGTCAACTTCTGATTTAGACACTGTGTGGTCTTGGAGTACATTGAATTCATATATATTCTAACACATTTAGGAACAGACTGTCGAACCTCAGAGGGAAGGCAGGCAGGGGAGGGTGGGTGGGAAAAGATCAACCAATGAATTTGTATGCATATATGCATAACCCATGTACAAAGACAATGGGGTGATGAGGGCCTGTGGTGGGGGGTAAGGGTGGGCTGGAAGAGGTCAATGGGGGATAAAGGGGGATATATGTAATAGTTTCAACAATAAAAATTTTTAAAAAATAAAAATTAAAAAATAATAGAATCTCCAGGAGGCAGTATTTGTATGGCCCACCAGCAGCTCAGGAGGACACTGTGCAGACACATCTGCTCTCTTCCTGTGAAGATGACCATGCTTTTGTGTGATTCTAGGCAGATTATTAAGCACAATAGGAAATAAATAATAAAATGGGTGTGTTGGGGGATGAGGGGGGCTGTTTCTTTGCCATACCTGAGGCTTCCTTCCTGTGGATGGAACTCAATGTCACACCCTTTGATTTGATTTTCTGCCCTTAGATTCATTCAACCCGGGAGAGGAGAAGGGACCTCCCTGTTGGCAGGCTTGGGAAGGATAAGAAGGGCTCACTTGGTTCCCTCCCACCCTCCTCCTGGGCAGTGCCGTGCTCATGGGTAGGTGACAGATGGGTCCCTCTGTCTAATGCTGGGGTTCAGTGTCAGGAAGTGCATCTCCCCGTGGATATAAACCAGATCTTTCCACCTGCACTTTATCAGTAATGAGGGCAATACTTTGGCTCCCATCTGCCTTACTTGTCTTATTCCTCACATTGTTTTATAGCCATGTGGGAAAGGAGGAAAGATAGTGTATGGCGTCTTAGGGGACCTGTGGACCCAGTATCTGTCCCCATCACTCCTCTGTGATAGCACCCAGCACACCCTCAGCCTACCTCCGTGCTGCTCCGGGCCCTGGCTGGGGTTCTGGGTCCCTCCGCCTCCTGCAGGGTGCACGCCAGGTGGCATCTCCACCTCCGATGTCCCTGGTGTGTCCTCGTGGGCTTCCTTCTCCAGCTCAGAGCGGGGGCGGTTCCGTGTCCACCACGTCAGGCGAGCAAGCTGGAGGGAAGGGAGACACTGTCTTGACTCAGTTCCCTTTGAAGGGAAGTCACCCTGTAAAAATAGAGGGGCCCCTCCTGGGGGGAACCTCAGAGCAGTGAGCTGTGCCAGGAACAAGCGTGGGGCTGGGAGGCGAGGCTTGGCTATTAGCTTGGCCTCCACTTCCTTTGGAAACCTGCTCTGCCTGAGCCACGCCACGTGCTGAAAACACACCAAGTCAGGTGCAGGGAGGCAGGCACCCCATGACAAAAGGCTTCCAAGGTCAGGCTAGGAGTTGATTTCTCTTAAAAACACAATGCAATGGAGAGTCACTGCAGACGTTGGGAACAGGGAAGAGACTCTGAGTCCTGGGATTCAGAAAGAATTGAAGGGATCCAGCCTGGAGCCTGTTGCAAAAGTGAAGCAAGAAATAAAGTGAGCTGCCTCCCCTGGCTCACCTGTGAACGACACGCTTGTTTGTAGGAATTAGTGCCACCAGGGTAAAAGGTTGTAACCTCTAAGGCACCGCACAGGTAAGGGGTATTAATACTGATTTCCACTCAATGTTTCAGTGCCCAGCTTCTGGCATGGGCTCTGTTATGGGCTAGATTATGTGCCCCTGCCCAAATGCACATGTTTAAGTCCTAATTCCGAGTACGTCAGAATGAGACATACTTGGAGATAGGGTCTTTAAAGAGGTAATTAAGGTTAAATGAGGTGTTTAGAGTGGCCCTAATCCAATATGACTGGTGTCATTGTGAGAAGAGGTTAGGACACAGATAGGCACAGGGAAGGCCATTGAAGACAGAGCGGGAGGAGGCCAAGGAGAGAGGCCTCAGAGGAACGACCCTATAACACCTCCACCTCAGGCTTCTGGCCTCCGGAACTGTGACAAAAGAAATCCCTGTTGTGTAAGCACCCAGGCTTGCGTGGTACCTTGTTATGGCAGCTGGAGCAAATGAATGCTCTTTTGCTCTAAAGAAGAAGAAAAAAAAAGGTTTCAGAACTGAAGACCGGGCCTCATGCCCAAGGACAGGTAAATGGTCAGCATGGGAGAGGGGAGAACTCCCAGTTAAGCTCTTACTCTGGTGGACTCTGTTCCTTTTCTCATATATTGTTTCTTGACTCTTCAACCAATCCCTACCCATTCTTCTAGATCCAACACAAAGTGGCCTTGTCAGGAACTCTCCCAGGGGTGACTGCCTCTCCTCTGTGCTCAGCCTTGAGACCAGTCCTTCTGGTTTTCTTCTTAGTAGAACAACTGTTTATGTGGGTGTTTGTGCCCCCCATACACCCCCCTGTGGACAGATGCCATGGGAGATCATTAATCGTTGTAACTCCAACACAGGCCTGGCACACAGTAGATGCTCACTGAGTAATTTTTCAATTGAACAAATTAGTTTTCAGTTGGGAATTAATAACCCAATGATCTCCCTGTCCCTGGGACATCTGTATGGCAACAGGTAAGATCATCACCCAATGGAGTAAAACTCAGTGGTGGGCATGGGGAGGCATTTGGGGGGAAGGGGGTTAGCATGAGCGCTCCACTTGCCTCTTCCTCAGGGATGGGGGTTGTACAGAGGCTGACGGTGACCATGACGATGGCAGTGAGGCCACAGAGGACGAGGGCAAAGTAGAGGTAGTGGAAGTCCTTGAGCACAGCCGGCCTCTGGTCCACCTCCCCACAGGCTGGGGCTGGGTAGGAGAACTCCAGGATCATGCGCAGGAACCCCACCACCAGGCCAAACATGAGGCCCCAGAAGGCTCCCTGTGGAGAGAGGGCAGACCAGGGAAGGGTGAGATCCAGAGGGGAGGCCCTAGGAAGATTAAAACCACTCTGCCCCCAAATCTCTCCCCAACTGGTTGTTACTGTGTTTGCAAGTCCATAGGAGTGATTTAATGCTAAGGCTTTGTCATGACGTTAAGGCAGACAGAGTGGGGTATAGGAAATAACACGGGTTCCTGAGTCAGACGGACCAGGATTTGGACCCTGGCTCCATTCCAGAATAACGGATGCAGTGATTCAGCCTCGCTGACTCAGAGTTTTCTCATGTGCAATGATAGGAGAAATGAATAAGTACTAAGTGTAGATGCTTAATCTTCAAGCAGAATGGAATATGATTTTGTAATAAGCAAGGAATAACTTTCTGTTATGATAAATCAGAAATCAGTGTTGCTTCTATTTTTTTCATGTCTTTTGCCATATGAAGAAAAAGAAAGCTCTGGTACCTCCCATGTCTCCTTTATAACACTATTCAACCCTAACCTCTGTTTCCTTATGTATGAGTGGTATTTTTAAAATTGAGATGCCAATCTGGATTTCAAAAATTCTGCAATGAGCAGAAGCATCCATAGTTCAATTGAGTTTTGCTGTGCACCATGACTATCAGCAGGGAGATCGGACCTCTGCCAACAGAAGGCATCAGTGGACACCTTCCTTCATAGTCCACTGGGAGAGGCATTCCTATGATCTCCTTGGCCATGACCTTAGGCTCTCACATGGCTCCTGTGGAGTCCTGTCCATGACGTCCTTTTCTTCCTGACCCCAGATCTGGGCTGTATAGACAGCAGATCTGGGGTTTTTCTAAACTGTTCTGGGGAGTAATCAGGGTTATAGTCCTCCTACCTCGAGCTCCTCCCAGGCTTCTGTTAGATTTCAGTGCAGTTTCATGAATAACACGTGTGTAACACCCCTGCAAGTTCACACTTCATTTCATCATCATCATTGCTATCTTTTTGCCTACATATAAACCTTATAATGTTAGGGATGAAACAGAGCCTAGAGATCTTCTAGCCTGTCTTGAGCTTCCACACACTGTTCCTCATGTCTGAAATACTCTCCCTCCTCCCATTAATCCCTCATGTCTCAGCTCAGATGTTGCTTCCTCCAGGAAGGCTTCCCTGACCCACTCCAAGGCATCTTATAGGTTAGGTGTTCCTGTTCTTTACTATCCTAGCAGCCACTATTCTTTCTTTTTATTGTTAATTGAATTATATTTCCTCCTGTCTGGCCTAGTGATGGCATACCTATATGAACCTTGTAAATATAGCATCCCAGATTGATAAATGTGGGGTGTTTTTTTTCCTTCTACTAGGGTGCTGTTCTCAGAATGTCCACAAGAGAGCATTATTGCAACTAATCCTTCCTACGGTGCTGTTCTCAGAATATCCACAAGAGGGCACCATTGAAACTAATCCCTTACTAGGGTGCATTTCTCAGAATATCCACAAGAAGGCACCACGGCAACTAATCCCTTACTAGGGTGCTGTTCTCAAAATGTCCACAAGAGGGTACTGGGATTAAAAATGTTAGCAGAGTAAGTAGATGCTACACAGACATACTCCCAGGACCAAATTGGAATTGCAACTGAAATGCAAAAATAAATCCTGAATAATCAACTGAAGACTAGCTGGAGAGAACCAAGCATGGAAAGTGGAGACCAAATAGAGACTGGTAGGAAGGGCAGAGGCGTGAAAGGGCTGGACTGGCTCCCACAGACGGCAGCTGAAGTTCCGAGAGATATCTCAGTGGGGGATTGCCACTGAGAACTCTGGGGTCTAGTCCACAAACTGGGTCTCCCCCCATCAGAGAGCACCAGAACTGAGAAAGGTGCCCACAAAACACCTGGCTGTGAAAAGCAGCAGGGTTGCTGTCTGTTAGGGAGTGACAGCTGGATATGCAGGCATCCTCTTAAAGGGCCAATGCACAAAATTTCACATGAAGCCACTCTCTTTGTGCTCCAGCAGAGGAAGGGCAGAGTGGACTGAAGCTGTGTAAGCAGAAGCCAGGGTTGGGGGCTCTGGGGTTAGAGCTCAGAAGGTAGACACCCCGGTTTCCTGTGCTGAATCATTTCCTCATGCTGAGGAGGTCATCTTTCTCAGGTGGACCTTTGCTATCCAGGCATTTTTTGCCTGGGGGGAAGGCAGTTGCCTCATTCTATTGGGAAACCTCTCACCCCACAGTGTGGAGTTTCTGGGGCCCATTAAGAGATTGAGAACAACAATTAGCCTCCAGGCAGAAGCAATTGTCCCACACTGTTGGAAAACCTCTTTCCATGCCTGTGGATGATTGCCTGAGGGCTACTCAAGACCAAATGTAATCAGTCTGCAGACAGAGGTGGGTCTCTGGAGGCGCTGAGTCTTTGCCAGATCTAAGTAGTCAGAAACAGTGTTTGATATTATCCTGCACTAGAGATTGAGAGCAGATCTACCTAATACACATCCACAAGTCCAAACAGGCAGCCAAAATGGGGAGACAAAAAAACAACCCTCAAATGAAAGAAAATTAGAATTCTCCAGTAGAGGAGATAAATGAAATGGAGATAAGAAATTCATGTGATATAGAGTTCAGAATAATGATGGTAAAGATGCTCAATAGCATGAAAAAAGATATAGTAACTATGAAAAAAGAACAGTTGGAAATAAAGAATGATATAGCACTAATAAAGAATACATTGGAAGGACTACACAGAAGATTAGAGGGAGCTGAGGATCAGATCAGTGAATTAGAAGAAAGGGTAGAAAAAAATCACTCAATCAGAGAACCAAAAAGAAAAAATAATGAAAAACCAGAACAGCTTAAGGGAGCTGTGGGACAACATGAAACGTAACAATATTCACATAATAGGTGTACCAGAAGGGGAAAAGAGGGAGCAAGGGGTAGAAAACTTCCCTAACCTGGTGAAGGAAAAGTCACACAAGTTCAGGAGAAACACAGAGTCCCAAGCAAGAAGAACCCAAATAGGCCCACACCCAGATAATTAAAATGCCAAAAATGAAAGACAAAGAGAAAATCTTAAAGGCAGCAAGAGAAACACAATTTGTTACCTACAAAGGAGCTCCCATAAGGCTGTCAGCTGATTTCTCATCAGAAACTCTACAGGCCAGAAGGGAATGGCATGAAGTACTCAAGGTAATGGAAAGCAATGATCTGAAATCAAGATTACTCTATCCAGCAAGGCTATCATTCAAAATAGATGGTGAAATAAAGAGCTTCCCAGACAAAAAAAAAGGGGGGGTGGAGGGGGCTAAAGGAGTTCATCACCACCAAGCCAGCATTACAAGAAATGCTAAAGGGACTGCTGTAATGAGAAGAAATAGAGAAACCTCAAGATTGATCAATGTTTATTCAGTGAATGAATGAATCTAGACCAGATGCTATGGATGGGGAGGGGGCAGTTGGTTTGTGCAAGGTCACAGAGAGGCCAGGTTATGGCCAGACCAGCTCTCCTAACCTGTAGTGAACTGCTGTACTCACAGGCTCTGTGACCCTCTTGCAGAAGATGGCCAGCAGGAAGAGGGCAGTGACGGGTGGGGCCAGGTAGCTGGTGACAGACTGGATGTAGTCGAAGAGTTGGCCACTGTTGGAGCTTTGGATGATGGGGATCCAGAGGATGCTGATGACGACCAGGAACACCACAAACACTCTGCCAGGAGGGCACAGGGTGCTGTGAGGAGCCCTCGGGGTGGCAGAACGTGGGGTGGGGTGAAGGTGATGCTTGGGAACCAGGAGGAGAGATGGGGGTGGGGGTGGGATGCATGCTGTTGAATCAGATAATGTTAGGAGACTAAAATCCCAAAGGATGAGAGTCCAGAAATTTAGACTCTTAAAATCCCAGAATATCGGAATTCTAGAACCTAAGAGATCAAGGCTTTTTAAATAGACCTACTCTTCAGAGAGGAATCCGTACCTTTCACCCCACCACCCACCTCAGTAAATGACCTCTGGATCTTTGCTGGGGATGCCTTTCCTTCTCTTTTTCACCCAAATCCTGTGCATAGCATCCCCCTCCTCCAGAGTGGCTCCAGACTCCAGTGACTTCTTCCTTCTCTAAGCTTCTCCAACTCTAAGTGTCTCCTCCTTACATTGCCAGTTAGCTCAGAAAAGAGACTCCACTTTCATATCCTGACTCCCCCACAACTGATCCAGGCTCAGGCCCAGGTCCTCAACATGCACTCCATGTATGATTTCGCAGGTGTGTGACCAGGGTGATGAAACACTTTTCTTGGATGTGCTGAGTGCAATAATGTATATGGCCAGCAGATGGTACCAGAACCCCACTGGTTGATGAAATAAGTGTCTAAAACCTGGCAGTTTAGTGTGCAAATATCAAAGGACACTCTTTTAGAAGTCTCTCAGCACACCAGTCCTTCCCTCTTCTTTCTTCTCATTTTCTCTTTCTCAGGCCCCCACTAAAGCAGCAGTTACTCAATGACCTCCCTCGCTCATCCTCGCCTCTGCACTATCTGTCCTGCATCCAGAGTCTATGAGCAAGCAGGCAGTGGGACTCTATTGGGCAGCTGTGGGCAGAAGGCACTGTGGTGGAAGAAATAGTGCATATAAAGGCAGGGAGGAGGAAAAAAGCAAGTGATCTAATCTCAAAGACCATCTACCCAAAGCGGAGAATGAACACGTTAGTCCAGAAACTTGAGTTATTTATGGAGCTTTAAGTTATGAAGCAAAGATTTCAGAAAGGGCCCCTTAACTCTATGTAAACTACAAATTCTCAGCCTGGGGTGAAAAAGAAAAATTAGCCACCATTGTACTCTGAAAAGCATGAAACTGATTCCAACAAGGTAAATGCAAACTCTTTAGCCTGGTGTTTGAGGCTCTGCCTTCTTTGGAGACAAACTTTGTACAAATGTCTTCACTGATGCAGGTCCCTCATTGCATTACCAGTGTTTTGGCCTTTCTCGTTAAACTCTTCCACCCTGAGGGCAGGGCCATACAAGTCCTCCCTGTGTCCCCAGCACAAAGATATGACCCAAGGAGGACGTTCTGGGTGAGACTGATGGAGTAAGTTAAAGCCTTTCTGATATCCTGGATAGCAGCTGGTCCGAAAGACCTGGAGGGTGAGCCGCTTGCTAGCTTCCTCCCATTTATACAGTTATATGTTTAACTGTCAGCTTCTCTCCTTGACCCTGCTGATCAATTGCAAGAGAAAGCTGAACAGGCAGGAAAGAGTTTTTTCTCCTTGTTCTGGACGGGGAAGAGGGGCCCAGAGCAGGGAAGGAAGTACCTGAGGTTACGGAGGAAGATGGTGCTAGAACTAGGCGCTCTGACTGCCAGTCCAGGGCCCAACCCAGCCACACCTCCCAGGGCAACCCCGGCAGGGAGCAGAGGGGAGAGGGTCTGCCTGCGGGAAGGCCCCCCTGAGGACGGGCCAGCGCACCTGCCCACCACCATCAGCTCCTGCTCCGTTGCCTTCTTGCGGAAGCGCTGCCACACGTCAATGGCGAACAGTGTGCTGCTGCTGTTGAAGATGGAGGTGAGCGAGCTCATGAGGGCGGCCATGATCACAGCGATCATCAGGCCCCGCAGACCTAGGAAGAGACGAGGTCTCTGTGGACAACCGGCCAGGAAAGCCCTGCCGGGCACCATGGAGGCTGCAGCGCCCGCAGAGCCAGGAGTCTGGAGTGGAAATGGGATGGGGAAGGTGCTGGCTGAGGTTCCCACCCAGCAGATAAGGAATCCAGGGCTGGGCACTGGGCTGTGGCCACGCCCTGCCGCTGCCTGCTCTGTGGCCTTGGGGGAGCCATGGCCCTCCCTGAACCTCCCCAGGAAGGGGTGTGACAGCCCTGACGTCTCCTGTGGGTGTCAGAGCTGGCCGACACTTGCTAGTGGTCGCTGGTGGGAGGAGGTGACTGTTACGGAACGTTTTCAGCGTGTTCCTTTTTCACTGAATTGACGCCAGGCAGAGCCCTGGCCTGGGAAGCAGAAGCCCAGGCTTGTTTCCTGGTTCTGCAGGCAACCAGCTGAGTGACCTTTGAACTAAGTGAGTCCTTCATGTTAGGGCCAGTTTTTCCTCCTGCAGCAAGAGGTCGGCTCCACTGATCCCCGAAGTCTCTGCCTCTCATGACCAAGCCTCCAGGAAAATGACTGCTCACCCCGGGGAGGGACCCCCCCACCCGGCCCCACCTCCGGCCCCTCCTGCCCTTGGTTCCCACGGCCTGCACGTCTCCCTGGAAGACTCAAGGTGTCCCACACCGAGGCCAGTGTCTGCCTTTGGGGCCTCTGATTCTTCCTTTTATTAATAACTAGAAGCCCGGTGCACGAAATTCGTGCACTGCGGGGGGTTGTCCCTCAGCCCAGCCTGTACCCTCTCCACTCTGGGACTCCTGGAGGGATTTCCGACTGCCCGTTTAGGCCCGATCCCACGGGCCTAAACAAATGTAATCGTGGATGCTGGCCTAACCCCCCTCTCCTGACCTCCATTGCTCTAGGTGCGGCCACCACCTCTTCTTCACGATGCTTGTCTCCAGTCCTCCTGCATCTGAGCCCATAGGGGCCACCTTCAGCCCAGACTTCATGCTCTCTCCCAGCCTCGGGCCTTTGCTCATGCAGCCCCTCCATCTGGATGACGTCTCCCTCGCCCTCCAGCTTTGTCTGCCTGAGGGGTTCCTCAGGCCTCAGTTCCATGTCTTCTCCTCTGAGAAACCTGCCCCTACACTCCCCCAAAGTGAGCCAGGTGCTCCTGAGGGCTCCCCCAGCCCCACCGTGTCCCCACACTGCTCACACTGTATTGTGGCCTCTGACACCCTGAGTACCCTGGCGACTGTGTGGAGCCGGAGAGTAGGGGCCCGCCCTTTATCCTGCATCTCAGGGACCAGGGCTCAGAGCAGTGCCTCATGGACGCCTGTGTGTGTGTGTGTGTGTGTGTGTGTGTGTGTGTGTGCATGTGTGTACTGGGAGGGGATGGGCATGTGAACATTTTTATTCCCTCTCCCTGCCCATGTCCATCCTCAATGCAACCCCTCCTGGGCAGTGGGGATTGAGGGCGGCTGGAGGAGGGAGTGGCTGGTGGCCGGAGGAAACAGGACTCACCAATGGGCATGAGAGCTATGACCAGCTTGGGGTAGGCGATGTTGGAGCATCCCACTCGGGCCCCGCAGACTCTTTGGCAGACGTCAGGGTCCACGCAGCCCACCTCATCTGCAGAAGAGGTGATGGCAGGGCAGTTAGAGAAATGATCTAGGGCCTTCTCGGAAGGGCCTGTATTTGCCTTCTGACCCCACCAGGAAGTGTCCACTGGGGACTGTGCTGGGCCTGAGGGTCAAGGGCAGGTGGCTGACTGGGTACCAGGATTTACTATGGTAAATTTCTCTGCCATATACTACCCACAAAGCCGGTAGACTCGTTAGCTTTAGGCCTTATATCCTGATAAGAGGCAAATATCCTTGGAAGGCACCAAGAACGCTTTACTGGTCTTTCCCTTATAAAAGCAAGGCAGGATTTAAAATGACATTTGGAGGCACATTTTTCTACTGAAGTAGTTTGGACAACAAACGTTAATATACTAGTATATGTTCTTTTTTGTTTGTTTGTTTTAATTCATCCATCAGTTGCCTTCTGTATGTGGCCCAATAGGGGTTCGAACCCACAAACCAGGTATGTGTCCTGCCCGGGAATCCAATCGGCAACCTTTTGGTGCACAGGACAATGCTCAACCAACTGAGCCACACTGGCCGGGCACGACTCCATGTTCTTATCAAGGACTGTGCAGCCCCTGCCTGCCCCAGCTCTCACCTGGGTAGAGGGCCCGGCTGATCATGCCGGGCATGACGATGAAGAACATGGGCAGGATCTTCAGGTAGCCGCCCAGCACGGAGCCTCCCTTGGCGTGGGACAGACTCTTGGCGGAGAGAGACCGCTGCACAATGACCTGAAAGGCACCAGCGGAGGCCACAGGTGGGCTCTGACGTGGTCACTGCCTGTGCCCCTGCGGTGGTCCCAGAATAAGTCCCAACCCTCTGCATCCAGATGCCCAGTTTCCCGCAGGGAGCCACCCCACCGGTGGGCGGGGCCTGCCTGGCTGGGGCATCACCTGGTCGGTGCACCAGCACCAGGTGGCCAGCACCGTGAGCCCGAAAATGAGGCCCGGCCAGGGGATGTCCCCGCTCACAGGGTCCCGAAGCATGTGGAAGGCGTCAGGCCGGGGGAGGTGGCAGGTGGTGTTGGGGACTGTGGCATTGGGGATGGCTTGCCTGTACCGCTGCTCCAGGCCCGGGTACCAGCCCACCTCCTTAAAGCCTGTGGGGGGAGACCTCAGTGAGTGAAGCAGCCCTGAGCCCCAAGAGCCTGTCACAGGCCCCCCAGTTCCCAGTCCCGCGAGGAGTCCCTGGGCTTGGAACTGGCACGAGACGTGGAAAAGCGGGAGGGCTGTGGGGCTCCGCTGGTTTGGCCCTGAGGGGCATGTGGCTCTGTGCCCCAGGAAGTCCTGATCAAACCACGAGGTGACAGGAGCCACACTGGCTGAGAGAGGGATTTAGGGGCAAGGTGGGGTGTATTCAGTTCTCCTCCTTACCCAGAAACATGAGGACCAGGGCTCCCCCCACCATGATGACCGTCTGCAGGGCGTCCGTGTAGATCACGGCCGTGAGGCCCCCTGGGGACCCAAGGAGAGGGCTCATCAGTCAGCACCAAGGTGTCCTCTCTGTGCCCGCCCTGCGCGTGCCATCCTGGGGAGGCCGGAGAGGACACGGCGCCCTCCCAGCTGGTGGGCTCCGCCTGCCTCTCCCCGCACTGCGTGCTCCCCTCCGACCCACCTGCCCGATGGAGGCCGGTCAGTCACGGGTGCTCGGGCCCAGCTCTTCCCACCAACAGCCTCTGCCCCGGCTGCCTGGCCAGAGCCTGATTAATACCCCGAGTCTATCCCTCTGTGAGCTGGTAGCTCCACCAGGACGCCTCTCCCCCACCTGGACGCCCACTTAAATTCCCATCCGCCCAGGCCCACTTGGCCCCCGCGTCCCAGGAGCCAGGCCGGCGCTCTGCAGGAGGGGCTTTGTGGCTTCAGTCTGAAGCAGCCTGCAGTCTGGTCCAGGTGACAGTCCCCTCATCACTGCCCTGCTCCTGGGTACGGCGGGTCTCTCAGGATCCCTCAGGCCTCTCCTTCCCTGCCTCTCCGTCTGGCTCTTGCCTCCTGTCCCTGCCCTTGTGTGTCCCCTTTCTCTGGTCACTGTGCCTCCCGTCATTTCCTCTGCGTTTTCCTTCGAGCCTATACCTCTCTGTCTGTCTCTGTCATTGGCTCTTCCTGTTTCTCGTCCTCTGCCCCTCCCTCTAACATCTCTCTCCTCCAGCCCTTCCCACTGTGTCCCGGTGGCCTGGGCTTCCCTCTCCGCCTCTCCCCACCTCTATGTCTCCGCTCCGGCCCTGCACCCCGAAGTGACCTTCCCCCGGTCCTACCTGCGATGGTGTAGACGGCCGTCACCACCAGCAAGACCACCGTGGAGAGGTACAGGTTCCAGCCCAAGGCCATCTGGATGAAGAGGGCTCCGGAGAAGATGTCAGTCTGCAGAGACACGACCGGGAGGTCACCAGGCCCCAGGGTGTCACCTTCCCACTCAGCAATACCAGCTGCTGTCAGCCCCCCTCACACCCTGGGACAAGCCTTCAGCGCCCTGCTGAGCGGGTGGCGTGGGCCGTGCAGGCGCTGAGCGGCCATGGAGGTGTCAGAGCAGAGGCGGTCCCAGTCCATGACTTTCATGAACCTGTTACAGGGCTACAACATGGTGGAGGGCAGGACACATGGGTGGGTCACAGGACCCCAGCCTCAGTTCCAGTCCCAGAGCTGGCTCTCTGGGCAAATCATGTGACACAGTTTTGCTTTCTAAGGTTAGGTTGATGGAGAAAGAATAAGGACCTTTATTCTAAACTGTAACATTCTAGGCAATTAATGCTGGTACTGAATGAAGAGTCAGAGATAGAAAGATGAAAGAATGAATGGATGAACTCTAGATTGTGAGGTCTTTGAATGGAGGGACCTTTGAATCACTCAACAAACATCATCCATCTCTACCTATCATTGAGGGAGAGCATGCACTGAAGGCATATGGATTCATTCTTCCTTTCTCCCATCCTCCCTTCCATCCATCCATCCATCCATCCATCCATCCAGCAATAAGCCGTGCCCTGTACTCAGCATTTTCGGAGACAGGGTGGCCACACTGCAGTGTACTCACCGAAATCTTGGTGAAGATGTAGAGGATGAGGGACAGCACAGACATGTACACCTGGATCCTCTGGCCCCCAAATCGCTTCTTCAGATACTGCGGCATCGTGACCACGCCGGCTGCGATGTACACAGGGACGAAGACCCAGCCGAGGGCCAGCAGCAGCCAGGTTGCCTGGGAGAGTGGAGAGAAATTGGTGTTCATGTCCTGGATGCAAATGGACGAGTGTCCCCTATGGAGAGACGGTGCCATGCGGAGGACAGCCCTGAGCAGGAGGTAAGGGACCCGGGACCTGATCTCAGTCCTGTGGGCCCTCTATCTCCTCCGGGTCTTGGTTTCTTCATCCATAAAATGGGTTCTCCCAAGCACATCTGAGGGTCCTCTCAGGGCTATGGCCAGGGGTGGGATGGGGTTCAGACCCTCAGTATCCCTGAGAAGCCTCCGGGCCAGCTCCCTTACGTTCCATTCGAAGCCACCCACAGCAAGGCCTCCGGCAGCACCTGTCCCAGCCAGGCCGATGAACAGGCCGCTGCCCACATTGCTGGACATCAGAGATGCTCCGATCTGCAAGGCACAAGTGGGTCAAGAATCAGGGGTCAGTTTTCATCTGACTCAACCTGGAGTCTACCATGAGCTTCAGGAGCTGGGACGTGGCGGGGAGAGGGGTCCTAGACTCAGGGAATCTGAGATCAGGGGGAGGAGAGGAAATGGGGGAGCAAAGAGAAAGAGGGATGGGACTGAAAACTAGTGGGTGCCTGCTGTATACCAGGCACCATGATAGGCATTGTATGTATTTTTGTGTGCTAATACACTTGATTCCACAAAGATTTGGAGGGATGAGTATTAATCTTTCCAACTTACAAAGAAAGGAAATAATGTTAGGAAAAATAGACAGTGGCTCCAGGCCACCCAGTGAGAGTAGCTAAGTGGGAAAGAAGGAAGCCACGGGGAGCAGGTCCACGCAGGGAGAATCAAGTGTTGACTAAGGCCATGGATCTAAGGGCCCCCAGAGAGGAGGAAGGGGAAACGGAGGAGAGAGGACAAGCGGTCAGCTGATGGGGAGCCTGGGTCATAAGGGTCTCAGGATCAGCTCCGGGAGGCTGCTGGGGGATTTACATCTATGATTTCCCTCATTTTCTGCTTTTTATTTATTTTTTAAAAATATATTTTATTGATTTTTTACAGAGAGGAAGGGAGAGGGATAGAGAGTTAGAAACATTGATGAGAGAGAAACATCGATCAGCTGCCTCCTGCACACCCCCTACTGGGGATGTGCCCGCAACCAAGGTACATGCCCTTGACCGGAATCAAACCTGGGACCCTTCAGTCCGTAGGCCAATGCTCCATCCACTGAACCAAACCGGTTTTGGCCATTTTCTGCTTTTTAGTAATAAGCTGATGTGTCACCTTCTCAAGAAAGTCTTTGCTGGTCCCACTCCCACTGTCTGGAGGTCGGAGGCTTCCTGCGAGCCCTCTCGAGCCCCCCACACTGCCCCCCATCCCTCCAGCTCAGTAGTCATGCTGGCTGTGAGTCTGTCTGCCCAGCGCCACCCAGCTTTCTAGGACAACATTGTGGACCATGTCCCTGTAGGTCCAGCCTGCAGCCATGAGAGGGCGCCAGTGGACGCTTGTCGGAGGTGTCCAGAACAAGGTGGCTCAGGTGGCAGGTGCATTTGGACAGGAGAGAAGGAGCCCAGAGCCAGAACCCCCACCTGGGGCTGTTTCCTGGGTTCAGGTGGGAAATGCAAAGGAGACTTGGATGTGGGAGAAGGGGAGGGAAGAAGGTCAACTCACCGGCCACCAGGTCATGGACCGCCCCGCCAGGAAGTAGCCACCAATGGTGCCTCGGCTTGCTCGGATGGACGACTGGAAAGGAAGTGGCCAGAGGTGAGGGTTTCCTGAGATTCCCCAGCCTCTGCCCTCACCCAGATTCCCCGCCCTCGGCCCAGGCTCTGTGGACACAGAGGGGGGGACTGAGGAAGTGTTTTCATCATCTTTATTCTACACGCCCTTGGGGTGACCTGAGCCTCTCTCTGAGCCTCCGTGCATGTCTCCCAGAACCAGAACCAGTGTGAAGAACAAGGAGCCAGTGGGGTACGCAGCCCCGCCATGGCACAGAGCTGCAGGAGCATATAAATGATTGCTATCATGCACTGTGGTCCCCTCCCTCTCCTCCTTCTGAGATGTGTTTCAGAAATTGAGCTGGTGTCTCTGTCTCAGGCGTCCATAGCTGCAGGGAGACCAACCTGTCCCCTCCTTCCCACAGGACTCCTCCCTGGGGAGGATAAGTGCAAAGTTGTTACTAAGATGCTGCCAGGCCTCTGACTGGGTCTGGAGGGAGAAGCACTGAAGGAGAGGCAGGAAAAGGGAGGAAACTTAATTGATTGGTCACAGGGCAGTGATCGGCCGTGCAGGGCTGGTGATTGTTCCACCCTTCCTTAGACGTTCCAGTGTCACCTCTGGTCCGCGGGGTGGCCAGATGAGCAGACAAATTAATTTCACACATTAATAATGAGGCCCAAGTCAGGGAGCGACCTGCCCAGCCTCCAAGGAGTGGTGCGTCTCCCCGCTGGCCCTTCCCAGAGCCAGGGGTCATCTGTGTGGCCTGTTCTTCCTCCCACCAGCCCTGGGAGGCAGGGACTGTTCACCACTTTACAGATGAGGAAACCAAGGTCCAGAGAGGGATCTGCCTTTGCTACAGCCTCGTCAGTGACCACTGGGGCTCCAGTCACCATCGGCCTCGCAGCAGAGTCTAAAGGTGCCGGCATTTCTCTCGAATGCTTCCGTGATGACAGCAGCCCTTTATGGCTGCCCTGTGTGCCGGGCACTGAGCCAGATGTCACGGAAGGGTCGTGCCTGCTCTGTGCTGTGGTCCTTATTCTCCTTGTCCAGATGAGAAACTGAGGCTCAGAGAAGCTTCAGATGTTCCCAGGGCACGCGGGGATGCTGGAGTTGGATGTGAGCTCAGGGCTTGCTGACCTCAGAGCCTGCCTCCCTATGGCACTGAGGCTTAGGGGAACAGTGGACCCAGAAGGACCTTGGGGTCCGCCTGGCTCCCTCCCCGTGAGCACAGGAGCCCGGCTCCTTTAGAAAGCGCTGCTCCTTGCCAAAGCACTAACTAGTGGAGGGTGGGGCAGGCCAGGAGTCAAGCATCCGGGGAGTTGGGGATCTCAGCACGGCGAAGGGGGACGAAATGGGGATCAGGGTGGCCAGGGGAGGGTGGGGCAAAGGCAGCAGGTGCATAGAGACAGGCGGTCAGGAGAGGGGTTCAGGCCTGGCCTGCCTCAGGCTCGCTGTGTGACCTCAGGCAGGTCACACCCCTCTCTGGCTTCAGTCCGCTGCCTCTGAAAGGGGATTGATGAGACCCTTCCACCCCAACCCTGTGCTTCCTTTGCCCCCCTTCCTCTGCCCACCCCGCCCCCAGCTCACGGGCAGCCGGAGATGAGAGTGTGGCTCTGCCTCTCCTGCCGGCTCCCAACCTCCACAACTACTCACCCAGACCCCCACGCCCACAACGAAGACGAAGTAGACGACCAGGACCCCGATGTCGTAGGCGTGCAGGCTGGCCCCGGGGCCCGGGGCCGAGCTCGGAGCTGCTGTAGTCCTGACCCCACTTCCTGAGGCTCCGGGCCCCAGCGCTGCCAGCTCCATGCTCCTCCGTGACAGCCGCTCACCACCCGGCTGGACTTTGAGGCGCTCCTGGCTTCATTCCTTTCCTTTAATGATTAAACAGCACAGTGCCATCCGCTGCTGAGAAAGCTCAGCCCCACGGGCAGGTAAGTCCTGGCCACCCTTTCCCCTAACAGCCTCCTTCGTCCTCTGTGGGCTCTCTCCCTCTCCCCCTGCCTCTCCTTCTCCCTCTCCCTCTCCCCCCTCCCTTCCCTCTCCCCTCCTTCTCCCTCTCCCCCTCCTTCCCCCTCTTCTTCTCCCTCTCCCTCTTCCCCTCCCTCACCCTCTCCCTCTTCCTGCCCAACCACACACACACACACACACACACACACACACACACAGACACACACAGGCATAGACAGGCACACACATACACACAGAGAGACACATGCAACAAGGCACACACTCTCTCTCTCACCTCCCATTGGGAGAAGAGGAGGAGGAGGAGAGGAACAGAGTCTTGGAACCCTGCAGCTGGGAGGACTTTCAGAAGTCAAGTGTTCTAGCTCTTGCTTGTGTGGAGGGGAAACTGAGGCCCAGGGAGGGGCGGGTCACTCAGGGACATAAAGGCAGACAGAGCTGGACCTTGATCCAGGTTTCTTGGTCTCCTATATGCAACTTTCCTTCTGCCCAGCGGGAGGAGACCAGAGAGGAAGGAGCCTGCTGTGACCCTTGCAAAGCATCCCCCTCACCTGCTCCTGCCTCCAGCCCACCCAGGGGTCACCTTCCCTTCTGTTACCGTGCAGGACCCTGAAGCCAGGAGTGTGGCCAGAATTCACACCTCAGCCCAAGCTCCTGCCCACGCTGGGACAAAGGAGCGCTCCCGGAAAGAACACAGAGCACCTTGCACCCAGGGGAGACCATCTGCCCGTGACCCAGGCGGCCGCTTTCCAGTCCCAGCTGCGGGGCTCAGTGACCTTCAGGGTGATGGAGGGCCGGTTGCTAAGGGACTCTGAGCTTGTGTCCTCGGTCAGCATGGTCTGCGCCCTCCCCACCTCTCAGTGCTAGTGAGTGACTTCCTCCCATGCCCGCCCCCCAACACACACACCAAGGAAGGGCCACCCTGGCCCTCAGAGTTCCACTGCCCACATACAATGTCCCCCAACCCCATCCTCAGATGCCTGAGGCCGAGCCCCACCCCCTGCACTTCCCTCCCCTAGGCCAGCAGGATTGGGCCCACAGCAGCCATGAATCTGTCAGCTAACCAGGCGGTTTAGAATCCAGAGCCCAGGAAGTGCCAGGAGACAGCAGGAAAGGCATTGACATAGTAGGACTAGATATTGTGACGCCTATGCCCAGAGCCCAAGGCCTTGCTATATCAGTGAGCCCGGAGCCCCCACTTGAGGCCTCTCTGTTGTTGCAAACTAGCAACAGTCAGCAGCAGAAAGGGGCTGCCAGAGGCAGGCAGGGCTGGAGGAACAGCGAGAGAGTGGCTGTGATGGCCAATGGTGCGCAAAAGCATCTTTAAAACCGGGAACACAGGAAGAATGATGCATAAGACAGGCCAAATGGGGCGGGCAGACCCATAAATTAGGCTCCATCAACTCTCAGCAAAGGGCATTCACGGAAAGCAGCTGAGGATTCAAATGCATTGGCCCAGAGTCACCGAGGAAACATTAGTACGACCATCAGGGACTTCTATTGAGAAGGCACACATTGTGAAATCCAGGCGGGAGCAGTTCACGCCAAATGGTCTAACATTTTAGGCAGGTGTTGGCATTCGGCAATGAGGCCTCATTTATCCAGGAGCCCCTCTCAGAGAGCTCCCGAGACTGAAGAGTCGATCATGTAGTCATTCCTACCTTGGGTGAGCCCCTGTGGGTCCCTGCTCTGTGAGGCAGAGATGGTGACAAGAGCAAGGCCCAGCCCAGTGGGGAGCCAGATGGCTCACGGACAGCCACCTTCAGCACGTTCACCCACCCCTGTCCTTAGCTGGGAGCTCAGAGGAGGAGGAGGCAACAGTCCGTGTGAGGAGGTTGGGCAGGGCTTAGAGGGAAGGGGGTCCTTTGAGCCAGGCCTTAGAAAAGAGCACAACACATTTGGAAACAGCCCAAGTGCCCATCAGTAGATGAGTGGATAAAAAAGCCGTGGTACATTCACACCAGGGAATACTATGCAGCTGTAAAAAGGAGAGGTCTCTCACCCTTTGGGACAGCATGGAGGGACCTAGGAGGGCACCATGCTAAGTGAAATAAGTCAGTCAGAGAAAGACAAATATCACATGATCTTACTCATTTGTGGAATCTAATGAACAAAATGAATTGACAAACAAAATAAGACCCGAAGCATGGAGGTATGGAACAGACTGATATATCTGGATGTGGGGTTGGGGGGACGAGAAGAGAGAAACCAAAGAACTTATATACTTATATGTATAGTCCATGGACAAGGGCAATAGGGTGATGAAGGCCTGGGGGTGGTAGAGGCTGGGAGGAGAGGGGTAGAGGTGTGGGGGGGATGGGAGCTATCTGTAATACTATCAACAATAAAAAATACATTAAGAAAAAGAGTATAACAGCAGTGTAACAGGTTGGTAAATGGAAGTTTCTGCCAAGATACAATATCATAAAAGTTGAAAAGTGAGCAGCAGATCTACCCAGGAAGTGCTAAGAGCTAGACTAACAATTGTAGAGGCTCTATAAGGAGGATGTGGAAGGCTTTGGTAAACATTTATTTGGATAAAATCCTTGTGTTTTTCCCAACGGAAAAGGCAGAGAGTATGAGGGCTGGTTGCCCCAGATAGTTTTGGGCAGAGGGGCTTTGGAGAGCTTGGTGAGCATCCCGCTCAGTTGGGGTCACTGAGGGCGGGCGAGACTCAGCCTGGAGTAGGTAGTGGGACTGACTCGCTGCTTCCAACTGGAGTTGGTGCTTTGGGATTGGGCTGCACCTGGGTTGGGCAAAGAATGTGTAGATGTTTTTTTCGGGGGGAGGTGTGTGGACTAGATGTGAGCCACATGCACGAAAAAGACGGGGTGGGGTTCTTCTTAAATCCTGTCCAACGGGCTATCCGGAGGGGGCTTGGGCCTCAGCTGGCAGGACCTGGCCCTGAGCTGCTGGATTCCTGGGGGCTGTGGAAGAATGGGCGGGGCTGCAGTGCTGAGGCGTGGCTGGGCTGGGCTGGGCTGGGCCGGGGGCAGGGGTCCCCTGGCTGAGGGAGTCCTGACTGCCCCACCAGAGGGCCCACAGGGAAGGTCAGCCCGAGGGTGGGAGACCCAAGCGCCAGAGCCATCTCAGGAGCAGCCTCTCAGGAGCACATTCCTGCCCTTGACTTCTTACTCAGCACCACAGCGCCCGCCCGGGGTCAGCCTGACCAGGTGAGAGAGAAAGGAAACAAGCTGACAGCGTCCCCTCCTCCCACAGCAGCCAGCCCACCTGCGGGTGGGAACTATGGGAGGAGAAGTCTTAACCATAAATGACAGTAGAAGAGTTGAATAATGTATGGCACTGGGCTTTATACATTTGGGATCATATCTGAGTTGACCGTTTTCAGACAGAATAAAGCCCTAAGGGTGAGGCTTTGCCCAGGAGGTATGAAACGCTGACGATGCAGTGGGCCTCAGCCCCCGAGCCCATGAATCCTCACGGTGGATCTGAGTTTTCCACATGGAAGGAATCCCCCTCCGACGAGGCACCTGGGCATTTGGCAGCCTCCTCCGGCCTCGTGGGCCCAGGAAGAATCCTGGGCGGGCTCAGCTGTACCTGTGGCTACTTGCAAGTTCTTCCTGAAAAACCACTCTACCAGCCGCCTCTGAGCACCTCCTCTTCCAGAACAATGAAGGGCAGGGCTAACCTTCACCACCGAGTGTTAGGAGTAGCAGGTAGGTCAGATCCCACATATAATCGAAACTATACTGATGGCGTGATTGGCCTCATTCTTCCCATTCTGTAGATGAGGAAGCTCAGGCTCATTGGGGATGTCCCACAACTATGGGTCTTTGGGTTTGGAATTCAGGCCTGATTCCCACGAAAAGCTGTGCTGTCCCACCTACCCTTTCTCCTGAGCCTGATGTCTACGGGAGACAGAGCGCACAGTGCATCCTTCTGGAGCTGTTTTGCTCCTTCCAGTGGGGCTCTGAGCAGGGCACAGAGCTGGCGGGGCTGTGATAGGAACCCCGCAGGGGTCTGGGTTCAGGGGACAGAGACCTTGTGAGCCCTCTCTCCTGCCGCCCCAGCCCCCAGCCAAGGCTCCTTTGCTGGCCATGACTCTCGCTCTCAGCCTGCGTGGCCAGGTGACACTGTTTCTCGTTTTTTGTTGTTTTTTTCCTACCTGCCTATGCTCCTCTCAGTTGAAAACCAATGTTCCCACGGTCGGATCACACAGTGGGGAAGGACAGGGGCTCCACACGGACAGGCTGGACGCTCATTGCCAGAGGAAAGGATTACTCCACAGCAGAAGGAGGCTGAGAGAGATGGCAGCAGAGACCAAAGGATGGAGAAAAGAGGGAAGGAAAAGGAAGAGAGCTGCAGGCTCTTATTACTAAAGCTATGCCTGCCAGACCCATGACCCTACCTGTGCAGCCTAGCGCCCGGCCTGGGCAAACCTCCTGGGCCCAGTGCTCAGCGACAGGCCCGGCAGCAGCTCCCGGACTGGTGTGGCGCAGGCCTGGCCTCTGAGGGCTCAAGCGGAGGCTGAGGCCAGCCCTGGCCCCTCCTCCAGGGGAGCTGGAGAGAGGCCCTGAGCTCCCACTCCAGCCCCTGGGCCTTGGGTCCTGCGGGACAGCCTTGTCCTTCCACGGGTCCGTCCTGGGGAAAGAGAACTCGCTCTGGGCTCAGCGTTCCCGGGACCCCTGGAGGGGTTGGTGAAGACCAAGCTCAGAGTGGGCTGTGGTGGCTGCGGTGGCAGCCCTTGTCCCCAGGGACCTGGGCAAACAGGTTTCTCCAGACAGAGGGCAGGGCTGATGCCAGAAACGTGGCCAATGTCTGCAGCTTAGCAGAAGCCTTGGCATCGGGCCGCAGCTCATGCACAGCGTGACTGGCACCCATGTGCACACACATGCTCACACATATGACTGGAAGCTGGTCTAGGAAAAGCTGTGGGCAGTGGTGAACACAAAGCATTTTGAATCCAGTCAGGCTCATGTAGGCGCCTCTGCTCACGGCATCGGAGGGCCTGGAAGCTGCCGTCTTCCTTGTGGACGTCACTTCATGCAGAAGCAGAGCCGAGTCCAAGAGCGAACGGCAAGCCCACGGCGGCTGTAGGTCCGGCAGAGGCGCCAGGGGAGCTGTGCGCCTCCAGCACCTCCGTGATCCCTGTCCAGGGGTCCCTGTGTCTCCCTGTCACTGTGGGCCTGTTTCCTCTCTGGGAAATGGATGCCTGGAATTGTTCCTACAGTGCTGGGAACTAAACCATGCCGCAGCCCCCTCCCCCCACAGTCTTTGGTCCTAAGGGTCGGGGTGGAAGTGGGATCCAGCTGGAGCTGCGATTGAAAAGCAGAAGAAAGTGGGGGCTCAGAGTCCACAGGCCTTACTGTCAGGCCCGCCTGGGCCCACACCTGCCAGCACCCATCAGCCCCAGAGGGTAGCCTGCTTACGACCCCCCACCACCCCGCAACCTCAGTTCCTTTGCATATGAAATGGGGAGAACTACAAGGTGAGTGTGTGCAGCTTGGGCGCCTGGCCTGGCACGGTGGTACTGTCCCTCGGCAGCGCTGTGCTGTGATTAGCCATGTGGGAGAGGAGGCCCTGTGCGGCTCTGCACTGGTTTGCACCCTGAGACAGTCAAGCAGCTTGGAGACATCCTTGGTTCTGACAAATCCCAGAGCCCAGAGACATCCCAAGTGGGGTTGGCAGTGGACGAGGGGGTGTGGGCTTCATGCCCGCGTCAGTACGACCCCCCTTGTCACGTCTTCTTCAGGAAGCAGAGCTGGTGGACACCCCGACCAGGCTCTCCCACAAGCATGGGACCCTCCCTAGGAAGAAGAGAAACAGGCCCTGTTCTCTGCTGCTGTTCACACGAAATCGGCTGGGGAGACTCAGGGGCGCCTGGGGTCAGCGATGGGAGTCAGAGCCTGGGCTGGGCTCATGATCTTGTCCCCACCTGTCTATCCCGTGTCAGTCCTTCCCTAGATTCTGAGCTACATGGCTCCCACGCGTTCTGTGTTTCCCCATTATAACTCCTATGCCTGTGTTAGGATGGCTCATCTGATCCCCCGGCTAGTGGTGGGTCCTGGAAGGCAGGGGCCTCATCGGGTACGTTTCTATCCCTAGCACTTGGCACACGCCTGGCAGACAGCAGACCCTCACAAATAAACAAATGATGCAGCTTACATCAGTTTCCTCCTTCCCTCTGAAAATAACTCAAATGCATCCAAATTGTCGTCGGCAGAGCCACATACCTTATCTGAGATGATGATACACACCTCAGTTAAAAGTAGCTTAAACAAGAGAGAATTTGTTCATGTCGAAGTCTGAAGTTGAACAGAACAGGACTAGCCTGGTAGTTCACAACATTTTAAGGGTGCTCAACTCCTTTACCTCACTGCTCCACCATCTTCCCCCTCAGTGTTTAAAAAGGCTGCTCATGCCCTAACTGGTTTGGCTCAGTGGATAGAGTGTCGGCCTGCGGACTCAAGGGTCCCAAGTTCGATTCCGACCAAGGGCATGTACCTTGGTTGCGGGCACGTACCTTGGTTGCGGGCACATACCCAGTAGGGGGCGTGCAGGAGGCAGCTGATTGATGTTTCTCTCTCATTAATGTTTCTAACTCTCTATCACTCTCCATTCCTGTCTGTAAGAATATCAATAAAATAAATTTAAAAAAATAAACAAATAAAAAGGCTGCTCATACTCCAGCCATTGCCTCTGTATTTCAGTGTACATTTCCTAGAAATTGCACTTAGTCACATGGTCACTTCTAGCTACAAGGAAGGATGGGAAATACCGTCATTATTTTGGGTGGTCTCCACTCTGTCAAGAACCTGTATTTTACTTTTGTTGATTAATGGAAAAGAATGGATGATGGAGGATGCCAGCCATACTACACTTTATAGTCCAAATGCCAAACTGTTTTCTTACTGTCATCACCCATGAGCCCTGATTTAAAATTTATACCCCAAGCTAAAAGCTGGACATTCTGAATGATTGGCTTTTTATTTTTACTAGAGGCCTGGCGCACAAAATTCATGCACTCAGGATGGGGTGGGGGGCCCTCAGGCCAGCCTGCATCCTCTCACAGTCTGGGAGCCCCACAATCGATTTCCCCATAGAGGGAGGCCCTGCCCACCCAGCTGGGGCTCTACGATGATCGCCCCAAAGACTCACCTGCTACAGCCCACTGATTGGTGGCCTGGGCCTCCCTCTTTGGGGCGATTGTGGAGCCCCCTTATTGATTGCCCCACTGGCTGGTGGCCTGAGCCTCCCTCTGTGAGGCAATGGCCTGGCCTCTGACCAATCCCATTGCACCCGCCTTGGCTGGCCTGGCGCCAGTGGGTGTCATAGTGTGGTAGTCAAATGGTCATTCTGCTGTTCAGCCATTCAGTCGATTTGCATATTATGCTTTTATTATTATAGATTTCACACATTTTTCATTTTCTAATTTGTACATAATATACAAAGAACTAAAGATAATATTGTTTCATGTGAACCACAGAGAGCCAGGACTTAGACAAGAGAAACTTTCCACATCAAAAGGAGATGGAGTACAGCCAAGTGGTTCTGCCCAGTTATTCTGAAATGTCATTTTTACCAGAACTCTATGCTGACCATTAAAAGGTGCTTAGGAATCAGGGCCATTATCCCCCACTTCACAGTTGAAGGAGCGGAGGTCCTGAGATGCCACAAGTTTCCCACGGCCTCACAGTTAGTGTCTGCCGGGCTGAGGTGGAGCCCGCGGCTCCCAGCTACAAGGCTAGTGCTGTTCTTTCCCCTTGTCCTCCTGCCCCGGGCTGCCTGGGATCACGGAGGTGGTCTCCTTCCTCACAATTCCCTCAAGGACACCTGCTGTGTGTGCACTTGGTGCTGGGGACTCGGAGAAACCAGACCCAGTCCCTCTCAAGGACCCCCTGGTGTGATTTGGGAGGTCTGGTCCTTAAGCAGACTCTTAGCATACAGTGTGCTAAGTGATATGAGAGTTTTGAACACAGGCAGGAGACAGGCATCGAACCCTTTGAGGTGCATGACATACAATTAATTTTAGGCCCCTTCCAAACTCTAGTAATTGGTCTGGGACAGGAAATGGGGTTGGAGAAGTTGGGTTGAGTTCACGCCATAAACAAAGGACAGTCATGTTTACAACTGGCGTGGAGTGGAACAGCTGAGATTACGGGCTTTGAGATCAGGACATCCTGGAAGGCAAGTTCTCATCTCATTTTTCATGTGAGAAAACGGAGGCTCCTAGTCAGGTCACTTGTCCTAAGTCAGAATGCCAGCAGGTGGCAGTGCAGGCCGTGAGCACAGGTCTCCCATATCCAGGCGGGACCTCCCCAGCCCCAGCCGGGTGCTTTGTTTGGGTGGCTCTCAGACCCCTGGCCAGTGCTCACTGTCTGCCAGGCCAGCCCTGACCCGCCACCTGGGCTTCATTCCATAGCTAGGAGCTGGCAGGAAAATGCCCCACCGACTGGAAAGAGGTGATCTCACCGAGGAAACGATTGCCAAACTGTAATGCCTGCCAAACTGTGACACCCAGACTCCGAACTCTGGTCAGACTGAGACACCACCTGTCCTTTCCCTCCCTGCAGGGATTATCTCTGGAAGTTCACGCCCTTCTGCAGGGCTCCTGGCTCCCCTGCCTTCTGACGTGGCAAGTGTGATTTGAAAAAAAAAATTGCCTTTGTCACCTGCAGCAAGTAGAGGTGTGCTATACCTCATTGGCCTCAGAGAGCCTATTAGGTTTAAGGAAAATCATCTGACATGTCCTTCGATGATTTTCAAGCCAGTCACTGACTTCAACGTGGCCCTGATCAATAATGACCAATCAATAACTGATTAACCAATCATCAACTTTTTTTTAAAATATATTTTATTGATTTTTTACAGAGAGGAAGAGAGAGGGATAGAGTTAGAAACATCGATGAGATCAGCTGCCTCTTGCACACCCCCCACTGGGGATGTGCCCGCAACCAAGGTACATGCCCTTGACCGGAATCGAACCCAGGACCCTTGAGTCCGCAGGCCGACGCTCTATCCACTGAGCCAAACCGGCTTCGGCCAATCATCAACTTTTAATTGCTATCATTTAAAAATCTTAGACTGGGTATCCAACCTTGTGCTGGCCCTGTGACTGAGGGAAATTAAGTGATACTGGGCCCTGTACTTTAAAGAAATTAGCTGGAGAGCTCAGAGTTGGAGCAGAGAAGAGAATGATGGATTTGAAGTAAAACAGATATAGCTTTGAATGAAAACACCTCATCTTATTAACCATGTGACCTTAGGCAAGGCCCCTCACCTCTTTTGAGCTCAGTGTCTCCAGACACCTGGCTTGATTGTTGTGAATATGAAAGGAGAGAATATAAAACCTTTTGCTCACTACTGGGCCTATGGGAAGCACTCTCTCCGTGGTCACTGTCAAATGCAGGACAAATGCACACAATTATTCAAAGTGACATAGGAATTGAGAGAACAGAGTGATTTGTGCACGAATTCTCTTGTAAGGCCTTGGCTTACATGGAAAGGTCGCACTTTTCAGAACCTGCAGTACAAGAGACGGCCACAAGGGGGAGAACAAGGACAAAATTCAGGATCTTTCATCCCATTGTCCCTCTGGGCAGAGCCCATCAGGGGACTGTCCTTTCTTCCCTCCCTCCCTCCCTTGTCATGTTGTATTGGAGCTAAACTTCCACATACAATATCTGAAGATAAATGAGGGACTTACTGGGCTTTTTAATGTGAAGCAGAATGTCAAAAATTCCCAGTCATGGCACGCTGGAGCCAGTGTCAAATATCTCTGACTCCATTTCTCTCCTCTCAAACTTGAATTGTTTTTCAGGTTGTCTGTGTAACTTTCCCAATATCTTTCTGAAAATATGCAAATGTATACAGTTTCCTATATCTCTTTGAAATTTTTGGAAACTGTGACTATCTCTCAAATGTTCTGAAACTCCTTGAAATGCTCTAAGCTTCTGTAAATCTCTGAAATTCTAAGTTTCTATGTGGCTGGATTTTTCTGAATTTACCTACTTTTTTAAAAATTTCTTTATTGATTAAGGTATTACATATGTATCCTCATCCCTCCCCACTCATACCCTCACCCCCCTGGTGTTCGTGTCCACTGGTTAGGCTTATATGTATGCATATAAGTCCTTTGTGAACTTACCTACTTTTTGAAGCCACACATTCTTTCTGAATCTCAGAGACTCAGGCGTGTGTCCACCACAGCTCATTATCATTTCACTGAAGGGGGCTGGGCAAAGACAGGTGCTGTTCCTGACAAAAGCTCTCCCCCCACTCACCAGCTCAGGCTTTCACCCACCGCAGAGCCCTGCGCTACCCCTCCCCTTGCTTCAGAGGAAAGTGGATCAGCTCCCTCCCACACGGGAGGTTTCAGGGAGAATCGGAGCAAGAGGAGAGAGCCAGGTCTTCGGAGTCAGACAAACCCACGTTTGATTGTTCTATTCCTCACCTTACTTTTTGTGCAACGTTGAGTAAATCGCTCCTCCCCTTGCACGTCTCTCACCCCAAACTAGTTACAGTAATAGTGAGATTGAGGTCAGAGGATGGAGAGATTTGTGTGTGTGCTTCATAGAGAGAACCTGCGTGAATGAATCGCTGATCTCACGGCCTTGCGTTCCTCTCATCAGTATATCTTTAGAGCCACGGAGAATAACTTCCATACTCTCTGTTTCAGTGGGGACCACGAAAACTGGTGACTTACAGTGTGCAGAGGGACCCCTGGCTGCAAGTAAACCCAGTGATACCCTGGCTTTACTGGTGGGAAAAAGAGAATGTGTTTAGAATGTTTCAGTTAAAAAACATTGAAAGAACTAAGGAAGAGGGGAAGAGGGTGGTTTTTGTGTTACTTTCCCACCCTAAATGCAGATCCTGCTATATCTGTATCTCTGGTTATTTGGCTAGGGATAATTCCCATAAGTGTAAAATTGCTAGGCAAGTAATTTAAGAGAGGACTATGAAAGCCAGGGTTTTTTTTTTTTTTTAAAAGTATTTTTATTGATTTCAGAGAGGAAGGGAGCAGGAGAGAGACATAGAAACATCAATGATGAAAGAGAATCATTGATCAGCTGCCCCACACTGGGGATTGAGCCTGCAGCCCAGCATGTGCCCTGACCTGGAATCGAACCGAGACCTCCTGGTTCCTAGGTCAATGCTCAACCACTGGGCCACGCTGGCCGGACAAAACCAGGATTTATTGATCAGGCTTCAGGGTATGAAAAGAGGAGAGAAGGGTCCTCCCCAAAGCAGCACAGGGCAGGGATCAAACATGGACAGAGGAAAAGACAGGGAGCTGCTCTAGAGTGGGGGTGAAGGACTCACTCCCGCTCTGTCCAGGGGCATGTCCTCTCCTCCCTCCACCCATCCAGCCTCCACCCTAAAGCCAGAGAGAACTCTCCAAATGTCACTCTGAGCATGTCACTCCCAAACCCCACACTCTGCGTAAAACCAGGAAGGTGAATAAAGCTTACTAGTCCCCTTGTGCTCTGCCTGCAGCTTCATTTTGCCTCAAAGCTCCACCTTTTCGCTCTCTGAACTCCCTTCACTGTGGTCGTCCATTTCTTGGCAGCGCTGTGCTCCCTGCCACTGCACGGCCTTTGCCTGTGCTGCTGACGTGTCCAGGGACCCCTGTCCCCACCCCTTGCTTTGTGGTCTCAAATATTCATGTTCTTCCCATTGAGCTCCAGAGAGCAGGGATTGGCCTGATTTTGCTCATCATAACATCATCTGTGTCGATGTAAGAAACATCCAAACCTGCAAAATTCTTAAAAATCAACAAAAGAGCCGAAACCGGTTTGGCTCAGTGGATAGAGTGTCGGTCTGCGGACTGAAAGGTCCCAGGTTCGATTCCGGTCAAGGGCATGTACATTGGTTGCGGGCACATCCCCCGTGGGGGGTGTGCAGGAGGCAGCTGGTCGATGTTTCTCTCTCATCGATGTTTCTAGCTCTCTATCCCTCTCCCTTCCTCTCTGTAAAAAATCAATAAAATATATTTAAAAAAAAAAACCAACAAAAGAAAGATCAGCTGTGCAAAGGAGATCTGGAGGAAGGACACATGCCAGCATTCAGAGAAAACAGAAATACAATTTTTGAGGAAGATACTCAATTTCACTCAATAAAAAGGTAAAATATAAGCACTATGAGAATTACTTCTTATCTGTAACTTAAGAAAAGATAAAGAACTCTGGTACCTGTAATGCCTGTAACCCCTATGATGTCTGACATAGTGACCCACCTGGCAAGCTCACGTGTGCTCTGGTGGAAATGCATATTGGTAACTACTTTCAAACATTTTCAAGAATATAAAATAGCGCATAAACTTGATCAGCAGTTCTACTCATAGGAATATTTCCTGCCTATGAACTCACACGTTTGCTCAAAAACATGTGCAAGATTTTTGTAGCAGCGTTACTTTCATCAACCAAAGACAGAATGCCAAAAAAAATGTGCATCAGTAAGATTTCTGCTGTTTAGCAGGTAACATTTGCAAGGAAATTTTATCTTTTATGTCATTTGTTGTCTCAACTTTTACTTGTCTCTACATAAGCTATATTTATTTCTGCGTTGCGTAGATCCCCCTACACAGGCAAATTTTATCATCTGTCGGTTCCCACTAGCCTATTCCTCCTTTCCTCATTGGAATTCCCACTCCCCTGATAACTCACATGGATTCCAACGTGGGTCCATATCCTGGGCACTTCCTCACTGTGTGAGAGACACATACACTGAGTCTCCTCAACATGAATATTGGGTTCTCAAGGGCAAGTATTAGTTCTTCTTCATTTGCTTCTCCCATGTATTTAACACAAATCCAGGTACGTGATAAAGAAGACTTACTGATTAGAAATAATTAGCTTTATCCAACCGTAAGCTGGATCCTATAGTACATTCCCTCATTACATAATTTTGTATTAAACCTGAGGAACCATGACTGTCTTTTTGAATATTTGATGTAGCCATAGCTCAGACAGGTAGGAGAGTCAAGACTGAACTTGGTGCTGCCATCTGAGGGAGGAGCATGGAAACAAAGTATCTGGTGAGAGATGGTCCTGTAGTTTCCATTACACCTGTGATAACAAGTGAGGAGGGATCAGAAACAGAGATAACAGGAGTGTCTGCAGCCCTGAACTCACGAGTACTGTTGCTAGATAAAATGTAAGACTCCCAATTCAATTTAAATATCAAATAAGCAGGTATCAATGTAAGAACATCTAAACCTGTCGAGAATTTTTAGAAGAGTTTACTTGAGTCAAACTGAGGACATATGCTGGGGAGCAAGATCTCAAATGCTCTGGAGAATAGCAGATCACAGCTTCTCTTGTGCATTTGAAATTAAGGAGGGGACATAGGAAGATAGCATGAAGGTGTGAGAAAACAAGGCAGGATTCAATAACAGGGTAGTTATGTGCTCTTTTGTGGGTGTTCACAGCTTATTTCAAAGGTGTGTTAACCTAGATGCACAGAAACAATGGACATTGCTTGCTTGAGGCAAAGATAAACTTTTTTTTTTTCATCTTCACCCTAGTATATCTTATCCATTGATTTTTTTTTTTTTAAGAGAGAGTGGAGGGGAGGAAGGAGGAGAGACAGAGAGAGCGAGAAACATTCGTGTGAGAAGGTTGCCTCCTGCACGCGCCCCAGTTGGGGCCTGGGGATCAAGTCTGCAAAGGAGGTACATGCTCTTGACCAGGAATTGAACCTGTGACCCTTTAGTCCTCTGGCCGATGCTCTAATCACTGAGAGAAACTGGCCAGGGCAAAGATAGACTTTTTAACTAAAAGTTATATGCCAGAAACATGATTACCCACTGTGACCAGCCCAGTTAGGAATTTATGATATTACCCAGTGAGGTTACTTTTCAGAGAACACCCCCTTTTTTTTATCCACACCAGCATAATGCCAGACACATAGTCAATACATAGTTCTTTCTTTCTTTCCTTCCTTCCTTCCTTCCTTCCTTCCTTCCTTCCTTCCTTCCTTCCTTCCTTCCTTCCTCCCTCCCCCCCCCCCTCTCTCTCTCTCTTCTTTTCCTCACCCAAGGGTATTTTTCCATTGATTTTTAGAGAGAGTGGAAGAGAGAGGGAAAGAGAGAAAGAAATATTGTATAGATGTAAGAGAAGCACATCGATTGGTAGCCTCTTGCATGAGCCCCGACCAGGGCCCAGGCTGGAGAGAAGCCTACAACCAAGGTACATACCCTTGACTGGAATCAAATCGGGGACCCTTTGGTCTGCAGGCTGATGCTCTATCCACTGAGCCAAACCAGCTAGGGCTGACTTTTCTTGTTAGCGTAAAAGATCTTCATGCTATCAGATTTTGTTTCTAGAAAAGTACATGATATTGATCTTTTATTGCTCTTCCCTTTTCATTTCTGGGGAAGGTGGGGGTGAAATCTTGAATCATGACTGTCAAGGCTTTGGCATTGGCAAAAGGCCGATCAGGGGGTGGGAGAGGTGTGATGGTTTCTATGATGCATCTGGGGGAGGATGGGAATTCCAGGCAGTTCCCAGGAACCATCTGCTTTGCCAATGTAGATGCTCTCCCCAGGTGGCCACCTTGGTTCTGGGAACTGAATCTTAATGAATGGATGATAAATAGATACACAGACACACCCCTAAAGCCTTAAAGGAGCTGGCACTCTTCACAGCAGGATTCTCTTACTTCTCATATGGCTCCCAGCCATGATGTTTTCTCTGTAAATCTCTTTTCAAACCAATTGTGGCTTAAAACCTGATTGGTGGAGTCAGGCAAACCTAAATTTCAGTGTCCACTCAGCTACTTAACAGCTGTGACTTCAAAAAAAGTATATTAACCTCTTTAATCAGCACCCTGTTATTGGTATAGGGACCACTGCAGTGGTTTCTTACAGCGGGAGAGAGAGATTGGGAATCAACTCCAAAGGAAGCATGGACAAGCAGGAATTTACAGCCAAGGAGCAGGTGGAAATCAGTCCATGGAAAATTACTAAGAAGAAACATCAGGAGTAAGGGGGGTTCTGGCTAAACCAACCTGACAGGATTCTTTGCTGAAGATATGTCTGGGTGATTAGACACCATGTGGGGATGATGGAGGAAGTCACTGGTCAGACATTGAGGGTGGTCAGATATTGCGGGTGGGGATTCCAGTTAAACTGACTTAGCAGAGTTCTTGCTAAAACTGGATTTTTATAAGGAAGTGCACCAATGGGCATAGGAGAAGTTTCAAGACCCTGAATAAATTTTGATCAAGCAGAGAATCTTTGTCAGTACCAATAGGCAACATTTCTCTCAATAACTTTGGGGAACAAGCACTTGTAATTTAACTACTAACTTTTTAAAAAGAACTTTATTGAAGTATAATTGATATACAAAGAGCTGCGCATATTTAATGTGTACAATCTGATGAGTTTTGGAAAATGCAAAATCTGTGATACTATAATGACAATCAAGGTAACATGGCCAATACTCACCAGAGTTTCATCCTGCCCCGTTGTTTTGTTTAGTGTGTGTGTGTGTGTGTGTGTGTGTGTGTATTTTGGAGTAAAAACACTTCACATGAGACCTACCCTTTTAACAAATGTTGAGGTACATGATTCTACATTGTTAACTATAGGCACTATTTTGTGCCGTAAAGCTCTAGAATTTGTTTATTAAGCATAACTTAAACACATTGAATAAACTCCTTATTTCTCCCACCTCTTTCCAAGTAGCTCCTGGCAACCACTATTCATTCTCTGCTTCTGTCAGTTAAACTATTTTAGAACCTTCTTGTAAGAGGAATCATGAAGTATTTGTACTGCCATGACTAACTTCATTCACTTAGTATAATGTCCTCCAGACTCATCCATATTATTGCAAATGGTAGCGTTTCCATAAAGGTTGTGGAGAAATGTAAACCTTTGTACACTATTGGCAGTACTGTCAAATGTTGCAGCAACTATGAAAAACAATATGGATATCCCTCAAAACATTAAAAATAGAACAATCTACGATTCACCAATCCGATTCTGGGTCTATATCTAAAAGAATTGAAGTCAGGGCCTTAAAGAGATGTCTGCAGTCCTGTGTTCATTCCAGCGTTATTCACAATAACCAAGATATGTAAAAAACCCAAGTATTCATCAACAGAAAAATGAATAAAGACAGTGTGGTATATACATACAATGGAATATTAGTAACTCTTTGATTGTATTATGTGGGTGATACTTTGTGCAATCATCTTCTTGTATTGCCATATTTTTCTATTACCAGGAATTGTGCATCTTTATCCATTGCCCTAGAGCAGTGGTTTTCAACCTTCCTAATGCTGCGACCCTTTAATACAGTTCCTCATGTTGTGGTGACCCCCAACCATAAAATTATTTTTGTTGCTACTTCATAACTGTAATTTTGCTACTGTTATGAATCGTAATGTAAATATCTGTGTTTTCCAATGATCTTAGGCTCTACAGCAGCGGTTCTCAACCTGTGGGCCGCGACCCCTTTCACAGGGATCGCCTAAGACCATTGGAAAACACAGATATTTACATTACAATTCATACCAGTAGCAAAATTACAGTTATGAAGTAGCAACGAAAATAATTTTATGGTTGGGGGTCACCACAACATGAGGAACTGTATTAAAGGGTCTCAGCATTAGGAAGGTTGAGAACCACCGCCCTAGAGTATCTAGTTTCTTAAAAAAATATTTCACTTTTATGCACATAGAGGCTTGGCTGAATAGTTGTTACCTATATCCCTACTCAAAAGATAATAAAACAGACTCAAAGATTTTATGTTTTGTTCCTAATCACATGGTGGCATTCCAAAAGCAGATCCTCAGTCTCTAAGCTCTGTACTCTTTCTCTTGTTCTGTATATACCTTTGATTTAACCTTACACCTGTTCGTTATGCTGTTCATTGTGAATTACACTGTGTATACTTTTGTGCCAATAGGTTTTTGTTGTAATTATTTATTGTTTAAAGTATTACTTAAGCCTCCTTTTTTCCCCATTGACCTCTCCCTGGCCACCCCCACCCCCAGCACATGCCCTCACCCCACCCCCATCTGTGTCCATTGGTTACGCTCATATGTATGCTTACCAATCCTTTGGTTGATCTCTTACCCCCTCACCCTCTACCTTCCCTCATAGGTTGGACAGTCTGTTTGATGCTTCTATGACTCTGGTTCTATTTTTGTTCATCAGTTTATGTTGTTCATTATATTCCATAAATGAGTGAGATCATGTGATATTTATCTTTCTCTGACTGGCTTATTTCACTTAGCATAATGCTCTCCAGTTCTATCTATGCTGTTGCAAATGGTAAGAATTCCTTCTTTTTTACAGGAGTGTAGTATTCCATTGTGTAGATGTACCACAGTTTTCTAATCCACTCATCTGATGATGGCACTTAGGCTGTTCCCAAATCTTAGCTATTGCATATTGGGCTGCTATGAACATAAGGGTGCATATATCCTTTCTGGTTGGTATTTCTGTTTTCTTGGGATATATTCCTAGATATGGAATTACTGGGTCAAATGGAAATTCCATTTTTAATTTTTTGAGGAAACGCCATACTGTTCTCCACAGTGGCTGCACCAGTCTGCATTCTCACCAGCAGTGGAGGAGGGTTCCTTTTTCTCCGCATCCTCTCCAGCACTTGGTGTTTGTTGATTTGTTGATGATAGCCATTCTGACAGGTGTGAGATGGTACCTCATTGTTGTTTTGATATGCATGTCTCAGATGATTGTGACTTTGAGCATGTTTTCATATGTCTCTTGGCCTTCCTTATGTCTTCTTTCAAAAAATGTCTACTTAGGTCCTTTGCCCATTTTTTTATTGTATTGTTTATCTTCCTTTTGTGAAATTGTATGAGTTCCCTATAAATTTTGGAGATTAAACCCTTATTGTTGATGTCATTGGCAAATATGTTCTCCCATGCAGTGGGCTTCCTTATTTTGTTGATGGTTTCTTTTGCTGTGCAGAAGCTTTTTATTTTGATGTGGTCCCATTTGTTTATTTTCTCCTTAGTTTCCATTGCTCTAGAAGCTGTATCAGTAAAGATATTGCTACTACAAATGTCTGCTATTTTGCTGCCTATGGCTTCTTCTAGGATTTTTATGGTTTCCCATATTACATTTAAGTCCTTGATCCATTTTGAGTTTATTTTGTGTATGGTGTAAGTTGGTGATCTAGTTTCATTTTTTTGCATTTATCTATCCAATTTTCCCAACTCTATTTATTGAAGAGACTGTCTTGACTCCATTGTATGTTCTTGCCTCCTTTGTCAAATATTAATTGAGCATAATGGCTTGGGTTGATCTCTGGGTTCTCTGTTCTGTTCCATTGGTCTATATGTCTGTTCTTGTGCCAGTACCAGGCAGTTTTGAGAACAGTGACTTAGTAGTATAGCTTGCTATCTTGTATTGTGATCCCTCCAACTTCGTTCTTCTTTCTCAAGATTGCTGCAGCTATTTGGGGTCTTTTATTATTCCAGATGAACTTTTGGAGAGTTTGTTCTAGGTCTTTGAAGTATGCCTAAGGGGAGTGCACTGAATCTATAGATTGCTTTGGGTAGTGTGGACATTTTAATGATGTTGATTCTACCAATCCCTGAACATGGTATATTCTTCCATTTGTTTATGTCTTCTTCTATCTCTTTTTTCAGCATCCTGTAACTTTCTGAGTACAGGTCCTTTTCTTCCTTGGTTAAATTTATTCTTAAGTATCTTAATTGTTTTTGTTGCAATGGTAAAAGGGATTGTTTTTTAAGTTTCTCTTTCTGTGAGTTCATTATTGGGGTATAAAAAAGCCATAGATTTCTGGGTGTTAATTTTGTATCCAGCTACATTGCCGAATTCATCTATTAGTTGTAGTAGTTTTTTGATGGAGTCTTTGGAGTTTTCTATATACAATATCATGTTATCTGAGTATAATGGCAATTTTACTTCTTCTTTTCCAATTTGAATGCCTTTTATTTCTTCTTCTTGTCTGATCAATATGGTAGTACTTCCAGTACTATGTTGAACAGGAGTGGTGAAAGTGGGCATCCCTGTCTTGTTCCTTTTCTTAAGGAAATGGTTTTAGTTTTTGCCCAATGAGTATGATGCTGGCTGTAGGTTTGTCATATAAGTGTGCCGATAGGTTTTGCAACTGTGGATTTATAGCCTGTTTAGTCAGATGTATTTTTTTCCTAAGGTGCTTAATTGGTTCATTAAAATGAACCTCTTCTCCTCAGTAAATAAATAGTCTGCGGTTTCAGTTTCAAAGGAAACTCCTACACAAAAGTCATATATACTAAGTGGGAAAAGGTGTGCTGAATGATGTGTGTGTGTTATTCATGATTACTGATTGTTGGAGGACAACAAATAAAAAGGCATGTATACCATGTGGAAAATATATGCAATTTATAAAGAATCAGGGGAGAGATGTTTAAGTGTGATTTTTTTAAAAAAAGAGGAAATCAAGGACTGTAAAATTAGCACAGATTTGAGAGTCACACAGGTCTTGTATTTTAATCCCAAGTCTACTGTATACTGGCTGTGGGACTTTGGACACAATACCTGGCAAATATGAGACACTGAGTATTTGTTAGATATTACTATTTTTATTTTTTTCAAAGACCTTGTAGGATATTTGCGAAATAAGTATACCATCAACTCTTGTATGATTTGCATGTACAACAACTTCTCAACTATATTACAATAACGATCACCTAAAATAATCTCTCTGACTAAAAATTTTCAATCCCATCATCTAATCCAATGTCTATCACAGTGGCAAGTGAACTCTAAAATTTGAAATAATTACAGTTAACATTTATTGAGTACTGACTCCATTTCTGATTCTTTGTTAACCCAGGAATAACAACTTTACTAAATTCTCTGAAGGAGAAGTGATGAAGAACAGATTGACTTATCAAATGCCATAAAAAAGAAATTGTTAACAAAAATACAAATAGATAAATATCTCCCCTCTCTAGCTCTCTCTCCCGCCCTCCCTTCCACTCTTTCTAAAAAAAAACTAAAAAAAAACAAAACAAAACAAAACAAAACAAAACAAACAATCAATGGAAAAAAATATTCTCGGAGGGGATTAACAACAACAACAACAAAATACAAATAGACGAATCATAAAAACTTGGGAAATGTAAAGAAAAAAATTGTCAAACCTTTTCTATTCAAATCTTGGTCCAAAGAGAAAATAAATCAAATAAAAATTAGAAATATCAAATGATAGACTACTAGAAACACACCAGAATTTATGTGATAAATAGGAGACAATGAGGGTGAGAACAAGTAGAAAGCATAAAAGGAGTGGGAGGATTACATTTTTCTGAACACAACTTTATGTCGTTTTAGAACTTTCGTAAAATTTTATTTATTCAACTAGAATTTTAATTTTACCATGATGAACAAAGTAACTTTTTGTTAGGCTAAAATTCAATATCATTCCACACACTGAATTAATTTAGGCTAGTCTGAAGTCTATAGTTTTTTCCACCCAATTTAAAAAATTATGGTAAAATACATCTAACAAAATGTACCATGTTAACCATTTTTAAGCATATAGTTTAATGATGAAGTACAATCATATTGTTGTGGAACCATCTATTCCCAGAACTCTTTTCATCTTACAAAAGTGAGACTCTCTATCCATTAAACAATAAGTCCCATTCTTCTCTCCCACCAGCCCAAACGTTTCTATGTTTGTCTCCATGAATTTGACTACTCTCAGTACCTCAAGTAAGTGGAATCATATAGTATTTATTTTTTCTCACTGACTTATTTCACCTAGCATAATGTCCTCAAGATTCCTCCATGTCACAACATATTTCAGAATTAAGCTGAAAAATATTGCATTGAATGTAGATACCACATTTTGCTTTTTCTGTTTCAGCAGTGGGCATTTGGGTTACTTTTACAGATGGTTGCCACCTTAGATGTTGTGAGTTATGATTTTTTTTGATGGTGCAAAAGTAAAACACATTCAATAGAAACCGTACTTCAAATTTTGAATTTTGATCTTTTCCTAGTCTGGTGATATGCAGTATGATACTTTCTCTTGATACTGAGAATTATCAACAGGATTTGTGTTAGATGATTTTGCCCAATTGTAGTCTAATGTAAGTGTTCTTAGCACATTTAAGATAGGCTAAGCTTTTCTGATGTTTGGGTTTAGGTTTTCTAAAGATTTTTTAAATCGATTTTTAGAAAGAAAGAGAAAAACATCGATGTGAGAGTGAAACACAGATCAGCTTCCTCCTGCATGCCCCTAACCAGAGATTGACCCTGAAACCTACGCATGTGCCCAGACCAGGAATTGAACCGGGAACCTTTCGGTGCATGGGATGATGCCCAACCAACTGAGCCACACCAGCCAGGGCAGTTATGATGTTTGGTAGGTTAGATGTATTAAATGCATTTTCAACTTAATGATATTTTCAACTTAAGATGGATTTATTAGGACATGACCCCATCCTAAGTGGAGGGATATCTCTATATTTTAGCTACTATGAATAATGCAGTTATCAATACAGGTGTATGACATTTTTTCAAGATCATGCTTTCTTTCTTTTTTCGGGGGGTGGGTGGTGATTGGGGTGGGGAATACATTTGCAGAAATAAAATTTCTGGATCCTATGGTAATTCTACTTTTAAGTTTTTCAGGAACTTCCATACTGTTGTCTATAGAGGCTGTGCCATTTTATATGCCCACCACAATGCACAAGAGTTTCAATTTCTCCACATCATTGCCACACTTATTTTCTGTTTTTTAAATAGTAGTTATCCTAATGGGTATGAGGTGGTGTTTTTTTTATTTGTATTTCTCTACTGATTAATGATGTTGAGTACCCTTGCGTGTTCTTACTGGCTGTTTGTATATCTTCCTTGAAGAAATGTCTATTCAACTTTTTTGCCCATTTTTTAATAATTTGCTGTTATTATTTTGGGAATATTTTATATACTCTGGATATTAATCTTTATCAGTATGTGATTTGCAAATACTTTTTTCCATTCCATGGGTTGCCTTTCACTCTGTTAATTTTGTCCTTTTATGAACAGTTTAATTTTGATGTGGCTAAATATATCAATTTTTTTTTTGTTGCTTGTGTTTTTGGCATCATAACCAAGAAATCATTATCAAGTTTAATATCATGAAATTTCCCCTATGTTTTCATCTGAGAGTCATATAATTTTAGCTTTCATAGGTCTTTAATCCATTTTGTTGATTTTTGTATATGTAAAGCAAAAGTCCAACGTCATTCTTTTGCATGTGGATATCCAGTTTTCCCAGCACTAATAGTTCAAAAGACTCTCCTTTCATCGTTGAATGATCTTAGCACTCTTTTCTGTTACTATTTGATCATATATATGAGGGTTTGTTTCTAGACTCTCTATTCTCTTCCATTGGTGCTCGCATTAAGGCAATGTTGATCATTCTTTGCCTAGTTTTTATATGTGCTATTCAATAGTCAGAATTTTTTCAAAGGGCTTTATTTGAAAAGGTCTGGTACTATTTTTACTCATAGTTCTCTTCTTTCTGAAAGTCAGCCTTACATCTTCCTGCCACCTTAGCCTCCCTGAGGCATAGTATGTCTTCTCGATTCAGTCAGGCCTATTGGGGTTTTGTTTGTGTTCTCTGTTCCTTTGCCCACAATAAAAAATTACCTCCAGAAAGCTGAGACAATATTAGGACTTGACTCACTGATTTTCTTGTGTTTGTTTCCTAAAATTTTAAAACAGATTATTTTGCAAATTTTTCTTGCTTTATAATTATTTAATGACATTAGCTCCCACCTTTGTTATTTCATCAGAGCTAGAATCAAAAGTTCTACACAGTGTTTAGGTTTCTGATGTTAAGAGAAAAGCAATTAAGGAAAGTTGATAGTTTCCCCACTATCTTGGTAGGGCTAATTTGTGCTCACCATCAGAAAGAGGTAGAGCTAATGTTACAGAAAGAAGGTAGGAAAGAATATGTTTATTTATAGCATTTGGTTAATTTCAGTTGGTCTGGATCAACTGAATACTTATCTTCAGACTTATTACCCTTGGTAAATGGTGTAGAATCTATTAACTAAAGATATCTGATGCTATAAAACCATGGCTCTGTGAGCTGTCACAGACAAGAAGTATCAGCCTATCTTCATTGCTTATTATCTAAGAGTAGCATCAGATTTTGGTGGAGACCAGGAGTAGGAAAATTTTAGGTTCAAAGGTTAAGTCTAGTTACATAGCTAGAATAGATTTATATGAACAATTCTACATAAGACCCCTACCATAGGAAGATTTAGGGCTTCCTGGTACTGAGGTGCTTCACAAAACACTGGTGGTTTGAGATCTGGAGACAATGCATATCAGCTTGTAAGTTATGTCCTCCATAGCCTCATTTTACACCTGTACTTTGTGGTACTAGTGGCCTATGTCCAGGCCCCCTTTAAAATATTTATTTATTTATTTGGTTAATCCTCACCTGAGGATAGTTCTTCCCCTATTGATTTTTAGAGGGAATGCAAGGGAAAGAGAGAGATACAAAGAGAGAAACATCAATGTGAGAGAGACACATTGAGTGGTTGTTTCCTGCACACACACCAACCTGGCCTGGGGATTGAACCTGCAACCCAGGTACTTACCCTTGACCGGATTCAAACCTATGACCTTTCAGTCCCTAGGATGATACTCTAACCACTGAGAACACTGGTCAGGTCTCCCACCCCTTTTTAGAACACAATCTTAAAAGTCCCCTATGGACCAGATAATTTCCAGCAGAAGGCTATCTAAACCTCATCCAGGAATCTTAATTTTAAAAATCCATTGTTTGGTTAATTTAAAAAACTTGTAATATTATTTTCCAGGTGTTTGTCTGTGCTCTTCTCAAAATTACAAGTAATATGGTTTTCAGGAAGAAAACAGCACTGGTATAGGGGAGTAGAAAGGAGTGTTCAGTAGGGGTGGATGAGTAGGAGGAAACGCTAAATTGTGTTTACAGAGATAACATAAAGGTCATATAACTTAATAAGAACAGAATTCCCCTTAGGTTCATCCCAGCATTCTCATGACGGCAAGGCAAGAACCAAGGGAAAATACATACAGAAAGACTCATGAGCTCAGATGTCATCTCAGCCTAAGGCATGTCATGTTGGGACCTGCCTCTTGCAAATATAACATGGAGTTCTCTTGGGTGATGCAAGGTTTAACTGCAAATAGATCTGAGATTTTATAATACATGAAACAGACACCTTGTTGGTTTTCCTATGAAAGGACTTTGTTATCAGATGTCAGAAAAAAAAGTTCCCCAGCAGGCAGTAGGTGGAAGCTCTGGTAAACAGAGAACCCGCTTGACTGAAGTGTAGCTGTTACCGACTGTTGGTGGAGGAGCACTCCGAATCACCTTGAGACCTTGAGGTGACTTTCTGAAGGACCAGGAAAGAAATTTCTTCTGGATCCTGGAGCTCAGGTACGTGATCAGATTGTGAATGACATTAAGGACAAGGCATGGTGTTAGAGGTCTCACTGCCAATCTTTTCATCACAGAATAGTGATACCGGGGATTTAGAAAGTTAACAGGCAGTGAGGTGTTTCAAAAGAGATCTGCTTTCAAATGTTAGTATTGGCTTGTTAATAATGAAAAACCGGTTCTTTTGGCTCCGGGTCCCAGAAATAGTGCCCCCTTTCCAGTCTCTCTTTTCTTTTATCGTCACTGAAGGACATGCTTTTATTGAAAGGGAAGGGAAGGGAAGGGAAGGGAAGGGAAGGGAAGGGAAGGGAAGGGAAGGGAAGGGAAGGGGAGGGGAGGGGAGGGGAGGGGAGGGGAGGGGAGGGTCGGTCGCACTGGAGGATGCCCCAATGCCCCAAGCAACGGAACCACCCACCCAGAGTCCCAGTCTCTTTTTTTAAACAACTCAAAGTAAACTTACAGTGAGGCCAATATTTTAGACATAATATAAATTGTACCATTATTAAATATAAATCTTCATAAAATATTATTATTAATATTTTAATTGTATTTTAAGTAGACTTTACAAAAAAGATTTATTGAGGTATAATTGACATACAACAAACTGCATACGCTTAAGGTGAATAACTTAAGTTTTACATATGTATACCCTGTGAAACTATCTCTAATCAATATAATAAACATATCCATCACTCCCCGAAATGATGGAAAAGTCAAGCAGGTTTGTAATTATTCCTTCCTCTTCATTTTCCCCTCCTCAAGCAACCACAGAGATTACTTGCAATTTCTAGAATTTTATATTCATGTATTCACACAGTATGGACCACTTTTTCTGTCTAACTTCTTTAACACAGCACAATCCTTTTGAGATTCACACGTATGTAAAATGGTTAATTCCTTTTTCTTATTAAGTATATTACATTATATAGATGTACCACAACTTGTTTGTCCATTACTAGTTATTGACTATTACTTCCAGTTGTTAACTATTACAAACAAAGCCATTATTAACACTTGGATACAAGTCTTAATATAAACATGTGCTTTTATTTCTCTTATCACTTGCTTTTAAAAATAAGCATTTGTCTTTCATAGATTCAAGGTTTAAGTTACTGATTCTGAATAGGAATGGTAAAGGAGGGAGTCATCTAGAGATCATTACATCTCTTTGGAAATTGTAATCTGCTTTTCTTTGTGGTATGCCAACCTACCAACCTACCTCCACACACTAGGATGTGAATAGTCTAGTGGGCCAGTGTTATTGATAATCATTTGTCATATCTGTTAGATATATAAAACAATCTATACATATAAAAGGCTAAGTGACTGGCTGAACGGCCAGTAGGTATGATGCATACTGACCACCAAGCGATAGCAACTTTGCAGAGTGCCCTCTCATACACCGGGAACCCCCGAATGTATGGTTTCAGCCTAATCCCCACAGGCCAGGCTTAGGGACCCCACCTGCCAGAGGGACCCTGCTCACTCTGCAGAAGACCTTTGAGCTGCAGAGCCACCCCTGGTGTGGCTGGTTGGGGAGTGACCGAGAGAGGTTGGCACCAGGTTATGTCCAGCCTGTCTTGCTTAGTCCCGCCCAGCTGGCCACCTTCTAATTAATTTCCTTTTCAATGTGCACAAATCCATGCACTGGGGCACTAATAAAATATAAAGCACCATTAGTTTAATTTGTTTTCACATTGGAAAACTAAATATAGAACAAATAAACCTCTCTTTTTTTCAATAGTAGATAGATTTTGTTAATTTGTAGGACCGTATGAATTTCTTCCTTCAGATATTGACTCATTTCTTTAGTACATGGCTATGATTTTAATAAAGTTCTACATATTTTCGCCCTTCAAGATATATTGTTTGACCACCATTTTTATTGTTTCTCAGTCGTTAGAGCATTGGCCTGCACTTATCGGAAGGTCTCAGTTCCCGGTCAGGGGCACATATGCAGCTGGGTTGCAGGTTCAATCCCTGCCCCCAGCTGGAGGACATATAGGAAGCAACCAATCGATGTGTCTCTCACATTAACCTTTCTCTCCTCTCTCTCTCTTTTCCCTCCTTCCTTCTCTCTTCCCCCTCCCCCCAAAAAAAGATCAATGGGAAAAATATCCTCACTTCTCAGGTGAGGATTAAAAACATTTATTAACAAGCTATTTTAGTACCACCTGAATTTGGTTTCATCTTAATTGTTCAAGAACATGAATTCAAAAAATACTTTCCTTACTTTACCATGCATGCTTAGACATTCATACTTTTGTGCTTGCCATTTTGATTTCCTCCCCCAATTCATTCCCTTAGATTGTTTCTTCTGTTCCATTTGTTGCACCTACTGGAGGAAATGTTCACTTAGTAGTTTAGGTCACAAAGTGAAAGAGAGATAAAAAGCAAGTGTGCTTTAGTCGGAAAAAGGGACTGAGAAGACCTTTTCAAATCAGAACACTTTGGGTGGACATGATCATTTTGTTGAACACTGAGAGAAGTTTTACTCTGAAAGAAAAGTTTCAAAATTGTCCATCTTTGTGATCTTGATTAATTTAATGTATCTTGACAATTTCTACAAATATCTCATAGTCTATGACTTTCTCCTTGTTTTTGTTCCAGGCATGATGAAGCTTAAATCCTCTTCTTTTTCTGGGTACTGTGTGGGTATTCTTCTCCTACAAGTGATGACATCAACATCAGGTAAGAACATCTTCTCTTTTCTTACTGTGTCACAGCTATGGAAAAACCCAGGACAGACTTCCAGTGTCCAGTTCAGCATGTAAAGACCTTGGAAGTCATCCATGCATCCTAACATCAAGTTAAAAAAACTGAAAAAAAACTGAAAATCAATAACTCTTTTTAGGATCAACAGGGAAGTAAGGTTATAGGACAAATGGGAGAGTTAGACAAGTGGAGAGTTAGAGACTCAGCCTCCATCCACATCAGAAACCTCTGTGGAAACCAGTACCAGGGTTAGGAGATCTAAGCTGTAATTACTGAATTGCTGGAAGCTCAGTGTGGGCAAGTATGAAAGTTAAAAGCTCCAGGAAGGCTCAGTCATGGGAAAACTCACTTTTGTGAATTTTACCTCCAGCATTTTTACTAGGATCTAACAGTGAATATTGGAGAAAAAACACCTCATGTTTTAGGAAGGGGAAAAAACAATTTTGAAATATGGTATGTATGTATGTATGTATGTATTTATTTATTTATTTATTTATTTATTTATTTATTTATTTATGTTTATCCTCACCCGAGGATATTTTTTCATTGATTTTTAGAGAGAGTGGAAGGAAGGGGGAGAGAGAGAAACATTGATGTGAGAGTGGCACATTGATTGTTTGCCTCGCACATGTGCTTTGACCAGGACTAGGAATCAAGCCTGCAACCAAGGTATGTGCCCTTGACCAGAACCTGGGCCCCTTCAGTCCACAGGCTGATGCTCTATCCACCTAGCCAAACTGGCTAGGGCTTCTTTTTTATTTTTAAATTTTATATTTTCCATCACCATTTATTCTCTTTATTCCTCTTCCACTTCCATGTCTCCTCACCCCTACTCTTGCAATCACCACACAGTTTTCATATGTTTGTGAATTCTCTCTTTTCTTTCTTTTTTGTTCAATCCCTCCATTCTCCCCAATACTCCCCCAACCCTCCTCCCCACACACACAACCAGAGCTGTCTGCCTGCTCTCTATCTATGAGTCTGTATCTACTTCGTTTGGTAGTTCAGTTCGTTCAATAAATTCCACATTTGAGTGAATGATAGGGTACTTGTCATTCTCTGACTGGTCTAGCTCCATCCATGCTATTGCAAAGGATAACATTTTATTTCTTTTTATGGTAGTATAGTATTCCATTATGTAAATGTACCACAGCTTTTATATCCACTCATCTAGTGAATGACACTTTGGCTGTTCAACACCAAAAACAAAAAACAAAAAAATTATAGAGATAAAAACACTGTAACATAAATGAGGAATGCCTTTCATGGACTCATTAGCAGACTAAACATGAGTGAGGGAAGAATCTCTGAGTTTGAAAAAATATAAATAGAAACTACAACAACTAAAAAACAAATAGAAAATGAGTTTGTTTTTTTAAAAAAGAGAAAATCCAATAACTGTGAGACAACTATAAAAAGTGTGATATGTGTATAATGGCAATAACAGAACAAAAAGGAAAAGAGAATGGAATAGAAGAAATATTTGAAATAATAATGACTAAGAATTTCCTTAAATTAATATCAGTCACCAAACCATAGATCCAGGAAACCTACAGAACACGAATCAGGATAAATACTAAAAAATTACATCAAGGCATATGATATTAAAACAACAGAAAATTAAAGAAAACATTTTTTAAAGAATCCAGGGGCCTATGAACCCACCCAGTTCACTTATAGAGCTTATAGTAAATGTTAAAAGAAGTTATTCACAGAGAAGAAAAGTGAAACAGATCAGAAAATCAGATCTCCATAAAGCAAAGAAAAGCAATAGGGAAGGAATAAATTAAGGTAATATTAATTTTTTTATTTTTAATTGACCTAAAATAATAGTTTGTTCAAAATAATAACAGCAACAATGTAATCAATGATTATAGTTTATGTATAACTGAAGTGAATGACAGTGATGATGCAAAGAAATAGAGAAAGATACTAGGAATTCTTAGTTATTATAAGGTATTTGCATTACCCATAAAGTAATATAATGTTGTTTTTCAAAATAGCTATTTAAAAACTACTCCCCGTTTTTCCCTCCTTTCAGTCACAAAAAACAAAACAAAATAAAACAAAACAAAAACCAACTACCATTCTACTCTGCTTCTATGAGTTTGACTATGTTAGATGCATCATATAAGTGGAGTTATACATCATTTGTCTTTCTGTTACTGGCTTATTTAATTTTATATATTTTCTTCCAGGTTCATACATGCTGTAGCATATGACAAGATTTTATTTTTTAAGGCTGAATAACATGCCCTGTTTTGTATATGTCACACTTTTCCTCTTGTAAAACTGAAACCCTTTATGTTAAAATTGGGTTTATTGTTGACAACACTTTATTGGATCTTGTTTTTTGAATCACTCTGACAATTTCTGTGTTTTAATTGGTTCCTTTAGGCCACTGATGTTTAAAGTGATTATTGATATAACTTGATTAATGTCTAACATGTTTTTATTTACTGTTTTCTATTTGTTGTCTTTGTTCTTTGCTGTTATTCTTTTTTGCCATATGTGATTTTATTTTCCATCAAGTATACATTTTCACTGTGGTCCTGGCTGGGTTACTCAGTTGTTTAGAGCATCTTTGCAATACACCAAGATTGTGAGTTCGATCCTTTGTCAGGGCCAAATAATAACAATCAACTAATGAATGCATAAATAAGTGGAATATCAAATCATTATTCCTCCCTTTCTCTCTCCCCCCCTCCCTCTCTCTATCTAAAATCAATAAAAAAATTTATTGTGGTAAAATTCACATAAAATGACATTAACTATTTAGTTATTTTTAAGTGTAAAGTTCATTAATATTAAATATATTAATAATGTTGTACAATCATCACTATCTTTTCCTCATTCATGGCTTTTTTCCCATTCTTTCACTTTCAATTTATTTGAGTCTTTGGATCTAAAGTGAGCCTTTTGTACGTAGCATATCCATTCTTCTAGCGTTGTCTGTTGATTGGAGATTTTAACCCATTTACACTTACAGTAATTACTTTTGTAATTTTGTTATTTATTTTTTGTATGCTATATTGCTTTATTGTCCCTCATTTCCTTCATTACTTTTTTTGTTTCTAATTGAGTTTTTGTATAAATAGTTTAAATTCCTCCCTCATTTCCTATTTTACATATTCTATAGCTATTTTTGTGTAGTTATCATAGAAATTGCATTAACATCCTAAAAGTATAACATTCTAATTTGAATATATAACAGCCTAACTTTAATAATAAGATTTTAAAAAAACTGTTTATTTAACTGCTCTATACCTATTCCTTTCACTTGTTGAAGGTACAAAATTATACATTGTGTGCCCTAAGATATAAACTAATAATTATTTTAATTACTTAGGCTCTTATAATTTACAGTGCAAAATGTGGACCTATAAACCAAAGTTGCAATAATGCTAGCTTTTAGACTAATAAGTTTTTTTAAAAATCTATTAGTTTCTTAAATCACACAGAAAACAAAAAGTGGAGTTAGAGAACATTGTTACAATAACAATAGTTTTTATACTTGCTCATGTATTTATCATTGGGTACTTTATTTCTTCATATAGCTTCAAGTTACTGTAACTACTTGAGTATTTTTTTCTTCTTCCTTCCTTTCTTTCTTTCTTTCTTTCTTTCTTTCTTCCTTCCTTCCTTCCTTCCTTCCTTCCTTCCTTCCTTTCTTTCTTTCTTCCTTTTTTCTTCCTTCCTTCCTTCCTTCCTTCCTTCCTTCCTTCCTTCCTTCCTTCCTTCCTTCCTTTCTTTCTTTCTTTCTTTCTTTCTTTCTTTCTTTCTTTCTTCTTTCTTTTCTTTTTTTTTTGGTAGGGCAGATCCAGTGGTTACAAACTCCCTCAGATTTGTTTATCTTGGTTGACAGGGTTTTTTGTTTTGTTTTAGCACTTTATATATATGATTCCACTTCTTTCTGGATTCCAAAGTTCTGATGAGAAATATGTTTATAATCCCTCATAAGTGATGAGTTGCTTCTCTCTTGCTGCTCTCAGGATTCTATCTTTGTCTTTTAAAAGTTTGACTTTAAAGTGTCTATTTGTGATTTTCTTTGAGTTCATCTCAGAGTTTGTTGAACTTCATAGATGTTTATAGTCATGTCTTTCATCACATTTGGGAATTTTCAGTCATTATTATATCAAATATTCCCTCTGCCCCCTTGTCTCTTTCTTTTCCCCTTTTGGGACTCCCACAATAAATATATTGGTCTACTTAATTATGTATCACAAACCCCCTTAAGTTCCGTTCACTTTTTCCAATCTTTGTTTTTTCTGTTCTCCAGCTTAATAATACCTGTTGTCCTGTCTTCAAGTTAATGGATTCTTTTTCTTCCTGTTTAAATCTGCCTTTGAATCCCTCTAGTGACTTTTTCATTTCAGTTGTGTTTTTCAGCTCTGGGATTCCATTTTGTTTTCTTTTAGATTTTCAGTTCTTTATTGATATTTCCATTTTGTTCATATATTTTTTGTTGCTGTTGACTGTCTCACTTCTTCCTATGGTTTTTGGAGTATCTTTAAGATGGTTGTTTTACAGTCTTTAATTGTAGATCTGCCATCAAGTCTTTTTCAGGACAGTTTCTGTTTATTTATTTGATCCTTGGAAGGTGCCATATTTTCCTGTTTCTTGGTATGTATTGTGATTTTTTAAAAGAAAACTGGATATTGAAATCTAATGTGTTAACTCAAAATATGAGTCCATTCCTTTTCCAGGATTTGCTGTCTTTTTTATTTATTTATTGTTTTCTTTATTGTTCTTATTTTGTTTTGTTTTGTTTTGTTTTATTGTTATAGGCTGTTGGTGTGCCCAGAATCAGCTTGAGATATAAACTTTAGGTCTCCTTGGGTCTTTTCTGAACCTGTCCCTTTTCCTGAACATATGTGGTCACTTTCTAATTTTCCACATATATGCACTTGCTTTTGAATGTTCTAATCTTTAATGTCCGGTGCTCAACAGGGGAAAAAGAGGAAAATAAAGGGGTGAATGAAAGGATGCTGACCCTTTAAATTCCAAGAATGTCACTTCAGTTAGAGAGGAGTGGCTTGAAAAAATAGAAGGTACAATACTTGCCTCTTTGACCTGCAATCTCTGTGATTGGAAGCAGCAATCAGTGATGACAGCACAGATCCCCAGTATTTGAAAGGCAGGGTCCTTTGAGCTTACTCAGGATCCCATAAGCTATGTGAAAGCGTATCCAGGGAGAGTTGCACAGTTGCCGGCCATTGGGCTAAAGGTGGGGATTGGGTAGATGCTACTGTGATATGAGCTAAAATGGATCACAATTAATGCAATTTACCATCCAAGCTTTCCCTTGGAAGTTGAAGGCCTTCCATAGTCTTCAGAATTCTAAAATAGTTACCTTAGACAGATTCTGCCAGTGCAATTATTGTCTAAGTAGGGATTCAGATTCCTGGTGCTTTTTGCTCTGCCATCTTCTTAGAACCCAAGTGAGTATATGTTAAAGAAAATAATGTAGTAACATAGATCTTTTAAATAAATAAAATATTGATTTAGACAGATATGTTCAGAGCTGAATATTTAGAATGTGAAGGTGTGATGGGAATAATAGTGTGTCCTTTAATATAAAGCAACAAAGATGTAGTTGGCCTCAAATTTACCCTGTAGTTTTCTATCTTTCTCTACAGAAAAGTGGACAGTGACCATTCCCACGGGACACTTGGTGGCTATGGTAGGAGGACAGACTGAGCTAAGCTGCCAGTTGTCCCCACCACAAAGTGCAAAACATATGGAGGTGTCCTGGTTCAAGGGTGACCATTCTACTAGTAAGCTTGTTCACCTGTACAGAGATGGCCATGAAGTGAAAGGGAAAGCTGCCCCAGAATATATGGATCGCACAGAGTTTGTGAAAGAAGCTATTGGGGCGGGCAAAGTGACTCTCAGACTTCACAATATCCGCGTTTCTGATAATGGAACATACCAGTGTTCCTTTAAGGATAGCAACTTCAGCAATATGGCAAGCATGGACCTGAATGTAGCAGGTATGTTTATGGTGGAACATTGTATATCAATGGCCTTGTGACCCCAGGAGCTGAAATATGTGGAAAATATATCATTTTTTATTTATTGTCTTTTTTATGTTTTACAAAGTATCTCAAGTTTTCTAAATAGAAGATGACCCCCTATATCTAATGCAAAATTATACTATGCAGTAAATAAACAGTGCTGAGTGACCAAAGATAGTCTAACTTGTAGCTTGGATATAGATTTGAGTATTACTTCTTCTTATATTGAAGAATACAAGATTAATGAGATATTTTTCCTTTCATCTTTCAACTCAACCTCAATACAATAACTATTTTGATTTCTGTCTCATTTACCTAGCATTAGGCTTGGAGACACAGATCCATATTCAGGCTCCTGGAACTGATGGACTTATGGTGGAGTGTAACTCAGGAGGCTGGTTCCCACAACCCCAGATGGTGTGCAGAGACAGCAAAGGAGAGGTAATTCCACATTCATCACAATCCTATTCACAGGATGGAGCTGGATTATTCCACATCAAGATGACTCTTCTCAGATACAAATCACAGGGTGATGTGATTTGCTACATTCACAACCCTCTCTCAGATGAAGAGAAACAAATAAATATCATCTTAGCTGGTGAGTGTTTGGCAGGCTTTGGTTGTCAATAAAGCAACATATAGAGAAAATAAATGAGATAATTAATGTTAAAAAGCTTTGTACGTTATCAAGCACTCTCTGAATATGACTCTATAAATGTTATGGGTTTGGGTACACAGATGTTGTCAGGTGCTGAGAGGAAGGCTTTAGAGGAAAGAATTTAGAAAGATAATTACAACCCATGAAATGAAATACACTTTACAGCTTTAAAGGAAAGTGTGTTATCTCATTAGACCCTCACAATATTGCAAGAATGACCAAACCTGTGAAGAATTTTTATAAGGGTTTATTTGAGCCAAACTGATGAAATGCCTGGAAGGAAGATCTAAAATGCTCACAAGGACAGTTTTGCAGTTCCTTTTATACATTTAGAATTAAAGAGGGATGTAAGACCTAGCCAGTTTGGCTCTGTGGATAGAGTGTTGGCCAGTGGACTGAAGGGTCCCAGGTCCAATTCCTGTCAAGAGCACATGCCCCGGTTGTGGGCTTGATCCTCAGTAGGGGGTGTATAGGAGGCAGCCAATCAATTATTCTCTCTCATCATTGATGTTTCTATCTCTCTCTCCCTCTCCCTTCTTCTCTGAAATCAATAAAAATATATTTTAAAAAATAAAGAGGGACTTAAAAAAGATTACATGGAGGTGGGAGAGAACAATGCAGGGAACTCTCTTTGATTAGATTACACAATAGTTAACAAGATTGTGTGATCCATTGAGGGTGCTTATGCCTCCAAGGAGTCTTGAAAAGAGGATTACTCTGGCATTTCAAAGATCTGTTAACTGAGGTGCACAAGATAAGTCTTGCTTAAGGTGAAAGTAAACCTTTTACTAAAGAAGTTATAGGCCTAGGATATGACTATCCACTATGACCTGCTCAGTTAGGACTTTATGATCAAACTGTTGGCCTGGTGCATGAATTTGTGCATATTGAAAGGAAATTAATTAGAAGAAATATTTTAGTATCACTATTCATCCTTTCTCTATAATAGAAGTGTCAACCAAATTCACGATGGACAATGAATGATGGAAACACATGCGTGTGATTGGCTCCAGCAAGAGCTTTATATGTATCGTGCATGCACGAGTCAACTTAGCCTTTTATAGATATAGAATAAACTTGCTTAATTATACCTGTTTTCTGATTTAGCTAAACCTTTTCCAGCCCAGTGAAGCACCCCAACTTCTCTTTCAGGTAATTGTCAACAACACAGCAGTAAATATCAACATGAGGCAGATTATTATTGTAGATCACACAGGGAGACAAAGGGTAAAATATTTACCTGCAACAGTGTTTGACTATATTCTGTGCAGTGAGAAAACCTGAAATCATTTTCAACATCCACTATTTCTTACTTTATTCAGTCGGGTCAAGTTTCTAAACTTTCTAAATCTCCATTTTCCAGCTAATGAAAAGAAAATAGTATTCCACTGAGTCTCCTATCTACCTACTTCAGGACTTTGGTGAGGATCAAATGAGATGAGGCACGATATATATATATATATATATATGCCTGTGAGTTTACTTTTGGCACTGATTTATTAAAGAGCCCTATCTTTATTCACAGTATTCATACGTAAACTTAACAAGTTTCTAGCTCAGTGATTTAAAAGATTTCACTTACCTTCCTGAATATAGTTTTCTTACCTTAGAAAGAAGTAAAATCATACTTCATGGGTTTTTGTGACAGTTTGTCATACAAATGTATTAGTAGAAGGGAAAATCTTTAAAGTATTAATAGTGCCTTTAAAACTTACTGAAAATTCAGTAAGAAGGCATTATTATGACATTTATAGGTAAACAGAGGTTGAGAGAAGCCAGTCAAACTGACAGTAAGTGAAATTTAGAACTAAAGCACAGGTTTCTTACTATTGACCAACTAGAAGCCCGGTACATGAAATTCGTGCATGGGGGTGGTATGTGTCCCTCAACCCAGCCTGCACCCTCTCCAATCTTGGATGCCTCTCACAATCCAGGACTGATGGCTCCCAACTGCTTGCCTGCCTGCCTTCCTGATTCCCCCTAACTGCTTCTGCCTGCCAACCTGATCACCCCTTAACCACTCCCCTGCCAGCCTGATCGATGCATAGGCCAGGTCAAGGGACCCCACCAGGCCTCTAGTATGCATATACAATCTTTGATTAATCTCTTCCTGCCCTTCTCCCTCCCCACTTCCCTCTGAGATTCATCAGTCTGTTCCATGTTTCCATGCCTGTGCATTGAGCATCTTCCCCCTGGTGGTCAGTGCGTGTCATAGCTACCGGTCGAATAGTCAAACATTCACTTAGGCTTTTATATATATAGATAACAAATAATTTCCATTAAAACCTCTTTATACTCTTTTGGGTATTTTCTGCTGTTTCACTAAAGATAGTTGTTTCTAAATCAGACTAAAAGGAATCTATAATAATAAAAGCATAATATGCTAATTAGACCAGACATCCTTCCAGACGTCCTTCCAGACAATCTTCTGGATGAAGCTGGGGCTGCAAGGGAAGCCCGGGCCCCAGTTGCTGGAGGGATTTTCGTGCCGGCAGCTGGGGGAAGGAGGGCCTACTCTTGCACGAATTTCATGCACTGGGCCTCAAGTTATGTAGATAAATTCAAATATTAGTTTCATATAGGATTCAAATTGGAATAGGCTTTAAAATAAGCATAGCCCTAGTTGGTTTGGCTCAGTGGATAGAGCAGTGGCCCACAGACTGAAGGGTCCTAGGTTCAATTCCAATCAAGGGCATGTACCTCAAGTATAGGCTCAATCCCTGGCCCTGGTTGGGACACGTGTGTGAGGCAACCAATCGATGTGTCTCTCTCTCTGTTTCTCCTCATCCCTTCCACTCTAAAAAAAAAAAAAAAAAAAAATCAATGAAAAAATATCCTTGGGTGAGGATTAACAAAAAAATAATATAAGCATAAGATATGAAAATTGAGTCATATCTTATGCAATTAAATGGATATTTAAAATCAAATGACAATAATAAATTGTGAAGGAAAAGTCTTTCATGGACTAGATGAGCAAATTGTTATGTTTTCACATTTTATGTAATAAATAAAGCTCTTACAACTTTACTTAATTCACAAATATTAAAACAAATTAAACATTTAACACAACATGAAATCTGTAAGAAAAAAAACACTACATGGTAAACTTTGCTTTTCCTGAAAAGCTATCCAAAAAATGTTTTTGTGATCATTAAAAAGTACCAAATATATGGTACAGGCAAATATGCAACCAAAAGACAAATATGTAAGTTATTTTCTTAATTCTGAATTAGAAAAAAGATATAATAATAAGAGGTTAAAACCCCCAAGGAAAATCTGGGAAAAAATAGCATGCACGCAACATTAGCCACAAAATATATAGAGTCAAATGGCAAATGCAGAACTTACTTGAAAAACAATACATACTAGTATTCTGTCTAAAAGGCCTCAAAAGGACAAAAATGTTTGTAGATAAATGCTTTTGTTATTGTTGTTGTTGATCCTCACCTGAGGATATTTTTCCATTGATTTTTTTTTTTTTTTTTTTTTTTTTTTTTTTTTTTTTTTAGAGAGAGAGTATAAGGGAGGGGAGAGAGAAACATCATGTGAGACACATTAATTGGTTGCCTCCCACATGTGCCCCAACCAGTGCTGGGGATCAAGCCTGCAACCAAGGTACATGTCTTTGACTAGAATCACCCATGGGAACCTTCGGTCTGTGTGCTGACACTCAACCCACTGAACAAAACTGGCTAGAATGTGGGGGAATGCTTTGAATGGGAATATTTACATCCACAAAGACAAAAATAATCCAAAATCAATATAATCACTTCATTGTAGTCAGTTTTTTAATATTTTTTTATTTTTAAATTATAATTGACACACAATACATTTCTTTTAAGTATAAAGCATAGTGATTAGACATTTATATAACTTACAAAGTGATCATCCTGATAAATCCAAAACTCGCTGGGCAGCATACATAGTTAATATATATCATTGACTATGTTCCCTATATTACACTTACATCCCCATGTATTATAGGCAGTTTTTTTTTAATCTGATAAAAGAAATTCTATCTCCATATTTATTTAATCTTTTTTCTCCTATTTACAGATATTCACTCTTCCATACTAATTTCAAAATTACTTTATCCAACTTTTTAAAAAATATATTTTATTGATTTTTTTACAGAGAGGAAGGGAGAGGGATAGAGAGTTAGAAACATCAATGAGAGAGAATCATCAATCAGCTGCCTCCTGCACACCCACTACTGGGGATGTGCCACAACCAAGGTACTTGCCCTTGACTGGAATTGAACCTGGGACCCTTCAGTGCACAGGCCTATGCTTTATCCACTGAGCCAAACCAGTCAGGGCTATCCAAATTTTTTAATAAAAAAGACCTCCAAAGCATTTCTGCCTGGAAAGTCTTTAAGTGAAGAAAGTGATTATGAACAGTGAACAGTTAAACAATTTATGATAATTCATGACCACAGAATATTATTTACTGTCACAGGAATAGGTCATTGTACCAATAATAAAAATCAAGGAGAGGTAAAAAAAAATCCAGATCATAAGGAAACAGTGTATACCAAATTATAATTAGACTAGAGGCCAGATGCATGAAGTTCGTGCAAGAGTAGGCCTTCCCCTGGCTGCCTGCACCAGCTTCCCTCTGGCACCCAGGACCCGGGCTTCCCTCGAAGCCCTGGTTTCATCCGGTCTAATTAGCATATTATGCTTTTATTATTATAGATGGCCTCAGTTTCAATTCTGTCCCCAAACAAGCTCAATCCCAGGCTCTGTATTTGTCATTAAAACAATTTCATTGCTCTTTAGCCCTGACCCAAATACAAAAAAATAAAAATAAAAATAAAAAATGCAGGATCTGGAGGGGAATCCTGCTTATTAACAGTAAAATTCCTAATGCGATAGTGATGCATGTCATGGGTTATTGAACTTCACATTGTTCTGCTCTTTCTTTCAGATGCCCTGTTTATTCCAGTCCACATTGGACTGGCGATTTTAATTTCATTTTTCTCTGTGATACTGGTTGTTATTGGTGTGCTCCTTATCTGTGGATATTTCAGAAAAACAGGTAACTGCTGTAACAAGGGTGGAATCATTTAGGGCATCTCTCTTAATGTTATGCCTAAGTCACATGGGGTGCTTAAGTAGAAGAGTATGACATTTGTCAACAAATACCAAGCCTTACATAGAATGATTTAGGGCTCATTTCTCACTTTAGAAGTGCTAAACTCCACACCTCTCAATTAGGAGCTTCCCAGGACAAGGATTATTTGAGGAATAAGGTGAGTATAAATGTCTGCTGAGCTGCTTAGCCCAGTTGCTTCTATGCCTCCCAGGAATGCTTTCTCTCTTAGGTGAGAGTCTATTCAATCAAAATTAAATGTATCTAGGATACACTTCATTTGATCACAGTCTCCTTGCCTGCACAGATTGCCATCAATGTTTAAGATACTATCTCCTTTCGGGGACTAGAACAAAATTAACATGAAAAAGAAATAGGTCTCTAAACCAACAAATCCTTTGTAACCAGACTATTCCCTCTGGTTTTATGGCTGAACTAAATGACTGTATCATCTTTATGAATAGAACACTGAATGATGCAGTAGCCCATCAAGTACAAGGATACCAGACTTTTTAAAGAAGAACTCTTTTTCTAAAATATGGCCAAGCAAAATAGGTCACATATAGTTGAGTAAACTGCTAGATGGGGGATGTGAATTTGGAGCTGGAGTACACAATTTAATGGAGATGAGTCAACAGAGAAGATAGAATTCGTTGTGCTCTTTTTTTTTTTTTTTATCAGATCCTTAAAACCTGGTACCACACTTATTCAGTGCCTACCTTATGCTAGGCATTGTGATAATAATTTTACAGAATTTATCTAAATTAATCCTGAAGGGTAGTGCTATTGTTGTCACCATTTTATGGATGAGGATACCATGGCTCACATAGCTCTTAAGTGGCAGAGCCAAGATTGGAATGCAGATGTGTTTGACTCCAATTCTCATGTTCTAATCATTTTGCTTCTTTACAGTATTTAGTTTCAGGTTTCTGCCAGCACACCTTAATTGTCTCGGAGGTTATCTAGTATGGTAGCCTGTTACATAGCTATCATGAGAATTTTCTTCATTGTGAAAATATAATCTACTGATGCATATTTACCCATTATATAACAACTAAAGGCCCAGTGCAGGAATTCAGGCATGGGTGGGGTCCAGCCTGCCCAGCCCCAATCAGGCCGGATCAGGCTGGGCCTGTCAGGAGGAAGAAATGGTGGGAGGTTGGCCAGCTGGCCCTCACAGATTGGGACCCAATCAGGGCCCCCAATTAGGGCCTGGCCAGCTGGGGAAAGGGGCCATGGGCGATTTGGGTTGAGGAGCCAATTGGGGTCGGGGCTGGCCATGGAGAGGGGCTGTGGGCGATTGGGGGCCAGGGGCCTGGGGGAGGGGCCATGGATGGTTAGCTGGCTGGCCTTGCCCTGGATCAGGGTGAGGGGGCCAATCTGGGGTGGGGCCAGGTGGGAGGTGGAAGGGCTGCAGGAGATTGGCTGGCCAGCCTTGCCCCCTTTTGGGGTAGGGGGATGATCAGGGGTGGGGCTGGCTGGGGGTAGGGGCTGCGGGCTGATCAAGATGGTGGGGGCCCATCAGGGGTGTGGCCAGCCAGGGTGAGAGGCTGCAGGAAGTTGGCCACACAGCCCTGCCCCCTATTGGAGTGGGGATGGGCTGGCTGGGGGGAGGGACTTCGGGCTTATCGTGGTGAGGCAGGCTAATTGGGGATGCAGCTGGCCAGGCGGGAAGGGAGGGGGCGTTTAGCTGGCAGGCCCTGCTATTGATCAGGATGGGAGAGTCCTATTAGGGGCAGGCCAGCAGGGGGGAGGGGCCGCGAGCTTGGCTGCTGGCCCCACCCCCTGATCAGGCTGGTTAGCTGGCCACAGTGGGTGTCATAGCGACTGGTTGTTAGGTCGTTATGGCCATTATGGTAGCTGCCTTTTTATATATATAGACTAGAGGCCCATTGCATGAAGATTCGTGCAATAGGCCTTCCTTCCCTTGGCTTCCAGCATCAGTTTTCTTCTGGCACCCAGGATCCAGGCCTTTGCTCTGGCCAGAGTCTGCCTTCTTCGTCTTTGCTGCAGACTCTGGCTGGAGTCTGCCATCTTCATCTTCACTGCTTCACTGCAGACTCAGGCCAGAGTCTACCATCTTCACTGCAGACTCCAGCCGGAGTCTGCCTTCTTCGTCTTTGCTGCAGACTCCAGCTGGAGTCTGTAGTCTTTGTCTTCACTGCGGCCAGAGTGCTGCTCCTGTAGATCCCTTCGCCCCCTGCCCTCCCTCTCATAGCAGGCGTCTTGCCCCACCTGGCCACTTCGCGCCTGGAGCAGCTGGGTGGTCGCCATCTTTGTTCTTCTAATTTGCATATTCACTCCTGATTGGCTGGTGGGCATAGGGGAGTGATGGTCAATTTGCATTTTTCTCTTTTATTATTGTAGGTGATTAGAATTTCCTTGCTTCCCCATGAAAGGCTTTGAGTGGAGATCGTCATTTTACTACAATTGAGTTTCTTTAGAAAGTACCTGAGTATTCTGGTTATTTTCCTCTGGAAGGTGATATAAATCAAAGAATAAATGAATGCATATTTTAGTAATACATTAAAAAACATTTTAATAATTTCTGTTTAGCCTGTAGAAATAAGTTTCTTGACAGTGGAATTCAGACTGAAAGGTGTAAATATATTTAGAGTCTGTGGATACAGATAGATATTTCTTTCAGACAGCTCAGTGTCACCACAGCTAGAGCTGGTCAGTCCACAATCCTAAGAATCCCCAGAAATCTGATGAAGATTCCTAGGGCCTCTCTTTAGTCCCCCCAGACAGATTAATCTTATGGTATGTTAAGTGGTGAGAACTAGGAATGGAAACTCCTCTTAGCCCTATTAGTCTACAAGTCCAATTTTACTAGGCCCTGCCACCACCCACAAACTAAACTCACATCCTGAGTCCTATCTAGGTTGAGTGGGCATGGAGCAATAGCTATGCTTTTTCTAATAATGACCCTTAGGTCAGTGACGCCCCTGATTCCTGCATTCCTCATTAATTAATTCTCTCTCTGTTCTAGTGTTCCGATATGACTACATTCACATAATGAACACAATTCCTGCTCAATTACTGGGTTTTATATGCTTTTGTATAATGCTCGGGATATATCTGAAATTCCGGATACAAGGTAAATGGGGTCAGGGACCCTCTCTATTCCTGGAAATCTGTTTCCTGGGGGGTTGCTTAGTCAAGCTGTGTGACTCTCTAATTATCACCATGAAGTGATTTGGGTGACATCTTAGAGGACTAAATTCCCACTGAAATTGTTGTGGGGATCAAGGACTGAAGGTACTGTAACTACTGACGATGTTCTCAACTGAGCTTAAGGACATAGCCCTTCCACTACAAGGAGGGAAACACATTCTGGCTCCAGAAAATATGGTTAGGTTCAACCACTCATTTACTTTACTGAGCCACTGATGGTGTGCCTTCATGACTCTAAGTTAGTGCTTTTCTATTTGCAGCTTAGTGTCTATATTGAATATACAGTGTTCCATCTGAGAGTAATATTTACATAGTAGAGGACCAGTGCACGAAATTCATGCATGGTGGTGGTGGTGGGGGGGGAGTTCCCTCAGCCCAGCCTGCACTCACTCCAATTGGGGATCCCTTGGGGGATGTCTGACCACTGGTTTAGGCCCATGGGATCAGGCCTAAACCAGCAGTCAGATACCCCTCTCACAATCTGGGACCGCTGGCTCCTAATCACTCACCTGCCTGCCTGATCACCCCTAATTTCTCTGCCTGCCTGCCTGCCTGATCACCCCTAACTGCCCTCCCTTGCTGGCCTGATCTCTCCCCCAACTTCCCTAACCTGCCATCCTGTTCTCGCCCCCAACTGTCCTCCCCTGTCAGCCTGGTTGCCCCCAACTGCCCTCCTCTGCCAGCCTGATAGCTCTTCCAATGGCCCTCCCCTGCCGGCCTGATCTCACCCCTAACTACTCTTCCCTGATGGCCTGATCACTCCTAACTTCCTCTACCTGCCTAATCACCCCTAACTGCCCTCCTCTGCCAGCCAATTTGGTTCTGATTGGTCAGTTTCTATGCCAGTCAGCATCAAAAGCTCCACCTCCTCCTAAATGGCAGCAGAATAGAGACGTGTTTCAAGCCTTTTCCAGGAGCAGAAAGAAAGAACAGCTGAGGTTCGCATGGGCAGTGTTTGTTAGCAAGCTAAGGGACAGCTGAACTCCAGGAGAAGGTAGGGGACTGCTGGACGGGGTTCCCCTGACAGGGCAGTCCCCACGGCGACTGGGTCCCCTCCCGGAGCTACGGGCTCAGAGGGGGAAATCTCGCCATCTTGAAGGGGAGAGTGGATCTTGTCAGAGGCCTGAAAATCCACAACTGCAGCGACCGCTGAACAGTTGTGAGACCCAGAACACTGCTCCCCAGAATGATTGGACTCAAAGGAGCTCTTCACTACACCATGGAAAGGTCAGATTTCCCCGGGATAGCGTAAGGTTTCTGATCCTGCCGGGAGAGAAATGCGCGCACGCACGGTGGGAGCTGGAGGACCGGGGAGGTCCCTGCCTGGAGAAGCCCATGGCTGTTGGGGCCGGTGTAATCCGTGATTGTGGAAGGGGGTCACCAGAGCTTCTAACAGGGGCGATCTCTAAAGAGCAACCCGTTTTGATCTGACGCGGAGGGATAGCCTGGGAGTTTCAGGGGTGAGCAGTCTGCTTGAACTTGCCTGCCAGCCTCCACAAACTGGTATTGAGTGCCATAGAGAAAAAAAGGCTAGAGAGGCCTTAGAGTCCTGAAAGTCAACCCAGAAACACTGCCACCCAGAGGCTGAATCACAAATTGACTCTGGTGCAATTAATAAAGGAATAGAGAAAGACACTGCCTGCTTAAAAATCAGGTCTGGCTTACAACACTGAGGAGCAGTGAAACGCAGGAAACTGCAATACTGTCTGGACTGGGAAACAGGCATGCCAAACAGAACAATAGAGGAAGTGAATGACCTTCACTACTGCACATTTTATTTTTTTTATTTCAATTTTTTAATTTTTATTTTTATTTTCATTTTGGGCATCATTTACTTAAGAAACTATTTTTTTCCTTTTTTCCTCACTTGATTTTACCTTTTTAATTATTACATTTTTATTTGCAATCAGCATTATTACTACTACTATTTTACCTTTTTATTTTATTTATTTATTTTATTATCATTATTTTTTTTAAGTGTCATTTTATTTTCTCTTTATTTTACTTCACGTTTAGTGTTCTACAGTCTATTTCCATCTTTCCTTCATCATCGTTTTATTCTATCTCAACTCTACCTTTATGCCATCACTCTCTTCCTAACCTTTCCCCTTTTGGTGTCCTGTTAATCTTAACCCTTTCCTGCTCTAGATTTTCCCTATTCTTTCTGTTTACCCCCTGCTAAAATTTCACCCTACTTATATATCTAATTTCCAATCCCCTGCTCCAAATCCATACACACCTCTCTCTTCGCTGTCTTAACTATAAAAAAAAAATTGTTTTTCTCTCTGTCCTTTTGTTGTAGTTTGCTTGAATGTTGATTATATCGAATTTTTATGCTTTTTTGTGAGATTGTTTTGCTTATTCATTTTTGTGTTTGTTTGTTTTTCTGTTTGCTTTGTTTTTGTTTTTTACTTCTGTTTTCCCTTGCCTCACTTGATATTAGTTGGTGTTGTAGTTTGTATTAATATCCAGGTACTTGTTGTTAGCATTTGCTGTAATTAGTGGTTGTTCTATTGGAGTTTTCTCCCCATATATATAGTTTGTTCCCCTTTTCTCTCTTAGTCTCGTCCTAGTCTCTCTTATTTTTTTTCTTTTTTTCTCCTTTCCCAATTTCATTTTGACACTCCTTTATTTTTTTCTTTTCTTTATTTTTACTCTTCTTTCTCTCCTACCTCCTAATTTGCCTTTCTCTGGTGGTCACCTTTATTGGAGGTCATTAATATCCTGAATACATCTCTGTTCAGTGCCTTGTGTGTTGTACCTGGTTGTGTTGTATTTCATGCCTTTAAATCAATGCAGGAGAGAGAGAACTACATAACCAGACATCTGAGAAGAGAGACCATGGGGAGACAAAGAAACAGCCCAAATATGAAAGAAAAGCAGGCATCACCAGAAAAGGAAGTAAACAAATTAGAGGCAAGCAACCTATCAGAGAGAGAATTCAGAAAAATGGTCATAAGGTGGCTGTAAAGAATGGAAGACAAATTCGACAATATGAGTAAGAACCAGGGGGAAATGAAGAAGAACCAAGAAGAAATGAAAAATGACATCGCTGCTGTAAAAAACTCAATAGAAAGCATCAAGAGTAGACTAGAAGAAGCAGAGGACTGCATCATTGAGCTAGAAGACAAGATGGAAAAAAATACCCAAGTAGAGCAGCTTCTAGGAAAAAAGATTAGAAAGCAGGAGGAGAGCCTAAGGGAACTTTGGGACAGCACAAAACAAAACAACATCGCATAATAGGGGTTCCAGAAGGAAAGGAAACTGAGCAAGGAATAGAAAACCTGTTTGAAGAAATAATGACAGAAAACTTTCCTGATATAGGGAAGAAAAAACCCACACAAATCCAAGAAGCTCACAGAGTCCCAAGCAAAATGAACCCCAAAAGACCAATGCCAAGGCACATTATAATTAAATTGGCAAACACCAACGACAAAGTAAGAATCTTAAAACTGGCCAGAGAGAGACAGAAAGTTACATACAAAGGAACCCCCATCAGACAAGCAACTGATTTCTCAACAGAAATTCATCAGGCCAGAAGGGATTGGAATGAAATATACAAAGTCATGCAAAGGAAGGGTTTGAATCCAAGAATACTGTACCCAGCAAGGCTATCAATCAAAATTGAAGGTGAAATCAGGAGCTTCACAGAAAAAAAAGGACTAAGAAAATTTATCACCACCAAACCAGCAATGCAAGAAATGCTAAAGGGTCTCCTGTAAAAAAAAAAAAAAAAAAAGAAGAAGAAGAAGAAGAAAGAGGAAGCAAAGAAGGAACACAGAGGTATAGAATAAAAATAGCGACACATAAGTACCTATCAATAATAACTTTAAATGTAAATGGATTAAATGCCCCAATCAAAAGACATAGGATAACAGATTGGATAAGAAAACAAGACCCATATATCTGCTGTCTACAAGAAACCCACCTCAGAAAAAAAGATGCACACAGACTGAAGGTGAAGGGATGGAAAAAGGTTTTCCAGGCGAATGGAAATGAAAAAAAATGCTGGGGTAGCAATAATTATATCTGACAAATTAGATCTCAAAGTGAAGGACATAACAAGAGATAAGGAAGGCCACTTCATAATACTAAAGGGCGCAATCCAACAAGAAGAAATAACTGGTAAACATATACGCACCCAATACAGGAGCACCCAAATACATAAAAAACCTCCTGGAGGATATCAAGGGAGAGATTAACAGCAATACAATCATTGTAGGAGACTTTAATACCCCACTATCAACATTGGACAAATCCTCTAAACAAAAAATCAGCAAAGAAACATCAATCCTAAATGACTCACTAGACCAGATGGAATTAATTGACATCTTCAGAACATTTCACCCCAACGCCACAGAATATACATTCTTCTCAAGTGCACATGGGTCATTTTCAAAGATAGACCATATGTTGGGACATAGGCAAAGTCTCTCCAAATTCAAGAAGATAGAAATCATATCAAGCATTTTCTCAGATCACAGTGGCATAAAACTGGAGATCAACTACAATAAAAACAATCCAAAGAAATCAAACACATGGAGACTAAACAGTATGCTACTAAACAATGACTGGGTTACCAGAAAGATCAAGAAAGAAATAAAAAACATCATGGCAACAAATGACAATGAAAACACAACAATCCAAAATCTATGGGACACAGCGAAAGCAGTCTTTAGATGGAAGTTCATAGCTCTACAAGCCTACTGCAAAAAATAAGAAACAATGGAAATAAATTACCTAACCCTACAACTCAAAGAGTTAGAAAGAGAGCAACAAGAAAAGCCCAGTGTAAGCAGAAGGAAGGAAATAGTAAAGATCAGAGCAGAGATAAACAACATAGGGACCAAAGAAACAATACAAAAGATCAACAAAACCAAGACCTGGTTCTTTGAAAGGATAAACAAGATTGATGAACCTCTAGCCAGGCTCACCAAGAAGCAAAGAGAGAGGACCCAAATAAACAAAATCAGAAATTAAAGAGGTGAAATAACAACAGACCCCTCCGAAATACAAAGGATTGTTACAAAATACTACAAACAGCTCTATTCCAACAAACTGGACAACCTGGAGGAAATGGACATATTCCTAGAAAAATATAACCTTCCAAAACTCAATCAGGAAGACTATAAACAGCTCAATAAGCCAGTAACTATGGAATAAATTGAAGCAGTCATCAAAAAGCTTCCGGAAAAGAAAAGCCCAGGGCCAGACAGCTTCACGGGAGAGTTTTACCAAACATTCAAGGAAGAACTAAAACCTATCCTTCTCAGACTATTCCAAAAAATTCAAGAGGAAGGAACACTTCCAAGCTCCTTCTATGAAGCCAGCATCACCCTAATACCAAAACCAGATAAAGACAACTCAATGAAAGAGAATTACAGGCCAATATCCCTAATGAACATAGATGCCAAAATCCTCAACAAAATTCTAGCAAATCGGCTTCAGCAGTACATCAGAAAAATCATACACCATGACCAAGTAGGATTTATCCCAGGAATGCAAGGCTGGTACAATATCCAAAAATCAATAAACATGATACATCACATAAACAAACTGAGAGATAAAAATCACATAGTCTTATCAATTGATGCAGAAAAAGCATTTGACAAAATCCAACACCCTTTCTTGATAAAAACTCTCAACAAAGTGGGAACAGAAAGATCATACCTCAACATAATAAAAGCTATATATGGCAAAACCGGTTTGGCTCAGTGGATAGAGCGTCGGCCTGCGGACTGAAAGGTCCCAGGTTTGACTCCAGTCAAGGGCATGTACCTTGGTTGCGGGCACATCCCCAGTAGGGGGTGTGCAGAAGGCAGCTGATCAATGTTTCTCTCTCATCGATGTTTCTAACTCTCTCTCTCCCTCTCCCTTCCTCTCTGTAAAAGATTAATAACATATATTAATAAATAAATAAATAAAAGCTATATATGATAAACCCACAGCAAAATCATACTCAATGGGTAAAAACTAAAACCATTTCCCCTGGGGTACAGGCATCTCTGGGGGGGGGGGGGTCTATTCTGCCTATGATAATCTGTTTCATCCCCAAAGATCCACATCTCTCCCAAACACAAAATCTATTTTACTCATCTAAGTTTCGTCTTATTAGAACATCAACTCAAAATTAATAATAAGAAGATAAAAGAATATTAAAGAGTCTATTTTATATAGTTGTTATGAGGATTAATTGGATTAGTCCATTTTAAGAAGTAAATACTAAATTATTAGTACAAGTAAAGTTACTAAATGTTGGTTCTTAAATATTCTCTTCCCCCTTGCTCGCAGTTTAATTTTCTAATTTTTACACCTTTCGCAGTTTCTATTTCAGATCCTTTCTTTTCTTTGTATAATGACTGGATATGGGATATGGCAAAGATGGTAATGATTCTGATGTTATTTTACAGTATACTTATCACTGCTTTATACCTCACAGTAAGAGGTAAGTGGTCAGGATTAGTCATGACTCTAATCTATCATTTTTCCAGCACATATTTATATTCCATTCCCTATAAGGCCCCACTTTCTGCCTGGTTATTAGCCCAAAGTTCATCCTCTTTTCAGAGAGAAAACAAAGTAAGTCTCAAATTATATTTTGTCAAGTTACACATTTATATACTAAGGTTAAGTTATAGTATCTCAATGCATAATCAAAGAGTGACTCTGCTTCTGCTCTGACCTTCAGCTAGTAATACACTAAATCATAGCTGTACGTCTCAGATTTTTCACTGTCCTTCTGCAACATGTAGGTCAATTTTTATATTGGCATCTCTATCTCTAGCACCCAAAAAGAGTGCAATGCAGGTCTCTCCAAGCTCATGTTGTGACATTGCTGTTCACATAGATTGATTTATCCAGCTCTTACGTTATTCTGTTCACTAAAAATTACTAAGACTTGATTCAAATTTGACATTATTTAACTGTTCACCCTGCCTCCTTGAATTAATTTTATCATTCCTCCACTTGTTCAGCCAGAAATCACAAGTAATAGGTAGCAAACTAAAAATTCTTAATGATTTTTTTTGTCAAGGTTTTCATATGAATGAGGGCCAATAAGTGTTCAGATATATAATTTTCTCCTAACAACTTCCTATAAGTGAATTTAAATTCATAAAACCATAAGTAATTCCAATTGCTTTCTTGACATAATTTTCTTAAATGAACATAGTATTAAATGGACAGTGAACATCTTATTTGTATCATTAAATGTTAGAAGAAACAATAACAATATATGGGATTCTAATGAGTAAGTATGTTTTTGGCCCACAATTTTAGCTATTCTAAATAATTTCTTATAAGAGCAAAAAATAGTCAAGGATGTAAAGAATTTACTATTACCATAGATTATATAAAAATTATTTAAGAAAAAAATTCAAATGGCAATGAGAATATGTAAAAAATTAGATGAAAAACAAATATATAAGAAATAAGTAAAACAATTTGATCAATAAAATATTAATTTAAAAATATTTAGTGTTATAATAGTTGCCAATATAATGATTATTTAAGTAAGTAATGTAATAATATATTAATAACCTAGTCACTGAAAACCAATGACTGCTAATATGACAGAAAGTGAGACAACCAGAGATTATTCTGGAGGTAATAACAAAATATTAATGACATATTACTGGTAAAAAAGAAAAGAAACAAAGAAAAACCTTGAATCTGATTAAACTTATATTTTAACTTCTAATTTGTAGGGCATGTAAGAAAATGAATATATGGAAGAACCAACAGAAATGCAATCAGCAAAATGTAGACATGGAAAGCACTACACAAGAAATGATCCAAGTTCTTCAATAAATGTTACAAGAAAATAAAATGAGAAAAACAGAAGATTAGCTCTATAGTTTTATAACTAAAAAATATATCAATGAATTACAACTTGTACATATATTTGTTTTTTTTTAATTTCTTTATTGATTAAGGTATCACATATTTGTCCTCATCCTCCCCATTTCCATCCCAAACCCCTCCCCATGCATGCCCCACCCCCCTGTTGTTCGTGACCACTGGTTAGGCTTATATGCACGCATACAAGTCCTTTGGTTGTTCTCTCCCCCTTACCCCCACCCTCCCCTACCTTCCCTCTGAGGTTTGACAGTCTGATTTGATGCTTCCCTGTCTCCTGGTCTGTTTTTGTTCATCAGTTTATGTTGTTCATTATTTCCCCTAGATGAGTGAGATCATGTGATACTAGAAATACACTTAAAAAACAAAAATGAGACAAGCAATAATGGTTATGCTGGGAGGCAAATGAATCAGTCTGTAGTGAGTTTCTTTCTGGGCCAACAGTTCTTTTGAGTCCCATTTTCAATGTCAAACAGTTTTTAATGTGTACATGTCAGCAATGATATTTCAGTTCTGGATGGTGGACAAATGGTGGTAATGCAGGTCCGACCCTCTCTGGTTTGGTCCTAGGCAACCTGCAGCGACGCACAGCTGCTGACTGCTAGTATAGGCAAGGCATCATCAGCGTCTTCCATCTCTGGACTGTTTCTCTTCTGTCTTCATGGCTGGAGCAGTCCTGTCAATTCCTCTCTGTTGCAGGAATCCACATGGTCTTGGAGTTGTTTTCTAAAAATATACAAACATATTCTCGACCAAAAGTTAATAAAGGAATTTTTTCTATAAATTTGACTTGGGATCCTTTTCCATTTTTTTGCCCTAACGATTTTCCTTTGGCTTCTTTTGACACCATGTGTGTTTTTCATGGGTGTCTTGCTGTTAGCATTACAAATGAAAGTTAATTTTCTAAAGTAAAAATTTTCTAGATGTAATTTACTTACAGGATATTTTCCTTACATGATATTCTTCTACTATCCCCCCTTTTTTGATTTAAATATTAAGAGGCTTTTGGAAATTTTATAATGTAGGAACAACCTAAGACAGGCACAGTCGCAGAGGGACCATCAGGAGAGAACTTGGGGGTCAACAGAGGTGGGGCACAGACCCTCAACCTCCCAACTTTGCAGGGGCCTGAACCCTCAACCTTCTGAGGGAGGTCTCCTGCCCCCATGTCTGCTTCACTTCCCATGCCCAGCTCAAATCGGGACCCAGGTAACAGACAGAGACTTGGCCAACAGCAGCTGCCCTCTCACTGCAACAAGACTTGTTTGAGTTGTCTTGTACTCGTGGTGTGAGGAAGTGGGTTTTTGATATCTAAATCCAGCCTAGCACCAGGAATGCTCAGGGCCTACTCAAGAAGGCAAATAATCCTTTCCACTAATATTTACAGGGTAAAATAAGATTGTTGTTAGAGTATTAAATTTGACAGTAAAATAATCAAGTTCTCAGACTAATTTAAATTGGCTAATTGAAGTAAGCAAATATTATAGAAAAATTAATGGTACTGGACAAAAAGCTATTCCTAAAGTGTTAACTAAAATTTCTATTGGTAGTTCATCTCATGGTAAAATTGCGTAACATGTAATGAACCTAAAGCAGTCATATTTTAGTGCAAAAAAAAAAAATTTAAAAGCTATCAAGAATACATTATAAAATTTCCAAAGCCTCCTAATATATTTGTTTTTATAAATATGTTTTTATTGACCTTAGAGAGAAAGAAAGAGAGAGGGAGAAATAGAAACATCAATGATGAGTGAGAATCATCAATATGCTGCCTCTTGTAAACACACACCCCCGCCCCCTCACTGGGGATCAAACCCACAAACCTGGCATGTTTATCATGAACAGGAATTGAACTGGTGACCTTTTGGTGCATGCGACGACACTCAACCAACAAAGCCACACTGGCCAGGGCAGTACATATATTTGGATGTCTATTTAAACCAATACACTATTAAGCAAAAATGATGAAACTGTAGCCAAACTGATCAAGAGAAAATATTGCCCAAATAAATAAAATGAAAAATTAAAGAGGAAAAATTATAACCAACAGCACAGAAAGAAAAAGAATCATTAAAGAACACTATTAACTATTATGTGCCAACAAGTGGAAAACCTACAAAAAGTGCATTAATTTCTAGAAGAAATCAACTTTCCAAGACTGGACAAGGATGAAATAGAAAATCTAAGAAGACTGATTACTAGAAATGAAATTGAAGCAGTAATAATAATTTTTTTTAAAAAACCTCCCACAAACAAAATTCTAGGACCAGACAGCTTCCTTTTCAATCTATTCCCCAAAATTGAAGAGGTGGGAATGCTTCTAATTCATTCTACAAAGCCAGCATTGCCATAAAACCAAGACCAGACAAAGATATTAACAAAACAGAAAATTAAAGTCCAATATACTTGATGAGCATAGATGCAAAAATCTCCATTAAGGGGCTTGCAGGAGGCAGCCAATCGATGTTGCTCATAGTGTTTCTATCTCTTTATCCTTCTCCTGTCCTCTTTCTGAAATTAATAAAAACATATTTTTTAAAAATTCTCAATGAAGTATTAGCAATATGGATTCAACAATACATTAAAAGGATTATAGGGAAGGGGCAGGAAGAGATTAAAGAACTTATATGCATATGTGCATAACCCATGGACACAGACAATAGTGCAGTGGGGGGAGGGGGAGTTAGGCAATGGGTGTAAAAACGGGACATCTGTAATACTTTCAATAATAAAGATAAATTAAAAATATTTTTTAAAAAAGAAATGAAAAACCAAATAAGAGGTTATACACTATGCCTAGTGGGATTTATCCCAGGAATACAGAATTCTTTAACATTCATAAATCAATCAACATGACACATCACATCAATAAAATAAGAAAATAGCTGAAACCGGTTTGGCTCAGTGGATAGAGCGTCGGCCTGCGGACTCAAGGGTCCCAGGTTCGATTCCGGTCAAGGGCATGTACCTTGGTTGCGGGCACGTCCCCAGTGGGGGGTGTGCAGGAGGCAGCTGATCGATGTTTCTTTCTCATCGATGTTTCTAACTCTCTATCCCTCTCTCTTCCTCCCTGTAAAAAATCAATAAAATATATTTAAAAAAAAAAGAAAAAAGAAAATAATTTCATCATCTCAATAGTTGCAGAAAAAGCATTTGACAAAATTCAGCATTCTTTTATAATAAAAACTCAACAAAGTGAGCATACAGAGAACATACTTTAACATAATAAAGTTGACATATCCACAGCTAATATCATTACTCAATGGTAAAAAGCTGAAAGTTTTTCCTCTAAAATCAGGAACAAGACAATGATGCCCATTATTACCACTTCTATTCACCATAGTATTGGAAGTCGTGCCACAACATTAAGACAAGAAAAAGAAATAAATGGCATCCAAATTGGTATGGAAGAAGTAAAATTGTCACTATTTGCAGATGACATTATACTATATACAGAAAACCATACTCTACCAAAAAACTGTTAGAACTAAAAAATGAATTCAGTTAATTTGCAGAATACAGAATTAATATATAGAAATCTGTTGTATTCCTATACGCAAATAATAAATGATCAAAAAATAAACTAAGAAAACAATTCCATTTACAATTGTATCAAAAATACAAAATTCCTAGGAATAAATTTAACCAAAGATGTAAAGACCTGTACTCTGAAAACTATGGACATTGAATAAATTAATTGAAGAAGGTACAAATAAATGGGAGGGCATACCATGCCCATGTATTTGAAACATTAATATTTTAAATGTCCTTACTATTTGAATAAATATACAGACTTAACACAATCTCTATTAAAATACCAATGGCATTCTTCTGAGAACAAAAACAACTAATCATAAAATTTATGTGAAGCTACAAAACACTCTGAATAGCTAAATAAATCGTGAAAAAGAATGTAGTGATCAAAATCACACTCCCAGATTTCAAACTATACTACAAACTTACAATAATCAAAACAGTGTGGTACTGACATGAAAACAGATATACAGATCTATGACATAGAATAGAGAGCCCAGAAATAAATCCTCATTTATAAGGTCAATCAATCTAAAACAAAGCATTAGAGAATATACAATGGGGTAAGGATGCTCTCTTCAATAAATGGTGCTGGGAAAACTGGACAGATATATGCAAAAAATGAAACAGGTAATTTCTTACACCACATACAAAATAAATTCAAAATGGATTAAAGATATAAATGTAAGACCTGAAACCATAGAACTCCTAGAAGAAAATATGTACACGACACTCTGACATGGATCTTAGCAATGTCTTTTTTGATATGTCTCCTCAGGTTAGGGCAACAAAAGAAGAAATAAACAAATAGAATTACATCAAACTAAAAAGTTTTTTTTAATTTAAAAAAAAATATATTTTATTGATTTTTTTACAGAGAGGAAAAGAGAAGGATAGTTAGAAACATCGATGAGAGAGAAACATCGACCAGCTGCCCCCTGCACACCCCCAACTGGGGATGTGCCCGCAACCAAGGTACATGCCCTGACTGGAATTGAACTGGGGGCCCTGCCGTCCGCAGGCCGACACTCTATCTACTGAGCCAAACCGGTTAGGGCCAAACTAAAAAGTTTTTGTGCAGTGAAGGAAACCATCAACAAAATGAAAGGAAAACTACTGAATGGGAGAATATATTCACAAATAATATATCCTATAATGAATTAATATCCAAAATATATAATTGGAAATATGAGAATTGGTTATATCTCTGAGGATACTATTAAATATATAATATATACAACTTAACATAAAAAACACCAAACAATTTGATTTAGAGATGGGCAAATGACTTGAATAGACATTTCTTCAAAGATGGTCAATAGGCATATGGAAAGATTCTTAACTAATCATCAAGGAAATGCAAATCAAAACCACAACAAAATACCACCTCATACTTATCAGAATGGCAATTATCAAAATATCAACAAATGCTAGCAAGTATGTGGAGGAAAGGTAACATTTATACACTATTAGTGGGATTTTAAATTGTTGTATACATTATGTAAAACAATATGAAGATTCCTCAAAAATATAAAGAGCTGCCATATGAGCCAGCAATATCACTTTTCATATTATTTAAAAACAAAAGAAACAAACAGACTAATTCAAAAATGATATATGCATCCCTATGTTCAATGCAGCATTGTTTATAATAGCCAAGATATGAAAGCAACCTAGGTGTCCATTGATAGATAAATGGATAAAGAAAATACCACACACACACACACACACACACACAAAGTGGAATATTATCCTACCTAATAAAAGAGTAACATGCCAATTAACCATCACTCTGCTACACCCACAAGCCATGCCCACCAGCCAATCAGAAGCAAATATGCAAATAAACCCAACCAAGATGGCTACAGCCACAGAGAGCAGGAGGGAGGCTTGGGTTTCCCAGGCGATGGAGGAAGCCAAGCTTTCCACCTGCCCTTGCCTGCCTAAGCCTCCATTCAAGGCTACAAAGTTTCAATTATAGAAGGTAAACAAATCCAAACAGAAATGGTGGCAGCCACAGAGCTGGAAAGAGCCGGTGGCTAGGGTTGCCCCTGGAAATGGAAAAAAAGCTTTCCGCACACCCTGGCCAGCCCAGGCCTCCACTCCAGGCTACAAAGTTTCAATTATATTAGATACATAAATTCCAACAGAAATGGCTGCCACCACGGAGCGAGCAGGAGACTTGGCTCCGCTCCAGGCTACAAAGTTTCAATTGTAGAAGTTAAATAAATTCCAGATACCAGGGCCTCCACTTGGGTCGCCAGGGTGTGTGGCTGGCCTGCAAACCACCACAGGCCCCTCACCCAGGCTGCCCCACGCCCCAAGGGAACCCCCACTCTGATCCAGGACATCCTGCAGGGCAAACCAGCTGGCCCACACCCATGCACCAGGCCTCTATCCTATCAAATAAAAGAGTAATATGCAGATTGACCATCACTCCAACACACAAGATGGTTGCCCCCATGTGGTCAAAGATCCTGCCCCTATGTGGACACAAGATAGCCACCACAAGGTGGCCAGCAAGGGAGGGCAGTTGGGAGGCACGAGGCCTGCAAGGGACGGCAGTTGAGAAGGACCAGGCCTGCAAGGGAGGGCAGTTGGAGGCGATCAACCCTGCAGGGGAGGGCTGTTAGGGGTGACTGGGCTGGCAGGGGAGGGCAGTTGGAGGCAACCAGGCCGGCAATGGAGGGCAGTTGGGGGCAACCAGGCCGGCAGGGGAGCAGTCAGGCATCAATCAGGCTGGCATGGTAGTAGTTAGGGGGTGATCAGGCTGGCAGGCAGAAGCGGTTAGGGGCAATCAGGAAGGCAGGCAGGCGAGCACTTGGGAGCCAGCAGTCCTGGGTGAGGGATCCCAGATTGGAAAGGGTGCAGGCTGGGCTGAGGGACACTCCTCCGCCCCCATGCACGAATTTTGTGCACTGGGCCTCTAGTTCAGCAATAAAAAAAGAATGGAATCGTCCCATTTGTAACAATATAGAAGGAACTAGAGAGTATCATGGTAAGTGAAATATAGGGTGGGGCAAAAATAGGTTTACAGTTGTTCCTTTAGAAAATAATATAATAGTTAATAAACAATAATACAAGAATAAACTGTGGTTTATGTAGTCACAACTACATTCAAAGGATGGTTGAGGGGGAAAATGAATTAGTATGGGGTGGTACTCAGTATCAATTAAAACTCTCCAAGTGCTTTTAAGAAAAAGAAAAAACAGTAAATATTTTTTAACTCATCCATTTTTGGTGGATCAGGAATTTGGACAAATTTTAGCTGAGTTTTATGTCTCTGGGTTTCTCATTAAATAAGTAAATAAATGAATAAATAATTAAATCAATAAATTATTAAAATGTTGACATCTTACCTAATAATAGACAAACATGTAAATTGACCATACCTCTGTTACGCCACCAGCCAATCAGGAGTGATATGCAAATTAACCCAACAAAGATGGAGGTTAATTTGCCTATAGAGGCACCGAGTGACAGGGGTGCTACGCTTGCATCGTCGCCATGGTGATGACGCAGGCAATCTGCCCCACCCCCGGTCTCTCAGGGCCTCTGGGCAGCATGGGAAGGCGGGCCAGAGTGGAAAGAGGCAGCTCCTGGAGCAGAAAGAGGTGGTTCCTGGAGCAGAAAGAGGCAGCTCCAGAGAGGAAAGAGTTGGCTTCAGGGCCTGAGCAGAAAGGGGCTGGGCTGGAGTGGAAAGGCGGTGCCAGCAGCAAGGGAAAGAAAAGCCCATTCTAGCACGAATCTTCGTGCATCGGGCTTCTAGTTTTTATATAATTGGAAATATGAGTATTGGTTGTATCTCTGAGGATACTATTAAATTTTTAATTTTTAGGTGTAATAATATTATTGTGACTATATTAGAGAAAATCTGCTTTTAGAGATGTGAGATATCCTATCTAATAAAGAGGGAATATGCTAATTGACCATCACTCATTCACAAAGATGGCTGCACCCACAGCTGAGGCCAAGTTCCCATAAGGAGCCTTAATGAGCAATCAGCAGGTACCTGAGGCTATGCCTTACCCTGCCCCCATGGGGCTTGACAGGGGACCTCAGGCCACGCCCCCCACCCTGGTGTCAGGCCAGGAGACTTGAGGCCACACTCCCGACCTGGCAGGGCTTGACAGGGGACCTCAAGGTGCACTTCCCCTCCTGATGCTAGGATAGGGGACCTCAGGCTGCTCCCCCTGCCCCAGCGCCAAGCCGGGGGACCTCAGGCCACACCCATCACCAGGTGGAGCTTGACAGGGAACTTCAGGACATGCCCCCCATCCCAGGTCCATGCCATGGGACCTGTGGCTGCACCCCCCTGCCTGGCTGGGCTTGACAGAGGACCTCAGGCCGTGCCCCCCACCCAGTGGGGCTTGACGGGGGCCTCAAGGTGCACCCACGTGCTGGGTCGAGGGAACACAGGCCGCACCCCTGCCCAGCAGGACTTGATGGGGGACTTGAGGCTGCACCCTCTCCCTGCACCAGGCCAGGGGACCTGAGGTTACACCTCCTGCTCAGCAGGGCTTGACAAGGGTGGAACTGCCTGGGTCTGGATCTAGCCCAATGGGGGGGGGGTTGGGTCTGGGTCTCACATGATTTTGAGATGCATGTGAGTGGGTGGGGACTTGACTCTGGGTCCCGTGGTGTGCCCCAGACTCTGACAGGAGGAAGGTTTTCATATACGTTTTACTAATTTCCTTTCATCTCTGACACTTCTATTATAGAGAAAGGGCAAATAACAATATTAAATTATTTCCTCTAATTAATTCCCTTTTAATGTGCACGAATTTCGTGCACTGGGTCACTAGTATACTAAAATATTTATGAATGAAATATGATCATGTCTAGGATTTGCTTCAAAATAACATGGCAAGGATGTGAAATGGGTAATTACATGTCTTAAAACAAACCTGTCAGTTAGGTGATATTTATTAAAGCTGGTGATGGGAACATAAATATACTAATATTTCTATTTTTGTGTATGATGGTGTCCTCTTTTATTCCTATGTTCTACCCAGGTAAATCAGTGCTCATGTATCTTCTATTCTTGGAAGTTCAGGACACCTTTTTCTCTACAAACTCAGCAGGATTCAAGAAAAGTTATGATTTTGTTGATTATCTAGCTTTTCTTTGGTGCTAGGCTTGAAGCAACACTCCAAATTTATTGATCCCAAGCAGAAGCCAAAAATCTAATTTAACACTGAATTTGGATGGGAGGAAATTGTACATTTTGATGAGATTTTTATTCATGATAGATAGATAGATAGATAGATAGATAGATAGATAGATAGATCTATACTAATAATAGGGGAATATGCAAATTGGCCAGGATGCCATCACGTAACAACCAAACAGGACTGGGGCGGGGCCATGGCAGAGAGCAGCATTCTGCGCCGGGGGTCCAAAGGGCACAGAGAGGAAGGGAGAGCAGATAGGTAGTTGGGGGATCAGGCCACGAAGGGAGAGCAGAGAGGCAGTTAGGGGGATCAGGTCAGCAGGGGAGGGCAGTTGTGGGATCAGGCCAGCAGTGGGGAGCAGATAGGCAGTTAGGGCAATAAGGCCAGGAGGGGAGAACAGTTAGGGGCATCAGGCAGACAGGCAGGTGAGCAGTTAGGAGCCAGTGGTTCTGGATTTCGAGAGGGATCCTGGATTGGAGAGGGTGCAGGCCGGGCTTGGGGCGACCCCCCCCCCGTGAACAAATTTTATGCACTGGGCCTCTAGTATAAATATATAGATATATAGATATATATATTATTGATTTCGGAGAGGAAAGGAGAGGCAGAGAGATAGAAACTCCAATGATGAAAGATAATCATTGATCAGCTGCTTCCTGGGGATTGAGCCTGCAACCTGGTGTGTGCCCTGACTGGGAATGGAACCCATACTCCTTGTTCCTAGGTCAATGCTCAACCACTGAGCCACACTGGCCTGGCCATTCTTCTTCTTTATGGTTATGCCTATGTGACCAACCTAAGAAATAACTGAAGATCATATAAACCCTCCTACATTGTTTAGAGTGGAATTTTCCCATCAACCATGATGAAACTATGACTCTGTAAACAGAGAGTGAAAGCAAGTGTTCTCATTACCTTATGCAGCAGTTAGAGATAACAGCACATGAAGCCACTTCTTTGCAAGATGAAGCTTGTTCTTCTTGACAGTGCAATCCCACACTCAGAACTAGAGAACAACAATAGCAGAGCTGATAGGATTTGGAATACCTCAAATACCCTTCCCAATACCCGCAATTCAGAAATCTTCATTACTCTGCCTCTCAAATGCTTCCTGTCAAAGCCTTCAAAATTTGTAAGTGTGTGTCAGAACTATCAATTAGCTATGGAGACATAGTTTTTAACAATTCAATCATCTCAGGGAACTTCAAAATTTACCAATGGCATCTAGAAAAACAGAACATAAATAAATCGAATAGAAGCTGAGGATTTGGGGAATCAGGGAGATGTTGTTTAAGAGTGCAAACTTTTAATAGTAGATAAACAAGTTCTGGAGATCTAAATGCACATCACAGCTATTATTGTAAACAAAACTGTGCTATAAACTTCAACGTTCCTATGAGTCTATATCTTAATCACTCTCAACACAAACAGGAAATGACAATTTGAGATGGGATAAATGTGTTAGCTAATGCTATGGTGGTAGTCATATTGCAATATATAAATGAATCAAATCAACATATGTCTTAAATTTTATCAATATGTTCATCATAGTTAAAATTTTATAAAAGAACATCACTATAATGAGGGATGCAAAGTAAAAATGTAAACAATAAAATCTGCTAATGAGTTAACAGTTTTAAAAGATGTATATTCATAAGTGGAACAGTATAATAATAAAAGCGTAATATGCTAATTAGACTGGACAGCCAAATGCCCTTCTGGACATCATTCCAGATGTCCTTCCAGACTAAGCTGTGGTGGTGGGGGCCGAGGCAGTTAGGGGCGATCAGGCAGGCAGGCAGAGGGGTTAGGGGTGGTCAGGTAGGCAGCGGGAGTGGTTAGGGGTGATCAGGCATGCAGGCAGTCAAGCAAGCGGTCAGGAGCCAGTGGTCCTGGACTGCGAGAGGGTGCAGGCCAGGCTGAGGGACCTTCCCCTCTCATGCACGAATTTCATGCACCAGGCCTCTAGTTCACCCATTAAAAAGAGTGAAGTACTGATACCTGCTACAACATGGATGAACTTTGAAAGCGTTTTTGCTAAGTGAAAGAAGTAGGTCACAAAAGCCACATACTGTATGATTCCACTGATATGAAATGTCCAGAATTGGAAGATCAACAGAGAAGGTCAGTGATTGCCGGGGATGGAGGGAGGGGGAAACTGGAAGACAGGTTTCTTTTTAGGGTGACAAAAATATTCTGGAATCAGATAGTGATGATGGTTGTATAACACTGTGAGTATACTAAAAAACCACTGACTTGCACACTTTTAAATAGTAAATGTTATGTTATGTGTATTTATTCTAAATTAAAAGTTGATACACAAAACCAAAAATAAATAAATACACACATAAATAAATAAATAATGCTAATGTTATTTCCCACTCCAAAGCTGCTCTTAAATATTCCTTAGTTGATTAAAATGTGTGATCTCGAGAGCCTGATACAGAGATATATCGGAATTGCAAGGTGGATGGATGTTCTGTTGAGGCAAAGGAGTCCCAGCCCCCTCAAGAGGGGATAGAAGATGAACACATGAGCTCTAGACCCAAACAACCAAGTGCCTCATAAACAAAACCTCCTGAGGATTCAATGTACATTCAAATCAATCTGATCAATCTGTTCCAAACCAAGCTTGTTCACAAGCATATATACACATATATTTACTCTCATGTTTAAAATTGCTCTTCTTCCCTTAAGATGTACCTCAAGAAATATTCTCTCCATTGATCTGGTCAGTTAAATGCTGAACTCTGGGAGACACTCTGAAAGTCTTTATTTCCCTCAACTTCCTCATTCCATACATTCTACCTATAAATTCCTCATCCCAAATAGATCTCAAATTGTTCTAATTATGCATTGTCTGCTCTGCACTACTTTAACTTTTCATTGTACTTGTCCCTGATTATTGATTTACATATGTATATGTGTATATGTATGTTTTTAATCTCACATATGTCCATATGTGCTATATAGTCCATATGTTTGTATATGTATAAACATAATCAAATGTGTATTCTAGACATACTGTATATATACATACTAGAGACCAAAATTAGTGCACAAAAATTAGTGCACTCGGGGGCCCCTCAGCCTGGACTGCACCTTCTTGCTCCCTAGGGAGCGGGCCTAAGCCTCAGTCAGACATCCTTAGCTGTGCCAAGGGGGTGGGAGAGGCTCTGGCCACTGCCACTACACTCACAGCCATCAGCCTGGCTTGTGGTTGAGCGGAGCTCCCCCTGTGGGAGCACACTGACCACTAGGGGGCAGCTTCTGCATTGAGTGTCTGCCCCTGGTGGTCAGTGCACATCATAGCGACTGGTCATTCCTGGTTGTTCTGCCTTTAGGTTCAATTTGCATATTATTCTTTTATTATATAGGATATCATCATTTACACATATACAGGGGTAGGCAAAAGTGTTTATGGTTGCAATACAAATAAATAATACAATAATTAATAACTAATATATAAGAATAAGCTCTGTTTTGTGTACTCACAACTGTAAACCTACTTTGCCTGCCCCTGTATATTGTACATATATACGGCATTAGGATATGTATGTACAAGCATAAAATATAGATATGACATATATTTATATTTATGCAAGCATATATGCAAAAAGATACAATTCTTTATAACTACTAGTATATACATATATGTACACACACATATATATGCTTATATATGTAGCTATATATTTTAGTACTCATCCTACTTAATAAAAGAGTAATATGCAAATTGACCGTACCTTCGCTACACCCATAAAACACACCCACCAGCCAATCAGAAGCAAGTATGCAAATAAACCCAACCAAGATGGCTGCAACCACAGAGAGCAGGAGGAAGGCTTGGGTTTCCCTGGCAACAGAGGAAGACAAGCTTTCCACCTGCCCTTGCCAGCCTAGGCCTCCACTCAAGGCTACAAAGTTTCAATTATAGAAGGTAAACAAATCCAAACAGAAATGGCGGCAGCCACTGAGCTGGAAAGAGCGGGAGGTGAGGGTTGCCCCTGGCAATGGAGGAAGCTAAGCTTCTGCAGCCCTGGCCAGCCCAGGCCTCTGCTTAAGGCTACAAAGTTTCAATTATATTAGATACATAAGTCCCAACAGAAATGGCTGCATCACAGAGCGAGCAGAAGGCTTGGCTCCACTCCAGGCTACAAAGTTTCAATTGTAGAAGGTAAATAAATACCAGATACCAGGGCCTCCGCTTGGGTAGCCAGGGGGCATGGCCGGCCTGCAAACCACCACAGGCCCCTCACCCAGGCCGCCCCACGCCCCAAGGGAACCCCCATCCTGATCCAGGACACCCTTCAGGGCAAATCAGCTGGCCCCCACCCATGCACCAGGCCTCTATCCTATCTAATATAAGAATAATATGCAGATTGACCATCACTCCAACACACAAGATGGCTGCCCTCATGTGGTCAAAGATCCTGCCCCCATGTGGACACAAGATGGCCACCACAAGATGGCCAGCAGGGGAGGGAAGTTGGGGGGGACCAAGCCTGCAGGGGACGGCAGTTATGGGTGACCAGGCCTGCAGGGGAGGGCAGTTAGGGGCAAACAGGCTGGCAGGAGAGCAGTTAGGCATCAATCAGGCTGGCAGGGGAGTGGTTAGGGGGTGATCAGGCTGGCAGGTGGAAGCGGTTAGGGGCAATCAGGAAGGCAGGCAGGTGAGCAGTTGGGAGCCAGCATTCCTGGATTGTGAGAGCGATGTCCGAGTTCCCATCTAAATAGGTAGTTGGACATCCCTCGAGGGGTCCCAGATTGGAGAGGGTGCAGGCTGGGCTAAGGGACACCCCACCCCGTGCACGAATTTCATGCACTGAGTCTCTAGTATATGTATATTATCTATATTATATGAGAATTAGGAATGAATGTGTGTGTGTGTGTGTGTGTGTGTGTGTGTGTGTATGTATGTAAATATTATACATATTTCTTAACATTCATACCACAGTTTTGCCTTTGTTTCTCTGTACAGCTCATTCACCTCATTCTCTGATCACATCTCTCATTGTAGCCACAGTAAACTACTTGAAGTTTTCTGAATTGAACATTTTCTCTCAAATGCCTTGCAAGCTGTCTCTCCCTCAGCCTAGAAAACCTATTCTGCTCCTCTGCTCCTCTTCTCATCTTCTAACTGTTCATGTTATTCAAGACTCCTCTTAGTCATCATCACCTTCCTTAAATGCCTGATCTAAATTTAGTGTCTTTTATTTGTGTCTCCATAGTTATTTTCCTTCCTTTTCTAAGTACAGTACAGCATTCAAAATAAATTCTTGATCACACCCATTTTATTCATCATAAGTTTTATAGAATACAAAAATCAGTTTGGGTGTTGCTTCCTTTCAGAGCGAGGCAAGTCTTGTTAGTACTTGTAATGTTGGTACAGCAATGCCAACTGCAATCACTAAAGCTAAACAAAGACTCCTACCCTCAGACTGGAACAGCCAGTCTCCCTGGAATTTCCCTTGGAAAGGAACATAAGGACAGCACTGCAGAATCAGGTGCCCAGAGGTGGAGGGCAGCAGTGAGAAGGAGCTTTGTTAGTACTCTGCCTGGTTCTGGCACTGTCGTTCTCTAGGGACAATGGAGAGCTGCATCAGGAACTCCGGTAAGTGTAAGATTTAGGATTGAGTTCTCTGTTCATAGATGGTCAGCACTTCTTCCATCCCTTCCTCTTCCTGTGCCTTCTGGGAGACCACCTGTCCCTACATTTCAAGGGACTTGACAGATGTATTTATAGACTAGTGAGATAGTATGAACAGAGATCCCAGTCCCCTCTAGGGAAAGTCTTCTCATTGTTTCTTTGTGGGTCATTTGAAACTCAGTCTACAGTATCATGTCACAGCAAATGTTTGGCTGGATTTCTGGAGTCTGCTTTTTTCAGGCATAAAGAAAATGTTATTCTTATGCATGTTATTCCCCAGTCACCTAGTCGTGCAACCAGTCACCATCTATGTTCCTCTCTCTCTCTCTCTCTCTCTCTCTCTCTCTCTCTCTCTCTCTCTCCTTTCCTTCCTCCTTCTAAAAATCAATACAATTTTTAAAAGAGTTGGAGTTTCCAAATCTAGCAAATAAGTATTGCAAGATGCCAAATATTGGGCGGGAAATAAGTATACCAGAAATGAATTCACTGTGTGGACAAAAAAAGGGAGGTTCTATTGAAAGTAACCTCATACAAGGTATCTGATCATAAATTCCTAATTAGGCAACTCATGGTGGGTCATCATGCCCCAGGCATATAACTTTCTAGTACAAGGTTTATCTTTGCCTAAGGAAGCTCTGTACATTGTTTCTGTGCATCTAGGTTAACATACCTTTGAAATACGCTGCAAACATCATGAGAGCCCATAATCTAGTTAGCCATCCTGTAAACCAATCCCCACCTTGCTTTTGCCCACCTTCATGGAAATCTTCCTTAATTCCAAATACATAAAAGAAGCTGCAAAGCTGTTATTCTCCAGAGCATTTGAACATATGAGCCACACATATGTATTAGTTTGGCTCATAAACTCATAAAAATTCTCTACAGGTTTGGGTGTTCTTATATCCATAACTTGATTTGATATTCAGATAGCTGGGACTCATACAGCACTCTTGCAACATTGTCTGGCAACACTACTTGAGAGTTTATTAATGCCTAAAAAACATGTTAAAATACGTGATTTCTGAAAATTCTTACTCCTGTTATCACTGTTTCTGAAACCTCCTCACTTGTTATCAAATTACAGGACCATCTCTCACCAGATACTTTGTTCCCATGCTCCTCCTTCAGATGGCAGCACCAAGTTCAGGTATGACCCTCTCTTCTACTTGCATGAGTCATGGCAGTATCAAGTATGCCAGAAAAAGCAAGGACCAAAGAAAAGGGTTAAGCTCTTTTGACCATTTGTTCCTCAGGTTTAATACATAATTATGTAATGAAGGAGTGTACTATAGGATCCAGCTTATGGCTAGGAAAAGTTATTTCTAATCAGCAAGTCTTCTTTATCACGTACTTGAATTTGTGTTAAATTCCTGGGAGAAGAAGCAAATGAAGAAGACTTAATACTTGCCCTTGTACCCAATATTCATATTGAGAAGATCAGTGTATGTGTCACTCACACAGTGAGGAAGAGGCCTAGGATATGGGTCCATGTTGGAATCCATGTGAGTTATCAGTGCAGTGGGGCATCCAAAGAGGAAGGAAGTAATAGGCTAGTGGGAGCCAACACATAAAATTTGCCTTTGTAAGGGGATCTATGCAAAGCAGAAATAAATATAGTGTATTTAGAGACAAATATAAGCAAAGAGACAATAAATGGCATAAAAGAGAAAGTTTCTAGTAAAAATTACTTATTAAATAGTAGGAATCTTACTGGTGCACTTTTTTTTTTTTTTTTGGTATAATGTCGTTGGCTGATAAAAGCAACGCTTCCATGAACATTTTACACAGGAATTTGACAAAACCTGTGAGTATATAGGTAGGAAATATTCCTATGCATAGAACTGCTGGTCAAGGTTATGTGCTATTTTATTATGTTGCAAATATTCTTCTGAAATAGTTACCAACATACATTTCCACCACCAGCATATGTGAGTTTTCCAGGTGGGTCATAATGTTACATATCCACCATTATGATTTAAATTTGGATTTCTCTGATGATTATGTTTTTGAGCATTTTTTTCATATGTCTTTTGGCCAGCTGTTTGTCCCCTTTGGAGAAATGTCTGCTCAGGTCTTCTGCCCATTTTTAGGGGATGTTTAGAAGCCATTGATATTTAGAATGGTAGAAATTCAGATTATCCTTATAAGTCATTAGAAATTAATGTGGAGTTATTAAGAACAGAAATATATAATATATATATTTGCATATTTTTACAATATGTAAATGTGGCAAAATGGCCTTTAACACCTCACTGAAACATGTGGAATGTTGTGTGTGTGTGTGTGTGTGTGTGTGTGTGTGTGTGTAGCTCATACTCTCACTATTTGCTTACCATTTCCCTTCCCAGAACAGTTTACAGTGACTGGCTTACAGGGGCCAATCTTGGCTCCATTTGGTGGCATAGTTGAGCTCAGCTGCCAACTGTCCCCACCACAAAATGCAGAACACATGGAAATACGCTGGTTCCGGGATCGCTATACACAACCTGTTCACCTATATAACAATGGCAAAGACCTGCATGTAGAAACTATCTCCAGGTATGTGGAGCGCACAGAGCTCCTGAAAGAAGCTATCAGAGAGGGTAAAGTGACCCTCAGGATCCTCAATGTCAGTGTTGATGACCATGGGCAGTACCACTGCTTCTTCAAAGATGGTGATTTCGATGAAGAAGCCATCACAGAAGTGAAGGTCACAGGTAGGGATGGATCTCTTTGAGGTTTCTACATATCCATGATTCTCAACCCATCTGAGGCTGAATAGTAGGGAAATCCTCAGTGTTTCTGAATATTGCATGGTTTGGTTAGCAAGTTCAAATTCAGGCATTTAGTCTTGGAACTGAGAAGAGTATAGGATTAAGAATCAAATTGTGCCTTCACACATTACCATTTTCAGAACTGTTTTTCTCATGTCCATATACACTGTTAGATATGTAAAGTATCAACAGACTCCTTTCAGGATTTATTACTATTCTTTTATTATTTCTGACAACACTTTAGTGAAACTTTGTAAACTAGCTAAATTTTATAATAGTCTCCTTAATGAAAAAATTTATTCCCTTTTCTCACTGATTCAATTCACCGACTACTTAGTTTCAGACTAATTTTCTTAAATCTATTTCAAAAAGCCTTCATCTACAATCTTAATATATATATATATATATATATATATATATATATATATATATATATATATATTAGAAGATACTTAAGATTGTAGATGAAGGTTTTTTGAAATAGATTTAAGAAAACTAATATATATATAATATTAGTAAATATATATACTAATAAAATGTATTAGTATATATAAAAATTAGTATATATATTAGTATATATATAGAGGCCTGGTGCATGTATTCGTGCACCGATAGGGTCCCTCAGCCTGGCCTATGCCCTCTCATAATCCAGGACCCCTCAGGCAATGTCGGACTGCTGGTTTTGGCCTGATCACCGCAGTCCTACATCCCCCGAGGAATGTAATAGTAAGTGAAGCAGCAGGTGGCCTGGGAGGATCCCAAGCCTGGGCCAGGGACCGTGCCACTCCGCTCACCCTGGCCCCACTGTGCCTGCCACCGCCCGCCCGGTAGCTACTGCCTTGATTGTCCTCAGGAGCAGGGGGAGGTGAAGAAGCCCTCAGGGGTGATCAGGGCCAGCAGCCACCATTCGTACCCGCTGACAGCGCCAAGCGGTGGGACTGGCGCTGGGCACCAGCAGCGGGTGCGAGCAGTGGATCTGGCACCAGCTGTGGGTGCGAGCAGGGCCAGCACCAGCAGTGGGTCCAAGTGGCAGCTCCGGCACCAGCAGCAGGTGCGAGCACCAGGCGGGACAGAGGCACGTGGGAGCAAAGAATTTTCAGTAACCACCAGAGGCTCGCCCTGATGACAGCAACTGGCACCCCACCTTGGTCTGGCACCCCTGCTCACCTGCTACACCATCCCACCATGGGCAATGCCTGCCATATTCCACACTGTGCCACCTGCTGCTGATGCCCGCCATATTTCATATGTGTCCCCTAGTGGTCAGCTCACATCATAGTGACCAGTTGTTCAGTTGTTTGATTTTTCAACAAACAACTGAACAACTGGTCTATTTGCATATTAGGGTTTTATGTATAGAGATTATGACACTCAGTATTATTGCTTAGAGTTGAGCTATCCAAATGACAACCATTAGCTGCATGTGACTATTTAACTTTATATTTAAGTTAAGTAAAATTACAAATCAATTCTCAGTCTCACTGGCCAAATCTCAAGTGCTTAATAGTCTCATGTAGCAAATAGCTACTGTATCAGGCAGCACTGATATAGAATATTCCCATCATTGCAGAAGCTTATTGAACAGAGCTGCTCTAGAGTAATGCTTTAAATCTCTGTTATTCTTCCTTTGTCTGCACATTTAGGCAAGCCTGATGTCCCAGGCAATGAGCTGAAATTTTTCAAAAACTAGTTATTTTCTCTAAACTGATATGAACTGCTTTATTTCTACAATATTAGTGTATTACCCATTTTATGCAAATACTCATTGCATGCAAAGACATACACATAAAATGTTATTAAAGTTTTAAACACATTTATATTATTTGTTTACTTATAACTGATGGCAGCTCAAACATGACTAATGGTGAAGATACAAGAAAAAAACATTAAGCTATAAATTCAAGAGGACAGAGATCTTGACTGTTTATGTTCATTATTATATCCATATTTATAGCTAAGTCTCCTAGATGTAGTAAATTACAAAAAAAATAGTATTTTTGAATTGATAAATGGAACAAACATGCATTTTCTCCCTGAGTTGTTAATTTGTAAACCATAACCCTTCGGCCTGGTTTATCCTGTTTGTGGTGACAATCAGAGCCCCACAGTGCTTGGCTGTCAGTATAGCTAATGAAACGGGGATTAGAGTGGGGGACGTAGGCTTTTCTTTCTCTGTTTTCCTCCTTTTCTTCAAGTAAAAATACTGTTTTCCCCCTTTCTTTCCAACCAGCTACAAGCTTAGGAATACAGATTCTTGTGCATCCTCCTAATACCAAAGGTCTTTTGGTGGAATGTAATACAGGAGGTTGGTTCCCACAGCCTCAAATGGAATGGAGAGACAGCGAAGGAGAGATCATTCCGCCTACATCCATATCCCATTCACAGGACACAGATAAATTGTTCAACATGAAGATGACCCTTCTCCTTAAAACGAGCTCCCATAGGAATGTCACTTGCTGCCTTCGAAACCCCGTAACTGACCAAGAGGAAAGGACAAGCATTGTCCTATCAGGTGAGATCAGTGTACTTGTTCTTCACATGATGACCATTGTCATAAAATTTACAAACTAAAGAGAAAAATTAATATACTTTCTTCACTTGATTTCTAGGATATTATATTCTCTTGGCTTTATTCATCATTTTGCTCATTTTCTTTCTTATTTCCTTCTGCTACTTTATCTTTTATCTCTACCCTTTGATACAGGAGTTCCCCAAGGCTTAATCTGTGAGAATTTTCTCTTGTGTCTTAATTCCATCGCGTGGCTTTCCATACCATCAATATGACAATGGCTCCCCAAATGGTATCTCCTACCCAGATCTCTCTCCCTAAATTTAGTCTTATTTCTGAACTCAGCATCTCAATGTGGAAGTCTAATAAATATCCCAAATCCCACACATCAAACACTGAACTTCCCAATCACCTCCTGACTTGGGTAATTTATTGCCTTCCCACTCCACACTTCATATTCTGTTTCAAAGAACAAATTCCTTGGAGTCATTTTTGACCCCCAACTTTCTCTCGTATTCTATATCACATTTGTCAAAAGATAATACTAGGTCTACCTTTAAAGTAAATCTAGAGTCTCACCACTTTATTTCCACCATGCAAGTCTGAGACACTATCACCCATGGTCTGAATATTGGCAATGACATCTGAAAAGACCTCCCTATTTCTAGCCTTGTCCACTATGATGTATTCTTAACATATAGGTAGGAGAATTCATTTAAAATGTAAGATACACAACATTACCTTTTATTAAAAACCCTGCAATGGTTCCCCATTTTATTCAGAGTAAAATGCCCCATGATGCCCTTCATTATCTGTGCCCCATTACCCAGCTGACCTCAACCCCTAATATTCTCCTTTATTTAACCTAGGCTATGTCCCCCAACATGCCAGGCTTGCTCCTATGTGGGGGTCTTTGCTCTAGTTGCTCCTCTTCCCAGAACACTGTAATTCCACTAAATGCCCTTTCTCCTTCCAGCTTATGCTCAACTCTCACCCTTTTCATAAGGGCTACTTTATTTTTTTCTTTTGCACATTTATGTTATCTACTTTATTTTTAAAATCTTTATTGTTGAAAGTATTATATATGTCCCCTTTCCCCCTCATTGACCTCTCCCAGTCTGCCACTGACCCCCACTCCAGGCCTTCAGCACCCTATTGTCTGTGTCCATGGGTTATGCATATACTAGTATGCATTCAAGTTCATTGGTTGATCTCTTCCCACCCAACATACATAAACTGATGAACAAGAATAGATCCATAAGGACTATTTTAACAAGATAATTTAAAAAATGCAAGCTGCCCCCACTACCCAGGATTCCCTATCTTCTTACCTTGCTTTAATGTTTTAACATAATATCCTTTTAACTTACTCTGTAACTTATTCATTATTTTTATTGTCCCTTATCTATCTCCCTCTCTAAAACATGAAGATAGAAATCTTTGTTGGTTTTATGTATTTATTATACCCCAACTGATTCAAATATTAGGTAAGCAATAAGTATTTGATACTTGAATGATTGGAATAAACCAAAATGAGTGCCTTGTCAACTGCCAAGAAAATATATATGTATTAGTATTTGTGTATATCCATGAAATTAATCTTGGAGTCAAATACTTTCAGGAATATTCTGATTCAGGAATATTATAATAGGAATAAGTTCCCTAACAAGCTTAACAATTTGCTACTTTTAGATTATTTTTGTGTTTATTTGCTCACTTGATCTTCCAGAAAACAACCAAAGCTTGATATTATGGTTGTGTCACAAACAGCAAGACACTTCTATAAGACAAGCAGTTTCAGGGTATAAAGAAAGAGTAAACTACCCACCCCCTGCCCTGAGAGTTCTAAGCCATGTATATATATTGTGTGAGAGAGAGAGAGAGAGAGAGAGAGAGAGAGAGAGAGAGAAAACAAAGAAAGGAAAATGGATAAAATCTTTGTTAACTTATTTATTTCAGTAAATAACAAGATGCATATTTTCTGAGTTAACACATTCTTAAAGTAGATACGTATATTAAAAACATATATTAAAATAAATGTAATTAACACAAACTTAGGGGATCAAGTTAAAGTTCTGGGAAATAAAGACATCTGAGGGAGATCTTATTTTTCATTCACTGTCCATTAGAAAACATGGATAAGATTCAAAAGTTATGATAAAGAAAAGATCATAATTAAAATTCAGTGTCCCTGTCTGGCCTGTGAGCTGGCAAAGTTCTTTTCAGCTCCCTTGGTTGCAGTGGAAGGTGGTGGAGGAGGGGAGGAGAACTCATCTGGATATAGGATTGGCTCCAAAGTCATGGGATTCTCAATCCCATGAATTGCACCAGCTCAATCCAGGTTCCTGCCCACCAAACACAGCCAAAATTGTGAGTAGCAGAACTTGTGACTGGCTCTCTAGCTACTTCTTGGGTTTACTTCCTTGTACATAATGGTGTGTTCTAGTTGAAATAGAGATTTTTCTCTGGGAAGAAAGACATCAGATTACCAAACAAAATGACAGATGTCCATGCCCAGCATGTACAGCCAGCAGGCCAAAGAAAATGAAAAGGAGGAAAGTTTACATAAACATATTTCTCTAAATATATTATGAAGCATAATGTCAAATGCAGTGAATATATTAGAGAATTCAGGGCTATATATTAGGGAATTCACATATATTAATTGCTTAGACAAAAGGACTGAAGGACTGAGTTGGGTCTGAGACTTGGTGGGGAGAACATGAGATAGAATGGATGGGAAGAAATGAGGTTGCGGGGGTGGCGCTGGGGGGAGCCTTCCTTCACTCACACCTGGCTCAGTCCCACTCCAGACCTTTCCTCACTATTCAACTACCCAAGTATAACTGCCTCCCCAAACTGGCCTAGTAATAATCCAGGTTCAGGGGTCTTGATTGGAAATAAGCTTTGGATGAATCATCATCCCTCGTTTGATAAGTCTAAGTGCTCCAAGTTTCCTAAGTGGTAAGTTTTGTGGCTCTCTATTTCAGATCAATTGTTTCCATGGAACTTTATTTGGAGACTGATTCTGGGCATAATTCTGGGTCTGCTGGTGATATTTATCATGGTGCCAAGTGTTGATCTATATCGCAGATTAAAAAGTAAGTACGTTTGAAAGGCGGTAGATGAAAAAGGGGGTGGGGAAGCTTAAGCTGCAATAAATTTAATTAACATTCATTGCTACAGTTTCAGAATTTTTTTCTTGTGATGAGTTCTACTCTCTTAACAACTTTCAAATATGCAATACAATATTAGCAACTATTGTTGCCATGTTGCATACATAAATTCCCATGAATTATTTAATTTCAAACTGGAAGTTGGTCTATATCTATATCTATATCTATATCTATAGCTATGTTATTGATTTCAGAGAGGAAGGAAAGAGGGAGAGAGAAAAACATCAATAATAAGAGAGAATCATTGATCAGCTGCCTCCTGCCTCCTACAGGGTTCCTACTAGGGAACGAGCCCACAACCCAGGCAGGTGCCCTTGACAGAAATCAAACCTGAGATCCTTCAGTCCACAGTGCAATGCTCTATCTACTGAGCCAAACAAGCTAGGGCAATGTTGGTATCTTTTGACTCCCTTCACCTATTTGTGCATTCTCCCATGCTCTTCCTATGGCAACCACCAATCTGTTCTCTGTATCTATAAGTTTGTTTTTTAATCCTCACCCAAGGACATTCTTTTTATTGATTTTAGAGAGAGAGGAAGGGAGAGGGAGAGAGAAACATCCATGTGAAAGTGAAACATGGATCAGTTGCCTCCCAAACATCCCCAATGAGGAATTGAACGTGCAACCTAGGTCTGTGTCATGAGCAGGAATCAAACCAGTGACTTTTGGGTGTACAGGACACCATTCCAACCAACTGAGCCACTCTGACTAGGCCCAAACTTGTTTATTTTATTTTATTTTATTTTATTTTATTTATTTTATTTTAGATTCCACATGTAAGTGAAATCATACTGTATTTGTCTTTCTCTTTCTGATTTATTTCACTTAGCATAATGCCCTCAAGTTCCATCCATGTTGACTCAAATGGCAATATTTTATTACTTTTTATGGCTGAATAATATTACATTGTGTGTGTGTGTGTGTGTGTGTGTGTGTGTGTGTGTGTGTGTGACATTTTCTTCATTCATTCATTGATGGACATTTAGCTTGTTTCTATTTCTTGGCTATTGTAAATAATGTTGCAATGAACATGGTAATGCATATATTTTTAAGTTAGTGTTTTCGTTTTCTTCAAATAAATACAGTCATGTCCCACTTAATGATGAGGATACATTCTGAGAAATGCATCATTATAAAATATCATTATTGTATGAACATTATAGAGTGCACTTACACAAATCTAGCTGGTATAGCTTAATATATACCTAGGCTATATATGGTATAGTTGATTGCTCTGTAGGGAAGAGAAACATAATTTTCCCTCTACCTTTTTTTTTGTTTGTTTGTTTGTTTTGGTTGAGACATCACAGTAATAATAATTTAAAAAATTACCAGGAGAAAAACAAACCAAAGTTTAATAACATGGGAGAGACCCAGGAAAACTGAGTAACTCACCAAAACAGCTGAAGCTAGCACCATAAATACCATCTTCAGCTGAAGACTAAACAAGATTTGGGGGTGGGGGTGGGGTTACCAGAAAATCACAGTAGACAAGGGTAAGGTTGTGATGCATATTTAAGTCATTTCCTTCTGCACTGATAAGCATTTCTAGAGATAAGACCATCCCCCTTTTCCTGGTACAACTAAGAAGACACCCTTACAAATGAAGATTTTTCCTTGCAAATGTAAATGCATTTTACAAAGGATATCTTCTACTTGGTTTTCAGCACTTCTCCCAGGGCTGCTCTTTCTTAAAATTAACCCACCTAAAATAATTCTTATGCCAAATAGACGTATTTTGGGGGTGACACATTCTGTTCCCCTACAGCTCCTAGGCTATAAATCTGTATAACATGTTACTCTATTAAATACTAATGGCAACTGTACAACACAATGGTAAGTGTTTATGTAATGCATTGTGCTGCCACATTATGATGGCTAAGACATAACTAGGAGATAGAAAACTTTCAGTTCCATTAAAATATTACTAGAGGCCTGGTGCATGGATTTGTGCACTGGTAGGGTCCCTTGGCCTGGCCTGCAGGGATTGGGCCAAAACCGATCTCTGGGTCCAGGACATGGGTGAAGCAGATTTGGGGCAACCTAACCCATATCCGATTTCGCAAGGAATTGGACTCCCTCTTCTCCTGGTTGGAGCATCTGCCCCCTGGTGGTCATTGCACATCATAGCTACCAGGCGAATGGTCGAACGGTCAGATGGTTGGACAGTGGCTTAGGCTTATATATATATACTAGAGGCCCGGTGCACAAAATTCGTGCACAGGGGAGGGGCGTGTCCCTCAGCCCAGCCTGCACACTCTCCAATCTGGGATCCCTCTCACAATCCAGGACTGCTGGCTCCCAACTGCTCGCCTGCCTGCCTTCCTGATTGCCCCTAACCACTTCTGCCTGCCAGCCTGATCACCTCCTAACCACTCCCCTGCCAGCCTGATTGATGCCTAACTGCTCCCCTGCCAGCCTGTTTGCCCCTAACTTCCCTCCCCTGCAGGCCTGGTCACCCCTAACTGCCCTCCCCTTCAGGCCTGGTCCCTCTCAATGGCTCTCCCCTGCAGGCCTGGGTCCCCCACAACTTCCCTTCCCTGCAGGCCCGGTCACCCCCAACTTCCCTCCTCTGCTGGCCTGGTCACCCCTAACTGTCCTCCCCTGCAGGCTTGATTGCACCCAACTGCCCTCCCTTTCAGGCCTGGTCCCTCCCAACTGCCGTCCCCTGATGGCCATCTTGTGGCAGTCATCTTGTGTCCACATGGGGTCAGTCATCTTTGACCACATGGGGGCAGCCATCTTGTGTGTTGGAGTGATGGTCAATTTGCATATTATTCTTTTATTAGAAAGGAGGATTAGATAGGATAGAGGCCTGGTGCATGGGTCGGGGCCAGCTGGTTTGCCCTGAAGGGTTTCCCGGATCAGGGTGGGGGTTCTCTTGGGGCGTGGGGTGGCCTGGGCGAGGGGCCTGTGGTGGTTTGCAGGCCAGTCATGCCCCCCAGCAACCCAAGTGGAGGCCCTGGTATCTGGGATTTATTTATCTTCTATAATTGAAACTTTGTAGCCTTGAGCAGAGACCAAGGCAGGCCAGGGCTGCAGAAGCTTGGCTCCCTCCATCGCCAGGGGCAACTAAAGCCTCCTGCTCCCTCCAGCTCCATGGCTGCCGCCATTTTTGTTGGGATTTATTTATCTTCTATAAAATTGAAACTTTGTAGCCTTGAGTGGAGGCCTGAGCTGGCCAGGGTGTGCAGGAAGTTTGGCTTCCTCCATTGCCTGGGAAACCCAAGCCTCCTGCTCGCTCCGTGGCTGTAGCCATCTTAGTTGGGTTAATTTGCATACTCCTTCCTGACTGGCTGGTGGATGTGGCTTGTGGGTATAGCAGAGTGATGGTTAATTTGCATATCACTCTTTTATTAGATAGGATGGGACCACGGTCATGTAGATGGCTTGTTGTTGACTTAAATGTCTTTACATATGGCACATGACTGTATCCAGAAGTTGAATTGCTGGATCATATGGAATTCCTAGTTTTAATATTTGAGGAACCTCCATACTGTTTCCAATAGTGGCCATATCAATTTAGATTCCCACCAACACTACAAGGCTTCCCATTTCTCGACATCCTGGCCAACTTTTGTGTTAAAGTCAGAAACATTCAAACCTTTGAAGAATTTTTGTGAGTTTATTTGAGCCAAAGTGTTGACAGTTGCCAGGAAGCAGAATCTCAATGGATTGAGATAATGCTCCAGAAAATGGCAGTTTTACACACTGTGTTATACATTACAATAAAACGAGGAGACACAAGTGGATACATGAAATCCATTGATGATAGATTAGGGAGGGAGGAAGAAGCAAAGCAGGGAAACCTCTGGGATTGGATAAAAAGTAAATGAGAGACACATACTTCTTTTACATAGGTGGGTACAGGATAGTTTACAGTCAATAATTAACTCAATAACAGTGAGGAGATTTGTGGTGGCCACAGAGCAGTGCCTGTGCTTTGAGGGGTCCAAAAAAAGGAAAATTACTTGGACATTCCAAAAATATGTTATCGTAGATGCAAAAAGACAATAGACAGGCCTAGTTAAGGTTAAGATTGACCTTTGTCAGGAAAGATACCACCATAAACTGCTTTTTAGTTTAAAAAGTTTTAATTTCAGACCATCCTTTCTGGTTACTTTAGTTCTCCCAGTTTGCAAGGCCGCCATGCAGGCCTTCCGTGAGCTCATCAGGTTAGTATGTGGCCCTTTTTCATCCGCATTTGTTATTGCTTGTCGTTTAATAATAGCCATTCTAACAGGTATGAGGCAATAACTCCTTGTGGTTTTGACTTGCATTTCCCATTGATCAGTGATGTTGAACATTTTTTCATGTACGTGTTGATTATCTGTATGTCTTCTTTGAAAAAAAAAAGTTTATTCAGATCCTCTTCCCATTTTTAAAACGATTCTTTTCTATTGAGCTGCTTGAATTCCTTGTATAGTTTGGATATTAACCCCTTATCAGGTGCATGACTGCAACTGCTTTAGATTCTGAGGCTCTCTCAGACCTTTTATGGATACACCTGCTCCACACTTGCACCCTTTTATGGCAGGATTCTGTAGCTTGTATATTTTTTCTTGATTTTACAGCACACCATGCTGGCTACTCTGTCTCTCTTGTTTCCCTGAAGGTGGCTACACAGTTCTCACTATCTCACACACCCTGGCCCACTTTCTGCTCATGCTGCCCTCAGGAGCAGGAACAGGGAGCCAGCCACAAAGTGGAGAGAGGTGTGGATTTGACATGTAGTGTGCTGGGTGTGCCAGCAGGCCAATTTGGAAGATCCTTGGGTTAGGCCTTCCCCATAGCTCATAGGCAGGCTTCTTGATGGGAATCCAGAATGCATTCAGCAAGAACCATATCCCATTGATAACCTCCTTAAATATTATATGCAGTCTCCTGATCTGCTCCTTCCTCCATTCCCCCACCATGGACCTTCCTGTTAAATATACTAGATACTCTGAGAGATAAATGAGTCTCTTTGGAAGCCTCCTATATAGCTGGGAAAGCCAGGCATTTTCTCATTGGCTCTCTCATCACCCAAGGGAGAAATCACAGCCATCTATTTTAGCCCTACACTGTTCCTACTTGGGGAAGTGTCGAGCTGGTCCTCTTATGCACTCCAATGCATTCACATTTTTTTTTGCTCCAATAGAGTGCTGGAACTTCTTCTCTGGAAACCTGGACTTCCACAAGGCTCTCTCGTAGGTAGCTAACCGCTTAAGTCCATGTTTTACATGTGTTTCAGAACTACAGCAGAAAGGATCCAGGCCACGGTCTTCTGTATGTTCCAGAGTCTGTACCAAAGACTGTCTGCCTAACACTGGATGCACAGGTAGGCAAGATTCCTCCTAGGTACCTTGGTGTATGGCCCTGTGTCCCACAACTCCCACTTCCTGTTGTAGATGGGTGCCAAATTTTGTTGTTGATGGGGGAGACAAAAACAAAGGACTTGTTATGCCACCATAATACTCAAGAATCTTTGTATGTGATAATTTGACCACTAAGTAAAACTGTGCCTATAACTCTCCAGCAAGAGAATGGGCACCGCTCGTGGTAGTGAGCTGCCACACCATAGAAGATTTTCATGGAGAGACTAGATAGCCCATGACAGTATAATGATATAGTTGTAGATATATAGATATAAAATCTGATTTTAAGCAATATGTTGTCTGACCCCCCTTTGCTTCATGAGATTCTTACACAGTCAGAGGTCTTCAGAGCTCTCCTTCTGGCCTCTTTCAAATCTGGGTAAAATAATAATGACCAGTGCATAACTCTTGTCTCGTGCACCTTGATTGATGGGCTAGATGGAGGAAATGAAAAATGAGTTGCTTTTCTCCAGGTCTATGTAGCGTCAGCCAAAAACTTGTCCCATCCTAGAAACACCTATGCTTCTTGACCTGGTCATCAACACCTTTAGACCTAAGCTTTTAGAACCTTTAGGTCCTTTAGATCCTTTAGACTACATCTTTGTCCTGTTCTTTTATTTTTCCCTAGTCCTATTCTAAATTAATACAGAGGGATGGCATTAAAATATAGCTCTTGCTTTCTTGGTGCATTTCCCCCCAATCCAAAGTACCTTCACAGCAATAACCAACGATTATTATGTCTCTTTTTCTTCAGATTGCTCCTGCACAATGAGAAACCCTGTACTAGTGGGCTTAATAATAATAGTGCTTTCTGTAGGTGTAATCACCTCACTCATTTCCTTTTTGCATCACAAAAGCAGAGGTAAGTAGGATCAAAAAGGTGGGAACGTCCAGAAAATATTTCCTTTTCCAATTGCCCAGTCTCTGGTAAAACATTTAACCAAAGAAGAGTGGTTTTTATTTGAATTACAGGAACAAAAAACACTTGGACCTCATGTCATAGGATTTGGATTCCAGTCTTCTGAATTTCATGAGTTTAATGATACAAACTGTTGACGCTTCTGCCCCTTAGAGAAAGAAAATGTTTTCTTCATTTTATTAGCACCATCACTTCACCTAAGAAAATATGCCAATTATTTCCATACCTTTAGCCTAGAGGAGATAGCAGTTCAGTATATCTTAAACTTTTGGCGGTCACAGATTTCTGTTAGAGACTTATGCAAAGGACCCTCTTCTCAAAATAGATTCATATGCTCACATATATATTGCTCAATTTCATGGTGTGCATGAACACATGAAACTGATTTTCCTTCTCTCTAGCTCTCTTTGAGGGTGAAATTATAAAGGTAATTGTATAAGTTGGGGGATAGCTGAAGCTAACACATTTGAAATGTACCTTCAGCTCTTATCTTTGAAGTCCCATGGAAATTATATATGTAAGGCAATGAGCAGCAAGGTAAGGTAATTCTTTATTATTAACTAAGAGATATAGCTATAGCCACAAAATCATGATGTGGAAGTCATAAAGTAGGGCTTGATTATTTTGGAGGATTTTATTTATTAATTTTCTCCTGTGAAATGAAGACACAAATGACCTTACATCAAACCAGACTGGAAGTGCTTTTTATACTTTACTCTAAGAAAGTCCATACCTGAGTCTGGCATATTAACCATGTTAGCAAACTAAATGTCACATCCATCCATGTCAGAGGAAATAAGCAAAATGTTATAATAGTAGGTTATATACTAGTATATTACATACTTATTGTGTGCTCTACAGATTTTACATAGATTAATATATAGTTGACCCTTGAACAACATGGTTTTAAACTGTATGGATCCACTTATATATAGATTTTTTTCAATAAATGTATTGGAAAACTTTTTGGAGATTTGTGACAATTTGAAGAACATTATAGCCTTGATGAACATTATAGCCTAGAAATATTTTTTAAAATAAGAAAAAATGAGGTATGTCATGAATACATAAAATATGTGTATGTGTTTTCTCTTCCTATGATTTTCTTAAGAGCATTATCTTTTCTCTAACTTACTTTATTGTAAGAATATAGTATATAATACATATAACATACAAAATATGTGTTAATTGAATGTGTGATCAACAAGGCTCTGGTTAAAAAAAATTGCTATTTTTAACTGCTAGGCTATTAGTAGTTAAATTTTGAGGGAATCAAAGTTTTAAAAGCAGATTTTCGACCATGCAGAGGATCTATGTCCCTAACCCTCAAGTTGTTCAAGAGTCAATTGTACTTACTCTTCAGGAATTAGATTTTATTGGTGATGAAATCTGGTACACAAAGAAGTTAAATAGCTCACTTACACAGTTAAGTGATGGTGGAGCCGGAATCCCAGCTTAGGAAATTAGATCTTGCAGCCTTCTGTTCCTCTATGAAAAGAAATTAAATGGAAATAAAGAAAGAGAGAGATTTAGACCTAGTAGTTTTGTGAAAATAGATCACTGCAGGGAAATATATCCTGAGCACTTAGTGATTTATGAGGCTTCCAGGAGATAGCCCATAGCGCCAAGAATAGGCTGCAGGTCTCTGTCATTGTCAAAACTGACTTGAAATCCTTAAGAATGAGTCAGGAGATTAAACTTTATTTTTGCTTGTTCTTCGCTGAGAATCTAAAATTGAGTCATCGCAGAGGTCTCTTCCCACATGGCTGACAACTCCTGATAATTAGGCAATAAACCTGGTCCATCTGCTAAACTCTTCTCCAATTGCTACTGACCCTTCTCTTTACTTAAAATGGCCTTTCTGCTGAAGATATTGCTTCCTCTGTAAATGTCTCATTTCGCAGCCTCCCACTCTATCCTGCCTTTTCTGGACTAATTTTCTTTCTTGGTGCTTATCAATTCAAAAATCACTTATCAACTCATTTAACAAATATGCATTGCCAGAAAATTCCACAAGCATATATACCTTAATTCTGTAACATCCTATGCAATGTCTGTCATCTTTTCCATCTTGGAAATGCAGATACAGAGGAACATCAAACGTGATTCCCTGTTTTCAGTTGCTCTAGCAAGTAATAAGATTATTCCTGGGATTGGAACCATGTGTCTCTTATTCTGAATACTTTACAATAAATCAGATTGCTTTCCAAAATGTAGGTAATTGTTTCTTCTAAAAAGAGGTAGCCAGCATTTGCATCTTCAACAGACATATTCTGCTGTGCCTGTTCTCTGTGGAATTTATGCACAGTGAAACCTTCGAGATGTACACCATTTCTTTCCAAGAATCAGTGCCAGACTAGAGCCAGACTTCCATGGTTATACTATTAACTGTGTGAACTTGGGAACATTATTTATAAAGTCTCTCAACTATAGTTTTTTATCTATTAAATATTGATGATACTGTATACATACTGTATAAAGTTATTTATTAATTAAATTTGTCAGTACATCAAAATCACTTAACCTGGCTTTGCACATAGTACAAGCAATGTTACTGTTTGCCATTATTATCATTATTATTGGAGATAGTTAGAAATTCTACCCTGGATCCCTTTCTGGTGACCTCATCTGGTAGGAAAACTGGGCTGCCTATGTTTGCCATTCTCCTTCTTCCCTTCCCTCCTTAGCTCATACCATTCTTTCTTCACTTGCACCCCACCATGATCTTAACTTGCCTTCTAAACAATGGGCAACTCTAGTCATATAGAAAGAAAATAAAATAAAAACTTAGCTTAGATTTAAACACACACTCCTCTGAGTAAATATTCTTAGCATCTTTGGACTATTTTATTTCCAAGTTTTTCTTCAAATTTGCTTCAAATGATTTCCTATCCTTTATGAGAAGAGGTTTGAAGTTCTCCTAAACATTATAGTTAGAAAAATAGAGGTATGTGATCAAGAAAGAGTTTGCTGACTCTTCACTCTTTTGCACACTTACCCAGAGCAATTTGGCTATGTTTTAAAATGTATGCTATTACTTTTATAAAAGGAATCTCTGACCTTAGCAAGGGCAAATAATTATAGGGGTTGAGGGAATATATATTAATTAGGTGAATTATTTCCCCTCCATTTGTATAGTCTAAGACCATATGGAATATTTTGACTTATTTATCCTCATGACATGAAAGTTGAGACCAGCAATCATAACGCCGCCAAGTCTTCTCTAAAGACAATATCATCAGTTATTTCAATGATACAGATTTAAGACTTCCTGACCCCTGCTTCCTCATCCTTGCCATATTGGTTGTCTTTCTCTATAAGATAGAAAATTTGGGGGAGGAAGAAATTTTTCTCTATCTTTCTAAGTTCTTTTAGCTGGTCTAATAATTAAATAGACATGAGACAGATTAACGGGACAAATAACAAAATTTAACTGCATCTGTATATACAAGAACCCTACTCATATAAGAGAGTCAGAGAGCCCACATACATGAGGTTTCAAGACAGAAAGCTAAAATGAAGTGTATAGGACATTCTGAGCTAAGGAATAAGGCAAAATGCCTGGGGCTACAGAGGGGAGAAGGGCAATTCACAGAACAATAATAAGAGCAGCTGTTCAGTAATTATAAGTTTGCCCTGCCCTATAGTTCTGTCATATAAGGTTATCTCTGATAATAACTCACATAATGGACAAGGACCCAATTTAAATTCTTTAAGGGAGAGATAAAATTTTTTATCTTCAGCTCAAAATAATCCCCAAGCCAAAGTAATATATACTGGGGAGGCCTGTTCTGAATCCCTTCACTAGAAATCCATGAACAATCCCTATCAGAGAGGCAAACTACAGTTTATATAGGAAAGTAGGCATAGCTGTCCAGTAATAAAACAGATACCTTAACTTTTGGTAATGGTGCTCCCTTCCCAAGATATATTAACAAATATTATGAGATGGGGATGTTTTCTACTTTAGAGTCACCCAAAAAGTGTACTTTAAAGAAGACTTCTGCTCCAGATAAGAGGATGGCTTTTGAGAATTGTAAGATCTCTCCCATCTCAGAGATTCTCCTCATTGTAAACTATTTTCTTTCTCAATACCTCTCAAAAGGTCTGGAGTTCTTCTTTAAAAAACATATATATATATTGACTTCAGAAAGGAAAGGAGATGGAGAGAGAGAGATAGAAACATCACTGGTGAGAGAGAATCATTGACCTGCTGCCTCCTACTTGTCTCCTACTGGGGATTGAGCCTGCAATCTGGGCATGTTTCCTGACTGAGAATTGAACCAGGACCTCCTGGTTCATAGGTTGATTCTCAACCACTGAGCTACACTGGCTGGACAAGGCCTGGAATTCTTGAGGGCCTACAGCACCAGATTAAAAAGATGAAGGCATTAAAAAAGATGAAGACATAAAGTGTCTACTTATGCTTTAAACTGTGGCCAACTAGAAAACAAGTGTCATGCTTCTTGAGTAGAAGAATGTGTATCTCCTCCTACACCGCCCTCTTCCACACTGAGCCCAAGTATACTCATCTCCAGGATCATCCACAGGGCCCACCCTACTTCTCCCCGCCCTCATATAAGCCCAGAAGTATGGAGGAATAGGAACTTGAAAAGAAAATTATTATAAATTTGCGACCTTCCTAATTATTGCATCTCTCTTCAGTTCCTGCTTCAGATCCACATTTCCAATTGGATACTATGTGGTTGGAAGATATCACGGTGATCCTGTGTGTTCTGACTGTCTTCATCACTATGATCATTTCCTTCATTTACTTTAGATTCCGAGGTAAATGGGATGGGAAGGGAGGTAACTCAGAAGGTACCATTCATCTGACTGACCTGCAGATGTCCCAAGAGGTGACCTTTCCAGTCCTTGTGCCTTAATAGCTGGAGGAAGAAAAAAAATCTATGCCCTATGTAAGGGTTCCCTGATTGTAGACTCCTGGAGGCTCCTGGAGTTTCTGCCCGTGTTAGTGCCTCAGATTCCAATGCCAGTCTCAGTCAGACTTCATGATGTGACAACACGCTTAGGAAACTTTGAAGGCCCCGCTGTTTTATCTAAAAACACTCACTAAAGCTTTCTGTATCCTGAGCTCTTCATAAACCAGAGGTGCTTTCTTCCATTTGGATCTCAAATGCAGAATTGAAAACTTAATATTATAGTTTCTCTTTCAGAAACTTTTAAGTGTCCACCAAAGCTGGACCAAAAACATTTCTGAATCTATATTCAAAGAGGGCATATAACTTTGAAACATCCCCTAACTAATGCCTAAAGATGAAAGATAGACTTCTTCTGAAAATGTAGGAAATGTAGAATTAGTCACCAGGAAAGAAAAATGTAATACTTGATACTTGTGTTCCACCAATGAAATCTACAACCTTAAGAAGCTCCTTTTAAAAAGGTAGGCAAGGCTATGTAAATATATATTTTTGATTACCAGCAGATTCCCCCCATCCAATATATAGAATGCAGATTCATGGTGGTTATTATGAACAATACAGAATGTTGATGGTTTTAAAACTTGAGGTTTATTTTTTAAAATATGTTTTTATTGATTTTAGAGGGTAAGGGAGAGGGAGAGGGAGATAGAAACATCAATGATGAGAGAGAATCATTGATCGGCTGCCTCCTGCAACCCCCCCCCTCCCCACTGGGGATGGAGCCCACAACCCAGGTATGTGCTCTGACCAGGAATTGAACCATGACCTCTTTGTTCATAGGTCCACACTCAACCACTGAGCCCTGCCAGCTGGACAAAACTTGAGGTTTTTAAACCACAACATCACCTACCTATACACTGCTGTTAAAGTACCTCATGCTAACCAATTGTACCACCAGAGAGCTTCCCCTGCAGGCCCTCCTAATTCTGGTCTAAGTTAAGATCTCTGTTTTAAATTTTGACCTTATAATTTATTTTTACTTACCCAAAAAAGACTCATATCCTAGAACCACGAAGAATGGGTACTTCTTTTTGCATCTTTCCATCCATTGACTCCTGCCTTTCCCGGCATTACCTGTAGAGAGCTGCCAGATGTTGAGATGGTCAATTAGGCTAACAAGCCAAAAGGAAAGTAATAGTGAAACTTTTATCCACCTGTTATGGTATAAGAAGCCAAAAAGGAAAGTAGTGCTGGCTCCTTACTCTTCCATTTGCCTCATGGAACAGCACTAAACCAAGATCAGGTGACATGCAGTGCTGGTGGGAAAATCGTGTCTCATTACAAAGGAGCACTGAACAAAAGGCTTTGCAGTTTTATGGAGTTGGAATGGGGTGGGGGTAGGAAGATAAAAGAGAGGCAGAAAAAACTGGGAATCGAAAATACTGAGTCAGAGTGAAGAATGTTTGTCAAGACAAACCCGCCCTGTCCCCCTCCTCCCCAAATAAAAAGGTTTCAGTAAAGGTGACTGGAAAGGATCTCAGCTGAAACCCCCAATAAGGTCTCCAAAAGGCCTCCTGGGCTAGGAATACAGATATGCCCCCTTGGGGTGGGGGACTAAGTCCTTGACTGCAAGGCATTGACTGTGCACCAAGCCCTATGTGGAGAGGACAGCCTTCCCACTCAGGGCCTGCTAGGCAAGGCCTTTGCAATTTCCTGTGGTCAGACACAAGGGATCACACATAGGATGTTGGTCTGGAGTCAGACTCCTCATTACTTCTGTAATATTGAGAAACAGTCTATTAGTTGAAATTAACCCAATGCAAGGTACAAGTGTGTGCTTCCAACAATACAGAATTATGCTTCTCATTCCTAGTTTCTGCCACCAAAAGCAACTGCCCAATTCTTATCCCTGCATCCATAGGCATGGATTAATGATGGGGAAGGTAGTAAGGAGCCTGTAGCCAATTTCTTCCACTAAGTCAGGTTTACTTATTAACCCAGTGGGATTAAAAGCAGGGTTAGATCAAGGAGAAGTTTTACTGTCACAGTGGAGGAGACCAGTCTTGCTAAGAAACAAATCCTATTTTCAAGTTCATGGGGCTGTAAATGCATTTCTTCTTCTTTTGTTTTTATTTTCTTTTTCAAGAACCCTTGACACATAGGTATTTTTCCACAGAACTTAGAGATATGGATTTTATCACATTTAGTATGAAGGCTTCATAATCCATTTTTTTGTTTATTTATGGAGTTGTTTTGTTGTTGTTGTTAATCCTCACCTGAGGATATTTTTCCATTGACTTTTAGAGAGAGTGGGAGAGGGAGAGACAAAGAGAAACATTGATGTGAGAGAGACACATTGATTGGTTGCCTCTCACATGTACCCCCAACCAGGGCTGGGGATCAAGCCTGCAACTGAGGTACATGCCCTTGATTGGAGTCAAACCTGGGACCCTTCGGTTGAGAGCCAATGCTCTCTCCACTGAGCCAAACCAGCTAGGGCTGTAAGTGCATTTCTTGATGCTGCGCCTCAGTATCCTATTGAGACCAATGAAAAATTTGCTTTACCAACTCAAAGATTTTTATTAAGTACCCAGAATTCCATTTAAAAAAAAGTCAAGACAATACATTAATTGATTTGGACTAGAGTTTATACAATGCAGTGAACTGAAAAGACTCAATTTATTCTATTTATCATCATTTATACTATACTAATATGTCTCCTATTGCTAATATTATAGAGTTTGATAGCAGCAACTTCATGATAGCCTAGCCAAATTGAAAATGTTCAAACTTGAAAGTGAAGTACTCTAAACTAGTGGTTAGATTTTTAAGTTAAAAAATCAACCACCTCTCATAACTAAGTCAATTTTATTTTACAGACAAAAAGTCTATAAAATATATTTTCTACAATTTTTAAATATTTCCTTTAATTATATCAAGTTTGTGTTAGGATATTATGATTATTCCTATTCCTTTTTTAGTGGCTATTTTCTTTGCCCATTTATTGAATGGTCTGAGCTTTTTTCCTATGTTGAAAGTTGATTATTCCAATTCCATTTCTCTTATGTTTTACAAATTTCCATGTTCCAGCAGGTTAAGAGGATACATAAGAATATTTAGGAAAAAAAAGATTTAAAAAGCAAATCCACAGACTCACTGCAACTTTTCATGTGTCTTGTGACATACATATCGGTTTTACTGTGCAATAGCCTTTTCAAATCAAATACTGATTTACTAGTATCTGAGTTTGAGGGTGTAGAAAAAGAGAGGGAGAGAAGAGGAGAGGAGAGGAGAGGAGAGGAGAGGAGGGGAGGGGAGGGGAGGGGAGGGGAGGGGAGAGGAGAGGAGCACAGGGGAGGGAAGAGGAGAGGAGAGGAGAGGAGAAGAGAGGAGGGGAGGGGAGAGGAGAGGAGAGGAGAGGAGAAGAGAGGAGAGGAGAGGAGAGGAGAGGAGAGGAGAGGAGAGGAGAGGAGAGGAGAGGAGAGGAGAGGAGAGGAGAGGAGAGGAGAGGAGAGGAGAGGAGAGGGAGAATTCTTAATTAAATTTCACTAAGTTATCCATTTACATTTACTTCAGTTGCAAAGAGAGAACATGCAAATTAAATCAGACCCCTTTCTAGATGCCTTTATTTCTTGTAGACTTCCACCCTACAGAAATTTCCCTCTCATTGATTTAAGCTAAAGAATTCAAGTTCATGACTTCTAAGTAAATTGTTTCTCATGGGTTTTCCAAAGATGTCTTTGACATCTCAAAGGAGGTACACATGTTCTCAAATATGTTTTCATTGAACTATTTGTCTTTAGTAAGATATGAATTTATAATTCCTTGACAGGTGTCCTAGAAATATAGGAATTAAACAAGCATCAACCATCTTGTCTGGAACTCTGGATTAAGGTATACAGTGGAAGAGGAGGCCTACGTGGCAACCTTACAAACTCAGAGACCTAAAATAACCACAAAGGATGATCTGAAATTAAAACTTTTAACTAAAATCAGTTTATGGTGGGTAGTCATATCCTAGCTAGAAATCTTCTCTGACAAAGATCAATTTTCACCTTAATTAAGCCTGTCTATTGTCTTTTTGCATCTATGATAACACACCTTTGGAATGTGATAACACACCTTTTTCTGTACCCCTCATGTTCAGGTACCACTCTGTAGAGACCACAAATCCCCTCACTGTTATTGAGTTAATTGTTGACTGTTAACTCTCCTGTACCCACCTATGTAAAGGAAATATGTATCTTTCATTTTACTGTTTATCCAATCCCAGAGGTTTCCCACTTTTCTTTCTCTTGCCTTTCAAATCTATCACCAGTGGATTTTATGTAACCCACCTTACATCTTCTCTTTTTATCATAATGTATTTTTAAAAAGGTGAAAAACTGCCATTCTCTGGAGCATTTTCTTAATCCTTTGAGATTTTGCTTCCCAGAAATTGTCAACAGTTTGGCTCACAAAAATTCTCTTTAGGTTTTAATGTTTCTTACGTTAACAGTGGCCCTACAATTTTGTGTATAACCAAGTAATTGTCAGGTGGAGGGCAAATAAAATATTTTCAAATTTGCATTTCATTTGTAGCTTTTGTACAGACTATGAATTAATGCAAAAGAGAGGAAAATGTTATCAGAGGATAACAAAATTAAGGGAATAACTGGAATAAAACCAATAATCTGCATGGTAAAATGGAAGTAACTTTGAAATTAGGAATAAATCTACATCAATAATTAAATGTCATGTCAAGCAGTAAACAAAAGAAAACTACTCTCAAATCTATGATACTTACAAGAGACTTAACTAAAGGATAATGACAGAGAAAAGTGGAAAGTACAAGGATACAAAGACCAAAAACCATACAATTTCTACCAAAAATATATGTGGAAAGATATATTAATATTGGGGGAAAATATAATTAAAAAGAAATTGGCAGGGATAGCAAGGTCACTCACAAAATGAAGATAAGGACCATATACTGAAACTTTCTAAATATTAGTGCATAGTACATATATACTAACAATGCACTCTTAAATTTATAAAGAAAACAGTTAAAGAAATGCAAGTTCAATTCTACAAATGTTGAATAAAATTTTAATATGCTTCTGGGCACCAGGAATTGGCAGATCAAACAATAGTACCTGCTTCATAGGTTCCTAATCATGATTACCTAATTTATATTTGTGTAGGTCTTTTCTCAGGATATGGTGCTACAGAAATTTCATTTATAAAATAAAATTATATGTGAAAAGATTCTTAAAAATCATAATTCAGGGTAATGAAATTCAATGTAATGACACTTCATCTTATCGCTGTCAGACTAGTAAATGTTTAAAGGAATCAAATTTTTATGATTAATTGTGGAAATGGGACATCATACATTCCTGCTTTGAAAATAAATTAGTAAAAACCACTGAGAGAGATAATTGTCAACAATTAACAAAAATTATCCTACCTAATAATAGAGTAATATGCAAATTGACTGTACCTTCACTATGCCCACGATTGGCCAGGAGGCACGGAGGGGCGGGAGTCGGGGTGGCCTGGGTGGCCGATTGGGCCGGCGGGACACTGAGCCATGGCTGTGCTGCGGCACAGAAGGGGCCTTTGGGGCAGCGAGCCCACATCCCGCCACCAACCATCAAAAGCGGGGAGCTGGGTTCCGCTCTGGCACCAGCGGACAGACACCCAGCTCCCCCGCGATCGAAAGCGGGGAGCTGTGTGTCCGCTCCGGCACCAGCAGACCCCCTGCCATCAAAAGCAGGGAGCAGGCTGCCAGCAGTGTCCGCGGAGCATGCTAGGCTTTGCGGGGCAGTGGATATGGCCTGGATGGCAGGTTAGGCCTAGGGGACCCTACATATGCATGATTTAATCATGCACTGGGCCTCTAGTTATAACATAAAAAAATAAATTAAATTTTTATATTTCCATTTGTTGTGGTTCTGAATGAAATTAGAAAGCAAGAGCAAGACAGATATGATATCCTTGTAATTAGCTAGTCTATATATATAAAAGCCTAAGCGACTGGTTGACTGGTTGCTATGATGCGCACTGACCACCAGGGGGCAGACGTTCAATAAAGGAGCTTCCCCCTGGTGGTCAGTGTGCTCTTGGAGACCGCAGCGGAATGGCAGTGAGCCTACCTAGCGGTGGTGATGGTGGCAGGTGCAGCAGGGCAGGGATGAGCAGCAGCAGCAGGCAGGAGCAGCAGGAGGCGTTGGACTGCCAGTTTCATCCAGATCCCCACAGGCTATGCTGAGGGAACCTACTAGTGTACAAATTCATGCTGCGGGCCTCTAGTCATTAATAATAGGAAAAGATCAAAGGGAGGACAGACTTTTTAAGCATGTCATCTGGGCAGCTTCATCAGGAAGCTGTAATTTCACACTCCCCAGGGTACCACTGGCCATTCCCTGCAGGTCACTGATGGGAGCAGTCCAACAAAGGGGAGATAGACACATGCACAGTGAAATTGCTAGTTTCTGTCAATCAAACCTGGGAACAAAGATCTTTGACCAGAGTGGGTGGAGCTAATGCAAGCCCATGAAAATTTGGGGATATATAATCTACCAAATAAACAAAAAGCACTTGACTCTTGGCTCTCTCTTGGCTTATGGGGCTCTTGGCTTTTGACTTGTGGGGCTCTCTTATTCCTACTTCATTGCATTTGCCTGTGTTTCCTTCATAGCCATGTGGCCCTGTGGACCCCACATGCAATGGACTGACTGATAGATTGCAACTGGAAACACAAACTAAGCTAGCTTGATGCTGGATTGGATTGCTCCAACATGGAACAGAAGCTCTGGACACTGGCTCTGATTTTAGACCTGCTAAAGACAAAATGGGACTTCTTCCTTGAGGGGCCTGAGGGAAATGGCACCTTGGAAACTCAGGGATTTGATTCCACAGAAGTAAAGCTTTCTATAGTATCTCATCCTCCCACACGAGTCTCAGGAAATTCGTTTTCTTGGGTACTGCAAGAAGCCCAGTCCCATGAGCAACAGGTGGGAATGAGGAGGACCTCTCCCCACCAATAACAAAAACATTAATTTTTCAAGGTGGAAATAAAATTTAGTAAATAAGTAAATTTCCTTTCAATGCCATGAATATATATTAAGCAGATGCCATAGTCCAATCAGACTGCTATAACAAAATGCTGTAGACTAGGTGGCTTATAAACAACAGAAATTCATTTCTCCCAGATTTGGAGGTTAGGAAGTTTAAGATCAAGGATACAATAAATTGAGTGTCTGCTGAGGGCCCACCTTCCGGTTTATAAACAGCTGTCTTTTTGCTGTGTCCTCACATGATGGAATGGCTGAGGGAGCTCTCTGGAGCTTCTTTTATAAGGGCATGATACTATTCATGAAGGTTTCACTGTCATGACCTATTCACACCCTAAAATCCCACCTCCAAATACCATTACATTGGAATCTGATTTCAAAAGTTGAATTTGGGGGGAAGGAGGACACAAACATTCAGTTTGCAGCAACAGATCATTTTAAAACATGAGTACATCTTAGAAAGAATACTCAAGTTTAGTGATATAAATTTGAAGTAAAATAAAATAATGATATATGAAATACACTGAGTGGCCAGATTATTATGATCTCTGAATGCATAATAATCTGGCCACTCAGTATACTTCTCTTGAGTACCTCATTTATTTGACATCAAAGATACTATAAATCGTGCACCTGATCAGTTTTCCCCTTTGCACTGGCTGATAGAAAGCTCAGAACAAATAGGTGGCTGATCTCCAGCAAACGTCTAGAATACTTATGGTACCCATGTGAGATACAAATACACTGAGTGGCCAGATTATTATGTGTTCAGAGATCATAATAATCTGACCACTCAGTGTATCCTCTCTAATAAAATGGTAATATGCAAATTAACCATCACTCTGCTACATAAGCCACGCCCACCCGCCAAGCCACACCCACCAGCCAATCAGAGCGAGTATGCAAATTAACCCCAATCCAAGATGGCTACAGCCACAGAGAGCAAGGTTTCCCAGGTAACAGAGCAAGCCAAGCTTTCCATAGCCGTTGCAGGCTTAAGCCTCCACTCAAGCTACAAAGTTTCAATTATAGAAGGTAAACAAATTCAAACAAATGGCGGCAGAATGGAGCTTGAGAGAGCAGGCCAGGGTTGCCGCCGGCAACAGGGGAAGCAAAGCTTTCCACACACCCTGGCCGGGCTCACCCACTTAAGGCTACAAAGTTTTAATTGTAGAAGATGAATTAACTGCCACAGAAATGGCTGCCGCCCCAGAAATGGCTGCTGCCCCAGGCTACAAAGTTTCAATTGTAGAAGGAAAATAAATTCCAGATACCAGGGCCTCCCTTTGGGTTGCCAGGGGGCATGGCCGGCCTGCAAACCACCACAGGCCCCTCGCTCAGGCCGCCCCACACCCCAAGGGAACCCCCACCCTTATCAGTGACACCCTTCAGGGCAAACCAGCTGGCCCCCACCTGTGCACCAGGCCTCTATCCTACCTAATAAAAGAGTACTATACAGATTGATCATCACTGCAACACACAATATAGCTGCCCCCATGTGGTCAAAGATCCTGCCCCCATGTGGACACAAGATGGCCACTACAAGATGGCCAGCAGGAGAGGGCAGTTGGGAGGCACCCGGCCTGCAAGGGAGGGCAGTTGAGAGGGACCAGGCTTGCAAGGAGGGCAGTTGGAGGTGATCAACCCTGCAGGAGAGGGCAGTTAGGGGTGACCAGGCTGGCAGAGGAGGGAAGTTGGGGGCAAACAGGCTGGCAGGGGAGCAATTAAGCATCAACCAGGCTGGCAGCGGAGTGGTTAGGGGGTGATCAGGCTGGCAGGCAGAAGCGGTTAGGGGCAATCAGGAAGGCAGGCAGGCAAGCAGTTGGGAGCCAGCAGTCCTGGATTGTGAGAGGGATGTCCCAGATTGGAGAGGGTACAGGCTGGGCTGAGGGACAACCCCCCGCCGTGCACGAATTTTGTGCACCGGGCTTCTAGTATACTTATAAATACATGCACACACATAATATCTACAAAAACACAAACTGCACACCAAATTCCAGGTAGTTGTGTCTGGTAAATAAATAAGAACAAATATTTATTGAATATTTGGCTGAATTGGCAAATAATTTAATACTTTAAACAAAGAGATATACATTAAACTATAACCTGTGCATAATTTAGTTTATTGTTAGTTTTACATTACAAATTGAAGAGAATTTGTTCAAGAAAATTTACTGAATCTAATTAAATACTAGAGGCCTGGTGCACAAAATTTGTGCATGGGGAGGGGTTGTCCCTCAGCCCAGCCTGCACCCTTTCCAATCTTGGACATCTCTCTCACAATCCAGGACTTCTGGCTCCCAACCACTTGCCTGCCTACCTGCCTGATTGTCCCTAACCACTTCTGTCTGCCAGCCTGATCACACCCTAACCATTCCCCTGCCAGCCTGATCAATGCCTTACTGCTCCCCTGCCAGCCCAATTTTCCCTAATTGCCCTCCCCTGCTGTCCTGGTCACCCCTAACTACCTCCCCTGCAGGCCTGGTCGCCCCAACTGCCCTCCCCTGCTGGTCCAGTCACCCATAACTGCCCTCCCTTGCCAGCCTGGTTGCCCCTAACTGCCCTTCCCTGATGGCCTGGTCATCCCAACTGCCCTCCCCTGCAGGTCTGATTGACCCTACTTGCCCTCCCCTGCCAGCCCAGTCCCCCCAACTGCCCTCTCTTGCAGGCCTGGTCCCTCCCAACTGCCCTACCCTGCTGGCCTGATCGCCCAAAACTGCCCTCCTCTGCTGTCCATCTTGTGGTGGCCATCTTATGTCCATATGGGGGCAGCCATCTTTGACCAAATGGGAGCAGCCATCTTGTGTATTGAAGTGATGGTCAATTTGCATATTACCTCTTTATTACATAGGATAATGGGAATCTGTGGCATTTTAGCCAAGGGATGCTCTCAGCACCCATATTAAATTATAAGAAAGATAAGGCTTTCTGAAAAACTAGAAAACTTGAAGCAAAAATACTGGCTTACAAAAATTCAGGCATTGACTGCACTTTTCACATGAGGGTAAAAGTATAACCTTGTTTTTAATTTTATTCAAGAGCCAGGAGATCATGGTATTTGTAAATACCTTCTTAAACTAAAGTAAAATCTCTTCTCTCAGGTAGTGATATAATTGTCTTTACTTAACCTACATTTTTAAGGCTATTGTCACGTAATCAAAACCCTAATTGGATCTTATTTCCTTTCAAAGTGTCAAATAGGTTATTTCATTGTTTCAGACCCTTTGTATTAAATGTTGAAAAAATCCGTGATGTCTTATTATTGCTTCTGTGAAGACAATGTATATTAGGTTGCTTTAAACATTTTTCCTTCACTTTGTTTTTCATAGTCTATTTATGATGTGCTTGATATGGTTAAATTTATATTTATCCTGCTTGAGTTTCACATTCCTCATTTAATACATGAATTTAAAAATAAAATTCCAACCATTATTTCTTCAAATATTTCTTCTGCATTATGGTCTTTTGATTTTGGGTGTCTAGTTACATGTATGTTAGATATTTTCATTATTTCTCTTATTTCCCAATGCCTTTTTTCTGTATATTCTATTTTTTCTTCTTTTTGTTTTTCAGTTTGGATATATTCAACTATAGAGTCTCTCAGTTCACAAATCCCTACCTACTATGCTGCTAAACTCTTCTGATGAGCTTTTTTTTTTAAGTTCCAAATATAACATTTTATTCTTCTAGAAATCCCAAGTATTTTTTTTAGATTCCACTTCTATGGTAATATTATGTAACTCTTCCTCACATGCTAGAACAAATCAATTATAGTTAGTTAAAACTTATCAGCTAATTTTACTATTTTAATTGACTATGTGACTGTTAAGTCTGTTTCTATTGTCTGTTTTTTCTCTTATTTTATGTTCAGACTAGGGACCCAGTGCACGAATTCATGCACCTTGAAAGGAAATGTGGGCCACGAGGCTGCGGTGGGCACCGGGGTAGGTCTCAGCCCATCCTCCACACCCCTCCTGCCATGGTCCCCTGTCCCCTGTCTGCCGGCAGCCCCACTTCTGCCACTGCCGCTCCCACACTCTAATAGCACCAGCCCTGCTCGCACCCACAGATGGCACAGAGCAATTGGGCCAGCGCCCGCTGTGGGTGTGAGAGGGGCTAGTGCCATCAGCAGGTGCAAGCCATCAGTGGGTGCAAGCCGCAGCTGCTGCTCCAATCGCCCCTCAGGAGCAGGGGAAGGTAGAGAAGCCCTCAGGGGCGATGGGGGCAGGCAGCCGCCACTTGCAACCATGGACAGCACTGAGCAATCAGGACTGCCACTGGGCGCTGGCAGTGGGTGCAAGTGGTGGCTCTGGTGCCAGCTGCGGGTGCAAGCGCCAGGTGGGACCATGGTGTGTGGGAGCAAAATTTTCAGTAACCACCAGAGGCTCCCCCCCATGACAGTGACTGGCGCCCGCCGCCTTGGTCTGGCAACCCCGCTCACCTGCTCCACCATCCTGCCGCGGCCAATGCCCGCCATGTTCCACACGTGCCCCCTGGTGGTTGGTACACGTCATAGCAACCAGTTGTTCGGTTATTCCACCATTCAGTCTATTTGCATATTAGGTTTTTATATCTATCTATACTAATAATAGAGGAATATGAAAATTGTCACAGTAACGACTGAACAGCAGGCTGCATGGGGCAACAAGGCTGGCAAGAGTGTTAGTGAGGGACAACCAAACAACCAAACAGCAGGTTGCAAGGGGTGACCAGGCTGACAGGGGGGTTAGTGAGGGATGACCAAATTACTAAACAGCAGGCTGCAGGGGGTGACCAGGCTGGCAGGGGTTTAGTGAGGGACAACTAAACGACTGAACAGCAGGCTGCATGGGGAGACCAGGCTGGCAGGGAGATGAAGGATGACCAAATGACTGAACAGCAGGCTGTGTGGGGGAACCAGGCCAGCAGGGGGGCTATTAGGGGCAACCATGCTGGCGGGCGGGGAGGGGCAGGTGGGGTGATCAGGCCAGCAGGGGTGGGGCAGTTAGGGCTATCAGGCCGGCAGGCAGAGGTGGTTAGGGGTGATCAGGCTGGCAGGGGGGCCATTAGGGATGATAAGGCAGGCAAGCAGGTGAGCAGTTAGGAGCCAGCGGTCCCGGATTGTGAGAGGGATGTCCGACTGCCGGTTTAGGCCCAATCCCCAGGGCCTAAACCGGCAGTTGGACATCCCCCGAGGGGTCCCAGATTGGAGAGGGTGCAGGCTGGGCTGAGCGGACCCCCCTTCTTCCTCCCCCCGACCCCCGTGCATGAATTTTGTGCACCGGGCCTCTAGTATATAGATAATATTCCATTCTACATATAAACTATATATGTATGTATATGTGTATAAGCATATTTTTAAATATTAGTTGGTCATGTATCTCTGTTCTTTATTCTTCCCCATTGATCTATGTTTTAATGCCAGTACCAGGCTGTTTTGATGAGTATAGTTTTGTATTGATATTGTTTGAAATTAGGAAGTGTGATAACTCCAGCTTTGTTCTCTCTCAAGATTGTTTTGGCTTTTGGAAGTCTTTTGTGTTTCCATGCAAATTTTAAGATTTTTTTCTATTTCTATAAAAAATGATATTAGAATCTTATTAGGGACTAGAGGCCCAGTGCACAAAATTCATGCACTGGGTGTGTGTGGGGGGGTGCCCCTCAGCCCAATCTGCACCCTCTTCAATCTGGGACCCCTCAGGGGATGTCCAACTTCCAGCAGTCGGACATCCCTCTCACAATCCGGAACCGCTGGCTCCTAACCACTCACCTGCCTGCCTGCCTGATTGCCCCTAACCCCACTGCCTGCCTGCCTGCTCTCCCCTATCTTGATCCCCTGCCAGCCTGATTGTCCCTACCTTGCCCTCCCCTATCGGCCTGATCACCCCAAACTGCCTGTGCCTTGGCCCCCAGTCTGGCCTCCCTCTCTGGGGGCACTGCCCCCATTACCCCAATGCAGCTGCCACTGCTGGCCTGAGCCTCAGCACTTCACAGCTGGTAATGGCTGCCTGAGCCTTGGCCCTTGTAGCCACTTCGGCTTTGTCTGGAAGGATGTCTGGAAGACAACCACTCTAATTAGCATATTACCCTTTTATTAGTATAGATTTGGGGACCGTTACAACCACGCAGAACTTAAAGAAAACACATCGCCCTGGTCAGTTTGGCTTAATGGAAAGAGCATCGGCCTGTGTACTGAAGAGTCCAGGTTTGATTCTGGTCAGGGGCACACATGCCTAGGTTTCGGGCTCAATCTTCAGTAGGGGGCCTGTGGGTGGCAGCTGATCAGTGATTCTTATCATTGATGTTTCTATCTCTCTCTCCCTCTCCCTTTCTGAAATTTAAAAAATATATATTTCTTAAAGAAAACACATGATCTTCACTTTGGGCTTTGTCATTTTACAATATCCTTTGTGCAGTGTTTTAACTTCCCTCAACTTTCCTTTACCCACCCTTAAAATGCAATCTATTTTGGGGAAGATGATCAGGAAAGTGATTCTAGAAGGTTTTTTTTTGAGGGGATGGGTCATGAAGATATTTAAAAATTGAGCATGGTGATGTCTGTACCACTCTGAATTTACTTTAAAAAACCAGTTCATTGTACACTTTAGGTGACATATACAGTATATGGGTTATATCTCAACAAAGCTGTTCTTTTATTTCTTTTTAAATAAAGACCAGTCTTATAATCAATTGCAGATGTTTTCAGAGGCCCCCCAAGATTTGCTTACCACGTCCCAAATCACGGCTGTGATTCCCAGTTCCAGTCCTGGTGGATCTGGATGGTGTCGTTTGCAAAGGAGAAGGTGGCAAGAGGCTTATGGAATTTCTGCAACCCCATTCCCCTGATCTCCTCATAGGGCACCAGGACCATTTCCACTGTGCCAGCTCTGCTCCCTTTAACCTGTTGGGCAAAAGAATCCTTCCTCCGTGCTCTGGCCAGAAAGTGCATTCTCTCTTAGGTGGCCTGAATGCTTTTTTTAAGGTCGTTTTATGGATTCAAAAGAATAAACAGAGATGTGGAAAGCTTTTGTCAAAATCCTTTTACATGGTTCTTCCAGTCTCATGGGAAGTGAGATGTGGCTCTGAATTCATCCCAAAGGGTATCTTTGGGCAAAAGAACCCAGAATGGTACAACTCCTTCAGGATGCTCTACACACTTTCCTGTCAGGACTCAGGGGGGCTTGAGGGTGAGCGAGGCAGTGGTGCCAGCACAGGACCCGGGAGAAGGTAGCGCTTTCTACACTACCCAGGCCACGTGGACTGCAGCTGCACCCGCCCCGGTGGGCAGGGTGTTTCTGCTGTTTTGTTTTGGTCTGGCCTCCACCCCGTCAGCCACGGACCTGTGCCTGCACTGAGACTGAGCGGTTTGATGGTCCTGCTTTTTGGTGAACAATGGACGCACTCCCACCTCCCCGAGACTGGCAGTTAGGCTCTGGCGGCTTCTGAGTCCCTCGCGGGGAGAGCCCGGCTCTAGGTCAAGAACAGATTCGGGTGTCCTCGGCCAGGAGGCCTCCTTGGGCTAAGGGCCGCCACAGTTTGAAGGCCGGCCATGACCCCAATCCTGGCAGGAGTCTCCTCTGGGGTGCTGGCAGGCCTGGGCTAGGGCTGTGGGCGGTTTGGAGGCCAGTCTCACCCCCGATCCTGGCGAGGGGTCTCCTCTGGGGAGCTGGCCGGCCTGAGTTAGGGTCACTGGCAGTTTGGAGGCCAGTCATGCCCCTGATCCTGGCGGGGGTCTCCTCTGGAGTGCTGGCAGGCCTGGACTAATGGCCGCCCGTGGTTTGGAGACTGGTCACACCCCCAATCCTGGCGGGGGCCTCCTCTGGGGTGCTGGCCAGCCTGGGCTCTGGGCGCCGCAAAGGGAGAGGTTCCTGAACCTGCTTCCCACACACCTAGGCTAGGATACATCTTGTAGGAGGCGGCTTCAATGCTGGGGGTCGGTGACCAGGTCCTCCGGAGCCTCGCCTTCTGGGCTGCAGTCCCATGTTTCCCAGTGCCCCAGCCTCGGATGCACCCCCGCAGTTGCCCCCACCACCAGCCACCTCAGCGCAGGCCACAGCAGCTGAAGCCAGCCTCTTGGAAGCCAGGCCACCACACCCACCACCGCTGGTAGCTCTCTGCTGCTCCCTCGCTGCCGAGCCCTGTCCGCGGGGTGGGGGAGTGCTCCCAGCCCAGAGGCCCTCCCTCCCTCTGCAGCCTGGCTTGGGAAGCTGGCCTCGTTGCTGGGGCTACGATGCCAGCGTCCCCACACGGCCACTATGGGTGCGACGCGGACCCCACGGAGGCCAACCTGGAGAACGCGGACCCCGCGCTCTGCATCCAGCTGCTGCAGATGCCCTCGGTGGTCAACTACCACCTGCGCCTTCCACCGGCCCCATCGGTCCCCCCTCAGTGCCGGGAGGCACGGGGGGGGGGGGGGGGCGGGGACTTGTGAGTCCCTGACCCCCGCTCCTCCCGCCAACCCAATCGGCCACCCTGAGTCCTACCCGCCCCCCCAGCCTCCTGCCGCCCAATCGTGGGTGTAGTGGAGTGATGTAATTTGCATATTACCCTTTTATTATGTAGGATGATTTTATCCTTACTCAGATATGAAAATTTTGATTTAAGGACATTGCAATAGCTTTATAATGATTCAACTTGTCTAGGCTGAAATATACTTTCCAGAATTCTCTTTCTTTCATGTTTCCAGGTTAAGTGGGTTACAAGGGAAATGTGCAGTTAGAGCTGCAATTGCTCTACTTTCCCATGAATTCTCCCAAATCTCTGACTCCTATGCCAAATGTATGTGTTAACACCGTGATGAAGAGCCCTAGATTCTGCAATATAGTCTCTTCAACGAGGTCAGAAGCAATAATCCTGAAATAGCCAGAAGCAATAAGAATAGATATTGGCTTCACTCCATCTTTGTGAGCATCTAGCTAATCCATGTGGGTTCCTCCCTGTATATATTTTTGCTAATGAGGTCCATTCTTCTCCACCTCCAGTATTAGTAAGGGAATGCAGGCTGTTATTTGCAGAGTAACCACTGAGCTGAGATGCAGAATATAAAAGGGTAATTTAAAGTACTGCAAAGCTCACTGTTCTTATCTAAATTCAGATTTTTTTTTCTGATTGTTTCCATGGTTATTGCAAGCTTTTGGTTAGTTTCCAGAGTTCCGGTAAAAGTAGATTTATGATATATTTTTCCCAGCTTACTTCTTGTTTTATAGAGGAAATGCATCAGTCAGCTTGGGGTGTCATAACAAAACACTATAGATTAGGTGATTTAAATAAGCAACGTTTATTTCCTCAAAGTTCTGGAAGCCAAAAGTTCAAGATCAATTCGTAGTAAGGTACCTCTTCCTGGCTTGTAGGTAACCATAATCTCACTGTGTGCTCTCATGACCTCTTCTTTGTTGAGAGAGAGAGAGGGAGAGATAGGGAGAGGGAGAGGGAGAGGGCGAGGGAGAGGGAGAGGGAGAGGGGGAGAGGGAGAGGGGGAAGGGGAGGGGGAGAGGGAGAGGGAAAGAAGAGCAAGTTTCCTTGTCTCTTCTTATTTTAAGGTTAATCCTATCAAAATATTCTGAACCAGCACCTCAAACTCCACAACTTATTTAACTCTGTCATTCAGTGAACTATTTATTAGGGTGTTCCTAGTTCTGATCCAACCATACAGATCTCACAGTGGACCTTTGCAAATTACCAAGAACTTAAGAGAGAAGCAAGACTGTTTAAAAACAAGCCAATCTTACAAAAACTCTATTTCTTACTTAGCTTTATTCAGTGTCCCCCTATTGTATTTTCTCTTCTTTTCTAAGCCCCCAAAGTTAACTATCTTAAATGGCCAATTTAAACTCCACATTCTCAAAATATTTTCTTTGAGGTGTTAGGTCCACATCAACTTTTTCCTTCTCTGATATTTGTATTAAGGTACAACAGTTCACTCTCAAAGTCTTATGTAGACACTTACAATTGCTTTGAATTATTTTGCACTGAGATAGACAATTGCATCATGGTCAAATATATTGCTTTTCCCTATACTTTATACTGGGTTATACTGTATATGTAGTCATCACAGAAATACAAATTAAGACGCCAATAAGATAGCACTACATGCCAACCAGAATGACTAAAATTTAAAACACTGACACCTATTATTATTATGTACCAGCAATTACATTTTCTGTATAATTACTAGTATTAATTTAGTTACACAGCTATTATGTTCTTGGTATTTATTTCTCCATCCTTTTACATTGAAGCTGCTTTTACCATTAAGTTTTAAGCATACATATTAATCAGAGTTCTCCAGAAAAATATACCCAATAGAAAATTTATTACAGAAATTGCTGCACGTGGTCTTGAAGAACAAGAAATCCCATGATCTGCCATTTTTATAGCTAGAAAACCAGGAAAGCTGGTGGTATAATTCAGCACAAGTCTGAAGGCCTGAGGACCAGGGGAGCCAGTGGTATGAGCCCCAGTTTAAGATTAATGGCCTGAGAACAAGGAGCTCTGATATCCAAGGGAAGGAGAATATGGACATCCCAACCCAACAAGGAAAACCAATTTGCTCTTTCTCCACTTTTTTGTTCTATTTGGGACCTCACTGGATTAGATGTTGCCTGCCCATATTGGTGAGAGCCATCTGTTTTACTCAGTCTACTGATTCAAATGCTAATCTCTTCCAATAACATGCTCATAGACACAAGTTGATACATAAAATTTTGTTTATTTACAGTTCTTCTTTAAAAAATTTAATGTATTGGCCCTAACTGGTTTGGCTCAGTGGATAGAGCGTTGGCCTGCAGGCTGCAAGGTCCCGGGTTCGATTCCAGTCAAGGGCATGTACCTTGGTTGCAGGCACATCCCCAGTGGGAGGTGTGCAAGAAGCAGCTGATCGATGTGTCTCTCCCATCCATGTTTCTAACTCTGTAAACCTCTCCCTTTCTCTCTGTTAAAAAATCAATAAAATATATATTTTAAAAAAAATTAATGTATTGGAGTTATATTGGTTAATAAAATTATATAGATTTCAGGTGTACATTTCTATAATACATCATCTATATATTGTACTGTGTGTTCACCACCATAAGTCAAGTCTCCTTCCATGACCATTTATTCCCCCTATGTCCTTTTCTTTCTTCCCCACCCCCCTTTTCCTCTGGTAATCACTGTACTAGTGTCTGTGTATGAACTGGTTTCTTTTTTGTTGTTTAATCCCTTCACGTTTTTCACTCAGCTCTGCAACATCCCTCCCCTTTTATAGCTGTCAATATGTTCTCTGTAAGTTGACACATAAAATTAACACATAACCATCACAGCCTATGTCATGAATAAAAAATATTTTATTTTGTGCTTTTATCCAATTTTAGTCTCAGTTTAAAAATCAGAGTTTTAAGTTTATTTATATAGCTTACTAGAAGCCTGGTGCACGAAATTCGTGCACGGCGGGGAGTTGTCCCTCAGCCCAGCCTGTACCCTCTCCAATCTGGGACTCCTGGAGGGATGTCCGACTGCCCGTTTAGGCCCGATCCCACCAGGATCGGGCCTAAACGGGCAGTCGGAAATCCCTCTCACAATCCAGGACTGCTGGCTCCCAACTGCTGTAAGTTAAATACAGTCGGAAATCCCTCTCATATCCAGGACTGCCTGCCTTCCTGATTGCCCCCAACCACTTCTGCCTGCCAGCCTGATCACCCCCTAACCACTCTGCTGCCAGCCTGATTGATGCCTAACTGCCCCTCTGCCAGCCTGTTTGCCCCCAACTTCCCTCCTCTGCCAGCCTGGTCACCCCTAACTGCCCTCTCCTGCAGGGTTGATCACCTCCAACTGCCCTCCCTTGCAAGCCTGGTCCCTCTCAACTGCCCTCCCTTGCAGGCCGGGTGCCTCCCAACTGCCCTCTCCTGCTGGCCATCTTGTAGTGGCCATCTTGTGTCCACATGGGGGCAGGATCTTTGACCACATGGGGCAGCTATATTGTGTGTTGCAGTGATGACCAATCTGTATATTACTCTTTTATTAGATAGGATAGAGGCCTGGTGCACGGGTGGGGGCTAGCTGGTTTGCCCTGAAGGGTGTCCCGGATCAGGATGGGGTTCCCTTGAGGCGTGGAGCGGCCTGAGCGAGGGGCCTGTGGTGGTTTGCAGGCCGGCCACGCCCCCTGGCAACCCAAGGGGAGGCCCTGGTATCTGGAATTTATTTTCCTTCAACAATTGAAACTTTGTAGCCTGGAGCAGAGCCAAGCCTGGGGCTCTCTCCGGGGTGGCAGCCATTTCTGTGGCAGTTAATTCACCTTCTACAATTGAAACTTTGTAGCCTTAAGCAGGTGAGCCTGGCCAGGGGTGTGCGGAAAGCTTTGCTTCCCCTGTTGCCGGCGGCAACCCTGGCCTGCTCTCTCAAGCTCCATTCTGCCGCCCTTTGTTTGAATTTGTTTACCTTCTATAATTGAAACTTTGTAGCTTGAGTGGAGGCTTAGGCCTACAACGGCTATGGAAAGCTTGGCTTGCTCTGTTACCTGGGAAACCTTGCTCACTGTGGCTGTAGCCATCTTGGATTGGGGTTAATTTGCATACTCTCCCTGATTGGCTGGTGGGCGTGGCTTGACTGGTGGGCGTGGCTTATGTAGTGGAGTGATGGTTAATTTGCATATTACCATTTTATTAGAGAGGATTATGGTACATTGGAATTATTGCAGGAAAGTATTTAGATCTTATGGTACATTTATTTGTTTCTTGGCTTATCACTTTTCTACATATATATATTCTGTTGCTTGAGATCTTAATTGTGGTGTGATCACATTTGGTGTAGGTAATTTCTCATGTAAATTTGCAAGGAAAATATATATGTAATAAATATACTGAAAGACTACAAAATATCTATGAAATTTTTTATTTTGCTCTCACACATTGACAATTATTTGGCCCTGTACAAAAGTACAGTTCCTTGGTCCAAAATGCCTTTTCATCACTGGTTCTATTGTCCTCAAGTGTCCTGTGTTTCAGATGAGTAGTCAGAAGTCCATTCTTGTGAAATATCTATTAGGGAAACAGTGCCTGTTGTTATTGGAGGTACATAGATTCAGGTATAGTTAAGATATGGGGAGGAGTGCACATCAGAGGCTATGATGGTACTCACTGACATTCACAGGATAATGAAAATCAAAATCTACATTTTACAGACAGAATGAAATTGGGGAAAGAAAATAATGTATTTGATTGTAATTCTTTGTAGGGTTAAATTCTATAGCAGAAACCAGTATCAACAATCATTTTAATGTAAGTTATATGTGTCATTCAAGAACTTTGCGCGGATGAAGAGATACATACAGAGAAGCAAAGATATTGGCTTAAATATCACAGAAGTCACAAAATTTGAGTGCTGCCTACTACAAACCTGGAGTATATCATTTAGGTAAGGAAGTGGAATCTCTCCCAAGACAGATGTAGTTCAAATCCACATTGGGATAGTTAGAATATATTTGTTAAGGGAGTTAAATGATATGGTTTGAAAGTGAAATGTTAACTCAAATATCACAGCTATGACCCATTCCTTTGGCAGTGCAATTCAAGAAAAGGAAGCCTGACACCTTTGCAATTGCTTGACTTAGATAGAAACAAGCCAGGACAAAACACATACTTTGGCCCCTTTCATAAAAGAAACCCCCCAATTCAAGGGCTTAGAGCAGTAGTGTGTATTTGGACACGACCGAATTATGACCAATTGGGGGACCCTGTCCCCCCTCCCTACTTGGGAGTCCATTCTGTGGGACTCTTTCCCTCCCCCATGTGGGAGTCTGTACTCATTCTTCAATAAATCTCCACCTTTGCTATAAAAAAAAAATTTATGACCAATTGAATTTGTCTGATTCTTTCTCAGACAGAAGGGAAAGCCCTGAGCAGTGGCAAGAAGGAAATAAAATGAGCCTGTGTTTGAATGAGTACAGCTCTTCTCTGGCTTTTATGCTGTTACTTCTGCTCTTTTCTGTTGGCCTGGGACTCTTACACAGAAATTGCTTATTGTCTGGATGGTATGCTACCTCCCCCTGTACTTGTGCCTTCGTTATCATCTCTGGAAGGAGGAAGAGCCTAAATATAAACCTCTCTTGGGGCAAACACACATTTGTCCGGCCTTTCATGCCCTTGTCCTAACTTCCTTTCTGATAGCTTGCCCTGTTTGTATGAGCCGTCCTTCACAGTAGAGTGGTCAAGTCAAAGGGAAAGTCTTTGTTGAGCTTACAGATCTAAGTTACTTGGTGCCATTTTAGTTTATGGTCTGAGGCTTAACTTAAATATAAATAACAGTAGGGCCAATGTACACTTATTGAAGTTTAACTCTTTTTTAGAGAAAGTTTTTATTACTAAGGAGTAGCAATTTCCCCAGCCATGTCTATGTTCATCATTTCCCTTGGGATATTGTTGGTGTAATACACGGATAGTAAATAATAAGATGCAGGCATTCAGATTCTGTAACTTCCCAAATGTCTTCACCTTTTTCTATTCCCAATACTAGAATGGGGAGAAATGCTTTAAAAAAAAAAAAAGACTAAAATTTAAGGATCTAAGACCCACATTGCAGAAAAAACCTCTAGAACTAAATACCAAACTTAAGCAAAATGAGAAAAGTTGCAGTCAGTGGTATTTTTCTCAAAGTTTTATTCACAGGCCTGGAATGGCAGAGTATGCAGCTTACTAGTAAATATGATCTATATTCTTTCTCACTATATATCCCCCAGGTCTCTAAATGGACTACATTGATTTATTAGTCTGAGACAAGAAAAATGATTAAATAATTAATTAGGATTTGGAGCCACGGCATTCAAAAAAGTATAAAATAAGTCTGCATTGGTTGCTCTGGCTCTTAGCCTATTACATCTGCTCTTTCTTTTTGCTTTTATTGATTTTTACATGGGAATCGCTTATGATATGGATAGTATGGCACCCTTCCCTATACATGTGCCTTCATTACCATATCATAAGTTTTCATTGAAGGAAGAATTCCATTGAAATGTCAAAGGGAACTTCCTTTGTGAATCTACAGCAAATTTTCAACAATTAATTGGTCACCAGCTAGGCATGGTTGGGCTGAGGTCTTTCTCTGGTGCTGCCCAGGCTTTAATGTAAATGGTAAAGCCCCCATTCCCACACGTATGTGTTCTATCAGTGAAGGGGGATTGGTAATGTAATGGGATGAGTATTTAGCAAGGCAGGAGGTTATTGCTAAAATGTCCTCGTTCTGCTTGCTGATGGAGAAGAAAAATGTGGATATCCCAAAATGCCATTTTTTTTCAGAGCTTATTTGACCCTGTAACAGAAGTTTCAGAGTGCAGGTTAACCATACAAGGGATTCAGGTGGAGGTATAGGTGGTAATGTCATCAGAGCTCCCACCCTCGCCATCTCACTTACCTTTCAGGGTATAAAGCAGACCAAAAATGAGTAGGGTGAAAAATGTCATCAGTATACCCAGGATCCAAGACATATCACACATCCAAGTACTATAAAATGGGGCTTGGGCATCCAAAACAGAGGCTGGAAAAGAGAAAATTAAAAACATATATATATATATATATATATATATATATATATATATATATATATATATATAACAAAACCAAATAGAGACTGGAAAATATGCACAAATAAAGAAAACATATCCCACTTAACAAGGGAAGGAGGAGCACTGAAAAAGGAATATCTGCCTTCTAACCCTCATTTACATGTGTGTGTTTTTCCTAGGCCTAATTTATAAGACTTGGTAGTTTAGATGATCCAGAGGGTGCATGGAATTTGGGCTGAGCCATGAGTGCACACCAGGAGGGGTCTACTCATGTATCCACAGGTAACTGAGAACACACTCTCATTTGTTTACATACACTTGGTTAGGAGCTGCAGAGGCAAAATGTTCTAGAAGCATCACAGAGATAATAAATTGAACCTCTGAGCATTTGGATAAAACAAAATTGTCTATATAATTGCAGCTTGGTGATGGAAGACTAAATTTGAATATGTAATGTGTACTGGATAGGACCATGATGTTGAAGGAGCTCAAATTCAATCCACTTAAGTAACAAATGGACAAAGGAAGATAAAGGAGCCATGATACTAAATTCAAGACTGTAAAATGCTTTCATTGTGATAAGGACTAGACAGAAGTTAGAGATGATAGTTTTCATTTCATTAATGTAAAACGTGGTCCCTAAAATGTAAGCTCCAGAAGGTCAAGGCCTTTTAGTTTTTTGTTCATTGTTGAATCCCCAGTATTTAGAAATGTGCCATAGTAGGCCCTTATTAAATATCTGTTAAATGAATTAAAACTATAAAGACAACATTCATCAGAAATCAGAAACAAGTTTAGATATTTCAATTAAGAGATAAAATCTTATAAAATACCCATATATGTTTCAAAAATTGAAAGAGACAATCCAGAAAATATCTGAAGGCCAGAAAAAATATTTTTTTAAATAACATGAGAAATAGCACATCTGAAAAAGTCTGGCATGCAAGAAAGAATAAAAATAAAAAAAATTGTAAATATATGGATAAATATAAATAAATTAAAGGCCTGGTGTACAAATTTATGCACAGGTGGGGTCCGGCTGGACAGGCCTGCTCCAATGGGGGCTGATCAGGTGTGAGGGGCACAGGTGGTTGGCTGGTGGGCCTCACCCCCAACCAGGGGTGGGGGACGATCAGGGGCAAGGCCAGCTGAGGGGAGGAGCCATGGGCAGTTGGCCAGCCAGTCCTGCCCCCAGTCAGTATAGGGGTGCTGATTGGGGCTGGGACAGCTTGGGGGAGGGGCCGTGGGAGGTTGAGGGTGCAGATCAGGGCCCTGATCAGGCTGATTGGCCACCGCAGTGTACATCATAGTAACCAGTTGTTTCGGTTTTTCTGTTCGTTCTGGCATTCTGGTCACTTGGCTTTTATATATATATATAGATAATCCTATCTAATAAAAGAGTAGTATGCAAATTGACCATCACTCCAACACCCAAGATGGCCACCCCATGTGGTCAAAGATGGCCGCCTCCATGTGGTAACAAGATGGCCACCACAAGATGGCCAGCAGGGGAGGGAAGTTGTGGGCGATCAGGCCAGAAGGGAAGAGCAGTTGGGGATGACCAGGCCAGCAGGGGAAGGCAGTTGGGGGTGAGCAGGCTGGCAGAGGAGGGCAGTTAGGGTGACCAGGCCAGCAGGGGAGGGCAGTTAGGGTGACCAGGCCAGCAGGGGAAGGTAGTTAGGGGCAATCAGGCTGGCAGGGGAGCAGTTAGGCATGGATCAGGCTGGCTGGGGAGTGGTTAGAGGGCAATCAGGCAGGCAGGCTGGCCAATGATTGGAAGCCAGCAGTCCTGGATTGTGAGAGGGATGTCTGACTCGAGGGGTCCCAAATTGGAGAGGGTGCAGGCTGAGATGAGGGACATTTCCCCCCACCCCCCACCCCACCCCATGCATGAATTTCTGAACTGGGCCTCAAGTGTTGTATAAAACAATAATTATAATAATCTTGTATGAGGTTTAAATAACATAGAATTAAAGTCTTCAACAACCATAGTTTATAACTCCATGGAGCTAAACATTAATAAGGTGTTCCAAGTACTTTTTTTTCTTACTCTAAATATTATTTATTGTGCATGTATCTTGTGAACTGATTTGAGTATTTCTGTTTCATAAAAATAAACTTTGCACATACACCAATGTAACAATCCCTGAATATTCTATATTCTAGAGATTAGCAATTACACAAGAGCAACTGTGAGAAGGTTATGATTTAGCTTGATTATATCATGATCTTAATATTTTACAAAGGTATTTTTTTCACTAAGGAATAGAAATCCGGATTACAATGTTTGCTAACCAGTTTTTGTTTGGCTTTTTTTTTTTTTTAATCTCTTTTCACCTTGCTATATTATATCAACAGAGTGCTTTAAGATTTTGACCTTCATTTTGGTTATGCAACATTTTACCATCTCCCTTTGTTCTCTAAAAACAGTGTCATAAAATGCATTTCCTTGGAGGTGATATCTATATAGTATAAGATAACTTTTGTTCTTTTTATTGCTGCTCTGAGGGAACAGGGAAGGAAATGTGTCGTCACACATTTGTTACTTTCAATTGCAACTTCAAATGTGGTATTTTTCAAGAATTATTTACCCTTTTCCCCATCAAAGTTTCAAATCTCCCTAGTAGTGAGCTTGAAATATACCTGAATCTCACTCCACTTTCTACTTCTCACTGTTACATAGGTAGCTGGGATATTCTAATAAAATTTCCCAACATCTGTAGCATATCAAAGAATAATAAACTAACAAAATGTCATAGTTACATCATTTGGGCGATAGTATATAAGAAAGTTATTTAAAAATACACTATATCACACAAAATGGTTTGCTTAAAATATTTTCAATGGAATTGCTTATAATGCTAAAAATAAATCAGTTTTAATGTCAACACTCTTTATTTATAATTGATATTTACAATAATAAAATTTTATTTCATCATTTTAATCATTACAATTAAAAAATCAAATGTTATGGCCTGGCCAGCATGACTCAGTGGCTGAGCATCTACCTATGAACCAAGAGGTCACAGTTCAAATCCCAGTCAGGGCACACACCTGGACCATAGGCAGAGATCAATGATTCTCATCATTGATGTCTTCTCCTCTCTCTCCCTCTCCCTTCATCCCCAAAATCAACAAAAATCTATTTTAAAAAAATCAAATGTTTTGAAAACAAATAAAAATTGGAGAGTTCTGTGTTTTGGGTAAAGCACAAGATGTAGTTTCTTCATCTGTAAAATGGGATTGTTATGCACTTCACATTTTGTGAAGGCTAAATAGTCAGTGTATGTAAAACACACAGCAGCTGTGCATATGCTGTTCTCTCTTCTCTCACTTGCTCAGCACACAAGGATTGTTTCATTTGGGAAGAGGTCATGAAGCTCTGTGACCTATAGAGTCATCAAATGCCCTTTTGGAGTTCACAATCTTTGGGAGAATAGACTTGTTGGAGGACAAAACAATCCAACTTATATTATTTTTAAAAAGTATGTTGAAATAAATGGAAGCAGAATGTAGCTTCTCAGAAGAGATGGTATGAAATCTGTATCTTTAAAGATAGAGATTTTCAGGTTGAGAATATTATTTGTTAAATATTCCAAATAGAAGGAATAGTATATGTAAAAATATGGAGTTTCACTTAGATGACTGAATGAAGACGTGGTACATATATATGATGGAATACTACTCAGCCATAAGAAAAGATGAAATCCAAGGCACTTTTCTTTAACTTCCAAGAATACTTAAGGTATTAATTCACTTCAGACTCAGTAATGTTTGTGCTTTAATGTTCCCCTTTCAGAAAGCACAAAATTGGATTTAAATTCTTTAATCTACCCTGTCTAAAAATTATTGTATTTAAATAGTTCATTATTCCTTTTGCTTATTAATATTTCAAATCTCTAACATTATTCTGTGCTTATTTGACCTTTCTATTTTATCTACACATTTCCACTCTTCTTTTGCTTTCTTATTGTGTATCTTTAATAACTTCATTTTCCTTTTTATAATTTTAACTAGTAGCCCATTTGCAGGAAAAATCCTGCAAGCGGCCGCTTCAGAAGCATGCGCTGCCGCTGCCGCAGCTGTTGTGGCCACCCCGCCTGCACCCGCGCGCCTCTGCCACTTGCCCTGCCCCGCCCCACCCCGCGCCGCCCCGCCCGGGCTTTCCCTCTGGCAGCCATCTTGCTTTCCACTTTTCCTCCATCTTCCTTCTAAGTTGTCTTCAGTCTTCACTCCTCCCTCCCTCAGCGTATGCAAATTAACTGCCATCTTTGTTGGGTAAGTTGCATACTCGCCCTGATTGGCTGGTGGGCGTGGCTTTGGATGGTGGGCGTGGCTTGGGTGTAGCGAAGGTGCGGTCAATTTGCATATTACTATTTTATTAGGTAGGATCATCCCATCTAATGATTCCATCTATATTCATTATTGAGTCAGTTCTATTTCTAAGCTACTCAATCTGTTATGGCACCCTACATGGACTAAAAAATCCACTTTGCTGTATTCTTCCTTTGTCCTTCCCTGTGTCCAATGCCAAGTGATGGAACAACATGAAGAGAAATAGCTAACTGGGATTTCTTAGGAACTCAAAAGGAGAAGAATATCTAATAGATTTACCTGGATGTTTACCATTTTTCCTACTCTTCTTTAATTTCTAACATCCACATTTCCTTCTGTATTATTTTCCTCTATATGAAGAATTTCCTTTAGCAATGCTTCTAAATAGCTAAAAAATAACTTGAAAATAGTGGTTGGTAAATAAATATAGATTTTTTAATAGAGAGATAGATAGATAGATAGATAGATAGATAGATAGATAGATAGATGTTGCAGCACATATATTGTTATCAGAGAGTCAGAGAGTTGTTTTGGGTAGTCAGATTTCCCCATAATGTTGGAAAAAGAATGCCATCTTATACATTCTTACATATTACTACTTTCTAGTTAATCCTGATAGGGTTGTCTTCTCAGCTCATTTGTTAAGATTTGAGGGTTGGGTTTGTAACTGGAAGTAAAAATATATGTAATAGGCTTTGTTTGGGGCCAGTTCAGTAATAGATTTGAAAAAGCTCTCCCAAATAATAAAGTGATCCTTTTGTTTACCTTGTCATTGTCTTATGTAAATAATTCCCAGCAACTGCAAGTGAATGAAATATATTGCTAATTCTCAGATACTATCATAATAAAGTACATTATCTACACTAATAAAAGAGTAAGATGCAAATTGACCATACCTTTGCAACACCCACCAGCCAATCAGGAGTGAGTATGTAAATTATCCCAACAAAGATGGCGGGTCAATTTGCATACACAGGCACCAAGCAGCTGAGGGCAGGATGCTTGTGTTGTCGCCATGGCAACAACACAGGTGTTCCGCACTGCCCCAGACACTCTGGGCCTCTGAGCAGTGTGGGAAGGCAGAAAGGTGGCTCCGGGCCAGAGCAAAGGCAATGACGGCAGCCAGGGGAAGGAAGGCCCATTCTTGCACAAATCTTTGTGTATCAAGCCTCTAGTATATTATAATTACAGTTCTAAATAGCATCTAAGTATATAGGCAAAATGATAAGCTTTTAATAGTTTGGATACTGAATAGGAAATAAAATAATTAAAATTATGATTTTATATTTTTTTATTAATTTTTCAAAGATCCATAACTCAAAAATGTTTTGAATCATGGGTTTAGAGCCAACCTATAGGTGACATCAGTAACTGTGTTTTATAAATGAGTGTCTGGACTTCATAAGTTTGAATGAAATGTCCATAAAATCTGAAGGAATCTATCTTTTCCCTTGGTGCACAAGCAACTAACACCATGAGCAGTGGCAGACATACACCATCAGTACAGCCTAAAACTCTGGGCCTCTAACAGTTCAGGAAACAGAATCTTAAGACTTTTAGATGTCACATGAACTCTGACTCCTCTTCCTGTTACTTTAAAGGTCACTCAGCTTTATGAAAATACCTTCTAGTGAAGAGGATATCAGCCAAAGAAGAAATGACCTAAAAATTTTCACTTTTCTAGTTTCACTTACCTTTATCCCGCAGATACCAGTAGACAGGAAAGATGCTAGCATGCATCAGGAATGGTAAACAATTAAACACAATTCCCCAAATAATGAACCAATTGTCTTGTATACCTGAAAAAGAGTCAAAGAGAAAGAGAATTAGGAAGGAGTCATTTAGGGATACAGTGGAATAACAACAATGTATCCCTGGGTACAGGAAAATTTTTTAAAGGTCTCGTTGCTATGTCTACTTAGAGGTATTCAACCTCTGTCAGAGCTCAGGTATGAAAGGCAGCAATGTGGGTAAAGATAAAGCCAGGAATAAGAGCTCACAGTCATTTAGGCTAGGGACAGAGCAGGGTTAGGAAGAATTACCTCTTCTTACTTCTCCCGTTTCGTGCAGCATGTAATCAGCCTGGAAATAAGATCTAGAAAGAGTAGGGCCCTGGTCACTATAATATGTAAATATTTAAGGGTTTAAAGTTTATGGGACCAATGAAATACTAGTGTTGGGAAACTCTGTGTTAGTTCAGACAACAAAAAGTTCCCTGGAAGCCAAGAATTTTATAGATGTAAAGGCCTTAAGTTATAATGCAAGGCTCTTCTCCACAGCATCCCTGCTATTCAGACAATCTTTACTTGAATATCTATTTTTTAGGGAGCTTACTGAAGTGTGAGAAAGATCATTTCAAGCCTGGACAACACTTCTTATTAAACTACTAGAGGTCCGGTGCACAAATTCATGCACCATTGGGGTCCCTTGGCCTGGCCTGTGGGATTGGGCCAAAACTGGCTCTCTAGCATACCCCGAGGAGTCCCAGATTACAAGAGGGCACAGGCCAGGCTGAAGGACCCCACCAGTGCACCATCATGGCTGGGGAGGGATGAAGGAGGTTGGCAAGCCAGGGAGGGACTACAGGAGGGCTCTAGGATGTGTCTGGCCTGTCTCGCTCAGTCCCTATCTGCCTAGACCCCAGCAGCAAGCTAACCTACCAATCAGAGCGTCTTCCCCCTGGTGGTCAGTGCATGTCATAGCAACTGGTCAACTGTCTGCCCCCTGGTGATCAGTGCATGTCATAGCAAGCTGTTGAGCAGCCTTAGCATATCATTAGCACTTTACACTTTGAACGGATGACTGGACGACTGAACACTTAGCATATTAGGCTTTTATTATATAGAATAATTTTCTATATCAAGCTAGATTAAAGAAAAGACTCAATTACTGATTCATAACATTCTTAGAGGAAAATGATAAGATTGTTGGGTAATTCTGAGACATATATTGCAAAGAAAATAACTATAAATACTTGGCTTAGAGTAGAGAAAATCCAGAAAGAATGTGGCTTTTGTTGCTATTTTGCACAGAATCCCAAACAAGATAAACCTGAAGAGGCCCACAACAAGACACATTTCAATTAAAATGCAAAAGGTTAAAGACAAAGAGAGTATCTTAAAAGCAGCAAAAGAAAAGTAGTAAGTTACCTACAAGGGAGTTTCCATAAGATATTCAGCTGATTTCTCAAAAGAAACTTTGCAGGCCAGGAGGGATTGGCAAGAAATATTCAAACCGAGACTCGAAAAAGATGGTGCTGGCAGGACGGAGGTGAGGGAGAGGAAGTGAGTGAGTGAGGGGATGAAAGGAGAGTGTGTGGATGTGTGTGGTATGCGATGAGTGAGTGAGGGACAGTTAAATCCAGCAGGAGCAGCAGGGGCTGGCAAACCAGGCTCTCTGGGACAGGGAGAGACTACCACCACTGCAGGCACTTTCTAGACTGTAGGAATCGGGCACTTAGCCCATGCCATCTTGAAGAGTAGAGTGGCCATTTCTAGGAACTCATCAGCACCACCACCCAGACAGGCCTTGGACACTGCCTGTGTCTCAGCAGCCACTCCTGCAAAATCCTGCTGCCTCTTCTGCAAACCAGCGGACCCTGGGACCTCCAACTCCAAGAGTGCACCACTCCCACAGAACTCTGGACACCACAGATGCATGTGTCCAGCGCTCAGGCCTCCTGGGCACACCACTCCATAGGCAGCTATTGGGAGCCATTGGGAGCCCCTGCTGGGTGTGATTTTGTACAGACAAAGGTGCGCTGCCCCGCAGTAGGAATTCTGAATTCCCTCTTCCTGAATAACTTCCCACAGACATCCCAGCTGCACAAGTTCAGTGCCGGGGCCCCTCAGAGTGTGTCAGATCTCTGCACCAGCAAACACACTGCCACTGTTGCACATTTCAAGTGAGCAGGCCCCCTTAGCCCATTGATCTGCAGGGCACTCTTGGGAGCCACTGTAATCCCCCACTGGGTGTGATCTTGGACAAATAGGGATGCACTCCCCTGGCAGTAGAAATTCTGAATTCACTCATCCCAGATACCTGCCCACAGACACCTCAATTGTGTGGCTTTAGTGCCAGAGGCCTTCAGAGTGCACCGTGCTGGCAAACACACCATGGATGCCCCTGTGAGCTGCCACCACAGGCACAGTAGCAAAAACTGAGTCTTCCCACCCCACAGTGGCAGAACTCTGGACACTACAGTTGCACGCTTTTTCAACATGCAAGCCTCCCAAGCCCAACACTCCATAGGCAGCCCTGGGGCACCACTGTGAGTTCCCACTGGGTGAGCACTTATACAAACAGGGTCACACTGCTGGGTTATAGAAACTCTAGATTCCCTCTTCTGGGATACCTGCCCACAGACACTGCAATTGCGTGACTTCAGCACCAGGGCCCTTTAGAGTGTGTCAGTACACCCTGCTGGCAAATGTACCAAAGGTGTTCCTATGAGCCACCACTGGGGGCATGTGTATTCAACCACAGAGACAGCAGCAAAAGCTGTCTGCCCACCCCACAATTACAGAACTCTGGACACCACAGTCACACCTTTCCAGAGTGCAGGCCTCCTGAGCCCCACCACCACAACAGATGGCTCCTGGGTGCCACTGTGAGTCTCTCCTGGGCACGTACAATTTCAACCAAGGGCACAAGACAGCAAAAATTGGTACACTCCCCTCCATGGTTGCTGACTTCTAGACTCTGCAGTCATGCCTTTCCAGCTTGCAGGCCTACATCAAGTGAACCCAAATAGCTAAAGTAGGGAGCTACACTAGATTACCAAGCCAAGGAGACCTGAGAGATAACAATAGTAGCACCATCCCCAAAAGAACTTGGGTAGCAAAGCAATCAAATCTACAATTAAACATTACAGCAAAATATGGGAAGACAATAAAGCAATCCCAAAAGGAAATAAAAAGAGGAATCACCAGAAAGGGAATTAAATGAAATTGAGGCTAGTAACATGTCAGAGAAAGAATTCAGAGTAATGGTTGTAAGGATACTCAAACGAGTGGATGACAAATACACACAACTCAATGACAAATACACATAACTCGACGGAAATTATAAGGAGCTACTGAGAATTTCACCAACATGAAAAAGAACCAAGAGGAAATGAAGAACAACATAGCTGCAATAAAGAACACAATGGAAGCCTTAAACAGTAGACTAGAGGAGGCTGTGGACCGCATCAGTGAATTAGAAGAAAAGGTAGGAAAAAACACACAAACATAGCAGCAACTGAAAAGAAAATTTAAAAAGCAAGAGGAAAGCCTAAGGGAGCTTTGGGACAATACAAAATGAAACAACATTTGCATAATAGGAGTACCAGAAGGAGAGGAATAGAAGCAAGGAATAGAAAACCTATTTGAAGATATAATGACAGAAAACTTCCCTGATATTGGCAAGAAAAAAAAAATACGCAAGTCCAAGAAGCACATAGAGTCCCAAACAAGATGAACCCCAAAAGACCGACACCAAGACACATCATAATTAAATTGGCAAACACCAACGACAAAGTAAGAATCTTAAAGGTTGACAGAGAGAGACTGAAAGTTACCTACAAGGGATCTCCTATTAGAATATTAACTGATTTCTCAACAGAAACACACCAGGCCAGAAGGGAATGGAATGAAATATACAAAGTGATGCAAAGCAAGGGACTGAATCCAAGAATACTATACACAGCAAGGCTATCATTCAAAATTAAAGGTGGAATCAGGAGCTTCACAGACAACAAAGAGCTAAAAGATTTTATTACCACCAAGCCAGAAATACAAGAAGTGCTAAAGGGACTGCTGTAAAAAGAAGATACAGAAAGGCAAAAAGAAACACAAACATTAAAAATAAAAATGATGACAAACAAGTACTTATCATAATAACATTAAATGTAAATGGATTAAATGCTCCAATCAAAAGACATAGGGTAGCTGAATAGATGAGAAAACATGACCCATATATTTGCTGTCTGCAAGAGACCCACCTCAGAACAAAGGACTCACACAGACTGAGAGTGAGGGATAGAAAAAATTTTTCAGGCAAAGGGAAATGAGAAAGAAGCCGGGGTTGCAATACTTATATCAGACAAAATAGACCTCAAAGTAAAGACCATAACAAGAGATAAAGACGGCCACTACATAATACTACAGAGAGCAATTCAACAAGAAGATATAATTCTGGTAAACATATATGCACCTAATACAGGAGCACCCAAATACATAAAACAACTTCTGGAAGATATCAAGGGAGAGATTGGTAGCAATACAGTCATAGCAAGGGACTTTAATACCCCACTGACACCACTGGATAAATCCTCTAAACAAAAAATCAGCAAAGAAACAGCAGTCCTAAATGACTCACTAGATCAGATGGACTTAATTGACATCTTCAGAATATTTCACCCCAAAGCTACAGAATATACATTCTTATCCAGTGCACATGGGACATTTTCAAAGATAGATCACATATTAGGACACAGGCAAAGTCTCTTCAAATTCAAGAGGATAGAAATCATAACAAGCATCTTCTCAGATCACAATGGCATAAAACTAGAAATCAACTACAATAAAAACAATGAAAAAAATCAAACACTTGAAGATTAAATAGCATGCTATTAAACACTGATTGGGTTACCAAAGAGATCAAAGAAGAAATAAAAAGCATCCTGGAAACAAATGACAATGAAAACACAACAATCCAACATCTATGGGACACAATGAAAGCAGTCCTGAGAGGGAAGCTCTATAGGCCTACCTCAAAAAAAAACACACAAAAACAAGAAAAACTGGTAATAAATTATCTAACTTTGCAACTTAAAGAACTAGAAAGAGAGCAACAAGAAAAGCCCACAGTATCCAGAAGGAAGGAAATAATAAAGATCAGAGCAGAAATAAACGACATAGAAACCAAAAAAAATAAATAATACAAAAGATCAATGAAACCAAGAGCTGGTTCTTTGAAAGGATAAACAAGATTGATGAACCTCTAGCCAGGCCCACCAAGAAGCAAAGAGAGAGGACTCAAACAATGAAAAAGGTAAAGTAACAACTGACCCCACTGATATACAAATAATTGTAAAATAAAATAAAAATACTATGAACAATTCTACTCCAACAAACTGGACAACCTCGACAAAATGGACACATTCCTAGAAAAATACAAGCTTCCAAAACTCATGATTTCATAAAGAATCAAAAAACCTGAATAGGCCAATAACTACTGATGAAATTGAAACAGTAATCAAAAAAACTTCCAGCAAACAAAAGCCCTGGACCAGATGGCTTCAAAGGGGAGTTTCACCGAACATTCAAGGAAGAACTAAAACCAATCCTTCTTAGACTATTCCAAAAAATTCAAGAGGAAGGAACACTTTCAAGCTCTATGAAGCCAGCATTACCCTAATCCCAAAACCAGATAAAGACACCACATAGAAAGAGAATTACAGGCCAATATCTCTGATGAACATAGATGCTAAAATTCTCAACAAAATTCTAGCAAACTGGTTCCAGCATTACATTAGAAAGATCATGCACCATGACCAAGTGGGATTTATTCCAGGGATGCAAGGCTGGTACAATATCCACAAATCAATGAACGTGATGCATCACATAAACAAATTGAGATACAAAAATCACACAATCATATCAATTGATGCAGAAAAGGCATTTGATAAAGTCTGACACTCTTTTCTGATAAAAATGCTCAGCAAAGTGGGAATAGAAGGATCATACCTCAACATAATCAAAGACTTATATGACAAACCTACAGCCAACATCATACTCAATGGGCAAAAACTAAAACCATTTCCCTTAAGAACAGGAACAAGACAGGGATGCCTGATTTTACCACTCCTGTTCAACACAGTACTGGAAGTGCTAGTTAAAGTGATCAGATAAGAAGAGGAAATAAAAAGCATCCCAATTGGAAAAGAAGAAGTAAAATTATCATTATTTGCAGATGACATGATAGTGTACATGGAAAACCCTAAAGACTCCATCAAAAAATTATTAGACTTAATAAATGAATTTGGCAATGTAGCAGGATACAAAATTAACACCAAGAAATCTATGGCACTTTTATGTGCCAATAGTGAACTTACAGAAAGAGAGATTAAAAAAACAACCCCATTTACCATTGCTCAAAAAAAAAATTAAGATACCTGGGAATAAACTTAACTAAGGAGGTAAAAGACCTCTACTCAGAAAACTACAGGACACTGAAAAAAGAGATAGAGGAAGACATAAACAGATGGAAGAACATACTGTGTTCATGGATTGATAGAATAAACATCATTAAAATGTCCATACTACCCAAAGCAATCTATAGATTCAGTGCACTCCCCATTAAAATAGCAATAGCATATTTCACATATCTAGAAAGAACTCTCCAAAAATTCATCTGGAATAAAAAAAAAATCCGAATAGCTGCAGTGATCCTGAGAGAGAAGAACAAAGTAGATGGGATCTCAATACCAGATATCAAGATGTATTACAAAGCCACTGTTCTCAAAATTGCCTGGTACTGGCACAAGAACAGACATATAGACCAATGGAATAGAATAGATAACCCATATATTGACCCAAACCACTATGCTCAATTAATATTTGACAAAGGAGGCAAGAACATACAATGGAGTCAAGACAGTCTCTTCAATAAATGGTTCTGGGAAATTTGGTCAGACACATGCAAAAAAATGAAACTAGACCACCAACTTACACCATACACAAAAATAAACTCAAAATGGATAACGGACTTAAATGTAAGATGGAAAACCATAAAAATATTAGAGGAATCCACAGGCAGCAACATCTCAGATATATGCCGAAGCAATATCTTCACTGACAGAGCTCCTAGGGCAATGGAAACTAAAGAGAAAATAAACAAATGGGACTACATCAAAATAAAAAGCTTCTGCACAGGAAAAGAAACCATCAACAAAACAAGAAAACCCACTGCATGGGAGAACATATTTGCCAACAACATCTCCAATAAGGATTTAATCTCCAACATTTACAGGGAACTCATACAACTTAACAAAAGGAAGATAAACAACCCAATCAAAAAATGGGCATCGGACCTAAATAGATATTTTTTGAAAAAAGACATAAGGAAGACCAAGAGATATATGAGAACATGCTCAAAATCACTAATCATCTGAGAGATGCAAATCAAAACGACAATGAGGTACCATCTCACACCTGTCAGAATGGCTATAATCAACAAATCAACAAATGACAAATGCTGGTGATGATGCGGAGAAAAAGTAACCGTGGTGCACTGCTGGTAGGAATGCAGACTGGTACAGCCACTGTGGAGAACAGTATGGAGTTTCCTCAAAAAAACTAAAAATGGAACTTCCATTTGACCCAGTGATCCCACTTCTAGGAATATATCCCAAGAAACTAGAAACACCAATCAGAAAGGATATATGCACCCCTATGTTCATAGCAGCACAATTTACAATAGCTAAGATTTGGAACCAGCCTAAAGCCCATCAGCAGATGAGTAGATTAAAAAACTTTGGCACATCTACACAATGGAATACTATGCTGTTGTAAAAATGAAGGAACTCCTACCATTTGCAACAGCATGGATAGAGTTGGAGAGCATTATGCTAAGTGAAATAAGTCAGTTAGAGAAAGGTAAATATCATACAATCTCACTCATTTGTGGATTATAATGAACAACATAAACTTATGAACAAAAACAGATATAGAGACAGAGAAGCATTGATCAGATGCTCAAACATCAGAGGGAAGGTAGGGGAGGGGAGGGGTATGGGGGAGAGATCAAGCAAAGGACTTGTATGCATGCATATAAGCATAAGCGATGGACGCAGACAACAGGGGGTGAGGATGAGGGCAAGACTGGGGGGATGGGGACACAATGAGGGGATAAGGACACATTTGTAATACCTTAATCAATAAAGAAAAAAGAAAAAAATATATTCAAAGTGATGAAAAGCAAGGTCCTACAACCAAGATTACTCTACCCAGAAAAACTATCATTAAGAATGGAAGGACAGAAAAAGAGCTTCCCAGACAAGAAAAAGCTAAAGCAGTTCATCACTATCAAACCACTATTACAAGAAACATTAAAGGGTCTTCTTTAAGAAGAAGAAAAAAAAATTTAAAATATGAATGGTAAAGTGGCAATAAATACATATTTATCAACAGCTATTTTAAATGCAAATAGATTAAATACTCCAATCAAAAGACATATGGAGGCTGAAATGAGTAACAAAATAAGACCCTTTCATATGATGCCTACAGAAGACTCACTTCAGATCAAAAGACACACACAGACTAAAAGTAAAGGGATGGAAAAAGATATTTTACGAAAATGTAAACAAACAAACAAAAGATGGGGTAGCAATTCTTACACCAAGCAACATAGATCTAAAAAATAATAAAATAAAATAAAATAAAATAAAATAAAATAAAATAAAATAAAATAAAATAAAATAAAATAAAATAAAATAAAATAAAATAAAATAAAATAAAATAAAATAAAATAAAATAAACAAGCAAGCAGAACAGAAGTAAACTCATAGATACAGAGAAAATTTTGATGGCTGCCAGAAGGGAAGGGGGTTGGAGGATGGTGAAGGAATTAGGACGTACAAATTGGTAGTTACAGAATAGTTATGGGGATATAAAGTACAGCATATGAAATATAGTCAATAGTACTGTAATAACTATGTTTGGTGTCAGATGGGTACTAGATTTATAATGGTGATCACTTATTGAGTTATATAATGTCTAATCATTGGGTGAAGATAATATAATACTGCATGTCAACTGTAATTGAAAAATAAATAAATAAATATTTAAAGTAAAAAAAATATATACAAGTCAGGCAGAAAAATACCAGCAATTCAACAAGCAAGTTCAAAAAGGACAAATTTTCTCACATTACACTAGTAATTAGGTCTATGAAGGCAAAGACTTTTGGCTCCCACCTCCTTACTATATTGTCAATATCTAGAACAGTGGCTAGTATTTAGGAGGTGCTCAATATAAATTTGTTGAATTAACAAATAAATAAATCAAACTGTCTAATGAGTTAGTGACCTTCCCATCACTGCAAGAATGCAAGGATATCTTGATACCCATATACAACATGAAGAAGAGCATAATGGTTGGAGCAAAGTGTTTGGCATTTAAAAATCTAGGTTCCAATCCTGACTATATTTATAGTTGTCTTAGCTTGAACAATTCACCTAAAAATTCTGATCCTTAATTTCTTCATCTAAAAGTGTTGAAAATAAATAGAACCTACCACATAGGATTGTTTGGAGAAATTAATAAGATATTTACTACAAAGTATATATCACATCTGCTGGCACGTGATAAGTACTAATTCAAAGTTATGCAGATCTTTATAAATTGGGTAGAGGGCAGAGCAAGTCAAATTGTCTGTTCTTTTTTAGCCTTATGTTTCCTGAATCATAGATAAATCTAATTTTTATGAGAGTTCTTAAAAAGCACTTTGTCTTGTGAATTGTATATGTCACTATAGATTAAATAATCTCCCCAAATCTCCCAGTACCTCTCTTCCTCCTTCCAAAAGAACCTAGAAATATGACAACTCTTTTCTTTTAGAAAATGTTTTGTATGTCAAGTATTGGATGTCATAATTTATCACTTCAGTTATTCACCTTGTATGGTGTGAAGTTCCTAAGGTCAAGTACTTAAGAGGTTATCCTCAAATATACCTGACTAGAGGCCCAGTGCACAAAATTTGTGCACTGGGGGGGGGTGTCCCTCAGCCCAGCCTGCACCCTCTCCAATCTGGGACCCCTCAAGTGATGTCCAACTGCCGGTTTAGGCTGGATATCCCTCTCACAATCCAGGACTGCTGGCTTCCAACCACTCACCTGCCTGCCTGCCTGATTGCCCCTAACCACTTTTGCCTGCCAGCCTGATCACCCCATAACCAATCCCCTGCCAGCCTGATCAACACCTAATTGCTCCCCTGCCAGCCCGATCACCCCCAACTGCCCTCCCCTGCAGGCCTAGTCACCCCTAACTGACCTCCCCTGCAGGCCTGGTCCCCCCCAACTGCCCTCCCTCCCCTGCAGGCCAAGTTGCCCCCAACTGCCCTCCCCTACTGGCCTAATCACCCACAACTGCCTTCCCCTGCCAGCCATCTTGTTACCACATGGAGGCAGCCATCTTGTGCCCACACGGGAGTGGCCATATTGTGTGAGGGTGTGATGGTCAATTTGCATATTACCTCTTTATTATATAGGATACCTACTCTACCCTTTGCCCTCAGTTCCCTGAAATTAAGATTCTATTTCCTACCTCTAATGAGAAAAAAAGAGAATATATTTGTTAGTTTCATAGGAAGCGCAAAAGAAGAAGTAAGAGGAGATTAAGGAGGACCAAATAATCTGGATATTGGTTCATATCTTTTTCTTTCTCTTGTTATCAAAGTAAAATATTCTGAACACTTTGAGTGGTAAGTCTAACTATCCATGGTTGCCTATTGAAGAGAACAGAATTACTATTGTTGAAATTCCAAGAACTGGGAAATAAGCAATGATAGCTATGAAGGAATCAGGACCAACTACTATTTGGTGGTAACAGGCACTATAGCAGCACCCCTGAGAGCCGCATAAGGAGGGAGAATTGCAGCTTGACCTGAAGCATAATTAAAGACATTAAGACCTTATTTGGCAAATATAGCAGTGGGATACATTCAGATGTGCAAGTTTACACATTTTTTGTATGAACCTTCTCAAAGCATTTAATATCTGAAAGAAATACCTTTTGTTCTCAAACACAGAAGAAAATGCATAATGAGTGCTAAATATATCAGGAGCCACGACTTTATATATGACATTGTCGACATATACTCCGATGTTAACAGGATATCTGAGAGAGAGCAAAATGAAAGTTTTGGTAAGTAGGGCAGCAGGATCACACGACTCCAAGGGGCATGGAATATTGCTCTAAGGAAGCAAGATACCCACTTATGGCCCCTATTACACTCTGTACTATGTATGCACTCTGGGCTCAGACGAGGACTACTGGCCAGTGTAGCGGGACTAGGGGAAAGACCAGGATTTGGGAGGTATTGGGCAAGGATGGAACAGGACTGAATGGAGAAATAACTTTCTATTTCTTTTCTTATATTCCAGGGGACAAATCTATGAGACTAGGGAAATTACAGGACAGGATCCTGGGCACCACAATATATGGGGTTTTGGAGGAAGCCAATGGCTGTGGAACTGGATCAGAAGTGCCCCTGGTAAAATTCTAGGAAGTTTAAAATTGTTATATACATATAAGAGTTCTGAAACTTCAGAAATAAAACTGCAAAAGTCTTCTGACATTCAGTGTTTAAATTCCCTGCAATCTAGTACCAATGTGACAGAAAAATTTTCCCAGGAGTAAACATTCAATATCCTGATAAAAATACATATATTTTTTAAAGTTAAAAATTTCTGAGTAGTGATAGAGCATGAAAGTCCTCAAAGTGCAGAAAATAGGGAAAGTGCAATATCTGTATTTGCTCTGTTTGATGGTGACAGGCACTATAGCAGCAGTTAGTACCATTAACTACCAATCACGGGTGACCTGGATTCAAAAAGCCTTGTGTATAAGATGTTGTGTAAAGGGACAAGCATTGTTTCCCAGAGAATGAAGAAGGTGAACTTGGAAACAGACAAACAAACAAATTATAGAAGCATACAATCAATACCTCCATATAATGTAATTTTCAGATGCAGAACACAAAATAAATATCTTAATGTAGTAAATTAAAAACCGGTTTGAAGTAAAGCAGGGTTTGGCACCAAACTATTGGAATTTGAATTTTAGCAACAACAAATACATAACATATAAAAATAACTGCTCCATTGTCAAGGTATATTATTCACCCCTTCCTTGAGTATCACTGGGACCGAATTTGCTCTTTCATTTTATGAAAGGTTTTCATTCAAATGAAAAAAAAAATTCACAAGAAAAGGACATGGGGTCCAAGGTTCTAAATTAATACTTCAGTTTCAACAACACTGAATAGGTGGGCTAGTCCAAGATTCCTGAATGACTCAGAATATAAATGTAGGATTGAAAGGGAAAACAAAAGTAAGTCTTCCATGAAGTAAAACAGAAAATTGAAACTGTGAGTTAACCAGGGGAGTTAATTTTGGGCTACAAAGAGATGTAAGCACATAAAGTGAGGTTTTGATGAACAGGAGAAAAGGGCTTCCTAAATTTATTTATCAACTTCCTAGTTATATTCCCATGACTATGAGGAAAAAAGAACATTTTGTAATTCCCTAATACTAAGCCTTTGTGAACTGGACCGAGTTAAACAGTTACCTACTCTTCAGGAGTACTCTAACAATAGGCTAAAATTGGCCTGAGATCACATCCAAAGTCCCTCTGGTAGACACTGATGATGTCCCTCAGGGAATGCCCTCTCTTTCTCCTTTTCAGCCATAGTCCCCCTTGAGAAATGAAACCAAAATAATGCCCTGTCCCTATGTTAAGCAATACCAGAACAAATCAATTTCCTATTCTTGTGGTAAACTATTTTGGTGCTAGGCATCTTTCCTTTCCCTATACTATGCAACTGAAAGCAAACAACAGTAAGTTGGCTACTGCCTCCAGGAAATACATGCTCCTGGGAGATAATAACTAAAATAGCTTATTTAACAAAACTAATGATGAGCTCAAGACTCACTTCAAGACCTTCATATTGCTATGCTCACTAATTCAAAGTTATATATATACTAGGGGCCCAGTGCACGAAAATTCGTGCACTGGGGGGGGGGGGTATCTCAGCCCGGCCTGCCCCCTCTCACAGTCCAGGAGCGCTCAGGGGATGTCCTCCCTCTGCGGGAGGTGACCAGCCAATCAGGGGAAGGCACCGCCCACATCACCCTGCTGCTGCTGCCACTGCCAGCCGCCGGGGCTCACGGCTACCTGCCCTTGGCCCTCGCAGCCACTGCGGCTTTGTCTGCTCTAATTAACATATTACCCTTTTATTAGTATAGATATGCCTAAGCGACCATTACAACCAAATGACCAGACAACTGGCCGGCAGCTATAATGCACACTGACCACCAGGGGGCAGATGCTCAACACAGGAGCTGCCCCCTGGTGGTCAGTGTGCTCCCACAGCCAACCTCCTGCAGCTGGCCAACCTCCTGCAGTCCTCTCCCTGGGCCAGCCCTGATTGGCCCCTATCGCTGGCCAGGCTGAAGGACCCCACCCATGCACTAATTCGTGCACCAGGCCTCTAGTTATATTTAAACTGCAAATTCTAACTTGTTTTCTCAGCTTGCAAGACTTACTTTAAAATCACCCAGTATGCTGGACCAGCGTAGCTCAGTGGTTGAGTATCAACCTATGAACCAGGAGGTCACGATTTGGTTCCCAGTCAGAGCATATGCCCAGGTTTTGGGCTCAATCCCCAGTAGGGGGCAAGCAGGAGGCAGTTGATCAATGATTCTCTCTCATCATTGATGTTTCCATCTCTCTCTCCCTCTCCCTTCCTCTCTGAAATCAAGAAAAATATATTTTTAAAAAATTTTAGAGGCTCTAAAATTATAAATATCCTCCCCTAATTACCCATTCTAGAATGCTATTAATATTCTATAAAGATTATGTTCTCTCTTATGGGCTTAAGTCTAATAAACTTACTTTTGCTTGATCAACAGGTTTTCAAAAGATCTTTAAGGAGATTGATGGTCAACAATCCACATGAACCTGAGTGTTTGAATTACTTTAAGGAGTACAGCCACATGAACTATCTGAAGATTTCCATTGTGTTTGAACTGCTGATAGGGGCAAGGTTTTTGTGTAACAGTTAAGCTGTTTTCCTACTTAAAATTAATCCTTTCACTCTGTCTACCTCTTGTTCTTTCTATCCATCATAATTTGTCTTGGGACTAGATCTAGTCACAGGCTGAAGCACAAAGAACACAGTTTTACAATTTATAGCTAACCTCTCTGATCATAACCACCCTGTACCAGAGAAAAGTCGCCCTGGATAATGGGTGAGGAGTTGGGATCTAATACTGGATATATCACTTACCAGTTGCTGAATCTTTAGTAATGGACTTTTCTACATGTCTATTTCTTCACAAGGTAGTAATACAGTCCACTTATGACATCAATAATTTTTAAATCACTCTTAATTCTACATATTGCTTTATGTCTTATAAATCCTATTTCTGATATTTTATTTCAAATTCAAAAAATATATGTTACCATCTCTAAATGAGAAAAATCAATGGTCTTGAAGGTTACATGACATCCAAGTTCATAAAGCTAAAAATAGTGAATCTAGCAGTCAAATGACATATAACTTTTGAAGCCTTGAGATGCTAAACAGAATAAGGGTTTTTTCTCTAATTATTATAATTCCTTCGATATTTAAGAACAGGCTCCCTGAACATCTGGTATTTTCCTTGTGTCTAGATACTTAATAAGGTTTAAATGTTGCATGTCTACAGCAGTTCACTATTTATAAAGCAATTTCTCATTTATTATGTCACCTAATTTTATCTTTATGTTGTCACACTGATGAAAACCATTCTTCTTTGGTAGAACTAAGCCGCAGGTACTCACCTGGTAGGACAATACTTGCCCTTTTCTCTTGACCAGTAACTGGGTTATGAAAGCAGCAAGTGATAGGACCATGGGTACTGTTTTTTAGCAGAACACTTGTCTTTAGGTGCAATAATCCAGTTCCATCCTCAGAGAAGATTTTTGATGAGGCTGGAATTATATTCCCTCTGCTGTCTCTCCAATTCATCTGGGGTTGTGGGTACCACCCTCTTGAGTTACACTCTACCATGAGCCCTTCTGTGTCAGGAACCTGGACATTAATCTGTATATCCAAGCCTAGAGCTAGAGAAGGAGAGAGTATTGACATTAATTATTGGTATGGACTCAAGAATAAAGAAGTAAATGTTCCTTTTCATTCTCTGTGGCTGGCAGAGTGTGCCATACTTTAATGGTGATAATCACAAATAGGGCAGAGATGACCACCCAAGCTAGCAGGGCATCAAAGGTATTAACCATGGAAGAGATGATTGACTTTATGAAAGTTAATTTTTGTTTAACAAAAGACAACATGTAGAAGGTAAAAAAATGAAGCTACAGACTAGACAACATTTATAATATATCTGAGAAAGGAGTGAGTCCAGAATATTTTTTAAAGTATTATAAATAAATTAAGACAGGCAAATGGGGTTTTTAAAATGGGAAAAAGATTTGAAGAGGTGTGAAATTACATACATATGTAGTAATTTACTTAAATTGTTAGAGCATTTCTTGCATACCAAAAGCTTGAACGCAACTTGAATATTCTTTAATAAGGTATAGGTAAAATAATTTCTAAAGCATTCACACAATGGAAAACATTGCAACCACAGAACAAATATAAAAAAATCATATAAAAATATGAATCTTTTTCAGTTTGTTTTATTAAGAAAAAAATCAAGTTTAAAACAATGTATGTAGTATATTAGCATTTATTTAAAAAGAAGTTATGGATATATAAAAATTATATACAGATATATACATATATGTCTGTATGTTTGTATATGCATAGACGTATGTATGTTTATGCATATTATGCATATAAATGTAAAATATCTCAAGAGGTATTATGTAAGAAGTTAATCACATTAGTTTCCTGTGGGAGGTGAAATTCATAGCTATATGATTGGAGTATATGGGAGACTTTACTATGCATTCTTTAAATTATTAAATTTTTAATCTTGATGTTTTTATTTAAAATTAAATAACATTGAAAGAAAACAAATTAAATCAGCAACATTTCTACATCATAACCATAATCATTAATTTTTGTAACAATACCATCTCATTCATAATCCAAAAAAAATTAACTAATGAATTCTGACAAAAGTTATACAAGATCTTTATGGGTAAACATATCAAATTTAACTGAAATATAAATTGAACTAAAATAAATGGCTGAGTAAATGTGCACTGATGTAATAAAGAAACATGACAAATCTCTCAAAACTAGTCTATATGTTCAATTCAATTTTAATCATAATTCCTAAGAGGATTTAACTTTGTAATTACAATTCAGACTATATGGGGCTAAAACAATTTTGGAGAAAGATAGCAAGATTAGATATACCCTATCACAAACCAAGACACATCACTGTAGTAATTTAAGAAAAGCAGTATTGTATTAGGTATAGATAATTAGATAATGATGACCTAAAAAGTAATCATAATAAAAACTCATAAAAAGACCCATGCAGAGGTATGGACTTGGTAGATGACAGAATTACCTTATAATTTTTGGGAATAGTCAATAAATATATATTTTATTAGCTCATTAAAAGACACAAAGGTAGCATATAAATGGCCTGCCCTGTGGCAGCTTAACCAAATAAACTGCAGCTCCAGTCAGACTGCTCCAAAACCACCCAAGCAAAGAGGAGAAAACTGCAGTTTTTGCTGTAACTCCTGCTGAGTGGCCTCAGACAGTAGCTGACCTGCACCCCATTGGAGATCCAGAAACGAGGTCATCTAGTGGTCGGTGTGAGACGACACCAGATTTCAACCACTTGCATAAGGGACACATTCAAGAGGCAGACTCAGTGAGCGCCAAAGCCCTACTGGAACAAGTCCCGGCCCATAAACGTGTCTCCAGCACAGCAATTCTTCCTTTATAGACACAGCGGGTCCTCACAGCCAATTGGCCTGGAGGTCAATTCCTCCCAGTGACACCAACAACAATCAAGACTTAACTACAACAAGGCTGTACACACAGTCTAAAAAGGGGTGCACCAAGAGCGTCCACCTCAGGTAACTGGGAGGCTGACTGTTGAACCAATAGGACACAAAGCTACCCTACCAACCCAGGGAAGCAGCGAAAATGAGGAGGCAAGGAAACAGATCCCAAACAAAAAAAATGGAGGAGAACAAACGACTGGACATAGAGTTCAAAACCACAGTTATAAGGTTTTTCAAGAATTTCATGGAAAAAGCTGATAAATTTAATGAGACCCTCGAGGATATGAAAAAGGTCCAACTAGAAATGAAACATACACTGACTGAAATAAAAAATATTATACAGAGACCCAGCAACCGACTAAAGGAACGCGAGAATCAAGTCAAAGATTTGGAATACAAAGAGGCAAAGGACACGCCTCCAGAAAAGCAAGAAGAGAAGAGAATTCAGAAAGTAGAAAATAGTGTAAGAAGCCTCTGGGACAACTTCAAGCATACCAGCATCCGAATTTTTGGGGTGCCAGAAGAAGAGAGAGAGCAAGACGCTGAAAACCTATTTGAAGAAATAATGACCGAAAACTTCCCCCACCTGGTAAAAGAAATAGACTTACAAGTACAGGAAGCGCACAGAACCCCAAACAAAAGGAATCCAAAGAGGACCACACCAAGACACATCATAATTAAAATGCCAAGGGCAAAAGACAAAGAGAAAATCTTACAAGCAGCAAGAGAAAAACAGTTAGTTACTTACAAGGGAGCACCCATATGATTATCAGCTGATTTCTCAACAGAAACTATGCAGGCCAGACGGGAATGGCAAGAAATATTCTAAGTGATGAATAGCAAGAACCTACAACCAAGACTACTCTACCCAGCAAAGTTATCATTCAGAATTGAAGGGCGGATAAAGAGCTTCACAGATAAGAAAAAGCTAAAGGAATTCATCACCACCAAACCAGTATTACATGAAATGCTGAAAGGTATTATTTAAAAGGAGGAAAAAGAAGAAAAAAGTAAAGATAAAAATTATGAACAACAAATACATACCTATCAACAAGTGAATCTAAAAGTCAAGTGAATTAAAAATCTGAAGAACAGAATAGACTGGTGAACATAATAGAATCAGGGGCATAGAATGGGAGTGGATTGATAATTCTCAGGGGGAAGGGGGTGTCTGTGTGGGGGGTACGGGAAGAGACTGGACAAAATCATACACCTATGGATAAGGATAGCGAGGGGGGGAGGTAAGGGCAGAGGGAAGGGTGGGAACTGGGTGGAGGGGAGATATGGGGGGGGGGAGGAGAAACAATTGTAATAATCTGAACAATAAAGATTTATTTAAAAAAAGACACAAAGGTAAAGTCTAAATAGATTAAGAATTAAATGTGAAAAGATAGCTTCAAAAATTTAAAGCAAATATCTTCAAAAATTAGGCTAAGAAGGAATTTCTCAAATGTGATACAAATGACAAATTATAATTTGGTAGACTATAAATTTGATAATATAAAAATTAAATCTACGTAAAATAAGTTACCATACATTTTTAAAAAGGCAGTAGACTAAAAAAATTGTAACATAAAAAAACTAAATTGTAATATCCAGAATAAAGAACAATTCCCACAAATTAAAAAAAAATCAAAGAACTCAATAGTAAAATGGGCAAAAATAATAAACAGGCAAGAATCAGAAAAAAGGTCTCTATTATATAACAAATAAAACTTCATTATTATTAAGGATAAGCTAAACTAAAATCAAAGTTTGCCCTGCCAGGTGTGGCTCAGTAGATGAGCGTCGACCTAGGAACCAGGAGGTCACAGTTTGATTCCCAGTCAGGGCACATGCCCAGGTTTCAGGCTCAATCCCCAGTAGGGGGTGTGCAGGAAGCAGCTGATTAATGATTATCTATCATCATTGATGTTTCTATATCTCTCTCCCTCTCCCTTCCTCTCTGAAATCAATAAAAATATTTTTAAAACTTGCCAACATTTAAAAACATAGTAATTTCAAGTATCGGTATGGATGTAGCTTTTACAAGACTTGAGTCAAATATAAATTGATCCAATCATGTTGGTGGGTAACTGCTAATAATTTGAAGATATTTGTACACAATGGCCTAGTAACTTAACTGCAAGCTGTATATCTTAAAAGAACTCTTGGACAAAAATACTACAGTCTAACATAAGAACAGAAATTTGTCTACTACCTTAATGTCCATTGATATGGGAATACATAAATCAATAGTCATATATTTATGGAGTGGAATACTATACTGCAGTTAAAGAATAAACTGTACCCACTTGAATAAACATGGATTGATATAAAAATAAAAAACTAAGAGTGTAATCAAGTCAATAGAATATGCATAATGATACTGCTATGCAAATTTAAAACACACAAAATAATAATATTTTTATGAATGTCTTTGTGTTAACCAAAAGAGACAATGAGTTTAATGGTTACTTCTTGGAAAGGGAAAAAGTGAATGGCATATTTGATGAGTACAAAAGTGACATTAACTTGATCTGAAGTAAATATAATAAATTGTTAACCAAGTATCTAGTTTATTACACTATTCTATGTATTTTTCTGTACATTATAAAAGTTATAGATTTTTTAAATACCCTGAGATATTTTCCTCATGGCCCACCATTCATGAATTCTGGATCGTGGGTCCAGAGCGGCACTACATAGAAAACCCAGAGATGACTCCTCTGCCCTTACCTGCTACCTTCAGATCCATGACGGCCTCTTCAGAGATGTCACCATCTTTAAAGAAACAGTGGTACTTCCCCTCATCAATAACACTGGCATTATGGATCCTGAGGGTCATTTTGCCCTCTCCCAGGGCATCCTTCAGGAGCACTGTGTGATTTGTATAGTTCTGAGTGCTTTTTCCAGAGTGCTTTTTCTCCTTCTTGTAAATGGAAATCGGCTGGTAGTGATCCCGATACCAGCCCACCTGCATGTGTTCCGCACTCTGCGGTGGGGAGAGCTGGCAGCTGAGCTCGGTGTGCTCGCCTACCAGGACCACGTGGTGGCTCCTGGAGCTACGCACAGAGAACTGCTCTGTGAAGGAAGTGGGAGACGAGGTTTTAGCGTGAAAGACACAGAAAAATGCTTCACCGAGACCCCTCTGCTCCAGACACATTGGCCTCTTTCTGGTTCTTGATGCCAAGTTCTTTCTGACTCAGAATTTGACTCTCAGGAGTATCTCCACTCAGACATCCACACTCTGCCTCATATCTCTCAGGTCCCAGCTTAAATGGCAACTCCTTATGAAATTTTGTATGAGTACCCATTTATCATCTCCTCTAATCATACCTACACATGTCTTCACAGCACATACAACTACCTGATATTGTTAATTTCTGTCTTTATTTTCTCTCAGGGCCCACTAATACGTAAGTCATGCAACAGCAGAGTTTTGTCTTATTCCTTTTTACATTCTCTTTATTATCCTCAGTGCATAAAACACTGTCTGTGCCTACTAGGCACTCTGTAAATACTTACCAAAGGAATGGAAGATTCTCCCATTGTCTAGAGGTAGGATGTGAACCAATATTGCCCAACAATATCCTTTACTTATCAAACACACAGCTGCTTTTTTCAGTATCCTTTTTGGTGGATTAAGGTGGCCACAAATTTTTTGATGTGCCTTCCATGAAGATAAAAGGTCTATGTCCCCTCCTCTTGAAACTGTATGTTCTGTGATTGCTTTGCTCAGTAGAATATGGCAGATGACCTGCAATGATTTCTGAGCCTGTCTTAAGAAATTAGCAGCTCTCATTCGTTTAATTTATTTCCTTTATTATATTTCAACACTCTTTCTGGAAGCCATGAGCTGCCAAAATGAAGTCTGACTCCCCTGAGTCCATCATGGCAGAAAGGCCATGTGTTGACATGCCATCTGATAATCCCAGCCTTCCAGCCTACTCCACCAAAGTTTCAGACATGAATGAAACCACCCTGGGTTCTTCAGACCATCCTGCCCACCAGCTGAATACACCAAGTGACCTCAGTCTGTGTCCCATGGAACAGAAGAAAGTGCTAGCCAGAATTCCTGACCCACCAACTGTGAAATGTAATAAAATATTGGTTGTTTTAAAACATTCATTTGGGGGATAACCTGTTATAAACCTATAGGTGACTATCACACAGCTCCTCCAATACTCTAAGGTTTTGCTTCTTTCAACTATGCCAAATTCATTCCTGTCTCTGGCGACAACATTTTTCCTTCTCACCATAAGGAATCTGAATGATGAGACTTAAGGTCTACTGCAATAAGAAAAATTTGTGGACAGATCCAGCGCTTTACCTGAGGTTCTACTAAACTTCTAATTCTAAACTAAACTGGTAGTCACATAAATGACCGTGTTTTGTTCCTAAACATAAGGGGTATATTCATTATGATTTGACAGTGAGAATTCGAGCCTCCCCGGGGGAGATGGTAGACATTTATCTGTCTCATCGCCTAGGCACATCATTACAGCACTGTGGATGGAGTCGGGGCTGAGAAAGATTCAGTCACTGAAATAACATTTCTTAATCACAAGTTGTTTACAGCCTCCTTTCTATCCTCTATACTACAACAAAAAGGGTGGAACCCGAAAAACATCAGTGAGAAAACGTCCTCATTTCCCTCAGTGTCATTTTCCTCCATGATCTTTCTTTATCACTGTGACACACCATGAAAAAGAATAGATGTCCTTACCCGAAGTGAGCACCATCTGTAAGAGGAGAAAGGACACAAAGTATCCAGGTACACAGGAAAGTGAAGGCTCCATCACACCTGGAAAATGAAATAGCAATGGGGATCAGGCAGCAAGAATCATGGTAATACACACACGCGCGCACACACACACACACACACACACACACACACACACACAGAATTTTGAAATCCTGTCTTTCTAGAGCATTCCCTTTGATGTGCAACCAAATGACTTAGTCAAACCACAAATGTCAGACCCATTGAGATGCTTTCTTTTCTTCCTTCTTTCCTGTGCTCTACTGTGGCTCGTTGCTTTCCTTAGATTACTATTCTGAAGGGCAGCTGTGGTAGATGAAAACATAAAGGTAAACAGAACCCAGCTATGTACATCTCCACTCGGCTTCATCTGTCCCTTGGCCTGAGCCACTTGGTCAATGGAGAGCCCTGGCTGCTGCTTCTGATGTGGCCTCATTTCCTAAAGGGGGCACTGTGTGCCTTCTGCTGTGGGGGATAGGCCAGTTTTAGAAAAACATTAATAAGATCACTGTTATAAGCAGGGTCTGACAAACCTGAATCTATGGAATTTCTGGCCTCACCCACTACTTCCACATTCAAAGGAAATGCCACATCAGGGAAGTGGGATCTAGACTCCCCAGTAGCTGCCCAGAAGAGCTAAGTCAAAACACTCAGATGTAAGATATATGGGGATATTAACAGGTAATAGGAATAAGCAAGCAGATAAATGCTACTCCTCTCTTGCTTTATTTCCTAATTTTCCCCCCTCACTTTTTAAAAAAAATGTTTTTGTTGATGTCAGAGAGAGAAAGGAAGAGGAAGAGAGAGAAAAAAAAACATCAGTGATGAGAGAGAATCAATGATCTGCCGCCTCTGCATGCCCCCTATTGGGGGTTGAGCCCACAACCCAGGCATGTGCCCTGACCATGACCTTCTGGTTCATGAGTGGACACTCAACCATTGAGTCACACTAGCCAGGCTCCTAAACTGCAACCCCCTTCTAATAAACTCTTAGTAATAAGTTTGGGCTCTTTTTCTAGGAACCCTAGATAGAAAAAAGGCGACACTGCTATGATATGGAGATAGGCATTAGCATGCTGGATTGAGAGGGACATATTTGTTCATATATTCAACAGTTAAGTGAAGTCGGATTGATGAAGGATCTCAAATACGTTAATAAATAAAATATTAGATTTGACCTGCTAGAATATGGAGTGCTTATATGCAAATATAAATGATGTGATTCCATTTTGAGATTTGTGTTTTGTAGTACAAGAATATAAAATGATGTATTAAAGGAGAGAAAAGTTGCAAGTTAGATGTGTCTTACAATGGTTTAATCTATCCATTAAAAAGAAAATGGAATTGGAAAGAATAATTAGCTGAAAGCAATGACACAGATTGGGGGTATTTGCAAAACTTCAAATGATAAAAGAGCTCATATCCTGGATATCTATATTTTTAAAATTTGAATAACACAAATGATTTTTAGAACAGATAGGCCAAAAGAAAAATAGACAAGGGACCTGAACAGTCTCAACATAGAAAATACCTCAATAGCAGTAAAGATAAGAAAAGATGTAGAACCTCATTAAGAATCAGAAAAATACATATTAAAACCACAATGTAATTGTCACACCCACCAGAATGGCTACAGTGGAAAAGGCTGACAATGCCAAGTTTTATGAGGCTGTGGTATAATGTGTCCTGGGCATTCCTCATGTTCATGTCCAGTTTGAATGCATTGGTACAATGATACGGCAGTACACTCTTATTTGTAGGGGATACATTCTAAGGCCCCAAGTTAATGCCTGAAACTATAGATAGCATTGACCCCTATATATACACTTACAGCTTCTCTTTGACATATACGTATGTATTGCCAACATTACTACTCTTACACTTTGGAGTTGTTATTAGGTAAAGTAAGAGCTACTTGAACCAAGTACTGTGTTATCACAATAGTTGATCTGATAACCAAGAGAGCTGCTAAATTACTAATGTGTGGGTAGCATAAGCAGTGTGGTTCCATTGGACAAAGGGATGATTCATGTCCTAGGTGGGATGGAGCAGGTCAGTGCGAGAATTCATCATGTTACTCAGAATGGCATGCAATTAAAAACTTAAGAGTTGTTTATTTCTGGAATTTCCCATTGAATATTTTTGAGCCTTGGTTGACCATGGGTAACTGAAACTTCCTAAAGTGAAAGCACAGATAAGAAGGATGACTGTATTTGAAAGCACTTTAGCATCTTCCACTGAAGTTGAAAATAAACAGCCTGTGATCCAGCAATTTTACATCTGGATGTATGATCAGATAAATACATTCATATATGACCAAGAGACATGTACAATCCTATCTAATAAAAGAGTAATATGCAAATTGACCATCTCTCCAAGACACAAGATGGCTGCCCCCATGTGGACAAAAGATGGCCGCCATAAGATGGCTGGCAGGGGAGGGCAGTTGGGGACAGTTGGGGGGACCCAGGCTTGCAGGGGAGGGACAGTTGGGGGGATCAGGCCTGCAGGGGACAGCAGTTGGGGGGGACCAGGTCTGCAGGGGAGGGCAGTTGCGGGGGAACAGGACTGCAGGGGAGGGCAGTTGGGGGGGCAGGCTTGCAGGGGAGAGCAGTTGGGGGGGACCAGGCCTGCAGGGTAGAGCAGTTGAGAGGGACAAGGACAGCAGGGGAGGACAGTTTGGGAGGACCCAGGCCTGCATGGGAGGGCAGTTGGGGGGGACCAGGCCTGCAGAGGAGGACAGTTGGAGGGGATCCAGGCCTGCAGTGGAGGGCAGTTGCGGGGGACCAGGCCTGCAGGGGAGGGCAGTTGAGGTGGATCAGGACAGCAGGGGAGGGAAGTTAGGGGTGACCAGGCCAGCAGGGGAGGGCAGTTAGGGGTGACCAGGCCAGCAGGGGAGGGAAGTTTATTGGTACTAGGCCTGCAGGGGAGGACACTTGGCGAGGACCCAGGCCTGCAGGGGAGAGCAGTTTTGGGGGACCAGGCCAGAAGGGGAGGGCAGTTAGGGGGAACAAGGCTTGCAGGGAAGGGCAGTTGGAGGCGATTAGGCCAGCAGGGAGGGCAGCTAGGGGGAGACCAGGTCTGCAGAGGAGGGCAGTTGTGGGGGGCCCAGGCTTGCAGGGGAGGACAGTTTGGGGGGGACTCAGGCCTGTGGGGGAGGGCAGTTGTGGGGGAGTGTGGCCTGCAGGGGAGGACAGTTAGGGGCAACCAGATTGACAGGGGAGGGCAGTTGGGGGTGACCTGGCCTGCAAGGGAGGACAGTTAAGGGCAACCAGACTGGCAGCAGAGGGCAGTTAGGGTGACCAGGCTGGCAGGGGAGGGCAGTTAGGGGCAATCGGGCTGGCCAGGGAGCAGTTAAGCATCGATCCAGCTGGCAGTGGAGTGGTTAGGGGGTGATCAGGCTGGCAGGCATAAGCAGTTAGGGGCAATCAGGCAGAGACAGGCAAGTGGTTGGGAGCCAGCAATCCTGGATTGTGAGAGGGAATCCGACTGCTCGTTTAGTTGGACAGTCAGACATCCCTCAAGGGGGCCCAGATTAGAGAGGGTGCAGGCTGGGCTGAGGGACCACCCCCCGCCTCCGTGCATAAATTTCATGCACCAGGCCTCTAGTAAACTTCATGATGACATTATTGGTAATAACTAAATTAGGAATATAAATATCTTAACAGTAAGCCTACATATATAACCCAAAATAATATCAACATTCAACAAACAATCGTATAAACAAAATGTTAATAACTGATTGTTAAACAATTTGTGATTTTACGTAGAAAATAATAATTTTCTAAATACTTACTTTGTTTCTTTATTATAAAATTACTTGCATTTCTGCCAACAAGAGTTAACATATATAGCTTTTTGCAATTATCAATTGTTAAAAACAGCAACAAAAATATAAATTCCTCAAGAATAAATGTACCAAAAATGCAAAATTTTTATTAGTGAAATTATGACATTCTATTATAATACTATCTATTGAAAGATACTACATCAGTATTCTAAAATCCCAGAGACACAACATGGTGTTTATGGATTAGAAAATTCAATATCATAGACTTCTACATAACATATTCTATAGATTCAATGCACTCTCAGTCAAAATTTTGAATTTTTTGGTTGTTGTTTTGTATTATAAATCTTAAAATTATGACTCCAAAACATAGATAGAACAGTGTTGGGTCAAAAAAGAGCCAAGATATGGAATCTAATGAACAAAATAAACTGACAAAAAAAATAGAACCAGAGGTATGGATACATGGTACAGACTGACAATGTCAGAGGAAAGGGGGGAGTAAAGGACTGAATGAAAAAAATGTAAAAGGATTAGCCAAGGAACATACTGTATATGCATAACCCATAGACACAGACAACAGTGTGGTGATGGCCAGATGTAAGGGGGGCAGGGGCCGGATGAAGGTGAGCAAAGGAAGAAAAAATGGAGACATCTGTAATAATGTCAATAATGAAAATAGTTTAAAATTTAAAAAAATAATGTGATAAAATCTGAGTGAAATGATATCATGACTTATAAAATTATTGTAGGGAGATCCAAGATGGCGGTGTAGGTAAACATCTGAACTGTTGCCGTCCAGAACAATTTCAAATATACAACTAAAAGACAAAATGTTTATCACCCAGAACCACAGGAAAGCTGGCTGAGTGGAAGCTCCTACAACTAGATGGAGCACTCAGGGTGCAAATGCTGAAAAACTGAGGTACAGGCGCGTGCACGCACGTGCGAAACAGGCTGTCAGCGGAGCCGGTTGGTGGTAGGCATTGCTTTCTTCAACCCGAAGAGAGACAAGCTCTCGACCTCTCTGAAATTCAGCTTCTGGGGAGAAGCTGGGCTGTCTGCCATTGGGTAAGAAAGTGAAGGTGGCTTGATTGCAGAGCTGCGCGCAAGAATAATCGTTTGCTGGGGTGCGAGACACAGGGACGCGGGGACATGGTGGTAGGCAGAGAAGGCTCACTGCCAGCCATCGCTGTTTGCCACACCCTAGCCTAGTGACTCTCTGAGACTCCGCCCCGCACAACCTACAAATACACCCAAGCTCCAAGCAGCGGCTTTTGCATATGAATGGCCTTCTCTATTGCAGGCAGTTTAAGCTAGTAAACTTGCAACCCAGTACAGACAGCTCCAAGGCCTCCAAACTCCAAGCAGGGAGGAGAGGGCTGCAGTTCTCAGACAGGAGCTGAACTGCACCCCATTGGAGATCCAGAAGCCAATGCACCTAGTGGTCAGTGTGAGACACCAGATTTCAACTCCTCACATCCATAAGTGACACATTCGGGAGGCGGACTCTCTGAGCACCAAAGCCCCACTGAAACAAGGCCTGTACCATAAGCATGTCTATAGCGCAGCAGTTCTGCCGTTATAGACACAGCGGGTCCTCACAGCCAATTGGCCTGGAGGTCAATTCCTCCCAGTGTACCAACAGCAATCAAGGCTTAACTACACTAAGACTTTGCACTCAGCCCACAAAGGGGTGTACCAAGAGCAACCACCTCAGGTGATTGGGGAAGCTGAGCTACTGGCCTCTATAGGTCACTGACCACACAAAGCCACTCCATCAACACAGGGAGGTAGCCAAAATGCGGAGACACAGAAAAATGTCACGAATAGGAGAGATGGAGGAAAGTAAACTACTGGACGACACAGAGTTCAGAACCACATTTATAAGGTTACTCAAGAATTTCCTAAAAACCTTTGAGAAACTTGAAGAGACCTCCAAGGACCTTAATGAGAATGTCAAAAAAATGGAAAAGGACCAGTCAGAAATTAAGCATACACTGTCTGAAATAAAGAATATACAGAAATTCAACAATAGATCAATGTACCTGAAGAGTCAAACCAAAGATCTGGAATATGAGGAAGCAAAAAACACCCAACCAGAGAGGTGGAAAGAAAGAAGAATCCAAAAGTGTGAGGATAGTGTAAGGAGCCTCTGGGATGGCTTTAAGCGTACCAACATCAGGATTTTTGGGGTGCCGGAAGAAGAGAGAAAGCAGGATATTGAAGGCCTATTGGAAGAAATAATGACAGAAAATTTTCCCTACCTGGTGAAAGAAATAGACTTACAAGTCCAGGAAGCACACAGAACCCCAAACAAGAGGAATCCAAAGAGGACTACACCAAGACACATCATAATTAAAATGCCAAGGGCAAAAGACAAAGAGAGAATCTTGAAAGCAGCAAGAGAAAAACAGTTAGTTACCTACAAGGGAGTACCCATATGACTGTCAGATGATTTCTCAACAGAAACTATGCAGGCCAGAAGAGAGTGGCAAGAAATATTCAAAGTGATGAATGGCAAGAACCTACAACCAAGACTACTCTACCCAGCAAAGCTATCATTCAGAATTGAAGGTCAGACAAAGAGCTTCACAGACAAGAAAAAGCTAAAGGAGTTCATCACCACCAAACCAGGATTACATGAAATGCTGAAGGGTATTCTTTAAGAAGAGGAAGAAGTAGAAAAAGGTAAAGGTAAAAAATATGAACAACAAAAAGACATCAAATACATACCTACCAACAAGTGAATCTAAAAATCAAGTGAATAAAAATTCTGAAGAACAGAATGGACTGGGGAATATAATAGAATCAGGAACATAGAAAGGGAGAGGATGGACAATTCTCAGGGGAAGGGGGTCTGAGGGGTGTGGGAAGAGATTGGACAAAAAAAATCTTACATCTATGGATGAAGACAGTGGCGGGGGGTAAGGACATGAGGTGGGGTGGGGAATCAGGTGGAGGGCAGCTATGGTGGGGGGGAGAGGAACACCTGTAATAATCTGAACAATAAAGATTTATTAAAATAAAAACATTCAAAAAATTCAAAAATAAATAAATAAATAAATAAATAAATAAAATTATTGTAATAAGAAAGAGTTGTGATATTAATGTAGAAATTGATGAATAGATAAATCAACAAAATAGATCCAAACACACATGGAAACCTTATCCATGATAGAAGTAGCATTGCAAATCAATTAAGAAAATAATTACTTTCTATGAATGGTGCTGAGACAGCTGCACAGAGGAAGTAGAGATTCTAAATCTATAAGCTATAAATAAGCTAAGTCAAAGCTATAAAAATGTTGAATAATTTTATAGTAATATACTTTTTCCTTTTTATTGTTGATTCTATTACAGATGTCCCTCATTCCCCTCTGGGAATGTTCACCTCCATCCAGCCGCCACCCCAACCTCCCCTGGATCTTCACCACATTGTTGCATATACAGTATGTTCTTTGGCTAATCTCTGCTCTTCCTTTTATCCAGTCCTCCCCACCTCCCTATCCTCTGACATTGTCAGTCTGTTCCATGTATCCATGCCTCTCATTCTATTTTGTTCATCAGATTATTTTGTTCGTTAGATTCCATGTGTTAGTGAGATCATATGGTATTTGTCTTTCTCTGGCTTATTTTGCTTAGAAGGAACTCTTACCATTTGGAACAGCATGACTGGATCTGGATAATAGTAATATATTTTTTATGAAATTGGAATATGGACAAATTTCTCAAACTATGAATAAAATGGCAATGGAAAACTCAACTCCATTAAATTTAACAGTGTATTTATCTAAAGATATTATAAAGAAAGTAAAATGGCAAGTTCTGATATAGGAGAAGACATTTGAAACACCTACTACTAACATAGGATCAGTATCTAAAATATACTAATTAATCCTTATTATACAAATCACTAGTTGTCTCTTAAACAGAATCATTTTCTCTTCCTTCCTTAGTAAAGAACATCCAGTGTACATAAAGGAACTTGAACAACTCAAATAAAGCTACACTTCAGATTCCTGGCAGCAAGGTGAAGCTGTATAACTGATTTCTGGCCAAAGCAATGCAAACAGAACTGTAAACAACATTCTTTAATCCCTAAAGGAAGGAGTCACAGCTTCTTCTCTTCCTCCTTGGAGTCAGACTGAATGTCATCCTGATAGCTATACTTCATACATACCTTGAATCTTGAAGTGGAAGCCATAGGCTGAAGATGATGGAGCACCAAGTAAAACAGAAGGAGCTGCCCCACCTTTGTAAACCTTGGAAACCCACCTTTGGTCTTCTTTCATCTTGTTTAATGATGAAACTGTTATGTCTTTTTTTTTTTTTCTTAAATGGGTTTGGGTTGCAGTTACATGGTTGTTCAGTTTATTGTTATTCTTTAATTCAAATATATTATAAATATTATTTATACCTATTCAATATTTATCTTTAAGATTTTCTTAAACATGATCAAAGAAAGCCAAAGGCACACATTTCAAGACTGGTAGGTCAGCTTCTCTAGATTGTTAAAGACCTAGATTCCTTCCAGATATTTTGTATAGCCTCCTCACACCCTTAAACACATGTACAACATACATGAATGCCTGTGTACAACAGCTTCCCCTCACAAGAAAAATCTGAAGGTGGCAACCCCACCCAGTGTGTAGGACTTTGTTCAAACTCATTTTTGCCATCAGGATTCAATAACAACTCTCAAGCACAAGTTTTAACTTGACTTGCCTCTTCTTGAAAATAGAGCATAAAACAATGTTATTATTATGTATCATAAGACTGAATCATTTAAATTTTCTATGATGAAAACTCACAATAAAGTATCTTAGGAATCTTGTATCTGGGAAGATTATACATGATGGATACAGTCTTTGAAAATGAAAATAGGAAGGATCATCTTTATGTTGATAAAGGCTACCTATAGACATCTCCATAAAAAGTATATTTAATGAGGAAAATTATTTGGAATTTTTCTCTTTAAGTAAAATTTTTATCTAACACAATTAGAAAATTAAGATTTCAGTGTAGCAATATTAGAAATGAAGAAGAAAAACTAATAAATGTGGATGATATAATTTATATAGAAAGTGATAAGATGATGGACAAATACAAATACATTTTTTAAAATAGTACTCCTTACCTCCAGCTTAATTAAGTTAATTTAAATAATGTGTGAGCTCTCTTTGGAGTTTTAAAAATGTTTTATATACCTAAATAATTGGATAATTACATAATATTCAGGGAGGAAAAAAATATTAACATTTTAAATTATCTCATATTAATATATAGATTCACTGTAGTTCTAATACAGTGTAGCAGAATATTAGAAATAATAAAATGGTTTAATCTAAAAATTATGGGAAAGAATTAATATTTACTAATAGCTAAGATAATTATAGAACAACAAAGTTTTTTGATTCATTCTACTAGATATTAATTAACTATAGTAGAAGAAAATACACACACACACACACACACACACACACACAGTAGTCCTGGTATTAGAAAACTCAAATCCAAATGAAACAGAATAGAGAGTCAAAAACACTACCTGCAGCATTTAATATATGTGGTATAAGCTGGTCTTTCTCCATTTGTCCCTTCAGAACCATTCTTACACTTCTTTTCCTTCCTCTGTAGCTTGCATAGCTGACCTCTACCAACTCAATAATTTAGGGTCCTTTTGCCATAGAAAGTGGACTAAAGATTGAGAAAAGGCCCAGCTGGGTGTGGCTTAATGGTTGAGTGTTGACCCTGGAACCAAGAGATCACTGGTTTGATTCATGGTCAGAGCACATGCCCAGGTTGTGGGCTTAATCCCTAGTAGGGGACATGCAGGAGATAGCTGATCAATGATGTTACTCTCTCATGACAATGTTCTTCTCTCTTCTATGTTTTATCTCTCTTTTCCTCTCTTTCTTCCTCTCTCTCAAAATCAATTTAAAAATACATATTTAAAAAAAAAAGATTGGGAAGAGGCCAGGCTATCTCTTTCCTGCTCCCTTTCGTTTTGGCCCACACTTCAGCCAATGGGCTCATTCTCTACAACTACAGAGCCAGCTCATGGCCCATCACACAAGGTTCTGGATCTCTCAGGCTTTGGCAACACTATTTTGTCCTTTGTTGTTCATGATGAGGGGAGATAACTCATTATTAGCCAGATCTTGAGGATCTTGTTAGCTCACTTAATTCCAGTTACTCTTGAATAAACATTTTCTTCATTTGATTATCTTCAGAATTTAATCTGAATCTGCCTTTTGTTCTCCGCCACAACCCTGACTAAAACAGGTAGAACTACCTATCAGTTGAACAAAGATGGATTCCTGAAGAAAACAGCTCACTCTATGAAAAAAGGAGTAAATAAAAACTCAGGATAATGTGTCTTGTGACACTGGAGTGAAAAGGATTTCTTAATAAGTCCACAAAGTACAAAATATATAGAAAAATTCATTTTACAACTTTAAATTAAATATCTATGCTAATAATGAATAAATTGTTAAATTGTATGAAAAAGAAATCCATCAAAGGGTAGACTTGAACAGATAAATCTGTATAAAGAAATTCATAATCTCACTACTAATCAGGTAAATGCAATTTTTCACCCATCAAATGAGCAAAATAAAGAAGTTGAATAATAAAATTATATTTATAGAAGATTATACCCAGAAACTGAACATACACCAAGACAGATCAAATACATAAAACAAGTCACAATTAATTCCAAACAATTAAAATCCTAAAGAATAAGTCCTCTTATTTTAGGAAAGTAAAATAGAAACCATTGTTTTAATCTAGAAAATAGTCAAATAATTGAAATTTAAACAATGCATTACCAAATAGTCCATGTGTCAAAAAGAATTCAGAAGAGAAATTAGAAAATATTATGAGCTAAATGAGAATTAAAACACAGCACTTCAACATATGTAGGGTGCAGCTAAAGCAGAGTTTAGATAGAGAATTGTAGTTTTAAATGCCTATGTGAAAAAATTTAAAGGATTAAATTCATGTCTAAGCTTCTACCTTAAGGAGCTGGAAAACAGAAGCAAAACAAACTTTTAGAAGGTAGAAGAAGTTAAATAAAAACAAGAATAGAAATCAATGAAATAGAAAATTAACATGGAGAAAAATCAATTAAATTATAAAGATGGTGTTTTTTTTAAAAAAAAAAAGATTAACAAAATTGATATATCTTTGGTAAGACAGCAGAAAAGAATGTGGGAAAGCAAATTGCCAGTATCGTTTGTGTAAAGAAGGTATTCTGGTAGAAATTAAATAAATATTGTGAACATTTTATGACAATAAATTTACAATGCACATTAAGTGGAAAACTATTTAGAAATAAAGCTGACACAAGAAATAAGAAATATAAATAGTGGATATTTATTAAAGAAATTACATTTATAATTAAAATCTTTTTATACAGAAAACTAACAGCACACATAACTTTACTAGTGAATTTAATCAAATCAAACATTTAAGGAACAAACTAATACTAAGAAAAAAATATAACCTTCCAGAACAACTTGCTTATCATTACCTCATAGTAAAATCAGTCAAGATCTTTTAAAAAACAACAAATAATGAAATAATAGGAGCCAGGCCTTTTACAATATACTAAAGGAGCTACAAATATTGAAAGAAAGCTAGAATAGATTCTGTGACTTTGTGTTAGAGTTAGAATAATTGGTTTAAAGGCATGGGTTTTAATATATATAGGTAGATAGAGAATAAATGTATAAATATATGTGTATGTGTGTCTATCTATATATAAGAAAGCATTTATTCAAGGTTTAACATGAAATCACACAAATAAAATCTATAGAAACATAAATCCACATTGAATCATAACACAGCAAAGGATAAGGTAAAAACAAAGAAAAATATGGTGTCTATATACAATTGGCATGAAGATCCGTGCAAGAATGGGCCTTCCTTCCCCTGGCTGCCGGCATTGCCTTCGCTCTGGCCCAAAGTCGCCTTTCTGCCTTCCCACACTGCACAGAGGCCCGGAGCGGCTGGGGTGGTGTGTAACGCCTCTGACCGCTTGGCACCTGCATATGCAAATTAACCCACCATCTTTGTTGGGTTGATTTGCATACCCACTCCTGATTGGCTGGTGGGTGTTGCAAAGGTACAGTCAATTTGCATCTTTCTCTTTTATTAGTGTAGATAGACACACATATATACACATATTCATACATATATAAAGAGCAATAAAATTATATACGTAAATAATTCCTTCCTCCCTTCCTTCCTTCCTTCCTTCCTTTTTTTCCTTTCTTTCTTTCTGATCTCTGTCCACTGAGAGGGCCTAGGAGTACTAGCACTTCAGTAGCACTGAGTATATATAGCACCCAGTTCTTGGTCTCTAAATACCACTCCATTCTCAATGGAATCACAGTTCTTTAGACAAATAACTAATTCCAGAGTCATAGTGTAAAAACAAACACACGAACAAGATGAGCTTTAAATTAATATATGATGGGGACACAGAATTCAGGACTCCCACTACCTAACTTGGGGCAATTTGAGCTTCAAAGTAAATAATATATTTATGGATTATATCTGTTGAATAAAATAGAAACCCATGAGTTCAAACTGATGTAAACATATAAATAAATAAATAAATAAATAATATTTTTCTTACAGTCGAATACTAAGTAGGAATGAGGAAATTAGAAAATCACCCATTTCAACCATCATCATAATAATTAATTTGATAAGTCACATTAATGAATACTAAAATGTAATAGGTAAAAGTAAAAAGAGAAATGAGATTTTACATAATCTCCCCCACAAAATAGCTATCAATAAAAATGAGGGAAATATGTAAAATTTATTTTTGCAATGGAAGACAACATTTTAATCAAGTGATCAAAGTTTCTACCAGAAATAGGATAAATCAACATCATATTCCACCAGTCATAATGCAATGAGACTAACATAGGGTTAATTATGTTGTATTTCAGCCTAAAGTTATTAGCTTGAGTCTAAACAAGGAGAAACATCACACCAATTTAAATTAAAATGTTCTACAAAATAAATGTTCTATAATTATAAAACATGCCCAGGTCACTAAAGTGAAAGAAAATTTGAAGCAATTTTCCAGACTTAAGAAGACTAAAGAGACCTGAAAAGTAGACACTATGTATAATCTTGGATTGGAATCTTCTGCTAAAAAGAACTTTACTGGAACAAATAATAATACTTTTATGGAGTCTCTGGGCATACTTGTTCTTTGTACTATTCTTGAGACATTGATAAAAATTGAAAATTGTTTCATTTTTTAGGTAATAAGAGACTGTTACTTCCACCCTAAAAATGAGAATGTTAATAAGCTATAAAATTATAGCTTTGTAAAGACCATGAGAGAGCTAAGAACTCAAAGAAACCTAATGAACTAAATTCCAGGAAGGGGGCGGGGGGGGGGGGCGCGTAAATCTAGTTGAAAAAAGACCTGTTTCTAGTTTCTTTCATCTCTGGTGAAATTTTCAGAGGAGGAAAATTTACCATGGACAAAATAAACTAAACTTTTAACAGTCGTATGTGGGCTGAGCTGATAGATTAGAATAGCTCTTGCCACAGAGCAAGTCTGTATATAACACCAACTTTTTCCCATGGGAATTCAATTAGTGAATGAGAGTAGTGTACGAAAAACTGGGGACACGGCATAAGAGGTAAGAGAGAGACTACCTGAGGCATGCAGGATGTCCCTCAAGTACAAGACATTGGTTGCTGAAGATTGAGGGGATTGCAGGATGAGTGAAAAACATGAACGGTTTAAGAAGTACAGATTGGTAGTCACAAAACAGTCATGGGGATATAAAGTACAGCATAGAGAATACAGTCAATAACATTGTAATAATATGTATGGTGCTAGATGGGTACTGGAAATATCAAGGGGATCACTATAAATTATGAGAGAAATTCTTCCTAGAGACTCATTCATCAGTAGCATTGCATTGGCCTTCTAACAGCTTGGGGCAGAGAAAGAGGGCAGTGAAAGATCTTCTAAGAAATGGAACAGCTAAATATAACAAGAGAGCAAAAAGAATTCCTCAGTGAACCAAAAAGCTTGCAGTTTGAATATAAATCAGAGAAAGATGTCTCAGAGATCAGGAAGATGACAACTGGGTTGTAGAGCATAAAGATATCTCATACAACTTGCTCCCAGATTCCTTTTAAAGGAAATTCTGATCTCATGCCCACAGCATTTCACGTAAGTAGTGAAACTAAATGAAACAAAAGCTGAAATTGCCATGATGCAGGTCAACTACAAATTAGATTAATTTAGGCACCCCCCCCTATTAAAAGCCTGATAAAAGAAGAAACATATCTTTATATCTTTATATGATTAGAGTTAGCATTCAGTACTTAGAATTAGCACATCATTGTCTGATATGCAATAAAAGTTTATCAGATATGAACAAGCGAAACATGTGACTCATCAAGAGAGAAAAGAGTCAGTAGAAGCAGACCTAGAGATGGCTTAGATATTTGATTTACAAGTCAAGAACTTTAAGATAATTATGATAAATATAATAAAATATCTAGTTAGAAAAGTGACAATATGAGTGACCAGATGAAAAATTTCTCCAGAAATATGGACACTGTTTAAAAAATAATAAATATAAATACATGATATTATATAGAAAGAGTTAATTTAGAAGGGAAAGGGGGACATATGTAATACTTTCAATAATAATTTTTTTTAAAAAAACGAGTTAATTTAAATGGGTCTACCACAGACAGGACACCATCAAAAAAAGGGGGCAGTAAAACTGAAGAGTGAAAACTAGAATCCAAACTGAACTTAACAGAGAAGAAAAGGTAAAAAAAAAAAAAGTGGAACAGAATATTTACATCATTAACAAAATAGAGGACAAAAATTATATGATCATCTCAACAGATGCAGAAAAAAAATATTTCACAAAACTCAACACATAACAAATTATTTCAAAATATAAATAGAATAAAACTCGCTTAGTCTGATAAAAGGTATTTATAGAAAACCTACAGCTAATGTCATACTTAATGATGGGATGTTAAACACTTTCTGTTAAGCTAGAGCCTAAAGCAAGTATGTCTGATCTTATTACTTCTATTTAACATTGTACTTATCCAATCCAGTGTAAGAAGACAAGAATAAAGGCATAAAGATCAGAAAGAAAAATGTAACACTTATTCTATTAACTGGTGACATGAATATATGTATAGAAAAACCCATGGAATCTACATAAAAACAAAACCTTAAAGCTAATAAATAAATATAATAAGACTACAGAAAATAACACCAATAAATAAAATAAATTTTATTTCAGATACTACAAATTATAATTAGAAAATTAAATTTAAAAAATACAGTTTACAATAACATAAAAATTAAACATCTCAAAATAAATTTAATAAAATAAGTACAGAATTTTTACAATGAAAATTCCAAAACATCTTAGAAATTAAAGACCCACCTAAGTAGAAAGATATATTAAGACTCAGTATTGTTTATAAGTCCATACTTTGAAATTTATTTATAAACTAAACTTAACCCCCAAATCCATGCATGTTGTTTTGAGGAAATTATATAATACATCAAAATTATATGGGAAAATTCCAATAATTTTTTAAAATAACGAAGTTAAAGACCCAACCCTATTTAATCTCAAGATGTATTAGAAAGCTATACTAATCAAAACAGTGTTGTATCAACAGGGGGATAGGTATATATATTGATAACTCATTTTTTATAAAGGTTCAAAGTGCAGAAAATTTGGGTCTATTTATTGACTCTGTTATCTTTTATTAATCTATTTGTGTATCTTTACAGCAATAGCCATATTGTCTTGATTAGTGTATATTGAGCTTTGAAATCAGATTGTCTGAGTCTCTCATTTTCAAGAATAACCATGTAAATTTCTACAGATTTGGGGGAAAAGGGCAGACCATCTTCAGCAATTAACTTTTCTCCTTGAGAGAATCAGCTTCTGGCTTATCCCTGCACTCTGGTCAAGACTAGATGCCTCATAATGAGACACTAGGTGACCATAAAGATCTATACTGGCTAATAACACCAACTGATAGACTGGCCAACTGGTCAGAATCTTGAAATATATGAAGTAGGAAGATTAATGACAGGCAGTCTAGTAAAGTTTTTGTGTGAATGTACCACTCACAATGAGCACGAAGTATGGAAATATTCATAAATTCTTTGCATGGTTATTCAAGGTTGCTTATTGCAAAGAAAGCTCTCAATAATCAAGTGGACAAGATGCCCCATTCTGTGGATGTAAATCAACTTTTTCTTGTGAACAACCCCAGTGTTTGTTTAATGGGCTTATATTCAAAGCAGGTGTGGTTGTGCGATGAGGTCTATGCATGAGCTCAACAAGATGGATTTTCCCTCTCCACAATTTCTGCCTACTTGACATAACTGGTTGCCCAATTACCAATGGCATGGATTAAACATTAAGCCCCATGTTTTCAAGTATTCCTCTGGATGAGAAACCTTTCTCCACTAATTGATTATATTGGACCTCTGCCACCATAGTGAAAAGGACAATTTGTCCTTCATGAATTGGATAATTATCCCGTATATGCATTTGCCTTCTTTGGCTGCAGTGCTTCTGCCAGATTCACCAAGAACAAATTTATAACAATGCTTTATTGTTGTCATGGTGTTCCACACAAAATGGTTTCTGGTTCAGGAACTAATTTTACCATAAAAAGTACAGTAATGAGCTCCTACTTATGAAATTGATGGATCATATCATATATTCCTTTACACAGAAGCAGCTGGCCTTATAGGTTATTGCCATGTCCTATTGAAGACTCAGGTATGGTGCTTGCTGGAAAGCACCATCTGCAAGGCTGTAACACGACCCCATAAGAATCAGTCTATCTTTGAGCCAATGATTTATACGTGGTGCTTTTTAATTCAATTGCCAAAACACATAGGTTCAAGACTAGAGACAAAAGTGGGAGAGGTTCTCCTACTATCATACCAAATAATCTATTCACTGAACCCTTGCTTCCCATTCCAATAATTTTGAGCTCTGTCAGTTTAAAGGTCTTCTCAAGGAAGGAATAATTTCACAAATGTAAGCAATATATCCCTGGTAACATGGAAGTTGAGACTGCCACTTGGCAAATTTGGGCTCCTTATACTACTGAATCAATAGGCAAAAAATGTATTGAAATCCAGTTATTAAAGGGTAATATACACTCTCAAGGCAGAGAAGACTATGCCTGTAATCCAGGGGATGCTCTTGAACACATCTAATTACTTCAAGTTCAATAGTAGATGTTAATTAAAGACCACAGTAATGAATAAAGGCAAGACCACTAAAGACTCAAATGTTTTAGGAATGAAGATTAGAGTCTCCTAACAGGTAAAGAACTCTGATTCTCTAAAGTGAGGAAAAGGGGAATCTGGATTAGGTAATGAAAAAAGTTATAAATACTATTTACAGCTTTATAACTACTTACTGACATGAAGACTATAATAGTTATACCCAATTTTTCCCTTGCTGGGGAAGTGTTCAAGCAAACTCCACATAATTTTGATGGTGGGGGTAGAGGGGAGACTAGGTAGTAATATAGTTGAAATATTAAAAGTCAAACACAATCAGAAGATTTGCTATTCTAAAAAACATGTCTTTACAGAAAACCTGAATAAACACTTCCGCTGAATAGACACATGTCCAGATGGTCAATAGACACATGAAAAGATGTTCAATGCCACTTACTGTCAGAGAATGCAAATGGTATCTCTGAGGTGATACCATAATGAGATATCACCTCACACCTGTCAGAATGGCCATCATCAATAAATCCACAAACAACAAGTGTTGACGAGAATGTAAAGAAAAGGGAACCCTCGTGCTCTAGTGCTGGGAATGCAGATTGGTACAATCACTACAGAAAACAGTATGGAGAGTCCTCAAAAAATTAAGAGTGGAACTGCCTTATGAACCAGTTATTCCACTTATGGGTATATATCTGAAGAACCCAAAACACTAATTTGAAGGAATACATGCACCCCTATGTTCAGTGCAGCATTATTTACAATAGTCAAAATATGGAAGCAACCCAAGTGCCCATCAATAGACAAATTATAAAAAAAAACAAAAACTGGTACATATATGTAATGAAATATTACTCGACCATAAAACATGAAATCTTACCATTTGCATGGATGGACCTAGAGGGTACTATGCTAAATGAAATAAGTCAGTCAGAGAAAGACAAATACCATATGATTTCACTTATATGTGAAATCTAAGAAACAAAATAAATAAACAAAATTGAAACAGACTCATAGACTCAGAGAAGAGGCTGATGGCTGCCAGAGGGGAGAAGGTTTGCAGTATGAGTGAAAAACATGAATGGTTTAAGAAGTACAGATTGGTAGTCACAAAACAGTCATGGGGATGTAAAGTACAGCATAGAGAATACAGTCAATAACATTGTAATAATATGTATGGTGCTAGATGGGTACTGGAAATATCAAGGGGATCACTATAAATTATATAATTATCTCTCCACTATGTTGTACACTTGAAACTAATACAAAATAATATTGAATGTAAATGAAATTGAAAAATAAACTTTAAAAAGAAGCTAAATAAATAAATAACAGACCCCTATTTTACATATTTTTTACATATATAGGACATATTTTATATATTATATATTTCTTTATTATCCGTTCATACATCTCCACGAGGAGAGCATGAATGTGTCCTGTCAACAATGGCCTGCCTCTAAATCATCACACTGTGGCATCCTGACACCTGGTCTTTAAGTTTCTGAATATGGCAGCGCCCTAAATCTGAGGGAGACCCTTTTAAATCATGACCTTAAGGAAATATCAGAATGAATCATTGTCTCAAAAAGGAGTATCCCATGCTCTTATTCTGAACCTGGACACATTTCCTTGCATGTCCTATTTATATTAGTGTCTGTAACCTATCTGACAAAAGAGAAGGCAAACTTATTTTCTGCATCTGCTTTTCTCAGAAACTAGGTGTCTCTGAACTCATCATGGAATCAAATAGTTTACCCCTGTGAGCTTTCCCTAAATGGGCCCGTAACAAATTTCCCTTTTTAGAGCAGAGCAGTAGCCAGCATAGTAAGAAAAACTAGATTTTAAAAAAATTACAGAATGGAACCTGAGAATGGCCACAGCTAAATTGGAAGAAGAGGATTAGACTACTCACATGTATATGACTTAATCCATTCAAAATTTGAACAAGTCCTTGCTCCTTGAATGTTCCCAAAAGCACCACCTTGAAAACATTGCTGCTATATAAAGAGAATGAAGCAAGGCAGAGATGCACTGGCAACCAGCTCACTCACAGTGGTGATTCAAATGAGCAGACTCAAGTCAAGCCAAGGCAAGTCACCACCAGCAACAGAAACAGCAGCATAAGTACATCTAAGTAGCAGCCAAACTCCTAAATGAAGAAAATCCCCTGTCAAATATCACCTTACAACATTCAATTTTGTATTTTACTTTTTTGTCTGTGATAATCATCTTACTTCTGTCTTTGGAAGTATCCTCAATTGTCATTGTTTTCTGAAATCCTTAGGAAATTAAAATAATTCTCACATTTGGGGTAAAAAGAAGGAGTTACCCAAAGAGACTTGAATCTGACCCCTTGGTAATTATGGTCAAGAGGTTAGCAGAGATGAGGTATTTTGTAAGTTAGAGTCCAGAGAGAGGATGTGACTTCTCATCAGCCACTGAGGTGGGCACTGTGCTTGCCCAGCGGGACTCTCGTGGTTCACACTGTAGGGCATCTCAGTGTATAACATGTTCACACTCAAACACACATTCTCCCCTTTTGAAGTTTGAACCAGTATCTTGCTTGTGTCCATCCAGGACCTCCTAGTCTCTCAACAGTGACTTATTAGAGATTTTTACTGCATAAAGTTCACTTGACTCCAGACAACAGCCACCAATAGTCCCTGTTCCACATATCCAGAGCCCTGTTGGGAATGAGATCAATTCAGCATTGGTTGTTGTCATGACAAACTATAGAGGGAGTTTAGGGTTATGTCTTCATGTAATAAAAGACTAGTTACAGTAGGAAAATGTGTGAAAAATCCTGATGGTCTAAAGATATGGTTATCAATCAATATTTTGTCCTTTAAGACTTCAGACAGATAAAGCAGTTTTTGGTGATGACAAGTGAAATCTAAGAAGGCTAATAAATGACAATGCTTTATCACCAGTAAAATTGCTGGCTTAATTTAAAAACCAAATGGACTCCCTGCTTACCCATCCTCACCACTCCTATCCTCCTCGGACCACCTGAAAAGAAATAGGTGTTTGGACAATAAAATACTGTCTAGGATTTTACACTGGTCTGAGTTTAGAAAATAAATTGAATCCCTGTGGTCACTGACTTTTGACAAATTATCTCCAAGCAAATTGAGAAAAAATTTGGTTAATGCTGTCACCAACCAACCATAACACCTTCTCTTCTTTTGATGGGAGGAATACAGTGGTGGAGCAAGAGACCAGTAGTGTTTGGGGAAATTTTCTTTTCATGGAAATCACAGAAATGGTTTTCTTAAGTAAGTCTTTCTTCTTGCTGAAATATGTAAAACTAGTTTGTGGTAAGTGGCTGGGGAGTTTTAAGGAACATGCTTCCCTCTTAAACTAACAAGATACAGTACTTGGCTGTGATATGAGTGGCCAAAGAGCAGTTTGGGTGGAAGTTTTTGGAATGAAGGTCAAAGAGCTTTGAAACAAGGGCTGTTGGATGGCTTGTCCTCATGGTCATTGGAGCCTCATCTGGTTATACAAGGACCTGTATAGAAACATAATAAATGCTAATAACTCCTATGTGGTCACACAGAGTTAGGTATTTTATACATATTGGCTCTAGTTCTGACAACTATCCTTCAAGATAGATATCACTGTCCCAAATGCATAGGCTAGAGCCAGACATTGTTATCTTGAGTGAATGAGTGGACGTGATGTGGAGGTTGTAGATGACAAAAGTAAGAAACATAAAAGTAGTACTCTCTTGGTTGGATAGCATCAATAACAAAGAAAGATGGGTTTTTACCTGATCAAAAAAGAATATGACTTCTGAGGTAGTAAATGGGAGGCTTATAAAATGCTGACTCTGCTTCCTGGCTCTGTGGTCTATTGTGGGAGAGAAAAAGCAGTTAGTGACACCCACTTGGTGGGAGGTGGTTTCCATGGGGCTGAGTCAAGTTTTCCTTAAGGGAGTGTATTAAAGATTCTCATGAGAAACAAAACCAATAAGATGTATATATACACAGAGAGATTTATTTTACCTCATGCAATTGTGGAGGTTGTCAATTCTGAGTTGTGTAGATCTGGCCAGGAGTATGGAAACCCAGGGAAATGTTAATGTTGCTCTCTCGGGTCCAAAGGTAGAATCCCTTCTTCAGGGGACCTCAATCTTTTCTCTTAATACTTTTAACTGATTGCATGAGATCTATCCACAAGCCTACTGATTTAAAGATTAATAAAATCTTAAAAAATACCTGTAGAGCAACATCTAGACTGATGTTTGACCAAAAACTGGGAACCATGAAATACCCAAGTTGACACATAAAATTAACCAAGAGAGGGAGGAAGAAAGAATTATAAAAAATAAGGGGAATATATGGATAGAGTGAAGTTACATAGAATTAGTATCCTGGGCCAATAGGTAGAATGGATAGGAAAAAAAAAAGAGTAAAGGTATAAAAGAATCCAAGAGAAGAAGAGATTGCAGGAATTTGAATTTTGAAATAAAATAAAAGCATGGTGGGATTGATAGTTTTCAAAAGGAAGACCAGAGCGGGGAGATGTGTTGGAGGCCTGAGCATGTTAGTAGACTGAGTCTTTATCACTGTTGAAATGGAGTGTTGCTGGGGCATCATTCTGATTTCTTGGGGAAGATCTTCTCTTACTCAGGAGCAGAAAGGGATGAATCACCTAAGTTGGAACTCAATGTCAGTACCCCCTATGGTGAGGAAACCCTAGGCTCTATAAATGGACTTGAGAAAGATACAAGTCTTTGTATGCTAATTGAGTTGAAATAATAGCTACCCCAGCCTTTTCTCTGGGGTAGCTAGCCCACACTTTTAGTATTTGTATTGTCAGATTTGAGAAGCCTTTGAGATGTGAGTAGGCATGTCAAACATAGCAGACATTCTTTACTTCCCTACTTTACGTGTCTGAAGCTCATCCAGTCCACTTCTATCAGGTCACAATTCAAGTGGCTTCACAAGGCTTGCCCAGACCTGGCTTACAGGAGCTGTTCATCACTGGGATTTGGTCTGCCTTTGTCTGTGTACCTGCCTGGTATCCCATGTGTGGCTATTGCTTTTGCCATGATCCCTTCTAAATTCTTGAGAATGACTCTCCAGCACTGTCCCTTGCCTTGACCCAACCCAACTTTGTTGCAGAGGGCACCATCATGCAGCATTAAAATGAAGCATATTCTCCAGGCGTCCTCAAACTACAGCCCACGGGCCACATGCGGGTGTTTTTGCCATTTTGCTTTTTAATTCAAAATAAGATATGTGCAGTGTGCATAGGAATTTGTTCATAGTTTTTTTTTTAAACTATAGTCTGGCCTTCCAATGGTCTGAGGGACCAGTGAACTGGCCCCCTGTTTAAAAAGTTTGAGGACCCCTGTAAGCCCTTTCTCAGAGTATTGCTAACAATAGTATTAGCTGTGGAGACACATATACAGCAAAACAAAATAAAACAAAATCCAGCAATAACAAAACCTCACTACCCAATCTGCTCTTGGGGGCTATTTTAGCTGATCCCCTGAGTTCCTGGATCCTGAACCCTGCCAGTCTGCTGAATAACTGCCTGCTCAACCTGCCTCATCTGAAATACGTCCTAGACCAGTGATGGCGAACCTATGACACGCATGTCAGCACTGACACGCGCAGCCATTTCTGATGACACGCGGCCGCATGCCGAGGATGAAACATTTGCTGCTCCTGAGGATGAAACATTTGTGACTAGAGTCTTGGAGTTAGTTTTTTCCTCAAAGTAACACACTACCCGAGTCTTGCTCAGTTTTTTGGCGAAGTTTGACACACCAAGCTCAAAAGGTTGCCCATCACTGTCTAGACTCTTCTTTTATTGACTTTCTGCATCCCCTGTTAAGGGGAATTCCTAACTCTGATGCCCCAGGATCTGTGGGATAACCCCACATACACACCTTATAAAGTAATGTGGAGTAACAGACAATCACACTGGCCTGTGTTATATTTCTGCCTGCTTTTGCTGTGTGCTGCATGATCTGGGACAAAGCTTCATAAAAGAGAAATATTAATTCTGTTCTCAAAGTATTACTGTATGTGTTAAATGGAGCTAAGTCTCATGTTTGTGAAATCAAACTACCACACCAACAAACAAAGGTCAGTGCTGAGTCAATTAAATATGAATATGATGAATATGCACATGACTTTGACATCCCACTTGCATCTACCTGGGACAGGAGGAACTTAAGGACCATTGTCCTGCTCACCAATCATCCAGAGAAACTTGATCATAGCTTGATAGCAAACATGATAATTCTGCAAAACATGGAGACATAGACCATTCACTAGGCAAAATATTTCTGAAAATGGCAAGTTCTTCCTCTTGCAATTATATCTTATAAGATACTAAATATTTGTCAAAACATTTGAATCTGGGACATGTTAAAGAAATAGACTTTTTACTCCTTTACCCACTCCATTATCCCAGCTGATCCTTGTTTCTGAATATTTGAGGAGAAAAAGAGAGAGAAGAGTGAGAAACATTTCCTTCCTTAGTAGGTTCCATCAACATGGCAGAAAATTTACAAACTGGAAGAGCAGGAGTTATAGTTTCCACGGGCTCTCTACAGACACAGAATGTGTGGAATTATGTGTGTTACCTGAAGTAAGGATTTTTCTGTCTGAAATATCGTAGAAGATGGGATTGTAGATGCAGCGTTTTAAGAATCATGGTAAATACCTACTACCTGAAATATCAGGGGGAACACTTTGTAAAGTAAGTGGCTGTCTAACAGCCATGCTGTTACACCTGAGACAAATACAAAATAATGTTGAATGCAAACTGTAATTTAAAGAAAGAATTAAAAGGGTAATAATAGATGGAATTGACTCACACACACAAAGAAGCATGGCAGAAACTTTTTTTGCTGGATAGAAGCTTGTACTGAAAGAAGGTAAACAGAGAGCCTAGGAGAGAATCCAGGTTATTCCTGGATTATACTCTACTGACCATAGCATCTACCTTTCCTTACTCTGCCATTCCATTTTTAGATGTGCTGTTTGATTGCTTCAATTCAGATGTCTGTCCTGGCCCTGCCTAGAATCCTGTCTTCTCTGATCTGAGCTACCACCTGGTTTCCATAAATCCTGATAGGAAATGGGGGGGGTGGGGAGCAGGAAGGGGAGGGGAGTGGCCAGAATGAAAAGAAGCCTGTGTCTTCATAGGGCTTTTCATTAAAATTAAACAACTCTGTTTTTCTCAAGCATGTGTAGTTTTGTGTTATTTTAAGCAAGTGTCTTACATCTTTAAAATCCTCATTTTTATTGCTAATATGGTAAAATATAAATAGCTCCCCAACCTACCTTACAATGATGATGGTCTATGTGAAAGAGAGCTTTGAAAAGAACACAGTGATGGACACAGTTACTAAACAGATGACAGTATTTCTGCCTTTATACAGCACAATATTCCAGAGAGCCTCCGTCCCAGAGATGCATCTTTCCTTCCCAGATTCAATCAAATGTCCAGGGTCTAATCAGCAGCAGCCAATCAGATTGTCACCATTTTTATAAAGTGAAGGGCATCTGTGAAGCCTGAATTCTTCGGAAAAGGGAGGAGGAAACCCAATTGGAGCAGAAGAAGCTTTTATTTGATATAATGTTACAGTCCCTGAATACAGCAGGCAGAGAACAAAGGAAGGACATTTAGACAGAGAGTTCAAACAGGCCACTTGGATCTACTTGGTCCCCAAAAGACATAGTGACAGATCGTGGTCACTATTGGTGGCAAGAGGGCAGAATCCAGGAGCAATTCTTTTTTGTTTGTTTGTTTGTTTTTAATATATTTTATTGATTTTTTACAGAGAGGAAGGGAGAAAGATAGAGAGCCAGAAACATCGATGAGAGAGAAACATAGATCAGCTGCCTCCTGCACACCCCCCACTGGGGATGTGCCCGCAACCAAGGTACATGCCCTTGATTGGAATCAAACCCAGGACCCTTCAGTCCGCAGGCCGACGCTCTATCCACTGAGCCAAACCGGCCTCGGCAGGAGGAGCAATTCTTTTAAAAGCTTCCAGGTCCTAGATTACAAGGCTGAAAGTCTGGTAGCTAATGATATGCAGCATAACTTCTAGGAGAACTGACAGAGGCAATATTTAAGATCAGAAGTACTGTCTCTATCAGGTCAAATTAGAACCAGGCAGAGACCCTATTCCAAAGAAAATAGGGTCCCAGGCAGAGCCAGGATAAAAATTAGGACTAAAGACATCAAGCAGGGAATTTAAAAAATAGAATGGAGGTACAAGAAGTAGATGGCAATGTTAATCTTTCCTTCTAATGACCTGATCATATTCCTAGCAGCACAGAACTAGTAAAAAAAAAATCTCTTGGTTCATTTTAAGTTTAGGGAAACTAATGCCCAGAGAGGAACAATGATATGTGAGGAGACACAGTAAGGATTCACAAGTCACATATGAATATTGTGGAACTTGAAAGATTGTATGTCACACCAGGTCTAAGCAGTAGGATGAACAGACTGCTAACTCCATAAAGTACTAGTGAGTCTCTACCATTCACCCTCTCAGTTTATGATCCATTTCCCACAGCAACCAGGCCCTTGACAGAGGCACTGTCTCAAGAAACAGCAGACATGGAGAAAGAGGTTGGCCTTTAAAAGTAAAATCGCAACTATGAACCAGAGGTTGAGTGGCAGTAGTCACAGGTTAATTGATGAGAATAAAAGGAGGCTATAAGTGAGTCTCCCACTTTAACCCCAAATTGGAGACTTCTACCACTCTGGGGACTCCTGAGAAGTCACAGGCCAGTATCTGGGAGCATAAAGCAGATATAAAACTCTTCCGGTAGCTTCAGAAAGCGGAGCTGGATATGACAGAGTGGGACATGTAATTTACTGAATGTACCTGTGATCCAGATCTTATTTGGGTATCTCCTCTTCCCCAGTGTCCTAGATGAAGTGTCCTTGAACCCTAACTAGTTCCATATTTGGGGGAAGTCCAGAAATCTTTGAAACTTCTATAGAATCAAAATATGCATGTCACCTATATCTCTAGCCACTAAAATTAAGCATTCTGTTCCTGTTTAGCTTCCACATAATCCAAAAAGCAGACCTCAATGACTTTAATAATGTCCACATCCCAAGCATTTGTAATGTCCATTGCTTTACCAATGACTTGAGGATCATAGATGTGTTACACAGCTTACGACACATATGATGCTATTATAATTTCTTTCTATTTTCCCCTTTTCCTTTTTGACTCTATGTCCCACACAGAGAAAATAATACATAATTTCTCAGAAGCGTTGGCACTAGCTGAAGCCTAGGCTTGTCTGTATTTGCCTACCTCAAGATGACTTAACAAGCCACAGTTTCCAATAAAAGCAGTTTGCGCTCTGAGATAAGGTGATAAAATATCTCACCATCAGCAAAAGAGAAACATATTTTCTGCCTAATTTTTTTCTGAAAATGATATTTATAACTTACAATTTTTTTTATCTGAGTTTGGCTAGTTCACATGCAAGAAAATGAGAAATAAATAAGGAAGACCAATCCCCTGGGTGAGGCAGCAATTTTGGCACAGATAAGGTGATTCATGCAAGCTCAGCTAGGAGGATCTTAATCTCCAAAATATAATGTGGTGGGATATTAGTTCTAGTAGGAGAGGAGTGTATACCAGACCATTATTCTATTAAAAAAGTCTATGAGGTATGTGTGCATGCCATTTCTTAGGTGATAGTGTCAGATAAGGCTAAATGCCTGGTTAGAGCAGAGATAGAAGCAGAAAGAAAGGCAGGCCCCAGAGGGCTAGAAACCAGGATAGGAATGCAGACACCAAACCATGGACCCCAAGAAAGCTTGTGAAAGCTTGACAAGAACATAGTGCAAGAAGAGCAAGGGTAATAGAGAGAAGAAAGGTAGGCATTCTCTTAGTCAATTCAGGCTGCTATAATAAAGTACTATGGACAAGGTGGCTTATAAACACCAGAAATTTATTTCTCACAGCTCTAGAGACTGAAGGTCTGAGATCAGATGCCAGTATGGTCAGGTTCTGGTGAGGGTTCTCTTCCAGGTTGCAAACTGCCATCTTCTCATTGCATCCTCACATGGTGGGAGGAAGGTGAGTGAGCTCTCTGGTGTCTCTTTCATAACAGCATTTAATCCCATTTGTGAGGACTCCACCCTCATGACCTAATTACCTCCAAAAGGCCCCGCCGACTAAAACCATCACATTGAGAGGTTGGATTTCAACATACAAATTTAGGACACAAAAATTTAATTCATTGCAGGCACTCAGATAGAAAACATATAATTGGACTTTGTTACACATCCTTGATACACAGAAGGATGTGACATGGGAGTGATGGGTACAAGATTAGTGTGTATACCTACATGTGTTATAAATTTGATATCTTTGTGCTAAACACCTTTATCATTATGTATCATTATTAAATCATTATCTTTATCTCTACTAATGCTTTTTGTCTTATGATCTATTTTGTCTGATATTAGAATAGCTATATTACCTTATCTTTGGTTACTTTTGGCACAGGCTGTCCTTATCCATTCTTTTACTTTTAACCCCTTTTATATCCTTACTAGAGGCCCAGTGCATGAATTCATGCATGGGTGGGGTCACTCAGCCTGGCCAGCAATCAAGGCTGATCGGGGCCATGGGAGGTTGGCCGGTGGGAGGAGGGGCCACAGGAGGTTGGCCAGTGGCCCCAATTGGGGTCATCAGAGCCGGCTGGCCAGGGGGAGGGACTGCGGGAGGTTGGCCGGCTGCAGGAGGTTGGCTGTGGGAGTGCACTGACCACCAGAGAGCAGCTCCTGTATTGAGCATCTGCCCCCTGGTGGTCAGTGCATGTCATAGCGACTGGTTGTTCAGTTGCCTAGGCTTTTATATGTATAGATAATGAAAGTGTGTCTTGATCCAACAACCACATCAAAATTACAATAATCTACAGAAAAACCATCATTCTGAGCCATCTGAAATATAGTTGAATGGAAGTCCTAAAAGTAGGGAATTAAAAAAGCTACCTTGAGACTGGTAGGAGTGGTAGAGATGCTGAACAGGCTGGTCCCACGGCCCACATGGGGGTTACACCTCGTGTGCCCAGCTTGGATGATCAGGGAGGCTGTGCCACTGGACCCTATAGAACACCTACTACATTAGACCACTCTACCAAGCCTGGGAGATGTAGCAATTCTAACTAATACATAGAAACTAAAACAGATATGCTGCCAAAATGATAATATAAAGAAATATGTCCCAAATGAAGGAGCAGAACAAAACATCAAAAAAATAACTAAAAAAGAAAAATGGAGATAAGCAATCTACTAGATGTAGAGTTCAAAACACTGATTATAACGATTCTCAATGAACTTAGTGGTAACCTCAATAGCATAAAAGAGTACACATCAGAAATGAAGGATACACTAACTGGAATGAAGAATAATCTACAGAGAATCAGCAGTAGTGTAGATGAAGCCAAGAATCAAATCAGTGATTTGGAATATATGGAAGAAAAAAAAAGAAGAAGGAAAAAAAACCCAATCACAGCAGGAAAAAGAATAAAAAAATGAGTATAGTGTAAGGAGCTTTTGGGATAACTTCAAGCATACCATATTTGCATCATCAGTTGTGGGAAGGAGAAGAGAAAGAACAAACAATTGAAAAACCTATTTGAAAAAGTAATAACAGAAAAATTCCTAACCTGGTGAAGGAAATAGACATACAAGTCCAGGAAGCACAGAGAGTCCCAAACAAGATGAACCCAAAGAGGCCCACACAAAGATATGTAATAATTAAAATGCAAAAGTTTAAAGACAGAGAGAATTTTAAAAGTAGCAAAATAAAAGCAGTTAGATACCTTCAAGAGAGCTCCCGTAAGATTGTCAGCTGATTTCTCAACAGAAACTTTGCAGGCCAGAAAGGATTAGCAAGAAATATTCAAAGTGATGAACAGCAAGGACCTACAATCAATATTACCCAGCAAAGATATCATTTAAAATAAAAAGACAGATAAAGAGCTTTCCAGATGAGAAAAAGCTAAAGGAATTCATGACCACCAAACTAGTGTTATAAGAAATGTTAAAGGGTCCTGGCCTGGTAGCTCAGCTGGTTGGAGCATTGTCCTGTATACCAAAAAGGCTACAGGTTCCTTCCCCAGTCGTGGCACATACCTGGGTTGGTTTCTATCCCTGGTTAGAGCACATGTGGGAGGCAACTATTCAGTGTTTCTTGCTTACAGTTGTACCAGTTAATAATTTTTTTCAATAGATGGGGTTACACATACATATATATGCGATTTGATATATATGCTATTTTGTTGTATTGACAACAAGCTTCAAAACTTCATATGTCAAATTTGTTGAAGGTGTTAACATCATAGATATTTTTACACTTAAATATGTCAAATTTTGTGCCAAAAAAAGAAAAAGAGCATTTGCAGGAAGTTTTAATTCATTACTTTATTTTGAAGACAAGTGCTGCTAAATACTTCAGGAAGCTTATAGTGAACATGCTCCATCTTAAGATACTTGTGAACACTGGTTTAAACACTTTAAAAGAGATGATTTCGATGTGAAAGACAAAGAATGTCCAGGTCAGCCGAATAGGTTTGAAGAGCAACAATTACAAGCATTACAACTTGCAGAAAGATTAAATGTTGCTTGGCAAACAATTTCCAATTGTTTACAAGCAATGGGAAAGATTTTAAAGGAAGGAAAATGAGTGCCACATCAACTGAATGAAAGACAAATGGAAAACCGAAAAGTCATCAGTAAAATGTTGCTTCAACAGTGCGAAAGTCTTTTTTGCATCGAATTGTGACTGGTGATGAAAAGTGGATTTATTTTGAGAATCCTAAATGCACAGAATCATGGGTTGATCCAAGTCAACCATCAACATCAACTGCAAGGCCAAATCGCTTCGGAAAGAAGACAATTCTCTACGTTTGGTGGGATCAGGAAGGTGTGGTGTACTATGAGCTTCTAAAACCAGGTGAAACCATTAATACTGATCACTACCAACAACAAATAATCAACTTGAATCGTGAAATGACCAGAATGGGCAGAAAACACAGCAAAGTAATTTTGCTTCATGATGACACACCATCACACACTTCAAAACCAGTTAAAAGATCTTGCCTGGGCAGTATTAACCCACCCACCGTGTTCACCAGATCTTGCTCCTTCAGATTACCACTTCTTCCGATTTATGGCACATGCACTTTTTGAGCAGCACTTCAAAACGTACAAAGAAGTGGAAGATTGGGTCTCTGAATGGTTTGTCTCAAAACAAGAAAAGTTCTATTGGGCTGGTCTCCACAAATTACCTGAAAGATGGGGGAAATGTGTAGCTAGTGATGGACATTATTTTGAATATATCACTTCTGATATTTATCTTGAAATTACCAGGTTTTCTTTGATTATAAAATCCACATTATTAACTGGTACATCTCTCTCTCTCTCTCAAATCAATAAAAACATATCTTCAGGCAAAGATATAAAAAATGAAGAAGAAATGTTAAAGGGTCTTCTTTAAAAAGAAGGAAAAAAGATAAAACACCCTATGTAATAAAGAGGTAATATGCAAATTTACTGTCTCGCCCTCACAGAAAATGGCCACCCTCATGTGGTCACAAGATGGCTGCCACAAGATGGCCAGCATGGGAGGGCAGTTTGTGGGCGATCAGGCCATCAGGGGAGGGCAGTTAGGGGAAACCAAGCCAGCAGGAGAGGGCAGTTGGGGGTGACCAGGCTGGCAGGGAAGGGCAGTTGGGGTCAACAAGGCTGGCAGGCAAGGGAAGTTGGGGGGGGGGGGACTGAGCCAGCAGGGGAGGGGATTTGGGGGTGACCAGCTGGCAGGGGAGGGCAGTTGGGGGCGACCAGGCCATCAGGGGAGCAGTTAGGCATCGATCAGGCTGGCAGGGGAGTGGTTAGGGGTGTCAAACAGAAGCACTTAGGGGCAATCAGGCAGGCAGGCAGGCGAGCAGTTGGGAGCCAGCAATCCCAGATTGTGAGGGGGATGTCTGACTGCCGGTTTAGGCCCGATCCTGGGATCAGGCCTAAACCGGCATTCGGACATCCCCTGAAGGGTCCCAGATTGGAGAGGGTGCAGGCTGGACTGAGGGACAATAAACAATAGTATGAACAATAAAATGGCAATTAATACATATTTATCAACAATTGAATCTAAAAAACAAATAAATGAAGCAGAACAGAAACAGACTCATAGATACAGAGAGCATTTTGATGGTTGCCAGATGGGAAGACAGTAGGAGAGATGGATGAAAAAGATAAAAGGGGTTAAGAAGCATAAATTGCCAGTTATAAAAATAATCATGGGGATGTAAATAAAGTACAGCATAAGGAATATAGTCAATATTGTAATAACTGTGTATGATGTCAGGTGGGTATGAGATTTATCAGGATGATCACTTAGTAAGTTACATAATGTCTAATCATTTAAACTAATATTATAATGTATTTCAACTGTAATTGAAAAATAAAAATGATTTTAAAATGAAAAAAAAGGAGAAATGGAATAGAATACACCCTTTCCTACTGCGGGTCCCCACGGCCATAAGTCAGGACTGATATTGGGGGAAGGAAAAGTTTTGAATTACATAAGCTTTGAACTTGACTTTAGGACTTTTGTATTCATGAACATGTGACTTAATAACCTTAATACAAATATTCTTACAACTGAATGTGACAGATTCAAGATGACGTCATGGGACTTGGATAGGAGATTCAATTCCTTGTAGTTGAAGGCAATGATAGAAAAATTGAAACAAAACACCATCTACCAACAACCTAAATAACAAAAACCAGAAATTTAAAAGATGAGTCACATTTTGATAGAGTAACCATCTGTCTGGTTTGTCCAGAACAGTCCATAATTATGCTTGTTCTTTCCAGAGTAATTATTAACAACACTTTGTTTTATTTTCAAAAGTGCCCCAGTTGGATGATGACAAAGCTCATGAGGATTAAGCCATTTGTTGAAGGACAAGCAGCTAAAAAGTGGCAGCCTTGGAATTCAAACCAGGCCTGTCTGGCTCCAAACTCTATGTTCTTTCCACTGCTCTTAAATATTACTAATCTGGACTAGCAGCTTTAATCAGTAAAGTTTTGCAAATTAAGTTTAAGAAAAATGAATTATAACTATTACTTTCAAAACTACCATACTTCATACTTAAATCAATAATTGTTGGCACATAAAAACCCTTGGGAATTGATCTTAATGAATAAATAAGATGTGCATACAATGTAAGCATCTGGTTTTAAAGAGATTGAAATATGTATTTTCTTAAGTATATCAAACACTAGGGTTTACTTCCATTTGCCTACATGTTTTCCCCATTAGCCAAATAAAAGTAAAAGTCTATGTTTAAATAGCATGAATTTCAAGTAAAAACAGTTCAGATTAAATTGTTTTATGTGTATTAACAACTATTGAAATGGGATCACTGTTCATAAAAGCTTAAAATATTAATAAATAATTTTAATACCATGTAAAACAGTGTAAACTGTAAAAATTATATATCACTTCCTTTAAATATTCAATAACAAAACCGTGCCCCTTTTTTTAAAGGGAGAGAAACTTGATTATGTATTTGCAAAGAATTATTCCTTAGGGACATATTTTGAAATATTAAAAATGTCTCTGAAAACCACATACAAAAGTGTCTCATGGAAGAACCATTTTGAATTTATTTTTAACAGTTATAACAATACTAGAAGCCTGATGCACGAAGATTTGTGCCAGAATGGGCCTTCGTTTTCCTTGCTGCCAGCACCACCTTCGCTCTGGCTGGAGCCGCCTTTCCGCCTTCCCATGCTGCCCAGAGGCCCAGAGCGGCCGGAGGCAGGGTGAAATGCCTTCGTCATTGCCATAGCGATGACACAAGTGTCCCACCCTGCCCCCAGCTGCTTGGAGACTGTGTATGCAAATTAACCCTCCATCTTTGTTGGGTTAATTTGCATACTCACTCCTGATTGACTGGTGGGCATCATGAAGGTACAGTCAATTAGCATGTTACTCTTTTACTAGGTATATATCCTTTTATTTGGAGTATTTTCTACATTTATTTTTAGTGTAATTACTAATATAGTTGAGCTGCTATACATCATCTTACTATTTTTTTCATTTCATTTCAATTTTTTTCCATCACCATTTATTGCCCCATACCATCTTCTACCTCCACCCCTTCTCCCTGAGGCAAACACCACACTCTGTCTCTGACCATGAGTTCTTTTATTTTCTTTTATGCTCAATCCCTCCACACCACCCCCCACACTCCCACCCAATGACAACTGTCTGTCTTCTCTCTATCTATGATCTACCTCTATTTCAGTTTGTTCATTAAATTTCACATATAAATTTAATCATATGGCACTTGTCTTTCTCTGACTGGCTTATTTCACTTAGCATAATGTTCTCCAGGTTCACCTATACCAGTGATGGTGAACCTATGACATGCGTGTCAGCACTGACACACATAGCCATTTCTGATGACACGCGGCCGCTGAGGCGGCCGCATGCCAAGGATGAAACATTTGATGCTCCTGAGGATGAAACATTTGCGACTAGAGTCTTGGAGTTAGTTTTTTCCTCAAAGTGACACACTACCCGAGTTATGCTTAGTTTTTTGGCGAAGTTTGACACACCAAGCTCAAAAGGTTGCCCATCACTGACCTATACTGTCACAAAGGGTAAAATTTCTTCCTTTTTATGGCCAAGTAGTATTCCATTGTGTAAATGGACCATAGCAGTTTTATCCACTCATCTACTAATGGCACTTTGGCTGCTTTCAAATCTTGGCTATCCTATATAACAAAAGGCTAATATGCAAATTGACCCAAATGGCAGAATGACCAGTAGCTATGATGTGCACTGACCACCAGGGGGCAGACGCTCAACACAGGAGCTGCCCCCTGGTGGTCAGTGCACACCCACAGGGGGAGCGCCACTCAGCCAGAAGCCAGGCTCAGGACTGGTGAGTGCAGTGGCAGTGGTAGGAGCCTCTCCTGCTTCTGTGGCAGCGCTAAGAAGCAGCGAGCAGGTGGGCGGTAAGTAGTGAGGGGTCCCAGACTAATAGAGGGATGTCTGCCTGCCAGATTAGGCCTGCTTCCCATGGGGAGAGGGCCCAAAGGGTCCCGGACTACGAGAGGGTGCAGGCTGGGCTGAGGGACCCCCTCCAATGGACGAATCTCATGCACCGGGCCTCTAGTTATAAATAATGCTACAATGAACATAGGGGTGCATATATTCTTTCAAATTTGTGATTTTGGTTTCTTCAGATAAATTATTAGAAGTGGGATTGCTGGGTCATAAGGCAGTTTCACTTTTAATTTACTGAAGTAACTCCATACTGCTTTCCACAGGGGCTGCACCAAACTGCATTCCCACCAACAGTGCACAAGGGTTTTCTTTCTCCACATTCTCACCAGCTATCAGTATACCCAAAACACCATTAATGAAGTAAAAATTCTGTTAAAGTGAGAAAAATAATTGCAGTGAATATGATTTTTTAAAAAGGTACTTTTCTTCAGTGTGGTGAGATGAATTCTAAATTGGCCCCCAAAGATCTCTACCACTTGGCATTCACTCTCTTGTGTAATTCCCTCCCTTAAAGTGAGGGCTGGCCTATCAACTGATATATTACCAACCAATAGATTACCTCATTGTTGAGGGCATTTTACTTCTGTGGTTAGTTATGAAAGATTCTGACTTCCATTTTGCTAAAGCACTCTCTCCCTTGCTGGCTGTGATGAAGCAAGTTGCCATGTTGGGAAACTCAAGTGGCAAGGAACTGAGGGTGGCCTCCAAATACTAGCCAGCTAGGAACTGAGGTGCCAGACCAACAGCCCAAAAGGAGCTAAATTCTGCCAACAAACATGTAAGTAATTTTAGAAGCAGATCCTTCTCCATCGAACCTTCAACTGAGAACCTACCATGGCTGATACCTTAATTAAAGCCTCGTGAGAGACCTAAAATAGAGGACCCACAATAAACTATGCCCAGATTCTCAGCCTACAGACTATAAAATAACAAAGGCATGTTGTTTTAAGCTGCCAGGATTGTGGTAATTTGTTATGCAGCAGAAGTTTAGAAGCAATCTAAGACTCTTCCATAGTATATCCTCATAATCCAAGGATTTCTCTAATATAAGGTTTGTCTAATTTTTTTTTTTCAAATTCTGAGATAGATAGTTCAGGTGTAGTATAGTGACTCCATTAAACCATCAGGAATGAAGATTTTTTATTCTTTCTGCTTTGTCATCCTGAATTAGTTGGCTTTCACATTCAAGGTCACCTCATGATCATGATGATTTCTAGAGCTCAAGCCATTATGTTCCCTTTCCAAGTGCAAAGAATGTGGAATAGGGGGAAAGCTAAATGGCATGCGACAGCCAGGTCAGGGCTCTTTAAATTCTTCCCTCTAGGCCCACCCAACATCTCATTTGTCACCCCTTTCTGCAAGGCATGCTGTAGATTGTAGCATTTAAGCTGTATACATTATCACCCCCTTGTGAGTATATCAGTCAGGGCTAAGTCAGGGGACTAAAACCACCCCAGATGCTCAAATATGGAAATTTTAACAAATTATTGTTGTCTACAACAGTGGTATGTGGCCAATTGCTCAATAAGTTCTGTGGGGTTCAGTAGTAGCAAGTATAAAAAAGCATCCCTAGACTAAGGATGAATGTAAAATAAAGACACTAAAGAGGGAGAAAGTGTTCTGCACCAAGGAGAATATTTACATCTATTTGAAGAGAGCATGGCTGCTATGGATACATGTATTCTGCATTGGCACACAAACTGACAGAGGAATTCAGCCAATTCTAGTCTGTAAAGTGGCCCAGTTCTGATGAAAATATGAGAAGGCTGGAGATGCTCTGTAGAAGTTTCCCAATGTTGCAGAAAGGAGGATAGACCAGAACTGTTCTGTAGAAGTGGCCTGCCATTTCCAGAGGGCATGTACAGGCTGGAGTTCTCAGGAGTGGCTGCAAGTGAAAAGATTATGATCTGTAGGCATAGCTGGAGCGCATCCACATGGCTACTCCTATTGTTGGGTGCAGTTTTCCTGTAAAAGTGAATCAGGTCAGGTTGATTTATAGTGTTGCTGAAGTCTTCTACTGATTTTTTGATTACTTATCAATCAATTATTGAGGGAGGGAGTTGTGAAATCTCCAAATAAATATTTGAATTTGCCTATTTCTCTGTTTAATTCTATCAGTATTTGCTTCATATGTTTTAAAAGTCTGTCATTAAGTACATAATGATTTAAAATGCTTATGTCTCCCAGTGGAATGTCCCTTTTATAGTTATGAAATGATTCTCTTTATCCCAGGTAATATTCTTTGTCCTGAAATCTACTTTTTTTTAATATAGCCACTCTAGCTTTCCTTTGATTAGTAACAGCATCATTTCTTTCCCCACCCTACTACTTTGAGCTAATTGTGCCCTTTTACTTAAAGTGGGTTTCCTGTAGGCAGTGTATAATTGCTTTTGGTATGCGACAATCTCTGCCTTTTAACTGAGTTGCATAGACCATGCGTATTTAATATGATTAGTGATATGACTGGATTTAAATCTACCATTTTACTATTTTTTATTCAATCTATTTGTTCTTCTTTTTAAATGTATAATTCTTTTATTATTGAGACTTACAAATATACATAAAAATAAAAAAGTTAATAAAATAAACTCCTATGCCTTCAGAGAAAGTATGGTCCTACCATTGCCTTTATTTTGGATTTCTAGATTCTAGAAGTGTGATAAAATGTTTGTTGTTCTAAACCACATGGTTTGTGGTACTTTGTTATGGAAGCCCTGAAAAACTAATACAGTGGGGAAGTTCTTCAACTTGTAAGAGAGTATCTACAAAAACTTACAGATAATATCACACTTAATAGTGTATAACTGGATGCTTTCTCCTAATATCAGAAATAAGACAGAAATGTTCCTCTCACCATTCTATTCAATATGGCACTGGAGCAATAGCTAATTCAATAATACTGGCAGGGAGGCAGGGTGGAGAGAAAGGTATATATATTTGGAAGGAAAAAATAAAACTGTCTTTGTTTGCAGATGACATCATTGTCTTCGTATACATTCCCAATAATCAACCCAAACTCCTAGAACTAAAAAATTATCATTGCAAAGTCATAGAATACAAGGTTTATTAATAAACAAAAGTCCATTGTTTTCCTGTAGACCAACAAAGAACTAATCGAATTTAAAATTAAAAACACAAAACCATTTAAAATATTTCCAAAAAATGAATATTTAGATATAAATCTAACAAAATATTTGTAAGATCCATATGCAAAAGAAACTACAAAACTCTGTTGAAAACTATCACAGATCTAAATAAATTGAAAGTATTTCATGTTTATAGATAGAAAGATTAAATAATGTCAAGATTTCAATTCTTCCCCTTCTTAATCTATAGGTTAATCATAATCCCAGTCAAAATTTCAGCCAGTTGTTTTGTAGATAATGATAAACTTGACTAAAAGTTTACATAGCTAGACAAAGACTGAGAGTTGCCAACACAATATTGAAAAACAGTCAGAGGACTGATACTACCTGACTTCTACTACAAAGCTACAGTAATTAAGACAACATGGTATTAGTGAAAGAATACATACATAGAGATTAACGTATCAACTGAAAAGAAGAGAAACCCAGAAATTGGTTCATACAAATATAGTCAACTGATCATTGACAAAGAAGTAAACGTAATTCAATGGCAAAAGGATAATCTTTCTGTAACAAATGGTGCTAGAACAATTAGATGTCTATGTATCTTTAAGAATGAACCAGAAAAACCTATACACAGACATTTTACTGTTCACAAATTAACTCAAAATGGGTCAAAGACCTAAATATAAGAATATAAGACCAAACTTGATAAAATACAGACTCTTTAACAATTCACACAATACTGATTTGGTGGTGTTGAACTTCTTACTTGTATGTATATTTTATAATTTTTCATACCTCTTAATAATTTTCAGTTATCTCTTTGACATTCACTTCTAGCTTAATTCCACTCTGGTCAGAGAATATACCTCATATGCTTTCAATCTTTTGTAATTTGTTGAGACCTGTTTCATGGCCCACTAGTAAATTGTTTGTGAATACTTAAAAAGAATACATATACTGTTTCTGATGATAAATCTGTTGCTCATCTGTTCACCTAACATTTTTCTTTAGCAAGAGTCTGTCTGTGTCTCCGAAACTTTTAGAATATCTTTATTCCTGCTGGCATATTTGTAATGGTATGTAACTCTATGATAATTATTTGTTCTACTATATTGTTCTTATTTTTGTTTATCTTATTTGATTGCCTCAATGCCAATACAGGATCTTCCAGGGCTCTGCCAGGATCTTGTTCCATTTCCTTGTCGTTGTTCAGGCTTCAGTTCTAACACCACCCCAGAAAACATATAACCTCTTGATCTAAATAAACCCCACCTCTCCATCATGGCTCCCCATTTTGTCATCCACATTGCATTTATCATCATCTGACCTTGTTATTTGCTGTCTGTTTTCCCTACGAAAATGTAAGCTCAGGGGCAGGAATTTTGTCTTCTTCATAGCTATACCCTCAATGCCTCTACCAGTTCTTGTAACATGAGAGGTGTGCAGATATTAATTGAATAAAGTCATAGCCATGAGGTACTGAACATGGTGGAATGTAGGAAAGAATGCTTTAGCTTCAGCTCAAAGTTCAACTAGCTCAGGCACAGCCTCATTGCCAGGACTTCTCATCCAAAATTCATCTTCACTCCACAGACAGAGAATCCAGGATGATAAGGTCTCTCTTTCACCAGCTCTCACCTCACCTGCAGTTCCTATACTCCTAGTTTGCTGTTTGTTACATCTCTTCAGTACATTGCAGATTCATTGTTTCTCACGATCCTTCCAAACACCATGCCTATGATTTGATCTTGACCCTGCATACCTTCATCCTGTCACCTACCTGTGTTTCAGAAGAGTAGCACAGGTAAGAGCAAACAAGGGGTAACAAATATGGAGTTAAAGTGGACAAAATTCCCCTGCTTCTCATTGCAGACAAAACAGGTGCTTTAACCCAGAGCAGGGCTCTGCCAGGATCTTGTTCCTTCATAGACTCAGAGTCCAAGACCTGACCCTCTGCAAGGATCCAGAGAGGATGGGAACAGCTCTGCCATCGGAAAGACTCTTTCAAGGGCATCTGCAACATCTGTCTCAAATATTATAATACAAGATGCCAGACTGTTTAGCCTAAAAATCCTTTTTAGGCTGAGAGGAGTTGAATATGACTGGATGAATAGTACATAAGATAAAATCATGTTTGTCCTCTGATATTTTATTGACCATAAGTGGACACTCTGACCTCCAAAAGCACAATGAAGTGGAATGGGCATTGGACAGAACTCTGGGTTCCTTTGAAAAGCCAAGAGGTAAAAGCTACAAAAGTACATGAGTGCCATCTAGAGGTAAAGCTAGTACTGCAGCCTCTTTAAAGGCTGCTCATGCAGAGGTCACAGAGATTTGTTCCCAGAGACCGCTAATCATCACAGCCTGATAGATGTCCTCACTGTCCGCGAGGGGAGTAAACAAGTTGTGTTGTTTTTTTTTACATCTGGATCAAAATATGCCTCCACCTCCCCTGACATCTGCAGACCACCGTAACTTCTTCCCTGACAGTTCCTAGTGAGTTTTATCATTTAATCAGTCCCAAGTCAGAGTGCTGTCTGTCATCACCATTTTTTATTCCATAAATGCATTTTATTGAGCTTGTATATATGAGATAAAATGAGAGGCACTAACTTGCACAATTTATAGGAATGCTGTATTTTCCAGTCTCAGGGTAGGAGGTCAGTATTTAGCCGACAAATATTTTTTAACATATTCTTTCCGTTCAGCAAAGGGACCATCTGCTGATTCGTGACAAATCAGTCCTTGGGCTGAAGGGGACACTGTGCAGTCTCTCCTCTCAGTGGGAATAGCTTGAACAACGTTTCTGAAATGCGCTCTCTGCCCTTGCTAGGACAGGGTCCTTTGGAAGAGCACCATCTGCAGGACAAGTGAACATTTGCAGGCAGGTCCCTATGCAAATCACGTGGTCAGGGAGAAGCAGTTGAATCCCAGCTGTAACTTAAGGAATGCAGGACTACTGAGCCTTGGGCTAATTATTTCTCTGAGACGATTTCCTAGTTTGTTAAATGGAATGATAATACCTATCTGTGGTCTGATAGTAAGGGTCAGCCAAGAGTATTTATGATATACATATGACCTAGCCCAATTCCTGAAACCAAGAAGGCCTGAGAAAATATCAGCTTTTACTACCATTCTGATAATAATAATTCTAACTTATAAGATTAGCTCACCTGCCTTGCAGAATTGCTGCAAGGGGTATATTAGGGTCACATATATGATAGACTGCCAAGTGAGAAAGCACTGAAGGTTTTTTCATCAAGAGGAGCTGCCAGTGGCTTCTGTCTGACAAACATTGTACGTTTTATCACCTTGAAGTGGATCTTTGACTTCTCTCTAAGCACTTAGGTTGCACCTCTTAGTGGGTACAAACAAAAGACCACAAAGTCCACACTGAATGTGGAAGAGGTGTGGTAATAGGATTCTTGGAGGCTTATGAAGAGTGTCCTTTGCAAACCCTTCAAAGATCTGGTTACTTAGGAGAAGAGGCTAGATTTGCAAAGGACTGAGGAATCTCTAAGAAAAGGGATTAAAGCCCGTCTCTTCCCTTCTGAGAATCAACCAGATGAAGATCTCTTTGATAGACTGAGGGAACTTGGAAGCATCACCAAACCCTTTAACTATAAGATGTTCTTGGAAAAGTCAAAGAAAGTAGCTATGATAAGCAGGTAGACCTTGACCAGTTCAATGAGAAATAAAAGGCTTGTGACCATTCCTTTCTGCCTCAGACTGGTGAAGGGGGCCATTCAAGCATTGCATCTGGAATATGGTAGCACCCAATCAACAGTGGTTCTTATTACTGATATTGTTCCACATGGTTTCTTGCTAATCCAAGCCAGAGCTGTGTCATCTGGCAGCAGCCTCATCTGGGCCCTGTTAGCAACCTTTCTGTGAATGCTGCCTCAGTGGCTAGGCCAGGGTCCCCTTACGATGGGGGAGAGACTGCAAGGCAGGGGGCCCGGGCCCAGCTGCCAGACACAGACAGGGCTCAGAATTCCAAAATATTCTTCACACACTTCTCCCTTTTGGTGCATGGTTTCCCCTAGCAGGGAGACATTCGAGAAATGCCTCAAAATGATGCTGGCTCTTTGAACATGTCTAATAAGAACAACTTGCTGTAAGTGGAATATGTAAAGGTGACTGCCCAAACCGCAGATATTTTTTTCTCTTTTTCTTTTTCCCCACTAGTGTTATGTTTCTTGTACAGTTCGGTGCAGAATAGAAAGATAACAAACAGGGAAGGAATGAAGTAATAGTTCTTGTGGATGTGATGAAGTCCAGAGGCCTCGAATGATCTCTTGAGTGGGTTGCACTTTCTCTCCCAGTGGACTTGTGTTTGCTACATGAAGAATGCACTTTTAAGGACTTGAAACCACACAGTGGTAAACTCAACCAAACAGCAATTGGAAGGTAAACTGCCATTACTAATTTGCATCTTGATCGGGCAGCTTTCTCCATAATGCACGCTTAATTACATTAGAGGCATGGGAAATAAATCATATTCCCGTGGCCTATTGTTGGGATTGCCTTATAAATACAAACAGCCGGATTTATCTTTCAGTTTATTGGTGACAAATATCAGCCTATTATGCTAATGATGCTATAACATCATCTCCTACCGTGGGATGCAAATTAAATTTAGTAAAATTCCTCAAAAACAATCTGGGAATCGCGGGCAGTGGGAACTTGTGGGGTCCAGGAAATAACCCATGCCGTCTTCAGCCTTGGCAGCATCTGTAATCACCTGGGGAGGTTAAAAAAAACAGTAATGCCCAGGCCCCACCCCAGACCTATTAAGTCAGAATCTCTTGGGATAGGCCCAGTTATCAGGATGTTTTAAAGCTTCCCTGGTGATTAATAAGGACAACCTAGAATGAATGCCGTGGATATAAATCAGCCTCCTGATTATGCAGGCGAGGCGGAGGCCCTGCGGCGGAGGTGGCTTGTGCAGCACTCCCAGGGGTGGCTGGGAGAGCCCTGACCAGAGCCTCCAGATCCGCCCCAGTTGGCATGCTTCCCAGCTGGCTGCCCTGCCTTAGCAATTCTTGGCTTTGGTTTCTTCTCCCCAGACAGTCCACCTCCGCATTTATGTCTCTGTTTCACTCAATGATTTATCAGATTTGTATGGAGCACCTACTATGTGCCAGAAAACTCCATTGCTAGAATAAGCTCATACCTTCTGGGTAGCCAGACCTTTTCCATTGCAGCATTCCTAAAAGGCCATAAGCAACAGCTCCTGACTGATCCAACCGCAAGAGGGCGCCAAAGGCCCCACTCTTCTTTGTACAGACCTCCAGTTGGACAAATCAAGCGGAGGGCAAACATAATGCAGGAGGCAAGGCCATCCAGGGGCAGGGTAAGGGCCTAAAAAATGACCTCTAATGACCTTTCAGGCGTGAGATGTTGTGCTACCCACCATGAGGAAGGCAGTGGGCTACCCCAGATAGAGTAGGCTTCACAGCCAAGTATCCCTCGGTCCTCACTGGTTGATAGTGCACCTCAGATCTTCATCTATAAAAAAATTACAGGAGAACCAAGATGACGGCATAGCTAAACATATCAGGGCTGCCTCCCACAACCACATCAAAATTACAACTAAAATACAGAACAACTGTCATCCAGAACCACGGGAAAGCTGGACACAGACAATAGGATGGCGAGGACCTGAGGTGGGGTGGGAACTGAGTGAAGGGGAGCTATGGGGGGGAAAAAGAGGGACATCTGTAATAATCTCAACAATAAAGATTTTAAAAAATAAATTAAATAAATAAATAAATTCCAGAAGGTTGTGCAAGGATTAAATGTGACCAAGTATGTGAGTGTGCCTGGAATATAGCAAGTGCCCAATAAACAGTGGCTGGCATCTTCTGATGTCCCTTCCTGTCCCTTATCTCCCTGTCTTTCATCCTCATCTGCTCTAGATTGAATGTTTGTGTCCCCAAAAATTCATATGTTGGAATCATTACCTCCAATGTGATGGTACCAGGAAGCAGGGCCTTAGGGTGATGAAGTCATGAGGGTAGACCCCTTGTGAGGAGATTTGTGCTCTTATAAAAGAGACCCCAGAGAGCCCCCTTCCCCTTCCCACCATCGAGAGCACAGCGAGAAGACAGGAAGCAGGTCCCCACCAGACACTGACTGTGCCAGTGCCTTGATCTTGGACTTCCAGCCTCCAGAGTGTGAGAGATGATGTCTGTTTTTATATGCTACCCACTGTGTGTCATTCTGTTCCAGCAGCCCCAATGGACTAAGAAACCATTCCACTCTTTCTTCCTTTTCCCCAAAAGCCAAGTCATGCAGGGAAAGCCGGAGCCACAGAGTGCCCACTATGGGGAGGAATTCACTTTGTAGCCTTCCCTGAAGGACTGTCCTGTAAACTTCAAACTGTAAACTTGACATTCTTCAATTATGAGATGAACAAAGCCTCAAATGGCCCTGTTTGTCACCAATCCTTCCACCAGATAATTAGTCAGGGGATCTTCAGCGTCCCAGCTCTGTCCTCCCTACCCCTCCCTGGCTGCCCAGCCACACTGAGGAGCGGTCTTTGTCCTCCGGACTTGGTTGGACATCCAAGGTTTGGAACTCATGGCCTATAAGGCAGCGCATTGATAGCATAGCTGTCTCCATTTTCAGCTCAAGCTTTTCTGCCTTGGGCCCTTCAGAGACTTAGAGTCAGAGATCCAGCCCCCAGAGTCTTCCCTCCTCCAGACTTTATCCAACAAATCCCTCCCCATCCTGGTAAAACCTCCCCGAGGTGTGGTTCCCACACCTGAAGATGACTGGTTCAGTGTGTTCTGACCCGGATGGAGGGCAGGGGGACGCTCACATGTCACTGCTGGACGAGACTGCATGCACCTGGGAGCAGCCAATCAACCTGCCTCTCCCTGTTCCCCGAGGACTGCCCCAGTTCTCAGTGTCCTCACATGAATGGTGCAAAAGACTGAGCTCCTTAAGACTAGATGTTTATGGTTGGGGACTTGGGTTTAAAGCCAGACCAATTCCTCAGCCCCTTCCTCCCGTACCCTGTCTTCCCTCTTCCTCCCCCTCTCCCCAACACAGATTGGTGTCTATCTGCTAACCAACACCCACAGAGCTCAGCTCTCTTGGCCTCAAAAACCTCTTATTGAATGATTCCACTCTTATGTTCTTTCCAGGGCAAATACAAACCAGTTCCCAAATGCAAAGTTGTCTTTCCATCCTCAGCCCAGCACAACCAGAGTTGTTGGTCGTGACCAGTATGTGGAGTGCCTGGTTCCTCACAGGGCTGCTCAAGAGAACATACCTTCTGTGAGGATGCATCAGCCCTTCCCTTCTTCCCTTCTCCTCCCTTCCTCCCTCCCTCCCAACACACACACACACATACACACACACACACAGCCTGACCACCTAGCTGCAGAACTGAAATCTCCTTAAGCACGAGTATTGTCCCTGTTTCATTCCTGTTTCCCCAGCAAAGGCCGGGCACCCAGTACATTCTCAATAAATGGGTGCTGGTCTGAGGCCAGCCACCAGGGAGCAGCTACTTAGAGAAGCAATGAGAAAAATGAATCCTGTCTGGATTTCCTGCTGATTAAATCCTGCATTAAAGTTCTAACTGGAAGGTTTTAAATTATAGAAACATTTCTGTGAGAGCCTCCCTCCCTTCCTTTCTCACAAAGCCCAGACTCCACCTTGGGCTCCAGCCTCTTGGCTGCAGCCTCTTGGGGGGAAGAAGGGGATAAGGCAGTTCTTTGGAAGGTTCCAAGCTTCTTCTTGGACTATTTGCATGCTCCCCTAAAACCTGGGAGCTGGGGAACCCCTTCATCAGATCATATCTGCCTCACTGAGTGTCCTTCAGTCCAAGGATTTTCTGTGTGACTCAGGTTTGCCTGACTACAGAGCCTGTGCCCAAAACCACTGGGCCACACAGCCTCTGGCCTTGTCAGCAGTTAGAGGTTCCTGTGATGAGAGCAGTGTACATCAGCCAAGCTGGCAGGTCCAGGTGCCACAGTAGAAAGTCACAGGAGGGCTCAACCCAGCTTCATGAGGAGGCAATCAGGGTTGTCAGAAAAACTTCAGAGGCTGGATGATTATATATAACGGAATCCATTCATCCATCCATTCACTCATTCCTAAAAAAGAGGCATTATAAATATGGTAAAAGCAAAGGTTCTAGAATCAGACAGAACTGGGTTTAAGTCTTGGCTCTGCCACTAAAAAACCTACGTAACCTTGGGCAAGTTGCTTGACCTCCTGCCCCCAACTCTCACTCAACTGTAAATTTGAGAACAGCTATATCCCTATTTCAAAGGTTGTGGTAAAGATTAAATGGGATAATGTGTATAATGCAGTCAGTCATTTAATCCTCATAAAAGTCTGGCAGGATAGATGTTGTTATTCTCGTCATACAGGTGAAGAAACTGAGGCACTGGGAAGTGAAGGAAATTTTCCAAGTTTGCTCAGCTTGCCCTGGCAGAGAGAGTGGGCCAGAGCATACAATTCTGCCTGCCTAGTCAGCCTGTGTTACTTGTCAGTGCGTGTGGGGGGTCCTGCCATCTGGGTGCCCACCCTTGCGGAGTCAGGCATCAAAGTAGCCCAGAAAAATCATACTCGGGGCCCTCAGAATCTACTTTCTTCCCAGGAGGCTTTGTAGTTCCAAAAATGAACTTGTTTCTGCCCCACCTCCTGCCGGCAACATGCACATCAATAACGACAGCCTTGCTCTCATCTGTGATGGGCAGAAGGTGCCACCTCCCAGGCTTAAGCTCTCTCCTCCTTCAAGAAACGACCTGTGCAGCTCTCAACAGCCCGGGAAGGCTACTGTCACAGGCCTGTGTACCGGAGAGGCTAGTGCTCAGAGCAGGTGCCATCCCTCTCTCCGCCTCTAGAGACACTATCCCAATGTGAGCTCATTAGCCACTCTCAAGAGGTCCTGGCCCATCTCACCTTCTCTCTGTGTCTCTCTCATCTCAGGACAGGGAATGGGGGGGCTCCTTGTTTTCACAGTTCTCTTGCCCCCTGACCTAGAAGACAAGCTCCCCCACCCCCAGCACTTCTCTGGGAGTAACCATCTCTACATCATGTGCAAAAGGTAGATTTTATGACTCTGACAGATGGCGAGCACTTAAGAATCACCCCAGATAGTTCCCCTGGCAAGAGATTTTGATTTGGAAGAACCAGTGGTAAGGGCTAAGAAGCTACAATTTTAACTGTGGGGACTCCTGACGCCAGCCCTGGGGAGCGCACTGCTTTAATGCCCCTCACTCGGGGCCTTGGGACAAGACAACAGCCATTAAAACTCAGTCAGGACCTCCAAGGTGAAGCTGACAAAGCACAGGCTTCGGAGCAGACAAACCTGCTTCACATCCAGCTGAACCACTTTCTAGCTACAGTTTGTGTCTAATGACTTCACATCTGTGAGCCTCGATTAACCTGTCCCTGGTGCCCTCTCCCTCCTGCTTATTTTTGGAATTATTGAGAGGACTAAAAGAGGTATTACACGTCAACTGTAGTGTCCAGAGCATGTGAAATCAGTTTCTACTCAGTCTCTGCTTGCACCATGACCATAGGGACCTCATCCTGTGTCTCTGGCTTAGCATAGGAGGCAACAGATTGAGAATGTCTGGGTATGTCTCTCTCTCCCAAGTGAGCTGTGAGCTCCAGGGGGACCAGGGTCATGATTAAACCCTCTTCTTATTTCCAGGGCCTAGTGCAGAGCCTGGCACACAGCTGGGTCTCTGTGAGTTGTAGGAACTGTCAAAATAAAGAGAGAAGACCTCCAAGGTGTTCTTCCAGCCAGGGGTCCTCAGTCAGTTCATGCCAGAATAACAAAACCTACCAGTGTTTATTGAACAACTAGTTGGTACCAGGCACTTTCCTACAGACTTTACATACATCCCTTCTAATCCTTACAAATTCCCTGAGGCTATGGAGCTATGGATTATCAACCATGATCCCCACATCATTCTTTTTTTTTCCCCCCTTAGGCCAGTGGTCGGCAAACTGCGGCTCGTGAGCCACATGAGGCTCTTTGGCCCCTTGAGTTTTTAGCAAAGGCCAGCTTAGGAGTACCCTAATTAAGTTAATAACAATGTACCTACCTATATAGTTTAAGTTTAAAAAATTTGGCTCTCAAAAGAAATTTCAATCGTTGTACTGTTGATATTTGGCTCTGTTGACTAATGAGTTTGCCGACCACTGCCTTAGGCGATGACTGGGATTTGGAAAGGTAAGGTATCCTGCCCAAGGTCGTGCAGCTAGAGGATGTCAGAGTCAGGACTAGAACCCAAGTCCATCTAACCCCAACGCTTGTGCCCTTCTCACTGCAGCCACATCCTCTGCCTGCAGCTCCTTTCCCGTCCCCAGGACTCATGAAGGTCATGGTGAAAGGCACAACAGAAGCCAAGGCAATCCCCAGGTCCACAGCACGCCTTAATGCCCATCTGATATATACTCATCTAAAATGTTCAGCAGAACAAAACCATAAAGTCATAGCCTTATTTAGTGTTTCTCCTAGTCTAGCTCTGAGGCAGCTCCATAACTCTTGGCCAAGAATATTATTTCAAATAACTCACGCGGACAGCTGTGTAACCAAGAGGAGAGATAGATGGGTCCCGGAATGCCCCTTTGCTGTAGATCACAACCCCCCCACTCCCACACCCTCCCCCAAGCTGCCCAGACAGAAAGGGTCAATGATTAATTATGCTAAGATAAACAGAGTTAATTTTCTTCCTGGATAAAACTAATTACAACTGTGTTTGTTTTGGTAGGACACGGAATTACTGTCCCCAGTGACAAATCTTCCTAATTGAAAAGAGTGTTTATTTTAAAGGGGTGGGGGCTGGGGTCACTAAACAACAGTTAGCTAGTGTTTTCCCCATTTTTCATTTGCAGAGGGACAGTGATTAGGTGTTGGCCTCAAAGGAACGTGCAAAATCTTTCTCCGGGCCCCCTCCCTGGGGCCTATTGGAGGGCCTCCTGGGCAACAGGGTGGGAAGAAGTATTTGGTGATTTGGAAGAGATTTCTAGAATTCATGCCCTGTGGCTGGTTAGCTCCTAGTGGTGGGTGAAATCAGGGTAGCACCCTCTTCGGCAACCCAGTGAGGAGCGAGGAAGAAGTCTTTTAAAGCCCACCGCCCACCACTATCATAAACTGTGGAAGAACATGGGCCTAAATTCAAAGAAATTTTTGTAGCATTACCCTAGGTCAGATTCAGTGCTGAGACACTGGGGAGGAAGAAAGGAGAGAAACAGAGTCCCAGCTCTCAAGGAGTCCATGGCCAAGTGAAGGAGCCACTGGAAGGTGCTGCAGGATGAGGGTGAGGGGAGCATGAGGAAGAAGGGGGGGGGGGGGAGAAGAGCCTTCATGCACAGGGACCAGTGGGAGTGAAGGTGTGCATGTACCTGGTGTGTTTAGAGAGCTGTAAACAACCCGGAATTGAGGCCTGTGACTGCAGATGAGGCTGGAAAGACAGTGGTATTTGGACCACAACAGGTGGTATTAGATTGCTAGAGCTGCCATTAAACAGTACCACAAACTAGGTGGCTAAGACAACAGAAATTGGTTGTCTCCCAATTCTTGAGGCTGGAAGTCCAAAGTCAAGGTGTGGGCAGGGCCATGCTCCCTCCAAAGCCTCTAGGAAAGGATCCTTCCTTGCCTTGTCCAGCTTCTGGCAGCAGCCTCAGGCATTCGCTGGCTCAGGGCAGCCTAACGCCAACCTCTGCCTCCATCTTCACATAACCAGGCCCCTCTGTGTCTATGGTCAAATTTCCCCTTTTTAATAAAATCACCAGTCATATTGGATTAAGGGCCCAGCCTCCTCCAGTATGACCTCACCTTAATTATCTAATTACATTTGAACAACCCCATTCTCAAATAAGGTCACATTCTGAGGTACCAGAGGTTGGGATCTCAACACAGCTCTTGGGGGACACAGCTCAAATCTTAACACAAGTCACAGAGGTCACCTTCAGGAGCATGAAGCTTACCCTGCAGGCAGAGGAGAGACACTGAAGGGCTGTCATTGATGGAGTCATTTTGTTTGTTTAGGTTGTTTTTGTTTCAGAAGAGTTCTCTGGATCCCGTGTGGAGGACGGACTGGTGAGCATGACCGAAGTTTGGAGGACCAGTTAGGTAAAAGTTTTTATAATAATCTGGGTGATACTTGATCTCACACAAAGTTTGACAGGAGCAGAAAAGATGTGTTGGAGACAAGAGAATCTGTGATCAGGGTGGTTAGAGCTCTAAGATTCCATGATATGAAGAACATTGTGATTACGGGATTATAGAGGAGCAAGGGAAAGCAGGAGTCAAGAATGACTTCAGGTTTCTGACTGAGCAACTGAGCTGAAGGAGGAAAAGCCCGTTGACGGGGAAATGAGTCCTTTGGGACAAGTGGCATTTGAGCTATCTGATGAGAGATCCTCAGGAAGCAGGTGAATGTGAGGGTCTAACAGTCAGACACTTCCCTCTGGAGAGGCAGATCTAGAAGCCACGAAGAAAGAGGTGATCATCAAAGCAAGGAAACGGATGGCACCCTGTAAAGCCCACATACAGTGAGAAGAGAAGAAGGTTCACGTCAGAAGCCTGGGGAACCTGGAACATAAGGGGTTAAAAGAGGTAGTCGGGACTAAGCTGAGAAAGCACTGCCACAGAGGTGGGCGGGAAGCCAAGTCTGAGTTCTTGGGCACCACAATCCCACACCGAACTAGCTTCCTGCCACTATGTTGCACACAGCAGAACTAATGTCCCCTACATTAAATTGGCTTGAAGAAGATGCCCATTGTTCTCATAGTGTGTGTCTGTGTGTGTCTGTGTGTGTGCAGGCATGCATGAGTACATGTCTGTGTGTGTCTGTGTGTATCTGTGTGTGATTGTGTGTGTGTAGGCATGCACGTGTGCGTGTCTATGTGTCAGTGTGTGCCTGTGTGTGCATGTGTGTGTGCCTGCATGCATGTGTGCATGTCTGTGTGTGTCTTTGTGTGTGTGCACATGTACTTTCTCCCCCCAGACTCTGCCATCTCTCCTAAGGCATTATGAATCATGTTTTTCTCTGCTTCTCTTGAATCCCTCATAGGTTCCCTGAAAAGAATTTTGCACAAAGCAAGTGCTTATTGCTAAACATGTAAATAAATAAACCACCATCAAACACTTACCTAGGGCCTCTCATGGAGAAGATTCTCCAACACCAACCTAATCCAGGGCCCCAAGTCAAATAGGTCCTTCTGAATGTTGACGGAGGAAAGCAGGAAGAGGGGTGAGGGAAGAGGACCAGCCAGCAGTCAGAAATATGTACCATAAGGAGAGTAAGAGGCTCCACAGGAGCCATGCGCTGTGAGGGGGAAGGAAGAACAGGGGCCTGGGAGTGAGGACACCCAGGTCCTAATCCTCCCCTCACAGCAACTCAGCTTTCTGGGCCCAGTTTGCTCTTCTATCAACTTGGGAATTTAGGCTAAAAATTTTCCAAGATCCCCTGCCTCTGTGAGACTAGAATCCAAAGACAGAGAGGATATAGAGAAGAGATAAGCCCCATTTGACTGCTACAATTACACACAGCAATGCCTATGTTTCCTCGGGTAATCATTCCCCGTGTCTCACTGAGGCACAGGAGCCGAGCAGCGGAGGCCAGGAGAGCTCCCAGGCGGTGCAGAGGCAGCCACGCAGCCTAATTGGGGACACGGTCTCTGCGGCTGGGGCGCCAGGATGTGAATCCTGGTTCAGGCCAAAACATGTCCCACGCAGTTTCAAATTATTTGGGGCTTGGAATTGTTCCAATAATAGCTAAAGACACTGACTCAGGAGGAGGGTCCTTCCTGTAGCTTCTCAAAAAGTATTCTCAGATGTCTGGGTTAGCGGGGAAATGACAGCGTTGTAAACCACAGTGGGCAGGGCTCTGACCGGGGCACGTCCTCCCTGGACTCAGCCTCCTTATCCAAGGTTTCGTCAGTAAGCTGTAAGGTCCCTTTCAACCCTGACACGCTGTAAAATCTCTCATTCTGGGTTCCAGGAGCCCAGGGTGTGGTCTGCACTGCATCACTGCACACCTCATACTTGTGTGGCTGCCATGCTCTGGAACATTCTTAAGGCAGTGGCTTCCAAATAGTAGGTCGCTGCAGCATGCTGGATCATAATTACCTGTGAGATTTTATAAATGTGTATGCCCGGGCCCTCACCAAATCCATGCTACTCCAGATCTCGGAGCTGGGCCTGGTCATCTGTGCTGTTAGACATCTCCCAGGAGATTCTGCAGCCACCAGCGGAACCTGTGGTGCAGCAACCTCACCTACATTTCAGGCGCAGCACCTGCCGCCTGGTGCCCACAGAAGGTACTGCAGGGACCACACAGGCCCAGGAAGCTCATGTGCAGGTGGAATGGGACTCTAGGATTTCTCATCTGGGTAACCAGCCATCAGACAGAGCTGGGCTTCGCTGCTCACTCTGACACCTTCCAGCAATGTAACCAGGGGTGTGCTTAGAAAATCTGGGCAGAAATCCAGTGTCAAATATGTGTTCTTTCCAGGACTAGCAAAAAAGGTTCCCCTTCTTTCTTCTATGAGTGGGGAAAGTGGTTTTGCTAAGTAATGTTTCATCAGGTGGTGATAAAGACAGGGTAATGAGAGAGGAGACCATGAAGATGTGGAGAAAAAAAGAAATGCATATGTTTGGATTTGCTCAGACTTTCTCTTTCATCAGTGGGAGAGAACTTACCGGTATTAGAAGGGTATAATAATAATGGCGAGCCCTCAGGTGGAGCAGACCATGTGCCAGACACAGGTCAAGGGCTTTGTCTGTACTAACACTGTTCTTCACAACAGCCCTATGAAATAGGCACAATTACTGCTTTGGTCTAAATGTCTGTGTCCCCCCAAATTCAGATGTTGAAATATAACCCCCAAAGGTGATTGTGTTAGCAGGTAGGGGAGGGGCTTTAGGAAGTGACAAGGTCATGGGGGTGGACTCCTCATAAATAGGATTAGTGCTCTTATAAAAGACACTGGAGAGGTCCCTACCCTGTCTGCCAGGTGAGGATACAACAAGAAGTCTGTGGTCTGGAAGATAGTACTTACCCAACTATTCTGGCACCCGGATTCCTGTTGTTTATAAGTGTCCTGTGTATGGTGTTTTGTTATAGCAGCCTGAATGGACTAAGACAATTACTATCCCTATTTTACATATAAAGAAACTAAAGCACAAAGAGGTTAAGTGACTCGTCCAAGGCCACGTACCTCTTTGATGCCTCTCACTCAAAGATGGGTCAATGCACACTGATCTAACATTTTACCTGTTTAAAATTAGTTTTCCTATAATGTCCCCTTTCCTCATTTACAGTTAAGCTGTCCTGGTCTCCCTAGGAGATGCACCAACAGGAAATAGCCAGGGGAAATGGGAAAAAAATTAACATAGGCAAAATGTTAGGAAAATACCATGAGTAAGAGCGTGATGTTATGTTAAATGAGTTTTCCCTGGACTGGAGTGATAGACATAAAACTACTACAATCAGTATTTCAGATCTGAAATTTCTACACTCCATATTTAGTCAAGCAACTGTGCCTCAATTTACCTCATCTGTAAAATGGAGGGAATAAAAAAGTAACTATCAGAACAAATGAGGTAATTTATGTACAGCACTCAGCACATTGCCTGTCTCAATATTTGGTAGCTATTATTAGCAGATCACATGTATCTATTTGATTGAGAAAGCTCAATTCATTGGGGCATAAACAAAGATAAATATGTTTTCTCCCTTCACTGCAATTAAACATGCTCTTCCCAGGCTAACTGTCCTGGGCAGATCCCATTGCTTCCCTATCAGTCTCAGTTGTTCAAAGTCCAGTCTAGTCCAGTTCACAACTTCAGTGTCATATGTAATTTTTCATACCCAACTCTTCTCCCTTCAGAGTTTGCCAAACTTGTAACTCAAGTTCCAAGCATGTGAAGGGGTCTTGATCTTGTCTCTCACTACTCTCCCTTCTTCCCCGGGTCTAGTACTTCTCGTGTTGAGGGAAGAAGGGAGACTAGGAGGGACAGCAGAGGTCACATTAAATGAGAGGCTGCTTGTCCCTGGTGGAAAGAAGTCCCCGCTCTCACATGGGCTCAATCCATTTCCCTCTGTTTCTGGTGCCTCTGCCAATGTGTTGACCTCCTAATAGATATTGTAGAACATGGAGTTATGTGTTTTTGGAGGGAGCTGTTCATCTTTCTGCCAGTCCCTTCCATTATTGAGAATAGCACAGAGAGGGATAGCCATGTCTGCCTTTATCCAACAAATAATCTTTGCCCCCAATTCCTTTCAGTCTGGATGTCCTCTTACTTGATTCATGACCATAAAAGCTTCCACCTTCTTTGCCACTTTCTGTGGGGGGTTTTCTGGAGCCCTGAAAAATATGGGGGTCTTCTTTCTGTGTTTCTCAAGGGCTGGAAGGGAGTTGTCGAAGTGGGCACAGAGCAGAGCATTTTTTTTCTTCACAGAACTACTTCAATAGAGCATCTACTCTCCCTTCAGAAGTAAGTGGCTCTGCCAAGCTTTCTGCTATCAGACATCTGTGGTAAGAAGCTAATGCCAGGAGATTTCCACTTTTGCCCAAGATAAAGATACAAGGTTTGGATTTACCCTCCTGTCTAAAACAAACAAAGACAAACAGACAAAATATAAGAAACAACAGTTTTCAAGACACAACAAAGGATAGTGGTCCCTGAGAGACAAGAAACAAATGAGGAAAGCCTTCTGATTGCTCCAGCTTGTTGTCTTGAGAGCGTTTCCAGGCTGGTGCAGGGAAAGAAAATCTGAGCAAAGGACATGAAGCTGAGAGTCAGGGAGTGGAGGGGATGGGGGCACACCAAGTGGGTTGGAGTTCAGAGGATCAAGTAAATAAGAGGAAGAGCTATATGGAGAGAGGACCCCAAAGATATGCAGAGGATCCCTCTCTGATGTTCAGGAGAGTAATGGTTGATAAATTTGTGTGAAGAAACATTGGATTCTGGGAGGGGGGAGGAGGGGATAATTTGAAAAGAGATACTGTTAGAGAATAGTGTCTAACACTAACCTAGAGCTGAAAATATTGCATCTTTTCCCAGCCAGACTGAAAGAAATCCCAGGTCTTACATAGAGTACTCAAGAAGGTTTTGCTGAGTAGTGGGAAGAATTAACCCTAGACTTCTGCATATATGCCAAACAAATAATTAAACAAGACCTCAAAAAATCAAATTGTTTTCAGATAACAATATCTCAGAACAGAATTCAAGAAGATTTATAGGAATATAAAAGATCCACCACTCAACAAGGTAAAAGTCATATTTTCTGGAGTGTAATCAACGATTACCATGCATGTAAGAAAACAACTCCAAGACCGTGTGGATTCCTGCAACAGAGAGGAATTGATAGGACTGCTCCAGCCATGAAGACGGAGGAGAAACAGTCCAGAGATGCAAGATGCTGACGACGCCTTGCCATACTAGTAGTCAGCAGCTGTGCATTGCTGCAGGTTGCCCAGGACCAAACCAGAGAGGGTCGGACCTGCATTACCACCATTTGTCCACCATCCAGAACTGAAATATCACTGCTGACATGTACACATAAGGAACTGTTTGACATTGAAATTGGGACTCAAAAGAACTGTTGGCTCAGAAAGAAACTCACTACAGACTGATTCATTTGCCTCTCAGCATAACCATTATTGCTTGTCTCATTTTCTGTTCTTATATGTGTATTCCTAGTATCACATGATCTCACTCATCTATGGGAAATAATGAACAACATAAACCGATGAACAAAAACAGACCTGGAGACAGGGAAGCATCGATCAGACTGTCAAACCTCAGAGGGAAGGTAGGGGAGGGTGGGAGTAAGGGGGAGAGATCAACCAAAGGACGTGTATGCATGCATATAAGCCTAACCAGTGGTCACAGACAACAGGGGGGTGGGGGCATGCATGGGGAGGGGTTTGGGATGGGAATGGGGGGATGAGGACAAATATGTAATACCTTAATCAATAAAGAAATTTAAAAAAATAAAAAAACATATCTTCAGGTGAGGTTTAAAAAACAATAATCTACACTAATAAAAGAGAAAGATGCAAATAGACTGTACCTTCACGATGCCCACCAGCCAATCAGGAGTGAGTATGCAAATTAACACAACAAAGCTGGCAGGTTAATTTGCATACACAGGCGCCCAGTGGTGGGGTTGGGGGCATGGGTCGCAGGCATTTCCCAGCCACTTCAGGCCTCTGGGAAGCATGGGAAGGCGGAAAGGTGGCTCTGGGCTGGAGCAAAGGCTGTGATGGCAGCCAGGGTAAGGAAGGCCCATTCTGCATGAAACTTCATGCATTGGGCATCTGGCATCTAGTAAAATAAATAAAAAGATTACCATGCATGCAATGAAGCAGGAAAACACAGTCCCTAATAAGGAAAGTAATTAATCTATCAAAACAGTCTAAGAACTGAGACTGATTTTAAAATTAGCAGACCAGGATGTCAAAATAATTTTATAACTATAGTCTATGTATTCAAAAAGTTAAGTAGAGACATGAAAGATATCCAAAAGACTCAATAGAACTTCTAGAGAACAAGAATGTCTTAGATGAAAAAAATACTCTGGATAGGATTAAGGGTAGATTAAACATGGAAGAAGAAAAAAATAGTTAACTGATACAGCAATGAAAAAAACAATAAGAGCAAATTAAACATAAAGTAAGAAGAAATAAAGTAAAGTTCAGTGTGGAAATCAGTGAAATAGAAAATAGTAAAACAGTAGAAAAAAATCAATGAAATCAAAGCTGGTTCTTTGAGATCAATAAAATTAATCACTCTCTTGGCCAGCTTGATCAAGAAAAAAGAAAAAAAACAAATATAAAATCAGGAATAAGTTCTGGCCACTTTGATTCAGTGGATAGAGTGTCAGACCACAGCCTGAAGAGTCCCGGGTTCGATTCCAGTCAAGGACATGTACCTCAGGTGCAGGCCTGATCCATAGCCTTGGTCAGGGCCCAAGCAGGAGGCAACCCATCAATGTGTCTCTTTCACATCGATGTTTCTCTCTCTGTGTCTCTCCCCCTCCCTCCACTCTCTAATAATCAATGAAAAAAATATCCTCAGGTAGGGATTAACAAAAATAAATAAATAAATAAAATCAGGAATGAAAGAAATGATATCACCACAGATTCCATAGATACTTTAAAAATAATAAGGGAATAAGTAACTGTACACCTATAAATTTGACAACTCAGATGAAATGAACCAATTCCTTTTATGATACAAAGTAACAAAGTTTAGTTAAAAAGAAATAGATAACCTAATGGCTCTAGGTCTATTAAAAAAATTGACATTGTAGTTTTAAAACTTTCCACAGGAAAACCTATAGGCCAGATGGCTTCACTAGTGAATGCTTCAGAACATTTAGAAAAGAAACAATATTAATTCTAAACAAATTTTTCCAGAAAATCAAAGAGGAGGAAATCCAACTCATTATTTAATGTCAGCAAAACCATGATACGGACACCAGATAATGACATTACTAGAAAAGTAAAGTATAAACCAACATCTTTCAAAAACACAGCTGCAAAATTCTAAATGAAGTTTTAACAGATCAAATCCAACAACATATTTAAGAGATAATACATCATGGTCAAGTGGAATTTCTCCAAAGAACTCAGGGCAGGTGCATCTACATTAAAAAACCAATGCAGATCTGTTGCACAACAATGTGAACATACTTAAAATATTTCAAATGATAAATTTTATGTTATGTGTTTTTTGCCATAATTTAAAAAATTTTTAAATTAATGCAATTCACCATATTAACAAATCAAAAGATAAGGACCACATGATCATCTTAATAGATGCTGAAAAACTTTAACAAAATCCAACATTCTTATAAAATCCAATCAATCCAGATAAAGACTCTCCACAGACTAGAAATAGAAGGGAACTTCCTCAATCTGAAAAGTAGCATCTATAAAAATAATCTATAACTAACAGATTATTTAACAATAAGAATTTAAAAATTGTCCCTCTAATATCAGAAACAAGAAAATAAGTCTATTCTCACCATTTTTTTCAACATTGTACTATATGTTTAAATTAATTCAATCATTAAAGAAAAAGAATAAAAGGGATCCAAATTGAAAATAAGTAAAATTGTTCTTAATCCCAGACAATATGAGTGTCTATATATAAAATCTAATGGGATGTGCAAAAAAATAACTAGAATTAATAAGTACATTTACCAAGATTGCAGAACATAGATCAATATACAAAAATAAAATATATTTCTATGGGTTACCAACACATATTACAAAATAAAAATTTTCAGAAACATTTACAAAAGTATCAAAAATACTAAATAATTCAGGATAAATCTGACAAAGGATACAATAAAACATACTGAAAACTACAAAGCATCACTGAGAGAATGTAAAGACAATCCAAATAAATGGAGATTTACCATATTCATGGATCAGAAAATGGATTCATGCAATCCCAATCAAAATCAAGAAGACTTTTTTTTTCATTAATTGATGAGCTGATTCTAAGATTCATCTGGAAATGCAAAGAACCTAGATAACCAAAAGAACTTTTAAAAAGTAGTGTTGGACCCTGGCCTGTGTGGCTTAGTTAGTTGATTGTCATCCTGTGCATCCAGAGGTCAACAGTTTGATACCCAGGTTGTGGGTTCGATCCCTAGTTGGGGTGAGTGTAGGAGGCAAATGATCTATGTTTCTCTCTTTCTCACTCTCTCTATATCTCCCTCCCTCTTTCTCTCTCTAAAAAAAAATAGTGTTGATGAGATAATTCTACCTGATTTCAAGACTTATTACAATGCTACAATAATCAAAAGTGTAGCATTGGAATGAAATAGACAAATAGGGCAAAGGACTTAAATAGACACTTTTCGAAAGAGGACATGCAGAAGACCAGGAGACATGTGAAAACATGCTCAAAGTCACTAATCATCCAAGAGATGCAAATCAAAACAACAATGAGGTACCACCTCACACCTGTCAGAATGGCTATCATCAACAAATCAACAAATGACAAGTGCTGGAGAGGATGCAGAGAGAAAGGAACCCTCCTGCACTGCTGGTGAGAATGCAGACTTGTGTAGCCACTGTGGAGAACAGTATGGTGTTTCCTCAAAAAAATTAAAAATGGACTTCCATTGGACCCAGTAATCCCACTCCTAGAAATATATCCCAAGCAAACAGAAACCCCTATCAGAAAGGACATATGCACCTCTATGTTCATAGCAGCACAATTTACAATAGCTAAGATTTGGAAACAGCCTAAGTGCCCATCAGCAGATGAGTGGATTAGAAGACTGTGGTACATCTACACAATGGAATACTATGCTGCTGTAAAAAAAGAAGGAATTCTTACCATTTGGAACAGCATGGATGGAACTGGAGAGCATTATGCTAAGCAAAATAAGCCAGTCAGAGAAAGATAAATATCACATGATCTCACTCATTTGTGGAATATAATGAACAACATAAACTGATGAACCAAGATAGAACCAGAGTTATAGAAGCATCAAAGAAACTGTCCAACCTATGAGGGAAGGAGGGGGGTGAGGGGATAAGAGCTCAACCAAAGGATTTATATGCATGCATATGAGCATTACCAATGGATACAGATGGGGGTGGTTGAGGGAGTGAGGGCATGTGCTGGGGGGTGAGGGTGGGTGAGGAGAGGTCAAGGGGGAAAAAAGGAGACATATGTAATACTTTAAACGATAAAGAATTTAAATTAAGAAAAAAGAAAATAGACAAATAGATCAATAGATCAGAATATAGAGTCCAGAAATAAATCCACACATACATGGACAACTGGTTTTGACAAAGATAGAAAGGCAATTTGGTGGAGAAAGAAGAATCTTTTCAACAAATGCTGCTGGAACAATTGGATATGCATAAGCCAAAAAAAAAGAGGGGGTTCAATCCAAAACTCACATCATATACAAAAGTTTAACAAATACACTATAGACTTAAATGTAGATCATAAAATTATAATATTTTATAAGAAATTATTGAAGAAAATCTTTGTAACATGAGGATAAAGTTTTTTAGATTCAATATCAAAATATAATCCATAGAAGAAAATTTTGTTAAGTTAGATCTTTTAAAAATTTAGAACTTCTGCACCTCAAAAGATGCTCTTAAGGAGATGAAAAGACGAGCTACAGACTAGGTGAAAATATTTATGGAACATACATATGAAAAGGACTTTACCTAAAATCTATAAAGAACTTTCAAAACTCAATAAAAAGAAAACAAGCAATAAAAAATGGACAAAATATTTGAAAATATTTCACCAAAGAAGCTATTTGGATAGCAAATAAACACATGAAAAGGTGATCGTCCTCATTAGTAATTTTAATACCACAATATCATACCACTACACATGAAAATGGCTATAAAGACTGATCATGCCAAGTGTTAGCAAGGATGTGGAGGAACTGGAACTCTTTTACACTGCTGGTGGGAATGTAAAATGGTAGGACCACTTCAGAAAACAGTTTCACATTTTCTTAAAATGCACAGCGACCATATGATGTAACCATTCCACTGAAGACATATGAAAGCATGTCTATAAAAGACTTGTACATGAGTAAACATAGCAGCTTTATTTGTCATAGCCCCAAACTGGAAACAACCCAAAATTCCACTGATTGATGAGAGGATAAATAAATTGTATATACATACAATGGAATGCTGCTCAGCAACAAAAAGAATGAGCTAGTGATACACACTGCAACACAGATGAATCTCAAAATATTTATGCTGAGTGAAAGAAGCCAGACAAATAAAGAGGATGTCTTGTATGATTCCACTTACACAAAACTCCAGCAAATGCAAGCTAATTCTATAGTAACAGACATCAGATCAATGGTTGCCTGGGGAGACGAGGTGTGGGATGAGATGAGGGGAGTAATTTACAAAGGAGCAAACTTTTACAAAGGAAAACTGGGGATGATGGATCTATTCACTATCTTCATTGTGGTGATGGTTTCATGAATATATACATATGCCAACACTTATGAAATGCTACAATTTAAATATGTGCAGTAGATCAATTATTCTTCAATAAAGCTATTTTTTAAATATATTTTTATTGGTTTCAGAGAGGAAGGGAGAGGGAGAGAGAGATAGAAATACCAATGATGAGAGAGAATCATTGATTGGCTGCCTCCTGCATGCCCCCTACTGGGGATTGAGCTCACAACCCTGGGTCTGTGCCCTTGACCGGAATAGACCCTGGGACCCTTTGGTCCTCAGGCCAATGCTCTATCCACTGAGCCAAACCAGCTAGGGCTAAAGCTATTTTTTTAAAGAAGCAAACATCAACCTCTGGTTCATGTGTGCCCTCAAATTCTAGTGGTCCTGGGTCAAGCTGCTCTTAGAACTTTCTCTCCAGTTCTACTATGCTCTATAGCAGGCCTGGGATGGGCCTGCAGATTCAGCACCTCAGCAAGCATCTAACCAACGAGTGAACTGCCAGCCTCCTCTTCCCGTGGACACTCCCAATCTCTAGGGGTCTCTCCCTTGGAACCTCCTCTCTCACTCAGATTAAGTTAGGGGAGAAGTCAAGTCGAGGGAGTATCCTTTCTATGAACATTGCACTTCCCACTATAATTATAACAAATTTCCCTCTCTCTCCTAATATATCTTCTTGTGCTGACTTGGGGGTGGGGTGCTTCGAAGCTGCAGTGAAGATTGGCTTTGGCTGGGATGTTTATTTACCTGGGAAGGAAGTATCTGATCCCAATTGTTAGCAGCTGCAGGGCAATCACTTACTCAGATAGAAAAGTCCAGCAGAGAAGCTGGATGGGGGAGCCTTGCTGTTGGCCCAGACCATAGGGGTGGGGAAGAGGCTTATAAATGGGGAGTGGGTAGATGCAGCCCTGGGCCCAGAAAGCTTCAGGCTGCATATTGAGCTAAATCAACAAGTTTTTAATGACATCTCTCTTGGGGGGATTAAGACTTGGGTCAGCCAGATCTTGAAGTCAGCAGAGTTTTGTCTCAGGCACTTCCCCCACATTCTTCCTCCCTCTTTCACTCCTCCTTTCAGCATTTTAGCATTTCTGAGTAGGGAGAACAGACACCCCTTGTGCCTCATGTTTTCCCACTATGTATTTTTTTTTTAATGCACAATTGTTTAGAATTGACCAAAAACAAGCCATGTCAAGTCAAGTAGGTTTTAATGATGCCTGCTGTCTGTTGAGTTCTGTTCTTGATGTTCTGAGAGAAGGAGAATGAGAGGGAAATCCTTGTAAGGATTCCATAGGAGAGTCTAGCTTTTACTCTCCATGCCCACTGACTGACCTCTCGCTTCTCATCTGACTTGAAATTCTCTGCCTCTTCTTTGAGGCTCTTGAACAGGCCGTGCAAGGGTATCTGAGACCCTGGCTCCCAGGCAAGCTGGGGTTAATGTGCATGCAGACCTGCCAGGAGCATTCTCTGAGCTCCCAATTTTGCCCAAATGGACTACATCAATCACTACTGAAACTTCAATCTGAGAATGTGAGAATAAGAGCTTGGTTATTTATGGCAACCTCCTGAGCACTTCCCTCCGCCAACTGGGTTCCCCAGGAGGGAAGATGATCATTAAACTACCCACCTCTTTATAAACAAGATCCCATTCTTTGGTGGATATGAATGGCAAGAAAGGGGAGCACTTGGCCTGCAGACTGAAGGCTCCCAGGTTTGATTTCGGTCAAGGGCACGTACCTAGGTTGCAGGGTCCTCCTCGGTCCAGGCCCTGGTCAGGGCTCATGCAGGAAGCAACCAATCAATGTGTTTCTCTCACATCAATATCTCTCTATATCTTTGGCTCTCTCTAAAAAATCAATGAAAAAATATCCTCGGGAGAAGATTAGAAAAAAGGGGGGCGGGGAGGGGCGAGCTAAGGGAAGGAGGGAGGCATAGAGAGGGGAATCCAGGGTGCCCATAAGTTTACATTGAGCCTTATAGCTAGAAGGAAAGTCACCTTTGCCCACTGCTTAACAAAGACCCTAAGGGTCCAAGAGGGAATGTGTCCAAGGCTATGCAGAAAGAGGGGCAGGACTAAAACTAGAATTCCAGTGGCCCATCTCTTAGTCAAGGCTCATTTTCTGAAGTCATTTTCATTTTCAAAGGAAATTTCTGAGTCACCGAAGAGATATCTCGGAATCCTGCCCGAAAACTTCTTGCAAACTTCTTTCTCCTCTCTTGTGATCAGAATGAAATTTTCACTTTCTGAAAGGGCTTACCTCAGAATTTTCTTCTGAGTAGAAGAAGGAGGGGTCACTTCTCAGAATGTAGGTAAAGATAGAGCAGGAGAAACCCTCACAACAACCTCTGTGAGGTCAATTTCATTACCTCCATGTTGTAGATGAGCAAACAAAGGACCATAGAATTGGAGCATTTTTGCCTTAGTCAGTATTTGAATCCATAATTGATTCAACCCGAATGGTTTAAGAAATAAAAGAGAATATAGAAAGAGGTCAAAATGGTATCTTTATAGGTTAGACTTAGAGACAAATGTGTCTTGTGACAGATACTATTCAGCAAACCTGCTTTTTTTACTCTTCTTTCTGTCCATCAACTGGATGACATTTTCCAGCATTGTTCACTGTTAGGTGTTGTCATGTGACTTAGTTCTAGACAATGGATTGTGAGCAAAAATATTGTAAGCCACTCCTCCCATGTGTAATTTTCTATTACTCTTCTTTTTCTTCATCTGCTGGTTGGATGCCTCAAGAAGTCCCTAGGATGGGATTTTTTAACTTCAGCACTATAGGCATTTGGGGTCAGATAATCCTTTGTTGCAGGGGCTGTCCTATGCATTTTGGAATATTTAGAAGCATCTCTGACCTGTACCCACTGGATGCCAATAGCATCCCCATTTGCCAATGTGAAAACTAAAATGTCCACAGTCACTTTCAAATGTTCCGGGGGGAGGGGATTGCAATATCATGGTTGAGAAAAACTGATCTAGAAGATGGGAAAGCCACACAGAAGGAACTTGGATCCTTCCCACACTTGTTAGTATCATGACCAAGAAACTAAGCTTTACTACACAATGCCACTGGAATATGGGAGCTGTTGGTTCAAAAGTTAGCTTATCCTTACTTGTGCAGTACTATTAAATGATCCCCATAAATAGATAGACTTGTGCAACCAGGCAGAGCATACTAGACCAGGGACCACCCCAAGCTACAAGGGCCCAAGGCACCAACAAAGAGTCACTTCCTGTGGGCAGATGCCTTCCAAGATAAGGAAAATAATAGTGCTGAGCTCTACATGCCCAGAACTTCTGCCCAGATTCACCAATCAGATAAGTCACTTCTTATCTACAGTGATAGAGAAATCTGGAATGTGCTTGGTGGGAAAGCTTTCTTCTCGGAAACCCCCTAAGCATGAAACCAGGAGGTTCTTCTCTGGGGAACTCCAGAGCCCACTGTCTTGTCCCAACACCAGAAAATCTTCTCAGTAGATAAAATGCCCTGTATTCTGCTCAGAACAAAACATGGCCTGTGTTCTCATTTTCTCACTAAATATTTTCTCTTATTTTGTTACAGACATCCAGACTTAGGCTTTTGCCAACGTCAAGGATTGGTCTGTGACCAGACTGGGGCCTTGCTTTATGACCATGGTCTAGGTTCAGCCCATCAAGAACAGGAACAGGTCTGTGACAGAAAGAGACAATGGGCCATAGTTGGGCAAAACTCACAGCTTTGTCCTAAATTAACTGGTGAGTTTTGTTCAGAGCTCCCATCGTGCAATCTATTTTTTTCTTTATTATCCTTTATATTTCCATTTACTAAATAGGCCAGTGATAAGCTAACTGCTTCCCATAAAGCTGTCAAAGGAATGAAATGAGTGACCTCAGTCCAGGAAAGGGAAAGGGAAATAACTGGCTGGAAGTCAGAAAACATGGGTCGGTGTCCAGATCTGATCTGTCACTAACTGATTGTTCCAAACTGGACTAATCACTTTCCTTCTCCAGACCCCCATCTGAGGTTTTCTCAGCATAAAGTGAGGACACTGGGTTGGGAATCTCTCTTAATTTGAACATTAACTGCACTGGGCAGCATTAAATGGAGATCCTGGTTAGGTGTCTTCTGCTAGTGGTGACCATGTGCTACTGCTTTGCCCTCCCTCGTCTCTCACCATGCCCAGCGCCAGCCTTGGGTGTTGTAAGAGTCAACAAAAGTTGCAATAGCTCCCAATGGGTCTTTGGTAGCCCAGGCTCTCCGAAAGAATTAGATTCTTTCTCAGGCCCCTTCAGGCTATGATATCCTAGAATTCTAAGATTCTAGCAATCTAATATTCCAGATTCTAGTCTAAATATTTGGGAGCCTAAAATTCTAGGAACTTGAGAGTGTTACATTCTAAAGCCATAAGAGTGTAGAATTCTAAGTATAACTTGAATTTCTGCAGGAAATAAATGAGGTTACATATAGTAATAACTCAAATTTGCACTAGTTCCTGCCCCATGTGCCCTGAATTCCTAACAGGTATCTCACATGTCTCCATGAATACATCTGGTCAGTTGGAAGGTCGTATCTTCTGGCTTCTCACTGGGCAATTCAGTAAATGGGAATATAAAGGATGGTGAAGAAAGGAAATGGATTGCCCTTCCTCACTTTCCTGCCAGGTCTACCTTCCTAGTACTGAGCATCACTAGGTCAACCCCAGCCCACTCACATACATCGCTTAGCGAGGTCAACTTTGTCTAAACCTCAGTAATAGACAGAGGCCTAAATTTAAGCTGAGCTCCTTACTTCTTAATATGCTTATCATTCAATATTTTAAACATATTTTTATGATTTCAGAGAGGAAAGGAGAGAGAGATAGAAACATCAATGATGAGAGAGAATCATTGATTGGCTGCCTCCTGCATGTCCCACATTGAGGATCCAGCCCACAACCCAGGCATGTGCCCTGACTGGGAATCGAACCATGACGTTCTGGTTCATAGGTCGACGCTCAACCACTGAGCCATGCCAGCCGGGCTCATTCAATATTTTAGTATTCCATATTTCTAAGTTTCAGAATCCCACGTTTCTCACAATTTACAGCTTGAGTATTCTTAGGTTTTAATAGACTAGGTGTTTTTTTTAAAAAAAATTAGATTTGGAATACTATGATTCTAAGATAGTGGGAGATGCTAGAGTATACCCTGACCTCTGGGATAAAGAAAGGCAGGGAGGCCTTAGCCAGTTCTGAGCGAGGCTGCCAGAGGGAGCAACAGGCCTCAGGTGTGAGCACAGCCAGATGGAAAGAGTGCTGTAAACCAGGATGGGAGGAAGAACATTCAAGCTTCTACATAGAACGCTCAGAGTGCTCACAGCCAAGCAGGCTTCCCAGGCCCTTGGCAGGCAGCAAGAACCAACTTAACAGCCTCCAATCCAATGTGTTATTTATTTTACAAGTAACTATAAATAGCAAAATAAAACTGAGAGCTGATGTCTGTGAGCAGGCCCCAGAGTCATTAAAGCTGCCTGCGGCTGCACACTTGGGAAGTTCTCCTACCAGGGATGAGGGTGGACCCCTGGGCTCCCGCAGGCCTGGTCCTAACCCCACATCTTCCAGGATTTGGAGTTGGGAGGTTTGATCCTTCCCAACTTGGCCGCAGACCCCTCTGGCCGTGGTGAGTGGTGGGAAGGCGGGTAGACTGTGGAGCAGTGGAAGTGATTTAGGCATGTGTCAGGAAACTGGGCCTGGCCTGAATCTCAGATTTCATAAGAAGCCCAGGGGCTGGCAGAAATTCTTAGCCCAACACATCCCAGAGCCAGGAGCACCATCAGCAGCCAGAAGGAGTGAAGTCCCAGCTTGAAGAAAATTGAGGGCAGAAAGAAAGTTTTCTCTGCTGTGGCAGGGCTGGGCCTCCAACAGAAAGGACCCCAGTATTTTGCCTGGTGCTATGGAGAAGTTTCGACAAATACTTTTATCAACAAATCTGCTGGTTTTACTAAACACCTTCTATGTGCTAGTCAGCATAGGGGACAGGATGTTCTTTAATTCTTTTTTTTTTAAATATATTTTTATTTAATTCAGACAGAGAAAGGGAGAGGGATATAGAAACATCAATGATGAGAGAGAATCATGGATCACTGCCTCCTGCACGCCCCACACTGGGGATAGAGCCTGCAACCGGGTATGTGCCCTGACAGGGATTTGAACCGTGACCTCCTGGTTTATCCGTCAACGTTCAACCACTGAGTCATGCTGGCTGGGCCATTCATTCATTCTTGAAGTCCTCACACAGGCGAGTGCCCCCAAGCTTAAGCCCCAGACCTGACCCCAAGTCCCTTTCCAATCTCACATCTGGCCCTCTTCGTTGTGAACCCCACTGTTTCCCCCAGTACCCCACATGGCAGCAGCACATCAATCTGCTGTCCCTGTTCCCCCAGCGGGAATGTCCTCTCCCCCTTCTGGTGCTCACTCAGCCTTAGGACCAGCTCAGATGTCTCCCCTTCTTCTCCAGATGCTGCTCTAACTCCTCACACACTCAGGTTGCATTTCTCCCAGGGTCTTAAAGCACAGTCTTCCAATGTCCCATTTAAATATCAGTCTGCCCATTCGGCGGTACCTTTTCTCATCTCTGTATCTCAGCTCCTAGCACAAAACCTGGAACAGTATTTTATTGCAGACATGAAAAGTGGGAAGTGTGGTCAAAGCACGTCTGAATAAAACAGAAGAATCTGGGCGTGTTCAATGAAAGTAAAGTGGCATCTAGATGGACAGCAGGAGCAAGGCGGGAGTGGTGCCAGGCTTCAAACCCTGCGCGATGGCTGCGCTTTGAAGGCTGGTTCCTCTCTGTGCTAAGGGAATGATCATGAGCAGGTCATTTAACCTCCTTGTCCTCCTTTATAAAATGGGGTTGGTTATGAGGATTAACTGAGTTAATACATGTAAACTACTTAGGATAGTACCTGGCACATCATAAACATTAAAAAAATTACACTTTTGTAGTAGTAATAGTAACATTAGGAAGAGCAGTGGCAGTAACATCGTTGTGTAGGTTATGAGGAAAACATAAGGACTTGCTAGCCAGGATGAAACAGGCAGTATGGGTTGGCTTCTGGTGGAAGTTGAAGCTTTCCCACCCCCACTATGTGACCCCTGTGAGCTGTATGGACAAAGGTCAAGTGCACTTCAGGGCCCCAGAGCCAGGGCAGGGCTCTGTGCTGCAGAAGCACTCAGATTGTTGGTCATGTGACACAATCTGTTTGGGACTTATTTCCTTGTCAGTCCCAGTCCTAAAATCCTGAGATTCTCTCCCTCTCTCTCTCTCTCTCTCTCTCTCTCTCTCTCTCTCACCTTGAGCAGAAATGCCTTCTTTTCCTTAGCTTTCCTCTTTCCTTTTCTTCGCTTTGTCTTTTACTTAGTTCTCTACCTCTTCCTTCTACCTTAAACAGATGACTAACAGTATAGTGTACTACAAAGAACCCCAGATAGGAAATCAGAAGGCCTGAGTTCCAGCCCCAGGCCTCCCCATAACTTCTGGTGAATCCTGGACAACTCCCTCCTCCTCCCTGAACCTAAGGCCTTCTTCTCAACAGTGAAACTCTCGAGCTGAATGTTGTTCTAAAGTCCTTTCACTCTGAATGCCTCAATGTGTCTGTGACAATGTTCTCTTGAATGAGACTCCTCCCTACCGACAGGAATCACACAGAAGACTTGGCTTCATCCATCATTCAGTCAATATTCATTGAATATATAATATGTCAGGCACTATACTAGATGCCAGGATGTCTGAGACAGACAAAGTCCCTGCCCTCAATGAGCTCACATTTGAGAGGCTCTGCAGTGGTCGGCAAACTCATTAGTCAACAGAGCCAAATATCAACAGCACAACGATTGAAATTTCTTTTGAGAGCCAAATTTTTTAAACTTCAACTTCTTCTAACGCCAATTCTTCAAAATACACTCGCCTAGGCCGTGGTATTTTGTGGAAGAGCCACACTCAAGGGGCCAAAAGAGCTGCATGTGGCTCGCGAGCCGCAGTTTGCCGACCATGGGTCTAGAGGAAGATCAGATGATAAGTTCATTACTTCACAACCGCAGGCCTCTGAAGAGAGGAGTATTGATGTAGAATTCTCTGTACTGAATGCAGTATGCTAGCCAGACAATGTGTCAGACCTCTTGGTCATTTCGGTTGAGTCACAATAATGAAGTATTGTCACTTCCATTTTATTTTATTTTATTTTTAAAATCTTTATTGTTGAAAGTATTACATATGTCCCTTCCCCCCCCCCCATTACCCCTTCTAGCCTGCTCCTGCCACCCCCAGCCCCCACTCACTGCCCCAGGCCTTCCTATTGTCTGTATCCATGGGTTATGCATATATGCATACAAATTCTTTGTTTGATCTCTTCCCACCCACCCTGTCACTTCCATTTAAAAAGAGAGGCACACAGTCTGAGACACTCCATAGCTTAGTCAATGTCACCCAGCAGGATGTGAAGGTGATGAGTCCAGTGCCATGCCCGTGTTCTCTCCACGTGAGCATGCTACTCGGTCCATTTGCTTCTGAATTGTGAGGCCTGGGTACAACAGGAGAGTGAACTCCAGAGCCCACTCCCTAGGAAAGGCACCAAGGCAGTGCCTCCAGTCTGGCTAAAGCTTCTTGGGGCATCTCTGCTTCAGACCACTGCAGCTCACTCCCTGTGTCCCACTGTCTCAGCACAGAGAGCTGGGAGATTTGTAGCTGCATTCTGCCCTCCTGGCCCATAACCCTATAAAATACCAAGCAGCCTCTAAGGTAGAAAAAAAGGGGGACAGAACTGAAAAAATAAACACTGATGAAGATTAAAAATGACTAGTGAGTCTTGGGAATTCACGTCTCATAAAGTAAGATGGCCAAGAAGGCCAGACTGGGAGCAGACAGCCCTGACGCCTCTGCCTTGTGGATAATTTATCCCAGAAAGTAGAGGCCTCTGTTTGAGACCCACAAAGGCCACGGTGGTTCTCTGGGTCCTCCCAGCCCGCTGTCTGAGCAGCCTGGCCTGTCAGGCTGACTCAGAAGCTTTGTTTTCCCAGACCAAACCCATACATTTGATACTCCTTCATTCCTTTTCACATCTCTGATCTCCTCTGAGGTTCATCTTACACTCCCCATGAGGCCGACAAGATGGGGACCCTCATCCCCATTGGTCAGAGGAGAAAATTAAAGCTGACAGAGAATGACTCATCCAGGATATCCCAGGGAGTCAGGACTTAGAGCTGAGCCCTTCTTGGTTGATGTGACAGCCCACATTAGCTACACATTTTCTTTCCTTCTCATCCTTTTCCCTGAACTCCTAACCTACTCACAAATGAACTATGTTCAGCCAATTAATTAATTCTGCTAACCTCTACTGAGCAACAGTATTACTAAGAACTGCTGCACAGAAGATGAATAAGAGTAAAGAAGATGCTAATTAACAAATTAACACTTTATTTTTATTTTTTTTATTGATTTCAGAGAGGAAAGGAGAGGGAAGGAGAGATAGAAACATCAATGATGCAAGAGAATTATTGATTGGCTACCTCCTGCATGCTCCCTACTGGGGATTGAGATCTCAACCCAGGCTTGTGCCCTTGACCAGAATGGAACCTGGGATCATTTAGTCCACAGGCTAACACTCTATCCACTGAGCAAAACCAGCTAGGGCAAAATTAACACTTTTTTTAATATGTGGTGGTGGTGATGAAAAAGATGGTGTTAATGGAGGTTTTTCTCCAATATAATAATCAGAAGAACTAAAAAAAATAATAATAATAAATAAATAAATAAAGTTTTGCAGAGAATCTGGGAAGAGGAGATCAATCTCGGGGTGAAGCACAAGAGAACCTGTCGACTTGCTAGGTTCTTCCAAAGCAATTCCCTGGAAGAGTTTTGTACTGGATGACTTCCCATCAAAAGAGTTTATGGGTAAGAACATGTTTTAAGATTAAGAAGTGGCTGACAGTCACCTGGAATTTTATGATGTCTTAGCTCATATTCTTGCTGACTGTACGATGGGCTCTCAAACCTCATGCTGTCCCCCAGCTGCTACAGAGGTAAAGCCTCAGTCTCAGGTTTTGAAATCTGATTAACCTGGTTTTTTATTCCAACAAGTTGTATGCCTTTGAGTTAGTTTCTCAGCCTTTCTGAACTTGTTTATCAGCTCTTAAATGGAGATAGCAATATCTATCTCAAAGTTTTGCCTTGAAAAACATTTTTAAATGGAAAGAAAATCTTAAAACTTAACTATGTTAGTTCAGACTTCATGGGAGGCCCCAAGATAATCGATAACACATCCCCAAGTAAAACGCAAGACCACCAGGCAAGGGCTGAGAAAGGTGGTGTTGAAAACCGCTTTTGTGGTTCTTTGGTGACCACCCACCTCTGGAATATGAAAGAGGTAGGAGAGGCCAAGAACAGAGCCAAGATTAGATAGGGGATTTCTGGAAAGAGCTGTAAGTACATGTACATCTTTGTCCACTCCCTCACTTAACTCAAGCCCAAGAAAAGTGATCTTAATGGGATAGTTGGAGATCTTGGTGTTTTTCCTATATTTGGGGAATACACTGGTCTGGAATCTGGCTCACACTGCTAAATCTAAAGGCAGGAGACTGGCTGACCAGCTATTCTAACAGCAGAGTAAAAGTAAGTTACTGCACTGGAGTAACCACATCCTCAGAGTTTATCAAGCAGAGGACACAGAAGTGTTTTCTCTGAATCCGATCTGGGCCACATAAGAGGGAGATGGTAGCTCATCCTAGATCCTGTCAGAAGGCCATGTGGCCAGAAGAAAGAGCTCAGCAGAGAGAGGCTGGTGGTGCTATCAGATGCCTTGAGGCTAGGGAGAAGACAGAAGCAGTCAGTTGGAGTAGAAATGTATTTACCCACATCAAGGGATCACCTGTATGGGGAGGAGGATGGATTTCCTCCAAAGAACCCACAAAAACACCCCCTGAGAGAACAATCAAGGTTACATGCCTGCCAAGCTCAGAGAGTATTGACCCTGGGACTTCAAGTCTGTGCTAGTCAGGTAAGAACTTTCCTGTCTTCCTCTCCTCCTCTCCCTCCCTTGGTTTCTTGCAATGCAGAGACCAGAAATCCACCACAATTAGCAAAATGAAGAAGGAAAAGTGATACTCAAGGTAGAAAAAGAAAGAAGAAACTGATCCTCATTCTCCCTGCAGGAGACTTGCCAGCAGCAGTCCCAGGTTCAAGTGGATAGTAAGAAAAAAACAAAATGAAGTTTGAAGTTTATTTCTACTACTAGAGGCTCAGGCACAAAATTCATGCACTCAGGGGAGGAAGGGTCTCTCAGCCCAGCCTGTGCCCTCTCACATTCCAGGAGCCCTTGGGTGATGTCCAACTGACAGCTTAGGCCCACTCCCCGTGCAGGCCTAAGCTGGCAGTAGGACATCCTTAGCACTGCCGCAGAGGTGGAAGAGGCTCCCGCCACCGCAGCTGTGCTCACCAGCTGTGAGCCAGGCTTCTGGCTGAGCGGTGCTCCCCCTGTGGGAGTGCACTAACCACCAGGGGACAGCTCCTGCATTGATCGCCTGCCCCCTGGTGGTCAGTGCGTGTCATAGCAACTGGTCATTCCATCGTTCAGTCAATTTGCATATTAGCCTTTTATTATATAGGATGGTCTTAGGTTGATTACCTCCCACCCACCCACCCAACAATCAGGGCCGGGGAGGGATACAGGAGATTGGCCAGCCGGGGAAGGACTGCAGGAGGGCTCCATGGCATGTCTGACCCATCTTGCTCAGTCCCGATCAGCTGGACCTCAGCAGCAAGCTAACCTACTGGTCAGAGCATCTGCCCCCTGGTGGTCAGTGCATGTCATAGTGAGTGGTTGAGCAGCCTTAGCATATCATTAGCATATTATGCTTTGATTGGTTGAATGGATGACTGGATAACCGGACACTTAGTATATTAGGCTTTTATTATATAGGATTATTGTTAACAGTAGTAAGAGTAGTAGAGGGGACAAGACATGTTAATAATTGAGCAGAAAAAAATGTTTTCTGATTTTAAATAAATGGGGAACTTCTTATTACCTAAGAGAAAACAGAAGTCATTGATCAAGTTCAAGTTCCATGAAACAGGGTGGAAGAGATTCAGCCCTGCCGAGTAATCGGTAAAAGTTGTTTCTTGAATATATCCTCATGAGTCTCTCTTACTCAATGTACACAGCTAGACTTGCGTATACCTGAGTTGGTTTCCATCATTTCTCTGGGATTGGTTGACCAGCAGTGGTCAAGGTCAGTCAGCTAAGGTATCTTTGAACATCTACTGTGTATCTGACCTATCCTCCCTTCCTGAGGTAGAGAAAGGAGAAGATACAGTCTTAACCCTTGGTGAACACAGAGTTCACAGGACTGTGAACTTCTTAGGGATATCTGGATGGGGTGACAGAGACCCAGAGAGGGGTTGGAATTTCCCAAATCCATTATAGAATTAGATATGACCCTCTCCCACACCTGACCCATAACTCCATAAAACCTCTTTCCCTCTCCCACACCTGACCTATCACTCCATAAAACCTCCCCCTAGAAATCTGAGTCAGAGTGGAGTCAAGTACCAGATTTGTTAATCTGATGGTCTCTACCATTTCTCAAGTACTTATTATGTGTCAGGATCCTTATGTATATTGGTCTTGATTCTTGCAATCACCTGTCAAGGCAGGAGTATCAATAGCCTTTGCACGGATGAGGGGGAAAAAAACTGAGACCCATGAGATTAAGTGGCCAAAGTCATATGGCCACTAAGGGATGGAGCTGGTATTCAAACAAGTCAGTCTGACTCCGAAATTAGTGGTCTTGTCACAAAACTTTATCACTGTGTCACTGAGAGCTGCTAGAGTCAGGGAAGAGAGATGCAAGCAAGGCTACACTCAGGCCTGCACTCCTCAGAGCCCCAAGTGGAGTCCCCAGCTGTCCCATAGTGGGGAAAAAAACAGTTCAGACTGACCCACAAACTCACCAGTCATCCCAAAGCCAAGACAACTGGAGTGTGTGCTTCACCTGTCTTGTCCAAGGATCAAAAAATGAGGCAAATTTTTAAAATTCATAAAACAGTATGAATCATTTTTTAATTAGTTGGCAAATTATATGTCCAGGCCCCTTACTCTGTTCTCTAAAGTATATATTAACTTTATTAATGCTTTCTTTTCCTTTTGTAACTTGGTTCTTTATGAAGGTGGGTACATGCAGGTGTGGTAAGTTCTCACTACATGTGACAGGAATCTTGGCTGGGATTTACAGAAAAGTACTTTTAGATTTTTTTTCTGACAGTGAACTTGGCCTCCATCACTCCGTGCTGAAACCCAACTCTTTGCTGGCGGAAACAGGGGATAAAAAAAAAGATAAAGAACGAAATAAATTAGAGGGGGAAACAACTAAAGAATAAATAATCCTCTTAAAACAGTCACTGGGAGAGTCAATAGAGAGAGTCCTGGACGGGGCAGTGAGGGTTCTGGTGGCTGAGTCACTTCCCAGCTGGCTTTCTGACCTTGGGCAGATGGCCCTCCTTTCCAGGTCTCTGTCACCTCTGCTGAGAGAATCAAGTGGGATATCATTTGATAAAGGGTCAGACTTCTACCAAGCACTGTCACATAGAAATCTATCAAGTATCCTTGACACCTGGACTACGGTCCTTGGGTGTTCCTGGAGCCAAACCTGATACCAACAAGGGAGCCTTCAGGGTGACATGTAGGAAAAGAATCTCCCTTAGCTGAACTCCTAGAAGAGACCATGAAGCTCTATAGTTTGAAAACGTTGGTGGTAGTGAGTGTGCTGGGTGTGTCTAATGTAGGTTAGCAAGTACCCTGTCCCCAAGTGTGAACATCTGATTGCTTGTGCATATGGGTGTGGTGTGTGCCCATCCTGTGTCAGTGTTTACTCATTAATTCCATAGATGAGTTTTGATTTGCTGGGTGCTTTGCTCTAAGTACTAGGGATTCAGTGATAAACAAGATAGACTAGACTTTGTATGTGTGTGAGAGTGTGTTCAAACAAGTGTGAGTCCTAGAGTGCATGAGGGAGTATTTAAGTGTATATGTGAGGATGTGTTATGTTTGTGTGAAAACACATGTCAGTGCATACAAGTGAGTGTATACCTGTGTGAGAGTCTGCATGCAAGTATTAGGGGATCTGTGACTTTGTGTGCTGTATATGTTTGGTGAGAGAGGAAAAAGAGAAAAAGAAATCTTGGCCACCCGAGAGACTATCAAATTTGATTAAAATGCCTTAACTCTTAAAAGGCCTGAGATTACTTATCCAGTCCTGACGTTTCAGATAGAGAAACGAAGGCAGGCGCAGAGAAAGGAAGCAGTGTGTAGAAGGTCAGGCGGCAGCCGAACAAGGCCCAGAATATACATCTGCTGATTCTGAGCCCGAGGATGTTTTCCTAATGAAGATTTGGGAAAAGGCAAATGTAAATTATTTGAGGGGCTATAGGGAAAAATCTGGGGACAGAGTAAAAAGTTAGGCCAAGCAGAGTATGGAAGGTCTTGAATACTGTGACAAAGAGGTGAGATCCACTTTGAGGAGCCACAGGAAGAAATGAGCAGGAGAGTAGAGTGGAAAAAAACCTGCTGTGGAGAAAACCTGCTGTGGAACAAAGAGACATGGCTGAGAGAGATCCATAAAGAGGCAGGTGTAACCACCTGGGTGAGGGGAATGAGGCCTGAATTAGGAAGGGGTGAAGAAAGGAGGAAACAGACTGAAGAAGGGATCTAGCCTAGAATCAGAGGCTGTTGCATTCATATGGAATTTGGAGGGTGAGCTCCCATTTTTCTAGTCATTTACATGATAAAGTGTTCCCCCCTCAATATGGGAACTAGTAGGAGCCTGGGGGGTTTATACAAGCATCTCATTAAAACCTCACAACAGCCCTGTGAGGTGGGCATTATTTTTTCCATGTTACTGATGAGACAACTGTGTCTTCAAGTGGAGAGATAACTAACTGCCCAAGGACACCAAACCTGACTCAGCAGATCCAAGATCAGAATTCGGGTCTTCGTTGCTTCAAATTAAGCAATAAGGCCATCAATAATTACTTATAAGGCAATCAGTAATCAATATGGCATCTACTTTGTTTCAAGAAATGGGCTTGGCACTTTATGCTCATTACATCATTTCAGCCTTCCAATGACCATTTCTCTCTTTCAGAAGAGGAAAATGAGACTCAGAGGTGTTAAGTAATTTGTCCAAGGGTACACAGTGGCTCAACCTGTACCTGAACCCAAGTCAGCTGATTTCAGTGCCCCCAGTCTTTCAACCATCCTGCATTTCCTTTCAGAATCAGAACAAATGTGTTTGCCACATAGCTTGGGATGAATTAAATTTAGGAACTCCCATCCCTAGAGAGCATACAAGCTTAGACTGTAGGCTGGTCCAAAAAGTTTTACCAAACACCTAGGTGACAGAACCATGCTGGGGGCTGAAGAATTCCACTTCAAGAACCACATAAAGGACTTCAGCTTGGGCCTCAAACTCCCATTCTTTGACTTCGTAGAGCAATTGTGATCTCCACTGGGCTCCCAAGGGAAACCACATGGGGCTGTGAGCTGGAAGTCAGGGTACCATCAATCTCCTTGTGAAGCTCTGGCAAGACCATCCATGGGTCCTTTCAGCAGTCTAGGATTCTACAACCTTACACCCATCAGAGACACAGTGCGCTCTTCCTTAAGTGAGATGGATGCTGGACCTTTGCTTCAGTGTCAGCCCGGCTTCCTCGCCCTGAACAAGTGAGGCACTGAGAGCCTTCCCGCTGCACACTCAGACCTGCACTATCACTGAGACCATCCTGTCCCATGCAGACAGGATAATGAACCCTCCCACCAGAGGGTGAAATCTAGATGTTGTCTTGTTTTCCTAAGCTTCATATCAGGTTTATCTGTTCTAAGACTCTTTGACTCTGCCACTGTTTCTAGATATTTCCTGCCCTCACCTCCGTTCCAATATCTTTAAATAGCTGACTGAAGTCTTACTGTAAACCAGGCAGAACAACCAGAATCTGACCAACAAATAATTCCTTGAAATTCCCACTTCTGGCCCCAGTCAGAGGCCCTGGATGGGGCATCAGCACAGATGGGCCCCAAATATCCTACCCCTCCTGACCTTTGAACTCCAAGTCTGGTCATTTTGACCTGAGGCCATGCCAGCTCCAACACTATCCTTACTTTCCCCAGCAGCTCAGCTGCCAAGACCCCACCATGCCTTTGGTCAAGTTTACCCAACTCACTACACTTGAGCTGATTTCTTCTGACTTTTTGGTCCAGAGTCTCTAAGCTCACTCTGTTCTAATCCCTGAAATGAATTTCTGGCCCCACTTGAAAGGCCTTTCAAAAGAAGTGAAAGTAATCTTCTGCCCCAAGTGCGCTGACATCAAGACACCATGGGTACTTCCTTCCTGACCAGAAATGCCATCAGAGCGTCCAGTAAGAGCTTGGCTCACTGCCCTCGTTAAGGTCTCCACAACATCCGCTCCAAAAACAGTCGTCAGAAAACACACCCAAGAAAGTGTCAGGAGGCAACTAGTCATCTGAATTATTTACTGTTCCCTGGAACATAGCCAAACTAGATGCTGGCCATACAGATGCTGGGAAAATATTTATGTGGGTCCCAATGGATGCTTGGTCAGGAAAGACTGCACTGTCATCTTTTCTTCCTGCAGATAAGGCAAAGCTACACATGCCAGACTGCTCATAGAAGGGCCTGGCAGTGGGGGCCTGGCATCTGATTGGAATGAGGTTAATGGCTGCAGCTCTTGGTTCAATTCCAGTCTCTGCCACCAACTATTTCTGCCCTTCCCAGGGCCTCAGATCCTCCATGTGTAGCACCATGGAGTAAACCAGATGACCTCAATGTCCCTGTGATCCTATGAGATTGCGACTCAGACGGAATCAAATCTATTTTCCAGATCTGCCATCATGATGCCATTGGCTCATCACAGAGCTATTTTTCTTGGCATCCTGGAAACATTCTTGAAATTCCAACATCCTAGAGTTTCTCTTTCCACTGATCCAGTTTCTGTAGCCAGATGGGAGAACTCCATCTGGAGGAGAAAGATCTGAGCTTAAAAATAAAAGAGTAAAATAGAAGAGGGAAACTTGAGTTCCAGCAGTGTTCATCATGTATCCAATATTTACAACGCTTAATGCTGAGCCCATGGAGACAGTAAAGTGCCCCCTTGTCCCATCCTTTAAGCCACACTGAGCCCCAGTTCTGTCCTTTAAGAGTTCACAATAGTGGGAAGAGTGGCCCCAAGGCTCATCTTATGCCCAAATGGACCCTTGTGTTTCTTTCTATACACAAACCCCAGGACCTCTGCCTGCCCCCCTCTTCAGTTCTATAATTCAGTCCTTGTCTGTGATCATCTTGGGCTCCTCGCTGCAAGGAATTTTGCCTCCCCAGCTCCCCAATCCCTGTGAATGACCTGATCTCATGAGTCTTTCTCCATTTCAGAGTTTACAGCTACTCCTTTGGAAGACTCACCCTAGTAACAAAGTCACAGATAGAGACACAGGACAAAAATTCGGGAATCCCCAGAGTTCTTTCATTGCTTCTATTCAGGGGCTCCAACTTTCTTCTCTAAGAAACTCAATGATATATCAGCACCTCCTGCCTACCTCAGTTTCCCTCAGCCTTTCTTTCTCTTCAGATCCTCCCTTCTATAGGAAGTTTCCACATCCCAGTCTAAAGGTGTGATCTGGTAGCTGTGGTGGCCATTGAGAATATGGAATGTAGAAACTTAGGCTGGGTGAGCACAATCAATGAATATTTCTTTAGGAGAGTAATCAGGAGAGGCAACAGTGGTCAGGCCTGGCATCACTTCAGTTTACCTGGTCTGAGGACCATTCATTATAGCCTTTCCCTTTCGCCATTCAGCAGACTCACTTAACACCTATTAGGAATTGAACACTATGAAAGGCATGGGGGATGTGCAAAAGGCAGACAAATCCCTGCTCTCTCCACCTGCCCCAGGTACCTGGGATCCTTCAACTAGGATGAAGGACATGGCCAGACCAGCCTCTCAGCCTCTTCTATCTCATTCCCTCATCACAACTCTTCCCCTGTCACCTGCCTCACTCCCGGAATCATGGCATCATAGGAGTTTGGAGCCAGAAGGGTCCTTTGAACTCAATCTAGACACCTTAGAAAATCTACGAATCAATAAGAATGGGTCTGTGTGGTCAAGAATGGCCTCCACCTGGAAGGCCACACCCTGTATGATGCAGCCATGTGACCAAGGATCACAGTCTGCAAAATTCGGTTGTAGAATAATGTTCTATTACAGACAAGGAAATAGAGAGCCAGAGGCCCAGATAATAAGACTAATGGTCCTGAGTCAGGGCAAGGTGCTCTACTGTTCAGTGCAGACATCTCATCATCGTCACAAGAACCTTAAGATGTGGGCTTTGTTAATGTCCCATTGTTCAAACAAATAAACAGACTGAGAAAAACTTAGTAACATCCAGGGTTATGAAGCTGTGAAGTGGTTGAATACAGATTCAGACCCATATCTGTTTGATTCTAGAGACATTTTGTCTAGAACCCAGGTATCCAGCTGTTAAAAAAGCATTATGCCGAGGAACCAATGACCGATGTTGTTGTAATAAGCCATAACAATGCTGGTCCTCATGGGAGATGCATTTTAATATTCCTTCTTCATTCAGGAAGAAAAATAACTAACACTCAAACAATATACCATGGTCCTGTGGGAGTGAGAGTATAGCATGAAAACAGGGGAAGCAACAACCAGCATCACCAGAGGTTTGTCACAGGGAATCGGAAGGCTTCTCAGGGGATGGGACAGTTAATCAGGGCCTTGAAAGATGAGTAGAAATTCACCAAGAGAAAAGGGGTGAGGAGCTCAGTCTCAAAGGTCAGTTTTCTGCACCTGGGAAGTAGTGGCTAGGTGGGGAGAAGCAGAAGATGCAGCTGAGAAGGGAGATGGCGGCTACAGCCTGAAGGGCCTTGGGTGCAAGGCAGGAGGCTCCTGATTTTCTATTTAAGGCCCCAGGGATACGTAAGTTTTCAAGCAGAGAAGTAACTCCTTGTCAATGAAAGAAGACTCTGGGGATAAAGAATTAATATCTCCTGGGGCCAGGAACTCACACTGTAAACAAAGATAATGACAGCTCACCTGTGAATATCATTCACAAACCTCAAAACTTTCAAGCCACCTAATTAATTCCCAGCCTCAGTCCTGTGAGTTAGGTGACCTTATCCCGCTTTCACAGATAGGAATAGCAAGGCCCAAAGTCATGCAGAGCAGATCTGTCCCCTCCGAGTCCAGGGATGCCGGTCAAGGCGCACCTCTGCCGACAGTCGGTTGGCGGGGAGTATGCAGACTGAGCCTGGATTCCTGCCCCGGGTGAAAGTCTGGACCAGCTGCTCTCTGAGTCTCATCTAACTTGGAGATTGTAAAATTGTGAGACTCGGCGGCAGCAGGCTGGCTGCCTCGTGGGGCTGCTGGTCTGAGCCGTGGGTGGTCAGGAATGTTTCGGGACTTCCTGGGCCCAGTGTTCCAGGTCGCAGTGTCTGGATTAATGATCCATCTCCAGACAGAGGGAGCCGAGGCCCTGACGCCAGGCACGGGGCATCGATTAGACTTTACACTCTGAGCTTGCTTTCATCTGAGGCTCTCCGGGTGGGCTGGGGCCTAATAATTAACATTCTCTGAGCCCCACAACGTGAGTGAGCTCGAGGAGGGAGGGTCTCTGAGCAGGTCCCCATCAGTGGTGGAAATGCCCCCCCCCCCAAAAAAAAAAAAAAGAACCTGGGCCTGGCTGCTTGGCAAACACCCACATTTTTCCCAGCTGACACTTCTGTCCTGCCTGGAGCGTATATAGGAAGTGGTTTGGAGCTCATCTTTGAGTTTCACAACATTTCTATGAGAAAGTAGTAGTAGAATTACTTGTACACATGGGGAAACTGAGGCCCAAAGAAGGGCAGGGGATCACCCAAGGGCAGAGGGACCAGGATTAGAACTCAGATCTTCTGCTTCCCTGCCTAACATCTTTCTAATGAAGGAGGCTGCTGCCTCTTGCAGGAATGTTTAGACCCTCCTGGCTCCTCAAGGTGAGGGAAGGTAGGAGTGTGATACGATTTTCTATTTTATAAGAGAAAACATTGCAGGGGTGCCCTGTTCTTCATTCATGCACTGGTTCACCAAGTACTTACTGAACACCTAGTATGTTCCAGCCTCTGTGCCAGGGGCTAAGGAGAGCAGAAATAGTCCCTGGCATTGAGAAGCTTATAGGAAAGCAAGAAGGGGCAGTGGGGAGTGGGGCAGGAAAGAGGTAGATGCACAAACACTAAATTCGGTGAGGAGACACGGTGATTTACTAGTAAGTCTATTTAATAGTACAGAACACTTTGGCACAAGGCCCCAGGCAGAGCCTGACCAAATCCCCGCCCCCTCTTCACCCTCTCTGGGGAGGGAGGTACCGATAGGAGTAGAGATGTGATCAGAGAAAGCTTCAGAGAGAAGATGACTCAAAAATGAAACCTTAAAGGAGGGCTAGGGGTCAATCAGGCAAATGGGAGGTAGAAGGAGGGTGTGAGGATGGCTCACCCTGAGGGAAGGGAAGAGTGATCCAGGCATGAAGTAACTCACTTAACTGAGAGCACTGGACCTGGCTCAGAGTAGAGCTTGAGTAAGACATTGTAGCAAATAAGTTTGGAGAAACCGACAAGGAACAGATCAAAAAGTCCTCCTGAGCCAAAGTGAGGCGACTGACGTCTATTGTGAAGGATTCGAGCCAGGAGGAAAGGTGATCAGAACTGCATCTTAGGAGGTGCCCTCCCACTGTGATGCTGAAGATGTACCGAAGAGAAGAGAGATTGAAGTAGACACATCTGGGGGCAAAGCAGGATGGTAACCTGCTTTGATTGATTTGTGGCCACAAAGGACACCAAAAACTCTAGTGTGGTCTGGAAAAGCCTATGTCCTGGGCACGTTCTTATATAAAAGAGTACTCCCCATGATCGACCGTTCTGGACCCATTCCATGCTGCTCTGGTCTGACAAGAAACCACAGCATTTCTTTCTCTTCATATGGATTCCCCATCCTCTTTACCCACTTCTGCAGGCACACAGTTTCCCACAGTGGGTTCCCCACTGCCCAATCCCTACCACCAACACGTGGTGGTAAAGCACCACACCTCCACAACCCTCAGCTTCAGACCTCAGGTGACTCCACATTACCTGACCATCCCATTGATTCAACACCAGGTATAGATTAATTGAGCATCTAATGTGCGCAGGCACTGCTCGGCTCTGTGAATGTTTCCTCTGCTCTCGCCTCGATAGACCCCTATGGATAAAGTCCAAATTCCTTAGCCCAGCATTTCACAATCTTCTTGGACTGCCCCCAGCTGACCTCCACAGCCTCATATTCTCCCCCTCTCTTTCCAACACTCTGCACTTGTCACACGGAGCCCCTTGATGTTCCTTAAATACCCTATACCATTTTCCCCAAATAGCAATATCTTTTTAAATTAAAATTTGAATACGTACACACTCTAATTCAAATAATACCAAAGGGGGAAGTAAAAAGTAAAAATTTGTCCTCTATCCCTTCTCACTTACTACCCTGCAAATCCCATTCCCCAAAGATAAACACTGTTAACATTTAGGTAAATATCCTTCCAGATTCTTTTGTAAACTTCTTATATTCTAATATGCCACCTTTCACAAACTTTGCCCTGCTGTTCAATACTCATCACAATGCCTTATTCTCTCCTCTGAAAATCTCTGTTTGGCCCTACAAGCAGAATTAGGGGTCCAGTGCTTATAACAAACATAGCATTGCCATCCTGTACTGAAATCGTCTGTTCATGCCATGTGCCTCCTTCAGGTTGAGTATGAGAATGTAACTGGACATGACAATCTCTATGAGGATAGGACTGTGACAGTCTTGGTTCTTCCTGTGTTTACAGTGCCTGACACATATTAGGTGATCAATAAGTATCTATAGAGTATATGGTGAATGGATGGATGAGTGGATGGGTGGGTGGATGGGTGGATGGATGGGTGGATGGATGGGTGGATGGATGGATGGATGGATGGATGGATGGATGGATGGATAGCAGGTGGGAGCTCCTATGGCATGCTCTGCAGGATACAGGCAAGGATATTGAATTGGCACTGAGTAGTGGAAAGGACCCAGCTGGGGGGTTAAGGATCTGGATTCCTGTTCTGGTCTTGTCTCCTACCTGCTAGGTGGCCTTATATAAGTTCCTCGGCCTCTCTAAGCTTCAATATCCCTACCTGGAACTGAACAGTGGGGCTGGGTAGTTCCCTAGAATCCTCCCCAACGGATGCTCCAGAATGCTCAGCTGGCCGTGGCCCAGCACCCCTATTTTACACCTCTGTAATTACCCACCTGCATGCCTTTTATTATAGAGATTGGAGTGGGGGCAGGAGCTCATTAAATAAAGGGCAAGAGGAAATTGCTGGCTTGCCGAAATGACATTGTTGGCATTAACTAGATTAACTTCTGAAATGAAAAGCCCACAAAAGCAAAACCAAAACAGAAAAGGAGCCACGGCTTCCGCTGGGGGCTTCATGGTTCCCTGCTTCAGCCTGCCTGACCCCAACCCAGCCTCCCCATCGATCCTCCCTGGGAAGGTCACAGGAGTCACTTTCCTGCCTCCACACCGGACTGCATCTCAGCGGTCCCAGGAAAATGTGGGCAGTGGGCACTGGGCCCCAGACCAGGACTTGGGAGGGAGATGCTGCCAAGCGAGCCCAGGCTGGTGCCAGCTGGTGCTAAGATGCAGCACAGAGGCAAGAGGTTGTGAGGGACTCAGACCCAGGCACTTTCTCAGCTCAGTGTATACAATCATCAGAAGAGGCAGGCAGATACTGAGGAAGGCAGACCCAGCCCTGCTCACTGGTTCCAGTGCCTCGAGGAGCAGGAAAGAATGGAGCCCTGACACCTGGGCGAACTACCCGGTCTCACAAGGGGAGACCCAGTCCTGGTAAGCATCCCAAATTTGCAGGAAAAGTCCTCCTTCTCAGATGCACCTGGAATCTACTTCTCAGCAGAGAGTCAGCTAAGGCGAGTCAGAGAAGGGAAAAAACTGGAGAACAAACGCCATCTAGTCCGTGCCTCCTCTAGACCAGATGCTTCTCAGGTACTGTCTCTCCCATCTTCAAAAGAGCCTGGAAGCATTGTGTTCTCCATCTGATAGCAATGAAACAGGCTGAAAGAAGCTTGCCCACGCTCTCCTGTTACAGGCTATCGGACCTAGACTTTCAAGCTCCAAATCTGAGCTCTCCCCTGATGAGTCTCTGCTCTCTAGACCCTGTCCTTGCCTTACAGTCTGGTTGTGTTATGGCCTCACTAGATTAACCTTCGACTAAAAAGTATGCATCCAACCATGTCTCTGAGCTGCTGGACACCAGAACTGGCAAACCAATAGTCCAGTGAAGACTCGCAACACCCTTCTATTCTTAGTTTCCCCAACTAAGAATACTTCTTAGTCCTACTTCTGAGGAGTGATATCTAATGACAGAATTCTAGGCACAGGACAGAAGAGATTCTTTGAGGTAGGAAAACATTCCAGCACCCCTCAAACCTCCTCCAGCTGCATATGAGTCCATACCTGGGCCTGGAGGCCACCAACACTCTCATGGGTCAGCCCTGGTCAGGATCAGCAGATGCCAGACTAGGTCACTGGGTATTAATCATTGCCAAGGGGGAAGTTAAACTGAAAGCCAGTTCATTAAAAATTAAGCTCCATCTCCGTAGCCCTCAGGGAAAGGGAGCTCTGGGTGGAGAGTGAGGTCCTGTTCCAGGAGGTCAGCTACTGTGAAAGGCTTCCCAGAGGGCCTCCCAGGAGGAGTCAGGGGCCTGGGTTCTGGTCCTGGCTCTTCTCTCCACCTGCTGGGGGCCTCGACAGGGCACTGCCCCATTCTGAGCTCCCGTTTCCTCCTTTGATACCAGAGAACTTTCCTTTGGGTCCTTTGTGATCCTCTAGTATATGTTCCCCTAAGAAGTCTATACATGTTTGCTTTTCTCAGGCTCTGTGAGCTCTGTACACACAGGTTGTCCAGTGCAAGTTCACGTACTGCTCTTCATGGCAATGGGAAACTGGCAACCAGCCACCGCTCCACCCTGAGACCTGGAGCTCAGGGACTCGCAGCTCTCCCCCTTGCTGTCTACACCAGCCAGGTTGCATCTCTGACCCAGAATATGTCCTCTTTGCAATCTGGACACTGGCCCAAGTTGTATCTGGAGGAAGCTCCTCTGAGCTCACTGATCCACAAAAGCAAAAATTCCCCAGTTGGCCAATTCCTATAATCTCCCTTGGAATCATACTATCTCAATGGGATCTGCTAAACCAAAGCTTTGCATGGGACCTTTACAAATGTTGATCCAACACCAAAGCAATTCTACAATGTATAATGACCAATGAATGAACAGATACCTAATCATTTTGTACCCTATACAAGGCTGCATGATAGAGTCAGGGCTGTAGTCTTGGTCCCAAGCAGAAGTGGCACCATATACATTCTGTGTCACAACCAGAAATTTCCATTAAGGTGGGACATCTGAAGACAGTAATTTTGGACACTGATGGATTGTTAGATAGTAGGGTAATAAGATGAGGGAAGCAGTTGGGGCTGGCAACTAATTCTTTTTTTCTGTTGTTCTTAAACAGGCTCTTCAAGAAATAAATCTAATATATTTTCCATCTGTAGGTGGCAGCACAGATCCCTTTCACTCCCCAAGGGGAACCATGATTCTCACTTGAGAACAAGTGCTCCAGAGAACAGGGTAAGTTAAGAGAAACTGGCTTCAGAACACATATCTTCACACAGTGCAGATGTGAGCACATCTGGTGAATTTACACAATTTCCAAGGCCTCTCTCCACTCGTAAAATAGCCTCTTCAGGATTCTAGCAAGATACCACAGATCGCCAATAACTTTCTAAGGAACTGTTGCAAAGAGTCCATGAAACGAGAGTAAAATTCCCCAGAAGTCCACCAGGGCTTACAGAACCCAGGGGGAAAAACCCTCGGAGCGGGAGGACAGCAGACAGACAGCCGGCAGACAAGACACTGCCCCTCAGCCTGCCCTGTACCCGCCTGGAGTGTCTCACCCTGGGGCTGCTTTTGTCAGGCCTTGCCCCAAACTCATATTTGTTGAGTGCATACCATGTGCCGGGAAGGTTGCTAAGCACGTCACACACACTGTGCCATTTCCTCCTCATAGCAGTGACAAGCACTCCTCCCACCCCACTTTATAAAGGGGAAAAAGTGGATCCAAGAGGTTAACTTCCCAGAATATCCAACCACCACCTTGTACAGTTGGGGAAACTGAAGCAAGAGGAAGACTCATGATCGATGTCAAGTAGCAGAGCACTGACAGAGCAGGACAAAGGACCCCGGACACACCTTTGAATGAAGAGCTTACCAAAGCACTACAATGGTGCAGGACTGATGGGGAGGGGGGCGCGGGAGGAGAGAGACAGAAATGGGGCCCTAGGCTCAGAACACATCCCACACTTCCTCTGAAATCAGGACCATCTCAACCTAGTACAGGCTCTGCCCTGAACAATGTGTGGCCACAGGCAAGTTGTTCCCTGTGGAGAATTTACTGTCTCCCCTAAGTGGGTGGAGAGTATTTAAGGAGATAGTGGCAAAGAAAAAAAAAAGCTTTAAAAAATATAAAAGCTCTCTTGGAGGTATTATTATTAATTATTATTATTATCATCATTATCTTTCATGGTTATTAATGACCTGTTACCTGCGAGGGATCTGTCATCCGGGAATTTCTTTAAGCCCTTCTTGAACCTGTTTATACTTCCAGTCAGCAGCACCTCCCTTGCTTTTGATTCTCTGCTCCCAGCCCACGGAGCTGCAGGCCAACTCCTCTGCCTGGGGCTTGGGTTTGAAGGGCCTTTCTCAGTCTCTTTTGTAGGTTCCATCGTGGCCAATTGAATTCAGTGCAATATAGCTCACTTCCTCCTCCAAACACCATTTGTATTCCCAGGTCTGTTTTAGGGATCTCATGGGGAAGCAGAGGAAGATATAGGGTAGGGTGAAGAGCTATAGGACCCCCTCTTACCTGTCAATATCAGAACTAAGAACAAGGTTCACACCTCACAGCCCCAGAAACCATCCAAGGACCTGGACATCACCTGCTCCCAAAGCCCATTTTCTTCCTCACACCAGAGGCAAAGGACTGGGAGCCCTTTCTCAAGGACTGCATAAACCCAAAATATAAAGCAACCTCAACCAGCCACGCCTCTGGAATGAGCTCTGTGGATGCCAAGTTGAATCAGACATGGTATGGTCCTGCCCTCAAGAAGTTCACAGTCTGATAGGTAAGACCCAGGCATGAACAGTCATCTTGCTGAAAGTCTGGATAGAGGACTCAAGAAAAGCAGTTTAGAGAAGGGCCTAACTCGCCCTTCCTGGGACAAGCAGAAAAGGCTTAACCGAAAAGGAACATTTGGATTGGGTGCTAAAGAATTTATAGGAGTTTGCCATGTAAGTGTAGAGCAGAAGGGAGGAATTCCTAAGAGCAGAGTCGGCGTGAACACAAGGTGCTCAGTGAACAGAGATGGACAGCTCAGAGGACGCAGGGGGCCCCCTGGGTGAGAACGCTGGGTGTGTACTTCTGCTTGTCACCGAGATGACAAATGACCCCATTTCCTGACCTTCAGAAGACAGCCCCATAGGAGAACTCTCTGTCTCCCCTTAGGTAAGGCCTTTGAATGTCTTGGGTTGTGAAGAACACAGAAGAAGCCTGGCATCAATATATCCCCAATGTCATGCCACTGTCGAGTTTTTACCAACACTGTGGGCCGCAGAACATCCAGTTGAGAAGGGCTTCTCAATCATATCCCACCCTTTCCCTTAGCTGACCCTTCATTGCAGGTGAGGAAACTGGAGAGAGAAACCCATTCCTGAGTCAGGAACACTGGTGTGAGTGGAGCCCAGGCCTCCTGCCTCCCCTCTCCCCCTGCTCATGAACTGGGGTAGAGCTCACCCAATCCAGCTGGAGGAGAGCTCCAGGCAAATTTGAGGTGATTATAACAGTAGCAAATTATACTCCATGAGCTAATTAGGAAGGGATTGGGGCCCTCAGCCTTAATTAATATCTAGTCCCTAACAACTTAATCCTGGGTGAGATCATAGCAGGGATCTCCCTCGAATGCTGAAATTCTTTCCTCCAACAAATCACCTATATAAATACATATATTTTAATAGCAACAATTATAAAGTTCTCTGCCAACTTATGAGACTGTTTAACATTCCTGGGTTGAGGTTACAGTGTTTTTTCCCCCCCAGTTTCCTCCCTCCCCACAACCAAAGTCTAATGAATAGTAACTCTTTTGTGGCTCTGCGTTCTACTTAACCAATATCTCCTACCCAATGGGTCTTCGCAGGGAGTTAATAAGCAGTCTGGGAGGACTGCCTGAGGAGGTCCACAAACCTAATCATTAACTGCAAGGCCTAATCAGCATCTGCTTCCCACCCAGAGACCCCCACAGCTCCACAGCCCTGTTCCCCCCAGTAATGGATGGAAAATAGGCGATTTCCTGACAGTTAGCAACCAATTTTCCACCAATTAGAAGAGAGATGGTGGTCTCTGGAGGAAGCTGGATGGCTCCACTGCACAGATCTTGGAGGAAGAGAGATGATCCCAGAAGCACCAGGGGACCAAAACCTGGGGAAGTGAGGGGATGGGGCCTCCCCTGCTCCCCAGTTGCTCCCTCCCTGGGTCAGCCTTAGCTTGTATCAGTGGAAGGCAACCTCAGGGAACAGACGATGCACCAGGCATGTGCTAAGCTCTGTGAGAACCACTACCTTAGACATCTTTGCACATTTGAACTTGGAGTTTGCTGGCCCTGCCCCTCAGTAACTCCCCCCTGGATTGCAGCTACAGTCATCTCCCATCTGGACTCACACCCCAGGTCATCCCCCACACCAGCGCCAAAGTGATCCTTGTAAAATACAGGCTTGACTCTGCCCACATCACTGGCTGGATTAAGACCTGCAGTGGCTTTTACAACACAAACTCTTTATCCCTGCCTCTTAGGCACTGAGCCATGTCTTCCCTGCAAACTCCTCTTCTTCGAGTCTCATCACTCCAGGACCTATTTTTTATCATCCATCCTAAAGCAGAACTGCTCTTCAATGGCCACAGTCCTTTCACCTCAGACCCACCACTTGGGATGAATGTGAGGATTCAGTGACAAGACAAAAAAAAAAAAAAGAGCAAGCTTCGCACATAGTAGGTGCACAGGAAATGTGGCTCTTCCTGCTCCCAGGCCACAGCACAGTGCCAAAAAGTGGTGTCATAACATCGCTGACAGGCTTTTGACTCATAAAGAGAGACAAAGTCGCCCTCCACCTTATTTTAGCATTGACTGGACTGCACTGGACTCTAACTTCTCGGATAATTGGCCATTCTCATCTGGTAATTGTAACTGAACCAGACACCCTGTCTCCTTTCTCAAGGAGTTTCGTCTGTGGGGAACAGAATAACAAGTGGATGTTTAATGAGTACTTACTCTATGCCAGGCACTCTGCTGAGGAACTTCACATGGATTATATCATGAGATTATCTAATTTGATCTTCATAAGAGCTTCAGGAGTGAGGTGAACATATAATTTATCATACAAACCAAGACACTCTGGGAGTGTAAGGGGGCACTGCTAATAATTCCAAAGGACAATCAGCATAAACCCTGCTGTCCCCAGCACACCAGGACAAATGTGGGCCCTGTCTCAAAGGTACATGTCCTTGTTTCAGAAACCAGAAAATGAGGCCTTGGGGGTTTAAGCACTATGCCCACATTTACATCCCTCTCAAGAGCAGGGGTTCAAACCCGGACCTCTGATGCCAGTCACAATATACACATAGTTAGGATTCAGGTGAAACAGAAGGTTTCCTAAGAGGAGAAGGGAGGGACCTGGCTCCAGGCTGGAAGGTGAAGAAGGGAGAGGAGAGAGGCCCTTGAGCTGCGGGCATTCCAAAGCAGACCAGAAAGGTGCACAGGAGGGATCAGTGATGAGCTCAGAAGTGGAGGCAGAGAGGGAGGGAAGTGCTTGAAGAAGAGCAAAGAGCTGGAGTCTAGGAAGTAGTGGGAGTAGAGGGGAGCTAAGTTAGAGACATGGCCATAGATATTGTCCAGGATGATCCCAGAGGGTCATGAATGCCAGGCTGCAAGGAATAAGGAAGAAAGAATAGCTGCTTGGCCTCACCCCCTGACTCCTTCACATTCGAGATGCCCCATCCTCACTCATGGGACACATCATCCCACAGCCCTCTACAAGCTTCAGATTCTCTCCTTTTCCAAGCATGCCTTTCATCCACCTGCTTCTTCTGAAGCAGGCTAGAAAGCCCTGGGCCTCAAGTCCCCATCAGAGAGGTGAATGTGCCCCTTCCTTGGACTGATGTTTGGTGAGTTCTCCAGATTTGGGGCAGGATGGGGTGGTGACCTAGCCATGGTCACTTGGCAAACCATGCCCACCCCTGCTTTCTACCACTGTTAGTCTTACCCATTTGGATCTCCTAGCTCCTCCTGCACAGAACCCAGCAGCCATGGAATTGCTTTCATAGAAGGTCCTGAGGAAGGAGGCAGGTGATGGGGTCCAGAGCTGCTGACCACTCAGGTGATCCCTTGATTCCAAGCTCTGAAATTGAGAGGAAGATTGTCACCTGTCCATTCTGAGAGAGCCTACAGGTGCTGATTCTGACCTGCAGGCTCAGGTCTAGAGAAGTAACACTCTTTTTTAATTTTTTTTATTTATTGATTAAGGTATTACATATGTGTCCTTATCCCCTCATTGTCCCCCACCCCCCACTCTTGCCCTCACCCTCATGGTGTCTGTGTCCATTGGTTAGGCTTATATGCATAAATACAAGTCCTTTGGTTGATCTCTCTCCCTAACCCCCACCCTTTCCTCTGAGGTTTGATGGTCCGGTGGATGCTTCTCTGTCTCTGGATCTGTTTTTGTTCATCAGTTTATGTTGTTTATTATATTCCACAAATTAGTGAGATCATGTGATATTTATCTTTTTCTGACTGGCTTATTTCACTTAGCATAATGCTCTCCAGTTCCATCCATGCTGTTGCAAATGGTAAGAAGTCCTTTTTGACAGCAGTGTAGTATTCCATTGTGTAGATGTACCACAGTTTTCTAATCCACTCATCTGCTGCTGGTGCAGCCACTGTGGAGAACAGTATGGAGTTTTCTGAAAAAACTGAAAATGGAACTCCCATTTGACCCAGTGATCCCAGTTCTAGGAATATTTCCCAAGAAACTAGAAACACCAATCAGAAAGGATATATGCCCCCCATAGCAGCACAATTTACCATAGAAGTAACACTCTTGTTGGAACAAAAAGAGCCCCACATCCATGAGGCCCAGGCTTGAGGGGCACTTGAATGTATCTCTGCCTCCCTTCCTTTTCCAGCTGCAGAGGAAGCTCAGTGTTTACACAGGTCTGCCTTCCTCAACCCCTGGAGGTCCCTGTACAGTCTGCCTGGTCCCAGTCATCCAATCCAAGGTCAGGGCTTCCCAAAGAGCAATGACAACACCTGTGGCTGATGGAGACTCTACTCCAGTCTCACCCTTCCGAGCCAACTCCACAACGTTGCCAGAGGGATGATTCTAACAAGTCTAATAATGTCGCTCAATGGCTCCCCATCACCAGAAAGAGAAATGTTCTGGCATCTTCACATATAGCCCAAGGGGGCCATTCAGATCCAGGCCCTGCCCACCTCCCCAACTCTGCCTCCTTCCAGTCCCCCTACAATCACCCATGCACCTTCATTCAATCAAATATTCATTTACCAATTATGTGTTAAAGGCCTTCTTCATACTAAGCCCTTTGCTGGGTGCTGAGAACCATTCCTAAAGTGACTAACACCCAATTCCATTGTGGGGGAGGGATGGAAGGAGGGGGTCCCACAGCACCAAGCAATTCTCCCATACCAGCTGGGGTCCTAAAATTCAATTCCATGCCATCTACCTGTAGCTAGCACCAGATTCCACAGGTGAAGGGCACTGTCCCAATAGATTGTGCTCCCTATCCCCACTTCAGATGCCAATCCCAAGCCCAAGTTATTACCTGTGCTTCTGGCCCACTGGCTATAAATCAGAGGTTCCAACTGCCCCTTCCTTGGGTTCAGTTAATTTGCTAACGTGGCCCACTCACAGAACTCAGGAACCTGTGTACTCAATAGATTACCAGTTTATTACAAAGGATGTTGAAGGATAGGAACCAACAGCAAGCTGAAGAGATGTAGAGGGCGAGGTGTGGGGAAAGGGCGTGAAGCTTCAATGCCCTCTCCAGGTGGGTCACTCTCCCAGCACCTCCACGTGTTCACCAACCTGGAGGCTCTCTAAACCCCATCCTTTCGGGTTTTTATGGAGGCTTCTTGACATAGGCATGAGTGACTAAATCATTGGCTATTGGTGATGACTCAACCTCCAGCCCCTCTCTCTTCCAGGGAAATCAGGGAGTGGGACTGATAGTACTGATCCTCCATTCTTGCTCAGTTCCTTTGTCAACCATCCCCCATCCTGAGAGCATTTCCAAAAGGCACCCCATCAACATCAACAATTGGGTGGAGAGGAGCTTGTTATGAATAATAAGACTTCCATCTCACCTTTGTGTCTCTGAAGTGACTGAAGGAACTGAGGACAAGTGACCAAAACATTATAACATTGCTCTTATTGTCAAGGGTTTGGGAAGCTGTGAGCCAGGAACCGTGATCACCAAATACATATTTCTTATAAATCACAATATTGCATTCCCATTCAACATCGCCATGTTGTGTGGGCCTCCTCTCCCAGCCTCTCCTACCCGATATACTCCTATTCATCCTCCAGGACCCAGAGCTGGACCCCCCATCCCCATCTTCATCCAGGCTCCCACGGCCTCTCAATGGTCTGTTTGGGTGTTTCCTGCATTAGACTAGAGTCCCTTAAGAAGAGGGGTTGGGTATGAGTCAGTTCTGTGCCTCTCACTGCAAAATAAATTTGTTACCCTTCCCAGGTTCTGTATCCCTGGGCTTACATTTTTCATTTTTTTCATCACCCAGTCCACCACCCCCTTGCCTGCTGCTAGACCTTGTATGTGCATTAGAAAAAGGTACCTCCTCTTCTGGTTGGAGGCAGCACCATGCCAGGTTGTGTGTCTTATGAGCAGAGCAGAGCACTGGCTGGGTCCTGGCCCACCTTGCCCTTTGGCCAGGCACTATTGTGTAAGACATATCCATACAGTCAGACGCAACATTCCCAACTCTCACCAAGATGCCCAACCAGTGATATTTGGGAAAATACCTTCAACTCTCAGTCACAGGGGCTAATGGGCCTCCCACCTGCAGAACATGCTTCTTCTAAAAGGAATGGGTGTGGGAAAAGTATGAAACCATCATGGGAATTATGGATGTGCTTTACACCGGTTGGAAGGTATGTAAGACAGGGGCCTTTCCAGCCTGCTGCAAGTGCCATCACTTCAACAAATGCCACTCATGGAGAGGGCGAGGCCAGTCTCCCATTGAAAGGACTGCCAGTCATCTCTCTTCCTTCCTTCCTTTCTTTTTAAAAACACTTTTACTGATTTCAGAGAGGAAGGGAGAGGGAAATAGACAGAAACATCAATGATGATAGAGAATAATTGATTGGCTGCTTCCTACACTGGGGATCGAGCCTGCAACCCCAGGCATGTCCTGACCAGGAATCAAACTGTAACCTCCTGGCTCATAGGTTGATGCTAAACCATTGAGCAACACTGGCCAGGCTCGCTTCCTTTCTTTTCCCTCTTTAGTTTTGGTGTTCTTAACTTCTGAGATCCAGCCCCAAAGCTCCCTTACCTACCTTCTACACATTTGCACATACTTATTTAATGACATGGGCTCTAGTAGGTGAGCTCCAGAGAAGCTAACCTGCCAGAAAGAGCATTGGTTCTGGACCACATTAGAAGACAAGGATGGGTGACAGAAGTCCTTCTGAGCCCGCCATGGTCAGATTCACCTGGTGTTCACTCTGGGATATTAGGTGGCAGGTTTGGTTAGACCAAAGCAGCCCACCGGTGACACAATGGAAAGCCTTGTTCTGAGAGAAAGCAGCTGGAAGAGCAGGCACTGGGTAGACCCGCTATCCCCATCTCCCCCAGTCTCTCAGGGCTCTCATGGGAGGAGGAAGCAGACACACTCTGGTGGCCCAGAGAGAAGAGCTCAGACCAATGGGAGCTGAAAAAGGAGGCAAATCTGTACTCACTATTAACGTCCCAGGAGACAACCCTTTCAAGGTGGTGGACTCAGAGTCATGGAGATGTGGGAGCAGATGCTGGGTGGCCAGTGCCAGGTTGACCTTGAAGACCTTAAGATGTGAATACCATTTTGTTTCATAGTCTAGGACCCTGAGAATCTAAGACTCCACGTGATAATTTTTATCTTATTTTATTAGTACATGATCTTAATTTAAGATTTCTTAAACTCAATGACAAAAAAAAAAAAAAAACACAGTAAGATTTTATAATTCCCTGACTCTGGAACCTGAGAAATTTAAAATTATAAGATTACCTGTGAGACATGGTCATTTGTGTGGATTTCATTTGAAGATGTACTATGCACATGCTTTGCAACAGCCACTCTTTTAGGCTCTTTACACATATTATTTTATTCAACAGTCATAATTTACAGTGCATTATGTTAGGTGCTATTATTATCCCTATTTTTCAGATGAGAAACTGAGGCCAGAAAGGCTAAGTGACTTCCCTAAGATTGCACAAGTAGTATATAGTGGTCCCATCGAAACCTCGAGTCCATGTAATTAACCATGTCCCAGGCTGCCTCCCTGTGTTATAAGAGGTATATATTTAGGAGGATGGAGGTGCGCTGGCCAAGCCCAGAGCTGAGTTGTGGGTCCTTCCTGATTCCTGCTCAGCCCAACTCTACCAGCCCATCTGAGGCCCAGCCCTTGGGGTGGGGGAGCTGAGCCTCTCCCTTCCCCTTCCCACCTTTCCAGAGAGTGTTCCCTGCACGATCTCAGGTCCTGAATTCCCCAGGCAAAGCCAGCCACGTTCTACGGGCTGAGGTCCAAGTTTACTTAAGAAGAGGAAAATGTTATTATAGAAATTACAACGGCATTAAGAAACAGAGCGTCGCTGTATCAATCCAGGACCACAAGAATGCTCATCAACTTAATAGCTTCCTGTTGGGAACCTTTCAAGCTGCGCCTGAAGCTGGCAGGCATCAGGGCACGGGAGTGAGGCCAAGCAACTGGGTGACACTGTCTCCTCCCCCCTACCCCCCCTCCCCGCCCTGGGGATGAGTAGTAGAGCCCATGGAGGGGACCACAGGGAACCCCTCCCTGTCTCTTCATGCCCTGCAACCCTGAACAAGGCAGCAGCTCAGGTTTCCTGCTCTCCAAAGTGTAGTTGTGGTGGTGCTGATGCTGGTGCTGGTGGTGCTGGTGCTGGTGCTGGTGCTGGTGCTGGTGCTGGTGCTGTGGTGTGTGTGGGTGTGCGCGTGCACACGTCTCTGGTGGTGCACAGGGAGGGGAGGGCTGGGGCTCCTCCTCCTGCCCACCCCATTCCACACCCTCAGCCTAAGTCAAGTACAAACACGGTCGCTGATCCCTAGACCTTCTCCCCAGACCCAATGCGGAGGGTCTGAATCTAAGTCCTTGATAAGGAGGGGGCTTTAAGAAAGCCATTGCTTTCTTTACCTCCTAAAGCTAAGGAGAGAGAAAGCCAGGCTTTAACTCTTTCTCTCTCTTTTTTTTTTTTAAGAAAGAAGAAAAGAAAACCATTAAAGTAAAATTCCTGGGCCTGGGAGCAGCCAGGAGTCTGGCACGTGTCTCCTCCTGGGTAATTATCTGGCATTTAGCACCCCTCTTCCCAGCACTTGTAATTAGCAGGGAAATTAAGATGCTGTCATCCTACCTCCCAGCCTCTCTCTGCTAAGCCCAGAGGCCTGGGGAGAGGTCCACAAGGGTGGGGGAGGGGAATGTTGCAGCAAGAAGTGAGACTAGAGATCGGGAAGGGCTTTCAGCCAAGAAGGGACATTTGACAGAAGAGTGGTGGAGGGTCCTCTGCGGAGCACTTTGATGCCTCTGGCCTCAGTCATCCCTCCTCTCTCTGAATTCCTGGAGTATGTGCAGGCTGGACCACACCCCTTCCCATGGGATGGTATCCTGGCTTTGATGGAAGGGCTGCGTCCCAGCAGGGTTTCATCGCATTCACCAAAATAGACACAGAGGCCTCTGGGGACCTTCCTCTGGGCTGGACCCTGAAGACAAAAATGAGTCAGATCCGCCCACCCCCAGCCCCCAGAATTGCAGGTGCCCTCCAGGGAAAAAACATAACACAAGGTTGGAAGGGACAAGAGCTGAGGAGGCAGGACCAGGCACATAAATCAGAGGGGCCTAGTGAAAAATGAAAATTATTGAAATTACTAATAATTTCAAGACAGTAATAGCAGAAGATTAAACCAGCTGTGGGACCCTTCAAAGTGTGGGGCCCTGTGTGACTACCCAGGCGGCACACCCATGGAGCCAGCCCTTCAAGGAGGGCAGGGAGGTCTTGCCAATTAAGGAAGAATTCTTGCAGGAAGCAACATTTGAATTGGGCTGGTTCAAGAGGCCAGTATTGTTCAACAGGTGAAGTTTCCATTGCCTTTCTGGCCAGCTTTCTAATTTGTCAGGACCCTACTCTATGCTCCCTCCTCCGGGAAGCCTTCCCTACTAACCCCAGACTGCATTAGGACCTTCTGGGCTCTCACAGCTCTATTCCTCCACCCCCTCAACCCTGTGCTTCTCTAGAACACCTATTTCACCCCATCACAGATGACTGGCTGTGAAGCTGCCTTTCCCACTAGCCCGTGTCTGCGTTCTTAGTGCCCTATGGAAGGCCTGGACAAGGTAGGTACTTGAGAGTAGTTAATTGACTGAAGCATGAACACCCTCAGAGAGTGGGGCTTGGGCAAAGGACTTCTTTGATTAGTTTAGGGAATGCAAGGGTGAAGCTTTGCTGGTGAAGTTAACAAGTTAAATGGGTTTTAGGTCAGGAAGACCCTGAATGACAAGCCAAGGGCAGGGTGCTCTCAGAAGGTTCGAGCCTTACAGATTGATCCAGCTGCTCGTGAGAAGATGGAGTGGGTGGATGGTGGGGTTTAGGGGGAGAGGAGCAGTCAGCCTGTGCCAAAACAAAGGTTAGGTTGTCCTGGGCCAGACAGCAGTCACGGGAATGGAAATAGAGAAAGAGCTGGATGTGAGCTTTGCAGCCCCAACCACCCTGGTGGCAGCAACACTGGGTCACCAGCCAGCTATTCCAATTATTCATAGAAATCAATCTCATTCATGGAGGCTCAGATAAAACGCGTGTGCAGTAATGGATGGGGAGCTTAGAGCGAGGAGATAAGAGCCGGCCCAGAGTGCAGGGTGATCAGGTGGGGCTTTGCAGGAGAGGGAGGCACAGAAAGAGGTTATCAAAACATCCCTTCAAATAGCAAAGGCTCAGAGCCAGTTGGCCTAGCTGTGGCGGTGAAGGGACACACAGGCTCATCCCCAGGCCTGGGGAGACCCAGACCCAGGGGTCCTTGGGCGTCATTCTGAACAGCAGGGTAAACTGGATCGGTCTTGTTGCCCTGAGACTTCTATTGAAGGTCTAGTGCTTTCTATTGGGGGTGGGGAGCAAGGGAGGTGGATCAAAGGGATGCCCTCAGAGGCCCTTTTCTACCCTGACTTTTTGGGATCCCGAGTCCATGAATCACCACAGTGGCATGTTGTCTGTAGGGCCAGGAAAAGGATGTTCTGTTCTCCAGCACTGGGCAGATGATGTGGGAGGCAGAGGGGTGTTGCCTACTCACGCTAAGCTGGGCCAGAAAGGCTGTGTCCCCATCAGCCTCAAACCCCTCCACACATGCTGGGAAGGGACCCACGGAGCACCCCTGCCCCCAAGATGTGAGGGAGGATGTGGGTATGAGGGGTCCACCCAGGGGCAGAGAACAGAGTTAGACACGGGGCTTCTGGGAAAGGAGGGACCAGGGGAGAAGGCTGGGATACCCAGATGGGTGATCAGAGGGTGGATTAGAGAGCAACAGTAATAATAAACAACTGATTCTTACACAGCACCTTCCACTGTCCAGCCACTGTCCCATGTGCTTTTTCTGAATGAACCAGTGTCACTACCCTCATTCTACCGAAGAGGAAACCAAGACACCGAGTTGAAGTCAACTTTCCCAAAGTCGTGCAGCTGGAGAAGGAGGAGCTGGCATTTGAACCCAGGCGATCTGGCTCCGTTTTATCATGACATTGAAATCATTGTTCATTTGCCAAGGGCTTGCTATGCACCAGGAATCAATTTCACTTGACCCCTAGGAGGAGTAATCATGCCCATTTTACAGATGAAGAAGCTGAGGCTCTACAAAGAGAAAGAGGCAGAACTGGGAAGTGAACTTCTACCTGACTCAGGTCTTGCACACACTCCACTGGGGAGGGGCTGTGCGGAATGGACTATTAGAAAGCAAGTGATGGGGCATTCCTAGAGGAGGGCAAAACTGGGGGCCCGCCCCTCCCACCGCCTCAGACAGCTTTGCCTCACAGCTGCCTGTGGAGGCTGGCCGGAGAGGCCCCATCTGCCGACACTCAGGGCTGGGAGGAGATAGCGCTTTTTATCTCTGCAGAGAGTTCAAGAGTTTATTCCCACCCGGGCAGCGGGGAGCCTGGTGCCCATTCTTGGAGGGTGTCCAGTGACAGGATAGATGGGGAGGTACTTCCTCCCCTTTGTCTCCATCACACTCTCCTCCACACCCCCCATCACCAGAGGACAGCAGGAAACACCTTGGACGGAGCCCTCGGACCCGGCACCGGCTCTGGTGGCAAGTCCTGGCTCAGAGCACAGAGCCGGGTGCTGAGCAGTCAGAGCACAGAGCCGGGTGTTGGTGGGAGAGCACAGCTCTGGAGTCAGGCACGCCAACCGGGATGTGGGTATGGTCACCACCTTCTGACTATGTGACCTCCGACATGGTGCTTCCTGCCTCCGAACCTCAGTTTCCTCCTGTGAACAGCTGAATGACCATGCCTATCTTGGAGGGTTGCTGTCAGGGTTAAACAGGAAAGGTATGCACTTCAGTCACCTGGCTCACAGCCTGGCCTAAAGCTGGGGCTCTAAATGGACCTACCTTTCCCATATGTACCATATGCATCTGACTGCAGTCCATTGAAGCAAAGTTCACTCCTGTGTCCCAAAGACAGAGTGAATGAGCTCACCCCCTCCTCAAACTCCTCCGTGCTCCCCAGGCCCTCTGCCTGGCATTCAGGGCCTCCAGGGGTTTGGTGGCTACCTGTCTCCAGGCCCCATTTCCTGCCTCCAGCGCCCCAGGTGACTCATTCTTCCTGAACAAAGCAGGCCCTATCTTCTTCCCCAGCATATCCTTCCAGGCCCAGATCATCTACTGCCTCCTCTCTGAAGCCGCCCCCAGGCCCCGGAGGGAGCGTGAATCACTCACTCCACTGTGCTCCCACAGCTCTGAGCTCATACTGCTTTGTGTTTCGGGTACAGATTCGCGGATCTGCCTCCCCAGTGGAGAGCTCCACCTCCTTATCCAGTGCCTGGCACGAAATCTGTGCTCAGTAGATGCTATTTAATCAATTAATTAATGAATCAAACAGAGTTGAAGCATCCCAGAGCCAGGAGAGCCTTAACGATCACCTAGTCCACATGCCCCATGGTCTAAATGAAGAGGCCTAAAAGGGGAGGGAGAGTTGGGATGGGGCAGAGGACAGGCCCAAGGTCTCCCAATGAGATAACAGCAGAGGAGACACTAGAATGAAGGCGAGGGGTGTTAGTTCTGATTCACAGCTGGGTGGATGAGGACCAATCAGTGGCTCTCCATTGCCCTTCAGATAAAGCTGAAATCTGTTATCCTGGCTCCCTAAATCCCTTTGTGATATGGTCTCAGACAACCTGTCCACCCTCATCCCCAGACAGGCCACAAACTCAGGTTCCCCGGCACCTGGTGCGGGTCCTTCCCTTACGCTCCCAGGCCTTCCCTGCTGTTCTTTCTGTCTGGAACACCCACCCTTTTGCACAGAACCCTCACCACTCCTTTGGCCAAATCCTATAATCCTTCAGGTGTCAGCTCAGATGTCACTTCCTCTGAAAAGGCTCCCTGTTCCCCTCGTCTCCTCTTTAGCCTCTTGTGATCCCGTCTTCACTCAAGGCTGCAAGTGTCTGTTCACAGATCTCTAAGTCTGAGACTGTTCATCTTGCACCTTTAGTGCCCAGTCCAGAAAAAAATATGAATGAATGAATAAAAGAAAAAATGAATGAGTAAAGTGTAAAAACTGGAACTCCAGACCACCGCACTGTGTCCAGGGGCACATTAAGTGGTGCCGAAGGGGACTGTGACTTTGTCCCCCTATCATTCTTAGTTCCAGTCAAAAGCACTAGACTTGTAGGCATCAATCTTTGGGCTTAAACAATAGGCTGTTTCTTTCTTTAAAAAGAAATATATATATATAATTTTACTTTAGAGAGGAAGGGAGAGGGAGAGAGAGATAGAAACACCAATGATGAGAGAGAATCATCGATTGGCTGCCTTCTGCATGCCCCCCACTGGGGATCGAGCGTGCAACCTGGGCCTGTGCTCTTGACTGGAATCGAACCCGGGACCCTTCAGTCTGCAGACTGCTCTATCCACTGAGCCAAACCAGCTAGGGCTAGGCTGTTTCTTTATCAGCACATTTTACTGAATCACCACTATGAGTGACGTTCCTGACAATCTGCATGCAGAAGTCCCCTCAATGCTGTCAGGCTTCAGTTCCACTGGATTGGTCTACCAGAGCACAGCTGGTCCTGACTTCACCACATTGAACACCTCCCAGGCATGGCCACCACCCACCTTGAGTTCCTCTATTTCTCCAGACAGGGAAAGAATGGCCCATCTCTCAGGCCAGCAAGTGCTGCTCCCAGCGTCCCTCCCTCCGAGGCCTGAAGGAACTTCCTGGCCACAAGGTGGAATGCCTTCTGCTCAAAGCTGTTGATAACCTCACCCACCAGGCCACACGGCATGCCCTCCAGCGTGATGGATGGGAAGGTATGGGAAGGTTGGCGATGGTTCCAGAAGCTGGTGGGGGCGAGCAGTGGGTGTGCTGTGGGACTGGGGCCACCCATTTCTCCCTTATTCACTACTATATCTCCATGCCCAGCACAAAACCTGGCATGTGGTAGTTGATTTTTAAACATGTTTACTAATAATTAAAGGGATCTCTGGAGACTTTAGATGGGAAAGTTTTTGGAATATTTGGACCAACCTCAATGAGAATCAGAGGGCCATGTTTCACATATTCCCCCATGGAGTTTGCATTGCAAGAGGAAGACAGACGGGTGTGGGTTCCATATCCCTGTCCCATCACAAGAGCAGAGCTTTCCTCCCTGACCCTGAGCAGCACAGAGATGCAGAGAGATGGCCCGCACCCACCCCACACTGCTCTGTGCTGCTCACATCCTCTGTCTCCACAGGCTGCCTGGCCAGGCCTACTTCCTACAGGATGCCAAAGGCCTGCTTCATGTTTTCCAAACTAGAGGAGGGTCCTGGGCACCCCTTGCCCCTATGCTGTGGCCAGAGGAAGCTCCAACTGGGCCTGGAGCCAGAGAGATAAGAAGACCCAGTCACTCAATTTCCCACACACTTGACACTCAGTTCCCATTGCAGAAAAAGCAAGTCACCTTCCTCTCTTGAGATATCAGGAAGTCACAGTATCTCAGAGCCACAGGGACTTTAAGAGAGCACCCGGTCTGACCTTCCTCTCCTCTGCTTCCCAACCATTGTGCGAAAGGGGAAACCGAGGCTCAGAGACAGGGGAGGACTGGATCAGGCCCACTTTGAGAGTCGGTAAGATTGGTGGGGCCATATACCCAGTTCTCCTGCTTCCTGGCTTCACATCCTTTCTAAGCCCCAAATTGAATAATTACCTGAGAAGTCACATCTGCACCCCCAAGGGATCTTCTGCAACCCCCCTCTTGCGGGCATACCTTCTATGACAGGGAGCCCAGCACCTCTAGGCAATATAGATAGCTCTCAGCGTTAGACAGGCCTTCTCTACCCTGAGTCTGAACCTGACTCACTACCCTCTGGGAACTCACAGGGTCTGGGGAGATTGCTGTGGAAAGAAAAAGTAGAGAATAATGAATTCCTTGGACTTCTCTGAGACAGAGGAAAGCAGGCTGACAGTTAGCTTCCCTGCAAGAAAAGCCATGAATTGGGGGCAGAAAAGGAATGGAGGGAGTACCCTCTAGGCCACATTTCCTAGAAGGCTGGGGAAGGGCCACAGGTCAAAAACTTGGAGTTTGGAGGAGAGGGAGGTCTATGGGATGACTTATAAAGTTGGCCAAACCTGTGATCCCCACAAATCTTCAGTAAAGTGACAAACACAGCTACATTCCCAGGGATTACATTCTTGTAGGAAAAGGAGAGGGGCAAAGCCTTGTGTGGGGGTCTGATGGTTCGATGTGCATGGAGGAGGCTGAACTCTCGTAAGCAGGACAGGAAAGCATGACCAACAACTGTGGAGCAGCCAGAGCCCGAGATCCAGTTTCCCCCGAACCTCCAGGAGCATGGAAGTCCCACGGGGCATACAAACAACATACGAAAGTGTTCTGTGCCATTCACTCATCTCTCTATTCCTTTTCTTGGTAGGCATTTATTGAGTGCTGACAATGTGCATTAGGCACTGGGGATACTATTATGAACAGACCAGACTTGGTATCTTGGATGCTCAGTCCTACATTTTGAGCTAATAGCTCTTCAATGGATGTCCCACCTCCCTACAGAGTTTGCAAGTTTCTGAATGGCCGGAGCTTGTATCCGTTTCTTCCCCATCACACACCTCTCACCTGAGTCTCCAGTGATCAGTTTAGAGATTCGTGGGTAGGTTCAGTTTCATCAGCAATATTCATCGGTCAGGCATTTAATCTATTAAACACACCAGTGGCCCAATTCTTATGTGCTCTCAATCCCTGGGACTGAATAGGCTCAACCCAAGGTCATCAAGTCTAACCCTCCGCCTCCAGACCAGGCAAACAGCTAGGCTAGGCCAATAGGAGGGGCTAGCGCCCAGTAAGAACAAGAGTCCGGGAGGCTGGAGATTTGGGTTTGAGCTGCATTCTCCCACTTGCCCACTGTGCGGTTAGCAAGAATGGTGATGTCCAGTGGCATCAATGTGGAAACCCTTTCTCTCACTTGATCCTCTCAACAAATTGTTAGTTCCCTACTTTACAGAGGAAGACACTGAGACTTGAAGAAGTTGAGTAGCTTGCCCAAGGTCCCAGAGCTGATGAGTGGTGGCGCCAGGATTTGAGGCCAGTTCTGCCTGGTCCTGGGGGCCTCCTTCCTTCTGTAACAGTGTCCCTGGGGCACAGACTCTGAGTGCCGCTGTGTTGTCTCCAACTGACAGGAGCGCCAGAGCCGAGCTGATTCATGAACTGATGGCTCGAGCCTCCCTGCATCCCCGCCTAATGAATCTGCCGGCTCTTCCACCCCAGCACCACTGGCCACTGACCAAGGAGAGGACAAGAAGGCAGGATGAAAGTTGGGGGTGGGCAGAGGAGACAGAGCAGAGGCAGACGGGGAGGTCTCAGAGCATCCATCACCAGGGCCAGTTCCCCCTGGGATCTGAGCTGCTGTCTGATCTGCCCAGGAACCGAGTTCCCATCCAAAAGTCAGCCCGCCTGACAACCTGTCAGTCACTCCCCCGGGTGAGCGCCTTCCCAGGCTCCCACGGCCTCAGGCCTGCTGGGACCCAAGCAAATGGGCCAAGCATAGCTGGGCTCTGACAGCGGGGAGAAGCAGCCACTCAGACGCCAGCACAGATGGACCCATGTCTGAGGAATCAGCCAGATTTGCCTCTTGCTTTTTGGGCCCATTCTCTGAGCCCTTTGTCCCAACCCTAAATTCCTTAAGCTCCTTTGCAAAGCCTTCCTGGGTTTTCCTGGGTTTATGAGGTGTGACTTCTTGTCCGGCATGTCTCCCTCTGCTCGCCATCTTCCTTACTTCAGTGTGAGCCAGAGCTCATGCCCTCGATGTACGATCAGGTTTAATTCTGCTTGGTTGGGCACGTGTGGTCACCACACATCCTTCCCTGTCACACCCTATTGGCCCCAGAACACCTGGGACCAGGAAGAAAGGAGGGTAGGAGGGACCTGGGCCAACCAGGTGGGGTCACACTGCCGAGATGGGGTCATAAAGAAGGGTGACCATTCCAATTACAGACTCTGCCCAATCCATGTATGGCAGGGGCGGTGCGGCGGGGGTAGGGGGGGCTGTTGTGATGTACTTTTGGACTGGCTATGTCTCAACAAACCTTCAATGAGGCCTGTTTTGTGTGGGAGCATGCTGGGCCCTGGTCATAGAGAAGGATAAGATATAGTCCAGCTCCTGAAAGGTTTCTAGATGGGTGGAGACAACGGCTAAGCAAACAAATAATTAAAAACCAGGTAATAATTGCTCTGAGAGGGGCCGAGTGGCTCAGGGTAGAAGAAAGGACTAAGGAAGAGGCAAATTAGCTTTGTATAAAGAGCTCAGACCCTGGACTCAGACAGAGCTGAATTCCGATGACATCCTGCCATTGTTCACTGACTTCTCTAAGTCCTGGTGACAAATCTGTAAACCGGGTGATCACAGCCTTGTTCCAAGGATTGGACAGTCACGTGTCTTTAGTACAATGCCCTGCGGGAGGTCGGGTGGAAACCTGGATAGCTTCCTGGAGGAGGCAGTGCTTAAAGGATGACTAGAAGCTGCCCAAACTACTCAGGCAACAGGAGGGCATCTGACCATTTAGGAATGTTAGCTGAAGATACTTTAGAATCAGTCCAGGCAACATGTTTTCTGAGAAGCCGGGTCCTGTCCTCATGTTCTCTATAGCATGGTCCTGTCTGTCTGTCACCGCCACGAGGCTGTAAGTTGCTAGGCATCCACAGCGACTGTTGCTAATGGCACTCCGTGAGTATGTATCAGAGTAATTAAAGTATGGTTTTGCAGAGTGAGATACAGGAGAAAAGGATATAAAGAGAAGAAACAGAAGGCAACTAATATCTTAAACCCCCACTTTCTGATCAGGTTTCATTCTCCCCAAAGACTGCTATGTATTTTATCCTCTCCTTTTTGCAGATAAGGAAATGAAAGCTCATAGAGGCCGAGTGACTTAGAGAGCAGGCAGCTGGAAAGTAGCAGCCCCAGGGCTCCGTGTCCCATTCATGGATCTGCAGGGCGCTTTCATCATCCTGGGCTAGCTCCAGTTGGCCTAAGGATATTTGGCCAGAGCCTCAGGACCCAAAGGGCAGCCCCTCCCCACCCATCCTCTACTCCATCCCAGCTGTGCAAACAGACTCCAGCTGGCAGGTTCCACAGAGGGCTGGGGGAGGGTCTGCAGGTCTGACAGGTCAGGGTGAGCTGGGCTTTCCTGAGAACAGCTCCCACCCCAAGGTGGCCTAGAATGCATCCTTCTACAGGCTCTGGAGAGGGGCTGAGAGCCCGGCTGGTGAACTCCAGGTGCTGTGATCTCAGCCAACAGGCTGACTTTAAAAGTCACTCCGCCCCACCTCCCTGTTCCAAAGTAACAGGGCCCCTCCCTGGTCAGCTCTGCACTGACTGGACTCAGTGCAAACCCCTGGGTCTTGCTGCAGGCCCCAGGAGTAGGTGGCATCAGAGGCCCTGTGCTTCCCACTGCATCATCACGCCACTGGGTGCCACGGGAGGGACAGAATGCTAGGGAGCCCCACTGGTTGGCTCCCACTGCCTGACTGTGCCCTTTTTTATCTATGCCCTCTCTGCCTCAGTCTTACCTTTCATGGAATCAGCTTCATCTCCCCCTTTTCTTCCTCCAGAGCCCAGGCAAGGCCAGATGTTGTTAACTCAAGGGTCCTGTCACCAATGCTCAGCAATCCCAGGCAGGGAGTGAGGGTTAGAGAGAAGACCCCTGCAAAGAGCACTGTGCAGGGTGTCCACTGTCTGACATCCACATCACAACTCCTTCCTAGCCTGACACTGCAGAGTATGAGTGCCCTTGATCTTGTTTCTGAAGGAAATCCACTTCTTGGAGGAAATGGGCACGAAGATCGATTCCTTTGCACTAAGACAAACCAGGCTGCTGCACACATTCAGCTGTGGGAGGCACATGCACGTCACTCCACACTTGGCTCTCACAAGCTGGCAGTCTTGCACACACACCCCAGAGAGTAGGGAGCCACCCTGCCCAAGGCTGACATGAGCATAAAGGGAAGCATAACCTTGGGTGTGGATCCCCACCACCCCTCCCCTGAGAGTGCCTGTAACTTCTCAATTTTAAGATCAGGCAGCTGGTGAGTCAGAGAAGCAGCATCCACAGGGGAGACCTTCCTCAAGCAGCTCAAGAAACATACCTATCTCTCCTACAAGTGGCGTCCTGGGAGGCAGCCAGTCCGAGACACACCCTGGAATTCACAAAGATTTCCTCACCCACTTAATAGACATTCAGTGCTCACCTTCTATGTGCTAGACCTTTGGGATGGGGATGGGGTAGCAAAGGAACCAAAGAGTTTGGAGTCAGAAAACATTGGTCTGTTGTGTCATCTCTCATGTCAGACTAAGATGCAACAAACATTTCTTGTGTTGGCCATATTCACAGAAGTGATTTTATTCAATTCAATTCTCTATATGATAGATGTAAAAATGGGAACTCAGAAAATGTGACATTTGTCCAATGTGACAGCTACTACCTCCATTTGCTCCTATGTAAAATGGGTTCATAGCAGTCCCCACCTCATAGGATTGTTATGAGGATAAATGAGTTAATTTATGTAAAGTTCTTAGAACAGTGCCTGGCATAAAGTAAGTGGTCAATAAATGTTACTCATAGTTGAAATGCTTGTCCTAAATTCTGTTCCTAGGAACAGCAGAAACTGAGTTCAAATAACTCAAACCTGATTTTTTTCTCCTACCATACCGAGCCTCTTTTCCATTTTGTTGTTTGTTGTTGTTTTTTAATAAATATCTCCAACAGAGAGCTAGTGGGTATTAGCTCTATACCAAGGGCATTGATTGGGAAGTGGAGCAGCTCTGATGTGCAAAGCCCCCTGTAAACTGGCCTGCCCCCCTTCCTAGCCTCGTCTCCTCTCCTCCCTGTAGCAAAGGCTTTCCTTGGTCATGATGAACAGTAACTACTTCTCTACGGAGCTGACCCTGGTTCTCCTGCTTAGAGGTTTTTGTCTAGATTTAAGACTTTCAATCTCTGTTTCTGGACCACTGGAGTCCCAGGACTGTACCCAGGGGTCCTTCTGCTGAGATACATCTTCAGATCCATGTGATGTAAGAGAGATCAGCTGACTTTTAAGTCAGAGCTATGGCACCAAGTTCCAACCTGTCACTTTGGCTGTGTGACCTTGAATGAGTTACTTAACCTCCCTAAACCCAAGTGTACTTATCTGAAAAGTGTGTGTAGTAATCCTCATATGGATTGTGTTAAATGAAAGACTGTGTAGTGAGTACTCTTCTCCTTCAAGTTTTCAATTCACACAAACAAACCACATTAAGAGGCACAGTTTTCTCCATTTTCATCTTCTTTCATAAGCTTTTTTATGATCTTGTATGACCACTATAGGTGAAATTCAGTTTCAGAAGGCATAAACTTAGCACCAACCAAGATATTTGGTCATTTTGAATTTCATCTCAAAGTGGTTGATGACATGCTCAGAGAGTCTCAAATCCCAGAGCAACAACCCCTGAACTTTATTGAGACTTTTGCTCGATCTTGTCTTCAGCATGTAGCCACAACCCTCTCCATCATCTTTCAAGGCCTCTCTTCAAGTTGAATTACAACTGTGGTGTCATCCAGTGTGTATTGTGAGCTCCTTGGGGACAGAGTCTGATTTATCACAGAACCTAAGGAAGCATCCATTAAATCTTGGAATGAATGGACCACCATGCATTTTGGCCATCCAGCCATCCAATCATCCACTCTGTCTTGTACAGGGAATTCCCCCTTCAAAGATGAGAGCCTCCACCTTCTTTGTCCTCTTGCATCCTTCCATCTGGGATCCTTCTTTCTGGGATCCTTCTAGCCAGGTCCGTCACTCCCACTGAGATCCTCTGCCTTCCCATTGATTTCTAGTACTCTGTCTTGTACTCCTATCCAAGCAGGGACTCACACCTTCATGCAGGTGGAAGTTAGGGCTGGCACCTCCGAAGGAACAATGTCCCATGGTCCTCAGCTGGAGGTCTTTAAGGACATCTGGATGAAACATCAGTTGCTCTCTCAGCCTTTCAAGCCCCAGGGTGCCAAATCGGAGCCTAGGCAGATAAGGAAGCTAGATTTTCATGTGCACATTTGGTGTAGGGGGAGGGGAAGCTGGGGAAAGGCCGAATCTCACTTAGCCCAGAAAGCCTTTCTTATCTACAAGTTCTTTGAAGTTGGGGATCTCTCAGAGACTGGCAGCCAAGTCCCCATCAGTTCTCAGCTGGAGAGGCTGGGCCCAGTCCTGGAGTCATTCTGGGTCTCAGATGCTCACAAGTCATTCATTCACTCCGTAGTGCCTCTGAGCCTAGCCAGTGCTAGGCTCTGTGCTAAAGGCCAAGGAGGCTGAGATGAATCAGACCCACATGCTTATTTGCAACCACAAAAGCTCTCAAATTGCTCTCTGCCCAAGAAGGGATGCAGACATGAAAACAGAGACAGTGTGCTGAGTGCTCACAATCTTGGGCTATGGTCTGGAATTTGCTGCCTGTATTTGCTGCTTAAAGGCACTCTAATGTCTAAGCAGGCAACGGGGTCTCAAGTCCCTGTTCATACACCTCCTAAGATGGGGAAACCATTTCCCTTCTCCCTCCTTCCCCCACCTAGCAGCCTGTCACAGCACCGAACCATCTGGTTGGCAGGTTGTTTCCCTGGAGCTGAAACAACCTGTCTCATGTGTTCCTCTTACTTGTCCTAACTTTGCCTCTGGGGCTGCCAGAACTGCTGGGGCTGCACCTGTCCCAGGATATCCCTGAAGAGAATTCAAGGCATTGTCAGCTTCCCACACAGCTCAGTTTCTAAAGATTGTTTTGGTGCAAAAGGCCACTCTAGCAGCAGTGAGCAGGAGGCAAGAGACCATGTTGGGCTAGAGCGCAGAAGGCCAGAAACATGCCACATAAGAAATGATTCTCCTGAGCCAGGCAGGAGCCAGGCTGGGACAAACCAGAGGCCACTGGAACGGAGACTCAATGGGAGGTCGTGCTGGGCTCTGGGAGAAGAGAGGCTGATTTAGAGACCTGGTTTTAGGGAGCGCCCCAGCTACTGAAAAAGCCTTAATCCTCTCCTTAGGCCAACAGGGAAGATAAAACCAGTGAAAAAGAAAAAACAGAAAACAGGAGCTTTCCAGCTCCCAGCCCAGGCCCAATCCCAGCTCCCTCGGTTCCTCCTTCCTAAAGCATCTATTCTCAGGCTGCTAAAGTTCCTGCCTTAATAGCTGGAGGACAAGGGTGGTACCTGGTTCATTTCTGTCCCATCCCAGACCCACATGTCCCTGTGCTTGTTCAGGGCCTGCACTTGGCAAAGTCTCCATAAGTGTGCACTGAACAAAATATCACACAGGCATTAGATTGCTGTAGCTGGCGCAGAAGCTGCGTGTCTAAGGAGTAGGAGTCAGCCAACTTTAGGGTCAGGAGACCCACATCTTAGCCCTGGCTCTACCACTGACTTAGTTTGCTCAAGAGTAACCTTGAGCAGGTCTTTTTTCTTCCAGGGGACTCAATTTTTCAATCTAGGAGGGCCTTAAAAAGATAGCTCTAAGGCCTACTGAGCCATAAAACATCCCATGATGGTCCAGGAGGGCCTTCCACATTTATTTGGAACATTGTACCGGGGACACTTGAGAAGACCACCATCTCCTTTCTCCCAGGGCACCTCCATCCTCCACCAGACCATTTCTGAGCCCTGGGAACCAGAGGAGGAATGTGTCCAACTGTAAGCTCAGCCAAATCAAGCCAAGTCACCTTTGCTATTTAAAACCTCTCTCTCTGCAGCAGTCTGGAAGCTGGGAGGAGCAGCAAATCCCTACTCATTTAGGAGTACACTTTGTGGTGGCTTTAAATTCCCCAGGATTAAGAGACCTCAGCACCAGCTTCCCACTGCCCTTTTCTCTAAATTCTCCCCTGAGGCCACTGGGCTGATTGGAATGTTCAGCCATGCTCAGCCCACCCCCTGGGTGACCAGGCAGGATAAGCACCCTCTCTGGGGACACTGCTAGCTGTTGTGCATCCCAGAACTAATCCATGTTGACAATCCTGGCCCAGGCATTTATTTCCAAGGGGCCTGAATTCCGCAGCCCAGAAGGCCCGGATCCTCTAGGGGTCAGGGTAGCTGGGGATAGAGTCGGCCAAGACTGGAGCCAATCGAGGATGTCTGGTGGGGTCTATGATGCAAGCTTTTGAGCCCTCTCATGTTCCAGCCAGAGGAGACCCTCAGGATAGTGTCATGCACCCCATCAAACAAATGGAGAAGTGAGGCATGGAGAGGGCCCCGCACTCACCCAAAGTCGCACGTCCCAGACTGACACTTGAGACGCTGAGATAAATTTGCATTCATTTAACAAACATTCATAGAAAACTGACTATGTCCCAGCCACTGTTCTAAGCACTTGATAAATATTATCTTACTTAATCCTCCTAAGAACCCTGAAGGTAGATTTTATTATCTCTAATTTACAAGTGACAAGGCTGAAACTCCAAGAGATGAAATCACACAGCTAATGTGACGCATTTAGTTGAAGCCAGGTCTGTCCTGTACCCCTTCTTTGCTCCGTGTTGTTCGTTCAATTGGAAGAGAGAGACGTCCAAGTAACGGTGCAGTGTCGGCAGTGGGGGATCCAGGCCAGAGAGCGCACAGGTCAGCGGGCCAACTCTGAGGGCGACAGGCTCCCACACAGCTGGGAGATGTCCCCAACCACAGACCTTCCCTGCAGACTCGCCCCCGCCCCAGATGCACACCTCCAGAGAACCCCATTCACTTTGCCTTTCATGTGAATTGTGCCCCTGAGGTTGTGCATTGCAGCAGCAGCCCAGGCCTCACCTGCACTGGTGGCTGTCAGTCAGGCATGAGCCTCAGCCATTCAGCCAGGGCTGCTGTCTCAGGGTGAGGACTCCTCGGCTCAGAGGGGAGGCCTTGCCAGCCCCAGAGGTAACGTGCACCAGCTGCTGCTGCAGCCCCCACCAGTTCTGCAAGATCACATGGAGGGCAGCCTCCATCATATGTCTAGACAGACTGAGAACGGGGCTCGGCATCTTGGGAGAAGTTTCCTGAATTCCTTCCACCTTCGGGAATGGAAACTGAGCTAACAGGGAATTTGTTCTAATTATAAAGAAATAAGGAGAATTGAACAAGAGCTCCTCAAGGTTGAACTCCTCTGGAGGGCTCTTCCAACACTCTCCATTGTTCATCTCCAGTGAGAAAGCCCAGAGCATGGACTCTGTGGCAGTTCCTAGCTGGGCTTTGGGCAGAGAGGGTGAAAATGGGGCCCTGCCCTGCGCGTCAGGAGTGCCCATCTAGTGGAATAGTAAACAGTGAACCTGTGAGATCAGTCCACAATGGCACAGGCGCTGTCAGCAAGGAAGCTTGGGGGTGGAGGACGGCTATGGGGCACAGGTGTCCCCCAGCCCAGCCTGGAGGTCAGGGGAGCCTCCAGACACAGTGCGGGTGGAGATCCTCTTCCCTCCTTCCTCCCACTGCAGGGCTCAGCTGACATGTCACCTCCTTCAGGAAATCTGATTCCTTCAGGACACGCTGATGGTCATTCAACCCTTCCATTCCACAAACACTGACTGAGAATGGGACGGTGAGCACGAGAGGTGAGTTGCACACTCCTGGAGTTATGGCTGCTCCCTTCTGTAAGAAGTCTCTGCACACGTTTCACCCAGCAAACCACCTCAGAGGGGGTGTACCTGTGTGTGTATGCACATGCATGTGTTTTCTTCCTCTTAAGCATTTCCCAAGTTTCTTTCAAAAAGTAGTCAAGCATTATGATTAAGAACCTAGCCTCTGGCATCAGACATGCACATTAGAATCCTGAATTTGCCCCTGTGTAATCTTGAGCAAGCTACTTAGCCTCTTTGTGTCTCAGTTCTAGTGTCAAATTGGTGCAATGATTGTAACTTGAGAAGGCTGTGTGGATTGAATAAAGTAATCCATGTTAATTGCTTAACCTAGCACTTGGCTGTTAGTCTTCATGAATAAGGAGAGTCTCTACTGCCAGACCCGATGGCCCACAGCGTGTCAAACAGTCCCTGTACTTAGAAGGCACTTTACAAATGCCTGGTGCTTGACTGCTCTTTGGCAGAGAATAGAGAGTAGATATATGTGGACTTAATTTTTTTATTGTGGTAAATATACATAACAAAATATGTTATTTTAACCATTCTTCAGTGAACAATTCAATGGCATTAAATACATTCACAATGTTGTGCAACCACTATTCATTTATAGAACTTTTATATCATCCCATAATCATCCCAAACAGAAACTCTGTGCCCATTAAACAATAACCCTCCCCCTTTACCCTCCCCCGAACCCCTGGTAACTACTATTCTACTTTCCGTCTCTGTGCCCATTCCAGGTACTCCATTTAAGTGGAATCACACATTATTTGTCCTTTTCTCCTGACTTATTTCACTTAGCATACTGTTTTGAAGGTTCATCATGTTGTAGCATGTGTCAGAATTCTTTTCCTTTTTAAGGCTGAATAATATTGTATGTACATATCACATTTTATTCATCCATTCTTCTGTTGATGGATAACTGGTTGCTTCCACCTTTTGGTTATTATAAGTAGTGCTGCAATGAGCATAGGTATACAAGTGTTCAAGTCCCTGCTTTCGATTCTTTTGGGTATTATTCTGACAAGTGGAATTGCTGGCTCATATAGTAATTCTACATTTAATTTCTTGAGGCACCGTCATACTGTTTCCCACAGCAGCTGACCATTTTACATTCCCAGCAGTGCCATATGGTCTTGAAGTTGGGAGTTAAAGGAGTGTAAGATGGACTCACAAGGTACCTGGCACCCTTCTGCAGACACCTTCCCCAGAGCAATGGAAGCAGAGTGGTGACTAACTGGGGCAAGTCCAAAGGAGATGCTTAGAGTGGGGAGGAGACAGAAGCGACACTGAGGAGTGTGTGGTCTGGCGAGAGGGCCCTGGAGGTGTGATGGCTGCTGTGTGTGTCCCCCAAGCTGCCTGGGGGCAGAGTGAGCAGCCCCAGGGTCACAGTGAGTCCAGGCAGGGGGATCCAGGGCAACTAGATTCATCACGATATGAGGAAGACTTTCAGAGAATCAGAGCTTCCCAGCAATGTGAGTGGGAGCTCTCTGTCACTGGAGATGTGCAAGGAGCAACGAATGTCCTTTTGAATGAAGCTAAAGGCCATTCGAGTTTGGACTGTATAGCCTCTCCGAGCCTGTAGAACAGTGTGTCCTGAAAGTTTGTGATTCAAAGATTCTGTGGCTGGATTTCATCTGAGCCCATTTGCAGGCAAAGACTCTGTAACTTGCTATTCCTGCCCGTCCAGATGAATTCTACTCCAACTTCCCTGAGACCCCCTATTGGTATTGGCACAGACACTGCTCAGCCCGAGCAGGGGTGCGCTTCACTTCTATTTGCCAATGAGGATATTATGTGACGCCTTAAATTCCTGTGGCTCCTGTCTACCTTTTCTATTAGAAATAATCCTGTGTGCATGTGAAGGGAGGCTGCAGGGAATGGCTTTGGAAATAGTGCGAAGAGTGAGGGAAAGGGGCTCCCCTGTCTGTCCTGTAAGGGCCTCCAGAGTCTGCTGTCCCACTCCTACCCCCCAATGGCCCTTCCCAGCCTCTTGCTTAGGCACAGAGCTAACCTTGTCTCCTCTGTTCTCACTCAGCCTCCCTGCTCCAGCCATTCTCTGTCCTGCACTCTCTCTCTTTCCAACCACTCAGTGTACGCTCTTGGCCAAGCCTACTTCTTGGGATACCTTCTCTGATTCTCTCTACCTACACAAATCCTGCCATCTTTTTATGGTTCATCCAGGTTTCCCTTCCTATAGGAAGCCCACAAAGATCTCCTCCCATAGGCTTTGCATGCTGGGGCACCACTTAAGACAGGTATTCATAGATGTTTCTTTATTAAGTACCGACTCAGTCCCTGGACTGTTTTATAACCTGGGGCACATCCATAAAGTCAGGCAACATCTCTGCTATCATTGAACTTCTGATGCAGCAGGAGACATGGAAAAAAACACGGAATAAATACATACATAAAATCACTGTTAGAGGCATGGTTGCAAATACAATACAGCTGGGGGTATAATGGAGGCTACTTTAGACTGACGGTCAGGGGAGACCTCTCCAAAGAAGTGATAGTTGAGCCAAGGCCTGGATTATGAAAACTGCCAACCACAGGAGGATCTGGGAGGATGGGGTAGGGGGAGACATCCAGGGACACAGGAAGGCAAAGGTCTCTGAACGAGTTTGGTTTGTTCAGGAGCACAACAAAGGTGGTCACTGTGGCTGGAACATGGGAAACAAGGCAGAGAGAGTGGATGATGCGACAATGGAGAAACAGGCAGGGGAGACGATGCAAGCCATGGTGAGGCTTGCAACGTGAAGCCATTTGAGGGTTTTCAGCACAGAAGTGATAGGATCTGATTTATGATGTACAAGATCACCCTGCTGCACCATAGAGAATGGCTTGTAATGGGAAAAGGTGCAAAGCAGGGAGACCAATTAGGAACCTACTGAAGTAGACCATGTAAGAGCGACAGTGGCTTGGACCTGGGAGACAGCAGTACAGATGGTAGAAAGGGTCAAGTTTGAGATCTACTTTGGGGTCCAACTACCTAAGGATGGGGAGAAGGAAGACCTGACAGAGAAGGTGACACTTCTCTGGGATGCAGAGAAAGATGAGGGTTCCTCCAGATAAAGAGAAAAGAACATTGCAGGCAGTTTTGAAAAAAGATCCAGGGGCATCCAATGGGCGGTGTTCTCAGTGCAATGGGCTGGAATGGCGTGCACTGGTGAGTTTCCAGAAATGACCAATGAGAGGTGGGGCGGATAGGTACATAAAGGTCTTGAGCATCACGGGAAGGACTTAGCCTCTATTTCTTGCAGGTTACAGGAGACATTGAAGGTACTAGCACCTAAGAGTTGTACTATATATGTTTACATAAGGGCCATCTGTAGGAGCCCAGCACTGGTAGCTATGGAAAATGCTTTCACAGGTATTTCATGGGACCCTGTTGAAACAGCCTGATGTTTAACAGCTACAGATTATCCTCTCCCCAAGCCAAAGGCAACTCGGTGCCCAGGTGGAACTCTGTTCTAGGATACAGTCTGTCTATGAGTTCTCTGGGCATCTAGATACCTGGGGACAGAGCCAGGTGGCTACAGGCTGGTAGACACACATCAGCTATGGATCCCAACCAACCTGCATTGACCTTATACCCCTTAGCAGGTCATGGCCAGCCTCAGCCACAGATAAGCTAGGCCAATGGTCAGCAAACCGTGGCTCCCGTCGCCCGACCGACCGACACCCCCACTTCTTCTAACGCCACTTCTTCAAAATAGACTTGCCCAGGCCGAAAACCGACTTCTGCGCATGGGCCACGAAGTTTCAATCACACTGTACGTATGCGCCCGCATGTGGTATTTTGTGGAAGAGCCACACTCAAGGGGCCAAAGAGCCGCATGTGGCTTGTGAGCTGCGGTTTGCCGACCACTGGGCTAGGCCCAATCCCACGTACCTGATGTACTGCAAATGGAAGCTTCTAGACACAATTCCTCATGGACTTTTATCACTCGCTTCTCTAAGATTTTAGAGAGAGACTGATGTGTTCACCCTAGTCATGGCCCAGTCTCTAAGAAGCTATTTGACTTTATGCACATACCTTACTCTGGGCCTCAGTTTATCTGTCTGGAAAGTAAAAGGATTGAACTTAGAGAATTGTTTTCTAGCTCTGGAACCCTCCAACCTGTTTACTTGGCTCCCTTTCTACGCAGAACCCATTTGCCTTTCTGTGCTTCATGGAGGGGAACAAAGCCATAGTGTTTGGATGGAGCCCGTTCCATGATCAGTCTCAGTAACCCAGTGCCCAGAGGCCCAGTCGGATTCCACTGATGAGAAAAACAGAATCCTGTAGGGATCTGCTCTGCCCCATGCGTTCTGAAAGCTCTTCCAAAGCCTGAATGCCCAGCGCACACACTAGAGAAAGCCGTCCTCCCTTTGAAACCTAAGAAAGTTGCAGGAGCAGCCACTTACCTGTCACATGTTTTTCATAATTTCCCTGGCACCTTCACTAGTCATTGAAGCGGGTGTTGGCGGGCAGCGGGGCGAGCTCCAGGTCTGATGCGGACGTGCAGGACCGCAGCTCCTGCGGAGGAAGAGAATCAGAGCCGAGATTACACAGGGCCCCTCCTGAGGTTATCCAGCCACAGGGGTCTGCTCATGAATATCTGGGGGTCCTGCTGACCTCTAGCAAGCAAGCTGAGTTGCAGGAGGATAGAACAGATGAAAGACTGGAAAGTTGAGACAATGAGTATCTGAGGCCAGCCCTGTGTGGTGTAAGGAAGAGTTAAGAATTACAGAGGGGACAGAAGATACTGAGCGACTCAGTACTGAGGTCATGATTTTCTGTGTAGTCAGGAAAATCATACTCTATCCCTTCTCCCAACAGAGATCAATGTGTGCTGTGCCCTCACCAGGGTTACAGTGTAGTAGGACATGGTCCTTTCCTTCCAGAAATACAGACTAAGGGGCATAGGCATTGTGGTTCCAACTGTGCACACTCAGAAGAAGGGGAGATGAGTCTGGACCCGGATGACTACTACTAGGAAGGCTCCTTGGAGGTGGTGACATGCCAGGCACAACAGGAAAGACACAAAGGGCAATAAAAGGCTCTGGAGCACCAGTGCGAAGAGCTTGGACTTTGGACCAAATGGGCTTCCTTTCAAGCTGACACTGAGGCTTTGCTTCTCATCAGTAGATGGGAAATGAGCTATGGAGGAACCGTGCCTGGTTCAAAGTGGGATCTCCTGACATGGTTGGTTGGGAGGGTGGAGGTAGGGATGAGAAAGAGTCTGCGAGAGAAAATCTCCAGCGTGGCTTCCTCCCCAGCTTTGCTTGGATCCCACTGCCCCCATGGCCAAGGTTGGAGTAGGCAGGGTCTGGGCCAGCACCCAGGTCCTGGTGGCCTGTTCGCCCTGAGCTTCCTGAGGCGCCAGTACACACAGCAGGCTTCTGCGGGCCCAGTGAATTTCCACAAGCCAGGAGGGCCCCACTCAAAGGCTCACACCTCTGGAACCTGAGATGTTGGCCAAGTTCAGGCCGTGGGAGGGGAAGGCAAGTGCTGCGTCGGCTGGAATTGATGGGGAAATGGGCCTCCAGGGTGGAAAAGAAAAATAAAGAGAAGGATTCCTGCTGTAGCTTGCTCGCACAGAGCTGCAGGTCTCAAACCTCCCCCTCCCAGCTCCCCGCCCCAGGTTTTTGCTGGAGAACTAGTTTCAGGCTCTGACCTAGCAAGGGCATGCTTCCACCAGGAAGCCTGCTTGGTTGGCCTGGTCCCTTCTGAGCTCTCATGCCTCTGACCCTGTGTATCTAAGTGTGGCTTCACCCTCATATGCCAAGTACCATAAGTCCTTGCTTAACACCATCAATAGGTTCTTAGAATCTGCGACTTTAAGTGAAACGATGTATGACAAGACCAATTTTGCCATAAGCTAATTGATGTAAACAAGAGTTAAGTTCCCATATCCTATTTCTGTTCTCAGAAAACATCAGCAAACTTCTAAATAGAGACCAAAAACATTCCTAATATTAAACATTGAAGTAAATATGAACTATCCATACATTTGAGAAAGATTAATAAAAACAAGTAAGAAGATTATTTTCTAACCCACTTACTCCAGTTCAGGGTCAAGAGTGGCCAGAGCCCATCCTGGCAGATCAGGGCACGAGGCAAGAGCCCACCCTGGACAGGACACCCTTCCATCGAAGGGACACTCAACACACAGCACACTCAGCCTGGCACAATTCAGACACACCAATTCCCCCAATGTGCATATTTTGGGGAAGAAACCGGGATGCCAGGAGAAAATCCACACAGGCATGGGGAGAAGGTGTGAACTCCACACAGGCCTTTTTTTTTTTTCCTAGCAATGTTACAATGGAACGACTTTAAAGGAAAAGGCGTTACTCAAGGACCTGCTGCATCGGCAGCTCTGTTCGGTACAGGGCATTTTTGACTCAGATTGTAGCTTCCACCAGAAAAGGGGAAAATAAAGGAGGAGAAAACACACATTTACCGAGCCCTGTTCACCTGGCCCTGGCTGAGCACCTCTCATACATCATCTCACCGAAACCTTGCCGTAGCCTCCAAGGTAAGGACCACTATCTCCATGTTATAGATGAAGAAATGGAAGTTCCAGGACTGGAACCTTAATCTGCTGGGATCTGAAGCTTATGACACACCTCTGTATCAAAGCGAGGTCCTCTGTGGAAAAATGTATACATTCTGTGGTGAAACAAGTTTGGAAAACGCTGCATGTTAAGCATTCCTCTTGAGTCCCCCAACCCACAGTGGTATGTGCAAGGCTCTGAGAGGTCCTGCGGAGAAGGTTCCTAATCCACCTGGTCCAGCACTCCCCGGAGGACACCTCAGTCATGTGATAGCCGCTGACATCCCCCAAACCCTTGTGCACTTTGGGATATGGTACCCAAAACAGAAAATCGCCTGAGAACTTAAGGTGGGCCATTGGAACTGGATGTGAATGAGAGGGGGCAGGAAGAAGGACAGATGTAGTGCGGGTGGCGATAAGTGTGATAAGGGGTTTGGACAGGGAGGCAACAGCCCCAGCAGAAAGCCAACATCCTAAGTACCTGAACTGCAAACCTCTTCTTTGACCACAAAAGTCTGTCTTTAAAGCCAGAAGCACAGAGTGATTCCAGTTATGTCAGGCACTGCAGGCCTGAGGCAGTAGTTGAAATGAATGTGTGTCTCTGTTGCCTAAGGAAACAGGCAAAATGCAGCAGGAGGGACTTCACTTAGGCTTTGGTTAGGCCATTAATAAAGGAGTCTAAGCAGTCCCCCATAAACCACACGCATTATCCCACACCCAGCCCTTTGCTCAGGTTCTCTGCCCTGAAGTGTCCTCCTTTCTACACATCTCCATCCTGCCAGCCTCCACTCTGCAGTGGATCCGTCAGGAAGACTGAAGACTCTGTGCTCCCTGCCTTCTCTGGAATCGGGAAGTCCCGAGCCATTTCCCCTCCCAAAGATGATGCTACAGACTTAAGATACCAACATCAGAACCTGGGATCTGAGTATCAAGATCAAGTAAAGACAGCCCAGCTGGAGTGGCTCAGTGGTTAAACATTGACCTATGAACCTGGAGGTCACGGTTCGATTCCCGGTCAGGGCACATGCCCAGATTGCGGGCTCCATCCCCAGTGTGGGACGCGCAATGGATGATTCTCTCTCATCGTTGCTGTTTCCATCTCTCTCTCCCTCTCCCTTCCTCTCTCTGAAAAAAAAAGAAAAAAAAAAGATTAGGTAAAGACATGGTCCTGACAAATTCTGCCCAGGACTGAGCACACCTGAGTGGTATAAACTGGTGTGCCACTGCACAGTGGTAAATACTGCTGTGTCCACGTAGCCCCGAGGGGAGGCCCCTGGAAACTGTCAGGTGAGACAGAGGTGAGGGAAAGAGGTGGCGGGGGCCCTTAGAGATGGGAATGCAATCAAAGTCTTGTCTGGAGGGGTGCATCTCAAAATGTGGTCCCCGACCAGCAGCAGCAGCAGCATCACCTGGGAACAAGTGAGAAATGTACACTTTGCATGCTGCCCCTCCCAGACCAACCGAGTCAGAAACTTAGGTGGAGCCCAGTCAGGCATTTGAATAGGGCCTCCTGCTGATTCTGAAGCATGCGAGCGTTTGAGAACCACTGACCTGGAATTACTCCTGTTGTGATAATTGCTCCTCAGGAGAAACAGCCTTACTCTCCCCTGCTGTGGACAGTGGCTCAGAGAGGACATGCGCTCCATGCTGGGACTCACAGCGGATGAGCTGCAGAGCTGGGGCTCCCAACCCCAGTCCTTCCCAAGCTTCCTGGCAGGCAGTTGGGCAGAGCAGGGTGCCCGAGGTACTGAGAGAGCTGCTCGCCTCGGCCCCAGAGAAAGCCTTAATTGGCTCATTAATAGCTGTGATTAGAGAGAATGGAGAAGCCTTTATCTTTGAAGTGCCCGGCTGCGCTAGAAGCTCCTGCAGGGAGCTTGCTGTGGCTAATTAAAGCTGAGCTGTGTTTCCTGTCAAGAGCCCAGAGTGTTAAGGGCTTCAAGTGAGAAAAATTAAGCTTCCATTTCCATTCAGGGGTAATGGAGAGAACCAGTAGAATGAAGATGAGAAGAAGGAGCCTTTTCAAGGGGCTGGGCCCCTGGCAGAGGCAGAGCTCTGGGTCTCTTCTGAAGGATGTGACCAAAGAGGTACTGCTGGCTTTCGGGGGAGGCGGGGCTCTCACATTCCCACAGGGGTGACCCTGGGTCTGACATTGTCTTCATGCTCATGTTTTATGATTTTTGAGCATTTCAGTCTGCCTCTGACTGCACCTGCGCAGGCGTGTGAAGTGGAAGTGATGAGGGAGGCCTAGCAGGGTAGAGAGGAAAACACACAGAGAAGCCCTGGCTTCTTCACTGACACTGACATTGCTGCCCCCTCCACATGCCCTCACCCAGGAAATGGGGTGATAATGATGATGCCACCTACAGAGTGTAGCTGAGATAGAGAGACAGCCAATGGGATGGGCAGTGAAATCATTAGGGTGGACTCCTGGGTGGCACCCTGCTCACAATGGCTTCCCTCAAGCCAGCAAGTGGAGGTGTATGTGGAAAGGAAACAGACCGAATTGTGCTCCCTGCCCTTACCGCCTGCCTTTCTTCCTCTTCCTGGAGCTGACGGAAATAGCCTATGCCTCCCATCAACAGGGGCAACGTGAAACCCACGTCCTGAGCATAGAGTCACACCAAGCCCTGGGCTGTTAGACACACACACACACACACACACACACACACACACACACACATTACTTTATTAATTTTCACAACCCATAGGCAGAGAGATTTACCCTCTAGAAAAGATGGGGGAAATGAGGCCAGAGAGACTCAAAGAAGTAAAGTCAAGAGCCTTCCATTGGTTTCAAGTTTCAAGGCTGAGCCAGACTTGAAGCCCAGACCTTGCTGACCCCACACTCGGATGCTGCCTCCCCCAAACCACAGATATCCATTCATCCTCATGTCAGCCCTGCTTCGTCAGGCAAGTGCTTCCTGCTGTGCCGACTGGAGTTCTACCCACCCTTCCAGGTGCTACTCAGTTACCATCTGCTCAGTCATGCCCACCTCTTTCCAGGAGGTTGGTGCTTGCTATTTCTGTTGTAGTTGGAATTGGAGTAGCAGTGTGGATTGCAGTCTGCCTTCTATTGGAAAGGACAGCATGAGCCTGGGCCTGTCCCTCCAGAATGGGATCCTTGGGGAAACAGAGCCTACGGTTCACTCATCTCTATGCTCCTCTACACCATACAGCCTTGTTCAGAACCCTGAGCAAAGAGGGACAGAGAGCAGAGGTAGCTACTAACGTGTGCCTTCTCCAGGCCTGTTTCCTCACTGGGTGGTAGGTTCAAAAAGGCCATGGTATAAACCCTACATAATCCACCTGCCCCATTGTCTCTTTGACTTCCTATCTTATATTCCAGCAGCACTGGTCTCTTTGTTCTTCTTTTAAGACATCAGTCAGCCCTGCCTCAGGGCCTTTGCACCTGCTGTCTTCTCCACCCAGAATGGTTTTTCTCCAGATTTCCGCATGGCTCTCTCCTTCACTCCTTTAGATCTTATAGTATTTAAAATCATGCCACCCTCCTCCCTCAATACTCTCTGCCTCCTTATTCTGCTTTATTTGTCTCTATTGCATTTATCAGAATCGTACATTTTGAGCATTTCAGCCTGGCCTCAAACTTATCAGCTAGCTACCTCTGACTTATCTAGGGAGCTGGTTTGAAAATGCAGATACCTGGCTCCCAGGAGGCCAGCCAAATCAAGGGTGGGGACTATTTGCACTTTATAAAATCTCTTCAGGTGTTTCTGATGCACAGGCAGGGTTGGGACCTGCTGTGAAAAATCACTGGAACAAACTAAAATCCCCCCAACCCTCTGCCTCAACTCTGGCCTTTATTCTGCCCCTTATCCCTTCCATCATTCCTCAAACTACAGGGAACTCTACTGCTCTTTGACCATAGTGTCCACGTTATATTTCTGTTCAGCCTTTGCTCATACTCTCCTCTCTCCTCCATCCTCTCCAGGACTTCCAGCTCATTCTCCAAGGCCCTGCTGATGCCTCCTTCTCTGAGAAGCCTGTCTGCCCCCTTCACGCCCTGCCCAGGTCAGAACCCCTAACTTCCTCCTCTATACTCAGAGGATCTCTGGTAAAGGATGTATCACACTATCTTGTCATTAACTTTTCCACTGTGTGTCCTTCTCTATAGACCATGACTTTGAATAAGGCAACCATGGAGTCAAATTGGTTGATATCGCTAGTGCCCAGCACAGGACTCAGCACACAGCTAGTGCTTCATAAACGCTGTGTGAGTGCATGCCCTAGCACATGCTGAGGTCCCTGGGCCCATGCCTGGGTGTTTAGGCACATGCATGCTTGGTAACGTCAGAAGTTGTAAGGTGGTTATAATTTATAATTCAAACGGACCCAACGTTTTCCAAGTTCATCTTAGCATGGCTGACCACTGATTGTAGCTCAGCTTCTTAGGACAGACCCTGACAAGCAACCTCTGACCTCCCTATCATATCAATGAGCGACCCAGCTTAGCTGGGCAGCCCTCACGCCTGGAGGGCCTTGCTCTGTCCCAAGCAGAGCAAGGAATCTGCACCTTCTGCTATGAAGGTTCTAGACACCAAATAGCTCTGGGAGGTCATTTGTTCATGGAGGACTTTCTCTTACCTCCCCAAGTCTGGCGACAGACACGCAGCCCACCGCATCACCTATATAAAGACATTTATCCCTGTGGTGCTCCAAGCAGAAAGTAACACAGCAGTACCACACACACACACACACACACACACACACACACACACACACACACACACATACACACACGCGCACACACACCAGGAAGCTCTATAGTTTGGCATAAACTACCAGAGATCATTGGATGCAGCCTTTTTACTCTTCAGATGGACGGACAGGGCCAGAGAGATCAGACACTTGCTGAGGTCTCTGGGCCCTTGCAGGACCCAACCCCTTTTAGTGGGAGGTTCCTACCCTGCCATCCTTCCCCACCTCTCACCCCTCGCCTGCCAGAGAACAGCTGGACTTCCTCTTAACAAGAACCATGATTTATGTCGGCTGGGCCCAATTAGCGCCAAGCTCTCTCCGGCCGCCAAGTGCCCCGCCGGCCAGCAGCTGAGGGCTGTCTGGCAGGACATACTTGGATGATGAAGCCATGCTGCGTGCTAAGCTCGGCACAGGAAAGAGCAGCTCCACTTGGATGCCCACCAAAGGCTGCCAGGCTTGGCTCCTTCCCACGAGTTGGGCAACAAGGCTTTTCTGGCAGGGGATAAGGGCAGTGCTTCCTGGGCAAGGGGGCGAGGCTGGCCTGGGAGAGCACCACTCCAGGGCAGAATGCCCTCCGTGGGGCTTGGCGGGGCCCAGTGAGTGTAGGCGGTAAGAGAGCCCTGAGCTGGGAGCCAGGAGACCTGGATGCAGACCCAGCTCCTCCACCAATTCCTTATTGGGTGACCCTGGGCACACTGTTTATCTTGCTTTCTACGCCTCACTTCTCCCCTATAAAGTGGGGAGGGTTTCCTTGCCTGCCTCCAGAGACACATGAAGAACATTTGAGGTCTCAAAAACAGTACCTGCTCTCTTCAAGCCTCAGTTTCCTCATCCATAAAATGGGGCAAGCATGGCAGCTCCCTCAGAGCTGGCACAGGGATGAATACGCAGTACCTGGCATGTGATGAGGGTCAACCTGCCATGACCTACCCCTCCCTCTTAGGATTGGTATCACGAAGAGGCAGTCATGCTACCTCTTTGATTCTTAGTTTTTTAATATGCCTTCTTCACATGGGGTGGTGTGAACATCAAATTCAGAAAGTGAGGCTCAGAAAGTAGCTTGTGGGAGATGGTACAACTAAGAATTGATAGAGTTGGGTCCTGAATTTATATCTGTCCAACTCCGCAGTCCATGCTCCATCCACAGTACCAGTATCCACTCACCACCCACTGGCGTGTAGACCCTGCTTTTAGTAGTGGGTGTGCAGCTTAGGCCCGCAGAGCTGATGTACCAACGGACACAGCTCCTGGTTGCTCCTTCGGATCATCTCTCTTATGTTGATGGTAGTCCTTCTTTCTAGAAAGCAAGGGAGGGCTGGCCTGAAGGCCCAGGGAGTGAAGTGCAGGCCCTGAAGAGGTGACCGCAGGCGCCAGGCTCTGTCTCCATAGGCTGTCCTAAGAGGCTCAGACTGGGGGAAAGAACACATGGATTTTAATCTCGATTCTGCCATTGACTTGCCACAAGACTTTGGACAAGTGCTTGAAATTTGGGGGCCTGGTTGTCCCTTCTGGAAAACGGAAGTGCCATGCAAACTGACCAGCACCGTACTCTTCTCACAATAGGATTTTTTGCGCCTATAAACTTTCAGGCAGTAGGACGACTGACTCCTCTTGGCTTTGTGCTTCGTTCTGCTTCTTCAACATCTCTTTTTTTTAAAAAAGCAAACACTCCCTCTTCATCTATTAATGTCTCTGGGACACCCAGCAGGGGATAAAGAATGCAGGGAAGATGGCCATGGAGCCCAGATCAATCTGCAGCTTTTCATCTCCACTCGGAAGAGGACAGGCCACGGCCCTGGCCAAGCCCTGCGAACATGAGAGCCTGCAACTCCCAGAGAAATAAGCACGCTTCGGAGCGAGATGGGAGCCAGCAGAGGCCAATAAGCTCAGAGGGACTCCAGATATTTTTGGATCTTTACGCAGAGAATTCATCCATTTGGGGGAAGTTGTGGGTTGCTGGGACCCAATCTGATCTCGATAAATAATGAGCTTCCCATGAAATGCTTTAAGTTTCTGTCCCAAACCTGTCATCATCCCCTGCTCTCCTCTTTCCTTCCAAGGAACCAGGACCCAGTTTATTAGCATAAACTCCTGGTTTATTCTAATCCACCACATGCACACACACCCCAGTACTGAGTATGCAGACAGTGCTCAATAGAAGCTCCATTCATGATCCTCACCCTCAATGAACAGGGCTCCAAGTGGGCTCTGTAACGAAATGATCACCAGAAGCCAGTCCTGTTCTGAGTAGGTGGCAGGTGTCCACGTTGGCTAAACTCACATATGTTGCAGCCCATGAATTCTGGGAAAAACTGGTCAGCTCATATGTGATTCATCCCAGCCACAGAGCCTCTGTGTGTGACCTTAGATAAGTGACTCTGTGGTGGAATGTATGAACACTCAGAACAGGGACATCAGGAGACACCCTGATCCAATCAACTTATAAATGAATACATGTCTGTTTATTCATCTGCAGATGGTGTCTTTCTGATCTCCCAACTGCTGGGCGTGGGGAACCCAGAGGAGTTGAGACAGAATGAAGAGATATATGAGAATGGAATGAACACTAGTTTACAAAAATTTAGTCACTAGATGGGGGTTGGGGGGATAGTCAAAGACAGAAAACAAATGTAACCCTTGGTATTATTATAAAGACTGGTAATGCTAAGATTTCCTAATTCCATAGAAATGTCTTACTTTCCTAGAATTGAATTTCACATTCATCATAGCCTCATCAAATAAACTTTATTGTGCCCATTTTATAGATGGTGACACTGAGGCAATAAACAATAAAGTGCATATAATTAAAAGTCTGTGCTATACTCCTGGAATCAGAGAAAATCAATTTGATCAGTTTTATCCCAGAGTGAGGATGATATAAAAAGGGATTCTAAAAGATTAATTATGAAACATTAACTAAACTTCCTTCCAAAGTGCCTTCACAGGAGATGAAAAACCTTTGCCTTATAAAGCTAACCAATGTTTGTTTTCTCTAATTTTACTTCAAGTGGCTTAGTCCTCAGGTTCTATTCTTAATCTTCCTCTTTTCTTATTTTATACACTCTTTCAAAGGTCTCATTCACTTCTGTGACTGTACATGTATCTCTCAACTGTCTATCGCTAGCATGGATTCTTCTCCCAGGAGTCACACCCGCATGTTCTATTGTGGACACCTGGCCTGACTAGCCCCACAGCACTCAAAACTAGACAGAGCAGTTTCTCTTCCTCAGGCAATACTGTTCTTTCTTTCACACTCTATCATGGAACAAAGAAGTAAAGAAGGAAAAGAAAGAAGGAGAGAGGGAGGGAGGGAGGGAGGGAGGGAGGGAGGGAGGGAGGGAGGAAGGAAGGAAGGAAAGAAGGAAGGAAGGAAGAAAAGGAGGGAGGGAGGGAGGGAGGGAGGGAGGGAGGAAGGAAAGAAGAAAGGAAGGAAGAAAGGGAGGGAGGGAGGGAGGGAGGGAGATGGGTAGTGCTGGAAGAGTCCTAAAACATTGTCTAGTCAACCCTTTGTTCTTAAGATGAACAAACTGGCTAGATGGAATCACATCTCGGATTGGAAATCCTGGCTTCCTGACATCTGGTCAGGATCTTTGTAAGAGCAGTGACACAGAGCACTGAGAAATGACACGGGGAAGGCAGAGGGCCAGGGGGAAAGCTGGGCCTTTGCTTCAGCACACTCTCCACAATGTGTGGTCACAGATTTGTCTGTTTACATGTCTGTCTTTGCAGCGTCAGCTCTGTGAGACCAGGGACCATGCCATGTTCACTACTGTATCCCTATCAGCGAACGTAGGGCCTGCGCCATTCATAGTGGCCACAACATAGAAAGTAGGAATTAATTAAACTAAGAATACAACAGACCTCTGCGTAAAAGAATATAACATCAGTAGAGGACATACAAGATGATCTGAATAAGTAGAGAGAGATTCCTGCTCATGGATGGGCTGACTTAATATTAAAAACATGTCCCTTCTCTGAAATCAATATAAACTTTTAATAAAAGGCCAATCAAAATTCCAGTTGATTTTTTTTGAGAACTCAATACCCTTACTCTAAAATATACATGGAGAATTACAAATGCATTTAACCTAAAAACTTTCAACATTAAAAAAGAAAGATGAAGAAATGAGAAGTCACCTTTCCAGATACTGACATGCTACAAAACCATGGTCATAAACACATTGTAGTACTGGCGCAAGAACAGAAGGACCGGTATGCCATTGGTATAGAACAGAGCTCAGAGACACATATACTCACATTCACACGTATGTTATGCTGGATAGTCTCTGCTTGCCCTTCCAGGTCCTTTCTTCACTCTTCTCTACTCCACTCTTATTCCAAGAGGCTACCCCCACCCCTGCATTGCTTAACCACACTCCCCTGCCCTGTGATTCCCAGTTGAGTTTGGCTATTCGGAGACACTGGAGGGAGGTTGGAGAGGAAAGAAAGGTAGCGGATAGTTATGCCCTAGCTTTCTCCCTGCAGGTTGCAGCTTGGTCCAGGCTGCATTCCTCTTCTAAAGACCAAAGCTTTCTCTGGGTGGTGATAGTCACTCCCTTCCCTTGCCCCTAAATGTTTGGGGCGTGCAGGATCAGGAATGAAGGGAAGGATAAGAGCTTCCCCACTGTTGCTACCTGAGTGCCCACCCACCCATGTTGGTTTCCTTAACCTACTATCCCTTCATTGAACTCCTCAGTTACTCCATTTGGGCTTGCATTCTGTTTTTTTTGCTAGCCTCCTCATAGGTAGGTAGGTAGGTAGGTAAGTAGGTAGATCATATGTGCATAAACTTAGCATACAATAGAAGTGACTTGATAGATCAGATCACACAGATTGTTAAGTAAATTGTGTTTAGAAATTAGCTTCCTTACATGTGGAAGAGGAAAATAGAATTCATTACTAAATACCACACACAGAGGTGATATTGTGTAGGTTAAAAGGATGAATGTGAAAGACAAAATATAAAGTTAATAGAATAAGAAGGTTAATAGAAGAATGAAAAATATCAAGTTAATAAAAATGTAGAAGAATATCTTTTTGACTTAAAAATGGGAAAGAATTTTTCAACAAGCAATAAGAGAAAAAATGAATTTGATTCCATTATAAAAATAAGATTTCTGTTCAGTGAAGGGCACTATGGAGAAAATTAATAACTAAAAGGCAGGAGAGAAGACACTCACAATGTCTAAACTGACAAAGACAGACATCTAGAAGATACCAGGAGCTCCTGCAAATCAGCAAGAAAAAGAGAAAAGTCAAAAAAAAGTGCGCAAAGGATACACACACATAGGCAATTTTCAGAAGAGAAAACCCAAAGAAGACAAAATATATATGGAGAGTTGCTCAAAATCATAAGTAATCAGAGAAATTGTACAATAATTAATAATAATAATACAGGAATAAACTCTGTTTTTTGAATACTCACAACTGAAAAACCTACCCTTGCTCCATCCACCCTGTATTTGCAGGGACATAGGATTCCCTATACCCCTCAGGCTGGCAGGACTGTGAGGTGGCAGAGCCAATCTGGAGAACATTCCCCATCACTTAGCCAAATTAAGTATGTGCATATTTTATAATTCAGCTCTTAAGTGACTGGGTATGCATTCCACAAAAAGCAAGCCCAGATTTATAAGAAAATATAGACAAGGATGTTCGTTGTACCATTATTTGCGGAGTTAGGGAGTTGGAGGCATCCTGGAAGATTATCCCTCAGAGAGAGAACAGGTAAAATGAATGGGATACCACCATTGCATATTAGGCAGCAGTCAGAAGAGATATAAATTGATTGTGAGAACATACTCTTTGGTGCAAAAAGTAAGAACAGAATCAGATAAATAATACAGCATCACTTATATAAATTAAAAATACATGCACACAACACAACAATACATATTTGCAAGAACATATACAAACAAAAATACACATTAAATTACTAATAAGAAATAAAAAGAGGATATTACAGATCCATATGGTCATCTCAGTAGATACAAAAAAATGCACGGTTGTGGAAAGTAACAATATACAAAATTTAATTGTATTTTACATACTTGCCAAGTACAGTCATAAATTGAAAAATGTTGAATGCTATTTATAAAAGCATCAGAAATTATGAAATGCTTTAGGGGGTAAATTTTACAAAAGATGTATAAATTATATACACTGAAAAACCTCAAAATATTGCTGGGATGGTGGGGGGAGTTAAGGAAAATCTAAAGAAAGATAAGCCATAATTATGGATCATATGACAATATTATTAAGATGTAAATTCTTCCCTGATTGATTTGGAGATTCATTGCAATGTCAATCAAAATCTCAGCAGGATTTGTGAAAAAAATGACAAATTTATTCTAAAATTTGTATAAAAATGCAAATGATTCAAGGCAACCACATTTCAAAATAAAGAACAAAATTGGAAGACCTGCAGCCAGTTTCATGACTAATGATAAGGCAATAGCAATAGAGACAGGGTGGTGTTGCTGTAAATATAGATGTGTATATCAATGCTACAGAATATAGGTCCAAACATAGGTCCACACATAAATTACCAAAGATTTTTGATAAAGGTGCCAAGGTAACCCAATACACAATCTTTGCAGCAAATGATGCTGGGACAATGGATATCCATTTCCAAAAAAAAAGAAGCCCTTGATTCTTATCTCACACCTCACACAAAATTCAACTAGAAGTGGATTATTGGCCTTAAGTGTTAAACCTAATACTATAACACTTCTAGAAGAAAAAAAGGAGAGAAAATGGCCATGGTTTAGGCCAAGATTTCTTAAATAAGACACAAAGAGCCCAAATTCTAAAACAAAAGAAAAATGATAAATTGGATTTCTTCGAAATGAAAACATTTGCTCTTCAAGAGACACTGTTAAGAAAATGAAAATACAAGTCATGTATTTGCAAAACTATGTTTGACAAAAGAGTTGTAAACAGGATATTTAAAGAACTATCACAGCCCAGTAAAAAGCCAAACAGCCCAGTAGAAATGAGCAAAAGATCTGAACAAAGGCTTCACTAAAGAAGACATAGGAATGTCAAATAAGCACATAAAAAGATGGTTAACATCATTAGTCACCGGAGAAATGCAAATGAAAACCACAATGAGATACCACTTCACATCCACAAAGATGACTGAAGTCAGCTCTTATCAGCGGGCTACACATCCACAGATTCAACAGTTACTGACAGAAAATATTTGAGAAAAAAAGTTACATATCTGCTGACATGTACTATGCAGTTAGGCCTATGCTGGTTGCGTCTGTACTGAACACGTACAGACATTTTTCCTTGTCATCATTCCATAAACAACACAGCACAACAATAATTTTTTTAGCCTTTTCATTGTATTTGATGTTATAAGTAATCTAGAGATGATTTAAAGTATATGGGAGGCCTGACTGGGTAGCTCAGTTGGTTAGAGCATCGTCCTGATACATCAAGGTTGTGGGTTCGATCCCCAGTCAAGGCACATACAAGAGGCAATCAATGGATGCGTATATGGGATGATGTGCATAGGTTATATGCAAATACTATGCTATTTCATATAAGGGACTTGAGCATTTGCAAATTTTGACATTTACAGGGATCCTGGAACTGATAGCCTGCAGGTACCAAGGGATGACTATAATTACAATAGACAAGAGCAAGTGTTGATGAGGTCATAACTGGAACTCTCGTAACTCTCACACATCGCTAAATGCCTGACACCGGAGTGCTCCAGTGGTAGCAATTAGCCATAGCAGCTAGTGGTAACAGCTACAATGAATATGGCCTATGCACAGTGTTAAATGAAAAACTCTGGCGGTTTCTACCTTCCTCAAGCTTCTATCTAACCAGTCTTTCCCTGGATGAAGTCCTTTGAAATCACTCTTAAGAACTCCTGTCCCTAGTCCTGAGCTAAGGCTCTGTGCGACAGCTAGAAATGAGGATCCCTCCAGCTGCAGCGTGTCTGCAAAGTCTCGAGGAGAAAGGTCTAGAACTTAACTCAGTTAGCATTGAAGCGGCTAGACCACAGGCGTGATCCGATGATCTGAGGGGGAAGAAAGAGATGGGACTGCCTAACACTCTGGGGAGATGAAGAAAAAGCTCAGCGGCGAAAGTTCGAGGCTGACTGGATCCCAAAGCCCTGGCTTTGTATCGAGGCAGTGTGGTCAGTGAAAGAGCACGATCTAGGGTCAGAAAGAGCATAGTGGCTGGAAGATCCTGGACAAATCATGTCATCTGTCTTGCCTCTGATTGCTCACCTCAACTACTGCCCTCGTGCCCTTACTGGACCCCTTGAATTCCTCACCTGTCACCACAACAACCTCCACACCAGTGTCTGAAACCTGTTGTTAAAATGCAAATCAGATTGTGTTATTCTTCTTTAAAACCTTCCTCTAGCTTCTCAGTAAAGCTGGAATTCCGACTCCTTGCTGACTTCGACCTATAAAGTCTTCCTTTCCCTCCCATCTCCCTGTTTGACCTCTTAGATTTTTCTTCCTGGTGTCCAATGTGTCTGGCTTTGCTGGCCTTCTGTTTCTGACACCAAGGTGGCTCCCTCCCTTGACTTTGCCCAGGCTGGCCCCTCTGCTGGAGTGTTCCTCCCCCTGCCTTCTCCTGGCAGACTCCCCATCATCCACCAGATACTCATTATCACTTCCAGAATCTTCATTGGTATTGGCTACTTCTTTATTATGTTTCTTCATTAACCAGAAAGTAAGGTCTATGTGAGCAAAGACCCTACCTATCTTGTTCACCAATTCTTTAGCACCAAGCATTGATTAGACTCTCGCTACATACGCCTTGCATGCATGCATGCATGCATGAATGAATGAATGACTCCTCTCCTCCTCTTTACAGAAGTCACCGCCACTATCACGTGCCACACACTGAAGAGGCACTTGCTTTAGCATGAGCTTGCTTAGCAGGTGGCATGCTCTCAAGCCACACTTCCTGGGTTCAGACCCTGGCTCCACCACTAATGGCTGTGTGACTTTGGACAAGGTTTTGGGCCTCAGTTTCCTCATCTATAAGATGAGGCTAATAATAGTACCTCCTTCATCCAGGGAGTTAACACATTTGACTGAAGTGATCAAACAGTGCCAGACACACAATAAATGTTCAATAAAAGTCAGTAATGATTATATCCTGGGAAGAAGCAACTCTGTAAGAAAGGATTTCTCATTCTCAGTACAATTGGTATTTTGGGTTGGATGATTGTAGAAACTATCCTTTGCATGTAGGACGTTTAACAGTATCCCAGCCACTACTCACTAGAGGCCAGTAGCACCTTCCCAGTTTTGATAATCAAAAATGTCTTTAGAGCCCTAACCAGTATGGCTCAATGGATAGAACATTGGCCTGTGGACTGAAGGGTCCCAGGTTTGATTCCGGTCAAGGGTATGTACCTTGGTTGCGGGCACATCCTCAGTAGGAGGTGTGCAGGAGGCAGCTGATTGATGTTTCTCTCTCATCAATGTTTCTAACTCTCTATCCTTCTCCCTTCCTCTCTGTAAAAAATCAATAAAATATATCTTAAAAAGATATCTTTAGATATTGCCAAGTGCCCCTGTGGGGGAAGGGAGGGCAAATGGATCTCTTAGATTTTTCTTCCCGGTGTCCTATGTGTCTGGCTTTGCTGGACTTCTTGCTATAAGGCATGAACTTTTACCCCTAGCACTGATATGAATTTGGAAGTTCACAGAGTTTAAACAACTTGCCCAAGGTCACAGGGGTACAAAGTGGGGAACAATGATTCAAAGTCCCATCTTCCTGGCCCCACAGCACATGCTCTTTTCTCCACGGCGCGCTGTGCTCGAGGCCCCAGCCCCCCTTCGCTCACCCTGGTCGGCTCGCACACTCACAGATGCGTGCTAATTACACAGCAATGTAAAACGTTATATGTGGTTTGTTATTTTATATCCAGGAACATGGTCCGCAGCCTTCATTACAGAAAGCAGCTGTGTGTATACTTGGGGTCTAAGTGCTATTTAGTGGTCAGCTCCATGGGGTATTTTGTTTCAAGCATCACATTTCTTTTTTCCCTTTCCATACATCTATTGGATCCTATGTAGAGGAATGGAGTCTCGCACAGCTTGGCCTACAGTGAAAGGCAAAAGTCTCCTAAATGACAATCGTCCCACCTCCTAATTAGATTAGGAGAAACAGCCCAGTATGTGCCATATGCTGTGTAAATGTGTCCCCCAGTGATTGTGTGTGTGTGTGTGTGTGTGTGTGTTCACCAGCCATGCCTAGTCTGACCCATTCAACCTGTAGTACATTGCCAGTGGTGTCTTAAATGAAGCGAGTAGTTTAGTAGAAAGAACTTGACCATCTAAGCCTTCTAATTATCATCATGTGTCCACTCTAAGACTCAGTTTCCTCATCTTTAAAATGGGGGTAAAAATATCAGTCTCACAGTGTTGCTGAGATCCTTTAGAGTTTAAATAAAGGGTCTGGCACATAATTGGTCTTCAGTACCCCCCAGCTCCTTTACTTGCCAAGGCCCTAACCATGACCCCCTCCCCAGCCTCCACTCCAACTCTCTCTCAACATCACCGCTCTTCTCTAGACAGAAAGTTCTAGTCCCCCCTGCCCCACCTCTGTCCCTTCCCGTTCATCATCCTCCTTACCTGGGATGCAAGCAAGGTTCTTTCCCTTGTTAAGTCCTACTTTTCCTTCAGGGCCTAATTCAAACCCCTCTCCTCCCAGATGTCCTGCCACTCCAAGAACAATCATTGTCCCCCACTTTGTACTCCAGCGCTCACTGACTCTCCTGGACTTTTATAAACTGTTACTCACCTGGCACTGAAATGCATTTTAGCTAGTCACCTGGGTATTTTTTGTAGAAAAGTTGCAAGTAGCCAGAGGGCGGGACTATATTCCTTCACGCCTAACACACGACAGTGCATGTGGGGACCAATAAGCATTTGCGAGTTAACAGAATGTACATCATTGTTATTACGTCACTGATGGCTGCGCACAGGATGTGAACACACCTCATCTGGATCCTGCCGTGTAGCCACCCTCAAGCAATACTGGCAATTTATGCAGAGCAGCTAAGATGTTATCCTCTGAACATCAAGATGAAGCTCTTCCCAAGGTCATGCAAGGCCCTTCCTGGTGCCAACTCATTTCTGAACTTCCCCAATAGTCCCCGAGTTCTATCTCTCCCCATTGTTTATAATTTCCCAAATATGCCAAAGACATACACTTCTGTGCCTTTACATGTGCTGTTCCCACTGTCTGAAATGAGCTTGCTTGCCGAAACCGGTTTGGCTCAGTGGATAGAGCGTCGTCCTGCGGACTGAAGGGTCCCGGGTTCGATTCCGGTCAAGAGCATGTACCTTGGTTGCGGGCACATCCCCAGTGAGGGGTGTGCAAGAGGCAGCTGATTGATGTTTCTCTCTCATCGATGTTTCTAACTCTCTATCCCTCTCTCTCTTCCTCTCTGTAAAAAATCAATAAAATATATTTTTAAAAAAATGAAATGAGCTTGCTTTCCTCATTCTCCCTGTCCAACTACTGGCCCAACTCAAACATCACCTTCTTCGCAAAGATCTTTGCTGATCTCTTCTCTCCTTAACTTGACTTTCTTCTCTCCTAAGATTGCTCTGCCCCTCATCCCCCATCCTCCCCAAAGCTCCCTATTTGTTTGCATCTCTGTCTCCCTCACTGGGTTGCAAGCTCCCTGAGGACAAAATCTGGGGCTGATTCCTCTGTGTTCTCCATTCCCTCACTGGGCTGAGCTATAGTTGGCTTTTTTATTTTAATGACTCACCTTGTACAGCAACTCTAATGCTTGATTGTGCTTCTATGATCATGCGTCCATTTCCCCACTCCTGTAAGGGAATGCCCGTTTCTGAATTGTCTCAGTGTCTACCTTTTTTTCTAGTTCTTCCCATCACTCTAGACTCTCTTAAGACTGGGGACCTCTGCATGCTCCTGGACTCTACGTCCCCCTACTCTCCAAGGCAATCCTGCCCTTCAATCTAGGATTAACTTCCAACCATTAAAGCTGGGGCAGAGAAGATAGAGCCTGGGAGTGAGTGGGAGTCAGGCACAACGGGGGTAGGAGTTGGAGCTGGAAGTCAGACCAGGCCAGGTCCATTTGAAAGCACTCGTGTGGTCAGAGGCTCAGGCAATGGCTAACCAAGAGGGCAGCCCTCAGGCCCAGAGCAAATCTTCCCCTCTGAGCTCACAGAATAGGAAAGCCCCTCATCGCCCGCCCCAAGAGGCGCCCTGAGGCGGGACCCTGGGCTCCTGGATCTGCTCAGGAGGCAGACTTTGTTGGTTTAGTTCCACTACAAGGCTCTGCTCCTGCCTGAGCTGTTCCAGCCTACGGATTCCTGGTACCCATCTGATTGAACAACTTAATTAAAGTGCAATAAAAGGAAAGTGGGCCAGATGTGCCCAGGGAGAGGAGGCAGGCATCTGAGTCCACCGCCTGCCTTCTGAGCCCTGTGCCCTTCCCATCCTGCCTAGAGGCTACTGGGCAGGCGGTGGCCAGGGAACTCTGAACTCCGGAGTTGGGTATGGAAGACGCTTAAAGGTTACCCGCTCTGTGAGTTTGTTCATACTGATGATCGGGAAAGTGAGGCCCAGGACAAGAGAGCCCCCCGAGGCTGCTCAGTGAGACATTCGCAGAAGCGTGATGAATCTCTAGGACTTCCGGACCATCCAGTGCTTTCCTCATGAACCAGGTGGGAGAAAAAAATTGTTTGAAAACACTAGACCCTTGTCCTTGGGGAGCACTCTCTCCTGGGCTCCACACTTGTTTGTTCTTTGTTAGTAACAGCTTTATGGCAATACAATTCACACACCCTTTTAGAGTGTACAGTGTAATGGTTTTAATATATTCGCAGAGTTGTGCAACCATTATGGCGATCAAGTTTAGAGTATTTCATTACTCCCCAAAGAGATGCAGTGCCCTTTAGCTACGGTCCCCCAATCTCCCCCTTCCCCCTTCCCCCTCTTCCCCTAAGGAACCACTCATCTACTCTCTGCCTCCATCTATTTGCCAATTCTGGACATTTCATATTATGTCCTTTTGTGACTGGCTTCTTATATCTGGCATAATGTTTTTGACATTGATCCATATTGCATCAGCACGTCATTCCTTTTCATGGTCAAATAATATTCCATCACATGAAAAGGCCACATTGTGTATATCCATCTGGGCGCACAGATCAGACCCCCGCCCCCGCCGCGCTCGCTGCCGCACTGGGTTGTTTCTCCCTTTTGCTATTTTGAATAATGCTACTATCAATATCTGTGCACAGTTTTTGTGTGTTATTTTCAATTCTCTTGAGTATGTCCCTAGAAGAGAAACCTGTTGGTTCTTGCATCTCATGAACAATTTTAGTAACAATACCAGTGGAAATACTAAAGCATTATTGCACACGTTGCCTCGGAGAATACTGACAGGAAGCTGGATGGAGAGAGATGCAGAGAGGTTAATTATTTTGGCTCTCGTCACACAGCCATAGGATAGGGCCAAAAAGGAGATATAGTTAAAACTCATGACATTTAGCCAACAAAACTGGTATAATTTTAGGGGGGAAACCCTGGAACATTTTAAAAATCACACACATATTCATACGTACCGTCACTTTAATGATATGGATCAATTTTTAACTTGGTCCGGTCCTTTTCTGTCTGTCTGCCTGTGTGTCCTAATCCCCCATGGAGACCATCACACTCCCTCTCAGTGGAATTCAGTTCTCCCACTTCCCACCTCATCCCCCCACGCAGAGTGCTGGTCCTGAAGGGAGTTTGGGGGCCTGGTGGGTGGAGGCTCTAACGGGCTCTTTGGTCACAGCTGCAGTTCTCAGAGCTCTGTGTGTGTGAAACACGGAGCCACACTGTTCTCCAAACTGTCTGGGCACTCGGGCCTGCTCTGCGTCTGTCACCAGATGTGTGCGTGGCTGAGAGACTGAAGTTGCTCTGGACACCTAGCAGGCTGAACTACATGAAATTGTCAACATTTATTAATTTCTGGTCTACAGAAACGCAAACTCATGTGGTTCAAACTGCCGGTCTCTGCTGTCCCCCTGGGTTCCTGCCAGAGGCCCAGGTCTTGTGCCCTGGAAGTCTTTTTGTCCCTCTATCCCAGCTGGTCTTCCTCTCCTAACTTCCTAGAGCGCCATTCTCCAGTTACTCAATCTTGTGGCCAAAGGCATGAGTGGGGTAGTGGGAGAGCACTGGGCTGGGACTCAGGAGACCCCTCCACTCCCTGCCGATCTCCCCAGAGGTTGCCCTGCTTGCAGACCTCTGCAGGCACCTGTCCTCTCCCACCTCCAGGCCTTTCACCAGGAAGAATTTGTGCACCGCCTTCACTCAGCTACTACCTGTGACTTACCCTTCAAGACCACTCCCGGAAGTCTTCCCTGAGCCTCTGGACTGTGTTAGGAGCCCTTTCTCTCTGTTTCCATTTGCTTGTGCTTCTGTCTCTCCTGGCACTCATCACTTATAGTTTAATCATCGGTGTGTCTGTCCCTGTCTGTCTCCCTCTCAAACCTGTGGGCTTCTGACAATTCTACCTAATTTACACTTCAGTCTCAGTCGCCAGGATAGGAAGAGTCAGCCAACTCTCATTTAACAGGACAGTGGTGACTGTGACTCAGTTTCCACATTTGCCGGAAATAAATGCCCAGAGGCTTGGGCAGAAAGGAGCTGGTTTTAAGGGCACTTGCTTTTTTAAAAAAAATTTTTTTTAAAAAATATATCTTTATTGATTTCAGAGAGGGAGGGAGAGGGAAAGAGAGATAGAAACATCAATGATGAGAGAGAATCATTGATTGGCCACCTCCTGCACGTCCCCCAATGGGGATCAAGCCCGAAACCCAGGCATGTGCCCTTGACCGGAACTGAACCTGGGACCCTTCAGTCACAGGCTGATGCTCTATCCACTGAGCCAAACCAGCTAGGGCATAAGGGCACTTTCAATTCTTACCTCCCAGGCCCCTCTCAGGGATCCGATGTGGGTCCAAAGATACTGATGGGACAGGGTTGTTTAATTGGAAATTTCCAAGGAATTTTGAGGAAGATTATTTTGCTATTTTAATTCAGTTAGTGTTTGCAGAGCACCCACTCAGCGCATGCCAGTTAGTCAGAAAAGTGGTGGAATACAAAGTTGTACAGACCAGCTTCCCTGATTCTTTTGAGTGCTGCCTTAACAGCCAGCCTACCCATCCTGACCCTCCCGCTGTTCACTCCCCCCAGGATCTGCGCATCAGATGCATTGGGAGAGGCCGGTCCTCAAACCATCCTTGTGCCCAGTCTTCCTGCATTTCAGAGCCTACCGCTGATGGTGGAGCGGGGCCTCGGCCCGGGCGCCCTCTGGCGGCCGCGAGCGGAAGCTACCGCCCGGCAGGGAACAGGCGAGGGAAAGGGGGAGGGATAGGGGAGGCGGAGGCGCGGGCAGGGGAGGAGAGGAAAAAGTTGCGCTGGGAAGTTTGGAAAGTTGGGAAGTGGCTGCTGCGGGCTTCGCCTCCCTCCGCGCGTGTGTGAGGGAGCGAGCGAGGGAGCAAGAGAAGAGAGAGCGAGCGCCTGCCATGCCCATCAGACCCCGCCTCGCCGCGCCGGGGCGCGGAGCACGCCCGGACTCCCTGCGGCCCGGCCCGGCCCGGCGCGGCCCCCCGCCCCCCGCGTCCCGCGCCGGGTCCTCCCCTCCCCCCGCCCCGGCGGCCCCAGCCCCCCGCCCGGCCCGGCTCCGCGCCGCTCTCCCGCCCTCCTCTCTCCCTCCCTCCCGGCCGCGGAGCAGCATGGCGGAGCCCGGGCAGCGGCCGCGCGGCCGTCCGCCGCCCCTCTGAGCCCGGCTCGGGGGCAGCTGGGCGCACAGACCAGACCCCCCGCCCCCGCCGCGCTCGCTGCCGCACTTGTCCCACTGCGCGCCCCTGGAGCGCGGCGCACCCCTGGGACCTTGCGCACCCCAGGTCCCCAGCATAATCCCGGACCCCGCACGCCGGGACCCCAGTACCGCCCCAGGAGTCCCGCACGCCCGGGACCGCGACGCAGCTCGGGACTTCTGCGCGCCCTGGACCCCCGCGCGCTCTCAGAACCCCGGGCTAGGCGGACGGGGCTGCGTGCCCTGGTGAGGGGCCCCGCCCCCGCTCCAGCGGGTACCCCACTTCCAACTGACGGAGCCCCGCCCCCGAGAGACCCCCAGGTTCGGCAGGGACATCCAGCCACACCCCAGAGGGCTCCCAGCATCCCGCAGCGAGCCCCGCGCTCCAGAGGAACCTTGGTGCCCAGCTGGGGGCTCCCCGCCCCGCAGAGGGGGCGCCGCCCAGGAGGGTCCCCCGCGCCCTCGGGCCCCGGCAGGATGCACGCCGCCCTGGCGGGGCCGCTGCTCGCCGCCCTCCTCGCCACCGCCCGCGCCCGCCCGCAACCCCTGGACGGAGGACAGTGTCGGCCGCCCGGATCGGTGAGCGAGCGCCTGCCCGGCCACTCTCGGGGCCTCCCGGGCACTGCAGCCCCGTGGGGACGATGGTTTGGGGTCCTGCCTTCCGCACCCACCTCCGCCCACACCCGCTCCACCTCCGCCCGCCAGGTGCTGCCTCGGGCGCCCTTCCCGGCTTCTGCCGCCCCGGCTCCAGCTCCGCCGGGAGCCTGGATGGGCGCTCCCTCGCCGCTCCTCCAGCTCACACTGACGCTCTTGGGCTCTCCTCAACTTTTAGTCCTACTCGGATGGTTCCTCTGCGCCCCTTGGACTCCCTACTTTCTTGCCTCTAACCTGTCTTTACCCTCCAGTTTTCTCTCTGCCTACTGTGACTGTTTCTACCATTCCCTGCCGTCTTTCATCTGATTTCCATCGAACCCTTCTCTCTCATTCACACGCTGCCCCCTCCCAGTCTCCCTGGATGCCCTGCTCTCCACTCTGACCTGAGACAAACTTTTTCCCTAATGCAGTTTTCCACTTTTCTCTCCCTTCCCAACCCAGACCCCAGCACCCACTCTTCCAAATGCCCTATTTCAGAGGACAGGAAAAGCAGTGCCAGGAAATAGATGCTGTCCTAATATTTCCTTGGGGTTGAGTAATAATTGGTTCTCCTCATTTTCCTTCCAGACCAAGGAATCTCGTGATTTCCCTCAGTATACCCCCTCAACGTGTAAATTAATACATTGAAAATAACCCTGGATTGGGGGCCAGGCGAGCAGGAGATGATTTTGTAGGGTCCTCACTCGCTGCCTTGTTAGAAAGGTAGTTGACCTTGGACAAGGTGCACCTCCATCGCCCTGACTCCTGCTGAAACCCGGAGCTCCGTGACCTGCAGGGCGCTCAGAGCCAGCCTGTATCTCCGGTATTCTGGGATTTACAGTTGTTGGTTGTTAGTAAAGTAAGGTGCCATTTTTCTCCACCCACCCTGAAATGACCTAAAGTTTGCAGGTGCCACGTGGACAGACAGTCCAGGGATTTTTCTGGTTGGAAAATGACTTGGCCTGTGAGAAATGACAGTTGCTTTCTCATGCCCCTTAACCCCTGACCCTAAACTGGATCTGGAGAAATGACCCTTGTTTCCATGCCCCTCGGTGTTCACCCCTAACACACACTCTTGTCAGAGCTTAGGTCATAGATGACAGAGAATAGGGTTGGAGGCCAGGTGCACCTATTTAGGGGAGCAGCCCGCAAACACCCAGACTATGTACATTTCTTGGTACCGATTCTATGGCATCCTCCTCTCCTAGGCCAGGGCCTGAGACTTCACTTAGCCTGCAGCTTTTAAAGCACTTTCTCATCTGTGGTTTCAGCTGGTGGAGCAGAGTAGCTGACACCCAGATCTGCCCTCCAAAAAGAAAACTGTATCCACCCTGATGAATGGGAAGTCGCTGTTTAAATAGGTGTGCTATTTTTAATAGGTGTTCTGCTTTCAAAGTGCTCTTGGCAAGTATCTTCTACTGGTTGGATTTCAGTTATATGACTTCCTCCCTTCTTACCAGAGCAGTACTCTTAACCCCCCCCTCTCCCCACCCTCCCCATGAAACACGCCACTGGTGAAGGTTTGACTTGGCCCAAGCCTGAATGTTCTCAGGTGGTGTGGCAGACCTTGGCACAAACAGTGAAAGCTAATCATAACGAGAGCTTCCTTCATTGCCCCTTCCTCTGCGCCTGGCACTGCTCTTAGGGCTCATTGAGATATATTGTGTGTTTTTATTCTCCCATTGACCCCTGAGGTAGCTTATCTCACCCCCCCACCCCCATTTACAGATGGGGAAACTGAGTCTGGGGAAGTGAAGCAGTGTGCTCAGGATCATACAGCTAAGACAAAGCAAAGGCTTTGTCTCTGGGTATTTCAGCTTCCAAAGCCCTTGCTCTTTCCCGTGGCCCGTGTAGGTGTCTGCCTGCCATCCCCACCTCCTCCTGCCCCCTCTGTGTTAACCTTGGTTTACTCTGCTGCCATCAGCCTCACTGCCTTCCTTCTCCTCTCCTCCTGCAGCAAAGGGACCTCAACTCCTTTCTGTGGACTATCCGGCGTGACCCCCCGGCCTACCTGTTTGGCACCATCCACGTCCCCTACACCCGTGTCTGGGACTTCATCCCGGACAACTCCAAGGCGGCCTTCCAGGCCAGTGCCCGTGTCTACTTCGAGCTGGACCTGACGGACCCCTACACCATCACGGCGCTGGCCAGCTGCCAGCTGCTGCCCCACGGGGAGAACCTCCAGGACGTGCTGCCCCGCGAGCTCTACTGGCGCCTGAAGCGCCACCTGGACTACGTGAAACTGATGATGCCCTCGTGGATGACGCCTGCCCAGAGGGGCAAGGGGCTCTACGCTGACTACCTGTTCAATGCCATCGCGGGCAACTGGGAGCGCAAGAGGCCCGTGTGGGTGATGCTGATGGTGAACTCCCTCACGGAGACGGACGTGCGTTCCCGGGGCGTGCCCGTGCTCGACCTCTACCTGGCCCAGCAGGCGGAGAAGATGAGGAAGAGCACAGGGGCCGTGGAGCGGGTGGAGGAGCAGTGCCATCCCCTCAATGGGCTCAACTTCTCCCAGGTAAGCACGCGGCCCCTGGGCCCTGAGCTGGGAGCCCCTGTGCCCCTTTGTCTTCTTCTCTGATGGTCTTCCTTCTCTGGCAGCCAGGGCCTGCCATTCCCCCAAAGAGAGAGGGTCTTTTGGACCGGGGAGCGGCTCTCCAGCTGCGTTTGGGGTGGTCTGAGGGAACACTGGTATGTGCTGGATTTGGGGGTAAGAGTTCGGGTGTTGGCTTCCCTCTCAGTGGTGTTACCTGTCGGGGATATACACTCCCCACCGGCCGTGCTTGCCTGAGCAGAAAGAATTTCCCTGGGAGCATCAGAGTGATGAAAAACAAAAAGAGGGAGCTGAACGTTTGCCTTCGAGGCCCGGATCTCAGGATCAAGAGGCTGTCCTGAGGCTGCTGTGTGGGCACATCCAGGCAGCAGCGAGTAAACAGAGGACTTGAGAGGGAGGCCTGGTGCCTGGGCCTGGGGGCAGGGCAGGTGTGGTGAGTGGGCCTGGTGTCTCTGGCTTGCTGTTGATGTGAAGCGCTGTCGTTTTCCGGACCTTTGCGAAGCTCCAGGCGACCCTCGGACTGCCTCCCTAGGCTGGGAGAAAGCCAGCCAGGATAGTTTTGGGGTTAATAATTTCAGAGAAATGTGTTCACTTAAAGGTTGACAGTTCTGATTCCTGAACCTAGGAGTGGAGGCAGGGAGAAGGGACGGGCCGAGGAGGTTTAAAGTCTCGGGCTGCCAGAGACCTGATCCAGCAAAAAGTCATTAAAAGCCCTTGTTTCCATGGGCAGAGGTCACTCGCCGCTCACTGGCCCCAAACTCAACTCGGAGGCCCTGGGAACAATGAGTTCACATCTGCGCCTCGAGAGCAGGCTGTCTGTCTGGGATGGGGGCTCGCATCAGGGCTGGTGGCTTCTGCACGGAGGCCCCAGAATGGGACTTGGGCCGATGCCCCAGTGAGGAGTGGGGCGTGAGGCGTGGCCCTGGGAGACCTGCTCCTCTGTGACGGAGACGGCCCCATACATTGGCCAGGCTAGCCGCTACCACTGGGACCAGAGCTGCTCGCTGCTCCTGGGATGTTGCAAGCTCTTCACCAGGGAAACAGCAGCAGAAACTGATCCCCCTTCAGAGATCTCTGGCCTTTGTTTTTCCAGGGGAAATGCAATATTGTCCCCAGGGAGGTAAGAAGCCAGATTGATTTGCCGGCCAAATGAAAGGCGGGTTTGTCGGTCCTCCTGCTGGCTCTCCCATAATTGTGGAGTCCTTACCCAGAGGGCCCTGGTGGCAGGAATATTGGGGCAGTTAGTCACGCCCCGCAGGGTTCTGACTACGCCTGACTCCTTCTCCACGGGGGAAAATCCTGTGCATTCTCTGGCCCCGCGCTGATTCCTCTGAACATACCGGCTTTCTCCCTCTGAAGTGACTTTCCCCTGCCAGCCTCGGGAGCTGATATTATCTGCCTCGGGCTCCCCAGCGCTCGCCGCCCCTCTCATTTTGGAGGAGGCAGGCTTGTGGGAGGCCCCTCTGTTCAGAGGCCTCATGTCTGGCCTCGATATCTTTTTTAGGCTGGGGAGGTGGGGGATCCACCATCATCTCAACACCCTCTTTGTACCAACCACAGAGGAATCCACGAGCGCTGAAGGGAGCGCACCAACCCCCTGGTTAAACAGCCCCTGGCTTTAATCTGTCTCTCTTAAAACAACAAAACTATCTTTCTTCGGGGTCTGGAAACACTGCTGTTCAACCGAGTGACGGCTTTGGTAGGTTGCAAACATTTGCTGGAAAGTGTGTGAGGTTATGTTTTAGGAAAAGTTCCTGAGAGCCATTCATCGGCCAGCGAGGAGCCCGCTGACAGTCTCCAAAGCCCATGTTTGAAGATCAAACGGACTCCAGTCTCTGGTTTCACAAACGCGCCCACCCCATCTCCAGCCTGGGCCCGCTCTGAACCCAGTTCTTGGGTCCAGCTCGTCAAGAGGGCTGCAGGAAGCAAGTCCCAAACAAAAGGAAACAGGTCTCCTCTTGGTTCCCTAATCTCCACACCCTTCACCACCTGCCAGAGTGTCCGGCCCCCGCCAATTTGTCCTGTTATCATTTTGGAGTGAGGTGATGAAATCTCTCCTCCATCCCCATGAGCTGCTGTGGGCTAACTGGGAAGGGAGGGATTCCAGAGCTTGGGTGGATGGGGTTGTTCGGGGTCCCCCACCCCAACGTCAGAAATGCAACAGCCTTCTCAGTAAAATTGTATGCGCGTGTGCACAGTTTGATATGAACATCTGTGATGCATTATTGTACCAAAATATCTGTTAAGTGCATCAGATTTTTATTTTTTCTTTCCTTTCAGCATTACTGTTATTGCAAAATATTTTTTGGTGGTGGGGGGGAGAGCAATGAGAGAGGAAGGTGGGAAATAGTAGCCTTAAATGAGAGTGCCTTTTTATTAAGACCTGGGATTTTAATTTGAGTATTTTTCAAATTTTTATATTTTCTTCTGGGCTGAAATGCCACATTTTTTTTCCTGGCTCAGTGGAGAAAGGAAGCTTATGTTTTGGAACTCCATGGGTTGGGGAATCACTGAAAAAGTTTCTTCCACCTTTGCACAGCTTGGAAGATTGGGCTCATTGGCCCTAGTCTGTGATTTTAATATAAACGGAGTGTGCGAGACCCAGCATCACCTTGAGTTTGCTGTGTGACCTTGGGCAAGTCAGTTTCCCTCTCTGGGCCTTGTTTTTCCCTTCTGTGAAATGAGACACCAGGATTAGGTCATCATCCAAGTCCCTTCCAGCCCTGACATTCCATGGGACGGCTGTAATCAATTCCACGTGCCTGGCACTCTGCGGGAAGCCCCGTATGCTTTTCCATTTTGTTGGATTCTCACAGCCCCGTGGTTTTCTAAGGTGGGCAGTCAGAAAGGTTGGGTGACTTGCCCAAGGTCACGTGGCTAATAAGGAACAGAACCCGTCTGCCTGGCTCTCGATGAAGGATGCACGCTTCCTGCCACCCATATAACTAGGTACTTGGTATCCTCTTGTAATCCTTCCTTCAGTCCTTTCTTCCGCTTCTTTCTCCCTTTTAGGACTTGAGGGCTTAAAAGTTTACTGCTTAGAAAATGTCTACCTATGGAGAAGTGGTTTCTTTTGGCCATGGGGCCGAAGCAGGGATGGTGAAGGCAGGTCCTGTAACGGTTTCCCTGATGTGTTACAGACAGCTCGGCCGCGTGGGCTGAAAGGAGATTTGTCTCTAGATTTCAGTCCCTCCTCTGGCTTGAAAGCCAATGATTTGTGTATAACTGGTTTTCCTGCCTGTCAAATGGGGCAGTTAGTGACCAGTCTTTCACAATAGAGCTGGTTTGGGGAAGACGTGAGAAGACTCTACATGCGGGAGGTTACTGAGAGGGTGAAACGACTACCCAGATAGAGGGCAAGAGTCTGGGCCGGCTCCGGGACTGAGAAAGGAAGAGGAGGGAAGCCTCCTCTCTGCCCTGTCAGCCCCTTCTCCTAGCAGCCGTGTCCACTGCCCATCCTGTGTTGCACAGAGTAAAGCTGGAGTCATAAGGAGTGGTGCTGGCCCCTGCCCTCAGGGGCCTGTGGGTACCTGAAGCTTGAGTCCAGATCTTGTGACAGTCTTGGGACCTGCAGATTTCAATCAGCTCCGTCAGCTGCCTCCAGGGACTGGTACCGGCTGCCACTCACTTGCAGGGCTGATTAGGAGACCTCCCTCTCCCTCTAGGGGACCTCAGTCCCCGCCCCGCCCCACCAGTTGGTGAGGAGCTGCTTGAGAGGCCCTCTAAGTCATGTGATTCTCTGAGGCATAATGAGAAAACGAGGACCCTGCCATTCTGTACTTTGTTTGTTTTAACAAACATGCGATGTCACCCATCCAGGGTGTGCAAAGCCTAAACACTTGGGCATGGCTGCTAAGGTTATCCAAGATGTATGTAAAATTCCACAGCCCTTCACTAGGGAGTTAGAAACCATAAAGTCACCATTTATTGAGCTCTGTCTCTGTACAGGGCGCTACCTTAGACCTTGTAAGTACATCATCTCTCAACCTCACAGAGATGTGACAAGACGTATCATCATCTCTCGTCCTCAGACAATAAATGGAGGCTTAAAAAGGTTAAGTCATTTGGCTGTAATTACACAACCAGGCCAGGCAGACTCAGGGTCCAAACTTGGGTGTGTCTGATGCCAGAGCCCATGCTTCTTAGGTATGTGAGAGCTGACGTGATTTTTGTTTTTAAGAGTTAGAGGGCATTATCTGGGGGTGTGTTTGAGTGGTGAGAAATGGTCATATCTTGCTAATATATATATATATATATATATATATATATATATATATATATATATAATAGAGAGAGATAATTAAAAAGTGCTCACACTGATTTTCTACTGGCTTACAAGTTGGATCTACAGGTGGTTCTAAAATTAGAGTTCTCAAAGACATCCCCAGCTTTCCAAGGGACCACTGTGAGGATGGCACCCCTAAGCAGGTACAGTTAAATAAGGGAGAGTCTCCTTGGTTTCTAGTCAGAGCTCCTATATCTGCACCCTGCAGGGCCAACACATATTATGAGGTGCTCTATAAGTATTCAGAGAATGAATGAATGGTCAGAACCATTTATATGACTATTGCTGCTTCCCTTCCTTCCACCATGCAGCACTGTTGAATGAATGAATGAATGGACCTCATACGTGAGGAGCCCCCTCCTTGAACTTTAATAGCTCCATGCCTTCCTACAAGGACACAAAATATGAAAATCATCAAGTGGCTTGTTCAGATACAAAGTAGGCTCCAGCCCTGACCCCATTCCTACCTTCCCTGTGAGTCTGGGCTAGGCCTTTTCCCTTTCTGGGCCTAGGTTGTCTTCTCTGTCCCACGAGAGTGCGGGCTGTATGATTCCCAGGGCTGGCCCAGTTCTCATTTCTGCGGTGCTCGTCTTTGGCCCCAGATCTTGGAGACCCTGAGCCACCCTGAGATGTTGAGCCTGTGTTCTCCGCAGCTGGGAGGGACTGGCAGTCTCTGGCGGGCTGCTGCTGATACCTGCTTGCCCAGAAGCCTGCTGGTTCTGGTGGGTGATCCTGCTGTCTCCCGCTGCAGTTTGCAGAGCGGAGAGAGCCCAGCCTGTCGCAGCACAGTCTGCTGGACACCTGCCCAGCCCTGGAGTCTTTTCCTCCTTTAGGACTCCTCTCCCTCACTTTCTCACTCATTCAACCAGAGTACCTTAGTATTAAACCAGTGCAATGCTGGGAGCAAAGACCTGGGAACAGCCTACTTTTCCTGCAGAGAGTTCACTGACTAGCTGGGAAGAGTGGGCATCATTAGTCCTCGTAGACATCTGTGGAAACCGAGGTCGGAGCGCCTGTGCATTAGCTTCTCCTGTGTCCTGGTTCTCCACACCTCATGGAGACCCTGTCCTCCCTTTCCCTTCCTGTCCCCATCTTTCAGAACCTGTCTCATTTCCCATTCTCCCAAAATGGCCATTCCCAAGTCCTCTGTCTTCTTTGAGCCCCCATGGCAGTTACCACAGCACTGACCAATGGTCCCTCTAGTCCACAGCCATAGTCCCTACTGGTGGCTCCCCATCAAATCTATGTGCCCTCCCGAGTAAGGGATCAGACACCTCCCCAAGGCAGCAGGGCACCCCTCAGACCATGCAGAGTCCTCTTCTCCCCAGAAGTCATCCGCAGAGTGAGAGTCCCTCAGTGTAGGCTGACCCAGTGTGCACCGTGTGACTCCAGTGTGCACCGTGTAACCCTAGCTCCTGGGCTGGGAAGCTGGCTTCCTCCGGCCCATCTCTACCCTGTGCTCTGTAGCCTGCCACCCCCATTGTGTCTCCCACACAGAGCCCTGTGGTTAGGAGCTTCTCAACAAATACCTGGCACATGGCGTGGAAGTCCCTAACAGGAAGGGGCACCTGTTAGCATCAACCCCTAAGTATGCGTATTAGATTCTTTCTGTGCCCAGAGAGCTGTTTGCAGAGCGCCCCTGCTGGCTTGGCAGGCTGTGTCCGCTCTCTCTGAGCTGGTTAACTGAGACTTTAAGATTTCACATACTGACACAATAGAGGAGTGGGGGGTGGGAACAAACACAGGAGCAGATGCGCAGGATGGCTTAGGTGCCTCTGTGGAAGGAGAGAGAAAGCGAGAGGTGACCAGGATGTCACGAAATATTCTAGTCTCAAAATTAGAAATTTGCAGGATGAAATCTCTCAGAATTACAGAACCTCGGAATCCTAAGCTAGGACTCAGAGGCTCAGGGAAACGAAGAATGGTGAAATCTTAGAATGTTAGGCTTAGAGGCACTTTGGGATTCGAAGAATCTTCACATTATGAAATCCTAGCCTCTCAGCTTTGAAGAATTTTCAGCTCATAGACAGACTTCTAAAATTTTGGAGTTGGAAGGGACCAGTTCTCAAGAATTCCAAGAAGCCCGGTCCGAAAACCCATTGATCTCCTTCCCGGAACACACTTGCCAGCCAATGGCAGGCCCGGGACGGAAAGCCTGAGCGGTGAAGCATTTTGTGACGGAGATAAAAATGGGAGCGTGCCTTTGTTAATAGTTCCCATTTGGACATCTCTGAAAGCCAGGAAGAGGTCGCCTGGTAATGCAGCTTTCCGAGGGAGGAAACTGAAGAATGCGACGTGCGCCGCGGCCTGCCAGCCAAGCTGCCGACGTTCTTTCCCCCTCAAGTTTGCTTCTAAATATTATCCACTTCACTCCCTTTTATCTCCCATCACTGGCTCTCTGTCCGCCCACTTAATCCACAGGCAGCCGGTGGCCCAGCATTCAGCTCTGCCTGGCGGCTGCCAAGCTGTCTCGCCGAGCAGCTCCTCCAGGATCCGCAGGCTTTTACATCTGTGCCCTGTAGCCGCTGGAACACAACACTGTTGCCCCGAGCCTGGAAGCACTGTTGCTTGTGTCGGGCCACTCCCTCTGGAGGAATTTCCTCCTTTTCTCTTCTGCTTTTGAATCCTATGAGATTTTCAGGGCTCGGCTCAAAGCTGCACCTCCTCCAGGAAGTCCTCCCAAATGCTCCTAAATCCAATCTGCTTGAGAAGGCTTGGTTCCAAGCGTTGCTTGATGCCCCAGCCACATCTATTCTTCCCCTTCTGGGAACTTTTTATGACATTTTATGACATTCTTTCAGCACTTATGTATTTTAGTTTATATTACAGTGATTACTGGGGCAGTCTTTTCTTTCCTAATAGACCCAGATTCGAAACCTAGTTTAAAATATGCTTACAATTGACTGCAAAATTAGACTGAAGGGGTTCCAGGTCTGAAGTTGGGGCTTTGTGGTGCATTCTGTGGTTGGGGTGTTGGCAGCTTTGGTTGTTAAACACAGGCTGCACCTTGGCCTCCATATGCACGGAAAAGCCCTTCGACTTCCCACCGGAGCCGTGTAGCGAGCTCTGCGCTGACGTTGGCCCATTTGGTCGGGGCTCTGCAGCATCCAGAGGTCCCTGTTGGAGTGCTCTCTCTCCAGCCTGGAACACTTGGTTGTTTGCTCTTCCTCATCACTTACTTGCAAACAAAGGCCTCTTTTTTATCCTCTTTACTCCCCAGAGCACACATGAGCCTCGCCGGGCTCACCCCACCCTCCCACTTTGTTTTCATTTTTAAATGTTTAACTTGACCCATTCGTTACTACTTTGGTTTGGGCTGTAGCGATGTGGCCTGTCCTGGTTCTCCCTCCCTCCCTGCCTCTCACACACAAACCTTGGTCATGCCTCCATTTGTTTGCTTATGCTGTTCCCTCTACCTTCCCAGTTTTTATTTTCTGGCTAATTCTTACTCCTCTGCAGCAGCAAAGGTTCCTGAGGGCAGTCCACTTTAAAAGACTGGCCTCTTGCCTAGCCGGTTTGGCTCAGTGGATAGAGTGTCGGCCCACGGACTGAAGGGTCCCAGGTTTGATTCCTGGATTGCAGGCTCAATTCCGGGGCCCTGGTTGGGGTGGGGTCGGGGGGGAGCTGTGGGAAGCAACCAATCCATGTGTCTCTCTCACATCAATGCTTCTCTCTCTGTGTCTCTCCCCTCCCTTCCACTCTCTCTAAAAAAAAAAAAAATTAAAAAAAATCAATGGAAAATATATCCTCAGGTGAGGATTAATAAAAGTCTGGACTCTTCAAACAAATGCCATTTATAGCGCTTTATTCACAGTCACAAGATTGCACTTCCCCATGGGCTGATCATACTAGTAACTCAGCAGTTTGAGTTTAGATATAATGATGTGATTGCCTTTTAGCATGGTGGGGGGGTTTTCCTTAATTTTTTATCAAGGTATAATTGACATAACATATTAGTTTCAGATGTACAATGCAATGATTGTATATTTGTATACATTGCAAAGTTGCATTGTGTTTTGAAAGGATCAGTGGGTATCTTAGTTTGCTTGACGGCCGTAACAAAATACCATAGATTGGCTTAAACAATAGAAATTTACTTTCTCACAATTCTGGAGGCTAGAAGTATGCAATAGGGTACCAGCTCGGTTGGGTTCTGGTGAGAGCTCTGTGGCTTGCAGACAGCTGTCTTTTCACTGTGTGCTCACATGGCCGGGTTGGGAAGGGTGGAGAGAGAGAGGTATAGAGGTATGAGTTGAAACAGAGAGAGAGCAAACTCACTGGTTTCTGTTCTTATAAGGGCACTAATCCCATTACCAGGGCTCCACCTTCATGATCTCCTTAGACCTAATTACCTCACAGTCTCCATCTCCAAATAGCTTCATATGGGAGGTTAGGGCTTCTACATATGAGTGGGCGGGGCACACACATTCAGTCCACAGCAGTAGATGAGATGTACCTGGGTCACACTGAATGCCTGAGTACCCTTGAAAAGAGCCTGAACATCACCAGGCAAGGTCCATACAGGTCAGAGCCCTGAAGCCATCTCTGGACGACAGCCTGGGGCCTTAGGATTGTGCAGTCTCTGCGGTGGCACCTGATGCTGGAGTCTGATCCCCCCCTGGCTAGGCAAGGGGGCTTCCCTGGGGGACCCTGCAGGCTTTCAGATCAGTGCGGACCACCATTCTCCTCCCCTGCAGACAGTGCCAATATTCCCTGCTGACACCCTGTCACCTCTTTGCTTTGGGGTCTCCCTTTTCTTCCCATTGGGTCAGGAAGGGCCAGGGGAAACATTACAGTTTACTTCTCATTTGCTCTTTCCTTATGAGCCTTGTGTCCTCTGCATAAAACTCCTACCCCATGTCCCTCATTCAGAGGGATATCCTGGTCTGATTCTTCCTTTGAACCAAGAACTAGTCAAATAAGTTTACGCAGCATGGTGCTGACTCAGCTGGGTCGGGGTGCTTCCACAGCCCAGCACCCCTTCAGTGCCCGGAATCATGGCACTCATTGGGGGTGTAAGTAACCTTGGGCTAGTTACCTGCCCTTTCCCTGCTTCGGTTTCCTCACGAGCCAGTCTCATCTGATTGCTGTGAGGACTGATTAGTATACAGTAGTGCAATGCCACACACCCAGGAGACTCAGGAAACGCTAGTTCATAGTTACCAGTGTGTTTTTAAATTAGCATCGTTTTACTACAAGTGAAGGAATGTTTTTTCGTTCGTACTGTGTGCCAGAAGTTGGGCTATGTGCTGGAGAAAGAACAGGGAACAAGATGCTGCTGCTCCCAGGTGCTCCCTTTCTGGGTGGGGTGGGAACGGGCAGAGGTGCTTTGCATTGTGGCAGGATGAGGGCGGCCTGCGGGTCAAGTAGTGTGTTGTGGGAGCACAGAAGACAGCACACTCCCCAGTCCTGGGGAGGTTTGGGAGGGCTTCCTGGAGGAAGCGCAGGTGAAGCTGAGAACGGAAGGAGTAAAACTTTGCAGGCAAATGCTGAGGGGTTCTAGGCCCAGGAGACTGGGGGTGTCTCCACCAGAGCCAGGAGCGGCGTGGTGCAGACTCTCCGAAGTTCAGCTTGGCCCGGTGCACAGGCTGTGGCAAGCTGAGGCTGAATGAAACCACCTGCCTGCTGTCTGCACACCTCCGCCTCTGCCCGGCGGGCGCCGTTCTGGACAGAGCGCAGAGATGTGCCAGGCCCGTCTCCCAGCTGGTCTGCTTTGCTCAGGCCACGTGGCCGCTCTTCTGCCTCCCTGGATTGAACTGGATTTCACCAGCACCAGTGATCCTTCCTGAAAGAGCAGCGCGCCTTCCCGCCCACCCTTTGGCCAGGCTGGCGACCCCACTGGGACCTCGCAGGCGGGCCTGCAAGCTGGCACCTGGGGAAGTGCCAAGCTCCCATCTCCACGACCAGCCCTGCCCCAGGAAGGTACAGTGCAAAGATAAAAGGCAAGGCCTCCCCCCACCCTTGTCTGTTTAAAGGGCTTACCTGTTTCCTTCCTATTAAGGTTATTTAAAGTTTTCCAGCCAGTTTTGTCTCCTGGGGACTTAATGCCCCTTCTAGGCAGTTGGCAAATTAAGCCTCAGGTCCCATTTGAAAGCCCTTTATAGAAAGGAAGATTCCGGTGGAAAAAGCCTTTTGGAAATCTCTCTGGCTCATCCTTCAGCCTTTGTTCACGAGGCTTCCCTTTCTTGAGCTGCTCAGCCCTGAGTTTGAGAAGAGACAAAAGCTTAATAGGCGATGATAATTCCACCCATCTGCATCTCGGTTTGCAATTTTCAGTCTTTCACATGCATTACTGTCCTTCCTCCCAACCCCCTTGGGGACACCTAGAAAGGACTATACCGGTTTCCCCCCACTACACCCCTTCCCCGCAGTGTTCAGACTCCCAGTGGTCCTGGTGGATTCTTCCTGCTGGGTGGCTACAGCATCTATTGGATTAAGGGACATTTTTGAGCACCAGATGTCTGTGGGGGCTGAGATGTATCTTGAAGAGCAGATGGGCCATGGGGGAGGGGGATACATGAAGACCTGTTGGGTCCTCAGTGGTGATACTTGGTCACTGTGCTTGCCCTTGACTGCGATGACCAGTGGCCCCAGGACTACACAATCCCCATGCCTGCTGGTGGTCTTGCAGGTGGTTTTACATTATTCTGCTCCATCATTATAGTTTTGTGGAGAGGGTGGTGAGAAAGGCAAGCGGGGTTCTTGATGGGGTTGATGAGGATTGGGGTCCCTGGATATGGGAGTGGGAAAGGCCTCGCCTGGAGGAAAGGAGACTGTTCAGCCAACGCGCCAGGCCGGGGACATGAGAGGGTGTGCCTGGCCCTCCCTCTACTGGGCCTATACCTTCCTTTCCCACGGGAGCCATTGTGAGGGCCTGATATGTCTAAGGGTTTATCATTGAAATTCCTGAAACACTCCTGAAAGGTACGTATTGTTTCCCCCATTTTGAGGAAATGGAGGCTGAGTACTTTGAGCAAAATGATGGAGCCAGGATTTCTACTCTATGCCTAACGAGAGAGATTGGACTGGAGTTGGAATTCCAAGCTTTACCAGGTTGGCTGGACAACTGAGGGTCTGTTTCTACATCTGAAAAAGCGGGGCTCACAATAGTCTTTCCCCCCGTGGTGTGCTGTGAGGAGTGAATGAGGTAATGCAAGTACACCATGTAGCTGGGTGCCTGGCAGCCGGTGGAAGGTGGTGAATGGTGATTGTGGTGGTTGAAGTTAAGGTGATTTTAATTATTGTTATGGGCCCATTTTCACACTGTCTGTGCTTTGAGGTGAAGCCCATCCTGTAGAGATCCTTCAGTGTCTCACATGCTGAGCCTCCCCCTGAGCAGGATTGGTGATTGGCTGTCCTGATGGGAACCAGGTAGTCTGATACCTGGGAGTGTGGTCAGTTTTTTTCTCACCATCTGCAGAGTGTCATGTTGGATCCTCCTCATTCGGCTTTCCTGTGATCTCCCACTGCTACCTGGAGTGGGGACACATCAAAAAGAGGGGTCAAGAAGTTTAGGCTGGAGACCTGGTTTGAGGCCCAGCTCTTCAGGGATTATAGACCCATGATCTGGAGCGATTCCCTCTCCGAGGGTCCTTTCCCTCTACTGCACAGGTGGGCTGGATGTCAATGGCAGGGGCTCAGAGTTAGAGGAGAATCAAGGCTCAAGCCTGGGAAGGACTTCATTAGCTCTCAAGTGCTCTGTGCTCTCAGTACTTGGTGTGCAGGTGTTTTTCCTTTTCTGTTTTTTTCCCAGAGAGAAACACCCTGTAAAGACTTAGGGAATTAAATTTGTTATAATGCAACTGTTCATCTCTGTTTGTTAACAAGTGACACTGGGAATTACACTGTGCCAGGCTTAGTTCCCGGTCACCAATGTGGGGCTGGTGAGGAAGGGAGGGTTTGAAGAGACCTCAGTGGAAGGTGCTTCACAGCAGAGTGCTAAGAATAGGGGTGAATCGCCATGGCCGGGTAGCTCAGTTCTCAGAGCATCGTCCTGACATGCCAAGGTTTAGGGGTAAAGCCTGGGAAGGACTTTATTAGCTCTCAGAGTACATACAAGAATCAATCAAGGAATGCATACATAAGTGGAACAATAAATCGATGTTTCCCTCTCTCTCTCTCTGCCTTCCTCTCTCTCTCAAATCAATTTTTAAAAAAAGTCCTTTATATGCACTGCCCCACTTAATCCTCACCCCAGTCTCTCAGGTACATACTATTATTCAGCCCCATTTTACAGGTGAGGAGACTGAGGCACAGATAGGTTAATTCACTCACCTGAGGTCACACAGTCAATGAGTGGAGGATCCGAATTCAAACCCAGGAAGTCTGGCTGCAGCGCCTGTGTTCTCAACCTCTGTATCTGATGAAAAGGGACTGAATCTGATAGTTAGGGAAGGGGGGGGGGGCATCTCTTTTTCTGAGACTGGAAGTATGAAAGGTTGGGAGGGCAGGGAGTTGATAGACTTCTGATGTTCCCTCCGGCAGAAGGCTGCCACTATGGGAAGGAAAGAATGAGGTGGCCTGATTGTGAGGACTTCCGGCAAGAAGGATTGTGAGGAGAGAGGCTGTGTGGGGACTGAGAACAGAAGCTGATGTTGGCAGGTGAAGGGGTGGCACAGCAGCCTGAGGGCCCAACAGAAGTGGAGGCTATCAGTTTGTCACAGCACCAGCCTGGATGGCTGGGGTGCTTCCCCACAGAGCTCTCTATGGGGGTGTACGCATGGGGAAAGGTGACAGAGAGCCACTTCCAGCCCCCCAGCCCCGAGGAGTCTGTTCAATTAGCCACAATAGCTGGACAGCATATCAGTTCCCACCTGTCTGTCATTGCTGAGCCCTGACCCTGAGACTACACCCCCATGGTGGTGGGGGCTTTGTAGGGACTCAGCCGGTCCTCTGGAGGCCAAATGGAAGCTATACTAAGATGGATAGACTGCACCCTTGCTGTCCAGGAGTACTCTTTGCTGGAGAAGATGCTCGATTTCTATGCAATAGGCAGACCACCTCTCCTTATGAGAAGCAGGCTTGGCTAGGCCCGTGGTCGGCAAACTGCGGTTCGCGAGCCACATGCAGCTCTTTGGCCCCTTGAGTGTGGCTCTTCCACAAAATACCACAGTCTGGGTGAGTCTATTTTGAAGAAGTGGCATTAGAAGAAGTTTAAGTTTAAAAAATTTGGCTCTCAAAAGAAATTTCAATCGTTGTACTGTTGATATTTGGCCCTGTTGACTAATGAGTTTGCCCACCACTGGGCTAGGCATTCAGACCTATACTTATACTGTACTTGCAGTTTCATGTCACCTGAGCCCAGCACTGAGGGCCAAAGAGGTGTTCCTGGCTTCAGAAGGAGCACCGTTACGGGGCCGTGACCACGGAGAGTACGGAATTGGGCCACGTGGAGGAAGCCTCCGGAGCCACGTTAAGAAGTTTGGGCTTGATCCTGGGTGCATTGGGGGGCCCACTCCTGTGTTCTGTAATATAGTCATTCATCAAACTGGAGCCTCTCACCAGGCTGGCCTCGAAATCTCAAGCTTGGGCCGGAGGCAGGAGCTGCCCTGTGAGGGAGGGTCTTCTTCGTCATCAGATGCGGGATGCTCTCACAGCTGCGCCAGAGGAGACAGACTCTCCACTTCCGGAATAGGAACTGGGGGGTAGGGGGTCCTCCTAAAAACTGGATCATAAAAGTGGTGGTGGGTGAATGACACCATCCCTAATTAAATAATAGGGTGTCTCAAAAATGAATGCACATTTTAATAGCTGATAACTGACCTTATTTTCACTCCTTTTCACCTTTAACTGATTTGAAATAATGGGTGATGCCAGACTAAGTTTGAACAAAGAAAATGTATCCTAAAGTGCCGCTAGACTTTTTCTATGGGGCTACATAAAAGATAAAGCTTACAGTACAAAACTGGCAACAATTGATGAACTGAGGGCACACAGATACCAAACAAAATGATTCTTGATGTTTGCTATTCCATTGCTTCATGTTATCAGCCGTGCCTGGACCAGATCAGTCATCAGTTTGAAAACAGGCATTGACAAAACACACACACACACAAAAACAAAAAACAAAAAAACAACACAACTACTCATTTCTGTAGATTCTTTTAAATTTTGAAAATGACGGTATGTTAATAAACTTTATAATCATTCAAAGTGAGTATTCACTTTGGGGGGACACCCTGTATATTACAGGGCCTCTTGTAGGGAGCATGAGACCTTGATCACCATGTCTAAAATAGCTACTGAAGGATAGCATGTCCCTGCATTTCATGTAGACCCATTTGATGGCAGATTTGGGGGATCCCACCTGTTCAAAGGGGGAGTGGGGTGAGACATTGAGGGCTCCCCAAATGGAAGTGAGGCGTGGGAGGGTCTGTGATCTGTAAATGGCCTGTAAATTATGCGAGCCCTGAATGAGAGTCAGCTGCATGAGCCCGGGCAGGTCCCTCCCATCTCTGAGCCCCTTAGCGGGTGTGAGAGCACTTGGTAAACCAGAAACCACACCCCACTGCTGCGAAACCACTTTCTCAGCTAGCTCTGACCTTACTAGAAAAGGGCATTTTTTGTTTTATTGTCTTGTACATGTTTACATGTCTGCCTTCTCCATAGTCTGAAGTTCTTTGAGGGCAGGAACCTCATCTAATGAATATGGGTTTGCCTAGGCTAGGGCCTGGCTCCAAGTACACACTCGGGGATGCTGTGGGTCGCTGTAAAATTACCGACTGTATCTACACTTCATCGCCTGAGTCTCTGGGTGGGAAACAGAAAGTCCCCAACTGTACCTCTGCTCTGTTCCCAGGTTTCCAGATGTTTAGCGTTGAGGCACCCAGGTGTTTGGCTTTGGTGGCTGTGACCATTGAGTGCCTTCTCTCTCTCTCTCTCGTCCTCAGACCGTCTCCCGGTGGAGCTGTGGTTTCCTGCTCATCCTTCATTCCCACAGGGGCCTCAAGGGCTTCCCCTGGGCCTCCCTGAGGGTGGAAGCCACTTCTCCTAGGAGTGAAGGCATCTTCCCAGCCCTCCTGCTCGACCCCCTTCCTCACGCTTCTGTGTTTTTTTCCAGGGCACGGATCAGAGCTTCTGTTTGCTGGCCATTCCGTGATCCACACACAATATAAATGAAAGCTGCTAAAACCAATAAATTCAAACCATGTGTGGGCACTGGGGAAGAGCAGGGACGTCAGAGGGCCTGGTTGTGAGGTGGCGTCAGTGCTGACGGCCTTGGAGCTGATTTGTATATGAGAAAAGTAAATACCCAAAGTGGTAAACAGCCTTGGGTCTCTCATCATCGCTGGGATTCAAAGGCATTTAATAGGAACACCCACTCTCTGTCTCTTGTAAACAAAGTGAGATTCTCTGTGTGTGCTGACCTAAATTCCGCATTTTCATCTTTGGGAGAGCCAGCCAGTCATTCTATTCGGGAGACCACAGGCAGTCTAGGCCGCCGGGCTGGGTTGCCTTCTTGCTGGTTTTGTCACTTTTGCTTTGCAAAGGGCTGCATCACTCCTTGGCCTCAGAGCAAATGGGATGGGTGGCCATTCTCACCCCTGTCCCAGTGAGGAACATGGATCCAGAGATGTAAATCAGTTTGCCCAAGATCACTCATCAGATCTGGGCTGAGCCCTTCTCTCCTCCTTCAGAATCCCCAGTTTTCCATTCCTCTTTCCGTGAATGGTACTTCTGTTCTCCCTGACTCAGAATCCCAGCGACATCCTCACCCACTCCTCCCTCATTTCCTCTCCCTTCCAACGTCTCCTGGAGCCGGGCCTTCCTCTGGGTCCCTGCTTTCGCAGATTATTCATCTTGTTTTATTTTATTCAGGCCATTCTTGTGTTCAGGAAAGAGCCCCAGGGAAGGAACCCGACCGCCATGGGTTTAGAGTTCTGGTTTCTCTGCTTGTCAACTGTGTGGCTTCCAGTAAGTTCCTTCTCCGAGCCCTGCAGTTTTCACACGTGTAAAATGGGGGTGAAGTACCTACCTTCTTGGGGTGGTTGTGAGGATTAATGGAGGTCACATATGTGAAAATGTCCAGCCTCCTAGTTAAACATGGATTAACCCTTAAAATGGCATAAAACCAAATACACCATGTACACACACACACACACACACACACACACACACGCACACACACGCACACGCACATCTAACACTGTGAAATCTGAGTCACGTCAGTGGGTTGTGTCAGTGTCAATGTCCTAGTTTCGATATGACTGTACGATAGTTATATAAGATGTCACCTATGGGGAAGCTGGGGGAAGAGTGTTCTTCCTTACAACTGCATTTAAATCTACAATTATCTCAAAATAAAAAGCTTAATTAGAAAAATTAATTAACCTTCCCAACACACTCATGTTTCTGTGCCGACTGCATGCAGGTACTGCTCTAGGTACTAGGCATGTGTCAGTGAACACAACAGAAAATAATTCCTGCTCACCCTGCCTTCAGATATTTTCTCAAAGATAGTTTCCTCCCAGGACCACCCTATTTAAAACTGCACATCACTCCTTTCTGTCTTTCCTCCGTAGCACCTGTCACCAATTGGCATTGCATATACTTTACATACTTTGTTTATTACCCTTTACTCCATCGCTAGAATGTCAATGTCATGAGAGTACAGATTTTTGTCTCTGTTATCTGTACCCTTAAGCACCTCGGACATGCCTGGCACATAGTAGGCCTTCAGCTCATGTTTGTTGAATGACTGAGCGGTGACAGACAAGAAACAAGTCAGAGTTGGGTAAGTGCTGAAGGAAAACAAAGCAGAAGGAGGGGTTGGTGAGATGGTAGAGGAAGTATCATCGTACTGACCAAGCCTAGAGTTGTCTGCAAACCCTGCATGTCAATCTGTGGTGTGAGGGGTGAAGTCCTGGCTTCTTAGTTTCTGAGGCACTCAGTTTCTTCTTCCCTTTGTTCATTCACCAGATGCTTCTTTGAGCCATTACTATGTTTGGGACCCTCTAGAGCAAGCTGAGATAAGATAGAAAAGGATTATGCCCCCAGGAGGCTTACAGGTGGGTAACAGAGAGATGGGACAGGAATGCAAACAGCGTATGACAAGGAAGAATGGAGAGAGAAGTGAGCCAAGTCAAAGTGCTGGGGAAGGACCCTGAGAAGGGAGGGCTTACTTGCAGCCAAGGCATTTGGGACAGCCTCCATGGAGGAGGTGTTGGTTCTTGGCCTCAACATTCTGGGAAGATCTCAAGGCCTTTTCTGATCTGGCCCCGGCTCAACCTGCCAACTTCCTTTTCCATGGCTCCCCCAAGATATGCTACAGCTCTAATTAGGCTGCTCGCTGCAGGTAGTTCTGGACACCCTGGCTCTGCTCATCTCTGACCTTTGCCTGCAGTACCCTCTCTCCTTCCTCTTCTTTCTCTAAATCCCATTTCTAATTCCAGATCCAACCTGGCACTTCCTGCAGGAAGGCTTCCTTGATTGCCCCACTCCTTTGATCCATCTTCTCTGAACATCTGTGCCATGTGTAATCTGTACTGCTCCACTTGACCCTTTGGAAAAGAGTCTTATGTTGGATCAGCATCACTGTGGGTGGAACTTGAACTTCCATCCAGAACAGGAGCTGGCTGCTAAGCCAAGGGCTGGGTGCACAGTAGGTCCTCAACAGTGCTAGTGGCTGGACGGAATTAAGAGCAGTGAGGAAATATGATTCTTCCTCAAAGAGGGCAAGATTTGTTATTTTTGTCTTTGACCCAATCTCCTCATTTTGAACCACTGGAAGTTCAGTTCGGGTAGGGCTGCCTTTACAGTGTTTCAGAGTGTGTTGTAAACAAAATAATGCTGCAAACAGTGTCCCACAAGTGCTCAACTTCAGGAATTGGCCTCAGGAATTCGTCAGTATTCTAGTGTCATGCTAGAGTCAGTGCTCACTCAGTACATCTTTAAAAATACTTGGAAATATCTCTGCAGCATGTACTGCTGTATATTCACTCACTTAACAAATGTGTTTTTAGATAGATTTTTAAATTTTAGAATAATTTTTGATGTATAGAATCATTGAGAAGATGATCTAAAGAGTTCCCCATACCCAGTTCCCCCTATTTTGGCCCTTATGTTAATGCTAGAGGCCCGCTGCACGAAATTCGTGCAAGGAGCTTGGCCCTCGCAGCCCCGGCTGCCTTGGCCCTTGCAGCTCCCAGCAGCCCCCAGCTTCATCCGGACGGTCGTTCCACTGTTCAGCTATCTGGTCTAATTAGTATATTATGCTTTTATTATTACAGATGGTACATTTGTCACAATGAATGAACCATATTGATCCATCATTATGAACTAAAATCCTTGCGTGGTTCAGCTTTCCTTTTCCCCCTCATGTCCCTTTTATGTTCCAGGACACCATAGTATATGTACTTGTCATCTCTCCTTTTACTCCTCTTGGCTATGACCGTTTTTCTGACTTTCCTTGGATTTGATAACCTTGGCATTGAGTCCTGATCTGATCCTTGTCCCTCATTTGGGATTTTTCTGGTGTCTTTCTTATGGTTAGACGGGGGTTGTGTTTGGGGGAGGAAGATTAGTGCCATTCTCCTCATATTATATCAATGGCACCTGCTATCAACACGACTTATCACTGTTGATATTAGCCGTGGTCACTGGCTGACGCACTGCTTATCACTTTCTCTACAGTAAAGTTACTCTTTTTCTCATCTTTCCAACTGTGCACTCTCTGGAAAGATGTTACTGTGAGCAGCCCACACCTAGGAGTGGGGAGTTTTGTTCTCCCTCCATCAGTGCGCTTTGAATGCTCACTATGTGCCAGGCTGTTACAGATGCTGAAAATAGAGTGGTGAGTGGGGCAGAAAAGGTCCTTTTCCTGCGTGGAACTTCCATTCCAGGGAGAGTTTAACAGTGAATAAACAAGTAAATAATTGTAAAGCCTGATAAGGGGTATAAAGGGAAAAGGCAATAGGTTGGAGAGGGACCAGGGTGCTGGGGAGTGTGGGGGGGAGGGGGGAGGGGCAGTTTTCAGGAGAAGGTGCCTTTCCAGCTGAATCCAGGGGGACAAGGGAGAGCCAGCCGTGCACACCTGGGAAAGCACATCCTGGGCGGAGGAACACAGATGCCAAGGCCCTGAGGCCCGTTTAAGGAACAGAAATGATGTCGTAACTGGAGCCCTATGTGCACAGGACAGTGTCAGGAGGTGGAGCAGAGAGGAGGCGGGGTGAGATCTTGCTAGGCCTACAGCTAACAGGAGGCATTTGGATTTTAATCTAACAGTGGAAGCCATTGGTTTAAAGTGGGGGAAGATCTGATTTTCTTTTATATATAAAAGATGGCTTTGGCTGTGGTGCAGAATGGGCTCCCCTGGGGACAAGAGCAGAGGAAACTGGGGGACCAGTATGGATGCTGGTGGAATAGTCCAGGTGAAGGATGGCTTGGGCCTGGGAGGAGCAGATGGAGGTGGGTTTTGGAGGTGAAGCTGACAATATCTGATGAGATCAGAAACTGGTACTGTGCTTGCACATGGTGGTACTGTTAAATGAAGTCAGGAGAGGCTGAGGTAGGAACAAGTTTAAAAGGTTAAGATGAGATACCAAGGCCCCACTATAAAAGCTTCACCAAAATCTCGTTTGTTGGCACCACTCTGAGCACCCCCTCTGGGACATCACATACAGGGAAGGATCGGAATAGTGTTCTGTTTGTTGATTCAAGTGTGCCATTAAGTAAGCATATATTGGTTGGTGTTGACTTATGTCTACAAAAACGTCAGTCAACAAGTATTTATTGAACACCAACTATTGCCTAATGCTGTCTTAGGCAGGAGCCAAGGTCTCTGTCTAGGTGGGTAAGGGATGGAGTGTGGGTAGCATGTTCATACATGTGCAGTTGGCCACAAGGGAGAGCACTCATGTCCCCAGGGATGCCTAGAAGCATCATTGAGGGCTACCTGGAGGAGGTGGAAACAGTCATAAATCTGAAGGGCATTGAAGGCACGAGGCCATGTGGCCAGGATTTCTGTTAGAGAATTAGAAGGAGAAAGGGTTGGAGAGGTAAAAGTATGGTCTGTAGACCAGCATAGGGTCAGAATTGGTGCTCAAAAACGATTGCTGGATGAGTGAGTGATTGGAAAGTAAGTTGCTAACCACTGCCTAGGGGGGCTCTGATACAAGGACGAGGAGGTCAGTGTCGCCTGTGGGCCATGAAGAACCACCACGGAATAGCATCAGTGTCTCAGAAAAGTGGAAGGAACCAGGTCCCAAAGAAAGACTTGATTTTCTAGCCAGTATTTAATTTATTGTAATAATAACGGTACTGCTAATAATAGCAATAATTTCTATAACTACTTAATGAGCGTCCTTTTTGCTGGAAAGGCGCTGTTAGTTCCATGCGTGGCCCCGTCTGTGTGTGATTAGAGGTTCCTGGAGGAGACCAAGAGGGCTTTTTTATTTGGAGGTTTGGTTGTTTTCTTTCCTGGTTGGTCTCTGCTGCTAGTCCATCTCCGTGTTGGCTCTTCAATCTGTTTGCGTTCCATGAGATGCCACAAAAGCACAGTCTTTGTCAAGGTAAATATGCCAAATCTTTATTATAACATTTAATCACTTAGGGAGCTTTCACGCTGGGGTGGGGGTGGAGGGGTGGTGGGAATGGAAAGAAAAGTCCAGATTGCTTTGATTAACTGCATTTTTCTTTCTGGGTGAATGAGAAGGCTTTGGTGGAAATCTGTCATTGAGGCTGTTTCCAGGAAAGAGTGAGAAAATCGATTGAGGAGGTTCCGGAGGTTCTGGAGCACCTATTGTGGGCATGGGGCCGGGTGCTGACACAATACGCTGGAAGAAGGCACCTCTCCTCCCTGTTAGAATGTGTGTCTGGGAGGCAGGGGCTTGGGGCTGGGCAGGTCTACCTGGCACAAGGTGGACCTCAATAATTCTCATTGATTGGATGCACCTTGAGCCTCATGGTAATTAATTGTTTTAAGGATTCAGATTGGTGAGAGCTCACTTCCAGCAGGACTCACTGGCCTGGGCGTCATGGAAGACATGGTGTTTGATAGAGGCCTTTCTCCACTTAAACTGCACGTAGGCAGGCCAGCTTCCCATGGTTCTCTCATGTTTTTGAGGTGGTCTCTCTGCACTTGGTGGATGAGAGAGCTGGCACTCAGAGGGTTAAGGGAGTCACTCATGCCCTAGCCAGTTTGCTCAGTAGTTAGAGCGTCACCCACAAGTTCGATTGCAGTCAAGGGCACATCCTCAGTTGTGGGCTCGAGGTGCCTGTGGGAAGCAACCAATTGATGTGTCTCTCTCCCATCCATGTTTTTCTCTCTGTCTCTCCTCTTCCTTTCCACTCTCTCTAGAAATCAATGGGGAAAAAAATACCCTTGGGTGAAGATGAACAAAAACAACAATAGCAACAACAAAAAAATAAGGGGAAAAAAGAGTTCACTCACACCTCCAGGAGAGCGGGCCATACCTGACTGATTCACCCGTCTGGCTCAGGGTCTGCCATGGTATTCCTATACATAGCAGGTTCTCAGTGCATATGCAGTGAATGAGGAATATTTTAGGAGTACGTATGCTATGTCGGATGCCTTCAGAAATGTGTAGGATGTGTAGCCACGATACAAACCCAGGCCTTTCATTTCCAGCACCCGATTTCTTTTACTGTACTGCCCAATTTCATTATGGCAGAGATGGGGTATCAGATTAGATCACTATTTAAAAATATTCACTCCCTGCCTCTCCTTCCCTAAGCCTGAAGTGATGTAGGGTTTGGCTATGTGATTTGCTTTGTCTTTTTTTTTTTTTTTTATTCTCACCTGAGGATATGTTTATTTTTAATACTAGAAGCCCAGTGCATGAAATTCGTGCACTGGGCCGCGAGGAGGGGGGGGGGTGTCCCTCAGCCTGGCCTGTGCCCTCTCGCAGTCTGGGACCCCTTGGGGGATGTCCGCCTGCCAGCTTAGGCCCACTCCCAGCAGGTGGACATCCCTCTCATAGTCCAGGCGCCCTCGCTCCTTACCACCCACCTGCTCACTCCTTATCGCTCGGCTTGCTGCTCTTTAGCGCTGCCGTGGAGGTGGGAGAGGCTCCCGCCACCACCACTGTGCTCGTCAGCCATGAGCCTGGCTTCTGGCTGAGCAGCACTCGCCCTGTGGGAGCGCACTGACCACCAGGGGCCAGTTCCTGCATTGAGCGTCTGCCCCCTGGTGGTCAGTGCGTATCATAACGACAAGTCGTTTTGGTTGATCCTCCGTAATGGTTGCTTAGGCTTTTATTATATAGACTAGAGGCCCAGTGCATGATTGAATCATGCACGTGTAGGGTCCCCTACATGCTTTCGCTTTTCGCGGTGGAGCTGGGTGCCTGTCCGCTGGTGCACAAGGCCTTTTAGAAGCCTCCGGCTCAGCGGAGGCTTCTGAAAGGCCTGGTGCCAGAGCAGACAGGCACCCAGCTCCCCCACTTTTGATGGTCCGCGGCCGCTGAGGGGGGCTACCCTGCTGTTGAGAGGCGCAGGGGGCGGCTGCAGGGGGGGCTGCCGCGGACACCTGGCTATCCTGCCGTTGAGAGGCGCAACTGGGTGTCCACGGCAGGCCCCCTCAGCGGCCGCGGATCTGGCCGTTGAGAGGCACAGGGGCGGGAGTCCCGCCCCCTGAGCCTCTCAACAGCAGGGTAGCCCCCCTCAGTGGCAGCGGATCCGTGCCTCTCAATGGCCGGATAGGCCACCCCAAGTCCCGCCCCCCAGCCTCCTGCCGCCCAATCGTGGGCATAGCGGAGTGATGGTAATTTACATGTTACTCTATTATTAGATAGGATTATATAGACAGAGGAAGGGAAAGAGAGAAACATCGATGTGAGAGAGAGACATCGATGTGAGAGGGTAAAGAGGCTCTGAAGTGCCCCTGCCCAGCCCCACAGAGACAGTCTTATCTAATACTAGAGGCCCTTTGCACGAAGAATCGTGCAATAGACCTTCCTTCACCTGGCTACTGGTAGCAGTTTTCCTTCCACCTTCTTTCAGGGTGGGGGCTTGGACCCCAGTGGCTGGGCCCCACGCCGCCATCTGCGATTGGGGCGCTGCCACCGCCACCGCCCAGGTCCCTCAGTGATAGGAGGGACCCGGGCGCCACCGCTGCTCTGACCGCGATTGCTGAGGGGCGGGACCGGGCTCTGACCGCGATCGCTGAGGGGAGGGACCCGGACGCCTATGCCTCTCCGACCGCAGATCGCTGAGGGGCGGGACCAGGCGCTGCCACCGCTCCCACCACAACTCTCGCCGGCCCCATCGGTCCCCCCTCGGCCCCATCGGCCCCCCCTCAGCGGCCGCTGATCCAGCCGTTGAGAGGCGCAGGGGGCGGGACTTGCGAGTCCCGCCCCCTGCGCCTCTCAATGGCCGGATAGGCCACCCCGAGTCCCGCCCCCCAGCCTCCCACCAGCCCAATCGTGGGTGTAGCAGAGTGATGGTTATTTGCATATTACCCTTTTATTAGGTAGGATAGAGCAGCATGTGACCCCTAACTGTTGCTGGTGCTTCTGCCCTTGGGGCTCATACATGCTGAGTGGTTGTGGTGATTCCAAGGGGCGGTGGTGTCTTGGTGTGTGTGTGTGTGTGTGTATGTGTGTGTGCATGCGTGCACTTGCATGTGCACATCGGGGTGTGATCCCATGTTCCTCGAACCCAGGATGAATGACTTTGGATTAACCATTATTTAGCATTAGCTGTACCCCTCCAGCTTCTCAGACAATTTAGAGTTATTGTCCCTTCTTGGCCACGCATGTTCAAGTCCTGACCTTCTGGCAACTCTCTTGGGAGCTTGGGACCTCGGGGGTAGTGGAGGGAGTAAAACCACAGTGATTGTCATAGGAAGGAGCAGCCTGCAGTTTACCTTCCTGGCTCTCTAGAAAAGGATTTACTGAGCAAATTAGAATTGAAAATAAATATTCATGGGGAAATGTGCATCTGGGTCATGAACACCCAGTTATCTCAAGGCAGGGATGTTATTTGTTTTGAATCAAGTATTAAGATGCTAATTTCAGCAGTTCTTATCACTATGAAAGCAGGTAATGTAAGTGCCTCTACTAGGCAATACTTTCTTGCCTTGCTCCGGTAGCCATGGGAATCAGTCATCCAGGGTGGTGCCCACCACTGCACCATGCATCATAATCAAGAGCATTATTTTTTGTTCTTGAAAACCACATCGTACACTGTGAGATAACACACAGCGACACTTCATTTAGGCAACATCAGTTTAGAGTGAGCGCTTCCACCAAAAGTGAATTATCTACATAATAAAATCATAACTCTTAGGTATCATGGTGTTAGCTGACATGTGATTTTGGATGGGAAGTTTTTAAAAGTATGTTTGTCACACACAACAGCAAACTCTTCAATGGGGCCATTTTAGTAGCCCTACATGCATGAAGAGGTGTGTACCAGGGGCCCCCTTTTCCCTCGATGATCCTAGACTGCTGTCGTCCTCTAGTTTCTGGGAGTCTTGGTGACTGTCTCTCCATCTCCCCCGTCAGAGTCAGGCTGAAGGTTTGACTTCTTACCAGAGCCGGTGTCCTCTGCGACCTATTGGCTGCTTTTAATCTCTTGGGAGCGAGGAAGCCAGAGAACCAGGTCTATCAGAAGCGAGTGCAGAGCTAAACTAAATCATTTCAGATGAAGCCGCCAAGGCTTTCTTCTAGGAGTCAAGTGCAGGAATGCAGGGCAGTGGCGATGTTGTCGTGTGAACATGTGTTCCGGATGGGAAGTTACCAGATATGGGACTTCTGGTTACATGGAGAATTAGTGTGTATGTGTGTGTGTTCAGGTTTATCCACATATACTCACAGGCCGTGGGGGGTGAGGCTTGGTAATTCCGTTAATTCCGTTTCTGAACTGCTCTCGCTCGGCACCAGATCAGTGGATGAAAGCTTCCAGGAGGCCGACCGCAGCCAGCAAGGAGGAATCAGCCCACAGGCAGAGAAGTCCACCGGTGGGAGGCTGCCTCCGGGGCCCTGCCTTCCCATCACTGCAGCTGCTCTAACGCAGGCTGGGGGCTAACTGCTCATTTAGCTCGTGGTTGAGGGGATTTAAACATCTGCCAAGTGATGGACGTGGGTTTCAAATTTCTGAAATTTTGTCGGCGTTATTAAAGCCTACTCGATGGACACTAAACTGTCATATTGGAAGTATGGACCTGACTGATTTTTACAGTCTGTTCCTAAGATTGGGCAAAGCTGTTATCGAAAAGCCCGCTGCACGCCCACCGCATCCGGCCGTTCAGGTGAGCGGCTGCCGTGGACTGAGTGTTTGTGTCATCCCCAAATTCACAGGCTGGAGGTTCGTAGCCCCGATGTGCTTAGAGAAAGGGCCTGTGGGAGGGAATCAGGGTTAGATGAGGCCGTGAAGGTAGAGTCCTCGTGATGGGATTAGTGTCCTTATATCAAGAGACACCAGAGAGCTGGTGCTGGCTCTCTCTGCTGTGTGAGGACACAGCCCGAGGTGCCATATGCAAGCCAGGAAGAGGGGCCTCGCCAGAGCCCAGCCTGGCTGGCACACTGACCTCGGACTTCAGCCTCCAGACTACGAGACAATACGTTTCCATTGTTCAAGCCCCCTCTATAATCTCTTGTTTTGGCAGCCCAGGCTGAGATGCACCCCTTTTTCCAGGTGGGTTTTAGTCCACCCGGCTTCTGTCGTGTCCGTCAGGCAGTCTAGGAAGCACCACCTTCTGTCATTCACGCTGAAAGCCGAGTATCCTTGAGTCCCTCCCTGGCTCCTAAGGTGAGACCTGCATCTTACACACCTAGACATGGCTGACATTCCCTTTTGGTGTGAGATGACAGCCGGGCCAGTGATGAGCCCAGCTGTGGGCATGAGGCAGGCTCCGCTCTGCATGTGTCCACGTTGGAGACCAGCCTCGCGGGTTCCCGTGGCCTGGCTGATGCTTCCAGATGTCAGAATGTGCAGGCCTGCCACTGCCCTACTGCTCAATGGGCCTCTTTGTAAACTGTACCAAACAGTCTTCAAGTGACGCGGATCGCTTCGTGTGGCTGTGATGCTGAGTGTGGCCTAGGCTTTTTATTTGTTTGGGTTTATTCCCCCTTTGTAAACAGCGAGGAGTGTCTGCCTGCAAAGTCGTCCTCTTGTCTTCTTGGCTGGACAGGAAGGGGAGAGGGAGGGCAATTCTTCCTCCCTTGCTCTATCCTTCACGGCGCAGGGGCTGCCGCAAGTTTCCGGAACCTGTTTGAGTACCTCCGCTCTCTATGACCTGGAGTACCCGGTGGTTAAATGTGGGAGGGACTCACACTGATTTAGGCCAGCCCCAATCACAGCATGCCAGGAAGGAAGGTGCACCCCATTTCCCTGTGAACTAAAGTAGGAGGAGGGTATGAATCACACCTAGATCACGGGTTCCTTATCAGAGGCCCTGCAGAGACAGATTCCCCCAGAGGTCAGTTTCTTTCCTGGCCTGGGGAGGGGGCAGGGCTAGGGTCAGCTGGGCGGCCATCCTCCAGACACAGGAGGGAGGGGGCAGTCAGATGCCAGATGTTACCCAGGAGAGCCCGGAGGCCTCTGGCGGGTTCTCCCTCCACCCTGACGTGCTCCACGAGAGTTCACTGGACTCTCTGGCCCTAAACGGGATTGTTTACCAGGAGAGGATGCTTAATTGCAAATCTGGATCTGTAACCTGGTCCTGGATGCTGCCAGATATTCCCGTCACTTTGTAATGCCAGAGGGGGCAGCCCTCAAGTTCCCAGGAGAGTCAGACTTGTGTCTTGTGGAAAACCCTCCCAGTCTCCCACCTGACAGGCCACCCCCCTCCCCAGGGACTCTGGGTTGAACTGGCCTTGATGCTGGAGTTGAACCCACTTGATCAAGTCCTGGAAGAAAAATCAAAGACCGAGGAAAAATCATGTGCAGTGCTGAAAGTCCCGGACTACATCTCGAAACAAAAAGGATTTATGTTTTGAGACCCAGTCAGATGGCTCAGTGCCCTGAATGGAGGGAAGCAGCCCTAAAGCGTGAGGTAGAACCTGGGGTGAGGAGAGCTGGGTCTGGCGTGCTGGGGGCAGCCTCTCCCTGGCCTGTGCGCACCTGGTGGATGTGTTGTCTTCCTCCCCTATGTGTCCATCACCTCGTCTGCCACAGGAGAGAAGCCGGATGAAGTGACCGGTCCCAGCCTGGGCCCCAAGTTCCCGGGCCAAGTAGAAAGCACTTGTTGAAATCTCAAGGCTGTTCAATATTAAACATACAAGCAACCAAAGGACTGTTTTATTTATTGGAAGCAAAACGGCAAAGATAACGCAAATGGCAAGCTTTTAGCCCCTGCATACATCAGATCAGTATCCGAGGCTCAGACTCTGTTATCTCCTCCTGATCAGAAGCCTGGATTGGCACTCGGACAGAATCATTTGGGATAGGGATGCAATGTGTACCGTAAGGGAAAATATTTCAAAACATGACACTCAGCAGGCCTTGGGTGGGAAGGTCTTTGCTCAGTAAAAAGTTTGGAAACCATGTTTTCAGCATTTCAGGATTTTTAATGAAGGGTATGTCCTTCCCCCACTGTGAGTGATCTTTTTTTGGACTTTCCCGTCCCTAAAATTGCAGGGTGGCCAACGCTTCGGGTCTGGAAAGTGCTAAGCCTGCTCATGGGGAGCTCCAAGGTCCCTCCCCCCACCCCCTCGCTCACGCAGGTAGGGATTCTGTGTATAATGTAACCAGAATGCTCCCTTTTCATCTCCGTTAATTTCCAAATTGGCTCGTTAAATCCATACATTCCAGAGACTCGGTCCAACATTCCAGGGAACCTTTCCATGGACAATCAGAGCAGGAGTTCTCTTTGGCAGGGTTTCTTTAAGCAGAGGGAATGTGAAAAAAAAAAATTACCAGAACAAATCATCTTCATCTTGCAAAGGGGACCTCGTGGTTACCTCAGCCCTCGTCCCTCTCTGACTCTCCCTCGGCCATGTTTGCTTCACAAAGCGTCTCGGTGAGTCCAGCTTTGGGCCTGGCCCAAGTTCACTTCCTCGCGTGTTTGTTGAACTCCTACTGCAGACAAGACTAGCAGTCCCGCCAGGGAGAAGCAGCACAGTAACCCCGGGTGTTCTTTTCTGCCCCAGTATTGTTGGGAGGAAACATGTAAATGTGTTTGAAACTTCAGAGTGCAGTTGCCAGGAGAGGTGTCTGTCTTGCTGCCAGATGGGTACAGAATGTGCCACACGTGAGCAGGGCACCGGGGAATTTTAGCTGGAATTAACAACTTCCCAAGAACTGAATGCAAATGAATAAATAACCCAAATGTTCAAAGGCCGGTTATCAGCTCAGTTTATCTCCACTGCTAAATGCCAGCTTCTTTTCTTGACTTACCTTTTCCATTCCTCTGACCTTCAGAGTTTTTCCCACACCCAGGCAGCTGAAGTTGCTGTCCCAGCCCTCCGTGCCCTTCTTTAAAGGAATGGCCTGCTCTTTTTTTTTTTTTCCTGAAGGGCTTTGGTGGGCAGATAACTTTCCTTTTCCCCAAAGAGCAGCTCCAGGCAGTGGAGAGTCTGAGGGATGGGTTCTGGTCCCCATCCTTCTGGTCTGCTTACCATCTGCCACCTGAGGATGGAGGTAGTAAAGGACAGCTAAGCCTCATCCAGATGTCACCTACTGTTTGTCATTATCTTCAACACCCAGGGAATGAGTGTGACGGCACTTCTCTGTGAGATGGTCCCTGCTCTCAGGAACCTGCTAATTCCTGTTTGGGAGCAGGTCCATGCATATGAATGTTTACGTCAGTTTATCTCACTGGGACGGACACAGACGTAAAATTAATTTTAATTGAATGAATGAATAGGTACCAGAATTATAGAAATCTAGCTCCAACTCATAGGTAAATAAGCAGCTAGGCCTACCTTGTTTCTCATCTGGGCAGCAGGCCCACGTGTGTGGTGCCTTTGTGTGACATAGAAGCAGACATCCATGAGTGCATGCAGCCCTGCGCTGGATACATGGCTTGTCTCGGGCAGGAGTCAGATTGCACCAATGTGTGCGGTGGCCCTACTGGGAGGGGTGGGAGATGGAGAGGAACAGAGGAAAAGAGCACAGTCTCTGAAGCGCCTGTGCTTCAGTCTCCTCACCTATCAAGTAGAGGTATAGGAACCTACTGCAAAGGCTGCTGTGAGGCCTACAGGAATCACTACATGTAAAGTGTGTGGATCAGTGCCTGGCACGTAGTAAGTGCTTATTAAGTACCAGATCTTTACGTTGTTATTGTTATTGTGGGGGAGAGCCAGGTGTCAGGATCGGAGGGTTTAGGGAACTCAGTGTCTAGAGGGGTGAAGGGCTGGGAGGAGGGGAAGCTGAAGTAGCTGACTGGTGGGCGGTGGTCAGTGTGAGTTGAGTTTCCAAAACTGTAACTAACTCTCTGTAGCCCTCAGGTCTTATATGGTGGGAGGGTTTCTACAGTGGTAGAGGCAAGAGGTCATAGGTGAAATGGGGTGGCCAGCAGCTTTCTCCTGGTTCAGATTCTGAGCAGCAACAACTCTCTCTCTCTCTCTTTCTCTCTCTCTCTCTCTCTCCCCCTCTCTCTCTCTCTTTCTCTCTCTCTCTCTCTCTCTCTCTCTCTCTCTCTCTCTCTCTTTCTCTCTCTCTCTCTCTCTTACTGATGTCATGAAAGAAACAGGCATCCAGGAAATGAGCAATATCAGGTAGGGTGGTCCAGGGCCAACTAGGTAGGCCAGCGATTTATGAGGTTGCCTAGTAGGGAAACCGAGGCAGAGGCCTAATAGATACAAGCTGCCCAGAGTTATCCATAGGCATAACTGAAATCAGGTCTATGATGGGCAGACCATAAGCCCCTGCTACTGGCATTCCTGATCAGGGGACTCTGGTCTGGTGCGGCTTAGCCTGAGGCCCACAGGAGCAGAGTGAGCAGTGAGCCTCATTCTGGAAAGGAGGGCGGCAGAGGAGGGGACTGGAGATATCAGAGGCTTAGGCGGGAGGGGTTTCATGGAGGCCTTGACTTGAGATGAGAGGATGGTCGAGACTTGGAGGGAGAAAGTCAAGTGCAGACTCAGGTGGGAGTGTGGGTGGTGCGATCCAGAGATAGGAATAAAGCCGTGTGCCTGTAGCAGAGCACTGGTGGCCTGTGCGTGCAGGGGAGAAGCCTGGGACTGGACCAAGGAGAGAAGACCAGGCAAGGGAGCCTTGAAGGCCAAGCCAGGGATGCAGAGCCACTGGCCACTTTTTGAGGAGACTGTTATAAAGAATCAGATGGTGGCATAGAGTCCACACTACTCCATATGTCTGTACCGCAGACAGTTGGGTTATAAAGGAGAGGCAGGACTCAGGTAGGGCGCTGGAAGGAGCATGAGATTGGAGGAGGAGATGATAAGAGGTGGTCAGAGCAGTGTCGTAGTTGTCAGCAGCAGCCTGGAAAGTGCAGAGGCCTAGGTGGAGGCAGTAGGAGGGGTGTGGAAAGGAGATCCGAACCAGGAGAAATATCACGAAGGAGGGAGCCCTAGGGCCTGGTGGCTGATGAGGTACAGGACACATGTGTACGGGGTGGGGCCTGTTTAGAAGGGGAGATGAATTCAAAGGGCCCCAGTGGGCAGGCTGTCAGAAAGTGGGGCCCCAGGGAGGGGGTCTGGGCTGGAGAGGAGGATTCAGGAGGCCTCGGGGGCAGGATTGAAGCCATGGGTGGGGAGGAGATAGAGCACAGAGAGAAAGAAAAGAGACCATTGATTGCAGTTAGGATAGTCATCCTCAGGGCCAAGAGGAGGGAGAGGAGACGTAGCAGCACCAGAGGGGTCGCAGTGGCCAGAGACGTGGGATGCAAACAGGAGAGCGCAACTTCTCCCTGTGCCCAGATGCCAAGAGCTGCTGCGTCTTTGCCCAGGCTGGCCCTCTGCTGAAATCCATGCCCCCGTGCCTGCATGTGTGTCTCTACACGGCATGCACACACATGCCTGCAAGCACCCAGCTCAACCCCATGACCTTTGGCAATTGTCAGCTCAAGTCTTTTATCTCTTCTGGAAAACTCTGGGCAGCTCCCCAACCACCATTTTAGCTATTCCCTCCTCTCACCCCCACAGCCCCTGCTCCACCTTCCCCACAGCACTTAGCAGATGATATGCGATTACCTGCAATAGGGAAGGTTCTCCACCGTGAGCTTCCCAGGGCTGCTCCCTCCATGGTGCTGCAGCCCGGGACAGAACTCCATGAACGGTGGCAGCTGATGGAGGAGAATTTCTATGAAAAGGGAGGTGGGGCAGCTAGAGGCCTGAACAAGCACTGGGGCGTTCAGCCGGGGCCTTGGAGGCTGCAGCCTGCGTGGAAGGTAGTAGGGGTGAACGTGTGATCGAGAGAACACACCCCATGGTTCCACCTGCCGGGATCACTCATCTCCAAGTTGCCCGTCACCTACTGTTCTCCTGTGCTCCGGTTGGATCCGGCTGTGGCCCCCACCCGCCTTTCCTTGTAACTTGGTATCTTTTGTTTCTGCCACATTTTGAAGCTGTGACCTGAACCTCTCCTATACCTGGGCACACAGTAGGCCCTGGGGAAATGCTTGTGGGAGTGAATCGTAGTCTCTGTAAAATGAGAGCTGTTGAAAGAAGAGAGGCTGACCACCACTCGGGGAGAATGGAGCTCCGAGTGTCTGGTCTCTGAAGTCCCTGGAACGCCTCTGAGGGAGGCAGAGCCAGTCACTGGAAAGGCACTGGGGTGAGCGGCAGGCACCCCGCCTCAGCCACCGACCCCCGGCTGGGGAAGGGAGGGGGAAACTCACTTTCTCGGTGCCTCCCGAAGCCAGGCTTGAAGCTTTTGTCTCATGGACCCACAGAGCAAGTCCGTATGCTGGTTCATATGCTGAGTCCTTGTCTTCATTTTATTTAATAACATGGGGCAACCCAAAGAGGTGAGGTGACCAGCTTAAGGTCACAGAGCTGGTAGGTCACAGGCTGCCCGACGGCGTGGTTCTTACGTGTCGCTAAGACTGGTTCTGGCCCGAGTGCAGAGCTGCACTGGGCATCGGACGCCCGAGGCCCACAGCCCAGAGGACTTCGGAAGAAGCAGGGTTTCCTTTTGCGTGGGAGGGGCAGGAAGGCAGAGCAGGCAGGGATGTCCTCTGTCCTGTTGGGCCCTATCATTCTAAGAGCAAAGGGCCGTGTGACTTGAATACACAGTATTTAGGGCCAAACTCTGTCTGGGATGCCTGGAAACATTTGACATGATGTCATGAAAAACTGTGAAAGTGTCTCTCCAAAGCTCCAAGGGAGGAATTTGGCCTTTGCACGTATGTATGTGTTTAATTTTCGGCTGTCCTGATTTCTCAGAAAGCTGTTGGTTCTTCCTCGGAGTCGGTCCAGGCCCCTCTGCTTCATCTGCACTGGGACAAGCTCTTATGCCCAGCTGGCTCCTTCGGTCCCATTTTTCTGGGGCGTTTGGGCTGTCCTCTGTGGCATTTTTCAGTCATGTGTTATCAGGAGCTAAGAAATTAAAACAAGGAAAGCATTCCCCGGCCCTGAGTGGCCTTTGGGCTGAGCGGGAGCCTTTTGGGGCAGGGGGCGCGAGCCAGGTGGAGTCCCTCTGTCACAGCAAAATGAGTCTGTGAGAGGAGACCCAGCCCAGAGGAGAGACTGGGCCTGCCCTTGGGAAGGTCACAGCATCCCCAGGCAGGAAACAAGTCACGTGGGAGAGCAGTTGTGTAAGAGCAGGGTCATTCCTCCTACTCACTTGGAGCCCAGCACATACTGAATGAGTGGGACTAGGTACAGACTTAAGGAGCCATGGAGATAGCTCTGCTCTCCACACTGTGCACCCCGCCCTTGAGGGGCTCACCGCGTAGTGGGAGCGAGAGGCATGCACATGTCAGTTTAGAGTGGGTGACAGGTGCTGAGATAAAGGGGCGTGCTGCACCAAGGGCCTTGGGTGTCGGGGGAGGAGTCAAAGAGGGGGAGGAGTTTGAGTTAAGAAGAGAAGTTAAATGTCTCAGATACAAGGAACAACAGCCAGTGGGTGGGAGCAGAGGCCTGCAGCAGCCTGGCACGCTTCTGGTGCGAGGCAAGTGTTGGCTTGGCTGCCCTCCGCACCCTACCTAAGGGCTGCTGGGGGTCTTTGCCTGGCATCTCAGTAGAACCCAGCTGTCAGGATGGCCAGCAGAGGCTATAGGGAGGCCTAGATTAGTGGAGGCAGGAGTGAGTTGGGGAGGCTTCCTGGAGGAGGAGGTATGCCAGTGGCCTCGAGGAAGGAGAGAGTTAGGACAAGCAGGAAGGAAAGCAGGATAGGAGCCCCATAGGTGCACAGAGACAGGGGCCATATGAGAACATGACATGGGGGGGACCCCAGACTGAGGGGTGCCTTGCAGTGGCACTTGGCACAGTGCCTGGCCTCTTCAGATGAGGCTGTAGCTCACTTCTCTGAGAAGAATTCCTGAGTCAAGAGAAGGCTCCCCCAGTGGGAGGGGCCTCCCCTTGTCCCGTCACTGAAGATGCTGAGTGTGTGAGTCAGGGTGTCAGATGACCTGGCTCCTATGGCTCAGGCAGTGAGTGTCCTTTACCACTGCACGCCTCAGTTTGATCACCTGGAGGACAAGGACCTTGGAGGAGACCTCTGGCATTCTGTGATCACCTTGCCTGGTAACCTGGAGCAAGGCACGTCGCATCTGAGACTCGCTGCCCAGTGCTTAAAGTGGGGAGATTGAAACACCACTGCTCTGTCACCTCACTGAGCATTTGGGAGGGTCGGGCAGATGTGCCAGTGAAATCACTCCAGAGACAACTTCAGACAGACTCGAGGGGTCAGGAGACATTGGGACTTTGCTTACTTGGGGCCCACCAGGGCCGTCTTTCCTACGGCCAGGTCCATCGCCTCCTCTGATGTGCTTCCCCATCCTCCCACCATGTTCCCTCGGCTTTGAGGACAGTGCAGCCTGAGCAGCTCCACCCTACATCTGGAAGGACTTCCTCGGGCCACATGGCCTGGAGCCTGCCCACCGCCCCTGCAGACACCCACACACCTGGCCCTGGAGCCCGCTCACCCGGGTGGGTGCGTCCACTCTGCTGTGGGCCCAGGGTCCTGGTTCCAGTACTCTGAGCTCACCAAGGTTTATTTATTTATCATTTGTTTGGGGTGAAATAGGAGAGAATCAAATCCAATGTGCTGTTTTAGCAGCGGTTGGTGGAAAGAAAGGCATGTCTGTTTCTCCCGAAAGAATCCCCTGCATTGTGGCCCTGGCCCCTTGGTTGGGTTTTGGCAGACAATGCCCTTCTTTCTCCCCGTACCCGCCGGCCCGCCCCCGCCTGCCCGCCCGCCTGTCTGCCCTTGGTCCATGGGCCTGCCGCTGCCCGCTTGACTTGGCTGTTGGGAAGGAAGAGAAGGAGGCACCTGAGGCCTTGGCTGCTCTGTCCCCCGGCCTACCAGGCCCTGCAGGACTTCTGGGGCCACCACACCCCTGTGGCCCCCAGAGCTCTCTCTTTGGAGCCTGACTCTCTAGAAACGTGTTGAGGGCCTGCCCTGTGCCAGGCACTGTGTCCACAGAAGTGAAGCTCTCCTCCCTCCTGGAGGGAGGCCCAGGGTTCAGGGTTCAGGTCTCAGGTCCCTCTACTGTTTCCTCTAGCTAAATCTTCATTGTCATTTTTGCAGACAGACTAATGGAGGCTCTAAGGGGCTGAGCAACTTGTCAAGTTCACACCGTGAGATATTGGTGGCTGAGATTTGGGGGTCCATCTTTCTTCCACTCTGTGTAGAGGCGAAGGTCAGTGGGTCAGCAGAGGCTGAGGGTGGTCAAGGCAGCCTCAGCAGGTGACTTCAGTGTTCCCTACCGGCTTGTCTCAGCCTCCTCTTCTCACTCCTCCTGTAACCGGGCTGAAGCCTTCATCGTGAACTGAATAGAATCAGAGTCGTACCCTGGCCCCTAGAGACCTGTTTCCTGTTTGCCTCTCCAGCTTCACCAAAAATGTCTCCTTTTCCTTGTCCTTGTCCAGTCTCATTCTATTGTTGCTGTTTCTTTAGCACATCACACTCACTTTTGTCTCAGGGCCTTTGCACTTCCAGTTTATCTGCCCAGAGCTCTTTTCTCCTGAGGTTGGCATGGCTGGTCCTTGACCAATAAAAGGTCCACTTGATTTAAATGGTCTCCTCTCACTCACACTCTTTAACTCCTTACCTTTCTCTCCGTTTCTTTATATTATGTGTCACTTCCTGAAATCATAGTATTTATATGCTTACGTGTTGTAGTTCTTTCTCCCCGTCGAGGATGTAAGCTCCTTGCCCGGCCCATTCTAGGAGCTTGGCAAATGTGTGTATTTTTTGAATGAATGAATGAAATCTGAAATGTCATGTCTTGATTTTCAGGGACTTTTCTCAGAATATTTTATTGTTTTCCCTAGTAAGTTTCTGGGACCTTGAGGATACAGATCTGAAGAACCATGGCCTAGAAAGTTACAGTAGACTGGTGGGAAGACACCAGCAGAGTTAGCTCGAGAGGTTAGGTGACCAGGCTTCAGATCAAGCATATCGTGGGACCTTGGTCATTTTCCTTAGCTCTTTTTGCCTTGGTTTTCTCATCTGTAAAATGGGAATAATAATAATACTTCCCACAAGAATTGTTTTGAGAAGTTAATAGGTAAAAAGCACTTAGAATAATACCTGGCCCATAGTAAGCATCTATCAGTGTTACCCATGATTACTGTTACTATTATTATTTATTAGCTATTTTTACCATTATTATTAGTAGTAGAACTACAGTTATTATTCCAACTCACCTCTGACATTTACAACCCATGTATCCTTATATTGGTCACGTAACCTTCCTAAGCCTCAGTTTTCTCTCCTGTGGTTATTGGTAGTATACTGGTCTCATAGATTTGTCATGGGGATGTATTGAAAAACTACACATCAAGTGCTTAGCAAAGTCATGGGAACTGAAGACCTATAGGCAGAAGAGAGACTCCGGAGGTGGGAGAGAGGGGTGAGGAGACTCCCAACAAGCCAAGTGCCAAGAAGAGAATTTGGAGTGAGATCTTTGAGCTGCGTTTCTTCTCCATCACCCTCCTACAAATACAAATGTTGACCCTTTTTTAAAAAAAATCCAAGGAGTGGAACCAGGCCAGTGTGGCTCAGTGGTTGAGTGTCAACCTATGAACCAGGAGGTCACAGTTCGATTCCCGGTCAGGGCACATGCCCAGTTTTCAGGCTCGATCCCCAGTAGGGGGTGTGTAAGAGACAGCTGATCAATGATTCTCTCTCATCATTGATGTTTCTATCTCTTTCTCACCCTTCCTCTCTGAAATCAATAAAAATATATTTTAAAAAATTCAAGGAGTGGAAAGAAGCACATTTGGGGTTTAAGTCTGAAGGCCATCCTTTATGCCCAACTCTTATCTCCTTGCCCTTGGGTCAGGGGCATCAGGAGGTGAAATGTCAATGGTCTGAGAGGTGTATTTACCACCTGGTACTCCAGAGACCACAGGTTGCCTTGGGTGACAGATTTGAAAGTTTGATGTTGGGCTTAACCCCTGTTATCTTTGATGATTCCATTTTGCTTATGAACCTTTAGCTGGTCTGTCTGCTACCCCCGGGAGTTGTCCTTAGGATCACAGGACCTTTATCCCCATTATCCCAATTCCCATCCCCATTATTTTATAGTCTTTGACCCCAAGATTGTAGAGCCTGTGCCATCAAAATTTCAGAACTTCCTATCTCAATATCACAAAGCCCATGGCCTAAAATTCAAGAATTTTGGTTGCCTCGAATTTTAGAGCCATGTCAACAAAGCCCCAGAGCCTTTTCAGATGCTTATTTGACTTCAGATCCATGCTCTCTGGTCTGCTCTGTCCTTGCCTTTCTGTTCCTGGTAGAATCATGGGCTCTGGAATCAAGTCCGGTCCTGGGGCTTCTGGGAGGCAGAGTAGAATCATCAACAAGCTGTGCACCTGGCTGAGCCTCAGTTTCCTCACCTCTAAGATCCAGATCACCAACAACCCAGCGGGGGCTTGTGAGGATGGAGGAGATAATGTGTTGGAAAGGAAAGTGCTGCACAGATGTGAGCCATTCCTATTTTAGTGCCTGTCAGCCCTGCTCAGCGTCAGCGTCGTGACACTGGAAAATCCAGCTACGTGCCCTGCTTGTCTTGGCTTTCATTTGCTCCATGGGCCGTGTCCACCCTTTGCTGTTTGCCCAGATTTTTAACTCAGTCCACTTTCCGGCTCCTCCAGCCCTCCGGTCTGGTTTCACTGTTTACCAGCTTTCCTGTGCATTTTCCAGAAGCGCCCAAGTCCCAGTGAATCCCTCCCCTGCTCTCACCCCCTCCGTTTATGTCTCGATTATAGCACTCTGCAAAGCTGCTTTGTAGATAGGTCATATATGAGTGTGTTAATTATGTTATTATGCTCATTACCTCCTGTGCCCTGTCACTGTGAGTCTTTGGTGTCTCACACCATTGACTGACCTTGAGTGAGGCCTCTGGCCTTTCTGCATCTTAATTTCCTTACTGTTGACATGGGGAAAGTAACACGTACCTCAGAAACTCACAGTGATCAACTGTGAACAGAATACTAGCCTTAAAGCATTCAAAGCAGCTTGCACTTAGTCGGTGCTCATAAATATTAGGAGAAATGACAAAACAAGGTGTGAAGAACAGAAGCTTTGAACATGGGTTCAAACCATACCTCTGCTCCATGGGAACTGTGTGGCTTTAGGCAGTCTGCTTAACTCTCCTGAGCTTCACCTTTCTCACCCTAAAAACCCTGTACACTGGCATAACAGGATTGCAGTAGGTTTGGTGCTAATATTAGTAAAATGCATGGGAAAGAGCAGGTACCTATTATTATTGTTTCTCTTTAGTTCCTGGTGGAAGAAACCTAATCTTAGTTATCTTTGGGCTGTTGTCTGTAGCACAAGTTAGTCTCTGAAGTCATTTGAATTAGCAAAAGTGGTAATGCTGATGGAAGAGACTATAAAGTAGTGAAAGGGGAAAACAGAGGGAGCAGAAGGGAACACTCCCCAACTCACTTCCCAGCTTTATGAGGTCAGCATTACTCTGATACCAAAACCAGAAAAGACATTACAAGAAAGAAAACTATAGACAAATAATAGACAAATAAATTCAACACTGTCCATGATAAAACCTCTCAGGATTAGAGGGAAACTTTCTTGATCTGATAAAGGACATCTACAAAAGACCTACAACTAACATCAAACACAATGGTGAAAATTAAATACTTTCCCCCTGAGATTGGGAACAAGACAAATCCCCTACCCGATTTTAAAAAAAAACGTTGTCTCCAGAATATACAGGGGTGGGCAAAGTAGGTTTATAGTGGTATGTGAAACAGCTTATTCTTATATTATTGTTTATTAATTATTGTGCTATTTTCCATATGAACAACTGTAAACCTACTTTTGCCCACTGCTGTATATAAAGCCCTCAAAACTCAATAAGAAAATGAATGCAATTTTAAAATGAGCAAAAGATTTGAGCATTTCTCAAAAGGAGATATATGGATGGCAAATAAACACATTAAAAATGCTTAATATCTTTAGTCATTAGGAAAATGCAAAATAAGACTGTCATGAGAATTGTAAGAATTGCTACATTATTGAAATTACTACAAGCAAAACTAACAATACCAAGTGTTGGCAAGATTATGGAACAACTACCACTCTCAGCATTTCATCTGGGAGTGCAAAGTGGAATAACCAGTCTGTAAAAACAGTTTTTCAGTTTATTATAAAGTTAAAAAAACACATTTAATATACGTGAAAACCCCACTCCTACATATTTACCCATCCTATCTAATAAAGAGGGAATATGTTAATTGTCCATTACGGTGTCACAGTAACGGCCGTTCAACAGGCTGCGCACGCATGGAGCACTTCTAAGTCCCCCCACCCCCCATTTCTGCGGGCGGAGGCGGCAGCGGCTCCCTCCAGCCTCCCATGGAATCAGCGCAGGTCCCTCCTGCCTCCCGCAGAAGCAGCGTGGCTCCCATGGAAGCCGCAGGCAGCCTACTGCGCGCGATATCACACGCTGGGCCACTAGTGTGAAATAAAAGCCTATTTCCACACAGAAACTGTACACAAATGTTTATGGTAGCTTTATTGTAATCACCAACACTGGAAACAACCCAAATGTCTCTACACTGGGAAATGGATAAACTGTGGTATGTTTGTACAGTGGAATACTGCTCAGCAAAGAAAAGGAAAAAAACTACTGATACTGACAACATGGATGAATCTCAAATGCACTATGCTAAGTGCAAGAAGTCAGACTCAAAAGCCCACATACTGCAGGTTCATTTATATGACATTCTTGGAAAGGCAAAACTAGAGAGTAGTCTCTCAGACTAGTTTCAGAGCGACTGCTACATGCCCATCCAATACAAGGCTTACTCTAGAGGCTTGTCATCTCCCTGGAACAGGCAGCAGCCTCCTCGTTGCTCTCTGCTTACCTACTTTCTGCCCCTGCACATGCTTCCCACAGATCAAAAACAGAAATTCACACACCGGCCCTCCTTTCAGAGGCTCCCCATTGCCTGTGCTGGGAGGTCTGAATCCATTCCCTAGGCCACCACGACTTCCCCAGCCCCTCCTGAGTTCCAGGAATGCTGCACTACTTTGTATTTGCTGTCGAAATCAGACTCACTCTACCTCCATACCTTCATGGAGCTATTCCCTAATCTAAGAATTCCAGCACCCTTTTTTCTGTCTTCTCAACCTCCAAGGCTCCCCTGAGATACTCCCTCCTGGAGAGTCCCCCTGAGGTCAGAGCTGCATTCTTCCTCTTCTGTGTTCCAGAATCAGTCTGCTTGTTACGTCTCTGACTGTGGTGCCCATGGCCATCATCACAGTCAGAAAACTCCCCCTGCTCTGCTCCCCATCCCCCCCTGAACTTTTGCAAGCATTACCCCCAGCAAATGACTTGCACATCTTGCTCTGTCTGGCTTCTGCTTCCAGAAGAGCATCTCATTGATTATTACTTTTTTTCCCGTTGGTCTTTACTTCTTCCTCCACTGGCTCTTAATTCATGCACTTATTCATTCATTCAACAGACCTACCATTCACGGTGCCCACCATCTGCAGCTCAATGTCAGGGTTGCTGTCTTCCCTCTGCACCCAGCTGGATCTAACTTATCTGCCTTTGCCCTCTGTCCAACACACACACACCACACAGGAATTCCATGTCCTGTGGCCCCTTCATCCTGGGCTTATGCATTCCTGGGTCTTTCAGTGCCATCTCTTATTCTCTAGTTAGCTTCCTTCTTTCAGACCTTCCACACATCTCAGGGGATGGCCCTGGCTTGGTAACTGCTCACCACAGTGCATGGCATGTACTAGGGTGCAGAAACTGCAAGCTGACAGTCTGAGTGACTTTCACATGACTGTTGTCAGGATTGATTAGAAGAGATAATGTGGGTAAAGCCCCAAGCATGCGGCCTGGCAGGCAATAGGTGCATGGTAAATACACATGGTTGATTTCCAGTAAATTCCACTTGATGGCCTATCTTGTAGATTGGAGCTGACATTGCCTTCTAAGGCATTCTGTGTTTTTTATTTTATTTTTTGTTGATGCATCCCATGCACAGCTGGGAAAGAGAGAGACGGTGAAACCTTCTACATTGTGTTATTTCTTTCCTGAGACACAGGACACACATATGCATGCCTCGTGGGGTGGAGTTGGAGTCGGAGACCTAGTGCAAGCCTGGGCGGCTGGGCCAACAGCTCGTTATGTGACCCTGTCCTCCTTTGGGCCTCAGTTTCACCAACTGTGATAGAGAATCAGGCTCAAAATCCCACAATCTTTGCAGAACTAGATTCTGTGTTCTTGCCCAGAAGCAATATAAAAAGAAAAAATCTTGGGTATTTTTTTGTTTGAGATTGCGCTCTTTCCTCTTCCCATCACCTTTCTCCATGAAGGCTAAGAGTTCGTCATATGGACTTGGAATAACACAAAGTTATAAAGATGCTCAATAAACACTTTGTCATTTGATATTGATTGCACTTCGGTACAATTTACCTGTGGGGAACATAGTTATTTTTCACCCACATTTGAAATTTCTTGCCAAAAGTGGGGGAAGAAAATGAACATTTATTGCATGTTAGCTGTGTGCGAGTCCTAGTGTAGAGGTTTTGTGTGCATGTCCTCACTGAACTTTCAAAACCCCATTCTGGGGGAGCCAGTATTATTCTCATACTGGTTTTGACTGGGAAACCAAGACTCAGCGGGAAGAAGAAACTTGCCTAAAGACTTGGAACCACCCAATGACTGGATTTTGAACCCACTGCGCCCTGGCTCCAAAGCCTGTGCTCTGCTTTTGAGGTCAAGTGCCTCTGCATCTAGGCTTCCAAAACACACACACACACACACACACACACACACACACACACACACACACACAACAAAACCTCTAAACTGTTTAGAAATGACAAGTCAGTGGATGCTTGGGCATAGAAAGTAAGAAGCATGTGCTCTTACATCAGCAGCCTAGTTTACATCCCATCTGTGTCCCCTACTAGTCTTGCGGTCTTGGGCAAGTTCCTCAACCTCCTCTGCTTCCATTTTGTCTTCTGTAAAATGGGTATAATAATAGTATCTACTACCTACACACATCAAACAAGTTAATATGCATAGAGGGCTTAAAGTAGTGCCTGCCCGGCACCTAGTAAATATGCAATAAGTGTTCGGAATTATTCTCCTTAATGTTATTATTATTGTTGTTATGGTCATTGTTATTTCCCTCCAAGCCTGGGATCCAGCAGATTTCTGCAGGCTCTTCTGTTGTGGAGGACACTCGGTGGTAGCTAGGGATGTCCTTGTGGGGCGTGTCCCTGCAGCTGCTAGGCTGCAGTCCAGCCCATTCACTCATAGAGAGGAACACACAGCGCCCGAGCCCTACTTGGCCTGGGAGACGGTAGTTTCCTGGAGTGTTTGCTTGCTGGCTGCTACAGCAGGATCCTAAACGTGTATAAACAAGCACCCCAACTATGGAGACACTGCCACCCCGTGCTCTAGGCCTTTCACCCAGCCCTGCCCGCTCCCAGCCCTGGCCCTCCTCTGTCTTAAGGTCTTACGTGTTCTGGGCTGGTGAGCCCAGGAGCTGCCCAGCTTGTGCTCCAGGAGAGCGAGGCTGGTGCTCCCTGTGGGAGGAGGACGTGACAACATGAAAGGCATCCCAGGAGCTCCTGGCATCCGCGGGGCTAGACGTCATTGCAGAGCAGTTCTCCAACAGCGGGGGGAGGGAATCTGACAGCATCACTGCCCTCCCCGGTAGTGTTCATTCATTCACTGGACAAACATTTCCTGAGCTCCAACGTGTTGCCAAACAACATTAGTAAGTGTTAATTCGATAATGGTACACCACTGACTAACATTTATTGAACACGCAAAATTCCAGGCATTGTTCTAAGAACTTCACAACTGTGGATTCACTTAATCACATTAAAACCCAGAGGGCCAGTTCTTGGATGATCCCTGTTTTGAGATGAGGAAACTGAGAGTCAGAGAGGTAAGGGACTTGCCTAGGGTCACACAGCTGATGCAGGCAGAGAAGGGACTCAATCCAAGTAGCTGGGCTTCAGCGCTGCCACTTCTCAGCCTCTGAAGAGATGCAGGCAGGTCACACAGTTCATCAGCGCCTTCTCATGCCTTCTCTCAGCCTCACGACAACCCTGCGAGGCAGGCAGGGTTATCAGCCTGGTTTATGAATGCGAGGACCAGAGCTGTGAAATGGCATGACCAGATTAAATTAGAACCCAGGTTTCCTGGCTCTTCATATACTAATTTAGTGTTTTCTACACTGGGCTGCACGCACACACGTGCACGTGTGTGTGTGCGTGCGCCATAATTGCATGCATGTGCATAGATATCTGCACTGTGTTTGTGTGCTCACCGGCATACATTTCTATGTGCATACATGCATGCATGTGTGTTCATAGGTGTGTGTGCATGCATGTGTGTGCATCTGTTTGGAGGGGTCAGGTGGATTGGGGAGGGTGCTGAGACACAATGTGGCCGGTGGAAGCTCTGAGGGATTCCAACTGAAAGACCTTGGTGTGCATCTGGCTCTACCACTGAGATCCTGGGACCTTGACTAGGTCCCTTCCCTCTTCTCTCTGCGATAGGTGAGGGGTGGGCGAGGAGAGTCTCAGAGGCCCTCTTCTTTTAGGTTGTTCTCTGCTGCTGGGAGCTCCAGTGAGCAGAGAGGAGGGGTGTGGAGAGCAAGATGTTTGGGACCGGGACAGAGAGCTGGGAGTGGGTACATGTGGGCAGACTGTCATTCATACGCCCGACTGCTCTGCTGGGCTGACGTCCAGGAATAGCTGTGGTGAGAACTACATTTTTAAAGTGGGTCTTAATGCTTTTCACTGCTGGAAAATATGCCATTATGGGCATTTTCCCCTCCAAATTCCTGGACTGCCATACCCCCTCCCCAGCTCCGGCCCACACTGCTCACTTTATTTTCTCTCTGACTGAAGCCTGTCTATCTGGGTTCCCACATGCCGCCTCTGTCCCTGCTTCCACGCAGATGAGCAGGCTCACGTCTTGCTGCCATCTGTGTCTGTGTGCCAGGAACATGTGACAGGGAGATGGGACCAGGTTCACGCTGGGCGGCCAGGGCCTGCCCAGGAAGCTGGCCGGCAGATGGGGCAGAGAACAACCGCAGGGCGTGGGAGGCTTCCGGGGCTGGCACCGCTGCTCTTCAGGTCACTAAGGGCATGTCATCGCTCGGGGAGACAGTGGTGACACAGAGGTTGGCATGTGGCCTCTATCAGATAGTCATGGTCAGTCCCAGCTCAGTCCTTTCCAAGGAATGGGAGCTGAGATAATAATAGTAATGAGAACAGTAATGAGTTCGTAAATGAGGTGATAATAGTACCTGCCCCTAATAACCCTCAACACAGCCCATTTAATTGCTTATCCTTTTTATTGTTTCTGAGATGCTCAGTCTGATGGTGGGAGCTGCTCATGAAGCAGGGCGAGGGAGAGCCTGCTGCACCCATCGGCTAGGGGCTGGCCGGCACCGGGGAGCCAGGAGAGAGTTTTCAAAGTTGTTCCTTGAAGAATCAGAGTTGACAGGACAGGTATTGTGAGCAGAGGAGCAGAGAGTGTGGGCAGAGTCACCGGGGAAAGGGCATGGTGCTTGGGGCCAGAGGTAGCCTGATGCTGCTGGGATGAAGGGGCCTCGGGGATGCTGTGGGACAACAGGCTGGGCAATCAGGTTGGGGCCAGATTGTGAAGGACCTTCCCTGACAGAGTTTTCACTGGGGCATTGAAACCCTGCAAGGTTTTTAACTTTGCTTGGATCTCAGAGTGCCGTGTGGAGGATGGACAGAGAGCAGAGGCTGGGGGCGGGCAAGAAGGGTCCCAGAGGCCTGGGCTCGGGCAGGCTCTGAGACACGGGAAGCTCTGCATAGATGTTTGAAGGACTCCATCTTCAAGGCTCTCTGTGTGATCACAGGGTCTTGGTCCTGGTCCTCCTCTCAGTGCCGTTACCCCAGGCCCTGAGGCTGGACAGCTCTTCCCTGCCTCTGGGTCTGCTTCTTCCTCCTGACCCCTGTGTCTGTCTGCCAGTATTTCTCTCTCTCTCTCTCTCTCTCTCTCTCTCTCTCTCTCTCTCTCTCTCACACACACACACACACACACACGTACAAACACACACACTCTTCCTCTTCTGCGGGATTATGAACCCGTCAGAGTCAACCTCGTATCCCATCTCTTCCAGGAAGCCTTCTCAGATCTCGGCTTCTAGGAGTGGGCCTTGTCCCCGGCTCCCTCACAGGCCCTGTTTGTCTGTTATAACTACTCTGTAGAGCAGCCAGGGCCATCTCTCCAGGGGTGTGCATCGCTTCCACCCCACAAGTCTCAAGTGCCGGGTGCTCCGTGCTCCAGTTGAGTGGAATCCAGCCTAACTCCACAGTTGTACAGGCAGGAGCACAAGAATCTGCTAAAAAGATCCCTCTTGCCCCGGCCGGTTTGGCTCAGTGGATGGAGCATTGGCCTGCAGACCAAAGGGTCCCAGGTTCGATTCTGGTCAAGGGAATGCACCTTGATTGCGGGCTCCTCCCCAGCCCTGGCCCTGGTCGGGGCTCCTGCAGGGGACAGCCAATCGATGTTTCTCTCACATCGATGTTTCTCTCTGTCTTTCCCTCTCCCATTCTCTCTAAAAATCAATGGGAAAATATCCTCAGGTGAGGATTAACAAGAGCAAACAAATAAATAAAGGTGATTAAATGTTTTTTTTTAAAAAAAAGATCCCTCTGCTCCCTTCCCAGCCTCAATCCCAGAGAACAGAACTCCTCTGGGACTCCCAGCTGTTACTATGCTAAAGTCACAGAAAACATTATTTCTCAACTGAAGTCACAGAAAACACACTACTTCTCGAGGCAGGAGAGGAAAATGTCTTTTCCCAGTGGTTCTAGAAGGAAGACAGACTGAGCACATGTCTCCGTGCACACCTCCCACCCCGACCTACCAGTTATGTGTAGCCCAGGACTGGAGACAGAAGGAGGGGTCAGATAAACAGACAGGAGACTGACAGGTTTGTGGAAGGCCATGTTGCCGATGGATAGAGCTGGGACTAGAACAGTCCAGAGGTTTTGTGACTCTTTAGTCCTGAGTTCTCTCTCCCTGGTCCCCTCTGTCCTCGCCACACCTATAGCCTGAACCCCACTCACCCCTAAGCGAGAAAGATCCTGTGAGAGGACTGTTCATCCCTTCTGTTTGGTGTCTAGCTTCTTCCAGGCCTGAGTTCCCTTGCTCTCACCTAATTTCCCTCAGGCCTTGCTCTGTGGGCCTGCGCCCGAGGTTTGGTAGCTGTGATATGTAATTTAGGCCCCGTTTGCGGCTGGCAAAATATATAATGAGGAGTAGAGCTGGAGAATGATGATATTGTTGGAGACCGCTGTGGGAACGGGCTGGGATCTGGGGGTTTCCCATTTCCTCTTGGAACAAGGAAGTCGTGACAGATGTGTGTCCCCCCCAAAAAAAACACCAAAAACCCTTCACTGAGTCTGGGCCTTTGCTTCCTCTCCCTGGTGGCTGGGTTTGGGATGTTGCCCTCTGTCATCGACTGCAGATGGGGACAGCCCGGCTGAGGGACAGTGGCACCAGCAGGGCAGGAGGTGGAAAGACTGACCTTGAGAGAAGATGCTTTTGTGTAAATACTGGGTGTCTCCATCTCCAGGACCCCTGCTCCCTTATCAGGGATCTCTGAGCACCACTTGTCATGGGAAGCTTGTCTGAAAAATTCTGTCCTTGTTAGAAAAATGAAAGTATTGGGGCCGGCCACTCTAAGTCACCCTGGACAGTTCCCTCTTCCTGGCCTCAGTTTCCTCATTTATACTAAGGATGATGATGATGGTGGTGGTGATGGTGATGGTGATGGTGATGACAATGATGGTGGTGATGACAGTGATTATTCTTATTTATTCATCAATATGTTGTAGATGGCTTCCACCTACTTATTCCTTACAGCATTCCAGTGTAGTGGGTACTATGATCATCTCTTTCTACAGATGAGAAATTATTAACTTGGTGAGATCACACAGCTCATAAATGGAAGAAACAAAATACCTTTGACAACAAGGAGGATTTTTCAGGGCTCCTTTCCAAGTCTAAAATATAATGGCAATCTAATTTTTAAAATTTCTTATCTTTTTTTTTTCTTCATGCTTTCTCCTTTGTCTGTCCCCTCCTTAACTGGAGACACCCTTTCATACAAGTTCTACCCATTCTTAAAGACAGCTCTTCCATAGCATCCCCTGACTTTCCCAGGCCTGGGGAGGGGGGCTCCACATCGGCACCTGGGTGCCCACATTGTCTACCTGTCCTTTGCCCGTCCCCCCTCACCTCCCCATCCTGATCTCCTTTCCTTTTGTGTTTTCATCCTAGCATATAAGGGCTCGTAGCTGGGAGGGGGCAAGATTTTGCCCACCTCTCTCTCTCCTCTGCCCTGGTGCCGGGCTGGTCTTAGACTATACTGTTGTTTGATCCACATTCTTTGTGAGTCTGTTAGTGATGAAGCATCCAGTTCAGGATGGCAGCCCCAAGTCAGCCAGTCTTCTCTCTGGTCCTTGGTCTACCAGAGCACCAAGCCTCTGCATTCAGCCAGGTCTGTGGTTAAGAATGGCTCTCTCCTCCTTGACTTCATCTGAGAGAGAGGGAGACCCCATAGTTCCTAAGCCCCTCCTGGGTGCTTCCCCATAGACTCTCCATTTACTCTCCTAACAGCCCTGCGAGGCAGCAGTTCTGAGCCCCATTTTTTCATTTGAGGCTCAGAGAAGGGAAGACACTTGTCCGAGATGGCTTAGCTAATGAGTGGCCAAAGTGGATTTTGCATGGGTCTGCCTGCCCATAAAGTTGATGTTCTTTCCTTCTGTGGCTTTATTTCCAAAATTGAAAATCACAAGACAAGGGGGGACCTTGGGGATGCCTCTTCCGCGCATGAGAATCATTGAGGTGATGCAGTTTAGGTACCTGAATATTGGTATTTCTAGGCCACTCCGGTGACATTAGCAGCTAGTGGGATGTGCTATTTGAAATTAGCACTAACCCAGAAAACTCAGGCCTTTCAGTCCCTGTTGAGATGTAACATTTGTCTGTGTAACCATGTCTCACTTGCTCATTAAGCACGCATTGGCTGCTTTTTTTTTAGGCTACTTAAATACCCTGCCAGTAATGAGAGACTACCCTAATTCTACTACCTACTTTGTGCAGTGGGGCTGTCTTCACGGTGGTCCATTTCTGAGCACCTGTCTTGGGTGGGGTCAGACCTGCCCCCAGCCCCGGAAGCTCTATTGCAGCGAAGTGAGAGATGAAACCGATCATTGCATTGCTGTGATGACAGGTGTGAAAGCACATGCTGTGTGAGGTTAAGTTAGAATCTTTTGAATTCAAATCCAGCTCCATTATTTGATAGCTGTTTGACCTTAGGCAAGTCACTTAACCTCTCTGAGCTTTTGTTCCCTCATCTGTAAAATGTGAGTGAAGTTAGTGCCTCCCCAACAGGGATGGGATGAGGATTAGATAAGTTGCATCCTGCACTCAGCACAGCACCTGGCGAAGAGGGGAGCCTCAATACACAACAGGTCTCCTTACCATAGTTCTATACTATGTTAGAGGAGGTTTACAAGTAGCAGAGACTGACGACCTGTGGGGGGATGGCTTCTTGCAGGAGGTGCCACCACAGCTGCCTCCTGAAGGATAAGGTGGAATTTGGCAGGTGGATAAGGAGAGAAGGGTGTTCGCAAGGTTGGACGAGTTGTCTGGAAGCCCCTTTCATTGTGAGCTGTATCATCTGCTGCTTCTAACTCAGACTCTGCCTTCTGTTTTGAGAAGAGAGGAGCAGGCTCATTCCAGTGCCATCTCAGAGGTTCTTTAGGATGCAGGAGATGCCTCATTGCGACTCTTATTGGAATTCCGGGTGATCAGGTTCCTCTCTTACAGCCCCACCCGGAGCCCTGTGTCAGGCCCTGAACTGCTCCTACCCCTACCTACCTTGGAAATGTGGCCGATGACGAAAAGGGAACATGGGTCCCGTTTGTGGTTCCATCAACTTTGGAAGCAGATCATGGGAATTTTCTGAATCTGGGCCCCCAGCCAGAAGGCATTTATAATCAGACATGGAGCAATCATTAGAGCAGAAACAATAAATTACAACAGCACGAGAGAACTCCCCAAAGCTGCTCACGCAAGTGGGAATGTAATGCTTGCAGGCTTGGGGCCCTCCTGCCCCTCACTCAGGCAGCCAGGGGCCCCTGTGCCCCACCACCATCAGGCCGTGTCCCCAGACATCTCTGAGCGAGTGGGCTGCGGCAGCACTGCCTGACCCAGGCACACTCTATGGACTGAGGGAGGAGGGCATTGGAGCGGGGAAGGGTCTTCCACTCAAGCACCTGAAGAGGTGTGGGGTGAGCCTAGTATGGTGGGAAGAACCAGAGATTTGAGGATCAGAAGACCTATGTGCAGGCTTCAAGCTGAAAGGACCACGGCAAGTCATTGCCTCTCTCCAGGACTCAATTTCTTTGTCTGTGAAATGGGAATAATTGTATTTCCCATCTCACAGGATCGTTGTGAAGATGAGCATATTAAACAGAGTCAAAAGCTTGGCACATACTAAACTTCATAACGTCAGTCCTCCCCCACCTTCCTTCTACCCTTTGTCTGTGCTGTCCAATAGAGCAGTCATTAGCCATCTGTGACTATTTAAATTTAATTTAAACTCAATTAAATTAAAATTTCAGTTTCCTAGTTGCACCAGCACATTTCAAGGGCTCTGTAACCACACGTGCTGAGTGGCCGCTGTACTGGCAGCACAGGCCCACAGCATGCCCGTCATTGCAGAACGTTCTCTTGGGCAGCATAGACCCCTGATTCAGCTGCTACCTGGGAGAAGTGTGGCCCAGCAGTCACTCAGTAGGCCAAGCCATGTTTGCACTCCACGTATACTGTCCATGTATGTCATGGACACACAGAGGTCTTAGAACTGAGGCCAGGATTTATAAGGATCCAATAAGTATGAGCTAGCTAGGGACATGCTGATTACGCCTAAATTTCTATTTCTAGCCCTGAGCTCTAGACAAGTATCTCCAACTATTTACTCAGCAACTCTTCTTGGATGTCTGTCAGGAATCTTAGAACTCTGCATGTCAGGTACCCCTCCTGCACCTCCCAAGCTGCTCCTCTCCAAGGCTTTGTCTTGGCGAATGGCTCCGGCCAAAATCCCAGGAGCCATCTATGATTCCTCTCTTTTCCTCTCCACACCCCAGATCCAAGCCATCAGAAAGTCCCAGCTGGGCCACTTCACTCTAAATTCTGAATCCTGCCTCTTGCCACAATCCCCATTGCCACCGTCTTCGCCCAAGCCCCTGTATGAGTTGCAGGAGCCTCCCAATGCGTGTCCTTACTTCAGTGATGTTCGCTCCTACAGGAGCCAAAGGAATCCTTATGGCCCAGAGCATATTGCTGCCCTTCTGGCCCTGCCATGCCTACTTCCCTCCACACGTAGAAGAAGTGCAGAGGTTTCTCCTTTCTCCAGGGCCTTGTGGCCAGCCTCTCTGGATGCTTCGCTGTTCCTCAGAAGAGCAGATCTCCCTCCCAGTTCAGGCTCCTTGGCCCTCACTCTCCCCCTGGATCATTCCATGCTGGTTTCCTCCCTTTGTTAAGGCCTTGAGTCAAATATCACATTCCCAGAGAGGCGCAATCTTAGAAAGTAACATCCCTGTCACTCTATATCCCTTTATTCTCCTTTATTTTCCTCATGATAGTTGTCACTACTTGACCTTTGGGTTATCTATTGCCACACAACAAACTGTCCCAGATTTAGTTGTTTAACAGTCCCTTTATTATGCTCATGACCTGCGGGTCAGGGATTTGTCAGGGAGCAGCTGGGCCATTCTACACTTCATAGCATCCTGTGAGATCACTCAGGGTATTCAGCTGGCAGCTGGGCTGGTGTGGAGGGCTCAGGCAGGTTCCCCTCTCAAAGGCAGGTACCGCAGAAATCTGGGCTCCACTGGGTGCTCACCTTCTCGCTCCATGTAGTCTCAGGGGCTCTCCACGTGCTGTCCCCAGAAGCACAGCTGCATTTCTCACGTGGCAGCACCGAACTCCAAGAGTGAGTGTTCCAAGAGACCAGAGTGGAAACTGCCAGTGCCCTTGACCTGGGCACAGCATCACTTTCACCCTATGGCTTAGTCAAAGCCATCACAGAACCCACCGGGATTCAAGGAGTGGGGACCTCACCTCTTGATGGGAGGAACGTCAGACTTGGTGGCCACTTTCAGTTTGCTGCCTTGACATTCTAGCCTCTATCCACCTCAGTTTCCTATATCCTGTGTCATTTCCAAGAATACGGACTCTGTGAGCATTGAGACCTTCTCTGTCTCATTCACTCCTTTATCTCCAGCACCTAAAACAGTGCCTGGCACATAGTAGGTATCAGAATGATGGATGGATGGTTATGTGTAAAACAAGCCACTTCTCTTGTGCAGGTTTTGATTTCTTATTTGAAAAATGGAGATGATCCTTCTTGCCCTGCCTTCTTTGTGTGGAGTCCTCGGTGTTCTAGAGCAGGAGGGACTTTAGAGAGCCTCCAGCTCAGCCCTGAAGATATGGCCAGACCTTTGTCTTCCCCCAGTGGCAGCCACACCCACCTTTGTTTCCTCTGCCTGGACAGGTGTGCTGAGAAGACCCTTGGGGTGTGGTCTCTGGAACACCTGAGTCAACAGATGGAAAATCTGGTCCCAGCTCTGCTCCCAAGCTGCTGTGAGACCCTATTGTGTCCTTTTCCCACTCTGGGCCTCAGGTTTTCTATCTGTAAAGTGAGGAGCTTGACCCTAGATCACATCCTAACCACCTGGGGCCCTGGAGAGGAGGGCTGCTGGGAGGGAGAGACCACCTGGACCACTTGTAGCCTCAAGATGCTTTTTGATGTGTGTGGGTGTGTGTGGGTGTGTGTGTGTCAGGGGGTGTTCCTGAGAATAAGGCACCCTGGAAGGGGGACCAAGGGATGACTGGACATTAGTTTTCAGCTGTATGCTGCCAACTTACAAGCGAAGGTGTACATGCGTATCCTGTCACATAGCTGGTTCAGGCTCTCTGTCCACCAGAGACCCTGCGGAGGGGGTGGGACAATGCAGTCCTGGTTAACAGCCTCCGAGGCTGTGGCTCCCTTTCTTTGCGACCTCCCAAACTGCCAGTGGCCGTGTTCTGTCTCAGAATGTGGACCCAGGGGCTTGCTGGAATCAGCCAGGAGCTCAGGGATGATCCAAAGGGATCAAGGTGAAGATACCTAGAGAAATCCCCGCACCCCTCAGGAAGGGGCTGCGCACTGTGCACCTGCCTGCCCCAATCTCCGGGGCTCAGGCTTTGTCAGAGCCCAGCTTCCCTCATAAATCACCTGGCCTCCTGGTCTTTCTCTTCTTTAGTGTCTTCTGTCAGACACCAAAAGCCATTCGGGAAATGGAACCCTAAACCTCCACTGACGGGTGGCTCAGGATCCACCTTCTGGGAGGGGCGAGGGGAATGTCAAGATGTGATTTCCAGGGAACTGGGAGGGTATGCAGTTCAACCAGCCTCCACTCCACACCTGAGCACCTACCTGGCTGGGTGCTGGGGAATCAGAGATGAGGAAGCATTGGTCCCACTGAGCATTGCAGCATCATGGTCAATGAATATGAGGAGAGATAAAGGTGGCGTAGTGTGAGCCACCTACACTATACCCAGCTATTTTCCTACAGGAGTCAGTGCAGTGAGAGCCTGGGAGAGGGCTTTTGACTCAGAGAAACTGAAGGATGAGATAGTTTTGAAAAGCAGTAGGAAGAGTATACAAGTAGAATGAGCAGCAGGTGCTTCTCAAACTTAGCTGTGCCCATGCATCACCTGGGGATCTTCTCAAAATGCAGATTCTAACTCAGAAAGTCTGAGGTGGACCCAAGAGTCAGCCTGTCTGACCAGCTCCCAGGCGCTTCTGATGCTGCCGGTCCATGGATCACCCTCTATGTTGCAAGGGCTGAACCATCTCCAAGCGCTCACCTATCCACGAAGACTGGCTCCCTTGCAGAGAAGAGGAGCAAACACACTGTTCAAGCCAAGATCTTTCTTGCAATTTCTTTCCATTTCATTCAGCGTCTAGACAGAGGTCAGGGCAAGGAGAATGTCTCCCTGTTCTGGAAGAACCAGAAGCTCAGATAGGCCTGGGGCTTGCCCACTCCTGGCAATGCCTACCCGGTGTTCTTTGGGAGGGCTTTCTCCCGTCGGCAGCCTCTTCTTCTTGGCACCTTGGGCCAGCATCCTCAATAGGCACCTCTTCTCATAGGTGGTCCTGCATTTTTCCTAATGGGGAGGCCTCTCCTGATAAAGGAGCAGTATCCTTTGTGGCAATTGGGGCATTGGCTTGCTCCTCCCCTGCCGCCCCCTTGGCCTAGAAGGGCATGGCTCTCCAGAGGGAGGGGCTCAGGAGGAGGGAAGCCTGTCCTCACGCCCACAGTGGCTCTGCAGTGCTTGGCACTGCCACGCTCACACTCCCCGGGATGGTTTTGGGCTTGTTAACTTGGAAAAGAGAAGGTGCCGGAACAGTGGATGTTTGTGGATGGATTTACAGGCCTCGTATTTACCCACATTGCCAGGGAAACGGGACTGCAGGACTGAGTCACTCAGAGTAGGAAGGCAGCACCTGGCGCCTCTGATGGTCGGAGCCCACCCAGCCCTCAGGGCCACCGTCCCTTGCACCAGGCCTTTGCCCTCGCCTTAGCTCATGTTGACCCCCTTCTGAGCATGGCCTTCTAGCTTCTTGCAGTTCTCAATCTCAGCCCGCCCAGGCCATCCAAGGCCCTTCGAGGGGACTCCCCCTACCCCCCCTTCACCTCCATCTCTCCATTCTGTGAACTCGGCCTGCGTCATACAATCCCCACTAGTGCGTACTTGGGCTGCATGAACTTGTTTGTGGGTAGATCCTGGTTTCCATCCACTTCTTGAACCTGGAACTAGGATTTATACTGTATCTGCGTCTCTCGGGCAAATCCACAGTTGGCACTTAGAAAAGGTTGTTAAGATGCACCCCCTGCGTGAAAGCATGGGGGCTGGAGGAGGGGGGATGGGCTGAGAGGTTTGCACCAGCCTGTGACCTGCATGCCCCAGGGAATTCTCCTCGGTCTCCTTCCTCTATGAAAATGCTTGGAAGATATGTCTACCCTCTACCCTCCCATCTTCCCCAACCCCTCTGTGCACATGGCCACTGGGGGTAGCAATGGCTGCGCCTCTCAACCGGAAAGGTCCTGCCACCCAGCTCTTAGCACGGCCGGCAGCATCTGAGGCCGAATCTGAGGCAGTCTGGATGGTGTACCAGGGGACGGTTATAGAACAGCAGCCTGGCTGGGGCAGCTGGAACCCACCATTCTGCACAGCAGCAGAGCCCTGACAAATCAAGTAGGGCTGAAGCCAAGCACCCCTTCCTGGGAGCCAGAGCCCCTTGGTAGAAACGTGTGCTCCTCTCCAGTGGCTCAAGGCACCGTGACGTGGCCAGGGCAGACTTGCAGAAGGGAGAGCAGATGCACGCTTGCACCGTGCTTGCTGGGTGGCATGCAATGTTGCCTCCCCGGTGTCATCCTGGGCCTGGGAGCTTTTCCCTGCAGTGTAGCCAACTGAGTGGGCAGAGACCCAGCCTCCTCGTTAGTCCCTCTTCTATGCACCACGGCAAACTCAGATTTTGGGGACATCTCTATAAGATAGGATAATAACACGTTTCATATAACTGGATTCAAGATTAGAAAAATTATGCTTGCCAACAGCTTAGCATGTGCTTGGCATGTAGTAAATGCTCAAAGAAGTATTAACTTCATCTCTCACTGCCCCTCCCCGCCCCCCCCCCCCAAGAAAAGACCCTACTCCATAGAACAAACGGAATGGCTGAGATTTTCTGTGCCCTCTGAGATGGAATCTACACTAAGCCAGGTCGCAAGGCTCCAGCATCCTTTGCAGTATGTACAATGGAGATAATAATGGTAACGGCCTCTCTGAGCTGTGTTCAGTGAGGATTAAATGAAAGAATTTATATAAATAGAACTTGATAAGTTATTAGCTCTCGGTAAATGTTAGTTCCTGCTGCCACTCAAGTACAGATATTGTTCCCGTTCACTCGGGGACTGGTGCTTAAATCACATGAAGTGAAATATTAACCAGGATTATTCCTAGTATAAAATATAAAAATTTTTCTTTCAAATCCCTGCTCCTTCTCATTCTTTTTCAATTTAACTTCCTGATGCCGTTTTAGTTCTTCACCACTTACAAAGGTGAAAGAGGCTGTGCGAGGTGTTAATATGTCTTTGCAGGCTATTTTCAGTACCACCCTCGGGAAACGTGGAAGGAGACCAGAGAAAGTGTAGGGTTGTTTTGGGGGAAAGTGACAAGAAGGAACTAGAGGTAGGACTAATAAAAACCAGAATCATGAGAAGTTTCTGTCCCACCTTATGATGTAAAGAAGCTGACATTTCTGGGCTGGGTTTCAAAAAGGCCAGATCGGTTGGCTAGAAATATCAGGGGAATGATTCAGTTACTTTCTGGCCTGGATGACCTCTCAGGAATGGACACCAGCTGGGGTCACTCCCTGACACCTCTGGCCCAAATAGAACCTGAGCCCTGTCTCTGGTCACAGGAGAGCCTTGCCCTTTTCGCACCTGCAGGTCTTAGTCACTCAAGCAGCATGACTCACAAAGGGGGGCTGGCTCCCGGCACCCTCCCCGCACCGGCCCTGAGCTCTGGTCCTTGCCACAGCGGCCCAGGAGAACCTTCTTTCGAGGAGCAGCTGTGAAATCTGAACCGTGGGAGGAGGTCCGGAGCGGATGTATTCTGCAGGTTTTCCCTTCCGTTCCTCTTCCTACGTGAGGGCAAATTTACTGCTTTGAAAATGCCACACCATTTGTCCGGCAGCCATCTGGGGTTCCAGTAGCACCCACTCCTACTGGGGGTCAAGCAGGAGAAGGTGGGAATTGGGGGGAGGATGGGAGGGCTAGAGGCATCAGTCCCGGGGGACGGGATTACCTTTTCTCATGAGATGCCCCCCAGGCACTCCTCCTCCCGCCTCAGGGAGAGCTGGCGTGGCTGCTTCCTTGGCGGACTGTGGTCCAGGGCAGCAGTCCACATGCTGGACGGCGGTGTCACTTGGGGTGAAGAGCCTCTCAGCTCACAAAACACTGCTGTGTCGTATTCTGCTTTGATCCTGTGCCACAGTCACTGGGGACGAGTAAGCAGAGTGGGTGTCACTGGGATCCCTTTTCACCTGGGGTGTCACTGGGACCCCTTTTCACTAGGCAGGGCTCTGGTGTAGGGAGGCCACCCACTGGGAGTAAGCCCCGGCTCCAGCCAAGGACTGAGTGATTCCCACCTGGCCCTAGACCAGGCCCCGACCCTGGTCACCCACTCAGTTCTGCTCCTGGCCTCTAGTGGAGTCCCGCCTAAGGCCTCTTGGTTCTGTCACCCTCCATACAGATAGCAAGCAGCCTGGGCCAGCCCACATTGCTGCTTTTCCAGGGAGCAAGAAGAGTGTAGATGCTGATCACCCCACTGGCTAAATGGAGACCTGAAGGGCTGCAGCGGCAGAGACAGAGGAAAGTGTGTGGCTTTACAGATGGACAGGCCTGTGTCTAAACCCCAGCTCTGCCACCTATTAGCTGTGTGGCCTTGGGCAGCTTACCTAGCCTCTCTGAACATGTTTCTTTACTGTCACCTGGGGATCACAGGACTTACTTTTCTATTGCGAAATGGATTGGAGTTATTTGTACAGAATCTAGCATATAGTAGTAGGTACTCAGTAAATATCAGCTCCTTTAACTTTCTTCATAGTCATTTATTGAGCAACTACTATGAAATGGATGTGAAGTCCTTTATTAAGGATACAGAGGTGACAGGCAGTGTCAGAATTTCTAGCAGACTTCCTTGCACGCAGTAGATACTTTGCAAATAAAAGGTCAGGGGGCCTTGGTCAGTTTTGCTCAGTGGTTAGAGCATCAGTCCTCAGACTGAAGGGTCTTGGGTTTGATTTTGGTCAAGGGCGCATACCTCGGTTGCAGGCTCGATCTCTGGCCCCAGTCGGGCCCCGTGCATGAGGCAACCAATAGATGTGTCTCTCTCACATTGATGTTTCTCTCTCTGTCTCTCTCCCTCCCTTCCATTCTCTCTGAAAATCAGTGGAAAAAGTATTCTTGGGTGAGGATTAACAACAACAAAATAAGGTCATGGGGCCAAAGAGCATTTCTGAGACAGTTGGCTTTGCTGAGCCCCACACTGTTAGGGTCTCCAAGCATCTTTGCAACATACCAAAAAAAAAAAATCCAGAGAGTTAAAATGGAGCAGAGGTACCACTGTGTCGGTGGACAGGGGAGATGGAGCCCCCAGCACTGAGACTCAGTCTGGGGTGCCTGGAGGGAGACAGTGACTCTGTGTTTTCTCCCTTGTGACGAAGGTAGTGTGTGTCAGACTAGAGAGGGCTGGGAGCTGGAAGGAGTCCAGGAAGGACTTAGGAAGCTTCTGCTCAGCCTGCCAGCCCCACCGCAGGCTTGTTTTCCTAGAATGCCTGCCCTGTTGTCAGAGGGAATGTGCATTTTTGCATCATCTCCAGCCCAGAAATGCCTCCACTTCTGGAAATTCACAGGTCAGCTCGTTCCAACCATTGGACCATCCTGACCTGTCATACCTGGGGGATCTGAAGACAAGGAGAGACGCCACGAAGGGAGAGGTTTCACAAGCTCCAGGCACAGAGGAAATGCTGAGGCCTGGTTTGAGAAGCACTGAGTGAGCGTGCGGTTGGCCAAGTGCGGTGCAGGGTGCTGAGGATGCAAACCTCAAAGGCATTGCTAGGTCCTGTGATAAAATGAGCAGTCCCCGTAGTCAGGCCGGGCTCTGCAGTGGAAGGAGCACTGTACTTGGAGTCTGAGAGGGTGGGTTAGGGTTCTGCGTGCACCACTGGCTCCGGGTGGCCTTGGGAAAGCTCCATTCCTTTGCTGGGCCATCATAAAAGAGATAGAACGGAGGACTACAGATAACCTACAGATTCTCAAAATACCGTGGCTGTATAGTCGAGTGTTGAGCTTTGGTTACCAGAAACAAGACTCCGAAAATCAAGGTTTACTCTCTTCAGAGCAACCCTTAAAATGCTTTTCATTTTAAAATTGGCTTCCAAAGAGGCAGCCTCAGGCCCAGAGCAGGGCAGGTAGGCAGGTCTCAGGGGAGCCACCCCGCTTCCCCAGGGCCACCTGGAACCTTGAATGTGCAGCACTTTTGGATAAAAATGCTCTGACTTAGAGTCATGTGGTCTAGGTCAGCGGTCGCCAACCTTTCGGACCTCACGGACCACCAGTGGTCCGCAGACCACCTCTTGGCAACCACTGGTCTAGGTGATGCATCATTCTGAAGACAGAGGAGTCTAGTGTCTTAAACAGATACACCCTGGACCTCTGATTTTCTGGGGATGAGGCCTAGGGGTAGAAAGTCCAGAGACCTAGGGCTGACTGGCTGTGTGACCTTGCGCACATCACTTCCCCTCTGTGAGCCTCATTGCCTTCACTGTGCAGCACAGTGATAACACGTGCCTCTTCCTACCTCCTAGAGATGCAGAGTTCCTACTATGTGCCCGGTACTGGGCATGCATTACCTCTTCTTGTTCTCAGGAAAACCCTTTGATACAGGCACCATGGTCATTCCCATTTTACCACAAAAACACCAAACTCGCATATCCAAGGAGAAAGTAGCAGGCCAGTCCCAGAGGTTTTTGAGCTTCCTGTGAAAGGCCTTCAGGAAGCTGAGGCCTGTTTGGTCCTAGGTGCCTTTCCATTCCTTCAGCTCCCACTGCCGAAGGAAGCATTCTTCCTACAGGTTCTTGACCCCACCTTGGAGCCTCCTCAGCACCTCTTCACCAGTTTAAATCCTCCTGTCCTTCCTGGCCCGGCACCAGAACCCCCTCCTCTAGGAAGTCCTTCTTGATATATCCCCTTCTGAGCTCCCCTAGTTCTTGAGAGTCATGTGCATAAGGTGATGCATGCTATGCACTCAGTGTCCCATATTGGAAGGACTAATTAATTGCATGAGCTGACCTGCAGGAGTGACCCAGCTCGGGCACCAGGGCTGACTCGGAGATGTGAGTTCTGTTCCTTGAGTGGCGTCCTCTCTAGAGTTTTTTCCCTGTGCGCTGTCTCACTAGAAGGCCCTTAGGACCTGCCTAGTCCAGCCCGGTCCTCTCATTTTACAGATGAGGAGCCTGAGGTCCATACAGAGGCCCTGGTTTCCCCGAGGTCACCCGGCAGGTAAGGGCAGCGTGTACCAGCAGCCCCACTGTTCTCCCAGACTCTCCTGGGAGGGGGTTAAGGAAGCTCCTCTCTGCCTGCAATGCCTCCCCAGGACAGGACTGAAGCCTCAGGAGCCTTTGCTCTTTGGCTCACCGTAGATTTCTGGAGCTCCCTGTGGCAGAGAGACTTCGGTCTCCTGGGTAGCTCGCTGTGGGGTAGGCCGCGTGCACGCCGTCCATTACTCACCCCACCAGCCAGCCATGCACTCCTTCATTCTCATTCATCTGTTTATTTATCTACTTCATTTTCCCTTGTTTATTTAGTCATTTATTTACTCTTTTATTTACTGGCCCACTTACTTGTTTATTGCCTCATTCATTTAGCAAGTAAACACAGAGCACGAGGTGGGAGAGACTGATAATCAAACAGTGGGCTCCAAGGAGACACCCCAGCAGAAGTGGCATCCACACGTTCCTCCCCAACGAGAGAGGAGGACGAAATGTCCCTTAGGTCCTGCTGAGGTTCTCTGGGGCCACTTAGACCTGAGCTACGAAGCCCCTCTGCCCCCGCCAGCCTGGGCAGGAGGAGCGCGAGCTCCGCATCTCTTCACTCCCCGCCCTGATTCTGGCTGTGGTCACTGGCTTCCCCCGGGCTGCGTGGGGGTGCAGGAGGCAAGGAGTCTGGCTGGGTGTGAAGAGCTTGATCTTCTCTTTCCAGCCCCATCTTGGTTTCTGGCCAGTCTTTCCGATGATTATCTGGGGCACGTGCTTCCACGTGGCCTCCTCCACCACTGCTTGTCTGCCACAGAGAAAAGGAAGAAAGGAAGGGGAGGGAGAGAGGATTAGTAAAGTCAACAGAAATGTCTTTATCCTGTAGGATAGCAGAGCCACTGTGTTTAGAATCAGGCAGACCTGGATTCTAATTCTGGTTTGCCACTTATAGCTACGTGACCTTGACCATGTCTCTCTCGGTCTGTTTGCTTCTCTGTAAGACGTGATAGCAGTTAACCTATAGGATCCACTCTGAAACACCATAGACTCTCAGAATACTAATGTTTTATTATGCATCCACTTGCTATGTGCTTGTCGAGCTCTTCCTGTGTGTTAGACTGCCTAAGAGCTGCTGGGATCCAGATAAATAAAGCATTCTCTGCCCAGCCCAAAGACAGACAGGTGGCCCTGCGCTTTCCATGCAGTGTGATGGAGCCTGGGTCTGAGGCCCACTGGGGGCACTCTGAGAGCCCCAGAACGCGCGAGAGAGGTGGTGAGTTCTAGCTGGCACTTGAAAGCTGTGTAAGTCGGAGGTTTTCTCTGAGTCCAAGCAGCACCTGACTGTTAAGACTTCATTCTGACTCAGTTCTTCCAACTGCCAAATGGGAAGAAGAATAACTGTTGTGGGAATGAGGCAGGACAATGCATGTTAACAGGCTTTGGAATGGTACAGAGCTACTCTTCACCATGTATGTCACAGGTTACAACAGGAATCCAGGAGGCCTGGCCCGGGAAAGATTAGGAGGGAGGCAGTAGCACTGGTTGCTAACCCATTAGAGCTTGGGAAGAATGTCCCATGAGTGATGGAGGCAGCAGCTTCTCTCTCCACATTGTCCTGCTGCACCCCACCTTCCCCCACATGTGAGAGAGTGGATTTTCATTGTGGCAGGAAAGATAGGCTAGAATCTCAGAGGAACACCCTGGGCCTACACATCTAGCATCTCAGGTTCACCATCTAGTGGTTTTTGGAATTCCGGCTCTATCTGAACTGCCAGCCCCAGTGCCCCTGCCTCCAGGAAGCCTTCCATGACTTTCCCCAACCCCTTCTTAGAGCTCCTCACAGAGGCTCTTGCTCTAGTAGTCTCACCTGGGCCAGACACTATTTTAGGATTCCCCCCTTTTTCCTTTTCAGGAAACGGGCATGCCTGGGAAGCGTTGTCGCTGGGTCTTCTGTGTGGCCCACAGTGTGCTCATCATGGGAGCAGGCCCAGGGCCTGTAGAGCTCTCCTTCACCTCCATGGCCCACAGTCTTCCGGTTGGTCTGCTGCTTACTGCAGTCAGTCTGGGACACCTGGCTTTTGGGTGTGACCCCTGGCTCTGCTCTACAGGAGCTGTGAGGTGATCTGGTCAAATTAACCTCAGAGAGCTTGTTTCGTCATCCGTAAAATAAGAAAATAGTGTGCTCTTTATCAAACCTTTTTAAGTGCAAACATTAAACTGTGTAAAGTGCTTCAGCCAGCGCCTGAGGCACAGTAGTGGTTTTCAAGGTGTGGCTCTTGCTGTCAGGGCTGGAATATGGGCAAGGGAGAGGACTGAAAAGTGAGAATGGAGAGGAGAATGAACGGGAAGTGGGTTTGACTAGGAGAAGAGAAGAGGACAGATGGGCGGGCACTAAAGGAGGGGATGAAAAGCCCCTCAGCCTGCCCCTTCCTGATTCCAGCCCCAAGTCCTGCTGTTTGCCTAAGAGGCTGTGCTCCAGCCATATGGAATTTTTGCCATTTGTGTAGTTTTTCGCTTCTGTTCCCTCGGCCGTTGCTGCTCACCCTGTGTGAGGTGTCATTTTCCTCTTCCACCTTTAAGACTCTGTAAAGTGCTCCGTCCTCCTGGGCGCCCTCCTTGACTGACCTTCTCCCTAGACGTTAGCTCCTCCAGCCTGCATGCCTGTCCCAGCCCTCTCTGCTGTAGCCCTCTGTCATAGCACTCATCACAAGGCTGCTCTGTTTGCGTAGCTCTTCCCCCCACTACCACCATCAGATTGTGAGCCCCTTGAGGTCGGGCGGGGCGGGGGGAGCCCAAGGGGGAGGAGTTTGATTCATCTTTGTGGCTCCAGCACTCAGAGACTGTTTGAATGATTAATGCATGAATGAATGAATGAATGAATGAATGGCTGTGCAGCAGGGAGGCTTATTTAAGGGCCTGTCCTCAGTGATTTCGTCTCCCTCTATCGCTTACTGTGCCCCCCCCCCCACCAAAAGTCTGCTGCCCCTCCTTGAGTGAGGGACAGGAGACAGGCCAGCATCTGTGATGCACTGGGGATCCCTTCACCACCCTTGTTTCCTTCAGGGCTGTCTGCGGCCTCCTCAGGAACCCCAGGTCCTTGCAGACAGACCTACAGAGACAGCTTCCCTCTCCCACCCTGCACACTCCCAAAAGCAAACACAGCCGCTGCCAGAGAGCCACAGGGGCTTGCAATGAAAAACAGGTGTCTCCCAGAGACCTGTCAGCCACGGCTGCGAGGCAGCTGGGGGTCACCACCTCAGGGGCAGGGGAGGGGTGGGGGCACAGCAGGGCTCACCCCGAGTGTTCAGCTCCCAGGGCCTGGAATCGGGCACAGCAGCCACCTCATGCCCTGTTACAGGAGACTATGACTGACAGGACACCCCACCCCCAGCCAGAGGAGCCAGGGTGCTCTGGTTCTGACTGGGCCCTCGCTGGGGCCAGCCCTCAGAGAACAACTGGACAAAGGCCTAGCCCTCGTCCCTGCCCCCGTCTCTGACTTCAGCTCTGCTCTGGGGAGTGAAAGAGCCTGAGTGTTCTAACCACCTGGCTTTCTTAGCCCCTCTCGAGCTGTGTGAGCTCAGGTATCTTATTTTTCCTCTTGGGGTCTTACTTTAGTCATCTGTAAAATGGGCCCATAAAGATTTTCTCAATGGGTTGTGAGATGGGACTGGGTGAGGCAGCTTGTGGGTGTAAGTGTGTAAATGACCCAGCAGAGGGCCTGGGGTGTATTCCGCATTCATTAAATGTGAGCCCCTGTGCCTCTGACTCTGGAATACATCACCGAGGGACTGTATGTGACCTTGAGTTGGTATTTTTAATTGTCAGGGGCCTTTAAGAAGGGTCTATAGTCTCTACCTGCTCCCGCACCTCCTGAGGCCCAGTTCTAGGGAGATGTTTCTAGTTTCCTATACAGGTCACCCTATCACTTGTTCCCCCGAAGTTTTATGTGTGAAGTTCCTCTGCCTGGAATGCCTTTCCCCAGTTGTCTCACTCTTTTCAGCTGCAGACATGCCTACTGAGCACCTACTATGTGCCAGGCACTATTGTAAGTACTGGGAAGACCTGGGTGAGCAAGTCCTGCCTGCCCCTCCTGCTCCCCGGTGCCCCTATTTCCTGCTACATCTGCCTTGTGAAATTTACCTCCTTGTACTGGAGGGGGCTGTTTTTGTGTCTGTCTCCCCATGACTGAGCTCTGAGGGGGCAGGGACCAGTGGGGAGCTCTCCTGGTCTACATCAGTTGCTTGTGGGAGTGGGCTTCTTGCAATGTCCCAAGAAAAAGAATTTTCTGAGACTTGCACAGGAGGATGAGCTATTGCAGAAAGCTTTATTTCTATGGAATGACACCGCTGAGTTTAAGGTCCCATTTTCCTCCATCCCGCCATAGAAGAAGTCCCATTTTGCTTTCAGCAGATCTAGGATCAAGGCCATTGCCCAGAGTTTCTTTTCCATGTTGGGATGCAGTCCAATCCGGCATCAGGCTAGCTTGGTTTGTGTTACCTGCTGCAGCTCATCAGTCCATTCCACGTGGGATTCGCGGGGCCACATGGCTATGGAAGGAACACGGGCAGGAGCAAAGCCAGAGGAACCAGAGAGCCGAGAGAGAGCAAACTCCTTTGTTTGGGGGATTATGTATTCTCAAATTTTCATGGGTTTGTCGTGGCCCCGCCCCCTCTGGCCACTCATCTCTGTTCCCAGGTCTGACTAGCAGCAAGCACCTTCCCAAGGTCACCCTGCCTCACGGTGCATGCGCCCATCTCCCCCTTTGTCCAGTCCCTTCCCCCAGTAATCTGCAGGGAGTGGAGGGTGTAAAACTCAGCTTCCTGGTGAAGCTGCCCAGAGGACATGCCTATGATGCCCGGCCTTCCTTTTGCTCCTTTCCTATTATCAATAACCAGCTAACTGCAGCAGTAACATAACCAGGTCAGTACCCACAGCACTAGGCACAGAGGGCCGCGTCTATGTGATGCACCATGGCCCCCCCAGCATTAAGCCCTGGGACCCACTAGAAGGGTAATTCCATCTCCATAGCCCGTTTCAGACTCTGTTGTCTGGGCCTCTGCAACAGTGCCAATGCACAGGCTTTTTTCTCCACGGGGGGCTGGGCCCAGACACTTTGGTGATGGAAGGAGAGAGGCCCAGTGGGTGCCGGAGTTGTCTTCTGTATTTGTATTGGAAGCCGGCTCCTTGCATACCAGCACTCAGCCCTGATTTCAATTATCCCATTGCACACTGCTGCTAAAATTGCCCATGGGCAAATGAGCTGGCTCGGGCCCCTTCCTTCATTAATTCCAACAGTCCGTCACACTGGCCCAGCTCCGTGGCCTTCCCCAGGAGGCCTGCCCTCCCCCGGCATGCTCAGCAGAATCTGTCCAGGTCACCAGGACAGGAACCTGAAAGAGCTGAGGGGTGGAAATTCCCTAAGAAAAACATTTGTGTGTGAGAGGTTTCAGGTCAGATCCCACCCTCTTCCTTACGCTCTCGCTCACATTCTTGGGGCTGGTTCTGGCCTTTGAGGGCTAAGCCAGGCGTCCTTTTGTCAAGGTGACTGAAAAGGAAGGTGTTTGTGGTCTCTGGCCTGACCTTCCGGGACACTGTTGGGGTTCAGAGCTCACAGCCTTGTCTGTTGGGTGCTGGAAGGTTTTTTGAAGGTGAATGATCTCCCTCATTTCCAGTTATCCAGACCCTGCCATGGGGATGTCTGGAAACACTGGGATATCTACAGAGAATTGAGAAGCCTGGAAGAGTTAGAAGGTCCAACATTTTACCCAAAGTAGGTGGCCATGCAGGGCTGTGACTGTGACACGGGATCTGGAGACAGGGCTGGGTTCTGCAGTGAGATGTCTCAGTTGCTGAGCTTGCGCAGATTGATCAACCATACCTCGTTTCCTCATCTATAAAGCGCCAGCAGTAATACCCCTCGTGAGTGTTTATGTGAACATTTGCCTGTGTAGGCACACAGTAGGTTCTTTCCCCTCCTCTCCATAAGTCCCTTTATTGTTGATTGCCTCTCTGATGTTTTTTGATTAAAAAAAGACATGTCTGCTCTGCTCCTAAAGCTGGGGATGGGACAGGTAGGAAAGGCAGGGAGAAGGGAAATGCGGATTCTACTGTTCGATAGGAGTTCACATTCACGAGCCAGGGTCTGTGCTGGGGCCTCAAGGGACAAAAAAGTAGCCACCTCGAGTATCATCTATCAAAGCCTAGCAGGGAAGGGTGGGCACCTGATCTAAGGATGAAGGGCAGAATAAGATGCCAGGGGAGCCACCAGCTGGCTCTGCCAGAACCAAAGGTTTCTTATCGGGTGTCTTTCTGCCATTACAAATGGTATCATCGAGGTCACTCCCTGCTGTCCCGCTTCCAGTGAGGTGACTCCTGGCAGCCACAGCAGCTAACTCCAGCCAGACCCTGTCTCCAGCCCAGGGCAGGTGGCTAAAAGGCTGTGCCCTCCCCAGGATCACAGATGCTGCGGAGAGGGGGAGTCTGTCTCGCGGTGGTGGGGAGTGAGACAGGGGCTAGGAGGATCTACAAGCACCAGGGGTCAGCGTGGAAAAGGCGCTTGGGGAGGAGGCAGGCGCTTTCCCCAAGTAGCAAAGGGAAAAGGCTGTTTCACAGAAGACCAAGCCAGGCCTGGTGCGGAAACAGAACTGGCGAAGTGGAAAGGACTTTCTCAGAGTCCAGCTGCCCAGCCATTCGGGGAATTAGTCCGCAGCCTGCTGCAGAGGGGTGTGCCCGTGGGCTTGGCATGCTGCCTGGGCAGCCCGGGCTTTTCCCAGCCTGTAGGCCACAGACAGGTCACTTCCTCCCTGAGACCCCCAGGTCTTCTTCCATGGCCGTGGGGAGAGTAGTGGCTAAGGAGTATGAAATGCATCCTTGCCAGCCCCCAGGACGTGGCAGGCCTGGGAGGAGGGAGTTCTGCCATACAGGGCCGGGCATATAGGGGCCACCTTGGAGAGCCCCCGCAGCCTGAGATGACCACGAGGCCCCATGTCCATCTATCTCCCCAGGCTTGGGCTGCCCCGCCAGCCCTCCCAGCGTATGTAAATACCCTCCCAATGAGTTGGAGCTCCACTGCTCCAGGAAATGTTGTTACAAATTGCTTTTCCACCAGAGCACATACTGGATTTTCCATGCCACCTCCAGCACATTTTCGGGAAATCCCAGGTGGTGGCGATGGGGGCTGAGACCCTCCAGAAAGGCCAAGGCCCCAGCAAACCAAAAGACGGCTGGGTTTTATTTAATCATAAGTGCACATACGTCTCAACCTTTGAATACTGGGAAGGAAAAAAAAAAAGGCCAGGAGACCAAAAAAACACACACATCGCTTTGCTTTGGAGGGCAATTACTCTGAATTCAGTTAAACCAACTTGCTCTAGCTAACTAGATTAGTTTACATCTTGTGGTAGAAAAAGAAATACAAATTACTTAGATTGCAATAAACCATGTTTTTCTAACTAAATAGATTAGTTTATATCTTGTGGCAAGAAACAAGAAGGGGAACGGTTCAGAAATGCCTGATGCTCGCTCCTGCCCACTCACTCATCCAGGGAGGCGTGTGTTCTGTGTGGCCTCTGGCCCCTGACCCCCTGCTTCCCTTATCCCCCTCCTCCAAGAGATGTAAAGACTTGAGACTGGGGAAAAGAAAAACAAAACCACCTCAGCCCAGCTGCTTTGATGAGGAGGCCAGAGTGCTGTCGGTTGCATGATCCACACCGATTCTGTCCACTTTCACAAGCATGTGCCTGCTGCCTGCCTGCCTGCCTGCCTACTGTGCGCAGGGCATGGGGTGGGCTCTGAATGGGGCAGGCCAGCTCCCTCAGTGAGAGACCCACGTGGTCACACAGGGCCCCACTGATTCAGTGTTCTGCTATCACCACTGTGAAATTCTTCATCATTTCATTCTGTACTGGGCCCTACAAATGATGCAGCTGGTCCTGGAGGAAAGATGAGAGATAGAGGAGGTAAGGGCGTTCCCTCTGGAAGTACATGGCTCTTATAAGAACCCCTGATCTCTTCCTGAGGCAGGGACCATGTTGGACCCATGTCCAGGACCTCACCCATGTGTGGTTAGTGCATTGTTCTGACTGATTCCAAAAGATTCAATGACTTGGGTATTCTTTGACTTTCCCCCCCTTAAGAATAAAAGGCACTTGCTCCCCAATGTCTGTGTCTTTCTATGCTAACATGGCACTGGGAAGAAGGTAACTGGGGCCAGCAGTTTCTGGAGAGTCATCTTGGTGGGCATCCCACCCAAGCCTGTCCAGAGGGCATCTCCAAAGGTCATGTCAGTGGAGAAAACCATCAGAATGCCACCCTGGTCCAGGCTGGGAAATCGGTGGATTCTGTGCGGCTGGCCTGGCTCTGAACCAGCATGGGTTGGAGCAAGGGCCAGAGAGGCTTGAAGGAGTGAGAGCTGCAGGCAGGATGGAGGGCAAAGAGGGACAGAGGAGGTGGTGAGAGACTGGTTATGGGAAACAGGGGAGGCCTGGAGCCCAACAGCAGGAGCCAGGAGAGACCGAGCAGCATTAGCTTATCTACTGGCAGCAGCAGGCCTGGCAGCACTGGGTCTGAGCCCCATTTACAGATGAGGAGGCTGAGGCTGAGAACTCTGTGACTCGCCTGAGTTCACCCAGTTGGTGATCTGCTTCCAAAGTTTTCTCTTTCTCTTCTTAAAATCATACGAATATGTATTATTACAGAGTGCGCAATCTTTACAAAAGACATAAACAAAAAATTAGAAAATTCCACTGTCTGGCGGAATAACATGTTAACATTTGGTGTAGGTCGATCCAGACATTTCCCCATGCAAACCCATGTCTATGTAGGTGCATGCAGAGGAATGCATATTTATAAAAATGGGCTCGTCACTGTACACACCGCCCTTTATTCAGTTCACAGTCACTCGTGAGAAGCTTTCCACTGCAGTGAAAATGTGTCCATGGTTTCAGTTCTCGTGGTCACAGAGCACAGTTCATTCTTGAGTCTCTGTAATCACGTGGTAGAGAGCACTTATCAATGTAACTTTCCAAGGAGAAAGGAAAAGAAATCCAGAAAATGTGTAGTGAAAGAGGCAGCAAAAACCCTAACCAGTCCCTCTTTCCTTATCCCTCAGCATAATACAAAAGCATCAGGCTCGAAGTCAGGTTCAAATCCTGGCTTCCCCCCCATATTTATGGGGCAATCTCAAGCCCTGATTTATGTCTGGGCCTCAGTTTCCTCATCTATTAAGTAGAAAGGATACAGGGAATGTGAAGGGTGGTTGGTTGGGTATATGACACCATATAGAATGCTGTTTAACAAATAATTTTGGAAATTATATTAGTTTCTATTCTCATCATTTTCTTTGCGAGGTGGGCCTACCCATTCTTGGTTAAATATCCCCTTTATTCAATGGTGGCTGAGGAGAGCTTAGCGATCAGAATCCGCTGACCACAGAACTCCCTTATAAAAAGCTGTGTTAGTGGCCCAGCCAACGAATGAACAGATCCCCCAGCATGAAAGAAAGTGTTTCCAGTAAGTATGAAAGTATATTTGCCAAGGCAGCCTGGGCCCTGCAGCCCCAGCTGCTGGAAGTTATGGCATCCCTGCCTGAATAGCCACGTTTTTGTGCCTGGAACATGTGTGTTATTGGAGCCAGACTCCCCCCACCTCCTCCCCAGATCAGCGAGGCCAGTGCTCACATGGTCTGCCTGTCATCTGCAGGCAGGAGACTTCCAAGCCTATTCCAGGGACAGGCCCTGATTGTCCGTGGAAGGGGCTGAACCTGGGCAGGAACTGTGTGTGTTTCTAGGGCACATCGCGCCTGTTGCCAGAGGAGGACAGACAGCACTAGGGATTGACACTGGCAGGACCCCACTAAGCTCTGGATGGATGCCCTCGAGAGCCGGCCAAGGGAACTGCTTTTTTCCCCCTGCATTATTAAGCTGTCTTTTGCTTTTAATGTTCCAGGACTTGTCATAGTATAAGCCATCCTGCTAAGATTCTGGACCCCTTCTCCTTTGAACTTCAGGGGCAGCTGTGAAGAAATCCCGCTTTCCCTGTGGGGTGGTTGACCGTCCTCAGCCAGGCTGCCACCAAACCGGGGTTGCAGCCTAGCAGGTCTAGAGTGGGAGTCTATGTTCATGGGGAGGTTGGACAGAGCCCTATCTGCTCAAACCCTGTCAGGGTAGAATAGAGCAAAGAGCAGGGGAAGAAGGTCATGTTCAAGACTGAGATTTTGAAAGAGAGAGACTGTGATCAGAATCTCTGGGTCCTCAGAAAGGCAATAATTAGTGCACCACGGCAAGGGGCATGGGGCTTGGCGCTAGATGACCCAGGTCCAGTCCAGCTCAACCACTGTTGATCTTTAGCAAGTTCCTTCACCTCTCTGAGCCTAAGTTCCCTCGTTTGTATATGGGGAAAATAATAGTGACCACCTCATAGGCTTGTTTTCAAGATGAAATGAGTGATGGTCTTCTTTGATGAGTCATGCAACCACTGAGCCCAGTGCCTGGTGCATGGCAGACACCACAGATGTAGCTATTATTACTTCTCGGTCACGGGCCTTAGTGCTGCAGGTGGAGCATCAGAGTGGGGAGTGCTCAGAGCTGGTGTCCTGAATCCTGGCTTCTGATCCCAGCTCTGCCAGGGGCCTGTGATATGACCTTAGTCAAGTCTGTACCACTCTCTGAGCCATCCTTAACTCATTTCTAGGCGCAGAAAATCTAGATGTGGCAGTAGATCTGTGAAGGCCTCTAAACTCAGTCAAAACTCAAAGTTCCTGGGTCTGAGTGGCATGCGCGGAGACAGGGGCCGGTAAGGCAGGGTGATAGCCAATAGGTAAGCCTTCCCCAGAACTAAAGCCTTTTCCTGCACCCCTCTCTTTCCCTCTGAAACTGGTTCAGTGTTGGAGATGTATGTATGTATGTATGTCGGTATGTTCTTACACGCACAAACCAGAGAGACAGAGGCTTGGCAGGACTGGGGGGAGGAGAGGTAAAGAAAGAAGAGGCAGGAGAAAGGGGAGAGGGAGAGGGGGGGATGGAGAGATTGACATGCAGAGAGAGAAAAGAAAAGGACAAGGGTTTATATAGAGCCACAGAGTGGGAGACCTGGAGTCAGCCCTAAAGGAGGCAAAAGGGCAGATATCCATCTGAGGTTAAAGTGCAGCCCCGGGAGGCTGGGTGACCCGGTAGATGTGGGATACCAGCTCATTTCTGCTGCCTGGGATGAGGAGGTGGTCACACCGACTCCCCAGAGAAAGCCAACCAGAAACAGGCCCAAAGAGAGAGGCTGAGTCAGGGGACTGTTCAGACAACTTCCTGTTAGACACCTAGCTTAGCACCCCTTACCCAGCCCCAGCTGCCAATGCCCTGGCCAGGCCTGCTTCTCCTTCACCTTCTCTGGAAAGTTTGTTCTCTTTGTTCCTCTCACCATAGTGTCTCCAAGACTTCAATCCTTTGAGAAAAATGAAGGGGTGGAGTTTAAAATTAGCAACCATTTATTGAGACCCTCCAGGCATGCCAGGCACTTATACATGTGTTGCCTCACTTAATTTGATCTCCAAGCGCCCCTTGTTATTTATGCTCCACTTCCCTCCCTTCCCTCTTGACGTGAGCTCCTGGAGGGCATGCTCCATCTTTGTGTCCTCCAAGCCCCAGGCTTCAACTTCAGAATGTTGACTGGTTTCTGTTTATTAAATTATGTTGAATTAAATCTAATTAATCTAAAGGAAAGCTTACTGAAATTTAATTTATGTGATTTGCTGCACTAGGAGTCAGTTATATTGGGAGAGCGGAGGGAGGAATTAATCGTTTGAAAACAGAGTACATAATATCAGGAGGACAATACTTAACTCCAGTGGAAGAATGGCACTAGTGGGATTTCTCACCTGGAGGCAGATTTATGGTGGGGGATGTTTGGGGCATTTGGCAGAGGGAAGAGCAGTGATGAGTATGGGGAGAGAGTAGAGTCCTCCAGTGGGTTGTGGATTGACATGCTTTTCTGGGTCTCTCCTCCCTCCTGTGCTGGGTTGTCTTGGAGGAGAGAGAGGGGATGACATATCCTAGGCACTTGGTTAGAGGACTTTTGTGGCAGTAGCATTTTTCTGCTCTATTGTTGTAACCACAGTAACATGGTTTCCTATAGGGATTGGGGATTACTCCAATAAGAGTTTGCCCAGAATTGGGAAAGGACTCAGTACCTCAGTGTCTCCACCTACAGAATACACTCCTCTGCCAGGTGTCCCCAGTGTGAACCCTGCTAACTACACCACTCTTATTTCCTCCTGCCCCTTTCCCTCCCACCCAGGCTTCATACACTCCTCGCTGCTTCTCCCACATCCTGTGCTTCCCCCATTCTAGCCTGTGGTCACCCTGTCCCATCTATTTTAATGGCCTCCCTGACCTTGACCCATTAGCACAACCTGCCTCCCCATTCTTCAAGGTCAGACTCAGATTCCTCCTCCTACAGGAAACCTTCCTTCCTCTCCCCTTTGCAACTACCCATCTCCCTTCATTGCCTTGTTGCAGCTCCTTCTGCATGCTTCATGCTAGTTTACGTTCAAGTTAGGTTTTGGAGAAATCTATCTATCTCCTTCCCCACTGTGAGCTCCTGAGGAAGCTCAGTCATGGGTTCATCCCATGGGCTCGGGCCCAGAGATTGTGTGCAGTGTGTATGGACAAGCAAGAGCAACCTGGGGATGCAGACAGATTCTGTAGCCTGGCCTGCTGGAACCTCAGGGACAGTGGGGGTTAATTAGCAGTACATGTGATTAATAATATTTACTAGGTGTTAAGTTTTTAGCCTAATGTGGGATTTAGCAGCCATTCTCATTTATAGTAATGGGAGGCCAGTGCAACCCTGGGGGATTTGGGGAGGGAACTCCCTCCACCTGCCTTTAGACCAGTTTCAGAGCCCCTCCCCCACCAAACTCCAACTGCGCTGGCCAGGAAACCCTGTGAAGATGGACCTTTGGCTTCCAATAATTTTCTTGGGCTCTCAAGTCCTGATTCACCCCAGGTAGCTCCTGGTCCACCCTCCCTCCATCACTCCCCATAGAATCCTTACCCCATCACTGTGCTGGACTCTGTGCTGAGCAATGGGGACACAGACATGAAGCTGACACAGCTCCTTCACCCCAAGGAGCCGCCCCCCCCCATACACATTTCTGCCCTGAGGATGATCGCCAGCCCTTTTTGTTGCCCAGTACTATGTAGCTGGGCCACCAATGAATGCGGCTCAGTTGAGGGGTAGGAGAGCCACAGTCAGGTCTCAGGCAAGAGCAGAGCATAGGGAATGTGCAGAAGCCGCAGGTGTGGGGTGTGCAGAAGTTCCCAAATGATACGATGCACACCCTTGGAGGGCATTCTCCCACAGCCATCCCTAGGCTAGAAGATGAGATGGACAAATCAATAGGCAACACTACACACAGTGGGTGCTGTGGCCGGAGGAAACGCAGGAGCTGCGGGAAGTAGCAGCGGCATCTCACCCAGCCTAGGAAGCTTTCTTCAAGAAGCTGTGTTGTGAAACTGGAAGAGAAGAGGGAAATGACATTTGAGGCAGAGGGAACAATATACACCAAAGCCCAGAGGCATGGAAAAAATTTGGCACGTTTGAGAGACCATGATGAATTTGTGGCTGCTAGCAACATGTGGCTATTTAAATTTAAATTCATTAAAATTAGACAGAATTAAAATTCAATTTCTCAGTTGCCCTGGCCACATTTCAAGTGCTCAGCAGTCAGCATGGTAGTGGTGCAGATAGATTACAGAATTTCCATCCTCAGAGGAAGTTGGATTACCCAGCACTGGGCCTAGAGTGGAGAGGGGCTGGGATCCACAGCGAAGAGCCTGCAGGGTCCCTAGAGTCAGACTGCAGAGGGCCAAGAGTGACCTTGAGGGACTCTGGACTCCTTCCTGGGGGAGAGAAGGTGCCAGCTCTTTCCTGGACCTCCATTTGCTGGAACAAAGGCTGCTCATTCATTCCACAGCCATTTCATGATGTCATATTCTGTGCCTCCTATACCAGGTTTACAAGAGAAAAACATACCTGAGAACCTGGCTCTGGAGAAGGAGCAGAAGCTGCCTCACTAATGTCAAGGCTGGCAGACTACAAGGGTCCTTCAAGAAAGCAGTACGCGCAACGCCTGTCCGTCACACCACACCCACCCCAGTAAACATTTGCTAAGGACTGGCCAGACCAGCACAGGAAGATGCAACTTGTAGGAGGCTTGGTCTAAGTTGTCTGGCAGTTCATGAACAACAAATCCCAGGGCCGGTGTGGGGAGCTGGTGCAGAGAAGGGTGTGCTGGGGAGTTAGAGTGAGTGGGTGGAGGCAATCAGGAAGGAGGAGGCTTAGCATGGGAGAGTGGCTGCCTATGCCTGGAGTGTCCTATGCCTCCTTGCCCCACAATCTCTCTCTTCTATGCCCAGCTCCAAGGTCACCTCCTCCCTGAAGTCTTCCCAGATTGGTCAAGGAGTCCCAACTGTTCCTCCTCCTGGATTTTCACATGGCACTTGTCCCACAAGCTGCCGACATGTCCATTTTCCTAACGCAACTCTGGGTGTTTTGAGGGCCCAGGTCTTCCCCTGGCCCAGGTCTTCCCCATGTACACCTCTCTTCCCCATGAGTCTGCCCACATGGTTATCTCTCTGCACCAGAATACCTCTGTCTCCACCATTAGACTAGCAACTGCTTGAGTCAGGGACTGTCTCATTCAGCTCCCTAAATATCTGAATGAATGAGGCAAGAAGAGCAGAGGACTCGCAGGCAGACAGAACCAGGAAGGGGCCTGGGAGGGCTGAGGGAGCCAGAGGAGGCTGGCCAGATAGCAAGGCCCCCGCTCCCTGCTGCTGAGCAGTGCTGGTTAGCAGGATCTTCTCTCCAGTCGGACCTGAGCAGATGCCCCTCGGAGGGGACACCCTGTGTGCCTCTCATGGGCTCCAGATTGCCTCTGTGCGATGGCCCCTCTCCTCCCTGCTGATTGACTGCTGCAGAGAAGATAATGGCAGATCCCTTTATTTCTTGGGCCGGCCTCTAGGCAGAAGGGCTTGTTCAAAGTGCCACTTGGTGACTCGTGCAAATTGTTCCTGACAGCCCCGCAGAAGGCCAGGCCATCTGCCTTGCCCTTTCTCCGGGTGGAAGGGGCTGGGAGGAGAGATATTAGGTTTCCACTTCAGTCAATACTTTGATGTTCAAAGCTGTTTAATATTCATTAAAGCAGCCCTTCAGTTGTAATTGCGGTCATTACCCTCCCTTTTATGATTGTCTGTAAATGTTATGGGACAGACGGGCACAGCGATCCTAATGACAGAGGGTTTTGATGATGGATAAAAGGTTGAATAGGACCCCTTCAAATCCGTCTCCTTACTCTGTGGTGCCCACTCCCACCCCTTTCTGCTTTCTTTCTCTCTTGAAAGATGGTGTTTGGGTTGAGGGAGCAGGATGGCTCCAGTAGGGTCATGGTTAGTTAATTTTACAGAGACAAAAATGCTGTCGGGTAGTCTCAGACTGAACCCAAACTCACACACACACCTGACCCCAGCCACAGCCTCAGCCTTGACCCTGGCCATAGTTGAGCTCTTAGCACGAAGAAAGCTAGGTTTTCCCAGCCTCCACTTAGAGAGCACGGACTACTGGCCAGGTTCGGGCCTTGGAGATCGCAGTGCTTTTGTTCCGCGGAAGAGTGGAGGCCACCTTTGGGGAAATGCCCAGACTTAGGAATCAGACGTGTGTTCAATCTTGGGCTCCGCCACTTTCGAGCTGCGTGATTTGGGCAGGTCCTGAATCTCTCCAGTGTTCAGTTTCTTCGTCTATTAAGAATTAGGAGTTGTAATACCTCCTAGCAGAGCTGCTGTGAAGACCCCATTAAATAACAGGTGTGCAGCGCCTGGCAAGTGGCACGTGCTCAGCTAATGCCAGTTAGCACCGGTCCCTGAACCTCTGTGAGAACAGGCTGGCCCCGTGCTAAGACTAGGTCTGCGGGGAGAGAGGGGCATTTGGGCCTGGCCAGGCCCTATAATTTGAAGGGCAGGTGCCTTATGCCTGCCTCTTCAGCCTTCTGTTCCAACTGTCCCCTCATGCCCTTCTTTTGAAATTCCCAGTGTCACAGGTTGAGGTCTCTGGGAAGCAGATTCTGAGACAGTTTATTAAGGATCCCGTTGGGATTGACGCATTTGTCTGGCAAAGGGGTTGCAGAGGAAGCATATTGGGCACAGAGATGCAGGTGTGAACACCTTTCCTTGGGGAAGCTTGGGACTCCATACACCTGTCCCAGTCCATCACTGGGTGAGGAATGCTCCTAGAAGGGCAGGATCTTGACCTCTGGCTGAGGCAGGCCCCGAGTGGCTGGCAATGAAAGGCTGCATTCTGAGAGCAGCACTGCCAGCAGGTGAGGCAGCGAGTCCTTCACTGGAACAGGATCCTCCATGGCCAGGACTCGTCATTGTTCCCAAGTGCCTTCCTTGAAATACAGCATCTACCCACCACACACACACACACAGCACACAAACATACACAACACACACATAGGACCCCTGCACAAATACACAGGGCTTTATCTTTTTTTTCTTCAGAATTGTGTAATATTACCTCCTCCAGAAAGCCTTCCTTGATCCCCCCCCGCCCCCCCCCCCCGGCTCATTAGAACAAATTTCATCTCTCACTGCTCCTGAGATTCATGGGTAGAATGCCAGGAAAGAGGATTTTCTCTTACCAGATAGCAGAGTATTTTGTAACTGGCCTTGTGCGTTATGGGATGGGTCTCAGTGGTGTCCAGGTGACCTTGGCACAACCTTGACTGAGGGGACCAAAGCACTGGAAAGGGCTGGACCAGAGTGCTGGCAGGCCCTTTCTGCCCTCCTGGTCTGTGATGCCTCCAGGCCACACTGTGATGACCTGCTTCTGCAGGTGCGCATGAGCGCCTTAGCCAGCAGGGCTGGGCCTTCTCCTCTGTAGGAGATCCTTGCGGGCACTGAATTGCTGAGCTCCAGTGCATGCCACACTCTGAGGGGGAAGGTGGAAGAAGACAGCCCTGCGCACCAGGAAGCCTGGCCTGGGATGGAAGTTAGATGGAAACAGGACTGTAGCTCAGTGGGACAAGTTCAGCAGCAGAGACCAGCGCAGCATCCCCCATCCAGTGTGGGTCAGTGGGTGCTTGCTAATGAACAAGTGCATAGTCAGGACTTTCTCTAACAGCAAAAGGATAAAAGTACATGGTGAAAGCGGTGAAGACTTGCTGGGTGAATGAATGAACAAATGAATGTACTAGCAATTGAAGAAATCTGCAACCGAGTAGAGCAGATCCCCAATCCCTTATCCAGAACCCTAAAAGCCACATTTGCTTCATAATTCTTTTCTATTTTATTTTTATTTTAGAGCATAAAATATGGTATATGGTATATATCCAGCTACCATTTAACATTCCTCTGGGGCACCCATAATCATACGCATTAATAGCGGTGCAGCAAAACATGCCTGTTCACAAAAGTGGGACAGATCAAGGCTCTTTGGTTGACAACATTATGGCTTTGTAGATATTTAATTAAACATTTAATAATTTTTCTTAAAAAAAAAAAAAGACTTGAGCCTCATGTAGGTTCAGGTCAGGTTACCAAAGACCTGTGGTTCTTCAGAGTTCCTTGGCTTCGAGAACTGCCAGCAAGGAGTGAGGGCGGTATTACCGAGGCTGGTTCTGGGCTCAGAAGTCCCCTTGAAGATGCAGAGCACCTACCTCACCATGACCCAGGTCCATCCGAGTCCAGAGCAGCATCCCCAGCCTGAGGGGCGGAGGGGCCCAGAGAGGGCGAGCTCAGCCCACGGGCAGCATGCAGCCATGCCAGGCTCCCCACGCCCGCCCGATTTCTGTGGACCCACAGGCTGAGCTTCTATGCCCACTCTTCCCACGGGGTCTTTGGGAAGCGGGTCCTGGCACCTGAGAGGTCTTCTACCCGCACCTCCCCACCAGGGTCCCCGCTTGCATTCCAGGGGGACGTTTAGGCAGTGCAGACCATGGCATTGAGGACCAGGCCGGAAACAGCCATGCCCAGGGTTGCACTCAGGGAAACCTGGCCTGCCTCCACAGCCCCCATCTCTGCCTCCCCTTCACCGCCCTCCTGTCTGTAACCCCAGAGCCCCAAGCTCCCCATCCTCTCTTCCCTCTGGGCCTTGGGCCAAGCCTCCACCAGCTTCCCTCTGCCAGCCCGTGAATGTCCCTTTGTGCGGCAGCCCTGATGCGAGGTCCTTCCTGGGGAGGTGTTATTTTAATATATGAAGGGTAGTCATTCCATTTCATAAAGATAGCTTGTTTGGAGGGGCCGGCAGGGGCCCAGGAGCGATCGCACTTGACAGATGCAGGGACGGCCTGCGGTTTGGGGCTGGAGATCATAACATGCCCCTCTGCAGCCCAGAGCTGGGCGCCGTGCCCCGACAGCCACGGTGGGAGTGAGTCTTGCCGCCTGGGCTGGAGCGCCAGGTAGCTTGTCCCCTCCACTGGTGGAGCAAGTCCCAGTGATGGGGGTGATGGGCAGGCTCTGGGAGAAAGGCAAACACTGATACTGGCAGGCAGGGCTGGTAGCTGGGGGGAGTCTGGGTTCATCTCCAGCTCCATCCCTGTCCCACCCTCCCCTGAAGTGGAACCTGAAGAAGTCCTTGCCCTCTGGGTCCCCATCAGCAGAGAAGAGCACCCCAGGGCTTTCTGACACTGTCTTTGCAAGAGACTTTTACTCCAGCCTCCCCTGAGGGAACTGCTGAAAATAAATGAGGAGCGAACTCCAGCTCCTGGCACCTTGGGCCCTGCAGCCAAGCCAGGGTGATGGACGGGGTGACAAAGTCTAAACGAGGCTGGTTCCAGGACAGCTCTGGTTTGCTGCTGGGCAACACACCTGGTCTTGGGAGAGCGAGGCATGGAGGCTGCCTTGCCAGCCCCTCTCCTCAACAAGGAGCCTTTCTCTCGCTATGGCGGGAGGGGCCAGGGCTGGGCAGTCCCAGGGCACCCACTGCCAGGCAGTGAGGTTATTGAGCTTGAAAATGTGTGTGCTTCCCTCTGCTCAACAGAGCAACCCTCAGCTCTCTGCAGCGCTCACACATAGTGACCAGATACAGGCTGTGCTTTATGGGAACTTCAAGGAGAAGCGGGTGTTGGGCTTGGAGTGGTGAGTGGATGGCATGACACCATCTGCTCGCCCCTGGACTCATCCTCTGTGTCTGGGTGTGGGGCTCGAGCTGTGATGAAGACTGTGCATTGGAGCGCAGATCTCCCTCTCCTGGGAATTCCCTGGAGAGTGTCCCATCTACATGCCTGGGATAGGACAAGAGCTACAGGGGAATGCAGCTCTAGATTTAGATGGACCTGGGTTCTGGTCCTGGTTTTGTCCTGAGAGCTCTTTGAGTATCTGCCAGTCTCCAGGAGGCACTTCTAGAAACCTCATAAGGCAAGGCAAACCTGAGCTAGAACATTGTGGTGGATGGAAGGCAGGCGGTCAGGAGCCTTGTTCCAGTCCTTCCATTGACTCACCTCTTTTCCCTGAGGCCTTCTTACCAGGTATTCTGGTTCTTCGTGGTCATACCTTGGCCATCGCCCCAAGCTAGAGTCGCATCTGAACCACGTCTGTGCCCTTAGCACACGTCACCGGGCATGCATCCAGGCAGTGCTCCAAATTCTTTGGAGCTCACTGCCACATCCACATACCTTACTCCCGCCCTGTTCTTTCTCTTACTGGAAATGTCCTCCTTCACAACTAGAACTCTTACTACTGTGGGTGAGACTCTGGCAGGGTCTGATAAAGCAGAGCATAAGTATACCCCCAACCTGGGATCTCCACTCCCCAGTGGAAAACAAACACATATATTCACCAAAAATATTACAAGAACATTCTTAACACCACTATTCACAACAGCTAATAATGGAAACGATCCAGTGCCCATCAATAGTAGAATGCTGAATAAGTGATGGTGTATTCTCACAATGGATATGATATCGCAGTGAGAGTGAATGAATCACAGTGTCATGCAATAAAATAAACAATCACGAACAAAATTATGAAGATGTTTTTTTCAAAAGACACCAAGTACAAAGAATATCCCTGTACAATTCCATTTATATAAAGTTTAAAAATGGGAGAAGTTAATCAATGGCTGTAGAAGTTAGGATGGCGGTTAGAGGCAAACATGTGACTGAGAACGATCTGTGCGCTGACTGGTTTAATGTCACTGTCCAGCTGTTACTTATGACATCTGCGTATTTTTATGTATTGTTTATGTCAGCAAAATGTTTTTAAAAGTGACAGATTTAAGAGAGAAACCACAAATAATAAATAAATGGAGGCTGAGCTTGCCCTAACCCTGAAACTAAGCTGGGTTACTTGAGGACAGTGTAGCAGCCCTGCCTGTTTTTGAAGTTCACCACATTCTACCTTCCCTTCCTGCAAAAGCCACTTGTCTGAGAAGGCGGCCAGCATTCCTCAGTGCTCTTGCTGCATGCTCAGGTGCTCCTTGTCTGCGGGGCAAAATTGGTCACATGTTTCTTGCAAAACCAGCATGACACCGAACTTCAAATATTCCAAGGGTCCGGTGCCCGCAGAGCCTAGTTCCTAAGGGAGGGAATTCCCCACATCCCACAGGCACTGTGCTGTGGTCCCAGTATCCCATGACAAAGGGAAGGGAGCAGTCCCTTCCTCCTGCAATGGTCAAGTATGTCAAATGATCTACTACTACAATAGTAACAGCTGCTCACCTGCCTGGCTTTTCCTAGTTCCTGAAGTACTTCCCACACATTTCTCAGTTAATCTTTACCACAGCCCCAAGAGCCCGTGCTACAGATGCTAACATTCAAACGTGGATGTGAACGACCCAGGAGCACACAGCTAGCAGATGGTGGGGCTGGATCTGGAGCTGAGGTCTCCGACCCCAGCGTCATGCTATGCAGGAATGCTCATCTGGTCCAGGTGGCCTTTGAAGTTTACACAGGGCTTCATATTTTGACAGTGTCACTCTTATCCTCAAGATTGGTCAGCCCTCCACTCCTTGAGGCAGAATGAGCAGGGATCCTTGCTCCCATTTTTCAGATAAGAACAGTGAGGCCCAAAGAGGGGAGGTGTCATGACCAGTGGCTCACACTCCATCCCAGTGGTGGAGCAGGGATTCAAACTTCAGAGCTTGGAGTCTTGCCTTCCCAGCTGGACAGAAACCCCCTCTTCTCCTGCTCCTCTGAGGCCTCACCAGCCCTGGCACTTAGACACGTTAGGTGCTCAGAAAATACCTGTAGCCAAACCTTTAAACACCAGCCAGCCTGTCTGGCAAGCTTCTTGACTGTGAGGCTCTCCATGGTGCAGTTTGTGCCCAGAGCCTTTCCCCTCATGTGAAGTTCGCCAGGTGATGTAGCCAGTGATGGGGGGGGGGGGGCGGGGGGGGGCTTGGAAGCCTTCTTCCTTTGTTTCATCCTGTCCCTGTGGCTGTATGGAAGGACAACTGTGAGTGACATGCCCTTCATGGAATTCATTCTATGCCTGCTTCCAGGACCACCCTGGAGATCACAGGACCACGAGTCCTCTCACCCACAGCTGGGATAAATAAGGCCGAGCAGTAGCCCAAGGGCCCTGCTCCTGGCCCTCCATCCCCTTGCCCTGGTCTCCTCCTTGGGCTTGGGGAAGGATGAAGGCCGGGGGTGAGAGCTGGAGAAGAGAGTGGTGAATAACAGGCGTTTCTAAAATCCCACCCACCCCATCAGTGCTCTGCACAGCTGAGGAAAGCAAGTGCAGAGGAAATAAAAGAAAGGCAGGCTCCCTCCTGTGGACAGGCTCACGGGGCCTGGATACCCAGCCTCTGTACACCCTGTCCCCTCTGCCTGGAAGCCTCAATCCCCTGACAGCCTTCCTGACCCTGGTCTCTCATATCTGTTCCCTGGTCCTGCCCTGTTGTTGTGCTATGTTGCTACCAGGTGCTCGGTATTGTGGGCCTGTTGTCTGTGTAAGCTCTGTGAGGACAAGGGGCTGTGTCGTGTTCACTGCTGGGAGAATGGCTAGAATTGTTGAGCACCTGCTATGTGTCAGGCACTATTCAAAGCATTTTACTAGTATATGATTGAGTTATTTAATCCTCCCAACGAGGTCAGCACCGTTATATCTCCGTTATACAGATATGGAACTTGAGGCACAGAGAAGTTAAGTAATTTGCCTGGTGTCACACTGCTAAATGTCAGAGCCAGGATGTGGACCCAGCAGTCTGGCCCTCAATTATAGAGTCTCAATATTCTTCCCATGTGTGTCCACAAGACCCCCACCCCATCCTGCTGTCACTCTATCTCCAGCATACAGAGCAGTACACCACATATACTAAACACTCACTCATAGTATTTGAATTATTGAAGAAAAGAAAGAATGTGAATGGATGGGTGAATATGTGAATGAATACAGGCTGAGAATATAAGTTCAAGGAGGATCACGATTAACTCTCAGAGGGTGAATGCACAGCAGTTTTTTGGGGAGGGTTGGGGTATGAAGCACCTGTCCTCTACTATGAAAATAGGGCTAGGCCTGGAAGACCATTGTCACCCCCAAATCACTTTTAGCGAGCCCATCACCAAAGCCAGGATCCTGGGGCAGCCAGAGCAGTTGAGCCCTCACAGAACCCGAGTTCCTCCTTCTGATGAATCCGGGCTGTTCACCAGCATTGCGCGCCCCTGCTCCGTCATCACACTGTGGACAGGGGCTTTCTCAGGCCTGTTCTCCTTTAGTCCCTGGAATAACCCTGGGAAGGTCACAACTGCGCATTTACTCAGCAACTGTGTGTTTAGTGACTTCTTTGCACAGTGTACACAGTGACAAATTAAACATGGAGCTTACACTCAAACTGTCAACAAGCTGTGAGAGGAGCAGGTGGAAAAGGGAATGGATACCGGCTTGGAGAAGGGCAGGTACGAACTGAGCTTTTCTGAAAAGATGACACCTAGGACAGTAAGTTCAGTGAGGCTGAGTTACTTGCCCTGTAGCACCCCTCCAGGAATAACGGAGTGAGAATACCCCCGCTCTGACTTCCGCATGCTGGCCATTCCCTCTGGCTGCTCCTCCCGGGAGTCCCTGGGAAAGCGCTTCGTCCCTGGGAAAGCTGGGAGTTGGAATGAGGGCAATTCCTAGAAAACGAATCTTTTTTAGGTATTTGAAAATGGTACATATGATCAATTGAATCGAATTGGAAAACAAAAAATAGCAATTCAGTCACTGTATCCACTCCTGTTGGTAACTCTGTCGAGATGACACGTGTCCACCGGCTGAGGAGCCATCTGGCTGGACGACATTCCATAGGGACTCCATGAAATGATTTCTGTCTCCGACTTCACTGTGGTCTGTGCAGGGTGCCCGAACCCCTGGCACCTTTTATGTAGTTCCATGGTGAGCATAAATCTGTCCCTACCAGCTTACCTTTTCCCCCTTCCTATTCCTCTGGATGCCCTCATAAAATTTAAAAGCTTTGCCTGTCAGACTGCACTTCCCAGGCCCTGAAACTGGAGACTGGGTTCCTACCCGCTGTTTCATTGCACTGGCCCTGCGGGAGCCACGGAGATGGCCCACATTCTGATTATGGCCTCTATTCCCTCCAGACGAGGCAAGACCTCGTGCAGCTGTTATCGCCTCCTTGCCATGCACTCATTGATAAATCCGGAGTTCACTTTTCAGCCCTTACCTCACTCAACCTATCAGCGCACCTTCCTTCCTGAAACACTTTCCAGAACGTTACTCTCTCTTGGCTCTCCTTCCTCCCAGGATGCTCCTTCTCAATCTCCTTGGCTGGTTCCTCATCTCCCTGACCTGACTTTGGAGTGGGGGGGGGGCGGGGGTCCCAGGGCTCAATCCTCAGTGCTCTTCTCTACCTTATCTGCTCATCCCCATTTTTATTTCTACACTGAGGTCTACATTTATAGCTTCAGCTCAAGTTCTCCATTCATATGAAGTCTCTGAATTCATTTATCCCACCAGCTGATAGAATCTTCACTTGGATGGCAAATACACAGCTCAAACTTAACAGCGTTAGAACCAAACAGTTGATTTCTCCCTCCACTGGTCCCAGTCCTGGTTCTCATCCAGGCTTCTCAGCTCAGCAGATGGCAGCTCCATTCTGCCCATTGCTGAGGCCGAAAGCTTGAGAGTTGTCTTAAATGCTTTCTTTCTCTCATACCCTACATCCAGTCAACCAGCATTTGTGTCTTCTCTACATTCTAAATATATCCAGATCCCCCTCCTTCTCACCACCTCTCCCGCTCAGTACCTCAGGCCGAGTCACCATCCACAGTTGTATATGATAAGTAACCTCCTAACTGGTCCCCTCCTGTTGCCCCTTTCTCAGCCCTGGAGTCTACATTTCCCGCAGCAGCCCCTCTTTATCCCCCTCACTGTGGCTCTATCCTCACAACCATGGCCGCGGTGCCGAGGACCTCATCCTGGGCTCCAATTCTGCTGGAGTTACTTCACTATGTTCAGCCGCAGCTGCTGATATTACCACTAACAATAGTCATTGTGGTTAACCACTAACATAGGTAGCATACCGTGCAATTTACAGAGTGACACCATGCTTGCATTGGCGGCCACAGCAGGTTGGTGAGGTAGGCAGGGCGTCTTGTACAGATGAGGTAAAGAAGACACAGGCAGAGATATTCAGCAACTTAGACAATGTTTTCCAGGTAATAAGAAGCTTAGAGACCAGACAGAGCTAAATAAGTGAATTTACAGAGGCCTTCCCCCAGGTCAGACACTGCGCCAGGTGCGTTCACAAGTTTTAACCACTTAATCTTCACCACGGCTTTAAGATGTGACTGTCATCTCCTCCATTGCAATCCTTCCACTGAATCCATGCAGCTGCCAACCTTTGACCTAGTATCTAGGCCTTTCAGTGTCTTATCTTGATCGTCTGCTGATAACATCTGCCTTACCTTCCCTGCTGTTTGTAACAGGTCACCTCCACCCCTGGCATTCTAAGATTCAGGTACCCGCTGCTGATGTGACTTAAGCCACACATTGTGCTTGGCAGTTCCTCACACTCTCCATCCTTTATTCTGTCCCACTTGTACCCAGTTAACAGATAAGGAAAACTGAGGCCTAGAGAAGTGACATGAGATGACCAGATTCTCAGCCCCTGCATGACAGGGCTGGAATCTAAGCTAGGGCTCCTGGCTTTACATTCTGGGCAGCTTCCACCCATACTTCCACTCCAGTGCCAAGGAGGATTGTGGGTCTTGGAAGGATTACCATCCCCTAGCTCAGTGGTCGGCAAACTGTGGCTCGCGAGCCACATGCGGCTCTTTGGCCCCTTGAGTGTGGCTCTTCCACAAAATACCACGTGTGGGCACGCACGTACAGTGCGATTGAAACTTCGTGGCCCATGCGCAGAAGTCGGTTTTCGGCTCTCAAAAGAAATTTCAATCGTTGTACTGTTGATATTTGGCTCTGTTGACTAATGAGTTTGCCGACCACTGCCCTAGCCAGTCAGTCGTCCTACAGCTGTTCACTGGGTTCTTGTGTGTGCAGTGCTGTGTTGAGCCCACGTGTTCAGTGGTGAAGGAGAGACGGTCTCCACTAACACTGTCTAGTGGGAGATGCAGTCATCACATGAATTCTCCAGAGAATGAAATATCAAGGGTGCCGAGCACAACCAAGAAGCAGAGGGGGCTGGAGTGGGGGGTTAGGGGAAGGTTGCAATACCTCAGGGACCAAACCCAGAACAACACTAATGGTGGTGATAGCAAAGCTCAAACTTCTGTGGTTTCACAGCCGCAGTGTGAGTATCGTGGTGGGTCAAGGAAAAGCTCGGGGACCCAGGCGGACAGAGGCTCTTCCCTGGACCGGGACACCAGGCAGCTTTTGTGGGGAGAGTCAGCAGGAATCACTCAGGGGACGGTGTTAGGGCCAGGCCTGCAAGTGGCCTTGTGTCCCATTGGCCAGAGCCAGTTACATTGCCTTGTCCCCTGTAAGGGAGGCTGGAGAAGCCATCTAGCTGGGTGCTGGGAAGGGAGGGCCTGAGTTTGGTGAGCAGGTGGCCCAATTTGGAGGTAGTCAATGCAGCTTCCCTAAAAAAGTGCCATTTCCAAAGAGACCCGGTGACCAGGCTCAGCCTGTGTCCAGGCAGCACCCAGACCAGGGGGTGGATGGAGCAGCCCAAGTCCTACTCTCCGTGGTCCCAAGGGACACGACGCCTACAGATGAGAATGGCACCTTCGGGCCCCAAGCGGGGGCTGCTTCCGGCCAGAAAGTCCCTCACTCTATTGTCAGCCTGTCCAAGGGCTCTCTCCGGAGAGAACCCAGATGATCCTCTCCGAGAGCGTCAGGGCTGCTTGCCTGCTAGAAGCTGCCTTTCAGACCCGTCAGGCTAAAGATTTTAACCCGAGATTTAAAAGGACCAGAGATCAAAAGCAGATGCTCCTGGAAGACACTTCAGCCTGCCCAGCCGTCTGGGGACACGGCTACGGAGGAGAAGACAATTCATCACGGAACCATGCGAGCCCCCGTTCAATAATAAACAGATGTATTATGGGGGGAAAAGAAAGGGATGGGTGTCAGCCCCTTGATTCATTTGTCTCTCTCTCAAAATCACCGCCATCCCGGGCTCCGGAGGGCAGGCGCGGGTGCTTTGAAGCGGAGACATCATGTCAGGGAAATGGAAACATTTCACGTTGTAAATCCTTGGGGTTGTCAGAGAAACCCTAATGAGAGGGGAAGCTTCTGGGGGTGGTGGGGAGCACCCAGGACTGGTTTGGGGGAGAAACTGAAAGGCTATTCTGGGAGACAAGAACCTGGCCCCCTCCCCTCCTGCTTGACCCTTTCGGCACCGTTCTCCAGCCTTGAGAAGAAGCAGACCTGTTTCCCCAGGGTGCTCCTGTCTGCGGTGATACCACCGTTTTGGCCCTTCTTGCCCTTGGCAAGATCCACCTGCTTTGCTGAGGTTAAGACTGTTTTATTGACTTTATCCTGTAATCACCACCCCCACCCCCAGGGCTTTCACAACTTTCACTTAGATGAAGCATCTGAAAACATTTTGAAAGCCATAGATTTAAGTGTGATTGTCTCCTAAGACAGGGTATCTCTTGTTCTCTATTTGGGGGAAACTGAGTCATGACTCACAAACCCCACCCCGCTCAAAGCCGCTCACAGACTGAGAGAGCTAGTAAATATCAAAGTTAAGATCTGGAGTAATCAATGCTGTGTTTGGAATCCCAGTTCTGCCACTTAGCGCTGTGTGACCCGACCAAGCCACTTAACCTCTCTGAGCCTCAGTTTTCATGCAAAATGGGAATAGTAGGAATAGGAACTGCTGCCCACCTCTGATTGTTGGGAAGATTGAGTAAATATGTGTAATGTGCTTGATTCATTCAGTAAATTGTTCCTGTTAATTCTTCCAGATCTGCTTCCAAGGTAGATCCACAGGAAGGTGTGGATTATTGACCCACTTCACATTTGATTAAACTGAAGCTTCAAGGGGGAAAGACCTAGCCAACTTCACATAGGGAGCAAGAAGCCAGCCCCTGTGAGCTCGCCCTCACCGCTTTCTCCACCCCACCCCACTCCCACTTCCATGTTCTCAAAACTGTGGACCTGGTGTGATGATGAAGTTGTGGAGGTACAGAAGGCTGCAGACAGGGGACTGGTTAGAAGCCAATTAGAGATGAAGAGGTCCAGACCAAGGCCTTGGGAATGTAGAGGAGAAAAACCATTTGAACATATATAAGGTAAAATCCCACTAGACCATATTTCTGCCTAATGCACCAGTTTGCCCCCAGCTCCTAGCACATGCCTAGCAGTCAGTAAGCAGGTAATACCTCTTTTTTTTAATTGTTGAAAGAATGGAAGAATGAATGAATGAATGAATGAATGATTAAAAGAGGCAGAAGGAAGACTCACAAATGACTTCCAGGTGTCTGGCTTGGCATATTCACTGAATTAGGGAGCACAGAGAAAAGAGCAAAACTCAGGGAGTGATTTACGATAGAATCAGATAACTTTTAAACTTCCTTTGTGTGCAAGATCCAAAGGCTATAAATTCAATTCTGTCCAAATGGACTTTCACTAACACCAGTAGGTGTCCAACAATGAGGAGAGGTGGAGAGGGACAATAAGCAAACCCAGAAGATCCCCAGCTATGTGGGATGGCCAAGGGTAAAGTTCAGCCATCCCGGCACGTGCATGTGTGGTAGACAGAGAGCAAGCTGAGCTTACAGAACAGGACCTCCCTGGGGGCTGGGTTGATCACAGAGGGCTTTCTGGAGGAGGTGGGACTTGAACTGATGGGTTAGATGATGAATTGGGTTTGAGAGAGGATAGAGGCACCATAGAGCAAAGGTTTGAACCTGAGGATGGGTCCTGGGTGTGAAGAAACTAGTCTAGTAAAGGTCCTGGCATTGAGCATGCACCAATGAACTTCAAAGTTCCTTTATCTCATTTCCTATATTCTTGACCAGTAGCTACAAAATAATGATTCTTTTCGGCCATATGCCTGAAGGTTGAAGGCATTCCAGACCCATAAATATTATTTCCAAAACCAACTGATGCATGAAACTAGACTTTGATTAAATATTACAACCAGCACTTGGTAATGGAGCATGAGACTGTCATTTATCAGCAAGAAATGTGGACATAATTCATTAAGCCCCTTTGAGCTCTCTCTGAGCTGAGCACTCGGGACAGAGGGGCCTGGAGAGGTTATGTTTTGTTTGGGCTGGTTGTGGGACTTGTTTCTAAACTGCTCCTGAAAACCATTAACTCCCCAGGAGGCACCAGGCTGCTGCCCTCCAAGTGTCCTGGCCACTGAGCCACTTGGAAGGTCTCCGTTTATCACCACAGACTCCCTGCCTTCTCCCTTCATGCCAGAGATTTGGGGGGAGGTGTGTATGGAAGCTTCTCCTGCTTCATTAAGCCGCTGACCCCTCCCACAGCTACAGGACCTGTGTGTGTGGAGAGACTAATCATCCATTCATTCAAAATTGCTTGATAGCTACCAAGTGGCGGACACCATAATGGGCACTGGGGATACTCTGGACAACAAAATACAGCTCTTGCTTTCAAGGAGTCCACAGCCCAAAGGGGGTCAGCAAGTATGTAGACAATACACAGTGATACCAATCAGAAGAGTGAAGGAGACACATAGCCTTGGGAGTCAGGGAGGCCTTCCTGGAGGAGGTAAGAGCTAAGCTGAGGCCCAAAGCTGTAGGAGTTAGTTAAATGAGGGGGACAGAGAAGAGTGCTTTAGATATAGGGAACAGCATGTGCAAAGCCCTGGGGGTGATAGAAAGCATGGCACCTTTGGAAGAGCGAAACAACTTTGGTATGAATAGGACTTTGAGACTGAAGCAAGAGGTGGTGGGAGCTGTGACTGGAGAGCTAAGCTGGATCAGGTCCAGGAAGTCCTTGAACTTTATCCTGTTTGGGGATTTAGAGTGGCCTGGAGAGTGGGAAGCCTTGCTGTGATCAGTTTTGTGGCTTTAAAAGATGACTTTGGCTGCTGTGTAGTGCATGGACAGTGGGGGGGGGGGGGGCAGGGAGTGGACGCCATCAGAGAGATTGGGATGAATGAGATGCCTTTCATTCCGAGTCTCTGTGGACCTCCAGTAGGTATGTAGGTATGGGAGGTTAGAGTCAGGATAGGTAGGATTTGCTGCTGCAACAAGCAATCCTAAAACTCTGAGCAGCTGCAAGCAACAAAGGTTTATTTCTCGTCTCTGTTGCATGACTGTCATAAATAGGGGAGCAGGGAGTGGATGCCATCAGAGCGATTGGGATGAATGAGATGTCTTTCACACCGAGTCTCTGGGGACCTCCGAGCAGCCGCTATCTGCCGCATGGAGAGAGAACAGGCCGATCTCATCCTGGCTGTAAAGCTTCCATTGAGAAGTGGCGAACACCATTTCTATTCACTTTTCATTGGCCAAAGCAGTGACCACTTCTGTTTTCAAAGTGAGTAGGAAAGAGCCTCTCCGCTCCGGGAAGACCAGAGAACCAGACCTATTTATGGACATGAGGCGGGTGGCTCCGCAGCTTTCCCATTACATAAGCATCACAAACATGGGTCTGCTGCTTTTAGAATTTATTTCCATGTACCTGGTCACATTTCACCCTCCCACCAGCCCTGGGAGGCAGGCACAGTCACCCCTCCCAAGCCACCAGGCTCAGCTTCCTAAAATCCCCACGGAGAGAGAAGTAAGGGTTCAGGAACTTCAGAGCCTCTGGGAAAGTTGGGGTGGGCGTAGCCCTCCCAAATGCTTTGTGCCTGTTTTTTAACTTTCACTAAAATAAGAAATAAAAGCAACTTGGTAAATAAAGAGAAAGCCAATGGCATTTACACATCTAAGTGAGACATCATGGAGACCGAACCAGGGCTTTGCGTTTGCCACCCTCTGTCAGAGACTGAGCAGCTGCCTCCCGGTAGTTGGAACAAAATGATTGCAAATGTGTTTTGCTTTGGTGCAGACATTACACGTGCCCTAGGGCCTTTTATTTATTCTGGAGCTAGTTAACCAGCTGATATCTTGCTTCTATGACACAGACGAGGGCGTTAGGCTCCTGGTTCCTCCAGGATCTCAGAGCAACAGCCCCAGATAGAGGCCCACGCTTATTCTCTCTCTGTCTCCTCCACTCTGTCTTCTCTCAGCCTTCCTCTTCTACTCCCTACCCACTAGCTATCTCCCTCTTGTTGCCAGTCGGTCTGAGTTTCAGTGGATCTGCACATCAAGCTTGAAATACCAGCATTCTGACTTAGAGAACTGAGGCAGTGTGAGAGCAAGGGCTCTGGGAGAGCCTGACTTGGGATTAAATTTCAATTCTGCTGCCTAACCAGAGTGTGGCCTTGGACTAGTTGCCACCCTGAACCTCCATTTCCTTGTCTGCCATCTGGGGCAGGGCAGAGAGCAGGGATGCTGTGAGGAGGAAGTGAGTGAAGATGTGGGAAGCCAGGCGCTGCACCTTAGAAAGTGAAAGCACCTAGAGTAACAGTCATTGTCACAGCACACTCGGGGAAAGATGCTGGGTCACCGAGGGACTTCCCCGAGGTCATACTGTTAGCACCTAGTGGAGCAGGACCTGCCATGTGACCTGGGAGTGAGCAGCTTCTGCTCTGAGACTCTCCTCTTGATCCCTGGGTCCCTGACCCCCATGGGCACCGCTTACCTGCCCCCTTCCTGACAGTCACCTCTGCTTTGCCCCTCAGGGGCCTCAGCCGTTCCTCACTCCCATCTTCCTCACTGAAAAGAAATGTCCCCAGAACTGCCCACTAGGGCTATTTCCACGGGGCCGGACGTGGAGATCTGCGTGAGTTCCCACACCCCTCATGCTGATTGCACAGTGTGTACTGCTCACAGAGCTCGTCCCTGCTGCAGCCAACCCTGGGACCCAGGATCTCGGCCTGTTTCTCCTCGTGGAGGCGCTCTCTGTCTGGCACACAAGGTGACTGTCACACAGGCAGACTGTGCATGTCAAGGTCAAGGTTAGCAGACTGCTCCATCTGAACCAAACATCAGACATGCCAGCCTTTTAAAAGCTCGGTCCCTCCCCTTTGGTCCCTGGGAGGAGGGTCGACTACTGGAGGGAGCTGAGAACAGAGACCCCCCAAGAATTGCAGGAGTGCAGCAGAGAGCTGGTGAGGGCTGAGCCAGGGGAGGTGCCATAGGGTGGAGGAGGGGGGTGAGAAGACTGACTTGGCAGCAGAACGGACGAGATGGTTCTGGCGGGCACGCAGGCACACATGGGCGGTCACCACAGTGACGTCCCTACGTGTGGTAGCAGCCGCAGGGGATGCGAGGCGGGACATGCTTCTGCCTTTGGAACCCGGTGTTTGCTGGTGTTTACATAGGGAGTGGAATTAATTAAATGCCCCGGGGCCTCCTCGGTTGCTGAAAATAAACCCAGCCAGGCCCCCAGCAGCGTGCCCGCCTGCCTGCCTCGCTGTTGTGGAGCGGGCGTCTGTGGGATCTCTCCAGGCTTCACAGGGCAGGAGGCGTCCATGGCTCACACGCCCGGGATTAGTGTGTCTGCCACTCTCTCCCCACAGGCAGGATGTCAGAGCCAGATGTGGCTTTGAGCCCTGTGTGACTCCCCACGGATGTGCAGACACATGGGCACATTCAGACAGCCAGAGGCACACATAGATCTACAGAAACACACGTAGATCCATGCAAATAAGCACAGGACCACTGGGACACACACACACACACACACACACACACACACACACACACACGGACATGGACATACATGGACACAAAGATGCCAAGAGCACACACGGACACGTGGTGTTTGTCGGGACATAGAGCATGGTCTTTGTCACATATATTCAGATAAACCTGGCACGTGTGCCATTCAGGACCCATGGCACAAGGTCACCCACCCACAGACTCATTGGGACATAATTGGATGTGGCTTCAGAATCAGAAAGCCTCAGTGTGCCCGTGGATGTACCTTTTGCTAGAAGTGTGACCTTGGGTTTGTTTCTTAACCTCTTGTGCCTCTGTTTCCTCAGCTATCAAGTGGGATAATAATAGTACCAACCTCGTGGTATCATGAGGATAAAAACAAGAAAGTGAGCGTAAAGCTCTTAGCAGAGCTCCTGGTGCCTACGAAGCGCTCTCAGAACGCTGGCTGGTCTCATTCTCTCTCAGCGCCCTTCCGGTCCTGGGCTCACATGGACACATGGGACACAAATACGTTCAGATACACCTGGGCCAGATGACACAGGATTGAGGGACTTCAGATCCTACACATCCGGGCTCCCAAACAAACCCACCTCTCCCTGACCACGTGTGGCCCTGTATTCATACGTTCCCTTCTCCACCAGCACCACCTAGGCCCAAGCTGGTTGCAGGTACATGACCAAACCATGCAGAGCGGAGGCTAATTGAAGGGCTTATTGGCCAAGAAGGCACAAGCTGTGATGTGTGGTTTAAAACACACACACTCTCCCATGGCTCCCCCTGATCTGCAGGCTAAGATCCAATCTCCTGAGCCTGTCTTCCCATTGCATCCCCACTTTGCTCTAAGGGGGCTCCCAATAAACAGTGCCTCTCAAGTTCTAAACAATTGAGAAATGAAATGGAATATGGGGGCCAAATATTATCTTCATTGCTGAGAAAGTGCATGTTGGAGCTCCTAGCTTATTGTGAAAGGCAAAGAAGCCTTCTGACTGGGTCCCAGAATGGGGCAGCACAGTTCCAGACAGCGCTGGAGGGGGACAGGCACCCCCGGTGGAAGGGCAGTGAACTTGTGTACATGCTGTTCCCCGTGTCCCTTCCCCAGGCCCTGCTCCCGCTCAGCCCTCCACAGCCCCAGTTCTGACCTTGCATCCACGTCCCCTGCTGTGTAACAGTATAGCCACCACTCCAGTGGCTGAACACAACCCTGATCATCTCACAGGGTCTGTACTTATTGTTTACCAACTTAAAAATAAAACCTGCACTTAAAAGGACTTTCCCATCTTTAAGGAGGCTTCTCTTCTAGATGCTGAGGGGTTAGGTGGGAGGGAGACAGCCAGACAGGGAATAGATGCTGATGCCTGAAGAAGTAAAAAAGTGAAAGAACGGGGTTTGGCCTGGAGCCTGGGGTGCCTCCCATGGTTCTTTATCCACGTCTCAGTCTTAGCCTCCACCCACATCAACCTTCTGGACTGTGGGTTGGTCTCCCACTCCCATGCCTGGTCTTCTTGAGCTCCCTGCAAAATTATAGCTAGCGTTTGAATTGGCCATCTCTCTTTAAAGCTCATTACAACATGTAAATTTATTGTAGGCAGAAAAGTGCATTCTGTCTGTAAAAATCACTCTGAAATAATTATTACATTATTGCTTTCCATCTATTTCCAATGGGTATACATTTGACCCTTGAAAGACATGAGCTTGAACTGCGTGTGTCCACTTACATGCTGGGGGGGGGGGGCGGGGGGCGGGTTTCAATTGACCTGCGCAGTTCAAACCTCCATTGTTCAGGGGTCAACTCTGTGGTTGGGAATCCTGGTTTGTGGACGGCTGACCGTAGTTATACTCGGACTTCAGACTTGTTCAGGGGTCCACTGTATATCTCTATGTCTGTGTATTTTTTAATAAGATTGACATAAGGCCACATACTCTTATCTTTTTATCACAATGCCACACTCTCATCACTGGCCTCTACATGACCTTATTTTTTTCCTTGTTTTTGTTTTATTTATAAATAACGTAATAAACAACTATGGACATACCACTCAACACCAAAGCTAAAATTACTACTAGTCACTCACATCAACTTATATGCTCCTTCTCTCCTGGCCTGTCTTCCCAGAGATAACTCACACTAACTAAATTTTTTTTTAATTTCTCGTTCCTTTAATTTAAAAAAGATATCTGTATCATATATTTACTATTTATTGTTTGATTTTCCTTTAAAAAAGCTCATTAAAAAGGGAAAGATGCTGTGCATATACTTTTAAGACTTGCTTCTTCACTCAGCATCACCCCTGAGGCTGCCCCTATCGGCGGCTCACCTGTAAGATGCTGTGTGTCCGTGTCACTGCCCTGTGATGCTGCGCTGTGTGAATTCACCTCAGTTTAATCTCTTCTCCTCTCTATGCACATTTAGTTATTTCATTATAACCTACTCACTTAAAGCATTTTACAAAGATGTTCTTAATAGCTGCATAGTGCTTTCTTATGGAAGACTGTATCTTTTTATCACTTCTCTATTACTGACTTTTAGATCATGTGTCACTTTATAAATGATGCTACCACACACTGCCCTTCGCATGCCTCCCAAGTGTGTTTCTTAGGGAGAGTTCTGAGGCTGTGAAACTGCTGGCTCAGAAAGCATGCACGTGTGTGAGGGTTTTGATAGGGATGGCAGAATACGCTCCAGAAAGTTTCTAAGAATCCCTGTCCTCACAGCACATGCCAACACGGAGTACCATCATTTATTGGAAATAGGGGAGTAGGAAGGAAGGGAGGGCCACAGATGTATCTGTGTCTTTCCAAGGGCCCCAAGCCTTTGTCATCCGAAGCTGGACATGCACTGAGAGTGGAGCGCTGCCCCGGAGGCCACCTGCCGCTGCTCTGCTGCTTTCCCCTTCCCTCTCGTTCAGCCACACTGCTCTCCATTCACTCTCCTGCCCCACCCACCCCCATTGCCACAAGTGCACATAGCTGAGTTCTTCCCGTCCTTTGGGCCTCCACTTAAATCTCAACAGACTTCTCTTCAGATGTCTGATTCAATGCCCCTTGCCTGTCACCAACATTATTAGCTCTCCCCAATGTGATCCCTTTATGATACCTACCACAATTTGTAACATATACGGGGGAGAGGGAGTAGGTTTATAGTTGTGAGTATGGGAAACATGAACTTCATTCTTGAATTGTTAGTTATTAATTACTGTGTTATTTTTCATACGAGCAACTGTAAGCCTACGTTTGCTCACCCTGTATTTGCCTCCCTTCCCCCACCTGACTGGGATCGTAATGGGACCATAGGCCATGTGTGATTCACCCACTACTAGATGCACGGCGCCTGGCTTAGTGCCTAACACACAGAACCGAACAGACACTTGTTACTGAAGGAATGATAGATGAATGAACGACCTCGCACGTAGCCCGGTGCCGCATAGTTGGTGCTTCCTGTGCGCATATTTAATGAGTAAGTAGAAAATGACCCAGTGCCACCGCCCACGTGCTCTGGATCGAGGCAGCACTCACTGACCCCCAGGACCCTCCCGCCTTGTTGAGGGCCGGGGGCCAGTACCTGGGCCAGGGGTGTTTCTGGCATGTGTGCACGTGGGCTTCTGGGAGACAGGACTGTGGCTTCCTGCTGCATGGACCTGTGCCTTCCTCTCCAGCTCTGAATCCTAGAGGTACAGGCACACCCATCCCCATTGCCCCTCCATACAGTTAGCCCGTCTCCACACGGTGACCCCTTGACCTTCTGACTTAATGACTGAATGCTCCAGAGATAGGAGAGTCTGTGCCAGGGGTCAGAGTCAGGAGTAGTTAGGGTTCCAAAGTGTCCTGAGCTGGGGTCCCCTCGCTGGATCTCTGCCTTGTGCTCTCACACATAGCAATAATGACATCACGTTGTTCTGAGTGAGGATTCGCATGGCTCCCCGAGAGTCATTCTATTTGATTTTTTTTTTCAGCAGCCTTAATATCTTAGGGCTATTTTTCTCCCTGAGGCATAGAGAGGGAGGCCACCTGGCTTGTCCAAGGTCCACAGCTACTGAGGGACAAAACCAGGCTCGCCTGACCACAGGCTCCTCTTCATGACTGTGCCTGTAGGAGTGGTGAGTGGACGGACTCAGGTCGGCTGACCTCTGGGAGGCAGAGCCCCTGTTCCGCTGGACGGAGCCTCATTTCCTTTCGTGTCCATCAGTTGTAGAAAAGCTCTGTCTTGGATTTGATCTGGGACATTATTCTCTCCCATTTTCGCTGCTTAACTATATCCTGTGTGTCTATGCAGTGCACAGCACGGTAGGAGGGTCAGTGGGAACCACGAACATGAACAGACCTCAGTGTTTGGAGGCCAGGACCATAGTAGTCTGTGACTGGTGCACATCTCAGCTGGGGACCCTGAGGAAGTGTAGTGACCGCCCCGGGGATGGAATCAGTCATACCGAAGAGAAAACGTGGCTGTAGCTTAGCTGTAAACGTCAGGTTTAATGGGTAGCATTTCAGGTTGCATGCGAGCGTGCATGTGTGAGGGAGAGCGAATCCCCGTGGCTATCACCATAGGAAAACGTCCGGTTTCGTGGGCTCAGGAAGAAGTCTCGGTGGAGTGTTAACCTGCTTTTAACAACTTGGAGCAGAGGCTGTTTCCTGTCTGGGAGGGGCTGATCTCCATTTAACACCTAAGGCTCAGCCCACCCTAGAGACACATTTTAAACCACTCAGTCGGAACCGTGAGCCACTCAGCACTGACCTTCCCTCAGTGTGCAGAGCCCTGGGTGACAGCGCTGAGTGTGTCACCAGAACCCTTCAGGACCTGCAAGTCAGTACGCGCAGATGTGTAAGGAGACACTAGGTTGAGGAACTCCTGGGTTCAGAAGCAGCGAGTGGGGAGATAAGAATAACCACTTCTCACTTCTGAACCTCAGTCTTTTCATCTCTAAAGTGGAAGGGTGAGGGGGACAGAGCTTATTTTATCTCTAATGTCCCTTCCAGCTCTGTTTTCAATTACTCCATGCATCACTGGACTCCAGACCACCTGGCAAGCATAAGTATTGCCATGGTCTCCCATTAACCCTCCGTGTCTCTGTCTACTCTTATCTTTTCTGCAAAAGACCTTTAGGAGCTGTGCTTACTGTGTGGGGTGATGAGGGCTATAGGACAGGACTTCTATTCCAACTTGTGCTTGGGAAAACCAAGGTTCTGCACTAGACCACACAGGTCCTTGAACATGGCTGGGCTTGGTGCCAGGCCAACTGACCATCCTGCATTCTACTCTCTGCCAGTGGGTACCAATCTGAAGCATCCAAAAGGCAGTTGCCAGCTGAGAGGATCTGTGGTTCTTGTCTCAGGCCGGCCTAGCATCCATCAAGCCTGTGAGGTTCTTGGTTAAGAGCATAAGGACTTGCAAACAGCCTAGCCCCCTCCACCTCCTTATCTGCTGGTAAATGCCTTTTGTCTTTTAAAATCCAAGTCACAAGTCTGCTTCCTCCTACCTCCTTTGATGGAAGGAGCTGCTGAGTTGCTCACTCAGTTACTGACTTTGCCTGGTGGGAATTCACCACGGGACCCGCTGCTCCAGCACTAGACAGGGGCTCTCTGGGCAGGTTTCCAGTTTTACAAGCTGTGCACCCTGTCCTGACCTCTGATAGGCAGGCAGTCTTCTTTCTGCACGACAAGGCCCCGGCCTGGCCATGGCCTGCTCTGAGGCATGTGACAGCCAGTTCTCCCATCACACGTCCCCCCTTAGTATCAGAATCCTCTTATGGCCCCTGTTCTTAGGTAGAAAGCCAGCTTTTGCCTTTAAAAGGAAAAAAAGGCAAAGACCAACTTTATTTAGTGTCAAAATGGCTCCCAAGCCCACTGCCCTTTGCATTTATTCCTGACCAAGTCAAATAATGTTCCAGGCAACATTCTCACCCCCGGACCTGGCACACAGTAGGTGTTTGCTGGGGCAGTCTCTCAGGCTCCCCTGGGCCACAGAGGCCCTGCATTGTTCGAAACCCGTTCAGACCTCTCCATAGTTCTCCACTGGGAGTGGGAAATCAGTCCCATAGTCTAGACAGGAAAATCTGGTGGTGTAGACACATCTGGAAGGCAGTGCTGTGTTTCGAATCACAGCCGACACTCTGCTTCCTTGTTCTGGCCCTGTGGGCTTGCTCCGTGCAGCACCGTCCCCGCGCCCCAGCCACACGCTGACTGCGGCCCCGGCTCCCTTTGGTTGTAAAGAGTGTGTGTTTGCAGCTCTTTAGATAGTGAGCCAGAAGTGAATGTGTCCACTCAGTAAATCTGGTGGAAAATAGCAAATAAAGACTGTGGGCCTGGCAACAGCATCACAGACACTTCAGGAAAGCTCCCTTTGTGACATTTGGGCAAGCCACACACCGCCCTCTTCCCCTCCCGGGTCCTGGGTTCACGCGTGGGAGGCACCCGGTCTGGCAGGCACAGGAGCCCTGAGGGGCCCCACGGGGAGCAGCCTCCCAGCCTGGATGCCTCACACCCCTAGCCCTTCACGCCCTTCCTGTGACCTTCGTTTCTCCAGTCTTCAGGCAACTCGAGGGTTTCTCTATCCCCGGAGGGAGCCAGATTCTCCCCAAGACTCGCCTTCCCTTTATATATAAAAATAACTTCTAAGGATCGGTCTGCATAGGACTTCTTCTGTGATTCCTTCCTGGGCCCTTCAGAACCTCACTAAAAGGCCTCCACTCTCCACTGGGCCCTCAGGGCTCTGCTGCCCTCAAACAAGCTGCCTTACCTCTCAGAGCCTCAGTTTCTTCTTGTGTACAAGGATGCTATGTCCCACCCACCTCGTGGAGTTGCTGAGAAACAAGTGGAGTGAAGACTATACAAGGCTGCAGTGTTACAACGTGAGTGCTGGAGAGTAGTCAGGTGTGGGCAGCCTGGGCAGCCACAGGGCCAATTGGTGGCAAATGCTGCCAGGGCTCCCGGGATGCATGTTAGGGGAGGGACACAAAGCAAGTGTGGTTCCTTCTGAGAGCGGTCCACAGGGCAGGCTCCTGGGAAAGGCACAGCTGGGTTGGTGGATGGGACCTGGTCAGCACATAGGAATAATAGCTGTGGGCTGTCACCCTCTTTGGCACCTCTCCTGCCATTTGATGCTCAGCTTTTCATAACTAAGAATGAGAGTGAATGCTTATATGGCACAGTGTGCCAGGCTCTGTCTTAAGTGCTTTAAAAATATCAACACATTTAACCTCATCAAAACCCTATAAGGGGGGCAGTTGATATTATCCCCAATTTACAAACAAATAGAAGCACCCAAAGTTAAAGTAACGTGCTAATCACCAGCTAGTAAGTGAATCTCGGCAGTCTGGTGACTGAGTCAGATATTAATGCTAGGCCACGTGGCTTTCCCAAGATTATGCAGCCCTTCTCTGACTCTCTCACTTCACTTGTCCCTTTGCATTACCCCTCCCTCACCTCGCTTTCCATTCCCTCACCCCACTCACCTCTGCTCCGCTGCCTCCTGGAGCACATGGAGGTGGAAGCAAGTACCTGGGCTGGGAGTTGGGACTCTTGGGTTCTAGTTCTGTCTGCCATGCTCCTAGTGGGACCTTGGGCCCGTCATTCATCTCTTCACCCATCCATCCACCCATGTGTCCATCCATTCCTTCATCCGTTATTCTTCCCACATCTCCCTGTGGTGGCAGGGGAGGGTGGCAGCCAGTGTCTATGAGTCCAAGGGATGCAATGGCTGGTCAAGCTCATCTGGAACGACAACAGCCTGAGTCATGTCCCACCCGGACAGGGCGTGGAAAGTCACCCCAGGAGACCAGACGTGGGTCCAGGGGGAACTAAACTAGCTAGAAAGTATGTGACAAAGTAGACATGAGCAGATGGAGAGGGTTCCCCAGAGAGGATGGGAACAGCACTATTGTGACTCCCTGCGGGCTGCTCTCCCAGTGGTGACAGAAGCTCCAGGGTACACTGGCTGACACACCTGGTGTGTCACAGGTGTAAGAGCCGCCTTCTCTTCTAGGAGTCCACAGTCCAATGGGTCGTGAGTAGAACTTGTTCCCACAGGGGCAAGTGTGGAATGACTCCCGTCCCAGTTGTCCCAGGAGCAGAGCAGTGCACAAAGGCACAGGCCCCTGTTGGCCCTCTTGGTCCCACCCCGCCTCAGAGAAGACCCTGATCCTTGCAGAGGCCTTGTTGCCTTTGATTGTACCAAGATCCAGGACTGGCTGGTGACAAGAGCTAATGACTTCCAGGGAGCCTGGAGGAAATGGGTGAATGAGGTAAAGAAAGGGCATGGAATGGAGGTCTGAGGACCAGGGCCCTTGCACAGGCTCTGCCACTAACCTGCCTGGGCCCATGGGGAGCCCCCACCTTTCTTTCCCCATCTGTGAAGCAGCGAGTGAGGGGCCAGGACCAGCCCCTCTAACACATCTTCCCACCTGCCCTGACTATCGCCCCTCCTGAGTCCTTATGGACGAGGCCATCAAGGGTGAAAGGGTCACACCGTGGGAGGCCAGCACATTCATTCAGGGCTCCAAGTTGCTCAATGGGGGTGGGGAGAGGTTTTCTTTTCTTTTTCTTCTTAAACAACAATGTAATTTTCTTGGAAGTGAATGTATTTCCTCTGCTGACTCCAAGCCATTTTGCCTCTTATCAGATTTCAAACCTGATCCAGGTCTGGTCCTGGTTAGAGTGTGTGTGTGTGTTTGGGGGCGGGGGGGGGAGTAGGGAGGAGCCCTTCTGATCAGCAGGTGTGCAAGGCTTCCCAGGTCCTTCCAATTTCCCCCCACTCCCAGTCCTGCCCAGCCCTCTAGCTTCAGCCCTGGTGACTCTCAGCTTCTTACCATAAATGCATCCTTGGGCAAGCGACCGTGCCTCCGTTTCCTCAACTGTAAAATGGAAATAATAGTACCACCTCATAGACTTGCTTGTGAGGATGAAAAGAGTAGACACGGGTAAAGCACTTAGGACCCCGCCTGGCATATAGAAAACTGGTGAGCGTATCTGCCGTTATTCCTATGATTGCAATTATGATGGTGCTGTGTGCTCTAACCCTGAGGAACATCGCCCTGCTGCCCTGATACTTTCTGAAATTCAGTGCCTCCACGTCTTTCCTAGGCTGTTCCCTCTGCCTAGAAAACCGTCCTCATCCTTCAAGGTCCAGTTCAGGCTGACCCGTCGTCTCTGGCACCCTTAATGGACCATTGATCACGCCCTGACAGTGCTTCCTGTTGCACTTGGATCACACTTAGAGCACATCATGCTGTCTGCTGCCTTCTCCCCTCACAGGTCTGTCTCCCCACCAGACGGAGAGGCTTGAGGAACTGTAAGTGGTTCACCCATCTCTGCGTCCCTAACACAAACACAGGCCTGGGGCAGGGGGTGGGAGCAGTGTTCGTCTCTCCGTAATTGGTGCTGGGAGACAGGAGGGGGACACGGCCCAGGAGGTTCCACGGCAGGTGATAATAGCCACACTGCGGGATAGGCAGGGGGGTACTCACGAGAGGGTTCCTTCTGACTGAGGCTGGGGGATGGGGGGAGCTGAGCTTGGAATTTGAGGAAGAGGAGGTGAGGCTGTAAGTTTTCAGTTATTTATGAAAATGCTTTAAAGGTGTAAGTTGTTCTACAGATACCGGCACAGAATTCCCATCGGCGGGCCGGGCTTCAACAGCTCCGATCACTGTGTTGCTTCTGGCGTAGTCAGTGTGGGATGCTTTCGCAAACTACTATAGACTGGGTGGCTTATAAACAACAGAAATGTATTTCTCACGGTTCTGGAAGTCCAGGGTCAGATTCAGGTGAGGGCCTGGTTCATTCACAGCACTCATCCCTCTGTGTCCTCATGTGGTGGAAGGGACAGGGGAGTGCTCAGGGGTCTCTTTTATAAGGGCACTAATCCCATTCATGTGGGCTCTGCCCTCATGACCTAGACACCTACAAAAGGCCCCACCTCCAAACAGCACCACTTCAGGGATTAGGTTTCATCATGAATTTGGGGAACATAAACATTCAACCCATTCAGTGTCTGTCTATTGATTAGACCCTGACCGATACACTAGGGCCCCCAGTTTCTTGTTGGTATGATGGGGGCCCTAGTGTATCTGTCAGGGGCTAATGGTATGATGGAGTAGGTCCCAAAAAACCCTCTGCCTTCATACCCCTGCCCTCCTGCCCTAGAACAACCTCTGGGGGCCAGTTCTGGTTGCCTTGGTGGCCTCCAAGTGCTCTTTGCTTTGCCCTGATTTTTCAAACTATGTGTGACTGGGAGGGAATGTATGCCATGTGCTTCTGATTCAGCTCCCCTGTGCTCAAGGCAACGTGATTCTGCGTAATATCTGATGGCCTTCAAGCCTCAGAAATATGTTCCTCAAGCCTTCTTTCCCTGTCCTCTACCCGCCTTCTCCCTTGACAAAGAGGAAGCAGCCCTTGCCAAGAATTAGTCAACTCCACGGCCCCAAGACTTGGCAACATGCTTCCTGCCACCCCTTGCTAGGTAGCTGAGCCTAGGAGGCTGGGAACGATCAGCATGGAGACCAGGCGCGCACCATCACGCGTCCCTTTCTCTTGGAGACCAAGGTGGTGCACACCTGCCTAAACAGACCGACGTGCCTGTCCTGGTGGTGATGATGAGCACCCTGTCCGGGGCATGATGGGCCTGTGGCTCTAAATTATGTGTTTATGTTCAACAAGCCTGGAGAGTTTTCCTTTTCTTTTTCCTCCCATCCAATCATTATCTGCCCACCATTTAGTAAACTTACTATTGAAAACTAACTAAATTCTAGGCAACCGAGATAGGAATATGGATAGAACAGCTCCTGTCCTCAAGTGGGGAGGAACTGGCACTTTAAGAGACAGCCCCATGCTGTGGGGCCCTTTTGGGGAAGCACAGATATAGGATGAACCTAGCTCATTTGAGGGAAGGAGAGGCGGGAAGAGGAAGAAGGACCAATCAGAGAATCTTCAGAGGGGCATTGAACCGTTCCCTGACTGTTGTGTGATGCTCACGGGCAGGGTCCAGAGCAAAGCCTCGGGGAGAAGGGGTGGCTGGGACTGAGACTCCCCTGTCTCCCAACGAATGAGGACAGACATCTCTATTTTTACAAAAATGACTGAGGACACCTGCCACGCTGGGGAAGGTGAGGCCTCATGGTTCAAAGTCCCCAGAGGTTTCTAGGCTGATTGCAGCCGAGCAGAGTAACGTCCCCAAGTTGAACCTTGCTTTCGAATTGAAAAAGCCGAGTCCCACCTGTGCTCTCATTCAGTTCTCCTTCCCTCCTTCCTTCCTTCCTTCGTTCAGATGTGTTCACCGAGCACCAGTGACCAAGCTGGGAACAGTCATGTGCAAGGTCCTGAAGCATCTGGCTCAGGGATTCATGTCTAAAAAAAATGACACTCTCCTCTAGATGGCAAATGCCAATGGGCCTGGGTACCGCTCAGTTTCCCACGTTGAGGTTTCCTGTAAAATAGCTTCCTTCCCGCATCTCACATTAGGAAGGAATTCAAGAGAAAAGAACGAGGGGATGGTGTCTTCTCGGTAAGCCAGGTCACCTCCTACCGCCGTCCGATAAAAGCATTTCCTCTTCCTGCCCTTGAGGTACTGAAGGAAGTCCAAACCCCACTCCCGGCCTCCGAAGTTGGAGCCTCCCAAGCGCTTGCCCCTGATCAAGTATCACTCGCAATGGTTCATCTCCAAGAGTTTTGTTATTGATTCCAGCCACATTTGCTACACTCGTGTTGGTGGCTCCTATTTAAAAACGGAGTAGTTCACGTTGGCCTTTTTTTAGCCCACGTCTCATTGTTTCCCACATATTTCCAGTGAATGAAGAGATTAGTGAGCGCATCGGTATTTTTTTTTTTTTTTTTACAAAGGACGAAAGTTAAACATCCTGTTCTGACTGCAGAGAAATTGTAAGGTTTCTGGAATCCATTAAAACCCAGAATGTCACAGGAAAGTTATTCCAGAGCCTGCAAACACACAATTTTACACTTCTGATGTCCATTGGGCATGTTTGCCTGTCCTTGGAAGAGATCACCATTTTCTGTCTTCACTCCCTCCCTCCTTCTCTCCTCCTTTCCAGAAAAAGTGGAAGGAAGCCAATGTATGTAATGCTAAGTACTTCACAAACATTATCTTATTTAATCCTCCTCCCAGGCCCCTCTGAAGCTTAGACAGGCTGGCGAACTTGACCCAGGTCACCTTGCTAGGAAGCACCAGGTGCTGCCTTCCTCTTGTTGCAGCTTCATCGCTTTGCTCTCTTTCTCCCACCAGCCACTCCTAGTTTCACATCCTGATGCCACACCATTTCCTCCCCAACTTTGTAGAAAAAGGTAGATATGGAGCCTGGCTGTGGGTGCAAGCCAGAGAAGGACTGACATCTTCGCCTTCCCTCTCTGCTAAAGACCCTGTTTTCTCATTTGTTAGCGGATGTGCCACTGCACACAGTACAGCCAAGAATGATTTCAGAGCATCTGGGTCCACAATCCAAGGCAGCTCTGCAAATGCAGTTGTCATTACACATTTTACTTCCTTGCGGAGACAGGCAGGTGGCTCTGATGTCTGACTGTAGAGCTGAGTTTAGGGAAATCTCTTACCAGCTGGTGAGGGGCAGATTGGCTATGACAGGGCCTGAGGATGAGGGTCTAGCTGGCTGCAGCTTTGCAGTCAAATATGGGCCTTTGAAATCCACTAATAGCCCATTCCTGGACGTAGAGGCCCCCGGGGCCTTTCAGCCTGCCTTCATTTGGGCGCTTGTTAGAAAGTCAGGGAATAACAGGCTTGGACGGGAAGGGTGAGGTGGAGAGGGTCCGCTGAATTGCATCACAGGCACAGCCAAGTTCTAAAGCACAGGAGGAACACAGCCAAGGGGCCTCCTGGCTTAGCCTTCACCTTCATCACAGCACATGCCTTGGGAGTTTTCCAAGATTCTCCTGGACTAGGAAAGGTTGGGGAGGTCTGTGCTGGTGATAATGGGGTTGGCAAACAGGGAGTGCTATCCTGGCCGGGCCACTCACTGGTTCAGAAGCCTCGAAGAGATGGGACCAATGTCTTTCTCCCAGAGTGTGAGCCCTTGACTTCGGGAAACAGGCAGGATGGACCCCCTCTTGCCTCCTCAGGGCCACTGGAGAGAAACAGTCAAAACTTCTAGAGTTGAATTATATCTCTTGAGACTTCCCTCATCTCCTAAGAATTAAAGGTCCCCTTTTGGGACTTACACAGAGACGTGTTCTCTTTGCTCTTGACAATCTGACCAGCCCTGAGCTGAGTGGCCTGCCCTCGTCTACCTCTTTCAGACTGGGACCTTCGAGGGGCAGAGGCCCTGGTCCCTGATGGTTTCTATGTCCAGACTGATCGCCTGCAGGCCTGGGAGCCCCTAGCATGTGGACAGGGCTAACCTTCCTGTTGAACATGGGCTGAGCACCTAGTCAGTGCAGATGAGCCTCTTGACCTCTGATGATCAACCATCGTCATAGTAACAATCGTCATGGTAACAATAACCTGTGCACTGTGCTAGGCCCTTTCCATTCACACCTCATGTCACCTGTATCATTGCAGCACTTCTCAGTATTTCCTTTTACAGGAATAAGGAAACCTGTTTAGGTAATATATTGTTAGCAAGAGGGAAGTTGAGATTGGAGCTCAAGGCCCCACTGACTCCCAGGCTGCTGTGTCCCTCCACTGCCCAGAAGTGTCTGCCTCTCTCACTGATTTGCATGTTTAACTCAAAGCTTGGGTCTGGCCAGGATTATGACCACCATTCCCAGAAAGTGAGAGGAGCCCAGGATGCAAGGTTGGGAGGGTCATTAGAAACTTAATGGTCACGTCACAAATGAGAAAATGAGACTCAGATAAAGAATTTAAACTTGGAAGGGATTGTTCTGGTCACCTAGGCTAGACCAGGTATCATCCTGGTTTTGCCAGGAACTAATGACCATCTCTGGAACCTGTCCCCTCCCCTGCAGCACTGAAGGTTGAAATTGATGCTAGCCAGGGCTTAGATTCCATTGGACCATGAGACTGTCATTTTACTAATAAGACACTGGGGTCCAGAGGAGGAAAGGAAGGTGCCTGCTGTCACTCAGGAACCCAGGACTCATCAGAGCTCCATGTCATTTGTAGCAAAGATTCAGCTCTGGGTCCATTCCCCACACATGTGAGCCCTGGGCTAGTGTATGAGGCATTCTTTCTAGGTGCCCAGCCCTGTGCCAGGTGACAGGAGGCGGTGGTTAAGAGACAAGGGAAGGAGGAATCAGGCTGTTCTGCTGGTCAACTCAGCAGGTCACCAGTCTGGCTGCCTGCAGCAGAGTAAGGTGAGCAGCTTAGCTGGCCTGCAGTGGGACATGGGCCTCCATGGAAAGACTTCTTGGAGAAAGGAGACTTAAGCTGAGCCTTTGGGAGTTTGAAGAAGAGTTTGAGAGAGAAAGGCAAGAATGAAGGAGTAGAAGTAGTGGCGTGAGTCTGTCCAAATCACCCAGCATTGAGCTCTCTAGGACAACGAAAGGCACGGGATGCCAAGGTCGGGGGCCTTTTGTTCACTGTCAGGGCCCTGCACTGAGCCGGCCCATGGCAGGCGTTCACGGACATGTCCTCTGACCAGCAGGATTCACATCTCCGATCCACTCTGTCCCCCGCTGGGCCTCAGCTCCCTGTGCTGCATTTCCACATCTGTCAACAGGCCGGGGTTGTGGTGTGGGCTGAGTGAGCTCATGAGCGCCTGAGGGTTTGGTTAACTGTGAAGAGCTGCCCGGTGAGAGGAGTGATCGTTATCATACCAAGTGGGATGAAGGGATGAGATCAGCCCTGAGATAGAGGTGCCAGGGCTAGAAGGTACTGAGGACTTCCCCCTCCAGGGGGCAGCGGGGCGGAGCCTTCTCCCTTTGGGGCAGGTGGAAATGGGGAGTGGGCCACTGAGGCCCAGGGGTGTAACCCCAGCTTCTCTTACCAAAGTGGGCAGCAGCGGCCAAGGAAGGCGCCCACCTGGGCTCTGCCTGAGGGCCTGCGGGTGCATGCAGAAGCCTCCCCTGACCCCAGGGCCAGGCCAGAAAGGGGCCGCTGCAAAAAGACTTCGGAATTCCACATCCAGAGCTTTACAAGTCAAAACCAAGACAGGCCATGCCCGGGGCTCATGAGCTGCTCTCAGACACGGTTGTTGAAATGGAGGGTAGGGGCAGAAGGGTGTTGGGGGTTGATTCTGGATGCAGGGACCGGGCTCCAGCTGGAGCTCACATGGGCCAGCTGGGCCCCATGGGCTGTAACCACCGGACCGCAGCACTGGCAGGCAGAGGACAGCCAGAGGTGGGAGGATAGGCCAGATGGAGAAGAGAGGGCAGGAGGAGGAAGAAGAAAAGAAGGATGGGGAACACGAGGGTCAGGCCCACAAAGCCAGGTGCTGGCATGAAGCGTAGTGCCAGCTGTAGGATAGGCAGCCCGTGTCTTGAAAAAATGGCAAACTCCATCCTAGCCGGTTTGGCTCAGTGGATAGAGCATCAGCCTGTGGACTGAAGGGTCCCGGGTTCGATTCCGGTTACAGGCTTCTCCCCAGTCCGGGCCCTGATCAGGGCATGTGTAGGAGGCAACCAATTGATGTGTTTCTCTCACATCAGTGTTTCCTTCTGTCTTCCTCTCTCTCTAAAAATCAATGGAAAAAATATCCCCGGGTGAGGATTAAAAAAGGAAATGGCAAACTCCCAGCAGGAGCTCCTCTGCTCCTCTCCAAGCTGAGCAGTGGCCATTGCTTGCTTGGCTGTCTTTGGCTTAGGGAGCACACAGGGCCACCGCCCTGACCAAGCCACCACAATCCCCAAGCCGAGGCAGGAGCTCCCCACCGCTCCCAGACCCCCTTCCAGCTACCACCAAGCCACCAGCCTGAGGCCCTTCTCGGGGTGCCTGCAGGCTTAGCCACTCCAGGGGGCAAAGGCGAGCCCCTTCTGCCTGGCGGGCTTCTTCTACAAGAGGCCGCAGCCCTGCTGCTCACCAGGTGCGGGCGAGGCAGAATGGAAACGCAGGCTCCAGAGGCAGGGTGGTCACGTTCAGATCTGACTGCACTTACAGGCTGTGTGGACTTGAGGTCGCTTCCCTCTGCTCAGGCTTACCCTCATCGTCTAACACGGGATGATAAACCCTACTACGCAGGTCATTAAGTGTATTAAATAAGATACAAAGTGCTTGGCACAGTGCTTAGCACAGAGACACTGTTAGCAGGAGTTACCATGTGTGGAGCATTTACTGTGTGGCAAAAACAGTTCTCAGAGAAGCAAAGGACAGTCCCCGTGTCCAGGGACAGACCACTGACTTAAGACAGGGTCTCAGGGAGCGTTCTCTCTCTCCCTCGACCCCTTTTTTCACTGTCGGAGGCCTTCTCTGTGCAGGCCCCACTGGGCCTTGGATCAGACCCAGTGGCCAAGGTGGGGTGACTTGGAGAGACAAACAGGTGAGCAGTCAGGCCTCAGGCAGAGTCTTCAGGAGGAATTTGAGGGATCAGAGGTAGGTACTGAGAAGGGGACCTTAAGCTTCCCCAAGGAGGGCATTTGGCCCTGCCGAAGGATAGGTAGGAGGGTACACACAGTATGGCAGGGCTAGGATGTGGTGAGAGCCCAAGCTCACAGGACCAGAGCCAGGCAGGGCACCTGCGAAGTCTGCAGGCTAAGATGAGCACTCAGGCAGCAACCTCTGGGAGTGGCTTCAGGAAGGAGGCAGGCTGAGGACAGAAAGAGGTCCCTGATTAGGGAGCACCTACGAAGGGCCCAGGGCTGAGGAAGGAGAGGCCACTTCAGGAAAATCCTTGCCTTGCACCAAGACTGAGCAATTAGATGCGGAGGGTGCCTTTATAACAGTTGAGTCCAAAGCACCAGAGGATACAGATGAAGAAGGCCGTGCCACTGGGATCACCCAGCAAGTTGCCGGAGCTTGCCAAAATTGTCCCAAAACTCCTAGTTGGGGCCATCTCCGGCCGTGGAGGAGCTCTGAGTGACAGCGCCTCCTGCACATCAACAGCCTCTAGTACTTTTTCCTTTTCCTTCTCCTATCCGGGCGCACAGCTCCCCGCCTACCTCTTTCCCTGCCCACGGGGCCCAGGCCTCATCATTTATCAAGATAAAATCCATCCAAGTCTCTGGGAAGGAAGAGGATAAAAAGAGTTCGTGGGGTAATAAATCTCCTTTACCATAGGTGGTGAGCAAGGAATTCATCCCAGACTGTGCTCTTGAAAAATGAGAGGCCATGTGTGGACAGTGTGCAGCCCGGGCATGGGGGCGGATATGCTGGAGCAGGGGGGGGGGGGCTTAGCGTTGCTCAGAACCTCAAACGTCACTTCTGGGAAGACTCCGCAGCTTTTGAGCACGTGCTGTGCGGGGAGCCTGGGCTGTCAGCGGCAGGGCTGAGCCTAGAACCAAGGATGGGAATCTCAGCCCGATCCAAGCTGCCTTCCCAAGTTGTGGGAGAGGCTCTCTAAGCCCAAAATGACATTTGACAGCTAATTGCATTCATCTGCTAAGTCCTTTCATCATTCATGCACTCATTCACTTTTACTTCACTCTCTTAGGCATCCATTGCTATTATTTAACTGAGCACCTACTGTGTGCCAAACACCAAGCCTGCAGCAGACAGAGCAGCAGAGGGGGGAGCCTGGGTCCATAGCAAACATGGGGGGCAGAAAGACCCACAGAGCAGAGGTGGGGAGCACTCCAGAGAGTGTGTGGAGGGGATGTGTGTGTGGAAGCGGGCAGGGATCCTGCCTCATCTTCTCTCTCCTCCTGGCAGAGAACGCAGCAGCCTCCTGTTCCAAGGGGGGGAAACATTTGGCTGTCTTGGCACCACTCACCCAGGCTGATCAGCATTTCAGGGGCCTTTCTTTGTTTGAGTCCAGCCTCGCAGAAAGTAGCTTGTCCATCCTGCAGGGAGAGTGGCTTCTCTTCCCCCACCTCTCTTCTTTATGATTGTTTAGTGAAAACAGCATGAGCACGGCTGGGAAGTTGTCCATCAAATGAGTAAATAAAGCATCGTATATTTGTGCGATGGAACAATAGGTGGCAATTGGAATGAATGACCTACATGTGTCAACATGGGTAAATCTCACATAATGGATAGAAAGGCCAATAATAGAACAATGTGTGCAGTCTTCTATCACTTATGCAAATTTAAAAAATAGAATAATATTCCATATTGTTTATGCACACATATGCATGTAATAGAGGAATAAAAATGCGGACAGAAAGGGTGCACCCCAGCCTTTGAAGTGATTACCTCTGAAGGGGAGAGAAGTGAGGTGGTCAAGGGGAGGGCAAGGAGACTTCTGATGCTATAATTTCATTTATTTTAAAAAATATGTGAAGCAAATATTATAAAGATCAATGTTAAATCTCAGTGGCAAATACCTAGGTATTTGTTCGATTTCTCTGTACTTTTCTGTTTGTTTGAAATACTTCAAGTAAAGATGTTTAAACAAAACCCAGACAGTCGGACTCGAAAACCCACGTGAGCCACAAGTCTGAGGTCCTCTGGAGGCCCAGCCCTGTGCAAGGTGCTCTGCTGACCCTTTTTACATTTCATCTCCCATCATTCCAAGGAGGAGGCTGATTACCCTTGTTTCACAAATGAGGAAACAGGCTCAGAGGTGGCAAGCAACTTGCCCAAAGTCACACAGCTAATTAGGTGGAAGATCTGAACTTCAGACTGTGGGGTACCCCAAAAGCCATGCTCTCTCCACTCAGCACCTACACAAGCTGCCTTTCTCAATAAATCGTTATAAACTCAATAAAATAAACAACAAACAAAATGAAAACCAGCTCAGGGGTGAGAGGTCAGAACCTGACCTTTGGTGAATTAGTTTCCCTCTCTGAGCTTCACTTGCCCTCACTGCAAAATGCAAATTGTGATGTGGCTACCCTAGTAGGGCCTAAGGCACTCTTTTCTGCGTGGTTCACACTACTTATTAAAGTGTGGCTCCTGACACTCAGAGCCGAGACCCTCGCCACTAAACAGTAGAGGACTATGGTTTATTCCAGGCAACGAGCTAAGAGATTCAGTTTCACTGGTTGAAGAAAACATTCCTGCTCTGGTTGCATCTTGACTGTATAACCTCAAAGGAAGGAAATCTTAATTCAGACGCCCAAGGCATTATCCCCAATATTTTCCTTCCCTGCTCAAACCCTAACCAGAATCTCTGGAGTGGAGAGATCAGAGGAAGGAAGAGAGCAAACCTGGGAAAGCCTCCTGAGAGAATCCGAGAGCCGGCGAGGCATTCACACACCTCCATGTGGCCCCTTCCAGGGTCTCTGGGTTGTAGCACGATTAATCTTGCTAACTCTGCAGGTGGTACGCGTGTGCTAAGAGTTTGAAATACATTTTCCCAGTTTCATACCCAATAGCCTCCATTTTACAGAGGCTGAGAAATGTAAGTGTCTTGCCAGAAAGGACATAGCTTGTAAGTGGCCGAGTTGAAAGCCGTGTCTTTCGGAGTCCAGAGCCCTGCGTTACATCATACTCCTGTGGAGGGGAGGCCAGAATGAGGCCAGAGGGAGAAGGAAACAGTAATGCAATCACTGAGGAGCTAGGCTCGGTCCTGCAGGTATGGGAGCATGGCAGGGTTTAGGCAGGGAGAGACAGGCTCGTAATGGTGGTTTAGAACAAATTGCAGCCTATAGAACAAGTTGCAGGGCTCGAGGCAGGATACAGGTATTCAGGCAAGAGGGGCTTGGGCTTGGGCAGGGCCAGGGACTATTGAGAGGAAACAAACTTTCAGAACTATTTAGAACTTTATAAATATTGGGAGGATGGATGGATGGATGGATGGATGGACAGGCTGACAGTGGGATTTGGAAGGAGAGATGAGGAATCAAGGATGACTTCCAGAATTACCCATATTAACTAAATTTGTCTGCAAGCAGGCCCTGAGTGAGGCTTCCTGCACGACTGTCTAGTTCTGAAATATGTGACAGGTTAGAGGTCAGATGCTACAGAAATCCCACCAAAGTTATCCCCAACCCTGGAGCTCCAAGTACAAGAGATGCTGGGTAGTGGGAGGTAGGGTTGTCCAAACACAGATGCTGCTGGAGGTGGGACCCAATATGCACCAGCAAATATTGATCCTGCCCCCTTGCCCAACTCGGGCCACTGCCGGACAATGCCAGGGCACACTGGTGGGTCTGGGCCCTAGGCTGCAGCCCAAGGAATGTGGATTTCACAGGAATTTGTTTGCTCATCCCCCAGAGCTTGACATTTCCAGGCTTGACCACTCCCCGGTGAGTGGACCTGGGTCCCAGCACCAACCGAGCCCCGATTCAGGGTATTTGCACAGGGGCCACTCTGCTTGGCCACATTCATTAGGAAAGGCTTTGCTCTGCGAGGCCTGTTTCCAGGGCACATGGCAGGCTTTCCCACCCTCCCCCCTCTATCTGCCCCGCCAGGTTCTGGCTGCTTTTGAGACGTCCTGGAAGTGAAACTCTTAAACATCAAAGAGAGTATGAGAACTCCGCCTGGCCTTTGGAGAGGTGTGAGTCCCCATCTCCCCCATTTTAGAGATGGCCAAGAAAAATACTCTTGGAGTCACTCAGCTTTGGGCCGGGTATTACGGTTGTTAAGAGCTTTTGAGTCAAAGACGCTTGGGAAAGTGAAATTGGACAAATTACCCAGCCCGTCTCCTCATCTGCAGAGGGAAGATTACAATAGTACCGCTGCCTCCTCCAAGATTAAGTGAGATAATGTGCGACAAGCGCCCGGAGCCTGGCTGGTTCTGGGTTAGCAGAAATGGATCAGCTCAGCAGGAGCTGAGAGCAGTGCGGCATGCTTGGAGAGTTTACTGGTTCCCGGAAAGTTCTGGCCAGACCTGTCCGGCAGCGGTGGCCCTGGTGGGCTGTGGGGAGGCTCAGATTCTTGGCACTGTGTGGCCACGTGGGGCCTGTTTTTGGCTCTCTCCAGCTTGCACCATTCAAAGGGGATCGTGAAAATGAATCCTGGGTCGGGAGGTGGGGGGAGACAGAAACTCAATTCTGTTCATGGTGGGTTAGATGACTTTGGGCTGGAATTTCTAGTCTCCAGCAGCAACAAAGACAGTCTTCGAGTCCTTAGGAGAGGGGCTCTTTGGGGCAGGCAGCCCCAAGGCCTCCCCAAGCAGCTCTGCCCTGAGCCTCTCCCTGCCTCGTCTGTCTCGGGATTTCTAGGGAGCCCAGCTGCGCCAGGGGCCATGTTGTGGCTTGTGGTGTTTGGGTTTGGGGTATATTTTGGACAGTTTCTGTCTTTCTGTTTTGCTTTCCCAGCTCAGCCCCAGTGCAGAGCTCAGAATGGCTCCTGGCGGCTTCCCTGGCTTTGGTTTATGCTGCCTTCCGGCTGCTCCTTTCTCATTTCAAGGACCTACTATGTTAATTGTGTCAATTAAGAGCATAGATTCTGGAGTCACGTGGCCTGGGCTCACATCCCACCTCTGTCACATACTAGTATTAGCTGAGTTATCTTGGGATATTCACATGACTTCTCCGAGCCTCAGCTCCCTTTCCAATAAAGTGGTTCCTTATCAATAAAATAGTTCCTGCCCTGTAAGGTCAATGGAAGACCCAGAAAAGGGGTGCAGGTGGGGTGATGTGCTCTCGTCTAGTATTTAGTAAGTCAGCACCGTCTCACGCGCACGCACACACTCAGTTCTCACCATGGCCTGTGACGTTGAGATCATCACTCCCATTAGGGTTGGGGATACTGAGTGCCACCGCCTAAAAGTCACTCCCCTAGCAAGTGGCAGAAGGCCTTGAACAGAAGCCTCTGACTCCAGAAAACTGACATCTTTTCAGCTTAACGTTTAACTCAAAAGAAAGCCTAGGCTTCTTTCTGAACATAATGGTAAAAAATAAACCTCTCTCTTCCCTCTCCCTCTCCCTCTCCCTCTCCCTCTCCCTCTCCCTCTCCCTCTCCCTCTCCCTCTCCCTCTCCCTCTCCCTCTCCCTCTCCCTCTCCCTCTCCCTCTCCCTCTCCCTCTCCCTCTCCTTCTCCCTCTCCCTCTCCCTCTCCCTCTCCTTCTCCCTCTCCCTCTCCCTCTCCTTCTCCCTCTCTCTCTGTCTCTCCCTTCCTTCCTCCCTATCTCCTTCTCTCTCATCTCTCCCTCCCCCTCTTTTTCTGTCTCTCTCTCTCATCTCTCCATCTGTTCCCCTCCCTTCCTGCCCCACCCCATGCCCTGCTCGGTAACTAACCTGCACACACTCGGCAGGCCCAGGAACATTCCTGTGAATCCGCTTAGGCTGAGGGACATGGTTATCACCCCAAGAGGCCTCAGTGTTTCAGAGGCGAGGTTCCCATTCCGAGGATTTATTAGTCATTATTTTTTAGGTGCTGACAAGCTACTTCAGTTCTGAGGACTGGGGTGGGTGGCGGAGTGTGCGGTAGCAAGGAGAGTAAGTAAAGAACTCCAGGCAGCCTGAGGCGGAGAAAGGGATCTGTCAGCCAGTTAGTCCTCGAGCTCAGGCCCCTTCTGCCATCCCTGGTAGAACGTCCACACAGAGGATATGGAATATGGAATGGGCCAGAGGAGACTGAGAGGGGGGTCAGGGGCCAACCTGCAGGATTTCTTCCTTCCCTCCTTCCCCCTCCTACAGTTCCTCACTTATTCAGTCAACCAACACTCACTCCCCTCCTGGTCTGAGCCAGTTCGCAGCTCAGGCACAGGGAAAGGGAGATAGCATGGCAGGAAGCAGCTTGGTCTGGGGCATGAGAGAGACCTGGTGTGGCATCTCAGCTCTGCTGCATCCATACAGTGTGCCCACAGGGTGTAGGGGGCACAGCAGGAGAGGGGCAGAGTGAGGAAGTGGCCCAGGGAGACATTCCTGAAGGAGGGGAAGATAAGCGGGGCTGAAGGCTGAGTAGATGTGGGCCAGGGGTGGGGGCCAGAGGCAGAGAGACCCTTGCGAGGTGAGAGGGGTGGGCCTATGGGTGACGTGCAGCCTTCACTAGGCTGGTTGAGTAGGAGGCCCCATGGGCCCGGCCTCAGTCTCCCCTCCTGTGTTCTGCCCTGACGAGGCTGTTTCTGTCCTCCACACACTGCTGTCTGTGCAGCTGCCCTCGTCCACCTGCAAGGCGCCCTTCTCCTCTGGAATGAGCTCTGTTCTGGGGGCAAACCCTGGCCACAACCCCCACCCCACTTTCTGTGGGATCGGGACAGCCTCCGTTTGCCTTAGATGGTGTTCCTCCAGAAGCAGACCTGAGTGAAGGTTTTGGGTACAAGTTGTTTTTGGAGACTTGAACCCAGAGGGTGGGAGAGGTGAGCTGGGCAGAGGAAGCTCCCTCTGCTGGGACCTAGAAATGGTATAGAACACGCACCTCAAACCCTGCACTGAGGCAGGGAGCTGAGGTCTCCACACCCTGGTTCCTATGGACGCTGGTCCAGAGGGGAGCCTTCATTTGCAGCACTCATCTGCTCAGGCCAGTGCGACCTGGTGGTCAGAGGGGGCCTCGGGCAAAGAAATGCAGGTGCCGAGAAGTTGGAAATGGGCCGGGAGTGTTTCAGGGAGAGGGTGGGAGGGGCATGGACAGTGTCAGCCACAGGCACACCTTGAACGTTCGTCTGTCTCTGTGAACCTGATTCTGGATTGTAATAGCCCATTCCCTCTCCCCCACCAGCTCCCTTGGCAGTATCATTCGTCACGGCACAGGGCTCATCAGCAAATGTTCAGTGATTGGATGGATCTAGATCCTAACCCCCTGCCTTTCCAAGGCTGGAAGAGGCCTTCGGGGTCATGTTGGTCAACCTTCCATGTGATGTTTAAGGGCCTTTCCTCAATGTCCAGCAGCAGCTTGTCCACCACTGCTGCCAGCGAGCTCAGCCCCGCTGGGGACAGCCCGCTGCCTGCATCAGGAGGCAGCTCAGCCTGCGAGAAAGGCCTTTGTGCAGTCATGTGTGCCCCGAGCCTGTGTCCAGGCTTTGTCCCTGCCCTGGCCAGGGCGTCTGCGCCAGCTCTTGGGAGAAGTCTGCAGCTGGCGGACTTCTGTGACTGGTGGCAGAGTCCCCTGGGAGCCATGCTTCCTAGGCTGTGCCCCAATGGCACTGTTGTCTGTGTCCAGCCACCTCCCTGCTGAGGGTGCGAAATAGATTTTCTACCGTATAAATAAGTAGCTCAAAGACCCACGGTGGGGAATTTGATCTGGGTGAACGCCTCGGTGTTGCAATTCTCCTGTGAGTCTGTGGGCCAGTGCTGGCTGGGTCTGCAGCTTCTTCTGGAAGGAACAGGCCTGTGAAACCCCAGGTTGTGCCAAATATCCCATCAGGGGATTCCGCTTTTGGCTGCAGGGGGGTGGGGACGGAGCAAGAAGGCGGTTGTGTAACCCGGGTACTGACCTCAGCTGTCACAAAGGCAAAAGCACCCAGTGGGGGCCAAGTTTGCCTTCGGGGGCCGGGCATGCCCTATCCTCCCTCCCATCCCCCATCACCCCCTCACCCAGCAAACCCACCTCATAAGCCCACACATGGTTCAACAAAACAGCCAAGACTCACAAAACCGGCTGCCAAGCCAGGTGCCAGGCATTGGAGATGCGACTTCTGTCATCTCTGAATGCCCAGGGGCTTTGAGAGGTGCCCACTGGTCAGTAGGGAAGAATCAGAACTGGGAGTCAGAAGACCTGGGTTCAAATGTCATCTTGGGAAATCTTGGGTAAACCGCTATCTTAGCTCGGACTGCCATCACAAATTTCGCAGGCTGGGGGCTTCAATAATGGGCATTTGTGCATGGCCCTGGAGGCTGGGAGTCCGAGATCAGGTGCCAGAGGGTTGGCTTCCTCCGAGACCTCTCTCCCAGGCTTGCAGACAGCAGCCCTCTTCTGCCTCTGTGCACAGCCGTCTCTCTGTGCACACATGTGGTGCCCCTCTGTGATTCCTAATCTCCCTTCTGATGAAGACAACTGTCAAGCTGGATTAGGGCCCACCCTACAGGCCTCATTTTAACTTAACTACTTCCAAGGCCTATCACCAAATACATTCACATCTGATGATCTGATGAACTGGGATTAGAGTTTTTTGTTTTTTAAAAAAATTTTATTGATTGATTGATAGAGAGAGAGAGAGAAACAAAGATGAGAGAACATTAATCTGCTGCCTCCCGCAAGCCACCCCACCAGGAACAGAACTGACAACCTTTCTGTGCACAGATGACCAACTGGGTCACGCCAGCCAGGACGAGAGTTTTAACATATGAAATTGGGGGACACGATTCAGCCCATAACAACCATCTCCTGCTCTGCCCCTCGAATTTCTCATCTGTAACCTGGACTGGGAGGCTGCTGTAGACCTCAGTTTAGGCATGCACAAGCTTGGAATGGCCACACACAGGTGAGAAGGGCTGCTCAATGTGGACCCAAACGGACAAAGACAGCTGGGGCATTTCAAGAAGCTGTGGCCACTGGGGAGTGTTTCAGGACATGTGATTACCTGGGGAGACAGACAAAGTCTCCCTTTTCCTTTTCTCTTGGGAGCCCATGGGCCTGGCTGTGTCTGGTGTCCTTTTCCATCATTTCATCCTGCAGAGGAAGTGTGGGCAGCTGAAATCGCCCTAGGTAGGGGCAGGTGGCCTGGGCTCACTTTCCCTGCCCCTCCAGGTCACTGTGCTGGCATTTGGGGAGTATGTGTGGCCCCTCAGTGTTCTCATCTGTGTCATGGGAGGGAGAGAATTTAACTAGAAGACCTCTGCGTTGTGGAACTCTGGGTGCTGACTGCAGCTGTGACAAAGGCAAACCATAGGCTAGGAGCCAGGCTTGCTTTCAGGGGACAGGCTTGCCTGACTCTTCTCTGATGTTATGACTGTGACTCTATATTCTTGGGTCCTCTTGGGCCTGTGACCAGGGTCCAGTCCTGCCCACTTGGAATAGCCTGAGCCCTGATCCTGGTCACAGTCAGGCTGTGAGGAGTGTGGCATAGTGCACACCACTCCCATTATAGGAATTACACCTAGATTTGGGGATAATACGTGATTCCCCTTATCCTCAGCACTCCATATCCCATTAAGGAGTTGATTTATTAAACATTTCAGGTCAAGCCCTCATCAGAGAAAAGCTAGCCTCCTCCACCACCACCCCCAAATTGTGTTTCTGTGGTGTGAAGGTGGGGGGCCTGAGTAGTGTCCCCCTCCCCTGTCTTGCTTCCTTTGGGTACAGCAGTTGGTGGGGGAGGAGGAAGGAGGGACAGTGCAGCCTTGAGAGATGTGTCACTCAAAAGAGTTTATCCCAAGCCCAGGGCCCTCAGGTAGCTGGAATTTATGGTATAAGCCCCGCCCCATGTCATTAATAAAGGAAAATTAGCCTTCTCTGGGTGAGGACATTTTTCACTGGAGTCTGAGAGCTGTAATGAGGCGCTATCAAAGCCCCAACGTGCCATATGAATTTTATATGCCCTGTTTCCTACAAGTTCTGAACAGCTCGGCCGATTTATAAGGTAATGATTTTTCCATCCATAATTTCTTTCGTATGATTTTTGTAATGCGGCTATTTCCCCCTCTGGCTGGGCTGTGCACAGCCTCATCGGTGGATTAAGGCAGGGCGGGGAGAGAGAACTTTCTACCGAAGCCCAGATAAGCATGCAAAGGCCACCGGCGCTGCGGTGGGTGGGAGGGCATCCTGAGCTCTGTCCTGCATGGGCTGCTGGCTCCTGGCAGCCACCTTGGGCAAGTCTGGGCCTTAGTTTCCCCATCTTTCCTGTGAGAGGGCACTGTTTAGATTTTCTACATAGGAATGTCAAGAACGAGTCCCCTCGTGGCAACGCCACACTTATTTTATGCATCAGGCACTGTGCTTATTTTATGCATCAGGCATTGCAGGATGAATGAAATCCGGGCCCTCCCTCCAAGAGAAGGTCTATGGTAGACGCACGTTTTGAGAACACAGCGGTGACCTGTCCTTTCTGAGGGAACCAGGGGAGGCTTCCTGGGGAAGGTGTTTGCAGAGCACCACGAAGGAGGAGTCATTTTGCCTGGCCAGGAAGGACCCATTCCAGGCTTTGTCAGTTGAGGTGATGTTCCCTTCAACCCCAGCTGGGGCCTTGGCAGCAGGCCCAGCTTCCCTGAGTCAGACGCCAGAGAAGGCACTGGCTTCAGGAAAAGCCCTTTCTCTCCGCCTTCCCAAGGCCAATGCCTCTCTCCAGATGCTCCGGCGGGGAGGGGTCGGAGCAGGCACACCTGGGAGGAGCCCCTGCACACCCATAAATCTGCCCCTTCTCCGCCTTTGATGTGGACACTCCTGTCTCCTTAGGATCACTGCCCGGGAGGTAGCTGTTGCACTGAGGGTCAGAGGGCAGCCAGCCCTCATTTTTGAGTGGATGTGTGTGCTTCAACCTAACCTGGCCTGCATTATGTTAAGTCAGAATGTCTTCCAGGATGTGAATCACTCCCGGGCTAGGCAGGCATTGCAGCCCCATATGGCCACCCATTGTCCGTGCACCAGCTCAACGTGGTTTGAACTACAGAAATCCCAGTGAGCCGCAGATGCTTGGTCTGCAGGACCTGATGAGCCCCTACAGGGATTTTTTTTCTCTTTTTTTTTCTCCCTGAATTGACCAGATGTACTAGTGTCCCTGAGCCAGCCTCCATATTTCACGTGCCTCACTGTCTCACCCAACCTCCCAGGCACCGCAGAGATAGGGGCAGTTATCAGGCCTTTCAACAGGTGCGAGACCAGACCTGTACCATTGCATTTCCTGCTGCAGTCATGCAGCAAATTGGAGAAACGGGACCAGAACTTGGGCCTTCTGATTTCAAGGCGAGCACACATCATTTCTACCAAGTCAGCTTCTTCTCACGGCCCAGGTGCAAGCTAAGCCATTTCTCAGATTAGCTTGACTGGACGGGCAGTGGGCAAGCGTCAGCAGACACAGAAAGAATGGGGTGGGAACGATGATGGAGCAGCTCTTGGCATCCCTCGTTCTCACTTCTCCGAAGTTGGTACGTTTCCCTTGGAAAGAAAAGCCACTTTGACTTTCCTGTAATAAAGTTTTCTAATTAACTGGAGAGGGAAGGCATGCTGAATGTATTAACCACATCTTAGCTGTATATTACTTTTTTTTTTAAGCTTCTGCATTGAGGGGCTTTAGGGGTCTTTTCACAGCAGATGTTAAAGTATCGCCATAGAACCAGCCACGGGATGTTCACGTGCCTGCCACTCACCCAGACACCCTTGGCAAATGCCTATAAGCATAGATTCACTGCCTCCACCCCTGGACGTGCCCAGCCTGGAGAGAGGAGGCCCACTGTGTGAGTCTGGGAGGAGGCTTTGTTCATTTGGCAAGCATCCATTAAGCCCCTACTGTGTGCCAGGCATTATTCTGGGGATGTCAACTTGAATAAAACATTTTCATTTCCTGGAATGAACATATTAAACACAGTTTTTAATGAGAATTAAACACTTTAAAAGGAAATTACTCAGATGGTAAAAAATATATTCCTCACTACAAAAAAACAACAACAATTTCTCAGCAGCCACAGGCCATATACTTGATATCCAAAGCCCCTCAATACAGACTTTAAACATCCATTGATCCAATACATTTGCTACACCAACTCCTAGAAAAAGGTAGATTATTATGACGATGATTATCACTGTCATTAATAGCAGGCTCTGGAGTAAGACTTCTTGGTCCATATCCCAGCTCCGCCATTTACTACCTGGTTGACCATGGGCAAATTAATTTACCTCTCTGTGCCTTGGTCTCCCAGTACGAGAGAGAAAAATAATACTGCCTGTATCATAGATTGTTTAGCAGAGATCATGCCTATAAAGCTCTTAACCCAGTGCCAGACACGTAGTAAAAGCAGAATCATTGCTTGCTGTTGTTGTTATTATCCTAAATTAAAGAGGAAGCTGGGGCTTAGGGAGGTAAAATGTGTTAGGGTAGGATTCGGCCAGAATCTAAGCTCCTCAGCAAGATCCTAGGCTGCTATCAAGCACAAGCACACCAATGGGCCTGGCCCTGCCCCTGACACACCACAGAAAGGCCAGCCCCGCTGGAAAGGAAGGAAGGGACAGGCAGCAGGGTTGGAACACAGTGGAACAAAGCTGGTCACAGTGCGCACCTGGTCAGTGTCTGGAGATTGATGGATGGGGACAAAGATGCTGAGTGGATGACTGGACAGGATGGAATCCGCCCCTGTGTCTCCACCCATATTGGAAGGTGTCGCCTGTGGGTGACTGGAGGTGGGCTCTCCTGCCCTGGGGGAGAGATCTGGCCAGGTGCACCTCTGTATTGCTCAATGAGCCAAAATTCTTGCATTCTAGGACCCAAGCAACCTGAGAGTCTGATTCTAAGTGTCTGAGTCGAGGAATTTGAGCTTCTGTGAGGGTCCAACTGTGCAATACAATGAGTCCCTGGGCTTTGCGCGTGCTGTTTTCACTGCCTGGAATTTCTTTATCCCTGAATCCTGTCTATTGAAATATTATCCGTGTAGGCCTTGTAGGAACAGATGTCCCAGAATCCATCATCCACCCTCGACACTCACATTGCTCTATGCTTTTGTCTCCTGTGAGGTACTCAGTTCATCCTGCCTCACTCCAGGAGCAGAGTCTCTGCCCATCTCTTACGACTGCCTGGAGGGCAGTACGGTGGCAACTCTGGGTTCTAAGCTCTCAGCACTGGGCCAGGCCCAGTAGATGTTTGTTGAACTGATGTGGATTTGAGTTGGGCAGTGTCTGGACAGTGAGAGAAACACGTCACAATGACATGAGCAGAAGACACAAAAGATGGAATTCTCCCACCTCCCAGCTGGGCTACCAGCCAGCTCTGGACTGGTCCCAAGTCATACTGACCTTCTCTAAGAAGGTGACCCCCAAAAGCCACCCTCTAGGCCCACCGCTGAGTGGGTGTGGGCACACACGACTCCTGTGGGCTCTGGGAGAAAGAGGCTCATTCAAAGGGTGGCCTATAAAACCTCTTAGCTTGCACTCAGAGGCTTATATCACCCTTAAAAGTGTGGTCAGCATGGTGTTATTGCACTGCGGCTACAGGGGACGGTGACATGATTTACTTCAGTAATTAACTGGTTGCTGCACCCAAACTCTAAGCAAACACAGTGCACTTGGCTGAAATTACCTGCTTCCGAGCTCCCACTTTTCCTTATGGGGTTCAAAGGCATTCCAGGCGTTGGGGCCAACATCGGCCTCTATTGGGGCTTTCTTCTCAGGCTATGGCCCCGGGGCTGGGAGCCCATCTAGAGAGATTGGACAGCCCTGGCCATTCAATTTCCAAAAAGACCCATTCTGAGCTGGCATCTCAGGAGAGGAGGTCAATGACCTTGTGTTTGGTTCCCTCCGTTTTTCAGGTCCCACATACACCTTATCTGTCTTCTCCTACAAGGGGGTCTAATTGTCAGCAATCTTTGACTCAGTTGCTAATTTCTTCTTCTTAAAACAATGTTTACTTGAATTTCAGGCCACCCCTCGTTCTTCTCCCTTTATCTGGCTGGCTCTGCCTTTGCAATGTCCTCACTGGCTCTCCTCGTTCCTGACTTCTAAACATGGAGAGCTCCGGGGTGCATCCACACACCCCTTCCCTTCCCCATCATAACTCGTTTTTAAAGTCATCTCCCAAACATCTATTTCCGTCCTGGATTTCTCTATAAATCCCAAACTCCTGTGTCCAGTTGCCTCCCAATGTCTCTCTGTGCCTAGCAGGTACCTCAACATTAGCACACCCCAAAACAGACTTGGGGCCTCCCATTAACTCCCAAACCTGCTCCTCGTCTCAGGAAATGGAGCCCACATTCCGGCAGGTGCTCCAGCCCAAACAACTGGCCTTTTCCCCTCCTATCTGTGTCCGTTTCATCCCCACATCCTGTGGGCTGTTCGTCATGCTGGATCCAAGGCATCCACGCTCACCATCTCTCCTCTATCTCCCTGGCCCAAAGCCCGCTCTAACTCCCCATTAGGGAGGAAGCCTGTCTCCTGGGCTCCCTACTTCCCCCTGGTCCCCTGGTATTCCACTTCCCACACAGGAGTCAAGGTTAGCTTCTAAAATACATGTCGTCGTCCCTGGCTTAGAGCCCTCCAAAAGAACAAGTGTCCTCATGGTGGCCTGAGGCCCTTCGTAATGATCCCCCCACCCCATCCCAACCTGTTACCACCGTGACCTCACCTAACATCCTCTCTTCCTCCCACTCCTTTCACTGCGCCACAGGCCCTGCCTCGTGTTAGAGATGTCCTCTATCTGGAATGTTCTTCCATACCCACCCCCCCCCCCCGTGCCTGCTCTCACACCCCCTTCAGATCTGTGCTCTAATATCCCCTTTCCAGCGAAGCCTTCCCTGACCTCACTAAATAAAATAGCACCCCACCCGCACCCTCCGATCTTCCTTACCCCGACTACATCTCTCCTAGAGGTTGCCATCCCCCATGACACAGTGTATTTACTCGGTTATTAGCCCGTCTCTTCCGCTAGAGCCGCGGTCGGCAAACTGCGGCTCACAAGCCACATGCAGCTCTTTGGCCCCTTGAGTGTGGCTCTTCCACAAAATACCATGGCCTGGGGGAGTCTATTTTGAAGAAGTGGCATTAGAAGAAGTTTAAGTTTAAAAAATTTGGCTCTCAAAAGAAATTTCAATCGTTGTACTGTTGATATTTGGCTCTGTTGACTAATGAGTTTGCCGACCACTGCACTAGAGCATCACTGCAACACAAGAGAGAGTTTGTTTGCTGTCTTATCCCCGGAATCTACAACAACTTCTGAATGGAGTAGACACATTCCTATGACTGAATCACTCAGCTAACCATTTAAGAGGGGGCGTAGAGGAGGAAAATGAAGCTCAGACACGTAGATCACTTGCCCAGGGCCCACAGCAAGCGATCGCCACGCTGGCTGCCTATGTGTCCTATCAGGACACACCTTTTCCTTCCTGGAGTTTGTTTTTCCAAACGGTGTCACCTGAAAGCTTTCCGTGGGGACTGGGCTGAGGGAGCAGAAGGGACGATGTGTAGGACTAGTCCCCTCCCTCTGGACAGTCACAGCCCCAATGGAGGACCAGGCAGAGTCAGAAAAGCAGGACAGGAGGTAGAGCCATCTCCTGGGAGGGCAGTCGGCTTACAGAGGCAGCCTGGGGTGTGAGCGGAGCACCCTGAGGTGGCGTTTCCTGACAGGTGGGCCCAACTATGACCCCCTGAGCCCTAGGGGTGGCCGCACAAGGTCAGGGGTGGTCAGAGCCCCTGTCTTTTATCCCAGTGTGCCCTACCAATAATGCAATTTCCACATGAGTCTAGAAGGAAAAAGCTTGGAAAGAGAACCTAATATCAAAGAGCTGCATTGTGCCAGGCACTTTCTACAGGCTTTTTGTGTAATTTTCACAACAACCCACTGTGTTATCAAACAAGGCAGAGGAGAGGGGTGTGTTGGGGAGGAAGGGGAGGGATGAGGGTTGAGACCCTGCAGGATCTGTCCAGGAAGACTGGCTCAGCTCAGGTCTGTGGTTCTGGGGAACCCCTTCCCTTCCGCCTCATCCCTCCCCAATCCCAGATAATTGCCCCTGGCCTGTGCCTCCCTTGGCCCCTCTGTCCACACTTTCCCTCCAAGCTGTGGGCTCCTCCAGACAGGGAACCTCCTGAGCGACAGCTCCCCTCTGTCCCTGCAGCCAGAACCTCTCAGAGAGCCTGGCAGGCTGATAGCCTTCTGTGATGCTGAGCAAGTGAGGGACTGAATGAGTCCAGGAAGACGAGATAGGTTGTGGGACACCCAGTAGGTGACAGTTCCCGGATTCCGACGCCAGCCTGGGCACCCCTGCAGTGTCCGGGCAAGCAGGGCATCTTGTCTTATTCCTGTGACATCTGGTTTGTGTGTGTTGGACTGGGGAGGGGCTGAGCCTACCTTAGGAGAGGAGATGAGTGAGAGTCAGACTGCTGCGGGATGAGCAGAGAGCCCCAAAAGCTCATCTGTCAAACCCAGGATGGTTGTTTTACTGTCACGTGGTGCGGAGCCGGGAAGGCTTCCTGGATGGGGGAGGTGGGATGGGGAAGTGGTCCGCTGTCGCAGCACTCGAGGAAGAGCCCGGCCCTCACAGCGGAGCAATGATTTTTTTCTCTGCTCTGTGGTCCTGGAGAAATGTTATCGAGCCCCAAGTTGATTTCTCCTCCCTGAGCCCCCATTCAAGCAGAAGCTCGGGACTGCCAACAGGGAGTTTGGAGCTCGTAACTCAACTGTGGGCAGGGCCGGGGGCCTGATTCCAATTAAAGATGTCAAATGTATTTATGGATTATGCAATCAACAGGTATGCAGCCGCCGAGATAGCCGACGGGGCCACCCTGAAGATAGGCCTGTAATTAATTAATCCCAGTGGGTCTGCCAAGTTCTGTTTCAAACGTGAGTGATCTGGGCGATGCTGGGGACCAAGTCTGGGGCCTTGCTTCAGGGAGGCCCAAGGTGCTGGGCCTGTAGGGTGTGTCTGAGCAGAGAAAAGAATGTTAGACTCAGGACCTAGATTTGAATGATGGCTCTCCCACTTATAAGCTTGACTGGTGTGACCTTGAACATGTCTCTGAAACTCTCAGAGTCTCAGTCTCCACTTCCGAAAATGGAGAGGATGTGTTGAGGACTAATTGAGACCATCCTCATCCCCAACGTGATAGCGCCCATATGTAGAAAAAGGAACCACCGTTCCCTACAAGGATGCTCTGCTATGCAAAGCACAGCCTAGTCCTGAAACATATCGGAGCCACACTTAGATCATCTGGGAAATGGACCTGCCAACCCTGCCTCTGCTCTCTGTCTTCCCCTTATGCTCTTATGAGCTGAGACTCAGACAAGATGAGCAAGTCGTTCACTCAACACATTTAAATTCTGCTCGGGTCCTGAGCTGCACCCCAGGGCCCAGAACTGAATCTGAGGAGGTAAACCCCTCCAGGGCTCTCAGTTCACAGGTGCCCACACCAACCAGATTTACAGCCAAGGTGAGGACGGTGAGGGCGACAAGCTCAGCCGTGGATGGAGGGCTGACTCTGTGCTCCACAGCGCCCACATGCGGCTCAGCGTCCTCACCTTTATTCTACCAGGTAGACGGGGGCTCGCTCCCAGCTGCGCAGAGCCTCGGCAGGACTCGGTAGTGCAACAGATGTTAAGCACATGGCCTTTGACTTTGCTCAGTAAGTCGTCCTGTTGCCGGCAGTTGTGGTAATGAGGTGGGGTGGGGGCAGGGGAGACACTGTCAGCATTACCCAGTCACCAAGCACTTCACTCAGGAGCCAGGCCTACTCTAGAGCTGTCGGCTCCGAACGTCCTTAGTTTGCTCTCCCTTCCCTTCCTCTCAGAGATAGGACTTGCATTTCTTAAAATGCCCTCTGGCTGTAGGCTGGAGCCTGGATTGTAGGAATCCAGGGAGGCTAGTCCAGGTGGAGGATGTGGATGGAGGTCCAGAGGCAGGTGGTGTCGGCTTAGGAAAGAGAAGTCTGTGGTGTCTGGGACTTAAGAGGCAGGTTCAGCCTGACTGGGAGGCTGTATAGGTGTGAGTGTGTGTGCACATGTGTATGTGTACTAGTATGTGTGTGTGAGTGCATGTAGTGTGAGTGTGTATGTTATTGCATGTGAGTATGAGCATACTTGCATCTGCATGAACGTGTGAGAGGGCATATGTGTGCATTCATGTGTGTGAGTGTGTGTGTGCCTGAGTGCCTGTGTGTGCATCTGTGTGTGGTGGGGATCCAGGGCCGGGATGAAAGGAGGGGTCAGGCCTCTGCATTTGAAGTGGGGACTGCCCGGAGTAGAACTGATCCCGTGTGTCCCCTGCCGGCTAAGGCATGGCTGTTTTTGTCAGAGTCCTGTTCTTTACGCAGCAGGCTCTGCTTTTGGAATAGACTCTGTGGTGGAGTGGCAGCCGCTCAGGTAACACCAGTTACGCTGTGTAGCGTCACGTCCTGCCATCAGAGCACTTCGCATCTGTGATCTCACTTACCCCACACTGCCTGTTCCCAGACTGTTCTGTGGGGCCTGAAGCCTGGCTCACTAGGCAGAGGGTAAGGCAGGAATACTGGGATGACAGACCTGCCCAGGCAGCAAGCTGTGTGCACTTCTAACCGTAGCCCCTGATTTTAGACCCCTTTTCCTTTTGGGCGTCATTGTGGGCCAGTCTTGGCTCTCTGACGGAGCCACTCATTCCTCTCCTCCTTGCCCACTTGCTCAGGGCCCCAGCATGCTGAATCTGCTGCATGGCCCTCCGGTTAGTCCCTTGTCCTCTGGACCTGCCTCTGTCTGCTGGTTGTGGGGTTGCAACCTTACCCAAGTTGCAACCTCACAACCAGCAGACAGAGGCAGGGTCTGTGGTTTGTACTGTGTCTCTTTAAAAGTGCCACCAAAGGATTTAGTCTTCCCCAGGAAGTAGCTTGGGGAAGAATATCTGAGCTGTCAGCTGTAACTAACCCTAGAAAGCATCATTCAACACCTTTGTGTTACAGAACAGGAAACAGGAGATTCAGAGAGGTGAGTGAACTGCCCAAGGACACTCAGCCAGCTGAAGGCAAACACAGAGATTCAGACTACCCAGAGGTAGTCTACAACCTGGGACTTAGGGGAGTGGACTCCCTCCAGAGATGGGGTGCTCTATGCTGTACGAGGCCCTCAGAGGCCTCAGCCTTCCCTACACTTGCCCATCATCCAAGCAGGCCATTTACATTCTTTCTTGCTAGGACATCTCCAGGTCTCTAGGAGAATAACTTCTACAAAAATTAGCCTGGCTCAGAATCCTGCTGTGGATGACTGACAAGGGGTGGGGAGGGAAGACCGTGGTCAAGTCTGATTGCAAACAAATTGCACCCTCTCCTCCTCTCTCACTCTGCTTTCTCCTGGTGCTGCTTTCACTGAAGCTGATTGTCTTCCTGAAATCCAACCCCAAGTTCTGAAATTAGCCCTCATTTAAGCAAAGGCAGGGGCTCTGCTGCCTGCCCTGGCCTGCCTGGGCGGGTGGATGTCCTATCTTGAGAGGCTAAGTGCGTTCTGGTGAAGAGCGTGACCTTGCCCTTAGACTGCTTGAATGCCAGTCCCGGCTCCACCCCTCACTCTGTGACTGGAGCACATTATCTAACCACTTTGTACCTCAGTTTTCTCATGGGATGAATTGGGGGACATAATCGTATCTACCTCATAGGGTAGCTGTAAGGACTAAATGGAGAAACCCGTGGATGGGGCCTAGAAAAGGCCTGGCGCATAGTGGGCAACATGATTTCTGCTTCCTGCTCGTTTGCTCACAGGCAATTGCCCTCTGGGATTATTTTCAACTCATCGCTCTTAGAGCTCTCAGCTGGACCCGAGGCATGGAAGGTACATCCCCAGAAACCCAGCTGGCCTCTCTCCTGGCTCTGCAAGGCCTGATGATACAGGTGATACAAGTCAGCCAGGAGGCTCTTAGAGACTTTGGCCAGAGCCATAATGAGGAGGAATACAGAGTAACATGGGAAGGAGAAGGGAGGTGGGAAGCAGGGACTAACAGGATGGTAAGCTGTGAAGAAGAAGGGGGGCGGTGCAGGGCTGAAGGAAAATGTGTGGCTCCTTTAAGAGATTTGAAACAGGCCTGGTCACTCTTGAACCCCAGATATCTTTCTGGGCCAGGAACCCATTCTTAGCAAGATGTCCTAATGTGGGAAAAACGCAAACCCATCCCCTCTTGGTGCTGAGGTTATGACATTTGCTTCTAAGGAGTCCACCCACAATACTGCTGGGCCTGGCTGGGGACTTCCAGGCTCAGCAGGGGACAGGGATGGATCCCACCATGACTTTTCTCTCCTAATTCCAGCCCTGGCTTCCTGAGCCCCAAACCTCTCCCCTGTGGTGTGAACTTTCACAGGGTCTTAAGCTTCATCTGGATAACAAAAGGGATAGCAAATTTTGGTTCAGTTTAATGAACACTCCATCTACTGGGCAGCTGCTCTATGCTAGGCTCTGGGGACCCAGAAATGACTAAGGAGAGATCCCGGCCCTTGGATTGCTCACAGATAAGAATAATCACTGACATGAAATAGATACCTACTATGTACACTTTGCCAAATAAAGATAAGCACATGGCAACATTTAATTCCATGTAGACTGTTGTTTTTGCCATTGTACAGAAGAAGAAAATGAGGCTCTGAGAAGTTGAATAACTTGCTCAATGTCACACAATTAAGAAAGCAAGATTCACAACCAGTGTGGCCTGCAACAGTCCAATGGAAGGAACCAGTGTTCTCCCACCAACATGCACAGCACATTCGCTCACTTATTGGGGGATGAATCAATCTGTGGATTAAGTATAGCCATTTGTCTGATGAGGAAACTAAGATTCAAAAATTGGAAGTAGCTTGCCCAAGGTCATCTGACCATGAAGTGACATGTGAATCCAGGTCTATGATTTCTTGTATTTGTAGTTATTTTCTTAGTGGATTCCCTGGGGATTATAATTAACATCTTAATTAATGTCAACTTAATTACAATAATATATTAAACTGTTTCTACAAAGCTTCTTTTCCTCCTCCCCCTTTTTTGTGTAGCTCTCTTACGAATCATAATCTTAGGTATCATAAAGCCCATCAACAGATTTGAAGTCATTGGTTTAATACAGTTGCCTTTAAAATCAGTAGAAAAAAAGAGTTACAAACCAAAATAATTATTTATACTATCTCATATATTCACCTTGATATTGTCATATGGATTCAAGTTACTGTCTAGTGTCCTTTCAGTTCAGCCTGAAGGACTCCCTTTAGAATTCCTTATAGGGAAGGTCTGCTGGCAACAAATTCTCTTAGTTTTTGTTATCTGAAAATGCCTTAATTTCTTCTTTATTTTTAAAGTATAGTTTTACTGGATATAGAAATCTTAATTGAAATTCCGTTCCTTTCTGTATTTTGAAGTATGTCATCCAACTACCTTTTGGCCTCTATGATTTCTGATAAGAAGTCAATTATTAATTTTATTCAGAAATGTACTGAGTCATTTCTTTCTTGCTACTTTCAAGGCTCTCTCTTTATCTTTGGCTTTCAACAATTTGTTTATGATATGTCTAAGTTTGAATCTCTTTGAATTTATCCTACTTGAAATTCATTGAACTTCTTGGATGTGTAAATTAATGGTTTTATCAAATTTGGGAAGTTTACAGCTATTATTTCTTCAATATTCTCTTTGTCCATTTCTCTGTCTTCTTTTCTAGGATTCTCATTATGAATATGTTCATATACTTAACGGTTTCCTACAGATCTCTGTTCATTTTTCTTTATTTTTTCTTTCTGTTTTTCAGACTGAGTAATCTCATTGACCTATCTTCAAGTTTACAGATTCTTTCTTCTGCCTGCTAAGATCTGCCATTGAGCCACTCAAGTGAATTTTTTATTTCATTTATTGTACTTTTTATCTGTGCAATATGTGAAGTCAATTGGTTCTTTTAAAAATACTTTCTATGTCTTTTGATAATCTATGTTTGGTGAGACACCATTCTTATATTTTCCTTTAGTTCTTTAGACATAATTTCCTTAGTTCTTTGAACATATTTAAAATAGATGATTTAAAGTCCTTGTCTACTAGTAAGTACAACTTATGGACTTCCTCCAGGACACTTTCTATATTGATTGCCTTGCTTTTTCTGTTTATGGGCCATATTTTCTTGTTTCTATGCATGTCTTATTTTTATTTATTTATTTTTTTAAAAAAACTGGGTATTTAAAATCATACAATGTGACAACTCTAGAAATTAGATTCTGCCTCTTACTCAGGTCCGGATATGTTGTCTCTATTTGTTGTTATTACTGTTTGCTTAGTGACTTTCCTGCACTAATACTCTAACTACTCTAATGTGTGTATTCTTTGTCATGTGCGGCCATTAAAGTCTCACCTCAGTTCATTTAATGGTCAGCTACTGATCTATTGTTTGCCCCAACTGTTATCCACTGCCTCAGGCTGCTTAAACAATTGCCTCTGGTTGTTTTTCAACAAACACCCTTGGGGACATGACTATTAGCACTAAAGAACTCCAAGTTAGGTCAAATGCAGACAGCCTTGATAAAGTCTTCCAGGGATCACCAGACAGGTCATAGAATGACAGCTCTCTAGGAATGAGGCTTTAAAGGAGCTTCCACACCGTTTTGTACCCCCTAGTGGCTGCCAGGCTGCTGATTTTTACTGTGATTGCAGGTGTTGGTTTTCAAGGCTACCATTAAGGGATTTGGGGGTGGGAATAGGGAAGGTTAAAATAACACAACATTTGCTATTCTTACTGAAGTTAAGCTGTTGTTTTTGTTTGTTTTTTAAATAAATGCTCCTTAGATTGCTGCAAGTCTTTTGTTAATTTCCAGAGTTCTGAAAAAAAAAAATTGATTCTGACTGTTCTTTTCACAGTGTTCTTATTGCTTTTATGGAGGAGGGAAATTTTGGAAGTCCTTACTCCACCAGGTGGCTCCCTGATGGCCAATGTGTTGCACTTTTGCCTGGAGGCAGAATATGTGGCATGAGGGGAAAGTTGTGTTTAGGAGAGTACAAAAAAGCAATATTCTGAAAATCTATTAGGTCCCAAAAGACATGGTTATTATAATAAGGGTCATATGAGTCCTCAGGAGGGGATGATCAAGGTAGACTGAAGTACAGGTAAATGTTACTGAAGGAGATGAGATCCTGGTTTTCTATGACTGCCAAGGGGGAAGGTTCGTTCACCCATCCCAGCATCTTCTGTCACCTGACAACTCTTCAGGATCTTGGTTGTCTGAACCCAACCAAATGCCACTGCTCCATCTGGGGGAGTCATTTTAGTTTGTAAATTTTAGCCTCTCTTCTAGGCTATACCTTTTGACCAGAAGCCAGGTAGGACCTGAGACTTTATCTTAAAACCTCACACCATGGTTCTTCAGTTGTGATGTGTCCTCTCCCCTGCTGACCTTGTCTCAGGAAGAGGTAAATCCAGACTCAGGTCAGGACTTCCAATCTTGGAACCTCTCAGACACCATCTCCCACAGTTCCAGGCATTCCACCATCATCACTAAATCACTGCCTTACACAGACATTTGTACTAAAAGAAATTCAGATTTCCTGAAATGTAAGTTCCAGGGGGTTACTAGTCTGGAAGTCATACCTGGTAGATTCTGCCACCTTCCATATGTATGCCCTAAGAACTTGATCTATATGATCCTAATTTCTAAACCTGTGGGGAAAAAAAGGGGGAGTGGTCTTAAAGAATGCTTTGAGACTAGAAGCCTATGACTGTGACAGTTGGGCAGGGGTCCTTTTTTAAAGAAGTCACCAAGTCTTACCAGATTTTCAAAGCAGGGCTAGATGCCTCTCTGGGTTCCCATGAGCTCCAATGCCTCCCTCTGTCCCACACAGATAACCCCAAATGGTTCATGACTGTTTTCAGCTGTGTCTCCCCAACCACCCAATATAACAAGGGCAAGGAATCTCCTAGAAGATTCATCTATATGCACCAGTACCCAGCACCAGGCCAGTATATAGCAGGTGCTCAAATAATAGTACCCACTACAAAGTTCTTGGGACTTGCTAGAGACTCTCACTACAACCCATCAACATGAAGCTTTAATATATGTGCAAAAGACTATGAAAGGTAGAAAGGGAAGGATTATAGTCCTTTAAAGTTTACAAATGTTTTTACATTTACTAGTCATTCACTAACAAGTATTTATTAAGTCCCTACTAATGTTGTGCATTAAAAAAAAGAAAGAAAGAAAAAGGATTGCTATTGTTACCCCATTTTGTAGATTGGAAAACCAAGGTTTGGGGAGATGAGGCACCTCCTCCACAGTCATGGTAAATGTCAGTCTTACTAGATGCAAGATTTGGGGCTCCCAGTCTCTGCTCCCACCTCCAGCATCTTCTTTTAGCATCTGACTCACCTAACCCAGTACAGGCAGATGCCAAGGATCATAAAATGTGAGCTCCAGAGGTCAGGAGTTTTTTTTTACTGTATCCTAGAATAGCACCTGGCACATAGTAGGTATGCAGTAACTATTGGTCTGATCGAACGAATGACTCTTCTAAAATGCAGGTAGAAGATGAATGCTGAGTCTCTGAAAGAAGTGACCTGCCGTGAGGAGAAAAGAACCACGTGTCTTGAACACCTCAGTGTGCCAGGCATGCCCCACACTCTGCTCACATTGTCCCCACAGCAGCCCTGTAGGGTGGGAACTACACCCCAAGGCCAAGGGGAAGGGACCAACTTGCCCAAAGTCACCTAACCCATTGCATGGCCAGCTGAGGACTGGAACCCAGGTTGGTGTAGTGCCGGGCCAGGTTCTTCCCATTTTCCACAGCTTTGGAAATGTTCTCAGGACCAGCTAATTCACTCTCCTCACTTTATAGAGAGAGGGAGTGAGTGATTGCTTTGGCACACAGCCGCTCAGCCACTGAGCTGCCACTCTTGGCACTCAAAAATTGCCCAGAGCACACATCCTGTGAGGCTGAAAGCTCTAGCAAAGCTCCCTGGGAGCTGACAAATGTCTCGAGAACCCAGAGGTGTGCACACAGGCCTGCAAACACACAAAGACGCTCATGCTGCGCCCACCACAGCAAAGGAGCCCCAGGCTCCGCTGAGTGTATTTTAAATCCATTCTTACTCCCCAGAAAGTCTGTTTTTGTTATTCACGCTGACCTTTTAAACTCCACGCAGTCCTGCATTTTTCCCGAGGCCTCGGTAGGACCTATTAATAATTCCGCTCTCCCACCGAGGCTCTGGGCTGCAGCCGGCTCTCTTACGTGCTATAAAAGCCAGCCCCCCCCCAACTGCCCCCCCCTTGCTGGCGAGTTCGCCCTCCTCTCCAGACAATTAGAGGGGAAAGCACAGGCATCCCCCAGCCTTGGGGAGAAGAGGCCATGTGCACGTCTGTGCTCTTCAAAGGTGAGGACAGGTGGTCCAGTGCGACCAAGGACAGGATCAGGGCACTCGATGGCCCCGGGAATGTGGCTGAGTCAGGCCCCCTGCCTCCGGCCGCTTTCTCCTCTCTCTGAGCAAACATCTCTGCAAATAAATCTCCTCTTTCTTCCTTTCTCTCTCTCTGCTGGGTAACTGCTTCAGTTTCATTAAAGTCTCTGGAAACATTCTTCAGGCTCAGCCGAGATATATAATACGGAGAACAGAGATTTGCTTCATAACCCACAAACTATTAAAAATATTAGTGTCCCCCAGAGAGTCTCTCTTAAAGATTCCTTCTCCCTCTCTGCCTCCCTCAGCCCCTGGCGCGCAGTGCCAACAATAATGCCGGCGGGCTGAGCTGAGACATTTCCTTGAAAGAAAATAAAGAAGAGATAACAGGCCCCAGAGAAACCTCTCTTTGTGCCTGAATAATATCTGTCATCCTATACGTCTAGCTAGAGCTTTGTACTTCTCAAAGCCCCTTTCACCACCACTATCTTGTCTGATCCTCAAAGATGTGCAAAGTGGGGTCATGTCCCTTTTGTTGGGAGGGGAAACTGAGGCCCTGGAAAAGGGATGTGATAGGGCTTTGGGGCAGAGCTGGGACTAGAACCCAGCTCCTTCTGATTGCCAGCCTGGAGGGTTTTCTCCTTCAAGTGGTTGTATTAAGTCCCTTCATTTCTCAGTAGCAGATGCCTGGTGTATGTGATACCCTGGAGCTCCCTCTGTCCCGACTGTCCCCCCAGGGACTAGTCTTAGATGTCACTGCAGGTGATCTGCCTTTCGTTTGTTTATCTGAGATGTGCTGAGGGCTTCCTCTGGGCCAGGCCCATCCTTCCGTCTGGGAATAAGGCCAGGGTGTTCTGCTGCCCTGAAGGAGGTCCTGTCCCGTGAGAGGGCCATCCCAGGGCAGGGCAGTGAGACCCTGGAAGATCCTTCTGAGTGCCGGGAGCACTGGGGGACTCCTGACCGGGCAGGAAAGGGCCTCATTCCTGAAGTTAGGCAGAGGAGTGGAAGAGAGAAGCAAGTTCAAGGCCAGAGGCCAGAGAGGGCCTGACATTTTGGAGAAGCAGCCAGGTCATAACCATGGATGAGCATTGACAAAAGGCCAGGAGAGCCAGGGGCCCTGATGCTGGGTAACAACCTGCCTTTGTCCTAAGGACTTTTTGTCATCAGTGTTTTCCAGGAGTGTCTTGAGGGTTGCGCATGGATTTATCCATGGAATACTCATTGACTGTGCCATGGGGGCTTGTGTTTTGATTTGGATCTTAGAACTGATGGAGAAGGAAGTGAAGGGGACAAGGATGTGGGAAGGAGGACCAGAGTGGTGACCTGAACTCGAGAGTGAGGTAGAGAGGAGTGGTGACTTGAAAAGTTGGGAGATGGGCTTGAGGACCAGGAGGGTGGAGACCAGGGCATCTACTCCTGCAGGCTGGTTAAAATTATAAGCCCTATGTGACAGCTGGGGAAACTAAGGCACGGAGGAGTGATCTGCCAGCATTCCTCTACGGGTCTGAGTCTGTGCGAGAATTGAGTTTCAGTCCCTATTCCCTAGAGCTCCTGAGTTTCTCTCACTTCCCTCCCATTCTGCCCAATCTCAGCCCCGCGGAGGGCTCCTGTGGAACCGCCAAGAGGCTTCTCCTCAAGGCCATCTAGGGCTCTGTGGGCAGCCTGGGTCTGAGACGCCAGCACATTCTTTGTGTCTTGCCCATGGGATATTTAAAATTAGCTTCTTAGAAGAATTTGAAAAACCAAGTTATGCCTGTCCAAGCATAAGGGACAGGCTGACAGGCCCTCTCCGGGCCACCGTGGGCCTGTCATCCTCCTCTCAGGCCTCTTGTCCTAGGTAGGCATCAGATGAAACCATCATCTTCCATAGGCCCCACCAGCTCTGCTGGCATGTGGATAGCGTGTCACAGACAAGAAGGCATGCACAGAAGAAGGCAGCCCACCGTAGCTGAGGGGTGGCGATGAAGGTGCTGGGCTCTGGCCCTGCCTTGCTGCCTCTGCTGTGGGAACACTCCAGGCCACACCTGTCTGGTGAGGAGCCGCAATGCCCTGATCTTTCAGGTCCTCACTTTCTAGGACACAAGTTCTTGATGGGGAAACTCACTTTGTCATTGGGGTAAATCCAGTCCATGTGGAATAGGAGGGACCACAGGCAGCTTCTGGGAGAGGCCTGAGGACAGGAGCTCCTCTGGGAGCCCACATCCTGGCAAGGAGCCACCTACCCAAGGGCTTGCACCTCTGGCCTCTACCAGCTCATCCCAAAGAGAACCTTTCTACGAGGGTCCTTTTTATTGGTTTTGTGAACTGAGGCTACATGTCCCCTCAAAGGCTGCAACCGGTGGCCCCAATGCACCTCCCACTCACAGTGACCCTCTCGCACAGGGGGTGAGAGGACAGGAGGGACAGCGATTTGGCCATCCCTCCTACCTGCATTGCCCCGCCCTTGCTGTGGGGGCCAAATTACAGGTTAAGAGACCCCCACCAGCCAGGCTTGGTGGGGGGATTTTCAGTTCAGGGACCCGTTTGTGAGGAAGAAGGGAAATTTGGAAGACTTTGGAATTCCAGGGGACCAGCCAGCAAGGGGGAAAATGCTGCCCCACTGGGGTGAGGCCCACGGTGGGAGCTGAGGAGCCTTGGAGAAAGGAGGGGGAGCATTTATTATGTGGAATCCCTACATTGTGTGGCCCTGAGCAGTTAACAGAAAGAAAGCAAGGCTCTAGCCCGCGGTCCCTGGCCTGAGGTCCCTGCACCTGTGACCCTGCCAGGACCCCCCACCTCCTATGGCCCAGCATCCAGCTCTCTTGATTGGCCTTTGAAGAGGCTGTCTTGTCCTGAGGTGGTAACAGCCCCAGCTTGAGTCAATCACTTGTTTTAATGCCTCCTATTAAAATAGGAGGGATCGCACTGTGAGCCAAAGTGTTGGTGGGTGTTCCCTGCTGGGGCTCCGAGCCCATCCCAGCAGCGCTAAGTAACTGTTGGGATGATTTTCCCTGTAGGCCCCTTCCCAGTTTGCCCTTGTCTTCTCGGGGCTGTGCGACCTGAGCTCACTACAGCCAGGCAAGGCAGGGGCCTCTGGGGCTGTGCGACCTGAGCTCACTACAGCCAGGCAAGGCAGGGGCCTCTGGGATCCGAGGAGAGCTTCTCTCAGGCTCTGGACCCTCCAGGAGCTCTTGGGCATTCTCCACCCCACGCTTCCTGGGCAATTTAAGCGCCACACATACAGAGCAGAGCCCAAGGGACCTGCCACAGGCCACACAGACAGAGGAGGTGACAAGGCATTCGAACCCAGGGGCCTGGCTGCAGAGCACATGCAGATGCTCTAAACGCACCGTTGGTTTGAGAAACCAAACTACCTGCTTGCAAAAGTCCTTGGTCGTTCATGTTTCTGAGAGTCCTGGGCTTGGGCTCCTCCACCACGTGCCCACTGTTCTCAGGGGCTGGGGCCTGCCTCTGGGGAGCCTGCTGGAGTGGATGGTGTGAAGGGGGCGAGGAAGCCCGGGTGGACCCTCAGCAGCCCCAGCAGGGGCCCTGGAGCCCCCTCCCCTTCTCACCCCACAGTCGCACACCGGACTCCCCTGATCCTGTATGGATCTTGGACCCATGAGACAGCAGGGCAAGGAGGCTTCCCAGCGTGTAGTGGGCCATTACAGAAACAGAACAAGGGACCCCAGTGGCTTCCTGAATACCACCTTCCACAGGAATGTCTTCCTCAGAGCAACCCTTCCTCCAGGGAGGTGTCTTTCCTCTCTCTGCACATTGAACATCATGGCTCCTAACTCAACATGAACATCTCAGACCCTCTTTTACTTATTCAACATAAATACATATTTTGAAATAAATTACATATGTAAAATACACTAGATATCATGAGTTAAATATGCTTTATATTAAATAAAATGACATATGTAATGAATTATGCCACAACCAAAAGCTATGGTACAACCAGGCAAGACAGATAGGTGTTTCTCCTTCAACCACAATTAATTCTGGGCTCACTGCCAACCCCACCCTATGCCCGGGCCCATGTGTGATGGAGGGAGCCCACCGTTGGCCACTCCAAGCCGGATGGGCTGCGTTATTTTCAGAGCACAGGCAACCTTCCACCCAGCCCCCAGCAGGAGTCTGACACCCCAGCCTCCCCACTGAGAATCACTGCTGGTGAGCTAACAAGTGTGTCCTGAGCGTCTACCATCTACCAGGCACCCAGCATGTGCTCATGAGCACGCAGACCTGGTCTCTATTCTGTGGTAGCCTCTGACCTATGCCCGTGAACAGATGAGGAAACCATGACCCAGTGAAGGGTGGGCACTTGTCCAGTGCCACACAGCAAGTTAGTGGTGGAGGCAGAACAAGAAACAGGCTCCTGACTCCCAGCCAAGGCCCCACAAACCGTTACAGCCTCCGAAAGGGTTGGAGCTACATGCTGGGCACTGCAGCTTCCTCCCACTTAGTGTCCCCCGCCACCCCGCAGGGCTCCCTGCACCTGTAGGAATTCCTCTCATAGGAGGTAAGAGAGGGTGCCTCCTGCAAGGCTGGACCGTGCTCACAGAAATGAGAGTCTTTCTGTGCACCTACTCTGCGCCAGGCTGGATGCTGGGCGCTGTTTCTGGAGCCCTGTGTTCTTGCCCTTGCAGAGTTTAGCATCCAATCCCAGAGATCCAAGAATTCTTCAGTGCAAACCCATAAAGAATGGCTGCTCAATCCAGGTGGAGAAGAGGTGGGAGAATCTCCCAGGGGGGAGGAAGAGCTTACGCACAAGCATGGAGGTGTGAAAGAGAACCGTGTCTTAGGCGACTCCTGACTAGGTCACTACCTTTTGGATCAGTACTGTGGGAGAATAAGAGGGGAGTCTTAAAAACAGTGGGCTCAAGCATGAAGGTAAGGGGCAGTGGGAGCCACGGTGGCCTTTGGAGCAAGGCAGTGCGGGCAGATTTTTGCTGTGGGAAGGTCATTGCAGCACCGGGGCTGGTGATGATTGTGGCTTTCTCTCCTCTGTGCCTCACTTTCTGCATTTCCACGACAGCTATTGTGAGAATTCATGAGAACTCAACTTTGGAAGTGCTTTGGGAATACCAGCGGGGTCAGCCTTTATTCCTGCTCATGTTGGTCTTTGAAACCAAGACGTCCAGTCCGTGGTCCACCCAGAGCCTGCCCTGTGTCCTTGGAAAAGTCACCCCTCTCTCTGAGTCAGATCCCCCAGGCCTGGCCATCCATCTCCCTCACAGGGGCTTGTGACTGGGATGAAGACACAGCAATCCCAGGGCTGTGCCTCCTCCTATGGGCAGCTTGTAAATGCATGTGTGTTTGCATATGTGTGTGAATGCATATGTGTATATGAATGTGTGCATGTGAATGTACATGTGTGTACATGCATGTGTATGTGTGCAAGGGGGTATTGTCTGGCTCTGTGCAGTGCGAGCTGAGCTCCCTGGGCCTTTTACAGACTGTTTATGATGTGCCACTGCGGTAACTGCCCGTGATTAGCTGCTCCACAGGCTCCGGGGCCTGGGAACAATGGAACAAAGTGGAAGGAAAGAAACTATTAAAGGTCCAGGAGCCTCCAATGTCACCCTCAGTAATTCATCCTGTCACTTGCACCTGTGCTGCACCTCTTAGTTTCAGGGACCTCTCTCCCACACAGCCCTTCTCTGCCGGTGTCCACTGCTTCCAGCAAGTGTGAGGAGCGAGGGGACAGGGCATGGACATGGCAGGCACACAGGAGTTGAAGTGCCACTTCCTCCGCCTCCTGGGTGGGCTGTATGCCTGGGCACCTTACGGCACTTCTGTGGGCCTCGGCTTCCTCATCTGTGAAATGGGGAGGGCACCCTCATCCACCCATAGTGTCGTGTGATAACCACAAAGTGGGTGTCAGGAGGTGGTCATTGAGGAACAATTGAATTGTGGAGCATTGAGGGGAGCTGATAGCTCTCAGTGCTGAAGGCTCCCCACCCCCAGCCCTGCCTCCGCAGTGCTGACAGGAATGGCACTGGTACACCTGCGCTGCCTAAAGAGGCAGGCCTGCGGGCAGGTGAAAAGGAGAGAGGGAAGAGGACTAGGAACGATGCGTGGCCATGGGCTGACCAGGCCCTGCAGCCCCTTGTTTCCCAGTTACAGCCAACCTGGTGGGGCTGCCCGCTCCCTCCCACACCCAGCAGGGAGGTCCTAGCCCATCCGAGGGGTCGGCAAACTCATTAGTCAACAGAGCCAAATATCAACAGTACAACGATTGAAATTTCTTTTGAGAGCCAAATTTTTTAAACTTCTTCTAATGCCACTTCTTCAAAATAGACTCGCCCAGGCCGTGGTATTTTGTGGAAGAGCCACACTCAAGGGGCCAAAGAGCCGCATGTGGCTCGCGAGCCGCAGTTTGCCGACCACGGTCCTAGCCCAAACCCTGTGCATGTCAGTCCCTGTGCCCAGTGATTCCCACGTGTGTCACTGACCCTTACAGTGACCCTAGGAGGTAGGGATTAACAGCCTCCACTTTGCAGACAAGGAAATCCAGGCGCAGGAAGGAAGATGTTGCCAACATCCCTCCCAGGGCCAGCAGCAGGGACTAGGCCCCCGGACAGGACACACCCACTTCCCTGGGGAGGAGGGGTGGCGTGGAGCCCAGGGAGCTGCTCACATTAGCAGACACCTACAATCCTCAGAGGGAGCAGTGTGCCACGTCAGTCAGACCCAGGGGGACCCTCTTGCCGGGGCGGGGGGGTGGGGTGGCGTTCCTGGAGCCCCTCAAATATCACACCTTATATAGCTTCCCAGCAGAAGGTGCTCTGACAGGGACTCAGGCTTCAGTTCTAGGCCTGCCCCACCTCATGAGAGCCCAGAGGGTTAGACTAGGAGACCTGCAGGCCTCTGCGGCCTTCACACTGCTCTCCGTGGCAAAGCCTCCGCTGTCCTGTCCAGAGGTCCTGCGGGGCTGGAGGCCTCTTTCCCACCAGCCCAGCCTCAGGCTGCGGCGAGGCTTCCCTCTCTCCTCCCAGACAAGCAGCGGCCCTGCTCCCGCCACACCGGCCAGCATACTCCCACTCTCAAGAGCCAGGCCTGCCCCCCGGAGCGCCCTTCCCTGAAGCCTTGGGTGTCATTGCAGGGGGAGCGCAAGCAGAGGCCTGTGCTCCAGGGCAGGGAAATCAGGAGGGGCCTCCCAGGGCTCTCTCCTGCCCCCAAAGTCTCCAGCCCCAGGCAGTGACCCGGGCACGACCCTGCTGGGGCAGCAAGGCCCTGGTTCCCACCTGGAAGTGAAGTCAGAGGATGGGATTTTCAGAGCATTTGCTCCAAAAATGTGCTGACACTACACCAACATGGCAGGCTTTCTGCCACCTGCCATGTGTGCTCAGTGCTCCTGCCTTCCAGGCCTGCACCAGTCTCCAGAGAGCAGTCCCTGGGCGAACGCCAGTAGCCCAGGGGACACATGAGTGACACCAGACCTCATCACACCATTGACTGGGCCAGGCCAGCCCCCTCTTACACTCGGCTCCCAAAAGCCTTGCCAGTGTCACGTCCCTCGGTCACATTCCTTCAGGTGAAGGGGACCAGCCCTGGGATAAGGAGCAGGTAATACCCTGGAGAGACTCCGGGAGGACCAAGCGTCCCAGGCCAGCCTCTGGAATCACAGGTGTGCCTGGGTCCTGTGCCCAGGGCGAGCTTCCCTGGAACTGTCCAAGATGAGATGCTGACAGCACAGCCCCTGGCAACATCGTCAGGGTAGCTTGTCTACCACCAGCCCCAGCCCCGACCCTCACATGGCACAGGACAGCGAGGCCGGCCTCACAGCAAGGGAACCTGGGCCAGGTGGACTGACTCCAGGACCTGCAGGGTGGCCCAGGATGGTGCTCCCTGTGTAACATGCTCAGGGGGACATAGCCTGCTCCCACAGGACCACCTGGATCAGGGGTAAATAGTGCTCACAAGAGTGTCTTAGCATTGGCTTCCTGACCCTCGGCTGTTGTAAAGGCCGCTTGGGAAGGGGTTCTGCTACAATAACGCACACAGCCGTGTTTGCTGTTCTCTGCCTATGTGCCTCAGTTTTCTCATCTTCAAAATGGTGATGCTAATAGTAGCACCCCTCTTGTAAGTTTGTTAAGGGGATTAAAAGAGTTAAAAATGAAAAGCATAATATGTACATTATTCCTAACTTTGTCAGCAACCCTGCAAGAAAGACATTCCCATTTTACAGATGAGGAAATACCCTGGAGAGACCCAGGGACCAGGCCAAGCTTATTGAGTGAGTAGCATTGGATTTCATAGCCAGATTTTCTGCCTGGGCCCTGCCCCACTGCCTGTGATGAGGTAGCTCAGTGCTGGGTGTACTGAAAGGGGCCTTTTGAGACCAAGATAGCTGAGGTGGGGGCTGCACTCCACACCGGAACAGAAAAACTTAAGCAACAGCCTCGTTTCTGGGATTTGTGGATGCCCAGAGGAGAAAGGTGGAGAGACCTCTCCCCGGAGTGAGCCCACTGTGGGAGGGAGGAAGGGGCCCGGGACAACACATGGTAGATGGGTCAGGCCTAGGGATGAGCAGGATCGCCACAGGAGGAGAGAGAGAGAGAGAGAGAGACTGTGTGTGACTCTGAGTGTGACTAAGTGTGTGCCTGGGGATCTGGACCCATCTAGATGTGTGTCTACATTAGACACTGCAGGAGCTCAGTGGTGTGCGAGTGAGTGTGCACATGCACATGAATGTGTGCGTCTGTGTGGGAAGGTTTGAGAGAGAGAGCATTACCCAGTGCTCCGGGTTGGACAGGGAGGTTAATTACATTTTCTGGTTGGCTGAGAGTTAATCAGCGGCACCTCATTGTTCCAACGCTTGTAGAATGTTTTCCTTCTCCAATGACTGCATCTGCTTTTGAAGAGGGATGATGACAGCCTGGAGGGTGTACAGAGAGAGTGGCCAGAGCTGGGGGGTCTGGAATCCGTGCTGGTGCTGAGAGAACTGGCTCTCCAGGCGGGCGTCCACCTGGAGAAGGGCTGACCCACAGGGACGGTTCCTGCTCCAAACCTCTGCAGCCCTTGCAGGATCCCAGCGCACAGACAAGTGCCGGCGGGCTGACCCGAGATGGCGGGCAGGGGCCAATTCTGCGAAAGCACTTTCTGGAAGTTGGAGTGGTGGTGGGGCTGCTCAGGAGCTTGGCACAGCCCCCAGTGCCTGCCAGGCAAGGACAGGCCAGGGTGCCTGCAGGCCTGGGGAACAAGCGGGTTCCTTCCAGTCCTGAGACCTGGAGCTGCGAATCCTGTTCCCAAAGCCAAGTCCTGGGACTGAGTCAGGCTCCTCCGGGCCCCGCGACCCTGCCACAGCACTGGGGGTTCTTAGACCCATTTTTCAGATGCCTGGCTTACTGCCTCCAATAAGCACCTGTGTGTGAGAGTGACCCGTGTGGGTCAATGCTTTAGACTCAGCTACTCACACACAGAGGGCCCTGTACTCCTCGGCGACTTTCTGCAGGAGGGGAGCCATGGGCGAGGGGAAGGAGTGCCAAGCAGGGAGGGCACCACCACACACCACACAGCATAACATAGCACCAACACCTATGGCGGGGGCACAAAGACCCGGAGGAAGGAGAGAGCATGCTGAGATCAAAACTCCCAACCACCTTTGTGACCTCAGCAAGTTGTTCGGCCTCCCTGAGCCTAAGTTTTGTCCTTTTTCAAACACAACTATTCATAATTACCATGGGATTTGAGAGAAGACTAAATGAGATTTTGTATATGTGTGCACAGAGTTCTCAGAATGTAATAAATGGCATCTATTGACTTATTGTTACTCCTGCATGGGGAGGGAAGGTGAGACTGGTGGGCAAGAACAAGGCCCAGCAGCCAGGGCCCCCACCTTGCCCATCTCTGCTGGCCTCTCTGAGGGTTCCTGGTCCCCCTTCCCTACAGGGCCTCTTTCCTGGGGCCACAGCAAGTTCGGAGAAGTCCTCTGGGAGCAGACAGATCCACAGGCACCTCCTTAAGGTCTGTCCAAGCATGTGCTCCTGTGCTGTGTGACCTTGGGCAGGCCCCTGCCCCTCTCTGAGCTCTGTCTGTCAAGTGAGCAGTTGACCTGCTAGTATGGAAGCACCATCCCTTCTCCCCAGGTACCACCTCCCTGCTGCTGCAAGAACAGACTCTCAGGGGACCTGGGAAGAGGAGTCGGTAATAAAATACCACAGGTTCATTCATTCATTCCTTCTTTCATTTGACAAATATTTACTAAGCACATTTTATGTGCTGAGGCTGGAGAGATATTAGTGAACCAAACAAACATCACTGCCCTTAGAGTGTCTTACCATCTAGTGGGAGGAGATGTGATAAACGAGAAACTAACATGGTGAGTTAGAAGGTGGTGATTGGAGAAAAGTACAGCAGAGTAAATGGGGGTGGGAGTGCCCGTGGGGAGCGGAGTTACCATCTTAAGTCAGGGGGTCCGAGTGGACCTCACCCAGAAAGTGAGGCTTCGTGGAGGGGCCTCGGCCTCAGGTGCTCCCTCCTGTGCGTTCCCAGGGCCCGTCCCTCCTGTTAGAATTTACCCCCATCTCTGGTCTGCTTCCTGGAGGAGAGCAGCTATGTCCCATCTCACCTCTGCTTCCCCAGAGCCCAGCTGGCTGGACCCACATGGATGATAGGGATCCTGAGTCTAAAGCATTGACCCACACGGGTCTGGAGCAGCAGCCTTGAGCCTGGGGTCAGGGCCCTGTCACCCTTGTTCCCCTTGGCGGGAAATTCTTCCTGGCACCACCTACCCTCCCAGGGAATATCAGCCCGTCCAGCCCTAGACCCTGCACTGACATACCTGGGCGACAGACCCTGCTATGTTCATCGCCCAGCATCGCGTCCACGCCAGGCCCAGAATTCCATCTGCTGCCAAATTCCAGGACTGGAAATAATGAGGCGAATTGTCCCTCGCCGCTGATTGACTTTCAAGTCGCTCTGCTAAACTGGGTGCAGTTGAAGTTTTAGCAAGTCTCCCGGGGACCCCAGGCGGCTTCAGTTTCAGCCTTGTAAAGAACTGTTAAGATCCAATCAAAATAAATAAAATCAGATCCAGGAAAGCGATGTGTTTGTGACTGCAGACGAAACACTCAGGATATTCATGCTGAAGCCCGGCACCCCGTTTGCTCGGGGATGCCTTACACCAGACTGGCACGGACTCGTGATCTCACCAGCATCTGCCAGGAGGCCCGGGCCATGAGCCTCCTGCCCTTGTGCGACCAGAGAGGAGAGTGCAGGCCGGCCAGGCTGGAGCCCAGGCTGAGTCTCGGAGGAGAGTCCCACACCATGGCCGCAGGGGAGAAGCCCGCCCTGCAGGTTTGCAGGGCCTTGCGGGCCTGCCACATCCCTAGTTTTAGGGAAATGCAGGCCCTGCAAACACAGGGTCTGACCTCGGAATCAGAAATTCCAAATGGTGAGATGCCAAAGCCATCGAATGCAGGAGATGGACTTGTTCAGTGCTAAGGTCAGAGGTCAAGTCAGAGGATGTTCAATCCCAGCTCTCAGAATCACCACGCTGGATAACCCAGAGAACCTCTTGCGATATGCTCTCAGCCCAGCCCCCTGCTCTTCTGGGCACACTGGTGAGCAAACAAAGGCCAGGACAAGGTTGAAGAGAGGTGCTCTCCCGTGTCCCTGCTGAGCGGCTGCTTCCTGCTCAGCCAGCCACCCCACCCCTGGTTCCACATACGCCCCCTCCCCTTGGCCTGAAGGACATCCTGTGTTGGATGCTTTAGCTGGAATGTTTGATCAAGCCCTGGAAGAAGAATCAAAGGTATTTGAGAGAGAAAGCCCGTGCAATGCCAAGAATCGCCTCCCCATCTCTAAGATTCGGGGCGATCAGCCGGGGCGCCGCACAGGCTTACTGCAGTTAGACGAGTGTCAGAGGAACCCTGAGATATTGTGAACAAGGTCCTCCTGTTCGCGATGGCAAAGCAGGTCCCCAGAAGGAGAAGAAATCATGCAGGGTCACTCCGGGGAACCTGTCAGAGGCGGGGGTAGGAGCCAGGCCGCTGGTCCCCGCTCCACGCGCCGGCCACCAGCCCCTTCCAAGAGCTGCATTCATCATTGACGGGTTGGCGCCATGTTTCTCTTCGCCAGGCTTCACCCAGTCCAAGCCAGGGGGTCAGATGGGGCCTCCCTCCGTCCTGCCGGTGCCAGGCCGTGCTTGCAGGCAGGCCGGCCTGGGGCAGAGCCCGTCCTTCCCGGCTCGGCTGCCCCCACACGCCGAGCGCTGAAAGGCCCCCTTGTACGGCGGCCCTGCCTCCCGGCCGCAGCGCACAACCCTGTTCTCTTACCTCATAAACGGCTAATTTGTTACATATTTTCTGACGCTGTAAATGGGAGAACAAAGACCTTTTCTCTCTCATATTTTTGTTCAATTATGTTTGTGGGGGAACCTGATCCCCTTCAAAGGGGGGCTGAGGAGCTGAGGGGGAGCCTCCCAGGCTTGCTAACCTCCCAGGGCCCGTCTCTGGCTGCTTATGCCTGGGTGTGACCAAGAGGGAAGGTGGCAGGGGGCCCGCTTTGTGTCCTGGGAAGGCACTGGGCCCTCCTCTCCCGAGGGACAGCGGCCCGTCTTGGGAGCAGGTTGGCTCTTCCAACGGGAGGTGCAGCTTCCCGGAGGAGATGTCAGGACAGGACAAGGAGAGGCCTTTCCACAGTCGCATCTGTGCCCACTATGGCAGGGCCTGCGGGCAGGGGGTGAGCTCCCTGCTACTCACCCACAGCCCCTCTCCCTGGATCTGCGACACGGGCCCCCAGGAGAAACGGCTCAGCGGGAAGCCCTGGACTGCACAGTTTCTGGGGCCCCCTCCATGCCCAGCTCTGGCCCCACATCAGGGCTTCCAGAGTGCCCCCTCCATCCACTTGTGAAAAGCACACCCCCTGGTTTTGAACACGGGCTCTCCCAATCCCAGACGCTCACACAAGGAGACAGACATGGACTGGAGCTGAGGGGGAGCCCTCTTAGAGGAGGTGAGCTTCCAGGCGGGCAGGATGGATGTGTGGGTGTGGACCAGTGGGGGCCAGCGAGGACACCTGCCCCTGACCTGGCAGGGCCCTGGTGGCAAGGCCAGGCAGGGCAGTGGAATGCCAGCGTGGGCCTGAGGCCCCGTGAGGAGGTTGCAGGCAGGCAAGAGGCTGGAGCAGTCCTCTGGCCGTGGTGGATCCTAGAAGCCGACTGGCCCTTTAACCAGCACTTTTGGAGATCTCTTTCTGCTCCCATCAGCTCCCGCTCGGCCTGCCCTCCCAGGTCCGACATGCACAGCAAGGAGGCCTCAGATAGCCCTGAGGATTTCCCATCTGCAGTGTAAGCAGATCTGTGCTCATCCAGAATGTGTCTCACTGCTCTGTGTTCTTTTCCCAAGACCCCAGGCTCAGATTTCAGTTCCACATTCTTTTGCCTCAGGTCTAAAAACATTTCCCCTGCCTGTGGTGGGGGTAAGGAAGGGATAGGGGGCATAGGAGACGCAAGCTACCCGAGTAGAGTAGACAGATGCCTCATTCCTGCCTTAGTCTGCATCCCCAGCTTGCTGTGTGGCCGTGGGCGCGTTCCTGCGGTCTCTGGGCCTCAGTGTCCTCTAAGGACTCTCCCGGGCCTGATGTTCTCTTGGCAGAGTCCATCTCCACCGCTCCCATCCTGCCGCCAGGAAGTGCCTCCTATGACTTTGAACAGGGAAAAAGTGGGAGACGTTGAGACTGCTTTTAGTTTTGTCTCTGAGGTCAAGTTCTATCCAGCTGTCTCCTTTGATGTCCTCCTGCAAGAGCATCCAACCCCTGGCTCCCAAGGCCATGGGTCCTGTGCCAGGCCCACGCAGTCTTCTTTCCTTCCTCCCGTTCTGGACCTGCTCCTCCTCTGTCCAGCTGCTCCCCTGAGTGGGGTGCAAGGCTTCCCGAAGTGGAGGAAAAGAGGGTGAGGGCCCAACCCCGAAATTCACGGCAGGGAGAAAGGGCAGTGTGTGCAAGGAGAGACCCTCGGAGCCCTGAGTTAGAGGGTTCTAGAACATCCAAGCCAGGAAGGATTTGGCATTGGAACCAGCCTTCACTTCCTCCATACATCCCCAAGGCCACTAGGCCCAGGCGGGGTCTCCCCACCTCTCCTGGCCTGGAGAGGGCTAACACCATCTCCTGCCTGTAGCCTCTGCTCCCTCATCCTTTCTGCACTGCACACAGCAGCCAGAGGGCAGCTTCTGAACCGAAAGCCTGGCTGGTCAGTCCCTGCTTCATAATGTCAGTGGCTCCCGTGGTCCCTCAGATAAGTCTGAGCTCTGGATCCCACCTCTGTTCCCGGCTCCAATCCCATCTCATGCCCTCCACCAGCCACACGCTGCCCTCCAGCCCACGGGAGTCACTGCGTTTCCCAGAACTTGCCAGCTTCTCCCAGCCTTTGCACGGGCATCGACACTCCCTGGAATTCCTTTTCTTGCTCTTCAGCATGGTCCTACCAGGCGACCCTGTACAATCACCTCTGCCAGGAATCCTGTATGTGGTCCTCCCCGGCAGCCTGGGTCTGTCCTTCCTCTGTGTCCATCCCTGAGCCCAGCTGTCATGTGTGATAAGTGACATGAGTGATGTTAGCATCTTGTTGCAAGTCTCCCTTGAGTACCTCCTCCCTTGCTCCACTCACCCCTGACCTTGAACTCCTTGAGAATAGAAATGGTGTGCATTTGGTTCCGTGGCCCCAGCACCCAACACAGGGCCTGGAACTGCTCCATATTGAACCCTGAGGAGTGAATGGGAACCCAATCCACACACGCTGGCTGCTCAGAGCCACCCCACCTCTGCTTAGGGAACAGATATTTTTTAAAAATACCCTGAGGAAGGAGGGTACAGGTTTTTAGAATGCCAGCTCACTAGGCAGGGAAGAGAAATATTATTCTCCCACTTGGCAGATGGGTGAACTGAGGCCCAGAGAGCAGAAGGGCCAGTCCCATGTTCTCATAGCAGCATATCACCAAAAGGTCCAGACCAGGAGCTTCACACCGCCTGCGTGTCGCAGGGCCTGGATTTGAACCTGGGCCAGAGCCCTGCGCTTTCTGTTGCTATGCACCACTCATCTCTGAAGCATTGGTAGCCTGCAGTTCAGCAGACAAACGGTGTCACTCACCAGCATGGAGTGCTCATGCTCACGGAACCAGCCCCTCGCTTCCCACCCAGGCCACCTGGAGGTGCGTGCTCCAATCCCATCCTCCTGGCTGCTGCCCAGGACCCAGGCAGAGCGGAGGTCCCCACACTGCTGCGGGGCCTGAGACTCCCCCCGCCACCCTGCAAATTGGTAATTGCTGTGTGGTCAGACCAGAAGGAATTAGACAAGCCCTCTAGGAATTTCATACTGGTTTTGCAAATGAAAATGGAGACTTGCCTTTTGAAGTCTAGGCAGCTGTGTCAGCAGGCAGGTCTGAGACAGCAGAAAAAATAAAACTACACTCCTTCAACCAATGGGTGCAGCCACTTCATATAATAACGATGATGATGGTAACCAGGGCCACTGCCCACCAATCGCCTACCGTGTAGACACCCCTCCGTAGGTCTCTCAGTCTGCTCATCCGTGGGTCCCCATCTCTTTCAGTCTCCACTGGGGATTAGCCTGCTGTCCGGATTAGAGAGGGGCCAAGTCCACCGACTGGACCCGTTCCTGGCCTGATTCTTGACACCTCTTGAAACACGCCACCTACTTCCATGTCCCTCTACCTATATACATCCCTCTCAACCCCACTCATCTTGCACAGCTCAGCTTAAGCCTGATTTCATCACTGACTCCCAGGCTGTATTTGAACCGCCCCCTCAAAGACCCCAACACCCCTGTGGGGTTTTTTTTTCCCCTTTTATCAGTAATGTATCACTTGGTTTTATACTCACTTGGTTTTTAGCGGGTACCTTATTTCCTGTTTCTCTGTCCATCTCCTCCACCACCTTGAAGTTCCTCAAAGCTTTATAACTGAGAAGGGGTCAGCCTAGATGATCCTCTGGGACATTCTGATATAATTTGTTCTTTTTTTCTCCTGCCCAACGTGTAATCAATTTAGATGATCAGAGGTGGTTCCTGGGGAGCAAAAGCAATTCATATAGGTATCAAATAGTTGACATCAGGGGCAGGGAGAACTCAGGGAACTAAGCCTGGGCAGAGCTAACACCCTAGGCCACGGAGCCCCAGCAAAGGGAGAGCATGGGATGTCACTTCCTTCTCTGAGCCTTGGTTTCCCTGTCTGCAAAATGGGGTCAGGAATGTTGGCCTCACAGGGCTACTGTAAAGAATAAATGAGCTTCCATGTGCAAAGTGCCTGGAACCATAGACTGTTTAAATCATGAGATGATGGGATGTCACTGCTAAATGTTGGGCTCAAAGCATGACTTCCAGAGCTGAGGGGGGTCTCACATCCTCGAGTTTCAGGGGCATCCTGCGGCCTGCAGAGTGGCTCTCACAACTGGACTGGGTCAGAGCCTGCAGCACCAGAATCTGGGGCTGCAGCCTCCCCTCAGGCTTACTTGTCCTTAGAACAGAAAACCAAGGGGCTCCTCCAATAGGGCAGACTCGACGTAAAACTCTTTCCTAGAGACCCAGCCTCTGGGCCTGCCCCTCCCACCCAGACCCAGCCCAGCTATCAGCCTCCTATCCAGCAGAATGCTAATCTCCTCATGTGGGTGGCTCTGGATTTATGAGCATTTCCTGGCATGACTTGAAGGACAGAAGAGGAAAGCTGGGATCTTTAAGGGTGGTCTTTGGGTGGAGAAATGAGGCATTCAGGGGAAAAAAAGAAAGAAAGCTAGTGAGTCAGCCTCCACTGCCCGCCCAGGAAAGCACAGAGGGCCCAGCCAGCCCACACTGCAGGGCAGATGGAGGATGTGGCCAGCACCACCGGCTCCAACGGGTGGGCGTCCACGGAGCGGGGAACGTCTGTGCTAGAGGCCAAGTCAATGGTTCTTCGGGTTGTGGCTGAAGGTTGGGGATAGGCTGTGGTGAGGGGAAGGGAGGAGCGTGCTCGGTTCCTCCTCCTTAGGAGGAAGACAGAGCTGCCTTCATCTTCAGGCTGATCTCCTGGCTCTTGCCTCCCTGATTCCACATCAACACAGCCACCAGGGAAGGCCTCTGCTCACACTCTCCTAGGCTTCCCACTCACTCGGGGTGCAGGCAAAGACCTTCAAGCCCACTGGCCCCACGGGATGTGCCCCCACCGCCCACCCCGCCACACTCTCTGACTGGGCCCTGGAAATCCCCCCGCTGCCTCTCCAGAAAGACCCTCTGCTGTCCCTGCTCTGAGCCCTGAACAGATGTGACATCATCTGGGCTCCCTTATCCCAAGTCCAATGGGAAGCATTGGCAGGAGACGAAGGCAATTAGGACATACCATGCCCCCACCAGCCCCCTCCTACCTGCAGGCCGCTGTGGTCCAGGCCAGAGAGCGGGAGCGATGCTGCCTTCTGAAGGCGATGACTCTGGTCAGGTTCAGGTTCCTGACCACCCACCCCTTTCGCTTCAAGGCTTACAGGCAGGAAAGCTTCCTGCTGCTGCTACTCCTCGTGCTCCCCCATCCCCTGTCCACAACTCTTGTGAATATTCCCATCATTCAACACGCTTCAATGACCCTTTCAGCTGAAGCTCCTTCACTGGAACTCACGTCACTGGCAAAGCGCCATCTGTTCTCTGTTGGGTTCCTGCCTGAGACAGACCTCATCTACCAGTTCCCCTTCCCCCACTTCTCTCCCGCCACACTGCCTCCTTTCTGCTCCCCACGCCCATCAGGCCCACGCTGCCTCCGTGCCTTTGCACGTGCTGTTTCCTCTGCCCAGAATACTCTTCTCTCGGGTACCCATAGGACCACCTCTGTCATCTTCATCAGATCCCTTCTTAAATGTCACTTCTCACTGTGCCTTTCCTGGACATCGTATCTAAGATGTCAAACCCCGCCCCCCTACACACACACACTTTCTGTACTCCTGCGATGGTCATTCTCTAACATAGATGTTTTACTAGTTGTTTTTGTTTATTGCCAGCTTCCTCCAACAAATAAAAGCTCCTTTATGGCAGGGAACTTTATTTGTTGTGTTTACTGCTCTGCCTCCGAGGCCTGGAACAATATCGGGTACCTAAGTGCTCAATAAACATTTGTTCAGTGACGTGTGAATTGATCCTTTTCGTGGGTGGGTAAAACAAGGCCTGGGGAAGAATAGCGACTTGCCCAGGGCTTCCTGGTGGTGATTCAGATGGTGACTAGATCCTCGCTCTGCCTCCCAGTCCAGAGCCAGTCCAAGTGCCAGGAAACCTGTGTTTACTTGGATGCCCGCTGCTTAGTAGCACAGTATCCGGAGACAGGATTCTGTGCCGTGGGCCCAGGGGACTCGGATACTGAGCAGGAAGCAGGGAAGTTGTCAGCACTGCTTTGGTGCTGCCGATGGGGCAAGGAGAATAAATAAATAAAGCTCAGCCAGAGCCTGGTTGGCTCTGACCTTTGAGGAAATGTCCCCCCAGCTCAGGGAGGCTTCCTGCCAGGTAGACTGCCCTCCTCCCCGACCCAGGGCGCTGACAGACTGAGTGGTCCAGGATCCAGGGGGCTCAGCTCTCCCGCTCTGTACCCTAGAGGCACTGGGTCCCCACAGGGAGCTGCTTGGGATGGGATTTGGAAAGGGTGGTTCATTCAGCTTTCATTCATTCATTTATTCAAATTCATTCTAAAATATTGTTTAAGCCTTTGCTATGTAGGTCAGGCACTGTGCTCTTTGCTGGAGAAACAGCACAAGGACAAATGAGTTGCCTGCCCTTCAAGTGTCCCCTTGGAGCAGGAAGGATGAGCATGGATGGCAATGAAGCAGGAAGTGTCAGGTGCTTTGGGGGCATTAGGCAGGAGCCTGCCCAGTGCATGGCCCGGGGAAGTGCTCTGAGGAAGCAGCCTCTGCAGCAGGTGAACCAGGGGGTTCCAGGAAGAGGCAAAGCAAGGAAGAAAAGCTTGGCACAAATTAGGGTCTGAAAGAGTGAAAACAGTGTGTGTGTGTGTGTGTGTGTGTGTGTGTGTGTGTGGTGGGGGGGGGGGGCATGTTCCAGGCAGGGTTACCTTGGCAAACATGATCTCTTTCCTCTCCTCCTATGTCAGCTCTGACCAGGCTCCAGGGCTAAGGTTCTAGCACCCCTTCTCCTTCCCAGCTCACTGTTCAGAATGTGGGCCTCCCACACTGGCCCCCACTTTCTGTTTATGTCTGTTCTTCCCACCAATGGTGGGGTGAAGGTGGCTTGGTAGGTGGTACCTAGGGAGATCAGAAAGTACCCACGGCCTGTCAGCTGGGCCTGTGTTTGAATCCCTGCTCCAGTTCTCCAATGTGAGACCTTATGCAGGTGACTTTACCATCTCAAGGCCTCGGTTTCCTCGTCTGTCACATGGGAATAATCCCTTTTCCAGAAGGATTATGGGGTGGATGTTTTCTCAATATCCTTAGAATGGCTCATGGAACCTGGCATGCTAATCAACTGACCTCATCACCCATTGCTCACCTCCTTATTTACTGAGCCCCAGCCACCCTGGCCTCTGCTCCTCCTCACATATGCACAGGTTCTTTGCACCTGCTGTTCCCCCTTCCCTCATCACTCTCCACCCCTTTTCTGCCTCTTTTTCTCTATGTAATACAAACACTCTATTTGTCAGGATTCCCAGAGAAACAGAACTAACAGGATGGATAGATACATAGATACTTAAATACATATTTATTTTAAGGAAGTGGCTCACATTGTGGAAGCTGGCAAGTCTAAAATCTTCAGGGCAGGTTGGAAACTCAGGGAAAAGGAATTCAAGTCCAAAGGCAGTCTGTAGGCAGAATTCCCTTCCTTGAGGGAAGTTGGTCTTTTTCTATAAGACCTTCAATTTATTAGATGAAGCCCTCCCTTTTTCAATTATTATGGAGCGTAATCAATTCAAAGTCTACTGGTTTAAAATGTTCATCTCACCTAAAAAGTATCTTCACAGAAACATCTAGAACAATGTTTGACCAAATATCTGAATACCATGGCCTAGCCAAGTTGACAAAATTGACATCACAAGTCCACCCTTGTCAACGTGGCAACCATATCCTTAAACCATACTTAATCTCAAAATAAAAAACAAAACAGACAATAGGAAGGTCATAATTCCACCTGACCTGGTGTCATGATCCTGTGTATAACCTAAAGGCACTCATGCCTTCCCCAGAATGCTGTTTACTCTTCTGCTTGATGTCCCATAACTTACCTATATATGATGTAGAGTCAACAGTACTTAAATACTATGACATAAAGTCAGTATATCTGACATTACATGATGGGGGAGAAGAACAGAAAAAGAAAAGAAAGAAGAAAACAAAAAATGTAACATACACATTCTTCACAAAATAAGGAAGAAATAGTCCTGACAACAAGGTCCTTGTTCCTGTAACCAGTCACATGGTCGGAGCCTGTACTTAAAACCCCATTCTTCCCTTACCACTTCCATATTCCCTCTGCCTCCCGAAAACACCTCAGCTGGTTGTGGTTCTGTACCTAGCAAGCTAACCCAGGCCTTGATTCCTGAGGGTTCTGGGCCATCCATAGTCCTGCCTGGATTGTGTTGTAGTTTTCACTGATGCTCGTTAGGGCAGGGTGTGGTGATACTGAGATGTCCTAAGAGACCTGCTGTGCTCACACACCCTTCCTTACCTCCATTGAGGGTAGCAGTCCAGCTCCCTCGGTAGTCAGGACCAGTCACCAGCCAGCACAGTGACTCCCTTCTCTGCCTGTTGATCCAGAAGCATGAGGAGCCCGTGGCTAGGGTGCAGACTTAACTTCCAGTTCAGTGGAATCATTGCTATGTCTCTAACATTCAAAATATTAGTATTTGCTAATTCTCTGTTTTATTCTCCATGTGCCCCCAGCAGGTAAGCTCGATGAGGCAGGCTTTGGTCTGTTTTGTCCCTATGTCCCCAGCATCTAGAGCTGGGCCTGGCGCATGGCGGGTGCTCGGTAAGCATCGCTGAGCGGGTGGGGCCTTCGCTGTGACTTCCCTGTGAGAAGTGCTCATCGCCCACCTCGCACCCCAGCCTGAGAGCCCAGCCTGTCCAAAGGAGCCCCAGGTCCCAACACACTCCTGACAAAGGGCCCTGCTGCCTTCCTCTCTAAAGGACATTGCTGAGCCGTCAAGTGAACACAAGGCCTCAGTGTTCACCATCTCAGCCCTTTCAGGACTGTTTACTAGACTAATCTGCAACAATAAACCCGTCCGCACCCTCCTGGCGCCTGCCTCACTCCATCCTAGGCCCGTGTTTGAAGATGTGTTTAAATTCCGGGCTACATTCAGCAGACGCCGCAGGCCAGCTCCCGGCCGGCGAGCACTGGCGAGGGGGGCCAGCGGGATGCTCAGGGGCTCTTGGTGGCAGGGCCTTTGCACACAGACGTCCAGGGGGAGCGAGGCGGCTCTAGCCTTCACCTGGTGTTTGTTATTCCATGTCAAAGCCTTATCATAAACATTATCCTAGAGTGGGCCACCGAGGCTCCGGGCGAGGAGGGGATGTTATGCTAAAGTGGCCGGGAGCAGAAGGCACCAAGGCCCGGGAGCCTGTGAGCAGGGCAGGCTCGGGAATTCAGGATGAATGGGAGGGAGGCAAGGTGGTGCTTCTACACAGAGCCTCGAGCCCCACTTACCCACCCTCTACTGGCACGGCCAGTTGGCAAATCTGTCTCTAAAATGAGCTCCACGTGGGTGGAAACCACACCCAATTAATTCACCAATCCCAGATCCCTGCAGAGAATCAGCAGAAGGTAAATGTTTGTTCAATGGATGAATGAGTGTAGCTTCCCTGTGTCTATTGGAAGCACCAAGAATGCTCAGGATGGAGCACATTTTGCTTTGAAGTCCTGGTCATGGGGACCTGTTCTGGAGCCAGACAGACATGACTTCAAATCCTAGCTCTTCCTTTACAAGCTATGTGGCCTTGGGCCTGTCCTTCCCCTCTGCTTCTTTGGTGTCCTGTTTGTAATAGGGACACTATTGCTGCTGGCGGTCTCCCACAGAGAGCTGAGGGCGGCTCTGGTGAGCAGTGGTAAACCAAGAGGATGGTCCTCGGTAGACTGCCAACGTGCAAGTGCACATCCCGCACCCCCCGCACCCCCAATTTTGTCACCTTTGATGAGTTAATGTCTCTTTGTGATTTGTTTGGGTTTTTAAAACTCTATAGGGCTAGTACTAGACCTACCTCAGAATTATGATCAAGATTAACTAAATTAATATGAGTTTAAAGGGTTCCTGATACATAGTAAGTGCTCAGTAAACATAGTGATCCTAGTAATGACGTGGTGAGGACTGCTTCATAAATGGCCAAGGATGGATCCAAGGTGGGAGGCTTGGGGGAAAGGGCGCAGGATTCAGGGTCAGCCTCCTTCTACCTGAAGCAGTTCCTGAATGTCTGCAGTTCAACAGTGAACAGAGGGCAGGCTTCCTGCCCTTGCAGAGCTCTTGATCTAGACCAGCAGAGTGCAGGGCATGATCTGAAGAGAACATTTCAGTGGGATAAGTGCCAAGACCAAGGGAAGCACCAATCCCCACCCAGAAGTAGGGGGAGTCTCTAGATGACAGGTTTAGGTTTCAGTCCCAGTCCACCATACTCCACTGGATGCCTCTCAGTGACCTGGCCTCAGTTTTCTATCTGTAACAAGCTAATAATAAATACTTCCTGGCCATTTCTGGCTATTCCACAAGGCTCCAGAAAGGACATGGGTGTGGCCGTGTGTCAGGATGAACGTGGACTGTGCCAGTGGACAGCTGGAAGTCCTGCCCCAGAGGTCCAAGGGACTGCATAGCATCCTGGGCTGGGTGTCAGGAGACTGGGTGTGAGCCCACTCCACCCCAGCTCACAGTGTGGCCTTGGGTGAGCCCCATCCTGCCCACTTTGGGCTCCTATCTCCTCTTCTATGTGTTGAGGGCACAGGATGATCAGTGGTTCTCAAACTGGGCTCCAGGGTACCCATGAGTTCCATGGAGAAGCTTTGGGAGTCCCTGCTGCAGGGGACATTGAAACAGCAGGACTTCAGGCTCCAGCCTGCCTCCCTTATGTCAATCAGGGAAGTTTCTAAAGTATTTTTATCTGCTCCACATTTTGAATTCCAAGTAAGATTCCTCTGGAAAACAATAACAACAAAGAAGGAATCCCATGGCTAAAAACGGTTTGGAAAACCACTGGACCTGATGACTTCCAAGGTCCCGTCCAGCTCCAGTCAAGAAAAGTTAAGGTCTAACTATGTTTTTCCAAGTGTCATTTAGCCAGCACTCTCTACTGCCAGAATTGTTCTTAGCACCCTGCAGATTGTAAGTGCTTCATTCACTAGAGTACCTCCAGGCTCCATGAGGGCCGCGTGACTGAGGAAATGACTTCGTGTGGCTAAGAAGGTCCAAGGGAGCCATTTCTCCTCCAGGCGTGTCTTCTGGGTGCCTGAGCAGATGACCTCATCACAGGCCAAGTGGTGCTCGGCCAGGCCTACCCTGAGAAGCATTGGGCAGGTGTGTGCAGCAACAGGGTGTGGTCACAGGAGGTCTGTGTGTCTCAGCCCCCAGAGGAGGAAAGCAGAGCGTTCCAGCTTGACACGGATGCTTTCATCCAAGGCATGTGCCATGTGGGAGGAAGTGCCTGTTGCCTTAGCAATGTCCTCAGCAACAGGTCCACTGCCTCCTGTGATCCATCCCCAGCCACCATGCTGCCATCAACACCCTGCACCAGGTGGCCGCAGATCGGATTTCAGGGGTAGTGGCCAGAGCCTGGAGAAGGCCCAGAGGTGGGGTGGTGGGGTCTGACCTCATCTTCAGCCAGCTCATTAGGGGGAGCAGTCTGGACTGCTGCATCCAAGCTCAATCCAGCTCTCCTCACCGCCAGAAATAAATGTGGGAGGAGATGGGTGGAGCTGATCTAACAAGCACAGCTTGGCCCCATTGCCCATGACAGTATTTGGGGAAGATTTTGTGTACCTATTGCATGAGCTTTTCTGTCTGGAACCATGCAGTGACACCATTTGGTGGGAACTTCTGCCATGTGGTCATGGTGTGCCCCAAATGCAGGCAGGGTGCCAACATTCTAGGGGCTAGTCTGGGGGATTGCCAAGCAGCCTTGAACTATGAAGTGACCACAGCAGCTATCAAAGTGCTAAGGAAAGGGTGGGGTATCATGCTGTCTTTCCCAGGTCCCATGCTGAGTATTACAAATATAAAATGCGTAAGGAGCACTTCCTGTCTTCAAGAAGCTCATAGCCAATTGGGAGAGACAGCATTACATTCTAATGTTCATGCTGTAGTGGAGGGAAACACAGAGGGAAGTGTCGCCACAACTGTGCTGTGTGGCGATGGCGGTGAGCGTTTGCTCAGCTATCTGGGCCCAGTTGCAAGTGGACTCTGCTGGGCTTGCTTGCATGTCTGGAATCTGGCTGGCTGTTGGCTGGGTGAGGATGGTCTTGGTGGGACAACTGAAGCAATGTGGCTCTGCCCTCCATGTCTCATCCCCCCGCAGGCTAGCCTGGGTGCCTTTGGGGCAATAGTGGAGGTGCAAGAGGCAGAAGAAGCACATTAGAGCTTTTCAGGCTGCTACTTGAACTAGTTACTAACATCCCAGAATCAGAATGGGAGGGAGCTACTGAGTTCCGGGGACAAGGGCATGGATACAAGGAGACCTTGGGAGTCCCATGGAGGGCTCAGAGAAGTTTAGTGGAGGAGATATCTGAACTGAGCCTGTACGGCCAAGTCTGAATTTGTAAGTGGAGAATGGAGATGGAATGCACAGGAAATAGCATGTACAAGGCACAGAGATGGCTACATAGTTGAGCACTTGAGGACACAAGGGCTGGGTCGGAAACATGGTCATTGACCACAGCAGGGTCCAGGTCACTGCCTTGCATACTCTCTTGAAGAGCTAGGCCTTTATGTGAGGGCAGGAGACACCCAGGAAAGTTTTGAGAAAAAAAGAGGAGACCATCAGATTTGTGTTTTTAAAAGATGACGGTGGCAGAAGAATATGGGCTAGATGGGACAGGAGGGGTCTGTAGGGACAGCATGGGAGTGGCTAGAGCAGTGGACCCAGTGAGAGATGCCTGGGCCTGAATTGGTGTGGATCAAGAGGCTGGGGGGACTATCATCCAACACAGTGTACAAACAGAATAAGCAGGGCCTGAGGACTGACGGGCCAGGTAGCCCAAGACCACCTCCCAATGTTTTGCACAGGACTTGCAACAAGTTTTTCCCTATATTTGTGCTAAATAACTCAATGTCCGGCTCCTCCTATTGGTTGGCCAAGGGAGTCTGGCATACAGTCACTGTGTGAAACTGAGCAAGTCCCTTCCCCTCATGGGCCTCCATTTCCCATCTAAAAGGGGACCTTTAAGATCATGTCTCAGGGCTCTCAGACCTCAGGTGGGCCATGTTCCATTAGACCCCTGGTCCTCAAACACCAGGAGCCATTGGGCTGTGAAGAAGTTCCAGGGAGCATGTTAAAACCCACATCCTGGCTTCACCTTAGATTCCAATTCCAGGGGTGGGAGCTGGGCATCTGATAGTAGCACTCCAAGTGGTCCCGATGCCTGGCAGGTCTGCCTGGGTGGCAGCAGTGTCCCCAGGGCCCAGCATAGAGGCTCTTGAGGAAACATGTGTGAATGTGTCTGACCTGGGGGGCATGGGTCAGCCCTGGGGGCCCAGCTCCTAGGCCTTTCCTGGTATGAGGATGGCTTCTGGAACAGATGGCATTTGGGTTAGGCCTTGACATCTAAGCTTGTTTGGGTCATTTGTTTGTTTGCTTTGTTTGGGGGGTGCTCCCGATTACAAAGTGAGTCTGTGCTCATTCTAGAACATTCCTAAACACAGGAAAAGAAGAGCCCAAAGGAAAACTTACCCATCATTCCAAAACCCAGACACAATTAGGGTTCTCATTTTGTCACATCCTATCTAGTAAAAGAATAATATGCAAATTGACCGTACCTCCACTCCACCCACAACCCACGCCCACCAGCCAATCAGGAGTGAGTATGCAAATTAACCCAACCAAGATGGCTGCGGCCATGAAGAGAGCAGGAGGCTTGGGTTTCCCCAGCAATGGAGGAAACCAAGCTTCAAGCACACCCTGGCCGGCTGTGGACTCCACTCAAGGCTACAAAGTTTCAATTATAGAAGATAAATAAATCCCCCCAAAAAATGGCAGCAGCCACAGAGCTGGAGAGAGCAGGAGGCTTGGGTTGCCCCTGGCAATGGAGGAAGCCAAACTTCCTGGCCTGCCTTGGCCTCCACTCAAGGCTACAAAGTTTCAATTATAGAAGATAAATAAATCCCAACAAAAATGGCTGCAGCCACGGAGAAAACAGGAGGCTTGGGTTTCCCCGGAGATGGAGGAAGCCAAGCTTCCCACCCGCCCTGGCCTGCTCTGGCCTCTGCTCAAAGCTACAAAGTTTCAATTATAGAAGATAAATAAATCCCAGATACCAGGGCCTCCACTTGGGTCGCTGGGGTGTGTGGCCGGCCTGCAAACCACCACAGGCCCCTCGCCCAGGCCACCCCACGCCCCAAGGGAACCCCCACCCTGATCTGGGACACCCTTCAGGGCAAACCAGCCAGCCCTCACCAGTGCACCAGGCCTCTATCCTATCTAATAAAAGAGTAATATGCAAATTGACCATCACTCCAACACACAAGATGGCTGCCCCCATGTGGACACAAGATGGCCGCCACAAGGTGGCCAGCAGGGGAGGGCAGTTGGGAGGGACCAGATCTGCAAGGGAGGACAGTTGTGGGCGATCAGGCCAGCAGGGAAGGGCAGTTGGGGGGGGGGACCCAGGCCTGCAGGGGAGAGCAGTTGGGGGGGACCAGGCCTGCAGGGGAGGGCAGTTAGGGGCAATCAGGCTGGCAGGGGAGCAGTTAAGCATCAATCAGGCTGGCAGGCAGAAGCAGTTAGGGGCAATCAGGAAGGCAGACAGGCGAGCAGTTGGGAGCCAGCAGTCCTGGATTGTGAGAGGGATGTCCGACGGCCCATTTAGGCCCAATCCTACCGGACATCTTTCGAGGGGTCCCAGATTGGAGAGGGGTGCAGGCTGGGCTGAGGGACACACCCTCCCCGTGCACAAATTTCGTGCACTGGGCCTCTAGTCATTAGATAAGATGTTAATACTCAACCCTGGTCAATGTGGCGCAATTGATTGAGCATCGTCACATGCATCGAGAGGTCACCAGTTTGATTCCTGATCAGGGCACATGCCCAGGTTGCGGGCAGCTCAATCTTGGTGGGGGGCATGCAGGAGGTGGCAGATATCTCTCTCTCTCTCTCTCTCTCTCTCTCTCTCTCTCTCTCTCTCCCTCCCTCCCTCCCTCCCTCTCTCCCTTCCTCTCACTTTCTCTTCCCCTCTCTCTAGAATCAATTTTTAAAAACCATTTTTTAAAAAACGATGTTAATATTCTTCACAGGAGTGGGGACGGTGTGGGCAGAGGGCTGGGGACGGGAACAGGCTGCACGTGTTCAGAGGCCGGTGAGTAAGGAGCGGGAAATGTGGAAACGCTCAGACTGCGCCAGCTGGTGCCGGCCCCACACACCTTCTCTGTTTCAGGGCCTGTTGCCCCAAAGTCCAGAGGGAGGACCGCCAGTCCTGGAGGTGTCGGGGACCTCAGCCAGGTCCCTGAGCACAGCGCTTATTTCTCTTTCTTCCCTCTGCCCAGGTGCTGTTTGCCCTGAACCAGACCCTGCTGCAGCACGAGAGTGTGCGGGCTGGGAGCCTGCAGGCGCCCTACACCACGGAGGACCTCATCAAGCACTACAACTGCGGGGATCTCAATGCCGTCATCTTCAACCACGACACGTCACAGGTGAGGCTCCCCTCCTCCAGCCCAGACAGCCCCTGTGTCACTAGTTCCCAAGGGCAGGCCCATGTGAACCCACCTGGCATTTATTAGATGCCTACTGTGTGCCAGACACAATCTTCTCTCCAACCATTGGGATCCTCATTCTACAGATGGGGAAACTGAGGCTCGGAGAGGGGAAGAGACTTGCCCAAGGCCACACCACTCATTATTTGTTGGGTTATCAATTTATGAAGAGCAGTATTTGAGTCTGATGTGTGTAGACCCTAGAAGTTTAGCCTGGAAGAACAGGGCGTCCAGTTCAGCATCTAGTGAAATTAAAGCCCAGGGAGAGAAAGCCCACAGTTACTCAGACTCAGAGCTTGGGCTGGAGTCTAGCCCAGAGCGTTCTGCCTTGTTTTAAAGCCTAGAGGAAAAACCACCCACAGGCTGGGCAGACAGTGGGTGGGACCCCGAGAGGCTAAGCATGGCCCTACCAGGAAGAGGGTGAGAGTTTGCATTGGAGGCACAGACAGGGCCTAGGCTGTGTCCTTCTGCACGTGCACCACCCCACTGGAGCCAGAGCTCCTGAGAGCAAGGGTGTGGTGCTCATCTCTCGGTCCCAGTGCCAGCACAGGGCCTGGCACAAGCGTGCATCAGTGAGCAACTGGTGCATGAACGAATGTAGTAAGACACACGTTGTGCATGGTTTGGTGTAGAGAAGGAAGGAGAAAGGATCCAGAGACCTGGCCACAGGAGACTCAGATTCTGAGAGCTCTGACTATCGTGGTGAAGGAGGCAGGAGAGAACTCCGACACCACAAGGCTCATAGGCATTCCACCAGTCATTCGCTTTGTGACAGAACCCTGCCCTGGGTCCTCCATTAGGGAGAAGCTGGTGAGCCCTGAGCAGACAGAGCTGTGTTGCAGAGGCGACCTGGTCACCACTTGAGATGTCTAGGCCATGGTGTGGCCTAGCTGGGGGAAGGGGCATGCAGGACAGAGCCTCGCCAGGCTGTGGCTGACACTAAGCTGAGGGAGCAGGGAATGGCGTGGCCTTCAGAGATGGCAAGCTCAGATTTCCTGTGATCTGTCTCTGGCGGATGAGCTGCCTATGTCATTTTAGGGATTAAGTAAGATCAGTTTTGGAAAATGCATAGCACAGAAGAAGTCACAACTAAATGTCAGCTTCATACGATTAACCTGGGGCATGGAGCTGTGATGGCAGAGGCCACAGTAAGGGTGGCTTAGGGCAGGGGCAGAGACAGAGATGACAAAGAGATGGCCTTCGGAGCCGTCAGAGAACCAGGAAGGCCTCCTCTGCTTCCTGACCAAGAGTGTGCATGTGCGGAAAAGTGAATCTCCATTCATTCCTTAGGAAGCTAAAGAACATTTAAAAAGGACAATAATCAGAAAGTTGAACGTCAAAGCTGCAAAGGAGTTGGGTGAGGCACCCAAGTTCCCTGGGCTGCCCAGTGGCTGCCAACATTCTCTGCCTATTTCATGCTGATGGGCCTTTGCTCAATGCCAAGGGTGGGTCCTGTGGGTCCTGGGTTTGAGCCTGGGTGGGGATGAGAGCAAATTAATGATGTCATTAGACTTTTTGGCAGCCTTAAATCTTCTGTGACAAATGTAAGTGCAGGACACACGATAAGATTTTAAAGAGGACACGTCAGGTCCCCAGGGCCCTAGAGTGATGGGTCTGAGATGGGGTGGTGAGAAGATGGGCTAGGGCTGTGGGTGTGACCTCAGTGTGGGCTCCCCTGACCCACGACCAGGACTGGGTCAGGTCTTGACAGTTGAGCGCTGCCTTCATGCATCAGAGGCCCCAATGGCCTCATCCCTTTTCTTCACCCCATTCATCCAACAGACACCTTCTGAGAACTCCCACTGGTCCAACCCTGTATTGAACTAGGAGGCCATAGAGCATCCTCAGACTGGCTCTTCTGCCATGGATGGAGCTTGTAGCCCAGTGGGGAGTCAGACTTGCCCATGAGAACACTGTGGGATCTGTGTCTGAGAGGGTGCCGAGGGGTTGGGGAACCACAGGAGGCACCTCACAGAGTGAACATGTCTTGGTTTTTTCCAGGACATTCCAGGTTCATGGTTAGGGCAGACTTCCCCACGCCTGGTAGTTATTCTGACTCTTAATTATATATGAGCTCTCACTCTCAAAAGTGTCTGAGTATGGACAATAAAAATATTACCCTCATGTTACCAATTTCTAAACCGAGTCTCAGAGAGGCCAAGTCACTTGCTAGTTATAGAGCCACCCAGCTGGAAAGTGGCAGAAGAGGGATCCAGCCCAAGTTGTCCTGGCTGTCTGACTTCCGGACCCATATTCATATCACCATAACTCTACTGCCTCTCAGCTCATTCAACCATCCATTCATTCACTGTATGAACAAATATTTGTGTGTTGGTACAACAGTGTCTTACATTCTTTCCCATATTCAAGGAATGAAGAGAAGCCTGAGAGGGCCATGCTTCCAGAAATAACCCCTCTGGGTCCCAGCTCTCTGTATTCCCCTCCAGGGGAAGCCTGCAGGGTTGCCTTTCTTATGGCTGCAGCAAATCTAAGTGTGGCCTGTGCTGTCCGGGCTGCCAATCATCCCTTCCACAGTAGGGGATGTAGTAAGAACTCCATTTCTTCATTTATCCATTTGCCCAAAAGCCCGTGGGCACCAGCCTATCAGACACTGGCATGGCTGCTACCTACAATTCTATAGGAGACACCAACCATAGCACTGTCCTGCTCAGCCTAGAACAACAAGCCAGGCCTTTCTGGCAAAGCAGCCCCTCCCCTCTCACCCTGAGGAGCACACTGGTCCTTGGCCAGCAGATATCAGAGACAGATGTTCGGCCTTCTCTAAGTCCCTTGGGGCTCAGCCTCCGTTGACGCCTTCATTTTCCTCAGAAAGAGTGTTGACAACTCGTCAGTGGCTCTAGAAGCCATGTGGCCGGGCCACATGATTCTTCTGGGGGCTAAAACCTGCAGGAAATTAGTCTTCTGGTGCCAGACTCTCCATCTAGCTAGTCCATCAGTCAGCTGGGCCTCGTGGCCTGTGCTTTAGGCCTGGATTGGTGAAGACAGAGAAATGGAAGAAGAGACACCAGGAGGAAGACATGCCGTGAGCAACAGCGTGGACGTTGACAGGTTTGGGGAAAGAGAAGGTCTGTTCTCTTTCCTCCATGGCCATGGCTTCCTCTAAGTCACATCAACATGTTGCAGGCCACGGTGCAGGACATCTGAACCCGCCACCCAAATGGAAAGACAACATGCCGGGAAGGGAAGAATGCAGAAGGCCATGTGGTCAGGAAGGACAACACAGCTCTATGTTCAAAGTTCCAGAACCCTCTTCTGGATGCCTCTTCTGTTCTAGGCATTGATAAAGGCTCTTCCCCTGAACTCAAGTTGCTCTCTGCCTAGTTCAAGAGCATGTCAGTGATGCTGGCCCCAGGTCACGTGGCTGGGTGTGGACAGTGGGCCCAGAGCTGAGAAATCGGTATAGTTCCAGGCCAGGTTGCTAAACAAGCCACCACTATGGAAGGAAGCCGTGTCTTGGAATTGAAGTTTCTAAGAAGGATGGAGGAGTTTGGTTATGTCCCAGGAAGTGGTGCAGCTGGGGATGGAGAGACAGTGGTGGCAACAAGGCTCAGGCATTGGGAAAACCCAAGTTAGGACCTCTGCTCTCATCTCTGCAGGATGGAGTGGGCTGAATGTGGCTCATGAGAGCAGCCATCATCTCATGTAACCACCCCAAAAAATATTGTCAGCCCCATCTTACAACTGAGGAAACTGAGGCTCAGGAAAGTTAAGTAACTTGTCCAAAGTCACACAGTGTCAGAACAGGGCCTGAAACCCATACCCTATGGCCTTTCTGCTACACCATGCAGCTCAGCTGACCATCCACACCTGCTTGCTGAACAAAATTTCCCGGATGTGCCAGTGCCAGACTGCCGAAGGGAGGGCAGTGAAGCAGCTGAGCTCTGGCCACCTCCTGGGACCTCAACGCCTGGAAGCTGAGGTTCACCGAGGCAGAGACACGGAAGGGTACACGTGGGAGGGCAGCAGTCTGGGCTCTCTTCCTGGCTCAGCCTCTTCACTAACTGTGTGTCTTTGCACATGTCTCTGGACCTTTCCATTCTTGCTTTCTTCACTTATAAAACTGGAATAACCACACTCATCTCAAAGGGTTTGGAACTGATGAAAAACATACAGCCCACTGGGGGGACATAAGAAAGGTAAGTTGCTCGCCCACCTAGGCTGTGTGTGTGTGTGTCTCTGTGTGTGTGTCTGTGTGTGTGTGTGTGTGTGTGTGTGTGTGTGTGTGTGTGTGTGTGTTTGAAGCCCACCTTGCTCCAGAAAGAACTGAAGGCAGCCTCTGTCTTACCTTTACAGCTGCCCAACTTTATCAACACCACGCTCCCGCCACACGAGCAGGTGACAGCCCAGGAGATCGACAGCTACTTCCGCCAGGAGCTCATCTACAAGCGGAACGAGCGCATGGGGAAGAGGGTCATGGCGCTTCTTCAGGAGAACGAAGACAAGATCTGTTTCTTTGCCTTCGGAGCAGGTTTGGACCGGAGTGGGGAAGGGATTATTTGCGGAATTCCTAAGGGCTGGGAGATTTGCTAAACCCTTTCCTGACCTCTGCTTCATAAAGGGAAAAGCTGAGGCCCACAATGGGGCAGGGAAAGCTACAACGTGCTCAGCAGACCTGGGACCCAACGTGCTTCTCATGCTTCTAGTCAAGAGTTTTTTCATTATAGTCCCCGTGGGCAAAGGGGGTGGCTCCGGCCAAGGCCAGGACAGCTTCTGTGGCCCCTTCATGTCCCAGGAGGCTATGTTGGGAGCCCAGAACTGAGCCTGCTCCCACTACCCAGCCCAGCCTTGGACCCCCGCCCCCCCCGCCTCCTCCAGCAGAGCCAGGGCCATGTGACCCAGCGGGCGGAGGTGGGCTCTGATATGCCCCAGACCTGCCTCCAGATCTCAGCCCCAACCCCATCCAGGCTGCATGACCTCTGGGTGGTAATTTCTCAGAGGCTCAAGTCCTCCTCTATGAGTTATAGCAATAACTATTCGATGAATTGAAAATATCTATCTTGGAGAAGAGTTGTAGAAATCAGTGACAACATTTAAATAGCCTGCCATATAGTAAGAACTCACAATGGCGGCTACCATTATCATGGTCATTATCATGATCATCATCATGATAATTACGACAAGGTTTATTATCCCAATGTGGACCATGAACTTGATGCTTCTCCCGGGGGCTCTGGCCTCTTTGTACAAAGTGAAGTCCCAATGTCTAGATGCAGGGCTTGCTCAGCGTCTCTCCCTGTTCCTTCCCCCCATCCCTCTTCTTCTCCAAATTCTTTCTCCCTGTCTCTGTGCTGGCACTGCTGATGACAGTGATGTCCATGTTGGGACCAGGATATTGCATTTGCCTCCTTTAGTAGTCAGCTTTTGCTCCAGAGCTACAACAAACATGTATTTTTTCATGTTACCACCGTTTGGGTTGATGAAGTTCACCTCCTGTTTCATGAGAATTAAGCAAGAGGCCTGGTGAGCACTCACAGCCACTGCCCTCTCACCCCTCCCTTCACTGGACCGTTTCCCACACAGGGTCTGCCTGGGTCAGGCTGAGTTAGACCAAGTCGAGCAGTCGGTCTAACCTGGAAGGATCCTGATTACGCTATGGGACATGTCCACTGTTTGAGGTCTGCCTTCCCCCTGCCTCCTGCTCCTGCCATTCAACCCCATATACTTGAAGGGCAAGAGCTAGGGCTCATCTGTCTGTGCCTGTGTTCCCTCCTCTGCAGCCCTGAGCACATGGATGAGGAGAGGCACATGGATGGCCTCAGACACACAGGGCCTCTGGGGCAGCCTCTTTAAGGCCATGAACTCTGGGTGCCTCTGTGGTTCCGTCTCGGGCCTTCCCATATCATTGGGTCCTGGGGACCTAAGTCAGTCTGACCCTTGTTATCCATCCTCTGCCCCATCCTCAAAGAAGGCACAGGGCCCCCAAGGCTGCGGAAGGAAGGGAGGGAGGGTCTATGCCACTGGAGATATGCCTAGCCACCCCCCACATGTGTGTCTGCTCAAGCATAGGTCTCCCAGAACCAGTTTCACTGGGTGTCCCAGGAAATAGCTTGGGAAACAGAAACATAATTATAAGACACCCACCCAACGCTAGCCCAGCCTTGCCAGGTGTCTGAGCAGGGCCCCTGCTGTGGTTCTGCCACAGGCTCGCCTCAGAAGCCAGTGAAGGCCTTGAAGGCTCCAGGCTCTGGTGCACTGGGGAGGGGCCACGCAAGCTAAGAAAGGCGGTGGGTAGTGGCACTGGAGCCTGGCCCTCCCACCCAGTGCCTATCTCTCCCCCACTCCCCACACCCGCCCAGTGCCTATCCAGACCTTTCCAGTGCTGACGGCAGACTGGCCCCTCCTCTGAGCTGCTCCACAGGGGAAGTTGGGGCAAAGGGTCAGGGCTTTGGAGTCAGGATGCCTGGGTGTAAAGTGTGGCTCTACTACCGTCCCCTAAGTGAGCCTGGGAAAGCCATCTCACCTCCAAAGGCCTCAGCCTCTCCTTTGTAAAATGGGGATAATACGCCCGTCTCATCCGATTATGTTGGATACACTCATTTTAGATCACCAGGCTAAAACTCTGTGCCAAGGTGGAGGGATTCTTATAATAAAGCCCCTACTGTGTGTCAGCCATCAGTCTATCCTCTTGGATTACATTGCCTTTGATCTTCACAGTAACACCACAAGATGGGTTTTAATACACACATTTTCCAGATGAAAACCAAGGCCCGGAAAGGGTGAGTGTCTTCCACAAGGCCGTGCAGGCAGACCTCTGGGTCCTGGCCTCTTGGGTACAGGTCCTGGCCATTTCTCCTGTGCAGGTGCCCTTGCCTGGATACTTCCAGAAATGCTGACCATTTTGTGGGGAGGTTGTCTTTTTAGCTGGTGCACCTCACAAAAGAATACTCTCCTCATGTCTGCAATGTTTCTATTTGGCCTTTTCTGGAGGCCAGCAGAAGAATCCTTCAGCAGGTTCAGGGGTGGTTGGGGGGCAGACATGTGCAAACTCGGAGCAGGCCTGGGTGACGTCTGGGGGCCTGGATGGAAGCCCTGCCTCTCGGGGAGGTAGCTGTGACGAGTGTACAAATCACTGTTCTGGAAGGAACCAAGCCACTGCTGTGGAGGAGTGAGCCAGCCCGGGGGAGGGGAGGTCAGATTCCCGACTGCCAGGATCCTGCAGAGGGACAAGCTGACCCTGAAGGGCCCCCGAAGATCTTAGGTGGGTTTTTGGATTTCCTCTGATCTTCAAATAACTGAGAAAAATAAGTACAAGTTGGGGAATTTTTTATTAGCTAAGTTTATGCAATTTGCTTGCTTATCTTTTAGTCTGAAATGATCTTTTTTTCTACTGTGTTTGAAGTTTAACTATTCTTTTGAAAAAATAATGGTGATATAAGACAAATGGGGCTTTTCAAGTCCTTACTTGGCAAAATAAAAAGTTGGTAACTGTATTATTCCACCCACCTTCTCTACAGATAGGAGAGAAGTGAGCATATTTAACACACGCTGGAAAGACTAGAGTTAGAGGGAGGGTAGTACAGGAGAGAGAGTGGGAACAAATTACTGGCCCAGGGCTCTGAGGAGGCAGGAGGTGAGTGACCAGAGCTCAGACAGAGGGTGTGGCCTTCGGCAGAGGAGGACATCCTCCCCCTGTAATCAAAGGGAAGGAGAGAGCAGGCCAGCAGGCTAGAAGGCAAGAGAGGTCTCAACTGATTGCTTCTCATAAGAGCTCCACTCTGTAAAGTAAAATGTGAAGTAATCTGCAGAGAAAAGTCAGGAAGATGGGAGATTCTTGGTGTGAAGAGAAGAGAACATTTGCCACAAATTCAAGAGAGACTGGCCACAAGAACTGACATGGACCAGAAGTAAAATAGATTTCATAGCATGGGCCAACTGTGATTGATTGGTAGTGGCTACCTGGAGTGGGTGGATGTAAAGATTGATAACACACATCAGAGCTCAGCAGAGAAGAGGCCCTGATTGATTAGTGATGCCTGCTGTGGATCAGAATTAGGACACATGCCTGTCACATACCTGCTCTGTCTGCCAAGAACACAGATGATGCTGGCAATGAGGACCCGTGAACCTGCAGTAATCTCAAGACACAGCTTGTAAGCTTTCCTACAGCAACACTGAACAGCTGGGGTGCAAATAAGGATGCTGCCCTCCAGGCCACTTCCTGAATTTATCCTAGTACCCCCTGCTCAGTGAGCCTCCCACTGTATATGAACTACTCCAGGGCAGGCACACACCTCCTCAGAATTGCCAACACCTAGGAATGTTCTATAAAGACATCTAGGACCAAATCACCCAAAATCGAGTTCATTCCATTCAGTCACAGGGCATCTCCTACATCCCAAGCCTCAGGGAGTGGGGGCAGGGGTGGCTCAGTCCCAGGCAATAGACAAAAATGGCAATTTTGTCCCTAGCTCCAGGGAACTGGGCTTTCTCAGGACGTGTTTACTTGTGCAACCATCCTGCAGCCTGGAACAGAATGAGTAATGTCAGAACTGGCAGAGCTGGGCTGGAGACTTAGCCAGACTCAAGGGAGACCTCATTCATGTCGAACTCTGAGAGCCAGAGGTTACCACAGGTTATCACACATCCTGTAACCCTCATGTGCTAAAATCTGAAAGTAATTCTAACTTCTGACATGGCAAAGTCCTTTGAACCAAGCATCCTATTGTTTTAGGATCATGTGGTTCTCATATCCCATCGTCTATCATCATAGCATTCTAACGTTCTGGCCTAGTTTGCTTCAATCCCTCTTGGATTCCTTTGGAGGAGTATGGAGCTAAGAGCCTTCCAAGACCTGGAACTTCCTTCATGTCGGCCTACTGGCACCTGCCCCCACAGGAAGCAGAGGTCCTGGCAGAAAGCAGGATAATAGGCAGGCCGTGTGAGCTCAAGAGACAGAGGGGCTCTAGCTGCTACCCCAAGCACCCCCACAGCCAGCACGCCCAGTCTCCAGGCTGACACCAGACAGGGTGAGGGCTAGCATCCCTTCTAGCCCCAACATTCAGCAATTCCACACATACCTGACAGAGGTTTGAGTGAAAGGAGGCAGAGTGAGTGAGAGAAGGCTTCCCCTGGAGGAGGTGAGACCACTTGAAGTTTCCTGGATGCAGGTCCAGCTACTTCTGAGTTCTTTCATCATCCCATAGTCCTCAGGACAAGACTCGCACCCACTTCCTTCCCCCCTTGCTCTTTACTCCATGGCCTCAGGAACAGAAGGAAGCCCTTCAGAGCTCATGATTGGATATAGAAGAGCAGTCATGGCCCATGTAGGGTCTTTTCAACCTTAGAAACAAATGGACAGCACACACCAGCTGCTTTCTCCCCTCTCAGGCAAACATCCCTGGCCAGCCATGCTCCCCATGCTGGAGTGCAGGGCCACAGTGTCTGGAAGTATCTCAGAATTTCTGCATGCTTCACAGGACCCTGTGCCCCACCACGTGCACATCTGGCAGATGGCACACCTACTCTGGGCTGCAGCCCTTGTCCAGAGTCACTGTTCCCGTGCAGGGCATCCAACCAGCCAGAGGAACATCCCATCTGCTAGTTTGTCCCTAACAGGAGCCAGCCCTGGCCTCTGGAACAGGGGAGAGTCTAGAAGAACAGAGGTCCTCATTCCAGGCTTGAGCTCCAAGGCTGTGTCATCGGTGAGCAGGATGGGTGAAATGCCAGCCTTAGGTCCAGCGCTCTATCTAGCCAGTGTGGGCAAGGCAGGAGGGAAGAGCATGTCCTAGATTGAGAGCATGGGCTTCAGAGCCAGGCTCTGAGTTGGAAACCCAGCACTTAGAGGAAGCAGCCTGGGCGGCCCGGCTTCTCTGGGCTGCAGATTTCCCCTCTGCGACACGAGCCCGGGAGTCATGGGCTGGTGCTGGTGCAGCTCAGAGCCTGGGCAGCACCATCCCTCGGTGAACGTGAGCTCTGTGTTGTTATTATTTCAGGGTCCTGGCCCCTCTGAGCCCACGTTCCTCCAAAGACAGGACCCACACAGGAGAAAGCAGGGCCATCCCAGGGAGGAGCAGAAGGGCTCTCTGACCTGTGAGGACTCAGCTGGGAGACTTACAGGGAAACCCCACTGGTCTCAGTTCCAAGTGACAGTGAGGCTCAGGCGCGGGTAGGCCCCATCCCTGTCCACATCGTTGGCCGACAGGGAGCTCTCCTGGAGTCCTGGGTGCTGTGATTCTAGAAAGGGAGCCTCTGGCTCTTGTAGGGTGTTACCATGCCTGAGGTGAGCCCTAGACTGGGCACTGTCCCCTGCAGGTCACATGCCTGACTTGTGGGAGGTCCCAGTAAAGGCTCCTGGAGAAAGGAGAAAGGAGAAAGCAGTGCTGTCTCCAGCCCGCAGAGTGAGTCAAAACCCCCAGGGCCTGTGTCCTCACCTCTAAACCCAATGCTGATTGAAGGAGTATCTGGTCCAAAGGAAATGGGTATTTCAGAGGAACCAAGAGTGTTGGCTTGGAGGGCGAACTTGGGGGGAGGGGCATACTTTTAAGAGGAAGTGCACAATTAGGACAGGTCCTGAAGGGAACCCCCAATCTAGGGTGTCAAAAGCCCAGAAGCAGCTCCAGCCCCAAGAGGGAGCCTGCCTTGTGCCCTTTTTTAAAGAAATATGTTTTCATTTATTTCAGAGAGAGGAAGGGAGAGAGAGAAACACTGATGTGAGAGGGCAACATTGATTGACTGCCTCTGGCACGTCCCCTACTGGGGATCAAGCCTGCAACCCAGGCATGTGCCCTGATAGGGAATCAACTCTGTGACCTCCTGGTGCATGGGACAACGCTCAACCAACTGAGCTACCCTGGTTGGGCAAGGAGTGCCTTAGATGGACACAATCTGTGTGAGCACAGGCAAACCCTGCTCTGCCCTTTCTGCCTAAGTGACCCTGAGACAGTCTGCTGGCCTCAGTGGGACTGTTGTGAGCTCAGTGAGAAAACGAATCAAAGTGTTGGGTACAATCTAAGTGCTGGGAAAACGGTAGGGGGTTGCTTTCTCAGTACCCATCTTTGCATCATTAAGGACAGATCTGCACTGCCAGCTGAAGTCTCAGGGCTCTTCCATTTGTGACACCCTGACTTCTAACAGTCCCCAGCGAGGATCAAACAGTAAAGGGGGCAGAATTGGGTGCCACCCAGCCAGCCCCAGCTCCCTGTAGGGTGTTTGAATCCCCTCTGCACCGGCCTGACAAGCACTCATTGACTCTCTGCTTGCACACCCCCAGAGACGGGGCACTCACTCCCTGCAGAGCTGGACAGTTGCCTGGGGGAAGTGTTCTTTGGAACCAGCTAAAACCTACCTCCTTAGTTTACCCTGCCTCGATTCAGAATGCCACCACTCAGACCTCCTGCCCCAACCCTTGTCATTATTACCCACCTCCTCTTTCACGTTCTGCTCTAACAACCCAGAACCACTGTTGGTGGCCAGCGCACTCCACGCGCTTTTCCGTTTGTGCCCATGCATGTGCAATGCCCAGTGTCGGGAAGGCCTTTCCTTCTTTCCTTCCATTGACTCACCTGTGGTCCCTCCTCACTGATCTCCTAGTCTGGGTCCCGCCCCTTTCTCTTCAGCCACATAGAGTCCCTCCCTCCTTGCATGGCTCATGCTACCTGTCTCCTCTCCACCCTGTGATCGCCTCGGAGTGGGGACATGTGTCTCAGGCCCTGGCACAAGACTGGGTGCAGGAGGTGTCCTTTCGGTCCAAGCCCACACCCTGCCCTGGGCTGGCCCAGAGAAGGAGCAAGGAAGCTCTGCTAGATGAGAAGCCCCCAGGGGGCCCCCCGTTGCCCGTCCTTCCCCTGGTCCCTCCATTCAGCCCTCCTGTCACACTTCCTCACGAAAACAAACACCCCTGTCGCTTGACATCCGGCTGCTGCTCCTGGCAGCTAGATTAGCATTTGAAAGTTTCCCTTGCATTAATTTCAGACGGAACATAAATATGGGCTCGGGATCCCTCTTCCAGGAGGAGAAAACTGGAAACCCAGTGGACTCACGGGAGAGAAAACATGTGTGCTGGCCGAGGGGAGCCCGTGTTACTTTGGAGCTTTTGTGGGAACATCTGGTCCTCCCCTCCACCCGGCCCCCCAACAACTGTCTTGAAATTACCCTGTTAATTGGCAGGTTGTTCTTGCTGAGCGCTCACACACTTTCCCTCCGATCTGGTGAACCTTGGAAGGTACACATGTTTCTGACAATTTCCTGCCCCCAACACATGAACTCAGGATCCTTTGCAGCCGCCACGTACTTCAGAATAGTGTGCAGGGATGTGCGGTGAGTGAGGACATACATCGCTGCGCCTCTTACCAGCTGTGTGACCTGGGCGAGTGCTGTCCCCTCAGAAACTGGGGGACCTCGAAGGCTGCCATGAGGATGGAATGAAACAATGTTGGAAACGCCTCGTGTACCCGGGGGGCTCACTAAGTAGTAGTTTGTGTTCAGGTCATCCGATGATGAAATCATAGAGGTGGGAGGACCTCTGGACCATTTGGGGAAATGGAGGCACATAGCAGACAATGAAGCTGCCCAAGGTCACACAACCAGATGGCCTTTGAGCCAGGTTTTCTGCCCTAACCCAGCAATAGGATTCTTCTGTCTGTCCCACCTGGCCTTTCTGTGCTGGAGGGTAAATTGGGGCTGGTGGGCGGTGCCCAGCCTGTGCTCACTGAGCCTTGTGCTCTGGCACAGGCCTGCTTGGGCCCGGGGGAAAGAGGAGCCCTTTTCTCTGCACTAAAACATGGTGGGACTGTGCCCGCTCAGAGCAGGACACCTTCCCGTTTGTATCTGAATGCCCTGTACGTGCAGTCTGGCTTGCAGAGTCAGTGAGGCGACACCAAAGCAGCCCCACATTCTCCAGACCTTTACTCTTCCCCCAGGCCTTTGCTCCTTGCATCTCTCTCCGAATCCCATCCTGGGAGTCCTGGCTACCCGGGCCCCTCCTCCAGGAAGCCATCCTGATGTCCTCAGTGGGTTAGTCTCTCCTCCACCGGGCTCCTTGTTTCCATTTCGGGGTTCCCTCTCTCCTCTCTCCTCTTTCAGCCTTTCTCTCTGTCTCTGTCTCTTTGTATCTCACTTCCCCATCCTTGCCTCTTTCTATCTTTTACTCTCTGTCTGGGTGTCTCTCCTTTGCCTTCTCTCCCACCATTGTCTGTGTCGCTGTCTGTCTCTCATTGCCTGGGCCTGGGCCCCCCTCTCCTCCTCGCCACTGTCTTTCTCCGCCTGGAGCTCCTGGTGTCCCTGTGAGCATCTCTGTCCCCTCCCTGCCTCTCTGTGTGTCTCCCTCACTGTCTGTGGCTCTGTGGGCCCCATCCCCCACTGTCCTCCTTCTCTTCCGTCCTTTCCTCATCCACGTGGCCTCCGCAGATGAAATGGAACGTGCCTTCCTGCAGAGAGCTGGCCAGAGCACAGCTGTCAGTGCTGGCAGGAGCTGCTGAGCGGTGGCCAGGAGACCCGGGAGCTGGGCAAGCCATGCAGGCTAACCCCCAACACCGGGGCCCCTTTGGAAACTGTCCACACCTTCCCGCAGGTTCCAGGGTGGGTGTGGCACCGGTCTCAGGACTTCCGGTCTTGGAGGCAAGCCTAGGCCCTGTCTGCCAGCCCTTGGGGACAACATGCACTGGGCCAGGGGCAGGTTCAGGAGCCAAGCTCTTGGGATTGGTGGAATCTGCATGAACAACACCAAAGGGCCGGCCCAGGCTACAAGCAGAGGGGAGGGGATCATGAGCTCAGGCCTCCTGGGGATTGGATGAGATCATGGAAAGGATATGGAGTAGCAGTTTTTGTCACTCATTCATTCAACAATCATGAAGCCGCCACTGTGAGCCAGACTTAGGCTCAGCCCTGGGTCAAAGATGAATCAGGTATGTCCCCTGTCCTTTCACAGTCTCCCATCCAGCAGCTTGTTGGGAACATGCTCTGACAGAGGCAGCTCTGGGTATGGGAAGAGCATCCCAGCTGCAGCGAGGATGGTGGCCTGGCAGGGACAAGGGCAGATGGTGTGGGCAGTGATTTCAGTCCAGCATGGTTAGGCGGTAAAATCGGGGGGATTCTGATGACTGAACGGATGGGGATGAGGAGGAAGAGAAAGGAGTCAAGACAGGGCCCATCTGATTGTGTTGGCTCTGGGGGATGTTAGGTGCAGATTCCAGCAGGCCATTGGACAGATGGGTCTGAGCAGGGGCTGCAGTTCCAGAGGTCAGCACTGCATAGTAACTGACACCATATGGTGGATGATTTGTCCACAAACTGTGCGTAGCGTGAAAAGAAAAGAGGGCCATGGACAGAGTTCCCAGGGTCCCCATATTTATAGGGCAGGAGAAAGAGGACCCCCTTTCTCCAATAGGACAAACAGGGAGCAGTGAGAGGAGTGTGGTTCAGGGCAGAACGGAGTTGTGTGATCCTGTGAAACCAAGTCCTAAAGAATGGGATGGGACTGGGGTGGTGGGTGTGAATGGCTTGCATGTGTGGTCCTGGGGCACAGCCTGCATGGAAAGGGCACCTCCTGGAGCTGTGCAAGGAGCAGCCTCATGCCCAGCCAGCGTGGCTCAGTGGTTGAGTGTCGACCTATGATCCAGGAGGTCAGGGTTCGATTCCAGGTCAGGGCACATGCCAGGGTTGTGGGCTCAATCCCCAGTGCTGAGCATGCAAAAAAGAGCTGACCAATGATTCTCTCTCATCATTGATGTTTCTCTCTCTCCCTCTCCCTTCCTCTCTGAAATCAATAAAAATATTATTATTTTTTTTTTTTTAAAAAAGGAGCAGCCTCGTGCAGGGGAGGGACAAGAGGGAGGAGGTGAGGGTGAAGGTTGGCATACAGAAGGAGTGGATGGCAATTTGAAAACATCCTTTCTGATTGCTTCCAACTTCTTCAAGTATCTAAAGTCTTCTATTTGGGGTCTTATGCTGCACAATTAGGGCCTGAAATGGCTGCGGTGGAGGGAATAGATGGGGCACCGACTGGACACTGAAAAGTTACCGGAAATGCCCCGAGTCCGGTGGGCATCCTGTAAGGCCTGGCCCCTGCTGGTGCCCCTGCGCCAGCCCCAGGGATGCTGCGTTAGGAGCAGCCGCAAGGCCCTCAGTGAAGACTCACTGCTGCCCCTGTGCAGCCCGAGGCGGCTGTTTTCCCTGGCGGCGCTGAAATCCTCTGGGTGGACCACTGTTGGGCTTAGAAGCCTGGTCTTTAAACTGGTCTCCATGGAGGCAGGGAAGGGATTGGCTTTTCTGCCAAGTGTGGATTCCAAGAGCTGCTAGCAAGGAGTTCCTGCAACCGATGCCCTGGAGGCTGCACGCCCCGTCCCCCTTCCCGCCCAGTCCTGCTCTGGGACAAGCAAGAGTGGGGATGAGCCTGTGGCCTCAGCCAGGGGCCAGCCCAGCCCATCCATTGGACGTGCGCGCTGGGCTCTTCAGAAGGGCGTTCCCTCCTCTGCCTCATTAGGGCTTTAGAGCTGCCCAGGTGGCCAGAGGGAGCTGTGGCCAGAGGGAGATGTGCCTATGTGACACTCAGGAAGACAGGCTGGGCTCAGAGAAGCCACTTGCTCAGGATTAGAGTGGAGACTCACATCCTTGGCAGGAACCTGGGTCTTCTGTCCTCAACAGCACTGGGTCAGGACCGGAGCCTGGGAGGGCCTGTCGTACCTGCTTTGTCAGAGTGTCTTCTGCAGCTGGCTTCCCAGAAGCCTCACTTACCTCCTTGTCTGTGCACGTGCCATTCCCCCTACCTGGGCAGCCATTCTTCGGTGCCACCCCACTCCCATCCTCACCTAGCTAACTCTTATCCCATCCTTCAGCCAGCAATGCCACTCCAGGAAGTCTGCCCTGATCCCAGGTTGGATCACATGCCTCCTGTGAGCTTCCTTCAGCATAGTGTTGGTGCCTGGATCAAAAGAGCCTCATTCTTGAGACTGTGGGTGCCTGCAACAGGCCCTACCTGTGCACATGTCCAGCACTAGGTACGCTCTCACTCCACGTTTGTCAGCTGGATAGATGGAGAAAGGGAGGCAGAAAGGGAACGAGGGAGGGAGGGAGGACACATTTTCCTAAAGGTCTCTGGAGTCAAAGCCTTCTTCACGGAATCTGAGAGCTAGGGGAGGCCATGGGTATCATGCAGCCCACTCCCTTGTACATGGAGAGAAAGGAGGCATGCCAGCCTCATGGGTTTGCTCAAGGTCTCAGGGTGAGTGTAGGGGATCCCGGCCCAGTGATCTTGGGCAGTGATCCAGAGGTGGCTTTCAGGGACTGTGGCGGGCTGGCAAGAGAGACTGCTGGGTGGGGAAATTGCTGGCGAGTGTAGGGCCAGCTGGTGAAGGACTACGGGCTCACCCTCTACTCCAGCCACAGGGCAGCCCCAGCCTGGCTTCCTCTGTGCTGGAGTCTCTCCTTTCCCCCGCAGCCCGTCCACCCTCTGTGCTCAGCCCTCCCTGGGGCTGTCAACATGCTGACCTCCCAGCTTCCCACCTGTCACCACCCGTCACAGGCAATTACCGTAACCATGCAGGGATTTCCCCCAGGTTCCGGGATGAATGGTGAGCAGAAGGGAGCTGCCTGTGGGCACATAGGTGGGGGCGCCAGGGGCCACCACCACTCTGCCCATACTGACCAGGTTGAGGAGACTGAAGCCCAGGGAGCAAGAGGGGCTCAACAGGGTGCAAACTTCCAGCAGCCACTGTCTCCACAGTCCCTCGGTCTCCCGAGAGTCCTCTCTAACCTTCCTAACTGGAACCTCACTGTGTTCTCAGACCTCAGGCCTGCGTCCCACTGAAGGAGGGTGGTACCTGTTCAGCTGGGCTGCGGGTTATGGGATTTAGACCTGTATTCTCAGTGTCTAGCACAGGCTGGCTTCAGAGAAGAGCCTCATAAATGTACCCCCCACCAATGGAGTGCTGTAGGCTGTCCCTACCTGCACATTCCAGGCTGGGTCAGCTTCATGGTATGAGGCACAGCGATGCCATGGGACACACTGAGCCTTCACTGCATGCCAGCACTGTTCCTGCGGTCCCCACAGCCACTCTGGAGGTTGCTATCACAATCGTGCCCACTTTACAGAGGGGAGGACTGAGGCACAAGAAGGTACCACCAGAGCCAGGATTTGGACCCAGGCAAGGTGGCATCAGGACATCTTCCTGACATGCCGTACCGCTCTGGGCCTCGGCTTTGGTGTAAGTCACTGGTATCTTGGCATACAGCTGAGCCCACTTGTCTCTTGTGTTCCAGGTCACTTTCTGGGGAACAACACAGTCATTGACGTCCTCCGGCAGGCGGGGCTGGAGGTGGAGCACACACCCGCAGGGCAGACCATCCACAGGTAAGCAGTGGGATGTCTGCACCGGTGGGGGGGGGGGGGCGGGCTGGCTGGCCTGCTGCTGGAGGTCCACGGGCCAGGACTGATCGTGGGCTGCATGGCGGGCTGCTCCCTGCCTCCCTGCTCAGGCCATCTGGTGAGATGGGGACTTGTAGGCACTGACCTTACCCAGGCACCTAAGAGAGGAGAAGCTAGGCTGGAGGTGGGGAGACTGGACAGCAGGCTGGAGCACAGCCTTGGCAGGAGGGAAGGGTGGCGGGCCTGGCAGAGATGGTGGAATGGGAGGAGGGTTAAATTTTGAGAGTTGTTCAGGATTTGGAGACTGGTGATCAGGTGGGACAGAAGGGCTCTATAGGATGCCTGGGTGGCTGCCTAGAGGACTTGGGGGATGCTGGGGCTCTGAACTGAGATGGGGCCATGGTCAGGGTGAGCAGTGGCTTAGCCTCTTTCCTGTGTCCCAGCCCCACCCCCACCTGGTCCTCACCGTTCCCTGACCATACTTTTCCCAGTGCTGCCTCTTGGCCGTGCCCATCGCCTCGACTGTCCTGCTAGAGCACACCACTCCACTCACAGAGCCACATAATGGCATCCTCTCTTCCTGTGGGGGGTTTCCCTCCCAGGAGCTGCCCGAAGGCTGGGGTCAGCTGGGTCCCTGTGTGGCCCATAGTGCCAGCACCAGGCATGGAACCACAGAGGTGTCAGCATGCTGGGCAGCTCCGGGGTCAATCACAGGATCCTCGAGCTCAGGGGTCCCATGCAGCCCATGCTCCGCCCAGCCTTCATGAAAGAACCCTCCTCACCAGCCCACAAGGGTGACCACAGTGTGATTTGGGCCCCCGTCCCTGACGTTACAAGACCCAGAGTCCAAAAGAAGCCTGAATGATCATAGTTAATATTTGTAGTAGCTCACTGTGTACCAGGCTCTAAGCGTTTCTAACTCACTGAATCCTCATGACAGTCATGTGTGGTAGGAACTACGAGTATCCTCATCTTAAAACTGAGGAACCTGAGGCCCAGAGAGGTGAAGTCATCTCAGAAGGGTACACAGCTCAAGTAAATGGCAGTCTAGGGCCTCCCTAAGCTCCTAACCACCCCCTGTGTCCGACTTGGGGGTCAAGGTGGACTACAAACTTTCTGGGCTCCTTCCTCTTCTCATCTTCTGAGCCAGCCTGACAAGACTGCTCTTCCTGAACATTTAAGCACAGTACAGTCAGATGGTGCTAGGCTGGGCAGGCATGTGTTGAGGGGTAAGGGACAAGGGAGCCTTGGGGACAGAGTATTACTCAAGCTCCCCCTTCACCTTGAAGCTCATTGTATCTGAGGTCAGGGTAGGGATGGGTGGAGGAGGGGGCAGGCTGGAGAGGCCGCCTCGGCTCCTATTCATCTAGATCCCAGGCATTGCAGGAGGGTCCCCTTCTCCTCTCCCCACCCCCGACTCCCCACCCCAGACCCAGCTCCTAGGGCTCTCAGCCTGGTCTCTGAGTGCAGACTGAAATCCTGCAGGTGGAGTGAAGGAGCAGGGCTGCTGTGGAGGCCCCAACAATAAAAGCCATCATGGCCACAGGTGCTTCCTGGAGCCATCGTTTTGTCTGCCTGTTTTGAATTATCTCCCCAGCATCTGCGGCATCTCCTGGACCCTGGGAATCTGGAGTTGCCGTGGGGGCTGGGGGTGGACAGGCTGAGCTGATGGCCTTCTCTCCCTCACCCATTGTGCACACGGGAGTGTACAGGCTGCTCGCTGCCCTGGGGGCCACCTAACCTTTGCAGCTCCTGAGACTGTGGCCAACTTTCTCCCAGAGACAGATGGCCCCTTGGGATTCTGTTTGGGCCACAGACAGGAGAGAATAAAAGCAGAGGTGCAGAGGATGCGCCCAGGCTAAGGGGTGTCTGTGTACACCTCTGTAGGGAATGTGAATTACTCACACCCAGGTGGATGCGTTAGCGCCTGCTACCGGCCAGGCTCATTTGCTTGCTGGCCAGCATCACAGAGAGGCTTGTTATGTGCCAGGCATGTGACCATCCTCATGAAGTGAGTAGCATTTCCACTCCCGTTTTGCAGCTGACTGCTGCTTGAGACAGTTGTGTCACCTGTCTTAGTCACACAGCCTGTAAGTGGCAGAGTCAGGATGTGCGCCCATGTCTGTCAGTCTCCACTTTGAGCTCTCTTCTGCTTAACACTGTCCTGCCTCCCTGAAAAGGTGCTCAGGGAGGTGTGTTAAATGCATGAATGGGTAGTTGGCTGAATGACACAAGCAACAATGTTAATATTTAATTAATAATATTTTAAATATGTTTTTATTGATTTCAGAGAGAAAGGGAGAGGGAGAGAGAGATAGAAACATCAACGATGAGAGAGAATCATTGATTGGCTGCCTCCTACATGCCCCACACTGGGCACCAAGCCCACAACCTGGGCACGTGCCCTGACCGGTAATCGAACCATGACCTCCTGGTTCATAGATTGATGCTCAACCACTGAGCCACGCTGGCCGGGCTAATTAATAATATTAATTACCTAACTGTTTCAGCTGCTTGCTATTTGCCAGTCACCTACATAATCCTAATGGGGATATTACAGGTACAGGCTGTAATATCCCCATGTTACAGAGCAGGAGACTAAGGCACAGCAAAGTTAGGTAACTCACCCCAAGTCCCTCATCCTGAACTTGTTGAATAAATGAGACCCAGAGCCAAGGACATGGCTCACTCCTTCACCTCCTAGTAGTCTGAGCTCAGACATCACCCGGCAGCACCCGGCAGTGACCAGACCATTTTCCCCACCCAGCACCCCACCCCCACCCTCTCCCCTGTCTCTGCTTGATCTCCCCAGCAGTCATCACCATCTGACATCCTCTATGTCTTACTCTCCATTTTCTGCTTCAGATTGTTAGCTCTACTGGTAAGAGGGCAGGACTTTGTTTAGGTCACTGCTTCTGCCCAATTCCTAGAAAAGTGCAAGGTAGATGCTCAATATATATTGAGTCAATAAATGAAAGAATGAGTCAAAGCTCCGTCTCTCAGCCCCAGACACTGGTTGCCCTGGGTTATCCTCACCGGGCCCAGGAGAGGCATGCTAGCATCTTCTCTTGCCACAACAGCTCACCCATTGATTTGCATCCCCTGTCACACATGAATGACACGCTGCAACATGTGAGCTTCATGAGCTGTCGCCCTTTCCAGCCCTGCCGCCAGGAGCCCTGCACCCCCATCCGAGAGGACCTCAGCGAGCCCGGCCCCCGTGACCCCTGCTGCTGCCGTCCCCGCAGCACCCTCGGTGACCCCCACCGCCCCGCCTGAGGAGGAGGACCCAGCCCTATCCCCACACCTCCTGCTCCCCGACAGCCTCAGCCAGCTGGAGGAGTTTGGGCGGCAGAACAAGTGGCACAAGAGGCAGAATAAACAGCAGCGGCCACGGCAGTTCAATGACCTCTGGGTCCGCATCGAGGACAGGTGAGCTGGGGAGGGGCAGGTCTGCTGGGAGCTGGGCATCTCTCCAGGCAGCCTCAGGCCCCTCGGAGCCAGGCACACTGTCACCCACAAGCCCTGCAGAAACCTTAGCGTTGTCTTGTTCCCATCCCCAAAGGACCTCCTGTTCATCTTTCAGGCTGATAGAGCACACGCACATCTCACTTTTCATTGTTACCCTCAGAATGAGAGCAAGTGTAATTTTCTTCATTTTAAAGGCGAGGGACTAGAAGCTTCCTTCAAGTGCCATGGACAAAAGTCTGCTTTGCCCTTGATTGCCTGGGATGAACCTGGTGTGCAGAGCGGGCTCCATGGGAGCCATGAGGAAATGGAACAGGCTGGCTACAGCCAAGGCCGTGAGCTCCCTGTGCCTGGAGGTCTCAGTGGCTGACACCCTGGCAGGGAGGCTGCAAGAGGGAGATGGCAGAGGACACCTGGCACCCTGAGGCTGTGGGCTCCGTCTCAGAAGGGGATGGGGAGTTCGTGATAAACCTCTTTAAAAATGGGCAGGTGCAGAAATCCCTCTACTACACTGATACCTCCTTATCCTCTGCCTGTGTGCCCCTCCCCCCACCCTGCACCACATCTGCCTGGCTGTCACCAAACTCCTCCTGCCCTCCCACCTCTCCTGCTGCAGGCTCAGTACAGCGCGGTCTCCCTAGATTCCACTTTGGGGCAAGAATCTTCATATTTGGTGAACAGCGTCCCCAGGGCACCCAGATGTCCAGGAAGTGACCATCAATGAGAGGCAGAGACCTTCTCTCTGTGGAAGCCGCACCCTGGGCATCGTGCCCCCGCAGTGGGCCCTCGGAGACGAGGAGTCTCCATCTGGACCCCCTCAGAGTTCCCAGAAAGAATCACCCTGGGCCCTTGTTAAACAAATTCAATTCCCAGGCCCCATTGCAGACCCCCCAAATCAGCACATGCAGGGGCCTGGAGAGCCGCGTGGTGAATGTGCACTGGAGGTTCTTCTGAGCAGCTTTGGAAAATGCAGACCCCATTCTGCATTTACAGATGTTGAACCAAGGCCCGGGGCGGGGGCTTGTCGGGGTCACCCAGAAATCAGGAGCTGCCTCCTGCGCAATTCAGGCATGATCTTCCTGCAGCCAGGTCTGAGTCATCGACATGAAGTTGACATAGTCCAGTCCACTCTCTTAAAGTGCAGGGTGTGCACGGTCTTAAAGAGACTTCCAGCAAACAAGAGTCGAGTCCATTGTTCCTTTGGCTGTGTGTTGGCTTAAAGCGCCTGACTTGGGTTCCTGGGAAATGTTCTCTGCAGAGCCCTCGCCAGCCCGGCCTGCCTGGGCAGAGGCACTGCTGCAGCTGTATTGGCTGCAACACATTCGACTCACGTGCCCAGCATGGGCCCAGCATGGCCGCCCCCTTCAGACCTGGAGCGAGGGCATAGGGTTGCTGAGCTGCTTCCTGCAGCCTGGGGAGGCCCCGGCAGCCCCTAAAGCGCTTTGATCCAGCGGGTCCCGCAGCCCTGATCAACCTGCCCAGTGACCAGGAGACCCAGCCAGTGGCGGGTCCAGCCCCCAAGGTGACAGGAGGCTGGGCTGTCAGCTCTAGCATGAGACCCCCAGCCCCTAACCATGTCTGAAAGGTAAATTTGGGCAAATGACTCCAAAACAGTTTCCTTTTCACAACACGTAGCTCTGAAACACAGAGCCTGGTTTCAGGAGAAGAAAACAGCTTTTCTTTGGAAAGGGAGCCTTCCCGGTCCCAACAGGTAAACTATGGTTGGGTAACTTTCTCCCATCTGGTTGGGTTGGAGAAGGAAGTTTCCACCAACAGGCAGCCTGTTTGTTGAAAGTTTCCCTGCTTCTTAGGGAGCAGGCCTGGGCTCCAGGGCGGCCTGGTGCAGGCACAGCTTCTGTGGCTCCCAGGTCCCACTCTGTCCTCTTCAGGTTCCCCAGTTCTCCAAGAGGAGGCTGAGGAGAGCTCTCTGGGAGACTAGGGTCCATTTATAGTCCTTCTAACCAAATTATTTTCTTTGGGACTTTAATTCCATTCAGTTTTCTCATTTTCTTTCCCCTAAATCCCACTAGAGCCATCCCCTCCTCCCATCCCCTCCCCTCCATTCCCTCCTCCCATCCCCTCCTCTCCACCGCCTCCTCTCCATCCCCTCCAACCCCTCCTCTTCATCTTCTCCATCCCCTCCTCTCTGTCCAGCTCACCTTCCACCAGGGATCCTGCAACAGGGTCCTAACAGGCCTCCTGGTCCTAGCACATTGCTGCTCCTCAGATTCAGATTCCTTGTAGCTCCCACCACCACCAGGTTAACTTCCTGCAGCTCTGCCCAGATGCAGTGCCTGTCACCCCTTTCCTGCTTACCCACTGCCCCTCCTCCCAAGGGATAGAGGGCCCTGTTTGTGCCAGGCTTTGGGCTGCCTCTCAATGGACTGTGCCAAGCCCCCAGCTCCGCCTTTGTACTTGCCTCTCTCCCGGCTGGGGTGGGTGCCAGTGGACATTTGTGAGCTCCTGCTCTGTGCCAGGCTCTTACATTCACCATGTCCCTCAGTCCTCTCAGGAGCCCTTGTTTGATGAATAAGAAAACTGAGGCTCAGCGAGGTCAGGTAACTTGCCCAAGACCACACAGCAAGTCAGGTGTGGAGTCTGTCTAATGCTAAGGGTCACAGTCATTCGACCATCATGAAGACGCCCTTGCCACCCTCACCTGGCGAGCGTCTCCCTATCCTCACTGAACTCTCCCTTCCTGCCCTAGCTTTCCCTGCTGCCCCCTCCCCTGCGTTCCTGCAGCGCCTGTGGGTGTCTGATCCTGAAGTAGTCACACAGACTGCAATTTCTAGATTGCGTTTCTAGGCTGGGAGCCCCTGGGGGCCAGATCTGGGTTGGACTTCTGTGCGTCCCTGGAGGCCTCGCTGAGGGTGTGTTGAGGGAGAGGAGGGCGAGAGCCAGGGTAGGGGCTGCAAGCGCCTGGGCAGGATACCACCTGGAGCAGGCTGGCCTCCCCCTGCCCCTCATTACCCGAGATGTAAACACACGGGAGGAAGTTTAGAGAAGCAGCAGCCCGTGGCAGGATGATTTATGGGGACCCGTGGAAAGGGCTGAGCCTGTGTCCGCACATGGCTGCACACCGGCGGCAGAGGGCTCCACATCCGAGAGCCGGGCAGGGCAGCAGGGCAGGGCTGTCCCCATACTGGCCTTGAGCAGAGCACCGCCCAACGAGCTAGGACCTGTGGCAGTTTCTCCTTTTGTGCTGTTAGGGCCTTGACTGGTCTTTGAAGGCCATGCCAGCTCTATGGTTCTCCGAGTCCACAGGGTGTGTGTGTGGTGTGTGTGTGTGTGTGTGTGTGTGTGTGTGTGTGTGTGTGTGGTGGGGTAGAGGTTTGAATGAACAAGGGAGCAGGGTGCTGGGCCACCAGGATTGGAAGGACAGTCATGAGGGGGCAGGTGCTGCCAGAGCTGGGCATGGCCTGAAGCAAGAAGAGGGCATCAGTATGTGATGGACACAGAGCATTGTGGGTGCCACCATGTAGAGGTAGGGGGTGCAGGACAGGGGTCATTGCCGTCTGGCCCTCAGCTTCCTCTGAAGTTTGAGCTGAGGACCAGGGCTCCAGCCCCTGGGCTCCGGGCGGGCTCTGCGCCCCTCCTGCCGGCCAGCCCTTCCTGCCTGAAGCCCTCCAGCTTTGCTTTCTCCTAGCAGAGCCCCGACCTCTCTCTAGGCAGGGTGATCGGCTAGCGGCCAGGACCCCGTCTATTAGAGGTAGAAGATGCCCCCTGAGAAATGGGAAGCAGCTCCCTCAGTGAGTAAAAGCACAGACAAATTCAGGTAGAACAGGATCCTAAGCCCTGCGCCTCATACTTGCTTTGAGGCGTAGAGGATCAACGAGATGGTGCTTGTAAAGTGGTACCAGTTGTCTCCAGGCTTGGTGGCCAGCGGTGAGCCTTTGACTCTCAGCGTCTGGTCTAAGATGCCCCCCTCACAGCAGGAGCTGCTCATGGGCCTTCGGCACATCAAAGACTCACAGCCTTAAATGAGCCACTGGGCTGGCGCTGCACAATATCTGCCCTCCACCCCACTGAGCAGGAGCTCATTGGCCTCAGACGGATGCCCAGCCCTGTGTTAAGTGCTGGTGGGGACCAGAGTAGGAAGAGGCTCAGGCCATGGCTGGGCAGGGTCAACTCCCCACTATGTTGCAACTGAAAGAGCCCTGAAGCCACAGTCCATCTGCCTGTGCTGCCTGCGAAGGGAATCAGTCACTGAGGGCTGGGGGTTCGGGGCCCTGAGGGTCAGAAGTGACCCTGGAGTCTGAGGGGAGATGAAGGGCTTTCTACAGAAAACCACATGGCCAAAGGGGTGGAGGCTGCCGTGGACCTGAGATGCCGGGATGCTGAGCCGCAGGCAAACCCAAAATTTTTTTTAACTTTTCAATTACAGTTGACATTCAATGTTACTTTATATTAGTTTCAGGTGTACTGCATAGTGGTTAGACGATTATATAATTTATGAAGTGATCCCTCAATAATTCTAGTACCCACCTGGCACTATACGTAGTTATTACAATATTATTGACTATACTCCCTCTGCTGTACTTTACATCCCCTTGACTATTTTGTAACTACCAATTAGTGCTTGTTAATCCCTTCACCTTTTTCACCCAGCCCACCTCCCATCTGGCACCCTTCAGTTTGTTCTCTGTATCTATGAGTCTGTTTCTGTTTTGTTTGTTCATTTATTTTGTTCTTTAGATTCCACATATCAGTGAAATCAGATGATATTTGTCTTTCTCCGTCTGACTTACTTCACTTATCGTAATACCCTCTAGGTCCATACATGTTGGTGTAAATGGTAAAATTTCGGGTTTTTTTGGGTCGAGTAATATTCCATTTTATATACGTACCACCTCTTCTTTACCCACTTGGGTTGCTTCCACATCTTGGCTATTATAAATAATGCTGCAATGAACATAGGGGTGCCTGATTTTAGAACTAGTGTTTTGGATTTCTTCAAATATATATCCAGAATTGGAATTGCTGGGTCATCAGGTGGTCCTATTTTTAATATTTTAAGGGACCTCCATACTGTTCTCCACAGTGGCTGCACCAATCTGCATTCCCACCAGCAGTGCACGAGGGTTCCGTTTCTTCCACATCCTCGCCAGCACTTGTTGTTTGTTGACTTATTGATGATAGCCATTCTGACAGGTGGGAGGTGATATCTCATGTGGTTTTCATTTTCATTTCTCTGACCGTTGGTGACGTTGAGCGTCTTTTCATATGTCCATGGGCCATCTGCATGTTCTCTTTGGAGAAGTGCCTATTCAGGTCCTCTGCCCATTTTTTAATTGGATTGTTTAATTTTTTTGGTGTCGAGTTATGTAAGTTCTTTATAAATTTTAGATATTAACCTCTTATCAGATGTATCATTGGCAATATATTCCCCCATTCAGTGGGTTGCTTTTCATTTTGTTGATTGTTTCCTTTGCTGTGTAAAACCTTTTTAGTTTGATGTAGTCCCATTTGTTTGTTCTTTCTTTTGTTTCCCTTGCCTGAGGAGATATGTCAGGAAAAAAAAATGTGACTAAAAGGAAGATCAGATAGTTTACTGCCCAGGTTTTCTATAGTCACTTACGTTTCTGCCCGTGTCTGGCGCGCTTGGCCCAGAGAGGCCAGGCCCGGGCTGGAACCATAGTGAGGTCTCCTCCAGCAGGATCGCACTGAGACCTCCACCCCCAGCGTCAGGGCCCCCTAGCATCAGGACCACCTGGCACCAGGCCCCCCAGAATTAGGGTCCCCTAGCATCAGGGCCCCTTGGCATTAGGGCCCCCCAGCACCAGGGCCCCCTGGCACCAGGCTCTGCTGTCCCAGGCTCCATCTCCCCTTGTCTCCTTAGAGCCTGCTCAGAAGCCACCCAGGACACAACCCAGCAGCCCCTTGTGTTGGCAAGAAAGCCACAGCCCCAAGATTCCCAGAACCCAGCCTGGATGGCTGTTGGAGACCCTCTGATGCCAAGATTGGCCACCTGCTCCAGGAAGCCCTATGAAGGGGTCTTGGGGGACAGACAGCTGACACTGTCTCAAGCACCAGCCTGCTTTTCTGTGCTTTATACTTTGGACTTCTACCTTCTGGCTTCTGCTGCTAGAAAACACTTAGAAGTCCAAGGCTCCTTCATTGTACACCTGGGGAAACTGAGGCCTGGAGGACAGGACTTGCCCAGAGTCACGTGGCAAGCAGGAACAGAGGGCTGGCTAGAACGAGGCTGCTGCCTTCCCTCGGGCAGAGGGTCCTTCCCCACTCCAGAAGCCCCTCGGCTCAGAGCAGACTGGGCCCCTCGGTGCCAGCCATCTGCGGAGCCTGGGAACACTCAGAGTGTTTGGTTTGGCTTTGAGGCCATTTTGCCATGAGACACTTTTCCCAGCATGGGTCCGGGTGGGGGGTGAAGGGGATCTGGACTGGGGAATAAGCTCTGTGAGCAAGGGAGGTGGGGCATTTGGAGGGGCTTTCTGCCCCCGCCTGCCGCCTCCCCCATTTCCCTGGGACTCCTTCCAAGCAATAAACCCCACTCCACTCTGGCTCCAAGCGGGAAGAGGAGTGGTTGCATCTTTGGTTTTCAAAGTGTAAAAGCAAATGCCTTCGGATGCTTTGTGAGATAGTTTTCATAACTCCTCCTGGGTCTTCCTTCTATGGCCTGGGCCCCCACCGCCGCTCCAGCACCCCACATGGCACCCTAGGCTCCTCTCCTGAGGCCAGCCCTCCTCGCCTTCCTGCTGCTCAGGCTGAAAGGACGGGGCAGCAGCTGGGAGGAACTTTCATGGCCTTTTGTGTTGTATGCAGGGATGGGGGTCCTTTTCTTAGAAAAGAAAGGGAGGGAAGGGGCTGAGGCAGTGACCCTGCCGGGCATGGGTTTCCGAGGTCCCAGCAGGAAGCAGCACACTTCACCCCTGGGCCCTCCCATCGCACACTTGCTCATCTGCACAGTGAGATCGGCAGCCAGGCCGGGTCAGGCTGGACAGCAGACTGCCCAGGACACATCTGTGTCCTAACCTACTTCCGGCTCAGTTTCTGCATCTTGGAAATGGGGATGATAACAAAGGCACACACCCAGCATCCAGCACAGTGTCTGCCAGCACGTGGGAAGTGCTCTATGAATGGAGCATGTTATTAGTAGGGCAGACACATGCAAGCGTATTAGTAATGATGACAAAAATAGCCAATACCATGTAGCACCATGTGCCTGGCATCATTCGAAGCTCTTTACAGAAACCCATCCAAACCTTGTGTGCCCTCTAGGTACCTGTGACACAGTGTGATCAGTGAGAAATGTACCAGATTTTATGGGAGCCTAAATGCTCCCAGAGGGCAATGAGGCTGCCGGACAAAGAGGCTCCTAGGCGAGGGGACATTGAGTCTGCATTCGAAGGGGAGTAGCATTCGAAGGGGAGTAGCATTCGAAGGGGAGTGGGAAACTGGCCACAGAACATTAGATGTGCCTGGAGAGGGTTGGTGTGTGCTGGGAGGTGAGGTCAGCTGGCCCCAGACCATGACCATTCTCCAATGGCTGAGGCATGGGATGGGGAGCACAACAGGCCAGATGTTGTGCATTATAAGGGGCACTCAAAGCACATGGTCTGGCCCCTCCCTCCTGTTCCAGGAGCACGTCCCTCTGTCCCCTGTGCATGGCACGAGTGTGCTCCCTCCTCTCCTGAGAACCTCCTGCAAGGACCTGGCCCTTGTGGTCGGAGCATGGCCAGTGGCAGAGTAGAAGGAGAGTAACAACTTTGCTTTGAGCAAAAGTCTAGACCCCATTCCCAGAGCAGAGATCCCAGCCCACGTAGGGGCAGGGCTGTGCTTGGTGACCCCAGACTGCCCTGCCCAGCAGCCCCAGGCTGAGGCTGAGCCAGGCTGTGTCAGAGGCATCCAGCCACATGGCGGTGGGGCAGGGCTGTGGCCGAGATGCTCACAGATCTCATCCAGGTGACTGTGGCCACCTGTTGGGACTTTGTACCCAGCACATGGAAACTCTGGCCAGGGTGGGGTGGGAGACTTCCAGGAGACCCCCGGGGGTGAGCAGCCTGTCCAGGTGGGAGGGTGAGAAAGTGGAGCAGTGTCTCCTATGGAGGAGGCTACCCACAGAAAAAGGTCCCCATCCCGGCACACAACACAAACGTCTCCCAGAGAGGGGCAAGCTTCCTGCCCACCCCGCACGTACTGTGTGCCCCGCGCCCTGCGTCCTAGAGCAAGTTACTTAACCCCTTGTGCCTTAGTTTCTTCAGAAGTAAACTGGGATAACAGTTGTACCTGCCTGTGGGGTTGTCGTGAGAAGCACTATATGCTAAGGGCTTCACACAGAGCCGGCTCGGGCCCCACTCTGTGAGCACCTCTCCGTCCTGCTGGCCCCCTCAGCCATGTGCAGGCTGGACTTCCTGCTTTCATGGGGGGCTGCAGAGTCACCTTTTCAGGGAGGCCTTCCTGGCCCTGCACTGGAGCGGCCCTCTGTGCCCCACTGCCCCTGCTGTCCCCTCACATCCTTGCCCCTCTGCTGTTTGGGGCTTGTTGGATCCTCGGCCTGCATGTCCATTTGCCTCCCCCAGCCCAGGGTCCATAGGGCAAATGTGCCCATAGCTTCTAGGGCCAGCCCTTTCCTTTATCCCTGAGCCTCCCCTCCCCTCCCCCCACTTGCCCCGTCCCTGTCCCTCTATTCATAATTTTCCATCTCTCCTTCTAGGACTTGAACTGTGACCTGGTCCTGCACCCCGCCTAGCCCCCATCCTACCCTTCACTTCCCAATGGCACCAATTCCTTCCGTCCTTAATCTCCTTTTCTCTCTGTCTCACTCTGTCTCCCTGTCTCTCTCCCTTCCTCTCTCTCACATAAGCTTTCTCGAGCCAAGATCCTTAACCATTGCCTCCAAAACAGGATTTTGTTTTTATAAGTTCATGAAGGACTGCACCTTTCACTCAAACTCCTGAGTGAACTGAGATTACGCTGACCCCAGGGTTCCTGCCCCGTGGAGGTGCTGCCTCCACTTCCTCAGTGACCTGGTCACCGCATAGCCCCCATGAGCCTCCGTTTTCTCCTCTGGCGAAGGGGGTGATGCGAGCCACTGTGAAGGTTTGTTCGGAGGACCAGAGATGCTCTCAATAAACGGCTGCTGGGCTAAGGGGGTGGGGAGGGGTGATGTGTGTGTGTTGTGGGAGAGCAATAGGAGGGCAGGGCATCTGTATACAGAGGTGTGGAGGCTGATGGCCCCACTATGACCCCAGCTACCCTTTAATTACACTTTAATTCTCCATAACACTTTAATCCCCTCTGCCTGGGACTCAGTTCTCTTGAGTGGTCACACGAGCCCTGTGGCTCCCAGTGCCCAGTCCACCTCCTCCCCCACCCCCTGGAGCCTGGCACAGGAGGGTGCGTGCAACCTCTGGAGCTCAGCCAGCCTGCTGTTTGGCTCTGGGCTGCTCACTTCCCCTGTTTCCTTCTCCATTTTATAAAGTCAGATCTGAACCTTCGGGCCACAGCCCGGGATGGGGCTGCTGAGCGGTCACTCAGAGTTCCTTGTGTCTTCTCCTTCCAGCACCACCGCCTCGCCGCCCCCGCTGCCCCTCCAGCCCACGCACAGCTCCAGCTCCGGGACCGCCAGGCCCCTCTTCCAGCTCTCCGACCAGCTCCAGCCGCAGGAGGAGCCGGGGTCCGCCAGCAGCTCAGTGCCTGCCCACTCACAGCCGGCCCTGGGCCTCCTCCCTGCCGTCGTCGCTGCCAGCTTTGCAGCCCCCTTCCTGCTGCACACCCTCGGGCCCTCCTGACCTCGGCTGCCCATGCAGAGAAGCCAGAGAAACCGCAGGAGGGTCTGTGGCCACACCCCACTGCCCCTGCCACCCCGCTCCCAGGGGGGCCTGACACCTCACGGGCAGTCCAGTCGGGATCCGTTAGAACCCTAGAGCTTTATTGTACCCGAGTTACATCTTCTTTTTTGTAGAAGGATCTTAATTTCCCATAGTGCTATGGGGCTCTTTTGTAAAATATGTGTCCATATTAAAAAAGAAAAATGTATTTATTCCACTGATAAAACTATTTTTATGTGGCCTATATCAATAACCCCTTAATTAGCCCCAACGCCAACCCAGGCAGTGAAGCCAGGCTGTCAGGACATCTGCGACCTCATGCGGACCTTGGCTGTGCGGTGCCTGCTCCTGGACCAGCGGAAGCCTCCCGTGTCTGGGTTTGGCTTCTCCCACCGTGGGGACCTCGGAGGGAGGGGCAGGCAGACAAGCTTAGCTTTTGTGAAGCTGGATTTGGGAGCCAGAGATGTGAACGCTGACGGTCCTTCCCTCCCGTGGATGCATCCTAGGGCTGGGAAGAAACTTTCGGAAAGAGAATGCTGCTATTTTGTAAACCCTGGGTGTCTGTGAACGGGCCTCCGGAGCTCTTGGTAAGTGTTCTGACCAAAGCACTGGGTGGGGGAAGAATGTCGGTGCTGAGGGAGGTGGTTTCCCAGGCCTATGCGCCTGATGGTTAAACTAAGATCCAATGAGAGGAAACTGGTTGCCCAAGGTCACACAGCAAGTGGGAGATCCGGGATGTGAATCCAGACCTCTCTGCTCTGATAGCATTAATCCAGCTTGGGTTACAGGAGATGCTACTGAAGTCACGGCCAATTGGAATGAGCCGCCGAAGGACAGGAGTCGGCACAGAGGGCAGTTTTAGGGACAGGGGCTCTAGGAGTCACATGGTAATGATTGTAACGAGAGCCACCATTTGTCCAAAGCCTACCATGTGGCAGGCACTTTGCACACTCACTTTATCACTGATCCCCACGCCAGTTCTATGAGATGCAACTATCCCCATTTCACAGGTGAGGAAACCGAGCCCCCAAAAGAGGTAAAGGGACTTGCTCAAGGTCACCCAGCCAGGACATGGCCCCAAAGAAATGTGATTGAAAAGTGATGCTTATCTCCTGGATCATATTCTGCCACGTTCTCTCTGCACAGGGAAGCTCCAAGGGCCAGCACAAGCTTCTTACTCCGCCAAAGAGACTGTTTGGCCACAGTTGCTCATGTTGGTCACTCTTGCCAAAGGGCTCTTTGTGTGTGCCACGTGTCCCAGGCCCAGACTTGTCTTATCCTGAAGCCAATGAGAGGCTTTTCTGCCAAATCAGAGGCTAGGGAGTAGAGGGGGCGGGGGGAGCGGGGGGGCAGCTGTGGGAAGCGTGAGGAGACTGGCAGCCAGTCAAATGGGGACGGTCAGGCCACTTCGCCTCAGAGAGACAGACCTAGCTCCTCTGCCCCCAAGGCGGTGGCCGAGAAGTCAGAGGACCCTGTCCAGCTGCCTTCCAGTCCTGGGCCCTTATAGGGCTGGTAGCTCATCAATTATAGGGCCCTGGCACCGGAGAGCAGAATGAACCCCTCATCTGACCTCTAACTGTAAGAGTAATAATCAGGCCAGGGAGGGGGCATTTCCCCAAAACTGCACAGCTGGATATCTGCTGAGTCCCAGACCAGTGCTCTCCAGCGTCACTGCACCAGGCTTTTCCCTGGCAGTGACTGACTAGCCCCAGTCCCAGCTGGGCAGCTGTCTCCCTTCTGAGGTAGTAGGGTCCAGGGCAGCTCATTGGATGGTCAGAGGTCCCACTGGCATCTTGGCAGGCCTCTGAATTCTTTTCAGCTCAGCCCTGGATGGATGTGTTTGAGCCTGAGACCTGGCAGGAGCCCTGAGCTCTACTTCAGAGGGTCCAGCCAGCCCCATGGGCACCATGCTGTAAACTGAACTTGACCCCAGCCAGGGTTTATCCTTGGCAGAAATGTGACTTCCTATTTCTGAGCGGGAAGGGGCTTAGCTGAGTTATAAAGCAGGCTCAGAGGCCTGGGGGACATCAAACACTTCGTGCGGAGCACTATTTGGATGAGATAAGTGTAAAGGAATTAGAAACACACAGGCCAGATTTCCCTCTGCTCGGGGCAGAGTGTGGCATGCGATGTATTGAGATGGAACTTGAGGTTAATTAAAGATGAAGCATTTGGGTAAACAGTCCAGGCACCTGACTGCGTGCCCAGATCTGTGCCAGGCACGGGGCCAGAGGTAAATTAATGCAGTGTGTGATTATCAAGCACACGCAGTGCCAGTCTCCATGTCGGGCCCGAATCTCGCCACCTTTCCGACCTAGAGGAACTCAGCCTTGAGAGGGACACGCAGCACAGTCCTGGGCTCCTAAAGGAACATCGAGGTTATCCTATCCATCCCCTAACCAGGCAGATTCAGCCCTAGTCTTCCCCAGATCCCTCCTTGGTGCAGTTCGGGAGATTCCAAGCTCTCCCTCAGATAAGCACTCAAGCGTTTAAAGAAAGATGGATGTGCTAACTGGTTAGGTGGACCTGTGCCGCCCGGACAGCCAGAGCCAGCGTGGGTCAGACATCTGCAGCCGAAGTGCGCTGATCTCTGAGGACCACCCACTGGCCAGGGTTTGAAATGAACTGAGCTTGCTGTTTATATCCCAGAAGACCTGAGGCACATTTATGGAAATTGAATGGCTGGGGTGCGTGAATTCTCTCATTCTGGGCCTGAGAGCCTTCATTCCATCAGCAGCCAATCACACACTTGGAAATGATCTATCCACCACTGCTGACATTTTTCCCAGCATGTGCTATGTGCTCAGCCTCATAAAATGCCCCTGTTGTTCTGAGAGCATCGCGTACATGTCTTAGGGCTTTCACATTGGCCTTGAGAAGATGGACGGGCTGAGACCCAGCAGGTTCCGTGACCTGCCTAAGGCGAGGCCACAGGTCGGGGGTGGCCCAGATCCCCTGTCTCTCAGGAAACCTGACTGACTGACCCAGGAGTTTTCTGGGGCTGGTCAGCATAGCCGTGCTGTGAGTCTTCTTCCAGGCTGCCTGACACCCCGCAGCAGGGGTAGGCCGGGACCGAAGGTGCACGAGTCAGGCTGCCAGGAGCTGCACAGGGCCGTCGGGGGCCCCTCCACCTCTGAGAGTCAAAGATCTGGAGTCCAGGCAGCACGGACACCTGTACTGACCGGCAAGGTCGCCTTTGCTCTGAAAGACCATCAGTGAGTTTTCCTGATGTCGAATGCTCCATCTTCTATGTCTTGGCCTCAGCCAGACTTGGGCAAACCTAGAGGCTTGGGGTTCTGTCCTACCTGCCCAGCCTCCAGTCTGGTGCCGTTGACAACAGATCCCTAGGAAAGGTCCTCCACCAAAGGAAAGCTTATGACAAACACCGTGAAGGGTAAGAGGCGTTCTGCCTGGGAACGGCAGCTTTGATGGTTTCTGTGCAGAGAACAGAATTGGAGCTGGCTATAATGTTTCAATGGCCGTGGGAGAAGAACCAAATCCTCAGCCTGCCATTCTAGACTCTCCATGATCTGGCCCTGCTGCTTGCCAGCCGCATCTCTCATCTCTCCCACTCTGCGCCTGACCAGACCGAACCATATTTGTCACTGCTAGGACAGATAGGACGTTTCACACATGCCGCTTGCTAGGCCTGGGAACTCCCTTCTCTTACCCGAGCTGCTCAATTTTTGAGGATCAATTCAAATGACACCTCCCCCAAGAAACCCCCTGTGATTCCTTTGTGCTTTCTAGCATCTAGCACAACACCCACTGAGACTGTCTAACTGCACGTGTGCTCTCTTATTGGACTGTGAGCTCCATGGTGGCAAGAGTCATGTGAACTCATTATCTGTATCTTCATCTGACACAAAGATGGCACTCAACAGCTGTGCAAAAAGGGAAGGAGAGAGAAAGGAATGAAGGAAGGAAAGAAGGAGAGAGGCAGATGTTAGCTTTGCTAGTGGAGTAGTTTCTACAAAGCCTACGTTGTTTGAGAATGGACAGGTGCCTCTGCAGGTGAGTTTCTGTCAGGAGAGGTGTGTGAGTAGGGGCAGTAGGCACCCTGGCTGGAGAGAGATGGCAGAGAGTTGAAGTCTTGGCAAGGGACTAAGGCAGATGACATCGAGAGCCCCTCCTGGCTCTGTAATGTTCAGGTTCTTTGAACATTGTGATTTTTCCAAAACTTCATCTAAGCAGCCAAAAAAATCACCCGGCTGGCTGTCTAAACCAATAAGGTTCAGGAATCAGTCCAGCCGCGCGCCACAGTTCTCCAAGAGCCCGGCCAGCCTGACGGAATTGGCAGGCTTGCTGGCTGCCCTGGGGCAGGGGGACTTCTGGGCCCTGGAGGAGGGCTGAACCGGAACCCAGGACCCTGGCTCCAACCCGGAGCTTATTGCCTTCCTGCCCCAACCCTTGGGGAGGGAAGGGGTCATGAGAGCCCATTGAGCCTCACCTGGCCCTGGCCCTGGCCCAGGAGCATCAGCTTCCCCCACCCTTTCTCTGACTGTGGCACTTCCTTCCCGGAGATACTCTGGAGAGTCCTTCACTTTGCTGGGTGACCTTGGGCAAGTCCCTGCCCCTCTCTGAGCATCCATTTCCTCATCTGTCAAACAGAGACCTTGTTTCCTGCCTGGGGTGTTCTGGAGATATGGGCAAATGCTGTGTGCAATCTCGGGGCTCCATGAAGGCGAGGCGCCACTCCTTCCCAGGATCAATGCTCGGCTTTCCTCCCAGGACCCGCAGTCCGCTATGGGCTTGGGAGCACGCAGCGGGCAGGAGAGGTGGCAGAGTAGCTTCAAAGGGCCCCTCCATCCAGAGTCCCACTAGGGGGAAAGTGCGCTTTGAATGGGGCCTGAGTCTAAGAAGTTTCCGGTGGGGCTTTCAGACACCTTGAGCCCCCGTAGCTGGGGTGGCAGGGCCTGGCTCTTGGCCAAGGGAGATTCTGGCCCAGAACAGAGGCAGCCAGAGCCCCGGCTCCAGTCCTGGGCCTCAGAGGGATCGCAGAAGGTCCCCACCGGACTCGCACTGTGTGACACATGCTTCAGACCTTAATGTATTTGAAAGTATCCGTGATGCTGTTCTTTCGATCACCTCTCCCCTGCACCTCTGTGAATTATCATGAAGAGTTCTTTAAGAATATAATAGAAGACAAAGAAAGATGCTATTAATGTTATTTTGCCAAAAATATTTTTGTAGCATAATATATTAATAAAAGACATTATGAATTCAGCAGGATGCATCTCTGTGTGCTGACGGATCCCTCCTCCTGCCAGAGAACATTGGGGGAAATTGCCTTTGTTGGGAGGGCCAAGGCCCGAGGCAGCGGCGTGGAGGGACTGGGATGGGCCCATTTTCCATGCAAAACTCAGGCCGGTTCTGGGAGGGTGGTTTGGGCAGCAGTCCAATGGCTCGAGAGGCCTCATGCCAAGGGGATCCGGATAGCCCTCTCCAGCAAGAATAAGCTGCCCACAGACCTCAAACCTGAGGTCCACCCTCGGGGCCTCCCTTTCTCTCACTCCCTCACTCTCCAAAACCTACTGATTCTTCATTATTCATCCTTTCTCCTCTCTCCATCCCAGTGCTAGAGCCCAGACCTCCTCACCTTCCTCTGAGCCACTCACTGCCACCCACAGCTGTGTCCCCTCTGGTCCACTCTCGCCTCTACAGCCTGAGTGAGCTCTCCGCATACCTTCTCTGCTTTTAACACACTCTTGAGGGAGCACCAACATCTCTGAGAAGCCCAGCGATGTGCCCTCCATGGGACTTGGGGGGACAGGGGCAGGTCACTGAGAGGTTGGTGGGGAGAGGTGTCTGCTTTTGGAACCGCAGAGCCTTCACCAGAGGCAGGTCACTGGCCGTGCTTAGTGAGCTCTTGCTGACTCCTACTAAGAGCAATGTGGGCTGCGTGTGGTGGGCCCACCCCTCAGATTAGGTAATAACAACAACTGGAAGCTAACATTTATTGAACATTTATTATGTACCAGACAATGTTCTAAGCATTTGTAAGTCTTCAGTCATTTCATCCTCACACCTGCTCTTGCTCTCTCTATCTTACAGATAAAGTAGCCGAGACACAGGGAGGTTCAGTAACTTGACCAGATCACACAGCTTGTAAATGCTGGAGCCAAGATTGCAATCTAAGCAGTCAAGCTCCAAACCGATTCTCTTAACTTCAGCTCAGCGATGCTGTGCTGTTCCGTGTGGGCTGTGGCCGGTGAGGGCAGGGAGGCATCCCCATCCCCTTTCACAGGCCGGTGGGTGAGGTCAGGACCCATCTGAGGACCAAGACAGAGCCTCTCCCGTGTCCTGAAGCCTGCCCAGACCTCTGTCCCATCCACCAGCTCCTAATGCAGGGAGCGTGGGGAGCCCCACCATGATGGTCTCAGTGGTGTGAGGACTCCTGCTGGGGCCCCTCACACACCAGCTGCTATCAGGAAGGGGGATTCTGTCACACACACACCCTCCTGCAAGCTCAGTGGCAGAGTGAGACCTAGTCCTTCTTTGGGGTAAGTAGTCCTCAGCTTAAGTGCCCCCTGGAGAAGCTATTGCCCAGGAATGGGGTCTCAGACATGATGGAATGGGTGGCTGAGGGGACCAGGGACTCCTCAGAGCCCCTGACACACTCCTCTGCACATGGCAGTGGGTGGCAGGGGGGAGACTCAAGTGTCTGTACCTCGGTACCTGGAACACTCAAGTGTCCGCATTTCCCAACCTGGGAGCCCCAGTGCCCCCTCCTATCTTTGCTCTGAGCTGGCTCTGCTGAAGTACCCTTTTGGGGAGAAACCAGATGCCCCGTCTGATATTGTTAGATCATTAGATTCAGGGGGACCCCATCTTGGCCCCAAATCTCTGTGGGGCTGCCCCTGACAGGAGGCTTCTCTGTATAGCTACCAAGCTCCGAGCTGGGCCCATAGGGGAAGCTAAAGGGAGGAGGGGAAGGGCTTCCCAGAACCCAGACCCACTGCCAAGAAAGTAGTGAGCGCCCCAACATGGGAATTGGGTAATGGGGGAACTCTCAATGGAGGAGGGATACCTCCCAGGGCAGAGGCAGGCCGATCTCTCCCACCTCTGTGCCCTCTGATCTCTCTGGACCTCAGTTCCATATCTACATGAAAGGAAGTGGGACAAATTGTATGCATTAAATTCCTTTGGAAAAGAGCACCATCTTTGTGTGGAACACTGCTCCGTGGGACTTGAGGTAGGAAAAAAACAGCTCTCCCTCCTCAGAGGAGCTGGAGGGCAGATACCTTTAAGATCAGGGCGAGAAGTTTTGTCATTTCTTTTGCAAGCAAAAGAAAGAAGTGAGGAGCTAGGAAGACGGAGAGACACTGAGGGAGGTGTGGACAATGCCAGCTCCTCCGGGCAGGGGAAGTGGGGGCGGGGACCTGCAGTCAATAATCATTTTCCGGGTGTTGTGAGAGTCCTCACTCCATCAGCTCTCCCAGTCGCCAATAACCTCCATTGCTTGGGGTAATTTGGAACAAGGGTCTCCATAAAAGGGGCTGATTTTTCTTTTTAATCCTCACTGAGGATATGTTTTATCGGTGTGTTTTGTTTTCTTTTTTAAGAGAGAGGAAGGGATAGAGAAAGAGAAAGAAAGGTCAATGTGAGCAGCAAACATCAATCGGTTGTCTCCCAAACTTTCTCTGACCAGAGATCAAGCCCACAACCTAGGTATGTGCCCTGACTGGAATCGAACCTGCAACCTTTTGGAGTATGAGAACATGCGCCAACCAACTGAGCCACTCAGCCAGGGCTGAGGGAATTTTCGTGGCCAAGTTCACATGATGTGAAGCAGAGGTGTCGAGTTCAATGACAGGACAAGATCGCAAGAGTGTAAGTCCCAGGGCATCAGGATCTCTGGGAGGGCTTGGACCCCTGCCCCGGAGCTGGGTGTCCGAGATGATCTCAGTCAAGTATGTTGGAGCAGCATGCCTGGCCGTCTGAGCTGCAGGTGAATAGAGATACGCTAATACCCGCCGGCCTTGGGCTTCCCTGAGCTAAGGGACCCAGGAGCTCCAGAGCTCAGAGTCTGCAGGAAGCCCTCCCACCTCGTCATTACCTTCCAGGGCCGCCCCCACCGAGGAAACACCCAGGCCTGATGAGGGGCAGGATCCGGGCTGGGGCAGGCTGGGTGGGGTGAGGGTGGGGGGCCTCCAGCTGCTGCTGTCGGCAGCCAGCAAGCCAGCCAGACAGGGCTGGCCACTGTTACAGCATCATAAAAAGAAATTATTTTCAGAAAATATTCATAATACCCTGTTTTATGTCAGTTCTGGGCTTGCAAAACACTTCCTGTGTTTTCTTTCTTTCTTTTTTTTTTTGGTATTTTCCATTTCTTCCGCCCCATCAGTCACGAAAGAGGAATGATAAAGTTTCCAACCTGAAGACACAAGCCCCCAGGCAAGGGCTGGAGCCTCCCAGGCTTCCCAGAAGGGTCCCTACTCCTCATTCTCACCACCTCCACTTCCCTGAGCCTCTGGAAGGGTGGGCGGGGCTGAGCAGGAAGGGAGCAGCGGGCTTGGGGAAAGGGTGCAGGGGGCCATAGGTGGAAGAGACAGAAAATACGCAGCAAACTGGAGTGGGGATCCGGAGAAGGGGAGAGGGATCAACACGGAGACAGACAAAGGCAGATGAGGAGACAGTCAGAGACTTTCTGGGGAGAGGTAAAGAGAAGAATGAAAGAGAGTAGTGGGAAGAGGCCTAAGTGGAGAGAAAGAAAAACACAGACCAGAGGGTCAGGACCAAGGGGAGTGAGAACTCAGCGGTGTCTGTCGAGAGCAGGGACCCGGCGTGGATTCACTGAGCAGGTTGTGGCCTGGGATGAGCGGCCAAGATGGGTGGGCCTCCAGGGACAGGTCTGGGAGCAAGCAGTGTCCTCCTCCGGGGGATCTTGAAAACATGAGCTGCTTCCCAGGCTTGCCTGGCTCCCCAAATTCAGTAGAGCAGCCCCTCCCCCTTCCTCCCCCACACAAAGGTTCTCCAGGCTCAGCCAGGTCAAAGGCAGGTGGTCAGGGGCCTCCGCCTCATTTTCCTCATCTTGTTAAGGGGGACAATAAAAATACTTCCGGTAAGGTTGCAATAGGTTTTAATGAGATAGTGAATGTAAAATTCCTGGACATCAAGGCCCAACACACGTGTTGGTGGTTGTAGCCACGTGCTGGAGGCCTGTGAGTATTTTAGCGCAGCCAGGCGCAGCCGTCAAGGCCAAGGCGATGCGGCTGGAGTGGAGGGCAGCGGCAGGCCTGGACCCCTTTGCTGTGCACATGCAGAAGTTGGTACCTTATCAGGAAGGCAATGGGAGCCCCTGAGGTCAACTAGGTGACCCTGAGCACATCACTCAAGTTCTCTGTTCCTCAGTCGCCCTGGGATTACACGAAGTGACCCATGCTGGTGCTGAGAGCGCCGTCTGCAGTGCGGAAGTCAGGCCGTGCTGGTGTTACGGTATCTGATGGGCCCGATTTCTCAGATCACCCTGGCTGCCCCATGCAGGAGTGTGAAGGTGCACCCTGGACCAGGGCAGGAAGGGAGGAGGTGCCAAGGAGTGGGGAGGCTGGCTCCGGGGGCCTTATTTTCACACTTCGGAGTCTGTGCTGAGAGGTTGGGGGAGGGGAGATGTGCCCACTGTCACAGGGATCTGAGCAGTGTGTCCCCGGGCACCTGACTGAGGAGGCCTCACTGACTTTGATCTGGAGGGTGTGGGGGAGGTGGCAGGGGAGGCCGGCTCTGCAGTGGGCCAGAGTTACGTGTGAGGGCTGTGGCCTACCCACTGAGGCACCTGGACGTTGCCCTGCGGGCAGCAGGGAGCCACGGGCAGCTTTAGGATGGAGTCTCTTCCTCCCGCTGAGTCTCTGTTCCCACCACCAAAAGGGGAGAGGATGCCCGGCCCACGGAGCACCGTGAGGACTTAGGGGGAAGAGGGTGGGCCTGTGCTCTGCAGACCCTGAGTGCCCTGAGGTCTCTGCACGGTGATGAGGATGATGAAGATGAAGGGGCCCAGCTCCCTGCCCCCCTGGTCCCAGCGACAGGACACGTGAAGTCACATGGTCCCAGGACTTTCCTGTGATGACAGTTGGGAGTGGGCGGGCATGGGCAGCACCACTGGGAGTGCCCTGACAGCAGGTGATGGCAAAGTTCTCCTTCCCGCCCCCTTGGGGCGCCCCCCCCCCCCCCCGAGCCAGACCCACAGCCTCCCCCCATCCCCCACCCCCCCATCCCCCTCCCCGTCCCCCTCAGCAGGAGTTCTGACTTAGCTGCCCTCAGGGGTAGTGCTGCTCAGGCTGTGACCTCAGGCTCCAAACAGGTGACTTGAAGGAGAGAGGCTTGATGTGGGAGCTGGAGAGGGCTCCGCCCCTCATGGAACAGATAGGGGACCACCAAGGGGAAACTGACCCCAGGCATCTTGGCACCTGTCAGGGGAGGCAGAGCCCTGGTTTCCTGACTCACGGGTGCCTCTTCTGGCCTCATCTCACCTGGATACAGGGCGTTGGACCAGAGAGTCCAGTTCCCCTCAGCTTCCAAAACCCTCCACAAACCTGAGTGGGCAGGGGGCCAAGCCCTATGTTCAGAACTGGGCATGTGTAGATTTGTTCAAAAAAATTCATTTATTCAACCAAAAATTACTGTGCCCTACACTGAGCTCCCAACTAGAGAACTGAACCCTCCCCTTTCCTCCCCAAGCCTGCTGCTTCGTGGGGAGGCGGGCAGCAGTACAGTGTGTGGTGGCTCCTGTGAGGGTCCGGGCCTTCCTCCAGGAGTTGGAGTTGATAGGAAAGTACACTTGCCTCCTCCTTCCCTCCCCTCCCCTTGGTCCCACTGCCCAGGCCCTCTGCAGTTCGCCTGGCCCATCTCTCCAGCCACCTGTCTCCTTCACCCTCCCACAACTCATGCTCCAGCCACGTAGAGCCATGGGGGAGGGGGGTTAGCTTTCATACATTTGTTGGGAGGGGGGCACGATCCAGGGTGAGGGATGCAAAGAGTCCCACACAGAGAATGAGCCTCCATCCTGCACAATTTTTGCATGTCCCTATACCGACCCCCCATTTACTGACTCCCACTATCAACCCCCACTATCCCCTCCAGAGCCAATTTCCCCTGCTCCCTATTTTTACCTGAAAATTCTCTTTCTGTTCTCCAAGGCCTAGTTTAACTCTGCTCCTCGTAGAAGCTGCCCTGGTCCCCCAGCCTCACACTTTGCACCTCTTCTAAAGTCCAGGCCACACTTCATGTGTATGTTGCCTTAGGTTAGGGTTTCCTTACGTCTTGTGTGTGTGACGTGCTGTTGAGTTGGTTCTGACCCCTGGCGAGCCTATGATGAGTGATGCTCACAGTGTCCCGTCCTGAGCAGCCCCGCCCAGCCCCTGCAGACTCATGCCTATAGCTTCTTTGTAGGGTCTGCCCATCTCATATTTGGTCCCCTCTTTCCCTGCTGCCTCCTATTTTTCCCAGCATTGTTGTCTTTTCCAGAGAACCCTGCCTTCTCATGATGAGCTTGAAGTAGGACACTGGCAGTTTTGTCCTTTTCACCTCCAGCAATGCTTCGGGCTTCGTTTGCTCTAGGACCCACTCATTCCTCTTTCTGGGGGTCCAGGGTCTCTGTAGAGCTCTCCTCCAACTCCATATTTCAAATAAATGTATTTTTTATCAGGCTCCTTCACTTTTCAATGTTCGCACCCATACATAGTAATTGGGAATGTGTCTTATCACCCTTGAAAACAAAAAAAGGCAAAGCCCATGTATGCAGAGACCAGGTCTTACTCATCTTTGCATCCCCTGAATGAACTAATATCTAGTTTATTACTTTATGTCTGAAGATTAAGCATTGTCCAAGATTAGGATTAAATTTTATTCCTTTGCACCCTAGCCAGTTTGGCTCAGTGGATAGAGCGTTGGTCTGCAGACTGAAGGGTCTCAGGTTCGATTCCAGTCAAGGGCATGTGCCTGGGTTCAGGCTCAACCCCCAGTACAGGGTGTGCAGAGCAGTCCCCAGTACGGAGCATGCAGAGGGCAGCCAATCAATGATTCTCTCTCATCATTGATGTTTCTATCTCTCTCTCCCTTACTCTCTAAAATCAATAAAAATATATTTTTTTAAATTTTTATTCCTCTGGGTACAATACAGGTCTGAGCCTTCCCAGTTATATGCATCATTTCTAATAGAAAACCTCCAAATCTATGTTTTTCAACAGGGGTAGGACCACCACCCACTGGATGTTTTGGAAATCTGGGGAAGGCGGGGGGATTAGCTTTCATACATTTGTTGGGAAGGGGACACGATCATGGGTGAGGGATGTAAAGAGTCCCACACAGAGAATAAGCCTCCATCCGGCACAATTTTTGCATGTCTTGCCAGACATTCATTAAAGGAGAAAAGCATTTGTAATTATCTGAGCCTAGACTCTTTTATGTAAACACGAAGTTGTGGATTGTTGTTGTTTTTTTGCAAAGTGGCAATAAACACTGCATCTTACAGGAATGCAATTGCCATGTTCATTGAAAGAAGAATGTACTTCGTTTTGTGCCAAACTTTACCAAGAGCTGTTCACTGCTGCCGAGAGCCACCTGCAGTCAACGCTGCCTGTGTATTTAGGGCACCAGGGCAGCATGCCTGTGCCCCTCTGCAGTTTTGCTGCTACGTTCACGGTGACTCCGCAGATAGGTGCCAGCTTTTCACTAGTGCATGACGTTGCTGGTATTGTTATACCCAAGCACTGTCACACAAAACTGTATGTTGTTTTATCATCAACTATTTCCTTTTTCTTTCTCTTTTTCCATATAGTTAGGGCATTACATTAAAGTTTTAAAATCATATATGTAAGTGTGTTATAGTATCCACAAATTTCATTTCAGCACAGAAAGGGGCATTATTACATATTTGTAATAAGATGGAACATTGAAAGGGTTGAGAGCCCCTACTCTATATGCTCTCTCAATTATGAGAAATGAAAAGTCCTGAGATGTTGTACCAGTCCCTATGATCTGCAGCAAAAATCCTTTTATCCTGTGTTCTATCCCAGCCTTTTCTGCATGATTTTCCAAAAGAGAGCAGGACCTTTCAAGGGATAGGGAGGTCGTGTGACATACTGTAAAGAGCAACAGGACTAAGCCCAAGGCTCTCTTTGACTACATCCTGGCTGTCTTTCCTTAGGCCTGCCACTTAGCCCTCAGTCTTACCAGCCTCGACTGGGAAATGGGGGTAAGGATAACTTCGTTTATGGGTTGTAATGGTGATTAACTGAGACAATGGATCGAAAATGCTTTCTATCTGTAAGGTCAACATCAATGCGCATTATTGTTGTTAATAAAAAAGCATGTGCCTTAAGAAGGAGGAGGAGGAGGTCGAGGAGGAGGAGGAGCATGTGCCTTGAATTTCATAATCCCCTAACGGTCACTCAGGGTCCCCAAACAGTGTAAATGGAAAATTATGGCTAACTTGAGCCTCAAACTGGGCTCCAGTCCTGCTTTGCTACCGACTGCATGAATAACACTAGGCCAATGACATCTCCTTTCTGAGAGTCGGTTTCCCATTTGAGAAAAATGTGGGAATTAGAGCAAATGATCTTTAAAAGATCCTCCCTCTAGCTTTGATAGGCTGAAATGTCAAGGTCCTTCTCTACACTCCAACTTCTTAACTCAGCTACCCCTCCAAAAAGTTAGTTTGCATCAAATGCTAAAGCTCACCAACTTACTGCTGCCTTGAGCCCCAGAAGCTTGACTGTCTTTTAAAGGGGCCCCTTGACTTCTCCGAGACCTGCTGAGAAGCTCCCGCTCTGTGATAGAAGCACTTTGAACACATTCAAGAGGAAGCCAAGAGGCACACCCAGGGTAGGTGGTTGGTTGTGGTGTGGAGAACATGCTGAGGGGGCGTTTGGGATGGGAGGCGGGAGGAGCAGCCTTGGGAGTGTGGGATGTGGGCAGGATGGGTAAGAGGAGCCCCAGGAGGATTTTCCTGAAGAGGTGGGTACATACTTCCCTCCCTATGTCAGGTAGGGAGGCCTCAGAGAGACCTGCTAGAGGAGGCACCAGGGGCCCCGCAAAGGACATTAACTCGGAGGGGTCTTAGGGGACCGGGGCTGAGGGAAGTAAGTGACCTAGAACAGAACTTGGAAATCCAGACTGTGGATTTTAAGTTTGATCAATGACTGTCGCTGAAAGTCTTTTATTTGAGAAGATGGAAAATATCTTGCCTCTTTGGGATATTGAGGCTCATAAGGAATGCAGGGATGGTAACTGGGCCAGGGAATTCAGGAGGCACAGAGGGCTGAGCCAACTCTCACAGCGGGCCCGGGCGCGTCTGCCAGAGCAGGAAAGAGCAACAAACACAGGCAGGACAGATCCGGACCAGGCATGAAGCCCTGGCTGAAGGACCACTCATCCGCACGCTGGACCTCGATGCCCTCGTGGGCCGCCTGCTGATGGGCACACAGGGTGCCAGCTCAGACCCTCATTAGAACTAATGATCCACCACCCCTCCAGCGCTCCTGGTCCCATGCTTCAAGGGAGCCTGGCCAATGAGAAGAGGTGCTTGCCTGCTGTGGTTTATGCTCCATGAGGCCGTTCCCTCCTTCTCAGAGACAGCTGCCCAGCCTGCTGCTCTGGCTCCAATATAGCATTTCCCTTTCAGCTTTTGAATTTCAAAGCAAACCTGAGGCTGACTGCAAACAGATGGATGGGGTCATAAAAATCCCCCAAGCAGGGAGCAAAGAGGCTCATGGTTGTAAAAGAGAGGCTCCTTTGGAAGAACGCATTCCTGCACCCATGCTGGGCTTCTGCCTCTCTGGGCACCTCCTTGCTCTTTGCTGCAAATACACCAAACATGTCTTCTTCGCCTTCACTTTCTTCTATCTGAATTCTACCCAGCTTTCAGGGCTCGGCCCCAGCCCTGGATTTTCCAGTCAGCCTTCTGTGACTTCCTTGCCCAGGCCTTCCATCGCCCCACCCACCCAGCCACCAGGCTGCTCCCGCTTTTGAGCTCCTGGTGGTACTAATTACCTGTTCCCCTTCATGGGTGTCTACAACATATATATTACCTCTCCAAATAGATTCTAAGCGTAAGATCAGAAAACACCTTCCCCCTCATGACTAAAGCAGTGTTGGATGCCAAGTAGATGCTAACTCAATGCTAACTGGATGCTTTTCATAAAAATGCAACTTTATATAGCTTAAACAATAGACAGGGAGTGGATGGAATCCATATTACTTCTAAGCAGCTGCCGTGGGGATTGGTTATTATGCAACACAGAAAGCGCCATTCTACAGAGCAATGGGGGATCCATTTCCAAGGTTCACTTCAAACAGGAAGTGACTTCACTCAAAGGGATGCTCCATTGTGTCCACAGAGTGCAGAAGAGCTCTTGGCAGAGGAAACAGAGAGAACAAAGAGCAGGCCGGGGGAGTAAAATGAGTGGTCGAATACGTGCAGGGTTTGGAATCAGAGAGATGGGGGTCGAGTCCCAGTTCTGCTATTCACAAGTTATCCGACCCTGTGCGAGAGATCAACCTCTCCTCCGAGTGACAGTTTTGCCGTCTATAAACGGGAATGACAATAATACCTATCCTGCAGGATTGCTGTGAGCTGTAAATGAGATAACGATGCTCAAGATATGCTAAGCATTTTATCAAGAAGAGCACTGTAGGCAGGGAGATGCCGGGAGGGAGCCACCTCTGGATTAGCTGGAGCCGGACACCAGTCTGGGCTGGGGAAAGTGGGGACCCCGCAGGGATGCACAGAGCACTGCTTCCGCTTATTGAGGGCTTGCCCTGTGCCACCAGGCATATAAAGAGCAACTCAACCTGCACAACATCCTTGAGACTAAAGACTATTGTCCCTGCTTCACATCGAAGAAACTGAGATTCTGAGATGTTAGATGATTTGCCCGTGGTCACTAGCCAGTGCCAAACTCCAGAACCTGCACACTTACCCACTTTTCTATACTTAAGGTAAAAGTTGAGCACTTGAGGCAACGGAATTAAAGTGTAACACAATGTTACTTGGAACTTTTCCTGGTGTCTGCAAGTCATAACTGAGGCCCCAGAGCTAAAGACAATGTGTCCTAATTCGGAAGAAGGAAGCCAGACCACCCCTGCAGGACTTGCTGAGGGAGAGCTGAGCTGGCTCCGCACCCATATACCACCCCTCCCCAACCAACCACCCTGTGGGGAGGACGGAGGCCAGAGGATCCTTGGGCGGTGGGGGGGGGGGCGGGTAGAGAGGGGAAGCAATGAGGAATAGACTATCAGAGCAGGAGCGGTGGGAGAGTTGGAAGATGCCAGCTATGGGGGGCTTTGCCACATTGGGGAGAAAATCAAAGGCTCTGGGGGAAAAAAAAAAACCCTCTAAGTTCTCAACCGGAGAAAGAGCCAGCATTTGGACAGCTGCCACAGTGAGAGCACTGCTGTCCTCCTTGCCTTCATCTCACCTCCCACCCAGCCTTGCAGGAGCCGAGAGCAGCCTTCAGCAGGGGAGGAGGTAACAGGGCTCACCCAGAGCTGGGCAGGGGAAACAACCCCTTTGCATTTGATGAGAAATGCAGATTTCTTTTTATTAGATGAGAGGTTTTAATGCCTGAAAAGGCGACTCTTCTAATTCCTGACAGTAACAGGGAAAGCTATTGGGTCTACAAAATAGGTCATCCAGGGATGCGGAGGGCCCAGATAGTCAGTTGGTGGGAATGGTTGGAAAACTAAATTAAAGCTGGGTCTTCTTTGTACCCTCTGAATCCAAGCAGATCAATCAGAAGGTGACATTTGGAAACCAGGCCAGTGGAGTCAGCCATCTCAGCAGCATTAGCTGGGACAAGGTGAAAAAGAACCCAAAGCAGACCATCTGCCCTCGATGCCCTGGTCGCTGTTCTTACCAGTTCATTTATAAGGGGTCTGGGGGACCATCGCAGAAGTCACTGTTGTGGAGCTTCAGACCCATCCCATCTGTTTATGATGTGTTAACATGGTAAGCGCTGCATAATTCTCCTGCCAGGGTCTGACTCAAACACTCCCAACACAAAAGTCCAAGATTTTATGGAGTGGGCATGCCTGTGCTGGGTAGACCATTAGTGTCCAGATCCTGGAGTGGGGAGAGAGCCAAGTCAACACCTGGAAAAGGCCCGTATCCGCCATCCATCGGCACCCACTCTCTTAGGACCCTCGTTCTCCGGGTGTTTCCATGCAGGTGGCTGGCACTGAGAGGTCAGTGCCCCTGGCCCTGTTTTACAGACACAGACACTGAGGCTTGGAAAGATGAGGGGCCTTTCCTGGGACCTCACAGCCAGGAAGTGGATGCAAGAATGAGATTTAAGGCCCACAAGACTCTACATCTGTGCTTTTTCCACTCTCAAAGCCAGAGGCTGCCCCAGCCCCAGCCCCTGCCTTCTGGAGCCGAGGGCTCTGCCTGTCCAGATGTACTCACTGCCAGCCCCTCCGGGATGGCCAGGCAGGTCCTCCTTCAGCCGAGACCCCCCATCACACTGCACTACCTGCCCACTTCCAGCTCACGTCAGTCTGACGTACATAATCGCATTTATATGCAGCCAGATCTTTTAATGGCTCTCTCCGTGCCGGCCTCTTCTCTGTCCACACACACTCTCTCAGTGACCTCGCCAGTCACATGGCTCTCAATACTCCGTGATGAGTCTCAAAGCTACATACCAGCCCGGACTCTACCCTGGCATCCAGCTACCACCAGGACCTCTGCACTTGGACATCAGCAAGTATCTCCATATTCAAAACTTGGTCCCTCAGAGCAGACACCATGGAGTCAATTTGATTGTTCTCCCCTCACCTCCTACATCTTTTCCATCCTGTTACTTCTACCATCAGGATATATGCAAGCATGGACCACTCTCACCCCCAGCTGCTACTGCCCTGGGCTGGACCACCCTCATCTCTCCAGCCTCCCTGTTGCTACACACCCCAAGCTACACTCCCTAAGATCACGTAATACGTGTAACTGTAAAGATCATGGCAGTCCCCTGCTCAGTACACCCCATGCTTCCCCCTCAGATTTAGAATGAAGTCCCCATTGCTGACTGTGGCCCAGCCCTATCCCAGTGCCTCCTATGTCATCCCCCACCCTCTTCTCCTTGCTTACTCCCTGCCAACCATATTGGTCTCATCATTCCTTGAGCATCCCTAGTATCTTTAAGTGTTAGGATTTCGCACTTTCTGTTCTTCCTCCCCAGAAGGCTCTTCCCCTAGATCAGTGATGGCGAACCTATGACAGGCGTGTCAGCACTGACACGCATAGCCATTTCTGATGACACGCGGCCGCATGCCGAGGATGAAACATTTGCTGCTCCTGAGGATGAAACATTTGCGACTAGAGTCTTGGAGTTAGTTTTTTCCTCAAAGTGACACACTACCCGAGTTTTGCTCAGTTTTTTGGCGAAGTTTGACACACCAAGCTCAAAAGGTTGCCCATCACTGCCCTAGATTTTGCTACTTCCTCTCACCCTCGTCACATCTTTCCTTAAATGTCACCTTCTCAGAGGCCTTCCCTGGTCATCCCATATAAAATACTGCCTCGGGACTCTCTTCCCCCGGTACCCTGTATTAGTTTTCTCCGTGTCACTATGGACTACCTGACATTGTATTCAGATGTCTTTCGGTGCCTGATGTCCGCACTTACCGGCAGCACCAGCACTGGAACATAATAAGCTCCTCATGGCTCCCGCCTTCGCTGCACAGTCGCGACTGCTCCATCTCCACTGACTGGCTCAGAGCCCACTCTCAAAAGATATTTGTGGTGCAAATGTTGAAAAGTTCTGTTTGCGGTGAAATTATGGTTACATATTTTAACAGGATGTGCATAATTACAGGCAATGTGAAGGTCTGGCCCCCAAGCCCTAACTCAGGGACTGACCCGTTGGCCAGCCTCAGAGGCGTGCTGTGTTGGTCCCGGCTGGGCGCCAAGGACCGCAGATAAATAATACGTGCTCCTCAGAATATGCCTGGAATCGGAAGTAAAGATCTTTCTTTCTGGCCCCGTGTGAAACCCTCAGATGAAAGCTCCCTCACCTTCCGGCTACCTAGGCACTTGCATCGCACCTACTCCACTCTCTCCTCATTCCCCCTTGCTCCTCTGGAGGCTCTGCCTCACCCCATCCGAGCTGCTCCTGGGCCCAGAATGCAGAACCACTTCCCTCCCACCTTCACAGAAATTAGCTTTTCTTTTCTCTCAATAGTTCCCTCTCAACCAGTCATGAGCACCATTGTTGAAGCCTGTTTAAATCGTTTGCATCTTAAAAATAAAATCTTTTCCTTGACCCAACACCCCCTTCCAGCTTATTTCCCTTCACCCTTCTACTGTAGTCAGATTTCTTAGCTAGTTACAGAAACAAGCTCTTGCTGATTTAAAAAAAATGATTAAATGAATATTAAAACTTATGTCCACAAAAGAACCTGTACACAAATGTTCATAGTAGCCAAAAAGTGGACATAACTTTAATATCCACCAACAGGTGAGAAGCTGAACACATGGTGGTATGTTAAGTAAAGCAGAACACTAAGCAGCAAAAAGGAATGGACTACTGATAACACTCATCAACATGGATAAGTATGAAAAATATTAAGCGGAAAGAAAGAAGCCAGACACAAAAATATTGATTGAATTTATATGAAACTCTAGAACAGATAAAACTGATCTATAGACATAAACTAATAAGTGGTTCCTTGGGAGCAGGGGTGGTGGAGCACAAAGAGGCACAAGGAAACCTTCTGGGTGATGAACGTGTTCTATGTATTGATGAGAATAGTGGTTACACAGGCACATACATTGTCAAAACTCATTGAATGGTGCCTTAAGTTCATTCTGAGTACCTAGACTGTACCTAATATTGATTTTCAAGATTATATATATATATATACATAGATAGAAAGATAGAGGTAGATATATATTGATAATATGGATGGATGGATAGATAGATAGATAGATAGATAGATAGATAGATAGATAGATAGATAGATAATTTGGTTGGCTTACAGATTGCCAGGAAGGTGGAGAGATCAGTAGTTTGGGTATGCTTCTATAACCACCACCATCACTGGCCTTTCTTTTGGTGCCAGGGTGAGGCCCATTCACACCACCATCACCAGCCCTGCTGGCCCAGGCACTCTTCTTTTTACAACCAGCATTGCTCTCAGAAAGCATCCCTCCATGTCCTTCCTCTTGTGCTTCACTAATCCCTGATTTCAAGTGATGCTTCTGATTGGTTGGCCCTGTCTAATGCTCATCCCAGCTAAAGGCCAGCTGGGAAGACAAGTATCTGGCACCTTTCTCATATCTACTGGGAGGAGGGCTCTGCCTTTCAGCAAGATTCATAGATAGGGAATTCCCCAAACATAGGGACGTGAGGCAGTTACTGGGCGACCAAAAGGAATGACAGGTGTCTACACCTACACCTCCCACAAACTTCCCAGAAGAGCTGTCTACACCAGCTACCTCTGTTCCACCTCCCACACTCTCTTCTCCCACTGCAATCTGGCTTATACAGCCCCCATCACCCTCCCAAACAGGACTTGTTGCTAAAGTCACCATCAGCCTCCCCATCGCTAAAAATAACATTCCTCTTTGCTATTGCTCACTCCCTCCTTCTTTAAACACCCTCTTCTACAGGCTTCAGTGCTACCACCTTCCCCTGATTTTCCCTCTACCCTTCCTGCTTGGTCTGCTTTGCAAGATCATCTTCCTTCTCAGCCTTTAAATGCTGGAGTTCCTCAACACTCAGACTAAGAGCCTCTTCTCTCCTCCATTCTGATCTCATGGCTGGCGACGCACACTTATCTCTCTGGCCCAGACCTCTTCTCCAAGGTTCAGATCTATTAGGTGTCTCTAAGGCAACAAGTCAACCCCTTTCCTTCTATTCTGAACTAACTAAAAGCAAGGCATGTGATTCAAATAGGTGCAGATAAAAATAGCAGCTTTAGTACTGGGGAATCTGGATTGAAAATTCTGCTGAAATATGTATCCACAATCCTTCCTGAAACTTACCCCAACACAAGTCCTTGGAGTGATCCACCCAACTGAGCAAACACAATTCTTCAGAATCATATCTTTATAGCCACTGAGACACAATATTGGGAGCAAAGAGAGTCTGACCTCCAGACAACCTCAAGAAGCAGGTGAGACCCTGCCCCCTTGGGCTCTCCACATGAAAGAGCAGAGTAGAACCTTTCATTCCTATAGACAGGCTGAGTCCAACAAGAGAAGGTGGCAGTCACACCTGGTCGGGTTTATTTTATTTTATTTTATTTGTTTTTATAATCCTCACCTGAGGATATTTTTCCATTGATTTTTAGAGAGAGAGGGAAAGACAGAGAGAAATACCTATGAGAGAGAAACATATAAATTGTTTACCTCCTGCACACGCCCTGACCAGGGCCCAGGCCAGGGAGAAGCATGCAGTCGTGGTACATGCCCTTGACCAGAATTGAACCCAAGACCCTTTGGTCTGCAGGCCGACGCTCTATGCACTGAGCCTAACCAGCTAGGGCACACATGGTCATTTTAATCTCACTATAAGATAAGTCACCTTCCTTCTTTATGAGGGAGGAGGAAGCTTCTCTTCCTGACTCTTCTGAAAGGGTGGGAGTCCCTATTCCCTGTGTGGAGGCAGGAACACCAGGAAGAGAGAACAGTTGTCCCTACTGTTCCAAAGTCAATATCATGATTTCCCTCACAAACTTGGTCATCTTCCATGATGCACAGTCTCAACAGGTGTCAATGTCGGGAGTTTAGCAGTAGGTATCATCTTTCTCACTGACTATGTTTTATCAACTCTACCCCTCAACATTTCAACATGTGTATTCCCCTCCATTTCTATGGCCACTACCTACTGAAGTAACTCAATTCATTACCTCATAGCTTCTCAACAACCCCTCAGTTTCCACATTTGAACCAGAGTGATCTCCAAAAGCAACTCTGAGCATGACCCCTACCTTACATTACACCCTTCAGCCCCTTTCCACGCTCTTAAGATAAAGACCAAAATCTCTGGTGTGAATAAGGTGCTGTATGGACAGAACCTGTTTCCTCTCCAGTTTCCTCTCCAACCCTGTCTTCCTCTCTCTGGTTCGACCTTGATTCTCCGTCCTGTTTCTTCTCACTACAGCCCTCTGTGTGTGTTCTTTCTGCCTAGAATGCCCTCTTCCTCCTCTCTCCCTTCACTACTTTCAAATCTCACCTCCAGTAGCTTCCCTTGGGTGATTGCCTCTGACAATTCTCCCCTCCCTCCAAAACCAGGCTACCTCATTAATCATGACCCTCAAGGATCCTCAATTCTTTCTTCAGGGTCCATCTCAAGTGTGCCAATATCTACTCATGTGTAGGTTAAGTAATGTTGGCCACTCTCACTTTTCATGTGCAACATGACCTTGAGAATAAGCTGCTCAGTCCACCATTTTATCTCCACTATCTACCACAGTAACAGGCCTGGAGTGGACCTTGGTAAATGCTTGTTGAGCGAATGAATAAGCCCTCAGCTTATTCCATTTCGTCCAGACCAAGCACAAGCACATGCTGGGGCACCTCTCTTTCCCCTTTCTCTCTTTCTGTGTTATTTGTCCTCTCTCTCTCTCTCTCTCTCTCTCTCTCTCTCTCTCTCTCTCTCTCTCTCTCTCTCCCCCTACCTCCCTCCCAGCTTTCCTTCTCTCCAGTCCACTATTCTTCTCTTTTTTTCTTCTCTCCCTTCCTTTCTTCCCAGAGTCCTGACAGCTTTGCCAAAATTCCTCAGCCCAAAACTTTTACAGCCACAGCGCCACCTAGAGTCCATCTGTGAGATGGACCAACCCTAGAGCAGTTGACCGCTGTCCAGCCCAGCCTTACTCTGCCTTGGCCAACTCTACCCTGTGTCTGGGCACACGTCTGAGTCCTCAGACCTCATTTTCCTGGCTTTGAGACATCACCGTTTCTCCAACACCAAAGTTCCTAGTGGAGACTTTAAGATGGAAAACTACAGCATACAGGAGAGCTATGGATGTGGTTCAAAGTGGTATCTTTCCCTAACATTTGATCTCACTGTCTTTCCCTTCCTCTCTCCAGCTCTGTTTCTCTCTATTCAACATTAGCTATACTTTTAATTCATATCACAATACTGCAAAGAGCTCATAAACAACAACAATATTTAAGGGCCCAGGCAGGGTTCTCCTACCAGAGGAACTTGTAGCACCACCGAGGAAACAATGTGGGTGAAAGCAAGATTTTTACTTGTTCTCAGCTTCCATTTCTCCTTCTCTAGAAATACAGGCTTTAGTCTGGAAGTTTGGACCAGGTTCCTTAAAATTTGTTCCAGTAATTTTATCATCTGTACAGAGCTCCATGCATCATTGTGTGTAATAACAAACATGTAGAAACAACCTACCTGCTCAACAATGAAGGCTGGCTACATAAATTATACTATAGCACATTCTCTTCTCTGAAGTCTAAAGCCCTAAAAATGATGCATATCAATACTTTACCCTAATGTGAGCATATACTTGTAAGCTATTTGGGGGTAGAAAAATAGGTTACAACTTGTGTATCATGTATCGTCTCAACTATGTAAAATAAAAGTCCATGTAGGAAAGATTATAACAGAGGACTCAAATATTCTTAGTGGTTGTGCTAGGAAATTTCTATATGGTTTTTTAAAACTCTATTCTCTACTTCCTAAAATCTTTTAAAAGAGCTTGGGTTTTTGTTTATGATAAAGTACTAGAATAAACCCCAAAATTACCAGAATAATCCGAGAGAAAGGAAAAATGGGAAAAAATAGAATAAATGTAAATAAAAATGGTTCTCTGAATAGTCTATAAAACTCATCAGCACTGGCCAGGTGGCTCAGTGTTAGAGCATCTCCTGCACATCAAAAGTTGGTGGGTTTGATTCCCACCACCCAGTCAGAGCACATACCCAGGTTGCAGGTTGAATCCCAGTCAGGGCACATACAGGAGGCAAGAGATCGATGTTTCTCTCTCTCTCCCTTCCTCTCTCTAAAATAAATTTTTAAGTTTACTAGAAAGGAAGGAAGGAAGGAAGGAAGGAAGGAAGGAAGGAAGGAAGAAAGAAAGAAAGAAAGAAAGAAAGAAAGAAAGAAAGAAAGAAAGAAAGAAAGAAAGAAAAACTCCTCATCAGAGACTGTGGAGTCTTCTGGGTGATTTCTTCCCCACAGACAGAGGGTTGTGAGGTCCCCTGAGATCCACCAGGTTTAAGGTTGAGAAACATGAGCCATTGCCATGGGTTCAGCCAGTATCTCCCAGTGCTTAGCAGCAGGAAACAACATATTTCAGCCACGTGCCGCCATAGAGCATCGGGTGTATTAGGGGAGCAAAGGAGACAATAGGGTGGAAGCTGCTATCCCAGGAAAAATTCCAAGTGGGTCAAAGATTTTAATGTAACGTTAAAAGTATTATAAGAAGCATAGAAAGAGAATGATTTTTTATTTTATTGAATCTATTGGGGTAACTGATTAAATAAAATTATATAGGTTTCAGGTGTACAATTCTATAATACATCACCATATATTGTACTGTGTGTTCACCACCCAAAATCAAGTCACCTTCCATCACCATTTACCCTCTTCTACCCTCCTTTACCCTCTTCTACCTTCTCCACCCCCCTTTCCCTCTTTATTGTCTGTGAAGTGTGTGTTTTTTCTTAATCCCTTCACCTTTTTCACCCAACCCCCCAACCCTATTCTGCTCTGACAGCTGTCAGCCTTTTCTCTGTATCTATGAGTCTGTTTCTATTTTGTTTGTTAGTTTATTTTGTTCATTAGTTTCCATAAGATACTTGTTTTTCTCTGACTGGCTTATTTCAGAGAAGGAGAATGATTTCATAATCTCAGAACAAGAATGACTTTTTAAATGTGACAAAACTGAGAAGCCACAAATAAAGGAAATAAATAAATTTGGCTATACAAAAATATAAATTGTATTCATGGCAATAATACTCAATAGACATATCAATAGGATTTTTAGGAACTACACAAACTCTAAAGTTTATATGGAAAAGTTAACATGCAAAAATGTTTATAATATAATATTGAAGGGCAAATAAAGAACTGGAAAAAAATACTTTCAACAACTCATATCACAGGCAAAGGTAAATGTCCTTTAAAATATAAGTCCTGAAAATCAATTACAGAGATCAACACTCTACCACCCTCCAAAAAGAGCAAAGGATATAAAACAAATAATTCCTAGAATAGGAAATACATAGATAGCTCTTAAACATATGAAAAGATATTCATAATTTTAATTAAAGAAAGGCAAATTAAGACTTCCCTAAGATCTTTTTTTCACCTGCCAGACTGGTCTTGATAAAAAGTTTGATGACATACTCTGTTGGCAAAGATAAATGGAAGCCAACTGCCCACACTGCTGGGGGAGGGTTGGGTGTCAATTGGTTCAGCTCTCTTGATGGCAGTTTGGCAACATCAGAGTCCATCTGCACATCCCCTGTGTCCCAGCAGCTCCACCCCTAGGAGTTCATTCTGTAGATGCAATTATACACATGCATGAACATACAGGAATTAATCGTAGCATTGTTTGTAATGGTAAAGAACTAGAAACAAACTAAATGTCAATAAATAGAGGATGTTTAAACATACTGGGATATATCCAATGTATCTTCTGGGATGGGAAAGAATAAGAACCTATTTATATAAAAGCCAAGCGACTGGAACACTGGAACAACTGGAACGACCGGAACGACCCGTCACTATGACGCATACTGTGGCAGCCAACCAGTCCTATCAGGGCCCCGATAGGCCCCCCCAATCTCCCGTGGCCCCTCCCCCCTGCTGGCCCTGCCCCCAGTTGGCCCCCCCACCTCAATTGGGGGCAGGGCTGGCCAGCCAACCTCCTGCAGCCACCCCACCTGTCCCACCCCCAACCGCCCCCCAATCGGGGGCGGGGCTGGCCAACCTCCCATGGCCCCTCCCCCTGTCAGCCCAGCCCAAATCGGCCCCCATTGGGGCAGGCTGGCCGGACCCCACCCATGCACAAATTCGTGCACTGGACCTCTAGTGTTTTTATAAGATATTATGGAATGATCTGAAAGATAGATTGTTAGGCTAAAAAGGTGAGGTGCAAAACAGCATAGTGTGCTCTCATTCACGTTTTTAAAAGGAGTGGGGGAAGACCATGTATGCACACTCAGTTGCAAATGCAAAAATATCTCTGCAAAGGGATTTAGGAAACTGGCCACTGGGTCCTCTGGGTGGAGGTGGCCGGGTGGAGACAGGGTGGGAAGGAGACTTTTCATTGTATATCATTTTGTAACTTCCAAAGTAGGAGTCATGGGAATGCATTACATTTTTTAAATCTACATATGATTCTGCTTGTGGGAAAACACAAGAACTGGCCATTGAGGGACATCTTCTAACACAAGTACCCCCCCCCCCCAATTCCTCTTGGGGGAATGTCTAAGTAGCGTGAAGTAGAAATTTGGTCATGTAAATTGTCAAATGTGGTTGTGGTGAGTGCTGCGTCTCTGTAGATTTTATTTTCCTTTTTTAAAAACAAAAAAAAAAAAGAGATAAATATTGTATTGCTTGGTACAAGTTAGACTTCATTGTGCTTATGTGTGTGCGCATTCTTATTTAATAACAGTTCCAGATGGTTTAAGCTGAGAACCTAGAAAGGTGTGCAGGCCCACACTGCTGGGAGAGGGTTGCAAGACCCATGGTAACCATTAACTGGACTGGGCTGTGTGTACCTCACACGCGCTCAGTTATGGATGTGCTCCCAGGCTATAAAGCTAAATGACACAGACTGTGGGGAACGTGCTGGTTGTTGTTCAGTTGTTGCTTTCTGATGCGATTGTCATTGGGGCACTTAAAACTGGGCCTCGTCTTTGTGAAGATAGGGAAGTGGACATTCCTATTGTCTACCCTCCAGGCAGCCGTCCACCCTGATATTGGCAGGAGTGGCCCCCACACTTGGAATGAGAGGACACTCCTTCTCATCAGGCCTTCTGGTGGCTGGTCCAAAATTCTAAGGCAGACATCTTCAGGGGATCCCTGGCGAGGGCAGGGATGGGTGGGTGTGAGCTGGCCTCTCCCGCTGCAGAGATGGACAGGGAGGTAGGCAGGGAATGCTTTGAACGTGATCTCAGAATGGATTTAGACTTGGACTCTAAGGGAAGCCACAAATAGCAGAGATTATGTTATTCTCTAATCCCCGCCCCCCTATTGTCCCTAAACCTTCCAATCAAGTTATATAAAACTTCTGCTTTGCTTGAGAAATTAAGGGAAGGTTAGGACAGTGTGGTGGAGAGGAGAGCAGTGTCCCACATCCCGTTGGAGCACTGGGGGCCCTCAGCACAACCCCCTGATCTCCATGTGGCAGCATCACATGAGGCCCAAACATAAGAGCTGGAGTCACTGCACCAGGACTAACCTGCCCCCTTGGTGCCCACATCCTGGTCTCTAATGCTCTTCTCCACTGAAAAGAATTGTATGCTTCAGAGGACAGGTGGTTCTAGGTCCTGGAGAGAGGGGAAAAAAAAGTTTGGATGGTTATGGGGCATCCTGCTGTTGCTAGAAAGCAAGAAGCAAGGTTGCTTTAAAGGATATCAGTCTGGCATTAAACAAACATGGGGGGTGGGGAGTAGCTTAAAGTGCCTTCCACTGGCAAAGTCCTGATCACCTGTACATCAAAAAGAAGGCAGACAAGGAGGAGGAGAGGAAGATACATGGTTTATTAAAACAAAGTAAGTTCATGAAAGGCTGGGAATGACACTTTAAAAAGTCAATATAAAGTATACAAAAAGGAGGTTGTAATTAAAAGGTAAGTATAAAAGGATCTATAAGATCTATTCATTTTTCTTATTTCAATACATTGGAGCATGTTTGGGTATGGATATTCTATTTTTTCTAGTAATTTATGTCTTTATAAAGCATTGTCATGTATCTGTTTCTGGCTACATAAGAAGGAAAGAAAATCACAAGAAACCATGTGTAAGCCAAGAAGTTATAGCAAAGGTAGGAACTGTGTTGAGAACCCAAACAGCTGGTCTTGCTAACAAACAAGTAGGAGACAAGCCCCACAGGGAGCTAGCCCACAGCACAGTGGATCCAATAACCAAGCAGATAGATTCACTGAATAGCTGAGAGAGGAGAAAAAACAGGCAGACCCAATCCCTCATCTCCTATTAAACCTCTAGATGTCCTCACTGATCATAAGATAATAAAAAGGATCTCGAAGTCCTAAATAATTCTCACAGCCAGATCCATACGTCACAATGACGGGACAATGGGTGATGGAACACTGACCCAGTGAGGTGTGCAACGTATCATATTTGGGGAGAGATACCAGGTTGCAATAAAACTGAGTCCTGTGTGAAAGAAAGGCCCAGACTTGCAAATTTTACTGGTGTAACAAGGGAAGATTAAGCCAAAAAGAGGCAGCCCGGTCTGTTGACCAGTGCCTCTTGTTTGAAGCCCTTGGGAGAAGCAACCATGTTTCATTTCCAATCAATAATCAAATGATTGGTTCCTCAGATCCTGGTCTGAGTCAGTATTACTTTTCTTTTCAATTTGGAAAGTTTTTGCAACCCTGGCTAGGTATCAAAATACATATCGAAGGAACTAAGGAGATATAAAAATTATGTATAGAAATAATAAAGGAATAAATGAACCATGGAACTAATGCTTTTAGGATAAGTATAAACGTGAACACAGCAAGAAGTTTAAATAACTCTGTTTTGTATACATTTTATCTGTTTGTTTTATGAGTTTAGAGGACGCAAAGTATATTACATAATTTGTAATTGCAGCTTCAACTATGCAAAGCAATGCACTAAAGCTTATAATGTTTAACTATTTAAGATGTTTAATGTATTTTAAAATATTTTTAAGTACCAATAGTAGAGAGTCCTTCTCTGCCAGCCCAGATTCCCCTTAGTCATTGTTTTAGTTATCTAAAGCTACACTGAGTGGCCAGATTATTATGATCTCTGAACGCATAATAATCTAGCCACTAAGTGTTATCCTATATAATAAAAGGCTAATATGCAAATTGTCCCCTGGACCAGGAGTTCAACCAGCAGGCAAGCTGGCCAACCGTCCATGTCCCCTCCCCATAGCCAGGCTGGTCGGACCCCACCCATGTATGAATTCATGCACTGAGCCTCCAATATATACACACATACACTGAGTGGCCAGATTATTATGCGTTCAGAGATCATAATAATCTGGCCACTCAGCGTATGTGCAAACTATTCCCAAATTTGGTGGCTTAACCCAGCAACCATTTTATTATATCTCTCAACTTTGCCTCAGGAATTGGCAGGGCATGGCAGGGCAATTCTTTCTCTCCATAGGGGGTTGCCTGGGATCACTCTGTAGTTTTCAGCCACTGACTGGGCTGGGATGCCTAGTGTGTGGGTGGGGTTGGCTGCTGAGCTGGACTCAGCAGTGCCTCATCCACGAGGTCTCAGAGTCTCCCTGGGTGATAAATCTGTAGGATAGTCAGGCTTATTATATGGTTGGTCAAGGTCCCAGAGACCAGGCAGAACCAACCTGTCTCTTTAAAAGCAGGTCTGCACTGGCGTAGTGTCACTTATGCCATACTCCATTGGTCAAGCAGTCACAGGCCACACCACCTTTAAGAAGAGACACAGACCCATCTCTTCGAAGAAGCAGGACCAAAGAACTTGTAGCCATTTTGAATCTGCCTCAGTAATTAAATGATCTTTTCTGGGAGATTGTGAAACAGCAGAGTTAGAAGAATAGCATGTTGTTTGATGTAGGAGAACTATCGTGTAAGTTGCTGATGGGCGCTAACGCTGAGTATTTTACTGGGGCTTACTATGTGCCAGGCAATGTTATAAGTACTTTACAATTTTTTAGTTACCATATCTTTGTGGTAACCCTATGCAGAATGTTCTATTATCATCTCCAGTTTATAGATTTACAGGTTGAGTAATTTTACCAAGATCATATGGCCCATAGCATGAGACTAAAGTTCTAATCCAGGCTACACCCTGTATTCAAAAGAACCCAAACAGGAAAATCTAAAGATGTCAATAGATGTAGAGAAGGAGGAGCCTTTAACCCTAGAGGGACCTGGAGGGGTCTCGGCTGGGCAGTGCCCATATTTGTGTGTAAAGCATAAAATTGGGGAGAGTGAAGGCCTGGAGACCAGTGAGGGGACTTGTGCCCTAACCTGGATATAATGAGTCCTGAGTGAGGGCTGAGATTTAGAGAAGTGGAGGGGGAGGAGGATTGGGGAGTGATTAAGGAGGACAGTGGGCAGAATCTTGGAACCTTTGGTGTGAAAGAGAGAGTGAAATCAGGACTGGCCTCAGGGACAGAAGTCCCCACAGTCACAGGCAGAGCCTGCAGCAGACACTGTCAGAAAGATGGTGACAAAACCCTCCCCTGTTGGAGGGACAGCAGGGCCCTTTCCTAGACTCTCATACACGTTTGTGGGACTTGGGGAGAGTTGGGAGTGGGTGGGAGAGGGGGAAGGCAGCAGGGGAGGATCCTCATGGGGTATTCCCCTGAGAGATGACTCATGGGAGCCTGGGCGGCTCAGGCCCAGTCAAGACAGCCTAACAATGGAGTTGATGCTGGGTTGCCAAGCCTGGGAGAAGACCTGTATCCTTGATCATCTTGGGGGCTCTGAGCTAAGAATGAGACTGGAGTGAACAGGGTGAGCCTGCATCAAGGTGCGGTTTTCTAGCACAGCCAACTTCCTTCCTGCCTTCCAGCCTCCATACCAACATACCCCACGTGGCTTTCTTTCTTCAAGTAGCCATTCTGGCCATTTAAGGCCCAACTCCAACGTAGTGTGCCACTGATTAAAAGCAAAGGCTTTGAAGTCAGATAGACCTAGGTTCAAATCATAGGTCCAGAATTTACTAGCTAGGACTTGGGGTAAACCACTTAACCTCATACCATTATTGTGCAGATTCTTTGCAATAATGTACATCATCACATACTTAGCACCGTGTCTAGTGCCCAGTCATTACTTAATAATTAGTAGGAAAAAATGTCCTACCTTTGTTCTCACAGCCCACACTGGCCTTTCGCACCACCCCATTTTGTATCTAGCAATAGAGTGAAGTCCCTGGTGACATTTATGTTTCTTGGATTGACTCAGCATCTTTGCACTCCTCTCCAGAGAAGAGTTAAGCAGCTCACAGTCCTGGACTGTGGTTTATGCTCCCCCGTCCTCTCCGCGGGCACAGGCTTATACTGGTTGGGTGCCTGTAAGAGTGCAATAAAGACTGATTGGGCTAAATGGCCAATTTATGGCTTCTCTTTGAACAGGCCTTAGATGATTACCTTTTATGAGGCTTACACATCAGACTTAAGATGTAAAACAGAAGCTCAGGTTAAGAGGCAAATAATGGGATATTTTATGTGCTGTTCTGGAGCAAAAGTCCACAGCTTTATTGTGGTGGCTATAAAAGAACATGACTGGAAAAGCCTTGATTGAGAAACCCACAGTGGAAAGAGGCTGGGTCAAGAGACAGGAAACCGAGGTTCCCACCCTGCCCTGCACCTTCCAGACAGGTGCCTGCCTTGTCTGACCTCATGGGCAAAATGAGGGACCCCAAGGGCCTTCCCAGTCCTAACCGCTCACGTCTCCTGAGTCCACAGGTCTAGGTGCCCGCCCTCCTCAGTATTTCATGAGTCCAAAATGTTGAGACTCTCCAACTCTAATGTTCTAATACCCTACAATTCTATAATTCTAAAACTTGGAAGTTTTAGCTTATATTATCTTAAGATGCTATAGTAAAGTATGCTGGTTAACAGCACAGGTCTGGCGTCTGGAGACCTGGGATTCACATTTCAACTTATTGCTTATCATAACGTGATTGTAGACATATCGTTTCCTAAGAATCTCAGCTTTCTTGCCTAAACAGTGGAGTGGAACAGTAGCCATGTGCTGCTGATATTGCACAGGGGATTAGAGACACAGCTCCCAAAAGCATCACTATAGTTTCCCCACACAGAGAAAGCTCTCAGGGAACATTAGTTATCATTACTGTTCTAAAGTTCCATGCACACAATATCTCAAGAATCTAAAATCATCTGAGCCTAAGAGGATACTACCTTGTGATTCTAAGAGTCGGAGACTCTTCTGATGTCAACTATGAGTCTAAATTCCCAGGGACTAGGACTCCTCATTGCCGGGTTTCAGGAGGAGGGCGGTCAGCATAGCCATGGCCACCAGATGGCAGACTCGAGTTGCCAGTCCCTCCTAACCCTGCTGGGCCAGAGCTCAGATATGGGACTAGCCCCCAAGTTTCTCTGGGGCTCTCCTTTAGAAGTTCCTGTCTCTGATGGGATCAGAGAGAAGGAGGAGGGAGGGGGAAATTGCAATTACTATGTTTTCCTTATCAATCCAAAGATCAACAACGCAAGAATGAAAGGGGACCCGAGCAGGAAGGTGATTTTATTGCCCAATGAGTTTAATATAGTGCCATATAAGCACTTGATGGCTGCAGCCTGGGAAGGCATAAATGGAGCCCTCAGACCATACTGCAGGGCGTCAGCATGTTCCCCACTTCTCACCACGATCACCCACTGCTGCCGTGCCCCAGCTCAAGACACCCATTCGTCTGAGAGAGCAGGAATTACATCACCACGTTTACAGACAAGGAAGCACAGGATCTAAGAGGTCTAGGATTTGTCTCAGGTTCTCCCGTGATGAGGCCAGGATTCAGATGGAGAACCTTCCAGAATCTGTGCTGTGTCCATAACAAGTTGATGCTGGCAGCAGCTGATACCGCCGTGCCCTGGGGAAGAGAACCAGGCCATAGACGGGCACCACGGGATGGGGGACGCAGGTGGGGGCAGACTCCTCCCCGCCTCACGTTGGAGCAGCCACTCTCCAAGTGCCCGTGTGCGTCCCTGCTGGGCACCTGCCCTGAACTCTCTCTACTGTGATCCTTTAGACAACCCTTTGGGGAACGCCTTAACAAATGCCGCCCTGAGGGCTCAGATTGGTGAAGGGACCTGTCCAAATTTACAGAGAGATACGGAGCCAGGAGTCAACCCGCTGTATTCCTAGGCCAGACCTCCCGTTTCCTCTTCCCATCGCAGACGCTGCTCGCTGCCCGCTGCCAGAGCCCTGGGAGACCTTGGGTGGCGCGCCTGGGTCTGGCCCGCAAGCTCCTTCCTCCTCGGGGCCAGGGGCAGTTGGGACACAGGGAGGAGGCCTTAGCAGCCCGGATCGGCCCTGGCAGGGGAGGCCAGCGGGCGCCGCGGCCAATATTGACTTTGGTAAACACCATTTTGCACCGAGCGCGGGGCGAGGGCGGTGCGCCCTGACCCGCGGGGCGGAGGCAGCGGCTCCGCATTTAGACGAGGCCATTAGCGGCGATCGATGGCTGCGCCGAGAGCTCTGGCCGCTGGGCGCTCCCAAATGAAGGTTAAGTTTGCTCTGCGCCCTGGCGCGGCCGGCCATGCGCCCGCATAATGGCCCCGGCCCTGGCGGTCCCGCGCCCAGGTTAGCGAGGCCAAGTGCCGCCCTGGCGACGGGGAGGAGGGCGGCTGGGCGGGCAGACTGGGCGGGCGCACGGCTGTGGGATGTGTTTGGGCCCAGTGCATGGCACCCTCGTCAGACTGCGCGTCCCCTGCTGGGCTCCTGGGCACTCCTGGTGGGTATTGTGCGCCGCGCTGGGCCTTCGTTCCCTAGGGCTCCGCTTGAATGCGTGTGCCCTGGCCGGGCGTGAGAGAGCTGGGTGTGCACCTCACCCTTTGCACACCGAGTGGGCCACAGCGGGCAGCCTGGTTCACTGGAACCAGCCACCTGGGAAGCAGGCGCCCAGTGCAGTTCGGGCTCCGCCTTTGCCCTGTCTCCTGGGCAAGTGCCTTCCCCCTCAGCCTCAGACTCATCCCCGGAACTGACAGGGGGAGCTGGTCCTGGACAGGCAGGGATGTTCACGCTGTGTTTGTGGGTAGCTAGACAGTGTGAGGACACACGTGGGCTGGCTGCATGGACACAGGTGTGGCTGTGCCCACGGTGTGACTATGGCATGTGCCCCGTGCTGGCAGCGGGTCTGAGTAGTTCCTTGCTGGGGATCCCCTGGGTGGTTGGGGAGCTCTGTGGCCCAGGCAGCTGGGCACCTCACACGCCCCAGCAGGATGCCTGGCTGTTTTCCTCATCAACGCCCCCCTCACAGAACAGCTGTCCTCGTGACCACTGATGAATGGCAGGGAATGCCCAGCACTTCAATGGTATCCCATTCATTATCACACGGGGGTCTTTTCTCTGCTTGCTACAAATGAGGAAACTGAGGCTCGGAAAGGGGGAGCAGCTTGCCCCAAGCCATAGATCTCAGCAAGTGGAGGAAATAGTATTCAAAGGGTGCTGTCCCTGCTGCACCTGCTGCTGCCTCTGCTAGTAGCAACTCCGGGGACAGGTGTCCTAAAATGCCAGATCCTGGCAGGTAGGGAGTGAGGGAAATGCTGTGTGCACTCATCTGGGTGGGTAGGGAATACATTTTTGTCTCCTTCAAGATCCTATTTATTTCTCACGTTGCCGCTGAGAAAGTGAGGCTCAGAGAAGGAAAAGAAGTTGCCTCAGCTCATTCAGCAAATTAGCATCAGAGCAGGGATGAACCCCCTGATAGGCTGGGTCTCAGCAGGGCGCTGCCTCCTGGCCCTGGCTGCCCCGTAGTGCCTGTGCCACAGGAGGGGGCGCTGGTTCTGGAGGCAGCCATCAGCATGAGCGTGACAGGGGCCCAGGGGTGGAGGGGGTAGGAGGCGGAGGGGAAATGCAAGCTCTCATCATGTACTGACATTATCTGTTCTTGTCTGTTTCTCCTTTCAGCATCACAGTGCCTGGCATAGAGCCTGGCATCTAGTAAGTGCTCACTGAAATTAGAATGAAGGAGTGAAGGGCTTGGTGGGGGCAGGAGTGTTCAGGGGAGACTTCCTGCAGGAGGAGGGGTTGGAGCCAGGCCCATTGGGTCCCAGTTTCCCCTTCTTCCGCAGTGTAGTGGGAGGGACAGGGGAAGGGGAAGGGGGACGATGGAGGAGAGCGCGCCAGAGGGGGGAACAGCTTGAACACATTCTTCCCAGCTGAGGGGGCTGGGAATGACTTTTCGGCTGAACTGCGACCTCTGAGCCACATATCCTCTTTGAACTTCAGGCAGCCCCCAGCCCTGTCACTCCCCATCTGAGCAGGTCAAAAAGTGAAACCCAAGCCCTACCCTAGAGCTTTCCGCAGTGAACCCCAGGCCCGGCCCCTTGCCGGAGTTTGTTTGTGCTGGACTAGCTGAATCTCACAGCCAGGCCTGCCCTCCCTGCTCTGCGCTGGTGGCCTCCTCAACCTGAGGGCCCTGGTGGCTTCCCTTCCAGCCTGGGCAGGGGCCCCACACTGTGGGCAGAATTTGGACTCCAGAGCTGGGCTGGAACCCTGCTCCCACACTCCATGCAGGGGCAAGTTTGGAGAACTTGGAAGTTTCTTCACCTCTTTGGGCCTCAGTTTCTCTGCACATTGGGGGACCCACCAGGTGGATCACTGTAAGAATGCAGTTCTCACACCAAGTTCATAGCTCATAGAAGATGCTTAATGAATGTTAGCTGCCTTTTCTCACCTCAGAACATGGCCCAGAAGAAGAAATGTGTACACTGGTTGCAGTCCCATGGGCCAGCATCACCCTCTCCTCTCACACCCAGCCCTGGCACAGCAGGTGGTTTGCCCAAGTTTTACTTATGAGAAAACGAGGGCCTAGAGAAAGCTGTGCAAGAGCAATGATGTCGCTCGTGAGCAACAGAGCCAAGGTCCAGATGAAGGGCCATCTGACCTTCAGGTTCACAGCAGCAGGTTGCAGCGGGAACATAGCACGGCTCCCGGAGTGACCATCCCAGCTTTAACCTGGTGCCACCCCTTCTTCCAGCAAGGACAAAGCGTGTGGCCTCTGGCCCTCACTGCCCCTCGAGCTTCTTTAGTCAGATTTCTCGCTGGATGTCCAGAGGGTTCCATGATGCACGAGCTAAACCCAGAGCCCATTCCTGAGCATCTAACAGGGGCTGGCACCAGAAGGTTTGTTGAGGACTAAATGAATGAATTCCCAACACCTATTTATTATCTCACAGTCCAGAGACCAGAAATCCAGGTGGGTGCATCTGGGTCCTCTGCTCAGGGTGTCACAAGGCTGAAATCCAGGTGTCAGCCTGCTGGGGTCTTATGGGGAGGTTCTGGAAGAATGCGCCTCCAAATTCAGTCAGGTAGTGGGCTAAATCCAGTTCCTTGAAGCTATGGCCCAAGGGCCCTATCTCCTTGCTGACATCAACTCCTGAAGGTCATAATGTTCCTCTTCATGTGGTCTCCTCCATTCTCTAAGCCAGCAACTTCGAGGCAATTCCTTCTCATGCTCCCAATACCTTTAACCTGATTCACTGCATTTCTCTGACTTCCCCTCTGCCCCAGCTGGAGAAAACTCGCTAAGGGCTCGTGGGATTACAGTGGGTCCACCCAGCTAATCCGGGATAGCCTCCCTTAGATCCCAATGTAAACTGGACCACACCGCTTAGTGTAGTCTCATCAGATTCACACGTTCCAGGATTAGGGCAGGACAGCTCTGGAAAGCCATTTCAGAAAGTCTGCCTACTGCAACGGGAGGCTTTGCAGAATTGGGAGTTCTAGAGGTGCTCCCTAGGAAGAGGGGACTGGGATAGAGAGGGACTTCCTCTGGAGGCCTTGAACACCCAGAAAGCACTGCGGGGGCATTGGATAGCCAGAGGGAATGGACATGGACAAGGAGGCAGGGTCTATGGCAGGGGGCAGGACTGGCAGAGGAGAAACAGGAAAGAAATGCTAACAAGCGAAAGCAACCTTACATCTGTAGAGAAGTTCAAGTTTGCTTTGCTCCCTTGTGGTGGCTCACAAAAGATACTCAGAAAATATGTGTGAAATCCAACGGGCTATGTACGCTACTCAGCTCACATAGGGTGGGTTGGACTGAGAGTCATTGGATGGGATTGCACAGGTTGAGTTGGCTTGTTTGGATTGAGAGAGTTGGCCGAGGCTGGGTTGGGATGGGTTGCATGAAGTTTTGATGGGCTGAGGTGGGGAGAGGTTGGTTGGAGCTGGGTTCAGCTGGACCACATTGATTAAAGTCAGGCTAGATTGAACAGACTTGGATGGGCTGGAATGGTTTGGGGATGGATGGGTTTGGGGTAGGCTGGACTGAGTTGAGGATAGGTTAGGTTGGGGATTAGCCAGTATTTAGTTGCAGAAACAGAATCTACTCTGGGTAGTTTGAGCAAAAATAACTGTATGAATGGGTATTTAATGGCTTACAGAATAGTTGGAGAGCTGAAGAAACAGATCGCAGGCTGCATCCTCAGGACCAACTCCCAAAGCTGTGCTGCAGAAGGGGACCACCAAGGCAGCTGCGCCTTCTGCAACCATCAGGAAGCCAGCTGCCAAATCAGGAAGCCGGCAGCCAAGCTTCTAGCTCCAGAAACATGTTCCTCTGTCCACACCAGCTCAATGCACACCTCACTATGAAAGCACAGACAGGTTCTGGCTTCAGAAAAGAAATGTGACGAAGAAATTCTTTGGATAGATAATACAAGAGTGAAAAAAAAATGTTAATACTTGTTGAAGCTGGGTGATTGGGGACATAAGGGCACACCAGACTGTTCTCTCTACTTTTGCATGTTTGTTTTTGCAAGTAATGTTTTGCATGGATAGCTCATTCCCTGACTTTCTGTCCATTTAATTAACTTCTGAATGAATTGCCTTGCATGAGGGCATGGCATTTGGTGAAACCAATATCACATCAAAACTAACTACAGGGAAGTCTGGGAAATAGTTTTTAGCTTTCAGCCTTTGTGGGATAAAAAGGCACAACAGAAGGAGAGGGGAATAGAGACAGAACGAGCCAGTCCCCAATCTCTCCAACCACTGAGCTAAGTGGGGTTGGAATGAGTTGGGATGGGCGAGGTTGGCCTGGGTTGGGTGAAGAGGGGTTGGGATTGGTTGGATTGGGTTGAGTTGGAAGGTTTGAGATGTGTGTGATTGGTCTGGACTGAGCTGGACTGGGTGGTATTGGCAAGGGTTGGATTGGGATGGGTGATTTGTGCTGGGACCCTCTATGGGGCAGATACTTGGACATGGGGGTCAAACTGTTCGATTCCAGTGTGACGGTCTTTCTCAGTCAGAGCCAGGAAAGGAGAGCTTGAAGATGACAACAGTGCCGAGAGTCATTGCCCCCTTAGTGGGCTTCCTCTGCACCGCCTGGGGCTGGGCCTATGTCCCCTCACCCCAGCCAGCCCGGCCCCCAGGTTTAGGGCATTTCAGTGTTCAGCTCAACCTCCTCTGCTCTCTTTAAAATGAAACCTATTAGAGCAAGAGGATTTGGAAATAAGTTCCAAGCAGAGAAACTTGCAAGATGTGTTGTCTCGAGGCAAAACCAAACTCAAAGTCAGGATATCAGAGCCATATGGTTTCCTCCTACATTTCTAATGGGAGGAGCTGTGGATTTTATGGAATTTGGGACCAGTTCCGGAGTCCCACAGGTGCTATGTTCACTGAGCCAAGGAAAACGGGTGCTGGCAAGCACACATGTTTACACACACCACAGCAATGCACATGAGCACAAAGCTTTCCAGTCTGCAATATATTTTCAGTTTATATACGTTCTCTCAGAACTGTACTGTGAAGCAGGAGTCATTATGTAATATTCCAAATGGAGTCACTCATGCTCAGAGAGGCTACGTGGCTTGCCCAAAGACACACAGCAGAGCTAGGATTCATGGTTTTATTGTTGCTGCTGTTTTGTTTTTGTTGCATGAACATTGTCTATCTCCTTCGCTTGGCTTGCAGAATCCAGCTTCCATGAGGTTTGCCATTTTGCTCATCTTGTTTGTGGTTGTAGCCCCAGCATCTAGAACAGTCCTAGCCCATAGTAGGTGTTCAACATACATTTACTCGATTCACATATGCAATTACTAAATAAATGAGGAAAGAAACCCATGTTCTTTCCACAGTGATACACATGTCCATACATGGCCCTGGTGGCATGGGCCCCTTGCCCCCTGGGGTTGCCTGGATCAGGTCATAGGTTCATGCACTTCCTCTGTGACTCAGTATCAAGAGAAGAGAGGTCTCTGAACTTAAACTTCCAAACATACCTGGCACAAACCAGCGTCACCCCCTTCATCATCTCCCTACACTCAGACTCTGCTTGGTGGTGTAGTGCAGAGGGGACTTGCACTTGGAAGTCCTTGCCCTTCCAGGACAGGACAGGATGGGGTCCCACACTTTGTCTCAGCCTGACAGTCTTCCTGCTCACCCTGTTCAGCACAGGGTCCCCTTCAGTTTGCACACTCAACCCTTCCACAGAGGGGTCATTGTCCCCATTTGCCACACCAGAAAACTGAGGCTCCTAGAGAGGAAGTAACTGAACTTCCCAAGCTCGCTTAGCGAGTGAGCACAAAGCCTGGATCAGAATCTAAGTCTTGTGACACTAAGGTCCATGGGCACTAGTGACAGCAACCCCCAGGCCACCCCTGAGGCAGGAAATCTCTCCTTCGCCCCTGGGCTCTGTGAAGGGCAGGGCCATGTCGGCTCTTCCCTGCATCCTACCTCTGCTCTCGGCCCGGGTCAGCACAGGTGGGGGTGGGAGATACACATTTCTCGCCGCCTCTGACTGATATTGATGGACAGAGTGACTATTGTAAATGCTACAGTGTTGTGTAATCAGTAGGAAAATGTGACTCTGTCCCCAGAGATGCCAATGGCATTTTGGAGAAAATCCTATCCTTGAACAGCATTAGGGCCTGTTCAGTTGAAATGTCTGGGTGACAGGGACAGGCTGGGGGCCTGATACACAGGGCCCAGGCAGGTACCTTGCTGCTCCTGCCTAGGAGAGTAGGGGCTGCAAAAGTGCACACGGTGTGAGCGTACATGGGATCAGGATAGCACGGGTACCAGAGCTCTAGAGCCACACTGTGGGCTCAGATCTCAAATCTGTCACTTAGTCTCCCTGTTCTCATTTCCTCTGCTGTGAAGTGGGGACGGGTAAAGTGCTCAGTTCGTGTCTGTCATGAGGATTCGGTGAGAAGATGCAGGAAAGCAGCTAGCACCTCTCACAGAGTCTGGCCCAGGATGGGGTCCCACACTTTGTCTCAGCCCAGTCTTCCTGCTCACCCTGTTCAGCACAGGGTCCCCTTCAGTTTGCACACACAACTGAAGGGGACCCTGATACACAATATAGATTTGTTGAGTGAATGAATGGATGAACAAATGAATGTGCATGAATGCATGGAGGAAGGAGCAGAGAACAGCAGAAAGAGAATAGCCTTTCGAGCCAGGAGACCAACTCGGAGCCATGCCTATCATTTACTAGCTGAGTGACCTTGGGCAAGTCACTTAACCTCTCTGAGCCTCAGTTAATAATAGCAATAAGCCCTGCCTCTGGGGTTGTTGTGAGGATTAAACGAAAGTGCAGGGTGGAACTCCTCCGTCAATGGCAGGGCTCTGTGCAAATGTTAGTTCTAATTATTCTCCACAATTATGACTGCTCCGCTGGAGGCATGTGCGCGAGCGAGAGTAGGGGAAGGGCTGTGCGTGAGGGTGGGCCTGGGACCAGGCTGTGTGTGCGTGTGTATTGTGTGTGGATGTGTTTGGAGAACTGGGGCCATTAGAAAAACCATCATCCCTCTAAGTTGTTCTTTCTTTTGCTAAACTCAACCTGCCAGGCTGACATCGGAAGCAGGAATTAGTGGGAACTCTGGGGGGACGGGATTAGTGGCTGAACTTTCTATTCCTGGAGACCCTCTTTTCTCAGGAGGTCAAAGCAATTTCCATATATTATCCTGCTGGCAGCTTGGGAAGGTCAGGGAATCAGCAGACACATGACACGCATTCCTCAGATGGAGAAACCAAGGCAGGAAGGGCAGCCCCTGAGGCCACGCCTGCCCTGAGCCTGTTGGAACCACCATCTGTAGGACTCTGCAGCTACCAGGGCCAGCCCCAGCCACACCAGCTGGCAAAGGTTCATTCATTTGGGTGCTTTTTGCCGTCCCCCTTTTTCCCTGTTCCCAGCCCAGGGCTGTATGTTTTTCAGGGGGAGCATTAGAGTAGAATCCCAAGTCCCTGCCATGTTACATACGACCACTGGAAGGTCTTACCTCCACTTTTCCCGTCTCTGGCCAGCTGTTCTCCCAACTCCCTTCTAGCAGTGCTTCAAGTTTAGTCCACTTCTTCCAGGAAGCCTGCCAGACGACCCCATCTGGCAGATGGAGAAGTTCTTCTTCTTTGACCCTTTGGGGTGAAAGGACTAAGAAAAGAAGCTTGGAGGCCTAGCCACATTGCATCTCACGTTGAGGCCAAGGCCAGGAAAGGAAACTGATCAAAATAAGGTTGATCCAGACAGGTGTGCTGGTAAATGTGGAGCTGGTACGCCTTGGAGCCTCAGGGGAAGTTCTCGGTCAGAGCAGTGATTCTCCAAGTGTGGTCCCTGGGCCAGCAGCATCAGCAGCACCTGGGAATCAGAAGCCGCAGGAGTCAGGCAACAATCCGTTTTTAGCAAGCCCTCCAGGTGAGGGAGCCTGGTGCTCCAGAAGTTGGAGAACCACTGGGCTCAGACTGCTCACCGCCTGCACCAGCACCCAGCACCTCTTCCCAGCCAGCTCTCAGGAAGCTCTGCCTTCAGCACACTGGTTTTGGAGGGCTCTGGAGGAGGGCTCCTGCCCCAGAACCCCAGTCTTGCAGAGGGTGGGGGTGACAGCTCCACAGTCCTTTCCCTTCTTATTAGCCTGCTCCAACTATGTCCCCTGCCCTCAGCCCTTCTGTGTCATCACTAAGTGCCCTTGAGACCCCGCTATACAAAGCGCATCCCTGTGTCACCTCATGTCACCCTTTCAGCAGTTAATCAGCCCTCTCCTGCACAATCGCAAACTGAGGCAGAGGAATCTGGCAAGAATGTTGGGGGCTCGGCAAGCTAGTCCAGGAGCAGGGTGCGTCTCTGGCCACGAGCGCAAGGGGGCGCCATGGGCCCACAGCGAGCGGGTGCCGCGGGACCCACAAACAGCGACAGACCTCTGCGATCCGCACTCCTCCTGCTCGCCGACGGTTCCCAGGCTTCGCAGAGCGCTGGGAGGTGCCTGGGGTTCCACGGCGTCCGGGAGGGGAGAAGGGGAGTTGAGCAGTGTCTGGACTTTAAATCCAAAGACCAGACAACTAGCTGCCTCTCCCCGCTGTGTGACCTCAATGACACGTCTGACCTCTCTGAGCTTCACCTATAATATAGAAATATAAAACCCTACCCCGCCACCACTCCAACTCAACCCGCCAAAGGCTCCTGAAACCACAAAATTAGGTCGCTGATTCAGGCTAGCATGCAAAGTGTAAAGCCTCATTCACACGTGAGGAATTCGCACCTTTCTCCTTCCCCTTGGACTCTGCATCTCGGAGGAGGCATGCACGGTATGCACGCGCAAACGAAAGCTCAGAAAAGTCAATCTTTTGGGGTCCTATGGCTCATCCAGGCAGAGACAAACTGATCACCAAAAGCCAAGCACCAGACTCCGTCCCTTCCTCATCCCGCGGCCTCAGCTCCAGGCAGGCACTCCCCGTGGCAGGATACAAGGAGAGCCGCCCGGAATCTTCGCAGAAACCGGAATGCTCAGGAGGCCAAGATAATAGAAACCTACGGACCCAAATGCCGGGGCCCATGCCGCCAGGGCCCGCTCAGCACAAGGCCAAGGGGAGCTCGGACCAAGTTCTGGTCCTAATTCCTAACCGGGCATCCAGGGCCGCAGAGCGCGCTGGAATGTGCAATTGCGTGTGGGGGGGGGGGGGGCGCTCTGGAGGCAGATGGCTCACCCCAACCCCTGGGCCCCGGGCTCTCCGCCTGCGCCCTTCCCCCAGGCGCTCAGCCCCAGCTGTGCCAGCAAAGCCCCTTTGCTGGGGCGGGATAGCGGGGGTCAGGCGGGGGAGGGGTGTCCCGCCCACGGCCTCCGCTGTGGCTGTTTGCACACATGTAATTAGCTCTAATTATCCCGGGCTTTCAGTTTCTCGACTCCGGGCCTGGGAGCTGCGCCCCGGGTGAACGCGCGGGAGGAGCCACTGCTCCGCCCAACGAGCCCTCTCGCCGGGGCCTGGAAGCTCTATCCCGGTCCACAGCACCCTGTGTCCTGTGTCTGTGTTTGCCCAACTGTCTACACGGCCACCACGTGCTGGCTTGAGGACATCTTTGTGGGTCCTCGGTCATGTGTCTACACTGGCCGCTGGGAAGTTTCGGAGAACCAGGCACCTATGAGGAGAGCAGGGGTCGCAGGGCGGGGGGAGGAGGAGGATGAACTGGTTCTCAGCTGCAAAGGAAGGAAGCCTAGCTAGCACCCGGCTCTCCGGTCTGCGCAAGCAAGTCGTACATAAACGTGAGCCCGGAGCAGCGGCTGAGGCCGAAAATCCCTGGGATTTCGGATGTAACCGCCAAACCGAGGTGTCTTAGACCGAGCTCTGTCTCCTCGGACCCCGAACCATTTCGACCCTCAGCCACCAGCGCTCCTCTCCTGCAGGTGGCATAGCCAGGGCTCAGAGAGGTTAGGGCGCTCACCCTAGGCGGCACAGCAGGCCAGGGGCGCCACTCTCCAGAGCCGCTGCGCGGGATTCGGGAGATTCGGGCTTCGCTCAAAAACAGAAGGTGTGCCTGCGGGACCTGGGAGAGAACCCCTCCAGGCCCCCCTCTCTCTGTCTGGTCTCGAATCCCTAGCCCTGGCGACCCTGGTCCTGCGTACTCAGTCCATCTCCCTGAGGCCAGTTCAGCCTTGTCTACGCTGAATGGAACCAGAACGCAGAGGAGCAAGCTCAGCCCCCAGGGCCTTAGTTGGAGGTGGAGGGATCTGCCGCCCAGAAGCAGGGTTGCTCAGCACACTCGCTCCGCCCTTAGGCTGAGTCCCTCCCTTAGCCTTCCTGGGCTCTCTGTGCCTGTCTGTCTCTCCCGAGCATCTCTCTCCCTGTTCCTTGCTCTCTGATCCTGTTTACTCATTCCCCATGTCTCCCTGGGCCTTTTGTCTCTGTCTCTCATCGGATCTCTGCCCGTGGAGAACTCCCCTGCCGCCCCCGCAAAGGAACACACACCAGCAGAATCCGCCTTTTCAATAAAAAACGACAAGTGGGAAACAGAGTGAATTAAAAAGCATTAACTTAAAAACAATCCATGTGTCTGCAAATGCGTTCCAAATGGCAGCCCTTCGGCGGGGGTGGCAGGGGCGGGAGCGTGTTGGCCACATGTTCTGGAGCCTCAGACACAAAGTGTAGGGGGCTCAGCACCTCGCTATGGACCCCTCCCACTAGCCACCTGGGATGGCAGGGTCTGGGGAGGGATCTTAGTTTATACTTACTCTTGCGGACCCCCGCCTGATTCCATAGACCCTTTCCCCTATTCTGGCATCTGCTGGTCCCCCAGTTCCTCCAAACCTTCCTATGCTGATCCCAACTCTCCTTCTGCACCAGCCCTTACCCCCACCCCCTACACACACACACACACACACACACACACACACACACACACACACACACACACACAGATTTCACCCTCTCCCTCCCCCACCCCCCAGTCTTCTACTCCATACTTCTTCCGGCCCTGCCCTGCCCTGCCCCACCTCCATTCTGCCCTCCTGCCCCAGACCACCCAGCAGCCCTGGCTCCCCCCGGAGAAATGGTTAGAACAAAGCTTTCCTTGGCCAGAAGAGACTCTCCAGGGAGCTGCATGCAGAAAGGCGCTCCCAGTCCTGTACCTGCAACTGCTCTGTCCTTCCAGATGCCAATCAGAAATTGTGTCTCTGGAGACAGAGGGTAGCAGAAGTAGGCTGCTGTCCTTTGAAGCCCCTCATCAAGAGGAAACTCGCCCCCCACCCCAAAAAAAAAGTTCACCCTGCTGCTTCCCTTATCGCTTTCAGCAACCCTCCTTTGCCCCTTTCCCTGGAAGTAGAAGGATTGGAGCACATCAGGTCAAAGTTAAAGATGGGACTGAGCTGCTGCCCAGATTGCTACTGTACTTCAGTGTCTTCTCAACTGGGAAGGAAATCCTGAGTCCAAACCAGACGGGAGGAAGATCTGGATTCTTAGCCTTCTCTGCTAATGATAATGACTTACGATTAGAAGAAGAATAGCAATAATCATAGCAGCTAACACGTATTGAGCTCCAGCTGTGTGCTCTCCCTGTGCAACTCACAGAAATCACTAATAGCTATATGACCTTAAGCAGTGGCTTGCCCTACCCAGGCCTCAGTTTCCCTATCTGCCACAGGAGTGGGACCTTCCAGTTTAAACAGGAAGTCTGAAACATCTGTGTTTAAATCAAAATCTGGACAAGTTGTATTTGTTGTTACAGTTTCTCTCTGCTTAATGACGACATAAAGAAGCCAGCCAGTAAAAAGTGACTTCCGAGTTATCCTATGTTCCTGAAACAACAAAACCAAAAACCACCACCTTAAAAAGTCCCAATGGTCCTCACCCAATCAAATTCTTCTTCCTCCTCATACTCAGCAGTGAGCCATTTAATTGTATTTTTTATAAGAGTGTTCTGTGTTCATTATACAAGGGAGCCTTTCAAAATTCACCTGGCTACCACTATCTCACAGGCCTCACCCACAGCTTAGCAAATTCAGGGAGAACTTGATCTGAGCACTTATGCAAAGCTCCCTGGGGATTCCAAGAGAATTCTGATTTGCACATGTTGTCTGATATCAGAGATTCAGATATCTCATGTCTCCTCAAAGGATCATATCTAGTTCTTATATGTGGTCTTGATCTCAGATTCTGATTGAGAATAGCCAAGATTGTGTTCCAAGAATTTGTTTCTATAGATTTAAGCAGCATCTCTGTCTCTGAGTGTGCCCTCATATACCTGTTCCAAGGAGCCTGTGAAGGTATATCTACTTGCATTTGTATAAGTCTAGGTATGTGTCTGTGTGCACACATGTGCAAGTATGTGTTTCCTTGTGTATGTGAGGGGGGATGTAGGTCTCGGGCCATCTCTGGGTATTTGCGTGAGTGGATGTGCTGGCCAAGGGCCTGTATCTCTCTGTGCATTTGTGTGTCTCCGAGGGTAGGTGCCTATACCGCTGGGCTAATTTTTGTGGCCGTGTCTTTGTGTCACATTTATCTAAGTGGAGGGATATTTGTGCTTGTATGTGGACATGTCCTGTGACTGCATTGATGAGCCTGCCATTTTCTGAGGCCTCCAACAGGGCAGGAGTTTCTATGGAGAAGGAGCCCCATCCGGGCCCCTGAAGTGCCAGTTGAGCGGCCTCCAGGCTGCAGAGCTAGCAGTCAGAACCCCCCTCCTGGTTGGAGAAGAGGGAGGACAGATTTTGAGCATAAACACAAATCTCTGTGCTGAGCATTCTAATTCTGCAAGTCAAGTAGACAGCCTGGGCAGCTGCCTGCTAATTAGCCACCCTGGGGACAAAATTGCCCGTGTTGGAGTGGATAATGTGTCTGCCTGTTTCCGTGGGATCCTTGACCAACTGAATGCCCCCCACCTCCCTGCCACCCTCTCCATGGGCCTGTCTCCCTGCACCCCCCGCTCAGAAAGACAGTAACAGCATTTGCATGCCTTCGTTCTAATACATCAGCTTTTTCAAATAGGCCAACTGCTAAGCAAATGTCATTTGGACTGAAGCTTGGGAGGCTCTAAATGAGGTAAATGGTCCATTTGAATAGATGAAGACAGATCCCATGCTGGATGGAGACGGGCTCATGAAGTTCCCCACAAGGACAGAGTCCTTGTCCTCTCTCCAGGCAAACTGTGCTCTCAGGGACTGGGGTTCCTCCACAGCACAGCACAAATCCTCAGGTACCTGCAGTCGAGGATCTTGGCCTTGACGGATCCCCAGCCCCAGAGAGCCTCTGAGGCCCTCTGCCCAGTACCCTTGTAGCTGCTAGGGGCTGGTGGGAGCAGGAGCCCAGCCAGCCCATAGGTTGAGCTGAGTGGCAGCTGCCCACTGTGGTTTGAGTCATGCCCTTCCCATGCTTGTATATACACATGTGTACACATGCTACACATGAATACACTTACACTTGCAGCCTGAACCCACGACTTTAACCTGTGCTAGGCTCTCAGGTACACGAAGGTCTAGACACAGAGGCATACACAGAAGTATGTAAACCCCCTACCATCATTGTTCTGTTTTAACTTATAAATAGACATTAATATAACACACAGGTTCATAAGCAGACCCAGATATGAACTATACAAATATCACATGTAGATTTTGTTTTGTTATGGATGGAATTTTTGTGCCTCCCTCACCTCCAAATTCCTATGTTGAAACCCTATCCCTCAATATGATGGGATTAGGACTTGGAGACTTTGGGAGATAATTAGGTAAGATGAGGTCATGAGGGTGGAATTTGCGTGATGGGATTAATGTCCTTATAAGATGAGAGACCAGAGCTCTCTTCCTCTGCCCTGGAGGACACAGGGAGAAGATAGCCATTTACAAGCCAGGAATAGGGCGCTCACCAGAAACCAAATCCACTAGCACCTTGACCTTAGACTTCTCAGCCCTCCAGGGCTTTGAGAAATAAACATCTGTTGTTTAAGCCACCTAGTCTATGCTATTTTGTTATAGCAGCCCAAGCAGACTAATACAGATATGAACTAGGAATTTTACTTGCACACATTTGCAAATAGCAACTTACATATCAATAAAAATTATTGACACACTTCTAAAGAGAGAGAATAATGTTGTGTGTGTCACACCTACCATTACTACTGCCTATCACTTATGAATTTCTGGGCTAAGTGTCTCAGACTTTACCTTACTTTATTTTCAAGATAACCCCAAGAGGGAGACATTTATTAGCTCCATTTCATCAAGGAAATTAAATCTTGAATAAGGTGCTCTGGGTTGGTTGCACAATTGCTCGTGGTAGAGTCAGGATTTGAACCCAGGCCTCCTGACTCCCATGTACATGCTCTGTAGGGATGATAAGTGATCTAGCACTTGGGGAAAGGGAACCTCACCAGGGTCAGAAAAAAACAATCCTGCCATGCCCACCAGGCCAAAGCTTCCATTCCCTAGGGGGCCACCTGACTTGTTCGGCCTCACACCTTATAACTCAATTATCGTAATTGGGGACAGCTGTCTCCCAGAGCACAGAGAGCGAGGCTCGTCTTCCCAGGCTACAGGTTCACAGGCATCCCTGAAACCTGTTGAAGAAATGGCTTGTGATTTTTATTCAAAATAATGACCATGATAAGAGTGATGGCGTAAACTGATTTTATTTTTTTAATATATTTTTATTGATTTCAGAGAGGAAAAGAGAGGGAGAGAGAGATAGAAACATCAATGATGAGAGAGGATCATTGATCGGCTGCCTCCTGCACACCCCCTACTGGGGATTGAGTCCGAAACCTGGGCATGTGCCCTTGACCAGAATCGAACCTGGGACCCTCCAGTCTGCAGGCTGATGCTCTATCCACCTAGCCAAACCAGCTAGGGCCATAAGCTCATTTTAATATACCGTATTTTCTGGCGTATAGGACGACTTTTTAACCCAGGAAAATCTTCTATACGCCCAGTCGTTTTATACGCCGGGAAATACGGTATGCCTGGCTTAAATGACAGGCCCATCTCCAGGGTTGGCATTTTCTGACAATACAAGATTATTTTATTCTCAGTTCAAAGTCACTTCTCAGATTAATACAGCTACATGTTTTAATTAATGACGACATTATTTATTGGTGCATTTGGACTCAGTCTCTAACCAAGTCCACGCCCACACACAGATTCTCTCATTTACAGTTTTAACAGGGCCTGGGACATGTTCTGGCTACACAGACCCCGCCCACCTCTCCTGGGCTCCAGGTCCATCCCTCCTGAAGCCCCTCGTGCCTTCCAGAGCTGTCCTGAGTCTCCGTCAACCCTGGGCTGGACCAGCCTCACAGACAGGTCACACTCCTTCAGCCTTGGCCCAGCACCCTGGCTGGCTCCCCAGAAGAAAAATGAAGGTCCTCCTGACAGGCAAGCATAAATATTTTCTTTCCCAGCCTGGTTCAGATGGGGATATTTGCTGTTAATAAAGTGGCAGCCGGCTATCTGCGAGTGTCTGACCGTGGCCTTCCCTGGCAGGGAGCGTGTCATCCATCTCTGTCTTCACCCATCAGATGACAAGACATCGCTGGCCTCCTTCTTTTTTGAATGTGCCTCAGACGGCAGAAAGCAGGCAGGGAGTGTTGGGGCACAGCAGGCTTGCCTCCTATCTTTGAGGGGCTGGGAGGGGCAGCCTCAGTCTGCTGTTCTTGGCAAGCACGCCTATCAGCACTGTGGCCATCAGGTGCCCCGCAAAGCTATTTACTTAAGCCCCACATCAGGCGCTGAGACTTTATTTATGGAGACAGAAGGGGGAGTGTTGGAGCGAGCTGGGTCTTCCCACTTTGAAAGGTGCTCAGTTCAGAAAGGGCAACACGACGTAATGGGAAATTGTGCTTTTCTTTGAGGCATGTGGCCTGGAAATGGAGCTGCAAGGCCCGGAAAGGTTTTGAAATAACATTTCGGGATGGAGCCTTCCCTGCCCCCACCTGGAAATAGGTGTTGGGATGGAAAACAGGGCACCTCTCCTCGCCACTCGTCACCAGCCAGGGCTGTTTGAAATGAAAACAAAAAATTCTTCCTTAAAAGAAAATGTGTTTTCCAAAGTACTGTGAATTCGCTTCTTGACTTCCAAGTCCGAGAAACGCTGTGTGAAGGCTCGATTCACAGGATTCACAGCTCGGAGCTGTGGAGGCGGCTCTGGGAACCGGGGAGGGGCTGAGTGGGGGTAAATAGCACCAGCCTGCAGGCTGCTGGGGTGGCTCTGGCAGATCTTGCATTCGATCAACAAACACTTGATGAGTGCTAGGCCTCTGGGTAATAAAAAGATACAAAGATTTCAGGTCACCTAGGACTGGTTCAAAGTTCTGGGAAAGTTATTCAGCCTTCCTGGGTTTTGGTTTCCCGACACGTAAAATGGGGACAGATTTCCAAGGATCGCTGTAAGACTTCCACTGAAGCCTGCTCATGGAAGAGCCCGCCGGAGCACTCCACTCCTGCTCCGCGCTTGCAGACGTGCTGAATGCTGTTGAAGGAGCGCACAGAGGTTTCCTGCAGCCTGCAGCACGGGCAGAGCTCCTCCGTGTGGCACTCAGTACCTCCTGGGATCTGAGCCAACCAATCTGTCACCCAGTGTCAGGATTCTCCTGCTGAAATCAGGCTGCCAGCAATCAGCCGGTCCCTCAGTTCATGACACGCTGCTGCCATCCCCCTATGCTTATCCCTGCTGCTTCACACAGCCACCACACCTCGAAATAGTCCCCGCCCTGCTCATTGCACCTTCGGACTGGATGCCGTGTCTTCAGGGATAACTGCAACTACCACTTGTTGTGTGCCATGCATGTGGCAGACGCTTCTTGTACCGTATATTATTTTAGATCTTTACCTTAGAGTCAGGAATGGCAGAATCAAGAGAAAGAAAAGAGGTGAACAGTAAAGAGTTTCCAGAGGGGGATGATATGGTCATATCTATCAGAGAAGAAGGATCCCTCTGGGCCAAAGAGGAGACTGGGCTGAGGGTTAGGGAAGAGGCTGAGGGTTAGGGAAGAGGCTGAGGGTTAGGGAAGAGGCTGGCAGTCAGGAGGAGGCTGAGGTTCAGGAAGAAGCTGAGGGACAGGAAAAAGGCTGGGGGTCAGAGAGGAGGCTGGGAGTCAGGAGGAGGCTGGGGGTCAGGTAGGATGCTGGAGGTCAGGAGGAGGCTGGGAATCAGAGAGGAGGCTGAGGGTTAAGAGGAGGCTGGGGGTCAGAGAGAAGGCTGGGGGTCAGGAGGAGGCTGGGGGTCAGGGAGGAGGGTATTGCAGCGTCCAGGCAAGAAAAACAGTGGTAGTGGCTTTTAGATGGAGAGGAGAGATTGGATTTGAGTTGGCTTCATTTACTCATGTAATACATATTTTATGGGCACCTATTCATTCAATACATGTTTTGTGGGTACCTACCATTCAGGACCTATTTTGTAGGCAGGCTCTCTTCTAGCTGCTGGGATGCAGTAGTGCAATATAAAATCCATGCCCTCCTGGAGTTTGCATCCTAGTGGGAGAAACAGGTAAGAAAATGAGTAAGAAAAATATACAGTGTTAGATAAGGATATATACTATAAAGAAAAATCAAAGCAAAGGAAGGGATTTGGAAAGAAGAATAGGGATAAAATTATAGACAAAGAGGCCACAGAAGGCCTCAGGGCAACTTTGGAGGAAAGCCCTGAAGGAAGGGAGAAGCCAGTCCTGCTGAGGTCTGGGCGCACCAGAGGGAACGAAGAGCAGAGTGCCACGGGCCAGGAACATGGAGGAGGCCTGGAGGATGGAGGAGGCCCCCAAGGGAGAGGAGAGGAGGGCAGAGATGAACAGGAGGCTGGATTACACAGGGCCACATCTGCCCCAGCAAATATTCCTTAAGGCACCTTGAAGTCAGGGGCTCTGGTGGCATGCCTTGGGTGGGCCCCCTTTCCCTCTGAGCCTGACTTCTCATGGTGGAGGGTACTCATGGGGTTGGGGGTGTTTGTTTGAGCTTTGAGGAGGTGCTGAGCAAAAACTAGAATCTGCAGGCCCTGAGATTCTACACATTAAAGTCTTCAACCCTTTCTAAGACTGACTTTCAGTTCTGGAGGTACTGAAAGTGGCAATAGGGCTGACCTTGGGGTGCAGAGGGCCTGGCTTCCTGGCCTCAGAGCCTCTCTGCCCAGCCTAGGGCCCTGTCTCCCCAGGGAAGAGGAGAGAGGCTGGCTCTGGGCAACTCTGGCTTCCAGGCCTTGTGTCCATAAACACTGGGTCATGTGGAACAGATGCTTTCCCTTGTAACTGATTAATCTTCATCCATCATTCCTTCATACCTTCCTTTATTCTCCCTAATTTTCACTTACATATTTATTCCCTCCCTCATTCTGTTTGCTTATTCCTGTCTTCACTCATTCCTCACTTATTCACTTCTTTGCTGACTCATTTTCCTCTCTTGTAGGATTTATCACAAGGGTAACTAAATAGGTAATGGATTGTTCAACTCTCTGTGTGAGCCTGACTTCTCAGCTAAAACGTAAGAGCCTGAGGACAAAAATCACGTCTTATTCACAGCTGTAACACCAGCATCTGGCTGCATGGCTGGCCCACAGTGCGTGCTCTGTAATAAATTCTGTATCCATTCATTCATTGCACTCTCATTCATTCCTTCAGATGTTTGTCAAACCTCTGCATGTGCCAAAATCTGGGCCTGGCACATTTTAGAAGAGGGATAGAAAAGAAGAAAATACAGAGATATATTATCTGAGCCCACATCATCCATCTGATTCCATTCATCCCTTCACTTATTCATTCTTCAATGAACATTCCTTCATGTACTCATGACCAAATCCTGAGCTGGAAATCCCTTCACTCAGGATAATCAAGGGTGAGAGAGAGAAGTCATGGGGGTGGGGGGCCCTTCAGAGTCTGGGCCGTCGGGCTGTTGATGTGATCAGACCTGAGTTCAGGATGTGAAGGTGGAGTGTGAGAGAGCAGGACATCCTGGGCCTCCCAGGGGTGGGGCAGGCCCAGCCTGGGGGAGGCAGAGGACACTGAAGCCACCCTTGACTGGCCCACCCTCACTCCCCCCGACTTCCGCCTCTTTAGCCTGAGGTCTCCCCCACTTCCACATCTTATTGACTTTTGGATTTACAAGGTGTGCTGATTGCCAAGGCCGTGGGACAATTACACACCTGGGCCCACCTTAGGAAAGCATCCTCCCATCCCAGTCCCACCCAGCACAGGAGGCATCTCTCGGGTGCTGTGAAAAGTTTAAAGAGGAAGGTAATGGGAAAGACTCAAAGGCAAGTTCCATTCTAGAAAGCAAGAGCCGGGGGGGCGGCGGGGGGGCGGGAATTCACCTTCAACTTCATGGTCATGTTCTGAAACCCTTGCCTCTTCACTCCAGGTCCGGCTCCAACCATTGGGCCTCAGGCCGGGGTCAGGAGGAGCTTTATGGTATTTGCTTGGTTTATTGGCCCCCCGCGGAAGAGGATGTGAGGCCCAAGCAGTTCTCCGGAGATAGGACCCCTCAAGATTTATGGTTTCCGGAGACCCTCCAGGTGCCTGGGCTGGGCACAGCCGGCCTTCCTCGGCACCCACTCTAAGAGAAGGAGGGCCTGGAGGTCAGGAAACCCCAGAACTGTGGTGGGAACCACTGCCCCAAATATTTTCTCTTCTGTCACCTCCCATGATGCTCGGTAACAACCCCGTGATGCTGATATTTCCTCCTTCACGGTGGCAATGAGACCTGAGGCTAGGAAAGCTGTGGGCTAGCCCAGATCAAACAGAATCAGTGTCAGAGGGGAACTCAAGCCCGGCTTCCTGAAGGGGCTCTCCCTCTGTGAGCCGATGCCACTAGAGTGACCTCTGAGGCCCAGTCATTAAATACCTGAGTCCTTCTGACTAAAAGAAAAACAATATTGCCTGGGCTCGGGCCTCAGGTCACCTCTGTGTCACCCCACGCAGATCTGAGACAATAGCCCCTGGGACAATAGCTACCCACCAGGGCACAGTGAGGTGACTCAGGAGTCCCCCCACACCAGCATGTGACCACAGGAAGGGTGCTTGACCTGCTAGAGAACGCCCACCCCAGCAGTCCTGTGGACACTGGGCCTGGCCAAGTGGCTCTGGACACAATGTTTCCTGACAACCCTCCTCCGCAGGCACAAGAGGCTGGTTCCTGCCGTTGCCTCGCAGTCTTCCGTGGCCCCTGTGAGCAGGGTAAATTTTATTTCTGGGCTTAATTAGGGGACATGCCATAAATATTCATGCAGCAAAATGAGCCCTGGCTCACAAGTGCAGCTGCTTCCCGCTTGGGGGAAATTAACATTGTTTTTCAGCCGGTGAGTAATGAGGCTTTGCTGCTGGAGAGAGGAGCCTTTTCAACAGCCTCTCCAGGACAGAGAGAAAGCCACACTCAGCCACCCACACCCCAGGACGCCACCCCGGCCATCCCAGGCCCCTCTGCTTCTCCAAAGAGGGGCAGAGCTGGGCCTCCTTAAGGCTCAGCTCTGAAGGGAGCCCCCAGCAGGTGTTCATCAGAGCAGAAGTTGCCTGAGCTGTGTCTCGAGAACAGTGGTCAACAAACTATAGCCTTCTGGTCGAATCCACCTACCACCTGTTTCTGTGAATAAAGTTTTATTGGCACACAGCCATGCCCATTCATTTAACTATTGGCTATAGCAGCAGAGTTGGGTCGTCATGACAGAGACCTTATGGCCTGCAAAGCCTAAACTATTTCCTATCTGGCCCTTCGCAGAAAAAGTTTGCCAGCTCCTGCCCTGGACAGTCTGGCTCAGTTGGTTGGGTGCCATTCTGTGTACCGAAAGGTCGCTGGTTTGATTCCAGATCAGGGCACATGCTCCAGGTCTGTGCAGGAGACAGCTGATCAATGTTACTCTCTCATATCAATATTTCTCTCTCTCTCCCTCTCCCTTCCTCTTTCTCTAAAATCAATAAAAACATATATTTTTAAAAGTTTGCCAACTCTTGTTCTAGAATCATCTCATCCTTTAATAAAATTTCCATAAAATTAAATTATCTGGATTTTTAGGAACATGAGCAGTTTTAGAATCTTGTGGTCTTAGACTCTTATGCACACAGAGTCCAATCTCAGCTCCACCACTTCTTCAGCTGTGTGGCTGTGGGCAGGTTATGTAACTTTCTGCCTCAGTTTCTCCCACATAGGATTGTTGTGAAGATTAAGTGAGTAAATATTTGTAAAGCCCCTAGAAAAGCTTTTGGCACAGGGCAAGCATTATGTAAGTGTTCTGTTAAATAAGTGTACGCAATCGCCTATCATTTCAGAGTCCTCAAACTATAGGATCTTAACCCCTACAAATTTCAGGCTATCAGGCCTTAGACTCTCAGCTTCGCAGGGGGAGCCCGCATGTTTCTGGCACTGTGCTAAATGCTTTACATGCATTATCTCATTTAATCTCCAAAACGACTCTTTGAAATAGGACTTACTGCCATTTACCTCTGAGGAACCTGGGACTTTACCAAGGTTAGGAGACTAACCCAAGGTCACTCAGGGTTGAACTGCAAAGCTGAGGCTGAGCCCAGGTGTGTCTGATCCCAAAGTTTGACGGTCAGATAGTCCCACTTCTCACCTAGTGCCTGTCACCGGGTTCTGCAGCCACGCGGGGTACCTGCTGGAGAGTTCACACTGGGATCTGCTCTTGCATCCGCCCACCTCTTAGTCCTAGTTCTGACTGTGGCCTCCCAGCTGTAAATCCCCGGTGGGAGAAAAAGGCACTTCTCGGGGCATCTCCCAACTTGCCTAGGGGCCAGCAGCAGTCTGGGCTTCAAGCATTTGCAACCAAGTAAACCTGGATGGAAAGACTAAGCTCCATAGCTTTGGACAGCACACTCCCCCAGGAAGCCCTCCTTGGTGCCTCCCTTTCTCCTCAAGGCTCCCAACGTTCCTGCTTGAACCATCCCTGGATGAAACCAAAGCCATGTCCTGTGAAACTTGTTGTAATAACCCTAGGACGCGCTGACCCTTGTATTCTTCCTGCTCCTTTTCAATGAGTTTTGAGATCTAGCCTCTCCCACAGTTCTGTGGCCTTGCCAGGCTCGCCAGGTGCTTATGGCATTGCCTTAGCATTCCCGCCCTGGAGGGTCATTCCCATTCCCATTTGTAACATGATGCTCCTGAGACCTAGGGGCGGGGTTGGGGGGGGGGGAGGGGATGGGAAGCTACTACTAGAGCATACAGAGTATGTATGAACCCTTTGTCTCACTTAATCCTGACTATATAGGCAGTAACCCCACTTCACAGAGGAGGGAACTGAGATTTGCTCTAGGTCAGTGGTCGGCAAACTCATTAGTCAACAGAGCCAAATATCAACAGTACAACAATTGAAATTTCTTTTGAAAGCCAAATTTTTTAAACTTAAACTATATAGGTAGGTACATTGTTATTAACTTAATTAGGGTACGTGGTATTTTGTGGAAGAGCCACACTCAAGGGGCCAAAGAGCCACATGTGGCTCGCGAGCCGAACCGAGGTTTGCTGACCACTGCTCTAGGTTATGTAGATAGTAAAAGAAAGAGGAGGCCATAGATAAAGCCTCTACTATATGCTAAGTGCTTTCTCACATATGCCTATTGCACCATCAAACACACACAGAAGGAAAGTCGAAGGGAGGTATTGCTATTCCTGTCCTCCAGGTGTGTAAACCAAGGCTCAGAGAGCCAGGGTGGCTTAGCCCAGGGGGATGGAGCTGGAACCAGGCCTCGCTGGCCGTGGATAAAGCACTCTCACCCAACGCGGCCATCCTCACGAGGCTCAGCACGCATCCTTTCGAGGAGTGGAAAAGGAAACACTGGGCCCTTTTACAGGGTTTCCGTGTGCATGATGCGGAGCCCCTGAGGATGGTCGGCCTGCTACGGATGGGAGGAACGGTTTATTTTTGCTGTGGGTCGCTCTGGAGCCTTTCAAAGGTGTGAAGTTCTGTGGCCTGAAAAGGCTGACTCTCCTGGCTGTCCAGAGGGGCCTGCCTGGGCCCCAGACCCCCAGGCCCGGCCTCTTCATGTGCCGCCTGCGGGAACTCCCTCCTGCCCACCTAGCCTCTCACTCGCTGAAAGGCAGCAGAGTGACAAGCCAGGAACTGGTCTCCAGTGTTTATTCACCAAACATAGAGACGGCCCTCTGGGCTCTCCTCCGCCAGCCAGACCCTCTGCCACCTCAGGGGAGAGGGGCTTCCAGCCCACTCCCAGGCTCCTCAGACCTCGAATGCTCACCTCCAGAAATTGGCCACAAGGAGGAGCATCCAGCCTGGCCCAGCAGCAAGAGAGAGTATGGTTAGACCCAAAGAAGAACTTTCTGCCAAGGATGGACATTCAGCTCAGAGAAAGCAGGACCTTCTGAAATACTGTGCTCTCTTGGTAAGGACTCTGGGCTCTTCTGTCCGAGCTTCCTTTCCTCACTCCTACGATGAGACTAGTAGTATATGAATCCCAAGCTCCACTCCCAGCAGTTCTAACATTGTTATAACTGGGAGCTTGATAAGGGTGACAAGGGACAAGAGACCCAGGCTCTATCCCAGCTCCACCATCAACTGACTGTGGGAACATGGGCAAGGTTACTTTGTTGCTCTGGACCTTGGTTTCCCCATCTCTGAAATGGGCATAATTATCAGAAGGTAGTTATGAATCATCGAAATGCACTGTATGGTACGTTCTAACTGTAATGTGCTCTGCATGTGCAAAGTGGGTTTATTATTTCCATCATTCCTTCCCTATTCCTTCCTCCTTCCCTTTCCTCCCCCATGCCCATGCTTTTTCTTTTCTTTAACCCTCACCCAGGATATATTTTTATTGGTTTTTAGAGAGAGTAGGGGGGAGAGAGAGAGAAAGAGAGAGAGAGAGAGAGAGAGAGAGAGAGAAACATCTATCAGTTGCATCCTGCATGCACCTCAACCAGGGATCAAACCTGCAGCCTTTTGGTGTATGAGATAATGCTCCAACCCACTGAGCCACCTGGCTGGGACCTCCATGCTTCTTTTGATCCTTTCTTTCCTTATTTCCCCTAAGAGGGAACATTAGCATGTCCCCTTTCTACCTAGCCCATTAACTGAGAAATGTTGTTTTGTAGATTGAGAGGTTTCTGTTTTGTTTTGTTTGAATTCTTTTTTTAAAAGCAGTTAATATGAGTGGGCCCGGGAAGGTAGTAGGGTCACGGGGAAATGCCCAGGGAGGCTTCCGGTCCCTCCGGCAGCTCGCTAGAAGAATCCTGGATATTCCACCTGCCGGGAATGTCTGGCTGGGTCTCAGTGAGGGCAGGACATCGGGAAGTCCGTGGTCACCACCTTGCTGGACTGGACGAAAGGACCATTTACCAGTGTTTCCTTCCGACCTGTCAAGTCACCGAGTGTCTGGACAACACTGAGCAGTTGTTTCAGGAACTGATGGGTTGTTTCCTTACATAATAGCCAAGGACGTTGCATGACTACTTTTTAAAAACTGAACTGGTGTTGTTGTCTTTCTGTTGGTCTTCCTCCCTCCCCCCGCCCCCGACCATTTTTATAACTGAACTGAACTGTTTTGGTTGGACTGACCTGTTGTTTGTCTAAACTGGCCCATCATTGGAGGAACGAGGAACGGACTGGCTGCTTGTCTATAGTGACCTGCTGTGGGGCCAGGCGGCTGGTGGGGGGCTGTCCTGACAGGGTATTTGGGCGGAATGGACTGGTCTGGGGCTTGCAGTCAAACCAGCTGATATCCAACCCCACCCTTCAACCTTATTGTCAACACTGGCCTTTCCAGAAAGATCCAGTCTCAGCTGTCCCAGCCATAAGTCCCACCCATGCCTGGTGGCTGTATCATGGCCGGAGCCCTCTAGTCAGGTCTGGTATCTGTTAGGGCAGTGGTCGGCAAACTCATTAGTCAACAGAGCCAAATATCAACAGTACAACGACTGAAATTTCTTTTGAGAGCCAAATTTTTTAAACTTAAACTTCTTCTAACGCCACTTCTTCAAAATAGACTCGCCCAGGCCATGGTATTTTGTGGAAGAGCCACACTCAAGGGGCCAAAGAGCCGCAGGTGGCTCGAGAGCCGCAGTTTGCAGACCACGGTGTTAGGGGATTGCCAAGCCCCCAACACAGCCACCCTCTTCCCCCCACACTTGCCTCTTTAACTCACTTCCTTTCATTGCTGCCGGATCCATGGACTTTTTCAATGGGGCCACAGCAAGAGGGACCTCACCCCCGCTGCCCCATCCACCCTGCCCACCCCCCCTTAGCCTTTCAGGCTCCCAGTGAAAGGGACTTGTCCACAAATTGGGGATTTGCCATTGTCCCCTTTGTAAAGGCCCTTCATTTCCCTAGGCCCCACCCCTCCCATCACTCAGCAGGGGTGGCCCCAGAGGGGCGTGTAACTGGACACAATATCCCCAACAGCCTTGCTTATAATCAGGGCTGAGGCCTCAGAAGCTCCAACTTGGCTCTGGAGCAGGAAGATTTCTCCCTGCCTCCATCCCCTCCCCATTTTACAGATGGGGAAACTGAGTCACGCAATGAGACCCCTTGACACCCAGTTAGCTCCTTTCCACCGTGTTTCTTTCAGAATTGAGAGGACAACTGCATTTGTCATTCATTTTAGTGCAATATGCCGCTCCATTGAAAGTGCATACAAAAGCCGCAGTCAGTAGTCAAGCAAGTCTGGGTCAGGGTTTTGTTGTTTAGCATCTGAAATCAAAAGCTAAAGCTATGAAAACAGCAATTCTCGGTTGAACTGACTCAAAAATAAATAGAAACACTGGCCTGACTAATTTGAAATTCAACTCACAAATAGGAAACAAAACCAATTTTTCCCCTCTAGGGTTTTTTTTTTGTGTGGTTTTTTTTTTTTTTTGAAACAAAACCAAATTGTTTTTTTCCTATTTCTAATATTTTTGTCCCCCATTTAGATTATTTAATCTAACTTCTGATCTGTAGGTGGTCCTCTTGGGGCCCAGAGAGGAGATCTACTTGTCTAAAGGCACACAGCATCACAGGGCTGGGCTAGAGCGCCTGGAGCCCGCCACGCTCTGCCTCTCAGGCAGGCGGTTCAGTTTTGGAAAAATCTCAGCTCCATAGAAATGGTGTTGCCAGAACCAGCTGGGCACCGCAATTTGGTTTGGGTGCTTTGCAGTTTGTAAACTAAATTGGCTTTTAGCCAAAGATTTGAAATTGGTGAAAGGGATCATCTATAAAGTTTCCACTGTGGGGAGAATTGCACTGATTGATCTCTTAGCTTCTCCAACCTGAGCTGCTCCCTCCCTGAGGAGTCTTGGAGTGCGTTAGGTGAACATGGGGCTGGACAATTTCGTGCTTGAGCTGAGCTGGAGAAAAGATCTTTCAAGGAAGACATCCTCGTATTTAAGTGGCCACTTTCTTCATGGTGCTTGAATAAAAAGCAGGAGATTCTGTATTTAAATTGTTTATTTCTAACCAGTCCTTTTACAATTTGGGATGAGCTCACTAGGAAGTGACATTTTCCAAAGGACGAGGGTGACCCTGAAGCTGGCTGTTTTGCTTTTGGCTTATTCCTAAACACTACAATAGAATCCAAAGTGTTACTATCCATCCCTGTGCACTGTGCATACTGTCCCCCACAACTCTGAACCCCCAAGAGGAAACAATAACATCATCAACTCATCGCTGAACCATCCTCATCAACTCGGCTTCTATCAGCCCAAGACTGATAACGATCAGAGACTGTTAATTCCTAGCAAATTATCTGATCCACATGTTGTCCGATTTATGTAAATGCCAGCCTGTGAGGATTATAAAGTAAATAAGCATAAAATAGTTTATAGTTTCCAATTCACTCCCACCTAAATAGGCCTGGCTGCTTGGTCTCAGCCTCAGCAGTAGCTCCCACCTCCTTTGGAAGGAATGGGGGCCATAGGTTCATATCTGGACCCGTTTGCTGCTATTGCTGGGACAGAGGCCACAGACACACTCACACACACAGATGCACAAGTCTGTCCGTCCCTCCTGCTCCCCATCCCAGGCCTCGAAGGGGCCGAAGCTTCATTTCACTAACATGTTAATCATTGAAATAGTCTTGTCTTGCAGGGCCCAGGCATGGGGAATTAAGATTCTGGGTGATTTGCATAAAGAAAAGCAAACTGTCCCTTCAAAAAACAGAGGATGGTAGGAATTTGTAATGATGAGAGGGGAGCAGAAAAGGAGGTCAGCAGCTCCAGGGGGTACAGGAACGATCAAATTAAACGTGTTATCTAGACCTAAGCACAGGATCGCCAAGGGGCTGGGTGTGGGGTGTGGGGTGTGTATGTGACAAGGCTTAGGTGAAGATTCTGGCTGGGCCAGAAGTGAGGCCAAATGACCTCTAAATCCCCTATTGCCTCTGAAATTCTACAAGGCTGTTATCTAAAAGCCTATAATTCCAAAATTCTGTAATTCGTAGATCCTAGACTTCTCTAGCAAAACAGACATGCTCCAATTCTAATGTTCCATGATTCTAATGTCTGTCATCCAATGAGTCTGTAATTACAAGCTGCTGTGATTGTAAAAGCCACGGGCCTCTAATTCTCTCATTGGTGATGCTAATATTCTGTGGTTCTAAGATTACATCAGTCAGTATTTCCGTACTCTAATATTCTAACAATTCTAACATTCCACCATTCTTGTGTTCTATGATTCTAAGAGACCAGGATTCTGGATTGCTATACATTTATTTTCCTGTATTTCTAATGTGCTACGATTCTAGTTTTTGAGAATTCTGAATCCATAATCCTAAAACTCCATAATTCTGTTTACTAAGAATCAAAAGCATTTCTGTGATTCTCTAAATCATTTTTTTCCCCCAAGAATTCTAACAGTCTATGTTTCGAATCTTCTGGGTTTATAACTCCCTACAATGCAAAGGGGTATTTTTTATTTAAAGTTCTACATTTTGAAGAGTCTATAATTCTAAGCTTCTTCATTCCATGATTTTAATATTGTATGCTCTCATAATCCCAACATGGCTGATATTTTTTTATTTTGTTATGACAAACAGAATGTTGCTTCATCTACAAAGTACAGGGATTAAGCTGTACTAGTAACTGGCAAAGAACCAGTGACTACCACAGCTGTCCTCTGAATCAGGCTGCGGCAGGCCCCAGGGCCCTGATCCTTCCTCCTCTGGGAAGCGGACCAGAACACGGCCAGTTGATCCAGCCTGGGCTCCGGGAGCCGCCCTGAGACAAAGGGTGGGGGCTGGCCCGGGTCAGGTGGAGGAGCTGCCCGCCCCCCACCCCCCCACGCCTTCCTCGCCTCCTGGGGCCCTTCCTCAAACAGCCAGGCTTCCAAACATCTGCCAGCATTTGGGTCCCGATTGCTGTCCTTTAAAAGTATCCGTCTCCCTTTCTTGTTCTCCATCAAGAGCTCCCATGACAATCATTTCAAGCAGCTAATGAGTTTCAGATGGCCTTCAGGAGCCCGGGATGGATGGGAGCTAGGGGATGAGGGTTCTTAGGCTGAGTTTTGTGGGCAAAGGGGGAGGGGTGGGGGCGGGGGTCAGAAAGAAAAATCTTTTGTAGCTGAAGTGTTACGGGCTGCCCACCCATCCCCTTCCAGGCCTGGAGACGGAAACTGGAACCTGGGAACCTGGATGCCGCCCCCCAACCCTTCCCCGCGCCCCCCACCCCCACCCCCGTGGTCACTCTGTCGCTCCTCTCTGATCCCGTGTTTTATCTCTCAATATACAGCCCAGCACCTCCTCTCTAACTCCTCACTCACTGTTTTGAATTTGGACAAAATAAAGATTCAGAGCATTAAATGAAAGCATCAAGGCCTACTTGAGGCCAGGATGTCACTGCTCACCTGCTAATAGAGGCATCTTTCATCTTTGCAAAAGACAATCTTCTGACCGTCTCCGTTAGATGCGGGGGTAAGGCCCAGGGGCTTGCGCGGTGCCTCCTGGCTCTGTGTGGGCCACGCTGCCCGGCCCAGAGGCAGCTGGCACTGTGCAGGGACAGCTCCGCAGGCCGCTGCTCCCTCCTGCCGCTGCTCTCTCCCTTGGCGCACGCCTTCTGCCCCTCCGTTGGCCTGGGACCCCCCAAGGGGCCTCTTGTGACCCCCAAAGGGCTTTTTTTTCTTCCAGCAGAAGGGGACACAGAGAGACCAGAGGCACAGGAGGGGCGTCCCAGCCTTCATTTCCATGGCTCTGGAGAGCCCAGGAGGCCGCCGTGCCCAGACCTGGCCAGGATTACGCAGTGGGTTCACGGAGGCCTCCCTCCCGGCTGCCTGGGAACTGATGCTGCTTTCCAGGCCTAATTTACGGATCGACTTGAGGGAGCAGAACACTGAGCAAGACACACCAGTGCCTCTCAGAGGAACTCACACAGTCCCCGGCCACCGAGGCCATTCCTGTCCAGGAATGTAGGGGACATTTCTGCAACAGGATGTGTACAGTTTGGGGTTTGGAGGGGGGTCCCTGCTGGCAAGGGAGTTCCAACCATATAATTAAGTAACTCGCCATTTCCTTTAAGATATCAACAACAATAACCACGCTCTCCCCGTTGCCTAAACAGGACAAACCCCAGGTTAAGCAGTTCCTGGTGGTCCGCTCTCACACATGTGCAGAGAGAGGGGGAAAAACCGCCTGGAAGCCAGCCTCCCTCCTTCCCAGCAGCCGCCACCCCCCTCGCCCCGCACAGTTCCCTCCCCCATTGCAATTAGGGGTAATCTTTTGTTGCCTGGGAAGTGTAAAAATCACCGCTTTTCTTTTTGCATGCATAATATCCATTTCCCTTCTAAGTGCGTTATTTGGTTTGGGAATTACATCTATTTACAAGAGTAGATGTTGCACAAAGGTTGTGTTTATGTGGAAAATTATATCGGTGACACGGGCTGATTGGCGTGTGGAGGCTGGGAGAGGCAGGCCGAAGAGGCCTTCTCATCAGCTTGGAATAACAAAATGATTGTATTTTCAGCAAAGCTAATTGATCACATACCTCGCTGGGCTATCTGTTTACTCAAAGGCCATCCAGGCCCTGGGAAGGTGGAGAGGAGAGGGCCCGGGGGCGGTGGTCACCGCCAGACCAAGCCAGCTTTCCAGGACACTGGGGTTGCAGGCGGAGATGAGTGGACAGGGTGGGTCAGGGGGTCGTGCGGTGGGACAGAGCGATGAGCTGACTCCCTGGAGACCAGGCCCAGACCCCGTGCTGTCGGATTGTGTGCTGTCTCCAGGACTCTAAAAGTCAGTATGGGACACAGAAGGTGTGAGAAAGCCAAATGAGAGTAGGATCATGAGCCACAGAAAGGAAAAAATGAGCTAAATCCCTCCCTCTCTTCTGTTTAAAAAGCTGACCCAAGAATGAGCTTCTACGCTGGTGCTGGGCTGGCCAGGCTGGGCCCTGCAGGAGTGAAGGCGCTGACTCTGTGGGTTTCCGGCTGCCTCTGCCCTCCTCTGGGAGCTGGCTCTTCATCCAGTCTGACCCCAGAGGTTGGATGGGAGAGAGGACTGTGTGGGGTTGGGGAAGTGAGTGAGGAGGGTGGTCATCTTCCAATCTGCAAAGAGGGAGACCGGAGCCCAGCCCTCTCGGACACCTTCTGGAACGAAAACCCTTGCTCCTTGCCTTTGGGGAGCTGAGGGGTTTATCTTTAGCTTTATGATCAGCATTCCTGGGCCCACAATGGGCGTGAGCAGTCTCCTAAGGAGATTTTAACTCCCCCAAACTGAGCTACACAGGCCAGGCCTTGTGGGGGGGGGCGGGGGGGAAGGGGTGTCAAACTGCTCAGGTCGCCTAAAGAAAGCACCAGGTTAGAATTGTGGTTCCTCATCAGTGTTAAACCTCCGTTTGTATGGGGGCAAAAATAAAACAGTTGGATCTAGTTAAGTGCTTAAATGGAAAATGACCAGTTATTCTAAAAACAACTTGTCAGGAATTAGTCAAGGAACTGATTAATTTAACACTCACTTTGCAAGATGAAGTTCGTTTGAAAACCACCCATTAAAAATAATGTGACAACCCTATTCCCCATATTATGAAGATGGCTAGTCATTTTGCAAACTCCCAGTTGGAGTCAGTCAAACCACCAGTTACTCTCACAAACAACTGGGGGCACAAGCGCCCGCCCCTGGCTGGACAGTTTCCAAATGTGGTTTGGTCTCCTGATTGCTGATCAATTTCAGATTTCATGACCTTTTCCTAAAGCAAGGATGAAGAAATCGTTGGGGATAATCAATAAGAGTTCCCGCCTGGAGAAATGCTGAAATCCTCGGAGACTACTGAACCCAACAGCCTCGTTTTACAAATGGGGAAACTGAGGCCTAGTATACCCCTGTCTTTGCCGATCCCTACTCATGACAAGTAAGCCAGGTGCGTGTGTTATTTTGGGGCCCTTGGATCAGGTGATGCTAAATACACTTCAGGTGCTTTTTCTCTAAGCCCAGAATGAGGTGTTTCACCTCCTCCAGGTCTGAGCTATACACACCCCAATTTGGAGCATGTTGCATGTTGTAATAACCTCCTGGTAGCACTGTATGTACGCGTGTGTATCTGTCCACCATTACATTTCAAAATCTCTGGCCCTTCCAAAAGACAAGCAGTTTATTAATGTGGCGCTCGCTGAATTGTTTTTTAATTGGAAACATTTTGCAATGAAAGAACATTAATAAAACCTGAATCCAAATCAAACTTCTCTGTGTATGTTATTTTTACTCTGCAGTCAAAAGCTTTTATTAGATTTAAAACTTTCACTGTGCTTTTTATCTCTGGCTGTATAATGTTCTACAATAAAAAAAGAAAGCCCAATGACTCCAAAGTCTGGCAAAATAATATACTTTCTTGGATGTCTCTGTGTGTTGCCAATTAGCTTTGCCGTGAACACAGGCCCCCATCCATCACCCGCCTCTGGGTGGCTGTAACAGAGACCTAATTTGTTTCATATGCCCCGTGCTCTCTCAGCCATTCACCAGCACCTCCAACCTGCTGAGGAGCAGCCGGGCCAAAGAAGAGATGAATGACAAGAAAAATCCCAGGCAAGCCAAAGGGACCCCTTATCAGAACCCGGCTCAGCTCTGCTCGCCCAGTGGGAAAATCTCAGCCTCCATGCCTCCAATTTCTTCCTCCCGGCTCCCCCCACCCACCCTCTCCTGTCTCCTCCATCTTTTCTCCCCTTTTGTGACCCGAAAGCCCCAGAGCTCACAGCGGTGTGGCCGGTGGAGAACGGAAGACTTCTCCTTTCCCCCCAGTTTCTCGAGCTGGCTGCTGTCCTCTCCCCTCTCTGCCCCCTCCCCGCCCCCTCCCACCTACTCCTTTTACAAGCCCAACTTTTAAACCTGCAGTTCCCTAGGAATTTTATGAATGCTCAGCACAAGCCAAAATAAACTCGTAAAGAAAAAGTTTCTAAAGAAGGTCATAGACCCGTACAGCAAGTGCTAAGCGATAAAAACAAAAGTTCTTCAGGTCGCTGGGCGCTAAGGTCTGGGTGGTGGGAGGTTGGGGTCAATGGAGGGAAAGGGAAGAAGGAGGGATAAGGAGTGAAGGTTCCTTTCAGGAGAGAAAAGGAATCTCCAAATCCCAAATCCACCCAGTCTTTTTTTTTTAAAGCCCTATTATAGTTCAACTTCTCATTTTATTGAAGCTGTAGCCCAGAGAGGTGAAGGATGTATCCAAAACTGCACAGCAAGCTGGCCTGTCCAGTGCTGAAGCGAGGTGCTCTGACTCCCAGTCTGGAGCCTTCCCTTTCTGTGTTGCTAACACGATGGGGAAGGGTAGGAAGGGTCCTCAGGGAGAGGCGTCTTCTGGGCCTTGGGGCATGGAGCTGCCTGTTGAACTCTCTGGAGTAGGGCCATCCAATAGAACCTCCCACAATGATGGGACTGGCCTATATCTGTGCTGCCCAGTACAGTAGGCACTCACCACATACAGCTATCAAAATTAAAGAAAAATGTCAGCCTCCTAGCCATGTTTCAAAGGCTACCATGGTGGCCCAGCCGGTGTGGCTCAGTGGTTGAACGTTGAACCATGAACCAGGAAGTCACGGTTCAATTCTGGTCAGGGCACATGCCTGGGTTGCGGACTCAATCTCCAGTGTGGGGCGTGTGTGAGGCAGGTGATCAATGATTCTCTCTTATTGATGTTTCTATCTCTCCCTCTCCCTTCCTCTCTCTGAAATCAGTGTTTTTTTTTTGTTTAAAAGGCTACCATGGTGGATAGCCCAAATAGAAAACATTTCCATCATCATAGACATTGCCTTTGGACAGCACTGCTCTTGAGGTCAACATCCTTGGTCTTTGAACACAGGATTGTGGTCATGGTGCAAGGTGGGTCCTTCCTCTGGGCTGTCTCAGCCCCTAGAACCTCCACTACTTCCCAAAATGACACATCCTTGGTGTCTGAGGCCTTGTCTCCTCTTTCCACCCCCTCTCTCCCCCCTCCCCCTCCTATTCCCCCTTCCCCCCCTCACAGTAATAGCTAATGAAGATTTAGTCTCAGAAGCAAAGGGTGAACTGGCCTTACAGGGAGTTTAACCAAGCCACCACTCCAGGGCAGAAATCTGCCCCGCAGCCCCCCGAAGGTGGCCCATCCACCCTCTGTTTGCACCCCTCTAGGCACAGAGACCTCACTATCTCATCAGGCAGCCTAGTTCATTTCTGAAGAGCTGGGATTATTAGCATATACTTTCTAAAATCTAGCTGAAACCTCCCCACTCTCATCCCCCTCCCTGGCTCTGCCCTCGGGTCTCACAATATTAATTTTGCTTTTCTTTCCATGTCATGACCCTTCTAATAGGTAAACATAGTCCAATTCCTCTGTTCCTCCTCCAACATGGAGCTTCTCACTGAACACCTAATTCTAGACGTGGATTGGTCAGCAGAAAATAGCAGATACTGGCCTCCCTTGATCTAGAGACAATTCTCCTGTTAATGCCACCCACACTTTTAATAACTCTCTAGACTCATACTGGGTTTGGGTTGCATAAACCACCCAGGCTATCTGAATGGCCCCAAGGCTAAGTTGTCCCAGTGGTGACTAGGATGGGTACAGTCCCTAACAATACTGCTTTTTGACCTGAGCAAGCTGTGTTCCTGCTCCTGCCCCCCTCCCACTCAGGCAGCCCTACAGTTTGGAGTGCCTTCTGCAAAATTTTCCAAGTCCCTCTCCAATGTCTGGGACTGCCTAGAGCTGACAGTGCCCTACAGGTGGAAGGCTCTGAGCCCAGACTGAGACCTGCATAGGCTCTGGTCCATTTCTGCCCTTCCAGGTTCTTTCTACCTGTACTGCATGCATGAGGTTGACCAGATGCCCTGAAGAGCTCCAGGATTCATTTCTGTGGTATTGTCCTGGGGCTCCATGGTCAGGCCTGGTCCCAGGAGAGCAGCGTAGCAAATTGATCATTTCATTTAGCTGATGTGATGTTTCTTTTGTCGGTGCCCATGAAATTGGGTCTCCAGAATGGTGTTGACATTCTGGTTTTGGATAACCCCCAACACCTAGAGGCAGCCCTGGTCCCTGTATTCACAATCCAAAGGTGGCAAACAGTCTACTTCACAGTTCTGTGAGAGCAGTGTTGGGCGAACCCAGAAGAAAGAGCCTGGGGGGCTTCCTATAGGCAGTGCTACCTAAGCTGGGTTGCAAGAATGAGCCAGGAAAGAGAGGGAAGGGCAAGAATTCCAAGCAGAGGACACAGTGTGTAGAAAGGGCTCTGAACATGGTTAGCCTGGTTGTGTCAGCTTAGGCAGATTGCTTTGTGTTTTTGAACTCCTTGTTTGTAAAACTAAGAGAACAGTCTCTACCTCACAGGGTCAAGCCTTTGTTCAGTGACTCACAGAATGTCCTGGGAGCCTACTAAGCCACACACTGTGCAGGGGCCAGGGACATCCAAAAGAGCAATGCAAACCGCCGCTCTCAAGGCAGCAGAGTGGGCCTGACTCACCAAGAGCCACAGTGGCGGGTGATTCCAGCCGGGGCAGGGCTTCCTGACCCTGGAGCTCAGTCTCAAGGAAGATTAGTAAGAGTTGTCAGGGCAGAGAAGTTGGGAAGGGCCTTCCAAGTAGAGGGAAAGTATGTACCCAGGCCCAGAAGTCTGAGCAGCCCCTGAGATTTGGGGCCTGGGAACTAGTCCCATCTGCCCCCCGGGTCTGGTACATGTTGACTGTGGCTGGAATTTGAGACCAGAGCCAAAAAGGCTTTGAATACCCTTTATCATGTGGGTGGGACTGAGCTCTGGAGGATTTTAAGCCTGAAAGTCATGCAATCAGATTTGCAGTTCAGAGAGTTGCTCTGGAGGCCAGTATGGAGGCTGGAGGCTGGAGGCTGGGAAGTCAAGGGGGAGGCTGGTGGGATGTCCAAGCTGTTACCACAGGGGAGGGAGAAGGCCCATACAGGAGGCAGAATCAACAAGAACTTAGTGGTTATGAATGTGTGTGACAAGGAAGAGGCGGAGTCAAGGATGACTCAGTTACATGGCGTGTTTGCCTTCCAGAGGAATATCAGCAATCGCAGCAATATTAGCTGATGTTTATTATGCATCAATTACAGGGTAGGCTATGTGCTAAGCATTTTCCATGCACGATTGCATTTAATCCTCACAGCAATTCTGGGAGGTAGCTACCATTTTATTACTGATGAGGAAACTGGCTCAGAAAGGTTAGGTAACTTGCCCGAAGTCACACAGCAGACTGAGAGCTAGCATTCAGGGCAGCCCTCAGCATCTCTCTCCTTCCCTCCCTTTTGCTCCCAGGCTGAGGCTCTGGGTTCCTGCCAGGCTGTCCACACCCTGTTTGACCACCCAGGCACTCAAGGCATGGGATGTTTTCTGGCCTGCCTCTCCTCCAGGGCCGGGTCTCTTCAACTGCAGGTGCACCACACGCATTCATCCACTCACCCATCTGACCACCCTCAACATACTTGCTGAGCCACACTCCAGCCTAAGCCCTCTGTGGGGCCTGGAATACAGAGGTGAATAGACTCAGCCCCACCATGTGAACTCAGCCCAGGGCAGGGGTGGAGGAGGGGGAGAAGGTGGCCTGTGTCTGCATGCTCCTCCCCACCCGTCCTGTCTAAAGGCCTATTCCACCATCCCTGTTCTCTCCCTCAGCCCATTTCGGTTTGTTTATAGTCCCAATCAGAGTTGACTCATTTTATACTTCTGTTGGCTGGTCTATCTTCCCCATTAGAAGTAAGCTCCCTGGTGTAAGCTGAGCTGTGTCCCCTCAAAATTCATATGTTGAAGTCCTAATCCCCAATTCCTCAGAATGTAACTGTATTTGGAGATGGGGTCTCTTGAAGGAAATAAATACGTTAACTGAGATTATTAGGGTGGGGCCTAATCCAGTAAGACTGGTGTCCTTATGAGAAGAGGAGATTAGGATGTGGACAAGCACAGAGGGAAGACACAGGGGGAAGGCAGCCATCTGCAAGCCAAGGTGAGAGGCCTCAGAGGAAACCAGCCCTGGCGACACCTTGATTTTGGGCTTCCTGCCTTTAGAATTGTGAAAAAATGAATTTCTGTTGTTTAAGCCTCTCAGGCTGTGGTACTTTGTTATGGTAGCCCGAGCAAACTAATAGTCTCCCTGGAAAACACTCCCTGTCTTCTTCTCCGGGGCTTAGCATCATACGTCACCCAAGATTATGCTCTCAGTGAATCTGTGTCAGTTGAGTATGTGTGACTGTGTGTGTTTGTGTGTGTGTGTGTGTGTGTGTGTGTGTGAACATATATGTCTCTGAGTGAGGTGGGCATTCCCAGCTCAGCTAGCATAGGCCACGCCATGACAGGCAGTGGAGGGGAGAAACTGAGCCAGCAGCAGCTCCCTTGGTCCTCTGCTCCCCCCAAAATGGGTAGCTTCCTCACTCCCATCTCTGCCCCTAATGGTTCGATGGACCGTTAGACCTGTGCTTCTGTATGTGTCCCCTCCTCCCGCACCTGTTCCCCGCTCCTAACTTTGTTCCTGTCATTGAGACTGAGATGAAGAGGACAATGAACGTTATTAAGAGAAGAGTAGTATTTTATTCCGCCATTGGTAGTTTCTTCTTGCCCTTGCCCTTGCTCCTGCACAGAATGGCCTTGCACTCACTGTCCCAGGGGAGGTATGTGGTAGGGCAGAAAAAATGTGGCCAGGGAGTGTTCCTAGTTTTTCTTTCCAAAAAGAAATAGGGCTGTGCAGAGAAGCTGAAACAGAAAAATGAGACAGACCAATTTGGACGATACAGAAAGCGGCAGGATTTTCCGCAGAACCAGACTATACAGAGGAGCAGAGCAAATCCGTGCATACCCAGGCAGAGAGGACTTGTGATGCTCAGTGAGGGTGCGCCTGTGAGAGGTGTGTCCAGGCAGCCACACCCCACTATGTCCAGGCGCCCCCCACAGCTGCCACTCCAGAAGGGGCCATGTGGCAGGGGCAAGGGGCAGCTCTGACGTAGCTGATGGACAACCAGGATCAGCTCAGTGCAAGACCCTGAAACTGCGTGGAGTTGAGCCTGAGAGTGACTAAGGTCGCATTTCCTACCAGCTCAGTGAGAAGGGGACTCAAAACACTAAATCCCTGTTTAGGCAGCACAGGGACTCGCTCCGTCGAGCACAGCTGAATCATGGAGTAAGATGCACACCGCTACAATCTTCTAGCCAGCAGCGGCCTTTGCATGCTTCCATCTCATCTTGGGGTAGCTCTAAGTGTAGGTAGTACTGTGATTAGTCCCTTTTGAAATGTAAGACACTGAGACACAGGGAAGTTAACTTGTCCCATAGCTGCTTTGTTGGCGAGGCGGGAGTCTAAGTCGCCTTAATCACTACATTACGTCATAAAATCTTCCTACCAGCATCTCTGCTGATCCTTTCCATATTCCAAATCTACAAGCAAATCTGAGACCACATCATCTGAACCATGTCTCGACCCTCTCATGACATCCTTGTCCCTCCTCAGAGCCCCGCCCCCCCAGAACCTGGACCCTCACCACCCTTTCCTGTCCTCTGCTTCTCACTCTCCCTCTCCCTCCAGCCAAGCTGGCCAGCCCCCTATTTTCTATGCCTTTGCACCTCCTGCTTTCATGCCTTTGCACCTCCATTGCCACCTTGCTTTTTCCATCTGCCTGCAACACCCTTCCCCCAAGTACAACTCACAGACCACTTCCTCCAGGAAGCCTTCCCTAACTGCCCTCCTCCCACCTATGAGGGATCTTTAGACCTTCCTAGATTTTCCTTTAGGTTTTCATAGTTCTGACCGGTACTTCCTATAGAGTGCTATTCACTTTTTACAATAGTTGTGTCAACTCTCGGGCTGCAAGCTCCTGGCAGGTGGAAAACATGTGAGATTCGCCCCTGTGGCCCTTGAACACTGAGCACAAAGTAGAGACCTAACAAATGGTGAAGAGGTGAATGAACGATGTTGCTCACTATTTAGGCCCAACCTTATGCCTTTCTCCCCCAGGCACCTTCTCTGACTTTAAATTGGAGATGGGAGGGGAGTAGGGATAGGATTTCCAGTCAAACGTTCTCCACTATGTCTCTAATTTGCTGTGGTGCTTTCTCAGTCATTTTTCCTCCCTGACTTTTAATGCCTCTTCACCTAAAATGGAGCTAAGCAGCCCCCTTGATTTGAAAACAAAGAGGCGCTGGCTGTAAACACACTTTGGGACTACAAGGCCCACGGGAGTTCCCCAAGCATTGCCTGCACTAATTCCCGGTGCCTGGCCCACCCTGATCTCGGCTCTCCATCCGGTGGAAGGGTGGGGTGCCTGGCCTGGTTGCTGGCTGCAGGTTGGGAGTTTCACTGGTACCCAGGCCTCCTGACCTCCCGTCTCCGGGCACCAAGTCTGGCTGCCCCAACCCAGCTGGGCCCAGCAGGAGCACCTCAACCTGGGGGCTGCGGGGCCCTGCGGGGAGGTCAGGCTGGCAATTTATGGTGTGTGGAACCAGCTCCCTCCCAACACATGATCTATCAAGGCGATGTTTTCCTTGGAAAGCTGCTCCCATGTGGAACCCTCTTCCCGGCAGGCAAGCGGCTCTCCCTCAGGTGCTCGCAGAGTTCACAGGCAGGCGAGGGGGAGCAGAGCGGGGGTGGAGACCTCTTGGGAAGGGGCCCTTTCCATCAGAAATGACAAATGGATTTCCTCAGCTCCAGGCCTCAGCCCCAGCACATTCCGGTGTGCAGAGGCCTTGCAGTTCCATGGGGCGATGGAGTTCTTGTGTGCTGGGGGTGAGGGGCCGGCCTGGCTCCCCTCTGATCCCACCCAGACCCGCTCAGTCTCAGGGGCTGCAGAGGGGCTGAGGGAGGCGCAGAGACAGGGAGATGCGGAGACGGGTGGAGAGAGGCAGGGTGTGGACACAGAGGCAGAGACAGACTAAGAGTTAGACAGAAAGGCGGAGAGACACACAGAGATGGAGACGGATCGGGAACAGAGAAAGCATGGGAGAGCAAAAACACATGAGGAGTCAGGAGTCTTAGAGACAGGACAAGCCAGCGAGGGAGCCAGAGAGAGGAAAAGGGGAAGCCAGCCGCAGCGAAGGCCGTGGTGTGGGGATGGGGACAGTGCAGAGGCAGAAAGTCAGGGAGAGAGAGAACAAGATGGAGCTGAGACACACAGGAGCAGGGAGATAATCAGAGAGAGGCCTGGAGGGAGAAAGACATGAAGGAGAGAGACCCAGGGGGACCAGGAGCAGAGCGATGGAGGAGAGAGGGCAGGACAGGTGGGAGTCCGTGTAATCTGGGCAGGAACGCTACAGGGAGAAATCAAATCGCCATGACCACAAATGAAAGACGTGTCACACGCGTCCCAGGATCTGTCACACAAACCTGCCTGCTCACCCCCTTCCTGAACAGCAGCAGGTCCTGGGACTGCCAGCTGGGGTGGAGGCACGAGTCACTTGACAGGGGCCCATGTGGAAAGCCTGGTGTGGGGTGGCATGAGGTGGGTCCCAGGCTGATGGGAGAAAGAGCCTTTGGGGCCAGGGGGTGCTGTTTACTGATGTACCAGGCACTGTTCTAAGCACTGATATACCCGCAAATCAAAGATCTCCACCCAATGGCACTTGTATTATTCTAGGAGAGGGAGACACACATCAAACAACAAACAATACAGAAGTGAACTATATGACATATTAAAAGATTACAAGTATGATGCAAAAAAAAAAAAGGTTGACCAGGGTGAGGGGAAGTGGTATGAAGGGGGGCTGCAGTGGTGGTATCGATGGAGGGACAGTGAGGAGGGAGAGGCATCAGGAAGTTTGGCTGGGCCCGACGGGAGGAAGAGAAGGAGAAATGGATCCCCACTCTCTCTGGGGCCAAAGGCCACTGCATTTTTCCCAGAATCAGACTGGAGCTTGAAAGCCAGGCAGTGCAGTTGTCAGATTGCTCATGTACGTACACCTGCTTTCACTCTTGCTCCCACTAGTTCTTTCTCTGTGTCTCGTTATGTCCTACTCTACATGGTCTTCATAACTTGGAGTAAGAGGGTGGAGGGATAGGGTAGGGATGACTTCAGACAGCTCCACTCTTGCATTGTCCCAGTTTAGTGACTTTCGCTGTCCTGGTGTCTACATAATTAATTCCAAGGAAGGATTTAATTGGTCTAGTTTTGGTCATGAGCCCACCACCCCTGAGCCAATCACTGTGATCAAAGAGATGGGGTATTATGAAGGGCTCCATGCACAGAGGGAACAGAGAACTCTGTCTGGTGACACCTCTCTCGTGGAAGGGAAGAGGAGCGGTTTCCCCATGGGAGAGGGAGAGCCCTTCCCAGGAGAAGGAGGGCGGGACGTCAGGCAGGCCCAGCAGAGCTATTCTTTAGTTTCTGTGACTGATGTCACTGGAGCCGGAACAAGTGGCTGGGTTGAAATGAGAACTCACTGGCCGGGATCATTTCCTCTGAGTGGCTCTCTCCCCTTGACCTGAGGGAGGAGCAGTGGATCAGGCAGGTGGATCAGCCCCAAAATGTCATTGTGCATAGGGGTGAATCGTAGTGAAGTAGCTGTAGGCCCTTAGACAAGTCCTATCCCTCACTGGGCCTCAGTTTCCTATCCCTCACTGGGCCTCAGTTTCCTATCCCTCACTGGGCTTCAGTTTCCTCCCCTGTAGAATGGGAATGGAGGCCACCACCAAAAAGAAGGCAGTGAGCCAAATAGGGTCCTGCCTCAGACCGTATACAGGCCCACTGGGCAGTTAAATATATGGGTGTGGACCTCAGGCTACAGGAGTGAGCTGGAGCTGTAGATGGGGGAGTTACCATCACAAACATTTGTGAATTCATTCATCCCATTTGTGCTGTTTACTGATGTGCCAGGCACTGTTCCAGGCACTGATATATCAGCAAATCAAAGATCTCCACCCAATGGCACTTGTATTATTCTAGGAGAGGGAGACACACATCAAACAACAAACAATACATAAGTGAACTATATGACGTATTAAAAGATTACAAGTATGATGCAAAAAAGGAAAGGTCGACCAGGGTGAGGGGAAGTGGTATGAAGGGGAGTGGATTTCAGTTTTAAATAGGGTAGATAGGGTAGGTCTCACTGAGAAGGTGATATTTAAGCAAAGACTTGAAGGTGGTGCATAACTAAAGTCATGGAAGCCAATGAGAAAGCTGGGGAGAAAGTGGGGGTTTAACTGGGGTCCGTGAGCATCCTGGGACCAGATGAACATGCACCAGTGCCTGCATACAGGCTCTTCGAGTCTCAGCATTGGAAGGGCTTAGGGAGCACCGCACCCCCACAACTCCCCCACCCTCTCCCACCCTACCCCTACCTTACCCCTCCCCACCCCCCCCCACCCCCACTTTACTGCAGGAGTCTGAAGTCAGAGGGACAGCAAGGTAGTGCCTGGGCTGAAATGAGAACTCACTGGCCCAGAGCTGGCAGCCTCATGAGCAGGAACCCAAGTCATCATGAATCATGGGGGCTGAGCAACTGGTCACCATCCATACCTCTGTCTCCAGCTCTGCCTTGAGGGTGCCTGTGGTCTCAGCTGTGGGCCATGCACGGGCCATGCCAGAGGCAAGGGCAGGACTGTGTGGCAGGCACAACCCCCCTACCCACCCTTTGCAAAAACTAAGATCATCTTTAGATTCTCTCACCACAGTTACAAAATCACAGGGGACCATTCCAATCAGCCAGTTTCGGCTGTGGCTTCATTGGCATTTGCTTAGAGTGACCATAGATCCAACGTCTTCTCGCTCCATACAACTCAGCCTGGGATGGAGCCTGAACCCAAAGCACGCCCTCACCAGGACCATTGGCTCCGGGGTCCTGAGATGTCCCACCCTCCCTGCTTCTGGCGAGCACAGGAGGAGGGGAGGGCCTCTGAGGATGAAAGGAAAGCTAATGAAAGCATAGAAGAAGAGTGTGTTGAGAAGAGGTTTCAAAGCCAGAGGTAAATAGGTTCATTTGCATTCATTTCCATTTAATTAAACAAACGTTTACTGATTATCCTCCCACAGGTCAGGCCCTATGATGTTGCCATGAGTGACAGACAAGTAAGGCAAGGGCTCTGCCTATGGTAAATTGCAAAATGACCACAAATTCTCATCCCTGCCCACCGGAATCTTTGCAATGTCACTTTGCAGCTCCTCCAAGCAGGGTACGGGGTCCATTTCCCAAGCCCTTGACTCTGGACTGCCCTGTGACTTGCTTCGGCGAGTGGGACATTATCACACATAACATTAAAGTGCACGTCTTGAAAAGCACGTGGGCCACGAGACCTGCCCTCTTTCAGCTCTTGGGAACCCTGCCCCCACCCCAGGCTTGCCTGCTGGATGTGGAGACCTAATTACCTCTGCAACAGCCAGCCGGCCACGGGCCGCCACGGCACAGGAACCACCCAGATGAGCAGGGACCTAACTGCTGCCTTGCAGAGCGGTGGCGATCACGGCAAACTGTCCCCGCCTAAGGAAGCAGCCTCTCTCCGCTCCTTCCAATGGCCGTGGCGCAGGAGTGTGTACCCAGTGTTGCCAGATGGAGTTTTAAAGAGAAGCCAAAAATCAGGATCTCTCTGCAAGATCTCCCAATGTTGAAACGCTGACAGTTCAGTTCTCTTTTAACACTACGTTATACTACTAGTCTGTAGTATGAGCATCTGCAGGCCTGATCCAGTCCACAGGCTTTTCGATCGCAACTTTAAACAAAATAGTGACAACCCTGATGATGATGATGATGATGATGATGATGATGATGATGACGATGACGACGACGATGGTGATGCTGTTTTTAAAGGGAGATTAATGCAGGGGAAGTTAAACGCAAGGGAGCTTAGGAGCCAGGAGAGACACCTGACCCAGCCCAAGGAGGCCAGGAGGGCTCCTCACAGCAGGGCTGGGTATTGAAGAATGAAGACATGTAAGCCAGGTAACAAGGTGAGAGCAGCCTGTCCCGAGGGCCAGGGTGGCAGTCAGTGCTGACCCGCTTGGGGGATGATGTCCCTGTGACCTAGGGGGAAGGAGCCGTCAAAGTGGCCAGGAGTGAGGCTGGCGTGGTGAAGGCTTCAGGTCAAGTTTGTACTTGATTGACTAAGAAGGTGGCAACATGGTGAGATCATTCAGAGAGGAGCCCCGGGAACCAAGGTTCTTTGTGCCTCAGTTTCCTCATCTTCAAACAGGGTTAGTAACCACACAGCTTAACACTGTTTGTTGAGAGAGTTAAAGAGCCAATACCATTTATCCGTGAAGAGCCATTGAAGGGTGTCGTTTGTTCTGTTTCCTTCTTGAAATGTTTCTTTTTTCTCCTTTCTTTTGTAAAAGCAATGCAACTCGTTGTATAAAATTCATAAAATACAGAAGAGTACAAAAGGAGCATTTTTAAATCACCCACTCCCCCACCACTCAGAAACTACTGAAATCAACACTGCATAGCCACTTTCCCAGTCCCTCCATCCCATGCAAGTGTGGTTTGCTGGTCTGTGGTTTGTTTTCACAAATCTGAAATCATAACTAATATGCAATTTTGGATTTTTTCTCTTAATGTTATTCCATAAGGATTTTGCCATGTCATTCAAAATTCTTCAAAAACATAATTTTAAAAGTAAGATGTACCTCATTCTTAATCTCCTACTGATTTGCATTTTGTTGTATCCATTTTGTTTTTGCTATTACAAACAATGCCACAATAAGTAACCTTGTGCATATATCTGTGCATATATGTGTGTGTGTATCTATGATTAGGTTCCTGGAGGTACAATTTCTAGGTATGTGCATTTCTTTAATTTGTATAAAATTTTAAAAATTTTGCTTTTGTAAAATTGTCATTGATAACTATCCCAGTGGTATATTAAAATGTCAGCTCTTCTAGGTTGCATTTTATCAAATTTTTTATTCTCTTTATATTTATAAACATAATCTCTTATTTTAATTTTTATTGCTTTTATCATGAGAAAGAGTTGACATCTTTTCAAAGAAAAACATCATCTTACCGCACCAATTCTCCCTCATGCCATAATGTACTTAGCCCATCTTTCAAAATTCACTATATTATCTATAATAATAAAAGGGTAATATGCTAAGTAGACAGGACATCATTCCAGATGTCCTTCCAGACAAAGCCAGGGCTGGAGGGAATCCCGGGTCCTGGGTGCCAGAGGGAGGCTGGTGCCGGCAGCCAGGGGAAGGAAGGCCTACTCTTGCACAAATTTCATGCATCGGGCCTCTAATCCTATCTAATAAAAGAGTAATATGCAAATTGACCATACCTCCGCTACACCCACAGGCCACGCCCATCAGCCAATCAGGAGTGAGTATGCAAATTAACCCAACCAAGATGGCTGCAGCCACAGAGAGAGCAGGAGGCTTGGGTTTCCCCGGCAATGGAGGAAGCCAAGCTTTCCACCTGCCCTGACCGGCCTAGGCCTCCACTCAAGGCTACAAAATTATAGAAGATAAATAAATTATAAATCAATTATAGAAGATAAATAAATCCCAACAAAAATGGCGGCAGCCATGGAGCTGGAGAGAGCAGGAGGCTTGAGTTGCCCCCGGCTATGGAGGAAGCCAAGCTTCTGCAGCCCTGGCCTGCCTTGGCCTCCGCTTAAGGCTACAAAGTTTCAATTATAGAAGATAAATAAATCCCAACAAAAATGGCTGTGGCCACGGAGCAAGCAGGAGGCTTGGCTCCACGCAAGGCTACAAAGTTTCAATTATAGAAGATAAATAAATCTCAGATACCAGGGCCTCCACTTGGGTTGCTGGGGAGCATGACTAGCCTGCAAACCACCACAGGCCCCTCACCCAGGCCGCCCCACGTCCCAGGGGAACCCCCACCCTGATCAGGGACACCCTTCAGGGAAAACCAGCCGGCCCCCACCCATGCACCGGTCCTCTATCCTATCTAATAAAAGAAAAATATGCAAATTGACCATCACTCCAATACACAAGATGGCTGCCCCCATGTGGACACAAGATGGCCACCACAAGATGGCCAGCAGGGGAGGGCAGTTGGGAGGGACCAGGCCTGCAAGGGAGGGCAGTTGGGGGTGATCAAGCCTGCAGGGGAGGGCAGTTAGGGGTGACCAGGCTGGCAGAGAAGGGAAGTTGTGGGCGACTGGGCCTGCAGGGAAGGGCAGTTGCGGGGGGACCCAGGCCTGCAGGGAAGAGCAGTTGGGGGGACCAGGCCTGCAGGGGAGGGCAGTTAGGGGTGACCAGGCCTGCAGGGGAGGGCAGTTAGGGGCAAACAGGCTGGCAGGGGAGCAGTTAGGCATCAATCAGGCTGGCAGGGGAGTGGTTAGGGGGTGATCAGGCTGGCAGGCAGAAGTGGTTAGAGGCAATCAGGAAGGCAGGCAGGCGAGCAGTTGGGAGCCAGCAGTCCTGGATTGTGAGAGGGATGTCCGACTGCCCGTTTAGGCCCGATCCTACTGGGATCGGGCCTAAACGGGCAGTCGGACATCCCTTGAGAGGTCCCAGATTGGAGAGGGTGCAGGCTGGGCTGAAGGACACAAATTTTGTGCACCGGGTCTCTAGTTAAAAATAACAGTGTGATGATGACCTTTATCCTTAAGTCTTTGTCTGTATCTCTCAGTATTTCCTGAGAAAGGTTTTACTAGAAGTGTAATTACCGAGTACAGAGGGTATGCGCTTTTTAGACACTTGCTGTTACTGCAAATTGTCACATAGACCATACATTAACCCTTCCACCAGCAACATTTGTGGGAGCCCCCTCACCTACCTCGCCAGCACTTTTATAATTTTTAAATGAGTGCCTATAATAAGGAAAATTGGATCTCAATTTCATTTACATTTCTTTGATTTCTAATAAGCCAGATTCAACTTTTTTTTTTTTAATTTCTAGGTCATTTACATTTCTGTTTCTGTGAATTCTGTCTTTTATCCATGTTTCTACTTTTAGTGGTTCTCTTAGGACAGGTAAAACACCAGATGTTTTGAGGCAGGTCAGATCAGCATATCACTGATTAAATTTCTACTACATAGAAAGTAGAGAGAGAGGTATTTTGAGAGATATAAATGAGATGCAATCATTATTCTCACAGATCTTGTGATTTAGCTGGGCAGACAAGCCCATACACAGAGAAAGCAATTAGAGAGCAAACCAGACAGTCTGTAATCAAGTGCTAAATGGGCAGCCCGGATGCTACGTGCCATGAGAGCTCAAAGAGGAGAGAGAACAGCCCAGTGGCTGATCCCGGAAAGCTTCTCGGAAGAGGAGCCACACACAGGGGCTGGGACATTTAAAATATGACTATTACATAGTGACACGCTTTTCTGTTTTCTCCAGCAAAGAGCCACTGGCGTCTCAGGGGCTCTCTTAGCACTTCTAGAGGGAATCAGTCTTAAAGAGATAAACCCGTTGACTGCTGCCATGGGTCAATTCCACCAATATTTGTTGGCCATTGTCATCATCGCTATGGAAATGACACTGACACTGATATTTCTTGGGCTCTGACCCTGTGCCAGACACCATGTGCTAAGTGCTTTGCATTTATTATCTCATTTAACTTCCTGACAAGCTTCTGAAGTGGATACTGCTGCTGTCCCTTTCACACATGTGGAAACAGATTCATTTCAATATGTCACTCAAGGGCATCAATGAAAGTGTCGACGAGCTTGGTCTCTGACAGCATTTGTCTACTTCCAAAGAATGTGCTCCGTGGCCAGGCTTGCTACCGCAGCCATGGCCAAAGAGCCTTACCCACCCACCAGCTCATCCCTCCTCCCTCCCACCAAAGCCACAAGTCACACCATTCTGGAGATTCTTTTGGCATGGCCGGCAAAAAGGCAAACCTCCTTTCAGGGGGGAAATATTAGAGGCCTAGAATTTCAGCGAAGACTCCCTGAGTGTGAGGATTGGAGTCCCCACCATGAGGGGAACAACCCAGAAGCAGATGTGAGCAAGGGTGCGATGAAGGTTCTGGCTGGCGAGGAGGAGCAGGAGGAGCACAGAGAGCAGAAGCAAGTCCTCAGCCCCCGGAGGGGGCAGTGAGTCGGGAAGGACAGAGCCTCCTTGGAGGCGATGGTCAGCCAGGGATGGAGGGGTTCACCACACACGGAGGCAGAGGGGTACTCTAGGAACAGGAGGCAGCCTCAGCCAGCTGAGGCAGAATGCGGTGTGCACATGAGGGCGGGCCTGACAGCCACAGTGTGGTCCTTCTACACAGGGCTGACCACGCTGCGTTTCATCATCTGCTGATCCACCTGTTCTCCCCAACGAGCTGTGTGCTCCCCCAGAACAGTGACTATATTTGACCCTTCCTTGTGAACCCAGCAATGATAGAGGCCTGGCCCATACTAGGCAGGTGGGCAGGCAATCCCCATCTGTGAATGAAGTTCATGACCAAACATCTCCATCATGGAGTCCTTGGCACCCAGGACCTCACCAGACAGTGCACCCCCTGAGGAAAGGGGCCAACCTCCTTCCTCTTCCTGTCCCCCAAGCACAAGCCTGTGAACATGGAACAGTAATCATTCCTATTATTGTAGCAAACACATAGTAACTATGTGTAAGGCATTACTGCAAGTGTGTTACACTCATCTTCTCATTGTAGCCTCAAAAAATTTCATTATTCCCATTCTGTAGATTGGAAAACTGAGGCACAGATAGATTAAATAATTTGCCCAAGGTCACTTAAGAGACACTAGATAACATAGAACTTCAGAGCAAAGACATGGGAATCATACTAAACCTCAGTTCAAATCCCAGCTGTACACTACTTACTTGCTGTGGGATCATTAGTTATAGTCTCTAGCCTCAGTTTCCCCATATGTAAAATGGTAATCGTAGGAACACCTTCACAGGTTTGTGGGAGGAGCAAATGATACAAGTAGAAAGTTCCTCGCGAGGTGCTTGGAATGTAGCAGGTACTCGGAAACTAGTAGCCATCATTTTGGGCCCGAAGTCTGGAAAGCTCTCTTTCCAGTGAGATGGGCAACATGTTGCCCCAATGTCCTCCTGGTCCCTGCTTCTCAGACAAGACCTCCTGCTGCCGCGTGAGCCACTCTCAGGAAGACGTTTGAGTCAGACCCCCTTCCACGTGGGCCTGCCAGTCCCCATCAGCAAACTCCTTCCACACACAGCCATCTCCCCACTGCGCCCAGCGCCAGCAGAGGCCGGCGTTAGAGGGCGTCTTGGCTCCCATTGGAAGAAAAACAAACTTTGCAGAAAAATAAACCCTTTTTAAAAAAGTCCTGTGGTTTTATTCAAGACCTAATAGTTTTCCTTTCTTTTTTTTTTTTCTCCAGATACCACAAATCTTCTGCTGGAAGGAGAAGAAAGGGCAAAGAATCTTCTAGATTGTTCTTCCATGCCAACATGCACCAAGATGGCCACATTCAAAGGCCAGGCTCCTGTGTCTGGGCTGCAGCGAGGAGCCCACCTGACAGCCCTCTCCTTCCCATTCTCCGAGCCGGTCCTTCTCCTCATTTCCTCGGCTCTGGAAAGGCCAGCCGAGCGATTTCTCTCACCCGCTCCCCTTGCTCCCGTGCTGCAAATGTAAGGAGCAGGCACTGGCATAAATGTCAGGGAGACCCAGACAGGCTCGCCTGCAATAAGCCTGTGACATTTTCACTCCCAAGTACAGTCACCTCCCCGCAGCGAGGCTGCCTGGCCAGAGGCCATCCTGTTCCGGTGACAAGTCCTAAAATAGGAAACGGGTTCTTAGAAAAACACAAAACCATTGCCTTTGAGAACAGCCTCCGCTCCACCCCTCTGCCCCTTGGCAGCGCGGGGAAGAGAAGCCCTGAGTGTCCCCTCAGCAGCCCAAGGCTCTGGCGAGGGAGCCGTGCCCCCAGACAGCACCTGTTGGCTCATCCTGAGCCGTGGCTGAGCCGGCCTGTGCTAGGCAGCGGGGGAGGTTGGGGGTGCAGTGATTGAGAGATGGTACGGGTGAAGTCCCTTCTGCAAGAACTGCACATAGTAAGGGCTCTGTTCATCTCTCTTCCCTTAGATCCAGAGCTCCTGAAACTGCCCGGTGGCTTCCGGAAGCACCCTGCGTGTCAGACAATATTCTGTGCACACTCTCGCTGGTGAATGACAGCATTCACTCTCAGGGGTCAAGGGTCCCAAAAAGCTAAGAATCACTGGGTTTTTCAATTTAACTTTTTAATGAGAGTCAAACTCTTTGAAGGCAAAGACCTGCCTTATTTGTCTTGGTCTTGTCACAGCCTAGGAAAAGACCTGGCATTTTGGACATTCCGTGGAATTAATTAATTAATTAATTAGCTACCTAACTAATTAATTAATTAATGACAAGTAGCTTACTCCTTCAAGGAATTCAGAGCTTGGTGGAGGAGATACACAAGAAATAAATATAATGCAAGGCAGAAAATGATGGAAGTCCAAAGAAATGGAAAAATAAGGAGCTGCAGAAACTCTGAGTAGACATAAATTCCTCTGGCAAGGCTGGGGAGGTGGAACACCGGCTAAGCTGAGCTGGGACAACTGGTGGGATGAGGGGAGGAATTCAGTCAATAGAATGGGCAGACAGCTGGGAAGTCATTTCAGGAAACATGGTGAGAAAAAGAATCACACACTTTAGAGACACACGAACATTTTTTTTAACTGTGGTTTTGTATTCAGGGCCTAATGGTTTTTCCTTTCTTTCCCCATACAAGCTGTCCATTTTGGCAAGAGGAAAGAATATGTTTGAGGCAGGGGTGGGAAAGAGGTTTGGAAAGAGAGATTGAAGCCAAATCCTGGGGGGCCTCGGATGCCAATCTCCACGAACCCAGCTCTGCAGTGGCAGAGAGGTTCAGCATGGGGAGGAGCGGGTGAAGGCCGACCTGCCCACTCGCCCCGGGCCAGGGGCGCTGCTGCAGGAGCCAGGTGAGGGAGGCTCAGGTAGACAAGGCCGGGGAAGCATGGATGAAGAAAGGAGACAGATGTGACGAAGGGAAGAGGATCAGGTAACTGGCAAGTGATTTCACAGAGAGGATGGCAAGGAAGAAGCTATCCTCAGAGAATCTTCTGATGTTTCCCAGATTGAGTTACTGTCCATTTTGTATAATCAAATACTGGTAACAGTAAATTTTAAAAGATTACATTAAACTCGGTTATAAGATTATATAAAGCAAGATTTAAAAAGATGAGCAATTGCCTGGGATGGGAATGGCTGGGGAAGTTGGGGGGGGGGGGTCAATTGGGGAAAAAGAAGACATATGTAAAACTTTAGACAATGATAAAAAAAAAAAAAGAGCAAGACTGAAATAAATACAGAGAGTAGGCACAAACTGATGCCTTTTTGTAGTCTCACTCGGCTCAGTGCTTGCTTCCAAAACCTCTGGTTTCCTCCCAGATCCAAGGGCCCCACCCGGCTGCCTCACCGCCTCTGTTCACAAAGATTCTGCTTTGAAACCCTGTCCCCTCACTCTTTCGTCACAGCCCCTTGGATCAGGAAGCAGCCTTCCCATGTGATGGCAGTGATGCTGAGAGGAGGCTACAGGTTCTAAGGGTCTCCAGCCAAAGTTATCACGATCTTAGATACATGTTCCAGACCCGAACCTTCCAACCCATTCTCTCTTCGTGTTACATATGAAGCTCAATTCAACGCAATAATAATAATAGCAGCTGCCACTGCTATTGTTACGTGGCAGGCACTGCTCTGAGCACTTTACATATCCAAACTCATTTAATGCTCACAAAAATCCCCACGGGGTGGGTACTGCCATATTGTCACAGATGGTGAAACTGAGGCACAGGCCTCGGCTAGTAAATGGAGAGCCAAGATACAAGCCCGGGATGTCTGTCTTTGGAGCCCATGTCCCTAACCCCTACTCCTGACCCAGCTCTTCCCCAACTCGCACTGATGTGCTGCACCAGTGGAGTGTATTACTCGCAAGACCGTCCTGAGAAAGAGGTGAATAGGTGATTTTTCTATGCCTGCCATAGTCCCATGGATACATGCTTTTAAAAAAATGCTGGAGGAATTGTTGAATGGGAGGCACTTTGGGGGAGCAGGTGAGTAGCAGCTCTCCATATCCTGCTCCTTTTACTCCATAGTGTCCTGAAGGGACTGGGCACAGAAGCACTCACTCTGTGCCTCCACATGCCAATCTGAAAAGTGGGTTTCCAAAGGGGAAATTAACACAGGCCCACAGACCCACAATGAGAACACGAACGAGACAAGTCTCAGAGAGAATCATCAGTGATTTGCCTATTTGAGACAAGTAAGATCTTCTCAAGAAAGGAGACACAGCCCTAACCAGTTTGGCTCAATGGATAGAGCGTCAGCCTGCGGACTGAAAGGTCCCAGGTTCGATTCCGGTCAAGAGCACATCCCCAGTAAGAGGTGTGCAGGAGGTAGCTGATCAATGTTTCTAACTCTCTATCCCTCTCCCTTCCTCTCTGTAAAAAAATCAATAAAATATATTTTTAAAAAAAGAAAAGAAAGGAGACACAGATCTTTCAGAGGGAACTCAATTTTTAATGCAAAAGAGAAACACAAAAATGGAGAAAACCAGACTAGAAATGGAGAGATCAGGATTTTATTGCTGGTTCTGCCATTTCCTAGCCATGTGACTGCAAAACAAGTCTATCTTCCAAGGTGTGTTTGGCCCAAAGGTCAATGTGACTAGTCCTTACTTTGTGTCCATGACTTTGCTCCTTTACTGCCTTCACCCAACTTGTCCATCATTTGAACTTCTAGTTATTCTTCAAGTGCCTCCCAGAAGGTGGAATTAGTTTCTCTTCCCCCTGGTGCATAGAACACTCACTTATCTCTCTCTGTAGGGCAGTGATGGCAAACCTATGACACGCATGTCAGCACTGACACGCGTAGCCATTTCTGATGACACGCGGCCGCATGCCAAGGATGAAACATTTGCTGCTCCTGAGGATGAAACATTTGCGACTAGAGTCTTGGAGTTAGTTTTTTCCTCAAAGTGACACACTACCTGAGTTATGCTCAGTTTTTTGGCAAAGTTTGACACACCAAGCTCAAAAGGTTGCCCATCACTGCTCTAGGGCTTCCGTATTTTGCTACCTTGAATCTATAATAATAAAAGCATAATATGCTAATTAGACCAGACATCCTTCTGGATGTCCTTCCAGACGACCTTCCAGACGAAGCTGGGGCTGTGAGGGAAGCCCGGGTCCCGGGTGCCAGAGGGAAGCCAGTGCCGGCAGCCAGGGGAAGGAAGGCTTACTCTTGCACGAATTTCGTGCATCAGGCCTCTAGTTTTATATATTTGTTCAAGAAAGTGTTAACTTATTTGACATAATCTCCTGAGCACCTACTACATGCTACAGGTTGTACTTGATGTCTGGAATATAATGAATAAGAGAGATTGTTGTGAGGCTGAATTGTGTCCCCCCCAACAAGATGACTTGAAGTCCTAACCAGCAGCACCTCAGAACATGACCTTCTGTGGAAATGGAGTCAGTGCAGATGTAATTAGATAAGCTGAGATGAGGTCATGATGGACGAGGGTGGACCCCTTAATCCAATATGACTGGTGTCCCAATAAGAAGAGGAGACACAGACACACAAGAGTGTCATGTGACAGCAGAAGCAGACACTGGAGTGACGCTGCCACAGCCGAGGAACGCCTGGGGCTCCCAGAAGCTGGAAGAGGCCAGGAAGGATCTTCTCCCAGAGCTTCAGAAGGAGCATGACCCGCCAACACCTTCCTTTCAGACTTCCCAGGCTCCAGAAATGTTGACAGAATAAATCTCTGCTGTTTCAAGCCGCCCAGTTTGTGGTACTTTGTCATGGCATCCCTAACAAGCTAATAGAGAAATGTTCTCCACTTTCAAGGAACACTACATAAACAGCTGATTACAAGACAGCATGGAAATGTGGTAGTAAAAAAAAAAAATCCTCTGTGGAAACACAGAGGACATGGCATGTAACTCAGTCTTGGAGAAAGATCAGGAAAGGCTTCTCAGAGCAGGCACAATTGGAGTTGGGTTTTGAAGGATGAATAGGAGTTCTCTGGGGAAAAGAGTACTCTAGGTGGAAGGAACAGCAGCACTATATGTGTATCCTCTCCATCTCTCCTGCTGGAATGTGCTCTCTGGTGACCTTAGCACAATGCTTGGCCATGACAGATGCTCAGTACATATCTCGAGAACTTTCATAACAACTGGACTCTCTAGCCTGGAAGGAGAGAGGAACAGAGGACAGAGTGTGGGTGGCTGCCACCTAGAGACAGGAAAAACTGAAATCACCAGACTCCCCAAATTGAGAGCAGATGGAGGGCAGCAGCAGAGGCCAGAGAAATGAGGCAACGCAAGCTGGGCTGACTTTAAAAAAAAATGGGTTGTTCTCTAGGGCTCCAGCTCAGCTGGGAAGGAAAGCAATTTATGGCCAAAGGAAGTAGGCTGACAGTAAACAAAAATACAGTGACCCCTGAGTCCCCACTGGACAGAAGATAGATGGTGCCGTCGTAAAAATGAGATTAATTTTAATAAGGGCTTTCACCAAGCAGCAGACCCTGGTGGCCAGAGGCCTGTCAGAGGGCTGATGACAGGCAGCGTTGCTGATGGATGAGGCTGACCCCGTGAGCTGAAGACATGGGGAACATCGGAAGCCTGGGACTGGCCCTGGCTGTGGATTGGGCAGCTGCTGTTTGTGCAGAATCTTTGTCGTAATGGTTGGTGTTCTGAATTGGGATGCCCACAGACTAAATGTCTAAACTGTGGCTCATCCCCCGCTGGGGCAACAATCCCCTGTTCCCTCAGCTTGCACACCTCCCGGAATGAGAAGCTCACTACCTATAAAGACTATGGAGCAGCACTCCTTATGGGGTCCCTCAGAAAATGCCTTTTGCCTGTTTTCTTTGCCACAGGACAATCTTGCAAAGACTGTGATCATTCTTGATTCAAATCAGCAGAGTTTGTTTCATAAACACCGTCTGAGAACTCCCTGTGCAACAAGATTAGGAGAAGAGAGATGGTTAAGAACTGATTCCGTCCTCCAAGAACTTTCCACAGGGAAAGCAGACTGTGGCCTGACCCTGACAAATGTGTGAGTCCTGAGCCCGGCTACTGACCGAGCCTGACACTGACCTGTCTGAGCCCTGATCCTCCTATTGACTCAGCCCTGATCTTGGATAGCTAACCGAGCCCTGAACCTAGTTATAGATTAAGGCCTAGGCCCAACTCAGACGAGGCCTCGATGCAGCCTGAATCCTAACCCTTTTATACACTGATCCTGGGCCCGACTCTGACCCATAGCCTCACACACAAGTGAGTATTATTGTGGGAAGGGGAGATGGCCAACGAGAAGGTGTAAATGGCTGAGTGTGGCGCTTGAAGCAGACACATTTAAGTCACAGCACTGCGTGAGGCACAGCCTCTGCCACTGGAAACATACACACGTCGATACTCCCTCCACAGCCCATGCTTGTCCGGCCACAGCGCTGGGTCACCGTGTCGCTCGCTGTTCATGTGCACGCCCACCCACTGGCCTCTGCTCTCCTCAAGAGCGGAGACTGTGTTATTCGCTTGTGGGCTGGGCTGCTGTCATGGAGCCTTTCCTTCTGCCCCACTCCTGAACACCTACTATGTGCTGGGTCCTGGTCTGGTCACAGAGACACAGAGACCAGCAGCCTATAGCCTGGCACAGACAACCGGCAAGGGCCTTATTAGGCCTTTAATCATTTACTTAATCAACAAACAAAGGAGAGGGATCACCTTGCAGAGAAATGGAGCCCCACGGGGTTCATGAGCTGAACACCTGCCAAACAAATAAAACCAGCCTCATGATTTTCCAGCACTCACCCCCCACCCCCCACCCCTGGCATCAGACAGCCCAATTTCTTGTCAGCCATTTCCCCGATTATGTATCAATAGATGTCACACGATCAAGTCCTGGCTCCCAAGAGAGCGTTTGAAAAGTCAAAGATGTTTGTCTAATGCAAACCGATGTCATGTCGGGAATTAGTTTGACTAATAGGCCTTTAATTAGATCCTTGTGAGGTCTGGGACCCAAGCAGAGGCTTCCCAAAGTTTTCCTTTAGAAGATAAACTATCCCTTCCCCCAGATTGCCACCATAAATCTCCTCTCCAGTGTGCACGCAGAATGGCAGAGCAAAGCCCAGGTTTGTTTCTCCTGCCAACCTAAAGAGTCTTGTGCCCAATCGCCCAAGGGTTAAGTGCCAGGGAGCCTCTTGCAGGCCAGATCCCCTAACTTGAGGAGCTGGGGTGGTGCCCAGCCCGTGCCATGTGCTCTGGGTGGGAACCACAACTTCTCACCAGGGCCAAGGAGGCATTTTCCTAAACAGCAACAGGAAATGTTCATTCTGTCAACCCGAATAACCCTTGCAAGGCCAACTCCGTTGTGATCATCATCCTTTCTCTTGGGAGAAGGAACCTGGAAACTGAGAGAAGCCTGCGGAATGAGGTCATCATGCCACCCAGGCAGGCGGACGGGATTTCACACAAAATAATGTGGGTAGCCCACCAGGCATGGGGCAGGTGCTTAGCACATGATAATGTTGTGATTCCTGCTGATTCATTCCTCCACCGTGAACTTACTCAAGACATTCTTGAGTACACACAGCAATATCAGTTGCCCTCCAAGTGCGCTCCTAGGCCTGGTACCAGCAGGCCCTGGCTGTTTGGTTACCAGTTTCTGATGAGTTTTCAGAAATTGAAAGAAAGCTATTAGAAATGTTTATCAATAGGTGGCATTGCCGTGACAAGATTTATTGTCGTTCACAAAAGTATTACTGGTCAGCAAAAGATTGCAGATAACAAGTAGTGTTTTACCACCAAAAGTTTGAGAAGTGGGGGCATGGAAGCTTCTGGGGTGGCTCTTATTGCTATCACTTTGTACAGAAGAAACTGAGGCTTGGGGTGATTCACTTGCCCAAGTCCAACCACCTAAATGGTCTAGCTGGTCCTTGAACCCAGGTCCTCCTTGCCCTAAAGCTTTGTTGCTTATCGTCACTCTTCCAGGGCTAAGAAAGTCACATGGCTGACCTTGATCTGTTGTTAATTTTAAAAAAGCTCACAGTGATCGGAGACAAAACCATGGGTATCTTGTCTCGGCTCAGCAATCAACTCACACAGTGAGACATTTCCTCTTTGGAGCCTCAGTTTCCCCACATGAACAATGAGGGGGTAGCCCTCAGTTGTCTTGAAGACCCCTTCTCACTCTGACACCCTGAATCTGACCATCGTCTCCTTCAACAGAAAGGAAGCTTTGAGGTCATGTGGCCAACATCCCATCCAAAACAACCTGGACTCCCGGCGACCTTGAATCCTCCCTGTGCTTGGCCAGGACTAAATGGATCTGGTTCTCAGGCTAGCCTCTTCCTCCCAAGGGCTTCTTTCATGAGTATCAGGCAGGGTCCCTCCAACATCCTCAGGATTCTTGCCCCTGGGGGATTAATCACCAGAGATGGGCCTTGCTTTCATTCTCAGATGCTTGGCCTCAAGCCAATCTAGGTGCACCTAACACCTGAAGAGGGAATTCCATCATCCACCCAGGGCAGCACTCACCTCTAGCACATGAGAATGAAAGGACAACTATAAGCCACTTGCATCTTTTCCTCTGGAGAAAGCAGTGAAATTCCTTTTGTCTTCAGACACTCAGATATTCTATCCCCTTTTATCCCATCCCCTTTTATTCCATCCCCTTTTATTCTATCCCCTCAGGGGCTAAAGGCCTGGAAGGCTCCTATCTCCTTTTTCAAGAGTCCCAGGGGGCAGGAGGACTACCTAACAGCTCCCCCAAGGCCATGCTGGCAAGCTGTACTGTGCCCTGGCTGAGACACAGGCTGTGCAGGACGGTGCATATGTGATGTCAGGCCGTAAAGGCTGACTCCTGCCACACCCTATCATGTACACAGCCTGCTCCAGTGAAAGCTGACCCAAGAGACTCCATTCAACCACCCACAAGTAGAGGAAATGAGCTGGAAAGAAAGCTGGCCCATCTATGTGGCCTGCCACCCCCCTCGACCTCCCACTCCCAAAATAATGACTCATCAGAAAAAGCTGTCTCTGCAACAATTGATTACAAAGTGGAAAGCCCAGTCTCTGTCAATGATGAGTGAAATGATCAATTATAGACTCAGGGAATCCTGGAAATGTGGAAATAAGTAGAATTGAAGAGTAAGAGAAACAGAGAATCATACAGCAATATTTCTTGAATGCCTGTGAGATGTCAGGCCCTGGGCTGGCCACCGGAGGCTTGCAAGCACAGGGCAGTCTAGAGTCAGGGAATGCTACAAACCTAGTGTCATGCACTCTTAGGGTATTGGAATCCTTAAAAGTACCAAATAATAGAATCACAAGACATTAGACAAATAAGATCTAGAATCCCAGGACCTTGGGACACCAGAAACTTAGGGTCCCTTATAACCAACAGGGGTTGTCAGAAGTTCGTGTTTCATGCTCCGGTTCAGCCAGGCCAGCCCAGCCTTACGACAGGCAACCGAGTTCAGAGAAAAGACAAAGTTTCCACTACAATGTCAGGGGCACAGTGACAACCAGAACATGTGCCAGGGAGAGAAAACTGACCTAAAGAATGAGAGTTGGGACAAATGGCAGCTGTGATAAGGCATGAAGTTGCCTCTGAAATGAAGACCAAGGCAGAAGGACTCCTGATGGGATAGAAAAGGCCACAGCTGGAGGCAGACCTGGACTGGCCCCGGGGTTTGCTAATGGAGGATGTCCCAGGCCCTGGGTGAAGCTGAGACAGGTCAGCCCATTCCTGGGAAACTCTGATGGAAAGAGTTTGCTTGGATGGAGTTGGAATCAACCTTTCTATCCTGTCCTGGTTCTCCCCGCTGCAAAGGCCAGAATGATGGAAGAGGATTTATGATTCTTTGTCCCACACAGGCAAGGGCAATCCTGGCGGGGACAAGTTCATAAGCAAAGGCAGGAGGCATAAGGTATGTACACAGGAGGTGAACATCTCAAGTGTCAAGGGCATGGAGGGGCATTGAGAGAGAGAGATGATGATGGGATGGGACATTGGGATCAAAAGACAGAGGTCCTGGCGGCTCGGGGCTAGACTCTGCATGTGTCTCCCACATCTCTGCAGGGCATGGCCCACAGCATAGTGATTGCTGATTGCCTGGTCCCCAAAGGGTGCTGGCGGGAACCTCTTATTCTCTCTATGGCAGGTCCATGGAATGCCCTTTCTCTGCCCCTGGGTGGCTCAATGAGGCCCTGGAGGAGCCATGTGGTGGGCTCAAGGTGTAACGTGCAAGCTTAAGTGTCTCTAAAACAACTAGTAAAAACCCTGACCAAATCCAAACCAGATGCCCCTGGGCGTGCAGGGTTGAGAGCTGTCAGCACCTCTGCATTTTCACCTGCTCATGTGGGTTGCACCTGTAGGCGGCAGGAACACAGGAGAGCTTCAGGCTGCCCACCAAGTTCAGCCCAAGGTCTGCCAGTGTGGAGGCACTGCAGAGCCAGAGAGGTAGGACAGCAGCCCTCTCTTGGACCAGCCTGATTAGTCTCCCTTTTCTTCCCCTTCTCAGCACAGGCTATCAGAATTTATGAATGACCGGACGAGAGGCCCTAACTATGAGAAGTTGGGCAAGTTGCCTCTCTTCTCCCAGTCTATTTTCCTACAAGCAACACGGACACATTTAGAATGACCTCCAAGTGTACTGGATAGTTCAATGCATTCAGTTGGACAAAGACTTTATTGGGCATTTATTGTGGGTGAAGCATTGGAATAGGTACCAGGAATACAGTGGTGAACAAAGCAGCCATTCTTCTTGACTTTGTAGAGTTTACAGTCTGTAGAGGTAACTGGCAACACAAACCTCCACACAAATAAATAAACAATTTATGCACCGGGTTAATGCTTTGGAAAGGATATGCTAGGTGCAAAGAGAGCATCCGCAGGGCAGGGGCTGAAGGCAGCCTCTCTGAAGAAATAATATTTAAGCTGAGACCTAATGCTGAGTAGGAGTAAGCCAGAGGAAGGGTGTGGGGCAGAGTGAGTGCTCTGTGCACAAGAACAGCATGTGCCAAGGCCCTGAGGCAGGGGGGCGGGGTGCTCAACTCGTTTCCTCCTTGTGACCAGAGAGCAGAGAGAGCAGGCAACACATGAGACCTTGGTCTGCTGACAATGGAAAGCCCCCAAAGTGTTTCCAAAAGGGCCCCCACTTGATTCTACACTTACTGCTTTAAAAGCTGACTTCAGTGGGAAGTTGAGATCATGGATGGAACTTCCTCACCTCTGGCCTGTAAACACTTACAGCATCTGAGGCTCCAGAGTGAGGGGATTGGCGTGGCCAAGAACTGCCAGAAGCCAGGATCTACGTAGCCTTTCCCGGCCCTGGGCTGCCTCTAACAACTAGAATGTGCCCGCCACCATCCTTGTCCTCATTTGGGAGGAAGGCAGATAGGACAGGGGTCCTCAGTTCCCTGACCCAGTTAAGGAAATCCAGCCCCAGAGAGGTGAGTGAATTTCCCATGAGTCATGCAGCAAGTCAGTGACTTGACCCCAAGTCCTGTGACCCAGAATTAGATCAGATCACTCCCCAGCATGCGCACTTTATTGAGATCCCTGCCTCACGGCGATGGACAGCCTCAAAGATGGAGATAAAATGTGGAGTGGGGAAGGGAGATTTTAGAGGCTGAAGTCAACACCAGATGAGGACAGGTATGAGACCCGAGGGACCAAACAGAAGGTCCCAGCAGAAGGTCTGGGAGTGAAGTGGAGGACATGGGAGAGCAAGTCCGAGTCACCACGCCAACAGCTCACCACCATGCAAACAGCATGAGCACGATGCTGATCACCCCTTCCTGGCCCCAAGCCTTCCCTGGGGCCACATCCCACAGCACCCCTGCTCTCTCTGCCCCAGAACACACCTGATGGGATTCAAAGTAGCCGCTCTGCCCTGAGTCTGAGGAATTCCTGGCACAACTGCCAACTCCTGCGACCATCACTGCCAGGATGAAGCCCTCAGCCCCGCCCCCCCCCCCACCTCCAGGGAGGGCACAGCAAGGGCACAGAGCCCTTCTCAGGTGGTCTGGGCAGCTCAGAGTCCGCAGGGGTGGTGACCGGTGTTTCTCTAATAACATCTCTGCTGTCTCCCAGACCCCGCTCTTTCAGCAGCCACATCACAGTGGGGGCTGCTCTCCCCATCTCCGTGGACCTGCATCGAACCTGGCCCCTAACAGCACCATCCGCCTGAAGTGCCCCGCCCAGCCTCTTCCTTGGTGCACAGCTACCTTGAAGACTCAGCTCAGCCGTCTCCTATTCGTCCTCCAAAGCTCGGAGCAGGCATCCAGTCCTCCTCCGGAAGCTGCCTCCGATCGCAGCAGGATGAGTGAGCAGCCTCTGCTCTGGGCTCCTGGGGCTTCTGCCCTCCTCTTGATTCTCTGTGAGCCTCTTGAGGGCAGGCTCTGTACCTTCCTTGCTTCTGTTTCCTAAAGCCCAGCACACAGTAGGTCAATAAATGTCTATATCTCTTTCCTCTTCGTTTCCGGGAAGCAAATACAGCAAAGGGCCTTGGGGCATGGAAAACATTTTTTTAAATATATTTTTATTGATTTCAGAGAATAAGGGAGAGGGAGAGAGAGATAGAAACATCAATAATGAGAAAGAATCACTGATCAGCTGCCTCCTGCACGCCCCACACTAGGGATCAAGCCCGCAACCCGGGCATGTACCCTGATCGGGAATCGAACCAAGACCTCCTGGTTCATAGGTCGACACTCAACCACTGAGCCACGCCAACCGGGCTGAAAAAGTTAATTTAGAATTTGAGTAGCAGTTGTTTAAATCGCCCAGCATCTAACAGAGCAAAGTCCTCTTGACTGGCTGGCACTGGAGGCGCTCTCCGGGTCACTGCCGCCCCTTCCACACTCATTGCAGCCCAGATCGCAGACCCGGCCCTCAGGCCTCTAGCCTCCCCTCTGCTCTTGGCCAGTATTAGTCTTGGCCAGTATTGTTAGGGATGCAGGTTGAACCTCATCTCATTCGCCAGGTGCCTCCGTGTGTGACATAACCACTCTAAACCTCACCAGTAACACAGCCGGCTGCAGACTAGGTCCTCGGAAAATGTCCCTTTTCCTGCCTCCTCTCCTTGTATACATTGTTTCTCCTCCAAAGCCTGGAGCTAATCCTTCTCACCCAGGAAGCCTTGCTGGCCTTGCCCCTCCCATCTTTTCGGAACTGGAAGAAGACACACTAGGTGGCCTCAGGCTCACTCAAGCGCCCTAGAAAGCTCCAGGGCAGGACGGAGCCGCCTCTAAGCCTGGATAAAGGTGAAATCCAGCAGTTGGGAGAGGTTATTTTTGGACCTGACACAAATCCTAAATGAAGAGCCCTCCGCCTTCCAAGCAATCTTTGCTTTGTGCTCCAAGGCCCAAAACTAACATTTTCATAATAATTTTCCAGTATCAAAGTGATAGTTTTGATTCAAGACAGCTGAAGCCTGCAAAACTGTGCGGTGGCCTCTCCCACCTTCCGGCCAAACATGTGCCTCTGTCTCTATTTTAACACCTTTGATAATCATCGAAAAATGCGCAGCCCCAGCAGTTTTCTCAGCTCTCTGACCAGCGCAGCCACCTCTGGAAGGCGGCCGGTGGAAGTCTGTTTTCCTTCTGCAGGACTCTGAGCCCTGGGCTTAGCGCTCAGCCGCCCGCCTCCCTCTCCGCATTCCACTAGTGATGTCTGCTGGAGGAATTGGCCTTTCCAGTGCCATTAAAGAAGGGGGAGCCCAAGAAACACAGTAACACAATCTCATGGAAAACTGATATAATCTTTTCAAAACTATAAAGATCGCTCACCCGGAGGAACATCTGCATGGAAAAAGAAAAAGGTTTTAAACAAACTGGAAAGGGGTCGAGTAACTTGTAAAGGCCGGAGTGTCAGGAGACTGCTGGCTCGTCCGCGGCCCGCTGTCACTCTGCAGGGGGAAGGCCATCCTCGGAGGAGCCAGCTCCCTCACCGAGAGCTCCCACCATCTGGAATTCATTGCAGGAGGGAACACTGGCGTTTGTAAAAAGAAACTGGGCCTTACAATCGTTGTTCCCTAAATCAATATGGCCCAAGCCCCAAATGGAGAGTCGAAGGACAATCGGGACAGGTCAGGGGTCCGGGGTCCAGAGCCCAGGCCCGCCCCACTGCTCTCATCCTTAGGTGCCCCAGCCACCTCTTCCCAGGAAACAGGCTCAGGTCAAATTCTAGGCTTTTCTCCTAGCCAGCCATTCGCCGCCCTGAGGTGGAAGCTGCTGCAAAACGGAGATTTGCGAAGATCCTTTAGGGGATTTGATAGCTTTCAGGGTCAGGGGCTCAGAACAGGCTGCAGCTAATGCAGCAAAGGCCCTTCTGGAGCCCGGCTCTCTGAGCACCCATGTCCCCCCAGAGGACTCACAGCACCTTTGAAGGTGACAGTGAGCAGAGGTGGCATCTGCCTCTTCCAGGAAACGTGACAAGAGATGAGCTCAAGACAGAGCCAGCAAAGCCCAAACCAGCTGACTCAGGCTGAGTTCTGCCATGGAAGAAGGTAGCGTGGGCCCCAGTCATGGGGTCTTAGAATAACAGGATCTCAAGACCTGACTTTCCGAGAGGTCTGGAATCTTAGACGGCGAGCAGCAGAGAACTCGGGAAACTTTACACTTTTCCTGCTTCCCTGCTTCCAACAGAGGGCTCTGAATGCTGAACTTGCCGTGGCCTTGGATGTTCTCATTTGCTGTGGAGGCATTAGAGCTGCTGCAGGTCCCTGAGCCTCCGGGGGCGGTGAGAGCCAGGTGAGCCCAGAGAGGCCTCCACCCTGGACAGGGAGTGCCTCCGGACAAGGTCCCTGCCCCAAAGTGCCGGCTCAACCACAAGGGCTGCGTGCTTCCCTTGGGGTACTCGGTGCCTCTCCACCTCCTTTGTCCCCTGGAGCTTCCCTGGGGCTCTGCCCTGCTCACCCTGGGCTCCCCCGAGGAGAGCAAGCTCCCCACTGGTGGCTTCAGTCCCCATCTCCATGCTTCGGGCCCCCCACCAGCTCTCCCTCCAGCCTGTCTCTCCCTCTCTCCAAAGTTGAGACCCACATATTCAACTGACTACTAGATACCCCTCCTTGAGCTCTCACAACCTCGAGACCCAAAATGTCCCAACCAGAACTCTCCCTCCCCTCAGTGGCTCCTCAGAGAAGGCACTGCCGTTCACCAGGTGCTCCACCCGGAAACTGGGAAGTCGTCCCTGACATCTCTCTTGCCCTTTCCTCCCAATTCCCAAGACCTGTCCGTTCTTCCTCCCACAGATTTCTCAGATCCAGTCACATCTTTTCACCGCCCACGGTCAAGCCTAGTTAAGGGCTCACATGGGTCACTGGAGCCTGCTTCAGATCCCCCACCCAGCAGCCAGGGCCGTCTTTCTAAAACACAGATCTTAATTGGTTTCTCTCTGCTTAAAACTTTAAAAATAATTTTCTATAGGAAATACCCCCCACTCTGTCACTATATTAGTGCATGTGGGTTAGGTTATGCTGTAGTTACCTAGCATACTAGAAATCTCAGAAGCTTAAAATATCAGTATTTCTCACTCACACTACATGGCCATTGTGGGTTGCCAGGGGCTCTGGTCATCAGAGTCACTCAGGGTCCCCGGCTTGGAGCAGCAGCCACCTTGAACGTTCACAGTCACTGTTGGAAGGAAGATGTCCGTGGAAGGCTTCACACTGGAGCCTCGGAGGGGCACATGTCACTTCCTTTCACAAGTCATTGGCCATAACTAGTCTTATGAAACCACCCAGCCACTGGGAGGCCAGGCAGGGCAACCCTCTCATATGCTTAGAAGGGGAACGCCAGAGGTAGTCCCATAGTCGTGTGATTCCTTCAATGCCTGAATGCCCACACTCTCTCCAAAAGCTGTGCCCACTGCCGGGCACGCTCCTCCCCACACTGCACTTCAGAACTACTACCCGTCCCAGGGTTCAGCTAGGCACCACTTGCCTGAGAGGCTAGGTCTGAACTCCCCGGCTGGTGCAACCCCTCCTCTGGGCTCTCAGGGCTTTATTCACATTCAGTTATAATTATCTGCTATCTGTTCTTTCTTGGACTGTGAGTTTTATGAAAACTGGGGCTTGAATGCTTTGTTTATTACTGTATCCTCAGTACCTGCTCAAGAGCCCATATGAAAAGATAATCAGAATTCTTATATGAACGAATGAATGGGAGAAACAGATCAAGATCCCAGCGGCAGGGCTATTCAGGAGTGAGAGGGAGCCCGAAAGCTTCAGAATAAAGACAATAGGCCATGCCGGGTGAGTTCAGAAGGCAGACATCCTTGGGCTGGTGGCACAGAGGGGAAGAGGGTCTCTGACATAGTGCCCATGTGAACAAGGATATGCCCCACAGAGAATGACGACTACAGCTAACCCCGCAGCCGTCAGCAGTCTGTCAGTCTGTGGGAATCCCTGGCCCCAGCAGTCAAGGGTGAGGAGAGAGTGGGGCCCAGGCCAGTGGCCAGTGGCTGCAGTAGAGTGCCCCTGCAAAGCCAGAGCCAAGGCTGCCACCCCCAACTTCCCTGAGCCCTCTCTCCCCTTTTCCAGCCTCCCCTTTTCCACCTGCTCCAGGACGGCTGACAGGCAGAGCCCTTCAGTACACTTTACGTCTAGGAGCTGGGTACTCTCCAAAGGCAGAGATGTGTGTCTCTGACTCCCAGACAATTAGCACAGTGTTTGGCACATAGTAACAGCTTGATTAATGTTGCATCTGACTCCGATCCACTTTTTGTTCTCCATGCCCCCAGGAGAGGTCAGCTTCCCCGGGATCCGCTGTTCCTCTGGATGCCAAGACATTGGCCTCTGTTGCCTCCCCATTGCATCTCTGCCCCACACTGAGGTCTCTAGGAGCAGACAAGGATGTGTACACTGAGTGCCCAGATTTCACCCCTCAAGCTCCTTGAATCTCAGCCAAGTCACTCTGGCATCTGAAGCCACTGGGCCAGCCTCCAGGGCATCCCTTCTGAGGCCTCCATGGCCAGACAGGAAACAGGGTCTGTTCAGTGTAAATGACGTCAGGGACTCCAAGCTGAGAGCCCCAGGGACAGCATCCAGGCACTTGACGGGACCCACTATGGACTGTGGTCAGAGCCCAAGGGCCTGGGATTTCCAGTGATTATCTTTATTCTCTCTCCTCCCTCTCACCACCCCCCAATTCGATCAATCACCAAGACTTACCAGGCCTACCTCCTAAATGTCTCTGGAATTCATCCACTCCGCTGAATTGCCCCAGCAGCCCTCACCCACATCCCTGCCCTAGCCTACTCTCCACACTGCAGCTAGACTCATTTTTCTAAAGCCCAAAAAAGCTGAGGTCACACACCCCTTAAAACCTACCCTCTGGAGTCAAGATTAAGACCTACAGTATTCTCCATGTTCTGGCCCTGGCTCCATCCCCACCCCCAGCCTCTTCTCTTGCCACCTCTGCCCTCACATTCTACACTCCAGTCATATGTACTTATAAATGTACAATATTTTCTCCACTTTCCAGCTTTGCACATGCTGTTCCTTCTACCTGGAACTCTTCTCTCCTAGAAAACATCGACCCCTTTTGAAACTTGGCTCAGCCTTCACCTCCTCTAGGAAGCTTCGCCTGAACTCCTACCCCGTAAGAATCAAATGCTCTCTCCTGTCCCCACAGCCTCCTGGGCTTCCTTCTATTATAACAGTTGTCATCATACCATATTTTCATTCATTCATGCACCCACATCCAGTATCTAGCTAGCCAAAAGTATCTGTTGAAGAAGGATGAGAGGGAGAAAGGGGTAAGTAGCTGAATCCATCTAGGACAGCTGAGTAGGAAAGACAAAAGCTGGAGGGAGAAGGAGAAATCTCTGAGGACTGGGTGATCTGTGAAGGCTTCCTGGAAGAGGGGTGGCTGCAGTACAGCCTAGATTAGAAGGACAAGAATGGTTTCGTTAAGTGGAGAACAAGGCAGAAGAAAGGGGCAGCCAGCTTGTTGAGACAAGGCCTCAAATACCAAGCTAATGAGTCTGGACTTTATCCTGAGGTCAACAGGGAACTATTAAAGGATTTCAAGCAGATTATAAGGTGATGCTTATAATGAAACCATGATGAAATCTCCAGATTAGAAGGGCCTCCGTGGCTGTGGTGTAGTGTGTGGAGACCAGGTAAGAGGCCACCCCAGACACTTCAGGAGGAGGATGACAACAGGCAGCCTTGAGATGGAGCAGCTGGAATGAGACCCAGAGATGGATTTGGGACGTGCTTAGGAGGAAGAACTGACAGGACACAAAACACATTAAAGCTTCAGGTGGGATAGAGGGCCAGTAAGCAATGCTTCTCCTGATGCTTAGCAAGGGCCAGAGCACATAGCAGATGTGCAGTTCAGTTAAATTTACTTAAATTGAGGCGATCGTCTTCTTATCATAATAGGACAGGTATCTCCACTGCAGAAGACCTGGTCAGTCCCAGCTCACCTGAGGGTCAGGATGGGCCTGGAGCCTATGCTGGGAAGAGGAGTGGCCCGAGCACAAGGCCTCAAGGTGGACTGCCCACAGTATGTAGACTCGGTGGCTCTGTCCAAAGCCACGGAGTGGACAAGCTGCCCTCGAGGACCCAGGCTTTGTTCTCTGATGGAACACTGCATTTGTTCCCAGTTTAACTGCCAAGAAAAAGGGCCTGGTGGCCCTTGCAGACAAAGGAAAGAAAGGACAGAGATGGCATTGCTGGTGCCCTGAAGTCAGACTGTGGAGTCCAGGCTGACACCCAGAGCCACTTGGCAGCAGTTGTATGAGAAAGTCAGGTAAGAACAAAACACACTGGCAGCAGGAGACATCCCACCTGTTAGCTCAAAAGTTCAGGATTCCACCCAGGAGATAAGGGCTGAGAGAGTTCTAAGCCCAGCACACAGTAGGTTCTCAATATCTAAGATCAGACAGACCCAAACTCCCAGCATCCAGGATGAAGAGAAGTAGAGAAGCCGGTTGCTGTGAGTCTCTTCCTGCTCACCCATATGCCTCACCTCCCACCTCACAGGCAGCGCCCACACTTCACTGGGCCCTCCACGCCCCTCCTCCCTCCTGGCTTCTGTTCATGTTGTTCCTTCTTCCTGGAACATGGTTGGGATTCCCTACTTTCTCCAGCTTAGATGTCACCTCCTCCAGCAACCCCTCCCTGATGCCCCAGGCTGTGCTCTCACAGCCCCCAATTCTAGTTTCTCTGACTCCCTATATGCTGGCACCTCGCCTGCTGAGATCTGGCTTCATGCCCCTCCAGTGCACCCAGTTCCCTCCCTCCCTGGGCATCTTCCCTCTTCTCCCCTCACCCAGGCAGTGTTCATTCTTCCTGGCTTATGACAAAGGTCACTTCCTTAGAGGCCATCCTCGACTGCCACCCCATACTGGGCTGGGGGTCCCTGTGATAAGCTCCCTTAACCCCTTGACCATCTCCTTGACCACTGCAATTATATTTCCCTATTATTCCTGATTCTATGCATGGCAGTGAGGCCCAGCAGTTTAGAGCATGGACCTGGAGCCAGACTGCCCAGTTCACATCCCAGCTCTGCCACTTGCCAACTCTGTGGCCTTGGAATGACCCCTTGACTTCTCTGTGCCTTTTTCCTTATCAGTAAAGTGAGGATAATTAAATCACCTACTTCATTGGGCTGAGGTGAAGTTTAAATTCACAATGGTCATACGGCAGGTGGCAGTCACTGGGGCTGTTCACAGGTACCCTGGTTCTCTCTTCCTTTGGGCAGATGGCAGGACTGAACTTCCCACCGCTTTAAGGTCTATCATGGCCATGTAATTTGCTTTGTCCAATGAACTGTGAGCCCAGGTATGTATGCCACTTCCAGGAGGACGCCTAAGGAGACACTGCAATTGGCCATGTCCCCTTGTCCTGCCTCTCCCTCAGCCTGGGTTCCTGAGTGAGGAGATTGTGCTGTGCACTTCTGCTACTCATAATGGACATGTGATATGAATGAGAAATAACCCTTTGCTATTTTAAGCCATAGGGATTTCTTAGGGGGTCATTTGTTACTGCAACATACCTCTCCTATCCTGACTGATCGAAGCATTTAGAATAGGGCCTGATAGAGAATAAACTGTTAGGGTTGCCTATTATTATTATGTTTATGTGTCTGCCTGCCAAACTTGAAGAGTAAGGCTGAGCTTTCTCTCATTCACTGTGTAGCCCAGCTTCTGGCACAGTGCCCAGCTCAAAACATTTGCTTAATAAAATACTCATTGATCCACCAACCAGCTGATGGTCAGGCAGGAGCTATACTGAGCGTGTGCAAGCGCATGCGTGTGCATACACACACACACATACACACACACCTGGCCAGGTCCCACCAATGGGTGATAGGAATCTAGCTGTGCCCAGAACCACTCCTGTGCATTGCCATAAATCCCAATGGGGCAGTTTCTTTTGAACAGCCCCCAGAGTTCTTCCATCCTAGCAACGCCTGTCAGTTGTGATGGAATAATCTGGTCTTGCCAAGGCTGTGGTCTGGCCCATCTGCTGAGGCTCCATTGTGGACATTCCTCCTGGCCTGGCACAGTGGGCGGCCTTTCCACCCGTTCCAGGTGGTTTCATTTCACTCAGGAAACCCAAACCACTCTGGGTCTGAGAAAATTCTAGATTTTGATAAAAGGAATATGGAAGCATCTTGTCAAATCTCCATAGAGTAGATATCCCAGGAGTTACTAGTCCCTGGTTGCATGCCCCTGTTAATGGGGACCTCACTACCTGGAGAGTTTTAGCTCCACCATGGGGTAGTTCTGACTTCAACGCTCTTCAAAATGTGTGGCTGGCAGCGATGTGTCTGTAACCTCATCCTAGCCTCCAGGGACATGCACCACTCAGAGTGTGCCCCCTTTCTCTGGACTATGACAACTCTACAAGGCAGGGGGATCACACTCTTCAGTCACTTTCACCTCCTCATTTTCTTTTCCAAAACATTCTCAACTTTTTCCTTTACCTGGATTTTCTTTCCTTTATCTTTGAGATTTAATGAGGAAACTCCCTGAATTTCCCATTTAGGGATTTTTGTCCAAGTGTATTTTGGCCTCAAAATATGGGCTGGCCCTCTGGGCAACCACTGCCCAGCAGGCTGGAGGACTAAGCCTCAGCATGCCTCCCATGGTCTGCTCCTGTGCCAAAATTAGTCACCATCAACTCAAATCCAACCACAGGGAACTCTTGAAGCAAGATATTGATAGTTGTTCTTTTAAGAAAGGTGTAGAAGGCCTCAAAAAAATGTCTCCAGGAGAACAGCCACTCATGGGAACCTTGGATGGCATTCAAACTACAGCCCTGATATTAATTTTGTGTGATTCTAGGTTAATCCCTTTACTTCTTAGGACCTTAATCTCCCCATCTCCTCGACATAAAAAAAAAAGTCGTGCTAAGTAATCTTGCAATGTCCTCCTGGCTCTATCAACCACCCACTTCTTGGTATGAATTAGTACCTCAGCTAAGCTGTAGCAACTGCTGTTGACCATTTCCTCATTCTTAAAATTCTCTCTTCTCTTGGTTTCTAGGACACTGCTCATTCCAGTTCTCCCGCTGTCCTCTTCATAGGCCACTTTCTTTTCTGATGTCTGAGCATAGTTGATTTCCCAAGGTTCTGTCCTCTCGTGGGTGGCCAAGACGGGGTTTATGGCCTCCAAAGCCATTGTCCTCTCTGCTGGGCCCTGCTGTCTTTTGGAGCTTCACGTTGGGCAAGCTGTTTCAGCTTTCTGAGGTCAGTCTCTTCACTGATAGGCTGGAGGGCTGAGCCATCCCCTGTAGGCTGGTGAGATTTGGGGAGTGCTGGGACAGAGGCGCTCTGAACACCAACCTTGCAACAAGCTTTGTGCTCCCCGATAGGAGGTGAAATGAGAGTGGACCACCCATCCTTGCCCTTCTCTCTCCTCGCTGCTAGCGCTGTTTCTTTTATAGCTAGGATGCAGAGCCAACTTCGGTGGACCACCCCGGCCTTTAGCCCTTGTGTGAAGGTGGCCACCACTGAGTGGGTGGGTGGGGGTGGGGGGGGCTCTCACTGTTCTCTTCCCCTTTGCATTTTAGCTAAGAGCCCTTCATGATGGGAGCTATGGGTGGGGTGAGACACCCTAAGTCTTAACTACTCTCTCCCCCTCCATCTGTGGTTCCCGAGGCTCTCCTGCCCTTCGTGAAGGCCACTCGTGCCATCATTAAGCTAACTGGACATTTTCCTGGTAGGGGAGGAGGGCAAAGGAGCAGAGTCTTTTGGGTGGGTTTCAAAGAGCCTCTGGCTTTATTACAGCCCATCCTCTCCTCTGCCCCTTCTCATCCTGAAGAGCCCACCCTCCCCCCAGTCGGGGGAACTTATACCAGGTTCTAACAGGGGGTTGAAGGGAAAGCGCCTACTCTATTCATCCCAATAGCTGAACGGACCTCTTGAACATGCATTGTGCCTATCCTGCGGCCTCCACCTCAATTGCAATCAGGTGGTCTGGTGTGACCCCCTCCCCCTGGCCCTGGACAGGAATGGGCTCAGGCAATGGGCTGGCCCACAGAGTTCTCCATCCATCCTCTCAAGGGGCTTTTGTTGAATAAAAATAGGACCCGCCACTCGACCACTCTAAACCAAGGCCAGGCACTTGAATGTGAAAATGGGGCCCAGGCTGGGATGCAGGGACAATGGCCACCCTCAATTAGCTCACTGAGGTGCCCCAAATGGACTCGAGGAGGAGCTCCAACCATAGCCCGTTCATGCATATTTATCACAAGCTGCTGCACACTGGCTCGCATGGTTCCCATGGCAGCGCTGGGGGAAGGCGGGGGTAAGAGGTGTCAGGGGCTCCCTGGGTCCTGCAGGGTTTGTGGTTCAAGAACTCTCAGGGCCACACCCCAGGAGATTGGAAACCACCCTCAACCCATGTCCCCCTGCCTTTACCTGACCTTCAGACTCATGAGCCAGCACAATCTAGAAGGCCCAGAATATCGGAGAAAAGAGGCCTTGAAGAGTGATGAGCACACCCACTTGAGAGGTGGAAAAGTTGAGGCCCAGAGCAGAGGAAAACAAGCTTTTCGTGTTATCAGTTTACCTCTCGGATGGGAGGAGGTCAGTGATAATAAAAGCATTTATTGAAAGTTTATTAAGTGCCAGGATCTATGCTAAGTGCTCTCAACTGTCCTATTAATGCTATAAGATAAATGCTGCATGGTCTTCACTTGAGGACACTGAAGCTAAGGAGCAGGTGTGTAGTTCTTCTGAGGTCACATGGTTGGTATAAGTAGCAGAGCTGGGATACTCACTAAAATTGTCATTCTCCATAGGCTGGTGCCTGGCCATTAGTTAAGAAGTGAGGTAGGGTCTCTGTTATTTGCTGCTGGGTACCAGGCACTGTGCTTGGTGTCAAGTTCAAGTTACCTTGTTCGATGTGAATAATACCATGTGAGAGCTCCATTTGACAGATGTGGAAACTGAGGTCCAGAGACACACAGTGCCCTGCTGCAGGCCACACACAGAGCTAATAAGCAGCAGGGTCAAGATGGAAGCTGTGCATGGTGCAAAGGGAGGGGGGTGGTCTCCAGCTTGCTCTAGGGCGTTTATTTCCTTCTTTTCTGTGGCTCCTGGAAAAGGACAGCAAACTTGCCTTCCAGATTCTGCCAAGCTGCGAAGAACCTTAATGGTTCCTCTGTGAGAGCATATGTGGCAGGGTTTCCCATACAACGTCCTCCTTAAGGGCTCATCTGGGGTCCTAGCATGAGTCTCCTCGTGACTCCAGGGCAGAGCTCTGAGGTTCTCCTCTCTGGAGTCAAACTCTTCCAAGGAACTCTCAGTATTAGCTAGTGAAGGTGGGCGAAGCTACCTCCTCAGCCCGGCATGGCAGCTGTGGCAGTGAGAGCCAGGGTCCCTCTCAGTCTGTCCCATCTTAATGCTTTCTGTCCCAGGGTGCTGACCTAGCTGACTGTGCTCCTATCCCCGCTGTCCCCCATGGAAGCTCTCTAGCTTCCACATTTTTGCTCAGGCTCTTTCTCCTGCTTGGAATGCGAGGTGAGATGCAATGAGTCAAGGTGAGCTAACTAGAGTTTGATTCATTGGCTTGGATTGGGTTGCATCGATTGAGTTTGATTTGTGACATACTGAGATAAGATGGGTTGAATTTCATGATCTTGAGTAAAGCTGAGTTGAGGTAAAGTAAGTTGAACTGACTAGGGTAGAAATGAATTAAAGAAGCGATATGGGAAAGCCTCAAGTTAGTAACCTCCACGGAACCCTCCAACTGAAAAACTAGGATCCCAAGAATCAAGAGTTCCCAAAAGCAGAGAGGATGCCCTCTTCATTCTGTCCCTCGTTGACTGTTGGACCTGACTCCTTGCCTGGAAATTAGACATAGGCCTCTGGGACACTTTCCTTATTTTTTTCAGCATCTTCCTTCAGTGTCAGAGAAGCAAATGATGGTGACATCTGGTAGGAGTCAACGTAAATCCTTAAACTCCTCGACTCTCAGGAGTATAGATTCACAGGAGTCTGAGATGCTTCTGGCAATAGAACAATACATCAAGTCATCAGGTCTGATATTCTTCCCCACCCCCCATTGCCAGGGCCTCTCTCCAGCTCCCCTGACAGGGCCACCGGCCTCTGCTCAGGTACCAGAGGCAGGACACCCACCACCTCAAGAGCTCACAGTGTCATCTAGTGGGGAAGAAGTTGGAGGCCTAGTGCACACTGGCTCCTTGGCTTACTAGCACCGTAACCTGGGGCAAACCACGCTCCCTGTCTAGGATTTCTGTGAGGACAGGGCTTTGTGAGGATGAATAAGAAAATGTGTAGAGCATTGAACACAACAGTTGGCACTCAGTGAGGCCTTCATCAAAGGTAGCTTCTACACCATTACCAATCCTGTAACCCCTGACTATTACTATTGTTACTCACAATACTGGTGATTGTTTATCAGCCCAATAGTCAGAAAATGCTCCTTCACTTCTGGGCCCAAGGCCCTAGCCATCTGAGGTCCCAACCTCATCCTCTCACCTCTTCCCTTCCTTACACAGTGTCCTCCCTGCTGTGCTCTGATGCCAGCCCTCAAACAGCCGACTCCCTCTGCTCAGGGATTGGTACCAGCCCTGGCGTGGACACTGTGTATGGAGTGACCTTGGACATCCCTTATCCTCTCTGGAGTTTTCACAGCTATACAGTGGAAGATCAGGCTAAATTGTTTTGGAGATGGACCCACTTATCTGAGCCTCGTGTTCCTCCCTCTGTCTGCTCTGTAGAAATCTCTGCATTGGCTCCTGTCTTTCTGGTCAGTCCTGAGGACCTCCTCAGACAAAGATTCGCGTCAATAATCTGAACCCTCCACATGATCTGTTCCCAGGGAAAAGGTGCCAGACCCAGTACGATCTCTGCCATGGGGGCTCACACTCACGGTCCGACTTAGCATCACTGTTACCTGACTCGGTCCTCAGGCAGGTAAAGGGTTCCCGCAGGGCCACAAAGCACATCAAAAGCGCAAATCCAGGCCTGCTGACTTACAGTCCAGTCCTCCACTCTCTGCCAGCAGTCCATTCATCCACTACACGGTAACTGACCACTGACTGTGTGGTAAGCATTGCTAGGCAGCGGGAATATCAAGGTGAGGGGAACTTGGCCCATGCCATTGGGGAGTTTCAAGAGAGTTCCTGGAAAGACATTCAGTCATTCATTCACTCACCAAACACTTAAGTGCCTACTTTGGCCAGGTCAAAAGACCAGCGCAGACCCAAAGCCCGGCCCCCACTCCTCCCACATCCTGGCCCCTGTGGTGGGGATGAGGCCTGCTGAACCAGCAGGCCACCCACCGCCTCCCGAAGGGACTGGCAGGCATGAGCTCATGTCTGCAAGCCCTGTGGCTCTGAGAGCTGCTCGGAGCACAAGGCCTCCTTGTGATTCCGGGAGAGATGCGGCGGGGGCTGCTGGCCCACGAAGCCCTGGGCACTGTGCGGCTGTCAGCAGACACCCTGCGGCCCAGGGTGCTGGGCTTTGATATGGCATTAATGCGCTAATATCTTAATCCGCCCACCACCCACCAGCTGCCTGGCCACACAGCGGGGCCCTGGGGACTCGGTTTCCAAATTACATTATTGAATGTTTACCTAGTGAGCTGTCCAAAGAGTGTTTAACACCAGCTGAAGGGAGCGCATGTGCACGGGACAGTCCCACACCCACAGCCCTCACGCATACCACACACACTCACAGGCAGCTGGGACTCACAGACACAGGCATGCACAGAGAGCACACCCAGCAGGTCCCACAGAAACACAAGTGCCTGCACATGGGCCCACACGCACCCCACACCTCACAGACTATGTATTCCCCACAGCAGACCCATAGCATGTACAAATACACACACACACACACATTCCACGTGCGTTCATAGCCCTCACGTGCTCCCACCCCAGGACGCCTGCTTTTCCTCAACTCACAGTCACCTCTGAGCAGACTCCTGCAGCTGATCCTGGGATGAGCCAGTTGATCGGTGGCAGGATGGGGTCCCGAGTGTGCCCTGGAAGTCACAGCTGCCAGGCCTCACCAGGATCCCTGGCCCCAGTTTCCAAATTCAGGCACTCCCCAGCCCTTGCTGATGGTGCTATCAACAAGGCCATGGCCGTGACAGTGGGCAGAAAAAATAGGGTGGACTTCACACCTGGCCCTGACCTCCTGCTGGATTGCTCCTCCTCACATCCACGCCCACGGCCACCCCAGTCATTCTTGCTGCTCCCAGCAGACCCCCTCCTTCCCAGCCTTTCCAAGTGCTGTCCTCTCTCTGGATGTCCTCATCTGTCCTCCCGTCCGAATGACTCAATCAAGGCGCGCTCACAGCCCCTCTCCAGGAAGCTCTCCATCTCCACCCCTGTTCCCCCACAATGGACCCTGACAAGGCGCAGAGCAGGCATTGCCTTGATGGGAGGATGGTAACAAGGCCTCCCTCAGGAAATAATTCTAAGTCACAAAGGAACCAACCAGAGGGTGGCCAGTGAAGACCGTTCCAAGGAGGTGACATTTATGAGAAGTTAACCTCGGGAAGAACGAGGAACAACTGCTCTAGGCAGAGGGAACAGAATGTAAATGCCCTGAGGGGGAATATCGCTTGGTGCACGACAGAAACTGAACGAGCTGGGCTGGGACACGGGGAGCGAGGGCTAAACAGCACAGGTGACATCGGAGAGGGTAACGGGCCGGGCCATGCAGGATCTTCTAGGCCATGGCCAGAAATCTGGATTTTATTTAAGTGCAATGAAGAGTTTTGGGGCTGAAGAGTGATGTGATTCGATTTATATTTTAAGAAAATCCCTCCGACATCTGTGTGGAGAATGGGTTGTAGGTGGAGTGAGAGAGGAACCGGGGAGGCAGGTGACAGCAGGGGAGGCAGAGAGGTTGGCAAATTCAACAGGTATCCTGGGGAAGCACTGGCTAGACTCACAGGTGGACTGGTTGCAGGGGAGGAAGAGGAATCAAGGATCACGCCCAGGTGTGCCTGGCTCTAAAAACTGGTGGATGACAGGGCCTGGGAGGCTGGGGGTGCCCTGCTCTAGTCAACTGCACTTGACACATGAGATCCCCCAGTACCCAGAGACTTAAACAAGCCTGGTGCTCACACTCAGACTTGCTCCCTTTCTCCCCATAGGCCTAGGGCTCTCTGGCCTCCCTGCCAAGAGCTGATCTCAGAAAAGAATAAGATACTCCTCAAATGCCACTTTCTCCCAGGGAATTCCCCCAGGACACTTCCCCCTGGGGGTTTGCTTGTATACTTCTAAGTGTTTAAGAACATGGAGTTTGGGGCCAGATTGCCTGGGTTCAAATCCCAGCTCTGCTACTTCCTGGCTGTGTGATCTCAGGTGAGTTACTTACCTTCTCTATGACGCCATTTCCTCATAAAACATAGGATGATGAAAGCGCCTACTTCATAGGGTTGGTGTAAGGACCAAACAAATGCAATGCTTTGCTCCTACAGTACTTAGAAGAGCCCCTGGCACAGAGTACGTGTTGAGAAATGTTAGCAAGTACTATTGAATGATTAACTCTGGCTTCAGGCTGCCTTCATCTGTTAGGAAATCTAGGGTCCCAATGGCCAGAACTGGCCTTTGCAAGTGGGAGCTCTTCTGCTTAGTAGCTGCATGGCTTTGGGCAAGTTGCCCTGTGATGGTCAAATGCTCTCTGCCCCACCTGCCTCCTAGGCTCAGGGCAAGGAATCAGTGAGATGGTGGGTGGGTGGAGAAGTGCTGTGCCCGTAGGTTTCCCACAGGGGAGGGGAGGTCAGTAACCATCCTGGATGGAAGTCCACAGGCCAAGACTGTGGGTGAAGTGCCCGCTCAGCTCTCTGGGCAGGCTTAGGCTCAGCTCTCTATCGCTGAGGGTCTTCCAGGGCCCAGGACCAAGCCTCACTGTTGGTTGGAAATAGTGATGATGACATTCACAATGCTTCCCCTTCTTCGTGAGACCTTTACAGGATGCTGTCATAATCCATAATCTCCCGACTCTTACAGCCATGTGTAGGGCAGGGAGCAGCTCCAACTCTGAGAATGAGGACACTGAGGGGGAGAGGCTAACAGCCCTGCAGAGTGAGTTCAGGACAGGAGCCTGAGGTGCCTCCCCCATCAGACTGCCTCCCTCCCTCCCCCCATCTCCCCAGTCCCTGTGGGGCCCTCTCTTTCCAAAACTCTGGTTTAGTTTGAATCTCCCTCAGACTCCAGTCCTGAATCTGCCCTTCTCTGGGTATCATTTTGTCCATCTGTATAATGGGGGTTTGGACTATATCATCTTTAAGGACTTGTCCTGCCCTTAGAGGACATGGTATCTGAGGGTTAAGATAAGGACCTGGCTTTCTCTTGTCTTCTTCCACATCTTCTCCTCTTTCTTCTTAAGAAACTCCTCAGACCTGGTATTCCAGGGCCAGGATTCCTGGTCTCCTTCTCCATGGGTGCCCACTCTAGCCCAGCCTTTTCTGGAAGTACCTGGGTGATGCCACTCCCCACAGTTTTCTACCATCAGGCCCTTGCTGGCATTCATCTCTCAGGAGTTTACCAGGCTCCAAACAATTCCAGTTAAGCCCTTGGAAGAGAAAGTCAGAAGAGAAATGGAAAAAGAAAAACAATGTCCCTGCCCCCAGCCATACATTTTTATAACCCTCTCCAAACTCCTCTGCTATAAATGGCTTAATTTTGACTGTTTTACAAGCAACTTGCCCTTAAAATGGAGGGGAGGAGATGGACTATGAAAGAGTCTCTCAAGAGACTGACTGCATCTCAAGAGTGATGATAGAGCCCACACAGGCCTGCAGGCACAATCCCTCCCACCACGCCCAGCGTGTTCAGGACTCAGAGGCAAGGCATGGCGTGGCAGAGTCCTGGGCGGGAGTCAGAAGACCAGACTCCAGTCCTGAATCTGCCCTTCTATGGGTCTCATTTTGTCCATCTGTACAATGGGGGTTTGGATTACATCATCTTTAAGGACTTGCCTGTATCAGAGTGTTAAGGCAGGGACCTGGAGGCCATGTGAGAATGGGAACGAACAAGTCCATGCTGAGCAGATGGGCTGTGAAACACCCAGAGAAATATTGCAAGTGTCCCCTGGTCAGAGTGGGGTCTATAGAGAGGGAAGATGGCAAATTGGCTGTCACTCCCCATTGCTGTCAGGCAGAGTAAGTACAAACACATTATCCCCGAAGATCCTCTCCAGAACCCCCCATCCCGCACCTCACCCTGCGCTTTATGGGCCTGAAACACCATTGTGCTTCGTTTCATTCGCATGCAAGCTTCCCTCTGCACGCTGGCCCACGCATTCCTTTGGCCTGAAATACCTGCTGCCAGTTTCCCCTCCTCGGCGTCCCTGTTCTCTTCTCGGGATCCACCAGGCGCTACACCTGTGGGAAGCATTCAGGGTCCCCAGGTTGGGCTCCACAGCCCAGCACTCATCTCCCAGTGCCTGACTGGGAGAAAGGAGGTAGGTGCCCAGTGACCGTCTGTGGAATAGTCGAAGGAGTGTGGACACCGGAGGGAGGGGGAGAAAGCATCCCAGACAGAGTCATCGCACAGAGACAGGGGCACACGGGGAGACTGAGCAAAGAAGTTGGCAAGGCAGAGTCAGGTGGGGCTGGAGAAGGCCCTCCACTCCCACCACGCCCACCTTTTATAGATGTTGAGCTGAAAAACCTGGCCCAACATCACACAGCTAGGAACGCTTGAGAACTGGGATGCTAGCTCCAAAACCTTTCTCCTCCTAATGCAGGACAAAAAGTGAAGAAGGGAACCAGAATCGCAGAGTTCTAGAATGTTCTAGCAAAAGCACTCTCTCTTTACCCCAAGTAGACCCGTGTTGGTTGACAGGGAAGAGGAGAGATCACCCCATTCCACAGATGGAGAGGTGGAGACCCAGGGACCTCAGGTGACGCACCCCTGGACCACACTGCATGACAGGGCAAAGGGCAGCATTTCAAGGAGGAGGAATGCTTTAGAATAACACTGGCGTCTAAAAATAGCACGTGGCTTGGCCTGGCCAGCTCAAAGGGGTCAGGTTTTATGGTTGCCCCCATCTGCTTTTCTGGGACGGTGGGGCTCAGCCTACTCTGGTTATAGTTTTTCCATGAGCTCGGCTCAGATTTCCCTGTCCCAGCAGTGAGCCCATGGGTCAGTGCCTAATTTTCCAATGTTTATCTTTCCCATTTACAATTTCCCCATGTAAATGGCTAACTCCTCCAGTCCCTGGTGTTTCCAACTCCAGTCCTAGAATTAGGGGTGACCAGACTCAAAATGCTCCCTCACTCTCACAAAGTCCTAGAGGCATTTATGAGGGCTGTACCACCAGGACCGGGCCCAACAGTCGCTACTCCCTCCCCCTGGGACCCACAGCCCACCTTATTGGTTTTGGTCCTCCCCACTCCCACAGATCCAGGCTCTGTTGCCTCGGTTCCATCCTCAGTCACTCCCAGGCAGGTCAGCTCTAGTTGGAGCTTTATACTCTGTTCAGGAAACAAATGTGAATATGACATCCTCCTGCACTCACAGCACCCACAGTCTCAAAGGAGACAGAGAAGAGTGGCTGCTATCTTCCCACACAGTGGGTGCCAGGGGTGTGGGGAAGACGGGGGGCTTGGCTGGGCTGAGTTCACCTGGAGGCTCTGGTGGAGATGTCTGCTCTGCAACTTGGATGTGAGGGCCTGGGCCCAGGGGAGAGTTCTGGGGTGGTGTACACACTCCAGGTGTGGGTTCCATCCCCTCTTGGATCTATTCCCAGCAGTTTCCTGTGTGACTGTCTCATTTCTCCAGACCCCCACATGAACTTGAGTTGAGTAGAAACTCTAGCTATGTCTCTAGCCAATCCCTTCTCATCTTTAGGGAGGAAGGCAAAGGAGTGGAGGGAAAGTAAAGGCCCACAGGACTTAGGTTTGGCTTGCCAGTATGAGAAGATCAGTGCGGGCCTGGCAGATACGAGGCTGGGGCACCTGTACAACTGTTCTGCAAGCAGGTTGATCCCTGAGAGAGCGAGAAAGTTAAGTCGCTCAAGCCTAGTTCCTTCTCCTAAACTTGGCAATCAACCCCCCAGGAGCAGACAGGAAAGAGAGCATCCGTGAGAGATCAGAGAAAGTATCAAAAGGAAGACAACTTAAGAATGGATTTGAAGTTGGCTTGGATTCACAGTTAGCACGGTCTATCAAAATCTTGAGAGAAACCAGTTTTGAACATCAAAGTATCTGAACCATCTTGTTTCCTTCTCAGGACACCCCAAAGCAACAGTGGAGTCCCTCAGGTTTGTATCTGGTTTCTCTGGCTCTCCTGAATTTTGTCTCCACATTCCCTTAGGTTATCCCAGCCAGTCTCTTGGCTTTAAATGTTGTCTCTCATGTGCTGGTGACACCCAAATCTAAATCCACAGCCATGAACTCCAGATGCATTGTCTTGAGCATCTAACTGGCATCTCTCGCTTCCCCATTCAACTCCCAATTGATCCCCAAATCCTGTCCCTCCTTGGTCTTCTTACATCTCCAGTAAAAGCTCCATCATTCACCCAGGCACTCACCTAAGGGTCTCCTTTGATTCCTCCATCCTTCACACCCCTCATGCAGTATATCAGAAAGCTCTTTCCTCAGGAACATATCCTTAGTCTGTCCACCTCTCTTCACCTGGCTGCAGACATCTCGGTCAGGTCACAGCCATCCTTCCCCTGGACTCTGCAGTAGCTTCTTGATGGGGCTCTCTGCTGCCACATTGCCCCACCTCTTCCCCCAACACTCTCCACTCTTCAGACAGAGAAATCCTTATAAACATGGATCAGCTCAAGCCACACCCTTGCTTAAAACTCTCCTTTGGCTCCCACTGTAATCAACACATAACACATAATCCAACCTCCTTGTGCTGTCCTACCAGGCACTATTTAATCCAGGCACCTGCCTTGACCTCATCTCCTTCCTGCCCCGCCCCCTGCCTTCTTTTCTGTGCTCAAACACACTAAGCCTATTCCAGCCTCAGGACCTAGGCAATAGCTGCCCCCTCTGCTTGGAATGCTCCTCCTCGAAAACATCACATGGTCAGTTCTTATCTTCATAAATGTCCCGCTCCCCCTAAATCGACCTACCAAAATAGCCACTCCCAAAACAACTGAAGCCCTCCTGGTATCTTAATTCAGGGCCTTTGTCTCTGCCCACAGCTCCTGGAGAGTAGAAACCTTGATTGTCTTGTTGTCTTGGTCTCTGTTCTGACTTCCTGTGGTCAGGTGTCCCTAGCACCTGCAAAGGAGTCAGCCCCAGAGCAGGTGTTGAGTAACCAAGTGGATAAATGAATTAAGCAGCTCACACTTCAGAGTGTGAGAACTAAATAGAATATTCTGAAGAAACAGCACAATCATATCTCCATGACATATATATATATATATACACACACTAGAGGCCTGGTGCATGAAAATTTATGCACTGGAGCACTGGAGGGGATCTCTCAGCCCTGCCTGTCTCCTCTCACAGTCCAGGAGCCCTCAGGGGCAGGAGGCAACCCAGCAATCATGGGAAGGCGATGCCCCCATCACACCTCTGTTGCTGCCACTGCCGGCAGCACAAGCCTCGGCCGACCCTGGTTACCTGAGCCTCAGGTGGCCCTGGGCGGCTGGGCAGCCACCATCCAAGGCTTGCCTGAGCCTCGAGCCAGCCCTGGGCGGCTGAGGGGCTGAGGGGACTGGGGGACTCCAGAAGCAGGTGTGCAGAGTGGCCAGACCCAGCTAGGGGCAGGCCCAGCTGTGCTGCGCCTGCCACCCTGGCGGGGCTGAGGGGACTGGGTGCCGTCATCTTGTGGCTGTGAGCGCCGCCATCTTTGAGGGTGTGGCAGTCAATTAGCATATTTCCTCCTTATTGGCTGTGGGCACCATCATCTTTGTGAGGGCATGATGGTCAATTAGCATATTCCCTCTTTATTAGATAGGAGATATATATATTAGAGGCCTGGTGCACAAAAATTCTTGCATTCGGATGGGGGGGGGGTCCCTCAGCCTGGCTGTGCCCTCTTGCAGTCCAGGATTCCTTGGGGATTATCTACCTGCCAGCTTAGGCCCACTCCCCGGGGGATCGGGCCTAAGCTGGCAGTCAGATATTCCTCTGACAGCCTGGGAGCCCTCAGGGGATGTCCGACTGACAGCTTTAGCGCTGCTGAGGAGGCAGGAGAGCCTCCCGCCACTGCCGCTGTGCTCATAGCAGTCAGCCCGGCTTGTGGCTGAGCAGAGCTCCCCCTATGGGAGCACACTGACCACCAGGGGGCAGCTCCTGTGTTGAGCATCTGCCCCCTGGTGGTCAGTGCATGTCATAGTGACCAGTGGTTCCTGGTCATTTCGCCATTAGGATCAATTTGCATATTACCCTTTTATTATATAGGAGATATATATATATATATATATATATATATATATATATATATATATATATATATATATATATATTATATAGGAGATATATATATATATATCTCCTATATAATAAAAGCCTAATATGCTAAGTGTCTGACTGGTCATTGGACCATTTGACCAGTCACTATGATGCACACTGACCATGGGGGGCAGATGCTCCGACCAGTAGGTTAGCTTGCTGCTGGTGTCCTGTGGATTGGGATTGGGCCAGACGGACGAGACACACCCTGGAGCCCTCCTGCGGTCCCTCCCTGGCCCCAATCATGAACCAGTGGGGTCCCTCAGCCTGGCCTGCACTCTCTCACAATCTGAGACCCCTCAGGGGATGTCCGAGAGCTGGTTTAGGCCCGATCCCCACAGGCCAGGCCAAGGGACCCTATTGGTGCACAAATCCATGCACCAGGCCTCTAGTGTGTGTGTGTGTGTGTGTGTGTGTGTGTGTGTGTGTATCCTATATAATAAAAGCATAGTATGAAAATTGACCAAACGACAGAACGACCGGTCAGTGGGGCATGGGGCTGGCGAGCAGGCGACACCAGGCCAGCCAAGGCACGTGACAGTGGGCAGAGGAAGGGGACAGCAATGGGGGGGGGGCAGCAGCAACCAGCAGCAGTGGAGGGGTGAGAAGGGGGGGCAGCTGCTCACCGACCAGTGCCATTCCCTGATTAGCCTGCCTGGTCACCTCCTGCAGAGGGAAGCCAGACTGCAGCCTAAGCCATCAATCAGACATCCCCTGAGGGCTCCCAGACTGCTGGAGGGTGCAGGCCGGGCTGAGAGACACTGCCCCCCTGCCCCTTCTGAGTGCACAAATTTTCATGCACTAGGCCTCTAGTAATGTACATAATATCCACAGAGAAACAAGGGCTTCAGAGCCCAAAACATTTATTTGTGATATGACTAGGGAAGTTTATTTTAATCCTTCTGAACCTCAATTTCCTTATCTGAAAACTAAGAATAATAATACTTTCCTCTCAGAAATAGTATGAGGATTTCATATCTATAAATCGCCAATGACAGTACACAGTAGGTGGGTTCACCAGATGGCATCTGTCATTAGTATTAGTTTTGTTGTTATCACACATCTCTCGGGTCCCTTGTTTCATCAAAACAAGCCCGGTGACTCTCTCTCACCTTCTGGTCTCACTCCTCTCATAACCCCTCACTGTGTGCTGCTTTGAAGCTGGGAAGAACCAAGAACAAGTGCTGACTCTACCACTTACCGCTTCATGGTCTTGGGCATGTGTCTTGACCTCTCTGAGCTCCAGTCCCTTTACTTTGAATGGTGCTGATGACAGTGCTTGCCTCCTAGAGGTGATATGAAGACTATATGAAATCAAGTAGGAAAGATGCCTAGCACTGTGACAGGTGCACTGTAGGTATTTGAAAAGTGACCACTTTTGTCATCTGTCTGTACATACCTGGGTGTGCACACACACAGGGGCATACATACACATGCACACTCACACAACTCCTCTCTTGGCGGGGTCCGAGAGCTACTGATTTGAACTCTAGGGATGGAATCAATTAGAATTATTTTTAAAACCTCGTCTGTTTTGATTTAACAGGACGCTTCCATTCAATGAAATGCAGCATTAGTCAATGAAAACTCAAAGGACCTGGATTTCAGGGCTCCCAGACCCCGAGGACCTCCCAGGTTCAACTCTCATTATACAGGTGCCTCTCCCTGGAGCCACCTCATCCTCAGTGAGCTCCAAGAGGAGAGGGGCTGTCTGCCGCCCTGAGCCATGCTCCTCTGAGCACTGGGACCCCTCCCTGGGGATGTAATTTTCAGTATTTGTGTTTGTCTCCCCTGGCCCTGCCAATATTGAGGACAAAAGCTATCTGACTTATGTCTGTGACTCCGATGCCTAACCCAATGCCTGTCACAGGAAAAGGCACTAGATGAAATGTTTTATGGGGGGAAAATTAGCAACAATTGAAGAAATGAACAAATTATTTAGTTGCAATAAAAATTACAACTAATATTTACTATGCCACTTGCCATGTGCCAGACACCATTTTAAGTGCTTTTCATATGTTGACTCATGAACTCTTCATAACAACTCCAAATGAGGCAGGCACCCCGATTTGGCCCAATTTTACAGATGAGAAACTGAGGCATAGGAAGATTAGAAACTTGCTCACAGTCACACACAGTAAGTACAGTAATTAGGATTCCAATTCAGGCAGCAGGGACCCAAGGCCAGCCCCCATAACCCTTACATTGTTATTCATTCATTCATTCATTCATCGAACACTCACTGGATACCCACACTGTGCCTGGCCCTGTGTGGGACTCTAGAAATGCAATGATGGATTAGACCCACTTCTCATAAGGGGGTTACACTCTGGTGGAAGAATAACAGACATAGAGATGGATAATTACAGAGGGCATGGGTGAGTATGGCAAAGGTATACAAACAGAACCCACCCTGGTCAGGTCAGGGAAGACTTCTTGGAGGAAGTGGCCCTTGATTATGTTGGCTAGACATGGGAAGGAAAAAGGACACTCCAGCAGAGAGACTGTATGTGCAAACGCATAGAGGTAAGTAGGCCTGGGGCAATCTGAGAATGGCACGCACCTGGGGAAGAGGGGTGAGGGTCATGGTTAGGAATGGCAAGAGAGGAGGCGAAGAGGCCATCAGGGTCAGGTCAGGGAGAGTCAGTGTACTCCTCAGAGCAACTTGGACATTGTCCCAGAGGAGTGGAGATCCATGGAAGGGCCTATAGCTCTCCCCATAGGATTGCAAGATTGGTGAATTAATTCAAGAGGATGATGGAGAATCAAATCACTGCACACAGCAAAGACTACATGTACACACCCACCATGAACACACACACACACACACACACACACACACACGCACACGCACACACACACAGAGGCACTGTCAGGAACATGGATGTAGAACCTGTAGTCTAGAGATAATGATTGCTAAGTTACTCTTGCTTCCGCTCCCCTGAGCACCATCCCTTCCAGCTGAGGGTTGTGCCCTGAGCCTGGAGGCATGTTCCTTTGCCATCATGCTGTTAAAATACAGGGTGGGGCAAACGTAGGTCTATAGTTGTTCACATGAAAAATACAGTAATACAATAATTAATAAATAATAATACAAGAATAAACTCGGTTTTACATACTCACAACTGTAAACTTGCTTCTCCCCCACCCTGCATGTCCATGCCCTGCACTCAAGAAGTTGGTCCCTGCCTCACAGGAGCAGTTTCCTGTGGAGACCACAGACGTCCATGCCTGAAGTTAGGGTCAGCACTCAAGCCATGGGCCAACATCCACATCCCACAGTGTGATGATGGTTGGCATGCCGGGGTCACAGGCTTAGATGTGAAGAAGTGATTTTCCAGAGAGCTCATGGCTTGAACATTCATAACCTAGAAGGAGAACTTGGAGACGAGACCAGAGGGCCCGTGTCCTGAGATCACAGCCTGAGGACTGAGAGCCCTTCCAGTGCAGTCTCCGGGGTCCTGCTGCAGGGTTTCATCCTTGTCTCTGTGGCTCCAGCCTTCTCCCCTGGATTCTGCACTCCTATTTTTCAGACAACAACTCTAATATTATTCCACTCCGTATGGAATAAAGCATCATGGAATATTAGCAGAAAGAGCTCATTTTGCAATCAGTGGTCTCTTGGTTCGAGTCTTGAATTTGTCACCATCAGCCCCAAACATTCACTATGGTTCTTTGCTAAGTTACTTCACCTCCTGGAGCCTCACTGTCCTCTTCTGTGAACTGGAATTAGTAATACCCACCCTGTGGAGTTAGTGGGAAGATTGTGCAATACAGAATGCAGAGCTCTGGAGGGAACCAGTGTTCTTTCGTCCCTTTTGACCCCTCCTCCTATCTCACCAGAGAGGGGCTGTTCCCAGCATCATGAGAGGTAATGTGTCTGTTCTCCAGTATAACAGATGCTCTGTCCTCAACAGGGATGCGATGTTTTCCATTGAGAAGCCTCCAACCTTCACTTCCTGTGAGTGCGGATGTGGCTGTGTCTGACTGATGGGGCAGGTGAAATGGACCGCAGGATGGAGAGCCCCTCCCAGGGACTTGAGATCCTTGGTGGTCTGTCCTCAGGTTGGGGACCCAGCCTATCCCCCTGATGATCATGTTCTGCTGGGATTCAGTGTCTCACCAGAGACAGACCTGGCGGGGCGGGGCAGGGCGGGGAGTGGGGGGGAGAACGGTCCCATGAACTCATCTCTCATCAGGCTTCTGATTGAAATGCCCAGGGGCTGACATTGTACTGGGGACCAGTTAGGAACCTGTGGTTTTCATGAGAATGCAGAGACAAATGGAGTTGGAGGCATGCACAGGAATAGTCTCTGCAACATTGTTGAAAATAAAAAAATGGGTGCAACTTAAATGTTCAAGAGCAGAATCGGCCAAAAGATGCCACTGCATTGAGATAGTGGAACAGTACCATGAAGTATGACAAGGAAATTCCCCCAGAGAGGAGGCTGAGGTGTCCTCAACTGTTTCCAGCCGGAGAGAGCCAGAAGACAGACCCAAATGGAGTCTCACTTCCTTGGCCCTCACTATTCCTCTCGTCTCTCTCCCTTCCTCTCCCTTCTTAGCCCTTCCTCACCAGTTCCTTTCACAACCTTCACCCTTCTCCTTCTCAGCCCAACCCCAGGTTCTAATCTTGGCTCAGCCACTGCCCTGCTGCACAACTCAGGTCAGACCCTTTCCCTCTCTAGGTCCCTTTTCTTCTTTCATAAGTTGAAAATAACACACACACACACACACACACACACACACACACACACACACACACCACACCCTTGACGAATAAGTGGTTTATTGTTTATTCTATTAACATTCACAGTACCCTGACCTTTTAGAAATCCCCAACAAAGTCAAAGTGTGAGAGGCCACCTCACGGTGGTGGATTAAAACGTCATAATTGATCCCATTTAATCCGTGTTTGTTGTGTGTGAGACCTGCTCTCAGTGCTTCATAGGCATTAGCTGTAAAATTGCGAAACCATCAATTGTCCACATCAAAGAATAGGGTGAGGGTGGGAGAGAAGGAAATTTTGTTTGGTACTCCATGGAGTTGAGTATTATAAGTTAATTTCTAGATACTTAATAGTTTCTGTGGCTAGCGTAAAAAACGAAGAGGTATCTTATACCTTATTGTATTTTCTATGATAGTAGTTACTTCTGTTGTTAAGCAACACTCACCTTTTGCAATCTAAAAATATGTCTGCCATGAGAAGATGTAGAGAATAAAAAAAGTAAAAGCCCGCCAGTGTGGCTCAGTGGTTGAGCATCGACCTATGAACCAGGAGGTCGCGGTTCGATTCCCAGACAGGACACATGCCCGGGTTGCAGGCTTGATCCCCAGTGTGGGGCGTGCAGGAGGCAGCCGATCAATGATTCTCTCTCATCATTGATGTTTCTCTCTCTCTCCCTCCCTTTCTCTCTGAAATCAATCAAAATATTTTTTTTAAGTAAGCAACATCCACGTACCCACCTTCTGATTGAAAAGAAAACAATTCACATACAGTGAAGATCTGAGAGGACCTCTCCCACCCATTCCTTCCCTCCCGCTGGGGGTAATCGCACTCTCTGACAAGCTGTATCCTTTCCATTCAGATCTTTAGGAATGCCCCACCACACATTATATAAAATTCCTGTGAGCATAAACATTATGTAGTGTTTTTTCTGCCTGCCTCTAACCTTTATACAAATGTTACTATACTATATAGGTCTTCTTGCAATTTGTTTTGTGTGTGTGTGTGTTCTTTTAATTTTATTAAGTTTATTAGGGTGACATTGGTTAATAAAATTATATAGGCTTCCAGTATGCAATTCTATAATACATCACCTGTGTATTACATTGTGTGTGTTTTGTTTTATTTTTGTTCAGTTCTATGTTTGTGGGATTTACGCATATTGATTTATGTAGCTCCGGTTCTTTTATTGTCAACGCTAACAGTTCCTTTCAACGCAACCACAACTTACTCATCACTTCTGCTCTTGAACAGTTAATTTGCAACCTTTTTTTTTTTTACTCTTTCTAACAATGTCGCCGAGACTATTCCTGTGCATGCCTCCTTGTGTGAGAATTTCATGCATACATGAAATGCGTGTGTGTATCTTTATCAGGTATTACCAACTTGCTCTTCAAAGCAGTTTTACCCATTTGCACCCCCATCTGCAGTGCCTGAGTGCGCCCACTGTTCTGTGGGCATCTCTTCAGCGCTTGAAATTGTCCAGCTTTCACATTTTTGCAAATCTGATGTGTGCATAATATAATCACAGTGTGATTTCATTTTGCTTTTCACCAATTAGTAGTACATTGCAGCACTGTTTCGAATATGTAGTACCATTCAGTTTTTCTCTTCTGTGAACTGATTCTCCCTATATTTTGACTATTTTTCTGTAAGGGTCTTTGCATTATCTAATTGATATGTGGGTCTTTTCATATGTTCTGGCTAGAAATCACTTTTTTTGGTTATTTGTGTTGCAAATTCCCTCTCCTGGTCTGTTACTTCTCTTTTTACTTTGTTTATAGTGTCCTTTGATGCACATAAATGTTTAAATTTTAATGTAGTCAAATCTATCCATCTTTTTCCACCCTTGTTTGTGTTTTTTTGTGAATTGTTTAAGAAATCCTCTCATACCCTGAGGCCATGAAGACACTCCTCTGTTTTCTTCTAAAAGTGTTAAGTTTTTGTTTCCCACATTTTTTCATATTGATTCTAAAATTAACTTGTGCAGAATGAGAGTTAGTGGTCCAGTTTTACTTTCTCCATATAGATAACAGTTTTCCCAAAACAACTGATTGAGTTGTCCGTCATTCTCCCACTGGTTTGGGATGCCACCTCTATTGTGTTAAAAGTTTCCTTGTAAGTAGGCGTCTGTTTCAAGTCTCTCTATTCGGATCCATTAACCTAATATTATTCCATTCCATATGGAATAAAGCATCATGGAATATTATCAGAAAGAGCTCATTTTGCAATCAGTAGTCTCTTGGTTCGAGTCTTGAATTTGTCACCATCAGCCCCAAACATTCACTATGGTTCTTTGCTAAGTTACTTCACCTCCTGAAGCTGAAACCAGCTTTCTGGCATCCCCCAAAGGGTCCCGGATTGCAAGAGGGCACAGGGCAGGCTGAGGGACCCCACTGGTGCATAATCGAGCCCTGTGCATGATCAGGGCCGGGGAGGGATGCAAGAGGTTGGCCAGCCAGGGAGGGACCATGGAGGGCTCCAGGGCATGTCTGGCCTGTCTTGCTCAGTCCCAATTGGCTGGACCCCAGCAGCAAGCTAACCTTCCTATCAGAGCGTCTGTCCCCTGGTGGTCAGTGCAAGTCATAGCGAGCAGTTGAGTGGCCTTAGCATATCATTAGCATATTATGCTTTGATTGATTGAATGGCCGACTGAACACCTGGACACTTAGCATATTAGGCTTTTATTATATAGGACTAGAGGCCCGGTGCACGAAATTCGTGCATAGGGGGGTCCCTCAGCCCGGCCTGCACCCTCTCCAATCTGGGACCCCTCAGGGGATGTCCAACTGCCCTATCCCAATCCAGGACCGCTGGCTCCTAACCACACGCCTGCCTGCCAGCCTAATCGCTCCTAACCATTTGCTTCCCTGTTGGCCTGGTCGCCCCTCACTGCTTCCTCCCCCACCGACCTGGTCGTCCCTCACTGCTTGCTCCTCCGCCAGCCTGATCACCCCTCACTGCTTGCTTCCCTGCTGGCCTGATGGCCCCTAACTGCTCCACTGCCTGCCTGATGGCCCCTAACTGCCTCTGCCTCGGCCCCCGCCACCATGGCTTTGTCAGGAAGGACATCCGGAAGACATCCGTCCTAATTAGCATATTACCCTTTTATTAGTATAGATTTCCCGGGTTTTTAATAGCACATTTGTAGCACTGTTTTTACTTTTAAATCTTTAATTATTTGAAATTTATCCTTGTACATAGTGCAAGGTACAAACCTAACTTTATCTTTTTTTCACCTGGCCAACCAGTGACCCTCAACTGCGTTTACTGAATAGTGAATCATTCCCCCACTGATTTTAGAGGCCTGTTTTTTCATGACCTAAACTCCCATCTGTGCACTCACTTCTATTTCTGGACTTTCTATTATGGTTGATTGTCCTGTCTTGCTATTCATGCTTCAGTTCTTCACTATTTCAATTATGGAGACTTTTAATATGTTTTAATGTCTGGTAGAGCTAGTCCCCTGATACTACTCTTCTTTTCAGAGTTTTCCTGAATGTATCACTTCTTTATTTTTTCACATGAACTTTAAATTAGCTTGTCTGGTTAAAAAAAAAACTGCTGGGATTTCATTCGGATTGCATTAAATTTAGAAATTAACTTAGGAACAATTGACATCTTTATGATGTTGAATCTTCTTAGCCAAAAACATGGTCTTTTCCTTTATTTAAGTCTTCTTTGTGTCCTTAGAGTGTTTCAACATATTCTGTGTATAGGTCTTGCTGCTTCATGTTAACCTTACAGCAAAGTAGTTTATTTTGCTGTTGTTGTCATTGCCCTTGTAAATGAGATGTTTTCATTCATTATATCTTCCAAATGGCTATATGTATACATGAAAGCAATTCTTGCTTATTAACTTTATATATACATCTTACAAAATCAGTTCTAGGAAGGTATTTCCCTTTGGTCCATTTTAGTTCCATCATTGCACCTGCTTTTGAAAATAGGCAATATAGTTTTGCAAATTTGGACATACCTTTTTACCTTTAGGAAGGATATTTGCCCTTCAATAAACTTTTGGATAAATATCCAAAAAATCTTTTTCTGAGCTTCTTTCTCTTCATCTTCTCCTATTTGTTTTCTTTCTAATCTTAGCTTCTTTGGGCTGTTCTTACACATATTTAGGAGTTTGGGATAATACCTGTCCTCAAGTTTTGCCAAAAATATATTTTTTAAAATTATTTCTGTTGCTTTTGGGTGATTTCTAGGAGAAGGAGAAATATGTTGATTTACACAGCCATATCTAGTCCAGATGTACACAATGTCTTAATTACTAAGGTTTTAAAATGTCTTACTTTTTGCTAGGACAAATTTAGTCAACTTGCTCTTTTTCTTCAATTGTTTCTTAACTGTTACTGAATCTTAACTCTTCCATATAAGTTTGAGAATGAGCTATTAAAATCACACACACACACACACACACACACACACACACACACACAAGCTGTTGAGATTTTTATTTTAATTCCAACCCTATCTAATAAAGAGGGAATATGTTAATTGACCCTCATGTTGTTGCAAAGATGGCAGCGCCCACAGCCAAAGATGGCAGCACCCACAGCCAATAAGGAGGGAATATACTAATTGACTGCCCCGCCCTCAAAGATGGCAGCACCCACAGCCAATAAGGAGGGAATATGCTAATTGACTGCCCCGCCCTCAAAGATGGCAGCACCCACAGCCAATAAGGAGGGAATATGCTAATTGACTGCCATGCCCTCAAAGATGGCAGTGCCCACAGCCACAAGAAGGCAGCGCCCAGTCCCCTCAGCACCCCAGCCACCCAGAGCCAGCCCGAGGTGCAGGCAAGCCTCAAATGGCAGCTGCCCAGCCACCCAGGGCCACCTGAGGCTCAGGTAACCAGGGCCGGCTGAGGTTTGTGCTGCCAGCAGTGGTGATGGGGCGTCACCTTCCCCTGATTGCCGGGTCGCCTCTCGCCCCTGAGGGCTCCTGGACTGTGAGAGCGGGCAGGCCAGGCTGAGGGACCCCCCCGCCCCCCACTCAGTAAATTTGTGCATGAATTTTCATGCACTGGGCCTCCAATAAATGTATAATTAATTTACTGAAAAAGGATATTGTTATAGCATTGATTCTTCATATCCATTAATATATGTCTCTCCGGTTATTTGGATCTTCTTCAGTACTTTAAAATAAAGGTTTATAATTTTCTCCCATGCTTTGTTAAATTTATTCCTAAGTACCTTATGTTATTTGTTCACATTATAAATGTTACCTTTCTAAATTTTCATTTTTAACACTTTGTTGTGGTATATAGTCACACAACCGATTTTTGTATATTGATTTTTTTATATCTAGCAAATTTACTGAGCTCCAATTCATTTTTTTGAGCTCCAATTAATTTTAATAGTTTGTCTGTAGATATTCTTAGGTTTCTACATAGATCATTATCTCTTATCATAAGCACTCACAATCTGGTTTTTACTTATTCATCTTGCCTTACTAGTCTAGCTAGGAATTACAGTTGAATAGAAACAGTGATAGTAAACATCCTTGCCTAATTCCTGGTTTTAAAGGGAGTATTTCAAATTTTCCCCCATAACATATTGTGTTTGCTATGACTTTTTGGTTAAGGAATAATTTTTCAGGTTAAGGAATATCCTTTATAAATCCTAGTTTACTAAAATTCTTATAAATGGGCAAATGCTTTTTCTGAATCCATTGAGATCATTGTTTTTTCTTTTAATTTGTTAATATTTGAGCTTGAATTAATAGATTTCAAAATGTTAAATCATCTTTGCATTAATAGAAAAAACACAAACAGGTCACAATATGTTATTAGTAAACATTGCTGGGTTTGGCAAGTCAGGAATCATTTGTCAATCTTACTTACCTTCACAATATCTTTTTCAAACTCTTTTTTCCCCACCTTTCTGAGTCCTTATGTTTCAAGTGTGTCTTGGATAAACAGCATATAGCCAGCATAGGGGCAGAGAGTTTTTTGTTCACTTTTACCCAATATGACAATCCTTTTTTAACTGGAGATTTTAGTCCATTTACTTTTACTGGAGTTCCTCATCTATATGGATTTATGTTAACCATCTTATTTTCTGCTTTCTGATTACCCTATATCTCCTCTATTTCTTTTTTTAATTTTCTGTTTCTGTTACTTTTGAATTAACCAAGACTTTTCTTTAATTTATTTTTTTCTGTACTATTTTAAAATGGGTACATTTTATTTCTACCTTTTTACTAGTTACTTTTAAATTTTTAACATGCATACTTAACCAAATCTAATATTAAGTAACATTTTTCCTCTTTCCCAACAATGCAAAGACTTTAGAATGTTTCAACTTAAATAATTCTTCCTCTCATCTTAAATGACATTTTAAAAACATATTTCTATTGATTTCAGAGAGGAAAGGAGAGGGAGAGAGAGATAAAAACATCAATGATGAGAGAGAATCATTGATTGGCTGCCTCCTGCACACTCCACACTGGGGGTCGAGCCCACAACCCAGGCATGTGCCCCGACCTGGAATCAAACCATGACTTCCTGATTTATAGGTCAATGCTCAACCACTGAGCCACACTGGTCGGGCTTAAATGATATTATTCAGTATTTTAATTCTACCTTAACTTTTGACCCCTAAATTTATTATAATTCTTAATATTATATTATTGTTGTTTGATTTAGTCAGTGTTTGTTGAAATATATCTTCATATTTACTTTTATTTTCCCAGTATTGCTTTTGGTATCACACTCCTTTCTGGGTTCACTATCCTTCTTCTCAAATACACCTTTTAGAAGTTTCTTTCAGAAAATTTTTGGTGATAAACTGTCTTATGTCCAGAATATCCCCTTGTTTCTCCTCTACAACTATTTGGACCTACTTCATATTATCAGTACCCCACTTGATCTCTTTGCGACACTTATGCTTATTTCAAATTCTTATTCCTCCTGGTATACCAACTGTTTTCCTCGGGAGCGCTCAGAGGCTGACCCATCTCCTGCACATATTATTAGCACTGTCACTGCTGTTTTCTACCCTGCAGTGACAACAGGATGGTCAGAGACCCATCAAGGGCAATGTGAAGAACATTCAAGGATGCCACATAATCCTCTCCCAGCCTACCCCCATCCATGGCCCCTGCACTCTTCTGCTTCAGGCATCCATCCACCTCTCATATCCCCAGGACTCTACCACCTTCCTTCTGCATCTCCTCAAAGTTGTTTTGTGTGTTTTTTTATCTGAAATTAATTCACATCTCTCTGAATCTGTGGCATCTCCAGGGCTCAATTTTGAGGTGAGATCCAGCATCCAGCATTACTTTATCATCTTGTCAGATATTAGGCTGTATGTTGGATTTGTGTGCCCCTGGAATATCTGTTCACACACATCTCTCCCACTCAGCCTTGAGCTTCCTAAGAACAGAGGTCATGTCTGACAAGCTCTTGAATCCTCAGCATCTGACTCAGACCTTGACACATCATAGAGAAGCAGGAGAGCAAAGTGCTTAAGAAAACCCCACTCTGCCACTCACTAACTTCAAGACTTAGGGAAGGTTGGTGAACTTCTCTGTGGTTTAATTTCCTCATCTATAAAATGAGAATTAGATGAAAACATGTATATAAAGTAGTTAATTTACTGTTTGACACATAGGAAGCTCTCAACAAATTATAGTTATTATTATAAGACTAGAGGCCCAGTGCACAAAATTCATGCACAGGTAGGGTCCCTTGCAGCTGCCAGCCAGGGCCTCCCTTCACACCCGCCTTGGCCTGGTGCTGCCCACTCACCCTCTCCACCATCCCGCCATGGTCCTATTCTCATCGGGGCCCATCAGGGCCAGCAGCACCTCCACTGCCACCCACTGCCAGCACTGTGTCACCGGCACCCACCATGTTCTGTGCTGCCCCCTGGTTGTCAGCACACATCTAACTCCCAGTCGAACTCCCACTTGAAGGGACAATTTACATATTAGCCTTTTATTATATAGTATACTCAAAAATGTTGTTAAATAAATAAAACATGTATTGAGTGTCTTGGGGATGTTTAGAATATGTGTCAAGATTTTTGCCCTAAATGATTTACAATATTGTCAGAGACTAGACTTATGACACAAGTAAACAATATTATACACCAGTTTCTAATGAAAGACTAAAGCCATTATCAATGGGTCTATGGGGTTGAGGCAGTAAGAGCTCTAAATTCTTATCCATCTGGTCACTCTATTGCTGTCTGACATGACTTTGTCCTGTTCCAACTTGGGCCTCTTTTTCTCCCATTGGCAAAATGAGATGTTGGATCTCAATTATGAATTTAAGCTCACACAAGTCCACTGAATTCATCTCTATGTCTTCTGTAGCTCTCTACAGGGATAAATTACTAGATCAAACCAGGATGAGTGATGAGTGTGTCTATTAGGTTCCCTATAGGAAACAGATGGTTCAACCAGAAGGTTAATTGGAATTTAATGAAGGGCTATTTACAGAGGATTTGGCAGGCATAGGGAACCCAACACGGGATAGAAGTGTCCAGGGACCAGCCATTACCACCCCTTTTTCTTCAAGGGATTTACTAGTGAGAGCGATAGCCACTGTTGGGAGAGGGGCTGCCCAACAGGAGCTACAACCATACCTGAAGACACAGCCACTACCAAAGTCAGCATCCAACAGGGAGGGAGTAGAGGAGGAAACAATGAACACCGGGCCTTCTCCCCAGCCCTCCAGTTCTTTCTGGGGCCTTCCATTGGCTGAATACAACAGGAAGCCAAAGGACCAGGGAGCCCAGGTGAAACCATACATAGAGTCAAACTCCTGCGGCACAGAAGAAGGCAGAGAATTGGGTGGGGGCGGGGGGTGTCACAAAGCTGGTGGGGAAAGAAAGAGATTAACTAGCTCAGAGAGTAAGCACCTGTTTATTAAATGCCTCTGTCCCATAAACTATTAGGTGCTGTACATACATTGCGTCCTTCATTGCCTTAATAGCCCTGTAAGACAATACCATTGCCTGGCCTACAGATAGAAAACTGAGGCGGAGAAGGAATCTACCTGCTCAAAGTTAAATACCGAGTGAACATCAGAGCTGGAATTTAAACCCAGATCTCCACTGTGCATAGGCCCTTGCTCTTTCCCGCACATCAGAGCATCACTTCAAAGCTGGCTGTGGGGCTGCTGGGCTGAGGCCCAGGAGAGGTGCCCGGCTCCACAGCCAGCTTTGTGCCCTTGGCTCAAAGACAACTTTTGCATCAACTGCACTGTCATTTGGGACTGGTTTCTTTTTAAAGCAAAAGTGGATCAGAAATGGTCTCCTTTGATGGTCTGTTTTCCAACTGTTGCCTTTGTATCGAACTAAACCTCAGCTCTTGGGTCATAAGGAGATCACGTTTCTTGTATTTGTTTCGTGTCCCAGTCAGCTTTACTGCCCATTCCCGATTCCCGGAGCCCTCCACAAACCCACGCCGCCTCCCCGAAGAGGCCTACAACACATATAGAGCTCCAAGACTTTTTAAAGTCATCACACAGGCTCCCAGAACCCACATCAGTCCCCCCCCCCCCCCCACACACACACACACACACACACACACACCACAAAGGCAGACACATCCAACATCCCACTCATGCTGCATGCAGCCCACATCCTGCACAAGCACACGCACAGGTATCACATGCGTGCACACAACTGCACCGCCTCACACTCTGACCCACAGACACACAAATAAACACACACTCTCGAAACAATTCACCCTGGGTAATAAAACTCAGAAACCAAAGCCATAGGCCGTGACTGCACAGACCAGAAGCAACATCTTCAGGCTCCCCTGGAGGTGAGCGGAGGCCACCGTGCCCACCGCTTCTGAGCCCTGAGGCCAAGTTCTTCCTGCCTCACCTCTGAGGTCAGGGGCCTTCATGTTCAGTGGTGACTTCAAAGTCTTTCGTTATAGACATTTGGGGGTCACATTTTTCTGAAGAAACATGGAGTTTATTTCCTTTACCCAATTCTAAATAACTATACGCAGGGACTTCATGGATTCACAGACGAAAGGTGCTTCGTGACAAAAGGCTGTGCTCTGATGTGTGAGAAAAGCAGCAACACCAACTCCCCCTTCAAGTGCCGCTGTGCCCGGCGGTGCACTGCATAGAGCCAGGACTCAGCCTGAGGCCACGACCGGGCTCAGGGTGTCCCTGTGATTGGGCGCTCATTCTGCCTCGTGGACGGGAACCCAGTCCAGCCTGGATTTGCCCGAGGAGGCTCAGAGGGGGACACAGCTGCCCAAGATCAGCCAGGACACACCATGAGGTCAGCACCGTCGGAGGTGGGATGTGAGACCCCGGGATGCATAAAGGTTTCACGGTGGGGAGATGAGCACCAAAGATGGCTCCTAGTGTCCGCATCTCTGGAGCAGGGATCAGAGCAGTGGTCACAGCAGGGTGGGCTGAGGTGCAAACCGGAGGCATGTATTGCGTCAGGCACGGAGCCCAGGCTCCGAAAGCGAGCGCACAGGCTCACAGACACAGCCCTGCAACAATCGTCACCTCCTCCGCCATTGTGACACGTTGGGTGCTGCTACCACAGGCTTCACCAGAGAGAGGAGGCTGCCGTCACTGTCCCCCGGAGTGCAGGGAAAGAGGAGGCCACCCCAGGAGAACCGCTAGTCCTGCCCCTGGCCCCACAAAGAGTTCCCTGTGTGCCCTTGGTCAAGTCACTTAACTTCTAAGTTTTGTTTTCAGGACTAAAGAGCATGAGGCAGACAAAGCAGCACCCTCAGTGACGTCGCCTGGGTGACTGTTCAGTTTGAGCGGTGGCTTCCTGATAGGCTTTACCACAGGGGTCTGGATTGAGGCCTGGCTTAGGGGTGACCACAGAGCCCAGGAAGAACCTCAGCGAGTGCCCTGGGAGGACTCTCCTGCGCTGGTCACTTGTCCGTGGCCACCCCAAACCCAGGCCTGGCTCCTCTGTGCCTCTATGGGGATCAAGCTGCTGAAATGTCCATCTTGGGGCCTTATGAGCTCTGTTAGGTTTTCATGACTTGATTTTAACAGCCCTGCTGTGGGCTCTGCAGGCAGGGATTGTAGGGGTGAAGTGCTCACTGCCCAGAGCCCCACCCAGAGGTGGGCCGCAGCAAAAGGAAGGAGAAGAACCTGGGTTCTTCCCCAGGAGGGCAGCCAGGTGAGAGCACCAGGTACAAGTCATGTGACACCCCAACAGCACCTGTGACAGAGCCAGCCCATTTTTCCCATCTCAATGCCACTTAGTGCCATGTGGCCTGTGGACTGGCAGGATTAGCCCTCACCCGGAAGGGGGTTAGAGATACAGATTCCATACCCAGCCCGGACCTACTAGATCTGAATTTCCATGGGGGTGAGGGGGCAGAGAGGGGACAACAGTCTGTTTCAACAAGCCCTCCAGGGGATGCACACTAAAGTTCCATAACCGTTGTTCTCTGTTATCTCCTTTTTTTTTTTTTTTTAAGTGTGGCTTCTCTTGGTTACTTTTTTTTCTCTGTTATCTTCTTCATCCTCATTTTCCAAAAGGAGAAACTCAGGCTTAAAAGAGTTCAAAAATGTGCCCATGGTTTTAAACCTAGAAAGTAACAGAAGCGACACTCCAATACGGGTGAAACTGACACTGCCCTCTCCCATGGGGAATCTTGAGTCCCTCGGCCTGAAGGTGGGCGAGTGGGCCTGGCAGCCCTGCCTGTGGAAGGCTTTCCTACCTAAGTGGTAACCCAGTGCCCTTGGCACCTGGCCTGGGACTTGGAGTCTGAACTCTAAGCCTCAACCAAGGAACTCTATTGTGGGTGAGTTGACAAGTGTTGAGAGCTGGGTGGGAGGTCTGCTGGGGAGAGAACAGAAGTGCCCACTGCAGCTCCGCCAGCTGCCCTCGGGCATGCCTCCCCTCGTGCTCCTCTCCCTGGCGGCCCTCCTGCTCTTCTCTGGGTGCCAGGGATGAGGCCGTCCCCCTCCCACCTGACGAAGCCCACAGAGTGCGTAGGCGGCCTGGCCCTTTCTCTGACCCACGTGCCTCGCTCAGGACCTGGCACTGATGGGGGTTTTCATGAGGCTGCATGGTCGAGTGAAGCAACGAGTAAGTGGCCCTCTTCCAGCAGAGGGACTAGAGAAGACGTCATGGAAGGCCTGCAGGCCTTAGTCACATGAATATGTGGGAGCTCGTGGGGAAAGGATGGCAGTGGGAGAATGCAGAGCGTTGTTCCAGCTTCTCTCAGTGCTTTTGGGGTAAGTCCCTGAAAGGCAGATTTGACAGCCATGTAGAAGGCCAAAGTGGAGGGTGCTGTGAGCCCTGGAAGCACCAGAACAGGCGAGTGCTGGGGTCCTAGGGGGTCATGGGCTGGAGAGGGATGGGGCAGCAGCCCTGCGTCCCGAGGCCTACTCTGCAGCAAGCACTGCGCCGCTGCTTGCCCAAGGACCACCTCCTTTCACAGCTGAGGCTCAGAGCGTGCTGCTCGCAGGAACACAGCTAGGAAGCAGTCACGCAGAATTCGCACCCAGGTCGGTCTACTCCAGAGCCCACTGTCTCCCCACCCCTGGCTGAGCTGTCTCCGGGGTCAGAGGTGTCCTGCCTTCTGCCTGGAGATGCAGTCAGAGGTGGAACCAGCTCCTGGTGGAGATTTCCTGTGTGAACCTGTGGAGTTGGGGGGTGAAAGCAGGTGGAGGACACGCCCAGGAAAGGGAGTCGGGGGGGGCGTGGAGCAGCAGAGCCTGGCCAAGCGGTGAAGGGCGTCCCCAAAGCCCTGGCATGACCTCTGGTGCTGGCACTTTACTGTCCTGATGCTGAGCTCTGAGCCCTGGGCTTCGTGGCCACCCTTCCGGCTGCGGAGCTCCCTCCCCGCAGCAGCGAGAGTCCAGTGCGGACTAGCAGAAGGCTTGGGGTCGGGGAACCCAGTACCCCCAAGATTCCCTTGATTCCATGGGATAGATTTAAAAAAAAAAAACTAAGGCGAGAAAGAGAGACAGTCTGAGAGCTGAAGAGACCCAGGACACGACAGGGATGCACAGAGAAGCACGGGGAGGTACTGGCCACCCTCCTCACCGCACCCCACGTGGTCCAGCAGGCAGCAAACTGGAAACAGCTGCAGAGGTTTTGGGTTTCCGCCTGGCCTCCCCCTGGCCCCTGGCTCTGGCCCACCCGAGCAGTTCCCCTTAATCCCACTCTCTCAGGAAGCTGCGCTGTGCAAATCCTCTGCCCTGCCTGCGGAGGTCAGCCCTGGGCTGGCGGCGGCGGGACACGGGCAGGACAGGTGGCCACTGCGCTGCGTCGCCTGCTGTTCCAGCGCACACCTCTCTCTAGGAGCCTCCGCTTCCTCTTCCCTTAAGTGGGGTTCATAATGCCTCCCACGTGGAGAGGGGGTGGGGATCAGCGTGAGGGCTTAATGGAAAGTTCCCTGACACCTGGCAGGTGCTCCGGGAAGCATCACTGGTTCATCATTGCTATTATGCGTCCACCCACAGGGGGCGCCTTTTTCTAGAGAGATCCTGAGGTCCAGTGGAGACCCTGCCTTCGCTTCTCTGTCCCCAGCCTAGTCCCCTGGAGCATATATCTGGTGGCCTTTTCTCAGAAGGCCTGAGTCCCACTCCAGTTCATTAAGCACTTCCTGAAGCCCTACTGTGTGCCTCTCCTGTACTAGAGATCCTACTCAGCACCTGCCCTAGAGCTTCAAGAGATAATTTTGCTCAACGGGGTCCCAGGGCTTTGCTTCTCTTTGGAGATGAGTTGGGCCTCATTGTCTCTCTGAATTTAAGATGAGAGAGCACCCATCCATCCTCCTGAGAGGCAAGGGGCTCTGAAGGTCACACCGCAGGTCTGTGCGGAGTTGAGCTCTAGGCCGTCTCCTGCCCTCCAGTCCAGGTTTTGGGGAGTGGGGTGTGAGCGCAGGTGGAGGACATGCCCAGGAAAGGAAGGGCACTGGGCTGTCTCCGCCACTGAAAGGGATTGAAGTCCCTTTCCCAGCCGACAGCCAGGGCCGCTGCCAGATCCAAACATCGCTCACGGGCCAGGCTTTCCTGAGCCCTTTCCCAGCCCGAGGCCCAGCTTCACGGCAGGGAGCAGCCAGGTTAGGGGCAGCAGTGGCAGCAGGCAGAGCCCCCAGCAGGGAGGCAGCACACGGGCTCTACTTCACCCCCGTGACACGCCATGGACTGAGGTGAGCACTGGGCTAGGAGGGAGGACCTCCGAGACCTTTGCAGGCTGACACAGAAGCCCTGGCCCCTCACTTCCACTCCGTCTCCCCCTCCCTGCCTGCTGCCCACTTCAAATGCGTCTCTGCAGAGAACGGCTTGCTGCCCTGACTGGTTTGGCTCAGTGGATAGAGCGTCGGCCTGCGGACTGAAGGGTCCCAGGTTCGATTCCGGTCAAGGGCATGTACCTTGGTTGCGGGCACATCCCCGGTAGGGAGTGTGCAGGAGGCAGCTGATCGATGTTTCTCTCTCATCGATGTTTCTAACTCTCTCTCCCTCTCCCTTCCTCTCTGTAAAAAATCAATAAAATATATTAAAACAGAAAACGGCTTGCTGGGAAAACCACATCACCAGAGAGTCTGTTCTCTGCACACTGTTCCTAGCTGTGCACACAGAACACACACTCTCACACATGCACCCCACACAGAGTTACACACACATGCTCACATGCACCTCACAGGCTCACTGCCGCACACACCCACACAGCTACACCCCTTACGGTTACACATCGGTGCCGTGCCCTCCACGCTGTGCCCTCACGGTCTCACACAGTCGCACTCACCCACACTCAGCTCCATGCACATCTTGCTGCTCATACACACAGCCTCATACTCTTACACACGTCCCTCAGATCCCCACAGTGTGTCTCTCTCATGCACAAAGCCTGCACACGGAGCCCCCTGGGTGCCCATGGCCAGCACAATGAAGGCAACCCTAACGCCTCTCCCCGATTCCCCAGTGGGTTCCCAGCACTGCACAGGGCCTGGCCCTGCCTGGCTTCTCCTTGCCCGTGGGCTGCAATTGTGGAGGCAGCTCTGGGTGGGGTTTTATTCTTCGGGGGCGGCCCAGGGGGCCACGTTGCAGATGAGATCAGAGGAAGTGAGCCACAGGGGCTTAGAGCATTCACTTACAAATGAATGTACACCTCACTTCGCACACATGGGGCCATGCATCTCTTCAGCCACAGACTACAGGCTGGCTGCGAGAAACCGAGTTTGTAGCAAATGAACAGGCCCCACCCCCGCCCCAGGCAGCCTACAGTCTATGGGGAAGGAAAGAAGCTGAAGGAATAAATGACAAACGCAGGGTATTATGAAAAAGTGCAGAAAGCTACTGGAGTTTGTAACAGGTGTGGGTGTCAGGGAAGCCCCCACCACCTCCCCTTGGCCCTGGAAGAAGTTATGCTTCAAGGAGACATGAAAGATCAACAGATGCATTAGGCAGGAGGGGAAGTGGGAGGAAGAAATGCAGAAAAGGGCAGCGTGGCTGGAGACGGTGAGGGAGGAGGAATGCAGCCGGGACTCAACTAGACTCTTGGCTCTGGTGGCGGGAAGCTGAGGGAGGTCCCCTGTACTGGCTTCTGTTTCTTCGTGAATAGGAGGCCAGGGCATCTGCTGGGACCATTCGAGTCTGCACAGTCCACCTGCGTTTGGGCTGCTGAACCACGATGTCGAAGGCTCCATAAACCCTACTGGTTCCTACCCTCTCCCGGGCCTGTCCTGGGCGCTGAAGCTCATAAGAAAGTTCTCTGAAGACTCCTCTCTGTTTGTTTAGTTTATTTGATGAGAGCAGGAATGGATGTCTGGCCGCTTCAGGACACAGGTCAGTAAAACAGTCCACCGTGTGCAGTTGTACAGGTGTTCACTGTCCAAGACACCTTACCAGGGGGTGGGGCCGAAGTTCAGCTCTTGTTCTGCTCCGCAAACTGTGCGCACGCCGCCAGGCTGTGTCTTCTGAATCAAAGGGGCTCTTCCTTCCAGTTTGCTCATAGCCACCGTCTGCTCTCCACCAGCCAAGCAACGAGCACGCTGGGCTGTGCAGCTCAGTGGCCCTCCGTCTAATGTCCACAAGGCGTGCATGCACCGCAGGCTCTGGGAGTGAGTCAAGAAAGGCGGAGATGCACCTTTTTTTTTTTTTTTCAAAGATGGTAAGAAATGAGAAGGTTAGATGTCAAGGCAGCTCGGCATCTTCCCCAGGAGAGAGGCATAAGCGTAAGCTAAGAAAACAATTTGGTGCCCAGGATGAAGCGCAAGGAAATATGAGCTCAGCCCTAGCCAGTCTGGCTCAGTGGATAGAGCAGCAGACTGCGGACCAAAGGGTCCCAGGTTCGATTCTGGTCAAGGGCACATACCTTGGTGGCAGGCTCCTCCCTGGCCCGGGCCCTAGTCAGGGCGCATGCAGGAGACAACCAATCAATGTGTTGCTCTCGCATCAATATTTCTCTCTGTCTTTCCCTCTCTCTTCCACTCTTTTTAAAAATCAATGGAAAAAAATCCTTGGGTGAGGATTAAAAAAAAGAAGAAGAAAAAAAAATATGAGCTCAGAAATCCTCCAGTTTCAGAGTCCCTTACTATTAAAACTGGGAGGGACCCCCGGGCCATCTTATTCCATCCCCTCATTTTTCCTGAGACAATAGAGGAGCAGAGAAGTCACACAGCGGTGTTCAGAACAGTGCCAGAGCTCCAACCTCAGAGCTGAGTTTCTCTACTGCATTTCCTGCCTGGCCCAACCTGGGGAACCCTCATGTAAGCCCCTCAGAGCAGGGGTCAGGCCTGTCCCTTCCAGGGCTCCCAGCATAGGCATACACACACATTAACACCCAAACATACTAGTACACACACACACACAAGTGCACATGACTTTGGAGGCCTGGCGGTCTCCAGCACAAGACAGGGCCAGGCTCCCTGTTCACCAGACTGGAAGCCTTGGCGCCACTGCGTGGGCTCCAGGACCTTTCTGTACCACCCCCTGAGGGATTTCAATTGATTTTGTTTTTATCTAAATATGTTCCTGCGCCTTATCTCACAGGAAACCGATTATCACCTCTCCCGGGAGGCTGTGAGACCCAGGGGACCTGCTGAATTTCCCAGGGCAATGCTGCCAAGGGGTGGGGTCCCCTGGGATGGAAAAGATAAGATGGCCTCAGGCTTCTCGAAAGTCCCCAGTGCCCCCCAACCCCCACCTCCCCAACCCCTGAAGCTCATAAGAAAATTCTCTGAAGACTCCTCTCTGTTTCCCTGTTGGGAGCAGGATTGGAGGTCTGGCCCCTTTAGGACACAGGTCAGTATAACAGTCCCCTCCCCGCCCCCAATATTTCCTTTCCCCAACCTGGATCCCCACCAAGTCCCACCAAAGAGGGGATAATTAGGAAGGGACACATCAACTTAACTGGAGACAGAAAACTCCGAGGATGGACTTCCCTCTTGCTATTGCTGTCACTGCGGTTTTAAGTAATGATTGTTCTCCATCCGGCCATTTTTCTCCCTTCTCTGTCATCGCTCCCAGCAGAGGGTCTGGGGGCTGGAAGAAAGGGGAGGTCGCCAGTCCCTGTCACCCACTCAGAGCAGCCAAGGGCTGCCAGCACACGGGCACGTGAAGAGTAACACCAAAGCACTGCGTATGCGGCTCACTCTTTTTAACCTTTTTATTGTAAAATAACAGGAAACCGCACAAAGCAAACATACAGTTTAATGACCATTATAAGGTGAACACCCGTGTAACCGTTACCAACATCAAAAGGCAGAGGCGTGCCAGCCACCCCAGGAGCCCTCGGAATGCCTCCCCCAATCACAGCCCCCTCCCTTCCCTGAACATAACCACAGTCCTAACTTTGGTCATTATAATTTTCTTGCTTTCCCTTATAATCTTATCATTCAAATGCACATCCCTAGACACTGTGGCTTAGTCGTGCCCATTTTCTATCTTTGACAACTCTTAATTTAGGTCTCTCCTGACCCCCAGCGTTCCACCTCCATCCTTAATTTTCCTGACACCTCATCTGCTGAAGATAAGGCTCCTTGCGCTATAGAGGGTCCACAGACTGGAGTTTGCTGAACGTATATTCATGGCACGTTCACCATTTTCTTTGTCCTCTGTTTTCCCTGCAAATTGGCAGCTGCAATCAGAGGGGAGGTCAGACGTAGGCTCAGACCCCTCCAGCAGGACGAATGGTGGGGCTGTGCTGTTTTGGCAGAAACACATAATGTCTGGCTGTGTCTCTTCCTGGGATTGTTAGACGCTCTGACGCTCAGTGTCTCAATCCGTTCATCCCTTGGGTTTTCCAAAACAGCAGGTGACACCAACCCTGTCCTTTCGTTGTTGTTGTTTTCGTTAGTGAGAACATTTTTATTCTGACCTGTTCTTGACACCTTAATTTCCATCATTCACAGTCCTGGGTTTGGGTCCCGGTGGGGAGTGGGTGTCTCAGGGGGAAGGGCGATGATACGACATATTTAATCTTAAAATCTCTTAGCAGCTTGGGGTATGAGCCCTGGGAGCACCTCGAAGGTAAAATTCACTCCAGCTCCTCACCCAGAACAAGACACCACTCTGCAGCCTCTCTAACAGGTGGCTGTTCAGCCCCTGCGTGCACACTTGAGGGATCAGGGAGCTCACTACTTTTCAAGTCCACCCATCCTATTCTTAGAACAATCTGATTGTGAAGGGGACCTTCCTCATGCTTTAGAAATGCCTCCTCCTGCCTTCCCTCGGCGGGGGGGGGGGGGGGGGGGCAGCTCTTGAAACACCTCTTGAAAGACTCCTCCCCCAAGAAGTCTTCCTAGTTGCTTCACTCCCTTTCCCTTCTCCTCTGGGGGATTTTATGTAATTTCACATAAAATCCATAGCTTCGGAGCTGTGACTGATGTTTGCTCAAAATGCCAAAGCAGGCTTACCTATAATTTTCAAAAGGCAGACAATCATTTGGAAGCAGTCGGGTCCAAGTGTCAAACACTAATGCTTCGTCTCCAGGACCAGTCTCGCCACAGCCCACGCCAACCACGGCAAAGGAAAGCTCCTGGGCGGGTCTTCCATGGTGTAACCCCCTCCGCGTCCACACTAAGAAGCCACATTTCACAGACACCTAGACGTAAGACAGCAGAGATGGATGGGGCGGCCAAAACGCCCTCTTCTCCTGGCGCTTGGCAACGTGAATCAAAAATAAAGTCAACACAACACAAAAAATGTGGGTCAAATTGTAATTGAAAGTTGCTTTTGAAAGGGAGATCTTGAAGCCATCATCTTTCCTTCTCCGGTCAAAGCCCCCAAAGTCCCCTTTGGTTAATGACATCACCTTCCACCCAGACTCTCCAACACATAACCTGAGTCATCCCCAAAACCTCCCCACCCTCAGCCTCCACATTCACCAATTCAGCCATAGGCCTCAGATCATCAGCAAACACGCTCTACACTCTTCCACTTGCTTTGCACTAGCTGTCCCACCAACCATCAATATCTCTGCCAACTCAACATCCCCAGCCTTCACAGCTCAGTCCACAGGCCTCCTTCCCAAGCCCCTATCCTGGATCCTGACCCCCTTCAAAAGCAACGCCGTCTCCAGCAGACTCTCAGGGATAAATCTATGGAATAAATGAGTGGATTCACTAATTTTATAAACAATCCTTAAGTCCGTTATGTGCCAGATACTATTGTAGGCACTAAAGCACTAGTAATAAAAGCAGTAGACAAAATCCCTGTTTATTATAGTTGGCAGAGACAGACAATGAATAAAACAAGTAACTTAGTATTTAGAAAAAATGCTATGGAGGGGAAAAAAACAGGGAAAGGGTTTTTTGTTGTTTTTTTTTTTGTGTGTGTGGTAGGGGAGGGGATGAGGGGCCACTCTAATGATGTGGCATTTGAAAAAAAGACTTGAAAGAGGGGAGGAAGTGGACCTATGCAGGTGTCTGAGCAAATGAATGAAAGAGGAAATGAATGACTGGACAAATGAACAAACAAATCACAGAATACAGTGGTAAATGAATGAGAGAATCACTGAATGAATCAATGAATGAGTGGATGAGAAGGTAAAAATTGTGTCTGGTTTACCCGTTTGTTATAATGAATTGAAGTGAGTTGGTCAAGTTACAATGGCTGGAAATACACCACCAGGTATTTCTGTGATCTTCTGGCACCCATTTGGGTCTTAAAATTGTGTCTAATGAACTTGTGAAATGGTTCCAAGTGCCTTCCTTCTACTAGAGGCCTCCAAGGGTCCTGCAGGCCACTATCAAGTTGCTCACAGCCTCAGGGGTCAGCCAGCCTGGCAATGGAAGAGCAGTGAGTGCCTCCTTAAAGGGAAAGTGCAGGGTAAGTCTGCAGAGCAGGATCCAGCTCTGGCTCTGGTCAGTCTCAGTGCCCATCTTTGCAACACTCCCAACACTCTACTCCTCAGAATGGGGAGGCAGGCCCCACATGCCGTGCCATGGTCATGCTCTGGGATGTACCAAGTTCCAAGAGAGAGAAAGTGATGCAGTGATTGCTTCTTCAATCTCCAGGGGAGGTGCCTAGGGCCCCAAAGACAAGGCATGTCAGTGGGACTTCCCATTGACCACGTAATCTTGGGGTGGACAAGATCTTGAATAAACACTAAGGATGCTGCCTCTCCACACACCTGACCTGGTCAGAATCTATATATATAAAAGCCTAATCGACCATTTGACCATTCGACTGGTAGCTATGATGCACACTGACCACCAGAGGGCAGACGCTCAACGCACAGGCATGGAAACATAGAACAGACTGATAAATCTCAGAGGAAAGGAGGGAGGGGAGAAGGTAGGAAGAGATTAACCAAAGATCTTATATGCATACTAGAGGCCTGGTGCAGGGATCGGGCCAAAACTGGCTCTCTGACATCCCCCGAGGGGTCCCGGATTGCGAGAGGGCACAGGCCAGGATGAGGGACCCCATCGGTGCATGAATCCGTGCACCGGGCCTCTAGTTTTGTCAATAAAGACATAGAGGGCAGGCTGAAGACACTCTGGGAAGCCCAGAGTTGCAGAAAGGGGATTGGGGAAGTGGGATGACAGATCAGAGGCCCAGAGCAGCCCCCACTGCCACCTCCAGGAGGACCATCACCAGGAGGAAAGATAGCACAGAGCTTATAATAAGGGCTTTGATATCAGACAAACACAGGTCCCATCCCAAGCTACCTCTCTGAGCTTCAGCTTTCTCTAAAATGGGTACAAGAATGACTTTCTAACAGAGGTCTCAATGCCCATCTATGCAACACTCAGCAAATAGTAAACATTTAGTAGATGATGCCATAAACATTAATATCCTATATAATAAAGAGGTAATATGCAAATTGACTGTCATGTCCTTGCACACAAGATGGCCACGCCCATGTCATCACAAGATGGCCGCCCCCATGTGGTCACAAGATGGCCACCACAAGATGGCCAGCAGGGGAGGGCAGTTGTGGGTGATCAGGCCAGTAGGGGAGGACAGTTGGGGGTGATTGGGCCAGCAGGGGAGGGCAGTTGGGAGGGACCAGGCCTGCAGGGGAGGGCAGTTAGGGGTGACCAGGCCAGCAGGGGAGGGCAGTTAGGGGTGACCAGGCCAGCAGGGGAGGGCAGTTAGGGGCGACCAGGCCTGCAGGGGAGGGCAGTTGGGGGTGACTGGGCCTGCAGGTGAGGGCAGTTGGGGGTGACTGGGCCTGCAGGGGAGGGCAGTTAGGGGTGACTGGGCCAGCAGGGGAGGAAAGTTAGGTGTGACCAGGCCAGCAGGGGAGGGCAGTTAGGGGCGACCAGGCCTGCAGGGGAGGGCAGTGGGGGCGATTGAGCCAGCAGGGGAGGGAAGTTGGGGGTGATCGGGCCAGCAGGGGAGCAGTTAGGCATCAGTCAGGCCGGCAGGGGAGTGGTTAGGGGGCGATCAGGCTGGCAGGCAGAAGTGGTTAGGGGCAATCAGGCAGGTAGGCAGGTTAGTGGTTAGGAGCCAGCAGTCCCGGATTGTGAAAGGGATGTCCAACTGCCAGTAGTTGGACATCCCCCAAGGGGTCCCAGATTGGAGAGGGTGCAGGCCAGGCTGAGGGACACACCCCCAGTGCATGAATTTTGTGCACCAGGCCTCTAGTATTCTAATATAATATTGATAATACTAATATATTGTAAATATATTACAATATAGTATACTAGAGGCCCGGTGGACAGATTCGTGCACCAGTGTAGTCCCTCGGCCTGGCCTGCACCCTCTTGCAATCCAGGACCCCTCAGGGGATGATTCAGACAGGAGGGAGCCCGATCCCTGCAGACCTAATCCAGACAGGAGGGAGCCTGATCCCCGCAGGCCTGATTCAGACAGGAGGGATCCTGATCCTGTGCATTGAGCTTCTGTCCCCTGGTGGTCAGTGTGCATCATAGCTACCGGTCAACCAGTCATTTGGTCATTCGGTCATGTAGGCTTTTATCTATACTAATAAAAGGGTAATGTGCTAATTAGACAGGGTTGACCGGCCATCTTCCGGACATCCGACTTCCTTCCGGACAAAGCCATGGTGGTGGGGGCTGAGGCAGAGGCAGTTAGGGGTGATCAGGCCAGTAGGGGAGGGCAGTTGGGGGTGAGATCAGGCTGGCAGGGGAGGGCAGTTGGGGGAGAGATCAGGCCAGCAGGAGAGAGCCATTGGGGGCGAGATCAGGTCGGCAGGGGAGGGCTGTTGGGGGCAAGATCAGGTCGGCAGGGGAGGGCAGTTGGGGGCGAGATCAGGTTGTCAGGGGAGGGCAGTTAGGGGCAAGATCAGGCCAGCAAGGGAGGGCAGTTAGGGACAATCAGGCAGGCAGGCAGAGGCAGTTAGGGGCGATCAGGCAGGCAGGTTAGGAGCCAGTGGTTCCAGATTGTGAGAGGGATGTCCAACTGCCGGTTAGGCCCAATCCCAGCAGTCTGACATCCCCCAAGGGGTCCCTGATTGGAGAGGGTGCAGGCTGAGCTGAGGGAACTCACCCCCCCAACGACCCATGCACAAATTTTGTGCACCGGGCCACTAGTATATATAGATTATCCTATAAATCATTATTTGAGTGAGCAGTGTGTTGGGCCTAATTAAAGAGAGCTATGTGAGCTCTGGCTAAATTGATGAAAGTCAAAGGTGCAAAAGAAGGGAGAGAGTGAACCTCTCTTTTCTGAGCTGGTTGATTAAATCCCAGTTAATACAATGTGTTGAGGCCTATGCCTACCTCTTGGTAGAACAAAAACAGCTGGATGGATGCAAGGGAGGTAGCTGGGATGTGAGCAGATGGAAACCCATCCCATGAGGAGACAGTACTACTCAGCCTGCAGGGGAGGATGCTGCAGCCATCCCCATCTCACAGCCTCTGGGGATGACCCAGCAGAGGAAGCTGAAGTACTGGGTGTGGGGCCCAGAGGGAAGAGCCGGGGCTGGAGAAAGGGCAGGGGGTGGGGTGGTTATAAGCTACGAGGAGGCAGGTTTCAGTTCTGTGCAGGGAAGAACTTTCCTTCAGGTCAACAAGACCCTTCTGCAATGACTAGCCCTGAGGGGAGAAAGTTCCCCACCACCAAAGGAATGTCAAAATGAACTTGAATAAGCTCTGCCATGCCAAGAGGGGATACTCCGAGAAGGGAGGTTGGTCTCCATCAACACCTAGCCTGACCTGACACCTAGAGTCTCTGACTCATGGAACATCTGCCTTCACTGGAGTCTCAGGCGTGTACACATTATTCATCTATCCATTCATTCCTATGCTGCTGTTGTCGGTGCCAAGGACATAGCAAATACAAGCTCTGACTTCTTAGGGATTTGCATTCTACATCAGTGGCTCTCAAACTCTACATGCATTAACCAAGAAGGGAAAGCGGAATGAAGTTGGACCCTTACCTCACACCATATACAAAAATTAACTCAAAATGGATGAAAGCCCCAAATATAAAAGCCTAAACTATAAAACTCTTAAAAGAAAATATAGGATAAATCTTCATGACCTTGGATTTGGCAATGGATTCTCAGATATGACATGAAAAACACAAGCAACAAAAGAAAAAATAGATAAATTGGACTTCATCGAAGTTAAAAACTTTTGTGCTTCAAAGGACTCTATCAAAAAAGTGAAAAAACAACCCACAAGAAGAGAGGAAATATTTTTAAGTTATATCCAATAAGACACTTGTATCTAGAATACATAAAGAACCCTTGAAACTCAATAATAAAACATACACACAAATAATCCTATTTTAAAATGAATGTAGGACCTAAAAAGACATGTCTCCAAATAAGAGATACAAATGGCCAACCAGCACATAAAAAAGATATCATCCTCATTAGTCATCAAGGAAATGCAAGTCAAAACCATAATGAGATACCACTTTATACCCACTAGGATGCCTATAATCAAAACGTCAGATACTAACAGGTGTTGGCAAGGACGCGGAGAAGTCAGAACCTTTATAAACTGCAGGTGTGGCCGAAACCGGTTTGGCTCAGTGGATAGAGCGTCGGCCTGCGGGCTAGAGGGTCCCAGGTTCAATTCTGGTCAAGGGCATGTGCCTTGGTTGCGGGTGCATCCCCGGGGGGGGGGGGTGCGGGAGGCAGCTGATCGATGTTTCTCTCTCATCAATGTTTCTGACTCTCTATCTCTCTCTCTTCCTCTCTGTAAAAAAATCAATAAAATATATTTTTAAAAAAATAAAATAAATAAATAAACTGCAGGTGTGAATATAAAATAATGCAGTTGCTATGGAAAGCAGTCTGGCATTTCTTTGAAAAGTTAAACAGAACCAGCATTTGGCCCAACAATTCCACTCCTAGGCATATACCCAAGAAAAATAAAAACATATGTCCACACAAAAACGTATATACAAATATTCGTAGCAGCATTACATCAAATGTCCATCAATAGACAAATAGATTTTTAAAATATGGTATATCCATTCAATGGAATATTATTCAGGCATTAAAAAAAATAAAGTCCTGATGCATGCTACAACATAGATGATCCATGAAAATTACATGCTAAGTAAAAGAAACCAGTCACATAAAATGTCCAGAATATGCAATCTGTAGAGGTAGAAAGTAGATTGGGGGATGGGGAAGTAGGACTTGGGGGATGGGGAAGTAGGGGGATGAAAAGGAAGGTGATGAAATATTCTGAAACTGATTATGGTGATGGTTATACAATTCTGTGACTATACTAAAAATCATTGGGCGGTATACAGTACTTTAAGTGGATGAATTACTTGTTATATGAATTATCTATAATAATAAAAGTTTAATATGCTAATTAGACCGGACAGCCAAATGACCTTCCAGATGTCCTTCAGGACAAAGCCACGGTGGTGGGGGCTGAGGCAGAGGCAGTTAGGGACAATCAGGCAGGCAGGTGAGCAGTTAGGGGCAATCAGGCTGGCAGGCAGAGTGGTTAGGGGCAATCAGGCAGGCAGGCAGAGTGGTTAGGGGAAATCAGGCAGGCAGACAGGCAAGCGGTTAGGAGTCAGCAGTACCAGGTTGCAAGAAGAATGTCCAACTGCCAGGCTGAGGCTCCCCCACCCCCTGTGCACGAATTTCGTGCTCCGAGCCTCTAGTATCTCAATAAAGTAAAGACTCACCCAAAAAGGGCTTTGAAGCCTCACTGCCAGCGCTGTGGGGGTGGGAAAGCCAGTATCCCCCACCTCCTGGAGGTGTGAAGGCTGCATTATACCCACAATCTCTTGCCGTCTTTACAGCAACCCTATCCCATAGTCACTACAGGGGCACCATCTTTTATCCATAACTAGAGGCCTGGTGCATGAAATTCGTGCATGGGGGGGGTCCCCTCAGCCCAGCCTGCACCCTCTCCAATCCGGGACCCCTCAGGGGATGTCTGACTGCCGGTTTAGACCCCAAGGATGGGGCCTAAACCGGCAGTCGGACATCCTTCTCACAATCCTGGACTGCTGGCGCCTAATTGCTCACCTGCCTGCTGTCTAGTTGCCCCTAACTGCCCCCCCTGCTGGCCTAGTCGCCCCTAACTGCCCCCCCACTTCCAGCCAGGTCGCCCCCAGCTGCCCCCTTTCTGCCGGCCTGGTCACTCCTAACTGCCCCCCCTGCCAGCCTGGTCACCCCTTACTGCCCCCCCTGCCAGCCTGGTTGTCCCCAACTGCCCCCCTCTGCCGGCCTGGTCACCTCCAACTGCCCCCCCCTGCCAGCCTGGTCACCCCCAACTGCTCCCTCCCCGCCCCCCCCCCCCCCGCTGGCCTGGTTGCCCCACGCAGCCTGCTGTTCAATCCTTTGGTCATCCCTCACTAACCCCCCTGCCAGCCTGGTCATAGGCAGCCATCGTGTGAGGTCATGATGGTCAATTTGCATATTACCTCTTTATTATATAGGATTCTGAAATATAGGAAGCTCTGAAAAGGAGAGCTCTCCTGTAAATTTGCAGAAATTCATTTTTTTCACAGAGGTGTCAAAAAACCCAAAACAAATCTACACGAGGCTATTTATGGTTTTTACGCTTAATATGACTGTTCATACATTTCACTGAAAAATCGCCATTTTGTTTGTTTACAGGCTCTCCTTTACCCCACCAGGAGTGTTTCATAAAGTGTAGTATATTCAACATGGCCTTCTAAAAATCTGAAAAATTCTGACTTCCAAGCTACAGCTGGCCCCAAGTGTGTCAGATAAGGGACTGTGGACCTACACTTGTTCCCATTCTACAGTTAGAGAAAACAGTCTGAGAGGCAAAACAACCTGCCTGAGGTCCACAGAGAGGTCCCTCACCTTAGTCCCTCCTGCAGCCAGGAAGACCCTCTGCACCTTGCCTTCACCTTCCCTGCTATCCTTGTTGGCCCAGGGACACTTGGGGACTCCTGTGTGCCCTGGTGTGGGCGCCTGCTACTCCCAGTCCATCTCAGGACAGCTGCTGGCAGTGCCTCGCCCACCACACGAGGGGCCTGCCCCACCCCATCAGGAGCTGGAGCTGGAGCCTGCTTTGTAATTTGCTCTGCCAGCCGCCCTCCCAGCTGCAAACGGAAAATCCGAGAAGGTGGTCTGTTTTTCTGGCAGATGTCAGCCCCCGCCAGCCGGGGACAGGGCAGCTCGGCCTGGAAAGGCCTGCTGCAGAGTCTGGCATAGGGGCCACTGCTAGGTTGGAAACACATTTTGGTGGAATTAGCAGAGAGGAAGAATGTTAATTCTGCAACACTGAACCTCCTACAAAACATCTTGTTGGCAAAAAACAACAGAGGGGATGACAGACTGAGGGCTGTTCTTCCCCACCTCTCACTGCCCCCCTACCCTGTGACATTTGTTAATATATAATTAATGGCAATAATAGAAGCTACTATGTAATGAGTCCCTGCTCTGGGCCAGGGTCTAGACACAGCACTTTTCAGATATTGACATTATCGGCCCATTTTTCAGAATCAACGCCAAGGCTCCAAAAGAGGGGTGACTTCCCTGAGGTCACACAGCAAAGACACTGCTAAGCAGGACTGGACCCAACGCCTCATAACTCTGAAGATCAGCTCTTCTCCTCCCCCATGCAGAGGGTCTTTAGCCAAAAGTCTCTAAAGAAGCTGAACTATTTTTCCTCAAGTCATGGTTACTCAAGGGCAAGCAGTGAGGCACCTTTTATTCAGTTTGCTCCCCCCTCCCTTTGGGATTGGGAATGCCCCTAAAACCATGTATTACAACTTTTCTCTCCAGAAGCTTCAAAGGTGAATTACCCACCCATTTCATAGATGAGTAGACTGATGAGTAGACTGAGGCCTGAAAAGAAAAAGTAGTTGCAGCAAGCCATAAACCCAGGTCTTCCTCCTCCCCTGTAATGGCTCTGTGCAGCTCTCAGCTGGGAGAACCACAATCCCTTGGTGGACCGTGAGACAGCTTAAGACCACAGGAGTCCCAGGAGGGCACTGCTGTACATGGCTCTGCCATTCACTTATTCATTCAAAAACCCTTGATTCACCCCTTCTCTAAGCTCAGCTGGGCACTAGGGACACATCAGGGATCAAACGGTCCCTGACTCCGGGGAGATCAGGAGCTAGGTCACCAACCTGTAAACGCACAATTCCAACCTAATATGGTGCAAGTTGCAGTGGGGTCCTCTGAGAACCAGAGGTCACACAGAAGGAGACCCCCAGGCTGCCAGCAGGAGTCAGGTAGGCTTCCTAGAGAAGAAAGCATTTGAGCTGAGCGCTGAACATTGAGATGACTTTGGTCAGGTGGGCAAGTTGGAAAAGACACCCCAGGCTGAGAGCACAGCATTGGGTGGGCAGATTAGGTGGCTGGAGCATAGAGCAGAATTCCACCAGTGTCTAGGGACCATGGGAAGTCATGGCTAGAAGGACCCTGCAGAAAGGGCAGATACTGAGGGTGACTGTTTCTCTTAGGGCATCAGCATCCCAAGTAAATGATCCCACCAAGGAGGAGACCTACCCTGAGCCCTGAAGTCCGGGCAGCCCCTGTGGCTTTGGACCAGCCAGTGACAACTTTTGGTCATTAATTGCAGCATGTGCTAATGTTTGATAAATTGCCCAACAGTTGCATTAGCTAATAACTCCCCGAACAAAACCAGAGAGTTCATCTGTTTTTATAAGACGCCCAAGAGCATCCTGGGAACAGGCATGGTGGTCGTGAATAAAAGAGAAACATTCATTTATGGTAATTGGTTTCAGCTCCTCACTTGGCTGCTTGTCCTGACCTAAATGTATCCAGTTGTTCCCTTTGCCTCGCTCTGGTTTGGGGGTCACTCCTAATGGTTTAATTCAACAAAAAATGTCTGCCATTTCCTGTAACCGCTGTCTTTTTTCACCCTGCTCCCAAACGGTTTTCTTGCAAGCAGCATCTCTGCAGGTCCCTCCCGGAGCTGTTTCCTTCTCAGGGAACAAAGTCAAGATTGTTGACAGAGAAAAAACGTCTGAACTGCAGGCCAAGACAAGAAGGTCGGGGAGGGGATAAATGAAGGTAATAATCATTTGTTTGTCTTCCACCAGGACTTCACAAAGCAGGTTTTGTCCGAGGCTGGTGGTCAGGGACTCTGACACAGAACACAGCCCTGGTGACCAGGGGCAATTTATGGGCGGGAATGAACACAAATCCCCATTCATGGAGCCGGCCCGGAGGAAGTGACTGAGGAGGTACATTCGCGCCCGGCCCTCCCTGTGTCCCTCCCGCGGTCTGAGGCTGTGGAGGGCCCGGTGCTGTGAGTCTTGGCCGAACTTCAAACCCCGAATGCGGCCCTACCTTCCCCGCATGGCTTTTTCCCCCAGGCGTGAGCACAGATCGCCTCCCTGCCGTGCAATGCGCAGAGAGGGGACAGAAACGGCGGTCCCTGGTCCCTCCGTGCCCAGCTGGGCTCCTGCCCCTCGGGTGGACTCAGGACTGTCTGCTGGCATTTGGGGCTGAGGATGAAAGGCTGGAGCGTGGGGGCGGGGTGGGGCGGGGGAGTGGGTCTGGAATACATTGTCAGCCGGGACAGCTTGTAAACTTTGTTGGGATGCATCTGGTAGAAAGGCGTTGTATAAATATTAGATCGTTATCGGAGTATTGTGTTTCCCGCCCCGGCAGAGGAGGGGCTGGAGGGCCCCAGATGCCTTTCGTCAAGGAGATGAGGATGGCTTCCAGGAGGCCTTGGAAGCTTGCCGCTGGCCCATGGGCAGTCCCCCGGGTCAGGGCTCAGAACCTGGAAAGGGCAGAGGTGACTGCCAGCTCAGCCTGCCCGGGGTTCCCCTCCACGAGGATTCTGTGACCAGGCGGAAGGGAGAACAGGAGCCTGGCTGGGTGGGTAGAACAGAGAGGGTCAGCTGGTGCAGGTGGGCGGGGGCCTCTTTGTCTCTCTGTGGGTCCTTTCTCCATCTGAATGGCCATCTCTATCTGATTGGTTGACACTTAATGAATAACCTGCTCAGCGCCACCTTGTGCTAGGCACAGAGGACACAGAGGTGGACACAGCCCTGTGGGGGAGAACTCAGCAACCTCAGGACCTCTCCAGGCTGGAATTCAAGGACAGGGGCCTTCTTGATTGTAAAGCTCCATCCCGCTTACCTAGGTCATTAAGTGGCATCGCTTCCCAGTTGCCTGTACATCCTGATCTGCGGGATTATTTGCAAACCAATTGCAAGCAGCACTCTGGGGGCAGGGGCTGAACAGTGCCACCTGAGATATCAAATCACTGTCACACCACCACCACCACCATCATCATCATCATCCAAACCTGCCCCTCCTGTCCTCAGGCCACAACTCTCCACGGCCACCTGGGTGAGGAGATGGTCCCCAGACCTTGATGGAACTCTGCTCTAAGATCCAATCACCCCAATCTGTCTAGGGGTCCCCCCATTGTCCCTCCCACCTCAGGGCTCTGGCATATGCTATGCTCTTGGCCTGGGGGGGGGGGCCCTTCTCCTACTTGCCACCTGGCCAAAGTCATCTCAACCTTCAAATCTTAGCTCAAATGTCTCTGGGAAGCCTTGACTCCTGCTGGCAGCCAGGACCCCACTGCAACTTGCTCCATATTCAGTTGGAATTGTGGGTTTGCAGGTTGGTGGCCTGGGTTCTGAGCTCCCCGGAGTCAGGGGCTGTGTGAGCCCTGCTTGTCTCTAGTGCCCAGCTAGAGCTCAGAGAAGGGGTGTATCCGGGGTTTTGAATGAATGAATGAATGAATGAATGAATGAATGTCATCATCATTATCATCACATGGCTACCATTTATTTTGGATATTCTTACTATTCAGCCAAACGCTTTCTTTTCACAGCATATCCATGAGGTTGATTCTGTCAGTGCCCATTTCACAGTTCAGAAAACTAAGGCCCAAGGTCATATAGCTAGTAAAATATTCAAACCCAGGTTTGTTTGTCTCCCCTACAAACTTAAGAAGCTTTTCCATCAGCCACCATCACAAAGTACAAGGGAGCCTGGGAGAAGAGGCCGGTTCTGCTCATGGCTCAGGGAGGAGGCCCCTTTGAACTAAGACTTGCAGGATGAGCAGGAATTTGACAAGGAGCCCTGCTGAAGACAGACATCACTCCCTCCCCATTCCAGAGGCTTTGGTGACTTCTCTCCACTCCCCACCCTGAGCATTTCTAGCCCGCCCGCCCTGTGCTGCCACCCACAGTCTCATGCCTTAAAGTCTGGACTCCTCCCATGTGACCATGTCCAATCCCCCCGGCAACTCCATAAAGTGACATTATAATGTCCCAATAGGAAAACTAAGGCACAGAAGCTGGGGCTGCAGAATGGGCATAGCCCAAGGCTGTGTGCCCCAAGCCACACAGCCAGTAAGTGGCAAACTCAAACTCAGGTCCATAGTGTGATGTCACCACTCCCCCAACCCCACCCCCGGTACTTGAGCATGTTCTGAGAATAGAACTGGACTCTGGGAAACCTGAATGCAGAACTGGCTCTAATCACTGTCTCATTGATAGCCTTGAACTGGTCTCCTTTCCCTAGACCTCAGCCTATCCTCCTAGAGTAGGAGAATCATTGAAAGGAAACTGGACTTGGTGGTTTCCAAGGAGCCTGTGACTTGATGTCATCTTATCCCTGCGCAGCTCTGCAAAGCAGGAGTGCCAGGCATTAGGATCTCAATTTTTAAGATGGGGAAACTTCGGCCCTAGGGATTACATGACCAGAACATTGGAGCATGCCCAGAAGAGCATGGTAGAAAGAAGAGGAGGTCTGGGTGAGGCAAGGACTGGACCCTGAGCACTGGATGGGCAGTCAGGTGCTGCGGCTGTTCAATCTACAGTGCAGAGGTGTGTGTGGGGGGGAGAATGCCTGCCTCAGATCTGGATAAGGCACCCCCATAGCAGAGGCAGCAGGTGGAGTGTAGCCCCTACAGACTGATGGCCAGCCTCTGAAGGTCAGAGGAAATTCAGCAACATCTAGTCTAAGCCATAGGTGATTTTCCTGCCAGGGAAGTTCCCTGGCTCAGTCTTGAATACCTCCAGTAACAAAAGGCTCCCTCCCTATGAATGCAGGTCATTCCATGGTAGGACTGTTCTGATTTTAACTCATTCAAAGGAAGCATTTTCTACTAAGAAGCAACAGGGACCTCTAGGATAAGAGGCTGGGAGGCATGGGGAGGCATTGGAAGCTGTGAACGTCATCAGAGAAAGCTTAGGCTTGTCCCAAACACCCAGAGACTATCCTGAAATGCGCCCTCCAAGGGTGCCCTCCCTTTCGCAGTGACAAAAGACACGTATGCAGCACGTGACAATTCACATTCACCCAAATGCCTCCTCCGAACCATCTTGCCAGATGGCCAGGGCAGGAGTTATCAGACAGCCGGGCAGAAGGAGCAGTAGGGGTCCAGAGGAGGTGGCCTGCTCTGCCCAGGTCACTCAGCCCGGGAGAGGCTGCAACAGGACCACACCCAGGTCCTCCCTGCCCTGGTGCTGCTCCCACACAGTGCCCGCCAGTCACTGAGAGCCACCCATGTGGGATGCTGGCTACAAAGAACACTCCAGGCCACTCCAAATTTGGAATGGGTCACCCTCGAGCCCCTCGGAATGCCAGGCTGTGCTATTTTTAGGCCGATCAACTGTTCCACCCCTGCTCCCTTACCCCAGGCCCCCCAAGCAGATTCCCAAGCAATCAAATCCATGTGTCGCCAGTCCCAGCCTGGTGCTTTGCAAGGTGAGCACTGGATGCACCAGCACCACCAAAGGATGAGTTGCCATCCAGACTGGAACAGTTATGCCTTTCCTGTGGCCCAGACCCAAGAATTGCCTGCCTAATTCCACCTGGGACCAGACTTAGATACCCCAAAGCCCTTCACACCTCCCAGGAACCCCCAGAAATGAGCCTATTAGATAGAGAAGCTGACTGAGGACCCGAGAGAGGGCCGAGCGTGCCCTGATGTCCTGACCCAAGTTCTCCCATGCCCCACAAAGCCCACCTAATTGCTTCCTATCAGCTGGGCTGGGCTGGGCTGGGCTGGGCTGGGCTGGTGGTGGCTTCTGCTTCTCCAGGATGTGGCCTAGCAGTGAGAGCAGCACAGTCCCACACAGCCCTGGGATCAAATCCCAGCCCTGCCACTTGTAGCCAGAGACCTTGAGCCAGACCCCCACCCCACTGAGTCCATTCCCTCATTTCGAAATGTGCACAGTGTGGTTGTGAGGCCTCTATGACAACATGCGTGTAAGAGGCTTCACACAGCCCTAGCTGGTTTGGCTCAGTGGCTAGAGCATCGGCCTGCGGACTAAAGGGTCCCAGGTTCAATTCCAGACAAGGGCACATGCCTGGGTTGCGGGCTCAATCCCCCCCAGTAGGGGGCGTGCAGGAGGCAGTCAATCAATGATTCTCATCATTGATGTTTCTATCTCTCTATTCCCTGCCCTTCCTCTCTGAAATCAATTTTTAAAAATCAATCTAAAAAAGAAAGAAAGGAAAAAAATTTACTTTTTTTTTTTTTTTTAAAGAGGCTTCACACAGGACACAGCAAGGAGCTGATGCCCTGGACATTTTTAGCTATTATTACTTCTTAGTGAGAGGAATGGAGGCCTGATTGAAATATCACAAAAGAGGAGGGAGGCAGCAAGCTTGTACCTGGACTTTTGCAAGGGGAGGGGGGCATCTACATGATCCCTGTCCCCCTCAGCACTGTCCCTGAGAGTCTTGTCTGGAGCCCTCCTCCCTGGCAGTGCAGCCTTGGACTCCAGCTGTGCCCATTCCTGCAGCCCCAGCTGCCCAGACCACTCCCGTCAACTCAGTGGCTCTTGATGCCCCACGAGGAAATGGAAACCAGCAGAGTGAAAGGCACCTCCAAGGTTATGCAGAGAATTCTTAGCCCAGGACCCACCAGATCCCAGGCCGGACCCTTTCCACACACAAGGAGCAGAATCTATAACAAATGCAAAAAAGAAAAATACTGGAGGCTTCGCCTTGGTCCAGAAAGACTACAAGGCCATCAGGGAGGAAGGCTTCCCGGGCAGGCCCTGCCCACCAAGTCCCCCAGGATAGATCCGAGTCAGGGCCGTCTTCCCCCGGCCAGTGCACACACGCAGTGCCAATGTGTTAGGACTTATGCACGGTCCCCGCCATGGGAACCAGCCACCTCCCTCTGCCAGCGGCCCTTAATTCTTCCAATGTGGCTGAGACTGAGCGAGACTCTGAGGGAGGGAGTGGGGAGGACCAGGAAGAGTGAGACCACCTCTGCTGACAGCTCGTTTACAGCCCGCCCATTAGTGCTCGTTCCCTGCAGGGACTGGCCCGTGGGAGCCGAGAAGCTGGGGGGCCAGCTCACAACTACCAATGACACATTGCAGGCACCAGAGGGACGCCTGACCCCTGTCACTCAGAGTGGCCCTGGGGACCACCACAGCTAGCCAAAACCAGGAAAGAATGGGCTAGCCCAGTCAGCCAGCAGAGGTCTGGCGACACTGGTAGTCCTGAGACAGAAAGTAAACTCCCCACCCTCCAATTCCCACCCAGCCCCAGTGTCTGGCCAGGACAGCCCACGGGCTCTGGTACATCAGGGCTAGCTGGCCTGGCTGGGCAGGTTGTAGAGGGAAAAGAGACAGATGCAGAGCTCACTGGCTATACTACAGGTCTCTGTGTGCAGAGTGTCTGGACTGCTTACTAATTCACAGTCTCTGCCGCAGTGTAACCTGGGGTTGGACTCAATCTCTCCAAATTGCTGAAGAGGGAGTGAGAAGGCCTTTCTCTAAGAAGAAAAAGATTCAGATTACAAAGAAAAGAGGCTCTCAGAGGCCACTGTTTGCCATGCAGACACCCAGGCTTCTTACTCTGGTTCAAACTATCCCAGAAAGCTGAGGATGAATTAAGATTTGGGTTGGGATGAGCTTAGCAGCTGTGAACTCAGAGAACATTCATTGGTGCTGAAGTCTGGACAATGCTGAGGACACTGACCTGGATGAGCTATAGGCCATGCCCTTCGGACCTCCCAGTCTGATTAAGAATTCCTTGTCACAAAAGGCAAACTGGTGAGTGTGATGCTGGAGGGACAGACGTTGTCCAGGAAGAATCAGGGATGGGCAGTCTGTCCCCACAAGGGAAGCTGGAAACTCACCTGGAAGAGATGACAGTTGTGCTAGGCATTAAATGGTATGGTCCTTCTCTTATTGGGAATGGCACAGAGCAGAGACACTGGGGAAGGATGGATGGAGAATGGATGGATCATCGGATGGACTGATAAATGGATGGAAGAATGGATGGATGGGGAAATGAGGGTTAGATGGTCATATGGGCAGGCAAACATTGGAACAAAGAAATGTTTTATTGAATAGATTTTTACAACAATTCTTCTAACTAAAAGGATGGAAGTGACCACTCCCTTCCCCAGGTTATTAATATGAACTAAAAGCCAAATATATTTATATTTCATATTATATACTAGAGGCCCATTGCACGAAGAGATTCGTGCAATAGGCCTTCCTTCCCTTGGCTTCCAGCACCGGTTTTCCTCTGGCACCTGGGACCCAGGCCTTCGCTCCGGCCAGAGTCTGCCTTCTTCGTCTTCGCTGTGGCACTCAGCTCCTGTAGATCCCTTCGCCCCCTGCCCTCCCTCTCATAGCAGGCGTCCTGGCCTGCCTGGCCACTCCGCACCTGGAGCAGCTGGGCGGCCACCATCTTTGGCCTTCTAATTTGCATACTCACTCTGATTGGCTGTGGGTGTAGCAGAGGTACTGTCAATTTACATGTTTGTCTATTATTAGGTAAGATAACCAAAAGTATTATCATAACCTGAGGTTGAGGGAGAGAAAATATCTTGTTTAAGGTGCAGAGTAAATTAATGACAAATCCAGGACCAAGGCTTCTGACTCCCGTTCAATACTTTTTCCACTCCATCGTGCCCACCTTTTCTATCGGCTCTCCTATTCCCCTCCTCCTCCACATACATATTTGTGGAGAGAAGGAAAAAGAAACAAGAGGGAGGGAAAAAGAAATGAAGTGAGGAAGGGAATTATCATGATTTTGTTCTAAGAGCCCTGAATTCTGGTTCCTGATCTTGAACAAGTCATTTCACTTGTCTTTGTCTTTTTCTTTATCAAGAGAATGGGCTGTGAAAACTCCTTAGAGCACAGACAGGAAAAATGCTTTCAAGGCAGGAAAAGCCCTACAAATGTGGGGTGTAGACGGGGATTATTTTTTCCATGACTCCAGGGGCCACGTCAGAAAATCAAGTCTACTAGCTCAGCATCCAGGCTCCACAGTTTGGGGCAGGGGGATGGTACAGGGAGACGGGACGCTGGCCGGGAATGAGAATGAACAGCCCTGTTGCTGGGCTCTGTGTTCCTGGGCCAGGGGAGAGGGCAGAGTTGAGCAGATACCACCAGCTCTCAGCTGACGTGTCAGCTGGTAGGACAGAAGCAGGAAAGCTCCACCTCCCATTTCTGGGTGACTTCTACACTCATTCCCTCCTATCCTGAGGGAAGGAAAGGGAGTGTCCAGGTACTGAGCTCATGCCGTGGGCAGGCCTGGCGTTAGATGTTTAATTGAGGTTTTCCCACCCAATCCTCACCACATGGCAGCGCACAAGGACCAGCAGCGCCAGGTACCTCCATTGCTATGCGGATGCTCTGGCCTCCATGTCCAGAGTCACAGCTTCGAGTGGCCATTTCTGAGGCTGCCTGGTCCTTTACCCTTTAGGTGGGTCTTAGCTCCTTCCCCTGTGACATACGCAGAAGAATGCCTCCTCTACCTGCCTCCAACAACCAGCAGTTGTCCCTGTCCCCGGGGCCAGTGCACGCCCAGCCATCGCTGCCCAGACAGGCCTCGTTACCGACACAGAGCAGGAGGTGCCCTGGGAGGTAAGGGGGCACACAGAGATGGCCTTCCCAACCCTAGGGTGGGGGAGTCGGAGTCACCATTCCTGCACATGTGGGCCCAGAAGGCACTGCCCTGTTCACTGGAAGATGAAGGGACCAGGCCATTCACCCTTTTATTACATACAATGAGGTTTGTGTGAGTGGGCCATGCTCTCCACTTCTATTCTTGTCCCTAGGTGGTTAGAGTGTGGACGCTAGAGCCGAGTGCCTGGGTTAGAATCCAGGCTTCACCCCTTCTTAGCTGCGTGACCCTCAGCAAGTCACCTAATCTCTCTGTACCTCCTAATGCGTAAAATGGGGATAACGACGGCAACTGCCTCACAGAGCTGTTGCAAGGATTAACCCACTTACCATGTGCAAAGGGCTCGGAGCAGCACCACCCACGCAGTGAGCACAAAGCACATGTTAGCTGTCAATCATAACATCAACTGAGGCTCCTCCTCAGTGTCAAGTCCTCGGGAAGCTTTCCTGACCCCGTAGGCTGCCGCCACTGCCTCTCCTAGCCCCACAGGTCACTGTGCCTCCCTCTGACAAAGCCTTTAGCTTCCTATAGTTGAGCTTCTTCTTGAGTCCGTTTTACAGAATAGGAAACTGAGGCCCATAGAGGTTAAGTCTCCTTGCCCTGACCTTCCATCTTCAATAACAGGAAACTCCCTGCCACCCAGCCTGGGTGGGGAGGGGAGTGCTACCATCTGAGCTGAACTTTGCAGGGTGAGTTCACCAGGAGGAAGTTGGAGGTAGGGGAAAAAGGCGCTCCAGGCCGAGGCCCAGCACAATGGCAATGCTGGAGCACAGTGAGGCAGGGGCTGGCAGGGGGTGAGGATGCAGAGGTGCCCTCTACCACATCACAAGGGTCTTGAATCCAGGATGCTACGATTCAAAGCAAATGTGATGCTACGGCAACAATCAGAGCACTTCCAGCAGACATGGAAATGGCCAGATTTCCATTTGGGGCCCTCCGTGAGCTATAAACACTGTGCAAAGCTAACTATTATGGCTAATCATGGCTTATCACCCTGCACCATAATTGCCCTTTACACATCCATCTCCCACCAGATCATGAAGCCCACTGGGACAGATCCGGTGTCTTGTTCATCCCTGTGTCCCTATGCTTGGCACAGAGCAGACACTCGGAAGCTGTTGTGTCAACAAATTAATGAATTAAAATGAAGTGCATGATGCCAACTGCTGTGAATTGTTTGGCAGAAGAGAAACTTTGGAATTAGGCAGTCCTCAACCCAAACCCTGATGCCAGCTCTTCCTGCAGAACAGCCTTGGCAAGATGTGTTACATCTCTGAGTGTCAGCATCCTCCTCCTCAAAATGAGTTTAATGACTCCTTCCTCCCGGTCATGGGGGAGCTCCCAGCACAGCTCCTGACACACGCAGAGGCCTCTATAAATGGCAGCTAAAAGAGCAACACAAAGGTCATTGGGCAAAAGCTGCAAAACTGCTGCCTGGCACAGATGTCAGCAAACAGGATGGAGACATTTATTTATTATATTTTTATTGATTTCAGAGAGGAAGGGAGAGAGAGAGAGATAGATAGATAGAAACATAAATGATGAGAGAGAATCATTGATCAGCTGCCTGGTTGCCTTGTGAATGATCTGGGATTGAGCTCACAACCCGGGCATATGCCCCAACTGGGAATCCAACCGTGACCTCCTGGTTTATAGGTCGATGCTCAACCACTGAGTCACCACGGCAGGCAGGAGGAAAACTTTTATCTATGTTTTTTTAAAATTAAATGTCCAGTTTTTCATTTTGTTTTATATCCTATATAATCCTACCTAATAATAGACAAATATGCAAAATGACCGTACCTTCGCTATGCCCACGATTGGCCAGGAGGCACGGGGGGGTGGGACTCGGGGTGGCCGGGGTGGCCGATTGGGCCGGCGGGATGCTGAGTTCACATCACCAGCGGCGGCGCAAGCTCAGCGTCTGCACCATGGCTGTGCTGCGGCACAGAAGGGGCCTCTGGGGCAGCGAGCTCACGTCCCGCCGCAGACCATCAAAAGCGGGGGAGCTGGGTGCCTGTCCGCTCCGGCACCAGTGGACAAACACCCAGCTCCCCCGCGATCGAAAGCGAAAGCGTGGGAGCTGGGTGCCTGTCTACTCAGGCACCAGGCCTTTCAGAAGCCTCCACTGCGCCGGAGGCTTCTGAAAGGCCTGGTGCACCAGCGGACAGGCACCCAGCTCCCCCGTGATTGAAAGCGAAAGCATGTAGGGGACCCTACACATGCATGATTTAATCATGCACTGGGCCTCTAGTAAAGATATAATATGCAAATGGTCATTAAGCCATGAAGTGTAACGACCAACCACGTAATGACCGGATCACAGATCAGCAGGAGGGTGGGACAGTGAGCTACAAGCAGGCAGAGAGCTACAGGAGGGGGCAGGGCAGCAAGCTATGCGGGGGGGGGGGGGGAGGGAGCTACAGCAGAGCGGGGCAGCGGGCAGAGAGCTACTGGAGGGCCACAACGAGCTACTGGCAAGCTACTGGTGCACGGATTCGTGCGCAGGGCTACTAGTATATATATAAACATTATATATATGTGATATATATATATATATATATATATATATATATATACACATTTTTATTGATTTCAGAGAGGAAGGGAGAGGGTGAGAGAGATAGAAGCATCAATGGTTAGAGAGAATCATTGATCAGCTGCCTCCTGTACACCCCCTACTGGGGATCGAGCCTGAAACCCAAGCATGTGCCCTTCACCAGAATTGAATCTGGGACCCTTCAGTCCGCAGGCCAACTCTCTATCCACTGGGCCACACCAGCTAGGGCAGGAGAGAGACTTTTAAATCTAAGGACCCGGTTTGAATCCAGGCCCCACCCTTTCCTGTGCAACCTTAAGGAAGTAAATGAACCTCTCTGTTCTCTTCTTCTATTTAATTTGAGTTTTAACAATGATACCAATCTGAAGGGCCAGTTGCATGGACTAAAGGAGATAACATGTGCAAGTGCTTAGTGTATACAAACATGGGTGATGATTATTATTATCATGACAGCTCATAAAACCTGGGTGGAGCTTCCTGTTATAAACAAGTTTTCCCTCGCCCCACCCACAGACCAGGGGCAGGCTCAGTGCTTTGTTCCCAGGAAGGGCATAGCTGGAGGGGCCGGCCAGGCTGGGGCAGAGGCCAGGGCGGGCTCCTCGCTCCCACCATCTGCACCGAGGGGTCAGCCCATCTGTCCAGCAGTGGGCACACATGTGGCCTCATCTGAGGGCATGGGGTCATTGGGGTCAAGCAGGAGAAAATTGGGGGCAGATGAGGAGAAGCTTCCAGCTTATTTTTAGAAAAGGGGGAAAGAGAGGAAGACAGGAAGGCCCTTGTTTCTCAGCATTTCCACCATGTGGATGGCAGGCAGGCGGGCGGGCAGCCAGGCGGGGCTGGAGGCAAAGATGCGTCCACTTCTGGGGCTGCTGCCCCGGCCATTGCAGGACCTCAGACGACTGCACAGCCAGCCTGTCCACACACATGCTCACTCACAGCCCTGGCTGCACCCAGGGGCAGGGGGGGCTCTTGTGACCTGGAGCCCAGGACCCTGAGGAAACTACATCGTCCAGAGGGCCACATTAGGGCTTTAGGAAGGACCCTCCGCTTTAGAGGAGAGGAGAGCTTGTGGAGTGAAATCTAGTGGCGGGAGGCCAGTGGCCACTCCCAGCACAGGTCCTGGCACACATGACGATGCCTTTGGAGCCAGATCGCTGGGATATAAATCCTGGCTCTTCCACTTCCTGGCTGTGTGACTTAGGGCCAATTGCTTTATCTCTCTGTGCCTCAGTTTCTTTGTCTGCAAGATATAGCCATAGTCTATGCCAGTGGTAGGCAAACTCATTAGTCAACAGAGCTGCAAACCGTAGCTCACGAGCCGCATGTGGCTCGCCAGCCGCGGTTTGCCGACCACTGGTCTATGCCTCACAGGTTTTGATGTAAAAGTAAATCAAAATGTGTAAATCACTTAGAACACTTGGTGCCTGGGATTCAGCAAGCACTCGGTGTCAGCTGTTGTCAACCTATAGTAGGGAGTGCACAGCTGGGGTGGCCTGGTCTGGGGAGGAGTCAGCTGAGCATGAGCAGTGCTCTCCAGCAGGACCCTTCACTGGGGGAGAGGTAACCGAAGTGCGGTGGTGAACAGGCCGGGCTGGGCTAAGAGGGGTGTGGGGGTGAGCTGGGAGGCCTGCTCTAGGGCAGTGGGACCAGCCTGAGGCTGGACGTCAACAGGCCTCACAGTGGCTCCCGTGGGCGTCTTTGGAAAGAACTCAAAAATGACAGGAATTTTCCAAATCGCCTGTTTTTCCATTCTCAGCCCCCCTCCCACCCACTCCCAGCCCCTCATCCTCAGATCTAACTCTGAACAGAACTTTGAAACGTGTCAGGAACAAGAAGGTGAAAGTGTAAAAACCCCAGAGAGGACTGTTAATCCCAAGTCTGGGCAGCAGCACGCCTGTCAGAGCTGCAGTGGAAAGTGTGCGTATACGGGTGTGCACGTGCGTGTGCACACGTGAGCATGTGTGTGTCCTCTCACAAGAGCATACCTGGGCATGGCAGCTGATGTGCTTGTCAACAAGCGCATCATGTCCGCGCATACATGTGATTGTGTGCTCTGTCAGCGTACGTGTGCCCGCATCTGTCACAGAGGGGCTCTCAGAAGCCACCCACAGCAGCCCAGGGGGAGAGACCTGCCTGTAGTCCCACATGTCCAGGGCTGGAGCTGGAACCAGGGGTCACTATGAAGAACGTAGACTTCGAAATCTGACGGGCCTGGCTTTGAGTCTTGGCTCTCCCATTGACTAGTTGAGTGACCTCAGGCAAGTCTCCTCACCACTCCCAGCCTGTGTCCCCATCTAGGGATGAGCTTTCTAAAACCCCTGGGTGTGGCGAGGCCCTGAGTCGGGGGTGGGCTCCTGACTCCAGTGCCCCTTGATGAGTCCAAAAGAATCCTGGCCTCAGGGCAGCTAAAGGCAAAGGGACAGGGTCTCAAAAGCCACCCAAGGTCTTTCTTCTCCAGATCACCCTGGGAGGGGTCCGGAGCCTGTTTAATGAGGCTGGAGACCAAGCTTCAAGCCCCAGTCTGTCAACGACAGCCTGGCCTTAAGCAAGCTTCTGATTCTCTCTGGGCCTCAGTTTCCCCACCCCTTTCAGGAGGGTAGTAGAGCACCTCTCAGGCACCCCTACTCCAAACACCCCTGGCCCCACCGGGGACAGTAATTGGGAGCAGCTGCACTAGAGTGAGTGTGGGTATTGGGGAGGGGGCCTCTGGGCTTCCCCAGCCGCCGGACACTGTCCCGTGGTTTATGTCAAATTGTCAGCCCCAATCCAGCTTCCCTCCTGGGCAGAGCCGCCTCCAGTGGGCCTCGGGAGAGGTGGCCTGTCCAGCCACTATGTTTACAGTGCTCAGACGCCACCGGGAACCTGATCTGGGCAGACCAGGGTGGGCCGCCCCACTGGGCCCAAGCTGTGTCCACACTCATTTCCCAGAGACTGAACACGGCCGGCCGCCAGCCTCGCTGAGTCCTGCTGTCCAGCCACCAGCCCATGGAGGGCCCAGCTTCCCCCAGCCAGGCACCTTGGATGGCTGCAGAATGTGCCAGGGCCCAGGGAGCCAGCACAGGGCCAGGGGGAGAGGGTGCAAAGGGAGAGAGAAAGGGACCTGCTTCCCCCAGACAGGTTCATGCTGTCCACCCCGCCCAGGCACGCTTACCCTATGGCTTGCTCGTGGGCTGGCTCCTCCACACACTCGGTCATCTGGATCAGAATCAGCAACTGCAGCCCACAGGCCGAATCCAACCAGCCATTGCCTGTGAGTGAAGATTGCCTTTTACATGTTTAAATGGTTGGGGGTCAAAAGAAGACTATTTTAAGACACATGACATTCATGTGTGCCCATAAATAAAGTTTTATTGGAACATGGCCACGCTCATTCACTTATGTACGCCTGTGGTGCTTTTGCCCTACCCTGGAGGAGTTAAATAGTGTGATGGAGACCGCAGGCCCACAAAACGGAGACTATCTACTATATGGCCCTTGATGGAAAACATTGGCCAATGATCTGAATCATTCATGAGTGCCAGCATAACCCTGGCAGTGTGAGAAATGCCACTTTCTTTTTTCCTGTAACTTAACTTCTTACCCCAGTGTCTGGAGTCATTCCGCTTATCGGAGATCTTACATGAAGTCAAGGTGTGGGGCTCGGGGCAGGGCACTTAGTCCTCAAGGACTGACCCACATTGGTTGACCCTGCACATCTGGCCACTCACTGCCACCTCCATGGCACTGTGTCCTGCGTGCACCCCACAACCCTTCCTCTTGGGGATCTTATCACCTCCAGAAAAACTGCTTAGGACACATGGGCCTGGCCACACCTCTCCTCTCCTTCCCTTTAAGTTTCTTCAAGACATTCTGTTTATCCCTCCTCTCTCCTTTACTTCCTCTGTAAACACTCAGTTCCAAAAGCTGGGAGAAGTGGAGAACAAAGGCCTCCTGCATTCAGCCTGTCACATACCTTCCCGGGGGCGATGAGCACAGAGCCAGGGGCCTGGGAGAAGGAGACCCCGGGAGGAAAAACAGACACAGCCAGATATCCAGTCCAGCTAGACATTCATTAGTTCACTACTCTATGCCGCTATCCATTCGCTCATTCCTCCAGTCACTCATCTAGTCAGTCAATCTTGTGCAGCAGCCAGTACCCTTGCCAGACATCTTAGGAAGACATAGGTAAGCAAGGCACACCCCAGCCCTCATATTGTTCACACTCCAGGGCAATGGCTGGCCTCAAGTTTTTAACAACTACCTCTGTGGGAGGTAACTAGTCCTTCTTTGCAGCATTTTCTGTTTTCTATGATGTAAATACTCCTACTGTGACCACTTCCAACTTGCCCACATGATGCCCCTGAATGAACATGGAGCTGGGAAGAGAGGCATGCCATCAGCTCTCAGGAGCAGGTAGGAGCCATCTCCAGCAAACCACTGCTCCCGGGGATTCAGACACTTAAACAGACATCACACACAGTGCAGTAGGTATGCAATGAGAAAGCAAAAGGCATAGGAGCATGGAGGAGGAGCACCAAACCTGGTTTAGAGGGTTCAATCCCAGAGGGCTTCTTAGAGGAGGTGACATGTTAAAATTGGACCCTGAAAGAAGAGTAAGTAGGAGTTTGCTGGGCAAAGGATAGGAGTATCTTCTCACCAGCTCATTCCCACCTGCCCCTCCTTTCTCCACACTCCTATGTAACTTCTACAGCCTCAGCCACACTTTTATGTCCGATTTAGGGATCTTTCTTCTCCAGAGGCACCACAGATTCTTAAAGTTAGAAAGTATGTACCTGAACCACACAAGATTAGTGGAGGAAGCTGATGTTAGTCTCCACCACAGTTCTGGCCTGTGACCAGTTGTGTTCTTGCTCCAGATTAGTCACTGCCCCTTCCCTATAAGAGGTGCCTACACCCTACCCACTGCCAGGTAGCTGCCAGGCCTCCCGGGAGGGTTACATTGACTCAGCCATGTGTCTTGCTTTGGGCAATGGAATGTGAGTGAAGTTGACATTAGGAGCTATTGTGTGGCTTGGCCATTTCTCGTTTTGCTCTCTGTCCTGAGTATGTCATGTCTCAAATCAGGGCAGCTGCTTTGCAAGGATCCTGGAATACAGAGGACACATGGAGTAGAGCCATAGTCAACCCACAGCCACCACAGACAAAATATAATGTGGGCGAAAAGTAAACTTGTTATTGTAAAGCCCCTGTTTGGGGCATGCTATGGTGTGTCTGTTACCACAACATAACCTAGAAAAAACTGACTAATGTTCAGCCCATCCCCATCCAAAACTGGCTCATGCCCCAATGTCCCTCCGTGAGCCCCCAGAGACACCCCAAGTCATTGTGCATTGCCCAGTTTTGAGCAAAGATTTACCCAATCCAGGCTGATGAGGCGATCATTGGGTCCTAAAAAGGTCCAAAATTCTCACGGTTCTAGGACCATCCATTTTCCTAGGGAAGCAAATGGAACCACTTGCTAGTGGTGTCTCCATTTCAGTTCTCCTATCTCACAGCATTTGGAAGTATCACTCTTGGCACAAAAAAGAAAAAAGCTCTCAATCTCAACCCAAAGTCACTCCAGATAGTGACAATTCTCCTTGAGGAACAGGCCCAATTTGAGAAACCTTCTGTGCAAAACAAGAACCAGGGTGAGGTGAACAGGAATCAGACTCTGTGCTGAGCAACATCAGGGACAGAGTCAGCCCCACTGTTGCCCATGTGATCGGGTGGTGTTGCTCACCTGCGTCACAAAGTGTTGGGGGATCACAGAGGAGGCAGTGACTAATGCTACCTAGACAGCCAGAAATCCTTCAGGAACAAGTTAAGGGTTGAATGGATGGGTGGTGGAGGGAGGATGGATGGATGAACAAAATAAAATAAAGTCTACCTGGAAGAGTCAAAGAACCATTCACAAAGGACATGTGAACCAGATCTGGAAAGGTGAGACTATCACCAGGTAAAGAATATGAACAGAAGAGGTGGTAGTCCAGACAGAGACCCGGGTGTGGAGATGGAGAGGGTTGTGGTTCGCTGCGTCTAGGAAATGAGGGACACAACAATGCAAAGAGAAGTGCTGATGCCAACGGCACCACTTTCTGACTGTGTAAGCTTGGGCAAGTTACTTAACTTCTCTGTGCTTGTGCCACTACTATCAAACCCAGCCACAATACAGTATGGGGGGATCATCTTCCCTCGCCAGGTTATTGAGGCGTTTCAGTGACAGAATGTGAGCAAAGCTCTGGATGCATAGTAATCGCTCAGTTAATGATGGCTCCCTTTTGCTTCCCTTCTACCAGGACTGGTTCTCCCAAGGGCTTGGCCCTGCGCTGAGGGTGGAGAAAAGGAGGGAATAGGACTTTCCTTCAGAGAGTTCTTGCCCCAAGGTCCTCTCTACCTTCCTGCCCCATCACACCCCACTCCAGCCTCTGCACCAGCCATCCCAGGATGCTCCACACCCCCTGTACTCCTGAGCAAGGCCCTGGCTCCAAACCTGCAAACACATCCACCAACCACAGAGACTAGGGGAGAGAGCAGCTCGGGCGGAGTGAGGCTGCTGGGCCTCCTGCCTTAGGGAGACATGGGCAGCCAAGGAGAGAGAGCAGAGGCCAACTGGCCGGGCCACGCCCTTGGCTCCGGCCCTTGTCATCTCACCTGTCCTGGACTGCAATGTCCCCGATGCTATTCCCAGGCCTGAGGCCAGTTTCCTGTCCCAACTTCCTTCAGTGCAGCTATCCCCATGGGGAGGCAGGAAAAGCCAAGCAGTAATTAACTATATTTAGAAACAAATTCTTATTATAAATGTTATAGGCACACAGGCGAGGGCCCAGGAAAGAAAATAATTTGGAATTGAGGATGTTGTGCAAGGCCTTTCAGAATTTAGCCTGGTGTTCAGCAAATAGTGAATAAATATTTTTGAGCGGACAAAAGCTTGGCTGCTTTCCCTGCCTCTCACACACACAGTCCTGCCTTCCAGTCCACAGAACTGCCTGCAGTTCCCTAGGGACCTGTGACTTGCTCTGTCTCCTATAGTTGGGCCTTTGCTGTCTACCTGGAGGGCATACCGCCGCCCTCTGCCCTCCTTGCTGAACTCTGCTCATCCTTCAGAATTGGGCTCAGACATCACTTTTTCCAGGAAGACTTAGCAAAAAGGCTCCCCGGCATTCCCGTGGGGCCTCCACTGCCCCAGCCATAGCACATGCTGCTTTGGGGCTGGCTGCCATGCATCTCTGCCCCTCACTGGACTACAAACCCCTCCAAGGGCAGAGATGGGGGTCCCTCTACCCAACTAAAGGCCTGGCCCGGAGGAGGGACTCGGAGAGTAGTTGGTGAGTGAGAACACGTGTTTCTGATCACATAATCCCCATCAGCTGAGTAGCCATCAGGCCACAGGAAGCAAGTCTGGAAGAGCAGTAACCCTCCAGGCCACCAGGGGGGTCAGAACAGAAGGCAAGCAGGAATCATGCGGAATGCGCCCTCTCCCCCTGGTGGTCCCAGCGAATCACTGCAGCTTCCCAGGGTTCCTGGCTCACCCCAAGAAACAGCAGTCTTGTAAGGATCTGGGCTGAATTCTGGGACTCGAAATCCTGGAATATCAGAGCCAGAAGAATTTTACATCTTCAGGAGCTTGAGCAACATGCCTGCCCTCATTTAACAGATGGAAAAATTTGAGGTCTAGAGAGGAGGTAGGCAGCCAGAGGGAAAGAGCTGGAATTAGAACCCAGATCTCCTGAGGAACATGGAAAATATTTCCAGGACAAGAACATTCAAAGTGATGGCCTTCCAGCCTGCACTGCTGGCCAGCTGGCCCCTAGATTCTGTTTTATCTCTTCATCCAGATGCCGTGCAGTTGGAGCTGGGCATGTGCTATGATGGTCAGATTCCCGCTCACTAAGCAGTCTGGGTCTTGAACCGCATGCGTGATCTGGAAGATGTGTTCCAGATCCTGCTCTGTCCACGGCTGGTTCTGTGACTCCAGGAAAGTTGCCTCTTTCCATATGCTGTCCGTTTTCTCCGTTGCAAACTGGAAGGTGGCCTAAATCAAGAGTAGCAAAGGGGCTGTCTTTCCATGACCACGTTGTGGGTTAGTCATGACTGCCTGAGAAGAACTGTAAGGGCAGGAGCACTGGTTAGCGTTGTTTGTCACGGGTCGGGAGGCAGCCAGGCAGACATCAGAGGTCAGTGAGCCCGACCAGGTTCCTCAGCCTCTGACCCCTGTCCAGTTTAGCCAATTAGATTTGCTGTTCCTATTAGTACTGTGACCACCAAGCTCTGTGCTGGGGACAGCGTATCCAGAGATAATCAAACAAGATCCTTGCCCCTGAGAAGCTCCCTGTTCGGTACAAGACATTTGCCTAAATTCACACACAGTCAAGTGGAGAAGGCTGAGACCGCCTTAGGGAGAAAGGGGTTTGAGGAGTCAGGGGTCTAAGCCTCAGCACCTGCAGGAACCCTCTGGGCTTGCAATTCGTCATCTTCCGCTCTCCGCCACTGATGGGCATTCCCATCACAGAGCATCGTGTTTCACGCTTCACCCAACGGTGTGGCGGTGAAGACCGCAGGCCCACAGTCCCTGCTGCACACGCAGGCTCTGCCACTTCCCAGTCACGTAATCTTAGACACGTTACCTACCCCTAGTTCTCTGTTTCTACCTGCACCGTGGCCTGCTGGGCTGGTTGTGAGCAGTAAACAGTCAATACATACAGGGAAGTCACCTGGCACATAGTAACCCCCAGTGAAGGCGAGCTGGCAGTATGACTCCGAATTAAAGCCCGCCTCCCTTGCAGTCCTCTGCCTTTGCCCTCTGGGGAGACACAGACTTGTCTGCTCCCCCTGCCCAAGGACAGCTCTACAGAGAAGTGGGGACGCCAACAGGACCCCACCAGGTCCTTCCTTCCTGGGACCACACACTGGCACCTCCACCTGCTGCTCCCATGAGCATTCACTGGCCACACGGCCCTACTCAGCAGCCAGCGCTCCTCCGGGAGGGTCCAGACCCCCAGAAATCAGAGGACGTGACAGCGCTTTGCGGTGCTCCCTGCCTCCCCGCTCGGGCTGCTCCCCACTCTCACAGAGGTCTGGCCTGGGGGCTCGTCCTTTTCCTCCCAGAGACCCCGCCCTTGTTCTGGTCTGAATGCTTGCTCTCCCCTCTCCTGGAGTCATTAAACATTCTGCAGTGGAATCGCAGCCGCTCACGTGGCAAGCGCAGCCCGCCAACCTTGGCACTTCTCCTCTGATCCCGTTTGTTTTTCTAATATAAAACTAATATGACATAATGTATAATCTAATTTGGAAATTACCATTTGCTTGGCTGGCCCACACTGCCAGCCAATACCAACAGCAAGAGAAATTATTTAAGAATGTTTCTTTTCCTTCGGAACACTGCTGATAATTTATTTTTCCGTCAGAAGATTACTTTTCTCTTTACGACATTTCCTGCCTGGGTGATTTGCGTTAGCATTCAATAAAATGGTCTGTGCCTAATGTGGGAGTGAGTCACGGGACTTTCCTTGAATGAAGAGAGGTGTCACTTGTGGCCAGTAGAGGTCTCGGACCTGCAGCCCAGGTCCAGGAGGCAGGCGCCAGGGGGCTTTTACGGGGAGGGTTGGGCGGACCTCAGCAGGTCACCTGCCCCCTGTCCTCTAAGCCTGCCTGTAGGTCCCAGTATCCCAGGACCCATTGGCCTCTGGGGGAATGATTCATAACCCAGGTCTTTCTGGGCAAAAAGGCTTAGCACCAGGCTGGACTCCAAGTTGAGAGGATGCTTTACTGAAATTGCGGCTTCCAACCCATCTACACCTGGGTCTCTGCCGGGAGGAAGCGCCTCTTCTCTCCCAGCCATCACAGATACAGACACATCGCGGGCTTGGCTTGCACCGTCACACCTCCAGCGTGTCACACGCCACATCTGCTGTGCACTGCAGTTCAAGGCAATGCATCGTTTCACCATTTCTTTCCGTGAGTGTTCTGAAGGCACGGATGGCTCCTGACGTTAGAGCTGGTTTGGTCCTGACCCGGCCACTTAATAGCTCTGTGACCAAGACACCTTGCTTTGCCTCTGTGAGCCCCCTAAACCTCATCAATAATTTGGGATAATCAAACAAGTGATAGTGCTGACCTCATTGCATTATGTAAAAGAAGATGTGATGGGTATGGGAAGGGCTTATTAGCCCAATGCCTGGCGCCCAGTAAAAGCTCAATAGTGTCCCTGTCTTTATTAAGCTCTGAATGAGTGATGATCCGAGCTACCAGGTGTGATGAGGAGTGTTCTCGTCCCAGTGAAGGACTCGGGCCCTGGAAACCAGCCTTGTGCTGTGCTGGGGGGCTAGTGCCTCGCTCTGAGAATTAACAAACCCATCCACAGGGTCATGGCTCACCACCGGGTCACTGAGGCGCTGAGCAGCCTCACCCCTCGGAGGTCTAGTCACTGGGGAAAAAATATCCCCATCCCAAATACTTCGCACGGGGCGGGGGCGCCTCTTCCCACCCCCTGCAGGCCAGGGAAGGGGCAGAAACAGCTTTCTCAACTCGTCTCCCCCTCTGCCTACGACTATTCTCTCCAGGAAACCCAATCTCCAAGTTAGAGAGTTTATTTACCCAATCGAGTGACAGATCTGATTTCTCTCTGGATGTTTTGAGACTGAACTGATGGGCGTTCTGGTTAAGTACAAAGAAGTGAACCCTTCACTCCGCTATGCCGACCACCTCTGCCGGCGCTGCTGGCCTGGGGAGGCTGGACACAGCAGAGGTGCTCCCTAAGTACTTGGCCTTGTCATTAATTCAACCGAGTTAAGTGGTTGTTTTGGTTTCACAGTATCGAGACAACTGGCTTTTTATAGAACTGACTGAATGTTTAGACACAGCCTCTCCTGCTTGAGAGGTTGTTTGACAGAATGGAGTGGGTGTTTTGTTACTGCTTAGTGACCAGTGTGACCTGTTGCTTTAGCTTCATTTGATTGGGTTGACTGCTTGTTTGGCCGTGGTGATTGGTGATTTCACCAAGTTGACCAGTTGTTCCGTCACGGTTAGGCCCATTTGACTGGCTGTTTAAGTTGGGTGGGTGTTTTGGCATTCATTAACCCAGTTGACTGGGTTTGATTGAACTGACTGGATGTTTGAGTGAATTAATCCAAATATTTGGACATTGTTTGAGGCAGTCGATCAGCTGTTTACAACAGACGGGGTGTGTTGCTATCCTCTGACCCAGCTGACCCATTGTTCCAGCATTGTCTGACCTAATGGCTAATTGTTGAGTTGGTTCCGTGTTTTGGCTTTGTTTAACTCTAAAGACAGGTTGTTTGAGAGTTGTTTGATCAAGCTGATTGCTTGTTTGACTAAGTTGAACAAGTGCTTTGGTATGATTTGACCCAGTTATTCAAATGGAGTCCATGTTTTGTCACAATTTGACCCAGTTGTTTGGAAGGTACCCATTGCTTGGGCCGCGCTGGTGGGTTGTTTTGGCACTGTTTGGACCAGCCGACTGATATTTAACAGAGTTGACCAGGAATTTATGCTCCACTTGCCCATTTCAGCCGTTGTTGGGCCAACCTGACTTAGCATCTGACGGAGATAGTCAGGCACTTGGGCAGGATTTCCCAAGCTGACCAGGTTTCCACCGAGTTGCCCAGCTGTTTGGTCTCAAACTGACAGGGGCAGTGGTGGCCAGCAGAGAGCTTCATATGCCGGGAAGCCACACTGGGAGGCTCCCTCGTGTGGGAGAGGGAAGGGAAGGAGCTTGGGAGATCCCAAGTCTCAAGCTCACATGCAGGCAGGTGAGAATAGAAAGGCTGGGAGCGATGCAGCTGCTCCATGCAAGAGAGCTCAGGAGCTGTGGTCTCCCGAGCCCGGAGAATGCGTTTGGCAGAACATTGCAAGAATGCAACCTCTGGGTTAAGTGGTTGAAATTAGGCCCAACGGGGCTGTTTCACTGAGAATTTACAGTCCCTCATAGAACTCAGTCCCAATCAAGTAAGAGTCCCTCCTGCCAAAATGGAGATTTGTTCCTGGGCCAAGGAGATTCGCCGACAAAAGCGCACTCCCCAGCCTTTGATTAACCCTAATCTGTGCACCCCTTGAGTGGTGACCCCGTGGATGCTAATGTCCATTCTCCCTGTGGGTGGGTGCCCTCCCTGAAATCCACGGGTGGGAGGGGGAGGACTTTTAAACCTGTCGACTTCCTGGCAGAGGCTTTGGCAGAATCAGGGCCGCCTACGCCATGTGCGATGTAAGTGGCGCCACCAAAACCTCGATGTTGCTGGCGGGTCATGGGAGCGGAAATGCCCACATCAGGCACTCAGCACATCAGCTATGGGGCTGGAGCGGGCTCTCGAGGGGAGCTGGACTGCCCTCCACACTGTACACATAGGGAAACTAAGTCCTAGAAAGAGAAAGGGATTTTCTCAGGCAGGGCATAAGGCACTCCAAGTAATTATCCCTTTTTTAGTTGAAGTTGGGAAGCTTTAATCGGGGCACAACGGCAAGGGAGAGAGGGAAACAAAAGGCTGTAGCCAGGATGGGGCTGAAACCAGAGCCCAGGTCTCTAACTCACCATGTGACACAATGCAAGTCCCTTGAGAAGAGAATGAATGAACTATTGCCGAAGAATCCAGGATCACAAGCTTTGGTCACTGGGGTTTAGGGGTTCACAGTACCTGGGCCTCCCACTTCTAATTGCATCAATAGGTGTATCATCATCAGAACAAGGGAGATGACAATCTCACCAGGCTCCACATGGCGTTCAAGATAAAGGTCAGATGATAAAATGGGTCACAACCAAGAAGGAAAGGTTCTCAAAGCCATGTCCTGGGGAAAACTAATGATGGAGGAAGGTCTGTTCTCCCTAGAGAAGAGAAGGCAAAGATGGGGTCACTGTCTGGGAAACACAGAAAACTTTCAGAGGGTAAAGTAGGTCCTTGAAAAATAGTATTGAGTAAAATTACAAGGATGGAGAAGATAGGAAGAACTTTCAAACAGAGCTACCTCAAGAGGGACAGAACTCCTTGTCCCTGAAGGTTTGCCAGCAGAATTTCTATGCTGGGTAAATAGGGAGTCAGATGAGTGAGAAATAAGACTTGTTACCTCCTTGCTCAGGAAACCATACCTTCATTAGTGCAACCTCAATGGTACTTCTTTGCTCTGGCATTGTCAGCTTGTACTGAGCTTGGGTACCACTATGACCTCCAGATTCTTTTCATACAAAAAACTATGAAACAATTACCCTACATTCAGGCAGTCATTTTTCAAACCCATGTTTTCAAACACTGTATCTTTGTAGATTTTGGGTCTGCCAGCCAGCATCTCCATTCTCTTCCTGCTCCATGAAATTAACAACTGAGTGTAGCCTAAGCTGCCCTGGCTGAAGGCAGAGCTTTGCAACACTTCACTGGAGACCTTCCTTAGTTATAGTCTTTCAGTCACTGAAAGGCAGTGAAGCAGTAATCTGACCACTGCACATGCTGGCTTTCAGACGCTGCTGTCCATTGGTGCTGAGTGGCCAGAGTCCCTGGACTGGCTCTCAGAAGGCATTGGAGACAGGCAGGAAAGGAAGTCAGAAAGACAGCCAGGGCATCAAGCCTCCCACCAGGGACCTCAAGAAAATACTGGTGGGACATATGATCAGCCTCCATGGTCCTCAGAAGCCCTGGCCAGACAAAGACATATTGTGCCTCTGCACAGTGGGTCCGCGGGCTGCAGGCCACCCAGGCCTTCGGTCCAGGCAGCCTGGGGAGGCTGCTCTGGAACTCACAGGATACCAGTGAGGCCCTACTCACTGCTCCTCACTGCAGGAAGATGCCTTTCCAAACAGCCACACCTCATCTCACACACACACACACACACACACACACACACACACACACGCACGCACATTGCCAAGGTCACCCAGGGGCTGAGAAGAGAGTATTAGATGAGAAAGGAGAAGGTTAGGTTCACTGTGGACTCTGCTAGGGGGCATTGAGGGCAAAGGAGCAACTGCCATGCTACAAGTGAAGGCTGAGCTCCCTGGACCCGCTTCTTGCTAACATGCTGGCAACCCAGGTTGGGCTACCTAACCTCTCTGGCCTCCTCCTCACTACCCCTCAAGTAGGGACAGTTGGGGCTAGGAGTGACCCCACAAATCTTGGGGTCTCACCCCCTCAATTCATAGGCAGGAAGGCTGAGCCCAACTGAGCAGCAGATCTGGACTGGAACTCGGTCCCCATCCCCAGTCCCCAAGCCCACTCTTTCCACCACACTGTGCTGCCTCACCAAGCCTGCACATAGTAGGTCATCGTCTCTAAAGCTCTAGAAGCCTGCAGCCCAGAAAGAGTTTAGCAGCTTCCTCAGGCTGCCATAACAAAATACCTCTAACTGGGTGGCTTGACCCACAGACATTTATTGTCTCGGTTCTGAAGGCTAGAGGACCAGAGTATCAGCAGAGTTGGTGCTTTCTGAGGGCTGGGAGCAAGAGTCTGACCATGCCTCTCCCGAGCTTCTGGTGGTTTGCTGGCAATCTCTGGCATTCCTTGGTTTGTAGAAACACCACCCAATCTCTGCCTTCACCTTCACATGGCATTTTCTCTGTGTGAGTCTCTGTCTCCAAATTTCCTCTTTTTGTAAGGATGCAGTTGTATTGGAGTGGGGCCTACCCTAATGACCTCATTTTAACTTGATTACCTCTGTGAAGACCCTATCTCCAAATAAGGTCACCTTCTGAGGTACTGGAAGTTAGGACTTCAGTATATGAATGTGGGAAGGACACAATTCAACCCATAACACAGGGGTTCTGAAAATCCTCTCAGGATACCTATACACACACACACACACACACACACACACACACACGCCTACACACACACACACCTAAATACATACACCTCCACACATAAACATACACACACACGCACCAAGGACCCCACCTCACCTCCTGGATTCCAAAAGGCCACTGTTCTGCCAAGGAAACAGAAACAACGGGGCTTCCGAGTGAGCCTTCAAAAAAGCCCACTCACTCCCTCACTCCTTCTTTCCTTCACTCACACATCACTCGTGTTACCTATTTACCCAATCCATTCATCCTTTAACTTAATTCAGATTATTTACTTGCCAATCCATGCATTCATTCACTTATGCTAATCACCGATTTAAACATTAATTCCATCTCATTTATAAATTCAATATATGTGGTAGGCACTGTCCAAGGCTCAGATGATACAGAAGTAAGCAAGACAAATAATTTCTGCTCTCATGGAGCTTCCAAAACCAATATTTCAAACACTGACAAGTACAAGGAAGAAAATATTTTAGGGTAAAGGGACTGAGACTTTACCTTTGGGGTTCCCTTTGGCTAGAGGTGAGGGGTTCCACTTGTCTAGAGGTGACTCCTCACTGGGAAAGCTTCTCTGAGAAAGTGCTGGTCAGGCTGAGACCTTAAAGTTGAAAAGTAGCTGCCCGTGTAAAGACTTGAGGGAAGAGCATAGGAGGCAGTGGGAACAGCAAGTACGGAGGCCTAAGGTAGAGGATGCGTCAGTCAGCATCCAAACAGGGAAGTAGGTAGCACATGCAAAACAGGAAATTTCAAGGAGGGTTTCTTTACAGAGGAGCTATTGTAAAGGACACGAGTGTAGGGAAACACAGGAACAGAGCAGTAGCTGGGGGCTGGGAACAGCAAAGCTGTTACCACTCTGAAAGGAAGAGGGAAGAGGGTGGCTGGAATTTAGAGTCGGCCTCCTTGAAAGAATTAATGGCCTTTGTCAAGGGACACAGTCAGCCCAAGACACCGATAGGGAGAGAGCCACGGGAATAAATATCCTTACCCCTCTGCTCCTTCCTTCTGGTCTCCTGAGGGTGCCTCCCATTGACCAAACCCAGCTGGAGGCCCGACTACAAGGGAAGCCTCTGATGGACCACACGGGTCAGCCCCCCACCGCCCCCAGCAGGCTGGAGAAGGGTGATAGTGCATTTGGAGGGGCCTGCAGAAGCCACACCCAGGCAGGAATGCACTTACTGTTCCCCCAGTCAGAGCGGCCAGTGTGTCTGGAGTGCAGGGGTGAGCAGGAAGAGGTAGGGCTGGAGGGCCTGCAGGGAGGGCCCCAATCATGTAGGGCTGAGCTGAGAGCCTGGGATTTTATTCTGCCTGCAATGGGAAGACATTGAAGGGATCTCAGCAGAATGACGTGGGCTGACTAAAAGCTCACCTGGCCTCTGTGTGGGAAGTTCACGTGTTCAATCAAGGGCTGCTCCCGTGTATTCACCCATCCGTTCCTCACTCAACCTTTCCTCCCTCTTACTCACCATCTCTCACCCCTTTGTGGTTTCAACACACCCATCCCCACTCAGTCCTCTGTGATGGCCCATGCCAGGTCCCATTCTGCACGGAGGTAGACACAGGGACGCACAGACCTGGCTTGGTCCTCCAGAAGCTGCCACCTGACCTGGTGACCCCTAACACAAAGAGGAAATTGGAAAGAGCCTTAAGGAAGCCCCCCTGCCGGGAGGGGTGGAATCAGGCTGAGGTGGCTGGGCTGTTTCCTGCTGGAAGGCATATGCTATAGGCCAAGACACAAGGTCTCTGCCAGCCACTCTCTATGTGACCTTGGGCAAGGTGGACAGCCGCTCTGAGCTTATAAAACCGGGGTGCTAATACAGCCTGCCCATCCCACAGGCCTGTGAAGGGAAAGGAGTGGCTCTGGAGGTTGTGGCAGGGACTGCCTAGCTGTTCAAAAAACCACATTTCCGAATCATCCTGAGCACACAGCTGGACCACATTCCCCAGCCTCCTGTGGAGTCAGATGTGCCACATGATGGTTTCAGTGATGGAATGTGAGTAGAGTGATGTGTGCTGCCCCCAAGGCCTGAGCCAGAAAACCCTCCATGCCTCTGCCCCATCTACCAGTGAGTGCAGAGGGTCCAGCATCCTAGGGGATGGCTGAGCCATCGAACAGAAGGCTCCTGGGTCCCTGAATCACCACAAGGACCAGGAGAATGAAAGCAAGAAATCAACCTTTGGGCTAAGCCACAGAAATCTGAGAGTTTGATCAGTTATAGCAGCCCCAGGGGCCTTCACTAATGCAGAAGCTGCAAGGGCTGCCTGATGTGAGGGGATGCTGAGTGCATTGGAGAGTAGGAGGAATTGAGGTCAGAGGGTCAGCAGGGGCCCAGCCATGTAGGGACAAGGTAAGGACTATGGATTATATTGTGATTGGAGGATTTAAAACAAGAGAATATTCTGCCCCAATTCCCAATCCTCCTCTTTACCATCAAGCCTGGCCCACCTACAGCAGCCCCAGAAGTTGATTCAAATGCCAAATTGTGAGTCTCCACGCCTACCTGTAGGATGCAGGGACCAGGTGAGCCTTAGTCCCTCCACACTGGACCCATGAGAAGCCCAAGGCAGGGACAGGTTTCGAGGCACCCACGCTGGAGGAGTCCCTACCCGAGGGGTGAGGCGAGAAGGACAATCCACATTATTTAGGGCAAAATAAAAGGCAGTCCCTGCCATTGCCGAAGCGTACTGCTGAGGGGACTCAAGAGAGCCAGGCAACACAGACTGTCTAAGTGAAGGGACCTTCAGGGACAACTGGCTTTCACCATACACATGGGGGAATGAAACCCAAGACCATAGACATGCCCAAGATCACAGGAGAGTGAGGCCACAGAGATGAGCTGGCGGGGGAGTGTCCAAGGACCTGGCACCAAAAGCAGTTCTTCCCTAGTCTACCCGTGACCTTGAGAATAAGACAAGTCACCTTGAATGGAATTGTGAGGGTTATGTGAGTTAAGGTGGGATATGCCTAACAAATGCCTGACATGTAGAGGGCACTCTGTAGAAGATGCTGCAATCGCTGCACTTCAGTGGGTAACCTTGAACCCACTGTTGCCCAGCTGCTTGATGGGAAACACTTGTGGGGCCTTTTTCTCCCCTCCTAGTGCCCGAAAGGCTACCTGGGGTCAACCTGACCAGAGCACTGCGTTTTGTGTCCCCAGGCCTGCTTTATCACACTTTTACTGATAGAAGGAGGGGGTGGAGAAAAAGAAGGAGGAGAGCCAGGCTGGCATGCCTCAATGGTTGAGTGTTGACCTATGAATCAGGAGGTCACAGTTTGATTCCAGTCAGGGCACATGCCTGGATTGTGGGCTCAATCCCCAGTGTGGGGCGTGCAGGAGGCAGCTGATAAATGATTCTCTCTCATCATTGATGTTTCTATCTCCCTCCCTCTCCCTTCCTCTCTGAAATCAATAAAAAATGTATTTTTTTTAAAGGGAGAAAAAAGAGGAAGAAGAAAGGCCCGCTGAGGTTGCTGACAGACAACTAACTGTTGAGGACAGTTTGCCCCTTTTTGAGAAATCACAGGAGACTTCTCTCTCAGGCCTCAGCACCATGGGGATTTGTGCTTCTTCTAAGCAAAGGGCCTGTGTTTATCTCCGGACACAATAAATCGCATCCCTGCTTGTGCCCTCTGCTGGGAAGCCTGCAATGAAATGCATGACCTGCCTTTACAAGCATGTGGGACCTGAGGGCAGGAACCACTGAATCCGTCCTATCCTTCTACACTTTTTTACCTTTGCCTTGATGGCTTACTTTTCTCATATGTTAGTGTGTATTTCTTTGTAGATCACTTTCAGTCCTTTCTGGGAAATGGCTGTGAAGGAAGGAGGCGAGGACTCCACTTCCTGCACTGCTGGACCAGCAAGACTCGCCTCCCTCAACAGGCCCCCTGCCTCTGTGAATGCAGCCACCAGCTGGCCAGCTCTCTTGCATGTATGTCCAACTGTCGGTTTGCTCTGGACCGAGTTCCCCAAAGGCCCCCAACTATCAGTTAGACTCACAGAAAATCATCCTGCAGGAGACCTTCTAGGAAACTTTGGAAGGATGGCAGGAAGCAGGTTTGTGAAAGATTCAGCCAAGAAACCAGAAACTCCCCATATCTCCATCCACCTCCACAACCTCCAAAGCCAGCCCTAGACCCTCACCTGATGCCAGGAACTTCCCATCCCCACCCAGGCCTTGGATATGGAATTTGGCTGGGCTCCTCTGCCCCCCATTCTTAGGTGGTGTATTAGTCCATTTGGGCTGCTATAACAAATTACCATAGATTGGGGACTTAAACAACAGAAATTTATTTCTCATGGTTCCGGAGGTTGAGAAGTCCAAGATCAGAGTGCCAGCACGGTTGGGTTCTTCGAGAGCTTTCTTTTCGGCTCACAGGCAGGGGTGGGGGAAGGGGAGGTAGCTAGCTCTCTGGTGTCTCTTCTTAGAAGGGCATTAATCCCATCACAAAAGCTCCACCCTCGTGACCTGATCACCTCCTAAAGGTCCCACCTTCTAGTGCCATCCTTTTGGGGGTTAGGGATTCAACACGTGAATTTTGGAGGGGCATAATCATGCAGGCCATGACAGGTATGGAGATGACAGATTGTAGGAAAGATTCCATTTGACCCTTCCCCAGGAAGCCCAAGCAGGCCCTGTTCCTCTCTAGAATTCCACTGGTACTAATGGGCAAAACTGGGCTGGTCCCTTCCACCTCTGAGCTAAATCTCCTACCTTTAAATGCAGGGCAGGTGATAGATAACCTCTAAAGGCCATGCCAGCTCTGCTCCTCCCCATCCAGCCTCCAGTATTCATTTCCTGAGCACCAACCCAGTGTCTGGCCTGGATGGTAGAGATATGGGAACACCACAAGGACATGAGAATGAGGTGCTGTTGGGGTAAAGAATACACACTGACAGATTGCTTAGGGAATCAGAGAAGGCTTCCCAGAGGAGAAACATTTGGGCAGAGCCTTGACAGATAAGTAGAAGTTTGCCAAAATCATAGAAAAAACGAGAATTTTTTTATAGCATTTTATTTATTCACTTCCAGGGTCTCTTCCTGATCCATGACTCAGCAAGCAGGGATTTAGAATCTATACGTATATAAGGCTAATATGCTGTGTCCATCTGACCGGTAGCTATGACGCGCACTGACCACCAAGGGGCAGACGCTCAACGCAGGAGCTGCCGTGATGCGCACTGGCCATTTACAGAGAAATGGCACCACGGACCTGGTGCCCTCAAAGCTACACTCAGCTTCCCCCAAGTGGGACACAGACCCCGCCACCACTTCGGAGCAACACCCCACCAAATCACAGCTGATGCTGCCAAGATCCCATAGCACAAAATGCAGCCCACAGCCCAGCCCAGCCCCCAAATGGTTGCTGTGGGCACCAGGTAATGATGTCATGTAGCAACTCCCAGCTTCCTCTCCCTAGCAACTAGCCTCCTTGTAGTTTCTTCAGCCCAAGAACACAACTTGCTTTATAGCCAGGTGCAAACATTTTACACTTTAACCAAATGTCTGTGAAGCATTTTCCCAGGCCTCATCTCATTTGATCCTCACAGAAGTCCTGGAGGAGATAGATAGGAGACTCGGTGGAATCCTATTTTATTTTCATTAGCCGGAAAACAGAGATTTAGAAAGCTTAGTAACTTAACCCAACTGAAAAGAAGTAAGAAATGGTAGACCTTGAAAATGACTTCAGGTTTTCTCACTGCGCAGAATATAGTCAAACACTGCTGCAGTTAAATATGTTACCCTTTGTTCTCCCTTCATGATCTACAATAATAATCTGCTTTGTGTTGATATTTACTGCTGTTTGCTGACAATTACCTGAAAGAGAAGTTGGGGTGCTTCACTGGGCTGGAAAAAGTTTAGCTAAATCAGAAAGCAGGTCTAATTAAGCAAGTTTATTCTATATATATAAAGGCTAAGTTGACTTGCACATGCACAATACATATGAAGCTCTCCCTGGTGCTAATCGTGCGCGTATGTTTTGATCTGTCATTGTCGATCGTGAATTTGGTTGACACTTCTATTATGGAGAAATGGCGAATAGCAATATTAAAATAGTTCTAATTAATTTCCTTTCAATGTGCACAAATTTGTGCACTGGGCCACTAGTATGTCAATGTTTAGCTCTGGAAATCTCTTTAGATATTATTCTCATTTTCTGATTGAGATCATTGGGAACCAGAGAGGGAAAGAGACTTTCCCAAGGTCACACAGGAGGGGATTACCGAGCAGATCCTGAAATCTGAGTCTCTAGACTTTCAATGGAATCTTGTTCCCTCTGCAATAGCCCACTCACTCCTTTTCCTTTTCCGACCAACCATCTGGCCTGACCAATTGCCCATCCCTCCCAGCTAGACTCAGGACAAGTTTTATAGAGAGGTAACTGATTGGGATGGGGAGTGGGGAGAAGAAGGGAGAGTTTAACCCCACAATGTTTTCATACTTGAGATCTGAAAACATGATTTCCCCAGCAAAGAAGCTTAGCGTTAAGCGGAAAATCGGCTTGGAAGGATGTGATATCATTTATAACAGTACATTAAATGCAAGCTGAGAACCTGATATATTTTAGGAACATTCAGCACACTCTAGACTAATAAACATTTTACAATATTATTGCACATGTTCATTTCACTTTGTACAAATAATCATTCCCTTCACATCTAATAAGTCTGTTTGACACATAAGTGGTCTTGGGCAAACACCTCAGAGGGCCTTGGTTTTCTGTGCATCCATCATTTATTTGTGTAGCCCGCCGGGACAGTGACTAATGATTTTGAGGGTTTAAACGTCCTCAAACATCGTCTTTGTCTCCCCGCCTGTGATTGTATAAATGTAAAATAATTTCATTTTGGCCCCAGAATGTATTGTTTCTCATGTATGAAAAATGCCTGCCCCTTCCCTGCCTGGCATGGCATCAATCAGTTTAGAACAATATTTGGAGGAGCCCTGTTCTGCAGGTCCTCCAGCAAGCTTGCAAGGTCCCTGGGTGACAGGCCCAAGAACACCACTTACTGGAGAATTTCCAAACAAACCTGCCGCCACCGCTGCATAGACCCAGAAGCCTTCTCTTCCTGACAGGTAAGCGCGAGTCCTGCCTCTCTGGGGCCCAGAGAGCTGAGGTTCACTGCTGATAGCTCTCTCTTGTCTGCTTCTCCTCCGTCTTTCTAGCCAAGAGCATTCACAGGGGTCTCTGGGGCCTGGTGCTGCTGTGCTAGGAGCTGGGGAACAGGGATGCATCCCACATGGTCCTGGCCCCCAAGCACAGAAAATCAGGGCAGGCTACCAGCAGCTCAGATAATTCCTGTGTGGGAAATAGAAAATGGTATCCCCTGTATGTGGGCTCAGCCACCTAAACTTGCCACTTCAAGAGCTGGTGCCCTGGTATGAATTATATAAAAAAGCACTCTTTCCTCAGGGCAGAGGCAGCCCCTATCTGGGCACATCCCTCAGCTGGATGTTCTTGGGCAGCGTGCAACCTAAACAACTGTACACCCAGGCCCCCTTAGTGGAGTGGGGGTGGAGATCAGTGGGCAATAGATAGACCCAGAAACAATGCTATGAAATATGGGTCCCATAGTGAGACGAGCCATTAGGAGTGGAAGCCCAGAGGGAGGACAGTTGACAAGGCAGGAGGCCTCATTTCTAGAGAAGACTAGGAAGTGATGGGCAAAGAAGAGGAGCAACAGCCTCCCCCCACCCATTGAACAGAAGGAAGAGCGAAGTCATGAGGCCAAGGAAGGCCATTTAAAAATGCTGAGCATAAGGAGAAAGGAAAGTAGGGGAGGGTGAGACGAGAAATGGGTGTTTGTTGAGTGAATAAGTGGCTGGACGGTGGGATAAACAAACGGATGCATGGATGAAAGGATGGGTGGAAAACAGATTATATTAAGAAGTCTGGGGTTCCTTGAGTGCCTTACTAAGAAATCTGTGCTTTATTCCATAAGCAGGGGGGGTGAGGAATTATTCCTAAGGCTCTTGACAAGGGGATGACACATTCAGAACTGTATTTTAGGCAAGCACTCTGACCCAAATGAACCGGAAAAAGAAAGTCTGGGTACTGAGGGGTCACTCAACTAGAATGACCATTTGAAGTCATCCTGTAAGAAAAAGAGAAGGAAGAAAAGTAATGTTTATTGAGCATCAGCAGCACTTTAGGGTGAATGATACATTCCCAATGAGCCATGAGAAAATGAGACTGGGAAAGTGACTTGTCCGAGGTTACTTGTGTGGGCAGAGTCAAGAGTGGGCCCCATTTGCCTGACTCCACAGTTTGTGCCTCAGGTTACCCGTGTGTCTGACTGGTGGGAGGCCTGAAGCTGGGCCTCCTTATCCCTCTTGCCCAAGGAAGCCCAAGCCTTAGTCAGCACTCACATCTGGTTCCAGCTGCCAAATACAGGCCACACTGGCTCTGTAGGGCCTCCATCTGCACTCCCTCCCTGTCTCCTGCCCACTATCTCCAGAAGAACCTGGAGCAGATTCACAGGTCCATAAATCTGGGCTAGGCTCTAGTTCTGACCTCTCTCCCCCAACACTGCACACACACCCCCCAACCACACGCAGTTTGCAAAACAATGTGACATGCTATATTATCCCCTCTAGGCCTTTGCACATACTATTCCTTCTACATGACTCTTCCACTCTTTCTGTCTAGCTAATGCCTTCTTGTTTTTCAAGGTCAGCTCAAGTGTCCCCTCTTCCAGGAAGCTTTCTCTGACTCCCATGGTTAGGTTAGGGCCATCTCTGTGCTCCCACAGCTCCAGGTTAGGAGACTTTTCTCAAGGTAGCACTTACATGTTTATATTTTTATGGTCTATTTGCATAATATCTGTCTAACCTACTGTGGGCTTCTAGAGAGCAGGGAATATATTTGATTCTCTCTGGGTCCTCAGTTCCCAGTGCAAGGCCTGGACCAGAGTAGAATCAGTATTGGAAAGATGGATAAGTGGTTGGATATGTGGATGGATGGGTGGATGGATGGATAAGTGGTTATATGAATAGATGGATAAAATGGATAGTTGGAGGGAGAAAGAGAGGAAGGGAGGGAGGGAGGGAGGGAGGGAGGGAGGGAGGGAGGGAGGGAGGAAAGGAGAGAGGGACAGCTTCTCTCCCTTAAGGGAAATAAACTTTAGCCTTGAATCCCCCACCTCCAGTAAGAATCTCCAAACATGGGGGGAAAAATGTCAGTCATAAAAACTGAGGCTCATGAGGGCACAGAGTAACTGAAGATAACAATTTATTAGTATAGGCACATAGACCTGCAAATCCAATTCATTCAACTTCACTGAGATGAAGGCCAAATGATATGGGTCATTATTATGCAGGTTAGTGTTCAAAGGGTCTCCTTGACCTTTATCATGAGGCTGATGAGGAGCTGTTGGAGGGTTCGCTGGTCATCATAAGAAGTCATCAACATCTTTTGAGTTCTCTAAATGAGGATGAGATCAAAGAATCAGAGGCATCGCCCAGCTGGTGTTGCTCAGTGGTTGAACGTCGACCTATGAACCATGAGGTCAAGGTTAGATTCCCAGTCAGGGCACATGCCCAGGTTGTGGTCTCCATCCCCAGGAGAGGGCCTGCAAGAGGCAGCCAATCAATGATTCTCTCTCATCATTGGATGTTTCTATCTTTCCCTCTCTAAAATCAATAAAAATATATTTTAAAAAGAGTCAGAGGCATTAACCTTAGGTATTCCTCCCTGTCCGTTCTGTAAAAGCTAATCAGAAAATCAGAAGGTTCCCCAGACCTCAGATCCCCATTCTGGGGCAGAGATGGACATAGAGTGACTTGAATCTAGGACATGAATCCAGGCCAGCCCCAAAATTTCTCCACAGCCCCATTGTATATTCTCCCCCAGTTCCCTATAGTTCTCCAGCCCCTCCTCATCCCACTTGGACACAGATGGACATGCTATGTTCATGAGGGCTGGGAAACATACTGTCTTAGAAACTGAGCCCAAGTCCTGCTCCAGTCTCCAAGCAGGTGGAGATAGGTGTCCACCAGCAGGTACCACATACAAGAGGACCACTTATATACTAGTCAATCATTTCTTAATTCATTTAATAATTACTTATTGACTACCTATGCATCCATCAGGAGTTGATCAGAGAAGCAGAACCACCAGATGATACATAGAATGAAGGATTTATTATAAGGACTTGATCTTACCCAATTGTGAGATCTGGTAAATGGTCTGCATGGCTCTGTGTCTGGTCTAGAACCCGAGGTCCACAGGGTGGACGGTGAGGAAAGGAAGATAATGGAACTAGAAGGAAGGGCAAGCTGGAAGCACAAGGATTCTTCCCATCCAGACCTCTACCTGCCATGACTGAATGTCCTCTAAGACAGTGGTCGCCAACCTTCCGCGGACCACCGGTTGGCGACCGCTGCTCTAGGAAAAACGTGCCCTTTCTCACAGAGCTGCACACACACCAGCCCCGGGATTCCAGGCAGCAAAGGGAGGAGATGGGGTCAGAGCTGGTGGAGCTGCTGGGCCCAGTCGCTGCCCCTCACCAACAAGTCCAGCAGCAGAGAAGCGACAAACAGCATGAGCTGGGGCCTTGCACTGACCTTCCCTGCACAAAAAGGAATACAGCTGCTGCTTCACTGCCACCTTCCAAATATCAAAATACCTCCGGCCACCCTGGCTAACCTAGAACTACCAGGGACGGGATCTGTGGGAAACAGGGTTCTGGCTGAGCTGAGCTGATGATGGAAAAACCACGAGACCTGCTGAGTCCTGGCAGGGACTTGTCAATGGAGCCGCAGCAGACAGAAATCAGAGGCCCTGCCATTACAGAGCTTGATCTCAGGACAAACAGTCTTTAAAATGCCACCATCCAATTCATGTAACTAACTGTAAGGCACATTTAGTTATTGACCGTCCACCACTGAGAAGTAGTGCATTCCTTAAGATCATGTTCATACACAATGCAATAGCGTCTTGAACAGATTCAAGTTTCTCTCTGACTTCAAGGACGGACTGATGTGATGGATCCTACATGGTCAGGGACCCAGGTCCTTCTGTCTGGTTGCTACAGCACATATGGCTTCCTTCTCCTGCAGTCACTTCATGATCCCAGATGTCTGCTGGCTGGTGCTGCGGCTCTTAGGTCACAATCCCAACCACCAGGGAGGAGGAAGGGGAGGGGAGAGGAGGCACATGCCCACTCCCTTTCAGGACACCTCCTGGCGGTTCCACATCTAACTGCAGTTCATGGGCCAGAACCTGATTACACAGCCATGTGGCTCAGCTGAAAATACTCTGAAATAGGGAGAAAGTGGATGCTGCTGGCTCAACCTCAGGTAGAGATTACTACATAATAGTGGTTAATACCCAGATTCTGGAGCCAAACAACCATGAGTTACATTCCTAGCTCTGCTACTTTCTAGCTGCATGACATTGAACAAAGCCATTACCTTCTCTAAGTCTCTGCTTCTCTAGGCACATGAGATCATTGTCATCACAGCCAGGCACTATTCAAAGCACTTCTCATGGATAGTTATTCTTAAGCCTCACAAGGAACCTATGAGTCAAGTAGTATTGCCCCCATTTTACAGATGAGGAAACTGAGTTCAGAGAACTGAAATAACTTGTCCGAGGTTATGTTCATTCATAAACACATACTAAGTGGGCGCCTGCTCAGTGCCAAGCTCTGTGGTGGGCTCTGCAGATACAGGAAGAAGTCAGAATGGCCCCAATCCCTCCAAGGCCCCCAGCTGGGGAGAGGTGGTTCCTGGCCTGCTCTTTCCACTCTCGCAGACTGCCCCATGGCCCGTGTGCTGCCCGTAGGGGAAGGACAGCAAAACATTACTTTGTTTTGCCACTTCCCAGGGCTTCCATCTTGTGCCCACATTGTTCCAGAGCATCTTCCCGGCCCAAACTTGGCACAAACTGCTCCCAGATAGGCTGGCTGCGGTGAGAAGGAGAAGCCAGTCCATCGACTGTCACTCAAAAGCAGCTCCTGGAACAGCCAGCTGAAAATAGCATTAGTGACATCAACCCGACATATACCAGCTTAGACTCTCGGTCACAAAGCACTCTCACATCCACTATTGCATAAGGTCCCCGCTTTGTAGATAAGGCAACTGAAGTCACTTGCCCAAGATGACACAGGAAGTATTCCAGAAGGTAGAGCCGGATGTGTGAGAACGCCTAGTCTGTGTGAGAAATGACATACCACTTCAGTGGCTGTGGCACTGGCTAGGGCAACGAGATGGGCACAAAGTCCATAAAGAGTTTGATTTCTTCCAGTTGGCAGCAGAGAGCCAGCCTCGGGGGTAGATAATGCCCAGTGGGAGCCATGCAGTGGGGGCTGCACAGTAGAGGGAACTTGGAAAAAACAATCAAAATGTTTGCGCCCCACTTCTTAGACAGCAACTCGGGGGACTGACTTGAGCTCTCCCAGTCACAGCTCTCAATTTGCCCATCTGTGACCCACGATGGTTGAGGCCAGGGAGAAAGGACTTTGGCAAGCTCTTAGAGACCCAGCCAGGCCTAGCACTTTGGTCCTCTGACACCCACTGAGGGACCCCAGCCCAGACCATGATGCTTTGGGGGTTGGGAGGGGGTGTTAACCACTTGGTGCTGCAACCTGCAAAGTAGAGGACAGGGTCCGTGATGAACAGTCAAGAAAGCCGCCCAGCCACATCCCCATCGCATCTCCGCTGCCTTCTGCTTTGAGGAACAACTGTGTTATTGGTGATTTCTGACATTCGCCCCCGCCCCAAACCCCTACCCCCTTCCTGTTTGGCCTGTGAACTAGGAAGGGCTGTAAACAGGCAGGCAGGCTCCTCGCCCCTGGGGCAGGCCTGTCAGCCAGCCAAGGGAAAGGTAGGGCCCAGGGGACCCCCACCCCCACCCGCCCCACGCAGCCCAGCTGAGGAGCTTGTAAAGATAGGATTTGTTTGTTTTTTTGGATCTGGCTCAGAATCTGGCTGAGGCCGGGCCCTTTGGGGAAAAGCAACTTTTAAATAAATGCTTCAAGATTGTGCAAACATTTCAGTAGTATTGGAGGCCTGGCGTTCTGGGTCAGGGAGGGAAAAAAATACCTGTCAATCATTCTAGAGATGAAAACCTGATAGCAGAGCAGTTGGTGAGGACAGGGGCTTGGGTTGCAAATCTCAGCTGTGGCTGGCTGGGACCAGCTACACTTAAAACCCTCTCTCAAAAAATCATTTGCATGTTAATCAATAGAGCAGCCCTGTTTGACAGGCACAGAGAACACAAGCAGCTAGCAACATGATCCGTGTGAGGCGTGCAGAAAGGACCCAACGCTGAGGCACACAGGACTGGATTTTAGCCCTGGCTCTGCCACTGATTAGCTCCATAGTCTTGGGTAAGTTATTTGGCTTTACTTAGCCTCAGTTTTCTCATTGGTAAAATGGGGTTGTAACATCAATCTCATAAAGATGTTGTGTGAATTAAATGCAGATTGCAGCAAAACCTGGTACAAAGCAAGAGCCAGTGATAAATCATGGCATTATGAGCTGCCACTTACTGAACATCTTCTGTGAGTGGGGACTTGCATACATTTTCAATGATCCTCAAAGCATGCCCTGCTTGGCCAGCCATGCACAAGCATGTCCTATGCCCCTATGCCCAGCTATCTCTTGGCCAAGAGTAGGGCTCAGCCCCCTGACCACAGGGGCTCATGGTCAAGAAACAAGGGAGCTTGAAGGTGACATACTGCAAGCTGGGCCAGAGCGTGGAACAGGGAAGAGAGAGAGGGGGTTCTGAGCAGAGTCCAGCCAGCTGCAGTGAAGAGGGGCTTTGCCCTAGGTCTTAAAGGATGAGTAAAATGTCCACAGGCTGGCGTTGGGGCAAAGCATTCCAGATGGAGACCTGCGTAAGCAAAGGCTCTGAAGTTAAGCCCTGTGTGCAGAAAGTTAGGATGTCAGGAAGAGGGGCATTAAGGAACAAAACTGGCAAAATTAGGTCAAAGTGCAAAGAATCCTGTACTAAGAGGGTCCAACTCGGTTCCTTGGGCCAGGGGAGTGTCTCCTGCTCCCTGGCTTCTCCTTGTAAGTAAGGAAGTGGCCCCATCTCTCTGTCTATCCCTTCCCATCTACCTCAAAGGGCTTCTGGAGGCGACCGTTTTGAAAAGGTTAAAGGGCTCCACCGAAACTGGATACCATGGTTTTACATGTGCACACACACAGACACATATGCACATGTGCATACACATGCACGCCAACACACACATGCACAGGCTCAAGAATCAGAAAGATGTGGCTTCAATCCCAGCTTCTGCACTTACTTCCACAGGGCCCGAGCAATGCAGGTACACGGTGTATATAAAGAGCCAGTAGGGCCTTTATAGCTGGTTTGGCTCAGTGGATAGAGTGTCAGCCTGTGGATTGAAGGGTCCTGGGTTTGATTCTGGTCAAGGGCACGTGCCACTGCCATCTGATTTCAGGCTCAATCCCCAGTAGGGGGCATGCAGGCGGAGACAATCAATGATTCTTTCTCACCATTGATGTTTCTATCTCTCTTTCCCTCTACCTTCCTCTCTGAAATAAAAGTGTTTTTTTTTTTTCCAAAAGAGCCAGTAGGAGGCCAGGCACTTAGTAGGAGGCATTCATAATATGGCTACCATCCAACACATTGACAAACGGAAACTATCTGTTTCTACTTCAAGAATAAACTGCCACCCACCCTAGTCAATTCGTGAGACTGTGTGGCCCAGAGACCAGCTCCCAACCCCCTCATCGGACAAATAAATGGGGAAACTGAGCCTCAGAAAAGGGAGAGAGCATCCAGCTTAGAAGCAGGGGCAGAAGAGTGCCTGGAGTGAAGCCTTCCTGGACTGCCCTGTGCTGAGCCTTGGAGAGCCAGTGGGCTCCAAAGGCATGGCCATGTGGAAAGGGCACTTCAAGCGGAGGGAATAGCATGAGCAAGTGCCCAGAGCTATCCCTGATGAAGCTGGGGAAAGACCAGTCACCTCGTCTGTCAGCATCTGTGCTGGAGTGTGACAGAGACCGGGCTGGGGAGGTGGGGTCAGGTCCTTGAGTCCAGGCAGAGAAGGCCCAGGTGGGACATATCTGAGAGCAGCAGGGCACCCTGCAGGGCAGCAGCACTGGGCCAGCGCTTGTAGAAGAGTCCTACAGGCTTAGAAGCAAGACTGGAGGCTTGACCCAGGGCCACGCCCAGAGGGAAGGTAGCAAGTGGGTGCATTTGGAAGACACTGGGGAGATCCAAGACTCCTCAATGAGCATTTGTTTTCTGGAGGAGAAAAGGGGAGATGGAGAGAGAGTGGACATAGAAGAAGTAGACACAGTTGATGATTATAAGTCTGGCTGATTAAAGTGCAAAGAGCCACCTTTAACTCATCAACTGTGGCTACATATGGGATTGTGAACAGAGGAGAGTACTCAGAACAGGGACTTCCTGAGGCCCACCCTCACAACCAGCTGCTGCCCCACCTACATCCCACCCCATCCCCATAAGCCTGCCCACCCTCCACTCCCTCTGCCCAATCCCAGGGAGGAAGGTGGAGGCCTGCAGGACAGGATAGAGGAGAAACCCAGCTCCCTGGAGGACTGTGCAGGGGTGGGGGACAGATGTAGACAAATCAGATGGCAGTGGCCCAACTTTTCCTCCAACTTTACCTCCTTCCCCCTTTCTTCCGGTCTCCATCTGACTCCATGCCCAGGGCTGCCCTCAGCCTCTTGCTATGTGTCTTGGAGCCATTCCCTCACCTCTCTGACCCTCAGTCTCTTCCTCTGTAGAGAGGAGAGAATAGCACTGAGCAAGCAGGCGGCTGACATTGTTGGCAGGTGCCATCCCCAGAGGAACAACTCAAAGGGCATCCGTTCCTTTCTCACAATAAATGAACCCATATTTTCCCGGTGTGTTGCTGCCCTTGCCGGTCTACAAACCTTTTCATTTGCTTCAGCACAACAGCACTACGAGATGAGTATTATCGGGCTCTCTCTCTAACTGACAATCTAGTCTGGGGCGAATCAGGATTTGAACTCGGGTCCCCGTGACTCAATCCACACTCTCCCAACTAGTCCCCTTCTTCTGCACCCCGCTGTAGCCGCCTTCTCCCTCCCTTCTCCACCCCGCTTCCTCCCGCCCCCAACCCCACCACTCCCTCGGTCTCCACCCCCTCCTCCCTCCCTCCTTCCCCACGCGCCCTTCCCTCCCCTTCCTCCTCGGCGCCGCCCCTCCTCCTCGGCGTCCTCCGAGCCCAAATACGCGACACCTGGAGCAATAGCAGCCGCCCCGCGGCCTGGGCCTCATTACTGCCGGCCCTTATCGCGGCGTGCATCACATTATTTCATTTCAAAGAATCCGCAGAGAAACCCGTCCCCGGCCGACAACAGAAAGTAAAAACACAGCTGACTCCCATTAGGGCCCTCTCACAGGCTCCGCGTGAGGTAATGAAATATGGAAGCGGTGAGATATGTAACGCTTTATTAAGCGGTCTCAGCTACAACGGCGTGCATGCCAATTACGCCTGCAGGCTACCGCCCGCCCCCGGCCGCGGACCACCCAGCGCGCGCCCGGCCCGCGCCCCCGCCGGCTGCGGGAGGGGGTGCCAGGGGGAAGGAGAGGAGGGAGGGGCGAGGGAAGAATGGGAAGAGGCAAAGAAAGGGGAAGGACAATTGGGGAAAGGAGAGGGGTGGGTGGGGAGGAAAGGGGATGATGGGGAGGGAGGGGGAAAAGGAGGGAGGAGGAAGAGGAATACCGAGGAAGAAGAGGGGCAGTGGCTGGTGCCCAGCGCCATCTCTGGATTCAGGAAAGGAGCAAAGGCATCATTAGCGTGCGCGCGCGCGCGCGCACACACACACACACACACACACACACACACACACACACACACGAGAGCCAGGCCTCTTCTCTCCACCCGATCAATGGGACCCTTGGGAATCTGAGTGCCCGGAACAAAATTTAGAGGACTCAGGTTCCTTAGAAGACCCAAAAGAAAATGGCCAAAACTAAGGCTCAGAGAGGGAAAGACACTTATTGAAGGTCACACAGGTGAATCCTGGGCAACATTGAAGGGAAGCCAGGCCTCCTATTTCCTAAACTAGATCGTTTTGATTCTACCAGCTGCCTATTATCCCGCCACCACCACCACCACCACCACCACCACCACCACCCCCCCCCCCCCCCCACACACACACACACACACTCCCTCACCCTCCAATGATGACTTAATGGCAAAGTTCTGGCATTATTGTGTGGAAGAGAAACATGTTCTTTTTTTACATCTGACTCACATCCCTGAAATCCTCTACCCCCTCGAAGGAGCCTTACATGTTTGCCAGCCTTTGCACAGTTTTCTGACCCTGCCACTGCCTTACTGTCCCTGAGAATCAGTTTCCTCATCTGTACAATGAGGATAAAATTCCCATCTCCTGAGGTTATGATACAGAGTAAATGAGACCGTGCACAATGTGTAAGCACCCTGCAGTGACAGCTGTGGCTGTTCAGTACTACTTATCGTGACAGTCATTCAACAGATGGTTCCAGCGTACCCACCTGGTGCCCGGGAATGTACTGGCTAATGTCCTTGCAAGGAAAAGGCAAGCAAGGTAATCAGACCCCCTTCCGGAAGCTCTGGTAAGGGTTCAGCTGCAGAGAGGGAAGTGAAAATTACTGGCTAATAGGGAATTGGGGATTATCTGGAGATTTGCATTATCCAGACCAGGAGTTCTCAGCCATTTGTTCTCAGTACAAACAAGGGATGGTTCGCTGCCTTAGGAGAGGAGGGTGGAGGGTGCATTGCAGTAGATGAACGGGGCTGCAGGGCCCCACGCCTGTTCCTGATGCCTAAGCAAGCATTGCAAAAGGCAAGGGAGTTGGAGAGCATTTTTTAGAGAGGTAACCAGGAATTCCCCCGAGTTTCTTAAAAGAAAAAATAAAATCATTTGCAAATTTGGGTTCTTTCGTTGGTTTTAGCAGCAAATTCCTTGTGAATCCGGCATGCAGAGATTCCCAAGCTAAGCTCTAACGGGAAGGAGTTTGCCATCATGCCCTCACCTCTCATTTGGCCTCACCCTCTGCCAGCCCCTCCCCCACTTCCCAGATGTCTGGTGCTTTCCTACTACATACCTATAGTATGTCTACCAGGAAGGAGATAATACACTGACAAGTACTTATGCAGTAGTTAACCTCATGTAGGCACTAAGTGTTACATATATAGGGTGTCCCCCCAAAATATAGCACATACTTTGAATAATTATAAAGGCAGTGTTTATTAAAATACATTGCATTTTCAAAATTGAACTATCAGCTGTTAAAGTGTGTATACATTTTGCTGGATACCCTGTATATAAATATAATATGTAATCTATGTAATGATATATATTCTATGCTATATTATCTGTAACATATTATAAAACATAGTATAGAATATATTTCAGAAATATCTTACCTTATAATAGAGAAACATGCAAATTGACCGCACCTCCGCTATGCCCACGATTGGGCCAGCAGGAGGCTGGGGGCGGGACTCCGGGTGGCATATCCACCGTTGAGAAGATCAAGATGGCAGTGCCCGGTGGCCGGGCCCATGCCGCCGCTCCCGGGGGTGCCTGGGGCGATCGGCACCCCGGGGGGCGTGGCCGGGCCCATGCCGCCGCTCCCGGGGGTGCCTGGGGCTATCGGCACCCCGGGGGGCGTGGCTGGGCCCATGCCACCGCTCCCCGGGGTGCCTGGGGCAATCGGCACCCCGGGGGGCGTGGCCGGGCCCATCGGCACCCCGGGGGGGCGTGGCCGGGCCCATCGGCACCCCGGGGGGCATGGCCGGCCCATCGGCACCCCGGGGGGGCGTGGCCGGGCCCATCGGCACCGGGGGGGCGTGTTCGGCCCCTCCCACCCCTCCCGGGGGTCCCGGAGGCGATCGGCCACCAGGGGGGGCGTGGCCCGGCCCCTCCCGCCGCTCCCGGGGGTCCCAGGGGCCGAGGCTTTCAGGGCCTTGGGCACCAGCGGGGAGCCTGCACCAATCGCAGGAAACCACTGGGGGTCGGCTCCTGCGATCCCTAGCAAGGATGTTGGGTGCTGCAGAGCCCAAGGCCACCGCCCGGGGCCAAGCCCCGACCCTGAAAAAGGCAGAAGGTAGTGGCCACAGCCAAGGCCTGGGTCCCTGGTGCCGGCAGAAAACTGGTGCAGGCAGCCAGGTGAATGAAGGTCTATTGCACGAATCTTCGTGCAAACGGGCTACTAGTAATAAATAAAATAGTATATATTTATGTATTTTGCTTATTTAATCTATATAGAAATCCTTTAAAGTCAGTGCTCATCATGTTGCAGATGAGGAAACTGGACCACAGAGAGGTGAACTGACTTGTCCAAGGTCAACAGCTTGTACTCTGAGTGGCAGGTAACCCAGACAGTGTGGTTCAAAACACCACTCTTGATAACCATCCGATCAGGAATTCACAGAAAGAATGCAGGGACAGGGAGCACCTTAAGGGATATAATTAACAGCACTAATATTTCTCCAAAAACCTCTGAGCTGCTAGGACACTTATTTAATTCTCCCAAGACATTGAGAGAGATGTTTCGTTGCCTCCTTTACAGCTGAAGAAACTGAACCCCAAGAGGCAAAGCCTTTGCCCAAGTGTATTCAGCAGGTCAGTGCAGAGCTGTGATTAGAAGCCAGGTCTGACTACCAAGCTGGTGTTCTCTCGCTCTCCCAGACCACCTCTCAGGCTTTCCACCACCAGAAAATAGCATTGTAAGAAGGCCAAAAGAAGGAATATGGCTATCTAAATGGCAAAGTTCAAGCATTATTGTGTGGATGAGAAAGATTTTTTTCGTTACATCTGACTTTCTAGCATCCCCAAAATCTACCACCACTGACCCTGCATGTTTGCCCAAGAATACCTCATTCATTCAACAAATGCAAACTGGGCTCCTGCTCTGGCCAGTGCTGGGGAAACAAAAATGAAATACTCATGCTCCTGCTCTAGAACAGCTCACAGTCTGGCAGGGGAAAAGGACACCTGCACCAATAAGAAGGAGTTTAAAACCCTGATGGAGATCCCTGTTAAACATGGAGAGCCAGGGAGATCTGCCCAGAAGGTCAGGGAAGGTTCGCCCAACATGATGTCTGTACAGAGTCTTATGGGATGAAGTTACCTTGGAGGAGAAAGAACTGAGAAACCTGCCTATTAAAAGTATGAAGCACTTGTTGGGAAATTAGAAAAATACATACAAAAAATGAAAACAGCCCAGCCCAGTATGGCTCAGTGGTTGAGTATCAATATATGAACCAGGAGGTCATGGTTCAGTTCAAGCTCAGGGCACATGCCCAGGTGGTAGGTTCAATCCCCAGTAGGGGGTGTGCAGGAGGCAGCTGATCAATGATTCTCTTTCATCATTGATGTTTCTATTTCTCTTTTGCTCTCCCTACCTCTCTGAAATCAATAAAATATATTTATTTTAAAAATGAAACTAGACCACCATATACAAGAAGAAACACAAAATGGACTGAAGACTTAAATGTACGACTTGAAACCATAAACCTCCTAGACAAAAAACATAGGCAGTAAAATCTCTGACCTTTCTCTTAGCGATATTTTTCCTGACATATCTCCTCAGGCAAGGAAAACAAAAGAAAAAATAAACAAATGGGACTACATCAAACTAAAAAGTTTTTGTACAGTAAAGGAAATTATTAACAAAATGAAAAGACAGCTCACTGTATATGAGAACATATTCGCCAATGATACATCTGATAAGGGTTTAATATCCAAAATTTATAGACTCATAGATTGATATGGTTCAGTGGTTGAGTGTCGACCTATGAACCAGTAGGTCATGGTTTGATTCCTGGTCAGGGCACATGCCCAGGTTGCAGACTCGATCCCCAGTAGGGGGTGTGCAGGAGGCAGCAGATCAATGATTCTCTTTCATCATTGATGTTTCTATCTCTCTCTCCCTCTCCTTTCCTCTCTAAAATCAATAAAAATGGATTTTAAAAAAATAACTCATACAACTCAACACCAAATAAAACAAACAATCCAATTAAAAAATGGGCAAAGGACCTGAATAGATACTTCTCCAAAGAGGACTTACAGATGGCCAATAGACATATGAAAAGATGCTCAAGGTCACTAATCATCAGAGAAATGCAAATTAAAACCACAATGAGATATCAGCTTACACCTGTCAGAATGGCTGCCATCAGTAAATCAACAAACAACAAATATTGGTGAGGATGTGGAGAAAAGGGAACCCTTGTGCACTGTTGCTGGGAATGCAGATTGGTGCAGCCACTATAACAGTATTGAAGTTCCTCAAAAAATTAAAAATGGAACTGCCTTAAGACCCAGCAATTCCACTTCTGGGTATATATCTGAAGAAAGCCAAGACACTCAAAAATATTTGCACCGCTATGTTCATTGCAGCTTTACTTATAATAGCCAAGATATGAAAGCTACCCAAGTGCCCAAGCAGTGGTACATATGTACAATGAAATACTACTCAGCCATAAAAAGAGAATGCAATCTTAACATTTGTGACAGCATGGATGGAGGGTATTATGCTAAGTAAAGGGTATTTTGCTAAGGGTATTATGCGAAGTAAAATAAGTCAGTCAGAGAAAGAAAATACCATATGATTTCACTTATATGTGGAATCTAAAGAACAACATAAAAGAACAACCAAAATTGAAACAGACTCACAGATACAGAGAACAGACTTATTATTGCCAGAAGGAAAGGGGGTTAGGGGGTTAGGTGAAAAGGGTGAAGAGATTAAGAAGTACAAATTGGTAGTTACAAAATAGTCATGGGGATGTATAGTACAGCATAGGAAATATAGTCAATAATATTGTAATAACTATGTATGGTGCTAGGTGGATGCTGGAAATATCAGAGGGGGGGCACTTTGTAAAGTATATGATTGTCTAACCACTGTGCTGTACACCTGAAACTAACACAAAATAATACTGAATGTAATTGTAATTAAAAAATAAAATGTTAAAAATATTTCTCAAAAGAGAGAAGTATGGAATATTGAATATCCACAACTCTTTTCAAGAAGTACTAATATTTTAGGGGGCCCACCAAGCACGACAGGTGTTAGCTAGAGCTGAGTGATAGGAAAGACCAGAGGTTTTAAGTTAGTTTATTTAAATCAGTGGGAAGGCAGGGTATTCATTCATTCCCAGTCATTGTTTTTCTTTTAAATCTTGCTTCCAATAGAATTTCTCCAGGTATTCATACTTTTTTGCACAGAAAGACCTTTGCTCATATATGTGACATTATCCTCATTTTATAGAGGAGACTCTGAGAAGTCATTTATATCATACAGGAAAAAAAATATGACTTCCATGTATTGAGCACTTAGTATGTGTCAGGTACTGTACTCACTTGATCTCATTTGATCCTCAAAAATATCCAATGACAAAGTTTCCTAAAAGTTTCTAACTTCTTTCACCTGTGACATCTTTTATTGCTTCTGCCCCATAAGTATGCCTCTGTTCTTACCTGGTGTACTATTTAGGCTTCAGACTAAATAATAGGCTTCAGATAAGAGAGCCAACAATGCAGTGGTTCCACTAGGATAGAAGTTTATGTTCCTCTCATCTAACGGTCTGGAGGTAGACATATGGTCCAAGGTCAGTAGGACAGCTGTGTCCCCCAAGGTCATCAGGGGCCCAGGTCCCTTCTGTTTTGTTGCTCTGCCACCAAAACTAGTTTACCCACACTGCAGCCATAGTCCAAACATGGAAAGTGTTGGCAAGCAGTTTCAACTCCACTAACAATTAATAAGCGTAGTGCCATCACTGTGTTGTTCTGCATAATTGCTGATAACCTAAAGGGGTTCAACAGAACATCAATGTTCCAGGGTACACCCAAACATTGATTGTGATCCTGAAAAAAAAAGTGAGCAATTATACAGACAATTGTATGTTATCAGTTACTATTCATAATTATGTACCTGTAATGTGGCAATTCTCCCCCACCCCAAAGTGTAATTAAATCAATAGGACATCTTATATGTAGTAGTGTCTTCATATCAAGAAACTCCAGTTTGCACTTGACCCTAAGCTGTTCATTAGAGAAGAGGTGTTAAATGTGTCCTTAGCACCAGTCCTGACACTCTTTTCTAGCATTAAGTTCTTCCACCATGACATAGTAATTATAACACATCAATAATATTAATGGATATTGGTATAGTACTTTATTGTTTCCAAAGTACTCACACATATTTTCTCATGTCATCCTCAACTGCTTCACAAGACAGTTCTATTTTATTGATGTGGAAATGGGGCTCCAATAGATCACCTGACCTAGCCACAGTCACACAGTATGACTAATTCCCCCCTCCAACCCTCGGCCCCTCTCCTCCTTCTCCTTACAACCCTGCCAACTTCCTTTCTCTCTTGCTTCTTCCTTTCTCTCTTGCTTCATCCTTTCTCTGCCTATTTCCCTTATCTCTCCAAGCATCTGTCTCCCTATCTCTGTTTCCCTCTACCCCATGTCTTAGGGCTTACTTTTCTGTCTGTCCCTCTCTTTTCTCCTTATCCCCATCTCTCACTGTCTTAAGCCTCAATGTCTCTTTAATTTTCTATCTTTTTATTGTTTTCCCTCTAATGTTACCTTCTTAGGCCTCCCTCTTCTTCCTTCTTCCTCAACCTTTCTTCTACTTCTCCCTCCCCCGCCTGCACCGCCCCCCCCCCCCCCCCCCGCCTCCCTGTTGTTCTTCCTTCTTCTCCTTTCTCTCCTTCTCTCTTTCCCTCCTCATCTCCTCCTCCCCTCCCCTGGTTTCTTAGTGCCTAAAGATGACAGTTTTCTCTCCTAATGGCCAGACTCTCCTCTCTTCTCTAAGGACAGACGTAGGCAAGGAAGGAGGGAATGGAGCACGGGCGATGAGAGGGCGCCTAGGCCTTTGTCTCCCCCTAGAGTCTGTTCATGTTGCCCAAACCTCCTGCCCCAGACTCATTCCCTAGAGCCCAACCAGCAGTTCCAGAGCAGGATTCCTGGGAGAACCCAGCCAGGGACCAATCTCCACATACCCTGCCTGTGTGTGTCTGAAAAGACCAAGTGAAATGGAAAGTTCTGGGCATCTTGACAGGGAACGTAAAACTAATACCAAACTTGGAATTCCTGGGTCTGGGCTGGATCCTGGCTCTGCCAGTTACCAGCTTTATGACTTTAGGCCACCACCTCGTCCTTCTGAGCCTCTGTCCTCATCCGTGAGGTGGGTTACCATGCAAGGGCTATTGTTAGGGATTAGTGAAGGCCATGATGGTGAAAACACCTGCCACATAACCTGAAATCAAGAGGTGTAGGTTTAACAAAAGGGAGGCTGCTCAAGTGTGCAGAAGTAGAGAAGGGAAGGGGGTTGAGGACACTGGGTGATTGTACATGAACCTCACATAATTGCAAAAAGCGGCCACAAGTTCTCCCCTAACCATCAAGAGATCCAGTCTGTTTCCTCACACCTGGAATCCAGTTTGGCCATGTGATACTTTGGCCAACGGGCCATTAGCAAATGTGATGCAAGCAGAGGCTTTAAAAGCACTGACACATTGGGCTTGGCTTCCCTGGCTGTTTTGGGAAGCCTGTGACTGCCACCATGTGAAGAACCTCAGGCTGGCTGGCCTGCTGAGTGATGAGACACATGGCCAGGTCCCCTGCCACACCCGCCTTCAGCCAGCCACCCACCAGACATGTGATTGAGGCCATCACTGTCACCTAATCATAGATGCATGAGTGTTTTAGTTATTTATTGCTGCATAACAAATTACCCCCAAAGAAGCTTAAAATAGCATTTGTTATCTCACTCAGATTCTGAGGGTCAGGAGTCTGGGAGCACCTTAACTGAAATGAGAGTCTGAGTGCCAGCACGAGCAGGAGAAACCCTTGTCAACACCGGGCACACCCTGCCTTTAAACAGAGCCCCATGGTGCAGCCTGGCTTAACTCCTGTGCAAGCCTCCCACCAAGTTCCCCCTCCCCCTGCCCCAGGCAGTCAGGGCTATAAGAGATTTGGATCTCCTATGGTTTCTCCCCAGACATAGAGTCAGAATTCACCCATCACCTGGGGAGGCAGGAAGGCGCTGGGCAGCAGGGCAGCAGAGGGTGAGGGGAGCTCTCAAGTGGATGGGCTGGGCCTAGGATATTCAAGGATGGAGTGGGGTGGGAAGAGCGGAGAGAGAAAGAGAGAGAGAAGGAAAAGAAGAAGGAGGTGGAGGTGGAGGAGGAGGAGGAGGAGGAGGAGGAGGAGGAGGAGAAGTATATATATAGGGGGTGACAGAGAGGTTTTAGCAAGAAGTCAGTTCATGGCCCAGGTATTGGTGAGAGGAATCAAGAAATACCTCAACTCTCATGTGAAAATTAAATGAAAACCACTCACAGCATGTTCTTTCCCCAACATCCAAGTTACCCTGTATCTCTGGGAGGGTGGAGGATGGGTTGGCAGAAGTTAGCAATGCTGCTGTTGTGAAACCAGAGTCTCAGGCCATGTGGATGGAGAACTCAACACAGAGGGGCAGGGAACACCTCTCAGCACGCAAAGCATCTGCCACAAAGCAAAATAAATTTGCAAGCAAATCACTGAGTGTGAGAAGTTGTTAGGGAGCAAGGGACAGGAAGTGGAAATTCCTTATACCTTCCCATTGTCATTCTCCTACAATATGCATCCGCCACAAGATCCTTTGAATTTAGTCGCCACCTTTGCTGCCTCCATGGTTTATTGTGGTGCAATTAAACAGCTCTGGGGTGTTCCGCAGGCTCGCTTTGGAGCTCACTCTCTTTCACGGCCTCTCCACAACCACCGTCCATGCTTGTCCAGTGCCCCTGCAGGCTGCTCCCAGCCTTCACCTCAGGTCTAGGAGAGGGAGTAGCTTCCTGAGTCCCCAGCCCCAGGCCACTGCCCCATACCTCGATGCTTCTCCTAAACCCTCCCCACACCTTTGTAAATAGTTCCTTTTAAAACTTACATCCATACCTACCTAGAATAGGCAAATTCATAGAGACAGAGAGTAGAACAGAGGTCACCAGGGGCCGGGGGAGGGGTGGGCATTAGTGTTCGTTGGGTACAGAGACTCAGTTGGGAAGATGAAAACGTTCTGGAGATGGATGGTGTGACAGCTGCACAACAATGTAAATGTACCTAATGTCACTGAAATGTACACTTAAAGTGGTTAAAATGGTAAATTTTACGTTCTATATTTTAGCACAATATAAGAAAACAAAAACCTCACCTCCACTGACCAGCCCGAGGGCGCCCTCTGGTTCCTGCTGGGATGCCTCCTGACAGATACTTCTCCCAGCACCCGTTTCCTGGTGGGTTCAAGCCCTGGATTTCTCCTCCCAGGAGCGTTTCAGGGAGCTGACCCCAGAGGTTGGGCGAGGCAGGTGGACCCCACCCCCGCCCCCCAGGACGCTCCTGTTGAATGCAGTGGAGACCATTTTAACCGAGCTGAAGAAATGCAGAAAACTGAGGTTCCTGGGAGGGTGCATGTTTCTGAGGGGTCCCACACACACCCCTGCACAGGATGCTCACAGGGAGGCAGTCACAACCTGGGACACCATCTGCACACCTGAGAACTGAGACCAGTGTTTCTTATTCTCCGATGGTTTCACATACTGGTTCTGGCTCTTCACACAACTAGGGTCCAAGAGATGGGTCCTTACTGTGCTAACATCTGTGTGAACTTGGGCAAGTCTGTCCTCTCTCTGGGCCTCAGTTTCCCCTTTTGTACAGTTAACCAGTGGTATTCAAACTTCTCTGTTAACTAGCACAATCCTTGCTTCCAATAGAACCTTACAAAGAAGCCCAAAGGAAAAATACATTAAAATCAGGCTGCTTGGGCTAAGGATGGTATGGCAGACCCAGGGACCCCCTTCTTCTCTACATTCTGAGGAACCCTTAGGGTTCCATGAGGCACAGTTTGACGACCATTGTTCTAGATGGTCTTGAAAGTCCTCCAGGCTCTGGTAGTGTCTGTTATGGGGACAATGCCGAACACATGTACTCAGTGTAAATGTCTGTTAAATGAATGAAAGGGTAACCTAGAAGGGTACCCCTCCTTCCCTCTTGCCCTGTGCATCATTTCTCTCCCCTAGCACCCAGGCCTGAAGCCCACTAAAACCAGACTGCCCCTCCTCACCCTGCCAGTGACGTCTATGGACGAGAAATTGCTGAGCCCTCATGCCTACTGCCCGCTTGATGGGAAGCTTGCAGTTTCTTGGCTGGGCCAGCCTGTTGCCTCTGAACGCGAGCCGAGGGTCTGAGCCGGGGCCAAGAACAATATTGTGTCAATGAGTCTATTACGAAAATAATGGAATAAAAGAAGCCACCCTCAATGAGGCATGGGCAAGCATCCCTGCGATCCACCTCGGCCTAACCAGGGCTGAGCTAGCCCTGGATGGACGGCCAGCCAAGAGCTTTAAATAATCATTTAAAGCATGTCTGTGATTTATCACTGGGATCAGCCGGCAGGGAGCTGCTCACAGCCTGGCCTCTCCCCGCTTCAGCTCTAACACATGGGGACATGGGCATGGCCACCTTTCCCAGTCCCATATACCCCTGAGCTGTGGCTTCCCCAGGAGAGGAAGAATCTGGCTGTATAAGGTCTAGCTCCCTCTCTCCCAGCCAAGATAAAGCAAGCATGATGTTTCCTGGGTGTTTAAGTGCATTGCCTCATCTGTCCCTCTTGGGCAATGCAGTGAGTTGGGTTCTAACGTGATTTGGCCCATTTTAAGACTGAGAAACTGAGGTGCAGTTGCTCACAGTAGTGGGTGGAGGAGTGGGAATCGGAACCTCTTGTGCTTGGCTCCAGAGTGCCTGAACTGGGATGCTTTGTTACCTCCCAGAGGAGGGCAGGCAGGTCTTTGCACCAGGATCACCACCAATCACCACCGTCTTTGGTACCCTATGGCCTCTTTGCAAAGAGAAGCCCTGTAAGCCTCCCTCAGCCCCCAGTCCCACTGATCACTTACATCCCGTGTGTGTGAGACATTGAAGTCCATTCTAAGCCCAGCTCTCCCTCCACAAAACCTCAACTTCAGACCCCTTCCTGAGCCTCTGCCAAGACAAGGCGCAGAGAAAATCCTCAAAGTGGAGGCTGGCCAACCAAAGAGTGGAGATTAACCCAAAGGCCACTGAAGCCAATGCACCTGACACCTTGGGGCTCTCCAGGAAGCTCAAGCTCATGACCTTGGGCAAATCACTCCCTCTCCCTCCCTGGGCCTTGGTTTCCTCTTCTGCCAAATGATTGCAAAAATTCTACTTTACTTCCCAAGGCTTGTAAGGCAGCTTAAGTGGGGAATTAGTTAAGTGGTGTCACCGGTGGGTGACTCTGTTTGTGCTATGGCTCCTTGCACAGCTGGACAGACATTCCTGTCTCCCCCAGACACTGACCTGTCCCCTGGGAGGATGGAGGGGCGCTGTGAGGCTTGAGCAGGTGATGCCTGGTCTGCCATAGTCAGCAGCGCCAGCCCCATTCCACGAGCTCATCCTACTTCTTTGCCCAAAAGCTGCAATCATTGTTCAAGGTGCTTTGCTTCTATTATCTCATTAAATCCTCAAAGCCACCTGTGTGGTCTGTATGGCTAATACCCCGTTCTACAGCTGAAGAAACTAAGGTTAAAAAGGATTAACAAACTTGGGCAGAGTTGAGGCTGTTCCTCCTCCTCCCAGGAGTCCATCATCCATTCATGCATCCTCCCTCTTACCCTTCCAGCCACTATCTCCATCATTCATTCATAATCTCATATATTCATTCAGTCAGTCATCCAACATTCTCAGGTGCAGGATCCTCTGCTCAGCCCACAGAGTTGGATCGGACAAGGCCCCGGCCCTCAGGAAACTCATAGTCCATTGAAACACACAATGAACTTTTGAGATCACAACTCTGAGCAGCACAAGGGTGTGGTCAAAGACCTGGGCCCTGGTTTTGACTCTTCCCTTTCATACCCCATTTTGGGTACCACCTCCCCTTATAATCATTTCCTCTTTACAGGCCACTTCTTCCACGAGATGCAGGGACCCTAAAGGACAGCCATTAAGCTGAGACTCCATGGGAAGAGTCACATAGAACTGTGCTGAGCTCAGCTCACCACCTAATGTGGTGTTATGGACTGAATTGTATCCCCCAAAATCCATATGTTGAAGCCCCCAGTGTGACTATATTTGGACAAAGATCTTTAGGAGGTAATTAGTTAAATGAGGTCACAAGGGTGGGGCCCTGACTTGATGAGACTGATGCACAAAGAAAGGCAATGTGAGGACACAGCAAGAAGGCAGCCGTCTACAAGCCAAGGAGAGAGGTCCCTGCTGGCACCTTGATCTCGGACTTCCAGCCTCTAGAACTGTGAGAAAGCACATTTCTGTTGTTTAGACCACCAGTACTTTGTTATGGTGGCTCTAGCAGACTTATACATGGATTATCCCCATTCATTTTCCGTGATCCTAAGACATAGGGCCCATTATTTTCCCCTTTTTATGGATGTGAAATCTAAAGCTCAGAGAGGGTAGATCAGTTGCCAAGGTTACACAGTTATAAAGTGTCAGAATCAGGACTCATACTTTGGTCAGGCAAACACCAAAGTTGCTGCTCTTAAGCCTCCCTGTACTGTCTCCCCTCAGCTGGTCCAGCACCAGCCAAGGGCCTGGTCAGAGTAGGAGCTTAGTGAATGTTTGCTGAATGAGTGAGTAACTGAGTAAGTGAGTGAGTGAAGGCATGAATAGTTGCCCTCCACAGAAACCACTTGAAGATGTTTCTTCTATCCCAGACCCTTTAAAGACATACCAACCCTTGCCGAAACCGGTTTGGCTCAGTGGATAGAGCGTCGGCCTGCGGACTGGAAGGTCCCAGGTTCGATTCTGGTCAAGGGCATATACCTTGGTTGCGGACACATCCCCAGTAGGGGGTGTGCAGGAGGCAGCTGGTCGATGTTTCTCTCTCATCGACGTTTCTAGCTCTCTATCCCTCTCCCTTCCTCCCTGTAAAAATCAATAAAATATATTTAAAAATAATAAATAAATAAAATAAAGACATACCAACCCAGTCCTGGGGAAGAGCCATAGCACCCAGAAGGTGACATCCAAACCAAAAGAAGAAGTTAGAGGGAGCTGGATGGAGAGTGGAGGGGAGGCTGCTCCAAGCAGAGGTATGAATGTGAGCAAAGACTGGGAGGCAGGATACCAAGGAGAGTCCCACTAAGGGGACAGAGATGAGGGGAGGTGGGAAAGAGAATGTTGACAGAGAGGCTTTCCAGAGAGGAAAGTGGAGGGCCTGTGAACCTTGGAATCAGGAAACAAGAGAATTAAACAACTTTGAGAGTTGGCTCGTGCTCCTATTCCCAAATCCAGGAGCCACTGACCAGGAATCAGCTGACAGCTAGTCTGCAGCTCCAGAAAGATCTAAAGGCAGATGGAGTTGTCCACACATGAACTGTGTTTGGAATCATAGAAGGACCTATGATCCCCAGGTGGAGAAACAAGATGTATAAGGATGGGATGAGGATGAGGGATGGCCATCATTTTCCAAGCACTCCTGTGGGCCAATTGCTTTACAACCCTGAGAAACAGCAGGTTTTATGCCCATTTTACACATAAGGAAACTGCCAACCGAGGTTAAGATTAAGCCATTTGTGGAAAGGCACCTGGCTGGTAGGTGGTGAGGCTGAGAGCTGGCCCCCAGCCTGTCTGATCCCAAAGCTTGGGCCCTGATGTATACATTGTGCACAATTGAATGAACTTGGAAACGGTGACCCAGTGATCCACCATGAGTCAGAAGATAGGGCTACTTGAGACACTGTGCCTGGCACTGTGCTCATTGCACACGGTGCCCAGCCAAACGGCTCTGAGGAATTCAATGGCCTCCCGATGGCTTCCCTGACCCCTCTCAAACCTACATCTAGCCCTCCATCATCTCCAAGTGCTCCACCCCAGGACGTCTTCCAGGAAACATTACAGGATCATTCTCCAGTGACATGTGAGCGCCTTGTCACTGAAAGCAGAGGTAAGTGCCTTGGGAGAGGCGGGGAGAGCTGTGTAGTGAAGCTCCTTTTTGGGCTGCCTGAGTGCTCTCCCTCACTTTGCCACCCAGGAACCCACCACGGAGCCCCATTGCCTCTTTCATTGAGTGCGTGTCCAGAAGTGGCTTATGGCTCCCAATTTTCAGCATCAAGGGGCTCCACTCCAGCTGTCTGTGGCTCCCGTGGCCTCTCTGCAACCCAGTGCTGCCTCTAACTGTCCTCTCACCCCATTCTTCAAGGGTGAGCTCAGCTTCCATCATCCAGGAAGCTGTTCCAACAGGTTAGGGATAGCAGACACCAGAAACAGCCTGGACACCACCATCTGGATGCTTCACTGGGGTCCTTAAGATAATCTACCTTAAGTGCTAAGTATCCAACTTTCGCCAAGTACTTTCTTTGGGAGACAGCTCAGTGGGGGAAGGCAGGAACCCTGTCCTTGAACAGGGAAGCGGTGGGGGAGGGGAAAAGGGGGATAGGGGCAGATGTGTAGATAAAAAAACAAAATGGCAGCATGAGCAAGACACATGTCCTTGAAGATGAGAAGATAAGAGGATATATTATGACAAATTTTTGCATATAAATATAAAAATGTAGGTGAAATGAACAAGTTACAATTTGCCAAAATGGACTCAAGAAAAAAAATAAAACATCCAGGTAGCGAAATAGTAATGAAATATTTTTAATCTCTAGTTTAAAATCTTCCCTCAAAAAAAGAATCCAGACCGAGAGTTTTTAGCTGAAGGAACAAGTAATTCCAGCCTTACACAGCTGTTTCAAAATATACTGTAAAGAAAGAGAGAATATGCCCACGTGTCATATGAAGCCATCATAAGCCCAATAGCGAGGCCTGATGAGAACAGTATGAAAAAGGATAACTTCAGGCCAGTTTAACAAAGAGGCAAAAATTCTATGCAATACTGTGAAGCTGAATGAAGAATTTATAAAAAGGATAATGCATTATGACCAAGTTGGATTTATCTTACTCATGAGAAAAATGGTTTGCTCATCTCATGAGATGCAGAAAAGGTGTTTGATAAAATTTAACATCCATTCATGATTTCAAAATGAAAAACTTCTTAGCAAATTAGGAATAAAAGAGAAATTGCTTAACCTAAAAAAGATGATGTGTCATTCCATTAAGGCTGAGGACAGCTCTGTTCACAAGTGCTGACTGGCTGACTTGTCTCAGTTAAGGGATCTATTTCACAGGACCTCCTGGGAGCAGTGACTGCATCCAGAGGAGTGAGTCTAATGACAGGAATTTCTAGGACCACTGTAAGCAGGCGGAGGAAGTGATTTTGGCAAGCCTTGTGATATTCTTCAAATCTTATTAATATGCATAGACTATTATTTATGCATTTTAATTCATCTAATAAATACTTATTAAATACAAAAGAACAAAATGTCAAACATATTGTACATTAATGCCTGATCTATGCTTCTCAAAATGGTGATAGAAAGTCTATCCCTGCATTAGAAAAATATCTAAAGGATGAATTCCCAGAATCTCTATGTGGTAGGATTACAGGTAAATGTTATTTTCTCATTAGAGCTGTTCCTTCATTTATTAAGCAAATATTTATTGAACATACCTATGCTAGGTCCTAGAATGAAAAGGAAATATATAAAATAATTAAAAGTGGGGACTTTGGTGCCTGATTGAGTTTGCAGCTAGACTCTGCTATTCACTAGCTGTGCAAGCTTGGGTAAATTACTTAACTTCTCTGTTCCTCAGTTTGTCCATCTGTAAAATAAGGACATAAAAAATGCATGTAAATTGCCTGGCCTATAGTATATGAACAAAAATAGAATCATTATTATTACCTGGAAGGAAAAAGTGATGTGTAGCCATAGAGAGGGGCAGATGAAATGCTCTCAGTGCTCAGAGAAGGGAGTGAGAAGACATCAGAGACAAGGGAAGGATGAAGGAAGGCTTCCTAGAGGAGGCAGAATCAGAGCTTTGCCTTGAAATTAAGTATTCCAATAGGCAAAGAAGAAGTGCAAGGGCATTCCAGCTTGAGTGCACAGCATGAACAAAGGCCCAGAGGTGAGAAAGTGTTTGGGTTAAAAGCACTGGTCTGGTGTAGCTGAAGCACAGGGGTTCATTTATATTGAGGCTGATTCTGGAGGCTTTGTTACGCTCCATGCTAAATGTTGCATGGCAACCACCCTCTTCCCCTTAGTTTCACCATCTGTAGATTGAGGCAGCTGGAGTCAGTCACCCCTGGGCCCCCAGCCCCTCCAGGACATTTTATTCACAGTGCCCAAGCCCTCAGACTCTTAAATGCTTCCACATGTCAACCCTGACCGGGCTCCTTATCTTTGCCAGCAGAACGCAGCTAGTCAGCCCTGCTTCCGGGCCTTGGACAGCCTCCCCACGGTCCTGGAGCGCACAGCTATTCTAGGGCCACCAGTCATGTGGCCCCTGCTCCAACAGAAACACTACATTCAGGCCCTATGGAAACATCAGCCTCCCTTCTCCCCAGGAGCCTCGGCAGTGCCTGAGGACAGTGTGGTTTATTTGGGGTCTGTGGGATGCAGAGAATGTTATCATTCTCAGGGAACTCTGAGTCCCGTCCTCACTGCTTATTCTGGCCCCTCTCGGCAGATGCTGCAGGCTTTATCCAGCAAGGAGGTCTCCCTCCAGCTCTCATACCACCAAGGGTTCCCAGTTCCAAGAAAGGTTTCAGGTTTCAGAGAAATGAAGTAAGTGCCTGAAGGGGCAGCAGTGTCTAACTGCTGGAGTGGAGGGCGGAGGGTTTAAGCTGTGTCATTCCCCCTTGTGTCCTCTGACCCCCAATCCCACAGATGGCTGGCATTTGCTTTTTCAACTGGAGTCTGAGAATTGTAAGATCTTCAAGCTAATGGAATCTTAGGCTCCCAGGACCTTAAGAGCTGTGGAATACTTTCTAGAACCATGAAATTCTAGGATCTCAGAATCAGAATCATTCTGTCCAGGGAAGAGCTGGGTTCCAGCACTTCCTAGCTATGTGACTTTGAAAATGTTATTTAACATCTCTGTGCCGTTTGTAAAATGGGGTAATAATAGTACCTATTTCCTCAGGTCATTGTGTTGAGTTAAAACATTATTTTATAATAACTAGAGGCCCGGCGCACAAAATTCGTGTGTGGGTACGGTCCCTAGGCCTGGCCTGCGATCAGGGCCATCTTCCCCAGCTGCCCGAAGAGTGGGTGCTACAGTCCAGGCCCCGCCCCCCCCCCCCCGCCGCCACCCACTCCTGGCTCCCCATTTGCCATTGGACAATCGGAGCCTGAGAGGTTGGCCCAAGAGGTCGGCCATTCCCACCCACTTGCCAGCCCCACCCCTGCTGCGGGTTGCCTTCTGTGTGTGGAGTAACTAGTGGGGTGGGGGCCTTGGCCTGGCACCACCCGCATCCCCCGCCACCCACCCCCAGTTCCCCGTTTGCCATTGGGCAATTGGAGCCTGATGGCCAGGGAAAGGGACCGAGAGGTGGTCAGTGCACGTCATAGTGACTGGTCAAGTAGTCATCTGGTCGTTCCACCATTAGGGTCAATTTTCATATTGCCCTTTTATTATATAGAGGCCCAGTGCATGGGTGGGGCCCAGCCAGCCTGCCATGTTCGGGGCCCCAAATCGGGGTGGTGGTCCCTGCTGGAGGGCAGGGCCGGCTGGGGCAAGGGGCCATGGGCGGTTTGCAGGCCAGCCAAGCCCCCGATCAGGGTGGGGGTCTCCATTGGGGGGGGGGGGCGCCAGCCAGGGTGAGGGGCTGTGGTGGTTCTGGTCTCTGGTCATTCTGGTCATTCTGCCATTTCGTTCACTGGCTTTTATTATATAGGATATTTGTGAAGCACAGTAATACCCAGCACATGGAGAAAGCACCAGAGAAGTGATGGCTATGGCCCTAAGATCAAACTACAGGGAACAGCAGAGTGGGTGCTACAGTCCAGGTCCTGGCCTCCCTGTCTAGAATATTTTCCATTCAGCCACAGCAACTCTCAAAGCAGTTAGGAGGGAACCAGCTTTGGGACCAGATAGACCCTTCAATGATGGCACCAGCTCCCACAATAAAGATTCCACTGTGGAGAATTCCATGCAAGAGAAATTTTCCATCACCCAGAAATATACTTGGAGGAGCTGTGTTTCCTCCCGGAACAAGGAGCATTTGGCAGGTGGAACCAGTAAAAGGCTCTAGGATCATTTCCTGCTCACAGTGGGTTGACTGGGCTCAGCTGGATGGTTCTTCTGTCCCATACAATGTCAGCTGTGGCTGCAGCCTTCAGGGGGCTCAATTGGGCTGGAACATCCAAGATGGCTCACTTGCATGTCTGGCACTTTGATGGGTATGGTTGGAAGGCTGGACACTAGGGATCCTGGGCCTCTCAGCCCATGGAGTTTCAGGGCCTCTCCTCCCCCAAGTGGTTTCTCCACAAGGTTTCTTTATCAGGGTAGGCAGACTTGTCACATCACAGGTAGGGATCTCAAAATGACATGAGTGGAAATTGTTGGGCCTTCTTAAAGCTTAGGCCAGTGTGATAGACAGAATATTAAGCCCCCAAGGTTCCCACCAATGATGTACATGTCCTATATAATCTTTTTCCCTTAAGTGTGAGCAGGACCTGAAAACATGACAGGGAAGTCACTCCCTTGATTAGGTTACATTATATGGCAATGGTGATGGCATAGATTAGATTACATCACACTATGTAAAACTCCATCATAGTCAACTGGGGAGAGATTCTCCTGCTGACTTGGAAGAACTAAGCTACATGTTGAGAGAGGGCCATGCCCCTAGGTGCTGAGGGAAGCCTCTAGGAACTGACACAGACCCCTGGCCAAGAACCAGGAAGAAAATGGGGACCTCAGTCCTAAAGCCACAAAAAACTGAATGCTGCCAACAGAAGTCAGGAAGAGGACCCGGGCCTCAGATGAGATCACAGCCCCAGCCAACACCTTGATTTCAGCCTGCTGAGACCCTGAACAGAGAACCCAGCTATGCCATGCCTAGTCTTACAGAACCGTGACCTAATAAATTGGTGTTGCTAGAGGCCTCCAAGTTTTGTGGTAATTTGTTACGTAGCATCACTTCCATTACCATCTACTGATTAAAGGAGTCCTATGGCCAGCCCAGGTTCCATGTGAGTGTGGGCCACATCAGCTGTGAATACCAGGGGTGCTTTATCTGGGGCCATCTTTGGATACAAGTGGTCACAAATCTAATCAATTTCCTAAGGCCTAGATCCTACCTGACCCCAACAGACCCCTGTGTCTGGCTACCAAGTTTCTAAAAAGCAAAGTGTGCTCCATGGGAGGTAAAATGTTTCATGAAAGTTGCATTTGAAATCTTACCTTCTCCCATCTTGCTGAAATTCCATCCTATCTATATATATAAAAGCCTAAGTGACCGTTATGACCGAATGAACAGTCTAATGGTTGCTATGACATGCACTGACCACCAGGGGGCAGATGCTCAATGCAGGAGCTGCCCCCTGGTAGTCAGTGCACTTCCACAGCCAACCTCCCGCAGTCCCTCCCCCAGGCTGGCTAACCTCCCGCGCTCCCTTCCCCCTGGCCAACACGCTCCTCCACCCCCACCCCCATCTGCCTGATAGCCAGACAGGCTGAGGGACCCCACCTGTGCATAAATTCATGCACCAGGCCTCTAGTTTTATATTAATTCCAATCGAGCATGTTCTAACTAGAAGGATTCACAAGAGTAATCTGGTTTAAACTTCTCAATTTAGAGGATCTCAAGAGGAGAAGGGACTTTCCTAGGTCCCACAACAAACCAGAGACCAGGTTTAGAGCCTGGGTGTGTGGATTCTCAGCCTCCATTTTGTTCATTTTTCCTTGGCCCTCCACCTGTCCTGGCCCCTTGGGGGTTCTAAGTCTCATCTATTTCACTCCTCTGTGTCTGTGAGACTAAAAAAATCAGGAGTCTCCAGGAACTGAGCCCCACAATGCCTTCACTTCCAGAAGAGAACTGACAGGGTGGGGAACCTCCCCCACACAGCCCACCCACAGCCTGGAGCTTCGGAGGATATGCACCAGGAGCTGACTTCCATACTGTGTCCTAGTATGAATCCTCCCCTGACCCACCCTAGGATCTTGGGCAAATCACACTCTGTGCCCATCCTGTTTCCTTACTCTAATTGAGGACAGTGTCTGACCCGTGAGAAAAACAAAGTGGATGCCCTCTGAAGACTACAAAGGGTTGATTTCCTGGGCAGAGTTTTTCCCAAGGGAAACCTCCGCTCCTGCTTCATGATGAACTATCTCTCTCTCTCTCCAAGGGGCCCAAGCTTCCTATCATTCCAGTCTCTTTGCCCATCTCCTTCCCTTTCTCCAGGGAATTAGGAAGCCAAGGGCTAGGGCCTCCATCCCCAGGAATTCCCAGGAATTACTATCCTTGCCCAAATGTCACCTTCTCAGAGAATCTTCCCAATGTTCCTATCTAAACTAGCATCTTTTTTCCTGCTTTGTCCTCTTCTCCTACTCTCTTTTTTAATTACATTGATCACTATCTAAAATTATATTAGGCATGTTAATTCATTCTATTCTTTAGATTCCACATATGAATGAAATCATATGGTACTTTAGAGACACTCATAGATAGAGAGCAAGCTGACAGCTGTCAGGGAGTGGTTGGGGGGCTGGGTAAGGGGTGTAGATGGGGGAGAGAGAGAGAGAGAGAGAAAGAAAAAAAACCTCCTGGACACAGACAACAGTGTGGTGATTGCCAGAGGGAGCGGGCTGGGGTAGGTGGAGGAAGGTATAGGGGGGATAACTGGTGATGGAAGGAGACTTGATTTGGGACGGTGAACACACAATACAGTGTACAGATGATTGTGGCATTGTGCACATGAAACATATAACTTTGTTAACCAGTGTCATCCCAATAAATTCAATAAAAAGGTAAAAATAAAAAAAATAACTTATATTATTTATTTATTTATCCTATTTCCTATACTAATGATAAACAAGGATCTCTCTGTTATTCACCACCATAGAGTTTGAACCAAAGAATGAATTAATAGAATCAAGACTGATCACAGTGCAAAACTTCACTATTGCTCTAGGGGGGATCATGTCTGAGATACCAGTTTGTAAAGTAAAGACAATAACGTGCAAGAAGCCCAACCTGAGCAGCCCACCCCACACTGCCCCTCTCCCCTCTGGGTCCTGGTTGTACTTACCGTAGTGCCTGAACCTCTCACTCAACACTGATTTACAAATTGCTGATCCACTCCCTAGATTGTTGATGTTTTGGAAAGAGTATGTCTGTAGGTGTGAGTCTGGTCCTTCTTTCAAATGTATTGAGGGGCATATGCATCGTTGTGTCCCTCCTAGAGGGCCTAACGAGTGCCATTTGCATTATTGTCCCTCAATGAATTAATGAATTAGTGAATGAGTGAGTGAGTGAGTGAGTGAGTGAATGAAATGATGGATGGCATGATTGGACTATTAAATGGATAGATGGATGGATGGATGGATGGATGGATGGATGGATGGATGGATGGATGGATGGATAAGTTGACAGATTTGATTTACTGTGTTTCAAAATCTCCAAAGTCATGGAGCAGAAGAAGCAGATTTGCTCTGTGGCCCTACAGGACAAAGTTAGGATCCCTAGGTCAAAACTACAGGAAAGCTGTTTTCAGGTCATTATAAGATAGAAGCTACCTGTCCCACACATGTGCACATAGAAAGCACCCTCATTAGGGGACTGGGGCAGGCAAGAATTTAGATTCTGGTTAGGGTTTGGGCTAAGAAACCATAGGATTCTAGCAGAATCAGAAGTGAACTCCCCCCATCATCCGTGTTTGGTGAAGGCTGAGCCCTCATTCTCTACCCTGAATCCTGGATTTCTTTACATTGATACCTCTCCTCAGACTAAGGACAGATTCAATGACAATTAAGCTAAAAATGTGACCACTTATTAGGTACACTTCTAAAAACAACCTGGGAGGTTGGGGTTGCTTCTCACTCTGCATCTGTGTGCTTCTTCCACTTTGTCTTGGCTGCCTTATAGACAAGAATGCTAAAATCCCAGGATCTTAAATAAACAGAGATCAAATGTATAGCCTTGCATAAGTTATTACCCTCTCTGATCTTCAATGGCATCATATGGAAAATGGAGATAACAATGCCTTCTTATAGGAGAATTAAATGAAAGAATTACATAGTGCCTAGTGCAGTGCTGAGCACATTGAAAGCCCTCAATAAATGAGAGTATTGGAATGGGTGTTGGTTTTAGCATTGATGTCATTATTAAAATCCACATGTATATTTGTGTTCATATTACCATGGTATTAGATTTTTTTAGTATTATATTATTACCATAGACTCATAAATCTAGGACCACGGATTCATAGATTGAAATAACAGATTATTAGAAACTGACCATCTCAGAAGTTTAGAACTTTAGAATTACCAAGCCTTGGAGCCATGGATGATTCATTTCTGCAACTCCCAGAAAAGGCAGGACCTCTAAGGTCATGAGTGCAGCCACTCCAAGCTGCCTCTCCCAGGGCAGATGCCTCCCTCCAATGTCCTTCATCCCACATCTTCAGGCCAAAACACCATCTGAGCCACCTTGGGGTGCCTGGAGTGGACCCCTTGGCCTCATGCTCCTGTTCTCAGACACAGAATCCCAGGAATTTGCAGCCACAGCGAGTGGGGGCTTGGGATTGGGCCCGGGGGATGATGAAATATGGAAGCTCCCGGAGTCGGGCCTGGTGGGGAAGGCCACATTTTCTGTGTCATGTTCTATTGCACGCCAATCAATTACAGTGTGCCCTATATAAACACATCATGAGGGCTTTGACAGGGGGCCGGGGTGAAGTTGGGTGTCAGGGTAAAACAGGGGATAATAAAATCACTGGAGATTTATTTCTCTAAATTGGAAACTTCATGCTTACACCTGACTAAATCATCAGGCTGAAATTGGAGCCGACTCCCACGGAAAACACATGTAACCTTATCCCATCTTTGTTTAACGGCGACCCATCAAGCCGCCTGATGGATTCTGCAGATGCGGCCAGCGTCCTCCTTTGGCTCCTTGAGTTCTGGGGTTCTCAATCAGATCTGTCTTCACTGTGCCCACCCTGCTCTCTGGTCGCTCTTCCAGGGCTGGCCAAAGCAGCCGCTCCTCCAGGCGGGTGTCCATGCGGATCTCCTGCCCTCTGGATGGCTTCCTTTGCGCCAACGCCCAAAAGCACCCATTTGTGTACCCAAGATCCCTCTACCTAAGGTCCTCCTTTTCCATGAAGCCATTCTCCCTGAGGAGAGGAGCAATGTTGAATAACAGGTGAGACAGCTGTGATATCAAGGAAAGAGCTCAAGCCGTGGCCAGTGTTCTCAGTTAGAGCCTTGGCCTCTGCACTGAAGGGTTGCAGGTTCAATTCCTGGTCAAGGGCATGTACCTGGGTTGGGGGTTCGCTCCCCACTCCCGGTCAGGGTGCATGCAGGAGGTAACCAGTCAATGTGTCTATTTCTCTCTCTCTTCCCCTCCCCTCTTTCCACTCTCTCTGAAAAGCAATGGAAAAAAATATCCTCCAGTGAGGATTAACTAATAATCTATAATAATAAAAGCATAATATGCTAATTAGACTGGACATCCTTCCGGATGTCCTTCCGGTGGGGGCCGAGCCCCTTGCACGAATTTTGTGTATCAGGCCTCTAGTAATAATAATAATAAGAGCTCAAAGCTAAATGTTGTCTGCCCTGGGTTCAAATCATGGTTCTGTGATAAAATCCCTTTATCTGTCTGGGTAAATTGATTATGCTACTTCCTTTGATCCTGTCTCTTCTCTAATAGAAATTTTATGAGTATTTGATGAGCTAATGGTTTAAAAGTGCTTTCCAACTTAGAAGTTGATGGTGTATAGTCATATAGAATTTCCCTTGTGACTCATGAAGCACTGTATGTAGCACTGGGAGGCAACATGAGTCACCCACCCCTGTGTTAGAAGTTTCCCCTTTACCAGGAGTGACCAGTGAGGGTTCCAAACAAGAATCAGAAAATAATCTAATCTTAAACCCCTTCTGTGTGCTGGGCACTGGGTGGGTACAGCTCATACAATATTTCATGTGATCCCCACCTCCTGGATAAGAATTATACCCACTCCAAAGATGATGAATCAGGGATCGGAGAGGTTATCTAACTTTCTCAAATCACACAGCTGGAATAGTAACCAGTATGTCAATCTAGATTTGTCTGACTCCAAAGTTCATTAAAATACATGACAAGTGCTCCGTGAGCCCTGAGGGAGAAAAGGTGGGCAGTATGTTTCAGGGCTCAATATGGGCCCTCCTCCCCTCCCAGTCCCTCCCTTCAAGTCCATAAATTCTTACCCAGAGACACACTCACTCCAGTGCACACTGCAGGTGGTCAGTGGCTGGGAGGCTGCGGGCTAAGGCTCCCTGCTCAGAACAGGACTCCAAGCTCACACCTCCTCGTGGCCCTTTGGGTGGAGTGAGGTGGGGAGAGCAGGAGGAGCCCCTGTGTGTCATTTTCGGCAGCAGTCAGCAGAGCCTTGCAAAGTGCAAGATGGCTTTTTTAGCCCAGCATAAGGATCTAGTTAAAAACCAATAAATCAGCAGTGAAATGTGCATAGCAGCCTTCTCCGTAAAATCAACATGGCTTGCTCCTCTGCAGGGAGCCCTCTTCCCACCAGTCTGAAGCCTGGAGCTCAGGCAGAGCCCTCCTCTGTCCCTAGGGGGTCTTTTGGGACAGGGGTGTCTCCACATCCCCTGAGAAGATGGGGGCCAAGCAACCTGGGCCCTGCCTAGGAGGTGCCTACACTGGAGAAATCCTCTTTCTAGAAGCAGAGATCCAGAAACCGGTGAGCAGGGCTCGACAGCCCTCACCTCCTCCACACCACTCGGCTCTGACTCAGAAAATCGAATTATGAGATGAATGAGCTGGGGCGTGGATGAGCCTGGAGAGTCCCAGGGCGGCTCCCCAGCACCAAGTACAGAAAACCGACTGCAGACAGGGGCTCGCGACCCCCTTTCCAAGTCCTGCCTGAGGAAGACACCCCACTGACCTCTGACAGAGTGGGTGACCCAGCGCCTCCCTGTGCCCAGGCCGCCCGCCCCCGCGGGGGTGGGGATTTAGGGAGCCCCAGATCACCCTGAGGACGGTATTTAATATCTGTAAAACTGCCACTCAGGCAGCCAAGGTAAACAGCGTCCCTGGCAGTTCAAAGGTGAGCGGGTTTTTAATGTTTCCCCTTCGCCTGAAAGGAATCCGTGCTGGGCCTGTGGCAGCGGCGGCCCCCCGGGGAGGCCGGCCCCCCGCGCACCGGCCCACGGCATCTGTGCACACAGAGGCTGCGTCTCCCACACAAATACTCAAAATTTCTCATTAAAACTTATGACTGTGTCAACAGCGCAGCCTGGGCCCCTAATCTGGAAAAGCCATTTCACCGCCCGCCCAGCCTGTCGCACGCGGGCCAGGCCCGGGCTGGCAACAGCTCCCCGCCTCCTGGGCTCCAGGCCGCCGGCTCCGCTGTGGGCTCCCGCGCGCCAGAGGCCGGCAACGCGGCGACACGGGCCCGACGCGGGGTCCGCGGCTTTAGGTGCTGGCCGCAGGCGCCGCCTCTGGCCTGGGAAAGAGCTGGGAGGGGTGGCTTCGGAGTCGTTAAATAGCCCCGCCCCCAGCTGCACCCTCCAAACCCGTCCCCAGGGTTTCATTTTGCTCCTCTGGGAAGGGTTAGCTCAGCCCCCACCCGATGCCACAGCGGAGCTGGCGGGCTGGGGAGGAGCCGCCGCCAGGGAGGTGTGGACGCACCTGAGCAAGGGGTGCAGGGGAGAGGCAGGCTGCTCCGCCAAGACGGAGATGAACTCCGCTCTCAGTAGGTGTCAACATGCTGACTCAAGTGGAAGAGGAAAAATCAGAGAAAGATTCCACCCTGGAATCCCAGCTCTGACGTTTATGGCACTCCTCTCTCTTCCTCTATAAAATGGGACAACAATAGGAAGTTACTACCTGGCCCCACCTGCTCCAGTCCCTGGCGAACAGTAAGCACCCCTACACAGTAGTTACTGGTGATCCTGTCTTTGTCAAGGTCCTCCTGCCTAGAGCCATCAACAAAACAGCTGGCAGCTGAGGGGGAGACAGGCAAGCAATTAGAAGGAGAGAGGCTGCGTGTTATGAAAGGAGACAGAGGGTGCTGAGTGAGTGCTGGAGGCAGAGGTGGAAGACATTCCGGGCGAAGGAAGAGCCTGTGTAAAAGGCCTGAGGCAAAAGAGAGCCTGTGATCACTGGTAAAAGCACAGAAACAGAAATGAGCCTGAGGGAGAGGCGTTGGGAGAGTGTAAGTGCTTACAGGAGCCAATGAGCACTTTCAGATTTGGTTTTGTGTGTGTGTGTGTGTGTGTGTGTGTGCGCTGCTACACGTGAGTTCACACTTAATGTACTAGTATGTGTATTTGAATATGCCCACAGATGTGCACCCACACATATGCCTGTTGGAAATGTGAATGTCGCCCTGGTCAGTGTTGCTAAGTGGTTAGAGCGTCGGCCTGTGCACCAAAGGATCCAGGCTTTGATTCCCGGTCAAGGGCACAACCTTGGTTTTAGGTTCCCTCCCTGCCCCTGGTGGGGTGTGTGTGTGAAGCAACCAGTCAATGTGTCTCTCTCACAATGATGTTTCTCTATCTCTCTCCCTCCCTCTCTTCCACTCTCTGAAAAGCAACAAAAAAATATCCTCAGGTGAGGATTAACAACAACAAAATGTGAATGTCTTATTATATGTTAAGTATAATTTTAAAAATAAATTTTAAAATAAATAAAGCAAAGATACAAAAAGTTAAAAATGTATATGTCCTTTAGGATGTGTGTCCCTGTGCCTGGTTGAACATTCAGATATGAATACGAGTGTATTTGTGTGTGTCCCTCTATATGTGACTGTGCATCCAGGCTTGTGAGTCTGAAGAAGGACACGCAGTGGTGTTTGCATAAGCACTTGTACCTATTGATGCGAGTTTTTGTGTATGCACTTGTGCTTACCTTCTCCGGTATCTATACGTGGGAGCTGGTGTGGTCTGGGTCCTGAACACACCCTAACCGCCCACTGGTACTCATCAGCCTGATGGGCCTCCTTCCTTTTGAGTCCACACAGACATTCTATTTGCTCCCCTCCAGGGAAACAAGAAAAGCATATTGAGACTTCCCTCCAGAAAGCTGAAATTCAGGCACCCACCATTCCACCCACCCCCTACCTAAGTCAAGGTCTACGGGGACACTGCCATGTGGAAAGCAAGAATAACTTAGCACTGGGCATGGGAGCTGCTGCCCCAACCCAGCCCAGCTGTGTTGATGAGCTGTGTGACCTGGGACAAGTCACTTTGCCTCCCTGAGCTGGAGAAGATAAAGACCAGGCTCCCTGGCCCTGGCCGGGTAGCTCAATTGGTTAGAGCAGCATTCTGATATGCCAAGGTTGTGAGTTTGATCCCCAGTCAGGGCACATACAAAAGGCAATCAATGAATGTATGAATGACTGGAACAACAAATCTCTCTCTCTCTCTCTCCTTTCCTTTCTCTAAAATAAATAAATAAATTTTTAAAAAATATAAATAAAGACCATTCTCCTTGACTCCTGTATCTTTGGCTGAAATTGAACACAAACAGGAATGTGGCGAGATGATGACCATCCCTCCATGTTTTTCACTGGGTCAGCACCTTAAAAGAAAAGAAAGAATCCTCAGAAAAGCCTCATGAAGTTCAAAGGTTCCAACACACATGTTGCTTCCAAAAGGGCAAGAATTTTGCCTTTATCACCTCTGTCTTCCCTACCCAGAACAGTACCCAGTGCATAGTGGGTGCTCAATAAATACTTGTTGAATTGATAAATCTGTTCATTGAGCTATTTGCTCATTTATTCACTCAACAAAGAATCCCCGGCCCTTGTTCTGTGACAGGCCTTACTTGTCCCCACCATAAAAGAAGAAACTCTTGCATAACTTCACTAAAATCCTGGGGAAATCAGCACTACCTTAAATCCATGGCTGTCCTCCTCCATCAAGATTCAAAATGCTCAGAAAAGCAACTGTTTTCCTATTCGGTCTCCTCCCCACAGTGGCTGTTCAAATCTTCCCCTGTTTCCTCAGAACCTCCAACCTCTCTCTTCCTTCCCCTGCCCTCTCCACAGGTGACCTGCATGGAGAAAACAAAAGCCAGCAATTCACTGTCACAAAACCTATGTATTTACCTGTGCTTCTTCCAAAGCTCACCTCCTTCCTTCCTATTGGAATGACAACTGGGATCACTCCCGCATGGGAAACAAGCACCTCCCCTCACCACTGCAGATGGCTCACCGGCTGACTCCCTCCTCTCTGCCCATACATTCCTTCTACCTCCAGGTCTCTCAAACTGACCCTGGTGAGCCATTCAAGAAGGTCACAAATTCTATTTGAGGAGTTATGACCAGCAGTTTTAAAAAATAAAATAGTCTCTTGGCCTTCTGTATGTCCTCTTTCGAAAAGTGTCTATTTAGGTCCTTTGCCCATTTTTTTTATTGAATTGTTTATCTTCTTTTTGTTAAGTTGTATGAATTCTCTGTAAATTTTGGAGATTAAACCTTTATCTGAAATATCATTGGCAAATATGTTCTCCCATGCAGTGGGCTTTCTTGTTGTTTTGTTGATGGTTTCTTTTGCTGTGCAGAAGCTTTTTATTTTGATGTAGTCCCATTTGTTTATTTTCTCCTTAGTCTCCATTGCCCTAGGAGCTGTGTCAGTAAAGATATTGCTACGACATATGTCTGATATTTTGCTGCCTATGGAAAACATGCTCAAAGTCACTAATCATCCAAGAGATGCAAATCAAAACAACAATGAGGTACCATCTCACACTTGTCAGAATGACTATCATCAACAAAGTGCTGTTGAGGATGTGGAGAAAAGGGAACCCTCCTGCACTGCTGGTGGGAATGCAGACTGGTGCAACCACTGTGGAGGACAGTATGGAGTTTCCTCAAAAAGTTAAAAATGGAACTCCCATTTGACCCAGTGATGCCACTTCTAGGACTATATCCCAAGAAACCAGAAACACCAATCAGAAAGGATATATGCACCCCTATGTTCATAGCAGCACAATTTATAATAGCTAAGATTTGGAAACAGCCTAAATGCCCATCAGCAGATGAGTGGATTAGAAAACTGTGGTACATCTACACAATGGAATACTATGCCGCTATAATAAACAAGGAACTTTTAGTATTTGCAACAGTATGGATGGAACTGGAGAGCATTATGCTAAGTGAAATAAGCCAGTTGGAGAAAGATAAATATCACATGATCTCACTCATATGTGGGATATAATGATCAACATAAACTGATGAGCAAAAACAGTTCCAAAGACAAATGGCAGGGGAGGTGGAGGGTTAGAGATCAACCAAAGGACTTGTATGCATGCATATTAGCATAACCAATGGACATAGACACTGGGGCGGTGGGGGCTTGCCTTCGGGGGTGGGAATGGCTGGGGGGGTCAATCGGGGGGAAAAGGAGACATATGTAAAACTTAAGACAATTTTTAAAAAAAATAAAATAGGTCCTATCTGGTTTGCTCAGTGGTTAGAGTGTCGGACCGCAGACTGAAGGTCTTGGGTTTGATTCCAATCGAGGTCACATACCTCAATTGTAAACTCAATCCCCGGCCCCAGTTAGAGCATATGCAGGAGGCAACCAATCAATGTGTCTCACATGGATGTTTCTCTCTCTGTGTCTCCCTTTCCCTTCCACTCTCTCTAAAAATCAATCAGAAAAAAATATCCTTAGGTGAAGATTAACAAAAAAGTAAAATAGGAGAGGAAATATCAGAGTGTGTCAGACCCTTTAGTAAAGGTATTTGTCTGAAGTTTTTGTTTCATGTGTGTCTGTGTTTGTCCCAGGTCTGGAGGGAAATGGAGGTCTGACTGTACCTCAGTGGGAAAGGCGCCCTCTACCTCTCTTTTCCTACCGCCTCCCTCCTTCTATTCAGCTGTTAAACATCCTTAATCTCACAGCCTCTCCCTTACGCCCACATTCTCCTCCAATTACTGCACCCGTTCTGTCCGACCACCCCCAAATCTCTTCACAACCAGTCTTCCTCATCGAGTTGTCTGCACTAAATATCTACACAAACTCACCTCCCATTGGCCGCAAACAGCACACCTGCTGGAGCCTCTAGCAGCCCGCCCACTGCGGCTGCTAAATCCAGTGAAAGCTCTGCCTGAGGCTCTCAGAGCACCGTTTCCTTGTTTCCTTCGCTCCCACCCTCTTCTCCTGGTTTTCTTCCTCCCTCCGTGACCTGCCTTCTTCATCCCCTCTGCGGGCTCTCCTGCTCGGGCCCAGAGCTTCATGTGGGCATTCCTGAAGGCACTCCTACACCCACTCCTCTTCACATGCTCCCAACTACGTCACTCTCCCCAGCTCTCTTCCCAGGCCACAGGCTCATCTCTGCCTCTGGCGTCTCCACTGAATGTCCCCCAGGCCCCACTACTTCTTCCTGCACCCTCTCTAATGTTCCTTGTCTTTGCATCAGCACCTCTATTCACCACATCACCCAATCCAGAAAGCTGACATCATTCTGAGCTCCTCTGTGACCCAGCTGTCCCGTCACCACCTCCCAGCCTCTCTGGTATCCTTCACCCCGTCCACCCTGCATCACTCTCAGAATCAGAGCTGCCATCCTTCTGCCTGAATTTCATCCAGGTCTTCTAGCCAAGAGGCTCCAACCCATCTTTCTAATAGGACCGGCCATGCTGCTCCCTGCTTTAACCCTCCAGTAACTCTTTTCAGCTGCTGGAATAGAGACCAGGCTCCTCACAAGTGCTTGGAAAGACGTGTCCCTGTTGACCCCCTATCTCTAGGGGCCCAGGACTGGCTGGCCCCTCAACTTGCTTGGCCTCCCTAAATGCCCTCACTCTCAGGTTCCTCTGGCCAAGGCTGGGCTGACCCAGGGCACCCAAGCTCACATTCAAAGACTTAGCCCCGGCCCAGCTGCTCAGCGCCATAAATGGGGATTAGACACCCCCCTTTGAGGCGGGCGGGTGGGCTGTGAGAAGAGCTGGTTTGGTATAGATTTTATGACAGGATCACATTTCATCATCAGACCCCCCTCAGAAGCCGACCAAGGGCAGGTCAGAGACAGGGGAGCGGGAACTTGAGCCGTTCCATGAGTCCACAGCACCGAGCTGCTGGCCGGGGGGGGGGGGGGGGGGGGGGGGCGTGACCGGGACTCAGGCTCCCTGAGTTTCAGCCTCCCCTCTGCTAGACCCCCACTATGTGAACTTGGACATGTCCTTTCATTCTCTGGGCAGTAGTATGTAAAGCAGGTGCCTAGACTTCCATTTCTAGGCCCTCAGGCTCTCTCCCGGTTCAAGTAATAGCCCAAAAGGTTACAGAGCTCTCATATGCTTACAAACTCACAGACTAGGCTCGCCAGATAAAATACAGAATGTCCAGTTAAACCCGAATTTCAGGTAAACAATAAATACTTCTCAGTATAAGTATATCCCAAATACTGCATGGACATACTTATATTAGAAACTACTTGTTGTTGCCCGGCTGGTGTAGCTCAGTGGTTGAATGTCGACCTATGAAACTCATCCCAGGTTGTAGGCTCAATCCTCAGTGTGAGGTGTGCAGGAGGCAGCCAATCAATGATTCGCTCTCATCATTGATGTCTCTCTCTCTCTCTCTCTCTCTCTCTCTCTCTCTCTCTCTCTCTCTCTCTCTCTCCCTCTCTCCCCCCCCTCCTTTCCTCTCTAAAATCAATAAAAATATTTTTTTAAAAAACTACTTGTTGTTTACCTGAAATTCACATTTAACTGACCATCCTGTATTTGTATTTGCTAAATCTGGCACCCATAGCTTAGATGCACTGGGGTTTAAGGGCCACGGCTTCATGGTCCATCTAAAAAACACAGGTTTTGACGGGTTAAGCGGCCTTGGGAAAATTATCAAGTTAAGCAGAGATCTGTGGTCAAAAGCCAGTTGGGATTTGGTGGAAGGGTGCTCCAGGCAAAGGGAACAGCATAAGCAGAGGCCTGGAGGTAGGATGGTATTGGGCATGTTCCAGGAAAGGCTTGTAGTGGCCCAAGATGTGGGATAAAGGCTATAAGTGGCAGGAGACACACATGGAAAGAGCAGCTGGAGTCAGATCACACCATATACAATCCTTACGCTACTGATATTAGGGGAGGGGGCCCAGAGGAGGTGTGAGCTGGAGTAACATCAAAATCAGACCTTGGGGTATAGGAAGCAGGATCCAGCCTCCCAGAAATTCGGAGAAGGGAAACTGGCATGGCCTAGAGCAGTGGTTCTCAACCTTTCTAATGCCACGACCCTTTAATACAGTTCCTCATGCTGTGGTGACCCCCAACCATAAAATTATTTTCGTTGCTACTTCATAACTGTAATTTTGCTACTGTTATGAATCGTAATGTAAATATCTGTGTTTTCCGATGGTCTTAGGCGACCCTGCTAGCGGTTCTCACCCACAGGTTGAGAACTGCTGCTGTAGAGCCACTTCCATGAACATGAATCTCTCATGTCATTCTCACAGCAACTCTAGGAGGTATTTAAGTTCCATTTTAGTGATGTGAAAACCAAGGTTCAGAGTAGGCAATTCTCTTGTCCAAGGTCCTTAAATAATAGTAGGGAGCAGCCAGGTTTAAATTCAAGAGCTCTTTTCCTTACATAAGACTGAGTCTGTGGATCAAAGCAGCAAAGCCTAAACTCGGTGCCCACATTGGGCTGTGCACACACCACACACTTAACGGCCCAAACCTCCCACCATCTGGCCCATCTTACCTCCAGGTCACATATATGCTTCTTTCCATGCTCTGTGAGAAGACTGGAGAACTCAGAAACTGTGGGTCCAGTCTCCAGTTCCCCAGTTCTTGGCTACATGGTTTCAACTTTCTGAGCTTGCAAAAGGGGATAGCATCTAGCAAAAGGGGATAACAATGCCTTCCCCCCACAAATGTTGTGAAGATCCAAAGCGGTAACATATAGGAAAGTGCTTTCTAAACTGGAAAGCATCGTGCAGACTTGTTTTATTATCCAAATCACAGACAAACAACATCATCCTACAAACTTAAGAGCTTTTTTTACTTCAGATCTTCCACATTCTTGGGGAGGCCTCTGCTCTCTGACAAGTCTAGCTCACAGCCCATTTGCTACGCAAGTGTGATTGGTGACACTTCATTTATTCATTTGACAAACATCTGCTAATCTCTTCTGTCTCAGCCTCAATATTAGATACTGGTGAATAGAAACAAGTCCTTGCCCTTGGGCAGGTGGTCAGGGGAGAGACAAAGACAGACAATAATGATACAATTAAAATCAGTTAATATCTCCTTAGTAGAAATCTTAACTGACAGCCTTCTCTAATTCTCAGACAGGTTAACTTCACTTGTGTAAAATGTCCCCTGAATAAATTGATATATTCAATACAGTCCCAATCAAAATCACAGTAGCCTTTTTTAAAGAATTTATATGGAAAAGCAAATGACCTAGAATAGCCAAAACAATCTTGAAAAGGGACAGTTACTAGACTTAAGACTATTTAATTTCAGGAGTTACCAAAAAGCTATAATAACCAAGATAAGTTGGCTTGATGGACAAATAGATCAATGTAGCAGCATGGAATCTAGAATAGATCCATACATTTATCACCAATTGATTTCTGATCAAGTAAATTCAGTAGGGGAAGGAAAAGTCTCTTTAAAAAAAAGTGCTAGTAAAACTGGGTATTCACTAGGTATCCACTACCTCACTTCATGAAGAATTAATTCAAAATTAATTATAGAACTAAGTTTTAAAGGTAAAACCATAAAACTTCTAGAAGAAAACATAGGAGAATATATTTATGACTTGAACAAGGCAAAAATTTCTAGCACCAACCATAAAGTAATAATTTGCAAACAAAAATTGCCAAATTGAACTTTATCAAATTTTAACTTTTTTGTTCATCAAAATGTATTAAGAACAATATAGCTTGTCTATTACTTGTATCCAGAATGTATAAGAAGTTGTTAACAAAATGACAAGCAATTCAATAAAAACTGAGTAGTCACTTCACAAAAAGAAGACAAATAGCCAATAAGTGCATTAAAATGTACTCCATATCATTAATCATCTGTAAATGCAAGTTAAAATTGCAAAGTGATACAGCCACACAGCCAGTAGAATGTCTAAAATGAAAAAAGACTGACCACTACAAATGTTGGCAAGGATGCGAAGCAACCAAAATGCTCAGACAGCGCTGGTAGGGCTGCAAAATGGTAGAACCATGTTGGAAAACTTTTTGACAGTTTCATATGAAGTTAAAAATGCATCTACTCCATTCTCAGGTATTTACGCAAGAGAAATAAAGACATGCCCATTTCTCTTAGAATAGATGTTTATAGCAGCTTTATTCATAACAGCCTTCAACCATAAACTACCCGAAGAAATGAATAAACAAACAAAAAAGGCATATCTATACAATGCAATACAACTCAGTAATCACAAAGAACAAACCACTAGTCCACCAATGACATGGATGAAACTCAAAAACATTATGCTGAGCGAGAGAAACCAGATGCAAAAGAATACACACTGACTCCATTTACGCGAAGTTCAAGAACAGGCAAGAATTCATGTATAGTGTTAGAAGTCAGAACACTGGTTGCCTCTGGAGGATGGAATTGATTGGGAAGAGTCATGAGGGAGCTTTCTGGGTGATGGAAATGTTCTATGTCTTGATTTGGGTGGTGGTTACATAGGTGCATACATTTGTCAAAACTCATCCAAACACACTTAAGTTTAAAAAGATTTAAAACTGGTGATGAGATCCATGAAAAGCGGGCAAAGGGAGCCCTAAGCGTCCAGGGAAAGGTGTGACCAGGGGAGGCTGCAAGAAGGAGGTGGCATTTGTACCTGAGTCTTGAAAAGCAAGAAGGACCTGGAGAGGAGTGTTGTGAGAACCAGAAGAGACGTCAGCTGTGAAGGAACTTAGGGAATGGCTAAATGTAAGGGTTTGCTTAGCTCAATCACGGATACCTCCTCAGAGCAAAAGAAAAAGACCAGAATAGGCATTTGGGGTGGGCAGTGGGGCGTGACCACATGGAACTCAGTGCTGCTGCAAAGAAATCGGTGAAGGCCAGGTCCTGGAGACAGGGGCATGTGCACACATAGTGGTGTGCAGCAATGTGCCAGGGGTAATTTCGGCACCTCGTCCACTTCTGGGCACATAGAAAGTACGCAATAAATATTTTTCAAATGAATGAAACATAAATAAGGCGCTGCTAACAGATCTGAGCCTGAACAATTGCTCGAAGCCCCAGAGAGGACGCGGGCTGGCTCTGGTTCACCCTGCAGAGAAGCCAAGCGCAATCCTGGAGTGCTGGACTTGGACACATTCTATCACGCAGCTCAAGCCGCCCTGGGGGCGCCATATAACTTTATTGTAAGCTCGTGCAATAACACAGGCAAATGTAATAACAATGTAAAGTTGGCTTTAATTAAAATGAAGGGTGTTTGCTTCTCCCTTCTTTTTGTCCTAAGCCAGGGCAGCCTGCTGAGCTGTGCTTAGCAATCAGAGAAATGTTCCCAAAGCAAGAGGCAGCCCCTACCCCCAATGTTTGACTGGCCCTTCCCCCTCCCCAGCCTCCACACTCCCTCCTTATTTGATCCACATGGCAGAAGGGCAGGAAGAAGGAAAACAGGAGTGGTGATGCTTTTCTAAGGCCACCGGGAAAGGGGAGAGAATACTGTCCAGCAGTGTGAGGAACGGAAAGGTGGCAGCTCCAGAGGTCCCATCCACTGAGTCGTTCTACAGATGCCTCCTGAGCTACTGTGTGCTAGACTTGTGTGTGTGTGTGCTGGGGCCATCCTCAAAGGACTCGCTGTCAGGGAGCAACTCATCAGGGCAGAGGAGGTATCCACCCAGGGAAACATACAGAGCCATGAATCGGGGCTTCATCTACGTGTCCTGACATCAACAAAATGGAAAAGTTGATGCTAAGACTTTGCATAACAACCCAGTGAAATAGATAGTACTATTACCCCATTCTACAGATAAGAAAGCTGAGGTTCAGAGTGGATAAGTTACCTGCCTGAGATAACAGAGCTCGTAAGAAGCAGCGGCACATAGCTGTCATTTGTATGCCCTCCTCTATTTTGATTATTTCCTGCATTAATAAATCCAACATTCTCCAGGTAGAAACCAGAAAAGCCTCATCCTCAGACCTCTCTGTGGCCCACGTTCAGACATGTGACCCAGGTGCCATCAATCAGACACACCTATGTGAAACCTGGATTCAGAAGGAGGAGGTGGTCAAGTGGACTGACTGAGCATGTGGCCAGCAAAGTGACAGAGGCTTCCAGTACTTTAGGGACAGGGGTGACAGAGCCTCTGACATCCAGCCCCAAATGCCACAGGGACTGAGAGACAGGGCAGTAGTGTTTTCACTAAAAATGCCCCCAGAGATTTTGCAGCCCACCAGAGACTCTGCAAGCTGGCCAACAACCTAGAATAAATTCTTTCTCTGCTTCAGCCAGCTAAAATGAACTCTGTTGTTTGCAAATAGAAACTCCAATAAGATGGGGGATACAAGGTTCAAACTTGGCTCCCTCTATTCCACACAGCTTCATTTTCTCCTCTTCCCAACTCTGTAAATGAGACTCTACTTTAGTGGTTCTCAACCTTTCTAATTCCGCGACCCTTTAATACAGTTCCTCATGCTGTGGTGACCCCCAACCATAAAATTATTTTTGTTGCTACTTCGTAACTGTAATTTTGCTACTGTTATGAATCGTAATGTAAATATCTGTGTTTTCCAATGGTCTTAGGCTCTACAGCAGCGGTTCTCAACCTGTGGGTCGTGAAGGGTCGCCTAAGACCATCAGAAAACACAGATATTTACATTACGATTCATTAACAGTAGCAAAATTACAGTTATGAAATAGCAACGAAAATAATTTTATGGTTGGGGGTCACCACAGCATGAGAAACTGTATTAAAGGGTCGCGGCATTAGAAAGGTTGAGAACCACTGCTCTACTCCCTTTCACAGATGAGGAAACTGAGTCTAAAGGAAATCAGACCAGCTGCCTGATTTTAAATTGAGCCACATGAAACGGTTGCTAGTCAATAGTTTTTAGCTTAGGAATGGCAATTTCAGATGGTTGAAACCATCAGAAATAGGATTTCAGTCTAGATTTGGCTGACGCCAAAGTCCTTGCTGTGTCCACTGCCTGTGCTTTCTCACAGTCAAACTTGTTCATGGGATCGCGTGGGTGAGGAGTGCACTCGGGTGGTACAAGTAGAGGAGGTGAGAAATGGAAGGGTTTGCAGACTGTGCCTTCATCCTGACTCAGTACACCTTCACGTGCATCTCCTTATGCCCAGCCCTGAGCCTATCACTTCTGGAGAGGACACTGAAAAAGAGGATGTGGTTCCTGGTCAAGGGTTCTTGCTTGGGGAGCATTACAGGAGAAATAGCACAGGGCGAGGAGAACAGGGATCCTGGGACCGGTGGTGTGCAGAAGGAAGGCCTCCTGGAGGAGGGGAGGCTGGAGTGGAGCCTTGAAGGGTGGGAAGGTAGGGGATGAGAGGAGGGAAGGATGAGCAGGTTGGGGATGAGTGGAGGGAAGGGTGGGCAGGTAGGGGATGAGAGGAGGGAAGGGTGAGCAGGTAGGGGATGAGAGGAGGGAAGGATGAGCAGGTTGGGGATGAGTGGAGGGAAGGATGGGCAGGTAGGGGATGAGAGGAGGGAAGGATGAGCAGGTTGGGGATGAGTGGAGGGAAGGATGAGCAGATAGGGGGTGAGAGGAGGGAAGGATAGGCAGGTTGGGGATGAGTGGAGGGAAGTGGCCAGGCATCAGGTTGCAGAAACAGCAAGACAAAGGCACAGAGGCTGGAAGGAGTGTGGCTATGTGAAGGGAAATAAGGAAAGCAGCTTAGGTGATATGTACAGTGTGTGAAGGGAAATAATAAGGGACCGAGTGAAAGAAAGCCTGAGTATGTCACTCACTCGAATATTCTTCAGCTTTTCCTGGGCACCAGTGTGTCAGGTGTTGTGCTAAGGATAAGGCTGGAAACCGAACAGACCCAGGTCTTGCCCTCATTCATGGATCTTATGACCCTCATGGAAGCCATGTGCTAACTAGTAAGGACCCAGATAACTAGCTAATTGCAGTTCACCTAGAGTTTGTCAACATGAAGAGCATCGGACAGGGTGATGAGGCCTGGTAAAAGAAGGCTTCCTGAGGACATGACATTTAAACTGAGATGAAGAATGATTCACACCTGCAATGAGGGAGCATTCAGCAGAGGAAGCAGCACCTGACGGGCCTGAAGTGGGAGAAGCTTGTCACACTTCCAGACTGAAAGCAAGCTGGTGTGGCTGCAGTGAGCTGAGTGAGGGCTCCAGGACCAGTCAGGACGGGCACCCAAAGCCATGCTGTACACGGCCTGGGAGGTCATGGTAAGGAGTATAGATTTCATCCAGAAACCATGGAATGGGATGCAATCAGCTCTGTATTTCCTTAACAATCACCCAGGCTGCTCTGGGGAGAATGAACTGGAGAAATGGAGATCAGAGACGAGTAAGGAAACAGTTTTGTTTTGTGTTGTGTTGTGTTGTTTTAACTAGTTAGAAGTAATTCAAAGAGCAGGAATCTGGCCTGGGTGGGGAAATGACAGGGGAGATGGAGGGATGTGGAGTCTCCGGGTAGATTTTGAAGGTGAAATTGACCTGGTGAAGCAGCGTAATGTAAGTGCGATGTGATGTCACCTCTTTCATCCTTAATTCTCTGTCTGTAAAATGGGGCTATAATAGGAGCTTACTGAAAAGTATTTGAGTTGATACACTATGAAGTATGTGAAATGGTGAGAGTTAGCTGTGATTGACACGGGCAGATTTGGAGAGAGATGAAAGTCCCACTGTGGATGCATTCAGTTGGAAAGGTTGGTGGGACATCTTGGTGGGGACGTCAAAAGTGTACAGATATCTAAAGCCTTGGAAAAGGATGGCCTGTCCCAGGGGGAGGGTGCAGAGTGAGACACACTGGCACCCAGCTGAGTCCTGAGAGAACTCAGCTTTGCATGCCTGGCTAGGGCATCGGGGCTGCTCCTGGATCCCAGGAAGACTACTGAGAACAACAGGAGCTTTGCCAGTGCCCCTGGAGACACCACGCAATTCCTCCTGACTCTGAGGCCCCCTCCACCCCCCTCCCCCTGCCGACACACACACACACACACACACACACACACACACACACACACTCTCACACACTCACACACACACATACAGCAGTCTCAGCTGGTGGCCTTTCCTCTATTCCTAAGGGAGCCAGGCCTGAGTCAGCTCCTCTAGGCCCTGAACCTGTCTGAGCCTTCAGACCCATGGCTTAGGCCACTAAGCCCCAGCTCGTGCTGACAAATCCCTTCTAATGGGGAGATCAACCTTTCAATACGACTGCCGCTGCTTCCAGAGACACGTCCCAGGGCAGCCGTGGGCGACAGGCCGGGCCTGGCCCAGAGCAGCAGGAGAGTGGGCAGCAGCACCGTTGGTCTCCCCGGCCTCTCTGGCTTGTCACCACCCACTCCAGCAGCTGCAGAGCTCCCAGTGCCCTGGCTTATCAAAGTCACATACTGGGAACCCTGGGGGGAGATGGAGAGAGCAGAGGAGCAAAACTCTTGTCCCTGCAGGGCTGAGACCAGGCTCCCATCAAAAGGAGCTCCAGAGCCCTGGGGCTCTGCACACTCCCACCTCAGGGCCTCTGCCTTCCCTCTGCCCAGCACGTTCTTCCCCCAGGTCTGCAAGACTTACTCCATCACCTCCTTCAAGCCTTCATTCAAAAGTCATCTTCTCAGGAGGCCGTCCCTAATTTCTCCACCTGAACAGTAAACAAACCCCTCCACACTCCCTGTCCCCTTCCCAGCTTGATTTTTGTCTATAATACGATCACCATCTGCCATACTCTATATTTTACCTTATATTTGTGATTGTCTGTCTCCCCCACACACACACTAAAGAGAAAGTTTTACAAGGACAGATTCTGTCTGTTGTTCCCAGATGAGTCCCCAAACCCTGGAACAGAGCCTGACACACAGTAGACAGTCAAAAATACCTGTTTATTGATTAATTCTTTAAAAGGTTATCTCTTAGGCAGGTCATGGGCCCAGAATCAGAGTCCAGAGTTTGAGTTATAATTCTCTCTTATACCCTTTGTCAAACACTCCCCCTCTCAAAGCCTTAGTCTCCACATCCATAGAACGGGCATTATGACACCACACCTGCTCTGGCTCCCATATAAAAAGAGGCTTTGAAGCCCTCTTTAATATATTAAATTATTATATTTTATCATTACTATTTAAATAATATTATTAAATATGTAAAGGAGGAACAGAGAAAGAGAGAAGGCAGCAGGAGCTGGGCCAGAGACTGTAAGGTCACCGTGCGGAGGTCTGGGGCACTTGGGTGGCTGTTGTTGTCAGCCAAAGGGTCAACTGGCCTGAAACTAAATTGGGGAGGACTTGACGGGAGCTCCTGGAGGGCGGTCTGATTCATCTCTGAGGCCCCAACATCCAACACTGGGGAGGTCCCTTCCTGGGTCCAAGCCCACTCGGAACACAATGTGCTCAGCAGGCCTGAGTCATCCTCCAGGGGGACTTCCTAGGAGCTGGGAGAACCCAGATGCCACATCCAAACAGCCCAGGCCTCTGGGAGAGTAGGAGAGCTTCAGGGGAGTGGCCCAGCATTCTGAATCCCAGACGCTAAACAACTGCCAGCTCCATGAGCTAAGGCAGCTGTGGGGTTAAGCAGGACCCAATGCTCTAACCTGCCCACTCCCCTACCACCTGCCTGGCAGACACCCACTAATCTTTAGGATTCGGCTCCAACATCACCTCCTCTGGGAAGTCTTCCTTGACAGCTCTCCCACTCCCCTCAGCGTACCCTAGACAGAACTGACCACTCCCTAATTTGTGCCCCATTCAGTTCAGTCATTCATCCCCCTCCCCCCCCAAAAAAAGCTATTAATGGAGTGTCCACTATGCACCAGGATGTCCATTGGCCAAGGACTGGGGATATAACAGTGAAGGGGACAGATGAATACAAGGCCTGCCCTCGCAGTTTCCAAACACTACACAATGCTCCACCAGCCTCGTGGACCCATGTCTGTCTCTCCCACTGCACTATGATCTCCTGAAGGCCAGAGCTCTGCCTGAAAATTCTCTGCCCCATAGCCCAGGGCTCTTATATAACTGGTACTAGATACTGAGAGGTTTCTGTACTCAGCCGCCCCCACCCCAGCCAAGTACCCCCAAACTCCTTGGCCACCCACACTCTCCCCTGAGACTCCCTGGACCTGCCTCCATCATCTGAAGCAACAGTGGCCTTTGCCATAGCTGGTGATCTAATGATCTGATTAGTCAGCACTATTGGCCGTTGCTAAGTATTTTTAATGTCACTCATTCCTGCACCTAGAACCACGACTAGCACACGTGGTAGGCTCTTGGTTGGTATTTGTTGAAGAAAGAAAGTTAAGAAGGAAGGAAAACAGGCACAGCTTCTGGCTCTGCCACCAGTTATCTATGCTAACATTGAGCTTCTCATTCTCATTACCCATGTGGGCCATAGACCTACAGCACCAGCCTCATCGGGGATCTTGTTAGAAATGCAGGTTCTCAGACTCTCTGATACAAGATCTGCATTTGAACAAGATGCCCAGGTGATCCGTGTGCCCGTTAACACCTGTGAAACACAGTTGTAAGCTATGAGGAACATAATGCCAGGCCTATTGACCTCCCAGGAGAGTTAAGAGGGTCAAATGGGATGACTAATTTGAAAACATTTTGAATATATTGGAGCATGCTGGACAAATGAAGTAGACTGCTATGATTTTTCTTATGATTAATAATAGTCCTTGCAGAAAAACCACTTTATAGTTCTGTCTTAAAACCTCATTAAATTCTGTTCAAATGTGCTATTAAAAGTTATGTTCTAGTCCACTTAGTTTTGTAAACCCCAAGCCTTTTAAACAGAATGGAGTCTGGGCTCAAGGACAGGAACATAGGCCCTGCTCACGATGGTTGCCATGGGCATGATTGAATGCAAATTTATTTCCCACAACACCCTGCCAACTGATTGATCCTGGGCAGGAGGAGATGTTGGGAACGCAGATCCTCAGAGAAAGGAAAAACTAAGTAGAGGCAGAGGGTGGAAAAAGACAACCATGGGTTTCACGCTGGTTTGTGGGGTTGAACTGCATGCCTGTAATCTTCTGTCTTTCAGCCTCTGCCAAACCACGTGGAAGGAAAAGAAGGGCGCTGAGGAGCTGGGAGCAGACTCCGGTGGGGAATTGCCTCAGCCACAGGCTGGGGCAGTGGGCGGCCGCGCAGAGCCTCCTTCAGCTGAAGCAGCCACAGTTGCAGCTGCAAGTCAGTGCGAGGGCTTTTGATGAGGGGCTGGCCTGCAGCCCAGGGCCTGCCAACGGCCCCATCGGCTCTTGGCCCCAAGATAAAGGCTAAGAGTGAGTTAGGAAGATGCATGTTGGACTAAAGTTTGGGCAATGGGCAAGAAAAAGTAAGAACCAGGATTAAATTAGGTGGCAATTGATAACCAGTCAGGACTGGTGAGAAGAGCAATAAACACCAGGTGGGAGGCGCCGCTCCTCAGTGCTCCCAGCTACATCTGCGAGCTGAGCCACGGCTGGCCACCACAGCAAATGAGAGCCTCAGTTGGGAGACTTTGTAGCTGGGTCTCCAGATCATGGCCTAGCAACTTTGAATCTAGCTTTCCAGTCTCCTGCTCTGCTTATCCCTGGTTGGTCAAGTTCTGAATCTCCCGGCCCTCCACCTGGCTCACACTGCCCCCTTCCAGCATGACCTCTCAACCTTTCAGACCACAACACTGATTCTCTCAGTCAGTCAGTCTGCATACATTCCCTGGACCAGGCCCTGTGCCAAGCGCCAGGGGCATAGAGATGAATTAGACCTGCATGTGGCTCTCAAGGTCCCCACAGTCTAGTGGGGGAGAGAGACGATTACTACCCATTAAGATAAGCTCTATTACAATGGAAAATGCAAGGGATTAAGAGGACTAAAGGGGAGACAGAAACAAAGTGAGGGGAGCAGTCTTCCAAGGGATGTGTATCTGTACTAAGACCCGAAGGACTAGCTGGATTTAACGCAGATAAAGAGGAAGGGGGGATGCCAAAAGGGCAAGCAAGCATAGGAGTGATATTCAACCTCACTCATAATCAGAGATTTGCAAATTAAAACTATGAGATACCATTTTACACCCATCAGATTGTAAATGTGAAAGTTGAATAATGCCTAATGCTGGCAAAGACTTGGGGAAACCTGAACCCTTGTGCACTGCTGGGGCCCAATCAGGCAGGGCTATGGGGAAATTAAACCCAGGCAAGAGCCCTCTGAGCAATGCTCCTCCTTGGTATTCACCACAAAGAAACTCACGCCCCAACCCTGAGGGCACAGGTACCAGAACGTTCATTAGGGGACCATTTGCGTTTGCGGTGGTGAGGGGCAGGGAAGGTGTCACTGGGGAGTGAGAGGGTAAGAAAAAGGCAGCGTTTGCATGCAGCACACATGCAATTAGAGGCAATGAACTAGACTCTAGAGGGATATACAGTGATATGGATAGATCTTAAAAACATGTGTTAAGTGAGGAAAAATAAGAAACAGAAGGTGCTCTAAAGCAAAATACCATTTATATAAATTAAAAACATACACAAAGAAAACAACACCATATATTTTTCAAAGAAACGTGCATTTCCAAGGTCATATACCAATCACATTAGAGTGGGGACCTATAGGTAGAGGGAAGTGGGAGGAGGGATGGGGACTGGAGGTGGGTAGGAAAGTCATAAATACAATAAAACAAGAGCAGGGGCTGGCAGGAAAGATGGGAATAATGGCTTTCCATGTGGAGAGGGTCATTAACAAAGCTCCCGTGCTTACCTGAGAAAGAGCAGGGAGGAGCTGAAGTCTAGGCAGGGGGAACCACAGTGCAGAGACCCAGAGGCAGTGGGGAGGCCAGCGGAAGGAAACACAGGAGGGCGAAGAGGGCAGAGGGTGGAGGGGCGAGGAGGCAGAGAGGAGAGAGGAGGCTCCCTGGGCCGAGGGCCTTGGGGCCGTGGTGAGGACTTTGAACTTTGTCTTGAGCAACGCTGGGAAGGTTTTAGACTGGGGAGGAACTTGCTCAGATTGGGGTTGTAGGCATTCTCATAAAACCACAGATCTGTGGAACGTCGTGAACAAGAGGGATCTAACATCACACAGTCTGCCCTCCGTCCCCCTCATGCACACGTCTCCAAGGACAGGAAGGTCATCCCAGCACTGGATTGTCTACCAAACACTTTCACACACAACCTCACTAATCCCGGTAACACCCACAAAAGAGGCAAGGCAGGTGTTGCTATTCCCCTTCAATAGATGAGTTCATTGAGGCTTAGGGAGGTTAAGAGAGCCTTGTACTCTTCAAATCATAGAATTGCAGCCTTCTTTTCCAGAGGTTACAAGATACAAAACAAGTCTTGTCAAAGTTGAACTGAATTAAAGTACAGTGAGTTAAATATGCTAATTAGGGTTGAATCAATTTGTATTATACCCAGTGGGATCCATTCATTTAAAAAATAGTTTTTAAGTGCTTACTGTGTGTGGAGTGTGCCAGGCGCAGGGTGTGCTCAGTCTTCTTAGACACGTAGGGCACACCACGGGCTCAGGCAGCAGCGCCCGGTCCTCAGGGGCCATCAGGGGCTGCCAGAGCAGATGCCCACAGTGTCCCACCCAGGGCACCAGCAGCAGCTCCCCTCCCAGCTGAGCCCTGAGCAAAATCACAGCCATGCCTGGCCAAGGGGGACTTCAAGGTTGGGAGGGCCTCTTCTCAACCCCTGCCATCCACATGCTAGCACCAAAGCCTGAGCAGGGCTGAGGGCTGGTTCGCCAACCTCCAGCCTCCTGACTGTGACCACCAAGACCCACTCTTGCCCACAGTGCCTTCCACCCATCCCAATCTTTGACAGGGTCCCCCCACCAACTCTCAGAACTGGGTAGGATTTCCTTGGGGCCTTGTGGAGACCATGACTTCATGGAAGACACACACACACACACACACACACACACACATTTACAGATGAGAGATGTGGTCTAGGAGCCAGGGAGTGACACCCTGGTTCACACTCAGAGTCAGTGGTGAGCCAGAACTAGAACTCAGACCCCCCGCCCCCCCCCCAACTGCTGAGCCGGGGGACCAATTCTTCTTCCACATCTGGACAAGCTGGCGTGGTCTCCAAGCAGGGGTATGGGAGTAGAGGGGTAAGCTCCAAGGTAGAGGCTGATGTAAATTAGGGCTCCCTACCTTCCAATCCCTCCCTCAGCTCTGAACTTCTCTCTTCCCAAAGTCACTGACAAGGGCTGGGCCTGGAAACCCTTCCCAGCCCTAACTGGAGCATCGCCATCAAAGCCCCACTTGATTGATTACCCGCTGCAGGGTGACAGGCTTGGGGTGGAAAGTACTGAGCCTTCTGTGTATCAGAAACAACTTTCTGACAATTAGTTCTGGTGGGGAGTTCACATCCCAGCCTATGGAACGCCCCCCACCCCCTTCCCCTCACTCTACTTAGAGGTGTCCATCCACTAGGGGCCAGGTCTGCAAGGACATCCCTGCATTTCATCTTCGCAAGAACAGACGGAAGTGGACGCTATTATTATCCCCGTTTTACAGATTAGGAGATTGAGGGTTAAAGAGGTTAAATAGCTTGTCCAGAACCAGGCAGCCAGAAGGAGACAGGTAGGGATTGGAAGCCAGATCTACGTGACTCCAAAGCCAGTGTGCTCCACCACCTCCAGTCCCGCTTCCCTGAGCTTAACACCAAGGTCAACATACAGTAAATCTCACGGATCAGGGGGCCCAAAGGCTCTATGAAAATCTCAGGGGACACTCTAGAGCAGAGAGAGAACCTGGGTGGCCAGAGCTTCAGAACTCAAGCCCAAGAACGTAGCCGTATATGCACATAGACATGTACACAGACATGCACACGCACATGCACACACACACATGCACATACACACCTTGCCCTCAGTAAGAGCACAGCCATCTCCATTGCTTTTCTATAAAAAATGTGTCTGACCAGAAGGTTCTGCTGCTAAAAATCGCATGAGGGGCAAACCATTGCCTCCTGAGCCTCTCCAGGGAAGGGTGCCTGGTTCCCTCATGATTTCCTAGGGGGCAGGGCAGGGTAGCCGCGCCATGCCTCCCATTCTGGTCCCTTGGTGCCAGAGCAGGACTTTCGCTGACCCAGCTGATGGGGCTTGGGCTGGGGCTGGGCATTGGTGGAGAAGCAAGATCTGGTGAGGTCAAGGGCAAAGCAGGGGGCAGCAATGTGGGTCAATGATCCAAAGAGAAAGACAGAGAGGCTGGAGGCAGGGAAGGGCATATTCCTGCCGAAAATGGTTACCTCAGATCTAATCTTAAGGAAACTCTCAGACAAATCCTTTGGATTCACTTATTCACTCATCAATATTAGTTGAGTACCTACTATGTACTGGGAGCTGGGATACAGTGATGAATAACAGAAAGGTCCCAGCCCTTATAGAATTTACATTCTAATGGGATGTTTCACTAAATAACGGAGCTAGACTCCTCAAAGATGTCAATATTGCCCTAGCTGGTTTGGCTCATTGGATAGAGCATTGGCCTGAAGACTGAAGAGTCCCAGGTTCGATTCCAGTCAAGAGCACATGCCTGGGTTGCAGGCTCAATCCCCAGTAGGGAGCGTGCAGGAGACAGATGATCAATGATTCTCTCTCATCAATGATGTTTCTTTTTTTTTTTTTAAATATATTTTTATTGATTACAGAGAGGAAGGAAGAGGGAGAGAGAGATAGAAACATCAATGATGAGAGAGAATCATTTTTTTATATTTTATTGATTTTTTACAGAGAGGAAGAGAGAGGGATAGAGAGTTAGAAACATCGATGAGAGAGAAACATCGATCAACTGCCTCTTGCACACCCCCTACTGGGGATGTGCCCGCAACCAAGGTACATGCCCTTGACCGGAATCGAACCTGGGACCCTTGAGTCCCAGGCCGACGCTCTATCCACTGAGCCAAACCGGTTTCGGCCATCAATGATGTTTCTATCTCTCTCTCTGAAATCAATAAAAATATTTTTTTTAAAAAAATATGTCAGTGGCATGAAAGATGACAAAAAAGGCTGGAAAATTATTCTAGATTAAAAGAGGCTGAATCAATATGACAACTAAAATAAAATGTTCTAGAGGACATTATGTAGAAAATTGGGAAAATTTGAATGTAGACTATGTATTAGATAATAACATAGTATCAAAGTTAACATTTCAGAGCAATAATTCTATTGTGGTTACGTAGGAGGAGGTATTTTTTTTTAAGATACATACTGCAGCTGGAGGGGTGAGGTCTGTTATTTACTCACAAACTGTGAGGGAGGGAGAGTGGCAGGGAAGGAGGTGGGGAGAAGGAGGGAGGGAAGAAAGGAAGGAGGAGAGAATCGCTTCATGACTGGTGGATCTAGATAAAAGGAGTAGGGTTTTTTGTTGTATGATGTGGGGAAGCACGGGACTTGGTTGGAAAGTCTGTAAGGAGGAATCTCCAAAAGGTCGGAGTCGTCTAAGGGGACCTTGCCGAAGGCAGCAGACCCTGCCTTGACTTTTCCAAACAAGTCCCATGTTTCCCCACAGTATGATTCTTACTACTTCTCTGTTCTTCACAAACTTTCAAAAAAAAAGGGGGGGTAGGGAATGGCTACACTAAGAAAATGGGAGAAGGTACTCCCCAAAGCAGAGATGTGAATGACTACCAGGTTGGTGGGGGAGCCCATGCGGCCTTCGTTAAGGGAGAAGGGGAGTGAGAGGGCTGGGTTTCCTGAGCCAGGTGACACAGGGCTTTGCCATCCAGGGGAGAGCCCAGCCCTGGTCCCATGGAGCTCTTGGGCGAAGGAGAGGAGAGAGATAGGTCTAAGTGTGGCTCACAGGGTAGCAGTGGTTGGAGTGCTCCTGAGAGAGAGGGACAGAGACATAGATGGAGAGAGGGGGGCCAGAGCAGAGAGGAGCTGAAAGAGGAAGGGAGGCCTGGCCAAAACTATGGGACACAATGGACCAGGTGGGTCTGAGAGCTCCTGCACAGACAGGCCAGTCCCAGCGACAGGTGGGGAGCCCAAGGGGTGGAAAAGGTCCTGGGCTTGGACACCAGCTCACCCACAACACTGGCATTTTGTGGCACATGCGCTCAAGGCAGCCTGGATCTGTCTCCCACCACTCAGTGCCTCAGTTTCCTCATCCAGGAAAGAGGGACAATAGCCACGCCATCTTATGCAGTAGTGACGTGAGCATTGAGTGAGCTGGAGGACATGAAGTGCTCAGAAAGCAGGTTATAAATATGAGCCAATACACTAGCAGCCCCACGACCTCTCATCTGCGAGGTGAGGATGCCTCATTCACTCAACACAGCACCGTTGGTTCTAGGTGCCCAGGACGCAGCAAACACCACAGACAGAAATCCTGCCCTCTGGAGAGACACACTGAACGAGATAAATTATGCTGGAAGGTGGTAGCAAGTGCTGAGGAGAAGGATAAAGCGTGGGGGGCAGGGAGACAAAGTGCTGGGTGGGCGTGGGGGGCTGCTGTCCAAGAAAGGGCTCCCTGGAAAGGTGACCTTTGGGCAAAAATAACAAGGAGGGAGGCTGGGGGTCTGTCAGGTCCTGGGGCAACCAGTCCAGGCAGAGGAAACAGTCCGTGCATATCTCAGGCTGAGATGCCACCAGGAGGCCAGTGTGGCTGGAGCAGAGCCGCCAGGAGTGAGGAGGAGAGGAGGTTGGGAGAGGAAGGCGTGGGCAGGTCGCCGGGGCTAACACCACTGTAAGAATTTTACTCTGGCCCAGCCAGCGTGGCTCAGGGGTTGGGCCCCGACCTATGAACCAGGAGGTTGCAGTTCAATTCGCCTTCAGGGCACATGCTGGGGTTGCAGACTCGATCCCCATTGTGGTTGTGCAGAAGGCAGCCAATCAGTAATTCTCTCTCATCATTGATGCTTCTATCTCTCTCAATATATTGAAATAATTTTATTTTTTTTTTTTACTGTGTGGCTGGGAAGTCACTGGAGGGCTGGGACTGTAGAAGGGGCATGGTCTGCAGAACATTTTAACCGACCACTCTGGCTGGGTGCTGGGAACAGACTGAAGGGAGCAAGGGCCGAAGCAGAGAGCAGTTGGGAGATTAATTTAATCATCCAGGAGTGAGAGGATGGTGTTGGCAGCGGAGCCTGAGAAGTGGTTGGACTCTGAGTAAGTTTCTACGCTGGGTCAGCTGGGTGTCTGACAGGCTCACACCTCCCCTGCCTGGTTGCTGTGAAGCCCAGAGGAAGTGTCTGGAGGGCCTCCGTGTTTATGCCCTGCGGCAGGCCTGACCCACCTCGCCCAGGAAGTGGACACTCAATAAATGGGGATGTTGGGACCAGTGGACGGCACCTGATCAGCAGCAGCATCCCACTGAAAGCCTCTATTGCAGCCAAGCAAGAAAGGGGTGTCCCCGGGGCCTAGGGGCCCCTCCCCGCCACTCCCTGCCTGGACAGATCCGCAGAGGCCACAGGTTACGGAGAGGGAGCTCCCACCCCGGCAAAGATTGATGCCTTTTAAACAGACCCAGAGTGAGAAGGACAGAGAAAGTCAATATTTGTCCGAGCAAGCCAAACAGGCAGGCTGGCCCAGGAATGTGAGGGAGGGAGGGAGGCCCAGCGCCCGGAGAACATTATTTCAACAGGCAGATATTTGGAAACCATCGCTGTCCTGGGGGTGGGGGAAGGAGCAGTTCATCCAGCACTCATTTCTCCCCAGGGATGGATGGGACCAGGCCAAGCAGCCAGGTCTCGAGGGGAGGATGAGAGGGGGGGAGGCAGACTCACACAGTCCCCACAGAAGAACTGGCCCACTGCTTCCCTTGACTTGAAATCAAGGTTCAGGGAGGGGAAGGGATTTGACCAGTAGATACTGGTGAGCCGCCCTCACACGCCCTGGTGATTCATCACAGCCTTCAGGTTAAACTGCAGACATCAGACATCATAGCCTGCTCTGTGGGGCTCCCCGCGCTCCAGACCTGCCAACTGTCCCCTCACCCTCACTCCAGCCAATCGGAGCAATTTATGGCCCCCAAACACACCGGCACTGAACTCATTTTCACCACTGTGCTTTCGCCCACACCATTCCTCTACCTGGCACACCTTTTGTTAACCTTGATTCATTCTTCAAACCTGGTTCAAGGTTTGCCTCCACCAGCTGGCCTCTTGTATTGAAAGAGCTTGAGGCCTGAGACCAGGGAGTGTTGGATTTGACAGTTATGGCTGAATGATTTAGGCAAGTTCTGTGACCTTTGTAAGCCCTAGTTTTTCATCTGTAAGATGGGATGGGGGACTAAATAATGCCCCCCCCCCCCCGCAAAAGATGTCCACTTCCTAATCCCTGGAACCTGTGAATGAGTTGCCTTGCATGGTAGAAGGCACTTTGCAGGTGTGACTGAGTGGAGGGTTTTCAGGGGAGGAGATTACCCGGGAGTATCCAGGTGGACCCAATGGGATCACAGGGATCCCTATAAGAGAGAGGCAGGAGGGTCACAGGGAGAGCAAAGGATGTGATGACAGAAGCAGAGATGGGAGTGATGCAAGGGCCGAGAGCTGAGAAATGCGGGCAGGGAAATGGATTCTGCCTTCATAGCCTCCAGCCCTGCCAACACCTTGACTTCCATCCAGCGCAACTGGTGTTGGACTTCTGACTGCAGAACTGTAAGATAATAATTTTGTGTTGTTTTAAGCCACCAAGTTTGTGGATTACCAAACAAACTTGTTTGTTGTTACAGCAGCAGCAGGAAATGAATTCAGATGAGGGCAACATTCATGTCTGCCCGCAGGGCCTCTTGTAAGGACCAAATAACATTTTACGTAGAGAGCCTGGCACCTGAGGCAGAGAAAGGGCTCCAGTTGGTGCTACCGTAAGTCTCTCCCCTTCCCAGTCCCAGACAACTTCATCTTTAACAGCTTGTTCAGACCTTTGACTGGGAGCAATTTGAAGACAGGCTCACAGTGTCATATCAGTCTTGATATCTCCAACTCAGCCACAGAGCAAGTGCTCAGCAAGAGCTGAATGAATGAATGAATGAACGCTAGCATGTGTCCATACACAATGTGGCTTTAATCGTGCAATAGAATCCCAGAGTAAGACAAAATTCTAGAATCCCTGGGACCAAACCTTAGAACCCAAATACCAGAAGAGATCTCTGGAAATGGCTGGGTCCTTCCTGCAGGGCCGATGGGTGGATGTCCAACCTCCCAGCTGCTCCTGTCTCCACTGTAGACTGCCTGAAGGCTTCTCCTGGCTAGCAGTGTGAGAAGCATTGCCCGGAGACGGTTTACTACCTCTGGATGCAGGTTCATACATTGGCTGCTGCCTCCAGGTCAGAGGTGGTGGCTGTCAGGCAGCCCACATGCTAAGCAGCTATAGGCCTGGATCATGTGGTGGTGAAGTAGCTGGCCACCACCTTCACTATGTGCCCAATACGGTGTAAAGCACTTTCCATCATTATTTCATGCTCAAGTGTCTAGTATTACTCCCAGTTACCAGGGAAATGGAAGTTCTGATAGGTTACACAATATGCCCAAAGTCACCCAGCTCACAAATAGCCTGGCCAAGATTCAAACCCCAATCTGTTTGCCTTGAGAGCCTGTTCTTCTAACCACCAGGCTCCATTGCCTATCAAGCTGCCATGTTCTCAGATTGTGTTGCCCCTTCTCTAGAAGCTGATGGGACCTCAGGTGAGTCAGCTCGGTGTACTTGTCTGTGTCCCCCTGTAGATTCATTCAACAAACAGAATTGGTCAAACTCTGGGTCAGGATTTGCTCTGTAAACTGAGAACAGAGAGGCAACCCAGCTCAGTGAGGGACACAGACCTTGAACAATCATAGTCCGGTGCTGAGGTTTGTGATAGGAGGAACCAAGAGGCCATGAGGACACAGGTGGGCATCAAAATCTGATGAGTGTCAGGAACAAAGCTTCCTTGGTAACAGTTAAATACATGGTGGGGAGGAGGCAGGGGAGGGAGGTGCAGCTTTGGAAGGGGCACTCGGAGCCAAGGAAACAGCATAAGCAAAGGCCCAGGAGCAAGAATTCAGGAAAACACAGGTTAATTTGGGATGGCCAAAGGATAGTGCATCGGGGAGTGACAAAGCTGAGCATGAGTAGGGGCCAGCTCTGAGAATGCACTTGAGCCTGAGGACAATAGAATACTGTGGAAAGTGTTTAACCAAGGGAAGGACTTGGTCACATCCTATATAATAAAGAGGGAATATGCTAATTGACCCTCATGCCATTGCAAAGATGGCGGCACCCACATCCACTAAGTAGGGAATATGCTAATTGACTGTCACACCCTCAAAAATGGAAGCGCCCACAGCCACAAGATGGTGGTGCCCAGTCCCCTCAGCCTCGCTGGGGTGGCAGGTGAGCAGCAAGGCAGGGCCTGCCTCCAGGCTGGCCCAGCCACTCCGCGCACCTGCCTCTGGAGTCCCCCAGTCCCCCAGCCTCCCAGCCACCCAGGGCCGGCCCGAGGCACAGGCAAGCCTCGGATGGCGGACGGCGACTGTCCAGCTGCCCAGGGCCACCTGAGGCTCAGGTAACCAGGGCTGGCCAAGACTCAGGTAACCAGGACCAGCCGAGGCTTGCACTGCTGGCAGTGGCAGCAGCAGAGGTGTGATGGGATGTCGCCTTCCCCTGATTGCCCAGTCACCTCCCACCCCTGAGGGCTCCCGGACTGTGAGAGGGAGCAGGCTGAACTGATGCCCCCTTCCCCCCCCCCCCCCCCCGCTCCAGTGCATGAATTTTCATGCACCGGGCCTCTAGTTTTATTATATTTCTATAATAATAATAGCAACAACAATGACATCTGTCACTTATCCAGTACTTGTTATATCTCAGCCACTCTTCTAAGCACCCTATGTGGATTAAATCACATAATCCTCACTACAGCATCATTACTATCATATAACAGCACCAGTTTACAGATGAGGAAACTGCTGCACAGACAGGTGGAATAACTTGCCCAAGGTCAGAGAGCTAGTAAATAAGAGACAGAAATTAGATTTGAACCCATGCAACCTGACTCTCAAGTCCAGGTGCTCTCTCTACCAAATTCTTCTCCTTAGGAGGCAGGGTTTAGTCCTGTCTGGATGACACCAGACCCAGTACAGGGCAAAGCAAAGAGGAGGTGTGCAGGAATTCTGTACCAGGTTGCCCAGCAAGTGGGCCTGGCCCAGGGAGAGAGATCCTTCTCTTCAAGCTGCTCCCAGTCCCAGGCAGCTGTTACCTACACACATCCCAGCCTCCCAGGCATTACTGCCCCAGCGCCGCCAACCCACCAGCCCACCAGCCCACTAGCCAGCCTGCCCGCCAGCCCGCCCACAGTGCTGCCAGTTCTCAGGGCAGCGCCTTATCTTCCCAGATTTCTTTGGGATTTCTCCCAGCTACGCTTTTCTGGAAGGCCTTTCCGCTTTGCTACAGATCCTATCTCCCTGTATGTTTCCTATTAGCAAAGCGATTAGCACTCATCCATTTGCATAAGCACAGGACCCCCCAGACCCAAGTGAGCAGTGGCCTCTGCTTGGCTGGAAAGGAGCTCCCTCTGAAAAACCTGCTGGGTGCCTTGTCAGTAGCTGCGTGTTGTCTGAGGTGCCTCAGTGTCCTCATCTTTAGAATGGGGACAACAATGTCATGCACTTCACAAGGCTGTTGTGAGGACTACATGATGATAAATATGAATTATATATAATCAGTAAACTACTATGCATAGGTGTATTATTATTATTGATACTATTGTCACTGCGATCCAAATAATCACTTCGGTTAAAGAAAAAGAGGCAGCCCTAGCCGGTTTGGCTCAGTGGACTCAAGGGTCCTGGGAGATGCTGAGAGGTAAGACATGTTCCGTCTGTACACTCACACACACACGCACAGTATTCCCACTGACCCAGGCCACTATATCTGCTATGGCCCAGCCCCACCTTCTATATTATATACAGGATGTCCCTGGATGCAAGTACCTGAGGGTGGTAAGTGCCCGGGTTCCAAGGCAGCAGGTTCCCAAGGCGTACTGTGCAAGGAGCCATCCCCATACACAGGAGGTCAGGCAGCCTCAGGACCCCACTTCCCTGTCAGGCCTTGCTGCTAGACAGACACTATGGGCCTCAGATTGTGCTCACTATATGAGGACTTCGCACTGCTTTCCGGAGTCCTCACTGTGATCCATCTGTCACCCTTTAAAAGGGACTCAGTGGTCCTGGCTGAGTTGCTGGGGAGGCAGAAATGTGGGGCCATAAGTCTCCCTGCATCCGGCAGGCATGTGTCCCCAGCTTTAGGCTGTCTTTCAGGAGAAGAAGAAAAAAGTGCTCCAGACCTCCCAACCTCCTTCCCCCCACAGATCTTGTGTGTCTGGGCCCTGCTCTTCTTTTCCAGGGACAATCTTGGAACCTGGCAGGCCCAGGAAATGCCCAACACTATCCACCCAGAGCCATCTACTCCCATCCTCAGCATCCTAGGAACCGGGCTCCTCCCATACCCAAGAGGTCACCTGAGAACTCCAACACAGCAGCTCCAACACTAGTGGCCTTTGTAAATGACACAGCTGTTCTGGGACTCTGCTTCCAGGGGCTTCACTGGCAGAACCGAACAGCGGAGGCCCTGTCTACACCAGCAGCCCAGTTTGAAAAATGGAGCAAAAGAAACTCTTCTACAGGTGTGAACACAGCTGCCAAGAAAATAGCCTATACAATGCTGAGCCTAGAAGCCCAAGCCTCCATCATCTCATTTATCCATTCTTCTTCAGATCAATGCCCACTGGACAAAGATGCCAATGAACTGAGCCCACCATGCGATCAGAATTCTAGCATCTGAGTTCTGTCCTATGTGACCTTAAGAAGAGCCTTCCCTCCTGGGACCCCTGTGAAATATGGGCTTGGCCTCTGTGCCCTCCTAGAACTGAAGATACAGATGTCAAGGGCTCTGGTCCAGCATGACTGCTCTTACCAACTCCAGATTCTTGCAGAAACACTCACTAGTGGCAGCCATGACCATAGAAGGTGGTTCTTCCCCCATATCTCATTCTAGTTTGCCCACATCCTGTCCATTCTGACTACAAGGCAGGCTAAGAGAACATTCATAGGCATCGTGGATCTGCCAGAGGGTGGACCTGTTGGCTGGAAGCTCCCAGCCCGTAAGCCAAGCAATTGTTCCCTTAATTAAAGACATGACCTGTGTTATGGAGGGAGCCAGTGGGAACTGACTCATTTACACTCAGACCATGAGCCAGGCTCTGCCATGGCGGATCCTCTAGCTCAGGAGAGGAGATGGACCTTTTTATGAAAAATGACTTGAGCTTTTTTCGTCTCAGGAAAAATAATGTGTGTGTATGTGTGTGTGTGCGCATGTGTGTGTGTGTGTGTGTGTGTGTGTGTGTAAACAAAACAGGATTCTGCTGTAAACTCCAAATCAAGAAGTTCAAGTCTCATTCCAGCCTCCTCCCCTGGGTTTCCCTCCTCCGTGGGCATACAGGCTATGGGGACAGTGAGGCATAAGGGGACAGGATTCCTCAGGTAAAGCTGCAGCTTCTATAACCAGAAGCCCATGAGATGTTTCAGAATGTGGTGGGTCAGGATGGGTAAGAATCACCCCCTTCCTATGACCCATTGCCTCAGACACCCCATGGCTTCAGCTGCATGGTATCCTGTCCCCTTCTGAGCCTCACTCTCTAGTCTAGAGAGGCCTAGACAAGGCCTCAAACTCCAGCCTCCTAGGAGCACCTCCAGATGTCCCACAAACACCTCAAGCTTAGTCCATTCAGCATTGAACCATGTGCCTCCCCAGGGTTCCCCACTGTGCTGCCAATCACCCCAGCCAGAAAGCCTGGCTTTATCCCCAACTTCTCCCTCTCCCTTACAGCCCACACCAAGTCCTTTCAATTCAAACTACAACAAGCTCAAAGCTAAGTTGCCTGGGGCCCTGCTGTGCTCCACCACACCCCTTCATATCCCTCTGGCCTTCCAATGCACCTCACACAGGGCTACAGTAATTGGGCTACAGCCTTGATGGATGACATGAAGCAGCTGCCATGGTTTGACAGGCCCTGTGGACATCTCCACATCTCCTGACACATGCCATCCCACTGCATGCCCTGATAACGCTCATGTGTTTCGTAGCTCCCCACATCCTGCGCTTCCCATCCTGCCTTTCCACATGCTGTTTCCCAATCCAGGAATGCCTTTCTCCCTCCTCCCATGAGCTCTATGTGGTAGGTTCTGTGTCATGTGTATAAAAATCAGTCTCTTTAATAGAATTACAGAGAGGAGCCAAGAATGACAAAGTGATACCTAGCACTTAGCAAAAATACCTGGAACAGACTCAGTATTCAATAAGAACATGAATGAATGAGTGGAATGAATGAATGGATGAGTTAGTGAGTGAGTGAACGAGTGAATGAATGAATGAGTGAATGAGAATGGAGTACTAGAGGTAAACTCCAGCTATCTTTCCCCGGTGAACCACTAACCATCCAGGAGTGACCAATTTTAATCTCTTTATTAGTAAGTCATACTTAGAACCGTCCCTCTGTGCTTTACCTGTAATCTATAAGTAATTTATTCTCCTAACAATAAAAATGGCTTTGCCATGTAACCAGAATCGCACCTGCTCCCTTGGATCCTCAATCCATCTTTTTCTTTCTAGGAAAGGCACATTCCTCCCTGTCCAGCTCCCTACCCCTTGCCTCCCTGCTGCACACAGTTGGACCTATTTGACCTTACTGAAAAGAACTAGACCCTTCCCTGGCCAGAAACTGGTCCCTGCCGAGACAGTCATGAGAAGGAGCTCTTCCTAACATCCTCACAGGACTTAGCTAGGGTCCAGATAAGCTGACTTCAGCGTCCCTGCCCCAACTTTCCCTTGGGGAGCCCCCAGTCTGACAGGGAAGACATAGCCAGCCCACGCTAAGGAGAGGATGATAGGAAACCCAGCTCCAGACACTCACTACAGAAATAGTGGCTGTAGCTGCAGTCACAGATGAAGATGATGGGCCTTGAGGGAGGAAGGAGAGGGGAAAATGGGTAGGGAGAGGGGCCCTACTCATCCTATTCCCAGTGACCCAGGCAAGAGGCTGGCCAAGGGCCCCCTCCCACTGAAAGAGACAATCAGGAGAACCACATGTGAATTTGCATAATGTTTGCATTCAATTTGCTTCTGATTTACGTAAGTGCCCTAGCCTGGGCCCATCTTGGGCAGTTCTCTAGGTGAATGTGTCCCTTCTGTCCTGGAAAGTGCCAGCCTTGTCTCAGTACCTCTGGAGGCTCCTCTCTCAGCCTGCCTAAGTCACCAGGAGGGGTGGCTTCTAAAAAATCAAGCCTGCCAGGCTGGCCAAGGTTCTGTATAGGGACCCACAGCCATGACAGAGTCCACAGAGAGGTGGGAGGGAAGAAGAGGTGCCATCAGTCTCCACGTGCCACCTCTTCCTACTCCCCCTCTCCATCTCCTCTTCAGCAAAGTACTGAGACCATTGGAACAGGGGGTGGAAATTCAGCCTGGGGCAACAAAATCAAGGGAAATTTCATGAAGCCAAGGAAGAGTAAGATATGAATAAGGAAATGGAGACCACGGTGGTGAGGGACAGAGGCCATTCATCCACAGTATGACTTAGTGATTCATTCAATGAATTGGATGGCTAGATGGGTGGATGGATGGATGAATGGAGAGATATAGATGATAAATAATTGATAAGTAAAAAATAGATGATTGATAATAGATAAATGATAGATAATACATAAGTAGATGATAAATGATGGCTAGATGATGATGATCATGATGATAGACAGGCAAATAGATAGACAGATAGATATTACTGCTAGCCCAGCTCTCTGTACCAGGTATCAGAGATTCAGTGATGGGTTAAGTATGCTCCCTTCAGCCAGTGAGACAGACATGCAAGCAATTAATTAAAATTCAGAGTGGTGAGTGCTATGCTAGAGAGATGTACAAATTGTTGTGGGAGCACAGAAGAGGGGACTATTAACTCAGCTAGGAAAGGGGATGTGCAAGAGACAATGTCACAAAAGACTAACATTTGAACTGAGTGTCCTGAAATAGGTCACCAACAGGAGAGGCTGTAGGGAAGAGCGCTCCAGAGGAAATAAGGAATCAGAGGAAATGATCTGAGACAAAGCACGAAGGTATGAGTGAAATACAAAAGGCCAGACAGAGAGGGAGAATTCAAGGAAGAGACAATGAAATTGAAACTCTGGAAGCAAACTAGACCAAGGAAGTCCCTATGGAAGGACAACTGCAGAGTCCGGAGAAACCTCTCTGAGCTAGAAAAGGTGGTTACAGATGCTTTGTAGAAAGTACCTACAGTCTCAAAGGGACATTTCTAAATCTAAGGCTAGAGACTGGGAAGGTCACTCAGAGAAACAGGGTAGATGAGGTGAAGAAATGATATGGAAAGGAAATGGTGACACATGGATGGATGGAAAAGTGGATAGATGGATGGAAAATTAGGTTCCTTATCTAGCATATCATCTTATAAATACTGGATGGATTAAACTGGTGAATGAATAGTTGCTAGTGGATGGATCAGCATATATGTATGATGGAAGAGGAAAGAAGAAAAGATGGAAGCAAAAAAGAATAAAGAAATGAAGGAACAAAGGAACACAGGCTGATCAAAGAGTTGAGTGAGGATAAATGGATGACCCATTTAGAGAGCCTACTCATTTATAAGGAGATCTAGGAGAACAGAAGATCCCCAGGGGATAAAGAAGATAATTTCTCACCTTGCAAGAGACAGAGACCCTATTCATAATAGTAATGGTGATGATGAAAGTTTACCTTTGACGATAACTCTTAAATTTGCAAAGAATGCCTACATACTTGTTTTGTTTAATAAACTTTTCAAAGTTGTGAAGCTCCAGTTTGAAGACCTATAACTACTGAATTTCAGCACACCTGGCTTACTCCAGCTCTAGGGAACAGAGTGACAACAGAATGAAATGTATGACGTAGGTATTGTTCTGGATAATCTGGGAGAGGCGGTGGCTGTCAGTGTGGCTTCAGTCCACAACCAGTCAGTGACAGCAAAGTTCTGATCCACAGGGACCCTTTAGGTCAGCATGTGGGTGTGGGGAGGAGGAAGAAGTGTAGTGAGCAATGGGGTTATATGAAAGGACAAGCGGAGGCACACGCATACACCCTAGACCAGTGATGGCGAACCTATGACATGCGTGTCAGCACTGACACGCGTAGCCATTTCTGATGACACACGGCCGCTGAGGCAGCCGCATGCCGAGGATGAAACATTTGCTGCTGCTGAGGATGAAACATTTGCGAAATAATGTTTTTTCCTCAAAGTGACACACTACCCGAGTTATGCTCAGTTTTTTGGCGAAGTTTGACACACCAAGCTCAAAAGGTTGCCCATCACTGCCCTAGACCAAGTCCAGTCCAGGTAAGCCTGACATGACCAGAGCTTGGCAGAGTAAACTGGGGAGGCATCCTTCACCTAAGCTTAGGTGAGGGCTGGTGCCTTTTGCTGAGACAGGGACACCAGGGGAGGGGGAGTTTGGTGGATAAGAGGGACAGCGGAAGCTGAGGGGACACAGTTGGGAAATTATAAATTCACTTAGCCACCAATTGATCCTGAAGTCCTTCTGTCCATGCTTTTGCTTATACAGAACTTGCCACCTAATGGACCTACCCCGTCCCCTTCTTTCCATCTGCTCCTTGTCCCTAAAATCTTCCCATCCCTGGAGCTTTCCAAGGGCAAGGATGAACTGGTAGGAGGTGACAGGGACTGTGCCCTGGAATAACACACCCACAGCGGGAGGAAGGAGGCTCCACCCACACCATGGCTCCCGCTGGAGCTCACATGTCTTTTTGCACGTCCTGGGCCAGCTCAGCTGCCTTCCCTCTTCCTCTCCACCAGACTTCCCAGTCAGCATCCCAGCTGCCACACTCCCCAGCTCTCCTGCCCTAATTGGAAAGAATTCCTGTCTCCTCCCTCCAGAAAAAAAACAAGGTTAGCTGGGTGACTATGTCCAAGTCAGGAACCTCTCTGGGCCTCAATTCTTAGCCTATAAGACAAATGTATTAATCCCATCCTTGCCTGCCCCACAGGGCTCTTATGAGAATGGCATAAAATGCAAATTGTCACCTACTATACATCTACTAAAGGTAAACAGGTTTTTAATGTTTCAGTAGAAACCAAATACAACATAATTACATTCCACTGATTTTTTTTTTCATTTATTTTCTCTTTGCTTATAGTAGGTTTTAATATTTTTACAGTGATTAAGAATTATTTCAATAAGGTGGAAAAATTAAAGTTTGAAAAAATAAATTATACTTAGGAATTGAGAAAAGATTAGCATTTTAAAATTATACCTGGGCATTTCCTATTTTTCCACTTGTTGGATTCTCTGTTATAACTCTTTGTATTGTTACCATCGTCATCATTGATTATAGGTTATTATCCTCCTCTTACCGATGAGGAAACCGTGACTCAGAAATATTAGTCTACTTGCCCAGACACACATAGCCAGTCACCGGCTGAGCCAGCATGCAAATCTTTTGTCTCCACATCTAGTGATCCTCACATTAGAAAGAGACAGACTTGTGTATGCCCTCTTCCTAGGGCTGACAGTGCTGGCATCCAAGATTTAAGCCTCCCGTCTGTCCAACTGCTACATGTCTAAATATAGACACAGAAACTTCCTCTACCTAGAACCTTTGATTAAATGCATTATTCCGGATACCTGAGCTTTTGGATAGCTACAGATTTAAGCATCAACTCTTTTTTAATTAATCATTCTCAGAAATTGTTCTTTAAAAATGTGACACTCTTTCCATAACTTCCCAATCAGAATATACAGAAAGTCAGGTAACTTTCCTTAATGCCTCAAGGCAGCCATTCCAGCCCCAGCTTGGCTTGTGTGTACGTTATCTCATCCTGCCCCTTCCTTCTCTGCCTCCATTTCCTCAATAGTAACAACTACCATTTATTGAGCACTTACCACATGCATTGTCCTAGGTATTAGCGCATGTGACTGTCCTAACCCCCGGAGGTAGATGTGGTCACTCTTGTTTTATAGACAAAGAACGGGAAGCACCAACTTGGTCAAGGTCACGGAGCTGGCAGGCCATGTTGCCAAGATTAATCCCAGGCCACGTGGCCCTGGCAAAAGGACCGGGAGCTTCCAAGCCTGGCATGGAAGGCCTCACCTTCCAAGCCCCAAGAGGTGTTTGATGGGCACAGATGCCCACCCCCAGTGTAGCCAAGGCTCCGGGGAGAGAGTGTACACCCTCCTCCAAAAACTCCACACAGCCTTCCACAGGCCACGGCAGAGGCTTCATGGAAATTCTTCTTTCTTTTTTACCCCCAGTTCCCAACTGTTGCCATAGCTGATGAAACTCGGAGATGCTCAGCCCTTCTGTTGGCCCTCCGGCCCTGCCAGTTCCGAACTTTATACCTTCAGTCTCCTTCTGGCTCTTGACAAATGGGAAAAAAATCATTCTTAGGATGTGTGTGTGTGTGTATGTGTGTGTGTGTGTGTGTGTGTGTGTGTGTGTGTGTATCTGCTCATAAGAAAAAAAAAAAAAGACATATTTGGCCCTTTCCTCAACTCCCAGTTGCATAACACCGGAAGAGATGAGGGGCTGGACAGAAACTCAAGGAGGCAGCCACAGCCTCCTGCCCACCCACACCCCCCACCCCCACCCCACCATGGGCCACACAGCAAACCCCTCTGCTGCCCAATCCTTTCCTCTACCCTTCTGCAGGGAATTACTGTCTCGGCCTCAAACCCAACCTGGAAAATGTAGCATTCCTGCCCACCTTCCAACCTCATCACCGCAATTCCCTGGCACAGGCCCTTTTTTCCAGACAAACCAGGCTCCTCACTGATCTCCACACATGGTTCATGCTTTCCTACCTCTGTGCCTTTGCCCACACTGCTGCTCCTCCAGGAATGCCCTCCCTTCTCCTCTCCCCATATCCAAATCTGCCATTCTTCAAGGCCCGGCTGGAGACAAGCACCAGACTATGTGCTGCGGTACTGAGGATACACTGACGAATAAGGCAGGTAAAGTTCTTGCTCTAAAAACAGTCATTAAAAAGTAATTCCTCAATTGCAAATGGTGAAAAGTGTTCCCTGGGACACCTCTGTTTGTATCCCCTCTGCCTGGAGTGCCACCACCATCACCTGGCAATGCTCAATAATAATGCCAGGCCGACTGGCGTGGCTCAGTGGTTGAGCATTGACCTATGAACCAGGAGGTCACAGTTCAATTCCCAGTCAGGGCACATGCCCATGTTGCTGGCTAAATCCCCAGTGTGGGGCATGCAGGAGGCAACCGATCAGTGATTCTCTCTCATCATTGATGTTTCTATCTCTCTCTCCCTCTCCCTTCTTCTCTGAAATCAATAATTAAAAATATATTAAATAATTATAATTATAATGCCAGTCTCTCCCTTCACCCACCATCTCCACTTATGAAGATGCTCTTAAATCTTCAACCAATGCCCACCTCCTCCAGGGAGCCTCCCAGAGTTCCCCTGTCCAAATGCTATCACTCCCTCCTCTGAACTTTACCCTCTGCTGGTTTAGGTGGACCCTCTCAGTGGGCAACCCTGAATCTCAGCCTTGCACTTACACAGTGGGTGTGATCCCTGATCTCCACAGCCCCGGAGCCTCTGACCACAATCCCCTTCCACTTATCCCAGGATGCCGAACACAGACCATGATGTTCTCCGCCCACCATGTCATTGAAAGGTTTCAAAGCACATCAGTGAAGCCACGATGTTTATAGGGCCCGACTGATGCTGCAGTGTGCTGCTGGTCAAGCCTTAAATGTCTGAATGTGAACTGCAGGAATCTAGAAATCTATGCTGCGCAGTGTCATTCTTATGGTTAAAGTCAGGTCATTTTTAATTTTTCTATTTTGTTCAAAATTATCATCTTGGGCAGTTTATAAAAATATTTTTAATACTTTGACAGACAAAACACAGTGTGGCAAACAGACATAGCTTCAACCAGCAAAAAATCAATTTGCCATTTACTGCCCCCAAAACTGTTCAGAAATTGGCACGATGAAAAGTTTTCACTAATGACTGTTGTTCCAAGATAATTTGGTAGGGCAAGATAAAGTCAGAGAGTAAGGCAGTGTTCATTGTAACTTTAAAAAGAGATGAAAACTAAATCAAATTCTGTAAATTATGACAGGCCCTGAGGACAGGCCTTGCAAAGATAATGAAAAGCCAATCTGGGATGCAATCATGTCCCATGATCCTTGTTCAGTCTTCCAGGGGTTTTAGTTCTGCAGAGGAGGTTACTGCTTGGCCCTTTTATATATATATATATATATATATATATATATATATATATATATATATATAATTATTATTATTATTATTATTGATTTCAGAGAGGAAGGGAGAGGGGAGAGGGAGAGAATGATATGATAGAAACATCAATGATGAGAGAGAATCATTGGTCAGCTGCCTCCTGCATGCTCACACTGGGGATCAGGACTGTAACCCAGTTATGTGCCCTGACCGGGAATCGAACCGTGACCTCCTGGTTCATAGGTCAACGCTCAACCACTGAGCCACACTGGCTGCACTGGCCCTCTTTTAAACAGGATGGATAAGGACATGAGCTGGTGGGAAGCAGGGAAGGCTTTACGGCTGAGTGAGTGGAGGTATAGTGTTGCTGCCAGCTCACCAGACTCTCTTGATGATCCAATGAGATGACCACTCAGGCAGCCGCAGGGGGTGTGCATGGACAGCCTGTGCTTTAGAAGCCACTGTCCAGGTATCAAAACACTTAGTTCTGCATCAGAAGGGCAGGTCTTGTGTCTGGGAGTCGCCTCCCTCTATAGACTGTGCTTGAAACACCCCACACCTGTATCTATAGGCAAAGAGGGCCCAACACTCATCCAACAGATCTGTGACCAAAGGTCCATAGGTTGTGGGGGAGCAGAACACACCTGGAAGTCCTCTAAGATGGAAGAACTCCCTTCTGCTGCTTCCAGCCAAGCACCTGTCCATGATACCATAACCATAGTCAGGACTCTTCCTGGGTGAATTCTACATATAAAAGCCAATAACTGGGGGAAAAGCAGGTCCACTCACATGAGCATTAAGAAAGAGGTCCTTGGGAAAAATGGAAAGCTGTAGAAGATCATGGTTATTATTATCAACTATTCTCACCATTATTAGCTTGAAGAAGAGGGTCAGAGAGATTCACTGCATCCTTAGGAAAGCTAATACCTGGTGACTGTCAAATGACTTGAGTCTCAGGGAATAGGGCTGCTGGAGAGCCTGTTCCCTTCCATTTCCCTATGAACATCCTTCCTGGAGTGAGCTGATCAGGAAACATTGAACATGGCACAGGAGGAAGCCAACAAGAAAAGCAATGCAATCATAAGACCTAGAGGATCCTGTAATAACTTTTCATCGCAATGGGGGGAAAGGTGCTTGTTTACAGTAAGTGGTAAATATCAAGTTCTTCTGAATAAAAACACCTTGAGGGGATATACAGTTCCGAGGGTGATCACAGCACCAGTGTAGATGATGCAACAATCCCTCCCTTGGAAAGTTAAAACAGGAGCTTAGAAAAAGTTGAGAATAGATGAAGCAAAGTCTTGGTAATAGTTGAATCTAAGTGGTGGGCCTATTCCGAATTCATTGTACTGTTCTCTCTACTTGTGCATATAATTAAAAATGTTCATAAGAAAATGATTTTAATAAGTAGTCTCAAAAATTCAGAGGCCTGATACAGCCACTGCTCCTACTTTTTTCTTTAATCCTCACCCATGAAGTGAGCATATTTTTTTCCCATTGATTTTCAGAGAGAGTGGAAGGGAGAGTGGAGGGGAGAGAGAGAGAAAAAAAAACAACACATCAATATGACAGAGATACATTGATTGATTGCCTCCCATACTGCCTGACCAGGGTCAGGGATTGGACACTGAACCATGCTGGCCAGGGCTACTCCTATTTTTTTGTGTTTTTTAAATATATATATTTATTTATTTATTTATTTTTTAATCCTCACACGAGGATATTTTCCATTAACTTTTAGAGAGAGGGGAAGACAGAGAGAAATATTGATGTGAGAGAAACACATCGATTGGTTGACTCTTGCATGTGCCCCAACCAAAGCCCAGGCTGAGAAAGAGCCTGCAATTGAGGTACGTGCCCTTGACTGGAATCAAATCCAGGACCTTTGGGTCCACAGGCCGACACTCTATCCACTAAGCCAAACTGGCTAGGACTTAAATATATTTTTATTGATTTTAGAGAGGGGAAGAGAAATAGGAACATCAATGATGAGAGAGAATCATTGCTCGGCTGCCTTTTGCATGCCCCACACTGGGGATTGAGCCTGCAAACGGGGCATGTGTCCTGACCAGGAATTGAACTATGATCTCCAGCTTCATAGGTCGATGCTCAACCACTGAGGTAAGCTGTCCAGGGCTGCTCCTACTTTTTAAATACCATTGAAATCTTTGTGGTTTAGGTGACCGTTGGTTACACTAGGCTTAGAACCACCCTCTTTATAGTAAATGTAAAACAAAGATTATTGTGTGGTTGCAGAAAAAAAGGAGGAGAGGAGAGGAGAGGACAAGGCAATGCAGGGGAGGGCACAGCAGAAAGAACACTGCTTTCATATGAGCGGGTCCAAATTCCCATCCCAGTTCTGCTGCCTCCTAGCTGTGTGACAAGGGGTCAGTGTGTGGTCCTCTCTGTGCATCTTCTTCTGGAAAATTAGGACACTCCCCCCCAGGCTTGTTGTGAGTTTATAATTAAATAATAGATGTTGGCACATAGTAGGCACTCAAAACATCCTATTGATATTTTATAAATATCTATATGTTATGAAATAGGTACATTCAGGAGATTCTTTGCTTTACAAAAGAATTCACCACAGGGGCCCTTTAAGCCCTCAGGCCTGCTAGTGCATTTTAAATGGGATTGAGTTTGGAAAAACCCATTTACACATGACTTTTCAAGAATGCAGCAGCCAAGGCGCTAATGAAGACAGGCGGATCTACAGAGAGAGCTCCCTGGGCAGACTCAGATCCTGTCCAGCAGGATTCTCTGAAAGACGGGACTGAAAACATCTTCTCCGAGAGCCCACAAAGACCCACTGGCCTCCCTCTGGGAAGCCTTTTTTCCATTCACTTGTGGAAGGGCTGTGGTATCTCCAGCTATGGGTCCAGCCTTATGAAGACAATAGCAATAGGTTAACAACATTAGCTAATATGTATTGAGGGCTTCCTATGTGAGAGGCACTGTGTTAATTCCCATGCGTTATCCTGCACAAGGCAATGAAAGCTAGTGTCTGCATAACCACAAGTGCTTTCAGATAAAAGAAGTTCCTATAATTCCTCACAAAGATCTCGTGGAGTATTATGATCTCTGTTGGTGTGTTGTTGTTTTTTTATAACGTTTTTTAAAATACATTTTCATTGATTTTTTTACAGAGAGAGGAAGGGAGAGGGATAGAGAGTTAGAAACGTTGATGAGAGAGAAACATTGATCAGCTGCCCCCTGCATACCCCTACTGGGGATTGAGCCTGCAACCAAGGTACATGCCCTTGACTGGAATCAAACCCGGGACCTTTCAGTCCACGGCCCAACACTCTATCCACTGAGCCAAACCGGTCAGGGCTGTTGGTTGTTTTTTTTATTTGTTTTTGTTTTCAGATAGAAGAACTGAGGCACAGAGTAGGTAAGGCATTTGCCCAAGGTTACCCAGCTGTAAGTGATAGATGATCAGAACCAGTCTGAAGCCCACCCCATTACAGACCCACTGCTCCGTGCCCCATATCCCCTCTCCAGGACTAGATCCAGCAGAGAGAGGATTGTAGGGCAGAGTCTCCCTGCTGGAGCCACTGCCCCTCCCGTTGCCCCCTCCCCATCTCACTTAGCCCTCCACAAGCTGTTGTCAATTGCACTGAAGTATTTACAGCAACCAGCGACCGCTGACACCTCTGTCCACGTGAGCTATAATTTGATGCTCAAGTTGTTAAACAGCCGCTTTTGAGCGCTGAGCTCTTCATAACATGAGTATCCTTCCCAAGAGCCAGGCTGGCTTCCTCTTGGCTGCTCTGACACTTGCACACCTCTCCTGCTGGCCCCAGGCGTGCACACATGCCAAATACACCATTGCACAAACACCTCCTCACAATTCCCATTACAAAATGATCCCAATTCCCTGTTCAGGACACATCCACAGATATACTTGATATGTATCCAGACTTCCAACCCACCCAGTTCACACGCCTCTTGTCATCAGCACACATGACATGACAAAGGTGATGGCTGAGGATATTCTGTGTAAAGCCGACTGCACAAGTGAGTGGTGGCAAGTAATGCTCATCCCAGGTGTACTTCCACAAGTGTGCTCTCCCCACATCATGACTTTTGGCAAAACCACCCACATGCTCAATTCTGCAATAGTGTCACCAGAAATACACTAAATACATTTTCCACTTAGTTATGCTAAATGCAGTTTTATCTAAGTGGTGGTGTATAGAGTCCATTTCCAATACATCTGTGTATGTCGGGAAATGCTCGTCCCGGTGTGTAGACCTAAACCCCTGGCTCCACTTCTGTGTCAGTGCCTGTGTGTGTTGGGGGGCAGAGGGGCTGTGCATGTGCTCACACACTAACACATCTGCCCCCATGTGTCTGTTTGCACAGAGCAGATCCAGCTCTTCAGCTCTGTTGAAGGCCCTCTCCCCAGGGAGTCTTTGCAGAGTGGGGCTGCTCTCTGCATAACTATCCAAGAGCAAATACATAGAAACCAGATCCCCACAGAAAACCCCCTCTCATTAATGTAGCCATGGAAGAGGGCGGTTCTGAAAGAAGTGAGGGTATAGGGCAGTGGTCAGCAAACTCATTAGTCAACAGAGCCAAATATCAACAGTACAACGATTGAAATTTCTTTTGAGAGCCGAAAACCGACTTCTGCGCATGGGCCACGAAGTTTCAATCGCACTGTACGTGCGCGCCCGCACGTGGTATTTTGTGGAAGAGCCACACTCAAGGGGCCAAAGAGCCGCATGTGGCTCGTGAGCCGCAGTTTGCCGACCACTGGTATAGGGAGTAAGGGAGGGGAATGAAAGGGGGTGAGGGCCATGAGGACAGAGGAAGAAACTGGGGCCCATCAACCCAGAAGAGAATGGATTCATAGATTCAGGAACACCTGCTCAGCCATAATCACTGAGGAGATGGCCAAGGGCAGTGGAAGCTGACAGGTTGAGAGCCTGAGGAGGGACACAGGTTTGCAGCTCATCTAGGACCCTTCTGGGTCCCCTGGTCTGTGAAGACAGGGATCAGCCTTCGCCCGCTTCCTGGAGGTGCTGAGTAGGGGTGCCAAGAAGGTTCCAGGGGATGGAGGCAGCAGAACGAGCCTGAGCTGAGGAGACGCCCTGCAGAGCAGTCTGCTTATGGAGGTCAGGCCTCCTGAGACAAGGAGAGTCAGACTGGCACAGAGGCAGGTCTGAAAGGTAAATGGGGAAAGAAAGAGAGGAAAGAACAAGGGAATGAAGAGAATGGGAGGGGAGAAAGGATGTTAAGTAGGGTGGAGGAGAAGCTGAGGCCACAGGAGACTCAGGGCTGCCCTGAGAGATAAGTGATCGGGACTCTCTTGCAACAGGAGCCCAAGGGAGGAAACAGCTCAGGACCAGGGTGTGTCCTGCCACCTTAGCAAGCCACTGATGAGAAGCAGTCCTGCCTGTGCAGCTAAGCTGCTGAGTCCTCAGGAAACCTCCCTGGGGCCTGGTCCAGGCAGAGCAGGGGTAGAGTGAGCATACCTCCCTCAGCCACCCTGCAGCAGGGCCTGACTGGTGGCCCAGGGAGGAACAGCAAGCTGGTGGGGAGAATAAAAAGAACACCTCAGAGTGGGAGCAGGAAGCATGGGGACCCATGGAGTCAGAAGGTCAGATGCTATTTACAGTGGGACCAGCCATGGAATTGCAGCAAGTCTCATCCGGAAAATAGTGGCTCCGATGCCCATCTGAAGGCCCTGTGAGGACTAAATAAGACAACTGGGATAGGAACGCTCTCTGGTGAGATCTGTGAGCCGCCTCCTTGACGGAGCTTGCCAATAGGGGAGTAGTCAGGAGATTCAGGTAGAGATGACAGAGAGCAGTTATCTGCCCACATGGAGATTTTATACTTAATACGTGTGTGTGCTTGTGCGGCGTGCCTCATCCCACAAAGGATTTGAGTTGGCTGAGAGGGAAAAATTACTGACAGGCCAACTGCAGGACAGACAGATGGGTAGAGGAATGAAAAGAGAGGTGATAAGAGGGGCAAGAAACCTCCAGGGAAAGAAGGTCATTCATTCAGAAGTTCAAATCAGCATTTACTTAGCAAGCAGCTACCAGGTTTGGTTTCCGGTGACTTTATCCAGGGACAACAGTGTGGCAAGGGTAAGCTTTTCTTCTCCCTTCTGCACACACTCACAGGAGCCTCTTTCGTGGACCGTGTGCCACATTCCTAAAGATGGATCAGTCCCAACAAATCCTGATGAAGAGAGAGAGCAGCAGATGGAACAGTGTTGGTCCATGGGCGGGTCTCCATCTGGGCATCCCACAGCCTGCTGGAAGCCAAGGCTGTTCTGAGTCACCTCTCTGCACAGGGTGGGACATGGCAGGGCTGAGGTGTAAGCGGGGAGGGGGGGCTACTTGGCTCTAGAAGCCACTCAGCACAGACAGGAGCCAGAGATCTCTGTGCCTCCAGAACTGGACTTACTAGACTTCAAACTAAGGAATATCTCTCTTCCTCTGTTTTCCTTTCTCTCCTTTTCAAGATAAAGGATGATGTCCTCTGTATTTTCCAACAAAGCCAGTAGCAGCCTCTAACCTGGATCTTTAGAAATGGGACAGAAGACTCAAGAAGGAGGTGTGGCATGTCCTAGCTGGTTTTGCTAAGTGGATAGAGCGTCGGCCTGTGGACCAAACGGTCCCGGGTTCAATTCCGGTCAAGGGCATGTACCTCGGTTGCAGGCTCCTCCCTGGCCTGGGCCCTGGTTGGGGCCTGTGCAGGAGGCAACCAATCGATGTGTTTCTCTCACATCGATATTTCTCTCTGTTTTTCCCTCTCTCTTACACTCTCTCTAAAAATCAGTGGGAAAATATCCTCTGGTGAGGATTTTAAAAAAAAAAGGAGGAGGAGGCGTGGCAGAGGCAATGTTGTGTGGTCACCAAGCCCCATTCCTTTCTTCCTGCACACACAGCTAGACAAAATTTCCCAGTCTCTCTTGTGGTGAGGTAGAGCCATCTGACTGGGTTCTGGCCAAGGAAAGTGGTCAGAAGTGATACTTACCACCTGCAGATCTGGCTCTTTTTAACCTCCCCCTCCCAAATATTCTGTTCTTTCTCCTCCTCTGTTAACTGAGGTAGGAAGATCCATGGAGGATGCCAAGGGCCTAGAACTGGGGTCCCCAACCCCCAAGGGATCAGTAGATAGAATTTGTTGGGTGGGCGCTCCATAAATTTGGATGGGAGAAATTTTTATCTTTACTTTTACAACCTTTAAATTGAAATTCAGCATTTTATTCAATTATTAAGGGAAGCAATAAATCACAGTAGTATTCCCCATACCTGTAATTTTGTCACCCATAGAAATCACAGGTATTTTTTTATATCATGTTAAACTGTTGCAGACATATCCAAAGGCCATTTATGTTGAACTGTAATTGTACTATTAGTCTTGTTGCTATTTTCTTATTTAGCTTGTTATATTATTATATCATGAATTATTCTATTTTTTATCATAAGTACTATTAAAATTTTAATATTTTGATCCTTCGTTTAATGCAATTGATTCCTTTTGCAATCCTATGAACTGGATGTTATGCATTGAAAATTTTTTTTTATTTTTAGGGGTCCCTAGACTTCACTGTTCTGCTCAAGGGGGTCCACAGCACAAAAAAAAAATAAAATAAAATAAAAACTCCTTCTCTAGAGAATGATGGAGTCCCTGGCCAGAAGGCCTCTGAACAACTGTGTGGAACAAAGTGCCCCACCCCTACTACCACCATCACTGATCATTTGGATTATGAGATGGATGAAAAATAATCTTAATTTGTTAACTACAGGAGGAATGCAGGGTATACCTCTCAGCCTACGTTAACTTTGGACTCACTTTTAGCTCTCCTAACTGCCCTTGCTCATAAAGGATGGAATGCCCTGGCTACCCACACTCAACCTTCTACTGTCACATTCCTCCCAACCTTCCAGGGTCAGCTCTAATGCCACTTCCTCCAGGAAGTTTCCTGTGCCTCCTCCTGACCTAAGCACCAAGAGCTAGCAGCATCAGCCTGTGAGCTTCCCCAGGGGTAAGAAGTTGGACACATTCCCTTGTTGTTCCCTACCCTACACCCCACCCCTATGGTGAGCCTAGCGCAGTAGGGCCAGTAAAAGTTTGCTGCATGGGAGGCAGGTGGGTTGTCAGGGAATTATCTGATTCAGCTCTATCCCAGCCCCCCACCCCCACCCTCAGCCGGTTCCAGGTCCACATAGAGTATGCATATTTTTAAGGAAAATACAGGGGTGGGCAAAAGTAGGTTTACAGTTGTGAGTACGTGAAACACAGAATTTAATCTTGTATCATTTATTTACTATTGTATTCTTCTTATTATTAACCTACTTTTGCCCACCTTTGTATATGATGGGAGGAGGCAGACTAGTGCTTTCCCACCTTGGGGTCTTAATTTCCTTTTCTGGGATTATTTCTGCCCCAGTCTGGATTTCCAACCAATATTGTCCTCTAGGTCTGTGTAGATTGGGTAGCCAAGGAGACTGGAAGTCACAAAGGAGTTAAAAACAAGATGAATCCTCTCCAACCCCAGTTGAAAGATACCTCCTGTGGGTCCCAGCTGAGTCAGCCTCTTTGTCACACACCCTTGAAAGCCTCTCCCTCTGCCCAACCCCCCTTCCTCTCCCACCCTGCCCCACCCCCAACAAGCACTTGGAGCCTCTGCCCTTGGGCTAGGAGAGCCCATCTTTGTGCTGCTCTGGAAACCATGGACAGCTGCTGCACCATGGGAAAGTGGGGGTGTTGGGAAGGTGGCTCTCTGGCCCCCTCCTTCAGAGGGTGTGTGTCCGCCCTCAATCCTTTTGGAATGGAGACAACTGAGCTTGAGTAAAGGCCCACTCTCCCTTCAGGTTATCTTGCTAGCTGATTTCAGAGTCCCCAGCCCCTGCCTGGAATACCGCTGTGCTTACTCCCAGTCTCCCACTACACCTGTTTTATTAAGGGTCAGACTTCTGAAGAACATTAACTCCACTTGCCTTTGGCAATGCGACACACTTTTGGAGCACTTCAAAACACGCGGTTGATTTATTTACTCACATGCCAGGCTTTGCGCCAGGTCAGAGTGATTGATGTATTGGATTCAACTCTTGCCCTCGAGGAGCTCCCAGTCTGGTGAGAAGGGTAGATCAGCAAGCAGGAAGTAAGACAGAGTATGTTCTCTAAAAGTGCCAGGTGTTGAAAGAGCCCAGGGGAGAGAATCTAACCCCCAGCTTGGGAGGTAGGAGTCGGGGGGAGGGAGGGAAGGCTTCCAGGAGTAGGTGACACCCGTGTTGGTGGTGAGCCAGTTAGAAAGGGGGAGAAGGGACAGTCAGATTCGTAAACCACAGAATCATTGGTTCTTAGGCTCATCAAAGGGTTGACTGGACTCCTAAGATTTTTTCTTTTAATGAACAACTATTTATTATGTCAGATACCATGGTGGGTAAAAGGATCTCAGACACAGGAAGGCACTCATAGGCCTGGCCCAGGATGTCCAAGCCTCCACAGGATCAGGTCCCTTGAGGAATTCTCTCTCCCCACTTTCAGCCACCTTCTACACATTAGGCACTCCTTGTCCCAGGGCTGCAGGGCATGCCCAGGCTTCTCTTCAAAAGGAAGTCCCAGAATTGTCTTAAAGGGCCAGATGGGAGAGGGAGGGAGCAACCACCAGTGTAGAAGGAACTCTGCTTTTGAGCCAGAGCTGGGAACCCACCACAGGGACTCAATGGCCTCAGCACCTAATCTGTGGAGGTAAGCCTTGACAGGGAGAGCACAGAGCCAACCGGGTAGCCCACACACTCACGGTTAGCACGGATCTTCCCCAGTCAGTTTAGGGACACGCCTGTTAGCACCGGGTCAGGCCCGCTCAGAACTGGGTCACCCCGTTAGCACAGGGTCATCCCTTTTAGCGCCAGGTTGGCTTACTTTGGAACCGGAGCGTCCTGGGTCGCAGAGTCGGCCTCTAACAGAGGGTCAGACCCAGCAGGGCGGGGTGGAGAAGGGTCACCTCTCTTGGCGCCAGTGAGCTCCTGGTACTTTGGGGCCAGCGGCGCCCCCCGGTGGCTGGGTCCTGACAGCGCTCTCCATCCCGAATCTGGAGGGTTTCAGGAACCTCACTCCTCTCACGCTTCTCCGGCCGGAAGCCGCGCGGACTCAGGTCCCGGGCCTCAGCCCTCCGAATTGCTTAAGCTTCCAAATTTCCTTTGCACGCATGCTTGGGGCTCTTTCTGTTCACGGAATGTAATGTGGTGCGTGAGCGCATCTGAGAGCGAGAATCATAGATGCAGGTGGAGAGACCCTCATCAGGAAACTCCAGCCCCCGCTGCAGGGGAAGCAAAGACAGAGCTTGGCCCTTTCCCTCCCGTCCAGCCCACTCCCTGGGTCCCTGTCTGTGGACCCACTCTGAGAGCGGCGGTTCCTTCCCCAACCCCAGGCTTTGGGTACTTCCCGATACAATCTCACCAAAACTGAAATTCTGTTTGTCTTCAGAGGGTGACATTGGGAAAGAGGCAGAGTCACAGCCTCTTCCCCACTCCGTTTGGGGACTTTGGAGACCGTTCTACCCACACCCGGACCACCACCTACACAGACTGGAGTTCTCCAGCTCCTTTGAAGCGCCCTGCGCTCTCACTTCCTGCTGAACAGTCAACCGCTCCTAAGGGCTTCTCAGAAAGGGGAAGATGGAGCTGGGTGAACAGAGACAGGAGTCAAGGGAGCTAGGGGGAGGCTCCCATTCACGTTTCTGGCCAACCTCCCCCCCTCCCCCCACCCTGTGCTACCCTATCCCAGTGCCCACCTAGAGACACAATTTACTTGCAAACTCTGATCATTACCCGGAACCCTTCCCCTAAGCCAAGCTGGTGCCCAACCTTCTTTGTGGCCTGGGACTAGGGGAAGGATTCAGCCACCTTCCCCAGCCCAGGAACCCAGAGTACAAGATGCTATTGCTCACCCACAGTCCTCCCAACTGCTGCCAGCACCTCAACCACATACGGGCACCCTATTTCGCGCCCGATTTATCCAGATAATTGTCTGCTCTTTCACACCTTGATCAACTTTCTTCCCGTCCTGCCACTGGAAAGGAAGGATGATTCAGAAGCATCCATAGCCCAGACAACACTTGAGATTTCCCGGGAGTACAAAGAGAGATGCTAGGTTTTAATCTTCCTTAAAATATCTAGTCAAATGCTTTAATGATCCATGCTGGCACATTGAGGCTGCAGGCTCCAACTTTCCATCTGCATCCTGCTGAGCAACTTTGGGCAAACCCCACCCTCACTCCTCCTCCAGACCTGTTTCCCCATCCATTCAACGTGAGCTGGGAACCTCGCAAGCGTTAGTGTTACAAACAGGCACCGCCCTCTCGCTGCAGAATAGTTCGGGATGGAGGGGAGGCTCCGAAGCCCTCTGGGACCACTGGCCATGTCCTGCTGTGCAGTCTGGAAGAGAGGGTGCTCGCAGCACCTATCGGGAGAGCAGGTCAGAGTCCAGATAATGGAGCCTCTGGGTCACTCTGGCACAATCTGGATCCATCCTGAACCAAGGCAGGCTAAAGGGGCTGGACACCCGCAGGAAAGGGAGGAAACGGGCTGTGGAGGAGGCCGCCTGCTCCAGTGCTGGCCAAGTCTCGGTGCCCCTCAGTGACTGCACTCACTGGGTGCTCGAGTTCCCGCTTTATCTACAGTGGGGAAGGAAGTAGGGGGAAGGTGGGCAGGTCCCAGTGTTTGCTAGAAGAATAATGGAAGAGGCTCAGAAATTGGGCCTCCTCCTCCCACCCCTGCTGAGACCCATTTGTAGCGCTTTAACCCTAGTCCTCCATACCCACAGCCCTTTAGCCTCTGCCCCAGCCAACTCACCAAGAGGGGACCACATTCTGGGATTCACATTGATACAGTCACAAATATACACAGTAGCACACACAGTCACTCACAAATACTCACTCCCAAGCACAGTCACCCATACACACTGACACATACCGCTCCCCTCTCACACACAAACATATACACAGTTGCAGACCCTCAAGTACCCCAAAAGCCCACACACCTGTGAACTGTGATACCTGGAACCATCATCATAAAGTGGAAATCTACCATCATTCACCTGTAAAACACCACTTTTTTTTTTAACCTCAAATATTGCAGTAATCAGTTGTTTTGCCTTTGCTACGGCTCTCAACTTCCAGAGTTAGACCCCTTGTAATGATGCTTGGCAGATGTTCGCTGCTTGTACCTCCAGTACAAATGCCTAGCACACAGTAGGTGCTCCATAAATATGTGTGGATAGAAGGAAGGAGTCAGAGAGGAAAGAGCTCTCCAAGACTAGATGCAAATTAACTCGTCTGTGTTTGATTCTTACTACGCAATTCTCAGACGGGAAAACCGTTCTGGCCTCACACTCTTCAGATGATCAGTAGAGAAACCGAAGTGCGAGGTGCAGTTCAGAGGCCAGAGTTACTCCCTGGGGCCCTCAGAACCCAGAAGTGGCCTCCCAATCCATCCGCCCTCGCATTGCCTTACCAACCACCCACGGGTTTGCAAAAGGACACTCCAAACGGTCCTCCATCCTCCAGCCTGTCTGGCCTCCACAAAGCCTGACTGGTGGGTAGAGGGGGTGGGAGGGCGGATAGGGATCTGGGCACAAAACCGATCCACCAGCGCTTGGAGCCTGAGATCCAATTCCTTGTACAGAGAGTCCAGGTCCTTGGATCCACTCCTCCGCTCTGCAGCCGACCCCCTGTGAGATCTGAACCGGGTAAGCAGAGAGTGGAGCCGTTGGTCTTCAAGCCCCTCTAAACTGCTGCCTTCCGGGTCTGAGACTAATTTAAGCGATAACCTCACCCTTTGCCTGGGGTGACAGGACAAGCGGGAATAGCTCAAAAAGATGGGGGCATTTGCATGGAACTCACCACTGAGCCTCGAACCCATAGGGCCCTGGAGAAGGGCAGCGCGCAAAGCTTTGGTAGGTCAGGGGTGGGAGGGCGGTGGACTCCCCTAACCCCGCGGGGACCGCACTTCTGCATCTGAATGGATGGGGCATCTAAGCAAGGAGCCGATAGGCACCCACACCTGCTGGGGGAGGGGGGAGAAAGCAAGGCCCCTTTGTAAGCAGCCCGCGAATTGATTTGGACAATAAGCCCCACTCCTGTACCCGCCCTCACACACACACACACACACACACACACACACACACACACACTGGCAGTGTCAACACAAATCATTTGAAATACACTTTTCAGGGCCTCCGTGATTTTTACGGATCAAAGAGACGAATTTAAATGTCCCCCCCCCCCGGCCCCAATAATTCGTTCTTTTCAGTCCTACGATCCGTGCAACCGCAATTCCAAATATACTTCTAACTGCACATAGAAGACAGAAATGCCCCGAAGGTGAGACCAGCCTGAGGCGACTTTCCATCTTCGGGGGAAACGAACACGAAGGCCCTAGCTCCCCACGACCAAACGCGCGGGACCCCTGTAGCGGCAGCTGCGCGCACCTAGCCTGCCCCCGGCTGGTGCCGGGTCTGCGCGCATCGGTCCCGAGCTGCGCGCGTCCTGGGAGCTGGGCTGCGGAAGGGCCGAAAGCGAGGCAGGAGGTCAAGCTCTAGAGCCTGTCGACCACCTCCAGGAAGACGAAATTACCGCGAGGAGGCTGGCGTGGCCTCGAGGAGGACGCCCGGCGCAGACCCCCGCTGCACCGAGAGAGGTAAAGGCGCGGACAGCGAGCGGCTTCCGCTGAGTCCGTGTGGAGCGAAAAGAGAGCGCTCCGCAGAGACCCAGGACTCAGAGCTGGGAGCTGGGACTCAGGGAGCGTCGGAAACAGCCCGAGGGTATCGGCGCCCAGTCCAGCCGGGGGGCGCAGGCTCCAGAGAGGTCCCTTCCTTCCGCAGCTGCCCGGAGCCTCGAAGCCTCCGGCCTCTGCAGCGGCCGCAGCCTCCCGCCGCCAGGCTCGCTCCGCTGCGAAAGGAGGCGGCGCCCGCTCCGCCCCGCGCCGCGCCCACTAACTGGCGGAAAATATCCTTCTCGAAACCGGAGCTGGGAACCTCTGTCCCCCTTACAGTTTTCTATGTTGATACGGGTCTATGCCGGCCTTAAAGAACAGAATAATTCCTCTCCAAAACTCCAATTGACATTTGTTTTGCTCTCAGATGCCCCGATAGACAAAAAGCTTAGGAGGCTTACTTATCCTGCGCTACCTCTGCCCCACCGTTTCTCTAGAAATCTCAGAGCGCCAGCCCCCAGGACAAATGTGAGCTGGGTCTCATCCTTCTGGATGGTCCTCCTGGACGCATCTCCAGGTCCCAGCCTACGCCAGCTTTTGAACCATGCATCCGAGTAATTTGGGCGCAAACCCAAACTCTCCTCGCTTCTCTTGGGCCGGATGCAAGAGAAATTCCGAACCCGGTCCGTAAAGACCCTATGCGAGCTGCCTCCTCCCATCGCCTCCTAAGCTCAAAATCCTATGAGGCACGCTCCACACTCGAAATCTTTTCTCCCTTTCTTCTGCAAGGTCCCTCGTTTAAACAGCGTCGGCGCCTTTATTCGCCTAACCCGACGCGGAGGAGAACCCGACTGATCGGTCATTGTCTGGTCCGCGACCGCTCCTACCCCCGCCGCAATCAGTGTCACAAAACGCCCCTTTCAACAGATTCCAAACCCTCTTCACCCGGGCTCACCGAGCCTTCAACTTCATTAAGTGCGCGCTGCGGCGGTGCTGGAGGAGGCGAAGTTTAAATAAACCCGAGAGGAGAAGGAGGAGGGGCGGGCCTGGGGAGGGTTGCTCGTTGAAGGGGAGAGAGTGAAGTGTTTTTGAAAAGGGGAAAAAAGTCATCAGGGGAAAAGCGCTTTGTAACCACGAAGACGCGCCTGCTGTGGCGAGAACAAATTGGATATGGAGGGGAAGTGTCCGCCCCCACCTCGACTCCCGCTCCTGGGTGGTCCGGGGTGCCCCAGGAGAAAGAAAGATGGGGACGAATCAGCGGTGAAAAGAATTCACCGCTTTAATTGGGCTGCAAGAGAGAAGTGGGAAGAAGAGGCTCACCGGTGTGCCTCGATCACCCCCAACCAAATATCCTTCACTAAAATAAAATAAAACAACTGCCCTTAGCCGGAACTGAAAGAATATCAAAGTTTGAGAATCAAGGATATTCTCCGCAATAGAAAGTAAATCTGCAGGATGGGGGAAATTCTGCCCGGAAAGACCCCCTCCCCTTCCTTCTGGCCTGGGGCCTCCCGGCGCGGGATGAAAAGGAATGAAATTGAACGAAATTGAACGAAATGAAGTGAAATTGACCAGTGAAATTCGCCAATTTTCTTCCCCTTTAAACTGCCCGCTCGGCAGCACTCTGAGAACCCCCCAAGCCGATTTCTTAGCAATTTTTTCTCACCTCGAGAGATGAAGGTGTTCCCTGGATATTTTCTTATTATTGTCACTGATTGTTGGGGTCTGCGGGGGCGGACTCTCCCTCAGCTGTCTCCACCCAAACAGTGGGGGGAAGCTACAGGAGCCGCCGGAGGTGGGATGGCCTATTTCTCCTCCGGGAAGGCTGGCCTTCACTGAACACCCAACCTGTGCACCCACAGGCTGGGAGCGAGCCACTTACCAGCCAGTCTGGCCTGGAGGGGGTGGCGAGCCTGAGGACTCTACCAGACAAATCTGCAATTCCCTCCTCCTTCTCCTTGCTTCTCCTCACAGTCCAGGTCCCTGGTGGGTCCTTGCCATCTTCTAATTAACAAGTTTCTGGCCCACACAACCCAAAGCAGTCCTAAATTCAAAACACCCTCCTTCTCTCCTGCCTTCAGCCCACAGATGGCTCAGCAATCTTTTGCTGATGTGTTTCAAGGCCAGTTGGACACAGGTGGCTTCTTTCTGGACCCCAGTCCTCAGCCAGTATATCTGGCCTGTATTTGGCCTTGTGGGAAACGCGGGTCTGAGTCATGGGTCTGAGGTCCCAAGCTCCACAGAAGCCCCTGAAAGGGTGTGTCTCACTCGTCCCCAATCCTCTTATCTCTACCTTTTCCTGATCTGGACGGACCCTCCGACACCAAGCAGTGCACTCAGATAAATTCACACACACTTGCACAAAGACAAATTGAGGAAACTGGAAGGATTTGCTGCTTCTTTTGGAACAGCGGTTGTCGAAGCATCTCATCTATCCATCATCATATATGAATTCTGGCTGACTTCATTTTCTCTCTTCTAGAGGAAACACCAATTGATAAAACTTTTTTACTTGAAGCTCCAAACTAATATCTGGAAGTGACCTATTCATGGTAAATGGGATCGTGTAAGCCCCAAAGTGCTTTATTGTGGGCAAACACACAGTCATGTTCAACCTTCCTCAAGTGAAAAGAAATGAAATCAAACTCAGCAATGGAAATCCACCAAGCAGCCAGCCAGGGGTATCCAGGTATCAATAGTCAGTCCCTTTTGTTACCATTGAGTTCAACCTTACTTCTCTTGGACTGCTTGATAAAATCATGGGGAGATGGCCCACTGCATGCATCCATTTTCCCTCCACTTCTGTCTCTCAACAAGATGGAAGAGCGGGCACCTCAACTCTAGCAGAAGGGCTGCATTTACCAGATGTACCTGGGACCTTGTCTCTCCTCCACTGGGCTGAGAGACTTAGCAGTCCCAACCACTCTCCCTCAGCTCTGTGCAGTCTTCCCACCCAGACCCTCTTCTACAGGGCACTGTCCTCTTTCTCCTCCTTCTTTCCTACTATTGTCAATGCCCCGGAATCTGGTTAAAAAGACCAGTATGGCTTCTCCCTGCCTGCCCCTCTCAAATTCTCTCTATCTGTCTTCTTCCTTCTCTGTCACTTGTCTGCAAACCCTCTCCCTCTGCATGTGTCTATTTTCTGTGAAGGCTGAACTTCCTCTTTTGCACCTCCATATCACTCCTTCTCCCCTATGACCTTAGTTGAATATAAGAGAAAGACCTACAAAAGCATCTCTTCTAACCCAACATGCTTTGCCAGTCTGGCCACAGGGAGTCCCAGGCACAGGCAGTGAACCGGAGGCTCAGATGGCTGATGGAAGACACTAGCCAACGCAATGGCTTTGCACTCAAGCGATAGGTTCCAGCTATAATCATGGGTCAAGGATTGAGGAGGTTTTCCCTAACAGAATATGACCACACGGACTCTCTACCACATAGCACACCTCTAATCCCCTCGGACTGGGAAAGAGAGGAGTTTCATAGTCCCCAATTCAAGCCATTCACTCTATTACGTGGTTGGATCAAGGAAGGCTCTACAGTGGCATCAGAAACCTCTCTCCCTAAAAGGGACATAGACATAGACAGTGACAGAAGATCACAGACACACGTTCATGGTCACACATATAAATTAAAACACAGATATCCTGAAGTACAACCCATCCCCCCTAAAAAGGACAACAAAACACAGATATTGACAACCCAAACACATCACAAGCTGCATAAAAGCCCCCACACATAGAAGCACGCAGAAAATGCACAAGAGACACAGCCACTTACACTGTACTCAATGAGCACAGTGTCCACAGTACCGGGCACCCAGATCTGCCCACGCTGAAGTCTGAACTCAAAGAAGATGAGGCTCCCCAGGTGCATTTGAAACAAAACCTCTCTGCAGAAACCTTCCTGGACCAGAGCGAAAATGAAAGCACTGGAGGGGTCACCGGCCTCCCAGAGTCTTGGCCCATTAACAGCAAAGGCCAAGGCCATAGTTTCCCCCACACCCAATAGCCCAAGCCCTCCTCTGCCTGCCTGGGCTGCCCAGGACCCTTCCTCAGTCCACCTCTGCCCTCGCCCCGAAAGCTGGGGGGGGGGGGTCTTCTGGGAGAGCCCTGAGTACGTAAAAAGGGGAGTGCAGGCAAGCAGACTGAGCTGGTGACTGCTGGAGTTCACATACATTTATTCAATTGACACCAATGGGGAGTAAGGGGAGACAGATTTTTCTTTTCTTCCACACAGACCATCAGAGGATTTCACAGTCTCCCCACAGTGGAGAAGTCTAAATCAATGCACACCCAGTGGACAGAGAACGCAGATAGCAGCCGGCTGTACAGATATTTACACATAATTACAGGACCCCCTGCCACAGGATGTGCCCTCACCCACCCCACCCCCACTTCTCCAGTCCCTGACCCAGACCCTCCTCTCCCACCCTAAACTCATTGCCTTTAGCTATAATAAATATCCCAGGGCCTGGGACAGAGTAGAACGCTGACAGGGCGGCTGGCCCTGGTTGGCGGGACCCAGCCAGCTATGGGAAGGGGGAAATGTTCCTTCAAAGGCACCCCAACACAAAAGGGGAAGGATGCTCCCCAGTGGAGTGGGATCCAGGGTTTCCAAAGGGATTTCGGAGACCCCTCGCTTCAGCTCTCTGCTCAGCTTCACCTGTGTAGACACAGCTTTAGGTTTCAGCGAGAACGAACTGCCTTGGAGAAGAGCAAGGGGGAAAAGTTGAATTTTTCTTTTAAGTACGAAGCAGATAATAGGTGTCTTTAAATTATAATATTGGACAAGCAAGATCTCAAAGTCGGGGGAGGAGTGAAGGAGATACAGAGAGGAAGACCTCTCTGCGCAGTTGGTGTTTCTGGCGGGATCCGCAGGGCCTGGGAGGGCACCGGGAAAGCATTCTTCCGGGGCCGCCAGAGGCGCAGAGGCTGGGAAAAAGCGAAGGCTCCCCCCGCATTCCCCTCTTGCTGCTCAAACTTCTGGAATGGCATCAAAGCTTGGACCTTGTCTCGGAGACCCGGGCTCTCCCTGAGCGATGGAGCCCGCTTGGTCCCAACTGTCGCCGATATTCTGAACGCGGAGCCAAGTCGCGCGCGCCGGCCCAAGGTCTGGAGACTCTTCACAAATAGACTCCCTGAGTTCCGCTGGGACCGCAGGAGCTGCCGGGAGAGGCTGAGCGCGGGCCCAAGGGGCCCTGAGCCCGACGCGGTCAGAAGTGGCAGCCACTGAGACCGGCAACTTTGCCGGCAAACGGGGGCCCTGAGGACAGGAGGGCTTCCCCGGGGTGCGAGAGGCGGATGTGGCCAGCCACTGGAGCCAAGGCAGGGGCAGTCAGCATGGCCAAGACTTGGGCTTGACCTCCAGGACCCGCCGCCGCGGCGAACGGCGATCCCGGCGAGCCCTCGCCTCCGCCCGGGGGTGCAGTCCCGCCGCCACCGTGGCCCATGATGTGGTCTATAGAGAAGGAAGGCCTCTGCCCAGCCCCGGCGCCCCCGCCGCCCGCACCTCCGCCCGTGTCTGTCTTGAGGCCCTGGCGCAGGAGTGCGGTGGACAGACCAGTCGCGGTGCCGGCTGCGGGAGGGCTCAGGGACGCGGGGTAGAAGGCTTTGGCGCAGCCCAGCTCTGCGCCCAGGAAGGCGGGAAGGCCTGCGGGTCCCGAGCCCGGCCCCGACCCCGTGCCTGGCGCTGGGGCCTGAGCCGAGGCCGCTCCCGCGAACACTGAGGCCGTCGGAGGTCCGGGTGGAGGCGCAGCGGCACGGCCAGCGGGGACCGACAGCTGGCAAGGCGCGGCGGCGGCGGCGGCGGCGAAAGCGAAGGCGTGCGGGTGTGGATGCGGATGCGGGGCCGGGCCGGGAGGGGGGGCGCCGTAGGCAGGGAGCGCCAACCCGTAGCCGTAGCCGTAGGCGCCGTAAGCGGCGAAGCCGGGCAGGAAGGCGCCGGGGTCCCCCGCCGCCGCAGCCCCACCTCGCAGCAGCAGCTCGGGGTGAGGGTGTGTGTGTGGATGCGGCGGCGGTAGGGGCTGCCGCTTGAAGCGCTTTCGGCGCCGCAGGAAGCTGCCGTTGTCGAACATGTCGGCCGACTCCGGGTCCAGCGTCCAGTAGTTGCCTTTGCCCGGGTTGCCCGGCTCTCGGGGGATCTTGACGAAGCAGTCGTTGAGCGAGAGGTTGTGGCGGATGCTGTTCTGCCAGGCGGGGAACTTCTCCCGGTAGTAGGGGAAGCGCCCGCTGATGAACTCGCAGATCTCGCTCAGCGTCAGGCGCTTCTTGGGGCTCTGCAGGATGGCCATGGTGATGAGCGCGATGTACGAGTAGGGTGGCTTCACCAGCGGGCTCCGTGTCGCCGCGCCCCCCGACGGCGGTCCCGGCCCGGGCCCCGCCGCGCCCCGGGCCGCCGCCGCGCCTGGCCCGGGGCTCCCCGCTGCGGCCGCCGCCCCCCGGGGCGCTAGAGCGCGGGGCTCGCCGTCAGAGCAGCCGCCTGACTCCTCTTCCTCAGCGGCGTCCGCCTCGGCTTCCTCCGAGGGCGGCTCGGGGCCGTTCGGGAGCGCGTCCCGGGGGACCCGGGGCCCGGAGCGGGCGAGGAGCTCCCCCCCACCGCTGCTGCCACCGCCGCCGCCCACCACGTCTATGTCTGCGTCCGCCTCGGACAGCGCGGCCGGAGAGTTCTCGGAGGACATGATCTCGCAGCAGCAGCTGCCCAGGGTCATGGTGCCGCCGCCGCCACCGCCGTTCTCCGGCTCCGCTCCGGCCGCGGCTCCGGCTCCGCTGCGCTGCCTCTGGGGCGAGTATGTTTTGCGCGCGGGCGGGGAGGGGGCGGGGGACTGAGGCGGACAGGGAGGGGTGTCCCCCCAGCTCCGCAGCGCCCCCTCGTGGCCTCACTCGGCGGCTCTCCCCTCTCGGCGAGCACCCGACCGGCGGCCCTCTCCGCTGCCCCGGGAGCCGGAGCGGGGCCTGCACCCGGAAGGAGCTGAGGGGTCCTTCCACCCTAACCAGTCTCGGCCCCCGGTCCACCCGTGCTGGGGGGCTGGGGAATTCGTCCCTCCCGCCTAGAGGCTGCCCAAGGCGGAAGAGCGCGCGCCGGGGGCGGAGCTCCCTAAGCGGGTGGGGCGGGGCGGGAGGGGGCGGGCGGAGTGGCTCCGCGGAGGGGCCCGGCGGGAACCAACAGCCGCCACGGCTGGAGCCCCGCTCCGGCGGGAGGCGGGGTCCTCCTTTTCCCCGAAGACCCCGCCAGTCCTCCGCTCCCTGGAGCCGCTGCTGCCTTCAGTGCGCGCAGTCCTTGGATATTAAGGTTCACGCGGGCGCCAGCCAGAGCCAGAAAAAGTAGCGACAGACTCCACCCATCATCTCTCCCCGAGGCAGAACCGGAGCCACCGAGGCCGAAGTTCGGTTGGAGCGCGATCGGGGCCCTGAGACGCCAGGACGAACGCCGCGGGAGCGGGGCCGCTGGAGCCCAGTGGCTTCCGGCCCAAGGGAAGACGCACAGGAGTAATCGCGAGGAGCAAACTTGGAGCTCTCAGCCTCGGGCCTCCGAGAGGTGGGAGATTCCGACTGCTCAAGTCTCTTTCTTCCGCAAGACCCCGCCACCTTCCGCTCGCCGCGCCGCTGGACTCCGAACGAGGGATGGCACCCCGGCGACCCAGGTAGTGCGCCGCCTGCCCGTCACTCCCCTCCCAACCTACCCTCACGCTTCTGTGCGGAGCCCGTATTCCCGGGAGCGGGTCCGCGCCTTAGCTCTGAGTTTGCCTGTACTTTTTCTGTCTCAGTATCGGTTGGGATTCTGTCTTTCTCGCCTTCCGTGAATCCTTGTCTCCGTCTTCTGCGGAAACCCTGCATTTGCCTGGATGTCTGTTTGTGTGTCTGGGAATCCCTTGCTCAGTTTTCCTCTCTCCCTCAACCCCAGTCACACTGGAGGGCTGCCCCCCAACTTTCTAGCTGGACTTGTAGGTTCTACAGACAGGCAGCAGGACTCCCACGGAGACCTTCTTCAATGAACCCTGACCGCAGCCCGGGCCAGTGTTGCCTTCATCTCTCAGAATCCTGTGCACACAGGTTGGTCCTGTGCCCTTTTTCTCGCCAGCCGGATTCCTTTCTATTTCATTAGGCCTGTCTCTTCCCGCGTGGTCTCCCACCAGGAACCCAGCAACGCGTAGCACCCGCTCAGACTGGGCCCATCTCAACCTCTGAGGGGTGAAAGGGGAGTTGGGCCCTGGAGGTAGGCAAGAATAAGCTTACGGGCCCGCTGCTGTCCCGACAGCGCCGCGCAGTGGTCAAAGCTCGAACACTCGTGGCCTGAGACCCAACTGAGCTCCACAGTCTCTCTATATGACAGTCAGCAGGTTACTATCCCTCGCCAGCCTCCGTTTCCTTCTTTGCTTAGTAATTAAAAGCAGGAAGCCTGGAGTCAGGTTTCTGGAGTCCCAAGTCCTGTACTTACCAGCTCTGCCACCTTGGATAAGTTTCATAAGTCTTTGTGCCTCTCTTTCTTCCTCTGTAAAAATAAGATTAAAAACACCTTGGTCATGACTAATATGTAAAAGTAGCCAAATCATTCTGGGTTACTGTTGAAGAGGGTATTGTGAGCACTTTGAAGACGCCTGGGAAGAAAAAAAAGGAGTCAAAGGTGGTGTGTTCTCCCGCCTGATCTCAAGCCCTGGTGCAGCCCTCTGACTCGGTGGGTTACCACTGCCACACCAGTCACTGTGCAGAATTAGCAGATAAGCACTGAGAAGAGGGTGGGAGGCGATTTGCAGCCCCTGCAGGCTGTATCTCAGCAGAGCCCATGTGAGGGTGGAGGAATTCTCACTTTCATCTAACAGCAGCCTCCACTATATGGAATAATCTAGTGTAAAGCCAACTTTTCAGTTCCACAGGTAGGCCAACAGAGGCCCCAGGAGGGAAGGGACTCCCCTAGGCTCTCCAGCAAGACAAACTAGGGTTGGGTGCCACTCTTGTTACAGAACCCTCATGATAGAGTTCTCCATCCTCCTGAGCCAAAGGGTAGAAGGCAGGGCTGGCTGCTCAGATCCTGTGAGAGCAACTCCTCTGGGCTCCTCTGTAGGCCCTCAGACAAAGGGGGTCCACCTCGAGTGCTGGGCTGCATAAATCCTGTTCTTGGGAAAAAGAGAAGAGGTCCAGGCCTTAAGCCATAGACAGGAAATTGGCAGGACTTGTGGCCCTGGAATCAGAATTTCCTAGGTGATAGGGTTTTGTGGGGGGTGGGGGGCTTTGGAGAGAAATTTCTTTCATGAGTCCAGAACTCACATAACTAGGGTTGCTAGATTTAGCAAATTAATTTTATCTGGCAACCTACACATACTCCCAGCATGCTCAGTCTCTCTCATTTCACAGACACTCTACACTGTCTACCACACAACTCCAACCCAGCTCAGTTTTGCTAGTGTCTAAGTAAATGGAGAGAAAAGCAAAACTGGCACTGTCCTCTTTCATCTCACCTCTAACTGTCTTCATTTCTAACATGGCAAGTGTAAATAAATAAGTAGCTTCCTTCCTTGCCAGAGCTCTCCTGGTTCCCCAGGCTCCAGTCCCCTGCCCAGCTTCAGGAAAGACTGGCTGAGGCATTTGCTTCCCAGATACCCTGGTTCTAATGCTACAGGCAGAGCAGCTGCAGCTGCCGGCCCCTGCCTCTGCCTGGCCCTGCTCCTCAGGACGGCTGCTGGGACTCAGATTGGGGAAAGGGAACCCACCCCCCTGCCCCCCTCTGCAAAGTGGGAGCAGTGCATGATCTTAAGGAATCATCACCCAGGCCCTTCAAACACACACACACACACACACACACACATACACACACACACACACACACACACACACACACACCGAGGCCCAGGAGATCACATGACTTTCCAGGCTTTTGAAGGCTCCCAGTCCCCCGGATAGGTTGGACCCAGGTGTCTGGACTCCCAGCCCAGACCTGATCTGTTTACCCAAATGACTGCTTAGCCCCTGGCCAGGCTCCATTCTTGCCTGAGGAAAGGTTTTCTGGGAGCTTCTCATCCCTTCCAAGGTTCTGGGCCTGTTTGTTTTGAACAATGCACTGGGGGCTGGGAGAAGGGCCACCTGGGTTTGGAGATTCCTTTCGTTTCTGCCCTTCTCCCGTGGCTCCAGCCCTTCCTGCTTCTGCAACCCTGTGTGAGCCTGTCACTCCCACCTGGAAAACCTGGGTGCTTTTCCAGAAGATTGGGGTCCAGCACCCATGCCTGCAGCCTCAGAGAAGCAGGGGTGACAAGGCTTGTGCCCAGCCTCTTTCTTCATCTGCCTCACTATTTGGCCGCCTCTCATGAGCAACCCAGAAACGACTGGGAGGAAGCATTTGCTGGAGCGGCGGGGTGGGGGGGTGGGGGGGGGAGGTCCTTTAGGCAGTGTTCTACTGTAAAATGTTCTAATAACCTGGAGAGGTTGTTATGTGTTTGTTGAGATGTGTTGCTATCAGTGGCATCTCTCCCCATATGGCTTCTTCCTCCCCTCCTTGTGGTCCATGCTCTTAGAGCTGGGGGCAGGGGGATGAGGGTCTTCCCTGATTATGAGAATATAATTAAGTCAATCGTGAGACTGGCGAAGAGTGGCGCTGAGCGACCTAGAGGCAGGTCGCTGCATTGCCCTCGGAAAGGCCTTTCCAGGGTTGCGTTCCGTGAGCTCGGAGATCCACCCCTTAGTGTGGCCCGGCTGCAAACCGCGGCCTTAGCTGGACAAGGGGACAGACACGACGTCTGCACACTTCTCTCACTTTATTCACAAACCTGACCAGCCTGGGGAAAGTAGCGAGACTGGCCGCAGGCGCCCTCTATCCGGCCTTCCACCCGGCTGCAGCTCTGGAACGAGATGGTGTTTGGGCGTAGTTGGTACATCTTTCTACCCCGGATCTCCGCCTGCTCCGGAGTGATGGTGCCCCTTCCCTCTACCCCCCTCCCCCCCCCCCCCCCCCCCCCCCCGCCGCCTGGCTAGGAGGCAGGAGACTCCAGATCTGCAGGGCGAGCCTTAGGCGGTGGGGCTCCCTACTCACAGGAGGGGACTCAGATCAGGGTTCTAGGAGAGGCCTGGCCCTCTGCAAGCACAGCACTAACGGGGCCTCCATCGTAAGCGCCTTCACCGCTGAAGCCCACCTGCCCACCCCTAGGCGCCGGCTCAGGGGTCGCGCGCTTCTGCGGCACCCCCACACCTGTGTATCCTCCACTTCTACAAGGAAAAGTCTCTTTCCTTCCATTACGCCAGACCACAGTCCCCTCCCAGCCCCACCTACCCCGGGACTACGTGGTGGGGGGCGCGCTTGAGCACCTTATGGCCGGGCGCGCTTGAGCACCCTATGGCCGAGGACAGCGCGGGCGTGGAGACCAGGGTGAGCAGCGGGGCCTATCGGCTTTCGTTCGTGGGAAGAGGGTTGCGAGCTCAGGAGACGGTAAAAACAGCGCGGCTCCCAAACCGCCCGACCTGGGGGCCGGCTTCGCAGCGACCAGGGTAGGGCAGGTTCCACAGGCTTGGGGGACCTGCAAGGGAGTAGGGGACGCTTCCAGGTGTATGGGAGCTAGTGGCCCTATGTCAGAGTGTGTCCTGGGTTTCGGGGTCAGAGGGTCTGTTTCTCTGTCCGCGTGTGAGTTGTTTGTTGGGTCGGTGTGCCCCTCCGGGCAACCGTGGCTCTGGGTGCCCCACTACTTCCCAGAGCAACCAGCGCCTGTCCTGAGCCCTCCCCTCCGGAACTCACGATCTGTGCGGGGACTGCCCTGGAGGGCTTGCCTTTAACCCCAGGGCCTGAAGCGGCGGCGGGACCTGGTTGGGGGACTGCAAACGCACTCCGAGCCCGCAGCGAGACTCTGGCAGGGAAGGAGCGCGTGGGAGGGTGTGAGCTTGGATAGGTGTCTGGGACGATGCGTACAGGGACTACGCTGTGGGCAGCCAGGCCGACTGCAGCGGCGGCCTTCTTCCCACCAATTACACGCTGCCTGCTGGAGCAGCAAACCTCGGGAACCCGACGCCCCGCCGGAGCCCTGAATTGGGGCCGGGCAGGAGGGAGAAGGGTCCTGAGCTGTCCGAACTTGGGCCCTTATTTCACACGCGCACGCGCGCACTTAGCCTTTCCGATCCCGAAGCAAAGGTGGAACCCGTCAAGCTCCTCTGGCCAGGTGCCCGAGGCCTCTGGAGCGGACCCACTAGCAGAGCCAGGAACCAGCGGGAGCCCTGGCCTTGCAGACGCTGATTGCGGATTCCTGGGAAACAGCGCCCTCTGGAGGAGCCGCGCATCCACGCAGTCAGAAACTGGACGCCGAGGTCCCTCCCCTTCCCCATCTCACTCCTTTGGCACAGTCATTCAGGGACTCATAACCTCCGGACCCTTTTTTTGCGCAGGCTTACTTCCTTTCCCAATCTGTACCTGTACCTCAGAACCCTGATCAAATCCCGCCTCTTCCAGAGCCCAACTACCTTCCCTCTTTCCTGCTCTAAGCACCTCAGAGCCTGAAGCCTGAACCCTCGATTCCAGCACTGCACAGCAGATCTGCTTCCAGCCTCGCCTTTCTCCAAAAAGACTGTTAATTCATCCATTCCACTCCCCCTTTACATGGGTGTGCTGTTGTTCTCCTCCCCCTCCCAGTAAAATAAGACTGAAGTTTATCTCCACTCCACTCATACCTGATTTGCTCTTTCTCCCCTCTCCACCTTTGCACTCTGCTCACTCCTAATTCTTTGTCCATTTCAAATGTCAAGCTTTATGCACGACTTTCCCCCAACAGCACCCCACACTGGCCAGGCTGAGAGGGCCCCCTGCCTCTGTGCTCCCAAAGACTTAACTCACTCTGTTGTCATGATTTGTTTTCCAGTCTGCCTCCCTCTATCCACTGTAAGCTTCTTGAAAACAGACATTATATTGTTTTCATCTTCATCTTTCCTCCTCCACAAAATTGGGATAAGAATTGTACCTCCCACATTGAGTTGTGAGGATTAAGTGAGATAATGCATATAAAGCACTTAGCCCAGGGCCTGGTCCTTTGAAAGAGCTCAATAAATATTTCTCATCAATATCATCATTATTAATCACTCTACCTTCTGCAGTGGTAAAACCTAACACATAGTAGATACTCAATTAATGTTACATAGGTGACTCAATTAATGTTACCTATGTGACTAGTTGTTAGATAATGTTAGATCAGTGGTGGGCAAACTCATTAGTCAACAGAGCCAAATATCAACGGTACAATGATTGAAATTTCTTTTGAGAGCCAAATTTTTTAAACTTAAACTTCTTCTAACGCCACTTCTTCAAAATAGACTCGCCCAGGCCGTGGTATTTTGTAGAAGAGCCACACTCAAGGGGCCAAAGAGCCGCATGTGGCTCGCGAGCCGCAGTTTGCCGACCACGGTGTTAGATATATGAAGGAATGGCACAACATATCTCTTCCTCGGGTCTGAGACTCACCAGAAAGCTAGCTTACATCACCAATAGAAATATGTACTCTGAGAACAGACATTGTTTCTATTCTGAAGGGAGGAAAACCTATCTCCCTATCAGAGAGTTTTTCCGTGGTCCCCGATTCCAGCAATCATTGAATATCTCTCTTGTGCTTTCTGCCTCAGTTTCCTTCTTTGAAATGACAAACTTCCAGTTATAAACTAAGTCATGGGGATGTAATGTACAGTATAGGGAATAGCATCGATAACATTTGTAATAACTATACAGTGACTGATGGTTATTAGGCTTGTTGTGATCCTCTATAAGGTATATAAATGTTGAATCACTATGTTGTACACCTGAAACTAATATAATACTATATTTCAATTATAATTTTAAAATAAAATAAAATTTTAAAAATAAAATGGTTGTGACTAATCATACCAGCCAAACCCTGTCAAAATCTTCCAGAGGCTTCCATTACTTACAATTTAAAACTCAGTCTCCTTAGTATGGTGAACTGAGCATGTGTACAATTTTTGGGTGTCCCACTTCTCTGTTGGGTAAGGCCTCCCCTCCCATTCTCCATGTGGTCCTGATGGGACTGTCCAATCTCTGTCCCCCTCACACTTACCTCCAGGAGAGGACAGGCAGCCCAGCTGGATGGAACATAGTATTGCAAGTCCAAGGCCCAGTGATTGGTCCAGGCAGGAGTAAGTGAGCTAAGCTGATCCAATCCCTCCTTCCACAAGATTTGGTATATGGACTGCAGGACTCTGGGATATATGGACTCTGGGACTCTGGGAGGGAGGGTTCTCCTTTCGGATCAGGAGATAAGCACACAGGCTTAGCTGCCAGCAGCCATCCTTTCGCCATATAGAGTGCTGTTTGACTTTGAAGCCCATCCACTGAGGGAAACAACCCAAAGAGACAGAGGTTAATAAAAGTGTTGAGTCCCCCTGCTTTGCCTGACACTAGACCTTTAGACTTGCCAGGCATTCTAAAGATATCCCCTTTTTGCTTAAGCTGGGTTAAACTGCATTTCTGCTGGTTTGAGTTGAATTTCACAAACAGTAAAGCCACAGGAGAGAAGGATCCTGGGTCCCTGTGACCACTGAGGTGCCGTTCCAACCTGAACTGCCTGCATAGACTTTTATTTGAAAGGGAATTACACTTCAATTTAATTTCATAGACTCCGTTTCTGTGACTTGCTGTAAGGAAAACATTCCAACTGGGCCGTCCCTCAGAGAAGCGATAGGCTACTTTGATGGTACCACCGCTGGAAATGCGTGAGTAGGCAAGGTAGTCACTGGGTAGGAATCTTGGAGGCAGTAGAAGGAGTAAGAGATCTTAGAGCTGGGTTCAAATTATGCTCCCACCACTTATTAGTCTTAGACAAATAATCTACCTAACCCTCAGTTTCCTTATTTGTAAAGTATTCAGATAGCTGAGTTGGAGACAGAGACCAAGGAAACTTCCTAGCCGCCACCTCTCAGGGACTCCTGAGACCTAGTACTCTAGGTGGAGCAACTGTGGGTCAGGGTGCCTCGGTGAGGTTCCTCGCTCTCCTCTCCAACCTTGACATTTTTTAAGATGCCTGCTCCAACCTGCCAGGAAAATGCACCTCCCCTGGTTTGTTCATGCGACTAAAGACAGTGGTGGAGCCTGCGTTGAGAGGCCCAGGATCTACTTCCAGTCATGCCCTGCCTTCCTGTGCAACCTCTGACAGCCCCTGCCCCTTCCAGAGTCCTCAGTTTCCGCATCCGACCTGTGAGAAGTACATCTCTTGTTCTGGACAGTCTGGCTCCCGAATCAGGGCTTTTAACTACTGTGCCCTACCCACAATTCCAAGTGGGAGCAATTGCCATTCACAGTAATGACAATAATCATGCTTCGGCACCACTTGCCCTGTCCAGGCTCCTGGTCATCCTAGCCTGGGTCAGCCCCAAAGGGCGCCACCTGCTACATGAACTGACATCACAGGTGCGGGCCAATCCAGAGCTTCCCAGGCTTCTGAGGATCTTGTTTGCATCTGTGGAGTTTGGCTCCCCCTTCGTCATGTACGTGCCTCTCACAGGGGGCTCTGCTTGATGGTCCCTCCTCCACTTCCTCCCACAAAGCTGGAGCCACTCTGATCCGGGGTGGTTAGAGGCAATGAAATGGGAAATCTGAGGCCAGAGAGGAGCAAATCTTAGAACATGATCCTATGATCAGAAGAAGGAAGTCACAATTGGGGCCCATATGGGAAGGGTAAAAAGGGATATGGTAGCATCTGACAGGAGGCCTGGAGGCCTGATGGTGGAGATCCAAACATCTAGCTCCTTACACCTGCCCCTGGTGCCCAAGCCTTGGAAGTAGAAGGGAAAAGGAGCCATCACCCCGGACAGGGCACAGACCCCACTTAGGATGGAGGTGGCAAGTGCCCAGGCTTCCCAGACCCAGAGGCCAAAACACCTGGGAGGAGCCCTGGTGAGACACTGATGGGAAGGCCACTTGGGAGGAGGGCAGTGAGGTTTGAAAAGGTGAAATTCTGAGCCCAGTCTCCAGGGTCCCTTTGGGAAATAAATAAATGAGGACAGCTGCCCAAAGAGCCAGGGTGAACACACAGGGAGTTTGGTGCCTGGCAAGGTCTGCGTGGAAATGCACTTTAGGAATTTTCCTGCAGATCTACCTGCACACCTAATATATGCACAAGGTCTAATTGCAGCTGGTTTGGGAATGCCAAAATGTAAACAATGTGTCTATCAGTAGGGGGCTGGTTAAATAATGGCACATCTACTACTAGTATATACGGGGACAGTATGCTGTGTAAAACAGAATAAAGAAGTTCTTTATGTATTGATCTGGAAAGAGCTCCAAGACATATTGTTGAGTAGAAAAAAAAAATCAAGATGTATAACATTGTAAACATTATGTTTTCAGTTGTGTGTATGTGTGTGTGTGTGTGTGTGTGTGTTTAAAGGAGAAGATAATGTATATTTGTTTTGGTTTATATATGCAAGAAAAATAGAAGCATGACTAAAAAAACTATCTGTTGGGACAGGGGTAGTAACAGATACACCTCTGAGTCATCAGCTGAGAAGGGGGACACAATCCAGGAGCTTGGAGAGAGTTGTGAATTGCTGTGGACACAGAAAAGAAAGGCCTTGCCTAAGTGTTTGACCAGGGACTAGACCTCAGATTTCCTGACCCCAGCCCAGCACACTTTCCTCTACTTCCTTCTTACAGAGTGGATCTCTGCACCTAGGACCACCCTCCCCACCCCTTTTCCCAACCCACTACAGGGGAAGGTTACCAAAGGCTTCCAAGAAGAACGGGAGGGGGGAATCTGGGAGGGCTTCCCGGAGGAGGTGGAAAATGCAGCCGTTTTCCTCTCGCACACCAAACATTTGGGTTCCCACTGGAGCAAGTGCCTTTCAATCACCAGAATCCACCCCTAGACCCAACCAAATACCATCCAAATGGATCCTGGCTTCATTCCACTGATTTCCTGATCAAATCAGGTGCATACAAGGTGGCCAATCGGTGGCGCTTGTCTCCACAAAATTGTTGAGGGGCAGGAAGGGAGGCAAGAGTACAGGGAAAGGGGAGGGAGAGGGGAAGCATGTAAGAGAGAGGAAGAGGAAAACTGAAAGCAAAAGGAAACCAAAACTTGTCACTTGGCTTGGAAAGGTACCTTTCCAGATCCAAACTGTGGGTGTGAGTGGTTGGGGAATATTGGAATGATCTGAGGAATTTTATTGGTACCTGGAGCTCTCCATCCAAGTTTCTACCTCCCTGGCCTCTTCCTCCGAGAAGGAGAATGACTGGAGTCAGGTGGACCTGGATCAAGTTCTGAATCAGTCATTTTGCAGCTTGACCTGGTAAGTCACTTAGCCTTTATGAGCCCCAATTTAATTATCTATAAAATTGAGTTAACATTTCTAATGCTACCCTGCAGTCCAGGATAAACTGTATTTGATCATGCCTTTTTGTAATGTACCACCAGAATCAATTTGCTGATATTGCATCTTCTTGTACATGTGAGACTGGCTAGATTTTGTTTGCTCAACCCTCTATCAGGTTTTGATAATATAATTAAGTAGGTAGAATTGGGATGACTTTTATTTTTCTGGGTTCTGCAACTGATTGTTTTCCTACTTTTGGACATCTGCTTTTCTCTATCACCACTGCTACCTCCACCAACCCATCGTCCTTTCCTGCTTCGATACTGCAGTAGCCTCCCCACCCTACCCCAGATCCCCTCTAATAGCGTATTTCAAGCTATGAAATTTCCTCTGAGCACATCCTATGGATTTTAATATGTACTGTTTTCACCTTCATTAATTTATAAATAGCCTATAATTTCAACTTTTCTCTAACTTAAGAGTTATTTTGATAAGAAGTGTTTTTAAAAATTTCAAGGGCTTGGTTTAAAATGTGGTCCAAGAATGTATTCTTTTTTAAAAAAATATATTTTATTAACTTTTTACAGAGAGGAAGGGAGAGGGATAGAGAGTTAGAAACATCAATAAGAGAGAAACATCGATCAGCTGCCTCCAACACACCCCCTACTAGGGATGTGCCTGCAACCAATGTATATGCCCTTGACTGGAATCGAACCTAGGACCCTTCAGTCCGCAGGCCAATGCTCTATCCACTGAGCCAAACCAGTCAGGGCTAAGAATGTATTCTTATACACGAAGGAATTTACGAACACGTTTAAATGTTGTGTATTCATTACAATAAAAATCTTTAAAACACATTCACATAAGCTCATTATGGATCACTTACATGACCTCCTGATATCATAAATATCAGAGATCAGATATTTGGAGTCCTCATTTGCATTTGTTATCAAGTAATGCTACTTTAATCTTGAGATAAGGCTAAAAACAATGTGGAATTAAGTAACTGCTGTGTTTGGGCCAGTTGATGGCATGACTTGGGACCTGAAGGAATATGGGCAGTTCATTCAAAAGAGAAAAAAAAATGTTGAATGAATTTACTCATCACATGGCTCCAGGCACACCAAACTCAGAAGACCTGAGATGGAGCAGTCAGGGTCACAGTCAAGGTGCAAGTGATTTGGTTTCAGTAAAACAATATTTTATATTTTATTAATATTATGAATTTGAATGTTTATTTTGTAGCTGTTTGCATTTATTTTATAAAGATTCTGTGTTATAGTTGCAGAAGAGATACAAGTCTAAGGATTTTATATCTGCCCATACTAAATGACATTATACTTTTTAAAAGTTAAAGTCAATACTTGAGGTCACCAGAATTTTTTTCTTTTAAAAGGAGACTGCTTTAGCCCCTGTATCTTGCTAAATTGTCCTCCGCCCCCCACCTCATACTTCTAGGATCTCCCAAAGGGGTACTTCACACGGGCTTAGAACCAACCCACACACTATGGTGAAGAGTTCTCCACATTGCTTGTTTTGCCTTCTGCCTTCCAGGTGAAGCCCACTGCCTGAAGGAGCCTCTCAGTTGTTATGCTTCCCGTGTCCCTGCCAAGGAGCTCACTTTCCTGTGTACTCAGTTTTCCATGTGTAGGGTGATCTTGGCCTCGCTCCAGCAGGCCCTATAACCAGCTCGGCACCATCCTGTGCCAAAAATCATCCTTCCTGTGCTCCAAGTCCCCCCAAATCAGAAAGCAACCTCCTCAGCTCACTTACTCCTATGAAGAACTCAGAACCATCCCCCTGCCTTCATCCTCTAACCAAAACATGCACCCCTCATTTCCATAACACTGAGCCACCTTCTCACCTTCCTAGGAGTTAGTGCACACTGAACCCAGAAACAACTTCCCATTCTCCTCTTCCTCAGTCCCCACTCCCAAAGAATATAAGGCTACAAAAACACAGCTTTAACTCGACCATTCTATTGTCAAAGTGCACACTTAGCTTCTCACGCTAAAATAATCATCTTAATTTCAGATGTGCAAAATTTCCCCCCAAATTGACCTTGACTGAAACAAAGAAACCAGCAAAAAAGGAAGATATGGAATTCAAGAAGCAGGGAATCCAACACAGGATAGAGATGGAGGGAATTCCAAGGAAAACAGTGAAGGGAAACAGGACCACATCTGTGCAGCAGACATGGAGAGCAATCAGCCCAGGCTGGAGCTGGAGGACAGAGGGCTAGGGGAGAGGTGCCCCCGGAACAGAAAACACAGCAACCCAAAGCAATGATAGATTTCCCGGTAAGTTTGACCTCGTGAAAATTAGGGAAGATTTGGCTTTGGGTACAAAGAAAGGTAAAGAAATGAAAAAATAAGGCACTGAACTCCAGGAAAAATGAAAAGTTGCACTCTCCCTCCAAAAGGAATTATAGTCATGGTACAACAGCAGCTATCAGAGAACAATATTTATATAGTAATAATATGTAAATTATTATTTTAACCCAAAGTTGGTGATTTGGGTGGGAATGAGAAGGGATAGAGATTTCAGAGGTAAATGACAATCTATCATAATAGGAAGTTAATCAATACTGTTGTGAGCGAGTAGTATAAGCATGGAAATACAGAAGTGTATTCAAAAAGAGACAGATATGAATTGAAAGTAGATAGTTCTAGGATACAAAACGGGGTCCTGAAAATTGGGCTAAGCACCATTAAAACCTTGTCATTGCTTTTTGGACTGTTACATTATATGCTTGTTTCAATTCAATAAAAGCAAGAATTAAGTGTTAAAAACTGTGTCTTCAGATTAAAGATGACTTCCAGGTTTCTAGAAAAATGAAGGGGTAGTCGCTTAACATTTCTGAAAGTTCCATTCAGATTATCCCCCCCCCCCAAAAAAAAAAAAGGAGAGGGGGGAAAAAATAAGACTTCCATATTGCAATCTTGCTTCTAGATAAGAAGTGTTTAGTGCTGCAATCCGCTTGGGTCCCCTCCCTGCAGCAGGGAGCTGTTCTGTAATAAGACAGAATTGGAGTAGAGCTTTGTTTTGTGTTTTCAACATCTACCCAAGCGTCAAAAATCTTAGGGCACTCTATGACATATAGGTTTCCAGATAATGAACTTTGATGGCATCAACTGTCTCGTATTTGTATCTGTTTGGGCCCGGTGCAGGGCCTGGCACACAGTGAGCCCTCCATGCTGTTGAATGGAAGAACATTAGAGAGGCATTTCAAAATAAAATCTTTCTTACTTTCCAGTTCAGCAGTGACCCTTCTAGCATTTCCATGCAGACACTTGCCACCTCCTCCTCATTGTGCCAAGATCCCAGGGACAGAGACCTTCAGGGCCACAGTGGCAAGAATGAAATTCAGAGCTCAAGAAGCACTTCCTGGCTTCAGCAGAGTGAGAAGGAACTTCTCCTTCCCTGGAAACTTCTTGGATTTGGAAGGAATTTATCAAGAGGTGCTTTGAGGCAGGAGGAGAGGCTGTAACACCATTTGGAGCAGAAAACGTTTGCATTTTGATCTTTGTGGAGCTAGACTCCTTAGAGAACCAGGTTGAATCTTTGCTACCTGCTGGGTCCCAGGGAGGGGCAATTTTCTCATTGGACAAATGGGGAAGTAGCCTTCACCTTCACCTCTTTTGAAGGTCACTGTGAGGATTGCAAGTGAGAATGGAAAGTGCCGGAGTACTGTCAACCCAGTCATTATTCAGTAAGTCAGGCACAATAGACACTAGGGATTCATTCAGTGGGCCATTCAACAAATACTAAGTGAAGAGCTGCTATGCATCAGGCATATGCGATCTGACTCTTGCTCAAAAGGGTTAATAGCTGGGGAGGGAGTCTAACCAGGGTGTTTCATACCAGACTGTGCAGATCTACTGTCCTATCTCTAAAGACCATCTTCCCTACCTCATATTTCCTGCACCTTTCTCCTCCATGAGCTGCCCACTTTCCACCCTCACCCTTCATCACCACCCCAGAGGTTTAAACTCTTGTATCTAAGAGAGGGGCATCAGGCTTGTGCAACATGCAAATCATTCACCCTGGACTCAAGGCACACTGATCCCTTCCCACCTTTTCCCACACCTAGACACTACTAAACTGGGAGCCCTGAGGCAGAGGAGCTTGGGAAAGCCTGGTGCTTAGCAGTTGGGTCAGCACCCAAGAGTAGGACAGGGTCAAAGGCCAACTCATACAGCAACCTCTGAGTCTCTGCTCAATGCTGCCCTGTTCGTGATCCTGGGACAGTCCTGAATCAGATCCGGTCCCTGTTGCTCCAGCTCCCAATTTAGCAAAGGATATAGTAAGACAAGGGGCATAGCTGCTGGCACAGGGCCCAGCTCCAGAAGTGTGGAGGAGGGTGTAGTTCTGCAGCCTGGTCCCACTCTTTAAATAGGGAGCTTTTAAAACTGAGCCTCCAGCCTTGGCCCAGAGTCTTTTCTCTGGAATACTGTGCATGCTAATCACCAGTAAACTTTGTTAAGATGCAGAATCTGATGACTCAGTGGGTCTGAAGTGGAGCCTGAGATTCTGCATTCCTAACAAGGTGATGCATTTCATCCCAGGAGCTGGTGAAGGGCCAGGGACTACACTTGGAGTCCAAGGCTATAGAACACTTACCGCATTTCTCTGAGGAGTGATTGGTAATGTCTCTTCCCCCGTGGTCCCTAAGCACCAGGAGGCAGGGATCTTGCCCATTTGTTTAGTGATGTATTTATTCCCAAAGCCTAGCGCACTCAGTAAGTACATACTTGGAGGAGTGGCCAATGCTCCCTTATCCATGGGAGCTGGGAGTAATCACACAGCGGACGAACCCACTGGCCAAATACACTCATGTGCACACCCATCTCATCTCTACCATCCGCTGGGATGCAACAGGTGAGGGCATTTACTAGGCCTACTATGTGCACAGCTATGGTTCATCGCATCCTAATCCTACTGCATGAACGGCTGCCTGATGCTTCACCAGGGGCTCACACTATACGAACAACCAAAGATCCTGAACAAAGCGCACACACTCTCCCCAGGCCACTCCCCCAAAGTCACCAGCCAGCACAACAAGCCCAGAGAAAGCTTTCTTCTTTCTTTTTTAATCAAGTCAGCTTTAATTAAAAAAATAACCTAATGAGCCAACCCTAAATCTTCCAGACGGTGGGCAGCCCACTAAGTCCCGCTTCAGTCGGGAGCCCGTGGAGCCCATGGAGCCGCTGGTCGGAGAAATCTCCAAGAACTGTCCTGGGGCCTGGAACAGCGCAGCAGGTGTGTGTGTGTAAGAAACTGAGGACAGACAGGTAAGTGGGGTTGGGGCTCAAACTTGTGGGAAACGAAGGGAAGAGAGCGAGGGAGTCATGAACACGGGCGTCTGACCTCTGATGTGTTGTAAGAACTCGAGGGAAGGTTGAAGTAAGGAGTCAGTCAGGGATCCGGGCGGCCTGAGACCGAAACCCGAAGGCTGGCGTGGAGGCTCCTGGGTGGTGGTGACTAGGCGCGGAGACAGGGGATCAACTATGGCCCTGGGGAAGCGCACAGGTGGGGGCCCCCAGGGGAAGGAGAAGAAATGAGGGGCTCACATAGTGGGGTAGGGAGGGTTCAATCCGGTGGAGAGACGGTGGGATTCCCCCCGTGGAAAGAGGTAACAGGTGTGCTCAGTCCAAGAGGCAAGGGGGCCTCCAGGTGGCCCCTGCCTGCGGGGAAGGGCTCACAGGTAGCGCTCCAGTCCCGGCAAGTAGCCCGGCTGCCTCAGGTAGGCCTCCCCCGGGCCCAGCGGGCCGAGCGGGCCCAGCGCTCCCGGCGGCCCGGCCAAGGCCAGCAGCGGCTCGGCGGGGCGCGGGGGCAGCCCCGGGCGGTCGGGCGCCGGCGCGTAGAGCGGCGGGAAGGCGGCGGCGCAGGGCGGGAAGGCGGCGTCGGGCGCGGCGCAGCAGGGCGGCTCCGGGGCGCCCAGCCCCGCCAGCTCGGGCGGCAGGCCCCCCAGGCTGTCCACGCCGAAGAGGCGCGCGGGCGGCGCGGGCGCGGGCCCGGGGCCGGGCGGGAAGGGCGCGTAGGGGCCCGGCGGGGCGGCGGGCGCGGGCGGCGGGGGCGCGGGCAGCTCCGCGCGCTTGAAGCGCTTGCGGCGCCGCAGGAAGCTGCCGTTGTCGAACATGTGGGCGGCCGCCGGGTCCAGCGTCCAGTAGTTGCCTTTGCCGGGGTTGCCCGGCTCGCGGGGCACCTTGACGAAGCAGTCGTTGAGCGTGAGGTTGTGGCGGATGCTGTTCTGCCACTTGCGCGGGCTGTCGCGGTAGAAGGCGAAGCGCTCGGTGATGAAGCGGTAGATGGCGGCCAGCGGGAGGCGGCGGCCCGGGGCGTGCGCCAGCGCCATGGCGATGAGCGCGATGTACGAGTAGGGCGGCTTCCCGCGCTGCAGGGGCCGCCGCCGCCGCCGCCCCGGGCCCGGTGCGGGCTCCGGCTCCCCGCGGCCCGCGGGCGCCTCTTCGGGCTCCGGCCCGGGCTCGGCTCCGGCGAGCGGCGACGGCGGCGGCCCCGACGGCGCGACCGAGGGCAGGGCCGGGAAGCCCGGAAAGGAGGCGGCGGGCTCCATGTCGCTGCGCCCAGTCCTCGGGAGGCCGCAGCCCTGCCCGCGCTGCGCTGCTCTCGCCGAGGGGCCGCCGACCCGCCTTATATGACACCGCGCCCCTCCCCCGCCCCCATCCAGGCAGAAGGCTCGGACCTTCCCCACTGGCCAGCGCCTCCCCCCACTTTGCTTTCCCAGTCCCCTCACCACGCTCCCAGCCCCCAGCCCTACATTTTGCCCCTCCCTTGGTCTCCTCCCTTCGGGTCAGCCTTTTCCAGACCCAGCCTCACCCCTTTCCCATCTCCATGGAGTCAGTCCAACCGAATTCATCAATTCATCAGCTTCCTTTCCTCTAAGATCTCCCTCAACCTCCTCCCTTATGGGTCAATGCTAATCAAAAATCCACCCAATCGCTGGGGCCCCTCCCCATTATGGTTCTCCCAGCTGAGTCCTGCCTCCGCCCACCTGGGGCAGAGATGAGAGCCACCAGGGCCTCCTGGCCAGCCTTCTGCATGCTAACCTGTGTTGGTCAGGGAAGTGTCAGGCCCACCTCAGACATTAGGCAATGGAGAAGCATAGAGGGAGGAGGCTGGCTTTGTCTCGGGGGCTCCACAGACACCATCACCTCTCTGTCCTGTCTCCCCCACAACCCTGTCCCATCCAGGACACTTGTGAGCATCCTTTGAAAAGCAGCAGAAGACTGCTTTAAATCAAGAGCCCCGAAAACCCTTAACTTGGAGTTGCCCTTCTGGCTTCCCCTTCTCCATGTCCCTTCTGCTCTAGAAAAAGAGCTCCCTTGTGCGCGCGCGCACACACACAGTAGGCCCACTGGGAAGATGCACAGAACACAGGCCTGCACAGCCCAGAGTTCCAAGGAACAGGTACTGGCCAGAGAGAGACCCCCAAGTGCTTCCACAGATTGGAAGTCTGAAAGAGCTGCTTACTGACACAGAAATGCTACACTCACATCTCAGTGGGCTGGGAGGAGGGGCAGGCAGGGATCTTAGCAGTTTTTAATAAATACTCACTCTGGGAAGTATCACCCACCATCACCATCCAGAGGTGATGCTACCCTGAGCCTAGTTCAGGAAACCTTTTCTAAAGTGACAGGAGAGCCAGCCCGGGCTTGGAGGAAACCAAAGGATACAGGAGCTTTGTCTTAAAAGTCTGTCTTGGGTACAGGCAAGATCAAGGGAGCAGGGCTGGGGGTAGGACAGGCAAGTGGCATTCTCAAGGCCTCAATTTAAGGGGGCACTCACTCTCAGGGTAGTGCAAGTGCAGCATCAGTACTTCTGAACCAGGGCCTCCTTAAATTTGGGCCCCTAGGTGCCTCACCCCCGTTTTGGCCCTGATGTGGAATGCCCCTGGGTACAGCAGGCCTATAGCCCAGGGCTTCAAAATCCACAATAAGACTTAAGGGTCCACCTCTCAGCTCCAGTCTCAGCTGATAATGTAACTGCCATCATAACTGAGCATTTTGTAAGTGCTAAACTTACAAAATGCTCATTTAAGTGTGAACACCTTGTGCTATAGGCAGTCATTCCTGTTTTGCAGATGAGGAAACTAAGGCTCTGAGAGGCTGAGGGACTTTCCTGACTTCACACAGCTAGTAGCAGAGCTGGAATTAAACCCAGAGTTCAGAGCACCAGCACCATGACTCCTAAGAACATCATATTTTAAAGCTGGGATTGCAGAAATAATTTACTATAGAGTTCTTCCAGCCCTCACAACTTTAGCTGCAAAATATGCCTAGGTCAGCATATTCCAAGTATTCACTGCACATCACCCTCAACCTAGCGTATCCCCAACCTGACCCCCTTCCTGTATTCCAGATTTTGCAAATGAACCCCTTTCCCCTCACCACCCAGATCAGAAATACAGACATCACTTTGGGCTCTTCCCTCCCCCATCACTCCCACACCCAAGCAATCTGCAAGTCCTGTCAATTCCACATGGATTCCAAATCCACCCCTCCTTCATTTCTCCTGCCTCAGCTTAGCCTCATCATTCACTGAGCATGTGTACCAGGCCCTTTGCCAGCACTCAGGGAAGACAGAGATGACGAGACTCGCAGTCTGGTGGAGAGAGAGACACAGACAATTTCCGCTATGAGAGAGGTGGGGTGCAGGGGGTAGCAGGAGCTGTAGAAGTAGAGGAAGGAGATGACACTGGGAGATCTGAAGACAGTCCCCCAACTCCACAGCAATGAAGAGTCACCCAGTTTACACATGAATGGGTCCCACCTCATGCCCTCTCCCCCTGGCATTCTACTGCCTGAGCACAGGCCGCACAAAACACAAGACAGTGCTGTCACACAAACAGCTCGCCAAAGCAGGCAGACAAGCAACTGCAGCAATGGGATCCTGCTCCCAGAGCTGAGTGACCTGGGGCCAGTTGCTCATTGGAGCCTCAGGCGGGACAATAACAAACCCTCAGCATTATTATGAGATTTAAATGAGACGTGTATGAAAGGGCCTGGCCCACACTGGCACTTGGTAACAGGAGATCCAGAATTAAACCAGGAGGGGAAGGAGAGAGGCAGAGCCAGAGAAGTCATTGCCCAGCCTGGGTTTTTCAACCAGGTGTAGCATAATGATGCCGTTAGACTCGGGAATAGACCAAGAGCTACCATCTTTCCCACCTTCCCTAGGTCTGAATCCAGTCCCATCTGAAGCTCCCTGCCACAGCCTGTCTCACAACTCCAAATGTGGGAGGGGGGTGGCTCTTACTATCTCCCATGGCAAACTGCAGTTTCTTGTACTTTCCATTTTCTGATTCATGTGCAGAACCTGGGACATAGTATATGTTCAATAAATGGTACTGAATGTGCGGTTGACTGCGCTAATCCTGGGGAGGGTGGGGGCAGGGAGCTGGGCCAGAGGGGTGAGAACCCAGACTTATCAGCTCTCTGTGCCTGCATGGCCCCCTCCATTGGGCCAGTGTTGGGGTAGCCCAAGGGCTAATCCGTGTTTTCAGCGTGGCTGGGCCCTCTTTTCACAGGCCCTGGGCCGGACGGGATGTGGCTGAGCATCCGGGCATAAGATGGCCAGTGAAGGCAGCCCCTTTCTCATGGGCCTGGATTCCAGGCGGCCCAGTGTCTGAGTGGAGCCCCTGGGGCGGGAGGAACACAGTGGCTGGGCTGGGCAGTCCTTTGTCTGGCCATGCTGGGTGAATATTCGGACTGGCAGGAGGGATTAATGGCCAGGGATTGGCCCTGGGGCTGGCCTTCCCACTGCCCTTTGGAGGCCAAAGGCCCAGGTCAGGGCACATGGCCTTGATGGCTCCCTAGATAGGAGTGGAAATTCCCATTGTGTGCAAAGCTGTTAGAATTAGCCCCCAAGGCTCCCTGCCCCAGCCCCACCTGAACCGAGGCACCACAGCCAAGATGCACTTCCAGGCAAGGAGCAGAGGGTGGAAGCCAGAGCCTCCCAACCAGTGTCTGGGAGAAGGGGCTTAGGCTGAAAGTCGGTTCAGGTCTTTACCCTGAGATTTGCAGCCCCTCTAGGAAGGCCCTATGATTTCCCCTCCAGAGTGCTGGGGAGAAAGAGCTATGTTAACCCAACAAGGGTCTAAGGGGCCAGCCTGAGCTGTTGCCAGACCCCATAAGGCTTTCTGGAATATTCCTCAGACACCTCTGGTTTGAGACTGCTCCATAATCACTTATTTCTAAAAGCCCCCATCACAACGTCCACTTATCCCATAGCCCAACAGCTGCAGAAGGGGCTCAGGAAACAAAAGAAATCTCAGAGACACCCCCACCCCAGCCCCTGCCACCCAGGGACCCTGAGGGCTACTGCAGGACCCCTCCCTCTTACCCCCACAACTAGAGTCAGTTTGTAGCTGACTTTATTTACCAACCTAAGGAGCTCAGATCTTTCTAGAGACAACAGGGAGACTTTGAAAGCTCTTCAGCAGGGGAACGAGACGATCACATCCCTTGTTCAGATCAGTGTGGCAGCGGATAGGCCAGACAGGGAAGAGGCTGGAGGCTCAGGGAGCCGAGGGGAGGCTGAGCATGTGATGAGGGGTGAACCGAAGCTCTGGTCGGGGGGCACACTAGACTCTTCGTTCCCATTCACTCCAGGCAGAACAGAGAGAGAACCTCCAGCCAGCCATCTCAGAGAAGGGCTTAAACATCGAGTGTGTCACAAGTCTAAGAACTGGTCATCATTCTCTACTCCTTTCTCTCTCGACCACCTCCAGTCACCAAGACCTGTCCGTTCTCAGAAGTTTCTCTCAAATCCATTCTCTTCTCATGTTCCCTGTCTCGGTCCTTATTCAGGCCAATATCCATACTCACACAGCCAATTGCAGCCACCACCTGGCTGGGCTTGTGGCCTCCCCCTCTGATTCCTTCTCTACTCAGCAGCTACTTAAACATCTTCAGTGGCTCCCCATTACCTCAGGAGTCAGACCGAGTCATTAACAGGGCTGGCAGGCGCCACACGACCTGACCTGCAGGCCCTCCTGCCTCATTTCTCACCACCCCCAAGGTACCCCGCTTCCCTGAAACACACAGGGTCTATAAGGAGCTACTTTTAGCCAAAGGCCAGGTCCTCCCCAACTCTGAGCCTTTGCTAACCCAAGTGAGCACAACCCACTTTGCCAGCTTCCCATACAAATACAATCTCATCTTTTTTTCCTACCAGCCCCTTGATCCCCTAAGATCTACAGTAACAAGAAGTCCATCTGTCCCTCTGAGAGATTGCACCTCCACATTGTCAAACAAATAACAAGTGAACAAAACCCTGAGGGTTTTCCTGTTTAGATGCAGAGAAGGTATTCACCCTTCTCCCACCCCCTCTCTGCCAGGAACTCCAGTCTCCCCTGAGCTGCTGGTGTGCTCCTCCTTATCCTTTGAGAACTGCTCACAGAAAATAATCACTTCATTCTTTAGAAAACATTTCCCAATTTCTCCTTTCTTTCTCCTTCCCCAGGCAAAAGGCCCGAAGGTACCGAGAGATTTCAGCACATGCTCTCGTTTGCCTCCCTCTGTGCCCAGTTCATCCTTGGGCCCTAAGCCAGGCTGCAGAGCTGCACACTTCTGAGCATCTCTTGAGGGACTGACTACCTTGCTGAATGAATAAATGAATAAATTAATGAATGAACGAACAAGCTAACGAATGCCCACATGTGTCTGGAAAGACAAAAGGAGCCTGTGCCTGATTTCCAGCTAGGAATCTGCCTCCTGCCCTTGCTGCCTCTCTGCTCAGCTTTGCGGCCCAGAGCTGAGACCCCCACCGTGCGGTCCTTGCCTTAGCAGGGCCCAGACTCAGACAATGTTGGCTCAGCCCTGAGGGTGTAATTCCAGCCGCTCCTAAACCACATAACAGCATCTGAAGTATGTTCTGTGTCATTTGGGGCTGTCAGCGTACTGCATTCTGCCATCTACCTCTGCCTGCACTCCAGGCAATCTCAGGGCTGTTGGGCCTCCCTGCTTCTTATTTCCAGGGAGGCTGGGGGGGGGGGGCGGGGGGGGGGGGGGAGGCGCTGTCAGCCAGGCTGGCTGAGCCAAGGGAGCCCAGGCTGAGGAGAGTGCACTGGAACCCCACTCATTTGTCGTGTGATCTTGAGCAAGTTGTACAACTCCTGTGGCCATTATTAGATACATGAGCCCCTTGTGCCTGCAGAACCCTGAGATGATCTAGGTCAGTGAATCCCAACCGACGGGCCCCTTAGCGAAAGCCAGACATCTGGAAACCACGTGGCACCCAGGGCTGTCTGTAAAAAGGATGCACAATGTGTCTCTCTCACACACAAGTATGAATGGATTTCGAATGGTTGTTGACGCTGCTGTGATTGTTAAGTGCCCACATTTCAAAACTTCGCGGTGGGTTTTGTTTTTAAGCCATTAGTGGATTAACCAAAAGTGCAAATACTGTCCAGAGCAGCTTAGAGAGATTTTCAATCCCATTCTTCAGCTACTGCTCTAGTCCAATATGCCTTCTTACAGTTTGGGAGATTAAGGTCCAGAAAGGGGAGTGACTCGCCTAAAGTCCCCAAGCAAGTCAGTGCAAAGCCAGAGTGGAGTGGAGGGCTTGGCCCCCTCGCTCCTTGTTCTTTGCATGTATTCCGCAGTATTTCTAAGTACCTGCTTTGTGGCAGTTACTCTCTGCTCAGCACCAGGGACCAGCGATGAAGACCAAGGACCCTGTTCTCAGGGGCTGGCATTTGTCTAGGAAGGTGTTGGTGCCCTTGAGGGACAGGAGACATTGAACAAAGCCTTTACCCTAACTGCTAAAACGGGTTATTGGTGGATGGAGTCAGGAAGTGATGTGATAAGAGCCCTGTTGTGTAATAACCACTGCGTTTGCAAGGTGGACGATGGACCAGAAGGGTCTTACCATTCAGGCTGTTTTTGGCTTCAAGTAACAGAAAACCTCAACTCAAAATGAGTTAGGATGTAGGGAAATGTATTTTCTCCTTGACAAGTAGGTCAGAGGCAGGATGTGGTTGGGGCTCTGGCTCCCTTTTGCAGTGATTCTCCTGACTGTGCTGTCCCTCATGGGTTGGCTTTATCTTCGTGCTGGTGACAAGGTACTTCAGCACCCGGAACTACAACACCTGAGTTCCCAGTAGCCAGAAGACAGGTGTCTCTTTCTATGCCTACATTTCTTAGGAAAGCTCTCATTGGCCAGAATTGGGTCACTTTGTTGTTCCTAAACCAATCACTGGCAAGGAGGAAAGTATTACCAGTTTGACCAGGACTAAACAGAACCTACTTACTCCAGGAACTGGGATGGGTCACTTTCCCGTCACGCAGATTGCTGTTTGGAAGAGAGTGGATACTGGAAAAATGGGTCCCCTTAGGAAGGAGGAAAAGGACCCTCAGCAATGTCTGCTGCAAAGAGAGGAGAGAGGAGTCTGGCAGCTCAGACTGAGGCCACTGAACAGGGCAGCTTCTTCAGAGCACTCCCCTCTTTGCTTTGTATAAACCGCTCTTAGGTGTCTGCCTCCTCACCGGGCTCTCAGCTCCTTGAGGGCCAGGCCTGGGACTCATCGCTTGTGGATCCAGGCACAGGAGTCCCCAAAGAAGTAGAGGGGTGGTTAGAAATGACCACGTATTTCCATAGTAGGAAACATGAGTTCCCATCTGAGAAGTTCCCCAAGCAGGGACCAGGGAATACGCTCTGGGCAAGGTCATCTGGCTGGGTGACCCGGGCAATCATCTTGACCAACTCCGGCTTCACTTTCTCCCTTAGAGAACCGGGAGAAGATGTTCTCATTCTTTAGGAACAGTCGCCTCCCACAAATGTTCAATTTATGTCCTGTCACAACCTTGGATGAGTCTCAGGGTGGGGATGACAGGGGAGGGGTTAAGAGGGAGACTTGGGCAGGTCGAAGAGTCCAGAACTCCTCGGGCGGGCGGGCGGGAAGAAGGGAGAGCTCTCCCGGAGGCAAGCAGCAGCATCTGGAATGGTTTAAGCCTTCAGAGCAGGCGTGCAGTCATTAGTAGGGCTTTGGCATGTTTGGGGGCAATAACTGCATATTTTCTCCAGGGTGCATTGTGAACAGCCTTTGCTCAGAATGTAAAGAGTATGTTTCCTACGAGGGGGGATATTTACGCTCCTCCCGGGCTGCCTGGGCTGCTTCTCCGCTGTCTGCTTGGTGTTAGACTCCCGGCCTTCCTATTTTTAGATGGGTCCAACAGACAGAGGGCCAGCTGCTGGATGCGGCTGCGAGCATGGCTTCTCTGGTGGGACTGAGGACCATGGGCAACCTACTGGGGAAGAATCATTCGCTCCAGTACTTTACTGTGGTCAAGAGTCACTTCTTTTCATCCCTGTTCAAAACTCCACCCTGTGGACTTTCCAAGCTTAAAAAATGAGTGCTTTCTCCCCCCAGAAGTTACATGGGTGGAAAATACAAAAAAGTTCAGCTCTTGTGTCTCCTCTCCTCTGGCTCCAGGCTGCTGCTTTCTCTCATTCTCTTTTGGTCCCTTACAAAGGTAGGTTCTTCTGCCTGAAATACCCTTTGTCCACTCTCCACACCCGCTCCCATCTGAAAAACTCTCCTCAGGCCACCTCCTTCAGGAAGCCTTCCAAACAGGGATACACCTTCTCTGACTTCCCACCACTCCGGTACTTCTCTTAGTCACAGCCATTTACCACCCTCAGTACTGAATGTGTGCTTAGTTCCTTCCCCTGCTTAACTCTGTGAGTCTTGAGACATGGGAAAGGGAATTCTTTCTTGAGCAAGAATCCCAGTGTCCAACCTAGGACCAGGAACAGACTAACTGCCCAATGGGTGCTGACTAACTAATTGATAGAATGAATAAATTGATGACTATGGTAATAAAGCATCAGAGATGAAGGAGACAGGTTGCAGAGGCTTGGTGAGAGAAGGGAGGATGTATTATCAGGAGTCATTGGTTGCAAGTGACAGAATACCAACTCAAACTAACAAGAAAAATGAGCAGGGATGTTGGCTCATAAATCATGGCTAAGATGAAATTGGATTTAGCAATATCTGGAACCAAGTATTCATACATCCTCTTCATATCAGAGTCACTTTCACAGACCACTTTCTCCACAAGGTTGGGAGCCTGGCTGTTGGGAGCTTCATGCTCCCATCCTTACAGTTCTGCAGAGGGAGACAAAAGAGCTGCAGTTAGAAAAAAGCTTCAGAGAAGCACTTTGAGGGATCCATGCTCACCCTGGACATGTCACTGTCGGAGGATGGCAGTTCCCGATTAGAGGAGGAACAATTCTTCCCAACACATTGTAAGTGACTCTTACAAAGGTAGGTTCTTCTGCCTGAGATACCCTTTGCCCACTTTCTCTTCCCAGCCATAACTCAGGGAAATCGTTGTGAGCTGGGAAGCCACCCCAATTTAAATCTACTGAAGTCACTAGCATTTCTTGAGCATCTCTGTATCCCAGCCATGTTAGATTTTTTCTTACAATAACTCTATGCGGTGGATAACATTACTCCCATTTTAAATGACTAAACCTGAGGCTCAAAGAGGGCAAGTAACTGCCCCAAAGTCCCAGCAGAACATTTAGTCCCACTTTCCTCTGTGCACAAATGAAGACACTGCAGTCCCGGGAGGAGTGGGACTTGCCTGAGGTCAGAGTAGGATAGCCTGGGACTGGAATTCAAGAGCAGTTAGCCACATGACATTATAGATATGGAAGAGGCATCTTTGGGGTACCTGCTTGCTCAGGACAATTTCTCTTCTCTCAGAACAGCTCCCAACCCCCATGACTATAGGGAATGACCCTCAGAAAAGCAACTGGCAGCCATGTGAACACTATATGACCCCACTCCTCTTCCCAAAGCTGACTGGGTCAGAGTAGGACACCTGCTCCAGTTGGGCCAATCCCCTTCCCTTGGGGACTGAGGAATTCTTTTCAGGACCTGTCAGGCACTGTGAGCACTCATATCTTCCCCGACCTGATCAGAGGAGCAGAGAAAGCCGGTCTGGGAAGAGAAAGGACAAAGAGGCAGAGAGAGAGACAGGGAGGTTCTCCTCATCCCCCGGGTTTTACATTCAGGTTGATTAGTGTCCCCCCCAATCCCCCTTCTCCCCTCGCCGCCCCCCCGCTCCCCCCCCCCCATTCCTCACACCACTCCCCAAGGCTCATGCGGGGCCAGATGAAAAGAGGCTGGATGTTAAGAGGTTTGACAAAAGAGAACGGAGCAGGGCCTTAACTGGCACTTACTGAGTCCCTCAGGGTCCAGCTCTGACAAACATTTCATCTGTTTCTCCCAGTAGCCTAAGAGCTGCCTGTCCCTTCTCCGCCTCCTAGAGGAGGAAACAGGTACTGCAGCACTGAGGCAGCTTGCCCCAGGGTGAATGGCTGGGAAGTGGCAGAGCCAGAACTTGAAACCGGTGGGCAGACAGCAGCCTTCTTGTCATGGGGTCCCGCTGCCTGTAGAGGATCTAGGGGTGGCAACTTGAGCTTCTCCAGCACCTTTTCCTCCCCGAGCTTCATGGCCCCAAACCCTCATCACCCCACATGTGCCATCCTCTCCATCAGCTCTCCCAGGCTCCACAGTCAGAGCGTCCTCGTTATACCTGTACTTTCCCTCCGGCGTTTATCACAGTGCGGTTCTCAGTCCTGCAGGTGACTGTTTCACTGCTCTGTCCATGTTTATTTATTCACTCAAGTATTTACTGAGTTCCCACTATCTGACAGGCACTAGGAGGTATTAGGGATACAAACAGAGTAAGTATGACAGAAATTCCTGCCCTTTGGAGCTTACTTACCTCCTAGTGTAGAAAGACAGGCAATAAGAAAATTTTATCATCTTTGAAAGTAATAAGTATGACAAACAAACAAACAGAGGAGTATAATAGAGAGGGTTGGGGCACAATTTTATATAGAGGTCAGGTAGGGCTAAGAAGGAAGGAAGGGAACCATTTGGGTCCACGGGGAAGGGCATTCCAGGCAGAGGGAACAGCAAGTACAAAAGGGCTGAGGCAGGAGGGTTCCTGGCATTTTGTGGGAACAGCAGGGAGGCCGGTGTGGCTGGGGCAGAGTGAGCAGAGGGCAGGGCACAGAGCCGGCAGGCTAGTGGAGGAACTTGGCCCTCCCTCTGATTTGGGAGGCCACTGGAGTGTGACAGGGAGTAACTTGATCTGATTTAGGTTTGAAAAGAACCATTTTGGCTACTGTGGTAAGAATTGATGTTTCTGACACACATTATTGGTTTAAGGAATATTTTTGAATGAATGAGTAGAGAAGAATGAGAGGAAAGAGACAAGAATCACTATCCAGGTGAGAGCTGGAGAGGCAAACCCAGAGGACACTTCTAACCTTGACACTCAGTGATTCTGAGTGCTTATGAGGAAGTAAAAGGGGACAGATGTCTGATGAGCCGAGTGAACCTTTCTGTTGTCAGGGTATCTTAGTAAGTGTTCCAGAGGTCAGAACGCCTCTTGTAGGTCACGACTAGATGGCTTCAGCACGAGCCGGTTTGGCTCAGTGGATAGAGCGTCAGCCCGCAGACTGAAGGGTCGGGGTTCAGTTCCAGTCAAGCTACCTCAGTTATAGGCTGGATCTCCAGTCCTAGTCAGGGTGCAGGTGTATGTGCCTCTCTCACATTGCTGTTTCTCTCTCTGTCTCTCCCCCTCCCTTCCCCTCTCTCTAAAAATCAATGGGAAAATATCCTCAGGTGGGGACTAACAACAAACAAAGACTAGATGGAGAAACTATGAGCTACAGTCTCCGTCTGTACTTTTAGCTCAGTGTTGCAAGTGGACTCACAAGGTTCTTGTGTTCTCCTGCAGGTCCTCCATCCAAGCCTCAGGGACGGCAGGCCTTCCTGATCCATCTGGTCTACCTCCGTAGGCAGTACGAAAGATAGAAGAGGCCCAGGCAGCAGGCCTGCTAGGAAACATTGGCAGCGGAGCATTATTTGGCTGGGGCCAGCAGGCTGTCCAGGGTGGCAGGCTCTCTGTGGGCAAAGTCCTGGATTCCAGGGAGCCAAGGCCAAGGAAGGCCAAGAATTCCTCACTTTAATTTTGCCTCTAATTCCTCCCAGAAATGAGGCGTGTCAGTCATCAAATTCTCTGGTTTTTATGAGGCGATTATGGTGATTACTATATGTTGTTTTCAAAGAGGCAATTAAGTGGAGGAACCAGACACTATTTTCATTTCTCATTAAGTGATTAGGGTTTGTTTGGCAAATCCCAACATCTGTGGCTAGAGGCAGGCTCTGTTGAGCTTGACTTGGGCACCGCACAGCCTCTATGCACACTAAGCATCCAGCACCTCCCTTCCTCCCTGGCTTCTCCTCGCCTGAAGGAGCTGGAAGGAACCCTTTCATTGTACAGATTATGGAACTGAGGCACAGAATGGGGAACTGACCAGCCAATATTGCATCACTAGCAAGCAGTAGTGCCAGGTTCTGCCTCCCCGAGCAAGACTCCAGCCATTATACTATGCTTCCTGTTGAAAGAGGGAGCTTTCAATAAAGTTGTTCCCACTGAGGCCGCTTCGCTTCTGGAAGGAGCAGTGAAGGCTCCTTCTTTAGCATGGGGTCATTTTCCCACCTGATCCTCTTTCTCGTAGAACAGCCACCACATCACAAGTATAACAGATGTGTGGGTTGGCCACCCAACAGTCATCCCCAGCCTCCTTTTCTTTTGCTCACCTCTCACTAAAGAGAGTGCACCCAGCCTCTCTAGTGGTTAGGAGAGACTACATGACCCAGTTCTGGCCAATGAAATACATGGGGGGTTCTCCTGGGGGACTTCTGGGTAAGATTTTCTTCCCCTTCCAAGTCGCTTAAGGAGAAAACCTTTGCTTCATACTCACTCCCTCACTCTGCTTTTAGATGTGGTGGTTTACAATGATGCCTGGAGCGGAGGCAGCCACCTTGTAACTTGAGGCAACATGCTAGAGGAAGAAAGCCAACTGTTCCAATTGTCTATTGCTATGTAGCAAATCACCCCCGAAATTCTGCATCATAAAACAACAATTGTTACTATCTCTCACCATTCTGTAGGTTGACTGGGCTCAACTAGATGATGCTCACTCAAGGTCTCCTGCGTGGTTGTAGTCTGACAGGCTGAGGCAGGAGTCATCTAAAGGCTTGACTGGGCGGAGTGTCCTGGATGGCTCACTCACACACAGGTGGCAGTTGATGCTGGATGTCCCATGGGGGCTCAGCTAGGGCTCTTGACCAGGATACCTGTGTGTGTCCTACAGCATGGTCACTGGTCTTTCAGGGCGTGTTTAAGCACTAAGCATTTTATTTATTTATGTATGTATGTATGTATGTATGTATGTATGTTACTCCTCACCCAAGGATATTTTTCCCATTGATTTTTAGAAAGAGTGGGAGGGAGGGAAGGAGGAGATGAGTAGAAAAAAGAGAAGAAAGAGAGAGAGAGAGAGAGAGAGAGAGAGAGAGAGAGAGAGAGAAACATCATTGTGAGAGAGACACATCATTTGGTTGCTTCCTGCATGCATCCTGACTGGTTTGGGGCCGGAGATCAAACCTGCAACCCAGGTGTGTTCCCTTGACCAGGAACACACCACCCTTGAGTGTGGGGGCCGACGCTCCAACCACTGAGCTCACTGGCCACTTTAAAAGGCCCAGAAGCCCTGGCCTCTTTTGCTCAGGGGTTAGAGCATCAGCCTGCGGACCAAAGGGTCACGTATTCGATTCCGATCAAGGACACATACCTGTCAGGGGCACGTACCTCGGTTGCAGTTTCCTCAGCCCATGTAGGAGGCAATCAGCAAGCTTTTCAGTTCTTTATTCTTGGATGCAAGTGGACAATGATCACCAAACATCTGAGGAAAGCCTCAAATGAGAGTAAGACAAATAAAATGACCTCAAAGGAAATGAATATAATGCAAAAAAAAAAAAAAAAAACACCCCAAAAACAAAACAAAAAATAGCCCAGCCAGCATGGTTCAGTGGTTGAGTGTCGACCCATGAACCAGGAGGTCACGGTTCAATTCCTGGTCAGGGCACATGCCCGGGTTGTGAGCTTGATCTCCAGTAGGGGATGTGCAAGAAGCAGCTGATCGATGATTCTCTCTCATTGATGTTTCTATCTCTCTCTCCCTCTCCCTTCCTCTCTGAAATCAATAAAAACATATTAAAAAAAACAACAACCAATAAACAGAAAAGAACTAAAAAAATTGTTTACATTCTATTAATATCCTCACAGAAATTTAAAAAACCTGGATGGTATGAAGAAAAAAGAAAGAACCAGACAACAAGTGAGAGCTCTTAAATATTTAAATATACAAATAAATATGTATTAAAAATTAATAGATAATAGAATGTTTTCAAGTTAAGAAAATTTCTCAGAGAGTGAAATAAAAAGATAAGGAAAGATGAGAGACATAAAGGAAGTTAAAAACCCAACAACTGGAAATTCCAGCAAAAGCAGCTTAAAATGGAGACTTATTTAAATGTTACACAAGAACATCCATAAAGTCTTTTAATTAAAAGAGTTCAATATGTGCCTAAAAATGGATGAAAAAAAATGACCCACACTCAAGTACAATATCCTGACATTTTTTAACACAGGGATAAAGAAAAGATCTAAAAGCTTTCAGAGGGGAGAAAAAAGAAAATAAAGAAAAAAGGTCACAAAGGGATGATCACTGGAATGCCTTCAGAATTCAGCAGCAGCACTGGATGCTGGAAATCACTGGAAAAATGCTTCAAAGTGCTGAGAGAACAGTTTTCAACCTAGAATTCCACATAGGCTGCGACATCCATTATCCTACCTAATAAAATAGTAATATGCAAATTGACCGCACCTTCGCCACGCACAAGCCACGCCCACCAGCCAATCAGGGTGAGTATGCAAATTACCCAACAAAGATGGCAGTTAATTTGCATACACTGAGGGAGGGAGGAGTGAAGACTGAAGACAACTTAGAAGGAAGAGGGAGGAAAAGCGGAAAGCAAGGTGGCTGCCAGAGGGAAAGCCTGGGCGGGGTGGGGCGTGACGGAGCGGGGCGGGCAGCAGCCATGCGCGGGTGCAGGCGCAGCAGCCGCAAAGGCGGCGGCAGCGGCAGCGCAGTGGCCGCAGCGTCCGCTTGCAGGATTCTTCCTGCAAATGGGCTACTAGTCCTATATAAAAGGCTAATATGCAAATAGACCGAACAGCAGAATGACTGGCATGCTATGACGTGCACTGACCACCAGGGGGCAGACACTCAATGCAGGAGCTGCCCCCTGGTGGTCAGTGCACTCCCACAGGGGGAGCACCACTCAGTCAAAAGCCAGGCTGACCGCTAGCGAGCACAGCAGCGGTGGCGGGAGCTTCTCCTGGTCCACAGCAGCACTAAGGATGTCCAACTGCCCGCTTAGGCCCAATCCCTGATCGAGCCTAAGCCATCAGTCGGACATCCCCTGAGGGCTCCCGGACTGCGAGAGGGACCCTCCCCCACCCCACCCCAAGTGCACGAATTTCATGCACCAGGCCTCTAGTAAGGATATAACAAGGACACATGGAGACATATAAGGACCCAGAATATTTACGGCCCATGAACCCTTCCTTAGGTGGTTACTTGGAGGGTGTCCTCTAGACCAGTGGTCGGCAAACTCATTAGTCAACAGAGCCAAATATCAACAGTACAACGATTGAAATTTCTTTTGAGAGCCAAATTTTTTAAACTTAAACTTCTTCTAACGCCACTTCTTCAAAATAGTCTCGCCCAGGCTGTAGTATTTTGTGGAAGAGCCACACTCAAGGGGCCAAAGAGCCGCATGTAGCTTGCGAGCCGCAGTTTGCCAACCACTGCTCTAGACAAACATGGAAATAAATGATGAAAGAGAAAAACATTAATTTCAGAAAAGCAAGGACCCCGGGCAGAAAGCTGTGAAGGGAAGTCAAGATGACAGATGTCCAGCAGGCTGGACACCAGCAGACCAGACTGGAGTAGAACCAAGGGCCGTGGCAGGATATCTTTGGGGAGAGAGGGCGACTGGGTGAAAGAAAGACGGAATATAAACATGAGGGAAAGATCAAGGCAGTTGGGAACTGAGGAAAAGAAAAAATGGTATAAGAAAGGAAATGCAATCTAGTACCTACCAGCTCGGCAGTGAATGATACTAACACCATCGCATGAAAAACACAATTTATTCGTTTCTAACTTTTCAGGTGCATCTATAAACAAAGCACAGAAGACTTGATTGTCCAGCTGGTGACGGAAAGGAAGTCAGAGATTCCAAGAATGAGGAAGATTAAATCTGCCTTTGCTGTCTGGGAAATGGAGGGGCCACGGGAGAAGGACCTGAGCCCAGCCTCTAATGGTGAGAATGCCCCACTGGCACTCGAGGCCTGGAATGCACGGCACCTCTCCTCCGATGCAGACCAGGCCTCCCACCCCAGCAGCAGGACCACAGCAGCGTGACCCTCAGTCCTGCAATCCCGAATTCTGCCAACAGTGCGGATGCGGTTGGAAGTGGATTCTTTCCTAAGCCTCGAGATGAGAGCCAGGCCCAGCTGATATCTTGATTTCACTTTGTGAGCTGTGAGCAGAGAACCCAGACTTCTGACCTACACAACTGTGAGGTAACTAACATGTGGATGTTGTTTAAAGTTGCAAAGTTTGAGAAGATGTTATACAATAGGAAACTAATACACCTGGCATGTCTCCCTCTCCCTCCCCCCCCGTCTGCCCCCAAATTCTTACTTTGTTTATGTCATAAGAGGTGTTTTGGCCTAGTGGTTAAGCTCCCAGAATGCAGACGGGCAGACCTGGCTTAGAATTTTTCCTCTAGGAGGATTAGCAGTCACGAACACAATAAACATCCAAAAAACAGAACTGTAATTACTGTCCTTATTCATTCCCTGTTCAGCTCTCCCTCCCTCTGTAAATGTTTCCCCGACTCCCCGCCTCACTCCTCTGGCAAGTTCGCCACACCCTCCCCTGCACTTTGTACTGGCTGTACTGTCCCATGATGAACTGGTTAAATGCCCTGGCCGGGCTGCTCGCTTGTTGAAGGGCAGAACTCTTGTCTGTTCAGAGCCTGCCACCACCCCAGTCATGAAGGAGCTCTGAAAATGTTTATGGAGGAGTAGAGAGGAACTTTCTAGAAGTCCAAGCCACCCAGGGAAGAGGACTACTCAGGGAGGGGTGAGTTCTCTATCCCTAGGGTAGCTCCCTGTCAGGAATGCTGAAAGTGACTGACTTGGTGCCACCTTGGGTCTTTCTGCCCTGGCTTGTGTTTTGAAGCCAGGATTTGTTTCACAGAATCACACACGGAAAAGCTGGGTGCTGAGGGGGTGAGAGGCCTCTCCAGCTGGGGTTGGTGGGGAAGGCAGAGAAAAGTGCTCAGCTGGGCATTAACTCATTCATTCAATACTTTTTTAAAATATATTTTTTATTGATTTCAGAGAGGGAGAAAGAGAAACATCAATGATGAGAGAGAACCAATGATCGTCTGCCTCCTGCACGCCCCACACTGGGATGGAGCCCACAACCCGGGCATATGCCCTGACGGGGAATCCAACCGTGGCCTCCTGGTTCATAGGTCGACGCTCAACCACTGAGCCATGCTGGCCGGGCGTTCATTCAATACTTTTCACATTGTTCACTTTTGCAGTCCATCTTTGGGAAGTGCTGAAATAGACTGAAAAATAGATGGGATGTTGGCAGCTGCTCTCGAAAGAGAAGCTTTCTGTAAGAGGCCACATTATGATCAAGATCTGACAGATTCAGTTCTTCAAGGAGCAGTCTTGGGACTGAGCAGGGACTCTGATGTATGCATTCAGCTAGGAGGGAGGAAGGCTGGGGAGCTGTGGTTGTTTCCGTGGTTTGGGAGAGAGAAAAGGTGAGAATGAGTGCAGTGGATCCTAAATGGCTGGGGCTGGGCGCAAAGAGCCTCATAGTTCTGCACAGGGATTTGGGACAGGAAGGTGCATGCTGTGTGCAGAAACAATCCACTGGCTGGCAGAAGCAGCGGAAGGTGCATGCAGGATGGATCCTGGGCGCCCCTTGGTGGCCGGACTGAGTAACTACACTTAATACCACCCAGACAGACAATGCCCAGCTGATTTGCGTACTTCATTTACCTCAGGACTGGGAGGACCACTCTCCCACCCAGGAGGACGTTGTAGTAAAAATGACCTGTGAGAGTGCATGTGCCTGGGGTTGTGTGGTTGTGTTACCCAATTGTGTAAGGGTATATATGTATGAGTGTACACATGTACATTTGTGTATGTGTCTGAGAGCATGTATAGTGGAGCCAATGATTGGACATATGTGTGTGAGTTGTGTGTACATGTATGTACTAGGTGATAGTATGCAAGCATGCATTGTGAGCCAAAATGTACATCTATATGTTTGTATGCATATGTATCTGTTGGTGTGATTGCTTGTCTGAGTGCATGTGTGTTAATGTAACTTTTGGGGCCTTGGCTTTCTTTTTTCTTACACATTGAAATAGTTAAGCATTATAATCTTATTGTTTGTTTAAAGTTTGCTCTTGGATGCAGGCCTGTTCCAGAATAACTAGCAGATGCGAAAAGCATCCATTATGTATTTTTGCAATTAGCCAAAAACCCAGAAACTTTTCTTAAATAACAGACACAATTCTGTGGGTTGCTTATTGCTGGGAGCCACCTTCTTTCTCCAGCTCGGGCAAGCCAGCCCTGGGCCCAGCCCCACTCAGGCCAAGCCAGCGAGGGTTTGCAAACTGTTCTCAGTGAAATGGAAAAAACATTAAGGGCTCAGAATAGAACTCACGGTACAGCTTACAACGGGGGAGAGAAAGAGAATAATGAGGGGAAGTGGAGCAGCCTCCAAAATGAGAAACCTTTGTCAAACGGACTCGTCCAGCCTAGCAGTTACCCAGCATTCTAGCCTGGACCCAGCTAAACAGACATGATAAACCCACATTCCTTTACCTGTTGTTAAATGTATTTCCTCACCTTATCTTTGCATACTCCTACCTCCCATTGTTTGGTACATGGACCCCATTCCCTCCACAGAGGGACCCCTACCCCTCACTCATCCTCACTGCCATCCTTTTGCTAGTGCTATTTGCCTCTCCCGAATGCACTGCTTCTCTCCTCTAATACATCCAGGAGCCTCCTGACCACCAGTAGCATGGTTACCAGCAGCACAGCCACCAGCAACTTTGTTGAGCACCTATCCCAGACACTGGGGAGGGCATCCAGGAGGCAAAAACAGAAGCTTAAGGAAATTTCTCAGGATTTGGGTTCTTATGGGAAGACACAGACTCTCATGATGTTCCTTAGCCGTTCCTCCCACTTCCATGGACAGGGAACTCTTGTGTCCTGGGTTACAAGAGGGCACAGAGAATGTGGCTGGGGTTCCAGGTAGATTTCAGACTTAGTGACAACTGGAACAGGATAGCCCCAAACCACAGAACCCCAGAGGTGGCAGACTAAAACATCCAGTCTCTGCTTGCACACCTCCAGTAATGGGGAACACATCATTTCCCCAAGAGCCCAATTCACTGTTGGGTGTCTCTAACTTCAAAAGGTCTTTCTTGCATTACTTCCACTGCCCTTGCTCTGTCCTCAAGCCACACTGACCTCATCTAGTCCATCATCCTTCAGAGGTCTGGAGATTGATGGTGGCCTCCAGGGCTCTCCTCATCTTTTAGGATAGTAGCAGCTGCTAAGTGAGATGAAATCAGCCCTACTATGTCAAGTTGGTACTCACTAACAACTTCTTTAGTGGGAGAACATTTGTGATCCCCTTGCAGTACTTCTCCCCCCTCAACCCATGAGCTTCAAAAATGGCAGATTAGGCAACTGTTTGATTAGTGAGCTTTCCTGTATGTTGTTATCAATTTATCAGTTTATCAAACATTAAAGATCTACTTACTCTATGCTAGGCAAGAAGGCTTGGTCCTTTGCCTGCAAAGACGCAAGGCTGGGAGTTCCCAAGTATCTGCTCTGGTCACTTTGTTTAGTATAGTGGTTATCAGCATATCAATATCAGCATCACCTGGAACTTCATAAGACATGCAAATTCTTGGGCCACACCCAAGATCTACTGCACCAGAAACTCTGGGGGTGAGCCCAGCAATCTGGGTTTAACAAGACATATCCAAATGATTCAGATACACTTGAAAGTTTGGGAACCACTGGTTTAGATTCACCTGGGAGACTTTTAAAATTAAGTTAGAATTTCTGGGGTTGGGCCTGAAAGCATTAGTTTGTTTCTTAATATGGTCTCAAACACATGCCCAGTATACTGAATGAAATGTTCCTGGACCATCACAAGATCTTACTTTGCTTTTCCAAGTCCTTGTTAGGAATGATGAAGGTAGAAGCATGCGACTGTGGAGGAATGAAACTGGAAGAAAGAAAAACTGGGTGCTAGGCCTTGTTCTCTTTCTAACTATCTGGAGGGCTTTGAGGAGGACACATGCCTTCTTTTAATATCCAGTAAAATGTATAGACAATGTAGTAATAATAAAACATATTAAGAACCTACTCTGGGGAGGAAACCAAGATGGCGGCATAGGTAAACACCTAATCTGCTGCCTCACACAACAATTTCAAAACTACAACTAAAAGACAAAACAGACATCATCCAGAACCACAAGAAGGCTGGCTGAGTGGAAATTTTACAACTAGAAGGAAAGAGAAAAGCACACTGAGACTCACAGGAGCTGCGGGAGGCAGAGGTACGGAGGCTACTCTATCAACTCAGGGAAGCAGCCAAAATGTGGAGACAAAGAAACAGGTCACAAATGAAAGAAATGGAGGAAAACAAACAAATGGACATAGAGTTCAAAACCACGGTTATAAGGTTTTTCAAAAATTTTCTAGAAAAGGCTGATAAATTTAGTGAGACCCTCGAGTATATGAAAAAGGACCAACTAGAAATTAAACATACACTGACTGAAATAAAAAATAATATACAGAGATCCAACAGCAGACTAGAGGATCGCAAGAATCAAGTCAAAGATTTGAAATACAAAGAAGCAAAAAAACACCCAACCGGAAAAGCAAAAAGAAAAAAGAATCCAAAAATATGAAGATAGTGTAAGGAGCCTCTGGGACAACTTCAAGCGTACCAACATCCGAATTATGGGGGATGCCAGCAGAAGAGAGAAAGCAAGATACTGAAAACCTATTTGAAGAAATAATGACAGAAAACTTTCCCCACCTGGTGAAAGAAATAGACTTACAAGTCCAGGAAGCACACAGAACCCCAAACAAAAGGAATCCAAAGAGGACCACACCAAGACACATCATAATTAAAATGCCAAGAGCAAAAGACAAAGAGAGAATATTAAAAGCAGCAAGAGAAAAACAGTTAGTTACCTATAAGGGAGCACCCATATGATTGTCAGCTGATTTATCAACAGAAACTATGCAGGCCAGACGGGAGTGGCAAGAAATATTCAAAGTGATGAATAGCAAGAACCTACAACCAAGATTATTCTACCCAGCAAAGCTATCATTCAGAATTGAAGGTCAGATAAAGAGCTTCACAGATAAGAAAAAGCTAAAGGAGTTCATCAACACCAAACCAGTATTATATGAAATGCTGAAAGGTATTCTTCAAGAAGAGGAAGAAGAAAAAGGTAAAGATAAAAATTATGAACAACAAATACATATCTATCAACAAGTGAATCTAAAAATCAAGTCAGTAAAAAATCTGATGAACAGAATAAACTGGTGAATATAATAGAATCAGGGGCATAGAAGGGGAGTGGACTGACAATTCTCGGGGGGGAAAGCGGTGTGGGGGGTGCGGGAAGAGACTGGACAAAAATCGTACACTTATGGATGAGGACAGTGCGGGGGAGGTAAGGGCAGAGGGTGGGGTGGGAACCGGGTGGAGGGGAGCTATGGGGGTAAAAAAGAGGAACAATTGTACTAATCTGAACAATAAAGATTTATTAAATTAAAAAAAAATCTGTCTCTAACATATTTTGAATGGCCAGCCAATTTTTTGTAACTTCATCATTTTAGTGCTATTCTCTCCTGTTCTGGTGACAGACACACTGCCTAAGGAAGATGTAGATTTCCTGTAAAAACTCTCTGATCTCAGTCACAAGGGTTAGCATCTCTGAAATTTCACTTGCTAACATGACCAGTCAGCTAAATTAAGATGGCAGATCCTGCATGAATGTAATTACAGACTGTAATAATGCCTCCCCTATGCACCTAGCTATTATTACTTCAGCAACTGGCCATAACCTTGTATCATCATTTAGCTGATGACTGTAAATTTAACAGCTACTTTCTTAAGTCAAATACACCACGTGAACTCAGAAATAGCTATAAAATTACTGAAACCACAAATTAAGGGCAAATGGAGATAGTGTTAAGGAGTCACATTCCTGAAACTCGTTTTTAGCAATAAAATAATCATGGAGAGAAATGGGAATGTGGCCTATGATCATGAAGACTTTTGGGCAGATTAAAGAATGGTGTTTGGTGGGAGTGAATATGGGTAGAATTAAAGTGAGCTCTTCCAAAAGCCAACATGTATGAAGTAGAACCAGACTGAACCAAATCCTGCTTCCCTGTTCAAGTTTTTATACTCCCCACCCTCATCCCATCCCATCCCATCCTCTGAACTTCTGAATCTTCCATTAGCACACAGCAGCAGCAGCCTCAAGTCTAGTAGTCACCCTTTCCCCAGACAGCACTGATCCAGATCTAAGTCCTAAACAGAGGAAAAAATACAGATAGACTTTGCATTGACACAGTTAAAACAAGCGGGGCCCAGCCCGTGTGGCTGTGGTTTAAAGTTGACCCATGAACCAGAAGGTTGCAGTTCCATCCCTGGTCAGGGCACATGCCTGGGTTGTGGGCTCAATCCCCAGTAGGGGTGTGCAAGAGGCAGCAGATCAATGATTCTCTATAATCAATGATGTTTCTATCTATCCCTCTCCCTTCCTCTCTGAAATAAAACATATAAACAAGAGGGATTTTGATGCAGCTGTTTTAACTTGGTTGTTCCGATGTAGGACTATTTTGAGCCAATCTAAAAGTTAGCCATAAAACTTTAGCACCCTCTCCCCTCCCCCCGCCCCCCAAATAATGTGCCCATCTTGACCACTATCCCAGTTGAGGATAGAACAATGGTAGTGCCTACTGTGTATGTTACCTGGCAATTAAAAAGAAAAAGAGTTTTCATTTTGACAGGCCATTGCGATGTGGCCTCATCACAATCAGATACTTGAGCCAAGTTCTCAAAGCTGCTTTGGAGCCACTTGTGGGAATGCTCCTCTATAGCAGCTCCTCTAATAACGACTCAATGTCATTTAGTTATAAGTCATTTCACTTAAAGTTGTTAAGCGAGGACTTACTGAATAAAAATAATAAACCAAGCATGAGCCATGCACAACAGCTTTGTGCTTCCAAGTACAAACTGCTGAACTAACTCAGTGCCTTTCCCCTCTGGCTCTGGGAGCCCTCGGAGCCAGGTGAGGGAGGGCTGGTTCCACTGCAGTCCTCAAAGAGCTGCAGGGTTTTACAAACCTATTCAATCCAGGGCTTTTCTTGAAAGTCCATCTTGAGTTTATTATCAATTCACTCTACCCCCACGCCCAATATTTTAGAAGCAGCTACTAAGAGTGTATTTCTTCCAAGAAGCCTTCTAACAGGTAGTATATGAGCATTCCTTAAAGTTCACACACGGCTTTATTTGAATTTTACTTTCTCTTTTTAAAGGTGGTTACTCAACCAAATGAGAATGCATCTGCTATGTATATGGCATGCTGCTTAACGGCTGCATTCCACTGTGCAGAAGATCTTAAAGTTTGCTTCGATTATCTACCTTTAGGCTAGAATGTAGAGGTACCCCTGCAGATGCTTTTCCTCTGGTTGATGAGGACATTAAAGGCCAGTTAGGAAGCTGCATAGTTACTTGAAAATGCATCATAAACAGAAAACAATTTTGTGGCTGAAAGAACCTCACCTGGAGAAATGTTGATCTGGAACCCTGTCTCCCTAAACAGTACAAAATAATTAAGCCCTTTTCTCTTATGTCAGGGTCTTATGAGGGCAGTAATGGAAAAAAAAAAAAAGTCTCTTTGGAAAAGAGGGACCCAAGAGAAGCAGGTTCTGCTCTAATGAATGGGGCGGGGAAGCGAGGGGGCAAAGTGCGCAGGGATCCCATACAAGTCTGAGCAGACAGCCTGTAGTCAGTATGGGTGACGAAGGGTATAGGGTGGGAGCCAGAAATTCAACTGTTCTCTTCAGCTCTTGACAGGAAAAGTGGTGACTGCAGAACTTAATCAAGGTCCAGAACTAACATCACAGTCACAATAACCATACCCATTCAAAGGAAAGCAGACCTGGATCCAAGAGAGTACTTACATTGGAGCCCAGAAAGACGAAAAAAAGGGAAAGGAGATTAGGACCATTTTTACCTTTTTCCTTTGGTGCATAATAAATTAGCTTCCTTTCTTTCATTAAAAAAAATACTTAGAATGAAAGAGTACTGAATTTAGCAGAAGTATGTATGTAGGCTAGGGAGAAGTGCAGCAGACTATATGCTAGCCAACCAAGACAGCTAAAAGGTCTATCCGCATCCGTGTTAGTTTTAGATAGAAAATTCTTGGAAGGCAGAGAATGTGTTTGTAGTACTATGGCTTGTGCAATTAATGTGTGTTTGAAGAGGAAAGACCAAACCTCCGGGACAAATGAAATGTCAGACAACCACTTAAATTACATGGACAAAGCCACAAACCTACAAAAAAACCCGCATCCTGAGACACACTGCTTGCCTGCTACCAATTTCCCCCTCAAAGAGACAAGGAATCAACGCTGCAGGCTGGCAATGCAATAGGCTTCTTGTGCCTCAATCCAGATTACTTCTTGAAGGAATGGGATAGCAATGCTTTCTGCTTAATTCAAGACACACAAACATAATACACAGAGCAGAAAATTCTCCTGGATCCTCAACTCTGCTTTTGCTATGTGAGGATGCACATGTTAAGTCTCCCATATGCTTGTGAGAACAGAAATCTGAACAGCAAACAACAAAGACACAGCACAAAATTTATTTGGATTATTTACTAAATAATCCATATATATCCAACATCACTGAATGGAAGTAATGTTAATTTTTTTTTTTTAATAGCAAGGCTTCTACTGGGTTCTTTCAAGAAAAGTCAAAAACTTCTTGGTGACTGTGTCTTTAACAAATGGAATGACCTAACTAGTGAATTTAGATGTATCTCAATCAGCTACTAAACTCAATATTGCTGACATGTTTTTCTACTTAAGCAAACAAAAAAAGCTTCATAGTTTAGTAATTATTATGTTTCTTGGTTTTTGTTCTCAAATGCCACAGAAAGGTATTTGATGAAGGGAAGCAGTCTCAGCAGTCCCTTAAAATCCACACGTTTAAGGTTGCTTTCAAACACCAATATAAATATTTAGATCCCCATCTGATAGGTTTCTTCACTTATGTGAAGAGGAACACATTCAAAATCTTAAGTCTTCATCCTTGCTTCATACTACAGCCATTTTATTAAATTACCCATAAAAGCCCTCTGTCCTGGCTGGATGAATCACTAGATAAGAATTCATTACAACCTCTTCCAAGAAACCAAGATGTCAATACAAATTTTGGTGGCTAATATGTTATAGTACTTATGGATACTTTGTTGTTTTAATGGCAAGTATGTTGCAAGTTCATCATTAATAAGTGAATTTCATAATACACATAGAAATAAATAAATCTATTACAAGACAGGAGTGGTGGACAAAAGTAGGTTTACAATTGTAAGTACATGAAACAGTTAACAAAGCTGTTGTAATAATCATAATGTGCATGTCTTTTTCCATATGAACTTGAAACCTACTTTTGCCCACCCCTGTAGAAGAATATCCACAAATTGTCCTCACTATTTCCAATGGCTTTAAATATAAAAATTTAATTATACTACCAATTATACAAAGTCAAATTTTAATTATGTTAATTATACAAAGTCAAAAAGGTGCTGAAGATGAGAAACATTTTAATAAGTCTCATAATAAGAACCTTGATACCACTTTGCATTGGTGATGACAGAAAAAAAGAATGGAGAAAATGAATTTCTCAGAAATTTTTAAAGGAAGAATAGATTTAAGGAAAAATTCCTTTGGACTCTACAGCCTTCTTTTTTATTCTGTACCTTTCCATGCTTCAACATGATGCCAAAAAATAATTTACTGAATAAAAGTAGCCAGAAAGGAAATCAAACATTTATAAGATATATTTATTATTTTTCTGACCAAAGTGCAGTGATTTTTAAATCTTCTTAAACAAATAACTATGAAAAAATATTCAAGGAAATAAAATACAAATGGGAAATTTAACCATTAGATTTCTTCTGCTTTATACTAACCTTAAATTTAGTCTAGAAAAGAAACCAAAAACAAAACAAAACAAAAAAACCCAAACCATTTTACCATAAATCTAGTACATGCATTTCAAGGTTTCACTGCTAGGAATTTTGTTGAGATCAATTTAATCATTAGTAACACTATATAATAGAGCATAAGGAACACATGTCATTAGATATGACCCTTGCCCCTTACCCTCAGATTTATGTCAGAATAAAGCTGACACTTCTGCCAGGCTCTGAACCCCCAGTGCCCTCATCCCAATCCCTGGAAGCAGACTATGCCCTGTCATACAACTTTGTATAAGTTGTAGTAAAACTAAAACATAGCTAAGTTTTCTTACTTTTCTATAGGATATGGTCAGTTATTGGATAAATACTAAAACACTTCTAGCAATTCATCTTATGAGTTTGTTTACCAAACACATTGTGCAAGAACTAACTACACAAAAAGTTCCTTTGGAATTTGGTCCACAAATTCACTTAACAGGTTGGAAATTTAAAACCTGCAAGAAAAAGAGGAAGTAAGGAATCCCTAATCCTGACATGTTGCAATCGCTAAAGGGATATACACATACTAAAAAGTTTTGCTCACAGAAGGCACAAACTATACAAGGGATATCCTTATCAAATAAAAACAAAGAACTAGCTAATGCCCTTCTTTGTTTGGTGAGCACCATAGCTAAGACAAAGTTAGACCCTAATTCACTGTCTACTCGTGATGAAAAAAAAAATTTTTTTGAAGATAAAAAATTTAATTTGTCTTACTATATATACTTTCTGGCCACTAATTATGATGTAATTATGAAAGATTAAAATTGCCTTAAAAAGGGACTGTGATAGCAGCTATCAAAGCAATATTCAAGCATGATTTCAAGGATGCTTTCAGGTTTAGTTAGCCTTCTTTGTCAAAAATCTTCACAACTTCATCAAAAACCTGCAAAGGAAAAAGATAGTAATTTTAAAAGCAGATATTGTTAAAATACCATATGGCTTAAAAGTATATCCATTTTATATTAATTTCCAAAGTAGATAATTAAAAAACACATTATGATTTCTTAGTTTTATTTTATTTTAGACAGTAATATAATATCATAAATAATACATATAAGCCCTGGCCGGTTTGGCTCAGTGGATAGAGCATCGGCCTGCAGACTGAAGGGTCCTGGGTTCAATTCCCGGTCGGGGCACATGCCTGGGTTGCAGGCTCGATCCCCAGTGTGGAGTGTGCAGGAGGCAGCTGGTTGATGATTCTCTCTCATCACTGATGTTTCTCTCTCTCTCTCCCTCTCCCTTCCTCTCTCTGAAATCAATAAAAATATATTTTAAAAATAATACATATAAAACTATGAATATGTTGCATTCAATTTTAGGACAAAATAAAACTTCTTAATCGGCTACCAAAAATTGATAAAATGGAAGTGGCTTCTCTTCCTAGTTCTGATTCTAAAACACTAAAGTTTTCTGATATATTACCTCACCACTACAAAAAGTGGCAATAGATAAAAAAAACAAAAAACAAAAATGACTATACAATAACAAAGAAAGGTCCAGAGGAAGAAGATTCAGGTAATCAGGGGAAGACTGGGTGAATTAAAAAGCACTAGAAATAGTTGCTGGGCACTGAGGGCTTTCGAACCACAGTTGAGAGAAGACAGCTGACTTATGAAGGAAGAGAGCAGTACTGAGCCACGGACGGACACCATGCACCTCTGGAGCTACATGTTTTTATTTTTTTTCCCCTTTTTATTAAATTTATTGGGGTGACACGGTTAACAAAATTATACAGGTTTAGGTGCTAAATTCTACAACACATCATCTGCACACTGTATTGTGCGTTAACCACCCCAACTCAAGTCTCTGTCCATCACCATTTATCCCCACTTTCCCTGCTCCTGCTGCCCCCTGGAGCTCTGTGCTCTGTGACAGAAGAAATGAAGGCAGCCTGCGGCTCCTGAGCTAGATAACCTGCAATTCATGTTATAGATTTTTTTTTAATGCTCATGGTCCAAATCATAGTCTCAAATGCCAATTTTCCAGTGTTTGAGAAATGAAGTTTGGAATTAATAAACCACCAACTTCTATGAAGAACAACTCTGAAGTTGTAAAACCCATTTTAGACTCTATTCAAAAAGGAGAAAAAGCCTAATTTTTCATTTAATCTCCAGTGTCTTGAAAAGCAAACTGTTCTGTCATACTATTTTTTTTTTGTCATACTATTTTTTTTTCTCCTGCCTATGCCCTCCATCACATTTTTACTTGACTTTTTTTTCTTTTTAAGGCAGGATCGGGATACTCACTTCATCAACAGATTTAGAAGCATCTATTTTCTTGACTTTTCCCATTTCTTCATATAAGTCAATAACTGGCTTTGTCGACTGAAGATAGGTTTGAATTCTGAAAGGAAAAAAAAAAGGCAAACATTGCAAGGTTCTAAGTATTCACCCATTCTCCTCCATGTTATAGGACAGCTCAGAGGAGAACACTGGATCTGACCCAACTGACTGCCTTAGCATCTTCTTAGATAAGCCATTTCACATAGTTAGGCAGGACATTTTCTTTTTCTGGACCAAAATGAGGCAAGTATTTAACCTGCTATTCAAGTTTCAAACTGAGATTGAGGTGGCTTATTGTATAAAAACTGCAAAGTACCTCTTTTCCAAGCTCTCTCTGTTGTCATCACTCCTACCACTACTCTTTCCCCTCTCAAGACATCGTTCAATACAGATCTAAAAAGAGAAATAAATACAAAGTTATTATAAAAAAGAAAGATATGAATTTGTCATTCTTTTAACCGGAAAAGAAAATAAAGTTTGAAGAGTTAAAAAAAAAACCTGCATTAAACTGAATGTGTCTAATTCATTAATCAACATGTAAAGTCCTTTTAAATTTAAACATGTGGTTCAATTTATATAAACTAGATTAAGTAAGTACAGAGCATAATAAGATTCATTCATGACTCAGTTTTTCCTGTGGATTTTTTTTTTCAAACCGCAATAAAAAGAAGATCTATGTGTGTATGGGTCCATCTAGGATACATTATTAGCTTATTAGGTATGAATTACATGCCTCTGACTTTGTTCTATTTTTGCTTACTTTTCAGTAATTCCATAAATACCCTAATATTGAAGAATCAACATATTTGCATTTGAATAAAGTATCCCTTGTTAATCATGAATAAACATTCCTTAGTTATAAAGCTGTGGTAACATTCTAAAGTTAACTTTGAAGAATAAGTGAAAACATATTTTTGGGGGTTGGAAGAAGAGAGTTACATTTTAAAACAACTCAAAGGCTTCAGCAAGTCCCTCCACCAGAGCACATTTGCAATTCAACCAGCCAACTTCCTTCAAAGCAATACTTCAGATTCTTATTCTTTCAGGCTGCTGACATTAATTTAATGGAGTTTACAGGTGTGAAATAGCCAGGCCTTTTAATTAAATGAGTCCAAGAAATTAACTCAGTTAGTCAAAGGTATATCTAAGTATGCTATTGGAAGTGCCAGAAAGAAAAAGAATGCTTTCCTGCTTTTTTTTCAAGATCATTTTACACTATGAACACAAATCAGGCTATCTTAAATGTTGCCTAAAAATAGAAAGTTTTCCCAAATTCCCAGAAATATGTGTTTCTTTTCCAATAAATAGCCATCCTAAGGCAAGATACACTCTCTGATAATAGTGCATAACTCAGAAGTAATAGGGCAGCTTCATTACCTAACATTATTATACAAGTCAATTTTTACTTAAAAACAAAGCAAAACAAAATCTTATTATTTAAAAAATAAAGCAAATTTTAGGCCCACAAGGTTGCTAATGCCCAAAAGTGTTTAACACTCAAACAGCAAGACAATGCTATTCTGCCCATCCAATGTTTCAATTCAAAAAAATACTACTGCCAATATAAAATGTAATATAAGTAAACAGTGACTGCATTTTCTAATCATTGAATCAAGTTGTTTAAAGCCCATGTGGGCAGATGAAGATGTTCATTACCTCATTATCACAATCAAAAAACAGAACGAAAGATACATCTGCCTTCCCATCCATGGTCTTATTCCAACCTTGAAGGTTGTCTTCATTTCTTGGAAACCCATCAATCAAGAATTTATTCTTCTGAGCATTGGCACCCATTATCTGATCCATTTCCTAAAAGGAAAGGAAGTTTTAGGGTCAATACTACATTAACAATTTCTTAAGGAGGGTAGTGGATATATTGGTGTTTCTTTTATTATTCCTTAAATCATAAATAAAGCATGAAGGATGTACAGACAAAAAGAGACTTAAAGAAAATGATCCGCCCTGGCTAGTGTGGCTCAGTTGGTCATGCCATGCACCAGGAGGTCATTGGTCTGATTCCAGGTCAGGGCACATGCCCATGTTGCAGGATCGATCCTCAGTACGAGGATGTGCAGGAGGCAGCCAACTGATGTTTCCCTCTCACATGAATGTTTCTCTCTCTCTCCTTCTCCCTTCCTTTCTCTCTAGAAAAATCAATAGAAATATATATTATTTTAAAAGAAAATGATCCAATCAGTATTAACATGGTTGCCTCGAGTTAGTGGAATTATGGGTATGTACCCTTCCCCCATTTTATGCACATTCACATACAATTTGTATGTAGTTTCTAAATGTTCTAAAGTAAGCATGTACTATTTTCACATACACACTCACAGCATAAAGAGAAAAATAAGTATTAATCAGTATCTTTGCTTCAGCCACTAGAGACCCTATCCAGCCTTCCCCTTCCCCTTCCCAAGTCATTTTGCTGTGGTGAGAAGTATGCTGCATCTAAAGACACTCAGATTCTCTGCAATAATTCAAGTCCAATTGCAAAAATCCTTGGAAAAATATAAAGAGACTGCTAGCATTAATGATTAGTATAGGAGTTAATATTCTCTCTTTTTTTAAACTGCAACTAATTAAACCTAAATGTCACTGACTACCCCGAAACACAGGTAGCAAAAAAAAAACACAATACATTCAGAGCGACAGCAGAATACCACACCATCCTCTTCCAAAGTCTGAATTTAGGTAGGAGAATGTGGATATGTGAATGGGAGATGCAGATCTCTGATCTCCAAATCCTTACCACTACTAATCCCCATGGGATAATAAGCTCAGATAAATGATTTGGTCAAACTCCCGAGGAACCTCTTTTCCAAAGCAAACCAATATCTAGTCCCGTAAGTGCTCACGTTGTCAAGACCCCTGATTCCTTTATCTGATCGTTGGCTTTATCCCAGCATCTAACTTCTCCAATATTCATAACACTTCCACACAATTCTTTTGGACTTCTATTATAGCATTTCTACCCCAATTATGGTACATCAAAATTCTACTCACTCAACACACATTTGAGGCCAACTATCAGGGAACATGAAAAGCAAGGTCATGGCCCCTGGGGAGCTCAAAGTTCAGTGGATAACAAAATGTAATTAAATGTGCTAAGTTCTATGATGAGATATAAAAGGATGCTATGATAAAACAAAGAAGCAAACACTAACTATCTGGGACATTCAGAAGTTTTATCCAAGAGGGGCACATGTGGGAGGCAGCCAATCTATGTGTCTCTCTCACAATGATGTTTCTTTCTTTCTCTCTCTCTCTCTCTCTCTCTCTCTCTCTCTCTCTCTCTCTCTCTCTCTCTCTCGTCTCCCTTCCTTCCTCCCTTCCACACTCTCTAAAAGTAAATGGGGAAAAATATCGTCGGGTGAGGATTAACAACAACAACAAAATTTAATACTCTGAATATTTTCATTATTCAAAGAAAAGACAGATTTAATTTATCATTTCCTTGCTTATTTAAGTTGGTTGGCATTCACATTTCTTACCCTCTTTAACAAACTGATGGTTATCTCAACTGGCACGATCTTTCCATCTTTAATGTACTTTTCAATGAGTTCACCATACTGTGAATCTGGGTTTTTCCTTTCATCACGAAGAAGTTCTCCTGCAGAAAGGTGTGTATAGCCATATTTCTGAAAGAAACAATACAAAGAAAAGAAAAAAAAATCAGAATATAACCAACCTAGTAGGACTATTGGTTTTTTCCCTTTGTTTTAATTTCTATACTCTATTTTTTTCTTACAAAAAAAAGTTTGGCTTGTATATTAAATAATTTAAGAGAGATTTCATGCGATCTCTCAATTTGCTTAAAAAATATACTTTACCACTCAGCCAGTGGGGAGCAGTGGTTGAGCATCAACCCATGAACCAGGAGGTCACAGATCAATTCCCAGTTGGGCACATGCCTGGATTGCAGCCAGTTGATGATTCTCATCATTGATGTTTCTCTCTCTCTCTCTCCCTCTCCCTTCCTCTTTTTGAAATTAATAAAAGCATATTTTAGACATATACATTTATTTATTTTACCTACACAGGGCATGGTAGCTATAATGTTCACAAACCATGAAATCCTCCCAAAATTTATCTAATTATTCAAGACATTAACACCTCATTATATTTCTTCACAAACACAATCAACAATCAATGTTGAAATGTTATTAACATTTAAAAAAATGCCTAACAAGTATCTATAAGATTCAAAGCAAAAAACAAAACAAAAACAAAAATCTTACCACTGTTGGCTATGTTTTTCATATAGTAATGCAAATGTTCAGTGAAACACCAACAATACAATTGCTCTTTATGGATTCCCTCTGCTATATGAAAAACACATTCCATTGTTTAAAACCCACATTCTATAAAATCTGCTTCCCTTCCTTAAGCTCAACATGTCTAAAGTGAACTCATCAGCATTTACACAATCTCCATTTTTCTACACAAAATCAGCTTTCCTGACCACTCTGGTCACATCAAAAAGCATCTTAGAGTATCACTGTCTCTCCACCTAGACCAGCATCTTCCTTACTACTCTCAAATGTCCATTTCCTACCTCTCTAGTGAGGTCTCATTAATATGGAAATACAGTTACCTATTTTATGTTAGTGGGATGAGTAAATGAGATAATATATGGAAATCGCATACCAGAGAGCCTAACACATAATAGGGGATAAAAGCCATCAATTACAAATAACCTGGAAGCATACATATATACCATTTTTATGTTATAATATGTGTATATATAGTCAGTGTAGTGGTTTTGATAGAAAAACTAATCAAGAGGCTTAAGTGAGTTGACAGATATGAATATCTCATGAAAGGTCAGTAAGTATAGTTTTATGACTGTGATTATCATTATTATTAAGGACTTACAAATGATGTATTAGGTCATAGGTCACAGTATAGGGTAGTTGAGCTAAGTCATATACAATGCTATGGTGTTGTTCTTCCATTTCCCCAAGGTCAGAATGAGAAAATAATATAGATCTAAGAAATAATATTGAAAAGCTTTCTCTACTGAACTTGCACATTCCCTTTGATTGAATCAAAAGAACCGTAAAATCTATTTTAAAAATATTTTTACTCCCAAATATGACGACACTCAGAACTACATTCAATGTTCAGCACAACAATCATATCATCCTAAATTCTTAAGACTCCCTGGATTTTATCTTATCCATAGTAAATGAACAATAAATAGTTAATAACTTAAATCTTATCTTTCTTTTTAAAATATATTTTTATTGATTTTAGAGGGGGAAAAAGAGATAGAAACATCAATGATGAGAGACAATCACTGATCACTTGCCTCCTGCATGCCCTGCACCGGGGATCGAGCCCGCAACCCGGGCATGTGCCCTGACGGGAAATCGAACCGTGAATTGATTCTCATAGGTCAATGCTCAACCACTGAGCCACCTAGGCCGGGCTTAAATCTCATCTTTAATTTCAATGTTAATATTTGAGGCAGCCCATACTCCCACCCTCCTTTAAAATTAGTATTTCAATTGCACATTTTACAAAAACAAACTCTTCCAATTACCCAGGCTATGGTGAGTTTTTTTTCTTTTTTTGGATTGCAGAAGCCATGTTATTTACCCCTTTTCTATTTTCAAAAATTGTTGGCTAAACTTGTCCTTGCTTATTAAAGTAAGTTAACAGTTAGGTAGTCAGCAAATTCTAAATAGTTTATTTGCTGACTAAAATTTGGCATAAAGTTTGGTCAGAATAAACAACCATGTCTCTTAGTCATATAGCTCCTTCCATTAGAAATGACCAAAAGTATATTTAGTTGTTGTAATAGACTTTAAAAAAATTCCTAACATTTACAGAAAAATGAAATATGAAAGTGTTTAATTATTTAAACTGTTAGTTTAAAATTATTTCCACACCACACCATTTTAAATGCCTACTTTGTTCACCAAGTATAAGCAAACTTTTGAAAGATAGGTGTAGAAAGGACTTTATAAAAAATGAAGTGTTACCTACTTTCCCATTATGTACAATTTTCAAAAGGTATTTTGCATATACTGTCAACAAAATTTTATAGCAGCTTCATTCCCCATTGCTTACTTTGGCTCCTGCTTGGAAGTCTATGCTTGCCGGTAGCTCTCAACTGGTCCAGAGATTACAGCATATAGTAATATTGAATAATGCAGAGACAAACAGTACTAAACAATGCAAATGTTCAGTGAAACATCAACAATACAATTGCTCATTATGGATTGCCTCTGCTATATGAAAAACACGGACATTTAGAAGCCCAGCTAGTAATTTAGAAATTAGTACACACACTGTTTGTTTCCTGACATTGCAGAACTCAAAATCTATAAGCTTTCTGTTGCATTAAAATGGGTTTGGCATACCATTTTAAAAAGAGAAACTAGTTGCAAACTGTAGAGGTATACAAATGATATTTTAAAAAATAATTAGTTTGTCAAAAGAGAGAAAACAACCAAATCTGCAAAGTCCTAGGAAACAAGGAATTTAAATAAATAGAACCATGTCAAAACTACACGTGTCTTTCTATTTCTCATCCACATTCCATTGTTTAAAAATCTTCCATTTACCGGTGATTTTTTTATACTATATTTTTCTTAAGGATTTTGCAGTTTTCCCCTTACAGAGAGTTTCTACAACAAAAAAAAAGTAGCTATTACTTACATACTAGTTATTACAGTATTTTAGTAACAGCTATACTTTAAAGAGCATGTTTTCAAAGCATTCTGCTTTCATTAAGTAATCACTGATGCCAATTTTAAGGGAAGCAAGAATGGGTATTTCCTAGGCTTAACCAAAACTTTTTTACATTCTCTGAAATTTCCGAGCAATTAAAACCTAGTGGTCACTAAATACAGTCTTAAGAGCAACATTCAAAACCACAGCAGGTTACAAATAATATAAACTACAATAACTACCATGACACAAACTACTATTCAACTAAAAATAGTTTTCTAGTGACAAATGTATAAACAATTAATTTAGAGTAACTATCTTTATGTTTTACTTTCATTTTCTTCTTTAAGACGTTAAAAAACAACTCGACTTTTATGAATCACACACTAACATTTGGAGAGAGAAAAAAACCGCCATGTTCTCAATAAGACACAACGACATTCTATATTACTACAACTAGGCAAATGTTGATAATAATGATATCAAATCTCAAATCATCTTGATCAATTTCTCTCACTTCCTAGCCCTAAACCCTAACCCTGTCTTTCCTTCTTTCTAAATTTAGCTAATGTGGTTCTATGTGAACAAAAACAAACAACAACAAATAAAGAGTTCAAGGTAAAAGTCCTTGGAGGCAAGAAGAGATCCACTGGACTGCTACTGAGCCTTGCATCACATAGAGGATGAATATACACTGAGTGGCCAGATTATTATGATCTCTGAACACATAATAATCTGGTCACTCAGATTATTATGCCTCCAATATATATAAATATATATTGGAGGCCCGGTGCATGAATTCATGCAAGGGTGGGGTCCGGCCAGCCTGGCCAGGGGGAGGGGACATGGGCGGTTGGCCAGCCTGCCTGCTGGTCGAACTCCTGGTCAAGGGGACAATTTGCATATTGGCCTTTTATTATATAGGATATACAATGAGTGGCCAGATTATTATGTGTTCAGAGATCATAATAATCTGGCCACTCAGTGTATATTAGATACAAATATATTTTTAAACAAACCAGAAAGAAAGAAGAAAAACTGTCAATATTTATATATGGCATGATATTGTATATAGAGAAACCTAAAGATGTGAAAAAACTACTAGAACTGATAAATGAATTCAGTAGATTACAAAATAAATATCCAAAAATCAGTTGCATTTTAATAAACCAACTAGAGGTCCAGCGAGTAGCTCACTTCTGCTTGCCTCAGCTGGCTGCCCCACCCATCGCCGCTAGTAGCTCACTGCCTTGCCCTGCCTGCCGCGAGAGCCACTGCTTCTTTGGCAGCGTCATGGCCATGGGCCTTTTATTAATATAGACTAGAGGCCCAGCGTGCGATTGAAATCGTGTGAGGAAGCGCCCCACCTCCCACCATGCAAGGAGGCACCCCGCTGGAGGCCAGGACCCACGCCTGACCCGCTCAGCGCCGGCCACCGCATTGTGTCTGCTGGGGTGGGGGCAGGCGCTACTGTGTTGTGGCTCTGCTCCAGCCCATCCCCAGCCCCAGCCTCCCCGAGGCCCACTGGGGCTGGGGGCGGCATGCAGTCCCCTCCCGCCCATCTGTGCACGCAGCTCCTCCTGAGCGGTTGTGATGCAGCCTCCTCCTGAGCAGTTGTGATGCAGCCTCCTCCTGAGCGGTGGTGATGCCCGGCTAATTAGCATATTCCCTGTTTATATCTATCTACTAAAAGAGTAATATGCAAATTAACCATCACTCCCCTACACCCACAGGCCACGCCCACAAGCCAATCAGGAGCAAGTATGCAAATTAACCCAACCAAGATGGCTGCAGCCAGGGATAGAGCAGGAGGGAGGCTTGGGTTTCCCCAGCAATGGAGGAAGCCAAGCTTTCTGCACACCCTGGCCGGCCCAGGCCTCCGCTTAAGGCTACAAAGTTTCAATTATAGAAGATAAATAAATCCCAACAGAAATGGCTGGCTCCGCTCCAGACTACAAAGTTTCAATTATAGAAGATAAATAAATCCCAGATACCAGGGCCTCTGCTTGGGTCGCCAGGGGGCGTGGCTGGCCTGCAAACCACCACAGGCCCCTCGCCCAGGCCGCCCCACGCCCCAAGGGAACCCCCACCCTGATCTGGGACACGCTTCAGGGCAAACCAGCCGGCCCCCACCCATGCACCAGGCCTCTATCCTATCTAATAAAAGAGTAATATGCAGATTGACCATCACTCCAACACACAAGATGGCTGCCCCCATGTGGTCAAAGATCCTGCCCCCATGTGGCCACAAGATGGCCACCACAAGATGGCCAGCAGGGGAAGGAAGTTGGGAGGGACCGAGCCTGCAAGGGAGGGCAGTTAGGGGTGACCAGGCCGGCACAGGAGGGAAGTTGGGGGCAAACAGGCTGGCAGGGGAGCAGTTAGACATCAATCAGGCTGGCAGGGGAGTGGTTAGGGGGTGATCAGGATGGCAGGCAGAAGCGGTTAGGGGCAATCAGGAAGGCAGGCAGGCGAGCAGTTGGGAGCCAGCAGTCCTGGATTGTGAGAGGGATGTCCGACTGCCCATTTAGGCCCGATCCCACAGGACATCCCTCGAGGGGGCAGCCGGACATCCCTGGAGGGGTCCCAAATTGGAGAGGGTGCAGGCTGGGCTGAGGGACACCTCTTCCCCGCCCCCCCCCCCTGTGCATGAATTTCGTGCACCGGGCCTCTAGTATATAGATAATGAACTATCAGAAAGGGAAACTAAGAAAACAAGCCCATTTTCAACTGCATTAAAAAAGAATAGCCAGGAATAAGTTTAACCAAGGATACAAAAGGCCTATACTCAGAAAATTATAAGACACTGGAGAAGGAAACTGAAGAAGATACAAATAAGTGGAAGCATATACTATGTTCATGGATAGGAAGAAGTAACATCATTAAAATGTCCATACTACCCAAAGCAATCTATAGATTCAAAGCAATTCCTATGAAGTCACATTTAATGGCTATTTCACAGAACTAAAACAAAAAATTTATATGGAACCACAAAAGACCCCGAATAGCCTCAGCAATCTTGAGAAACAAGAACAAAGTTGGAGAAATCACACTACCTGATACCAAACTACGTAAGGCCATAGTAATCAAAACAGCATGATACTGGTATAAAAACAGGCATATCAATCAATGGAACAGAATAGAGAACCCATAAATAAACCTATGCCTTAATAGTCAATTAATATTTGACAAAAGAGGCAAAAACATACAATGAGGTAACAACAGTCTATTCAATAAACGGTGTTGGAAAAATTGGACAGATACATTCATAAAAATGAAACTAGACACCTTCTTACATCATATACAAGAATAAATTCAACTGATGAACAAAATAGAACCAGAGACATAGAAGCACGGAACAGGCTGACTGTCGAACCTCAGAAGGAAGGCGGGGGAGGTTGGGTGGGTGGGTGGGTGGGAAGAGATAAAATAAAGAAAAAGAAAATAAAATCAAAATGGGTTAAAGACTTAAATATTAGAGTCAAAACCATAAAAACCCTAAAAGAAAACATAGGCAGTAAAATCTTGGACATTTCTCACAAGCAATATTTTTTCTGACATATCACCTCTAGCAAGGGAAACAAAAGAAAAAATAAACAAATGGGACTACATCAAACTAAAAAGGTTTTGCACAGCAAAGAAAACCATCAACAAAATGAAAAAGCAAGCTCTAGCTAGTCTGGCTCAGTGGATAGAGTGTTGGCCTGTGGACTGAAGGGTACCGGGTTCGATTTTGGTCCAGGACACGTACCTTGGTTGCAGGCTCCTCCCCTGCTCGGGCCCTGGTCCAAGTGCGTGCGGGAAGCAACCAATCGATGTGTTTCTCTCACATCGATATTTCTGTCTTTCCCTCTCTCTTACACTTTCTCTAAAAATCAATGGAAAAATATCCTTGAGTGAGGATTAAAAAAACGACAACCCACTGAAAGGGAGAACATATTCAACAATGATAATCTGATAAGGGGTTAATATCCAAAATGTATAAAGAACTTATAAAACGCAACACCAAAAAAAGAAACAATCAAATTTAAAAATGCGTGAAGGACCTGAATAGACATTTCTCCAAAGAGGACATACAGATGACCAGTAGGCATACAAAGATGCTCAATGTCACTAATCATTACAGGGACGCAAATTGAAACCACAATGAGATATCACCTCACACCTGTTAGAATGGCTATCATCAATAAATCAACAAACAAGTGTTGTTGAGGATGTGGAGAAAAGGGAACCCTCGTACACTGTTGGTGGTAATGCAGACACTGTGGAAAGCAGTATGGAGTTACCTCAAAAAGTTAAAAATGAAACTGCCTTATCTGGGAATATATCTGAAAAAAACTGAAACACTAATTTGAAAGAATATATTTACCCCTGTGTTCATGGCAGTGTTATATACAATAGCCAAGATTCAGAAGCAGCCCAAGTGGCCATCAGCAGATGAGTGGATAAAAAAGCTGTGATACATTTACACAGTGGAATATGACTCAGCTGTAAAGAAGGAACTCTTACCTTTTGCAACAGCATGGATGGACCTGGAGAATATTATGCTAAGTGAATTAAGCCAGTCAGAGAAAGACAATTACCATATGATTTCACTTATATGTAGAATCTAATGAACAAAATGGAAAACAGTCTCATGGATACAGAGAACAGACTGACAGTTGTCAGAAGGGAGAGGATTGGAGGGGCTGGGTGAAATAGATGAAGGGATTAAGCAAAGAAAAGAAACTCAGACACAGTCAACAGTATGGTGATTATCAGAGAGAAAGGGGGTTGGTGGGAAGTAGAAGAGAGTAAAGGGGGGATAAATGGTGATGAAAGGAAACTTGACTTGGGGTGGCCAACATACAATACAATCCTATATATGAAAAGGGTAATATGCAAATCAACCGAACGGTGGAAGGACCGGTCACTATGACGCGCACTGACCACCAAGGGGCAGACGCTCAACGCAGGAGCTGCCCCCAGCCAGCAGGCTCCGATTGCCCGATGGGGAATGGGGAACTGGGGGTGGTGGTGGCAGGGGGCGGGGCCGGCTGCCAGCAGCCGGGGAAGATGGCCCTGATCACAGGCCAGGCCCAGGGACTGTACCTGTGCACGAATTTCGTGCGCCAGGCCTCTAGTATACAGATAATGTACTATAGCGCTGTACACCACAAACCTATGTAATTTTATTAACCAACATCACCTTATAAATTCAATAAATTTGTTTACAAATAAATTTTAAAAATAAGTAAAACAACTGATTTAGTTACAATTATTGGATGTCCTTTAAATAGTTGATACGTTTATGAAGCATTTAAGACTAAGTTTACTTTGCATTCCCTATAAGATCGGTGAACCTTAAAATCTAAATTGTGGTTATGTACTATCAACAAAGCACTTTTAGCAGAACACCTGGAAATGCTGCAGGTACTATTTATAACCATCCAGACTCATCAGTCTGGTACTTGTTGCAAACAATAGCTTTAGAGCCTACAGCATCCCAGCAACAATTTATGTAAGGCTATCATTATCTCAAAGGCATTTCCAATAGAACTTTTTCCAATTACACTAAGTGAAATGTCTGGTAAGGACTTTCCAGGAACAGTATCTGCCAGTCTTAGGGAACTTTTCTTTGACTGCAAGTGTACACAGATAATACTTAAAACTGATCAATTGTTTAGAGGGTTAGAAAAAGGTTTTTCATATGATCACTATTAAAGAAAGGCTAACATTATTTAAAACAACAACAACAACAACAAAAAAGGCTATCCAGTGGGGAAAAAAGCTTAAGTGTAATATTTGACTTAAATTGCTAGCAGATTTTCAATCTCATTTTAAGTCTGCCCTCATTGTATTGTCAAATGTGTGCACTGTATTTGACCATGCCTATTTAATTGCAAATCTACATATTAACATAAACTATGGAAGTTTTAAACCCAGCTAAATCTTTTCTTAAGCAAAAAGCTTTAATAGGCAGACTCCAAATTAACATGAAGCATACTTCTTTCTCTAATTAAAGTGATATTTTAAAAACTTACATCCTGTAAAGGAGAAAAGAGGAAGGATATAAATCAATTCAACTACAGACGATTATAGCACTATTTCATTTTCCTCAAAGTTTTGCTTTTCATATAAGAAAACCTTAATTCGGGAGAGGAACCAAGATGGCGGCAAAGTTAAACAATTAAACTGCCGCCTCACACAACAATTTCAAAAATACAACTAAAAGACAAAACATCTACCACCCAGAACCACGGGAAAGCTGGCTGAGTGGAAGATTTACAACTAAGAAGAGAAAGGAGCACAAACGCTGAAAAGCTGAGGTACGGAGGCACGCGAATCGGGCTGGTGGCAGGCGACTGGGCGCACGGCTTTTCTTCAACCCGAAGGGAGACAAACTCCCGATCACTCTGAACTCCAGTTTCTGGGGACACGCAGGGGACCCAGACGCCTACGGGGAGAAGCTGGACTCTCGGCCATCGGGTCAGAAAGTGAGAGTGACTTTTTTGCAGAAGAGCACCCAGCAATCATTGTTTACTGCACTGGAGCACGGGACGCAGGGACTTGGAAATGCAGAAAGGCAGAGACTGCTGACAGCAGCCATCGCCGTTTGCCACGCCCTAGTCTAGTGACGCCCTGAGACCCCACCCGCACATTCTACAAACCCGCCCAGGCTCCACACAGCGGCTTTTGCATATAAATGGCCTGTTCTGTGGAAGCTTAACCAAATTAACTGCAGCTCCAGTCAGACTGCTCCAAAACCGCCCAAGCAAAGAGGAGAAAACTGTAGTTCTTGGTGTAGCTGACCTGCACCCCATTGGAGATCCAGACACTAGTGTATCTAGTGGTCAGTGTGAGACGAAACCAGATTTCAACCACTCTCATAAGGGACACATTCAAGAGGCAGACTCAGTGAGCACCAAAGCCCTACTGGAACAAGTCCTGCCCCATAAACGTGTCTCCAGCATAGCAATTCTTCCGTTATAGACACAGCAGGTCCTCACGCCAATTGGCCTGGAGGTCAATTCCTCCCAGTGACACCAACAACAATCAAGACTTAACTACAACAAGGCTGTACACACAGTCCACAAAGGGGTACACCAAGAGTGTCCACCTCAGGTAACTGGGAGGCTGACCCGTTGAACCAATAGGACACCTAGTACACAAAGCTACCCAACCAACTCAGGGAAGCAGCGAAAATGAGGAGGCAAGGAAACAGATCCCAAATGAAAGAAATGGAGGAGAACAAACAAATGGACATAGAGTTCAAAACCACGGTTATAAGGTTTTTCAAGAATTTCATGGAAAAGGCCGATAAATTTAATGAGACCCTCGAGGATATGAAAAAGGACCAACTAGAAATTAAACATACACTGACTGAAATGAAAAATATTATACAGAGACCCAACAGCAGACTAGAGAAACACAAGAATCAACTCAAAGATTTGGAATACAAAGAGGCAAAGGACACTCCTCCAGAGAAGCAAGAAGAGAAGAAAATTCAGAAAGTTGAAGATAGTGTAAGAAGCCTCTGGGAGAACTTCAAGCACACCAACATCAGAATTATGGGGGTGCCAGAAGAAGAGAGAGAGCAAGACGCTGAAAACCTATTTGAAGAAATAATGACCGAAAACTTACCCCACCTGATGAAAGAAATAGACTTACAAGTCCAGGAAGCACACAGAACCCCAAACAAAAGGAATCCAAACAGGACCACACCAAGACACATCATAATTAAAATGCCAAGGGCAAAAGACAAAGAGAGAATCTTACAAGCAGCAAGAGAAAAACAGTTAGCTACCTACAAGGGAGTACCCATACGATTATCAGCTGATTTCTCAACAGAAACTATGCAGGCCAGATGGGAGTGGCAAGAAATATTCAAAGTGATAAATAGCAAGAACCTACAACCAAGACTACTCTACCCAGCAAAGTTATCATTCAGAATTGAAGGGCAGATAAAGAGCTTCACAGATAAGAAAAAGCTAAAGGAGTTCATCACCACCAAACCAGTATTATATGAAATGCTGAAAGGTATTCTTTAAAAAGAGGAAAAAAAAGAAAAAAGTAAAGATAAAAATTATGAACAACCAATACATATCTATCAACAAGTGAATCTAAAAGTCAAGTGAATTAAAAATTTGAGGAACAGAATAAACTGGTGAACATAATAGAATCAGAGGCATAGAATGGGAGTGGATTGATAATTCTCAGGGGGAAAGGGGTGTCTGTGTGGGGGGTATGGGAAGAGACTGGACAAAAATCATACACCTATGGATAAGGACAGCGGGGGGGAGGTAAGGGCAGAGGTGGGGGTGGGAACCTGGTGGTGGGGAGATATGGGGGGGAAAAAAGGAGAAACAATTGTAATAACCTGAACAATAAAGATTTATTAAATTTTTTAAAAAATTTAAAAAAAAAAGATTATAGTGGGTCATGATGCCCCAGGCATATAACTTCTTCTTAAAAGACTTAACTTTGCCTTAAGCAAGCCCTGTTCATTGTTTTTTACATCTAGGTTAGCATGCCTCTTTTTCAGACCCCTTTGAAATGTAACCACTCTCAGAGCTCACTTTTGTTAACTATCCTATAATGCAATACCTACCCTGCTTTCTTCCATCTTCATGTAATCTTCCTTATGTTCCTTCCTTAATTACAAATGTATAAAAGAAACAGCAAAACTGTCATGCTCTGGAGCATTTGAGATCTAGCTTCTTGTCACTGCTGTCATTTGGCTCAAATAAAATTTTATAAAAATCCAAAAAAAAAGAAAAAAGAAAACCTTAATTCAGGCAATACTTGGAACTTATTTTAAATCCATCAATATTTATTATCTACAAGATGCCAAGCAATGTGTTGATTCAGGGAAGGTAAAAAGGTTATATTCTCAAAGGATGCTTAGGACTTGCATATATAAAGTGACTTGAACCCTATTTAAATTAATAGAGGCAATTCTTCACATATGCATAACTTTTGCTAAGGAATTCAGTCTTGACAGCACTGTCTTTCTGGGGAAGAAATTGATTCTGCAGAGGCAGTGGCAAGAAGATAGAACAATAAATAAAACTTAAATCAAGGATGAGTTAAAAGCCAAAAACAGGCTGTTTCCTCATTTGTGTAGACCTGGATAGCTCTCTTAACATTTTGCAGAAGGCTTCTCAGATAATTGAGGATTTTTGGTATTTGATTTATATACCAAAAGGCCCCCAAAGCAACTATGAATTGAAATGGTCACATTCCCAATTTCATTCCAGTTGGTCATTTCCAGTATTTTTATTTCTTTTAATTTATCTCAGCCCTTCCGAATCAAACTACATTCCTTATAGCAGAAGGGGATAGAAAATGGCCAAAGATAAAGACCAGGTCCAGAAGCCCCCAGGGATTCCATGAACGTAGAGGCAATAATGTGAAAACTTCTAACATTAATGGAAAGGCACAGAGGTCTCATTGATCTTAGGAAACACTAATCTGATCTTGTTAATTAAATGACCAATTATTATTTAAAGTCACTGCAGAGCCTACAAGCTACACTCATATCACTACAACCCAAATATTGTAGGTGGTATAAGAGCCTGGAATTCAGTTAATTTAGTTACTGTGAGAACACTGGAAGAACATATATCAAACCACTCAGCTGTAGCCCTAGTCTCTGAGCTTTCACCTTATGAATAAAAGGTTTTTGCCCTGACTGGTTTGGCTCAGTGGATAGAGTGTCGGCCTGCAGATTGAGAGGTCCCAGGTTCGATTCCAGTCAAGGGCGTGTACCTTGATTGCGGGCATATCCCCAGTAGGAGGTGTGCAGGAGGCAGCTGGTCGATGTTTCTCTATCATGGATATTTCTAACTTTCTATCCCTCTCCCTTCCTCTCGGTAAAAAATCAGTAAAATAAAATTTAAAAGAAAGAAAAGAAAGAGGTTTTTTTAAACACTAAGTAGGCCCTACTCCACATTTATTCTTATTTTAAAAAGGTAAGTAACATTAAAATGAGAATATCATTTACTCAGGGAATACCAAAAGAAATCACCCTAAGAGAAATAACTACTTGAGAATGTAATTTGTAAAGAGGCTCATCATAAAATAACCACAACATTTTAATAGCTCAGGTTCTCTTTGAGAACTAAATTTATTTGGATTTACAGCACTTGAGAAAAATGTGCAAAGGACACCAAAATCTGAATTCAATAATATGTGCAAACATGACATTTGAGCATCTGTAAAATTACCAAACGAATGCAGAAATGCTTTTAGAGAAACACACAGAATTCAGCAAGGATCACAAGAACATAACCTTGCATAAAGCCATCTTCTATATGTATAAAAACTAAACGACCATCCGACTGGCCAACTGGTAGCTATTATGTGCACTGACCATCAGGGGGCAGACGCTCAATGCAGGAGCAGAAACCACAGGCATGGAAACATGGAACAGACTGATGAATGTCAGAGGGAAGCGGGGAGAGGAGAGGGCGGGAAAAAATTTTATATGCCTACTAGAGGCCCGGTGCACGAAATTTGGGGGTGGGGACACTCAGCCCAGCCTGCACCCTCTCCAATCCAGAACATCCCTCTCACAATCCAGGACCACTGGCTCCTAACTGCTCACCTGCCTGCCTGCCTGACTGCCCCTAACTACCGCCCCATGCCAGCCTGATCACCCCTAACCGCCTCTGCCTGCTGGCCTGATTGTCCCTAACTGCCCTCCCTGCCGGCTGGGTCGGCCCCCGCAGCCGGCCTGGTCGTCCCAAATTGCCCCCCCCCCCACCAGTCTGGTCTCCCCTAACTGCCCCACCCCCACTGGCCTGGTTGCCCTTTACTGCCCCTTCTGCCGACCTGGCCATCCCCAACTGCCCCCCTCTGCTGGCCTGGTCGCCCCTAACTGCCCCCCCGCCAGCCTGGTCGCCCCCAACTGCCCCCCTCTGCCGGCCTAGTCACCCCTAACTGCCCCCCCACCGGCCTGGTCGCCCCCAACTGCCCCCACCCGCCAGCCTGGTTGCCCCCAACTGCCCCCCGACAGCCTGGTCGCCCTCTACTGCCCCCCTGCCAGCCTGGTTGCTCCCAATTGCCCCCCCACCAGCCTGGTTGCCCCTTGCTGCCCCCCCTGCTGGCCTGGTCGCCCCCAACTGACCCCCTCTGCCGGCCCACCAGCCTGGTCACCCTTTATACCCCCCCCCCGCCGGCCTGGTCGCCCCTTACTGCCCCCCCGCCAGCCTGGTTGCCCCCAACTGCCCCCCCCACCGGCCTGGTCGCCCCTTACTGCCCCCCCCTGCCAGCCTGGTTGCTCCCAACTGCCCCCCCCCCCCCCCCGGCCAGCCTGGTCACCCCACACAGCCTGCTGTTCAGTTGTTTGTTCGTCCCTCACTAACCCCCCTGCTGGCCTGGTCGCCCCACACAGCCTACTGTTCAGTCGTTTGGTCGTCCCTCACTAACCCCCCTGCCGGCCTGGTCACCCCACACAGCCTGCTGTTCAGTCGTTTGGTCATCCCTCATTAACCCCCCTGCCGGCCTGGTCACCCCACACAGCCTGCTGTTCAGTCGTTTGGTCATCCCTCACTAACCACCCTTCTGTCCTTGTGGACCCACACAGCCTGCTGTTCGGTCGTCCTTCCAGTTGTTTCGGTTGTGACAGCCTCTGGCTTTTTATATATTAGGACTAGAGGGGTCCCTCAGCCTGGCCTGCACCCTCTCGTAATCCAGAACCCCTCGGGGGATGTTGGAGAGCCGGTTTCAGCCCTATCCCTGCAGGCCAGGCCAAGGGACCCACCAGGGCGCGGATCACAGGTGCACGAATCTGTGCACCGGACCTCTAGTATTCTTATAAGTTAAGAGGTAAAGTTTTATAACTACATTTTATCACAACCCAGTGTGACACTGGGAAATTTATTTAACCTTTCTTAGATCTGTTTCTTACTTGTAAAATAAAAATATCTACACTACCATAAATAATATCTACACTATATAGTAAATATCATCATTATCTATTAGAACTAGAAGCATCTCCTGAAGAACATAATCCTAAAAATGTGCACTGTGCTGTGGAGAGCACCTGGGTAGGCACATTGGGCATTTCTTAATTATTGTCAGCTGAATCCAGTGATGGTGGCAGAGCCTCATCCTGGAGACACATTTTGCCAAAAGGCAAGGGTGTTGCCAACTCGACTTTCAGCCCAGGTGCCTTCAGCCCAGTGCCGGGAAGTGGGTTTTATTATGTAAATCCAGTCAAGCACCAGGAATGAATTCTTGGGCCCACCCAAGAATGCAAATAATCTCCTTTGTCTTGACTTTTAGTAAAACATCCTGGTATTTGGGTGTATAAAATAAACACACTGCATGGGCTCTGGGTCCCTGTCTCTCCATCAGAGGACAGTGGTCCCACCCGGTCCCAGCTTTCCCTACTGTGTCTGTCTCTTTCTTTCATTTTCTCAATCCCCCATCGCCCCTACTCAGGAATGGGATCGCCTTCTATCCGTGCTGGACTCGGAAAAGGGATCCCCCTCTACACTGTGCTAATAGATTCAAGACCTAATGTGAGAGTACTCAGATAGGTCAGGGAGGAGTCAGACAAACTCATACAGGTTAGTCCTAGAGCAAAGTCCAAAATAACCAGTGGCTAAACTACAAATTACATACCAATAAAGGAACAGAACCACTTAACTGGCTCAATAGCAAGTGAAATATATACAAGAAAAGAGTAATGTCAAAGAATAACCATAGAATAAGTAAGAGTATGCTATTAAAAATGCAATTCACTATGCAAATAGTCTCCAACACAGAGGCTCCAAAAATTGGCATCACAAATGTATGTGAGTACATTAAAAACCTTATGAGAACCAACAAGAATTCACCTTGCTTTCTATCTTCTTATAAACAAACAGATCAATAGCTTTCCCAACTAAGAATGACTACAGTAGGTCCTCGGGTTATGTCAGAGATCCGTTCCTACGGTGCAACGTAACGCGATTTTCGCTGTAAGATGGAACCCACCTACATAAGCACCTACGTCACTCACATGGAGCACATACACAGCAGTAATGAAGTGAAATGGTAAAAAAAAATTTAAAAGAAAGATAACAATTCCTGACCTTTAGTTGTGGTAAATAAATAATAAAAAACATAAAGCACATATGTACATACGTCGAAATGACGGAACTGTCTTTTTTATAAATACTGTAAATGGGAGATGGCGACGTAACCACGAAACAACCAACGTCAAGTCCGACGTAACCCGAGGACTGCCTGTAATCCTCTCTAATAAAATGGTAATATGCAAATTAACCATCACTCCGCTACATAAGCCATGCCCACCAGTCAAGCCACGCCCACCAGCCAATCAGGGCGACTATGCAAATTAACCCCCATCCAAGATGGCTACAGCCACAGAGAGCAAGGTTTCCCAGGTAACAGAGGAAGCCAAGCTTTCCATAGCCGTTGCAGGCCTAAGCCTCCACTCAAGCTACAAAGTTTCAATTATAGAATGTAAACAAATTCCAACAAATGGCGGCAGAATGGAGCTTGAGAGAGCAGGCCAGGGTTGCCGGCGGCAACAGGGGAAGCAAAGCTTTCCGCACACCCTGGCCGGGCCCACCTGCTTAAGGCTACAAAGTTTCAATTATAACCCCGACACAAATGGCTGCGGGCCTCGGGAGGGAGCCCCAGGCTTGGCTCCGCTCCAGGCTACAAAGTTTCAATTGTAGAAGGAAAATAAATTCCAGATACCAGGGCCTCCCCTTGGGTTGCCAGGGGGCGTGGCTGGCCTGCAAACCACCACAGGCACCTCGCTCAGGCCGCCCCACGCCCCAAGGGAACCCCACCCTGGTCCAGGACACCCTTCAGGGCAAACCAGCTGGCCCCCACCCGTGCACCAGGCCTCTATCCTATCTAATAAAAGAATAATATACAGATTGATCATCACTGCAACACACAATATAGCTGCTCCCATGTGGTCAAAGATCCTGCCCCCATGTGGACACAAGATGGCCACCACAAGATGGCCAGCAGGGGAGGGCAGTTGGGAGGCACCCGGCCTGCAAGGGAGGGCAGTTGTGAGGGACCAGGCCTGCAAGGGAGGGCAGTTGAGAGGGACCAGGCTTGCAAGGGAGGGCAGTGGGAGGTGATCAACCCTGCAGGAGAGGGCAGTTAGGGGTGACCAGGCTGGCAGAGGAGGGAAGTTGGGGGCAAACAGGCTGGCAGGGGAGCAGTTAAGCATCAACCAGGCTGGCAGCGGAGTGGTTAGGGGGTGATCAGGCTGGCAGGCAGAAGTGGTTAGGGGCAATCAGGAAGGCAGGCAGGCAAGCAGTTGGGAGCCAGCAGTCCTGGATTGTGAGAGGGATGTCCGACTGCCCGTTTAGGCCCGATCCCACCAGGATCGGGCCTAAACGGGCAGTCGGACATCCCTCCAGGAGTCCCAGATTGGAGAGGGTACAGGCTGGGCTGAGGGACAACCCCCCGCCGTGCGCGAATTTCGTGCACCGGGCTTCTATTAGGAAAATATACTTTTAAAAGATCCTATTCAAGTCAAATATACCTAATTTTTAAAAAAATCCTATTCTAAATAGCAATAAAGACTTAAATTAATATCAAATCCAAAGAGAAGAGCAGAATGAAATTCAAAGTAGCCTCACATTAAGGATAAAAATCCCTATATAATAAGCATCATCACCCTTGGTCAGGTGGCTCAGTTGGTTGGAGCATTGTCCCATGCACCAAAAGGTTGCAGGTTCGAATCCTGGTCGGGGTGCATACGGGAGGCAACCAATCAATGTTTCTCTCTCTTCCCCTCTCTCTGCTTTCCTCTCTCTCTAAAAAAAATTTTTTTTAATAAAAACATATTCTCGGATAAGGATTTAAAAAAAAGCATCATCTAATTTCAAAAACAAAAAGAAACAGTACCTGTACAATCAAAAACTTATTTAAAATATAAAACAAAATAATTGCAGAGAATAACAGCAAAAATCAATTTAAATGTTTGGATAAAAATTTCTCTGAAAGGTGATCCATTCTTTAAACAAAGGAGAAACAAAAGTATAACATAGCAACACAAAAACATACTGATGGGCATAAAGTCAAAGAGTTATAGGAGAGAGAAAACAGTCCAGTTTTATAGCCTAGAAACAGATGGAAATTTAGAGACACACTGTTGAGAGGATCTAAAAGGCACAGCAGCAAAGATTTAAAAGGAAACATATTTCAATGAAGCCCTACTCTAGACAGTAGAGTTCAAAATTATAAGCAAGATGTTCTGGAAATGACACTTCCATGGCAAAGACAATATATCAACACTACTTCTAGTCTCCAGAATAAACCCTTGGAGCACTTTCAGAACTTTATTGTGTCAAGCAACCTCTCTCAATTGATATTTTAGAGAAAATTACTCTTGCTTAGACAACAAGGAATATCTTCATTTTTAGTCTATCAACCTGTACTAATGAAAGTGTGAGCAAAATCATTACTTGGCTTTAAAAGGTAGTACATATTAGAAGTCGCACGTGTCACCCAGGAGAAAATTAAGAAGGAGCCAGAGAGGCCAATGGATGGGGAGAAGACACGCCCGTTGCTGTGTGTCTTCACCAACACCTGGCGCCACCACCGCATGGAGGAGGTCTCCAGTGGGAACATGCTGTCCAGCGAGCTGCAGATCTATCCCTAGATGGATGCACTCTTGAAAGAACTGACTGGCTTAGTAAATGAAGTCTACCCAGAAGCTAGAAAGGAGAGTGCACACTTCAACTTTGCAACTGTTTTTACAGATATTAAAAGACCGGGCTATTGAGTAAAGGAGATTGGCACATCATGCCTGGGAGGAAGGGACCGAGGACATTTATGAACGCATTTTGCTCAATCTCTAAGAAGATACATTTTTGATGGCAACAAGTCTTAGCCCAACCTGGGATTTAATGTTGACCATAGATAAGTGTACCCATCTATATAATGTAGAGCAGAGTACTATAAGGGACTCCTGGTTCTTGATTAGAGCCTATCTTTCATGTAAGTGGAATGCCTTAAAAAGTGCTAAGCTTATGGGAAAATTGTATGGAAAAAAATTTTTCCTGTCATAACTACAACAGTAAGAATGCTGGTTACCATTCTGTAAAATAGGCAACTTCTCCCACCCCACTAGTCTGATTTAACTTAAATCAAATCTGCTCTGGAATCAGTCAAGGAAGTAAGTAATAAGAACCTTTTACATTCTTCCTTTCCATCTACCACTATCCCCTCTCTTTCACACCCAACTCTTAGTCCCAGGTATAACATAGAAACTTACAAACCTCTTTTGTAGTTTTGGACTCACTTATCAGTCTTTTGATCTCTGCATCATAGGCAATAGAAAGTGTGGACCCAGAGAGTGAAGATACCTAGTATGAAGGGCTCCTGGTGGCTAACTGGGTTAAAAAACAAAAAAAACACACCAAAAACGAGAGCCTTGCAGCCATTTCTAAACAAACCCTACTTCAGGGAGAAGCCTGCACTAAGCCACCCACTTCCCTCAGCGCTCCTTCAACTGAACTGCCTTCCTGCACTGTTTCTGCCATCTGAGCATCTTCACCAACCAATCAAACTGGGAGGATTTGAGTCCTCATTTGCATGAGGACATATCAAATCAGCTCCCCTGTGGCTGGGAAAGCTACTTTTCCTTTCCACCAAAGACAGAAGATTGTGTTTCCCCAAAGATGGCTGCCAGAGCAGAACAGAGCAATCTAGCTAGAGAGGGGCTGGCCCCAGGGCTGTCTCACAGCAGTACTGGTCCGTCAGCTGTTCTGCTTCATAATTATGCTGTAATACTATGAGCTGTTTCACAGCCTTGCTGTTCTCACATTTGTGCTGTATCACAACTGAGCTGTCTGCACTGATTTGAGCTTTTTCACCACACCCCAACCTGGGGATTCCTTTGGCACTGATTTGGCTCAGGCTAAAAGTATACTATGTCCTAATTAATACACAAGATGGAAGGCCTCATCAAAATCAAAATGTAAAACTTCTGTGCTCCCAAGGACACTACCGAGAAAATTAAAAGATGGGAGAAAATATTTGTAAATCATATCTGAATAAGGGACTTCTATCTAAATTATATAAACAATTTTTCAACAATAAAAATATAAACAACTCAATTAAAAAATGGGCAAAGACAATTTTTAAAATACAATATTCAGAGTGAGGGAGGTGCAAGGACAAAGGATCCAATTGAATATTTCTCCAAAGAAGATATACAAATGATCAGTAAGTACAGGAAAGTTGTTCAACATCACTAGTCATCAGGGAAATGCAAATCAAAACCATAAGATACCACTTCACAGCCACTAAAATGGTATTAAAAATAACAACAAAGAACAGATAAGTGTTGGCCAGTACTTAGAGAAATTGGAACCCTCCTACCTTGCAGGTGGGAATGTAAGATGGAGGGGCTACTCTGGAAGTCAGACAGTCCCTCAAAAGGTTAAAAATAAAATTTCTGCACATTATATATCTGATATGGGCTTAATATCCAGAATATATAAAGAACTTCTATAAGTCAAAAACAAAAAGACAAACAAAAATTCTAAATGGTTCAAGGACATGAACAGACATTTCTCCAAAGCAAGTAAATGAAAGATGCTCGCATCATTAGGGAAATGCAAATCAAAGCCATAATGAGATACCACTTCACAATATTAAGATGGTTAAAATTAAACAAACAAATGGAAAATGTTGGTGAGGATATGGAGAAACTGGAATCCTCCTTGCACCTTGCGGGTGGAAATGTAAAGTGGTTCAGCTGCTGTGGAAAACAGTTTGGTGGTTCCTCAACAAGTTAAACAGAATTATCATATGACCCAGCAATTCTACTCCTAGCTATATACCCAAAAGAATTGAAAACAGGGCCTCAAACAGACACTTGTATGCCAACATTCATTGTAACATTAATCACAATAGCCAAAAGTTATAGTAGCCCGTGTCCAATAACAGATGAGTGGATAAGCAAAATGTGACATATACATACAATGAAACATTGCTCAGCCATAAAAGGAATGAAGTTCCCATACATGCTATCACGGATGAACCTTGAAAGCATTATACCAAGTGAAATAAGCCAGATGCAAAAGGACAAATACTGTTTGATTCCACTTATGTGAAGTATTGGAAATAGGCAAAATCATAGAAGCAGAAAGTAGATTAGAGATTACTAGGGGCTGGAGGAAGAGAGGAATTGAAAGTTATTGCTTAATGATATAGTTTCTGCTTGGGGTGGTGAAAAGTTTTAGAAATAGTGGCAGTTGCATAACATTATAAATGCAATTAATGTCACTGAATTGTATATTTAGAATGGTTAAAATGGCAATTCTATGTTTTATTTTGCAATTACAATTTTTTTAACAATTAATAATGTAATATAATCAGTAAATCGTACTTTAAATGGGTGAACTGTATCTTATGTGAATTGCTGTATTTCATTCATTTTTTAAAATTTACTTGTTGACTTTTAGAGAGGAAGGGAGAGAGTAAAGGAGAGGAAGAGAAAGAGAGAAACATTGATTGGTTGTTCCACTTATTTATGCATTCACTGGTTAATTCTTGTATGTGTCCTGACCAGGGATGGGACCAGCAACCTTGGCATATCCGGATGATGCTATAAACAACTGAGCTACCCAGCCAACGCCTCAAAGTTATTTTTTTTTAATAAATATTTTTTTTATTTCAGAGAGAAAAGGAGAGGGAGAAAGAGATAGAAACATCAATGATTAGAGAGAATCATTGATTGGGCTGCCTTCTGCACGTCCCACACTGGGGATCCAGCCCGCAACCCCGGCATGTGCCCTGACCGGAAATCATAGATCCACACTCAACCACTGAGCCACGCTAGCCGGGCTCAAGTTATTTAAAACAAAAAACAAAAACAACACAGAACACAATTACTGAAAAATCAGAAACAACAAAATCTCCAAAGTAGAGAATTAAATAATGTACCTAATCTATAGATTATGATATTGTTATATAGATTATATGGTAAAACATTTATTAACATGTAATACATTTACAATTTTATAAGTGAAAAGCAGGTTTTCGGAGAGTATGAGTCTACTCTCTGGATGACAGAATTACTAGTAGCTTTTATACTCTTCTAATTTTTCTATAATGTATGTGTACCACTTATATAGTAAAAAATGAAGCAAAATAAAAAGTATACATATCTTTAATAACAGGATAATTAAGATACAGTATTAGCTATAATGCTGATCATTAAGTCATTTGGCATCTACTAACCCATTTTAAATATAATTAGCATTTATACTATAAACTTCTCCTTAAATCCACTTGTCCTTTCTAGAATTCTTAAATTTTAAGTTAACTACAAACATTTTCTCTAAGTAGAAAAATCTTTCACATTCAATACGATAGAAAATGCCATACCAGATTTTTAAAAATCTATAAACTGTTTAGTGTGAGTAATCATGTTCTTATGCTGTAGTAAACAATGGTAATATAACGTTCCCCAAAGCTACTTTTCCAAATTACTCTTTGAATTCTTTCCTATAGATCTTTTCTAAAAATAAACAAATAAATAAATGTTACCATGAACTCACTTACAGAGTGCCACATACTGTGCTAAAAACTGTAGAAGCATGATCTCATTTCATCTTTATAACAACCCAGTGAAGTTAGCATTATTATCATCACTTTACAAATGAAGATACAGAATCAGAAGTTAAGCAGTATAGTCACAGGTGGTGGACTAAGATTCAAACAAACATATGACTTCAAAGTCTACATTCTTTTTAATACTATGCTATATTGTAAGAAAGTTGGCCCTAATATCCCATTTCTTAAATCTTTTTTATGAACAAACACATACATACACAATTGTTCTATTTCAAAAAGCTTACTTCTTCTCCCGCCTTTACACATTCTTTGTTACCATTCTAAAGTTCTATGAAAACATGAAATATAGCAGGAATTTATAAATACAACTAGAGGCCCGTTGCGCGAAGATTCGTGCAATAGGCCTTCCTTCCCCTGGCTGCCGGCACCGGTTTTCTTCCGGCACCCGGGACCTGGGCCGCAGCGGAGCCTTCAATCTTCAGTCTTTGCTCGGGCAGAGCCTTCAGTCTTTGCTCTTTGCCTGCATATGCAAGTTAACCCGCCATCTTTGTTGGTTTAATTTGCATACTCACTCCTGACTGTCTCGATGGCGTTGTAGAGGTATGATCAATTTGCATCTTTCTCTTTTATTAGTGTAGATTCCTGTTGCTCTCATTCATACAACATAGAATGGCAAAGAAGATACATATTCATAATGATTGGATAATTTGCCTCAAGTGAGACTATATTGGATTGTATGGTATATAACCCTGACGTCTAGGATACAGATCTGTTTTAGGGCTGACAAGACCACCTACTTCCACACCCCTCATTTTACAAAGGGGGAAACTAAGATAAGCTGACTTGCCAGTTAGAGCAGAGAAAACTGGCACTTGAAACTAGGTCTCCTGACTCTCAGTGACTCTACTACTCCACAGTGGGTCCCTGAGGTAATTCCTAGGTGACAGATATGGAGGCAGTCTTTTGCCCTCAAGCTACTATTACCTTTGAATACAGAATCCGCTGGTGGAAACTAAAAAGAAATCCATTGGTGGAAATTAAAAAGGAGACTCAAAGTTGATGGACTTGGTCATTTTGTTGTATCCTAGGATGGAGATGTGATCAGGAACTTTATCTATACACAAAGAGCCATGCAATATTTGACCCACCATTCAGCCAGATTACAACCATCCTTGCTTCATTTGCTTTATTTTTGCCATTCTCCCCTTCTGACACCATTTCCACTTTCCACTTGTCTCACCCAATAATCATTAATTAAGTAGCAAATAAGATTTTCCACCATTTAAAACCTAATTACATAATCAAAACATCATGTGGGCTGTCTCTCTACTCCCAGTAGACACCAAGAAAATAAAAATTCATGTTATTATCTACCTAAACCTAAATCATAAAGGTAAGTCCTATAGGTCAAGTTAAACACAATACTTTCTAATGGCAAACATCAATGACTAATATATTATGGAAGTTCCAAACAGGGCAGGGAAGCAGTCTTTTCTGTGTCTCAAGTTAGGCATATTTAATTGCTTGTTGATAGAGAACACAATATAGCCTAATGATGAATGGAACCAACTTATGGGTCTTCTGGAGAAGAGTGATGGAAATCATGCATGGAACGTATGTTTCCTGGAACCCAGTACCTCAAAGTGAACGTTTCTGAGAATGGTAGTTAAGAGCAGATGTTTTTTCCTTTACCAACATGATGTTTTGTTAGTTTCGTTAACCAGGCAACACAACACTGTCAGCAAACAATAAATATAGCCAGTTACACCTGTTCTCTATTAGGTTCTAAATGCTCTTATCACATGTTCAGTCTGTAAAAATGTTCTTGATTTGCCGGGTTAAAGTAACTGAAATGATAGAGCAAATACATTTTCATATGGCAACTGGGCTAAAAGTATTAGCTTTTAAGGTTAACAAAAGTTAGTGTGATCAGGCCAACATAACACAAAGAAGAAGACAGTTCTCCCCTGTCTCCACCCTTTCTAACTTGGTCTAAAAGTCCTACTACTAGAGCAACTTCTGTGAAAAGCTCTTTGTTTCAATTCAGAAAGACAATCATTAAAACACTGGAACTTGCTCTGGGTGAGTCGGTGAGTGAGTGTGAAGGCCTAGGACATTACTGTACACTACTACAGACTTTATAAACACTGTACATTTGGGCTACACTAAATTTGCAAAACATGAGATTAAATAAAGCACAGGAGAAAATAACATAACCAAGACATGTGGTAAACATGAGATGTGAGAGGCTGCTGCTCACACAGCAAATTTTTTTTATATAAGTAGAAAGAACAGACTCTAAAATAACAGTAAAAACAGTATGTGCTATACTTTTATACGACTGGAAGCCCAGCTCTGTTTAGACCAGCATCACCACAAACATAACAGCTATATCACCAGGCAATAGGAATTGTTTGACTCCTAATAAATAATATTATGAGACCGCCATCACATATGTGGTCTGTTGTTGACTGAAGCATCATTATGTGGTGTATAACTGTATATATCAGGAACATATTTCGGTCATCTGAATGACCAAATATATATTTTTCTTATAAATTACAATATCACAGAGAGACAAATAATTATAAAAATAAAGGGTGAACTGCAAACTGATAAATGTTATAAAAAACAACAGAATTAAAAACTGGTAAATATTTTTATTTTTTAAAAATATATATTTTATTGATTTCAGAGAGGAAGGGAGAAGGAGAGATAGAAACATCAATGATGAGAGAGAATCATTGATTGGCTGCCTCCTGCACACCCCCTACTGGGGATCGAGCTTGCAACCCAGGCATGTGCCCTTGGCCGGAGTCGAACCTGGGACCCTTCAGTCCGCAGGCCGACGCTCTATCCATTGAGCCAAACCAGCTAGGGCTAAAAATGGTAAATTTTGAAAGATAAATATCACATGCTCTCGCTCATTTATGGAATATAATGAACATTATAAACTGATGAACAAAAATAGATACAGAAACAAAGAAGCATCAAACAGACTGCCAAACTTCAGTGGGAAGGCAGGGGAGGGATGAGGCGGGGGGGGGGGGGTAAGAGATCAACCAAAGGACTTGTATGCATGCATATAAGCATAACCAATGGACACAAACACTATGGGGGTGAAGGCATGTGCTGGGGGGCGAGGGGGTGCGGTTGGCTGGGGGGAGGTCAATGGGGGGAAAAGGAGACATATGCAATACTATATGTAATACTTTAAACAATAAAACTTAAAAAAAGATTTAAAAAAACCTGGTAAATATTATAAAGAACTATAGAATTACAAATGGATATATGTAATAAAGTGCTCTGAGAGCATATAGTAGAGAAATCTGACCTTGCCTAAACATGGGAGGGCCAGTTTCAGAGGAAATTTTTACTCGTGGTTCCCGACCTATATGCCAAAGTGCCTGGAGTACAGCAGCAAATTCACAAGAGTGCCCTGGGTTTAAATTTCTAAGGGAAATAGCAATATTTGATGTCTGTTAGATAGCATGTGAACTAGCAGCTCAGGGTAGATCAATTTCAATGTTAGATCATAGCACATTCTTTTTGAAGACACATCTCTGTGATGCTGATTTTTTGGTGGACAATTGCTGTGTTAAAAACTAGCACCACACGGAAAAGGAAATGAGGATGGAAGTGTCCAATCTGATTCCAAGGTATAGAAACTACAGTGCCCAACAGGCATTTACATCCCATTAGTAAGTAATTGTGGAAAGAAAATTGCCACTTTTTCTTTTAAATAATATGTATTATTTCTTCAAACAGCTACTAAATTGTTAGAAAATATTTATTAAGTATTGTTTGGATCTAATTACTTAATAAATAGAATTATTAGATATAGTATTTCTTTTAGACTAGCATGGTTGTGAAAAAATTTACTGAGATGCTAAGGAAATCTTTAGCCTTTGGGAGTCTCTGTATTAAGCTAAGATCTGAAGGATAAGCAGGCATTTCAAACACCAGTAGAAGGAGCAAAGGACAGAAAAGACAGGGTTCCCAGTCTTAAAGACATTAAAATTTAGTTAGGTAGGCAAAACTAAAAGATAAAAAGTTTTAAAACTATTTAATATTTAACTTTAATATTTGAAAAAATCTTTCATATCTTTTCTCATGAAATTATATTAAATGTGTGTCCATTTCCACTCTAAATTGAGAAACCCTAGAAACTTATATCCCTGCACTTAGATACAGCACAGTTTGCTTCAGGAAGTATTTCTGTGTCAATCGAATTTTTTTTTTCTCCAGTAGCATTTTATAGCTTTATCCTATCTTACGCTTTTATCAGAAATGAAACCTCCAGCCCTGGCTGGTGTGGCTCAGTGGTTGAGCATTGACCTATGAACCAGGAAGTCAAAGTTCAATTCCGCCTGGGCATATGCCCGGGTTTCGGGCTTGATCCCCAGTAGGGGGCATGCAGGAGGCAGCTGATCAATGATTCTCATAATTGATGTTTCTATCTCTCTTTCCCTCTCACTTCTTTTCTGAAATCAATAAAAATATTTTTTTAAAAAGAAACGAGGTTTCACTGTATTAGCATTTTTAAAAAATATATATTTTTATTGATTTCAGAGAGGAAAGGAGAGGGAGAAAGAGATAGAAACATCAATGATGAGAGAGAATCATTGATCGATTGCCTTCTGCAGGCCCCTACTGGGGATTGAGCCTGAAACCCTGGCATGTGCCCTTGCCTGGAATCGAACCTGGGACCCTTCAGTCCACAGGCCAACGTTCTGTCCACTGAACCAAATGCAGCTAGGGCTGCATTTTTATTTCTAAGAATATTACTAGTGATTTCAAATTAGAGAAGATTAACTTTTCCAACTAGTATGTAACTTTGGTAACTTAAAATAGAAAGGCAAAAAGAATGAGGAAGCTTTCAAAAGTAAGGATAGTAATATCTGAATATAGTCATTCCTCCAAGTTCTTAACAAAAAAGTCCTATGTTACTACCACTTTTAATGAAAAGGTGGTGGTTCAGAAGAGTCAAGAATTCTGTGGACTAACTCTATCACAGATAACTTAAACTTTCTTAAAACAAACAAACAAAAACCTATATCTTACTCTACCTTATCCCATCAAAAAGAGAAAGGCCTCTTCTTAAACAAGTTTAATGTGCATTGGTTCTTCCCATCTAGTTCCTTCTATGAATGGTAATTTGCTTCAGGGATTTGTAATCAGGAGCTTGGAAACTTTAGAATGCTCAGATTTTCACAACCATACCATTTATTCACTGAGAGTAAACAGAAGTGCTACACAAGAAACTTAAGACAGAGCTAGGTTTCCTTCAAACCCTTCTATCCTAAAACTGGGAGAGCTACTAGTAACTGCAACTTGGGCGCCCCCTGGGGATCAAATTAAAAAAATGTTTTACATCTTTAGTTTAAACTGTATCCTCTAAAAATATTCAAAGAGCCCACTGGTATGGCTCAGCGGTTTAGCGTGACCTATGAATCAGGATGTTATGGTTAGATTCCCAGTCAGGGAATATGCCTGGGTTTCAGGATCGATCCCCAGTAGGTAGTGTGCAGGAGGCAGCCAATCAATGTTTCTCTCCCCCTTCCTTCTTCTCTGAAATCAATTTAAAAACATATTAAAAAATCAAAATATTCAAAGAATACTTATTAAGCACCTGCTGTGTGCCAGACACAATGTTCAACACCTGAGACACAAAAATAAGTAAAATCAAGTTTCTGATTTCTACATGTTTAAAGTCAATATCACCCCAGTCTAAGGACAGTAGGTAGGATTACCAAAGTATGAGTTACCCGAAAAGCTTGGACGTTATATGATACAGAAGATAAGAATTTTGTTGGGGTGTTATAAAAAGCAATTTGGCATAGATATAAAGTTGAGTATAATTTGTTTATGTAACTAAAATGTTAACCATCTTTATTATTTTTTTTAATATATTTTTATTGATTTCAGAGAGGAAGAGGGAGAGAGAGAGAAACATCAATGATGAGAGAGAATCACTGATTGGCTGTCTCCTGCATGCTCCCCACTGGGGATCAAGCCCGCAATCTGGGCATGTGCCCTTGACCAGAATCGAACCTGGGGCCCTTCAGTTCGCAGGCCGACGCTCTATCCACTAAGCCAAACTGGCCAGGGCTGTTCACCATCTTTAAAAGAGAGTTGGTTTAACCATCTCTTCCTGCTAACACATGCAAAACTGTAGTTCTTATTTTCAAGACAAGTTGAGGTTATGGTACCATAATTTTTCTTGAGTCAAAACAATATAAATAAATTTTAATTTTAAAAATTCAAAAATAAGGCAGTATCCTCATCAGGATTTTTTAGTAACAAGTTATTTCACAATAACTCTACTCTGAACACTAACTCTAAGAGGATTGCACTGATTTTAAAAATAGCTAATTTTCAAAAACAAATTGAGTGTGAAAGGGCACATAAAATAGAAACAATTAATTAGAAAATAAAACAAAACTGAAAAGGACCAGTACAAATAAATGGGAAAAGTCAAAACTAAAACCCCTCAAACTTTTCCTTCCCAGTTCAGAACACTTTCAGAAGATACCGTATCAGATTTGCCCTTCCTTCCTCAAGACCTGGGAGAGCGTGTAGCAGAGGTAGAATTCCTCTTCAGAAAGAAAAACACATACAATCTTCCCTCCAGTTACACTCTCGTTCCTAAAAGCAATGCCCTGTGACATCAGAGGGCCAGATAGTTGTAGGTTCTGTAGCCAGGGCCCTGGCTACTTCTGGCAGCCTGAGTTGGAAATCAGTGTACTTTTCCCAAAGAAACCATTCTATTTCAGCTACATTTCAGGGCTCCTGTGAGCTAAATTAGCAATGGCATGATAGTTGGGAAATTTAACCTTGTTTATAATGCTTTTTCCCTACTGGAAAAAATTCAGTTCCAAAAGTTACAATCTTTTGGGATTCTGCTATTGTTTGCCTATATAATAAAATATTCAATCAAAATACAAGGGACTCATAAAGAAAAGAATAAAAAAACCTCTGATTTAACTGACCATAGACTTCCATTGTTTATTTCATCAACTGGGGGATAGCAATTACTAAATTATAAACTATTTGGAATTTGTAGATATCAACTTAATGTTTATGGCAATTGGAATCAAGAGTAACTATTTTCAAGGAATATAACAGTTTAAAACAGCTTAAGCTCATGTAATTGCTCAAATCTTAAAGAACAGGATAATAATTATAAAACATATCTCATCAGGGAAATCTTATAACAGGTTTAAAATGTCATCAGCCCTTACTGACCAGAAATAAGAATAAATACTAGTTATAGAATGTGGAGATTATTTTTAATCCAGTGCAGTAATACGGGTATTATTAGTTGGGGTGTGGACAGTTAAAGCCACTGTAGGATCCAGAAACAAAATATTTAAATGCATTCAAATATAATGGTCCTAAGTTAATTTTTAAAAAGTAACGCTACTACAAAGTAAAAATAACCAATCTCATAAATGAAGTACAGGAAGTCTAACATTGAGAAAAAAATTATTTGCATCTATGTGTGCCAGAGATTTTACTTCATTTAATATTCACAAATACCATACCAGATAGATAATATTTCTTCCTTTTTATAGAGAAACTCAAGCTAAAAGTAACAACTTGTCTGGGACTAAAGAAACAGTAAATGGCAGATAGGCTTTGACCCCACATCTGTTTGACTCTGAAGTCTTTGCTCCTTCCTCTATCATGCTATTTACATATGAGTCATTTCATACATAAAATAAAAGCTTGAAATCATCCAATTGACCACTTGTCTTCTAAAAAGTAAAAAGAACCAACAAAATGAGGAAAAAATACTTATGTATTTTTTTGGTTGAGTTAGTTCTACTTATACCTAAACATAGTCAATAATGATAAATACAGCTGTAGAATATATAATGAAGTAGATATCACCATCCGACTTTTTCTGGATGTTCTTTAGAGAATAAAATATAGGACAGGAGTGAACTGTGTGAACAAAGAAGGAGAGGAGTAAAAGGCCCAAAGCTAAAATAAGCCATAGCATGCAACAGGGGAGGGAATTTTATAAGTTCTGTGGCAACATTTTTGTTTCACAGGGACTCAGTGTTTTACAGCACCCCTGGTCGCCTCTTGTTTCTATGTACCTAGTTTTCCTTCTCTCCCAAATAGTCCCCCAGACTCTCCAATAAGCATTTCTCGGTGTCAGTGCAGGTAACCAAGTATCTGTTTGAAAAGTATTAACAGAATTGAAATGGTAAACTTATCACCACTTGAAGAAGAAAAAAATTAGAAAGTAACACAATTTCACAATTGGGAGGTATTTTATACGGAGTTTAAAACTGGGTATACACCCTCTTACGTTCTAGAGGGGGCAACTGAGACTCAGAGGAAGTGACTTGGCCATGAACTCAGCGTGAGTTGGCAGCAGGGCCTGAGGTTGAAGCTTCATCTCCGAACTGGGCTCCACGGCTTTTCCAACCACACCAGCTCAGGCTGTGTCAGGACTGGTACTGCCAACTGAAGGGGCCAGAAAGCGCTACTGGCGGGTCACAGAACACCTAACGCAACAGCCTGTCCGCCTGGACTCCTTTCTAGGGTAGAGGCTGACTAGTTGAGGATTCGCAGTTTAGAGAGCCCACGGGGAGGGACAGAGTAGAAAAACCGGTCTCTTCTTCAGCCAGGCAGCTGTGGGCGCACGACGCCTCTGACCTAAATCCGGCTCCTGCCTTTCACTTACTCTGTGCCCAGTGACACGCTGACCTCTGCGCGCTGAGGGTCCCCGAAAGCTGACCCTCTCGGAGTCCCTCTCCCCAGCCCACTCTCAAGACGAACTTTGTCCCAAATATATAAGGAAAGAGGGGTGCAGGAACAAAGCGACCCCAAGGAGTCCCCATCCATTCCCGGCGCCCCCGAGGCGGGCGGACGTGGACTACCAGTCCCGACGTGCCACGCGCCGGCGGACCCCCAACCACCGCCACGCGGGTGGCGCGACGGTCGCCGGGATTCGTAGTCCGCGGCCCCGCGGCTCCGGAGGGCGCGGACCTCCGGGCGCGACAGGACAAGCCGGCCCGGCGTCTGGTTAAGCCTAGAGACCGCCAGCTGCCTGGGCCTCACCTCGACGATGCGGGCGCACTGGGTCCCTTTGCCGGCGCCGGGACCGCCAAGAACGAACACGACCAGCGGCTTCATGAGGCGGTGAGGGCAGAGGAAAAACGGCCGGCGGGTCACCAGCGGGAAACGAAGACCCAGGTCGTGCAGCAGCCGGCGGCCACAGCGATTCAGCATACACTGCGTCTCTGACAGCAGCCCGGCCGGCTGAGGCGCGGGGCGGGACGGGGCGGGACAGCAGAAGGGGGCGGGCCGAGCCGGCGCCCGCCACGGCCCCGCTGCCGGGGCCTCCCCTTCGCGGCCGGAAGGGGCGGGGCTCCCACTGCTGGGAGGGCGGCGGCGCTAGGGCGCTTCCTGGGCGGGGCCCCCCTCTCCAACCCGCTCCTTTGTCCGCTCATTTATCGGTTCAATCCATGGTTCTTTACCCGGTGCATCATGTGTCAGGCCTGTGCTGGAGTCTGGTGCGACACAACGGGAAAGCAGAACCTATTGTCTCTGTTCACAAGGAATTTAAGTTCTAGTGGGGAGGCAGCCGACTTGAGCAAGTCAACACACGAATAAGTAAATAAATACAAATAACAACAAAGAAAAAATAAATACAAATAGCAGTGTGAACTTTGGAGGCATAACAAAGGATGAATGTAATTTGGGGAAAGTAGTCAGAGAAGACCTCTGAAGAGGTGACATTTAAGCCAAGACGTAAGGATAGGAAAGAGCAAAATCAGGCAAAGACCATAGTGTCCAACAAAAACAGAAAAAATGTGCAAAAATCCTGAACGGCTTGTGTTGGAAAAGACAAGTGAGACCAGAACTATATGAATGACAGGGAGAACGGAAGGTGGAAGAGTTAGACAGGTGGCAGGTCATTCAGGCCCTTTAGTTATGGAAAGGAGTTTGGATTATATTCTAATTGCACTGGGAAGCTCTTTAATTATAACTCCATTTCTCTGCCCACTGCATGAAGGAAAAAAATCTTAAGAAGAAAAGGAATCTAAGGAATGAGTCTTGGAACACAGACCTTTAAAAGTTGGAGAGAGGAGGAGGAGCCTGAAAAGGAAGAGCCAAAAAAGGTAGGAGGAAAACCATAAGAATGTGGTGTTCCAGCAGAGTATTTGGAGTAGGATTTTGATGATGCATTGGTGAACATTGTGTTATACTAATAAACTGGACTTGGCAACAGGGAGAATTTAGACTTATGAACTTGACGGTGTCACCCAAAGCAGATCACACCCTATATTTAATTTGAAGCTAGATTGAAAGAGGAGTGGATAGGAGGTGAGGAGCTGAAGACAATAGAGAGAATACGGGTCAAGGTTTAGTTTATTAGGATGTCATTAGGAGTGATGATGTCTAATATGGTAGCCACTAGCCACATAAGGCTACTTAAATTAATTACGTTAAATACAATTTAAAAATTAATTTCTTCAGTCATACCACATTGTTGCAGAAGACCAAAGAAAAACCAAGCAATGCTTTTAGAGAAAAGGAGTTACACTGTTTAATATGCCGGCGGATTCAGTGGAATAACTCCCCAAATCTGAGTAAAGTAACATGCCGGGGGCTTCTCTGTTATATATTTCTGGGGTCTTTGTCCCTCGAATACGGATTATACTTCCATTCCTTTTCTCGGGGTTTGCAAGAGAGCCCCCAGGTGTTGGGGGTCTCCAGGCCATATTTGATGGTCTGGCCTGGCGCCAGCATTAATAACCCTCCCTCCAGGGCAGAAAACTGTTCACAGTTTTATGGCCTCTAACAGGTCCTGCAAGACCAGTTTCTGGGAAAGAGGTAGTGACTTAATTATAGGTTATCAAGAATGTACACTGGGCTTGCTGGCATGGATTCAAATTGCTAGCCCCCCAAAAAATATCAGGGTTACATTGGAATTAGCCTTTTAGCCTCCTCAACATTTCAATTGCTCAATAATCACATGTAGCTGGTGGCAATTGTACTGGACAATGTACATACAGAACATATCCATCATCACAAAATGTTCTATTGGACAATGCTGTACTAGAGCTTTTATTTAAGCTACTAAGATTGATATGAAAGAAAGGAACAGAGGTAATCCCTTGAGAAGAAAAATCACATGGGTTCCAAAGGGCACGTGAGGGACCTTACATTACTTAAAAGGACTCAGAGACAAAGAAGTTAATTTATAATAGGAGTTGCAAGAAAGGTATAGTTACAGGAAAGTTTGAAGATAAGGAAGCATTCCTGTCTGATAACTTCATTTTCTCAAAAAAGAAAAGGCAGTATCAGCTGAGGGTAAAGAGATGGGAGTCAGATGTTTGAGAAGACAGAAGTATGAAACAGACATCTTTGAGAGTAGAAAATTGGTTTTCTAAAGAAAACCAATCAGTAGGACTTCTGAGCAACATTAGGAACTCATTTGGTGGTTGAGTTTGTCAACTATCAAAGAGAATCAATTAGGTGTTCCAAAAAGGATTTAATCTGGAAAAAGAAACTATTGTAATCCAGTATGTACAGACATAGCAAGCCATGTGCACAAACTACCATAAGCCAGTCCCTCAGTGAGGCTGGGACTCACAACCTTGGCATCACCCACAAGAGCTCCTCCCTGACCTTTGGGTTAATAGCTGCCCATGCTAAGAGGTTGCACTACTCTAGAGCTCCTTCCACAGGTTCTAGCTCCTTCCACAGGCCCTACCTATTGATTGATTATGTGCAGGTTAAGGTCTCTGTCATAAATTTTATCAAGATCATGGATTTAAAATATTTGAAGATGTTTGACTGTTCAGATGCAGGCATAAAGAAGAGAGATTGTTGAGTTTAGTCAGGGTAGGAGTTTTGTCAAACAAGTACAACAGAAGGAGAAAGGACCAAGAGGATGTTTGCAACAGAATGTTTATGATGATGTATGTGGGCTCAAACCATATAGAAAGCATTTGGTAACCGGAAGTGTTTAGTAGTGTGAGTAGTTTTGTGAACAGAGAGAGGAGACACATGGAAGAGTTTTTCAAAAACACATATCTTACCACACCATGTAGTCACATGGAGCCAAGCCAAGGAGACTAGAATTCATGAAAGACATCATGCTACTCTGATGCTTGAACATTTAACTCCTTCTTAGCATTATAATAGTGCTCCTACTCCTTGGTGGTGGCAGAGAAACAATGAGTTCCACCTAAATGCAGACAACAGACCTTCAATAATAATATGACTCAATAAATATATATTGAATAAGTGGATGTTACCCAGTAGAGGGCCATTCTTTATCTGAATCCATAGATTGAATCCATAGATGAAATAAATTGAATGAATATATATTGAATATCCACTATGTACCAGGTATTTGACTTTCATTACCTTTTCTGAGGATACAAGAGGTATCCTCAAAACCCACTCCTACCTATATGTGTTTATTTATCATCAAGTACATTTCACTTACATTACCATTTAATAATCATTACAATTAGAATATCTGTAGAGATTTCTGGGCCAGGATTTGCTGTGCTGGGCATCAACCCTCTAATTGTTGGATCATGGAAAGTCATTGATGTCCCAGGAGAGGAGTGAATGGTACACAAAGTGCTCGGGTGGTAGCTATATACCAACTCATCTATATATATAAAAGCCTAAGTGACTGAACGACCAGTCACTGTGAGGCGCACTGACCACCAGGGGGCAGACACTCAACGCAGGAGCTGCCCGCTGGTAGTCAGTGTGCTCCCATAGCTGGATTGCCGCTCAGCTGACTGACAGGCGCCAGATGCTGGGCTCACTGCTGTCGAGCGCAGCAGCCGTGGTGGGAGCCTCTCCCACCTCCACAGCAGGCAGACATTCCCCAAAGGGTCCCAGAATGCGAGAGGGTGTAGGCTGGGCTGAGGGACCCCCCAGTGCACAAATTTCATGCACCGGGCCTCTAGTATGAAAATAATTCAGTATTTTAACCACCAATAGAGTCTTACAAGTTGTGTTGGCTAAACATCAGCCTTGCCTTATAAAATCCTTGTACTGCTGTGAAGTTAGTACTGTCATTTTGCAGATGGAGAAACAAAGCCAGAAAGTGGAAATACTTTAAGACCACATAACTAGTAGATAGCAAAGTGAATTTCAAACTCAGCATGTACGGCTTCAAAATCTGCATTCTTTCTCTACAATACTGCCACCTTAGGAGATAAAAAGTTTCATATTCACAAAATCCCTTTAAAGTAAGTTTTATTACAGATAAGACTGATTTCAGAAAGAAGTATAACAAGAGGTATCCTCAAAACCCATTCCTACCAATATGTGTTTATTTATCAAGTACATTAGGTCTTTTGGCCATATATTCAATGCATGCATACTATTCCCAGTATATAGTCAAGTTCCTAGAGAAGTCTCTAAGAGCTTCAGAAATAGGGCCTCATCACCATTTATTTGTCCTATTGATCATAATTGCCCTTTAGAGATAGATCATCTGTTCCCATACTTCCACTTTCCCATTCTTCACCACACCTCTTTGCTGGTATATGCTATTCATTTTTCAGGATTCAACTCAGATTTTACCTCCTCTAGGAAGCTCTCTCTAAATTTTCAAAACTGGGTTAGGTGCCCCTCTTTTGGGCTTCTACACATACCACCTCCCCACTAACTGTGTCCCTTGTTTACTTCTGTTGTAGCACTGTGGTGTATTGTGTATCTTCGCACTAGATTTAGAGATCCTTAAAGGAAGGGACTATGTCTCATTACTCTTTATACAGTATTACAATGTATTAATTGTTGTAACATGATTCACTGGTGTGTGTTTTTTGTTAATCTTCACCTGAGGATATTTTTCCTATTCCCATTGCTTTTCAGATGGAGTGGAAGGGAGGGAGAGAAAGAAAGAGAAACAGTGATATGAGAAAGACACATTGACTGGTTGTCTCCTGCATGCACTCCAACTGAGGCCTGGGAGTGAATCCACAACCCTGGTACATGCCCTTGACTGGGCATCGAATTTGCACGCTGACACTCTAACCACTGAACCAAGTCATGATGCACTCTTTTAAGGGAACTCCACGGTTCCTGGAAGATTTAGACTAGAAATTAAAAATATGTTACAACTAATACCACAGAAATACAAAAGGTCCACTATGGATAACTATATACCAAAAAAGTAGACAACCTAGAATAAATTGATAAATTCCTAGAAGCATACAACCTACCAAGACTGAATTATGATGAAATAAAAATCTGAACAGATAGATTACTAGCAAGGAGATGGAATCAGTAATCAAAAACCTCCCAACAAACAAAAGTCCAGGACCTGACATCTTCACTGGTGAATTCTACCAAACATTAGTACCTCCTAATCTTTCTCCAAAAAAATAGAAAATGGAAACTACTCCAACACATTTTATTAAGCTAGCATTACCATAATACCAAAAACAGACAAGGATGCCACACACACACACACACACAAAAATTACAGGTCAATATTCCTGATGAATTTAGATGCAAAAATCCTCAATAAAATATGAGCAAACAGAATTCAACAATACCTTAAAAGTATCTTATACCATGACCTACTTTTTATTCAATATAGTATTGGAAGTCCTAGCCTGAGCAATTAGACAAGAAAAAGAAATAGGCATCCAAATTGGAACAGAGCCCAGCCAGCATGGCTCAGTGGTTGAGCCTGTGAACCATGGTTCCATTCCTGGTCAGGACACATGCCCGGGTTGCAGGCTCCATCCCCAGTGTGAGTTGTGCAGGAGGCAGCTAATGAATGATTCTCATCATTGATGTTTCTATCTCTCTCTCCTTCTCCCTTCCCCTCTGAAATCAATAAAAAAATATTTTAAAATTATTTTTAAAAATTGGAAAAAGTAAAACTGTCACTATTTGCAGATAACATCCTACCTAATAATAGAGAAATATGCAAATTGACCGCACCTTCGCTACGCCCAAGCCACGCCCACCAAACAATCAGGATGAGTATGCAAATTACCCCAATAAAGATGGCGGCTAATTTGCATATCAAGACAGCATAGAAAGAAGCCAAGAGCTGCAGAAGGGAGCAAAGCTGCGGAGAAGCAAGCAAGCCGGGGGGAGGAGAAGGGAGGAGCGGAGGCGGGGCCGGGGGAGAAGGGAGAAAAGCAGGCAGGCTGGTGGAGAAGGCGGGGCGGGGGAGAAGGGAGGAGAGCAGGCAGGCTGGCGGAGAAGGCGGGGCGGGGGAGAAGGGAGAAAAGCAGGCAGGCTGGCGGAGAAGGCGGGGCGGGGGAGAAGGGAGGAGCGGAGGCGGGGCCGGGGGAGAAGGGAAAAGCAGGCAGGCTGGCGGAGAAGGCGGGGCGGGGGAGAAGGGAGGAGCGGAGGCGGGGCCGGGGGAGAAGGGAAAAGCAGGCGGGCTGGCGGAGAAGGCGGGGCGGGGGAGAAGGGTGGAGCGGAGGCGGTGCCAGGGGAGAAGGAAGAAGAGCTGGCAGGCTGGCGGAGAAGGGTGAAAAGCAGGGGGGCTGGCGGAGAAGGCAGGGCGGGGGACAAGGGAGGAGAGCAGGCAGGGCGGGGTAGAGTGCAGCAGGAAACCCTATTGCAGGATTTTTCCTGCAACGGGAACGCTATTACTATTCTATATAGAAAACCCTAGAGACGTCCCCCCCCCAAAAAAAATTAGAATAGGCAAATTCAGTAAATAAAGTTGCAGGATACAAAATCAATACATAACATTCTGAAAGAGAACAATCCCATTTACAATTACATCCAAAAGAATAAAATAAAATTTCACCAGGGATTTGAAAGACCCAAATACAGAAAACTACAAGACATTAATTAAAGAAGACAGAAATAAATGTAAAGATAGTCTGTGCTTATAGATTGGAAAAATTAATATTGTTCAAATGTCCATACTACTCAAGGCAATATACAGATTCAATGCAAATCCCTATTGAAATCCCAATGGTATTTTTCACAGATCTAGAACAAACAATCCTAAAATTTGTTTTGAACCACAAAAGACCTCAAATAGCCAAAACAATCTTGAGAAAAGAACAAAGCTGGAGGCAGCACACCCCCTGGTTTCAAACTATGTTACAAAACTATGGTAATTAAAACAGGACAGTATTGTCATAAAAACACACACATAGATCAATGAGACAGAGTAGAGAACCTAGAAATAAACTCATTTTCTTATAACATTGTTTGTGCAACAAATTTATACAAATTCACCTATGGTCATTTAATTTAAAACAAAGGAGCTAGTTTTCTTGAATCCAAAATCAGGATGATGGTACATTAACTCGGATTAGCAAAAACTTTCAGAGAATTTACTGAAAGTAAATTTGGTGTGTGTTATTTACTTATTCTAGTCTTTATTCCAAACAATCCAAGCTTTAAAAAATAAGTAAAGTCAAGATGAGTTAACACATAAATTGTTATTGTCACCTCTAACAAGAGTCTTAAGAATCTTAAAGGAAGTTTGCATAAATTGACAGATTAGCAATTCCCTTTATTTATTTATTTATTTATTTTTTTAGCAATTCCCTTTAAAATATGATGTTCCTTAAAAGTGAAACTGTAGTTGTTTTTAAAAAGCAATCAGCTTAGTTCAGAAGTGTAAATAGAGGAAGGGAAAGTTGGGTGTTGGAGAAATTTAGTAAATGAGTAGCAGAATTGATAACTGATTCCAACTTCCCTGTTCCTGGTGATAACAATAGCTCTTTAATTCTCAGAGTCAGCCTATTAGCAGGAACGTCAGCATTTATAACACTGAACATTTACCTGGTCTAATCATAAAGGACATGTCACTCAGATAGTGACTATAAAGGAGAAGACAGTTGATATGTTAGGATATAGAATTTTGGATGATTCTTTTCTTTTGCAATATTTTTCTTATAACATTGTGCAACAAATTCATATGTTAAAAAGTGTAACATAGTTCACTGTGAAGAAAATTAAAGAACCTGCAAATTTGAAATATAAAACTGGTAGCTTTTCTCTGTTAAGGCCAATAGCCATAACAAGTACATAGTGTACTGAAATGACATAAATATATATAAATAGGGATTAAAGAATAGCATAGCATATATTCAGTCTGTTTGAACTGGCTTGCAATCTAACAATAATTCATATTTGCTTTGGATTATTACCTCTTATTACCCTGTCTATAAAATTGTACCTTTGTTCTATGCTAGTCATGTCCTTCCAGTTCTCCATTTGTTCCACATTGCAGGAAGCTTAGTTTGTAGTAGGTCCTTGTTATACCATTTGTAGATTTTATTTCAATAAATAAAGTCCTAAAATGAAGCTTACTTCTCTCTTTATTCAGTTGTAATAGCATCTACACTATGCATAGCATTAAATGTATGTCCTGTTTAGAAGTCCAATAGTAATACAATGTTTAATTGAAGTTCTTTTTAGTATTTGAGTTATTATTAAGCAACAATAAGATATTTTATTTTGTTGTTCAAAAAATAGCATATGCTTCAGCTCTCCTCTTGTCTTCCCTTTTTCTTTATAACCAGACTTTATTTTTTAGAACAGTTTTAGATTTACAGAAAAAAATGAGAATGTAGTACAAGTTTCCATGTACCCCATATACACACAGCTTCCCCTATTATTAATATATTTAGTATGGTGCATTTGTTACAATTAATATTTAGTATGGTGCATTTGTTACAATATTGGTACAATATTATTAAAGTCCTTCATTTATTTAGATTGTCTTAGTTTTTAAAGTAGTGTCATTTTTCTGTTCCATGATCCTATTCACCATACCACATTAAATTTAGTTGTCATATCGCTTTAGGCGCCTTGACTAGTTTCTGACTTCCCTTGCTTTTGATAACTTTGACAGTTTTTAGTACAGGTCAGGGATTTTATAGGATTCCCCATGATTGGAATTGATCTGATGTTCTTCCCGAGACTGAGATATAGGTTATTGGAAGGAAGACACTAAAGTGCCATTTTCATCACAGCGTAAGTGTACATACTATCAACATGACCCATCACTAATGTTAGTCTTGATTATGTGGCTGAAATATGTTGGTCAGATTTCTCCCCTGTAAATTTACTGCCACCTCCCCCTTCCATACTGTACACTTTGGAAGGATGTCACTATGTCCCGGGGTAGGGAATTATGTGTTATGCTTATCTCTTCTTTTTTGTCTAATTCATATAATCTTACATTTCTCTTTCCGATATCTTAAAGTAGTTTTAAAGAAAATTAGAGGAAAGTAAGTGGCATTTCAAATCCTGACTCACTAGTTTGTGCGATCTTTAACCCTACTTTGATGGTTAGGACAATTATGTAAGAAAAGGGCCGAGAAGGCCTAATTAACCAATATTAATTGTGGAGATACTTATACAAGTCACACCAATATTAATATTAATACCATATGCCTCATAATATACACATATGCCATATATATTATACCATATGCCATTAATATATGAAGAAATTTTCTTAAAAGATATTTGTTATGGAAAAGCGGGCGCTTCTTAGGAAAATACTGGGAGAAATCTTTTGCCAATTCAAGTAAAGGGTTTCTCCCGCTTCTCCTCGCGGAAAGACGACAAAGGAAGCGAGCACTTCCTCCGCCAGGCTCACTTCGGCCAGGCTGGGCTTTTCATTGCGCGTGTGCAAGGCCCGCCCCACCCCGGAACTTAACCGTTTAAGAAAATCAAGTGTTTAAATCCTCCGGAACCTGATCCTGGAACCCCGGTGTCGACCTCATTTCTCTAAGGAGGCTTGGGATTGGTCGGACGCTGGCCTGTTCGGGGCGCTGATTGGCTGGTTCCCAAGCCCGTCGCGGAGAACGTGCGTAATGCTTCCAGCACCGCCCCTGCGCCCTGATGGGTCGGGTTTCTGACCAGTCAGCGGGCGCGGCGCGGGTTTCGGTTCGACGAGCTAGTGTTTGCCGCCTCAGTTCCCGCGACCCCAACGTCTCAGGGCGGAGTCGGTGGAGGCGTTTCCTGGAGCCAACCTCTGTTTCGGTTCAACAAACAGATCCGGCCTCAACGGAGGTTGCGGTGATTCGGGCTTCATGCTTCGGTTTCCACGGAGAGGCCGAAGCGGGGACCGGAGGAGGACCGTGGGCGACGTTCAGGACCCCGCGTTGGGTTCAGCCCTCCAGGAGCCGGCGGAACTAGTGGGATGAATAAGCGGATCACGGATTCCTGGAGAATCACTTTTGCTTAGGTATGTGAAAGCGGTTTTCAGTCGATGACGTGCTGTTTATAGTTGTTTGCACTGAGAAATTTTCTTGAGGACTGAAACCCTCGATGCTCGTTAATCCCCCATTGTCTAGCTCAAACAGCTACATAGTAAGGGATCGGTTAATGTTTGCAGTTCGTGGTCCACTGTAAATAACGTGTAAACAAGCAAGTGTGAAAATGCTATGTGTATGAACACAGGCGAAAATGAAATCACCATGATGTCTAGGTAGGAGATGGTTTTACAGAGGAAGTAGTGTTAGAGTTGGATTGTGAAGGATGTTGGGGGTTTACCAGGGCATTCCAAGTAAAGGGGACAGACAGTCTGTGCAGGTACTCAGACTCGGGGAACTGCAAGTGTTCAGTTGGAATGGGATGTAGGATGAGTGGATAAGGGAACCAGTTGGAATAATAGGGTGGACCAGATTGTGATGGTTTTTTGTTCTGTATATAAAGAAGAGCCATCAACTTTTAAAGCAGGAAAATATTTAGGTCAGATTTATATAGAAATAACCTTCTAGCAGCACTGTGGGGAGTTTACAGTAAATCTGGTGAGTTGATGAAGTCAAGGAACTAGGTGGAGATGGAAAGACAGAAATTTTATGGGGAAGATGAAGGAGAGGTAAGGATGACTTGATGATTTCTATTTGACACAGGATGCCATTGTCCAAGGAGAATATATTTTGCTAGGTATAGGTGTTATGTGGTTTTAGTTTCCCTAGCTTTAATTGCTTGGGTGGTACTGGGAGAATAAACTGTCTCATGTGTATTGTTTTATATACCCAACTAGAGGCCCGATGAGCGAAATTCATGCAAGGGGCTTGGACCTCACATCCCCGGCTTCGCACGGAAGGTCATCCGGCTGTCCAGTCTAATTAACATATTATGCTTTTATTATTATAGATTGATTTCAGGGAGGAAGGGAGAGGAAGAGAGAGAGAGATAGAAACATCATTAATGAGAGAGAAATATGGAGTTTTAAACCTCTTCTGCTTAATGGCATTTTATAGTGTTACAGTGAGTTACAGTGATCAAGAAGCTAAATACTGTTATCCATGACAACCAAGAATCATAGAAGGGCTTTAGAGTTTAAAACTTGCATCCACAGAAGCTCTTCATGAAGTCCAGATATCTCCAAGAGGATCTTAGTCAACCTTACAAGGGCATTTTCAATAGAATTTTGTTCTTGTAAATATTTTCAGCCTCTGAGTTTATCCAAAAAATATCTTCTAGCCCTAGCTGGTTTGGCTAAGTGGTTAGAGCATCGATCTCGGGTTCAATTCCAGTTTAAGGCACATACCTTGGTTGTAGGCTCAATCTCCGGCACAGGTCGGGGTGTGTGGGAGAAGCAACCAATCAATGTGACTCTCTCACATCATATTTCTCTCGGTCTCTACCCCTCCCTTCCATTCTCTCGAAAAACCAATGACAAAAATAGCCTCGGGTGAGGATTAACCAAATAATAATAATAATAATAATAAATATCTTCTAAATAATGAATAGGTACAATAAGTAACCTAAGTTTGTCTGTAATTTGTTAATAAGTGGTTAAATCGTGTGTGTTTTTTTTATTTTGTCACTCATTAGTAATACTCTCTTCTTTAGGATACTGAGCATTTGAAATTTAATAATTCATTCACCAACTATTGTGGAGCCTCTATATCTTCGTGCAGGGTCCCAGATGAACACCAGGTATAGAAATATTTTTATACAACTTTTTTTACAGCTGCTCACATAACTTGGAAAGATAGGGTGAAATAGAAGAAAAAAAAATTAGAATCAGGAAAATCTGGGTCTGTGTCTCAGCCCTGCCACTTATTAGGTGGATGCCCTTGATCAAATTAATTAACTTCACTAAGCCTCAGTTTCCTCATCTGTAAATTGGGGATAGTAATTTCTTTGTAACAGAAGGGTTTTTGTGAATGGTTAAATAAGATTACTAAAGGGTCTGGCACATAGTAGGCACTTGGTAAATTTTAGTCTCATTCCCTCCTTCCCTTATTTTAGTTTCACAGAGGATTTTTTTATTGATAGAAAATAGTACCTAAACTCTTAAGGTTAAAAATTTATTTATATCCTAGACAAGTGGGAAAGTGCTTGGGTTCCTTGCTTCTAAACCCTAATTCCGTGGTGGGAAAAATTTCACATTGGAGATACCTAGTTGCCTTAAATGTCCCTAAGCCTTTTTCCAGGATACTGTGGAGTAGGAAGGAGGAGCTTGCCACCTGTCTCCAGTTTTCTCAGTCTGTCAGTACTAAGGGGACCATGCAAATTGACTGTGTTATTTGCTTCTTTGGATCATTTATTGTTCTTTTTTCCCTCAGGGAAGAACAATTAGTGCTGACAAGTGAATTATTTTCTTCTAAACTAGAATCGCATCCATGAGTGACCTTTATTCTCTGTATTGCCTTTCTTTGTGCCAGATGTTCTTGATGAAGACAATGGAAACGTGACCCAAAGAGGCTATCATATGTCTTTCACTTATTTTTGGCCCTTCTGTTCTACTGCCATCTCTTATTCTTTGAAAATTTGTCAACAGTTCTTCTCTTTGCTAACTTATTTTTGGGTCAAATTTATTCCTTATATTCTTGGTAAAAAAAATATATGTCTTTAAAACTGATTATTCCTGGCATATTCAATTCTAGTATTTTTGTGTGTGTTTGTAAAAATAATACTCAACTCTAGTTTTCTGTTGATTGGTTTGTTTGTTTAGTAAAGCTTCTGGTTTTCAGTAATCTATGGATTTTAGGATAGCAATATTGAATTATTTTGAAGTTACAAACTGCTTTAAATAGCTGGTAGCCATGCATTTCATTTCCTGAGAAAAAATTCTTATATACATACATGCAAAATTTTGCATCCAATTAAAGGGTGTTTTTGTCTCCCCTGCCTCCAAAGTCTAAGTGTATACCTTAGATTAAGCAAAAGATTCACAACATTTATTGAAATCTTACTGTGCCAGGTACTTAGCGTGCATTATTCTTAATTACTTTTTACAAGAAACCTATGAATTGTAAATACTATTATTACCTTCCTCTTTTTTTTTCTTAAATGAGGAAACTGTAGCCTAGAGAGGTTAACCAAGCTAAAGTTATACAATTGGTAAGTGGTATAGCCAGGATTTAAACCTGATGTGACTTCTACTCTATACTACGATGAAGTAAACCTGAAGTAGTGTAGATTGGGCTTCAAAGGTACTATGGAATACTGAGAGCAAAAAGAAATACCTAACTAATATTTATAATAAGCCAGGAATTTTTCTAGAATACTGATATTATCCTGTTTAACAGGTGAGGAAACTGAGGCACAGAGACATTAAATAACTTGATTAAGTTCACACAGCTAGCAAATTTTGAAGCTAGGTTTTAGACCTAAACAGTTGATCTCCAGACTTTTTTTTTAAATCCTCCCTGGAGGATGTATTGATTTTAGAGGAAGCGGGAAACATGATGTGCCCTGACGGGGAATCAAACCCACAACCTTTTGGCATACAGGACGATGCTCCAACCAACGGAATCACCCAGCCAGGCCACTCTTCAGACTTTTTTTTTTCTTTTTAATATATTTTTATTGATTTCAGAGAGGAAGGGAGAGAGAGAAACATCAGTGATGAGAGAGAATCATTGATCGGCTGCCTCCTGCACACCCCCTACTGGGGATGGAGCCTGCAACCCCAGGTATGTGCCCTGACCAGGAATCAAACTGACCTCCTAGTCATGACTTATACTGTTTTTCTGTTATTAAAAGAGGATTTTATAAGATTAGTACTCCTGGTTCTTTTTTTAAAAACTTGCATATATGTAAATTTATGTATGCATAAGAAAAAAGCTATACCTAAATTTATAGTGCTTCTCTTGATAGTAGCTACAAGTGATTTTTTTCTTCTACTTTTTAAAAATATTTTCAACTCTTCTAAAATAACAAAAGTAATCTGCAAAACTTCATCATATAAAGTTAAACTGTTTCTTATAACATTTCTACTAAGTTTGCTTTTCATTGTTCTTTGATTTGAAAATTTTCTTTTAAGGTTTTCTTCAAGCAGGATGGTACCATTTTATTTTCCTCCATCAAAATGTGCACTTTGGAACCCAATGCCAATTGGAGATTTCATCAATTTACATCTTAATTACTACAGGTATAAGATGTTTCTCTTTTCAGTTCAAACCAGTAAAAACAGGAGTCAAAACAGTGTTTAAGGCAAAATTGATAACTCTGACTAATTTTATTTTTTTACTTTCCTATTCAGAGTTTCTTCCCTTTTGCTGCTTCTTAAATATATTCTTCATGCTTTTGAGAAATAATTTCAGTTAAAATAGTCTGCAAACCTAAAGTTCTAAGTATTATAAGAATTCAAAAGAGACTAAATAATAAAAACTGTAAGGATTTTTTATAATGCTTCAATTCACCATGATGTCTTTGTATAGCATTAAAAAGATTGAATTGATTTTGAGTGATTAGACCATATTAGAAGGAATATATAATACCATAAATATGGCCAGGATCTTGAAAAAAAGACATAGAAACTTAGGCTTAAAGTGTTAGAAAATAGAGATCCATTGAGATTTTGTTATATAAGGGGGTTTCTTGTTAAAAGCAGAATTTTTTTTTAAATATATTTTATTGATTTTTTACAGAGAGGAAGAGAGAGGGATAGAGAGTTAGAAACATCGATGAGAGAGAAACATCGATCAGCTGCCTCCTGCACACCCCACACTGGGGATGTGCCCGCAACCAAGGTACATGCCCTTAACCGGAATCGAACCCGGGACCCTTGAGTCCGCAGGCTGACGCTCTATCCACTGAGCCAAACCGGCTTCGGCTAAAAGCAGAATTTTAAGGATGGATCATAGTAGGGAAAACTTAGAGTCAGCCTAGCTGTGAGATGGTTTTGCTGTTATATAAGAAACAGATTTATGCCATATTGGTTTAAGGAGCTATAACTGGAATCATACCTCTTAGAGGGTCAAATCCTAACTTTACTATTTCTTTTTTTTTTTTTTTTAATTTATTGATCTTAGAGAGGAAGGGAGAGGGAGAGAGAGAGATAGAAACATCAATGATGAGAGAGAATCACTGATCGGCTGCCTCCTGCACGCCCCGCACTGGGGATCGAGCCCGCAACCCCAGGCATGTGCCCTTGGCCGGAATCGAACCTGGGACCCTTCAGTCCGCAGGCCGACGCTCTATCCACTGAGCCAAACCAGCCAGGGCCTAACTTTACTATTTCTTATTTATGTGACCTCAGTAAAGTAGCTAAGGATCAATTTCCTTATTTATAAGATGGGGATAATGATAACTTGTTTCATAGTACTCTCATAAGGCTTAAATGAGTCACTCTATAAAGAATCAGTCGGCACAGTGCCTGGAACATAGGAAGTTTTCAATAAATAGCTATTATAAGGGTTTAGAGCAGTATTGAGATCAAGAGGAAAGAATGAAACAAGGTGGTTTTGAAGAAACAGTTTATAGCATTTGATGATCTACTGAATAGAAGAACTAAAGGGAAGATACAAGTCAGAGAGTATTTGAGGGAAAGGTGGTATCTGACAAACAGTCTTTGAGAAGTTCAATTAAATATTTGTTAGACTTGTTCATGCTTTTCTCCTTGTCTCTCTGTATTTCCTATTAATCTTTCTGTGCTACATTTTGAGCAATTCCTTTTGTTCTTCAACTCTATTTTCTTTGTAGCTGTGCTTAGTTGCCATCTAACCTGTTCATTTAGGTTTTTTAAACATGGAAGTATAGTATACCAGTATGTGAAAGATTCTTTATAATATACCAGAGGCCCTGTGTACAAATTCGTGCACAGATGGGGTCTGGCCAGCCTGCCCCAACCAGCCCCAATCAGGCCAGCAGGGGGGAGGGGCCACAGGGCAGTTGGCTGGCCCCGCACCCTGGTTAATCTCCTGTTTGAACTCCTGGTCGAGGGGACAATTTGCATATTAGCCTTTTATTATGTAGTATATGTATAGTTTATAGAATAATAAACATTTGTGTACCTATCCCCAGTTGATTATATAATCCTCTGAGTTTTTAATTGATTCTATTTTTAAGTCTGCAAGTCTTTTGTGTGTTTTTTTCAAATTGGCTAGTATTTTTTTAAATATATATATATATATATATAAAATATATTTTTATTGATTTTTTTTTTACAGAGAGGAAGGGAGAGAGATAGTTAGAAACATTGATGAGAGAAACATCGATCAGCTGCCTCCTGCGCGCCCCCTACTGGGGATCGAGCCAGCAACCAACGTACATGCCCTCGACCCGAATCGAACCCAGGACCTTTCAATCCATGGCCTGACGCTCTAACCACTGAGAAAACCGGTCAGGGCTAGTATTTTTTTTTTTTTTTAATATATTTTATTGATTTTTTACAGAGAGGAAGAGAGAGGGATAGAGAGTTAGAAACATCGATGAGAGAGAAACATCGATCAGCTGCCTCCTGCACACCCCCTACTGGGGATGTGCCCGCAACCAAGGTACATGCCCTTGACCGGAATCGAACCCGGGACCCTTGAGTCCGCAGGCCGACGCTCTACCCACTGAGCCAAACCGGTTTCGGCAGGGCTAGTATTTTTAATAGAATCTTGTTCCTTGCTCATATTTTAGTCCCTTTTATATTTCTTTAAACATTCGGATAATATTTATTTTTGTTTTATATTTAATACTAGATAAGAAAACAATGGATGTGACTATTTGTCAAATTTTACAAAAACAGGAGGCTAGCCTCATAGTTTCTCATCCCCTGTTCTGATTCATAAAAGTAAGCAAGTGCCTGGAGAACAGATATATCCTCAGTGTCTGCTTATTGTAGTTCTGATTTCCAGGCAGCCCTTCCTATGCCCTGCCTTTGACCCTGGGATTTTCCGACAATGATTTTTCTGTATATATTTAAAGATGTGAGTTATATTTCAGACAGCATTTCATGGCAGGAGGGTTTTTTAGGATATCAGATCCACTGCCTTTATAAAAGACTTGTTGTTTTTCAGAAATCCAAAACTTGTGGTAACTGAAAAGACAATCCGACTTGCTTGTCGACATGCTAAGCAGAATAAAAAGAACTTGCCATGCTTTTTACTTGGTTCTCTCACAGTAGATGAAGGTAATATACTTTAAAAAAATTATTTTTATTACTATAGTAGAGTTTATGTTTACTGATCTAGCCAATTATTGTAATATATTTTGTGCTAATGTTCTTTGCTGTATGCCAGTTATGAAAAAGATTAAAACTTGACACTATTCATCACAGATTTCACAGTCTAGTCAGGTGGAAAAATATATGTATATGCTAAGAGTTTAGTGTTACCATTAGTATGAATACAGTGTTTTGCTATAACGTATGCTTGCTTGATTGGTTTTACATTTTTAGTTGGTATGCTATATAATAATTGCTATTTTTGTACTTTAGATGAAGAAAGTGTGATATTGACAGTAGATCGCTTTGATCCTGGTCGAGAAGTACCTGGATGCTCAGAAAGAACCCCTACTGCTTCTCTTCCTGGGGACTTTGTGATTCCATGCAAAGTCCAAACTAATGGACTTTGTTCAAAAGAAATAATAGTTCACAATGCAGATGACTTCAGTTCAGCTTTTAAGGTCAGATTTGTTGACAACTTGATTATTCATAATTCAACACAAGAATCAAACTATGTTATATTTTAATAAATCCATATTTACTAAGTATTCTTAATAATTTGTTGAGCTAAAATGCAATTATATGTGGTTTTTGTGGGCAGAAATCCTAGATAGATAATATGGGTAGCATTCCAGAAGAGGAAGCAGTGTGACCAGGATAGCTAAGAGCAGTGTGTGCTCAGGTTGACTTTATTGGTATAGATTTTTGCTGGATTTGTGTGTAGTCAGATTGGAATATTAGTTTGGCCAGCTTATAGAGAGCCTTGTCTGCCAGGTTAATGAATTTGAACTTTGTCATATGGGTCATGTAGAGTCATTGAAAGTTTCTGAAAAGAGGAAATAATAATTGTATAATTCTAAAATAATTGTATAATGTTGACTCCTCAGGCTCTGCAGCACCATGTACAAAGCAAAGATTCCTTGGATTGTGGTAAACTGCTTTCCCTAAGAGCTCATATCACTTCCAGAGAGAGTTTGGACAATGTGGATTTTGACTTACATTGGGCAGCAGTAACTCTAGCAAATACCTTTAAATGTATACCGGTGAAGCCCATCTCCATTATTCCTACAGCTCTGGCAAGAAACTTGAGCAGTAATCTGAACATTTCTCAAGTTCAAGGTATCTATAAATATGGGTAAGTAAAAGATCTATTAATATAAAATTTTAAATGTTGGTCACATTAGTATATTTTCACGATATGTAAATAATCTTATATAATAAAAGGATAATACACAAATTGACCCTAACGGCGGAACAACTGGTCACTATGATGCGCACTGACCACCAGGGAGCAGACGTTCAACGCAGGAGCTGCCCTCTGGTGGTCAGTGCGCTTCCACATGGGGAGCGCAGCTCAGCTAGAACCCGGCTCATGGCTGGCCAGTGCAGTGGCGGTGGCTGGAGCCTCTCCCACCTCCGCCTCCAAGGCAGCGCTAAGCCGTTAGTCGGACATCCCCTGGGCTCCCGGGCTGCCAGAGATGTCTGACTGCCAGCTTAGGCCCGATCCCCAGAGAGCGGGCCTAAGCCATCAGTCGGACATCCCCCAAGTGGTCCTGGACTGCGAGAGGGCTCAGGCCAGGCTAAGGGACCCTCTCCAAGTGCATGAATTTTTGTGCACCAGGCCTCTAGTATGAAATAATTGTGTAGTCAGTTTATATGCCAGAGATCTGCAATGCTAAGGAAGATGGAAATGGAATTATTAATTTTTTGCTGAGTATAGTTTTCTTTCAAAGAGTTGTGCCTACCACACCCAAAAAATTTGTGGTAAAAATTATATTAAAATTGGTAGTATTCTGTGATTTGAAAATACAAGGAAAAATTATTCTCTATAATACCATTTTATTCCTTGTATTTTGCCTAGGTTTTAGGTCATCTTTTTTTTTACACTGTCTTTTTTTTTTCCTTGACAACAGCCTGATTATGAGCCTAAAAGAGGCTTTAGAATTTCTTCATTATTAAATCATTTCATTATTAATAATGAGCATTGCAGATAGAGAAAGGAGATAAATAATAATTTGTAGTACTTTTGCTTACCAAATTGTCAACCACTTGAGGGTGGAGTTTCCTCACATAGCTGGAGCAGTATCCTCTCCAGCTTCCTATCAGCACTCGTAGTTTCTTAGGAAATGTAAGCCAAATTGCATGCTTTCTGCTCCTCAGCAGGGCTGCTTCCCTGAATCCTCATCTACTTTCTTTACCCATTGTCTACTGAGCTAGATTAGACAAAGTAAGCACCCTCTGCTTTAAAGTCTAAGCAGTTCACTCTGGCTTCCTTTCCCACTAGACTCCACCCTAGTTCCTGTTAGGTCTCTAGAGCCAGAAATGTTTGCCAAGGTACACTCAACTCCAAGTCTTATTCTCTAAAAAAATACCTCTTCAAAAGAGGGTAAGGAGAAGGGAGGATTTTCTTTTCAGAGGGTTCCTGGAACAGCAAGGAAGATCCCATTTTGAATCCCACGTGCTGACCTTTCTGGTTGGAATGGCATTAAAAAAAAAGTATTGGTAGATTCCAGAATCATGGAATGGTTAAATGTGATGGTGATAAAAATGTCTGAATTAAGTGTAACATTTAATTTACATGGAGTGTCCTGGCCAGTGTGAGCAACTGAGCAGCGGTTAGAGCGTTGGCCCGAGGATCAAAGGGTCTCGGGTTTGATTCCCAGTCAAGGGCATTTACCTGGATTGCAGGTTTCATCCCCAATCCCACTTGGGGTGAGTGTGGGAGGCAACCACTGGATGCATCTCCCTCATGTTGATGTTTCTCTCCCTCCCTCCTTTCCACTCTTCCACTCTTTCTGAAAAGCAATGGAAAAATATCCTTGGGTGAGGATTAATAAAAAACAACAGAAAAGTAATTTCCTTGGAGTAGGAAAGTGATTCTCAGTTGGGACATGGGAATTTGTGTTAATTAACAAAAATATTAATTTGTTATCCTTAGTACCCATGCCCATCTACTAGTAAATTACTTTTCTCTAAATTATCCTTCTGTGACCCCTTGGCATGCTACCAGTAACCAATGATGTTCAATATTCTAATTTTCCATTCTCCTTGCCCCTTATTTTCTATAATTATGTATTAAATTTGTAACATTTCCCCTTTTCCTTGACCACATTCATTTGTTTACCCTAATTTATTAGGATCCATTATGGAATAGGTATTATGTTAGACACGAATTAAATGGATTTTTAAAAGGCATACTTATTGTCCATTAAGTATATTAATGTGTAAATATGATGTGGGTAAAGATAATAGGGGATTATGTACAGTATAGGGGAAGCAGGAAGGTATGTGTGAATTGCCTGAGAAAATCATGGAAAACCTTAGGTGGTTCTTTTAGAGAGTAGGAATTTATCAGGTAGGCAAGACAAAAGAGTTTACAAAGTATGTATAAGTGTCATCGATAAATCCTGACAACTCAGGCTTAATCATCTTGTTACATGGCCTGATAAAATCATTATCTTTGTGTTTTAGGGTTATTATAGCAATTGAATATATCCTCAGTAGACTATTGAGACTTAATATCACAAATAGCATTGTTTTAACTTTTGTATTTTAATGCCATATCAATAAAATTCACTCTCCACAATTCTACTGTAGTTATTCATATCCTTAAAACTTACTGTAAGTAATAAACATAATAACAAAGTATAAATATATTATAATATCCTTTTAGAGTTTAGTGAACTTTTGAGTTCTATCATGATAGTTCCAAAGTTCTGTGATAGTGGTTGGAGGACTATAGTACATGAAGGTTGAATATATCTCACCTAATTCAACTTCCTTCAGTGAGAAGTCACATCTGTTGCAGTCTTGTCAAGTCACCTGGATGTTTGAACACTTATAGTAAAAGGAAATTCACTTCTCCCTGGGAAGCGTATATGGTTCTGAAATTGTTAGCCTTGATTTTATTTCTTTTGATTAAAATAAGTTGACACTTTTGGAGCAAAAACTTTTTAAAGGATGTGTAATTTTCAATGACCATTTTAATAGATTGAATTTTAAGATATTGAATATCTTTAATCTCCTCTTACTGGAGTACTTTTTTATACTTTGAACTGTTTTCTTTGTATACATGTGTGTGAAAGAAATTATTCATTTGAATTATCTCCCTTGCTTAAAATGTGCTTCAGCACTCAGATGATCTCTTTTAAAGGTAAAATGTACATACTTAACAGTTATTACACGAATGTTTTCTGTTTAGATATCTTACCATGGATGAAACACGCAAATTGTTACTTTTGCTGGAATCTGATCCCAAGGTTTATTCTCTACCATTAGTGGGAATGTAAGTGTTGCATTATTTATGAAAACCTTTTCAGCCACATATGTGTTCAAATGTATATGATAAACATACTATGAATATCTAATTAATAGTTCGATTACCTTATAAAGCCACAACAGCCAATGATTCTTAAGTTTTCTTATTTTAATAGCAGAATCCAATTTTTGTCCAATCTTAGGAAGAACTTCAGTGTATAAAACATAAAGTTGGGCTCTTCTGGTTGAAGTCAAAGCATTGGAGCCTGATTTCTTTAACTTTCTTCACTACCCACTGTCCTGAAGGCACCTTGAAGAACACAGGGCTAGAATAACACTTTAAATTCACTGTCGGGCAATTTTGTAGGACTTCCCTGAATGTTGATGGTTTTCTCTTTTGAGTTAGTGATTAATGACATTTAAACAAATTATTCAGTCAAAAATTTATATTCATTCCATATTTATTGGGTGCTTATCATATGTATAGTATTATGTTTGGTGCTGTGTTAAGATTTAAAGCTCCTCAAGAGATTTAGAATCAAGGCGAGGTGATGAAATATTCAAATATTTATGCGTAGAGAAATAATAAGGAAGTATATGGTTTGCTTTGAAATGAGCAACATATCAATAGTGAGCACTATTAGTACTTGTAAGAGAAATGATGTGGACATTTTCTTAGGAAATGTGGACATTTCCTCTCTTGAGCTGGATCTTTAAGTGTTTGGATCATAGAAGGGAGGCTTGGTGGAGAGGGAACCCATGTGAGGAAATAGTATGTGCAAAGTTTAAAAATGAGAATACACAAATGTTCTGTGGGTTATGAAATCTACTGAATTCTGTTTGCTTTGCTTCTGGTATTGGCTATGGGCTTTTGATGCTAAGTGAATATTTTTTAATTGAATTTATTGGGGTGACATCTATACTAATAAAAGGGTAATATGCAAATTGGTCAGGACGCCCTCACAGTAACGACCGAACAGCAGGCTGTATGGGGCGACCAAACGACTAAACAGCAGGCTGCTTGGGGTGACCAGGCCGGCAGAGGTGAGCAGTTAGGGGTGACCAGGCCGGCAGAGGTGAGCAGTTAGTGGCGACCAGGTCGGCAGGGGGCGGGCAGTTGGGGGTGACCAGGCCAGTGGGGGGGGGGGCAGTAGGGGCTACCAGGCCAGCGGGGGGGGGGGGCAGTAGGGGCTACCAGGCCGGCAGGGGGGGGCAGTAGGGGCTACCAGGCCAGCAGGGGGGCAGTTGGGGGCGATCAGGCCGGCAGGCAGAGGCGGTTAGGGGTGATCAGGCTGGCAGGGGGGCGGGCAGTTAGGGGCAATCAGGCAGGCAGGCAGGTGAGCAGTTAGAAGCCAGCGGTCCCAGATTGTGAGCGGGATCTCGGATTAGAGAGGATGCAGGCTGGGCTGAGGGGCACCCCTCCAACCCCCCCCCCGCGTCCACGAATTTTATGCACCGGGCCTCTAGTTGATTAATAAGATTATATAGGCTGCAGGTGTACAATTTTAGTATACATCATCTGTATATTGTATTGTGTGTTTACCACCCAAGTCAAGTCTCCTTCCATCACCATTTGTCCCCTGTGCCCTCTTATACCTCCCTCATACTCCCTTTCCCTCTGGTAATCATCATATTTTTGTCTAAGCGTTTGTGTAGAGTTTTGTGCTTAATCCCTTCACCTTTTTCACCCAGCCCGCCAACCCCTCTCCCCTCTGACAGCTGTCAATCTGTTTTCTATATATGAGTCTGTTTCTCTTGTTTGTTAGTGTATTTTGTTCATTAGATTCTACATATGAATGAAATCATGTACTTTTCTTTCTCACTAAATGAATATTTATTAAGAGCCTTTTATGTTTCAGGCTACTTATGTATGTTACAGTATTTAATCCTCTCAGTAACTATTATTTTGGACTTGTTAACCATTTTCTCTCCCACTATTTTCCCTTCATCTCAGGTGGGAAAGGATTGAGAGAAAGAAGCTCTCTACTTATATACTAGAGGTCCAGTGCACGAAATTCATGCTCGGGGGAGCGGGGGCGGGGGGGGGGGGGCGGGCGTCCCTTAGCCTGGCCTGCAATCCAGGACCCCTCAGGGGATGTCTGACTACCTCTTGCATCTGGAACCACTGGCTCCTAACTGCTCGCCTGCCTGATCACCCCTAACCGCCTCTGCCTCACCCTGCACCCGGGACCCAGGATTCCCTCCTCCGGCCGGTCGCAGGCACCCAGGACCCTGGCCGGCTTCACCTGGGCTGGCCACAGCCGCAGGGGACCATGGGGAGGGTGGCTTGTCCCTTTCCCAGGCCACAGGTGCAGGCACAGCCGCCAGCGCCAGGGACCACAGGGTGGTCAGCTTGTACCTCTCCTGGGCCGCAGTCTGGCTGGTCCCCATTCCTCTCTCCCCAGTGTTGAGTGTCTGAGCAGTTCCTGCGTGAGGGCACAAGGGTGTGAGGGTGTGACGACCATTTGCATATTAGCTCTTTATTATATAGGAGGATTTGTATCTATTCTCTCTCTTAATTATTATGGTCTAGTGTTCATAGATTTCTTATTTATGAGGTCTTTAACGTATTGCTGGTGAATGCTAAAAATCTCTGCCATATTACTCTAACAACATAATCTAAAGTATATTAAGTATCAATTTGTAAATGACTATAGTTTTTTATTTCTATTTTTTCTTTTAGATGGCTCTCTGGCATTATACATATCTATAGTCCTCAGGTGTGGGCTTGCTGCTTGCGATACATGTTCAATTCCTCTATTCGAGAAAGGCAAGTGATATTGTAGTATTTTATTATGATCTTTTCCTCCATTCATATTTTATTGGTCTTAAAATTGATGTGGAGCCTAACCTTTTATAATACTTATAAACTAGAAGAACAAGCACATTAGAAAAACAAAGCTTATATTAAATAGGAATAACACCAAAGGTGAGGTCACACCATATTTGGAAATATGAAGGAATTTCCTTGCCTAATGCAGAACTGTAACACAAAAGAAAACTTTTTAGGAGTGGGGGGAACACCCTAGACATTATCTACTCCAGCATTCTATTTTATAAATAAAGAGATTAATTTTCAGTGAAATGGATGAAATGAGTTTGAATTTGTTACAAGTGTTTTATTGAGTTACACAGTGATACTACTAGCACTCTAAGAAATATTGGAGAGGAAATGTTTGATTTTATTCCTGGAACTAAAGTACAAGCATTGGAATTAATAGGGACACTTTATTTATAACCTCACCTCCTCATTTAATTTTGTTACTTTGTACAAAATTTTTTAAATTCTCACCTGAGGATACCACTCTTTGCTTCGCACCTTCTTCATCTATTTAGTGAAAATTCCAAGGTGTGTTTTTGTCTACCTTGGATGGCTATAATACACTTTGGAAAAAAAACTTTATTCAAATATATAGTAATAAATCAGACAAACATAAATAAAGATACACAATAAAAATATCTTCTACCACATTCCACCAGACCCTATCCGCAGAGACAATCTGCTGTTAAATAGTATTTTGTGCTTCCTTCCTGCAACATGCAGTGCACAATCCGCTGGCCTATAAAAATTAAGTCACAAATGGGAGCATACCGTTCTTTTCTGTATGTTGCTTTTTACTCTATATCATTATTCCTTGTAGATTATTACATCTTAGCATGTACAGATTTAACACATTTTAAAAATGAATAGTAAATAATATATACCACATTTTAAAAACTTGTCCTTTTTTGTATTTATCTTTGCATATTTTGGAATATTTGTAGAATAAATTCCTAAAAGTGGTCTTTCTTGTCAAAGAGTATAATTTTAAATTTTGGTAGACAATGCTAAATTGCCCTTCAGAAAGACTGCCAATTTATTGTCTGGCCAGCTTGGCTCAGTGGTTGAGAGTCAACCTATGAACCAGGAGATTTGATTCCAATCAGGGCACATTCCTGGGTTACAGGCTTGATCCCCAGTGCAGGGTGTGTAGGAGGTAGCCGCTCAATGAATCTCTTGTTTCTATCTCTCCCTCTTCCTTCCTCTTTGAAATCAAGTATAATAAATTTTTTAAAAGAAGACTGCTAATTTAGAATTCTTCCAACAGTGTTTGAGAGTGCATGTTTTCTCTATCCCCTCACTAACACTGTGGAACAGATACTTAGTGAGCACCTACTATGTACCCAGTACTGTTCATGATATTGGGAATGAGGCAGGAAGCAAAATGAAGACCCTGTAGATATAGGCAGTAAATAGAACATATAAGTAAAATAAATAGTATTTAACAAGGTGATGAGTTGTGGAGAAAAATAAGCTGAGGAGGAGGATGTGTATCTGGATGGTAGTGGTAGGTAAAGAGGAACAATTTTATATAGGATAGACAGGCAGGCAAAGACTTGAGGTGAGGGTGTAAGCCATTTGGCTGCCTGGGGCAGTCTGAAGGAGGTGATACATTAAGTCCAAAGGCCATGGTGGAACATCACCTTACATCTTTTTTTAAATCTTCACCTGAGGATATGTTTTTATTGATTTTAGAGAGAGGGGGGAGGAGAGAGAAACACTGATGTGAGAAACATCCATCAGTTGCCTCCCCAACAGGGGATCGAACCTAGGTATGATCCCTGACTGAGAATTGAACCAACAACTTTTTGGTGTACAGGACGACATTCCAACCAATTGAGCCACCCAGCCAGGCCTCACCTTGCATCTTAAAGGAACAGCAAGGAAGCCAGTGTGGCTGGAGAGGAATGATGAGGGAAAGGGGAGGTGGTAACAAGACTTCAGAGAGGTAATGGTAATGGTCTTTTCCAATCTATAACAATAATAGCGTAATATGCTAATTAGACCGGACGTCCTTCCAGACGAAGCCGGGGCTGCAAGGGAAGCCCAGGTCCCAGGTACCTTCCAGCAGCAGGAGGGAAGCCCGGGTGCCAAAGGGAAGCTGGTGCCGGCAGCCGGGGGAAGGAAAGCCTACTCTTGCACGAATTTCATGCATCGGGCCTCTAGTGTTTTATAACCACCTTCTGGGAAGTTGTCATTCATGTCTCCTGCCATTATTCTCTTGGATTGTGCATCTTTTTACATTGCTTTGAAAGAGCTTACTACCTTTTTCTCATTCTATTTAGTCATGTTCCACATAGCAACATTTTGGGCAACAACAAACCACACATAGACTATGGTATATAGTATCACCTAGGTGTGTAGTAGGTTATAACATCTAGGGTTTGTGTAAGTACACTCAGTGATGTTCACACAACAGTGAAATAGCCTAACAATGCATTTCTTAGAATGTGTCCCTATCATTAAGCAGTGCATGACTGTGTGTATGTATTTGTAGAATAAATTCCTAAAAGTATTCTTTCTGGTTAAAGAGTGTAATTTTAAATTTTGGTATACAATGCTAAATTGCCCTTCAAAAAGACTGCCATGTATGGATACACACACTTCGAATAATTATAAAGGCAGTGTTTATTAAAATACAGTTCATTTTCATAATTTAGCTAATGGCTATTAAAGTTTATATACATTTTTTGGGACACCCTGTATATGTAAAATATGTAGAGAAATAATATTTATATTTATATGGCAAAACTTTTTTCCCTCCTGATTGTCATTTGACTTAACTTTGGTTAATGATTTTTTTCTAAACAGACTTTTTAAAAAAAGTCATATTTATAAACTTTTTTCCTATCTTGCTTAGAAAGGATTTGCCCACTCCAGGAGTATTTATTAAAGTGAAAAAAATCTCTTGTGCTTTCTTCAGATGCTTTTCAAGTTCTACTTTTTACCCTTTATTTCTAACTTTACAAGATAGTTTTATTTGCAATAAAACAAATGTTCATTTTAGTGTATTTTTACAGTTATTTATCAATGACTGGTCTTGCTTTAAGTTCTTATTGACAGTAAATGCTCAGTAAAATTAATTTTGAGGCTCAATATGTGTTCGGTATGAAACATTAAGGAATTTCTTTGATACTTGAATTCTTTAATTACTGCTAACGCTTTCAAGGAAGGCTTGAACCAGAGAAGAGTCAGCACTGCTTAGCGTAGCTTGGGTATTTTAGAGCATTCTGATCAGTGATCTTGGCTAACCCCAGAGAAAGAAGTTGGGCAGAATAAGCATTCTGCCTCTCCAGCCTTCGCTGCTTTGTTTTGTTTGTAGTGTAATATATCCCCAAACTATTTCTTCTTTTAACATTTTATAAAGTAGGGACAACTACTGAAGGTATTATTGAATAGTTGGTTTTAGTATATATTTTAAAGACTCTTGATGACTTTTTGTTATGTGGTGAATAATAAAATAAATGTTCACTTTATATGTGTTTATAATAGTGAAACATTGTAAGTAAAGTCTAGGAAAATCAATAATGACATATCTAAAATCATAATACTGGTAGTTGCTAAAAAAAAGAATAAGGATGTCTGAGTTGTAATATCGAATAATGACATGGAAAGAAATCCAGGATAGTTAAATAAGAAATAGCAGTTGCAAGTCGTGTGTATAGTATGGACTCGTTTTTGTTAAATTCTATAAAATGTTCTTGTATGCCTAGGAGAAAATCTGGAAGTATATATACTAAACTGGAGACTGGAATGGGGTAGTTTTCATTTTCTATTTTATATTCTTGTCTTGTTTGAAGTTTTTACAAGATATTTTTTTTCATAATGTATTTAAAAATTAAAAATTGCCTTGGCTGGGTTAACTCCATTGGTTAGAGCATCGTCCCAATATGCCAAGGTTTCAGGTTTGATCCCTGGTCAGGGCACATGCAAGAATCAACCAATAAATGCATAAATAAGTGAGATGACAAATCAGTGTTTCTCTCTCTCCTTCTCTCTCTTCCTCTCTCTCACCCTCCTCTCTACCCCTTCCTCTCTCTCTCACCCTCCTCTCTCTTAGAAAAAAAATCATTGAAATTATAAATTAATAGCATTAAAAAGTAAGCATTAATTTGCTCCCCAGTTTTCTCCCAAAAATTTTAGTCAGTCTATTAACTAGATTGAGAGATTCATATGAAGTTCTTTGAGTATACTCTTGTTATCCTCAGTACATTTTAATTAAATGACATTTTTTCATCCAGGGTTTTTTCAGAATCTGGAAATTTCATTATAGTTCTATATTCTGTGACACATAAGGATCCTGAGTTTTATGAATGCCTCCCTTGCGATGGCAGGTTATCTGACCTTCGATTCCAGCTACTAACCAGCAAGGAAACATTACATCTTTTTAAAGTAAGTGATTTGATTTGTTTGATGATAAGCCCAATACCCAAAGTAACTATTAGGCTTTGTGTATTTATAATCAATCTTACTGAATATTACATTATTCATCTATGGTTAATTTTGCTTTATTAATTTGAGGTCATATTTCCAGAACTAAATTATAATATGGGGTCAAAGGTTATCCACAGAATAGCTTGCCTTTTTTTTTAATCCTAAAACCTTTGAACACGATATCAATAATTTATATGTTGTATCATTTTATGATACAGAGAGTTAATTTGTAATTTTAGTGTTTTGTCCTAATTATTACTTTTAAAATATAGGGGTGTAACTGATGGTTTCTCACACTTAAAAGTCAGTGTTAATCATATGTAATCCCAGGAATCAGAATATATTGTTGCTGTATCTAATAAATACATAAAAATACATACGTGTCATTTTGTAAAAACATTAAAAATCACTTTTCAGTAAAATGGTTAGTTCTAGGTCTCAGATCAATAATAAAAAATTTTCAGTTGCTCCGACGGTTGTGGGTTATTGTTAAGCTGATTAATAATAAAAAATTTTCTGCATTTTATTACAAAAAATATTGAGTAACTGAATAACCATGTGTTTTCATTCAGATCTTATTTTGTGCCTGATTTCATTTTATTTATAGGTTGTATCAGTTTATGAATTAAGTTTTTGCATTTTAATTGTAAATATAATCATCTTAAGCAAAATCTAATTTATTTCTATTTTAGAAACATCAGTTACTCATTTTATTCTTTAGGTTGTATCATCAGTTTAAAGTTGCCATTTTAACTGAATCCCTGTTTATTGAGGGAGTTACATAATACAGGTGATTAATACTTTACTTTTGTAGCAGGGACATGGACAGTATAAAAGAAGTAGTTACATAAAAATAGAACTACCATGCAGTCCAGCAGTTTAACTGCTGGGTATTTATCTGAAGGAAATGAAAACACTAATTCAAAAGGATAACTGCACCCCCATGTTCATTGCAGCATTATTTACAATAGCTGAGGCATGGAAGCAACCCTAAGTGTCCATCAATAGGTGAATGAATAAAGAAAACATGGTACATATATACAATGGAATATTATTCAGCCTTTAAAAACAAGGAAATTTTGCCATTTGTCACTTAGTATATGAAGGCATATGCTAAGAAATAGAGAAAGACAAATAGCATATGATCTCATTTATATGTGGAATTTAAAAAAATAAAAAGTAACTACAGAGAACAGATTGGTGGTTGCCAGAGGTGGGGTTAGGGAGGTGAGAGAAATGGGTGAAGGTTCTATAAAGGTACAAACTTCCAGCTATAAAATAAGTAGGTTCGAGAGATGTAATGTACAGCCTGATGACTATAATTACTATATTGTATACAATTGATCATTGAACAACATGGGTTTGAATTGCACAGCTCCACTTATGTGCAGATTTATTTATTTTCAATTGACCAGTGCAGTTCAAACCCACACTGTTCAAGGGTCAACTCTGAGGTTGGTAATCTGGGTATGCCAGAGGGCCAACTATCGTTATATGTGTATTTTCCTGTTCAGGAGGTCGGCACCCCTAGTCCCATGTTGCTTAAGAGTCAGTTATATTTGAAAGTTGCTAAGAGAGTAGATCTTAAAAGTTCTCATCATAAGAAAAAAAAATTTTACTTAACACCTATTATCTGAATGGGATAATAGGTGTTAATACAATTACTGTAGTGAGCATTTCATAATATATACAGATATCGAGTCTCACTATGTTGTACCCTGAAACTAATGCTATATGTCAATCATCCTATGTAATAAAAGCCTAATATGCAAATTGTCCCCTTGACCAGGAGTTCAACTGGGAATTTGCTCGCTATGACGTGGGCTGACCACCAGGGGGTGGCGCGGAACATGGCGGGCGTTGGCGGTGCCCTGTGACCTCTCACTGGCTACCTGGGGGTGGGGGTGATGGGGACTGAGGTGCAGTGAGAATGCGGGGTGTCCACCAAGCTCGCTCTCACTTCCCCTGCTCCTCTACCCCGGGATGCCAGGGCTCATTTGCCAGGGAAGGCCCCACGCTCAGGTGCCACGCGCCCACAATGAGCCTACCCCGCACCTGCGTGGCCTCTTCTGGGTGAGCTGGGCTCCCCATGGGTTCGTGCAGAAGCCGGTCTACAAGGCCAGCCATGAGAGAGCGCTCTGCCCGCCTGGCTTCAGTGCGGCACTGCTGGGCGGCCCAGAGGCCCATGCTGCACCCTGACCCATGGCATCCAGCCGTGCTCACCGCATCTCCACGTGGGAACTTAGGTGCCGTGACTCAGGCGGAGGGGGGCGTGCAGGGGCCCGGGGGCCCAGGTGCTGCCCAAGGCCCAGAGGTCAGCTGGGACCTGCCCTTCCATGCCATACGCTCACGCTTGGATCGCCAACCAGGCCTAGGGACCACACCCATGCACAAATTTCGTGCACTGGGCCTCTAGTATCACAATAAAATGCTTTTTTTTAAAAAGGTTACAGTAATCAGCAATCTCCCTCCCCCCAGTATTTCAGAGCTACTTTTCATCTAAATAAAATTTTCTGGTGTTATACATCTCAAATTTCACATCTCAAAATATGACCTACTTTATTTCAGAATGTTGAACCTTCTGACAAGAATCCAATACATTTTGAACTGAGTGCTAAAAGCCAAAATGCAGAAACAGAGTTTTTCAACAAAGTTTGTAAAAATCTTTCAATTAAAAGGTAAATGATATACTTTTATTATCATTGTACTTTGAAGTTATTTTCATTAGTTTTTGATGAGTAATTAAATTAACTCCCTAATTATTTCTGATGAAACTGTTTATATATCTTATGTATCATATATGTTTTTGCTTGTTTCTTCCCTTCCTTGTAGTTTTAAAACTTGGGCCTAGCAGGTAAACTACTTTACAAAAATAATTTCTCTACTGAAAAAGAAACAGTTTGATTTAAACTTTTAAAGCAAATACATTTGGGGAATGAATATTAATTAAATAACGGCTTGTGACTTTGGGGGGCAGTATATCATCCATCCATGCTGCCTGCTGTCTGCTGAGGTGTTTTAATTTGCATCTTGGTCTTTGGCAGTAGGTTTGTACAGGTTCCTGCTGCAATGTGATCTCTTTACCCTGTTCAGGTCACTGGCTCTCTGTGTCATATCCATGCTGCACTGAGGTGTATGGGATATCATTCTGTATTCTCCATATCATTCTTGGGTGTGGGGAGAGAGCTTTGTGGGACTGGTACAGACCCTTCTGCTTAAACGCACTGTGCAGACATTCTCATTGTTTCATTGTGGCACCTTGGCACAGAAAGAACATCATGTTTGCCTCTCTAGACTACCAGGGCTTGGGGCAAAGGTCTGTCTCTCTTGCAGGTCTACATGGAGCTTCTGTTCTTTTTGCTAGGGAGGTAGGATGCAAGACCCTTTCTTAGGGAATCCATTAATGTCTAAGCTCTCTTAGCTTCTTTCTGGCTTTTATTTCCTCTTCCCTAACCCATCCTATTGAGACTTTATCTAGTTTAGGATGCAAAAAAACCCTGATGTATGTAGTTTTCCAAATTTTAGTCTTAAATTCTAATTTTAGCTTTTGAAACTCAGTACCAGCTCTCTGTTCTCTGCTGGGTCCTGCCACCTGTGATACACTAATTGCACTGACTAATGGCGGGAGGTACCTCAATTAATGTCTCAGAGTATTTTCCCATCACAGATATAAGTACATAGGAAATATAATTCCTTACTTGATTTAACATAGTGAGTGTTTAAGATAGTGAATACATATTTATCACCAGATTATAAAGTTTTTGATGGCAGGTGCTATGCTTGCTTTATTTCTACATTCCTCCTAGTGGTTAAACAAAAGATGCTCAGTAACTGTTGATTTCTTGTAACATTAAGAATAACTAGGTTAAATATGCCATGTTCAGACAAAGGGGTATTTTAATGCATAATTGGGCCAGCTGTCCTGGGCAACTAACATAGGCCTGAAAAATGAAATAATCTGTGGTTGTCAGACACTAAGTTAAATGACCCAAATATGACTGGGTTACGAAAGGACTTTCTTCAACTTCAAAAAGAAAGAACAAACAAATACTCCATTACTGAACACTTTTTCTTATTTCCCCTCTACTCTTTAGGTCTGTCCAAAAGTTATCTCCAGGGAAAATGCCAATAAATGATCATGACTCTGGTGTTGAAGATGAAGATTTTTCTCCAAGACCAATACCTAGTCCTCATCCAGTGAGTCAGAAGGTATCACTGAACTTAAAAAGTACTCACCTTGGTGGTTAGAAATCTAAAATTCTCTTCATGTTAAAGCACTCAATAATGCAACCTAAAATTTACTGAAATTTTATTCTAAGATATATCTACCTATATGTATATGGCTATCTAGATCTATATATATTCCTCACAGGTAAATATAATTATTTTATGTATTAATACATACACTCACACACACACACACATACACATACATATACATATACACACACACACACACACACACGTGTGTCATAAGTACATATTATTCCCAGAGAAAACTGAGACACAGATTGGTTAAGTTACTTGCCCAGTATTACATAGCTAGTAAGTAGTAAAACTGGAATTCTGATTGAGAAGGTTTGGTTTCAGAATCTGGTGTTTTTAACCCATATAGACTCGACATTCCATGCTATATCACCAAAGCTTGACATTGGGTCTTACTACCATATTCTGAGAAAACATTCTACTTGCTTTTGGAGATTAATTGCTAATATCTCCGGCCATAATTTTTTTATTGCAGCCAACCAGTGGGTTATTTTAGAATTGTTGTGCCTTAATTGACTAATGGCTTATTAGAAGGAAAAGGAATGGGAAAGATTTTTTAAAAGTAATATCAAGTTATAACCAAATTTAAACAGTGAATATTTTGTTACTCTTCTCTGCTCTCTTCCAACTCTTTTAGTTGGTATCAGTAAAAAATATCTGAATAATTTTGCTGAGTGGAAAAATATTCTGAAATATTTATTGGAAGATTCTTTGTTATTCAAGATTCAGAAACATTATTTGCTACTAAATCTGTTGAAGCATTTTGCCTGTGATAATTTTTTTGCAGAAACAGTAAAAATGGCTATTGTAAAACAGTTTCTCATACTGTGATCTGTGACCTAAGCAACATTAATCAGTGTCCCAATAAAAGAAGTTCCATCATTATATAAGTTTGTGAGATGCTTAGTTTCATTCTTTTCAGGCAAGGACCTTGTTTATTTTGCCCACAATTGTATTACTAGTGCCTAGCACATAGAAGATGCCCAGAAAATATTCATCAACTATCTAGATAAAGAATAAACCCTTTTTGATAAGTAACTATATAACTTGGGAAATACTGGTCTAAGAAAAGTGAAGCATGTCTTTCTCCTAAGAAATACTTTTCCTCTTTCATTTTTTTCTCATTTATAGGTTTCTAAGATCCAACCATCAGTTCCAGAACTTTCACTTGTGTTGGATAGCAATTTTACTGACTCAAACCCTCTGCCTAATCCTTTGGAAATGGTGAATAATGAAAATCCTTTGTTGATTAACCAGTCTGAACATTTGGAACCACTGCAATCCCAGCTTTATGATGAGAAACACAGCCCAGAAGCCGAAGTAGGAGAGCCTTCCTTGAAAGGGCTTCCAAATCAATTAAGCCAGGGCACTGCTCCTTTGAGACACTGCAAAATTCAACAGCTAGCTACCTGCCACAATGAGAACACCCAGATAAGAAGCAATATTAAACCCTCTTCTCTTAATGGGCCACCTACTGATGCATCTGAAAAGCTTCAAACAGTTTCTTCTGGAAATGCACACGAACAAGAGTATTCTATAAGATCTTCTACATTTAATTCCAGGCAGTGTTCTCATGCCCCACAGTCCCACCCACACAATTTTACTTTTTTACCTCATAATTCAGGAAAACCAATGGAATTTCAGATACCTACTCCTCCATCACCATCTTACTATTCCACAAATGTTTGCAATTGTTGTCAGCATCATGGCCATATTCGGTATAGTCCAATAAATTCTTGGCAAGGAATGAATACAGTAGGATCCATTCAAGACCTCCAGTCTGAAGCACTTCAAAAGCATACATTATTTCACCCAAGTGGATGTCCAGCTGTGTGCCATCATGCATTCTATTCTTCAAGTAGTCCAATAGCTTTGAGACCTCAAGGAAGCATGGGTGGTGGTTCTCCCCACAGCAATGTAGAGCCGTCGCCTGTAGCAAGACTACCCTCACATGTGGACTCCTATAACCTGCGGCCTTGTGCAGTGTGCATGCACACACCGAAGACTGAGTCAGATAATGGAATGATGGGACTGTCTCCAGATGCATATAGGTTCCTCACAGAACAAGACAGACAGCTGAGACTACTTCAGGCACAGGTTTGCTGGGAGCTTTCTTCTTTAAAATTTCTGGTATTAAAGTGGTTTCTGAAAAATAATCAGCAACTCTTCAGTAATTATATGTTATGGAGTAGAATTGTAGAATGACAGAACTAGAAGGAGCCTTGGAAACTGAATTCTGGCCCTTGTTTTACATCTAAGTAAAATGAGGATTAGAGAGAGAAAATAACCTACATAATGACACATTGCTAATTGGGAGTAGAATCAGGACTAGAAAACAAGCCTTTTTCTGTTTTGTGCATATCCTATCCTACAACATAATTGTATTTTTCTTTTCATTTTTTGCCTCTAATGAAAAGTCTATATACCTTACTAAACCTTTATGGACAACTAAATACAGGGTAGGGCAAAAGTTGGTTTACAGTTGCTCGTATGTAAAAATAATACAAGAATAAACTGTTTTGCACATACTCACAACTGTAAACCTACTTTTGCCCCGCCCTGTATAAGGGCTGCACAATGGATTCTGATACAGTTCTAGTTTGTGAACCCTATATAGTATGTATACTTAACCCTTAGAGAAGAGTTTTAGAACCTCTTTAGTGTATCTATAATAGATTTGTTCCACTCATTTTATTCTGAAAGTTTCCTTTCCTCTGGTCTTTATGGCAAAGTTCTTAGTCTTTTAATGATATTCTTGCACAGTTGAGTCTTTAAGTATTGCCTTTTTTTCTTTTTCTTACTGACAACCCTCTTCCGCATACCTACCCCAGATCATTCCTTCCTTCCTTTCCACCCAGTGCAAATGGAAACAACCCAAAATATACTTCATGTTTCTTTCCATGATCCTGTAGCTATGCAAATATATGTATAATGGGAAATATATACATGATATTTTTTTAATCTTTTTTATAAAATTGGAATTATAGTGTTTGCATTTTACAAAACCAAAAGATAATGACATTTTTCAAATTCTGCCTAAGAATGCTTTAGATATGACACCTGAGAAAAATTTAGCTTTGCTGTGTGTTTTTTTTTTAAATTAGGCAGATTCTTTGAAATTGTAAGGTGGAAGTTGGATTTCAAAAAAATATTACAAACATTTGGCAAAACTTTTAATGTAGCTAAAGATTTCACATTGAAATCAAGTTTCTCATATTTTTTCCTATCATTTTAAGAACTTACAGAGGCTAAAAATCTCAGTTAATTGGGATTTATATAATTAAAATGTAAATTATAGATTACTGGCTCTAATCTCGATTATCTGAATCATTGTACTTGGATAATATAAAATGTGATATAAAAATGCTTCTATGTACTACATGTATATGGCTCATGTAAATTTTTTTTTATTAATCCTCACTTGATATTTTTTCCATTACTTTTTCAGCTAGAGTAGGAGGGAGGGAGGGACGGAGAGAGAAAGAGAAAGAGAGAAACATCGATGTGAGAGAGACACATTGACTGGTTGCCTCCTGCACGTGCCCATCTAAGAGTGGGGAGCGAATCCACAACCCAGGTATGTGCCCTTGACTGGGCATCGAACCTGTGATCCTTTGGTGCACAGGCCAACACTAACCACCTTTCAACACTGGCCAGGGCTGCTTGTGTAAATATTTTTTAAGTAACATTTACTCTTTTTTTTTTTTTTTAAATATATTTTATTGATTTTTTACAGAGAGGAAGAGAGAGGGATAGAGAGTTAGAAACATCGATGAGAGAGAAACATCGATCAGCTGCCTCTTGCACACCCCCTACTGGGGATGTGCCCGCAACCAAGGTACATGCCCTTGACCGGAATCGAACGTGGGACCCTTGAGTCCGCAGGCCGACGCTCTATCCACTGAGCCAAACCAGTTTCGGCTTTAAGTAACATTTAAAATTTTCAACAGTATCATAACACATTTTCTATATAGTATATATAGAACTATATGCTGCATAAGATTCTGTTGTAATGTTGTATAGCAAATTTTTAATTGATCTATTATTTCAGCTGTTTGAAGTTTCTGCTATTGCAAACAATACAGTATGAACACCTTTACATCTGCATCTTCCTCCATGTATGTTAGTATCTCTATAACATACATTCCTAGAAGTAAAACTGTGAAATCAAAGAGAACACACATTTTTTTTGGGTGGGGGGGGGGGGCATATATGAGTATTTATTCCAATATTGCCAGCAGTATGGGAAAGCAGCAGGTCATCCACAAAAATCTGCTCTGTGCCCTAACTGGTTTGGCTCAGTGGATAGAGCGTCGGCCTGTGGACTGAAGGGTCCCAGGTTCGATTCTGGTCAAGGGCATGTACCCTGGTTGCGGGCACATGCCCAGTAGAGGGTGTGCAGGAGGCAGCTAGTTGATGTTTCTCTCTCATCGATGTTTCTGGCTCTTTATCCCTCTCCCTTTCTTTCTGTAAAAAATCAATAAAATATATTTTTTAAAAATCTGCTCTGCAGTTCCCCATAAGCCAGCTGTTTATATAGGATAGGACAAGGATTACATGGAGAAGTAGGGATTACAGGCATGGGGAAGTAAGGGGTGGGACTCCCATTGTTTGGGCAACAAGGTTGTTCATCTTTCCAGTTTTTGAATGAGAATGGTTTTAAGGTTGATTCCCAGGTCCAAGGTTGATTCCCAGGTCCTGGGGGCATACAACTTCCAGCCAAGTTAGAATGTCCTTTCTTTAACCAGAACAAGGCAATCATGGTAAATAGAGCATGATTAACATCTATATATATAAAAGCCTAAGCGATGGTTACGACTGGTCCACCAAATGACCGGTCACTATGACAACGCACTGACCACCAGGGGGCAGACACTCAATGCAGGAGCTGCCCCCTGGTGGTCAGTGCGCTCCCACAGCCAACCTCCCACAGTCCCTCCCCCTGGCTGGCTGGCCAACCTCCTGCGGTCCCTCCCCCGACCGGCCAACCTCCTGCAGTCCCTCCCCCTAGCCGGCCGGCCCCAATTGGCCCCAATCGCCAGCCAGGCTGAGGGACCCCACCCATGCACAAATTCGTGCACCAGGCCTCTAGTTTCTCATAACCATAGCTAGTTCCCAGTATTCTATTGCCCCTAACATTTCCCCACTGCTATTTCTATCATCTCATATCTATAATATTAGTTTTAGATGAAAAGTCTAATACTGCTGGACTGCATCTGCTTCTGCCTTGAAAGGAGTTCTTAGGGATGGAATACACCAAATGCAGGATCTTGGATATGTTTTCTATCAACTGAGAATTGTCAGAAAGATTAAAACAGCACATTCCTTTAAATTCTTTACAACCATGGTTATGCTGCAACAGCAAATAATCTATTGCTACCCGATTTTCTAGAACTGCCTCCCTGACCTGGCTCAGCTGTTGATTTGTCCCATATATAGCCCTGGAGGTGGCATTCAGGGCTTTTACCATGCTACAAGCCAGCTGGGTCACTTCTACATTAAGGGAGCCTATCATTTACCAGCATAACAAAAATGGTCAAAGCAATATATGTAGCAGGGCTCCACAGGTGGAAATCATCATTGCAGTCTGGTGCCACAGCCTTGAGAAAGTCTCTTGGTTCAGAACCTGTAATGTTTCTGAGGCATAAAGACAGTCAGTCATCCTAAGGAACAGGGCCCCTATTGCTGTTAGCAGGGATAAATAGTTATCCCACATATCAGAAACCAACCAGCCATCAGCTTAGTATGTTCATTACTATAAGGGAAGGTGAAATTATCAGAACAATTCATATTGTAGTTATTAGATACTAGAGGCCTGATACACGAAGATTCATGCAAGAATGGGCCTTCCTTCTCCTGGCTGCCGGCACCGCCTTTGTTCCGGCCCGGAGCCTCCTTTCCGCCTTCCCATGCTGCCCAGAAGCCCAGAGCGGCTGGGGTGGTGCAGAATGCCTGCGTCATCGCCATGGTGATAACGCAAGCATCCTGCCCCGGCTGCTTGGTGCCTGTGTGTGCAAATTAACCCACCATCTGTGTTGGGTTGATTTGCATACTCACTCCTGATTGGCTGGTGGGGGTCACAAAGGTACAGTAAATTTGCATCTTACTCTTTTATTAGTGTAAATTGAAAGACAATAACTAGAACACTCAGTAACAGACATTTGCCACAGGGAACTACTGCAGTAACCTTTATTTTATTTATTTATTTTTTTTAAAAGAATATATTTTATTGATTTTTTACAGAGAGGAAGGGAGAGGGATAGAAAGCTAGAAACATCGATGAGAGAGAAACATCGACCAGCTGCCTCCTGCACGCCCCCTACCGGGGATGTGCCTGCAACCAATGTACATGCCCTTGACCGGAATCAAACCTGGGACCTTTCAGTCCGCAGACTGATGCTCTATCCACAGAGCCAAACCAGTTTTGGCTGCAGTAACCTTTAGAGGATACATTCCTATATCCTTTTCCCAGAGAGTGGGTCCCAACATATAAAGGTCCCTGTATATGACTTCCCAAAATGAATAATTCTATATATTATCAATAGGTGTCCCAACTCCTACTCAGCAAAATATAAAGGTCAGTTCTACATAGGTTCTTCCATTGCCAGCTTCAGAGCAGTTGGAGTGATGAGAAACACTCCTCAGGGTCTGGTCCATTTCTCCTCTGGTTGGCCCATTGTCCTTGCTTTGCTCAAGGTCTGTCTAACTACCTACCACATCCTCACAAGGATCTTGGCTCTGAATTCTTTCAGAGAAAAGGGGCGCAGAGTCTCTTCTATAACTGCTTCATGCTGAGGAGGGATGAAGTTTTTTTTTCAGAGCCAAGAGATGCTCTCTGTCAGAGGGACGATGAGGCCTGGGCACAGAAGGAAGTGGCAATGGTGTCTACAGTTGGTATTCCCTGAGTGCAAGTAGGGCTTGTAACCTGTAGATATGGCTGAATTCCTCAAGTTGAGGTCCCCAATGATAGCTTGAGGTTCCTTCTTTGCTATTTCTCAGGAAAGCAATCTTAGTTTCTTACCTGGAAAGACTGCCATGAACCATGTGACCAAGCAAGGTATGAGGCTTTCTCCAAGCTGCTATTACTGGCTTCATTCCTTAAAGCTTTCTGGTGACATCCAGTATCTGGGCATGTCTCTCTTAGACATAATGTTCCAATCAAAGTCTTAGTTAATATAACAAATTGCTTTTAAGATGTTTCCTTATATGGGCTTATTCTTTACAAAATGGGAGTAGAGTGGCCCCCATTGCTATTTCTGCAGCCTACTAGAGGGCACTTCTGCATATCTGGTCCTCCCCAGAGGAGTCTCTCTCTCACATCCCTTTGTGGTCGCCAGAATATGTAACTGAACAATCAGTGTGTCCATGCTGCCTGTTACTACTTGAGCCAGTTAAGCAGAGACAGGGTTGAATCATATATGAACAATTATTTCAGTACTTCTAGCATTATGGAGGAGCAGCAGATCATCCACAAAAATCTGCTCTCGAGAACACACATTTTATTTATTTTTTATAATTGTTTATTGTTGGAAGTATTGCATATGTCCCCTTTTTGAGAACACACATTTTAAATGTTCAAAGATATCCAAACTTGTTCCTCCTAATATTTGAAGTCTTATTTTGCTCTATGGTTAAAGGGAATGGGCTCTGACACCAGACTCCTTGGGTTCTTATCCAGTTTCTCGGTAACATAAACTATGTGATCTTGGGCAAGTTATCTTACTTCTTTGACTTCAGTTTTATGTACAAAATGAGGATATACATACCTGTATGATTTGTTAAGGATTGAATGAGTTACTTGGTAAGGGCTTAGAATAGTGACTAGTGTACAGTTTGAGCTGCATTGATTAAAAAAAAAAAAAGTGCCCTAACCAGTTTGGCTCAGTGGATAGAGCGTGGGCCTGCAGACTGAAAGGTCCCAGGTTCGATTCCGGTCAAGGGCATGTACCTTGGTTGCGGGCACATCCCCAGTGGGGGGTGTGCAGGAGGCAACTGATCGATGTTTCTCTCTCATTGATGTTTCTAACTCTCTATCCCTCTCCCTTCCTCTCTGTAAGAAATCAATAAAATATATATTAAAAAAAATAAAAAATAAAAAAAGTAAAGATTGAAAAACACCTCTTTATACTCAAATGGTACTATAAAATGCAAACTACAGCATCTGATTTCGTCTTCTGTGTTGATTTTGAGGCAGAGCGCAAATAGGTTTGTGGGAAAAGCGAAAAAAAAAAAAAACAAAGGGAAAGGGAGAGGATCCTGCTGACCACAGCACTGAACTTTGTATTTGTTTTTGTTATTTTTCCTTCTTTTCTTCAAGTCAGTATATGCCATTTAAACCACTTTATGGTGTTAGGTAATGAGCTAATGCTTCCTCTATTAAGAGCAAGCAGCAGTGCCTTTCATATGAGTCACATACATTTAATCAATTCAAATGGAGTATACTAAGTGGAAAGAATGGTATGTGTCATTATATAAAGAACTTGGCATTATGATGCTATCTGGCTGAAGATCTTATTTATTTTGCGATTTAGAGAATGTAGACAAATCAGGCATTGAAAATGAATATGCATGCTTAAATGCATGACTATTTTCATCCGTAACGACCAAACAACTGGTCACCAGGAGGTGCATTGATGGGTCCCATGGCACAGTGGGTCTGGGTGAGGCTGTGTGGCGAGGGTTGGGATTGGGGGACCTGAGGCCACGGTCCTCGCCCCAGCACTGGGATGTGAGGCTGCATCTCCGCCCGACGGGGCTTGATGGTGGTGGGGCCAGTCGGGTCTTGGTGTCACCCAATAGGGGTGGGGCTGGCCGGACACTTCTATTACAGAGAAAGGACAAATGGCAATATTAAAGTATTTCCTCTAATTAATTCCCTTTGAATGTGCACGGATTTTGTGCACCAGGCCACTAGTTTATTAATAATACTTATTTTTCTATACTAATAAAGTTAACCTAAAATTAATGAGATGAACACAATAGTATAACTTATAGGGAAGTAGGAAATCACATTGTTTAAAAAGGGAGGCTCTTCTACTCCTAAGTATATATCCAAAATAAATATTCACACAAAAATTTGTATATAAATATCATAACAATATTTATAATAGCCCAAAATGAAAAACTCTCCAAATATCAATCAACTAATGAATGGATAAACACAATGTGACATATACATGCAGTGGGATATTATTCATCCATCAAAAGGAAAGTATTGATAGATACTATAGCATGAATGAACTTTGAAAACATTATGCTAAGTGTAAAAGCAAGGTAATAAGGCCACATATTGTATGATTACGTGTATATGAAATATCCAGAATAAGCAAATCAATAGAGACAAAAATTAGTGGTTGCTAGGGCTAGAGAGACTGCTAATGGGTACAGAGATTTTGGGGGGATTGATGTATACAAACTTTGTAAATATACTAAAAAAGCACAGAATTGTATACTCTAAAGGGATGAATTTTATGGTATATTAATTATATCTCAATTTAAAAAGGAGGGGGTGGGCATACCCGTAGACCTTGCTTGACTCTGCTCATGGCCAGGCAGGGGGGACAGTGTATGCAAGAGTAATTTGGAGTTTGTGCCAGTTCAAGCCAGCCTATTCAGTGGCTGGATAAGTTGCATTACTTCAACATTTTCAAAAAACAAAACAAAACACACAAAAAAATAATAAAAATAAAAAGGAGGGGATGTTTTTGGTGTTTGAGCCTCAGCTTTGCTACTTGTTAATTATGTGACCTTGTGACTTGTTAATTTTTTTTTAAATATATTTTATTGATTTTTAACAGAGAGGAAGGGAGAAGGGATAGAGAGCTAGAAACATCGATGAGAGAGAAACATCGACCAGCTGCCTCCTGCACACCCCCCACCGGGGATGTGCTCGCAACCAATGTACATGCCCTTGACCGGAATCGAACCTGGGACCCTTCAGTCCACAGACCGACGCTCTATCCACTGAGCCAAACCGGTTTCGGCATGACTTGTTAATTTTTAATGCCTGAAGTTTTCTTGCTTATAAAATGTATCTAATATAGTATGCTCTTCATATGTTGTAAAATTTTACATAAAAGCTCTTAGGATAGTGTCACGTAAACAGTAAGCACTCAGTAACTATTAGCTATTACTAATATTTTCCGTTTCAGCATGGCCAAACATGGGCAATTTTGATTAACTTTATAAGAAGAATCTTGTATAAAAATGTTTAACATTTGGTATGTGGAGTTGAGATATACCTTCTACCATATTTTGAATTTTTAAGTGAAATAGGAATAAAATGTAGGATTGAATTGTTAACATTTAATCTTTTCTACATGAGTGTCAATTTAATGCTGCTAATCCAAATGCTTGTATGTTTTCATTTTTAAATTTATATATAGCCCAAAGTGTTTCTTAATAACAAATGATAATGATTCTCTACATTGAATAAGTTTTATGGTATTATCTATTTGAAATGTGAGAAAATATAGTTAAAGTTTAGTTATATTTATAACTGGGGCACTGTGTAATTCATATTTAAACTCAGCTGTCAATTTTGTTGATTACTTCACTGTCAGTTTAAAGTATGTTTTTAATTGTTACAGATTCAGCGTTTATTGGAAGCACAGTCTCTTCAATCCTGTTCCCCTCAGACAACTACCGTTGAAAACACAGGGCAGACTGCAAGACAAGTGGAGTTGGTTTCCATGGAAGCACAGTCGTCCCCTGGTTTACACATGAGAAAAAGTGTAAGCATTGCTGTGAGCACAGGTAATTTTTTTTTTATTTGTAAGTAAATTTTTTAAATGCTTTTCATGTCTACTTTAAAATGTTTTTACATTGAAATTGGTGCATGGTATAAATAGAACCAAGACTAAGGTAATGAAAGTATAACTTTTAAAGTCTTTGTGTAATTTTCCTCTTGATGAAGTAAAACTATACCTGAAAACAGTTATGAAACTACATAACATAGTACATTGTTTTTGCTACTTTCCCAGGCTGGACCCAATTTTAATAAGATAAGCCATCTGTAGTGTGAGAGATCAGGGAGGGTTTCATCAATGCACTGTTATTGAATCTGGGCCTTGAAGGGTATGTAGGATTTTAGTAGGTGGAATTCAAAGATGACAGAACAGATTGGGTAGAGAAAATGATATGGGCTCAGTAAAGAAACACAGGGCGTTAAGTTGTTCAGTACTCTACTAGTACATTACAATGTTAAGAGAGCCTTTTTTACATCTTTTACAAAGGACCATCTACTTTATTTGGTAAGCAACATTGAAGGCACAACCATGAAATCTTCATGAACCTGTCCCCAGGTTCTAGCAAGATGTCTGGTACATAGGGTAGAGGTGATAAGAATGAAGAGGAAGAGTCATGTAAGATGTTAATAAGTTTTAATAACTGATTGAATGTAGCCATTGAGAAAGAGGGAGATTCAAAAATTACTCTAGCTAAATGGAGTATCATATCTTAAATTGGATCCTGGAACAGAAAAAGAACATTAGTGGGAAAATTGCTGAAATCCAAATAAAGTCTCTAGTTTTAGTTAATAGTAATGTGCCAATGTTAATTTCTTGATTGTGAAAAACGTATCATGGTAATATAAGATGTTAACATCAAGGGAAACTGGATGAAGAATATATGGGAACCCTCTATTATCTTCTCTATAAATCTAGAAGTATTCCAAAATTAAAATAAAAGTTACCCCAGGACTTGAAGCCTGGATGATAAAGGGATGGTGGTAGTATTGAACAGAAGGAGGCAAGTTAGAGAAGCCAAGGAGAGAGAATGAGTTGAGTCCAATCTGTTGAGATTGAGCTACTTTTGGAAATGAACATATTCTGACATTTGATGCTCAAATGTCAGAAGAGTGGAGGTGAGTTGATGACATAAGACTTGCAAAAGTGACAGATGAAGATTTTAGCTAGCAGAATAAAAATTTAAGAGGGATAATAAAGAATAAAGACAGATTTCTATATTCTTTTTCTGAACTATTCATGTAGAGGGAAGCAAAGAGTGAAGGTAGCAAAAACTTCATGCACATTTATAAATTCTATTACTCAGTTAAGGTTCTTTGGCTACAGCATAAACCACTTTGAACTAATTTAAGCAAGGAAGGGGAATTTATTGCAAGAAAATGGGGATGTTTCATGAAAGCCAAGGCCAAGAATGGGGCTAGACTTCAGGAAAAAGACAATTAGAAACTAGAATACTATTAGGACTATCCAATTATTCTTCGTGGCTCTTTTACTCAATTCTTTTCTGCAGTTTTCACTGCTTTACATTACAAAATATAGCTCACCCAGAGTTCCAAAGTTTATGTGTTACACAGTTCTAGCATAAGCACAAACCAGGTCAATCCCAGCATCAAGTTGCAGAGAACCTGAATGGCCAAGTTTGGGTTAGATTTTATTGTCTGGTTCAATGGTAAGGGCATTGAGAATCACATAATAGGAACATATCTCCTGGAGTCCCATCTTGGTTAATTGCAGGGGTGACAGTTCCCAGGGAAAGTGTATGTGTGTGTTGTAGAGGGATGGTGGTGAAGGAGCTGTGGATATTTTGAGCTAAATAAACATACCAAAAGTGCAGTTTTCTCTTATACCCTCTTGTAAAATTCTGTACATAACTGTATTACAGTTGTTTATCTATGTCATAAACTGTAAGCACCTGTTTGTTGTCACAAACAACATAACACCTAAAACAATCTGTGCTGAATAAGTGATAATCGAGTAAAGTTACTTATATTTGAACTTACTAGTATATTCTGAAATGATTTGAAATGTTTTCAAGCGTGGTATATATAGAATTCAGTATTTTAAAACTTTATGGATTCGTATTCAGGGTTGTTACTTATATGCAGAAAAATAAATTATTAATCATTTGGATTAAATGGCTCTTAGAAGCACATTTATTCTATAATAATACTTAATTCCCCAAAGTATATATAATGATACATATTCAGAAAGAGTAGCAGTGCTTATGTAACTTTTTCAAAATTGCCCCTAAAACTTTTTAATGTTTAGTTGATACGAGATTAAATCATTCTTGTATTAATATTTTTATAAAATTATCCAAGTGAGTCTCAAAGTAGAGTCCATTTTGACTTGGATTTACTTTTTGGTTTTAACTATTTCTTTAACTCATTTTATAAAGCAGTATTTCCTGAATTGTAGAATATATACTGCTGAGTTCAAAAGATGACTTGGAGTGATATACCGATGAATATTTTACACTTTGTAGGTATATTCTTAGAAGTATCAGGAAAAAATATAACACTTCTATGATTTCTTGGAAATGATGAAGCTAGGTAAAAATTAAGTGAGTTGACAAAGAAAAATAGCAAGCAAGTAATACATGCAAATAAATTATACAACTGATCCATAAAATTTGGGAAACATTTGATTTTTAAATACATGCCTTATATTACGTATGTCTGATACATCCCTAATATAGCCTTATAAATATTGCATTTAAGTATCAAAATCAGAAAGCCTAAGGATTTGTATTTTATATATTTTCTGTTTTTTAGCGCAGCAGTTATCAACACACATGCTCACACACACACACACACACACACACACACACACACACACACCCCAAATTGTATTCACAACCTTAATATGTAAAACATAGCTCTTAAAGAATCAGGGCCCAGAATATGCCCTTCCCCCTTTGTACCCCAGTTTTCTATTTTTTCACCTTCCACTTAACTCTTTGTGACATTTCTGAGGAAATATAATCTGAAAACAGTTCTAGGTAATTGTGTTAAAATAATATAGATAGTCTTAACAAAAGTTTGTCAGAGAATTATTTTTGTAGTGGAATATTTGTTTCATTATCTGCTAAAACATTTAATCTCCAGGTGCTAGCTTGTTTTGGAATGCAGCAGGTGATCATCAAGAACCTGACTCTCAGCTGAAGCAAGATGATACCAAGATTTCCAGTGAGGACATGAATTTTTCTGTTGATATTAATAATGAAGTCACAAGTCCTCCGGGTAGTGCATCTTCATTAAAAGCAGTTGATATTCCCAGTTTTGAAGAGAGCAACGTTGTTGTGGAAGAAGAATTTAATCAGCCACTTTCTATATCCAAGTAAGGTCTCTTTGACTCAATACTTATCCCACTTTTTTTCTTTATAAATTCTAAGATTCTTTTGGTGATCTAACTCATATGTGCATGTTAATCCATGCCTACATCTACATCTACATTTATCTCTATATGTATCTATCTGTATTTGAAAATCCTTGACTTCATACCAGTCTTCTGATTCCAATCCTACACCCCTTTTTCTTATTTAAAACTTCTTTCCCCAACAGTGAAAAACCTGGCTCTTGTTATGTACACTACACTTACTTAGTCATTTGGTCCTAGTATACACATAAAGTAGTTTCAGCGTTACTAAAAATTCTGAATTTTACTAGAGTATATTTGCTTATAGTTTTTATCTTTAGCCTTACAATATTCAATGAAAATACCTTTTTTTGTAGTTATTTAGGTTAGTTTTTCTTCCCTTTTCCCTTATATTATTTTTTTGCATTGCCATTAGATGTTACTATTTGTACTCCATTTTGAGGTCCCTCCATATTCTGGTTGATTTTGTTTTTTCAGTGTGTGAAACATCACTCTGCTTCTAACAGACCAAGCTATATAAAAAGATACACACTCAAAGAATTGTTTCCTTTTCATCTGGGCTACCTTGATTCTAAATTCTGCTTTTTCCATCTCTTTTACATCAGATCTCTTTAGTTACTGGCTTATCTTTCCTGTATTTGTTTTGTACAAATGAGCTTATATATCTGTATTTTATGTTATTTCTTTCTTACACGAAGTGTAGAAAAGTAGCATGCCATAGATGCTCTCCTAAACTCTTTTCACTTGGCAGTGTATACTGGAAATCACTCCAAATTGGTTCCTAGAGATCATTATATAGCAGAGTTGTTAGCTGATTGTGGTATATTTTGTGAATATTTTCTTTCAGTTTGTCAGTTGTCTGTTGACCTTGTTTGATGTTTTTTGCCATGTAACAATTTTTTACTTTAGATAGTCAAATTTATTGACTTTTTCCCTTAGAATTATGCCTTAACTGATATCTTACAGAGATTCATTTCAGCCAATAGTTTATTGAGATTATCATGTACCAAATGAGTGCTTGGCACTTCATATCAAGTTAAAATTAAATAGTATGGAAAAAATTGAAAACAAGCTGAGTTTAAAGAAGAGGTATGGTTAGAAAATTCATACCATATCTATAAAATAAAATATTACGTAAAGATCAAAACTTGTTTTTAATAATATTTAATGAAGTGGAAAGATACTCATGATGTAATATTAGGTATTTAAAAGCAGCTTCGAAAGCTATAATATGGTTCAGTTTTTTAGAGAAAATTCATATCTATAGAAAAAAGTATAGATGGGAACACTGAAAAATTAACAGGTTATCTCTAGGTATTAAATTACCTGTCACTTTTATTTTCTTTATACTTGGTGTAACTTTAAGCAGTTACCTAACTAACCTCTGTGCCTCAGTTTCCTCATCTGTCAAATAAGGATAAAAGGTAGTATCTATCCCATAGGTCTTTTTGCTAAAGCTTATATGAAATGATGCACCTGAAAGAGTGTATGGCCCTTTTCTTCCAGCTAACATTTATTATTACTTTTCCCTATTTTCTACAATAACCATATATCACTGTTCTTATAAGAAATGTTTTTAAGTAATGCTTTCCATAGTTATTTTTTAAATATGTATTCTAATTTTGAAAGTAATAAATGTTCATTTTAAAAATACATAAAAGCATAAACAAGAAAAGTACCACCAAATATGTAATGTGATTCTAAATGTCAACTTAGGAACTCATTTGACAAGGATCTTAACTGTTTTAAGACTTGAAGTAAACAAATAATATATTTAAAGTTTTTTAGAGTATCTAAAAAATACTAATTAAGACTTTCCTATCATTAAACTCTAAAAAGCATCAAGTTCAGGAGAAATCAACAGGTTGTTTTCCAACTTTCTAAGAAAGTTGTCTAAATATATTAAAAATAACATAACTCAAAAAGGTATCATGACCCAGCTTATTATATATAGCCTATCAAGGTGAGATGTTCATCACTAAGAACTAAAAATGCAAACCAGAATACTGTTTGAGTCTTTCCTCTTTCTTCCAGAGTTACTGTACTTCAAATATATGTGAAAGGTACCTTGAGAACTAACACTTACATTATATATATATATGTCCTTTCAAGCAGCTCTTCTCCAGTTGTGAGAAAAGAACCTGATGTGCCTGTGTTCTTTCCGAATTCCCTGCTGGCAGAGAGCACAAGCTTGTGCTTACAGAGTGGACCAACAGAGGGTGCTAGTAACAACTCTGTAACATTAGAGGAACCAAAAATTGAGCAAGTAATGCGACAATCCTTGCCTCATCAAACATCAGATAACCAGAAAATATACCAGGATTTATTGGTAAGAAAATGTAAAGCATTTCATCTCTTGTGAGATAGTTATTTAGTCTAGGATATACTAATCAAGCCTTTCCTACCTTTAAAACTGATTGGGACCTTGATATAAAAAGGTTTCTGCAAATTAATGATATAATTTATTTCTTTTAGCTTTTCATAAATTATGATAATCTAAATTCAGTAATTTACTATAAGTTTTCCAGTTATCAGGTACTTAGATAGCCAGGAAATAAAGCTTTATTTTAAAAATAGAAATGTTGCCGAAACCGGTTTTACTCAGTGGATAGAGCATCGGTCTGCGGACTCAAGGGTCCCAGGTTCGATTCCGGTCAGGGGCATGTACCTTGGTTGCGGGCACATCCCCAGTAGGGGGTGTGCAAGAGGCAGCTGATCGATGTTTCTCTCTCATTGATGTTTCTAACTCTCTATCCCTCTCTCTTCCTCTCTGTAAAAAATCAATAAAAAATATATAAAAATAGAAATGTTGACATTAGGCCAAATTCAAACTGAAGTTAGTACCATAAAAAGTAAGTAAGAGTTTGCAGAAAGTTTGAACATTGGAAAGAAGTAGAATATTTGTGATAATATTTACTGATTTCGGTTTAGATAAGCAGCATTTTATTGAATACTTAGCTTAGTCTACGAAAGTGAACTAAGTAAAGTAGATAATATAAAAGGTGAATATGGCAATCTCTGCTTTGGAGAACCCAGGGGAAATAACACATGGATACCAGTAACAAACAGCTCTAGGGCAGGTAGAGAAGAGCTGTAAGCAAAGGCAGCACAGACTAAAAAGAGATAATTCTGGTTGGAGGAAATAGGTGTCTTGGAAAAGTTAGAATGTAAACTAGAACATAAAGGTCACATAACCCTGGCTGTCACTTCCATCCAAATTGTAGACTTTGGAACATTTGATTTCTTCATTTAAAATTGAAAGCTAATTAAGCTTACTTCACAGGACCATAAGATTTCCTCAATGAACACACATTCATTATTTGCCTGCTAGGTCCTAGACTGATGTGAGCAGCTGTGTGCTCAGGAAATGAAATGTGCTTCAATACCAGGAGGACAGAGATGATAATTCATTCTCACTCAAAGTGAGAAAAGGAAGAAGTCAAATTCTGAAAGTAAAAAAGACCTACAAAATGTATAACTAAAACATTACCTTTTTTAAAAAAATGAAAGCGTGGTTTAAAACTTTTGTTTGTAAAGAATTTATTTATAAGTCCTAAAAACACTTGAAAATAGTACTCAAGCAATTTTAAATCTGAAGGTTTTAAAATGAACAAGTGCTGAACAGATATTCTTTTTTCTTTTTTTTTAAATCAGTACCGAAACTTTATTCACAGATATTGAGAATTTAATTATTTTATTTTTAAATTAAGTTTACTAGGGTGGCATTGGTTAATCTATAATAATAAAAGGGTAATATGCAAATAGACAAAATGGCAGAACAACCGAACAACCAATCAGCGTAATATGCTAATGATATGCCAAGGCTGCTCAACTGCTCGCTATGACGTGCACTGACCACCAGGGGGCAGATGCTCCGACCAGTAGGTTAGCTTGCCACTGGGGTCCAGCTGATTGAGACTGAGTGAGGTGGGCCAGACACATCCTGGAGCCCTTCCGTGGTCCCTCCCTGGCCCGATTGTGCACCGGTGGGGTCCCTCAGCCTGGCCTGTGCCCTCTCGCAATCTGGGGTCCCTCAGGGGATGTCAGAGAGCCTGTTTCAGCCCAGTGCTGCAGGCCACTCCCCTTGGGAGGGCACCAGATGCAGGGCTTATGGCTGGTGAGCACTGCTGTGGCAGCTCAAGCCTCTCCCGATTGGGACTGATTGAATGCAAACCCGCACCAGGCACAACGGGGCCAGGATGAGCGGGAGCAGCAGGTAGGGGCTGCAGGTGGCATTGGGCTGCAGATTTCAGCCCAATTCCTGCAGGCCACCCAGAGGGACCCCACCCGTGCATGAATTCGTGCACCTGGCCTCTAGTAAGATTATATAGGTTTCAAGTGTACATTCCTATGATACAGGATATGTATATTGCATTGTATGTTCACCACCCATGAGCAGACATTCTAAGTTTCCTCTAGGGTGTGATGAAATTATTCATTAGGATGGGCTGCTTTTATTAAAAAACCGATAATACTTGCAAATGTACTTCATACTTTAGAACTTGGGAAGATATTATTTTGCTTTTCTGTGGCCTTACTTATCCTATTATTTACATTTTTGTTTCCTAAGATTGTTAATAGTGATCTTTCAAGTATGTCCTTTTTCTATTCATCAGGGTCAAGTGAACCACCTATTAAATAACTCCTCCAAAGAAACTGAGCAACCATCTACCAAAGCAGTAATTATCAGCCATGAACGCACCAGAACCCAAAATGTTTACCATGGAAAGAAAAAAAAACATGATTCAGGACTGGTGGACAAAGATTGTGTTCTTAATGCAACCCTGAAGCAACTAAGAAGCCTTGGAGTAAAAATTGATTCTCCCACTAAAGTGAAGAAAAATGCACATAAAGTGGATCATGCCAGGTAATTTTAAAATTAGTTTTAAATGAATAAATTTTAGATATATTGCAGCAGTCTCGTGAGAACAGGTATAAGCTTGCCATTCAGTTCAGTTGATTTATCATTTATGTAGTGTCTGCTATATGTGTGATGAATAAGAAATCATCTCTGCCCTTTAGTAAGAGAGAGGGTTATATAAGTAATTACAGAGATATTGTGGGATGTCTCCTGGTTAAAGATGCCAATGAAATGCTCTGGGAGTCTTGGGGAAAGAGAAATGAGCTTTTATTCATTTTGGTGTCTGGAAAGTCCTCCTGGAGGGATAATGTATGTGCCAGTTTCTGGATAGTAGGCAGTTGTGCCATCTAAAAGGCAAGAGTATAGTCACATGAGCCTTACCAGTCCCAACTTGTATGTTCTTCTGTTCAGATTCCACTTCATCAAAGTTAACCTTAGCACATACTTGTTTTTAAAGATGATAAAATCTGGAAATTATATTAAGGTTAGCATGTTTTCTGTTCATTATTTTTGTTGCTGTAGTTTAGTTACAAAAGTAATAGTCTCATGATTTTAAAAAATATCAAATAATACACAAGAATATCAGATAAAATACAAAAGTTTCTATTCCCCAAACTTCTCAGACTCCTCCAACAAGATTACTTCTCTTGTTTGTTTTATATTCTTCTAGAAATGTTCAAGTATATACATGGGTGATGAGTGTTGTGATTTCGATTTTATTGTTTAACATTTATAGCTTACTTTATTCATAGGCATATGCAGTTCTTTCTCATGCATTTAAACAGCTGCATAATATTCTGTGGAACCCATGTACTATAATATAGTGAACCCTAGTCCTCTATTAATGGCCTTTAAGTCTGAATCTCTTATTTCTTATCTCAAGCAATGCTAAGTGAAATCATTCTACAGGTACTTGTACAAGTATCTTTGCAGGATAAATTCCTACATAAACAGGATCAAAGAATATGTGCATGTGAGATTTTGGTGGATGTTGCCATTGGCCACCAAAATAGTTGTACCAGTTTATATTCCTCCCAACAGTGTGGGAGAGTGAGGCTAACATTTGTGATGTAGATGCTATATAACATCTGTTGGAATGCACAGATCACCTGCTATCTATATGGAACCCTTACATTTTGGTATGGCTGCCTTTGGGGAGTAGTTTTTAGGTAATATATTTCTTCACAGTGGCCACCCTATTTTAATGTCTTTAGTGTGAAACATTGAAATTAACAAATTTTAGTATATAATGAACTTACTGAATTAGAAGTTTTATTTTTCAAATTATTTACATTAATATTATCTATAGATATGTATTTTTTCTGGTTGTACATGTTTTCTGATTTAATATGCAAATTGCATGTAATTTTAGTAAAGAAGCAAAGAAAGTAGAAAAGGACTGTATATTCAGAAGGTATTATCACTATATATAATACATCATAAAAGTATAATGTCTAGATAAATTGGTAGTATGTCTTTCGTCTTATTCAGTCTCCCAAGTATTAAGTACCAAGAAGGTTAAGGAAGAATTCTTTATAAGGACCAGCAGTATTGAGCAGGCTTTCCCATTGCTTGATGATGAGATGACTGGTTTCAGGGAATACTAACGATGAGAATGAAAATACCTGATAGTTACTTGGGTTTTGTAGAGGTAAGGACGACGCACATAGTGGCTGGCACATATAAAACAGCTGAATTTCTTCACTGAATGATATGGAAAGTCATAGCTTATTCTTTGCCTAGAATATACACAAATTAGTACTCACCACCAACAAGTAGTACTCAAAGAGCTCTTAATTTTTAGGGAACAGAAAAACAGGTAGCAAAAATACAAGTTGCTGAATACAGTATAATAAATAGTGGTTCTAGAACCCCAGAAAGTAAGGCAGACCTGATCTCAGTTTGCCAGTTACTAGCTGCTCAACTTAAGGAAATTAGTTAAAAATCTCTATTCCTCAGTTTTCTCAACTATAAAATAAAGGTAATAATAGTACCTACTTTTTTTATTCATTTGGTAAATATTTATTGAGTGCCTGCTACCAGGCACCAAGGGATACTATAATGGGGACAGAAATTTGTGGACTTTCCTGAGGGAGCTAGACAATAAATAAGAAATGTGAATTAATAGATAGATAGCCATAAGTGTTAAGGAGAAAACAGAAAAAGTAGGGGAAGAGAAATGTGAGAGGTATTAGAGTGGACAATAAAGTTGAGATATTTGATATGGATGACCTCTCTGAGAAAGGTTTCTGTGAGGATTAAATAAGATAATGAATGTTTAGCAGAGTGCCTGGCACATAATAAGGCATCCATAAAAATTAGCAGCTATTATTGTATATATGATATAAAGGGAAAGGCAAGTCAATTAGTTAACATTAATGAGATAACACTAGCCAAAGTGAGTTTAAGGTTATATCTAGAAAGAAAATCAGTGTATACACACACACACACACACACACACACACACACACACAGTAGTCCATATCCAAAGACTAATTGATGTTTATTTATTACAAATAGAATCTCTTCAACTATGAAAAATTTAATGTTCTTAGCTATTTACCAGAGCTTGTAATGTTATATTATCAAATATGTTTTCTATTTTATTTATTTATTGTTTTATACTTGACCAATATTTACTTTACCAATGATTTTTACATTTGGGGGCCTGTATTTTCTCTGAAAACCATGACTGATGTTTAAATTTAGGAAAATTAATTTGTGTTCCACTTTCAGTTTGTGAATCATGGATTACCTTCTAGGTTATCGTATTTATCCCTTGAATGTATCTGGGTCATCAAGACTTAGGTGTTTGAGCACTCAGATAAAAAAAGCACCATAAGCCTTAGAGCTGAAGACTTTTTGTTACTTAGAATGGAACACATTTAGAATAACACTATTTGGTACTCAAAATAAGATAAATGATGGCCTACTCCATTTTGTCTTTCAGTGTGTTGGCATGCATCAGCCCTGAAGCAGTGATCTCTGGATTAAACTACATGTCATTTGCTAATGTTGGCATGAGTGGCTTAAGCCCTAACAGTGTGGATTTGAGCATGGAGGCAAATGCTATAGCTCTGAAATATTTAAATGAAAATCAGCTGTCACAACTGTCTGTCACTCGATCAAATCAAAATAACTGTGACTCATCCTTTAGCTTTCTGCATATTAATACAGACAAAAACACAGTGGGGCTTAGTTTAATTTCACCAAGCAACATGTCATTTGCAACCAAAAAATATATGAAGAGATATGGACTTATACAAAGCAGTGACAATAGTGAAGATGAAGAGGAACCTCCAAAGAACACAGATCACAAGAGTGAACATTTATTGAATCAGAACCCCACATGCATACCTGAGCAACTTGATTGTCAGAAGGAGCCTTCTAGGAATGCCTGTGAAATAATTAATTGTAATAACTGTGAATCCTTGGGCACCCCCACAGATATGCCAGTATTGAAAAATATTACAAATGAAGTTGTTCAGCCAAAAGCAGCACAGCAGTTGAATGAAAACCCAGCTTTTTTATTAAAGAACCTTAAGTCAAGTCCTGCAGTGAATCTCCGAACTGGAAAAGCAGAGTTTACCCAACATCCTGAGAAAGAAAATGAAAGGGACACTCCTTTTTTTTCTGAAAGTTTGAAACCTTCTGAAACTTTAAAGCAAATGAACAGTATGAATTCTGTAGGCACCTTCTTAGATGTTAAGCGTCTCAGACAGTTGCCAAAATTATTTTAAACCTTTTAACTCCCTGCCCTGATATGAGGACTGGGTGTCTTCGGAAGATACTTAGAGAAGCCAGAACCCTTTGGTAGTTTGGGGATTCCTAATTAAACATGGGTCATCCTGTTGTTTTTTTATAACAGCTGATTGAAAAGAACTGAACAAGTGACCTAATTGTAAGATGGCTGACTAGTAGGAGGGCTAAGTTCTCTTTGTTAGAGAGCTTTTAATGTCACTGAAGCTTTTTTAAAACAAAAAACCCTAAGAGTTGTTTCAGCAAATTTAGGTAAACAGATACCATCCAACTCTGGATCTGAACTGCTCTTTATACTGTACATTTTGAAAAGTAAGTCTGTTTTCCTAGCATGTTGCATCTCTGCATCTACCCAGTATCACCTAAAAGAACATAAAATAAAGTTATCATGACCCTGACTAAATTAGCTACATCAATACTTACTAAGTTTAAGGGGAAGTTTTGTAAAATAATTTAAGATCATTTTATTCTAGGAGTGTATATGTCCCCTTAAGATCCATATTTGTTAAATCCTGTGGAAGTAAAACTTTTGCTATATAGTGGGTTATATATTAACTATCACAGAATAAGAAAATTTTATTGGGTATGAGTGTGTTTTATAAACTTTGTGAGTTTTTCAAATGTTTTAATTTTTAAATAGAACTAAAATGCCTATTAAATTTAATAAAAATGTCTAGATTGACTGTTCTCCTTTGTTCTCTGCTATAGCATATCCTTCTTCACTTAAAAAAAAAACAACTTTTAGGCCCCAGAAAGTTACAAAAATAGTAAAGAGTATACCTTTCGCCGAGACCGGTTTGGCTCAGTGGATAGAGCGTCGGCCTGCGGACTCAAGGGTCCCAGGTTCGATTCCGGTCAAGGGCATGTACCTTGGTTGCGGGCACATCCTCAGTGGGAGGTGTGCAGGAGGCAGCTGATCGATGTCTCTCTCTCATCGATGTTTCTAACTCTCTATCCCTCTTCCTTCCTCTCTGTAAAAAATCAATAAAATATATTAAAAAAAAAAAAGAGTATACCTTTCACCCAGCAACCCCCAAAGATAATATCTTACATAACCATGTAAATGATTAAAATCAAGAAGTTGACATTGGGTATAGTATTAATAATTAAAACAGACCTTCCAGGTTTCACAAGTTTCTACATGCATTCATTGACTTACCTTTTGTATATAGCTCTATGAAATTTTGTCATCACAATCACTGTAGAGAAAGAACTGTTCCATCACCCCAAAGAAACTAGTTGTACCCTCCTTCCAACCCTGACCTCTAAGAACCAATGGCCTATTCTCCATTACTGGAATTTTGTCATTTTGAGAATAAAAATGGAATCATAGTATGTAACTTTGAAATCAGTTTTCACGCAGCATAATGTCCTTGAGATCTATCCAAATTGTTGAATGTATCAATAGTTGCTTCCCTTCTCCCTGCATCTTCTTAAATATTAAGTTTAAATTGTTATTTCTGGATATAAATGAAAAAAATCTTTATTTGAGAGATAAAGCTCTTCTGCTGAAGTTAAATGAAGATACTGCCTTATATCTAAGCTTGATGTATAAATTGGAAAGAAATAGACTTTGGATTTCCAAATACTTTCCAACCCAGCTGGGGCTTTCTGAGGTAATCCTATATAATAAAGATGTAATATGCAAATGGTCGTTACACAGTGAAGCGTGACAACCTACCAAGTGAGGACCGACTGCGTAATGACCGGATCATGGATCAGCAGGAGGGTGGGGCAGCGAGCTACAAGCAGGCACCAGAGAGCTACAGGAGGAGGCAGGGCAGCAAGCTATGAGGGGTGGTGGGGGGAACTACAGGAGGGTGGGGCAGTGGGTGGAGAGCTACTGGAGGGTGGCAGTGAGCTACTGGCGCACAGATTCGTGTGCAGGGCTACTAGTAATCTGATAATTTATAGTAAGCAAGCCCAAGTATAGCAACATGGTAGCTCTCTGCTGTTCCCCACTGGAGCCAGGGACCCATTTGTGCATCTTTTCCTTCAGTGTTGCTCTTTCAAGTTAAAAGTAAAATGAGTAAATAGCAATGATGATTGTGTTTCCCTTTGTTTCCATACGCATTGTTTGAAGCTTTAGTTATTTTAATAAGTAGCATCAAAGTCCACCTATGGACTTCATTGGAGTAAAACTTTTTTAAAAATATTTTTAAAATGTTTTTCTTGATCTCAGAGAGGAAGGGAGAGAGTATGAGAGATGATGAGAGAGAATCAATGATGAGAGAGAATCATTGATTGGCTGCCTCCTACATTCCCGAACCTCACTGGGGATGGAGCCCACAACCCAGGCATCAGACCATGACCTCCTGGTTCATAGTTTGACACTCAGCCACTGAGCCATGCCAGCCAGGCATTGGAGTAAAATTTTAATGGAATTGTCAATGCCACACTTTAGCAGCATTGTGTGCTCTGTTTAATGTTAGTCCTCAGTGTTTCACCCAAGAGAGTGTAGGTACAATTTATATTGCACATTAATGAACAAAAAACCAGGGGATATTACTGAATTAACTGACAACCTCATTAACTATACCATTATCACTGGGAATCCACACCAAATAAGAAGCTCTCTATCTGAACAATAAAAACTGAACCTGACGCTTTTTAGGCAAAATCAAATTCCATCACCACATCTAATTTAAGGCCTCTGATAAGGATGCTTAAGCAGTTTGGAGAATGATTTTAGACTGCAGATTAATTCAACAAAACATGTCTCTCTACTAAATGCATTTCCAGAGAAGAGGAACCATCACTGAAGCCTACTCCAGAAAGTTCTCTAAGAAGAGTGTTTTACTATGGTAAGTTACTTGGCAAGCTATTGCTATGATAGCATCTAGGCATCTTTGGAAAAAGCATTAGTACTGGGAAAACCGGATTAAAAGACTTTTGAGATGTTTGTCTCTCAAGTGACATTTCTCTGAATTTTTTTCATTCATCCAGTCCCCAGCAAGCTGTTTATAGATATGGGTGTGCTACTTCAAATGAAATAAGGGAATAGAATTTCTGCATCCAGAAACATACCCACTAGTCTGGGTCCTGACCAATTGGCCTCTCCCCGCCCCCCTCCCCCCACACACCCCAAATGTGCACTAACTCAGCCTCTGAGCCCCTTGTGGCTAACTGCTCCATGCTCACTTGTCCTCTGCCTTGCCCTGCAGAAGTGGATGTAGACATGTTAGACATGAGTCTTGCCCTTTGCCAGCTGTAAAGATTAGGGAAAACAGATACACCCTGGAAGCAGTCACACAGCAGTATATGATGAAAAGCCAAAACGAGTGGTCCAGGCTAAGCCACAGCAGTGTAATCATAATAGCTTCCACCTTTTTAGAACTCACTGTGCAGAGTACTTAATATGTGTTAGTTCATTTAAGCCCCTGCTGACCCCAACTGGTGATTGTCATCCTCATAGATGGGGAACAGCCTGAGGGAAGTAACTTATCCAAGTAAGTTACTAGGAGAGATTCACACTCAAGTATAACTTCATAGCTCAAGCTCTTATTAAGCCACTGGGAAAACAACTTCTCTGAGGCCTGAGGAATTCAGGAAGAGCTTCCTACAAAAAAACAACAGATGATTTTGAACATTACAGTCAATGCTGTCTTCAAATATACACTGTCCTCTAAGCTGCCCTGCTGTATTTTCCCCTAAGAAGGAGTCCCCTTGCCCTTTAGCCAAGACCAGAAATGACTTATTTATTTATTTATTTATTTATTTATTTTTACCCAAGAGCCCTGAAGGAGGCCACCCCAGCTATGTTATGTTAATATTAAAGGGTTCATTTCGGCGATTTTCATCCTGGTAACCTCCTCGAGTCTACTGTCAGGGCTCCAGGAAATTGGAGGAACAAAAGATTTTTCTGTGCCCTTGTTTTCTAGACATTACTCATAAGGGCAGAACCTTTGCTAGCCTCCTAGATGAGAGAGGCCTTTATGCCTGCAAAATAAATTACATGATAATGTCTTAGGTTGATAGACTATTTCACACATTTTTCAAAGTGTGCTTTCCCACATACTTCCTCTTATTAATACTTACAAAACCGGACTGAAGTATATACGGCAGTATCATTAACCCCTTTTTTCAGATGATAAGGCAGACACAAATAAGTTATAACTGGGCCAAGGTCACACACTTATAGTTAACAATCTAGTGTTCTTCCATAGCATCTAGCCCAGCAGCAGCCATTCTCTCCACGTTTCTGATCCCCATCAGCACCATTTTCACTCCTAATCATTCCACAGGTATCTAATATTGGTTCTGCTGGGCACTGAGCTAGGTGCTGAGCATAAGGTGATGAACAGGACACATTTGCCCTGTAGGAACTCTATCTAATGGAGACAGACATGCAAACATTAGCAATGCTGAGAGGTCGGTGCTCCTATATGAAATGGGAGAATAGATTAAGAGAAGCTTGGAGGAGGGTTATTCTGACAACACTGGAATTTTCCAGAATCTTGCAGGAGCAAGAGGGAAGAGAAGGGAAAGAGGTGATAATTCTAATAGAGGAAATAGCTTGTTGAAAAGCATGGAGATACGAATAGGTATAGCACTGGAGGTGGGGGTTGGGGACAAGAAACTAAAGATAGGTAAAGGGGTAAAATATACAAGTCGAAAGAACACTGAATTAGAAGTCAGCAACAATTGGATTCTTCTTGTTGCTCTGCCCCAAGTTCTGTGACATTGGGCAAGTCACCTCATATCACTCGGCTTCAGTTTCCCAATTTTTGAGGTGAAGGGGTTAGTCATGTGTCGCTGACATGCTGTGATTATATGAACAGTGATTCAGAAATAGGGTATGAGGAGTGGTTTAGAAGTCCAGAGGGGAAGGCTTCCATAAAAGATCATTAGAGCTGGGCCTTCACAGGTATAGATGAGGGAAAGGAGATTTTCCTACTTTTTACAATGCTTAATGTATTTCACAATTTAAAAAGAAAAAGAGAGTTCCATTTTCCCCACCAAAATGTTGATTAATAATAACTGTTCCGAGGGATACCAAGATGCCTTTTTCCAGCTCTGAATTGCACATTCCCTGTTTTTAAGGAGTTCAAAGTACAGTGTGAAAGAAAACATCAAACCCATGGAAAGGGGTTTAGGGTTTGGAAGCCTGGGTGATGTTCCTTATCTCCTCTCTGCTTCCCAAACCGGAACTGTCTGGGTCACAGAGAACATCCTCAGAGGAAATCCTGTTTTCCCACTTCCTGGTCAGAGACTAAACTCCAGGAAAAGGAGAGATTAGGGGAGAGCCCTGTGTCCTGTCTCTTCACGGGAGGTCTGGGACCAGGAGGGCAAGAGGGACTAATTAAAAGCATAATGGAAACAGTGACGTAAGGTATCCGAGCTGCAGAGCTCTCAGAAGTCACTTGGTCCTCATTGTACAAAGAAGAGGAGGGACTGTTCAAGTTCACACAGCTTAGTAAGCACAGAGCTGGCACTGGGACTCAGGATGCCAGCCTCCCAGAGCAAACCATCATATGCCACAGTATTTGAGTCAGTAAGTTAGGTATCAAGCAATCAAACCTAGGCCCACCCTGCTACCCTTGATACCATGAAGGAAAGAAAGGGCACACACACACACACACACACACACACACACACACACACACACACACTTCTTGCTTTGCTCACATTGCTCCCTTTACCTCCAAACCCTCCCTAGGTTCAAAGCCTTGTGTACTCTTCAAAACCTAGCACTTTTGTTAACTTACTTATTCCTCACAACAACTGTATGAAATAGATACTTTTATTAGTCCCAATTTTATGGAGTGGAAAATAAGAGCAGAGGTTAATTAAATTTTCCCAAGGTCACACAGCCAATATGAAGAACCAGGATTCAAACTCTGGCAGTCTTGCTCCAGAGCCCTTGCTCTTAACCGGAGCATTAGGTTGGGAGTATGGAGACTCCGTGGTAAAGTGATGTGCCCAAGGTCACACAGGTGAAGTCAGGATTTGAACTCAGGTCTGTCTGACCTCAGAACCCATGTTCTCTTCTCCTTCTCCTTTCTCTCCTCCTCCTTCCCTCTCGAGGGTGGAGGGTTGAGGTCAGTATGTGTTTCACTTCCCTAAAGCCCAATATTCCTACCTTGGTAAAGTGATACCAGGTCATAGACACTGGCTGGTTGGAAGGGAAGCAGGTACATGAAGCAAAGCTGAGTCCATTCCTGGTGAGTGACTTGCTCCAAACTTCCAGAATCACCCAGGGACTGCTCTGTGACTCTCCAAGCCTCCTGCCGGTGTTCCCCTCCCCACCCAGCACAGAGAGTATCTGTGAAAATAGGGAGAGTCCACCCCCCTCACCCCCATCAAGGCCTGCGTTTCTTCACAGCTTGTCTGATCCTGGAACCATTTCTCTCTCTGACAGGGGCCTTAAGGATGCACTTACCCGTTCTCTGTGGCTGGTTTTTAGGACCAGGAAGGTTGGCCAGTTCCACTTCCTCTAAGTTCATGGCCCAGGTTCCTGCGAGTTGGTGTTCCTCTCCCTCAATTTCTTTTTCCAGGTTCGTCTCTGTCACTCGTCTCTGTCACTTTTTTTTAAAAATATATATATTTTATTGATTTTCCACAGAGAGGAAGGGAGAGGGATAGAGAGTTAGAAACATCGATGAGAGAGAAACATTGATCAGCTGCCTCCTGCACACCCCCCACTGGGAATGTGCCCGCAACCAAGGTAGGTGCCCCTGACCGGAATCGAACCTGGGACCCTTGAGTCCGCAGGCCGACGCTCTATCCACTGAGCCAAACCGGTTTTGGTCGTCTCTGTCACTCTTATTCAACATACATTTGTGGGGTTCCTCCTCTGTCTGTGCGATAAGCCGGCCCTTCAAGGGGCTTGGTGGGGTACGCAGACACCCAGATACGTGTGGTCAGCACCATGTTGGAAGGATGTTTAGTGGACACAAGAGGAGGAACTAGAGGCAAAAACTTCTTTTCTGCTGGAAGTTTTCCATACTCTTGTCTCTTCCATAATGTTTTTGAGGTTATTCTGTATTTTTGCATGTATCTGTAGTTTGGTTCTTTTATATGGCTGGGTAGTATTCTGTTGCATGAATGTACCACAATTTGTTTATCCATTCACCTGTAGATGAGCATTTGGATTATTTCTAGTTTTTAGCTATTATGAATGAAGCTGCTATGAATATTTGTGTACAAGAGTTCTTGTAGGTATATATTTTTCAATTCTCCCAAGTAAGTATGTTGATTAGGAACTGCCAAAGAGTTCTTCCAAGTGGCTGAGTCAGTTTTGCATTCTGTTCAACAATGTAAGAGAATTCCAGTTGCTCTACATCCTCACCAATGCTTGGTATCATCAGCCTTTTGTGGCACAGTTATCACAGGTTTTAGTTGCATTTCCTAATGCAAGTTTGCACATCTTTTCATGAGATTTTCGGGTGTTTGTTACTCTCCTATAGAGTCACTGGGTGTTCTCTGCAAGGCGCTCAACCTGTCTGTGCTTCAGTTGGCTACCTTACAAAATGGGGTCCCTACTTCATTGGGCTGTTGTCAGGAGTAACTGAACTAATCTTTAGGAGGAGGTTAGGTCAGTGCCTGGCACATGGTACTGCCATGTAAATGCACCTATTGGAAATTAACCAGAGCACACACAGCACCTCTCTCAGAGGACAAGCTCAGGGGAGAAAGCGCAGAGATTCGCTGGAACCCAGAGTTAGGGTAGGGTAGGGCGTTCTCGCTTGAAAGCCTAGAATTTGGAGTTGAGGGAGAACTCAGCCTTAGGCGGGGTGGGGGGTGGAGGGGTGGGGAAGGTGAGGGGGTGGGTTTGCGGGGGACAGGTCAGAGAGGGGACAACGCCTCAGGCCCAAATCTTGGCTGGGCTGTTCTCTCCAGGCTGCTCAGCTCCAGGACCAGACTCCAGACCAACCAGTCTGGGTCCCAACCTCCCCTCCTCCTTGACACCCCAAACGAGGAGCTCCCGGGTTTCCTGCCTGACAAGGCCCCCCGCTCGGAGCTGGCGGAAGAGGGCTGGCATTTCCTGGCGGGGCCACCAGCGGCGTCACCCGCTCCTGGACGCTGGGGCCACGCGCTGACCCACAGGCACCAGATGCTATTTCTGGCGGCGCCCAGCTCAGCTCACAGTTTCCGTTTTTCCACTGACGGGTCTGTCGGAAACAGGGGAGGGGGAGGTGCCGACGTCACCAGCCCCCAGCCCCAGGCGGAGATGGTGGAGCCTGGGGGACAGGTTGGGACCAGCCGGCAGACTGGAATAGAGGCGGGGAGGGGGAGATGTCTGGGGCAGGGCTGAAAAAGCCTTGCCTCCCTGTTTCTTCCTCACAACTCTTGGACAGGTCCTTGCCCCCTAAGTCAAGACCACAGCCTGTTGGTGCCTCAAAGGCGCCCAAAGTCAAGGAATTCAAAACCAAATGCAGAATCCTTCCCGGTGTCCCTGAGCCTCCAGGTGACCATCTAAGGAAAGGAGAACCAAAAACCCCGAGGGTTCCTGGATTTCTCCTTCCTCCTCACCCTCCAAATTCTTACAAGCCCGGTTTTGTATCCTAAATACCCGTCATCTTCATCTGCCTTTTGCCATCTCTTCTGCCAGCATCCCAGTCCACATACCTTGGACCAGGACATTGGCCTCAGAATCCTTCCCACCCCCACACACCTCTTCTCCACCTTGCAGTCAGACATTCTAGAAATGCACATCTCCTCCATAGGACCCTACACCTACCCTCAAACCAAATAAGCCAAAAGGTTCTCTGAAAATCCTTTGAGTTGTCCAGAGGCTTGCTCAAGCCACCAGGCTGTTTTTTGTTCCGCTCATGAACCGGAGCCCTTCTGCTTTAGCCCTTGACCCACCTGGAAGGCTCTTGATGCTCACTCTTCCACTCGCCCTTCAGATCCCACTCTTAGATCTGAGTCCAAGCATCATTTCTCAGGGAAGCATTCCCTGGCTGGGCTCTCTGATACGGGAATGGCCAGCCCCTTTTTTGCTGGGGCTCAGAGACATGAAATGACTTGCCCAATGGTGCCACAGTCCAAGTGAGCAGAGCTGGGCTTTGAACTTGGGTGTAGTGCAGGTTGTGGGCTGATGGATCAGTATTTTGCTCTCACCTCTCTCTCTCTCTCTCTCTCTCTCTCTCTCTCTCTCTCTCTCTCTCTCTCTCTCCCCTCCCCTTCTTCCTCTCTCTCAAAATAAGAAAATCAATAATACAAAAAAAAAAAAATACTGCTTAAAAAAAAAAAAAAAGGAAATGGAGACCAGAGGAGGGAGAGATGAAAGCCAATCAATCCCTTGCATGGAGGCTGCAGGCAGAAGTGGCCGAGAGGTTAGTCTGGAAGGATGGATGTGAGAGGAGGAGGACAATAAGCCAGAAGGACCAGCAGAAGCTAGGGCACAATGGAGCGAGAATTTGATTTGATGACAGTGAATGAGGCAAGGCTGGAGCCACGGGATGAAAGTGAGACCTGGGGCTGAACAGACCACAGAGGCTCCTCCTCAGGGTCCCTGCTGAGCAGTTGGTGTAGCTGGGCCCGGGAAGACCTTATAGAATTAGACCCCTTTTCTCAGGACGTGGATGACCTTTCTTCCATGGGATTCTGTAAAAGTTACCTGTGTCCACATGGCACCCTGATTTCCACCAGAGAGCACAGAGGAACACGGGGACTGACAGGCTGCACTGAATTAACTGTATCTTCACAGTTACAGAGAGCTGTCCTGGTGGCCAAGGAGGAGACAGGACTCACTGCAGTCACACTCGGGGCTTAGCCCTTGACTGGGACTCAGTCTGTGACCAGGCTAAGGGCTTTTCCCTAGTTCTCCTGTCCCAAAAGGAGCTCAAAGCCAGAGAATCTGGAAGGACAAAGCAGCCTGCTCTGGGGGATTGAGCTGTGGACCGTAAGCTTTAGCCAAGCCACATCTCTCCACGCTTTAATTTCTTTCTCTGTATTAATAGCCCAACCCCTCATACAAGTGTATATATGTCATCCTGGGCTCTGGGATGGGTGAGAGTTCATAGATTACTGTCCCTCAGCACCACCACCTTTCAAAGATCATTTTGTTTAATCCTCACAACTCGGTGAGGGAGGTATTATTTTCCCATTTCACAGATGAAGAAACTGAGGTTCAGGGCTAAGTGACCTGTAAGACTTGAACCTGTGCTATTTCACTCCACTATAAAAGAATGAACCCAGACACCCTCCATGGGCTAAGCCCCAGTTGCCTCTGTCTCCCTGAACCCAGATTTCTACCCCACAGTACAGATTTCATTTCCTCTAATGAACTGAGCCCAGATTCCTCCTCCAAGCCTAAGCTCTAGCTGTCCTTTTTCATCAGCTGGGCTCCAGAGAAGATTTGGTGCTGAATTTGCTTCAGACCCATGCTCCACCACTCACTAAATATGCAACACTGGGAAATTTTCTTTTATTCTCTGTGCCTTGGTTTTGTTGTTTGTAAATTGAGGATAATAATAGTCGTCACACCCTCTTAGGATTGTTTATGAAAACTAAATGAGTTAATATTTGTAGAGTGCTTAGCAAGATTAAAACGCTTAAAAATATTATGAGAGGAGGGATGTTCCTGGGCTCTGGGCTCGGCTCGCCTGAAACAGTAGAATGGACATTTTAATCTCTCCACTGACACCAGTTCTGCCTGCACACACCCCCTGGTGTGAGCTCAGTAGGGGACATTCCAGGCAAGCGGCTCCATTTTAGAGCAGAAAAGAGTCAGGGCTGAATAGGACACTGGAGAAATAATAAATGGAGTTGCAGAGAAGGGTTGGGAGTGATGGTTTTGGCGTCCTGGTCTTCAGAGGCAGGGACAGGGTGCTGGGATGGGAGAAAGGAAGGCCTGGAAGGCCTTGCAGGGACTGAGGTGGTGGGGAAGACCGTTTTTCCCAGGAGGCCTCAGGATCAGAAATGGGGCTGGGCCCGCCGGGTCCTAGACCGCGCGCCCGACTCGCGGCGCAGCGCAGCGCATTCCGGAGCCGGAGCCGGAGCCCGTCCCAGCTACACGCAGCCAGTCCCCATTCCCCCCAGTGAAATTGCCAAATTAAAATGAATCATTTGGCCCATAATGGCCGAGGCGCTTATCGAGGGCGAGCGGACCCGCGGCAAAGCCTTATCTCCGCGGCGCACACGGCCCCGGCGCGCCTCGGCCCATGCTAACGAGGCCTGGGACGTGAGCAGGATTAGAGCGAGTTAGTGGCGGAGCCGGTGCGGCGCGCGCGCGGGCGGGGGGAGACCGGCGCGGGGGAGGGCCTCCGCACAAGGACCCGGCCTCAAAATGGCCACACACGTCCCCCCGTAGCTGCAAAACGTGAGCATTCTAGCCTTTTTCTAGGGGACAGCAACCTGCAGCCTCCCCAGGAATTCCCCAGCAATTTCCTCCCTCTTTCCCCCCCCACTCGCAGAACAGCTCTCCGCTCCTTGTCCCTCTGTTTCTTTCGAGGGGGGGGGGGGGCATTTTCCACGGACGCCGTCGCGCTTGCCGCCGCCGCCCCTCCCGCCTTGGAGACTCTCTTCCTTCCTTCCCTTTTCTCCTTACGCAATATACAGAAATGCGCGAGGCGGTGGTTGGTTTCCATTTCTTCTTCGTGGTTGTGTGCATGCAGTGGGGTTGTGAGAGTGCGGGTGTGAGCGGTGGGCAGTGTGGACTTCTTCCAAGCGCGGTCTTCTTGGCGATCGGTTGTGGGGTCCGAGTGGGATGGTGCCTGCGCTGTTTGGGTGTGTGGATTCGGATTCTTCGCGGTCGTCCTTCACGTTGTATGTGATCGTTCGTTTGCCTTCTCAATTTGAGTCTGGTTCTGTGTGTGGGTTGTGTGGCCTTTGCGATTGTGTCTGGATGGTTTCGTTGTTGTGTTCGGCATGGGTGACCTCGACTCGGTGGGGTTGTGTGTCCATGGGCGATTGCGTTGGACTGATTTCGTTGTGTCATGTTGGACAATGTGCTGTCCTGACCACGTCGGTTTGTGGGGCAGAGAGGAGTTTGTTTACGCTGCCTCCCTTCTCCCGGGCTGGACCGTGTGTGGTCCTGTCCCCTGGATTGTGTGCTGTGTGCTTGTGTCCTTTAGGAGTGCGTTTGCACGTCGCTGGCAGGTAGCGGGAAAGGCGAGCGAGAGATGGAGGCGCCAAGTTGAGGAGGTGGCATGGGGGCGCGGGGAGGGATGTCACATTTTATTCCAAATGATGTATTCGGAAGGAAGCCACTGATGGCTTTGATGGGCAGACGGAGCTCCGAGCGGTGGCTGCTCTGTCCGGAGGCCCGCCGGTGCCCTGGTGGTTCAGGGATTTGCTGAGGAGTGGGAGTCTCTTTCAGCCGGGAGCCCTGGGCTTGGGTTCCAGCCGCACTCGCATTCCGCCTTTGTCCATTTCTGGTCAGTTTCTCCGGTCATGGCTGCTGGACTCTACGCGAGAGGCCGGGAGAGGCAATGGGCACATTCCCCAGGCCTGGCGCCTCGGGTGGGGACCCTCGGGATCATCTCCAAGGAACATTTCCCATCCCTTCCCTGGTGAGCGACATTCCCGCGTGGGTCGGTGCCCGTCGCATCCGTGTCCGGGTCTGGGCTCCGAGGGACGGAGTCGGTGCTGCCTTAGCTCCGGAAGAAATGGTTTTGTTTCGCCAGTTATTGTGGTTTCTAACGCCATCATCACCATCTTATTTTAATTAAAACAATCGTTCAGGAGCGAAGCGGCTTTTTCCTTTTAGCTTCTTTGGATCTGTAACAAAGCCGCGCGGCTCCCCCCAGCAGCCTTCTGGCCTTTTAAGCTGCTGGGTTTAGGGTAGGGAGAGAAAACGGAGAGGGACAAACACAGAGGCTCGGTCCTACAGCAAAAATCAACCTCGCCCTAAGACCCGGGAATGAGTGCATTCCCCTCGGCCTCCCCCTCCCCCATGTGCATTAGAAGAGGAGAAAGAGAATCTCCCACGTTGGATTGAAACCGCAGGGAAGAATTGCTCTTATATTTCCACCAAAAGTCGGGGCAGAAAAATGGAGGCCTTTGCAATTAATCCGAAACTTCCATGGGTGCTCATAAACTGGATGATTTAGGCAGAATAAATTAAACAAAGCCCTTTTGGGGGGAGCAAACTAAATCTGGCTACTGCTACACGCTGGGAAGCAGCAATGGGTTTGTTTTTTACCCTCCTTCCCTTCTTGTTTATTGCTGCGAGGCATTATTAGAATTCTTCCCTTCTCTTGGGGTCTGAATGCAGAAAAATCGAAATTCGTTGTGTAGGGATGATTGCGGGGAGGTGGCGTTTATTTCCTTTATTTTTTAAAAAAATTAAATTTATTGGGGTGACATTGGTTCATAAAACCATATAGGTTTCAAGTGTCACAATAAAGCATCATCTGCATAATGCACCTGGCGCTCACCGCCCAAAATAGTCTCTTTCTGTCTCCATTTTCTCTCTTCTTTTCTCTTCCCCCCCTTCTTTCTTCCTTTATTTATTTCTTTATTTATTCCTTGATTTCTTTCTTGGGTTCTTTCTTTCTTCCTTGATTTTTTTCTTTCTTGATTTATTTTATTTCTTCCTTCCTTATTTCTTAATCAACAGGAAGAAAAGGGTCCTGGATAGAACAAATACCCGCCACTCCCCATTCCTCTTGGGTGCCCGCGGTTCCAACTCCATTCAGGCAGGAAAAGTCTTTGAAATGGGTTCTGGTTTCGTTTTGGGCTGGAGGTAGGCAGGTGGGGGTCATGGAGAGAATGGGGCTCAGAGGTTCTGCCCCATGGACCCGGTCTGAAAACTGGATCCCCATTTTCCAATACACATGCGCCCCCACCCTCCACCCCCCAACACACACACCCAGGCCAAGCTGCTGCAGGCGGCTGCAGCTCCCGCCTGACCCGGTCCCCGAGCCAACCGCGTAGACGCGCCAGTGCTTAGCACACACACTGGGTCACGCTGAACCAGACGTCCAGGCTGGAGGGTCCGAAATGCTGGGGCGGACTGCGGCGGGGCTGTTGTTGTGGTTGGGCTCAATAGTTATCCCTGATTGGTCAGGTGCAGGCTCTTTTTTATGGGGTGGGGGAGGCTTCAAGCACCTGCAGATGGGGGGCGGAAAGCAGCTCGCGATTCCCTGGGCTGGCGAGGACGTGAGGTAATTCCCAGCCATTGACCCCCATTTCTCTCTCGCCCTCCCTCTCGCCCTCCCTCTTTCTCTCCACCCCCATCTTTCCTGGAAACTCGATTTGGGCGCGGCAGACCGCCCGGCACCACACCGCGGCCTAACTGCTGGTCTCCCGGCGAGACTGGGGGAAGCAAAGACCCCCGCCCGCGACCCGGACCTGGGCTCCCGTCCCTCTCCCACGGAGGAGTGGAGAGCCTATTCAGAGGGGCCGGTCTCCCTAAATATGCCCCAGGTGAGTTTTGGGGGGACGCTATCTGTGGAAATGGTGACCAGGAAGGCCTTGGGTTCCGGCCTGGGTGGGGGAGCTCAGGAGGGAGGACGGTCCAGTCTCAGAGGGAGGGAGAAGGGGGGGACGAGCCCAGCGTTGGGAATCCGGGATCTGCGTCCGTCCGCCTCGGGCTGGCCTCTGGGCCTCTGAGGCTTCCAGAAGGCCCTTCCTTGTTCGACCCTCAGCAAAAACAGTTAGTTTTTGTTTGTTTTTACCACTAGTAAAACCAGAACCTTAGTCCCCCGGGCTGCTACCATCGGTTCTGTGGACGTTCCCCAGGCTCCTAACTTTGGGGCGACTGTATCCCTATATCCGGGTGCGCGGGCTGCCTGCGCCCGCAGATCCGGCGGCAGGAAGAAGGCCGCAGCCGGCCTGGCGAGCGCGGTCCCAGCTCGGTGGGCCCTGACCCGGGCTTAACGCCTAGGGTGGGGCGCGCTGGACTCCCCTCCACCCACCTAGCAGCAGGGGGAGAGCGGTTCTATTTACTGATGCTGTCGGTTCTCCCGCAAGCTTGGGGCTCCCCCAGGGGGTCAAGCGGGTGTGGGTGCACTGTGAGGACTGGAAGCCAGGTCTCAGGCGGTGGCCTCGGACGCCGCAGAGGCTGTTTTCACAGAAGAAATTCTCGGTGCCTCCCCTCCACCTCCCACACCCAAACCCAGGAGCGCCCCAGAGCCCCTGACTTGTTCAGGTGCAAGGACCCCTTAAGGCGGTTGGCAGCTGGAGATGAAAACCTGGTGTTGGGTGCTGCTAGCTGGGTCTTGGCTGCACAAAGACGGATGCATTGTAATGGTTGAATTCGCTAGTGCCATTCAGTTTGAAACCTTCTCCCCCTTCCTTCATCTCCCCCAAATAAAAACGAATAAACAAAAATCACTCGGGCTTTCTCTTTAGTAATCTCAAACGAAGCCAAGTGATGGGGTTTAGTAGCTGAAAACCGACAACCCAAGTTGCTTGTGAGGCCTCCTGTGGCACCTTCTGGAGCACAGACCCCTGGCCTGGACGATACCAGTTGCAGAAGTGCCCCATGGATTTTCCCAGAGATCCGGGAGGGGCGGGGAGTGGTCCCCCACAGACCCTGGGGACCAATCGTAGGTTTCCCACAGGGAACCTGGGAGATACAGATATTTCCAGGCATCTGGAGAGGGCATTTGGGGCAGGGTCAACTCATCTGGAATATGTACTCCCCTTGCTCCTCTGGGATTCGCTCCTAGGCTGAGCGGGGGAGCCTGGAATTAATCAGAGGGTATAAATGTGTCATAAGGAGAGCTTGAGCTCAGTCCTGCGGTTGCACTGCACATCATTTGTCACTGGGTCAGAAACTGGGGCTGAAGCACGTGTCACTGGGCGCATCACGCATTGGGACAGTAAGGTAGGGAGCCGGCACCTTGGGGCTTGTGTGTTTTGTCACGGAATGGTAATTTCTGGTGCATTTCACTGCTGCAGGGGAGCCAGGAGGACCTACAGGTATACCGTGGGTACATTTTTAATGGCCAGTGTGTTGGCGGTTCCATTCTGTGGATACAGATCTATTGTTTCCACCATGATCGTAAACTCGCTTCCAGTGAAGCCTTGCGGACCCATTGCTTTTGCAGCTTGTCTCAGGGAAATTTGTTGTTTCTGGGCCGGGCTTCAGGGCTGGCAGACCCAGGGAAGGAGTGCAATCTGAATGGCGACTCTCCACTGGTGTGTGTGTGTGTGTGTGTGTGTGTGTGTGTGTGTGTGTGGTGGCAATTGAGCCGAGCTTCGGAGGAGGTTTCAAAAAGTCCTGTGTCTCCTCTAGGGTGGGAGGATTGTGCCCAGATCCACTCCGGTCTTGAGCACTGCAGTGGCAAAATGGAAGCTCAATAGCTGCCGTGAATGATTAGATGGACTCTGCTTGGGGCTGAATTGGAGTTTGGGGTATTTATTTTCTGCTATAAAATACCCCAATTATATAATTCTGAGAACAAAAATCTCACGTTGAACATCTTATGAAGCCTGTCGAGTTGATTATATTTTTATTTATATATTTTAAAATAAAACAACTTAAAGGCATCCCCAACCTCTGGGCCCAGAGTCTCATGGATTTTTTTTTTGGTTTTAGTTCTTAATGGGGCCTGGCTCCACTGGCATCAACGCAGGGTGCGGGAAGAAGCTGCAGGAGTGCTGTGCGGGGCGTGGAGCCTCTGATGATCCCGGAGTTTGGTTGTGGAGGAGGGGCATGGCCTAGGCTCCCGGGGTGTACGGAGAGGGCGTGTGTGGAGGATAGTGTAGGCACAGTGAAATCAGAGGTCTGGTCCTGCCCTGTGGCACGTCGGCGTGGCTTTGGGCAAGGCAGTGGTCCCCTGGACGGCCCAGTCTCCAAGTCAATAATAATGTTTACTTGAGCCATTGTGTAGTGCTTTTCAATGCATAAGGAGGCATTTCCTAGAGGACAACACTAAGGCCAAAGGGGGTGGGGGAGGGCTGGAAGAGTTCAAGGGCTTTTAGGGCACCTCTTTCCAGGTGTGGATGGGAGCCCACACCCATAGCCTCGGGGCGCCCTTTGACTGCGTGGGCTCCGTACTGCCTCAGCCAGGCCTCCCTTCCAGACCCGACCTCACTCCCGAGTCCTGCTGAGCAGAAGAGGGAGGAGTGTGCAGGGAGGGAGACCAGGATCATCTTCATGCCTCCCTGACGTCTCACCTCCAGTCCTGGGGGGAGTAAAGGGAGCCTGGGGTTTCCAGCAGCTGCACAGAAGACACCCCTGCGGGGGGTGAATATATGCTGAAATGGGGTGCTGGTTCCCCGGGAAAATTCTCTGGCAGCTCCAGCAGAGTGGACCCCACGCTCTGCAGCCTCCATTCCCTAAACTCCCTACTTGCACCCCACCACGTTTCTAGGTCCGTGTGTGGCCGTAGGCTGGAGGCGGTATTGCTGAGAGGTTCTTAAAGAACCCCCAACTCCGCGGGACAGATTCCCCGCCAAAACCAAAGAGGGGGGGGGGGGGGGGGCGGGAGGAACTGGGTCGGGGATTTGTTCCCTCCTCTTCCCTTGCGGCCCGAGAAGGGGACGGGGTGATATTTCTCTCTCGCCTCTTTCTACATTTCCTTCCTCCTTTCTCCCCGTCTGTTTTTCCTTCGCTGACTGTATGCCTTTTCTTCCAAAGTCTCTGTTGTCTTTCTCCACCTCCGTCCTTCTGGCCCTCAGTCTCTGTTTCCCAGGCACCTTCCCCCCTTCTCCCAAACCACAGACACCGCCCCCCCTTTCCTCCCTCCCCAGGCCCGCCAGGGCGTTAGGCCCCGAGGGCCAGTGTGTGTCCACGTGGCTCTAAGTCTGTCGCCTTTTCTCACTCGGTGCGTGAGTTTCTTTTTCTGCCTTCACTCCCTCACCGCATCCCACGCGTGTCTGTCCGTCCGCCTGCAGGATGACGGAGCGGCCGCCGAGCGAGGCGGCACGCAGTGACCCTCCACAAGAGGGACGGGAGGCGGCCGAGGCCCGCATGGCCCCCCCGCACCTGGTCCTGCTGAACGGCGTCGCCAAGGAGACGAACCGCGCTGCCTCGGCCGAGACCCCCGTGATCGAGCTGGGCGCGCGCGGCGGCCCGGGGGGCGGCCCCACCGGCGGGGGCGGTGCCGCGCGGGACTTAAAGGGCCGCGACGCGGCAGCGGCCGAAGCGCGCCATCGGGTGCCGACCACCGAGCTGTGCAGACCTCCCGGGCCCGCCCCTGCGCCCGCACCGGCTCCGGCCCCGGCGGAGCTGCCCGGCGACGGCCGCATGGTGCAGCTGAGCCCGCCCGCGCTGGCGGCCCCCGCCGCCCCCGGCCGCACGCTGCTCTACAGCCTCAGCCAGCCTCTCGCCTCGCTCGGCAGGTCAGTGCCGGCGGGAGGGCGCGGGGAGTGGGCAGCGGGTAGGCGCTCCGGCCCCGGGGCTCCCCGGGTGCACTTCGGGGATGCTTGGCTGGAGCGCAAGAGGAGAGGGGGTGTTTTAAACTCATGGGCGTCAAAGCCTGGAAGCCCCGTGTGCGAGTGAGACATGAGCCCGCTGTGAGCTTCTGTGGAAGCGCGTGTGTACAGATGTGGGGGTGCCTTGTGACTGCGGAGCGCCTGGGTGTGGGTAAGACGAGGAGGGAGAGTGCAGGCATGTGGCTGGGTGTGAGCAGAGGAGCAGAAGTGCGGTGTGCTGTGTGGTTGGGAGGTAGGGGATGGCAGGAGGGAGTCCCGTGAACGTGAGTACCAGGCAAGAGTGTGTCTGAATGTGCTCCACTGTGAAATTCTTCTGGAAGCTGCAGCCTTCTGGGGACAGGATCTGAGGGTGTTTGGGAGTGGGCTCCCTCCTCTGCATCTGAATCTCTGCTCTAGGGTCCGGACACAGGTGGTGAAGGCCTGTGGGCGGGGGGGGGGGGGGGGGGGGGGGAAGGGGGCTAGAAGAGGTCAATGGGGGGGGGGAACAGGGGGGACATATGTAATACTTTCAACAGTGTGGGGAGTGGATCCCTTCCTCCTCTCCCCAGCCCCTCTGCCCCTAGCTGTGGTCTCTGGCCCCAAGCTTTCTACCCCTTGTTGTGAGGGAGTCCATTTCTCTGCTGAGGCCACTGAGAAGGTGGAGAAAGGGAGGCAGGGTAGGGGTCGGGATAGGCAGATGATGCAGGGATACACAGTGTGGATCAGTCAGTGAGTCTGCAGGAGACTCCAGAGAGAAGCTATAGAGAGCCCGAAGTGGGTGATGGGGGGCGGGGGGGTGAGTCAGGGTTTCCTGTCTGTTGCCACTCCACAGGCTCCATGGGGCCAGGGTGAAGGTGGGGGGAGGTTGGAGGGAGGGAACAGTGTGCCCTTTTATGGTGCTGGAGTTGCACACCACCAGTGTGAAGGCCATGTCTGCCTGTGTGAGCACCTGTTTGAAAGTGCAGGTTGTCTGTGGATTGTGTGGCTTGATTTTGGGGAGGGAAGTGTGTCTCTCTGTGGGGTTTGTGTGTGTTCATTTTTGTGTTTGTTCCATATGTTCACCTCTGGTGTGTGTGTGTGTGTGTGTGTTTCATGCTCCTTCTATCCCCAAGTCAGGTGTGAAGGGACCAGGGTTGCTCTTGTATTTCCAGGGGTGAGGGGCTCAAGGACATGCAGGGGGATTGCTAAGGAGCCTCTGTCTCACCTCCACCCTACATGTGATCTTGTGATCTGCCTGCTCCTTCCCACAGCGGGTTCTTTGGGGAGCCAGATGCCTTCCCTATGTTTGCCGCCAACAACCGAGTGAAGAGGAGACCCTCCCCTTATGAGATGGAGATTACTGACGGTGAGTTTCTGCCCCACCTTTGTTATTTGCCCCTCTTGCTGGTTAGAGCCTCCAGAAGGAGGGATCATGGGGATTACTCCTCGGTGTCTCACATGGATGGGGAGGTTGCCATGGGACCCCAAACAGCTGGAAGTTGCCTTGCAACTGAGCTGGGATTAGAGAAGAGAGGACGTGGGAGTGAAGACATGTTGTGACATTTAGTCCAAGCCTCTGAGGGTCAGTTGCAGTCCCCACTCTAGCTCCATTCCTACACTCAGCAAGGATCCTGGGGGAGGGCAGAAACACAAGGCGCTCCCACACTAAGCACCAACCTCAGGGATTAGAGTCTGGAGTTTGCTCCTAGCCTGGAATTGCACTTCAGGGGTCTCCTTCCAAGTCCCTACATTGTGGGGCCCTCTTGTCCCTTGTTCCACACTCAGGGCTGAGACCTGGAGTTCCCTTCCTGACATTATGGATTCTACACTGCCCCTTGCTTCCTCAGAAGGGCCATAGCCTTGCTGTTATACACTGCCTGAGTAATCTTTGGCTCTGAACTTGGGGAAAGGGGTTAAATGAGTGGGAAATTTGGGAGACTCCTTCCCTCTTCTCAAGGTTGACTTTGATGTGCAGATGGGGCCCATCCCCAGGGGGCAGGAGAGCAGGCTTTTTAGAGCCCAGGGATGTGGAGGAAATCACTGGAGCTCCCCGTGCTCAGCCAGGCTGGAGCCTGGGCTCCTGAAGGAAGGGCACCTGAGGCCTGGGAGCCAGGCTGAGATTCACACAAGGGGCAGGTGGGAGGGATGGGTTTTGAGCAGGAGCTTCTGGAGGGGAGCCCATTGTGGTCTTCTGGAGAGGAGAGAGGCTAGAGTCTGGACAAGGAACAGACCTCAAAAGACCCGACCAGCCTGGGGCACAGGGTTATAGGGCCAAGAGGGAAGAGTCATGGGGTGTCAGTGCTGCTAGGTTAGAGAGGGATGGTAGGTATGCCAAACAGGAAGTAGGATGGACCAGGCCTGAAGTTCCCCAGGAAAGTGGCATTTTCTACAAAGGGCAGAAGCATGGGAAATTAGGCACAGGGGAGAAGAAGGAGATGGAAAGGGGGCAAGGGTTTGGGGGAGTGCAGGAGGGTTAGGGAAGCCATTACCCATAATGTTACCAATATTTACTAAGCACCTATTCAGTGACCGGCCAGAGAGAGAAAGAGGGCATACAGGATGGACACACTGAGGAAAGAGGAAGGTGCGAAGAGGTGGGCAGTTCTCTTGGAAGGATAGACAGAAATGAGGGTGAAGGGGAGGGTGGTGAGGGTGCAGGATAACTCCATGGACTTTGAAATCAGAAATTTAACCAAAAAGGGTACATAGTAGTGGAATTAATACAAGGTCTAAAGTCAGGATTTGATGTGGTTCCTGTTGCTGAACTTCTCTGGTTCTCAGTTTCCTCATTTGTAAAGTGGGGAGAATAATAGCTTCCTCACATTATTGAAAGTACACAATGGGGTAAAGTGTTTTTGGGGTCTGCTCGGGGTAGGTGCTCCTTCTGGGGCCTGTCTAGCTCCATCTTTCCATCTTTTATTTACATTCAGCGTCCTGTCTGTTGATCTGTTTGCTGCTTGTTCACCATCTGTCAGCCCCAGTAAGGTACCCACCTCCCCCACACACCTAGGAGCTCCCTCAGCATCAGCCAGCATTAGTCATGGAGCAGGGGCTGGTTCTCCCTGTGCCACAGCTGAGGGCTTCCTCTCCACCTGGCCTGGAGGCTGAGAACAGCAAGTTATTTCCTCTGAGGCACCTAGGGTAGGACTGCCCAGCAGGTGTGCTGTGTTCTTCCCAGCCTGGGTCTGGCCTTTGGCAGAGCCAGCTGGGCTGGGGCCTGTTGGGATTTGGAAAGACAGCTTCAGAGGCTCTGTGGCAGAGAATGAGTGACCCTCCCTGGGAAAACGTGTGTGTGTGTCCATGCCAACACTTTCTGCTTGATCATCTCTCTCCTACATGTGTGCATGCGTACACACACACACACACACACACACACACACACACACACGTGTAGGAGAGAGATGATCAAGCAGAAAGTGTTGGCATGGACAAGCTGGGTCATAGACTGACCTTGGAGGTGAGTTCTCCTCTGTCCTGGCCCCAGTCTCTTTAGCTTGAAATGAGGAGTAGGTCTTAGGTGATGTCTTGACTTTTCCTTTCTTCTTCTCCCCTACCCAAGTTTCCACATTCTGAGGTCTGGTTCCAAGGATCATAGGAAGAGAACGAACCAATAGGCCAGTACTGGCAGTTCCTCCAGTGTGCAGAGCTTCCTGAGGACTGCTGGGAGCCCAGCTCTGTGTTAGGGAGGAAGCAGGCACAGCCCAGGAGCTCAGGAGCACTGGCAGGGCCCACCTCTGTCTTCCCTGGCTTTGGAAATCCCAGGTCAGGCTTGGACATAGCACAGTGCTTTGCATACCATAGATGCTAGATACATGCTTGCTGGTGTCTGACACTGCTCTGCAAGTCTTAGTACACGAACGCAGTGAATATTGATCAGTGCATATAGTCAGTGCATTGTAGACATGGAGAGACTGAGGCAGCCCCCATCTGCCTGCCTAGAGCCTCAGGCTGAGCCTGTGCATGGCTGTCCCTCCACTCCTTTCAGGGCGGAGAGAGCCTACAGGGTAAGTCCTTTTCCTTCTGTTCTCTGCTCTCTCCTCCATTTCCCTACCTGCCAGCATGATCAGTCAGCAGACATTTACTAAACCCTTACTCTGTGCTTTCTATCACCTTTACAATAGAAATCCCCACACCTTACTACAGGGCCCTAGGAACTGGACTTAGCCTACTCAGATCTTACCCACTTTGGCCATTTTTCAGCTCAGGGCCTTTCCACATGCCATTCTCTCTTCCCATGCCTGGCTGGCTCTTCTTCAGCCTTAAGTTCTCATCTTATCGATGTCACCTCCTCCAAAAGGCTGCCCCCAACCAACTCAGCTCAGCACAGTAGCTCCTTTCCATCTTTTATTTACATTCAGCCTCCTGTCTGTTTATCTGTTTGCTGCTTGTTCACCATCTGTCAGCCCCATTGAAAGGTAAGCTCCAGGAGGGCAGTCACTGTCTGTGTTGTTCAGCATTATTCCGTAGTGCCAGGCCTACTGCCTGGTTGTTAGGAAATAACTGATGCACAGATAATAACAGTGAACATGTATTGAACAAATGTTTAATCGGAGGCAGCTATTGTCTTAAGTACTTTGCCTGTGTTAGTTGTTAGATCCATGTGATAATTTTATTCTTGGGTGATTGGTATTATCTCCATTTTACAGATGATGAAGCTAAGGTAGAGAGTTTAAATAACTTTCTCAGAGTCACTATCTAGTGAGTAATAGTCAGGAATTGAACCCAGAAAGTCTGGCTCCAGAGTTTGTCTTTGTAACTTAGTGCAATATGGCCTCTTGGTTCAAGTAAATGAATGAATACGTGGTCCTTGTCCTCAATATCTCACAGTACAGAGAGATAAGCATGGAAGCATACTGCAATGATCAAGAGTAATGAAGATCCAGGGATTGTAAGGCTGTGGTGGTTGGTTAGATCTCTCTGGAGGGATGGAGGTGAACTGGGTTTTGAAGGATGAGTAAGAGTTTTCTAAGTAAAAGGAAAGAAGGCATTGTAGGTTTCCCAATGAATGGTTTTTCTCCTTCCCCATAGGAGAAGATCCTTGGTAGATTTCCAACCCATTCTCCTAACCCTGTCCCCTTGCCCTCCAGGTCCCCATACCAAAGTCGTAAGGCGCATCTTCACCAACAGCCGGGAGCGATGGCGGCAGCAGAATGTGAATGGGGCCTTTGCTGAGCTCCGCAAGCTGATCCCCACACACCCCCCAGACAAGAAGCTCAGTAAGAATGAGATTCTCCGCCTGGCCATGAAGTACATCAACTTCCTGGCCAAGCTGCTCAATGACCAGGAAGAGGAGGGCACCCAGAGGGCCAAGCCTGGCAAGGACCCCATGGTGGGGGCTGGCGGAGGAGGTGGTGGGGGAGGCGGTGGTGCACCTCCAGACGATCTCCTGCAGGATGTGCTGTCCCCCAACTCCAGCTGTGGCAGCTCCCTGGATGGGGCAGCCAGCCCGGACAGCTACACAGAAGAGCCTGCGCCCAAGCACACAGCCCGCAGCCTCCATCCTGCCATGCTGCCTGCCACTGATGGAGCGGGCCCTCGGTGATGGGTCTGGGACCATCCTGGGCCAGCCAGGAGGGTGCCCTCAGGCCGCTGGGACGGTGGGCTTCAAGACAGGTGGGCAAGGACTGGGCAGCTCTGAAGTAGGGCAATGGACTTGAACTTTCCTTGATGTCTGAACTTTGGGAAGCCCAAACTGCCCTGGGGCTGGCTTTTCACTTCCTGCCTCAGTAGGAGAACAGAAAATGGAGCAAAGTGGTAGGTACTTTTTATGAAGACGGCACGGTCTTGCCCCTTCCCCAAATCCCTAAGACTTCTCATGTAAGAGGCTTGAGTGGCGCTGCTTTTGGCCTGGAGCTTGGGAGCCCTGTCTTTGCGGAGACCTGGGGTTGTCAGCTCTCACCTGAGGCGTTCAGCAATCTCTGCCTTGCCTTTAGCCCCTCCCAAGCAGGCTGGGGTGGCTTTGGTAGCCACTCTACCCAAATATATAGGTACCCAATAGCTGCCCATTTCTTGAGCTCCATCTTCACCCAGGCCCATGTTGGTCCATTCAGCTTGCCAAGTGCTGCGGAGTCAAGCCTCAAGGTGCCTTCTTCAGGGCCTGGTTGAAGAAGACGGCTGGTGGACCACCTGCTCCCGGTTAGCTGGGCCAGAGGGGCAGAAAAGCCAGGGGACCGAAGCTTTGCTTTCTCCCCACTGACATTTGCCTTCCTAATCCTTGTAACTGGGGGACTGAGTCTGCAGCTGTGAGCATGTCCTTTGGGCTTTGGGTGAAGGCAGAGAAAGGAAAAAATGATTAGAGGGAATTGAGCAAACGCTATTTGGGGCTCGTGGACTTCAAATTCTGGTAGTGTCTCAGAGCTACTCGTCACTGTTCCAGCGGTGAGCAGATGCCAGTGTGCTGATGGATGGGCATGCGTTGGTGCTGGGAGGAGATGGGAGCCCCATCCGTGCATTCTCCAAGATGCTCAGAGGTCCCGCCCCGCTGCCGGATGTCTGTTAGCTAATGGTCTGGTCGGTGTTTTGAGTGGAACTGAGCACACACTCTGTCCTAGGAATTCCTGGCATTTGGGATTTTTTCCTGGCACTTGGGATTTTTTTTTTTTTACTTCAGTTGTTGGTGGGATCTTTAGGTAGATATGACCCAGGATCCAGCTCCACTTCTAGGACATGGGGAATGCAATCAGAGACCAGGCCCCAGCTGAGACCCGAACGGATGCATATTCACTGAGCAGAATCTTAAAACACCCTTCAACCGTGTAGCTTTCAGTCATCATGGTTGTGAATAGGAGGCTAGCTTAATGCAATAGGAGTGCCCCCCTCCAAAAGTTGTACATGACATTTTTGTAAATCAAATCCTTATACTTAATCTTTTAAAGAAATACTACTACAAGTCCTTTTGTAAGTGAAGAATCCTTTTGTAGAGTGGACCACTGCCCCTTGTTGATCTCCTGTGTCAATCCAAGTGTCGGGGTGTGGTTTTCTTAAGGCTAGGCCTGCCTGTGACCCGCATTCAAGCCCATGGAACCAACTGCACACAAGCCCTTCATACCTGTCATTGTACCCTCAAGTCACCCTAGCCGTCTCCCACCAGGCACAGCCTTTGAGGTCAGAGGGGAATGATCCAATGGCCCGGCCCTGTCCATGGCCACGTGGAAGATCTTGACGCGTTTTGGGTTTCAGCTCAGGCTTCGCCCTCTGTGATGGGGCCTTGGGCACAGCCATATGCAGACAGGGAATGACCCCTGCTCCCCCCCTTTTCCTTTTAAGTTGTGAGGATTGGGAGCACTGTGGTTAACCCTTGTAGCTCTCTGTCTGTCTCATGTCAGCTGCCCCAAATCATATTTTAATGAACTTTAGGATGGGTTCCTTTCCAGTACTTGGAAGCTCCTGTGAGGCATCCCATCTGTAAAGATGGAATACCTGCCTAAGGCTGTGCTTGCTTCCCGGTGGGTGAACTTGACTTGGGGCCACAGTGCGGATGGGTGGATGGGCTTTAGGAGATGGATCACAATTCTGTCAGGAACTCAAGCTTCTGGCTCCCTTTTCTCTCACAAGTTATCTCTAAGTGTCAGTTTCCCATCAGTACCCTGGCTCTCTGCTCCTAGGACTGAATGGACATGAAAGTAGAAGCGTTCTGAGACCATAAAGAACTCAGTTGCCCTTAATCCTGAGGTGGGGTTTCCAACCCTGAGTTCAGGGCCTAAGCAATGGGCCAGGCTGCCTGACTACACAGCTTGGGATAATGTAGGTTCTCACCCACTTTTGCCTGAGTTATCTAGATTGTTCTCATTTCTCATAATTGACCTCATTTCTGGCTCATTCCAAGGCAAGGTACAGGAATGAGAATGGATAAGAGATATGGCAACATGGGTAGAATATGTAAAATGTAATGCAACCACCTCACACAGGCCTGGGTAGGGAAGCACAAGGCTTTAGGTTTTTGTAAGAACTAGAGAAGATCCATATTTTATTTTCATTTCCAACCCTTCACCCCATCAAACCCTCTCCCTCCCCTGCCTCCTCCTCACCCATGAAGAAATGGCAACATTCCAAGAATAATATCTGTACAAAAGGGAAAACATGGGAAGGTTTAAAAACACGAGAATAAAAATGATGGGGGACTCCCATCTTTTAAGAAAAATGTATATTCTTTTATTTGTAGTGGCAAACGACAAGATGGTACAACCTTTATCTTTTCCCAAAAACAAAACCAAGGGCACAGAATCTGTAGTCAGCCGACAACTATCTCGGCCTTTGGGGGTGGTCTGGTCGTACTTGTGATGCCAATGGTACGTGGCCCCCGCTGAAGGCTTGCCCCTGCCCATGTACATAGTGCAGTGTTCCTGTGGGCGGGCCCAGCACTTTCTGTCAATGTTGTACTGTACGTGATGAACTGATGAATTACGTTGGTCTCTGCATTTTTCTGCAGAAGAGGAGTAATCGCTCCAGGTACCTGACCTTTGTACAGCCCAGAGGCCAACACTGTGGGCGTGTGACTCTAGCGACAAAACCCATGTGGTGATGATGTGTGTGTATATATAAGGATATATTGGGAAGATTTCTAAATAAAAGTTTTACAAAGGGGACTGGACTCTGTGCTTGCATGTTGCACCCTAGGCCTGAGAGTTGGGACATTAAAAAGAAAGGTGTGGCATGAACCTGTCTCCCCTGAAATGGGGACCTCCAGGACTCAGCTGTCCTCTGAGGGGGAATCCCCCTCTTCCTGAGGCTTCCTCAGTAGGGTTTCCATTCTTTTCCCGCTTCTCAGCATTGTGCACCCACGCTTTCCACCCAGGGTGGCCCCACGGATATTCCACTCTGTGTCAGGTTCAGCTCCTGTGGGTGGGCAGTTGCTTTTATCATAGGTTCAGGACAGATTCAAGTCTCACCAAAGGAGGCTTCCAGGTTTCCTGATGGCTCAGTTGAGGCTACAGCTCTAATGCCTGGCTCTTAAGGATTGAGGGGTACAGGTCTCTCACATGGGGCTCAGGGAAGGAGGTCAAGGCTTTGGGGGTAGTGAATGGAGGCTTAGGGATGGGAATGGCATTCAGAGGTGGGACTCTGGGTTATTGGAGGCCTCTACACGTGGACTGTTGGATCTTTAGTAGGTCAGGCGGGCATTTCCAATGGAGTACCAATCCTCCTTTATTGCATTCATTTAACAAATATTTACTGAGCACCTCCAATGTGCTGGGTATTGTTCTAGGTCCTGGGGATCCAGCAGTGAAGAAAACGAAGATCCCTTGTGTAGCTTAAATTCTAACAAGGAGACAGTAAACACACACACACACACACACACACACACACACACACACACCCATCACAAATGTGTTAATTATATGGTAAGTTGGAAGGTGATTAGTATTAAGGAAAATAAACGTGCCAAGAAGGGAACTCAAGGTGCCCACAGCTCCTTTGGGTGAGCTTATCTCATCCCGCCAGGTTTGGATCTTGACCACCCTGTCCTGGGTGTTTCCAACTGTAGCTTTGAGGGCAAAAGCACAACAGCGCTTGGATCATGCTCTGGCCTGTAGGGAAGTTCTTTGGGTTTGGAAGGCTGTGTGTTTCTCCATAGCCCAGGGCTAGGAGGTCCCCAGGCAGCTGGGATGGTGAGACTGAGCTCTGGGGCAGGGAGGTCAGCGGGTCGTGGTGGTGGCAGTGGTGGGTGGCCCGGGACCTATGCTCATAAGCCTGAGGAGCAGCATGATGAAAGGATCAGAGACAGACAGAGAGAGGCTGACACAGCAGTGAGAGAGGTGGGAGGACACTGGGAGAGTGTGGTGGTTCAGAGGCTAAAGCAAGTATGTATGTGGGATTAACCAAGCCCAATGCCTCTGAGAGGTCAAGCAAAAAAAAAGGCCTGAAGTGTTGCCTGGATTTGGCCATGTGGAGGTCGCTGATGACTTTAGTGAGAACAGTGTCTGTCACGGGGAGGGATAGAGGCAGCAGCCTGGCTGTCATGAAAGAGCACTCATTTCCAGAAGGTCCTTTCTCAGGAGTGGGCGAGGCTGTCCATGTCTAGAGAGGTCAGGAAGAGCCCATCAGCCCTGTGGCACCAAGGAGGAGACTATGAAGCTATGGAGTGCCCAGGCTGCCCAGGCCCTGGGGATCGTCTGGGCTAACGTCCGTATCTCCACATGGGAGATGGAGGCCCAGAGGGGAAAGGAGTCTTCCCAGGCCCACATGTCCCATAAACAATGACAGCTGTGGCAGGCAGGGCAGGACCAGGCTTCCTGCCTCCCAGGACAACCTCTGCCCACTGTATGGAAGGGACCGAACCGGGGGTCATGCCTGAATGGCCTGCTGATCTTTCCAGCCTCCCTTCACCACTCTGCCCTTCATTCTCTTTGCTCCTGTTGTCCTATCCTTTCTGTTCCACGCTGCAATTTTTTTATTTTTATAGCTGTCCAGTTTTTGCACTTCTTGTTTCTACCCATCCTCTGCTCCCACCCTCCTTTCATTTGGTTAACTTGTCCTCAGCACCCAGGAGAGTTTATGGGGTCAGCCACCTCCTATGTGTCCCCACAGGCTCTCCTTCACTCTGTGTGTCCGCTGTTTGTCCACTTGTCTGCTTCCCGATTCAAATCCAAGCTCATGAGGGCAAAACCATGTCTGACTTGGCTCTTTCTCTCTGGTGCCCTATGTCAGATCTGGCCCAGGTCCCTTTCAGCATTTGTTGAATATTAGCCTGTATAGAATATTCTAGTGCGGTTTTGAGGGCAACATGAAATGAAAGAGTGAGGGGAGGTGGATGGGTGGGAAACAGGGTCATTTTTACAAAAATGCCTGTTCCATTCCCCCTCCCCCCAACACCATGGTCCTGGGCTGGTAAGGGGCTGGTGGACAGCTCTGCCCCTGGGGTGGCAGAGGGTCTTGGGCTGCTTTTGTTGGTAGGGGGAAGTAGGGAGGCAGGGTGTGAGTTTTCTCAGGCTAGACACACCAGTAGCCTGGTTATCCTATTGGACCTGGATGGGGAGAGATTGAGGGTGATGAAGATGACGATGATGTTTATCTGGTCTGCTCATAGCCGCCTGCTTCCTCATGCTGCCCACTACCTCCCTCCTTCTTGCAAAACAGTGAACTGTTCCCCAGCATCCAGCACACCCCTCTGGCCTGTGGCCCATGTGAACCAGGCAAGCACCTCTGACCAGCCTGCTGGGGACAGGCCCTGTGCTGGGCACCGTGTCCAGCAGTAGAGGCTCAGTCATCATGAGTCAGAGTCAGGAAAGGACTAATTCAAGATGGCCCGGGGCATCTTCTTCATTGCCCAGAGGAGGAAATGAGAGGATGGGGCTTCATCAAGGGGACCTAGGATTTGAATTCCGGTCTGAGTCCAGAGCCAGTGCTCACTGCCCCTCAGGAGGAGGAGAGTGCCCAGTAGAGAGTTAGTGGCTTTAGAGCAGATAGGCCCGTGCTGTGCCACGGGGGAGACAGCAACTCAGCTGGTCCAGCCAGCTGCCCAGGGCTGTGACAGTCAGTGTGGGTTCTGGAGAGCTTGCCTCCAACAGGTTCAGCTTGAAGACAGGCTCCTGGGCAGTAAGGACAGTCGATGTGCTGTCAGCTCCAGGAGGAAAGGCCAGGGCACAGGTGGATTGAGCAGGAAAGGCGGCTGGGCCACAGGAAGATTCAAGCCTTTGGGTCAGACTTCCCTGGGTTTAAGACCCAGAGCTGCCACTTACTGTACCTGCTGTGTGATTTTGCGTAAATCATTTAACCTCTCTGAGCTTCAGTTTCCTCGTCTGTTAAATGAAGATCTTAACCTCCATCTATAGGGCTGCCATGGGATTTCAAAATAATATATGTAAGGAAGGTGTTTGTGTTTCATAGAAAGCAGCCGTATTAAACCCCAATGCTGGAATGGGGTTGGGATAGGGCTGTGCGTGGGAATGGCAGAAGAAAGAAGAAGGGCAGAGGGAGAAGTGGGAACATTAGCTGTTCACAGCAGCAGGGATTCCTCTGGCCTGCCCCATGCTGGGCAATGCTGGTGAGCAGCTTAAAGGAGCTTGAAGAGGATGCTGGGCAGGCTGTTCAGAGGAGGTACTGTTCCCTTTCTTCTAGGTGCCTTTGCAGGGAGTTACAGCCTGTCCTGAGCCCCAGCATCTTCTCTCAATGGCAAATTCAAGTTGCTCCAGGGATACTGGTCCTCCCTCCTGGGTCTCCTACTCCTGCCCAGGCCCCCTGGGGTCAGGCAGGGCTGCTGGAGCTACCCACTGCCCACTTCGACATTCTCTTTGGCTCCTCCTTTCTCTCCCCACTGGCCTGGTCCGAGCCCTGCCTCCCTCCCCAGCTCCTGGCCTTCTCTGTCCACACAATAACAGGATGTGATCCGTTCGAAGAGAGGAAGTGGGGAGGACGGCAGTGCTGATAGTGCATTTCTGACTCCCCACGCCTCCCCTCCCCTTTGAACCAGCCCCTGCGGCTGCCTCTTCCCCAAGGCCTTGCCCAGGCCTCTCTCTGGGTTTGGGAGGGATGAGTTTGGGATCTTTAGGCTACACCCAGGCCTTTGTAAGCCCCTGGAAAGATACACCCGTGAACTACGATCTCCCTGCAGGACTTGCCCTCCTGGCTCTAGCTTTGCTGCCTGCAGACAATTGAGACACTCAGGGAAGCCTGCCTGACAAGCTCCCAGGTTCTACAGTATTTTCGCGAACTGCTGGAGCCTGGGGATGGCAGGTGGGTCCCTCAGCCTCCACCTGTTTCCCCAGGTCCACCTGGGCCTGACCCAAGGTGGTGGGGAGACAGAATCAATCAAAAAGTCCTTATCAAGCATTGACTGTGCCCTGCCTTACACGGCGTGAGGGATGGGACTTGACTAAACTCAGCGTGAGCTACGAGCTAAGCTGGAGCTAGGACCTAGATCTCCTGACTCTCAAACCGCACTCTCACCCCTTTAGCCAGTGCGGTCGAGTCGAACTTTCTGTGATGATGGACATGTGCTATATTTGCCCTGCCCTGTGTGGTAGTCACTAACCGCAGGCAGCTGTTGAGCACTTGAAAAGTGGCCAGAGCCGCTGAGGAACTGAAAATTTCATTTTGTTTAATTTGAACTTATATGTAGACCTATTAACATGCCACTCCCCCCGGGGTGAAGAGATGCTCTGTGAATCGTCAGTGAAGATCAGGGTATGGCAGAGCCAGTCCAAAGGCCCCAGATCCCAGACCCAGGAGCTGGGGAAGAGGATGTGAATCACCACAGGTCAGCCTCATTGCACTTACCCCAAAAGACTGCACTTTCAGTCCTGCGGTCTCACCTTCCGTATCTCCCAGGAACCCATTGCGAGGGGACAACCACCCTCATTTTACAGGTGAGGAAACACTGAGGTCAGAGACTGCCAGTGAATCGCCCAAGGTCACGTGGGAGCCAGTTCTGTCACCCCAGAGCGGGTGGAGCCATGAACCCTGCCAGGATCGCACAGGGAAGGACCACACAGTTCCATCCCTTAGGATGGGACCATTCTGAGGGGAAATCATAGGAGGCCCCCCATACACTGCGGGAGGGAGGTTTGGCTATTTGTTATTTTGTGTTCCCTGATCCCTCCTGACTCGGTCTATTATGCAGATGGCGATCTGACAATAACATCCTTTCTTCCTGTCTGCCTCCCTCCCGACCCCCTCTCCACCTCCCCCCCACCCCCCGCTCCGCCATCCCATTACTGAGCCCCCCACCCCTTCAGGACCCCTGCCTTTCTGAGACCCAATGGAGCGAGCGACGGGACCAGGGTGGAAAACCCTTTCCCACCCCATGCCTGGTGACAGCTCAGCCAGCTGAGACCCCCGAAGCCCAAGGTCTGCAGCCCTTCCCAGCTCACCCTCTGCAGCCTGGGACCTGTGGTGCTCCTGGGTCCCAGGCTCTGTCGGGATCTCCCGGGGCCAGGCCTTCTGCCCTCTGGCTGTTCCCACACAGGCTGGCCATGGCTCCGGCTCTGAGCGCTCCGCCCCTCTCTCCAGCTGTCCCCTGAGAGCGGCGCGTTCAATGGGCTATCAGGCTTCCCCATCACTCTCACGCCCCCTCTCCATTACCCCTGAATAGGTGGGATTCAGACAGATACAGGCATTCCCAACCCCAAGCCCCCAGGCAATCTCGCCTAGGAGGGCTTGGGATCTCATAGCTCTGATGCGCTACCTGCCTTACCCTGCTCGGGGCTGAAGTCCTGGGAGGCTGCAATTCTGTTGTTTGGTGAAGGCGTGTCCTAAAGCAGCGATCTAAACGAGATCCCTACACGCTGGGATTGCCCTGGTCTATGATGCTAAGATTTGACTGTGGGACGTTGAGGTCTCTAAGTCCCTCAGATTATATCACCCTAGGAGCCATCATTGAGGGAGTGTAGCTTCTCCACCTCTCTTTGGCTTTGCCACACGGTAATGTAAGGAGAGGCTTACGGGGCAGGCAGGACAGGGTGGTGGTTGCCTGGCTTGGTTTTTTTGGGGGGGGAGCAGGGCAGGATCGGCCACAGGACCCTTCCTGGTCCACATCTGCTCAGTTGGGGCTCTGCCAAAGCTGGGCTGGCCTGTCCAGTTGCCCGGCTGCCATGAGCTGGCAGGTTTTCTGTATGATGCTAATGAGGGCAGTGGCAGGCGAGGAGGGGGAGGCGATGCTTTTGTCCTGCACTTGTCCTTGCTGGAGGGTCCTCGGAGAGAGACAAGGGGCCTGCTCAGACCCAAGGGGCCATGATTAGCCTGCCATCACTCACTTTGTTGGCTCCCAGTCTCTGGGGGTCTGGGCAGAGATTGGGGCGGGGGTGGTGGTGGGGTGGAAGGGGGAGCAAGAGTGGCCACACTAGTTTAAAGTCAGGATGAAAAATGCTGCCCTATTCTCCTCTTAAGGGGCTCCTGAGCTCCCCGAGTGCTCCACATCCATCATCTCTTACTTTCTCACCTCTAAGCCTTTGCACACCTGAGGTGCCTTCCCTGCAGACTCCCACCACAGCAACAGTTCTCTGTGTTAAACTATCTCAGATGCTGCATCTGCTGGTTGCCCCCATGGATGGGGTTCTCTCCTATTTCTGAACTCACAGAGCCTTGGGCCATATCTGGCTGCTGCTCACCATCTGCCTGTATTTGAGTTCTTTTGTCTGTGAGCTGGTGAATGCTGGGACAGTGTGCCACTGGCCACTGGTGGCTCCATCATGCCCAGTGTGGGGGTGCACAGAGGAGGGGCTCAGTAAATATTTATTGAATTATTTCATCAGACCCTCAGGATGAGTGGTCACAAATGGACCATTACCTTTATTGTAATATATATACAAGGTGGGGCAAAAGTAGGTTTACAGTTGTTCCTATGAGGTAGGAATAGTAATTAATAATAATACATGGATAAACTCTGTGTTTCATGTACTCACAACTGTAAATCTACTTTTGCATATATATGGAGGGGAAGAGAGAGAGAGAGAAGGAGAGAGAGAGAGAGGACAATGTAATGTGACATAAATCCATCATCAACACAACAATAATTCACTTGGGTAATCTTATTTCATTGAAACCTCCATTCCTCCCCACACTCCCTATTCTTGAAATACATCATTATTAAGCAAACCCCAAGCATCATGTTGTTTCATCTATACATTCCGATAAAATCTTTAATAGTTGACTTAATTAAAAATATCTACTGAACATCCACTCTGTCAGGTTGTGTGCCGCATTCTGGTAAATTCTTAGTCATCTTTCAAAGTTTAAGTCACATGTCATCTCTTCCTGAAAGTCTTCCCTGATCTTTTCTCCCCCCAGGGGAGTTGAATGGCTCCTTCCTTGGGGTTCTAATTGTATACATTTTTAGTAATTGATTTTTTTTTTATTGTGAGGAGGAAGCATAATATAATAGTTAAAAGCATTAGCATCAAATAGATGTGGATTGAAATCTTGGATCCACTTATTAAGTTTAATGTCTCTGGACCTCAGGGTTCATGCCAGTAAAATGGGGCTATAGCACTCACCTCATATTGTTGTGAGGATTCAATGAGCTAGGGATCAGAGGCACCGAGAATAGTGTCTGGCACACAGTAAGCACATCTTCAAGAAGTGGCAGCATTACTAAAGCTACATGTCTCTCTGTCACCATGGATTGAGCAGGAGGGCACACTTAGGCACTTCCTACGAGTGTCCTGGCACCTGGAGGCCTCTCCAGAAGAGCGGAAGGGGCAGAAAACAGACAGACGGGCTCTGCCACGGAGCCCTAGTGGCCCTGCCTGGTTAGGGACAGATTCTTCGGCAAAGAGAGGCTCTTGGTTAACTTTTGGGCTATTTAAGAGCAATAATAAATATGTGGGAAAATGACCTAATTTTGCCTTTTTATGAACATTTATTTTTAAACTGTGAATTTTGTGACACACCCTTCCCCTCCTCCCCCAAATAAACATTCCTTGTTATAGAATTTCTGGAAAGAACAGAAGAAAATTGAATCAACAAACAAAATCACAAATTTCGCCCCGTTCACCAATGAACATTTTTGTTGTTCATCTAGAAAAAAAACCTACATGTTTTTTTAAAAATTGTGACATTATTTGCATTTTGTTTAACTTTTGCCTGCAGCTCCAGCCTTTTACAGTGATTTTCATTTTGAAGGTCAAAGTCTGACCTTTCAGACAAAAGCTTCAAGTATGAAATGGTCCCCTGGTGTGGGTGTGGCTTCTTCTAGACTGAGTTCCAGGCGGTGAACATGTTGGCCAACGTGTGGCCTGTAATGCCTCTCAGCGCCCTGCTGGGGCTTCTGCTCTGAGAAAGGACTGGCTTGAGACAGGCAGTGTGGCTCCAACATGTGATGCTCTGTTTAGATCTGGGTGATCCTAACACTTACCAAGTGTCCACGCCGACAAGGCGTTCAGATGTGGTCTCCTCCAGCCAGTTCAGTGCAGCATTACTGGAAACAGAGGCTCAGAGAAGGGAAGAGACTTGCTTAGGTGACACAGCTAGTGGTGAGTGAGGAGGGTCTTGACCCCAGATCACCTATCCTGGGCCCCAGGAACTCCAGCATTAAGACCATGTACCCCTCCCCTGCCCTTGCCGTGCTCTATTCCCTTCTGCAAGCTCATAGCTTCTACTTGCACACCTCTGGGGTGGGGAGCTCACCACCTTTTAGGGTCATCTCTGCCATCACTAGACAGCTCTTGCAGACAGGTCTTTCTCTCACTGAACCAAATCCAGCCTTTCTGTCTGCTCTCATCTTCTCCAGCTCCATGCCCAGAGACACAGAGCACAGTTTCTCTCCCTGATCTGGGACTACCCTTCAAATATTTGGAGAAAGAGACCCTCCCAAGGCTGTTCCTTTTCAGACTGAAAATATCAGCTTCTCCAAATATTTAAGAGATTAATGGCAAAATTAGTAACAAGGGAGGAAAACAGTTTTAGTTAGGATAAATTAAAATCAGTCCTATGACTCCAGAGGCCCTGAAATATGAGGTATGCCTGATGCTTGTGGTTTGATCATAGAGGTATACAGGCAATGTGTGTTGCTTCTTTGTTTTCCCTTCATTTCAGAAGGAGATCCACTCCCAGTCCATTTCTTTGGGCTGGGTCCTGGCCTGACTTCTCATCCTTCCCTATCCCAGTCTTTAGTCACCATCCACAAACTGCTGAATCCTAAGCCTCTATTTCCAGCTCAGATGTCTCCCAGGAGCGCCAGATGGACACACTGAGCTGTGAACTCAGCCCTTCAACTCTGGAACCCAATATTGGGCCCATTGCTCATTGCTTGTCTCATCCACTAACATGTGAGTTCCCTAGGGCAGGGCTGTGGAGCTATAGTGCTTTGAATGGTGTTTGGCCCAGAACATACACTTCAGAAAGTTTGTTAAAAGAATTAATACATGCTTCTCTCCCTCTACCCCCCACCAAAACCTGCTGCTCTTTGGTATTCTCCAATTTAAAAAATAGCACCACAACTCAACACCAGAAAGACAAACAATCCAATTAAAATTGGGCAAAGGACTTCTCCAAAGCAGACATACAGATGGTCATATTCATATTTAAAAAAAATGCTCAACATCACTAATCATCAGAGAGATACAAATTAAAATTAAAATCCCCTTACACCTGCCAGAATGGCTACCACCAATAAATCAACAAACAACAGGTGCTGCCATAGATGTGGAGAAAAGGGAACCCTAGTACACTGTTGGTGCGAATGCAGACTGGTGCAGCCACTGTGGAAAACAGTATGGAGTTTCCTCAAAAAATTAAAATGGCTGAAACTGGTTTGGCTCAGTGGATAGAGCGTCGGCCTGCGGACTCGGGGGTCCCAGGTTCGATTCCGGTCAAGGGCATGTACCTTGATTGCGGGCACATCCCCAGTAGGGGGTGTGCAAGAGGCAGCTGATCGATGTTTCTCTCTCATTGATGTTTCTAACTCTCTATCCCTCTCTCTTCCTTTCTGTAAAAAATCAATAAAATATATTTAAAAAAAATTAAAATGCAACTGCCTTTTGATCCAGTGACCCACTTCTGGGAATCCTCTATAATAAAAGGGTAATATGCAAATAGATCAAACAACAGACCAATCAAAGTGTAATATGCTAATGATATGCTAAAGCTGCTCAACTGCTCGCCATAACGTGCACTGACCATCAGGGGGCAGATGCTCCAACCGGTAAGTTAGCTTGCTGCTGGGACCGATTGTGCACCGGTGGGTTCCCTCAGCCTGTCCTGCACCCTCTCACAATCAGGGACCCTCGGGGGATGTTGGAGAGCTGGTTTCAGCTCCATTCTGTAGGCCACTCCCCTTGGGAGGGCACCAGACACAGGGCTCATGGCTGGTGAGCGCTGCTGTGGCAGCGCAAGCCTCTCCCTATCAGAACTGATTGGGCACGAGACTGCAGCAGGCACAGTGGGGCCGGGATGAGCGGGAGCGGCAGGTAGGAACTGCAGGTGGCATTGGACTGCGGGTTTCTGCCTATCCTTGCAGGCCACCCAGAGGGACCCCACCCATGCACGAATTCATGCACCAGGCCTCTAGTATATAATAGGAATTTTGAAATACCAATCAGAAAGAATATATGCATCCCTATTTTGTAGCAGCATATTTACAATAGCCAAGATCTGGAAACAGCCCAAGTGCCTATCAGTAGATGAGTGGATTAAAAAGCTGTGGATACATTTACACAGTGGAATACTACGTGGCTGTAAAAAGGAAGGAACTCTTACCTTTTGGGACAGCATGGATAGCTAGAGGTTATAATGCTGGGCAAAATGAGCCAGTCAGAGAAAGACAAATACCATATGATCTCACTTATATTGGAATCTAATGAACAAACTAATCTGACAAACAAACAAACAAAAATAGCACCAATATCCAAGCATTGTCCAAGATGGGAGACTTGGTACCACCTTTATTCTTCTGCATTCCTCACTCCCCACATTCTTAGTCTGCCAGTTGTACCCCTTAAGTTGCTCTTTGATCCTCCCACTTCTCTCCATGCCACACTGTCTTCTAGTCCCAGCCACGCCGTCTCTCTCCTGGACCCACCCCCCACACCTCCACTCCAACCCAATAAAACAGCCCACTCAGTGCTCACTGCCCTGTCTAGTCCATTCTTCAAGCCGTGGTAGGGGAGATCTCGCAGAAGTGCAAGATCGCCCCTGTCACATCCTTGCCTAAAACCCTACTCTGGCTCTGCATTATCTGTAAGGGAAAGACCAAACCTCTTCACAGGTCCTGCAAGGCCCTCAAGACCCCTTTCCAACCGTCTTCTGCTGTCTGGCTGGGCTGATCTCCCTGCCTGCACTCCTTCCCATCTGCCCTTCCCCAAGCCCAGCACTTCAGATCTCTCTGTGTCCTGGGAGCTCCTCCATCACTGCCCGACACCTCCCAAATGCAATTCTCCAGCCTGGACCTCGCCTCTGAATTCCAGACTCACACACCCATCTCCCAACCAAACTTGTTACTCCTGCCCCCCCCCCCCCCCCAACAATAACGCCCTGTCCTTCCTGAACCTTCCCATCGCTGTCTATCTCACTGAGCAGACTCAAACCTTGAAACCACTCTGGCTCCTCTCTCTCACATTCCAAATTATGTTGGCTTTACCCTCAAAACACAGTCCTCTCCCGCCCTCAGCCTCACTGACACATCCTTCAAACTCTTTCCTTAGGGCCTTTGCACTTGCCATTTGTCCACCTTGAATGTGATCCTCTCCTCTCCTCTCTGACAGCTAAGCATCTTGTTTCCTCACTTCTATTCTCAGACCTCGTTGGAGGAGCTTTCGCTGATGAATCTATGTGAACTAGCGTCCCCTGCCCTGCCAGCACCCCATTCTCCTGATCCTGTTTTGTCTTTCCCATCTCGCCATCTGACCCATTTGATCTATTTGTTTGTTTGTTTCCTGGTTGACCCTGATAGAATGTAAGCTCTCTGAGGACAGGGACTTGTTTGTTTATTGCTGTATTCCTGGCATCTCCACCAGTGCCTGGTCCACAGGAGGTATTCAATCTATATTTGTTGAATGAATGAATAAACTTTAGACTTACTACTGCCTTTTAAAAAAATTTCCTAGACTAGATGGCATCTCCATGATATACTTTTAGCACCCTTCTATCTCCTTTGAAACATTGGTGCAGTTGTAATCAGATAATTGTATAACGTAAGCTCTGTCCTGTTCACTCCTGTGTTTTCAGTCCCTTGGTAGACACTACATATGTGTTGAGTGAATGAATGAAAGCAGAGCAGATGCTATTTGGGAAACTGACCGGCCAGCTGATGCTTGACAGAGGGACTGAGCCCTGGACATAGGGATGCCTGGGTTTTAGTCCTATCTCTCCTACTAACTCATTGTACGACCTTCAGTTAGTGACTGTCTCTTTCTGGGTCACAGTTTCCCCAGCTGAAAAGTGAGGAGCAAGATCATGTTACTCAGGATGAACTGTTAGGCGAGAAGGAACCACTTGGTTCCTAGAAATCAGCACCCCTTGGTTCCACAGCCGGCCTGTGGCCTTGGGCAGGACAGCGGGGCTGTGCTGGAACCATTTGGTAAAAAGTTGGCCTTGGGACCTCTGCTGGCAGGCAGGGCTCCTGGCAGAGCCAGCCCTTCAGTTTCTTGGCTGAGTGAGTGGGCAGCAGGCAGAGTGATTGATCTTCCCCCACTGGGCGGTCCTGGCCATAAATCTCACCGGCCCAGTGGAGTAACCTAGGACCCAGGAGTCACAGCCAGTACATTCCGGCTTGGCTGGCTCTGAGGACTGCTTTCTGCCCCTTCTAACTCCCAAGCACAGGGCTCTCTGTGGGGGGTGAGGACCTATTCATTCTGACCATAGTTCCCAGCTCCCAGTCCTAGAAAACTTCTATCTAGAGAGTGCCAATCTTTCTCCAGTGGCATTGTTTTTTTGCCAACCTGCCACAGGCTCCCAGGTGGGTCAGAACTTCTTAACCATTTTTGTGCCTTGGGAAGTTTGGGGAAGCCTATGGACAGAGAGAGAGAGAGAGAGAGAGAGAGAGAGAGAGAGAGAGAGAGAAGCATTGATTGGTTGCCTCCCACAGGCACCACAACTAAGAATCGAACCTGCAACCTGGGCATGTGTCCTGACCGGGAATGGAACTGGCAACCTTTTGGTGCCTGGGACTACACTCAACCAACTGAGCCACACTGGCCAGGGCCAGAGTGATGTTTTTAAATACATACAATAAAATGTGTAGCATAGCAAAGGAAATCAATTATATTGAAATACAGTTACCAAAATATTAAAAATGTAAGTTTGTAATATAGTAAGTTATGTGTATCTTTATACTGTATTAAATAATAAGATCTAGCGGAAGGTCCAGTGACTGTTATACTTCCATAGTGATGAGCATACATGATATCTCCAGAGATCTGCCACAATTGTCTGGCAATATGAACATACCACAGGGACACTGTGGTTTGTTGCCTCCATTCCTAATGGAAGAAAATGGTAACTTTCAGTTTTAGAGGTTAGTGAATAACAGTTGTGATGTATTCCCCATGCAAGTTCGTGAATCTCTGAGTTCTGCCCCCGGGCCCTTGTGAAGGGATTGCTAAGTGAGGGGGAGCCAGGTGGATGAAATGCTGAGTCTGCGGGGAGACACAGTCCTCACCGGCCCACTTCCTCAGAACCTGACTACAATACAAAAATCTCCTATAATCTGTTAACAGAGTCACAGAATCACAGGCTTCCAGACTGATGCTTTAAAATGCATACAATAAAATGTGTAGCATAGCAAAGGAAGGGCCAGCTCCCTTATGCAAATGCTCCTGTTGCATGGCCTGGCTCTTTGCTTCTGCTTGCACACCTCTAGGGATGGGGAGCTCACTCTCACTCTGGACTGGATAGCTTCAACGTCTCTGAGCTATGACGACATACAGAGATGAATTAGACCTAGGCTCTGTCCCCACAGCTAGAGGATAGAGAAAGAGAAGGATCCAACTAGCGCTAAAATGCTTTATTTACTCAATCATTCTCCTAGCTTCCGCTAGCTGTCAGGCCAGAGGTGGGCACTGAATATACTGAGACTTACTTTCATAAAGTATTTTCTGGACGTGTGCTCAGGCATGGCGCTCTGTAACTGGGGAGACAGACAAGTGAGGAAACACAGACATCAATATGTAATTGCAATTTGTGATAATGGCTGTACAGAGATTATCAGGGAGGACTCACAGAAGAAGTAACTGCAGATGGGGGAGAGGAGCGGTGAAAGAAAGCCTCTTGGCGAAAGTAACATTTAAGCAAGACTTGGAGGATTTGTTAGCATCTGGCGGGCAAATGGGACGGGAAGACGGGTGCAGGCAGAGGAAAGAGCAAGTGTGGAGAGGCCTGATGTGGGAGAGCGCTGGGCTACTGTTAGGACTGACAGGAGGCACGGGGGCCAGATGAGGCTGGAGAGGGGGGTAAGGGCAGGTTGTGGGGTCTTCAAGCCCAGGCTAAGGAGTTTGCATATTATCCTAAGAGCCATTGGAAGCCCTTGAGGGGGTTAAGCAGGATCTCTTTGAATGAATAAAGCAAAGTCTCCAGGTGCTCTTAGGCTTGCAGCAGACATTAATGAGACAAAATATTATAAGAACGAGCAAAAAAAGCTTTTGTTTTTGTGCTCTCAACACCCTTCTTGAATGTACTATCCTGCTTTCTCTTGCTACAACCAGTGTGGGATGGAGCTGGACTCTGCCACCTGCTGGCAACAACTGGAATGTCAGGCAGGATGAGGTGGGCAGAAAGGTGACTGGGGGAAGTCTAGGCCCACTTGGGCTTTTCTGAAGGGTAAGCACACAAGGATAAGCTACATGGAGGGCCTAAGGGATACTCATGATCCAGGATGGTGGAACTGGGCTGGGAACAGGAGGAAGGAACTGAGCCTGGATGGAGCAGCAGCTCAGAGATGAGGACACAGGGTCTAGCCCTATGGGGCTGCTGAGGTCTGAGTCCAGATTTTGGCTCCAAGCCAGACCACTAGGGGGGGGCCCAACCTGTTGCCATGGGGACCCAGGGCTGTGTCCATACAGATGGGGAGATGACCCCCCTCAGTTGTATGAGGACACCCAGAGAGCAGGGACCAGCCTCAAAGCCAGTGTCCACCCACACTCCCCTTTCCGGAACAACTTGTTTTGCTCTAAAGCTTGGGACTTTGACCTGGGAGGTGTGTTTTCCTCCTGTTGGTCACCTGATGTCCTTCCTGCTTATCCCACTCTCCACCCCCCCCCCCCCCCCACGAAAAGCATGGCCCAGGGAATCCTTGTACTTCCCCAGGTTTTTTTGGGGAAGCGGGGGTGCTGCTCAGGTAAGGGAGGCAGGACCTGGGACTTGGGGAATGATGGGAGAGGCTGGTCTGGTCTTGTGAGTCACTGGCTGGAGGGGGCTCACAGCAGCGACTTCCCTGTCCACGTCGTCTTGGATTCTCCTTTCTGGGTTTCTGGGACACCCCTTCTTCTGGGGTTTCCTGCTCCATCCTGACTCCTCTTTCATGAAAGACCCTTATGTGTCCTGGCCTCTCACTGCTTCCCTCCTTACCCCTGCTTATCTCTCTCTCTCTCTCTCTCTCTCTCTCTCTCTCTCTCTCTCTCTCTCTCACACACACACACACACACACACACACAGCCTGGGACACTGGCACTCTCATGTCTCATGTTACCCATGCTGTACCACAGATGGCTCCTGGATCTAGCTCTCTATTCCTGGGATCTGACTGCTTTCTGGACCTTTCCCTCTGGAGGGCCAACAGGCACCACAAGCACAATACTTCTAAGCCTGTAGCTCATCCTTCCTCCCCACATTCCGAAGCTTGCTCTGCCTTGTCCTGGGCACCACCTTTCACCAGCGACCCAAGCCAGAAACCAGGAGTCACCCTCAGCTCCTCCCAGTTTCCCACCCACTCCCAGGTAGTCACCATGTTCTAGCAGCCACGGCCCCTCATAAAGAGGGCTCAGATTTATTCCTACTGCCACTCCCTGGTGCAGGCCACAGCCCTGTTGTGTGGCTCTTGTACAGCCTCCCCTGTTCTCCCTTTCTCCAATCTTTGCATTCCCCTTTCATTCTCCACTCTCTGTCCGCAGGAGTTTTCAAATGCAAACTTGACCAGACTCCCCTGCTTAAAATCCTCGAAGAAGGCATTGTGGGTGTTTGTTAAATGCAACCCCATTCCTTGCATTCCAGTCAGTGAACCTGTGGCTGTTCATTAACATGCATGGTGCCGACTCTAGACAAACTTTGTGCCAGAAGATTCTGAGGACACCAAGCTGGGATAGGGAGGCAGAACAGGATATCCATGTATGGAGGGGCCACTGGACTGTAAGCCAAGCCTCCCTGGATCATCTTGAGACACCCCATCTTTGGATGGAAATGGGCCCACTGCACTGCCATGTGCACACCCACACCCATGCACATAGGGGAAGCAGGGACGAGGCGTAAAGTCTGAGTGTCGGCCCTAGAAGACCTGTCCTGCAGGAAAAAGGGCTGCCTAGAAGGTCCTGTGGCTTCTGGCCAGGGAAGCTGTGGAGGGGTTTCTAGCTCATGCTCTGGCTTCAGGGGACCCCCCACCTCTGAGACTTTGCCCCTGTCTGCTGGCTCCTTCTTTCTTGGTGTCTATGGAACTGGACTCTCAGCATCTCTGGCTTCCTGTATTCCGGGGCTTGGGGGGCAAGGAGACCCCGTGTAACCTTGGCCCTAGGCCTCGAAGGCACTTGGGTCATTCTCAGTTCCTGAGCTGGGGACCAATGAACTCCATGTATTTTGAGGGTTGAGGCCCAGGGGTTCAGAGCCCCAGATTGGACCTTGACACCTGAGGGTGTCCTTCCTTTGCCGTCCACAGCCCAGCTGTGACCCCCACTCGTCTCCCTGTGATGGGTGGAAGTGGGCCAGAGGTGTGTGGAGAGACTTCTGACCAAGCCCAGATCTTGTTCCAGGGAAGCTCCACCCAGATCCCAGGAACCACATCTGGGGCCAAGAGGAAGAGCTGAACTGAGCCAGGTCAGCGTGTCTGGGTAGAGAAGGCTGGGGCCTGGGAACCTTAGGCCCTCTGTCGTGACCCCCACGGGAGAGGTGGATTTAGAGAGCTACTGTGCAGCACTGGGCATAGAGGGACAGAAGTCAGGACTGTGAGTCAGGACTGTGTCCCAGGACTGGCTCTTAGCTGAGTAGGGACAGGTGAGAGGAGAACAGGAAATAGGCCAGGCTCTGCGGGAGGGGTAGCTTTGACATTTCCCTGGCCTCTGGAGTTTACCTCACTCTCCCCCAGCCAACCAGCAAATTTCTTAATCCTCCTGTCTGCCTTCTGAGGGGCCCCACCCAATGGGCTCATTCAGGGCAGAAGCAATAATGTGTCACTCTCTTCCCAGAGCCCAGCCTCCCTGCCAGGAAGGGGGAGCTGATGTAAAAACTCTGGGGAGGCCTTGGGCTTGGAGATGAGGTCCCGACTCTCCCCACATCCCCCTATTCCGTAGACCCACTTCCTTAGCCAAACTCTGAAAGGTGACCTCACATGCCAGCTCCAGTGGGCTGGGCACCCGCCAGGGAGGCCAGGCCTGGCAGCTCATTACCATGGGAGGGAGGGCAGTTTCTCTGCACTTCCCTCCTCCTCCCACTTGGCCTTCTTCCTTACCAGCTCCTCTCCTCCAGGGCCAGACTGCGGGGCTACGCGCTGGCTGATCTCAGCACATATCCACAGACCTCACAGATTCCAGCAGTCCAGGGGAGTCCCCGGAGCTGCCTGCAGCCATGTCAGCCCTCGGCCTGCTCATTCTGGGCCTGCTCTCCGCAGTGCCACCCGCCAGCTGTCAACAAGGTGAGCATAGGACTGGCCCGCCGGTGGCTGTGGTGCAGAGGGCTGGGCTGGGTGCTGGTACCCAGGTGTGGATGAGGGGTGTCTTCTGGCCTCTGTCACCATCCTTGACACCTGCACCTCAGACAGGGGAGCAGAGACTGGAGTCGTGGAGGAACCTCCAAAGGCCGAGAACTTGGAGCCAGATTTCTGCCTGAGACTCTTTTCCATGAGTGAGAAGTGCAGGCAACAGGGGAAATGTTGGGTCTAGGATTGGGGAGAGGAGTTGAGACGCAAGCTCTAAGAGCAGGACTGTCCCTAGAGATAGCTGGGTCCTGAGAGCAGGGTTTGGGCTGAGCCACTTGTGCCAGGGGAGGGGCCGAGCTGTCACTTGTGCCCATGGCTTTGGCATAAGTCCTCATTTTAGTTTCCTGGGCTTTGGTAGGGGACAGTGCTCCAGTGTGGCCCCCACCACGTACCTGAGTTCTTTGTCCAGCTCTGCCTCTGTCTTGCTGTGTGGCCTTGAGCAAATCACTACCCCTCTCTGAGACTCAGCTTTCTCATGAATAATATGAGGACAATAAAGCCGCCCTGCCTACCTACCACTGTGGCTGCCGTGTCAGGGGCGCAGAAGAGCTTGGCTCCAGTGAGGTACCACACCCCAAGATCTGGTGTCTGCCCTGCACTGTCCGGCTACATCTGCAGCCTAAGTCTGGACTCTTCTCTCCTACCCCAGGCTCTGCCCCTTGCTCTGCGTCTCACCCCAGAGCCACAGGGTGTGTCTGGAGGGAGTTGGCTGCCTTGTTCAGGGGAAGCAAGGAGAGGCCCCCCAGGGCTTGAGCCCTAACTCCCAATCCTTGAGCAAACACTAACCTGAGGAAACAATGTGTCTAAACCATTGCTTCTTGGGAAAACAATGAGTGCAAAACATTGCTTTTTGGCAAGTATGGAACTCAGGGTAACCACACTGTGAATCTTCTGTTACCCAAAGAGAGAAGCAAGATCTGACCTGGCCATAGGCCAGAGAGTTCCAAAACCCCGCCTCCTTCCCAATACCTGCCGGCTCCGAGGGAGCTGAGAAGAAGCAGGGCCTTCACTCCTGCAGGAGGCTGTAGGGTAGACTCAAGGAAGGACTTTCGAGTGAGAGTGAGTCAGAGTGAGATTTTTGATGCCCAGCCTGGCACCTCAAAATAGAGGATGGCACTAGGATGCTGGTGTTTGGGCTGGAGGCAGGACCACTCTGAAGCCACCTGCTAGCCTCTGTCCCCTCCTGAGACCTCTACCTGCTGCTGCACGCATGTCCTCTGTGGGAAGAAGCTCCTCAGGCTCACGGAGCACAGTGCTGCCCAGGCAGTTAAGAGCCCTGGGGCTGCCAGTGGCTGAGGACAGAGACTTCTGAGAAACTTTGAGGGTTAGAGGTGGTGTCAAGGGTTAAACATAACCCTTAAGGGTCAAAAGGCAGAGATGTGCATGGACGGCGCCTCACCCGCTGAGCACGTGGCTGGAGGAGCTGAGAGGGGTCAGGTTTGGAAGCTTCCTTCCTGGCCCCCAAGACCCAGAGGAGAGCCCCTCTGTCTCGCGTTTTGTCTCACCCCTCTCTCTGGACACCTGGGCACCCATAGCTGAGCAGCAAGCCTGTCTCTCATTCCCATGCCCCACCCAGCACTAGGAACCCTCCTGCCACAGAACAGGATCTTCCAGATGCCAGCCCGGTCTGTCAGCGCTGGGCTGCCCAGCCTGCTGGGAGCCGGGGAGGAGGGTTGCCACCCCTGGCTGGCAGGCCTAGGCCGGCTGTGCAGGGGGCTGCCCTTTGGTCCCTGTGGCCCAGATACTCCCTGTGGGGCCCTGCAGGTGACCCATGATGAGGGGGCTCTGGGCCGCCTGGATCTCAGACACAGCATTACGAGGCCTGGTCCCTCCTCAGCACCTCATTCCTCCTTTGAACTCCTGTCTTCCTTCCTCCAAACCTCCATTCCTTTCTTCAGCTCAGTGGAGTGTCAGATGGGTCCTCTTTCCCACCCCTGGCACCCAGAATGTCTCCTCTGGCCCTGGCAGCTGGCTGATGACCTCTAGCACAGGCCCCAGCCCTTGGGGTGGGAGGCCCGCCCCCTGCTCTGTACTCACAGTCCCACTGTGGCCAGATCACTGGAGCATCCCCCACCCCCCTCTTCCAGGCCTGGGGAACCTGCAGCCCTGGATGCAAGGCCTGATCGCCATGGCCGTGTTCCTGGTCCTCGTTGCAATCGCCTTTGCTGTCAACCACTTCTGGTGCCAAGAAGAGCCGTGAGTGCTTCCTGGGGACCCCGGGGGCTGGGCCACCACGGGCAGGGTGGCCCCAGGACCATGGCTACTGCTCCAGCAGAAACCCTGGGTCCAGTCCTCGCACAGTGTAAAAGGGACACTGAGGCTCGACGTCTTGGGCTACAGCACCAGCTCACTGGCTCCCAGACCTGCCTGTGAGGCCCCACTGCTCTGTGCTCACTCACTGGGAGGGTGGGGAAATGGCTCCTCTTCCCCAAGTCTCATCGATTCTATCTGTATAGTTGGGACAGCCGCCCGGCCCACGATGGGGGCTTGTGAAACCTGTGGAAAGGAAGGCTCTGTCCTTCCTGGGGGTCAGCTGCTGTGCCACACGCGGGGGTACAGAGGGGCAGTGGGACAGACACCCCCTGTGCTCACAGGCTCCCCACTGGCAGGGGAGGCAGATCTGAAAGCAGCCGGCAGAGGTGCAAGTACTGCCACTAAGGGGAGAGCAGAGTGCGGCGCAGGCCTGACCCGTCTGGGGAGCAGGGGTGGCCCAAGAAGGCCTCCACTGCACCTTTACCCCAAAGCCAGTCTCAGGACAGGGTGGCCTGGGAGGGAGACTGGAGTCAATGAAAAGTGCCCTGGGGTCCTGAGTTAGGGGCAGGGCACCGAGGTAGAGGGGCTCGGCTGAAATCCGGTCCTCTGGGCATTTGCCAACCCCGGGGCAAGGCTGCAGCTGCCCCAGCTCTCACCCACATGGCCTGGGGCCGCGGTGCAAGCGGTAGCCCTGCACGGCCCACTGAGAAACACAACATCGCATGAGTGGAGAGAGAGATGGAGAGGTCCAAGATAGGCCAGTGACGAAGGCACAGGCCCAGGCCAAGCAGACCCCTGCACAGCAATGCACTGAACCGTGGGCTTCTCCCTCGTGCGGTGGGGATCTAGTGCAAGTTTGCAAGTGGTTCTGGTTGCCCTGCAGTGGGCATGTGCAAGGAGAGCAATGCGGAGGCTGGGCATGAGGTCAGGAGAGAGTTTGGATGATGGAGGTGACAAGGGGATGCAGAGAGGCGACAGGTCTAGACTGTCTGCTGCCTAGGAGTCAGACCCCCTGGGAGATGAGGAATGGAGACAGCAGCAGGCAAGAGGGAGGAAGGACAGGGAAACATTTAGGCTTCTGACAGGACCACTCCTGAGACACAGAACACAAAAGCAGAGCTGGGGCACCTGCTGAGTTTAATTTGGGACACAGTAAGTCTGAGCAGCCTTACTGGGATGTCCAAGGGAAGATGAGCAGCACTAAGGCTCCCTGGGGCCCTCAGGAAAGCAGTTTCTGGGGAGGTGGGACAGAGGCTACACTCAGGGGGGTTAATCCTATATAATAAAAGGCTAATATGCAAATCGACCAAACGGTGGAACACGCGGTCGCTATGATGCGTACTGACCACCAGGGGGCAGACACTCAATGCAGGAGCTGCCCCCTGGTGGTCAGTGCACTCCCACAGGGGGAGCACCGCTCAGCCAGAAGCCGGGCTCATGGCTGGTGAGCGCAGAGGTGGTGGCGGGAGCCCATCTCCGTGGTGGTGCTAAGGATGTCCGACTGCTGGCTTAGGGGAGTGGGCCTAAGCCATCAGTCGGACATCCCCTAAGGCAGTGATGGGCAACCTTTGGAGCTTGGTGTGTCAAACTTTGCCAAAAAACTGAGCATAACTTGAGTAGTGTGTCACCTTTGAGGGAAAAACTAACTCCAAGACTCTAGTCGCAAATGTTTCATCCTCAGGAGCAGCAAATGTTTCATCCTCAGCATGCGGCCGCGTGTCATCAGAAATGGCTACGCGTGTCAGTGCTGACACGCGTGTATAGGTTCGCCATCACTGCCCTAAGGGCTCCCAGACTGTGAGAGGGCACAGGCTGGGCTGAGGGATCTCTCCCCTCCCTCCCCCCTCCCGTCCCCCGAGTGCATGAATTTTGTGCAACCAGGCCTCTAGTCTTTAATAAGGGGCCAGGAGCTTTGCCCTTTCTCCACTGACCCCAGCTCTGTCTTCAGTGGCTGATGACCATGGTGCTACTGCTGCTGGGAAAGTCGTGTGGACATCTCGAGCAGACCCCGAGTCCTGCGGGGTCCACTCTGGGGCTGAGCTGAGCCAGAAGAGAGGGAGGCTGCCAGTCTTGGGCTGGGACCTGAGGCTCCCACCGTGGAGCAGGCAGAAAGGTGTGAGGGTCCATGGAGTGGGGCCAGAATCAGGTGCTGCCAGGGACCTCGCAGGAGAGGACAGCAGCCTCTGCCCTTGGGCTTGTGAGAACCAGAGCCCAGACAAGGCCTCACTGGACATGGGGAGAAGGGGGTACAATAAAGGAGGGGATCCAGAGAGCTCTACTGATGAATCCTGTCCCCAGGGAGCCCGTGAACATGGTCGTGACCGTTGGCAACAAGGAAGATGGGATCCTGGCAGGAACGGAAGGAAAGTACTCCTCGATGGCGGCCAGCTTCAGGTGAGGTGCTCCAGGGGCTGGGCCATCAGGACCAGGCGCTTCTGCCAGAGCCTGAGGGGAGGATGGGACTCCTGCAGGGAAGGGCTCAGTGAGGAGAGAGGGCGCAGCGAGGGAACTGGTGAGCGACGGGGGCTTGATGAGAACCGCAGGTCCATGGGGACAGGACCCAGGAAGGGGACAGAGACTTGGTGGGGGAAGGGGCTCAATAAGTGGATTGAGGCTCAGGAAGGATGCAGTGGGGAAAAGGGGCTCAACGAGGGAAAGGGACTCTAAAGAGATGAGTGGGGGGACTCCGTGTGGGAAGAGAGCTCAGTGGGGCGATGGCCTCATTAAGGGGCTCAGTGGTGCCTGTGTGGAGGGGCTCAGTGGAGGGGATTCAGGGAGGTGGTAATGAGAGACCTCCAGTGTCAGGTGCACAAGACCAGATGTGGTCAGGGGAACCCCTTCTGGGACTCAGACGTCTATTCTGAAAGATACTGTTCTCACAAGTGCAGGATGGGGCAGGGAGAAGGCGATGGGAGGGAAGGTGTAATGACCCCTGTTACCCTCGTTCAGGTCTGATGAGCATGAGAACGCCTATGAGAATGTCCCCGAGGAGGAGGGCAAGGTCCGAAGCACCCCCATGTGACCCCACTTGCCGGTGGCCCCCAGTGCTGATCCTGGGCGCCTGTAATCAATGCCATGCCTCTGAGCAGGAATCTACAGTAACAGGCCGACTTCTCCAACCACACCCCACCCCGCCCTCCCTTGAATCATCCTGGCCAACTTCGGAACTCAGACTGTGCCTGGGTTGGGGCTCCACTGTGACTCTGAGGTCTCCTGAAGGGGGAGGGGGTCTCCCACTCAATTCAATTCAGGAGACCCTTCTGAAGGAGACAGTCAGCTCAGCACCTCCCATCCTGCCTACATTTCCTCCCCCCACTGTGGAAATGGCCTTATTTCTGTGAATAAAGACTTTTTGTACTTCTGAGGCTCCCAGGGCTCACAAACAGCCCCCCAGGCAGCCCCTACCTTGTGTTCTGCATCATGACTATCAGCACCAAAGCTGCTCTCCAGGTGGCTTCGGAGGGTTACCCAGGAAGCCCTCTCTGGGAGGCCCCATGGGGCCAGGGAGCTCACCACTCCACCCTTATTCCAGGCAGCACTAACCCCTCCCGCTGGCCTCCATGCTGCCTGGCGTTGTGGTGGGTTCACTTATCTCTCACCCATTCAGCTCCACCCCCCTCCACAAGCCTCTCTGGGTGGGCTTCCTGCATGGGAAGCCCCAGGGAAGAATCTTGGACTAGGGACTTAGGAAGCCCAGATTTGAGTGCCCGCTGCTCCACCAACTGGCTGTGTGACTTTGGGAGAGTCACCGCCCTCTCTGAACTCAGCTTCCCCTCTGTGGCTGGTTTGGCCAGTCTCACCACAGAACCAGTCCTGGGGTGGGGGTGAGGGGGTGGAGTCAGACTCCTGGTGAGAGTGAAGCAGGAAGGAGAGAGAAGAGGCACTGGCTTAGCCGCTGGCTGACCTTGGAGGCCCCTCACTTCTGTCTGAAACAGCCTCCGTCTCTCTGTCTGGGGTGACAACCTGAGTCAGACTCACCTGGGAGCAGCCCCCCCCCCCCCAGATGCAGAGGAGTGGGGCTGCAAGGTAGGAGGCAGACCACTTGTCCCCAAGATCTCCCTCTGCCAACTGTTCCAACCTGTCACAGCGTCTTCACTTCACCGTTATAGCCATTCCTCTGCTGTTCTAAGGCTTCACTCAAATGCCCTGGGAGACCCAAATGAAATCTGGATGGTACCTTCTCTCCTCACTGGGGTTTGCAGCCTGCAGCAATGGGAAGGACCCGACATAAGGACAGCACGGTCTTTGCCCCAGGCTTACCCTTTCTCTGCTGTGTGGACTTGGGCAAATCTCCTCTCCTCTCTGAGCTTCAGCGCAGTGAATTGTGGCTGTAGCTCTTGTGATCCCACCTCTAGGCTTTTGCTCAAGTGATGATTAAGATGATTTTCAAGATCACTTCCCTTATGCTCAGAGTATCATGAGCAGAAATACTGCTTGTGAATTGTACTTCAGGGTCACATCAGGGCATGCCTTCTCACCCACCTCTGCTAGTTTCAGCTCTGCATATTCCTTTTTTTCTTGGCCCAAACAAGGTTCGTCTTCCTCTAGGAAGTCTTCCTTGATTAGACCAGAGGGCACAGCTCGGGGACTGAAGGAGAGAGGGAGGTTCCTAGCGGGCAGAATACCTCTTCTTCCTCTCCAGCCTCAGGTCTGGACCTTTGGCTGCCTGGATCGGATTCTCCTGGCATGAAGCTACATTTCCTGCCACTGCTGCCCCCAAGGTGTCCCGAGGGTGGGGCGGGTTTGAATCTGGTTCCCCCCCTCACCCCCCCCCCCCAGGCCTGCTAGGGCCCAAAGGCAGAGCCACCACCTCTGTGTCTCCCTGCAGCAAGTGAAGCCTGCGCCTCTCACCTGTTCCCTTTTACCAGGTGGGATGGGCTCGCAGGGCCCTGCTCAGATTCCTGGGCCTCCTCAGCCCCTCCCCATGCTGGCAGGACGAGGATGGTGGGAACTCTGGGGGTCCTTGCAGGTGCTGGGCTGGCATTGACCTTTCTACCCCCGCCTCCTTGTTCCTGCCCTGACAGGGGGCAGGGGGCAAGGGGCTGTCGGCCCCAGAACTGCTGGAGCCCCCAATCGTTATCGCTAGTTCCCACCTGCCCGACTGGCCAGATGAGGGAGGGGAAGGAGGCTGGGCTCGGGCCAGGGCGGCGCTTAATGACCCTCCGGGGGCCTAATCTCAGACAGGCAGCCGCTGAGCGGCTCAGGCTTGCTCCTGGAGGAGGCTGATAACGTACCAGCTGGGCCCCCCACCATCTATCCGGGCGGCACAGACCCTCCCGAGGGGGCAGCGCTCACGGGGCTGGGGAGGGAGCCCGTGGGCTGGGACGGAGCGGGAGGTGCGCTCTGCTCTCCGGCCCTGGAGGGGGGGGGGGGCGGGGAGAGGAGGGGATTCCAAGCTCCGGGAGTGACAGATGAGGGGGCGGGCCCGAGCCCGCGGAGCGGTGGGGTGGGCACGCAGGAAACCCCAAAAGGCCGGTGCTCCTTTACGCCTCCCGCTTCCTTCCCACTCTTTTCTCCCCATTTAGGACCTCTCCACCCAGCTCTCCCAGCCTTTATCGACCTCCGATCTCTATCACTGTTTCTGTCTCTTTCTGGGTGCGTCTCTTGGCCTTTGTTCTTATCTTCATCTCCTTGCCTCTGCCCGGTCTCCCTTGCTCCCTCCACCTGAGCTCAGCGCTCACCGTCCCCTCTCCGATTCATCCTTTCTCTCTTTCCAGCTGGTTCTCCCCATGGCTCCCCTCCCCACCCCCACCCACCGCATATGCCCAAGCTGCCCTGAGGTGACCCGTGGGGCGGCGGCGGGGGGGGGGGGAGTCCCCTCATTGGAGTCTCCCTTCTTTGTGCCGCATCATTCCCCCCACCTCACCCCTCCAGGTACTCTCGGGGCAGAACGCTCAAATTGCCCACACCCTGGCTCTAGGACCAGCAGGCTCTCTCTTACGCTGGCTCCTCCTCCTTCCTGGAATAGGACTTGCACCTTTCTTTTTCTTCCCCTACCTAACACGTGTGAATTTCACAGGGTTACATAGTAGATTACACCCAAATTCAGGCACTGAAGGCTCCACCCGGGGACTGCAGATCTAAGGCAGATTGCAGCACAGCTTACTTCAATTAGACTCCAAGAGGAACTTCCAGCCTGGAGTTCTATCTTGAGTGCCACCTGTTATAGACAGGCCAGAGTGCCAGGCCATCGAGATGATCTTCAAGATTACTTCACTCATGCTCAGGGTACAATGAGCAGAAGTACTACTTGCTTATTGTGCTTCCAGGAGCCTCAGATCTGGACTACTGCTGGGCAGTATCCTCTGGCCCAGGGTAGAGGTGAGGTGTGGGGTGCAGAGTGCCACTGGGAGGGGATGTGACCCAAGTCACACACACTCTGCCCTGTCCCCTTAGACCCACCTCACAGGTGAGTCAGACAGCTGGAGCTGTCAGACTTGTTCTGGGACCAGGGCAGGAAGCACCTGCCTCCCCTCCAGATCTGACCAGGAGCCTGGAACCCCCACTCGCCCCTCTCCTTCCAGTTTTCAGTCCTTGGAAGTACACACAGTGGCGAAGTCTTTGAGCTTGAGAGTCTAGCAGACTTGGGTTCAGATTCCAGCTGTGGTCCTCACTGCTTGTGGGACCATTCAGATGCTCCACTCACTTGCCAGCAAAACTGGTTCTGTCAAGTCTTCCCTGCAAGGCTGCTGAGGGGGAAAGGAGATAATGCATGTTACTGTGGCACCCAGGACTTGCCAGAAGACCATCTAGGCCAGTGATGGCGAACCTATGACACGTGTGTCAGCACTGACACGCGTAGCCATTTCTGATGACACGCGGCCGCTGAGGCGGCCGCATGCCGAGGATGAAACATTTGTGAAATAATGTTTTTTCCTCAAAGTGACACACTACCCGAGTTATGCTCAGTTTTTTGGCAAAGTTTGACACACCAAGCTCAAAAGGTTGCCCATCACTGACCAGGCCCAGCTTAGATGTCACTTCCTCTGGGAAGCTCCTCCCACCACCCCTGAGCTAGGTGCTTCCTCTGGGCTCCCCCAGCCTCCCTCCAACTTGCTGTCTGTTTACTTGTCTTTGTCCAGCTCCAGCCTGACTGCTCTTCAAGGGCAAGAATGGGGTCACTTCCCTCTGTGTGTCACTAGCACCCAGGACAGAGTTGAACTCAGGGGAAGGGAAGCCCTAGGCTTGGTGAAGAGACTCAAAGGAAGGAAGGAACTAAACCTCAGCTATCTGTCCAGCGGTAAATCTGTCCATATCTCCATAGCTCTCAATCCCACACAGGTGCATACACACATGGGCACACCCACACACATGTGTGTTCTCTCTCTCTCTCTCTCTCTCTCTCTCTCTCTCTCATTGAAGGTCCTGGGATCAGTGACAAGTTCTTCTGAACATCATTGTTCCTCTGGCCTTCAGATTTTTGTTTGTTTGTTTGTTTTATTTTGTGTGTGTGGGGGGGATGCTTTCTGTCGGTCTGCCTGTAACCTCGGCTGCCATCTGGTGGCTGCACACTTCACAGGAAGAGCAGATTCAGTGTAGCCTTTGAACTTGAGCTTCAGGTGGAGCTCTTCCCCCTTAGGCACTAAGACCAGAGACCCTCCCATGGCTTGTCCCTAGGAACCCCTACAGGTTGTGCCAGCTCCTTTCTCAGTCTTCCCATGGACTTCAAGGGCAGCTAGGCCACCAGTGCTCCTCCTTGTGGCCCTTTCTCTCAGAAATTGTCTGGGTGCCCAGTGGCTTCTGCCCTGGGGCATCATTTCAGAGGATACCATGTTTGCTGCAGACCTTAGTCCCCTGGAGAAGCAGGAGAGAGAGTTATGTCAAGGGGGATGAGTCCCAGTATGGTCCTGAGCAAAGTGGAAGATGACGGAGCCAGGACACCGCTCTAGGTTGTGCAGCCTGTGCCTCCACTCACCAGGCCTTGCAAGCTGGCTTTGGCCTGTGTCAGCCTGCAGGGAGGGGCGCCATTTTCTGATTCTCACAAAGGCCCAATATAGGCTAGTGAATAGCACTGAGAATGGCAGGTGCCAGAGCACAAGCAGGAATGTGTGTGAGTGACTGCATTTATGGACACATGGCATTTAGGAGCCTGTGTGGCATCTATAGGCAACGGAGTAGGACTATTGGGTTCTCAGTTCAGGTCTGAAGCTCAGTTGAGCAGTTAGTAATTGAGCCAGGGATTTTGCCCTCAAGTGGAGGTTTAGAGCCCAGGTCCGGGTCAGGCAACCTGATTCAGCTGCCCTGACACTTAGTATCTGTGACCTTGGATAAGTCAACTCCACCCTGGAGCTCTGGCTTACTCATATGTAAATTGGGGCAGTAAATGGGGGCTATCTAATAAGAGATGTTGTGACGGTTAAAAGAAACTGCACATAAAATACATAGAATAGTGCACTGGCAGGGTGGCTCAGTTGGTTGGAGCATCGTCCTGTACACCAAAAGTTTGTGGGTTCGATTCCCAATCAGGGCACATACCTAGGTTGCAGGTTTGTTCCCTGGTTGGAGCACATATGGGAAGAAACCAATCGATGTCTCTCTCTCTCTCAAAAAAACATATACAATAAAAACATGTCCTTGGGTGAGGATTAAAAGAATAGTACCTAGCACAGTTAGTGCACAATAAATATTAGCGATTGACTTTTATTTTTATTATTATTACATGGATGCAAGACCACAGTGTGTAAGAGCCAGCAAAATCCTTAAGCCCAGCTCATTTTGCACTATGGAACCCGAAGACTTGGATGCGATGGCACTTGCCCAAGTCATGTGGCAAGTCAGGTGAGAGGCAGGCTAGAGGCTCTGCATGGCTGGAGGGTACAGAATATGCTGGGCCCAGCTGCTCTCTTGGACCTCTGGGGGCACCACCACAATGGGGCTGGTTGCACAGGTTCGTTCTGCACTGCTGAGGCTGGTACAGTTCTGTACATGGACTTTGCAAATGAATAACTGGCCTGTAAACCAGTTGTAGCTGTAAACTTGGGGGTGTGGGATGAGGGTGGTGAGGACAGGTACTGGAGAAGTGGGGAAAGGGTCAGGGAGGAGAGGGAACTCCAGTGGACAGAGAAAAAAAAAGGAAGAGAGATGGGTGGGGAGAAGCTGATGGAAGAATCTTCCATGCCCTAAGAGCTAATGTCCTGAAACAAAGGACTTCCACCGCACCCAAGCACAGTGATGGTGATTTTCACATGAAGCTGAAGGCTCCCATATGGCTTATAGGATGCTTTTTGACTAAAGCCCCATTCTGATCTGATCAGGTTGTATAACTGGACCCATTGTCTTGAGGAGAAAATGCAGGCGGGGAGAGAGAGAGAGAGAGAGAGAGAGAGAGAGAGAGAGAGAGAGAGAGAGAGAGAGAGAGAGAGAGAGAGGAGCTGAAGAAGAAAACAGAATGCTTACCATTGCAGTCTTATAGTCCACTTGGAAAGCTGCATCTGGGATAGTGGAGAGAGGTCCCTTCCAGTGTCTAAGAGAAGTGGTTGGCATTTGCTGTTTTTGCCTTCATCCTTCCCATTCCTCCATGTCTTTCATGCCCAACACTCTGCAGAGACTGCTCTCACCACAGGCACTATAGTCCCATCTTCTTGTTACAAGATACAATGTCTTATTTGATCCTCTGCTCTCAACATAATAGGATAGAAGCCATTTTTCCTGAGGAGCTGTTCCTGACCACCTGCCCTCAGCCCCCCAGGCTCCCACGTTGGTCATGGCGCTGCTCTCTGGACAACACTGTGAACTCTGGATTCAGTGAGACACAGACCCCATCTGCCCTGTGTGCCCAGCACAAGCTGGAAATACAGAAGGTCTCCAGTCAATACTTGTTCAAAGAATGACATGGGGACCTTATCCACTCCATTATTTATAGTACTTCCTTTGAACCATCAACTTCCAAATTAGCACCTTCAGCCCATTCCCTCAGGACACTTGTTGCCTTGTTCTCAACTCCTCAAGTACCTCAGGTCCAAAATAGAATTCCTGGTCTTTCACCAACCTAAGCCCTTGCTCCTATTAGTGGCGTCTGCACCCATTCACCCAGGCCAGGGATGGATTCACACTGAATGCCCCTCCCTTACCCCTACTCCCAGCTCCCCTGCTTCCGGTCTCCATCTTGCCTGGGTTGTTTTGTTTTCACTCTTGTTGAACACTCACTGCCCCATACTGTCACTAGAGAGACCTTTCCCAAATACAGCCAACCAGGATCAGCTCTTCACACCTCCAAGTCAGTGCAGCTTAGTTAGTGGCTGTGGACATGGGCTTGAAACTAGACTATCCTGGGCAAATCGCACCCTGCCAATTTTTCAGTGCCTGAATATGAAAACAAAGGGTGAAGTTACGGCTACCATATAGCCGTATAGTCTGTGGTGATGAGTAAATGACTTAAATATGTATAGAAAACATTTAGTAAGTGTTCAGTGAGGGTTAACAACAGCCATCATAATTTTCCTTTCAGCTTTGCCTGCACTATCTAGAGTAGCCACTAGATGGACACACTGGAGGCTTTCTGTCACTGCATACTCCAATCTCCCCTCCCAGGATGTTTCACATCTCAGTGTTCACGTTCAGGGCTCATGGTTTTTTTCCTTCTGCGACCTCACCTCCTTCAGGATGATTCCCTGACACCTCTTTCCCTACCACACTCACCGGGTGGACTCTTTGTCTGTGAGCTCCTGGAGGGCAGGGCATCCCCAGGCATCTGGCATAGTCCCTGCATAGAACAAGTGCTTGGTGTTTTTGAATGAATTAATACGCATCAACCAGTTAACCTCTCTGTGTCTCAGTTTTCTTTTCCTTAAATGAACATTTAAAAGAGAATCTACTTCATATTTTTGGTGAGAGTCCAATGGATAAAGACCTGGCATCCTGTAGACCCAGGACCACCATGCACAGCCCATTACCATTGCCCACCAGCTACTGCCTACCCTAGGCTCACTCCTGTCACCTGGCCCAGCTGAGAATATTAAAAATGTTTACTTCTTCCCAAAAGTCCTTCTTTACCAAGTAAGGTCTGGAATTAGTCTGCAAGTCGGCCAGCTGCGCTGGGTGGTTGACAGATCAGCTGAGCCCAATGGGCTCCCATTTTCCTGGAAAGCACAACCTCAGCCTCTTGTCCCTGGAGCCCCACCATCCTCCTGAATGACTGACCCTCCTTTTCTCCATCCACCTCAGTTCCTTTGTCCCTGTTCAGTCTGGGGTCGGGTTGAAGGGCTGATTCCTGGCCACTCCCCATGGATCTCTGTATTCTGACACTGCCTCTATCTGAATGGCCCTAGTTCCTGAGCCCTTTCCATTAAATCTCTGAAGTAATGACTCTTCCTTACGACAGACTCCCAGGAGTGTAATGTCTCCATCAAAGAACATAAGCCTTTCTGAGGGTCTTGTAATGTACATGCTCACTATTGGTTTCCCTAAGGGTTGAATACTTTTACATTTACTCCGTTACACCACAGTGTAAGTAGTGAGGGGGGCAGTGGATTCCAGTTTGCTTTGAGGCCAAACACTTTCTAAAAGTTTGCTTACAAAAAGTATGGCTCTATTTTTTTTGGCCAAAAGTTTGTTCCTATTCTTTATTCCCCACCCCCCTCCCTATTGCTTGCAATATCTTGAATAGCAACCAGGTGGCAGAGCTTACACAGTCCCTGGGAAGATCGATGCTGGAAAAGGCAACCTGCCTTTTCCTGTGCAGAGAGGGGGTGCAGGTTGGGGGTCTGAGTGGAGTGGCCATTGATGGGATTCCTGGGGAGATGTGGGGGTGGCTTTAGTAGAGAGAGCTCTGGCTGGAAGTTAGTTTTTTGGGATTCTAGAACGGGCCCTGCCCTGCATCACGTTTAGTTTCCATTTATTTCTTGAGGACTTCCTGTATGCTACATATTTATCCAACCACCACAGAGGAAGCATCCATCATCAAGGTTTGTGTCTTAGGCAACCGGTCGTTTTATGAAGGTTTCAGGCAATGCAAAGCCTAAGAAAAATCTGTGTGCTCATGGGCCACCGGGCAATATTTATTAAAATGGAAGTTCTGATGGCTGATTTGTAAACCAGGTCATTGTGATGCAGGAAAGTGTGTTGACCAAGGTGGATGAGTTTGGTCTTGTTAAATTTTGCCTCCATGAGGGATCTGGAGATGTTGGAAGAGAAGAAGTGGAACAGCAATTCATGGATGAAGTAGCTCCTGGTGAATGAGTTTACTTTTTGTCTTTTAGTCACTGACCTGTCCACCTGGGCACTGCCCTGGTGATTGAGGACACACTTCATAATGGTGTCCAGATTCATTAGGAAAGGTGTTCGAAGAATTTCAGTTGCACCATGAGTGGAAAAAAATATTTGGGGGTATTTGAGTCAATGACAACATAAACACAAAATTGTTGGACTCTTAATTTTCCCCAAAGGACTTAATTATTTGATGAACATATTTTTCGTGTCCAGAGGAGGAGGGTAAGTTTGGCCTGGTGCAGGAGCAGACCCCTTGCAATCGATCCCAGGGAGCTGGGGGTTGCTTCGGCCTGGTACTCCAGCGGACCCCCTGTGATCGATCGCCTGGGCAGGGAGCTGGGGGTCTGCTTTCGGCCTGGGAAGCAGGGGACCCTCTGCGATTGATCGCAGGGAGCTGGGTTTCCGCTCCTGCCCAAGAGGCTTTGGGTCTGGGCAGGGTTGAGCCGGTGATCAGAGGGAGCTGGAGGGGCCTGCCCAGGCTTAAAGCTTTGGCCAGAGGCTTTAGGCCTGGGCAGGGCCCAGCCGTAGATTGGTGTGAACTATAGAGGAAACACCTTTTCTGACTGCACATTGGCTAAGCTTCCTGTATGCCACTGGTAATATTCTTAGTAACTTGGGTAATAAGAATCCAAAAAGGTGATCTAGGGTTTTTCCACCACACTTCTGGAGAAAAAAAATGAAGGTCCGCTGCTGGAGGGCTAAGAAATGTCATATCCTGCCCTAGCCAGTTTGACTCAGTGAATAGAGCCTGGGCCTGCAGACAGCAGGGTCTGGGTTCGATTCTGATCAAGGGCATGTACCTAGGTTGCAGGCTTTTCCCTGGCCGGGGCCCAGATCAGGGCTCATGCAGGAGGCAACCAATGAAAGTGTTCCTCTCACTTTGATGTTTCTCTCTGTCTTTCCCTTTCTCTTCCACATTCTCTAAAAGTCAATGGAAACATATCCTCAGGTGAGGATAAAAAATAAATAAAGAAATGGATATCCTGTAAAAGACACATCTTGAAAAAGCCTAAAGAAAGTTGTCATTTTTTCTTGGTGAAGGGACTGGAGTCTGTGTTGATAAAAACACCTTGGTGGCTGCGGTGACTAGCAGTGGCTGCAGCAGCGGGGTGATGGGGCTGGTGCCTTCCCCTGATCAGCCTGGTTGCCTCCCACAAAGGGAGGCCAGACTGCGGCTTAGGCCCGCGCCCCATGGGGCGCGGGCCTAAGCTGTCAGTAGGACATCCCCTGAGGGCTCCCAGTATGTGAGAGGGACCCCCGACCCCCTAGTGCACGAATTTCGTGCACCGGGCCCCTAGTGTGTGTGTATATATATATATACACAAATATATATATATTGAGTGGCCAGATTATTATGCATTCAGAGATCATAACAATCTGGCCACTCAGTGTAAAGTGGCTTGGTAACAACTTCCCCAGCTCAGGTCTTTCTCATGGGTTTTCATTGCCTCCTGGGCATCTGTTCTGTTGGGGCCTGCCAGGCACCTCCCATTCAATATGTACAAAACAGAACTCACCATTAACCCCCTGCTTCCCAGTCCATTTCTCCCTCTTAGATGTGTGGCAGTGACACATGGCCTCACCCCCGCTCTTTCAAAGTGCCATCATTTTGCCGCTAGAAGGCCCATGAGAAAAAGTAGGAGTAGCTTCCATGATCATCTTTCAGGTTTCAACTTATATGTCACCTTCTTAAAGAGAATTTTCTAGATAAACCAATTCAAAGTAAGTTCCCCTTGATTACTGTGTAGCTGAGCCCACTCATTTCCTCATGGCACTTAATATAATTTGTAACTATCTGTCATTCATTCACATACAACATAAGTATTGTTTAAAAAGGAAAATGAGAAAAATTACAAAGAACAGTTACAATCAAGGATTATTATCCATAACATACGAAAAACTCACATGAATCAATAAGAAAAAGACAACGCTATAGAAAAAGAAACATAGATGATGCACAAATCATAGAGAACAAAACAAAAATAAACACAAATGGCCAATAAACATGTTTTTAAAACTACAAATAAGTTAAATATCTAATAATAGGAAAATAGTTAAATAAATTATGGTACATCATGAGCCAGGATTGGGAATGAGATTTATTTTTATTAAGTGATAAAAAGCAGGAACAATATGGATATGGTCCCATACAACTGCACATATGAAATGTATAGGAAAATGTTCGAAAGAATACACACCAAACTATTCTGTTTTTAGAAAAAGCAGCAGGATTGGCCAGGGCAGGGAGGGTTGTGCTATGGGAAATGGATTTTTACTTTTTACTCTACATGATTTTTCTAGTGTTGGAAATCTTTTATAGTGAGAACACATTCACGTGTTACTGTGTCATTCTGAAAACTATTTAAAAAAAAACCCACAGAAGATGTATGGAAGCCTCTTAGCACACTCCTTGGTATACAGCATTAATAATAGCTAAAATCAAATAGAAAAGATAGGAAAATCTCACCAAATCATATAGAAACAGATCTAGGTGACACCCTATATCACCTAGGAATGTTTTTGGATAATATGCAGCTCCACAGAGACCCCTATCGCACCTACCCGTGACCTTCCCACCATACTTTGATTCCTCTCCATGTTCTTGAACCATTAGTAGTAATTTAATTTTAAATCAAATTTTATAATCATTCTAGCCTGGGCTCTAAACATTAGGAAATTTTTTTCAAGGACAAGTAGAGCCCATTCTTGGGTTTGAGGAGAACCTTGGGTACTAAGGTAAGTGGCCTGGTGGGGTCGGGCGTAATCTTGAAGCGAAGCAGAATCATGGCAATGGCCATCTTTAACTCAATCATGGTGAAGTGCTGCCCGATGCAGTTCCTGCAGACACCGAGAGAAAAGCAGAGATATTCGAACAAATGTGTTTCTCCTGACTCTGCAATACGATGCTAGAATAGCAAGTCTGATGTTCCCAGTAAAGCAACGTGTTCATTCTAAAAACGCCATACAAACTTCTGTACTTTGGGTTTACATGGTCTCCTGTGAGAATGTGAGCTGGGAGGCCCCAATGCAAGGGTCTCCCTAACCAAGGTGGCACTTGGCATTGCTCAGAGTTGTTTCTGCTGTGAGGATCTGATGGAAAACATGGTGACTGTCGTTCACAACACTGTATTTTATAATTGTGATGCGCTAAGAAAGTAAGTTACAGTTACACAGTGGTGTATATTTCACACACACACAAATACATGAGGTGAAGGATGGGGAGGAATCTTTTCACAATGAAGATGTATATGAAATCATCATGATGTACACTTTAAAGATCTTAGAATTTTATATGTCAGGTATACATCAATAAGGCTAAAATAAAAAACAACACCTTTTTCTATTATTAGAAAAAAATAAATGCAGCCCACTTGCATTGGGGGTGGACTGCATTGAGCCTCTGAGCAACAGCTTGCCTCATGAGATAGCTTTCTGGGGTGTGACTACCTAGGATGTGATAGAGAGGGGCATTGTCCTCTGTGAAACTAACTGGCCCTCTCAGAGGTTCAACTAGGCACCAAGATCTCCTCATGGCCAGGCGAGAAGATAGGGTTCCATGGAAGAATTTACAGAGCTGAGAGACTAAAGGAAAAACGCTGTCTCCAAGTAAACATTTTTGTATATTTTCAACAGCTTCAACTTGTCCTCACCTTGGTCCAGCTGAGAATGGTAGGAAGGAGTAGCTGTGTCTCTTATTTTGATTATCTGGAGAGAACCTCAAGGGATCAAAGACCTGAAATGAGAGGTCACCCCCAACACCATTAACACATTCCTAAGCTACTACTTAGTACCGATCAACCAAAATATACTGTGAACCACATATATAATTTTAAATGTTCTAGTAGTCACATTTTTAAAGGATGAAATGAATTTTAATCATGGAATTTATTTAACAGAAAATATTATCATTCCAATATCTATCCAATATAAATAATTATTAAGGAAATAGTTCACATTTTTGGGTACATGTTCAAAATCCAGTGTGAATTTTTTTCAGCACATCAGTTTTGACCAACCACATTTTGAGTGCTCAATAGCCACATGTGCTAATGGCTACCATGCTGGACAGTGCAACTCTAGACCTATGACCTTGTCTGACTTCCCAATTGACTAATCTGCTACCCAGACTAAGTAAGGGGAAAGCAGAAATGCTATGGCCAGTGGTATGATTTTCACTTTGGAGGTAAGAGAGCACCTACTTAGAAGTCAAGTCAAAATGATTGTGTGATCATTGTTACTGGGCTATGCAGTCCAACTTTCCATTACATGTAACTGATCTTTAACCCTAGCAGCTTTTGTAAAAGGAAGCATCAAACATGTGTTTAAAGAGAACATCGAATCAAGGAACTCAGGTATGCTACACCTCTTCTTTTTGTCTCTCTAGATCCTTTCTCCTCCCTGCTCTCGGCTCTAAGAAGCTGAACCACATGTTGTTCGGTTGGGTTTGGCCAAGAAAAGACATTGATAGGAGGCCTGAAGGGTGGGAGGAGAGAGCATTCAGGGTATTTACTTCCTGGGCCCCTACCTGCCAGGTTGTCTAAGGTGGGCTGCATGCTCGACTGACAGCCACAGCTCCTGTCTGATGGTCTTTTCCAGAAGCTCTCTCTCTCCAGGCTCATCACCCTCTCTCCTGTGACTCACCAGGCCAAGAAGTGGTAAGCCCTTTGGCAGTTATTTACTCTATTTTGCTTTTCTTAAACCCTAACCCATACCTTTATCAAAAGTTCCTTCATAGAACTCTTCTCAAATTGCCCAACTTGAGGGATACTTGATTTCCTTCCAGAATCTTGATTGTGAAATCCAGGAAAAGGGGACTCTACCCCCCACCCCCACCCCCCGTGCAGATATCTAGGAAAGTGCGTGGCAGAGCCTGCTGAGTAAATGGCCACAGCAACTAGAGCAGCCCGTGTGACGTTAGGCCAATTTGTTTATTCAAAGCAAAGATAAAATAGGAATAGAGGGATAGGACCGTTTTCCTTTAGTGGGAAAGTTTTACATTTTTGGTTTTTATGTTTATTTTTGTTTGCTGTATAGTTTTCCACTTCCATGCAGAGCTAACAGAAAGTGAATTGGATGGCATTGGTTCTTTGAAGTATTTATGTGGAAGATAGTCATACCTTGGGGTTTTCCCAGACGGCAGGGTTGTGGTGAAGACCCCAAATACTGAGAGTCACAGTCATTCCTGAGAAAGGGAAGAGATAACAGAGATTGCAGGAGAAAGAGTAAACAGTGGGCTACTGCTCTACCACTCTTCAGTAAGACTTTTCTTCTACAAGGACAAGAGCTAGTTCCTGGCAGAGCTGTGGGCACTGTAGCTGATGCCAGGAGTGAATGTCCTGTGGGAAGATAAAGCTTGGTGGCACCTGAGTTTTTAAAGCAATGATCTGCTTAACACATGACTCTATCTTAAAGAGCAATTGGTTTCACATCAAAATATGCTTATGCTTTCTGCTGCCTTTGGAAATCACTTATGCAGTGATCTCTACTTATCCATGGGGACACGTTAAACCCTGAAACTGGGGATGGTACCAAACCATATGATGAAGTTTAATTTATAAATTAGGCACAGTAAGATATTAACAATAACTAATAATAAAATAGGACAATTATAATAATATACTGTAATGAAAGTTATGTGAATGCCATCTCTCTTTCAAAAATCTTATTGTACTGCACTCACAAGTCTTGTGATGATGTGAGATGACAAAATGCCAAACCTATTCCTGAATCTGTGTAAACATCCCTTGTGGCAGTAAATGGCTGAGTGTCACTTATTTTAGTGGACCCTCTGCTGAAGTCTTCATAAGGCTCAATGCTTCTGGTAACACATTACCATCGAGCAGAACAAGATTTCTGTTCATGTCTTCCACCCACAAACTTAATGCCTTTTCTATCTTAACTCAGCACTTATCACACACTGTGGCCATAAGTTTTGCAGTTTGAGGTGCAACAACAAAACTAGCACAAGTTTCTTTTTCCTTCTTCACAATTTCACAAATAGAAAATTCGTTTTTATGGTAGGATCATAGCAAACTCAGCATATAAGAACTTTCACTTTTTCTCTTTACAAAAGCACTTATAGCTGCTCCTTGGAATATCTGAATTGCTGGCATCACTACTCTTGTGCTTTGGGGCCATTATTAAGTAAAATAAGGGTTTCAGACCCCAGGTGACTGCAGGTACCTGAACCAGGGGAAATGAAAGCATGGATAAGCAGGAACAACTGTATATTAATGGACTATAAAGCACTAATTGGGGACAGTTTGAGGACATAAGAACAGAGCTATAATTCTATAATGCAAATCCAATGTCAAGTTTCTGTTGGTGCTGTTCCTATATACAGGGTGGGGAATTTTGACAAATACCCATGTAGTTTGGGAATAAAAAAAAAGCCACACAGGAGAGAGAATTTAGGATTATTTGATTACCAGAATTAATTCTTGATCTGTCAACAATGTCATAGTAACTAACAGGTTGTTGGCTTGTTTCCAAGGGCAAGAATACATAGAACAATGAAGCAGATACGTGAAGGATGTCTCATGTGAACCCTCTGCCTCCCACCCACCCTGCTCAGAAACGTGTGTTGTTCTGAAGAGCTCCGGGCTCTGGGCACGGGACTGCTGCATGAGCTCTAGCTCTTGTGGCTGCACACTGGGGTCCCCCAGCGTGTTTTTTGGTGACACCAAAAGTATTTGAAAGGGCTTTTAAACTGCAAAGCACTATAGAATTGTTTGCTAAGATCATGTTCCAAGAGAAAAATGAGATAAAATGTTTGAAGGCTCTATGTAAAATATTAAGTGCTGCTCACTTATTAGGGCGATATTGTGATGGCAAAGAAGCTGAAAGCTTTCCTTGGGTCTTGTAGATAAAGATAATGGTGTTCATTTCCCATGAAATCTTGCCTGGGTCTCAAGCTCAGCCAAACAAGGATTATCTTTAAAACAATGTTCCAACAATGGAAGATAGCCTGGGTTCGGAATCTTATGACACAGGTTCTGGACATAGTTTTGCTGCAAACGGTTATGTGCCTTTGGGAAAGTTGCTGAAACCACATCTGATCAAGACAATGCCTCCTGTGCCCCACCTTAAGCCCGGTATCTTTAGGATTGTCTTTTGACTTCTCCAAGAGTTGAGAAACCTACTGGTCTTTTACTGTGGTCCCCAGGGTCCCACAATATCTAGCTGCTTAAGAAATGAGGGCAAAGACCTGCAGGCAAGGAGCGTCCATCGGGGAAGGTAATGGGCTTGCTGAGTTGTCTGGAAATAGATATGACTGTAGGGTACAATCGGAGAGACTCTTTGATACACATTGTAGTGTATGTCATCTCGCCCAGATGGTCCCTGTGAATACAAGGGAAGAAGGGAAAGGAACTCAGACTCCACATCCAGTTTGTAAATATTGATTTCTTTTCCTACTTGATGTTTGTTCCTGGTAAATATCATCCTCGTGTTAAATCTATTTTTCCAATTGTTTATGCAACAGCATTTTAAAATGGAACTCCTTCCCAGAGGATGAAGAACCAAACAGATGCCAAGTATCCTCATTACAAAGTGAGGTGCTAAAGTACTGGAAAAGGATTTGCTAAGTAGATTTCTGAAAACCAGTTTTACAAACCTTAGCTCATTATACAAATCCAGAATGTATAAGGAATGGCTAAGGACTGAAGAGAAGAGGCTTGAGAGGTTTGATAGGAAAAAAAAATGCTTTTAAGAGAAGTGTTGAAATGCTGGATTTGCCATGGAGAATGGAGGAGGATTCCCTCCCATGTTAAGTAAAAGGGGCTTCAAGAGGATTAGTCAGGTGATCTGATGTGTGCTCCCTGGAGCTTGGGGAGCACAGGACGGATAGAAAAAGCCATGACTCTGAACAGACAGAGAGAGGCAATGGAGAGCAACAGGGACAAAGCAAGAATGCTCCCATGTGTCCTGTGGGCCAATGAACTGAACTGGTCAGAGGGAGAGCTCTGGAACCAGCTTGAGGGGAATTCTAAGGACAAGAATTCCCTTGCTTCACCCTTGCAAAGTCCCTGTGAGGGAATCTCCAAGAAACCCACAGGGGCAACTATTGAGAATAAAAGGAAGCATTTGAATATCCACCAAGCTCAGAGGGCAAGGTCACAATAGTACCAGCCACTTTCTCCTTATCCTCTCTCCTGCCTGGGCCCATTTCTGGAAGGGTCAGAAACAGCAGCGTAGGGGAAGAGCTGGTGAATAAGAGGAAGCCATCCATAAGCCTCTTACCCACCACTGGCTTCCAGACCCAAAGAAGTACTGAACTGGATAGGGGGTGATGCTCCAAGTGGATAGGAAATTTAAGTTTTTAATATTCCACTGGACCAGCTTAATTATTGGAATGATACTGCTCTTTTGATTTAAATCAATCAGAATATGTGAGGTTCACTCCTGCTTTCACGCAGCAAGTTTGAAGTGTTGGCAGGAGAAGAACAAAATTTTTGTTGTTGTTATTTTGTTTTTTTAAAATATATTTTTATTGATTTCAGAAAAGAAGGGAGAGGGAGAGAGAAAAAAACATCAATTGAGAAAGAATCATTGATTAGCTGCCTCCTGCACGCGCCCCCAACAGGGATGGAGCCCGTAACCCAGGCATGTGCCCTGGCCAGGAATTGAACTGTGACCTCCTGGTTCATAAGTCGACACTCAACCACTGAGCCAAGCTGGTCGGGCAAGAATGAAGTTTTTCATTTGCACCGTCGCTAGTCAGGTTGGTTTAATAAAATGATTGCATATAGTTTTTAGTCTATTTGCTCTATTGTATTTCTATTTTCTTTTCTGATTACTTATTTTGAATGCAGGCTTTGATCATTCTGAAATATGAAATCTTAATTTTAAACACTTTCCTCCTTGAGCCCAGAATAAAAAGATTCATGTGGTTAGTCTGGAACTTAGCATATTTAAGAAAACAATGCTGTCCACTATAGCCCTGGTGTAAAAAGAAGAGAAGAATTTTAACCCAAAGCAGAAATGGGGTAAGAAGCCAGAAAAAACATTGAACAAATTTTCAGCTTTCTAGAAACTGCTTTTTGTAGTATGGTTTTATTATCTGTCTAAAGGAATTATCAATTCTCAGAATTCTATGTACAAATTTCATTAAGTATAACTATAAGGCCATATTATAGAATAAAAGCATATTTATTCCCTATAATATAATTGCCATTACTCTCATTAAAACAAATGATAGTAAAAAGATCCTCTGTACTTCGTTTTCCTACCTGGAAAATATTTTTTGTTGCTTTCACATTTTACATAAACCCAACGAGAACAAGAATGATCACTAGTTGAGTTGTATATATATATATACCATAATCAAGATTAAAATATCTAATTACTGTTGGGAGATGGTATACAGTGTTTTCAATTTCAATGAATGAATAAAAATGACTAAGCAACACTGCATTTTGTGCTATATTGATCAGACCTTTAATTTATAGTAGGAAATGATGATTATTCATTTTTATAAAAAGTGAGATCTCTACTATACCCATATAAATTCAAATGTCTTTACAAATGTTCTAGTTGAGCTGACCTTTGTATTTGAAATATGATGATTTCCCTCTAACCATGGGGCCACATTACCCTTAACATTTCTATTTTTCTGCCCCTCTGACCAGAAAAAACAACGATATGTGAAATACCTAGCTAGAATGAAGAGAGTGTTCTTTGCAAACAGCATGTTTAAGGGGAAAATTCATAAGCTGGGCTTCATTAACAGCAAGATATGCTCAAACTCTAGCAAAATGAATTTTTCCATCTGACTAACTCCTGCCCATCCTGTAAGAAGTACCTTAAGCGTCAGATCTTTCCAGGAAGTATCCTTGAGACCCCCCATGCCAGCTTAGGCACCTGTCTTCTAAGTGGTTGCTAGCATATATCTCTCTGCCTTATCATGCTATTCTGCAATTGTCTGTATGGGAGGGGGGGGGGGAGCTCATTGAGGGTAGGACCCACATCAAATCTTGCATGTAGTTTTAGTACCTCAGTATTTAAAATGTCCTCAGTTTGTATTTGCTAAACTCAACTTCAGTGTGCATCATTTAGTACTATGTTCAAAGTCCAAAGCCAATCCTGAGGAGTAAACAAGGAGACAGGAGAGACTTAAATGACACAGATGTTCATTCAGGTCTCTCAGAAGAGGAGCCCCACTTGAGCTCTACCACTCAAGCTCTAAATGCAAGTCTACTGAACAAGTCCCCATTTCCAATGCACCAGAAACTGGGTGAAAGAAATAAATAAGACATTTAACACACTACTGCTCAGAAAAACAATGAAACGTAATTTATGGATACTTGGCGCTCTTTTTCAAAAGACAAAGGGATAGCTTTGGGCCCTCTAGAGAAAGAGAAGAATGGTAGCCTCCCTTGTCTGCTTCTACATACACATCTTTTGAAGCACTAGTCACCAAGGTGCCAGAAGAAGAAAGAAGAAAGCAAAATCCCAGGAGGAAAACAGGATGAATTGTTTAGGGATGCAGAATCTTACCAGGTGATGGAAGACCCATCCCCCAGGATGCCCCTGATCTCCTCCCGGCATCTCTCCTGATGCTCAGGGTTCTGAGCCAGGTTGTAGAGGAGCCAGGAAAGGCTTCCTGCTACGGTGTCTTGCCCTGCCACCATGAATGTGTTCACCTCAGCACGCAGGTCAGCATCTGAGAAGCTGTTGTCATGTTCAGCCTAGAAAGTACAATAGAGGTATGTTTATGCAACTTCAGTTTATAGATGCTTGGAGCTCCAATCAAAATAATGGATTTAAGGAAAAAAATTATCATTTCCAAAACAAGTTTCAATTTTAACTCAGTTCAACAAATATATACTTCAAGTCACACTTTGCCCAGAGCATAAAGGAGGACCAAAGCTGGAAAAGGACAATAGGCCTTGCAAAGAGTTCCTTCAATCATCCTGTCAGACTTATCCAGCACCTTATCATCAACATTTTATCAGCTTACCTGTGACCCATTTCCTTGTTTTCCTGAACTATTATGTATCTTTATGATAGTAACCAAATCCTGTCAAATCAGTAAAAAATGTAGTCCAATCTGACTTTCTCTAATGACAAAGCTGCAGAATTCTATCTTTACTACAGATTGTATAGAGCCAACCCATCAATTCAAAAGTATTGTTAAATTTAGTTGATCAATTTTACATTTGTCTCCTCTCCTCCCACTCATCCATCTACCTTACACAGTTACTTAGATATATGAGCAGGCTCAGAAATGTGAAAGATTTACCTGGGCAGAAAGTAAAATATCCAGAAAATCCCGATACTTCCTATCGTCAGTTTTACCATGCTCCTTCTCGTCCTTGAGGGCTTTCCTTCTCTCCTGGATTATCTGGTCTGTGGTATAATAATTCCCCATTATCAAAGTGACAACAAAGTAAATCAAAGAAAATAAATTTTAGAGCAAGCCATGGCCCATAAATAACTTTAAATCTTGTCTAATTTCCTGAGGTCAGAGTGGGTATATCTATTAAACAGATTTAATTTTGCAGACATTTATTTTGAGGCTTAGAGTCAAGATGGCAGAATAAGTAAATGTTGTGCTTGACTCCTCCATTATTACCTCAAAATTGAAATTAATTATAGAAAAACCACCTTTGAGAACCACCTGAACACTAGCTGACTAGAACTCCTATAATCAAGCATATAAAGAAGAAGCCATGTTGAGACTTCTAAGAGGGGTAGAGATGCAAAATGAGGTTGTCCCATATCCACATGTTGTAGTTAACAATTGGGAGGGACATGAATGGCCCAACAGCACCCAAGACTCAACTACAACAGAAGGGCTCACATAATACATACAAGAGACATTCTTGGAGCACCTAGCACAGGTGATCAGGAAGAGTGCACCACTGAGCCCCACAAGACACCTACTACATAAGATCATAATAACAAGATAGGGAGACTTAGCAGATCTACCTAATACACAGAGACAAACACATATAGGCAGACAAAATGGGGAGACAAACAAATGTAACCCAAATGAAAGAACAAAATAAATCCACAGAAAAAGAACTAAGTGAAATGGAGGCAATTAAGCTACCAGATGAAGAGTTCAAAACAATGGTTATAAGGATGCGCAAGGAATTTAGGAAAACAATGGAGGATCTTAGTGAGATCTTAAAGAGATAGTAAGCATTAAAAAGGACATAGAAACCATAAAAAATAACCAGTCAGAAATGAAGAATACAATATCTTAAATGAAGAATATACTAGAAGGAATCAACAGCAGGTTAGATGAAGCAGAGGATAATAGTGTCAACAATAAGAATGAAGTAAAAAAACAACAACTCAGCATTTAGAGGACAAGATAACAGAAACACAGCAACAAAGTGCTGGTCAGTAGATGAGTGAATAAAAAAGCTGTGGTACATTTACACAATGGAATACCAGTAGGCCATAAAATAAAAATTTTAAAAAAGGAAAATTTACCCTTTGCATCAGCATGGATGGACCTGGAGAACATTAAGCTAAGTGAAATAAGCCAGTCAGAGAAAGATAAATACCATATGATTTCAGTCATATGTAGACTCTAATGAACAAAAGAAACTAACAAACAAAAAAGAGATAGACTTATAGAGAGCAGGCTGACAGCTGTTGGGCTTGAGGGAGGGTTGAGTGAGGAAAGTGGGGGAGAGATAGATAGATAGATAGATAGATAGATAGATAGATAGAGAAATTCCTTCATGGACACAGACAACAGTGTGGTGATTGCTGGGGATAGGATTGCTTGGGGTAGGGAAGGTGGGTGGAAGTGGAGGAAGGAATAGGGGGGATAAATGGTGGTGGGAAAAAAACATCTTTAAGAGAGTAGATAGATGACAGATAGATACATAGATAGATGGCTCTATCTTTAAAAAATAAAATTTTAAAAATGAGGAAACTCTAAGGGATTTCTGGGACAATATCAAGCATAACAACATTCACATCATAGGGGTACCAGGAGGAGAAGAGAGAGGGCAAGGGATCAAGAACTTATTTGAAGAAATAATAGGTAAAAACTTCCCTAACTTGGTTAAGGAAAAAGACCACCTGTACAGGAAGCACAGGGAGTCCCAATTAAGATGAACTCAAAGAGGCACACACTAAGACACATTACAATTAAAGGGACAAAGGCTATAGACAAAGAGAATATTAAGAGCAGCAAGAGAAAGATAGTTCCATACAAAGGAGCTTCCATAGGCTGTCAGCTGATATTTCAACAGAAACACTTCAGGCCAGAAGGAATTGGCATGATATATTCAAAGTAATGAAAATCAAGTACCTACAACCAACACTACTCTATTGAGTAAGGCTATAAAATTAAAGGTGAAATAAAGAGCTTCTCATACAAGAAAAAGCTAAAGGAGTTCATTGCCACCAAACCAGTATTATAAGAAATATTAAAGGGTCTTCTTTAAGAAGAGGGAAAAAAAGAGGAACATAGTTATAAAGACTAAAAGGGCAATAAATATGTACCTCTCAATCACTACTTTAAATGTAAATGGATTCAATGCTCCAATCAAAAGACATAGGATAGTTGAATGGATAAGCAACAAGACCCATATATATGCTGCCTACAAGAGATGCACTTCAGATTAAAAGATATATACAGTCTGAAAGTAAAGGATGGAAAAAGATATTTCATGCAAATGGAAACAACAAAAAAAGCTGAGTTAGCAATACTTATGTCAGACAAAATAGATTTCTTTTTAAAAATCCTCACCAGAGGATATGCTTAGAGACAGGAAGGGAGATAGATAGATAGATAGATAGATAGATAGATAGATAGATAGATATAGATAGATAGATAGATAGATAAACATTGATGTGAGAGAATCATTGATCAGTTGACTTCCATACATATCCTAACCAGGGATTGAACCCACAACCCAGGTATATGCCCAGACTTGGAATCAAACCATAAACCTTTTGGTGCACAAGACAACACTCAAGCAACTGAGCTACTCCAGCTGGGCCAGACAAAATAGACTTTAAAACAAAGGCTATAATAAGAGACAAAGAAGGACATTTAAAAATAATAAAGGATCAATCAAACAAGAGTATATAACCCTTGTAAACATTTATGCACCCAATGCAGTATCAACTAAATAGAAAGGTAATAATGACAGATATAAAGGGACAGACCAGTTATAGTAGGAGACTTTAACACCCCTTTGAAATCAATGGGTAGATCATCCAGACAGAAAAACAGTGGCTGTAAATGGTACATTATACCAAATGGATTTAACTCAACATTTTTAAGGATATTTTTTAGGATAGACCACATGTTAGGCTACAAAACAAGTCCCAATACATTTAAGAAGGTTGAAATCATATTGAGCATTTTCTCTGATCACAGTGGTATGCAACTAGAAATCAATTACAAGAAGAAAACTAAAAATCACACAAACACATGGAGGCTAAATAACATGCTACTAAACAATGAATAGGCTAACAATGAGATCAATGAGATCAAGGAAGAACTCAAAAGATACCGGAGACAAATGATAATGAAAACACAATGACCCTAAATCTATGGGACACAGCCAATGCAGTTCTAAGAAGGAAATTCATAGCAATATAGAATTTCCTCAAGAAACAAGAAAAACCTCAAATAAACAATCTAACCTTACACTCAAAGAAACTAGAAAAAGAACAACAAAGCTTAAAGTGAGTAGAAGGAAAAAATTATAAAGGGCAGATTGGGAATAATGAAATAGAGTCCAAGAAACAAGATAAAAGATAAATGAAACCAAGAGCTGACTCCTTGAAAAAAGCAAACAAAATTTATAAATATTTAAGCAGACTTATCAATAAAAAAGAGAAAGAACCCAAATAAATAAAATCAGAAGTAAAAGATGACAACTGACACCATGAAAATATAAAGGGTTATAAGAAAATACTATGAACAATTATATGCCAACAAATTGGACAACCTGGAAGAAATGGATAACTTCCCAGAAACACAATCTTCCAAGACTGGAGCAAAAAGAAACTCTGACCAGACTGATTACAACTAATGAAATCAAAGCAGTAATCAAAAATCTCCCAACAAACGTAAGTCCTGGACCAAATGGTTTCATGGGTGAATTTTACCAAATATTCAAAGAAGAACTAATACCTATCCTTCTCAAAGTATTCCAAAAAATTGAAGAGGAGGAGGGAAGACTCCCAAGTTCCTTTTATAAAGCCAACATTACCCTGATTCCAAAACCGGACAAATACTTTACAAAAGAGGAAATTATGATCAATATCCCTCATGACCATAGATACAAAAATTAACAAAATATTAGCAAACCAAATTTGGCAATACACCACGATCAAGTGGGATTTATTCCTAGGATGCAAGGTCAGTTCAATATCCACAAATCAATTAATGTGATAAACAAAATTAAGGATAAAAATCATATGATCATATCAACAGATGCAGAAGAAGCATTTGACAAAATCCAGCATCCATTTATGATAACTCTCAGCAAAGTGGGAATAGAGGAAACACACTTTAACATAATAAAGGCCATATATGACAAACCCACAGCCAACATCATACTCAACAGTGAAAAGCTAAAAGTATTTCCTTAAAATAAAGAACAAGACAAGGATGTCCACTTTCATCACTTCTATTCAACATAGTATTGGAAGTCCTAGCTACAGCAATCAGATAAGAAAAAGAAATAAAAGGCATCCAAATTGGAAAGGAAAAAAATAAAACTGTCATTATATGCAGATGACATGATACCATACATAAAAAAATCCTAAAGAGTCCACCAAAAAATATTAGAACTGATAAATTAATTCAGTACAGTAACAAGACAAAAATGAATATATAGAAATTGGTTGCATTTTTATATGTCAACAATGAACTATCAGAGAATTGAAGCAAACAATCCCATTTAAAACTGCATCAGAAAAAATAAATAAAATACCTACGGATATATTTAACCAAGGAGGTAAAATACCTGTAATCAGAAAATTAAAAATCTTGAAGAAAGAAATTGAAGAAGATGTAAATAAATGAAAGTATACATTGTTCTCATGTATAGGAAGAATTAGCATTGTTAAAATGTCCATACTACCCAAAGCAATCTGTAGATTCAATGCAATCCCTATTAAAATATCAGTAGCTTTTTTTTTTTTTGCAAAACCAGAATAAATAATCCAAAATTTATATTGAACCCAAATAGTCACAGCAACTTTTAGAAAGCACAGAATTGGAGGTATCACATTACCTGATATCAATCTAACTACAGGGCTATAGTTATCTTATTGCCTTGGAGAAAACATAGGCAGTAAACTCTCTGACATTGTTCTTAGTAATATTTTTTCTGATCATTCTCCTTAGGCAAAAGAAACAAAAGAGACCCCAACCAGCATAGCTCAGTGGTTGAGCATTGACCTATGAACCAAGAAGTCATGGTTTGATTCCCAGTTGGGGCACATGCCCAGGTTGCGGGCTCAATCCCTAGTGTGGGGGTGCAAGAGGCAGATGATCAATGATTCTCTCTCATTATTAATGCTTCTATCTCTCTCCTCTCCCTTCCTCTCTGAAATCAATAAAAACGTATTTAAAATTGTTTTTAAAAAAGAAACAAAAGAAAAAATAAACAAATAGGACTACCTCAAACTAAAAAAGTTTTTGTACAGCAAAGGAAACCATCAACAAAATGAAAAGACAACTTAATGAATGTAAGAAGATATTCACCAATGCTCCATCCATTAAGGGTTATTATCCAAAATTTATAAAGGATTTATACAACTCAACATGAAAAAAATAAATACTCCAACTGAAAAATAAGCAAAGGCCCTGAATAGACATTTCTCCAAAGAGGACATACAGATAACCAATGGATATATGAAAAACACTCAATGCCACTAATCATCAGAAAAATGCAAATTAAAATTACAATGAGATATCATCTCACACCTGTCAGGATGGCTATCATCAATAGATGAACAAACAAGTGTTGGTGAGGATATGGAAAATAGTGAACCCTTGGTGGGAATGCAAATTGATGTAGCCACTATAAAAAACAGTATGGAGGTTCTTCAAAAAATTAAAAATAGAACCAGGGGTAAAGTGAGTAGCCCAAAGTGAGTAGAAAGAATAATAATAAAGTACCTATTTAATATGACCCAGAATTTCCATTTCTTAGTATTTATCTGAAGAAATCCAAACCACTAATACCCAGAATTTCCATTTCTTAGTATTTATCCAAAGAAATCCAAACCACTAATTTGAAAAGATATATGCACCCCTATGTTCAATGCAGCATTATTTACAATAGCCAAGGTATGGAAGCAAACTAAGTGTCCATCTATAGACATTTGGCTAAAGAAGAGGTAGTACATATATAAAATAGAATATTACTGGGCCATAAAAAAGAATGAAATCTCACTATTTGTAACAGCATGGATGGACCTAGAGGATATTATGCTAAGTTAAATAAGTCAGACAGAAAGACAAATATAACTGATTTCACTTTTATATGGAACACTAGAGGCCCAGTGCATGAAATTCGTGCACGGGTGTGTGAGTGTGTCCCTCAGCCCAGTATGCACCCTCTCCAATCTGGGATCCCTCTCACAATCCAGAACTGCTGGCTCCCAACCACTCGCCTGCCTGCCTGCCTGATTGCCCCTAACCACTTCTGCGTCCCAGCCTGATCACCCCCTAACCACTCCCCTGCCAGCCTGATCGACACCTAACTGCTCCCCTGCAGGCCTGGTTGCCCCCAACTGCCCTCCTCTGCCGGCCCAGTCACCCCTAACTGCTGGCCATCTTGTGGTGGCCATATTGTGTTTACATGGTGGCAGCCATCTTGTGTGTTGGAGTGATGGTCAATTTGCATATTACTCTTTTATTAGATAGGATATTTAACATTGATTCAATTCCAGGAAATGTTCAAAGTGCTTTACATATATAAACATATTTCATCATCACTACAAACCTATGAGTTACATTCTTTTTTTATCTTCATTTTACAGATAAAACTGAGACAAAGCAGTAAGTAACTTGCCCAAAGTCACACTGCTAGTAATTGGTGGAGCTAAAGGAGGATTAATTAACTGCTTGATAAACATTTTCTATTGTTATGTTCATTAAAAGTAATATTGAATTGTTTAGAAAGTTTGATCTATTTCAACTTCTTTGTTTATGTTTTGTTAAAACTATATATTTTTGAAACAAGCTTTTAAAACTTTATTTTATTTTTTTATTCTGGTAATAATGCTTATCAGAGATGAACCCATTTAACGCATTTTAAGTATACAATGCAGTATTGTTAACTATAGGCATGATGTTGTAGAATAGCTCTCTGGAACTTATTTGTCTTCCATCACTAAAACTTCATAACAATTGGATAATTCCCCGTTTCCCCCTTCTTTGATTGTATGTCCCTGTTTACTCTGTCTCCCTATTCATTCCTGTGTTGCATGAATATTTTTTGCTTGTCATTATTACTGAAAGCATGGTGCAAATAGCCAAATGCTATTTATGCTTTGAAATATTAAGTATGCACTTGTTACATTTGTATTAATAAAAATTATGCATAATAAAAATTATAGAATACATTGAAAACTTCTCTCTCATAAGACACTATTATAAATGTAGCAAACTTCTCTAAAGGACTTACATTTAAAAGCCCCATTAAGAACAAGAATTCTTTCTCTTTTCACAATCAGATACCCAGTATATGGCTGAATTATGTATCATTGGCCTATTCCTCTACACAGACACAATACAGTTATGACAATGTATGCACTCGGGCAACCCAAACCCAAGAAATACCTGTGTACTGATACAAATTGTTGACTATCTTCTGTAAGTGGCGCTTCATAGAGCTGAATTTGAAAATTATGTCATGGTGATATAAGAAACTGAACATGCGCTTATAGATGATTTCACAGCCTTCACTTATCCCTTTAATATAAGTATCATGGGTACTAGAGAGAAAGTGGAGATAATATGTCAATAGGTGACTCAGATAATGGCAAACAAATGTTTTGTTTTGATTTTTTTCCCCATCTTGTCACTAACCTGTTTATCTGGCAGTTTGTCTCCCGGCTGAAAGTACATCTCATGAGTGTGTCCAGGCTCATCAAGCTGATGTCCTCAAAGACCTCCAAAACTGATTCCTGAGTTCCACAAATCTTCTCCCATTTATCCTGGCACGGGAAGTCAAGATCAACATCACCATCCAAGTGCCTTTATCTGACCCTGCCCTTATGATGTAAGGGAGACAACCTAGCAGGAGCCAAAATTCATACAAGCAAATAAGCTAAATGTTTACTTAGCATCAGGAAGGGGGAAAAATGCACAAAGCTGGGTGTGAAAGAGCATGGAGCCAACCAGATACCCAGAAAATGGCTGAATTAAGTATCATTGGCCTTTCAGTTATTACCATAACTCTGCTTTAAAACAGATAAGATCCTAGTGAAATAAATCATCTCTGATACAAGACCCATAATTACAAGGAGTCTGCCCAGGGCTTCCTCCACCTTCAGTCCCCAAACTGTTAGGTCCCCTCACCCCATCACTACTTCCAACCACCATAATCGCACTTAGAATAAACTTGGAACATTAAAAGTAAAAATACTAATAAATCTAAATGTTTAAGTTCAGATCAACTGACATTTATTTAGCGACAATACCTATAGCTGGGTGCTAAGGATTTGGAGGCACAGAAAAAAAGGCAAAGAGATATTTCTAAAGTTTTTACCTAAGTGTCTACTGTTTAGTCAATTGCTGTCATCCTGAATGATGTAAGTTTTACCGAGTACAGAAGGGAGTTTAGAAGAAAGGAGAGCCAAGGGGAGGCTCAACACTGGAGGCAGTTTGGCACAATTCAGCAGAAGGAAGGGCTGTGAGAGGAATCTCAGAGAAATGTGGGACTGAGAAGTGAGGGAGACAGAAATGGTTGATTGAAATGGTGATAAAATCAAATGTCACTACTGGCTGATATGCAATTGTGAGCCAAGCTGCATAGCACCAGAATCCGAAGAGTATGCCCCATCTCATTCTAACCTGCACCTCAAGCTCTCTGCCTCGACTGGTACATACTTTCACCACAGTCCCAACAGACTGGAGGGAAAATCCGCTTCTCTGAGCTTGGCTGAGAACCCAGCCAATCAGTGGTTCTGTCATGCAGAAAGGGATAGACTTGCGGATGAAGATGGAAGAAAACTTTGGCTTTGTTTGTGGGGGTTGGAAGTGTTTCTGATGAAACTGTTTTAGTACATTATTAATCTGATTTTTAAATAAGTACAATTTAAAAATGTATCATTCAAACCTGGAGTTTATGAATAGAACTCATTTATAAACCAGGGACTGCCCATAGGAACAGTCCTCTGCAACCTCCTCATGCCCCTTTGAAAGGGTGCAGGTCAGCTCCTAATGATCTTCCGCGAGAAAAATCACATCTGCAACTTTAATGTAGACACTTATCATCCCAGCCTGATCACCCCCTATCATTTATAGCCAGATCATTTATGGCTATCAGGCAAGTCCATTCCAACCTCCAAACATTTGTTCATGCTACCCTAATTCCCTCTGCCTAAGTTTCCTCATCCATGTTATTCACATAGTAGAGGCCTGATGCACGAATTCGTGCATGGGTGGGGTTCCTCGGCCTGGCCTGCGATCGGGGCTGATCTGGGTTGGCTGGGAGAGGTTGGCTGTGGGAGCGCACTGACCACCAGGGGGCAGCTCCTGCGTTGAATGTCTGCCTCCTGGTGGTCAGTGCACATCATGGCAACTGGTCATAAAGGTCTCTTAGGCATATATATATATATATATATATATATATATATATATATATATATTCAAGTCCAGCTCAGATTTCATGATAAATGTGAGTCTCCTCTGAATTTGAAGCAATTATAGCTATTCCAGATTTCCTTACCTGTCATCGACAGCATTTACCATTTGAATCTTACTACTTTGATTTACTGCCATAGGATCTCAAAATATATCTAAGACAGACAACCAGATCTTCATCTTTTTTATCACCCGAAAAAACATAGCATAGGCTTACATAGACACCTATTGCTTAGGGGGTACTTGTGCATTGATTGATTTCTAGAAAGCATTTCTTTTTGACTTTCACTACCCACTACACATATGTCTAATCCATTTCCTGTTGGAAGTATTTTGAAATACATCAGAACACTTTTATCCCTTCACTTACCAGCATTGTGTTTATAGACTGGGCCATAATGCTGGTGTGGGATTTCAGGGTGTTAAAATTGAATACAGGAGTTATTAGGCGCCGGTGCTGGAACCACCTGATTCCATGTAGACTCAGTAGTCCTTCTCCTTGAGACATAAAAGGCATAAAAGCATTTTATTAGAAGGAGAGGTGAGGAACAGACATCATGGAGTGACCATGATGTGCAGTCATGATGTAATAGAATGTCAAAGCAGTGCTCATATATTAAGATCAAGGTGAGTTCTGATGCTTACATCTGGGATGAATGTAGTTAGCATTGTCAGAAACCCCACTTTATGAAGCCTTATGAGAGTGCTCATACTGAAATCATCAGTTACTACCTGTGTAATAATTGAGTAAGTCACTTAATCTTCCTAAGGTTTGATTTTCTCAATGATCAAGTGTGATAATAAATATCTACTTCACTGTGTTTCTGTGCAGATTAAATTAAGATGTATATATAAGGCACCTTGGCTGGTCTCTAGCTGACAGTGGAGACACAGCAGATATTAATCTTCTCTCACTCCAAACAAACCCATAAACCATACTGTGAACACAAAATTCACAAGGAACTGGACAAGAGTATCCACTATGTCCCCAGATAGCTCCTCCTTGAGCCCTTGTCAGTGCTTCACACCCATGAATGATACAAACAGAAAACACTCATCAAGCCTAATGCCTCATAATCTTCTGTTACCAGGGAGGTCATTGAAGATTTGACATTAAAAGAAACTCAAAGCATATCCTATATAATTAAAGCCTAATATGCTAAGTGTCTGGTTAACCGTTTGGCCATTCAACCAATCAAAGTGTAATATGCTAATGATAGGCTAAGGCTGCTCAACCACTCACTATGACATGCACTGACCACCAGGGGGCAGACGCTCCAACTGGTAGGTTAGCTTGCTGCTGGGGTCCAGCTGATCGGGACTGAGTGAGATGGGCTGGACATGCCCTGGAGCCCTTCTGCGGTCCCTTCCCGACTGGCCAATCTCCTGTGTACCTCCCCAACCCCGATTTTACACTGGTGGGGTCCCTCGGCCTGGCCTGCATCCTCCTGCAATCCAGGACCCCTCAGGGGATGTCAGAGAGCCGATTTTGGCCTGATCCTGCAGGCTAGGTTGAGGGACCCCACTGGTGCACGAATTTGTGCACTGGGCCTCTAGTTAATATATAATTGCAATCCTTCATTGAGGGCTTACAACATACCAGTCTTGCAATGCATGGTCGGGCACTGGTATGGTGATAGCTATTACAATCAGTGCTGAAAATATGTTTCATTTAATCCTCTCAACAGTCCAGAGATGTAACTCTCTTCCTCATCATCAAAGGTGAGAAAACAACTAGTCAGTGGGGGGTTGTATTCCAATTCAAGTAGTTCTAAATCCAAAACCCATGTTCTTTCATTTAATTCCTTTCTTGTCTAACATAAATACCAATTACATGACTAAAAGACTTAATTTATCTGCTCATGGACTATTTCCAAACTGTATTTTGGAGCAAAATTTTACTGATTTGCATACAGAAGTAGAAGAAGTCCAAAAAGAAAGGGAAGAAGCCAAGAAAACAAGAGAGAAGAAAGGATAAAATAAAAAATACCGATGGCTAGGCTGCAATTTTAAGACAGAGATAGGACAGATACACACATATGTTACCTTGAGAATGAGATTTCAGCGACAGAACTGGACAAGGAGGATTCCTAGGAAGTTGTGCTCTTACCATAGCACTCCCTCCTGACTTTCCCCCTAGATAACTTGCAGTATAGGTCTACCATATTCTTAATGCTTTTGAATTCCGACTTGAGTTTCTTTGGAATGCTCTACTATAGCAAAGGGGGCTTCTAGCAAGAGAGTGGGTCACATACATACCGAGTAATGGAATCAAGAACTTGTATAAGTACTGGGACTTGGGATCTGCAGAGTCAAGCAGGGGAAACAAAAGACAGCATTAGAGGAAAATTATCAAAGTTGGTGAAGGTTTTCTCATTTGCCCACATTAACCCCAAATAGTCAGTAAAAGGAAACGCAGGGCTCATTCTTGCAGCCCTTGGCAGGTGTAGGGGTTGGGTAGTTGACAAAACTTTTGGCTCAGGAATCAGAGGACAGCAAACCCCATGAGGCAGATAGGTGCACGAACCCAGAATCATTCCTCCTTTACATTTCCTACATCAAACACAGAGATTACCTGCAGGTTACAAAGTTTTCAGAACAGGAGTTGAGACAACATATTATATGGTGTGTGTGTGTGTGTGTGTGTGTGTGTGTGTGTGTGTGTGTGTTTGGTGTTTTTTTTGTTTTGTTTTTTTTTTGGGGGGGGGGCGTTGGGTGACAACAAGAGTTGGGGAAACACCAGAAAGCAAGGTATAAGTGCCACCTGTGGTTCTCATGAACTCTAACGTGGTGTTTACATCTCCTGTCCCTCAAGAGACAAACATGAAACCAACCTGGAGAACCACTAAAAAATAATGAAGATTTTGCTAAAAGTAATGGAGAGAATGGCACAGGGAAGAAAGATCTGAATATCACACTTTAATTTACAAAGTTGATGGAACAAAAACTGGACATTTAATTTTGTGCTATGAGATAATGTACTGTGGAAGCCTTGAAAAAGAGTTGGATGGAGGAGTCAGAGAACTTGTGCTCCAAAGGGAACACAGTTGAGAAATATGCAAAAAATGAAAACAAAATGTGGACCACAGTGGAGAGGTTAGCCTGAGTAAAGCAATGACCTGGCATTCAGGGCTATATACCAAACCGGCACAGGCAGAGATTCCTCCGAATCCCTCTGAACACTTACACTCAAGAAAGAGGCCGGGCTGTGGAGTGTTGCTGACACTGAAGTCACAAAACCAAAAGAGGAAAAGAAAGCTCGGGGTGATCTGGTGGTGCCAGCTGGGCTTCAATACAGTGACCTAAAAGGGCCCAGGGAGGTCTGTACTAGAGAGTGACTGGGGTTGTGTGGGAAGGATTGGTGGAATGCCTCTCAACACTTTCTCCAGTTCCTCTTGAAGGCCTAATACCAATCTTTGCTTCAGAATTCCTTTAGAATCCTGCCTATGGGTTGTGCATATCACTCCTAGGAGGATGAGGTTGCTGAGATTCATTCCTTATCTTACCTGTTCTGTTCAGAAATGTCTTTGCATAGTCCGGGTCATAGATTTGGAAAAATGCCTCAAAGGGCCCAATCCAGGCAGGAAAGGCACACGGGTATTTTTTCACAAACTCCTCAATTGTCTCGAAATCACCATCCTGAAATAACTGCAGTGAAAAAAGTGAAGGAAATTAGAGATGCCAACCAGTCTACACTCAGCCCCTCTTACAGAGCCTAGCTGAGTTCAGGGCCTGCGTAGCGTCACCAGGCAGAGGAGCCTGACCCTTTTTCTGGAAGTGGGTGAACATGCCTTTCTTGGGATTCCTAAGCTTGGGGTATAGCATTCTAAACAAGGATAGTGTATTTATCTTCTTAGTATAAATATACTAGAGGCCCAGCCCATGAAAAGTGCATGAGTAGGGTTCCTAGACCTAGCCTGGCCTCCGCCAACCAGTGATGCTACATGAAGCACTCTGCTCTAGGACGCTCCACGATGCTCGCATCTGCTGCCCATCGACTGCTCTGCAAGGCTCTCCCGCCCCACCACTGCTCCACGAGGCTCCCCCAACCCCTGGACTGCTCCATGAAACTCCCCCGCCCCGTGACTGCTTCGCAAGGCTCCCCGCCCCTGGACTGCTCTGCGCACCCCCCCCCACCCCCTTTAGAATCCTGCCTATGGGTTGTGCATATTACTCCTAGGAGGATGAGGTTGCTGAGATTCATTCCTTATCTTACTTGTTCTGCTCAGAAATGTGTGACCTTGGCAGGTGAGGCAGGGCATGTGACTGGACTCCCTTCACCCTCTCAACTGGGAAAACAGCTCACATTTGACAGTGACTTGGTCTGGGAATATAACATCTATATTATAAAAGGCCTGTGGCCCTAGTGTAAGGACCAAACTACCCCGCCCTGCAACAGCTTGCTGAAGCTCAACAGTCCCCAGTCCTGCCACCCCTGCCTCATGGCGAGTGGCTTGGGCAGGGAAGGGGAGGTACCGAGAGGTGCTCCATGCACCTCCTGGTGACCGGTAGTTTGGTCCTTACGCTAGAGCCACAGGCCTTTTATAATATAGACTAGAGGCCCAGTGCATGAAATTCGTGCATGGGGGTGGGGTGTCTCTCAGCCCAGCCTGCACCCTCTCCAATCTGGGACATCCCTCTTACAATCCAGGACTGCTGGCTCCCAACTGCTCACCTGCCTGCCTTCCTGATTGCCCCTAACCACTTCTGCCTGCCAGCCTGATCACCCCCTAACCACTCCCCTGCCAGCCTGATTGATGCCTAACTGCTCCCCTGCCAGGCTGATTGCCCCTAACTGCCCTCTACTGCAGGCCTGGTCCCCCTAACTGCCCTCCCCTGCAGGCCTGGGTCCCCCCTAACTGCCCTCCCCTGCAGTTGTCACCCCTAACTGCCCTCCCCTGCAGGCCTAGTCACCCCCAACTGCCCTTCCCTGCAGGCCCAGTCGCCCCCAACTTCCCTCCTCTGCTGGCCTGGTCACCCCCAACTGCCCTCCCTTGCAGGCCTGGTCCCTCCCAACTGCCCTCCCCTGCTGGCCTGATCCCTCCCAACTGCCCTTCCCTGCTGGCCATCTTGTGGCGGCCACCTTGTGTCCACATGGGGGCAGCCATCTTTGACTACATGGGGGCAGCCATCTTATGTGTTGGAGTGACGGTCAATTTGCATATACTCTTTTATTAGATAGGACTAGAAGCCCGTTGCATGAAGTTTCATGCAATAGACCTTCCTTCACCTGGCTGCCGGCACCAGTTTTCCACCAGCAGCAGTTTTCCTCTGGCCACCCGCCGATCGGAGCGCCTCCCGCCAGCGCGATCGGCCACCCCGAGAGGAACTCCGATCAGGAGGCGCTCCGATCGGCGGGTGGCCAGAGGAAAACTGCTGCTGGCGGAAAACTGATGCTGGCAGCCATGCAATCGGCCACCCTGAGTTTGCCACCAGCGCCTTCCGCCGGCTCCATTGGTCCTCCCGCAGTGCTGGCCGTTGGGGCCTGCAGGAGGAACGGGGGGCGGGGACTTGTGAGTCCCCACCCCCCGCTCATCCTGTCAGCCCAATTGGCCACCCCAAGTCCCGCCCCCAGCCTGCCGCCGGCCCAATCATGGGCGTAGCGGAGTGATGGTTATTTGCATACTTCCCTTTTATTAGGTAGGATGTTATATTCCCAGACCAAGTCACTGTCAAATGTGAGCTGTTTTCTCAGTTGAGAGGGTGAAGGGAGTCCAGTCACATGCCCTGCCTCACCTGCCAAGGTCACACACTTAGATTAGGAGTGGCATCTGAAAACTGAAAAGATTTTTTTTCCTATGTGGAAAGCTAACTGTTAGTGGGTTGAACATGATCCATTATTCAGCACACCATTCCCTCTCCCGTTTCTCTGATTATTGATTAGTGTCTTTTTTGTAATTACTTAATAGTAAATACTTCTCTCAAAAAACCTGCCAACTCCATCTACAAAGAAAATCCAATTCTTTTTTCATATAACAGTAGAAGTTTCATTTATTTGGGAGTGTGAAGCTTGATGCAAACTCAAATGCAAAACTCTCAGCCTACCACCACCACTTCCCATATGCTCCACCTGCCCCTGTGCAGCCCTTATTCAAGCATCACTTCCTCATGGTAACTGAACTGCCAAGCCATGACCATTCTGCCCTACCAACCAGAGTGTTTGAAACAACTCCATCACGGCTAATCTGATCTCTTCCCAATGCTGACAACTGACAACGTTCTATTTAGCCAGTGATTCTTATCTACCTTTAAGTCAGTCAAAATGCCTCTGTGTGGAGTGAAAGATTCATCACGTGTGACCCAAGTCCACACTAGTGAAAGGTTTCAAAAAGAAGAAGTCAAAATTATTGCCTCAATAAATTACAGGATTTCCTGTGGCTCGATGCACATAATCTATCTTCTCATTCTTGTTCAGATAACTGTGTGGTAGCTGTGTGTAGACACGATGTAAGAGATATATCTAAAATATGCCCCCACTTTTCCTGGATACAAGCTCTTGCTTTGAAATGAATCTATTTATTTCCAATGTCTGCTAAAATTGCACCTCGGCCCTGCTGATGCCCAAGAATATGGCACTCAGTGCTGTAAAAGCAAGAAGCAAATAATTGTTTTTATAATATATCAATAAAAACAAACTCATATGCAAAACTAAAAAAAGAAAAGAAAAAGAAAACCAAAAAACTCACCTTCTCAGTTGAGAAAACAGCTCTCAGTGTATGTCATATGATAGTGAGTTGGTCTGGGAATATAACATCTATACTAATAATAGCCTAGGTGGCATGATGCCCTCACATCGTTACAAGATGGCTGTCACAAGATGGCCACGTGCACAGTGGAGGTGGGGCCTGGTGGCCGCTCTGCACAGTGAGGCCTGGGAGGTCCCATGGCTCTGCATGGCATGGAGGAGGTCAGTCCTCGTGTCTCCACCACCTCGCGTGGAGGAGGCGGGTCCCAGCAGAGGAGGTGGGTCATGGCAGGGAAGGGTAGTTGTGGGCAATCAGGCCGGCAGGGGAGAGCAGTTGTGGGCCATCAGGGTCGTAGGGAAGGGCAGTTGGGGGCAAACAGGTTGGCAGGGTAGGGCAGTTGGGGGCGATCAGGCCCTCTCAGGGGAGGGCTGTTGGGGGCCACTTCAGGCCGGCAGGGGAGGGCAGTTGTGGGCCATTAGGCCGGCAGGGGAGGGCAGTTGTGGGTGATCAGGCCAGAGGGGGAGGGCAGTTGTGGGTGATCAGGCCGGCAGGTCAGACATCCCATAAGGGGTCTCAGATTGGAGAGGGTGCAGGCCGGGCTGAGGGACACCCCCCCCATGCATGAATTTTATGCACCAGGCCTCTAGTATATTTATATTGAGAAGATAATTACCCTTTTTTGTTTAGAATGTTATAACCCAAGCTTAGGAATCCTAAGAAAATGTATAAATCAGAGTACAAATACTACCATTAGAAATGAACTTTTTGCCTGATACGCAGACTGCTACTAATGGTTCATTTAAGTAGTTCCATAAAATCACTGACAATAGATTCGTTTATATCGGCTTCTTGTATAACATGGGGTAGGATAGGTGTGGAGACCTATATGTGTGTCTGGGTGTGCCCAGCTACACATTTGAGCATGATCGTGAGGACTCTGACCTGCAAAAACACCCTAAGGCTGTGTGACAACTCACACAGCATTTGCCATGTGATTTATTTGTTCTTACCCTCAGGACAGGTAGAAAACTTTAGCTCCTAATATCCTGTTACCAGTTAGCACCTCTAATCCATGAAGTGCTCCCGGATAGTTTAGGCCCCCTAAAAGATTGCAACTGTTGAAACTAGTTCCTGCAGACTCTTATTTGGTCTCATTCTGACAGTCAAGGCAGTGACAAGCACCCACCGACATCCTGAGTGGTTTGCCAACAATGCTAATATTTGTTCATTTGCAGAAAATAAACTTATTAAGTGCTTATTATATGCACCAAGTGATAGAGATACAGAGAAATATAAGACAGGCAAGGTCTTTGCCCTCATGGAACTTATAGCCTAGTATGAGGATTACTTTTTAGGTTAGAAATGATCATGGACACCCTCAGCCACAAACATTTAGTTATACTTTTAGTAACTCCTGTCTAGACAAAAAGTATAGAAAGTTATGTGAATCTTGTAATATATGAGTTGATATTTTTTTCATCCATGGCAGCATTAAATACATTTGAAAATACATATTACACATATTTAGGAGACATTGTTCGGAAATATTCAGAAATTATTTAATCCCTGGAGTCATAGTAACAGCTAACATTTACAAGCACTACTATGAGCTGGGTGCTTCCAAGTGCTATCTATGTTTAATATCCCTTAATTTTTACATCAGGAACCCTATGAAGCAGGCACAATTGCAATATCCATTTTACAGATGAGGAAATTGAGCCTTAGAGAAGTTAAGTAATCTGTCCAAGGTTGTACAGTTGCAACTAGTAGTAAGGATTCAAACCCAGGAAGAACTCTGGAGCCCAAGTGCCTTACTACTTAGCTATACGGACTTTCCCCGAATTACATACAAGTATGCATGTGGGCACGTGTGCGTGCACACACATATACCTGCATATACAACACAATTGGTCCCACACACTGGCTGGGATTCATTGGTCTACTGAATAAGTATCAATCTACCTGGTCTTTTCTTTGTAGTCAATAGATCTTTGAATGAATGAATTTATTTAGCACCTAATATGTGTGCATTCAACAAAGTAGTTATTAAGCACCCATTATGAGCCAAGCACTGGGTTGATAGTGTTGAACCCTCCTCTCACAGATTTTGTATTCTAGTGGGGAGGAGAGCAGAATATAGTAAAGGAGTATATAATATGGTAATAGGGAATGATAAGTGCTAAGATAATAAAAACGGGATAAAGAGTACTTGAAGGCCCTATTTTAGTTTGAGGGGTCAAGGGCAGGTCTCTCTGAGGAAGTGATATTTGTTCAAAGGCCTGAATAAAGTGCAGGAAGAGCATTCCAATCAAAGAAGAGCATATCCAAAGCCCCGAGGGAGAAATTTTCTTGGCATCTTTGAAGAATAGCAAGAAGGCCAGCATGACTGGAACAGAGCAAGGAATGAAATTCCTTGTCTTACAGGGAATTTCCCTTAAACACACCTATTCCTTCCGGAACCTAAAATGTTTTACAATGCAAAATAGTTCCATCCTCTCCTTGCGCCTGAGTAATGAATCATCAAAAGGAACATAGTCTGGCCGGTGTGGCTCAGAGGTTGAGTGTTGACTTATGAACCAGGAGATTGCAGTTCAATTCCTGGTCAGGGCATATGCCCAGGTTGTGGACTCGATCTCCAGTGTGGAACTTGCAGGAGGCAGCCAATAAATAACTCTCTCTCATCATTGATGTTTCTATCTCTCTCTCCCTCTCGCTTCCTCTCTGATATCAATATAAATATTAAATTTTTTTTAAGGAACATAAAGGGCTAAAAAAAGGTAAAGAGGTAGGGTTGGTAATATTAGCCAGCTTGATATATCAGCCAACTCCAATCTTCAAAACTCTGAGAAAGGCCTCTCTTAAACACAAAAAACAATTTAGTGACAGTCAAGAGGAATACTAGTATAGACTTTAAAATATCATGAAGGCAAAGACCAATCTGAATGAAGATAAAACCATTCTATTTATAACTAGCAAATAGAAGAAAATATTCAGAAACAAATTTAACAAAAAAGTGTAAAATATGTAGCCTGAAAACTAGAAAACCTTAAAAGAAAACTTAAAAGACTTAAATAGCTAGAAAGACACCCATGTTCATTGATCAGAAGACTTAATATTAAGATGGCAATATTTCTCAAATTGAACTACAGATCCAATGCAATCTGAATCAGAATTACAGCTGGCTTCTGGCTTCTGTGTAGATATTGGCAAACTGATGCTAAAATTTATATGAAAACCGGAAGCATTGAGAATAGCCTAAATGTCTTGAAAAAGAACAAAGTAGGAGAGCTCATGCTTTCTGATTTCAGAACTTATCCATAAGGCAACAGTAATTAAAACAGTGTGGTATTGGCATAAGGATAGGCATATAGATCAATTATATAGAATTGAGAATTCAGAAATAAAGTTCCATGTTTATAGTCAATTTATTTTTGACAAAGGTGCTGTGAGATAATAGAAATATATATAGTCTTCCCCCAATTCCTGGCACAGAGCTCCTAGAATCCTTGTAATGTCCTAAGTGACAAGAGTACTAGAAGCATCTTTTGTTCTAACATCTGGTCTTTGAGCCTGGTTTCTGACATAGGGTTCTTAACTCCTTGGACTTTCCTTGGTGATAGCAGTGTCTTGGTGGGCTCCTGGGTGGGGGCTGGTCATCAGAAAGACTAAGCCATAATTAGAAACTTAGAATTTTTGGCCCATCTCCCATTCTTCTGGGAGGGGAGAGGGGCTGAAAATGGAGTTAATGACCAATCATACTTACAAGATAAAGCCTTCATAAGCATCTGAAAAGTACAGAGTTTGGAGACCTTCCTTGTTGATGAACATGTGTAGGTGCTAAGAGAGTGGCACACCTGGAGAGGACATGGAAACTCTGTGCCCAGTCCCACATATTTTGTCCAATGCATCTCTTCTATCTGGATGTTCATCTGTATCCTTTATCATACCCTTTTATGATAAACCAGTAATCAGTAAGTAAAGTGTTCTGTGATTCCTTCTAGCAAATTAAAAAATATATTTTTATTGATATCAGAGAGGAAGGAAGAGGGAGAGAGAGATAGAAACATCAATGATAAGAGAGAATTATTGATTGGCTGTCTTCTGCATGCCCCACATTGGGGATCGAGCTCACAACTCAGCCGTGTGCCCTGACTTGAAATCGACCTGTGATCTCCAGGTTTACAGTTTGATGCTCAACCACCGAACCACCCTGGCTGGGCACCTTCTAGCAAATTAATCCAACCTGAGGAAGGGGTCATGGGAAACTTCAATTTATTACTGATTGGTCAGAAGCACAGTAACAACATGGACTTGTAATTGGCATCTGAAGTGAAGGTGAGGACTGAGCTCTTAATCTGTAGCATCTGATGCTATTTTCAGGTAGGTAGTATCAGAATTGAGTTAAATTTTAAGACACCCAGTTAGTGTCACAGAATTTCTTGGTGTGGGGAGAATTGTAAAACATCTGGTGTCAGAAATGTTGTGGATGTGGTAGTGGTGTGAGAGTAAAATAGATACACAGAAGGAGGACTTGGGTTTCCCTACTCAGGTGCCCAAACAATTTAATGGGGGAAAGAATAGTCTTTTCAACAAATGGTATGGGATAACTGGGTATACACATGCCAAAGAATGAAGTTGAACCTCAACCTTACACAATATACAAAACTCAAAATGGATCAGAGATCTAAATGAAAGAGCTATAACTATAAAACTCTGTAAGGCACTTTAATTTAAAGGCCACCTAGAGAAGAAGTCATAAGAATTTAACTTTGAATATGGCAATTGTTTCTTAGATATGACAACAAAAGCATAAAAAACAAAAGAAAAAGTAGATCATTTGAACTTCTTTGTTGTCTTAAACCAGTAAGTTTTAGGATTTTAAAAATGCATTATACTGCTTGGCTGGCATGGCTCAGTGGATTGAGCATCATCACATGGACCAAGAGGTCCCAGGTTCAATACCCAGTCAGGCCACATGCCCAGGTTGCGGGTTCAATCCCCAGTAGGGGGGTGCAGGAGGCAGCCGATCCATGTGTCTCTCTCATCCATGTTTCTCTCTCTCTCCTTCTTCCTTCCTCTCTATCTAAAAATCAATAAAAACATTTAAAAATAAAAATGCATTATAAGGTAATTAATACAAGAATAAATGAAGAATAAGATGAACTCTTGGAAATTAAAATTGTGATAGCAAAAAAAAAATTTTAATTCTCACCCGAGGATATTTTTTCTGTTCATTTCCAGAGAGAATGGAAGGGAGGGAGAAGTGGGAGAGAGAGAAAGAGAGAGAAACATCAATGTGAGAGAGACACATCAATTGGCTGCCTCCAGCATGTGCCCCTACCTGGGCTGGGGAGCCTGCAATTGAGGTACATGCCTTTGACTAGGAATTGAACCCGCTACCCTTGGGTCCGGGGGCTGACACTCTAACCATTGAACCAAACCAGCCAAGGCATGATAACTAAATTTTAAAAATTGTAGAAAGATAAAATCAAGAAGCAAATTTTTGAATGTTGTTTTAAAAATAGAGGTCCAGGGAGAAACCAAGATCGCAGCATAGGTAAGCACCTAAACTGCTGCCTCACACAACAATTTCAAAACTACAACTAAAAGACAGAATGGACATCTTCCAGAACCACAGGAAAGCTGGCTAAGTGGAAATTCTACAACTAGAAGGAAAGAGAAACGCTCACAGAGAATCAGAGGAGCTGCAAAAGGCTGAGGTATGGAGACATGCACGCAGGGAGGAAGGGTGGCTGAGTGCCTGACTGGCTTTCTCTGGCGGAAGGGAGAAGGAATTTCCCGACTGCATTGAACCCCAGTTCCGACTGCACTGAACCCCAGTTCTGGGCAAAACCCCGTGGACCCAGGCTCATACGGGGGAAGTCTGGACTGTCAGGTAGAGAGAAAGGCACACAGAGACTCAGAAACTCGGGGGAGCTGCGGTGGGCAAGGGTCTGGAGACGTGTGCGCGTGAGTGTGTGCAGTAAAGTCTGACTGCGGAGGTTGCCGCCGGCTTTCCCTAGCGGAAGGGAGTCAGAAGCTCCTGACTGCACTGAACCCCAGTTCTGAATGCACTGAACCCCAGTTCCAGGCGAGCCCCTGGGGACCCATGCTCTTACGAGGGGAAACTGGACTGTCAGGCAGAAACTCAGGGGAGCCGCGAAAGGCAGAGGTCTGGAGGCACACGCGCAAGTGCACGCAGAGAGGACTGACTGCTAACTGAGCTGCTGGCTGGAGGGAACCGGAAGCTCCTAACTGCTCTGAACTCCAGTTCTGGGCAAGAATCTGGGAATCCAGATTCATTGGGGGAGAAACTGGACTGTCTGGCAGCGGGCGAAACTCGAGGGTAGCTTTCTCTCAGAAGTGCTTGCAGCAATTACCAAGGGACACTGAGACCCAGGGGCCTCAGGCAGGGCTGACGGGAAGCCAAGACTGTCTGCTCAGCTCTGAGACTCCGCCCCATCCAAGCTGAGCACATAGGCTTTTGCAATTTTGCAAGTCTGGTCTCATAAGGCTGTCTCCAGCACAGAAGGTCTCCCGGCATAGACACAGCTGATACTCACAACCAATTGGCCTGGAGGTCAATTCCTCCCAGTGATACCAACAACAATCAAGACTTAACTACAACAAGGCTGTACACATAGTCCACAAAGGGGTGCACCAAGAGTTTCCATCTCAGGTAACTGGGGAGGCCGACCCACTGGGCCATATAGAACACCTAGCACACAAAGCTACCCTACCAACTCAGGGAAGCAGAGAAAATGCGGAGACAAAGAAACAGATCACAAACGAAAGAAATGGAGGAAAACAAACGACTGGATATAGAATTCAAAACCACGGTTATAAGGTTTTTCAAGAATTTCCTAGAAAAGGCTGATAAATTTAACGAGACCTTCGAGGATATGAAAAAGGACCAACTAGAAATTAAACATACATTGACTGAAATAAAAAATATTGTACAGAGACCCAATAGCAGACTAGAGGAATGCAAGAATCAAGTCAAAGATTTGAAATACAAAGAAGCAAAAAACACTCAACTGGAAAAGCAAAAAGAAAAAAGAATCCAAAAAGTTGAAGATAGGGTAAGAAGCCTCTGGGACAACTTCAAGCATACCAACATCAGAATTATGGGGGTACCAGAAGAATAGAGAGAGCAAGATACTGAAAACCTATTTGAAGAAATAATGACTGAAAGCTTCCCCCACCTGGTGAAAGAAATAGACTTACAAGTGTAGGAAGTGCACAGAACCCCAAACAAAAGGAATCCAAAGAGGACCACACCAAGACACATCATAATTAAAATACCAAGGGCAAAAGACAAAGAGAGAATCTTGAAAGCAGCAAGAGGAAAACAGTTAGTTACCTACAAGGGAGTAAGTACCCATACGACTGTCAACTGATTTCTCAACAGAAACTATGCAGGCCAGACGGGAGTGGCAAGAAATATTCAAAGTGATGAATAGCAAGAACCTACAACCAAGATTACTCTACCCAGCAAAGTTATCATTCAGAATTGAAGGTCAGATAAAGAGCTTCACAGGTAAGAAAAAGCTAAAGGAGTTCATCATCACCAAACCAGTATTATATGAAATGCTGAAAGGTATTCTTTAAGAGAAAGAAGAAAAAAGTAAAGATAAAAATTATGAACAACAAATACCTATCTATCAACAAGTAACCTAAAAATCAAGTGAATTAAAAATCTGAGAAACAGAATAAACTGGTGAATATAATAGAATCAGGGGCATAGAAAGGGAGTGGACTGATAATTCTCAGGGGGAAAGGGGTATGGGGGGTGCGGGAAGAGACTGGACAAAAATCGTACACCTATGGATGAGGACAGTGTGGGGAGGTAAGGGCAGAGGGTGGGGTGGGAACCGAGTGGAGGGGAGCTATGGGGGGAAAAAGGAGAAACAATTGTAATAATCTGAACAATAAAGATTTATTAAATTAAAAAAATAATAAAATAAATAATAAATAAAAAAATAAAAATAGAGGTCCAATCCAGGAGGTGCATATTCAACCAATAGGAGTTCCAGAAAGAGAGAAGAGAAAGCTTGAGAGGGTGATGGGAAGGAGGTATCAAAGAAATTATACTATTCACTATTATTGTTCTGTCCCTAACTCTTCTTCCTTACCACTTCAATGCATACCATAACCAGAACTTTTAATTATTAATTTAAGGGTTTCCCTTAGCCACTGGAGCCTGCTTTGTTGCCTACATAACAGTCTAGAAGTGCTGGAAATTTAACACTCCCTATGACCATCTTCCACCGATGACTGTCGGGAGTTAGTCTAAAAATGCCCCAGTTTCTTTACTCTTCAGGCAGGATAACTCTGAGTTATACATACTGGCTACCAGAGTTTGCCTGTGGGATTAAACTACAGTTGTCCACAGTGGTAACTTGTTTGAAAATCAACCTTATGTTGACTGCCTTCTCATCTCTATCTCAACTGCCAAATCCTCTATCAAAGTTTCCTGGCATCATCTCCAAAATAAAATACTTGCTCTTGGATCCTTGTCTTAGGGTCTTATGCTGGGAAAACCTAAACTAAGACAAAGATTTTACATAAAATTTCCCAGAACTGATTAATATGAGTTTTCAGATAGAAAAAATTGCTGAGATAATAATTCAAAAAACAAACAAACCTAAGTGCCACACCTAAGTACATCATAATTAAATTTCAGAACACCGGAGGCAAAGGGAAGATTTTAAAGCTGTTAGAGAGAGGGAGAGAAAAAGATCACATAATAAAGATTAATAATTAGCTAGCGGGGAGGATTCTGGAAGGATGGCAGATTAGGAAGCACCAGTAATCTGTCTTCCCACCTAGACAGCCACTGCACTGGCAGAATTTGTCAAATGTACCTATTTTCTAACTCTGGAGTCTATTGAAGGCTTCCACCTTCCAGGAGTAAGGTTTGGACTGTAAATCGCAGTTGATTTTTGTCAATTTCAGCTCTTCACACAGTAGCAGCTACCCATTCCCCACCCCCAGTCCCATAGCAAACAGTTACAGGTGTTCCTGGAGCAGCTTGGACACAGTGGGGCATGGAGGTGTGTGTGTGGGGAAGAAGCACCTTGTTCTACAAATATTGGGAATTACTTCTTCTGATCACAGAGGGGCACACAAAGAGGATAAAGGCCATTTTCATTACACCTCCCCCATTGTTGCAAGTCCCCTTGCTCTCACCAACTGAAGTGGCTTCTAGGGAATTTTAAAGACCAGTGCCAATTTCTTCTGGCCATTTTTTCTCTTTTTTTTTTCTTGTTTGTGAACCATATATTAAAAACTAGGACATTCAAAAGCAACTGTATATATGAGGAAAATTAGAAAGTGGCCACACCTGTTCAAGGAAAAGCACAGGCTCAGAAAAGATCTGAGAAGACATTAAATTTACACCTCATGATGATCCTTGTTATATAGAGAGCTTACAACAATTAAAGAAACAAAAATCTAAAACAACACCCCCCATCAAACCCTGGAAAAGGGAGAGAATATTATTTCTTAAATAATCATATTATTAGATTGAAATGTCTAACTTTCAACAAAAAAAATCACAAGGCATAAAAAACAACAACAAGAAAATATAACCCACTCAAATGAAAAATTTAATGAATAGAAATTGACCCTGAAAAAGACCCAAGAGCAGCACTATTAGATGAAGACTTTAAAACAACTGTGTTACAGATGCTAAAGAATGAAAGAAAGAGGTGAAGAAAATTTTAAAAAGTGATGTATGAACAAAACACAAAAATCAACAAAAGGATAGAAAACCTAAAAAATGTTGGTGATTAAAAGTACAGTAATGGGAATGAAAAACTCACAGAGGGATCCAAAAGCACATATAATCAGAAAGAGAAAATGTCAATGAACTTGATGATAAAATGATGGAAGCTATTGAGTCTGAGAAACAGAAAGAAAAATGATTGCAGGAAAGTGATCAGAGCGTAAGGGACCTATGGGACACCATCAAGCTGAACAACATACGGTCTCAGAAGGAAAAGAGAGAGAGAAAGGGATAAAGGGAACATTTGAAGAAATAATGGCTGAAAACTTCCCAAATTTGATTAAATACATGAATATAGACATTTAAGAAGCTCAGTGAACTCCAAGTAAGATGAACTAAAAGAGACCCACCCAGAGACACATAATCATACTTTTGAAATCCAAAGACAAAAAGAGAACCTTGAAAGCAGCAAGAGGGAAGTGACCCTTTACATACAAAGGATTCTCAGTAAGATCAGCAGCAGATTTCCCATCAAAAACTTTGAAGGACAGAAGACAGTGGGTTGCAGAAGGGAAGACATCTGTAATACTTTCAACAATAAAGATTTAAAAATAATCCTGAGAGTACTCTTTCATTCCTGCTTCACAGATAAGGAAACCAAAGCATTTATAGGTGCACTGTGCAGTTCTAAGCCATTATTTACCAACATATATTCTGCAATAAAATAATCTCATGGTAAAAACAACAACAACAACAACAAAAAAAACACCCTATAAAGTGGTAGGCACAGGCACCCCCCCCCCACACACACACACATACACACACACTCACACAACCGTTAATAAAGAGTCCTATATCCAGCAAAACTGTCCTTCAAAATTGAAGAAGAAATGAAGACATTTCTCAGGTAGACAAAAGCTGAGGGAGGTTATTACCACTAGACCTGCCTTGTAAAAATGCTCAAAGGAGAAATGAAAAAACACTGCTAAGTAACCCAAAACCATATGAAGACATAAAGATCTCAATAAAGGTAAATGCATAGACAATTATAAGAGCTAGTATTATTGTAATAGTGGTTTGTAACTCAATTTTTGTTTTCTACATGATTTTAGAAATTAATGCACTAAAAGGAATTAGTAGTTTATGTTTTAGTGAAACAAGGAATCCGGAGTAGGAGTGGATTTAAATAATAGGAGGAACCAAAAGGTAACAGCCTTCCTCTGCCATACAAACTTAAGTCAGTCGATATTTTGTGAGTGATTGGCTGGGGCTGCTCCCTGCTTCACAAGAATCTTAGGAAAAGAAAGTTATTTTTTTTTCCAGTTGAAATAGCCCAATGTTGGCAACTATTGAGTCCAATTTTGCACATTTTCTGCAATTAATAGCTATTATTTAGGATAATACTTCCTAAAAATATTTTTACAATACGCGTGGAAGACTTTTTAAAATGCAGTACATAAATGCAAGAGATTGGTGAAGCAGAGATAGACCTGAGTTACACCATGCTTTCTTTTCCCAGATTCAGCTCCAGGGTGTTTCCCTTCCCCTGCAGGGCTGGGAGGGAGCAAAAGGAAAAGACGTGGAGAGCCACAAGCTGGGCCAGAGAGGTCTGTGCAGGGTAGAAGGATGGGAGGAAGGGAAGGAAGCAGTCGCCTCTCCGCCCGCCTGTTTTCCAGCATCCTCCTTTGCCCCCCTCTTCCGTCTTACCTTCTGGTGGCCCGTTAACCAGTGGGGGGATGGACCTGGGAAGGCGCGCAGAACTCGCTGCAGCTGCTGCCTCCGCAGGTAGAGCTTGATGGCCTGCAGCAGCAGTAGGGTCAGGAATAACACGAACACCAGGTAAAAGGACCTTGTCCAGCGCATCTCCAGCCAGGAGGTCTCCATCACTCTGCTCTGCGGATTGCCGGCAGTTTCCAGGCAAGCGGGAGAGGATGAGCTTTCTGAAGCCTGGCGCTTGGGAAGGATCACGCTGCCCGCTGCTTCCCGGAGGCCTCCGGAAAGCTCCCTCCTTCCCCGGAAAGAGGAAGAGCGATGGGAGCGGCAGCTCAGGCTTGGCCAGAGGAGGTAGGCGCAAGTTCCAGGATTTCCAACCCTTTATTAAGGGATGCAAATCTTCATCCAGGACGACCTCCTACATCCTCCTGGAGTATCATATTTCAAGAGTGACCGTTTCCAAACAAGGGAAAATTGAAGTTTGGTTTTTGAAATAATGCCAAGGTTGAGGTCATCATTTTTCTTCATTGCCACAAATAAATGGTAACCTGCTATACAAAAGACCTTCTTTTCACTCTGAAATTGTATCAAAAACCCACAAGGTCTGTGGGCTAGTGGTGGGCATGTATAATCATTATATTTATATAGTGTGGCCTGACCAGTGGTGTGCTGGTGAATATTTTACACGTGGTGCTCACTCTGATTTCTAGTGTTTGCAAATGTCCACCATATCCTATTTCAAGCTGCCAGCAGAGTACACTGAACCATGAATTGGGAAGAGATGTTAAGTAGCATACCATTGTACAGTAGTTCCACCATACACATGCAATCAGGGCCCTCAACATAATTTGTGGATCACAGTACAAAATGAAAACGTGTTAAAAATCTATTAATGAGATGACGACAGTAGAGCATTTAACCAAACACACACCGTTCTGAGTGCAAGGTCTGTGTGACTGCTCAGATTCCATGCCCATGAAGAGAGCTTTGGACTCAGGAGACATAAAAACCCTTTTGAGCATACATAATAGTAAATGTAGTAAAGTAGTTAGAAAGGAATGAGATTTTTATTACTTAGTAGATACTGAAGTAGGATCCAACAGACCCAGCTTCCCAAGCTGCTGTCCCCCACTCACAGCCTTCTTTATAGGCATTTTCCACAATTCACTTCATCATTGTGTATTATTGCTAAGATAGGCACCTGTTAAGTGTTGGATTTACAGCTGTAAACAATAAACACAATCTCTTATAACTTCTTATTCTCTTCCCTGTCACTGCCTCTCCACCGCCCCTCCAACCCCATTCACCAAGCACCTACACCAGTCACTGGAGCTAGGTTTTGTTTGGCAGGTTAATGGGTAAGACAGACTCCAATGGCAGTTACTTCATCTGGCCCCTCGACTGTTCCATTTTGTGCCACACCTATTTCAGCTCTCTCTTCCCTAGACCTTCCCACCTCTTGCCTACCTCCGTCTCTCAGCTAGAAGTGGGATAGTGGTGGGCGTGTATGGTTTTTAATTTATTTTTTAAACATGTTTTTATTGATTTTAGAGAGGAAGGGAGAGAGAGATAGAAACATTGATTAGCTGCCTTCTGCACAGCTCCTACTGAGGATCAAACACAGGCACATGACCTGACTAGGAGTCCAGCCGGAAACCTCTTGGTGATGGGATGACACTCAATCAACTGAGCCACACCTCGGGGCAGAATCATATGGTTTATACAATTAATGTTGAGTACATTGGCAAGGAAGTTTTAAAATATTGAGTAAGCAGTGAAATTTACATAGCAGGTTTCATGCAGAGGTCCAAGAACATATGATTCTATCATTTTCTTCCCGAACAGCCTGGTGGTAAGAGAATGGTTATTTCCGGGAAGGAGGCATAGAGCTAATCCCACTCTCACTGTACACGAGCCAGTGCTGGCAATGCCAGGAAGCAAAGAAGGATCAAGAGTAAGCCTTAACTTGGGACAGTTCACAATCTGGTGGAGGGGACAGATAAGTAAGCAAAGAAATACAGTACAATGAATAAATGCTATAATTGGAAGGATTCCCATGGGTTATACAAGCAGACACTGAGACACTTGAAATAAAAATGAATGTTGAGTGCCCTGGAGACAAGCTCAAGTTTGAAATGTGTTCATTGGAATCAGCTGTAACCATAGCTGTTGAAATGATTGATAGAGAAGCTAAAATAAAGTAGCTTGAGAAGTGAATATGATGGCAATTCCTTGAGACTGTGGAGAAAGTATTAAAAATTCTGAAAAGTTTGGCTATGTAAAAGAGGAGACTTGGGATGGTACCCAGTTGTGGATTTGAAAATAGAAGGAAGTTAAGACTCCCTTCCTCCCTTCCATTTCTTGAAGAGTGCGAGAGGTTGGAATCAGTAGTGCAGTCGGCCTTGAAGTAGAAGGAAGAAGGAAAGGTTGGGACAGATGTAGAGTTTCACATTTTGTGGTATTTCATACCACAACAGAGAATAGCCCAAAATGTAAATCTCACTCACAATCTTCCTTTGATAGACAGTTTTGAATTATATTAACTCAATTTTACAACTTTAAGAACCAGCCTTTCTCTTTTTAATATGTGTCCACTCAAAATAGTTGAGTTTAAGAGCACATTGAAGTCATCTGATCAAGAATACACTTTGTTGATGGAGGGTAAATGAATCAGGAGGCTTTGGCTAGCAATAAATGACAAAGTTTAATTCAAGGGTCTTAGGGCTTGCAAACCCGAATTGCAAGTGGGCAATGTCCAGAGTGTTGTGAAGAAGAAAGAAAAGCTGAGAGTTCTTATAGTAAAAAGTACATTTTGAGGAAGAATCAGCCCTGCATTCTTACTAGTAGCCTCTGGATTGGTCTGAGAGGATAATCTTTCAGATGTCCAATGTTCTAGATACTGGATCTCAGGTGGTCTGGAGAAATGAACATTCTTTCCTTAATCCTTCAGAGGGTATAGGAGATATATTTATAGAAATATAGATAGATATAGATATGGACATGGCTTTATATATAGATTATATAGATATAGACAGATAGATATAGATATAGATATAGACATAGACATAGACATAGACATAGACATAGACATAGACATAGATATAGATATAGATATAGATATAGATATAGATATAGATATAGATATACAGAGTTCAAAAGTTTAAGTTTCCAGGCAAGCTAAAGCAGGAATAGAATCATACGTTAACCTACTTGATTTGGTAATTTAGTAATTTTTTTGTTCTTTTCCTCAATTTTTATAACATTAAGTTAAATAAATTCTCAATAATAAGTTTAACAATTGCCTTCAGTAATCCCTCACATTTGTGCAATATAAAAATAATAATTTTACCTGAGTATCAATAAATAACATACCTATTGGGCATGAGAATCTTTGCTAAGCTAGACTCTCATCAGGAGTAATAATAACATAAAAAACATTGAACACTTGCATATATGTCTCCATTCTCTCAGGTAGGTATTACCATACCCCCAGTATAGATAAACAAATTGAAGCCTAAGGAAGCTAGTAACTTGACCTAGATCTGTCCTCTGTATCACATGGAGCCTCCAAGGTATCATAAGACCCCTCTCCTTCCTGCCAGTTCTTCCCATTACACAGACACACAGTGAGTCATAAATTTACCAAAATTTTATAATAATAATCCACATTCATTATTAGCTAAATATTAACATTTAAAAACAAAAAGGAAAATCCACCTGAATTATACATTTTGAAGAGTTCAATATTACCAAATTCATGTAATTTATTTCTAATTAGTTTTCCACATGACCAATATACATATTTCCTTCAATTACTTAAACTCCCGAAGCTTAGAGTAGAGTTACCTACTCCAACTAAAATGAATTTTGGATCTTGCTCAAAATTAGAAAATATACCCAAGTCCCTACATTATTGGAAAACAGGACCCACACTTCTCTGTGGACACCAAAAGAGCTTATTTTTCTACATGTAAACAGCACATAACTTTATTAACAACATGGTATTCATTCTGATAAACCAAACCCCTATGTAAACAAATATTGAACCTTAAAACTTTAAAGTAAAACTTGATAAGGAATAAAGTTAAAAACATGCTTTGTGTATAGGAGCGCATCTTTAAAATTTTTTATTGTTGATTTTCTTACAGATGTCGCCCATATTCTGTCCCTTGCCCATCTCTACCCAGCTCCAGCTCCTCCCTCTCTTGTTCTTGACCTCAGTACTGTGTGTGCCCATGGGCTATGCATATACTAGTATGTTCTTTAGCTAATCTTTTCACCTTCTTTTATCCAGTCCTCTGCACTTCCCTTCTTCTGAGTTCTGTCAGTCTGTTTCATGTATCTATGCCTCAGGTTCTATTTTGTTCATCAGTTTATTTTGTTCATTAGATTCCACATGTAAGTGAGAGCATATGGTACCTGTCTTTCTCTGACTGGCTATTTTGCTTAGCATAATAACATCCAGCTCCATCCATGCTGACACAATGGGTAAGAGTTCCTTCTTTTTCCACTTGTATAACATTCCACTGTGTAAATGTACCACAGCTTTTTTATCCACTCATCTACTGATGAGCACTTAAGCTGTTTCCAGATCTTGGCTATTATAAACAATGCTGCTATGAACATAGGGGTGCATATATTCTTTCTAATTGGTATTTCAGAATTCTTATGATATATTCCTAGAAGTGGGATCACTGGGCAGTTCATTTTACATTTTTTTTGAGGAAACTCCATACTGTTTTCCATAGTGGCTGCACCAGTCTGCATTCCCACCAACATTGTACTAGATTTCTCTTTTCTCCACATCCTTGCCAGCACTTGTTGTTTGTTGCTTGTTGGCGATATGAGGTGATACCTCATTGTAGTTTTAATTTGCATCTCTCTGATGATTAGTGACATTGCACATTTTTCTTATGTCTATTGACTATCTGTATGTCCTCTTTGGAAAAGTGTCTATTCAGGTCCTTTGCTCATTTTTTAATTAGATTGTTTGTTGTCCTAGTGTTGAGTTGTACAAGTTCTTTATATATTTTGGAAATTAACCCCTTATCAGATGCATCATTGAAAAATACATTCTCCCATGGAGTGGGTTCCCTTTTCATTTTGTTGATGGTTTATTTTGCCAAGCAGAATCTTTTTAGTTTGATGTAATCCCACTTACTTTTTCCTGTATTTCCCTTGCCCTAGAAGATATATCAGCAAAAACATTGCTATGTGTGGTGTCTGAGATTTTTACTTCCTTTTTATTCTAGAATTTATATGGTTTTGCAACTACATAATTTGAGCCAAATTATAAATGTGTTACTACTTTCATTTTTTTGAACTTCCATGGTTATTAGCACTAACTCTGTTAATCATGGTTATCCCATTGTGCTACTTAAAATTTTTAATATGAAGAAATATGTTCCACTATATCAACAAAGATTGGGATTATCAAAATAAAATTAGTGAAGAACCTGTTTTGCAAAACTTGCATGTATTTGTATTTATTATAATGATCTCAGCAGAATTGCAGATGTATTCATTTTCAATTTTATTTTTACTGAATTTATTCAAAGACTTAATTGTATTGGTAATATGAAGAGTCACTTGATTTTTTCTTTGCAACATTTATATTTTTTGTAATAGGTTTTTGTCCACTTGAAATAACTGGGTTGAAGGAAGAAATGCAAGTATTTCAGCATCTATAGTTTAGATTTTGAAGTATTATAATTGCTAAATAATCTTGCTGTCACTGCCTAACAAAAATGATGATTGATTATAACCCTTTTGCCTAAAAACCCACACAAGTTGGGAGCATGTCAATCTGCATATGCTCAGTGTGAGAACTGGCATTTCTGCCCTGTTCCTGCCCTGCATTAAACCTGCCCAAGGAAAGATACCACTGAGCCAATAAATGGGAGCAAGAAACTGGGAAGTGTGGATTAATGTCTGCAAAAATTACCCTGCTTTGTTTCAGATCTACTTTCAAATGAAACTGCTGCCCAACTTCCTGCAATGTGCTGCCTCTGTGAATGGAACATCACTCCTGGACTCATTTGGTATTTAACTAAATGTCAACTTCTCTCAGCCTCAGTTCTCCCAATTGCAAAAGGGAATGCACACCTATCATTGTCAGATATTGTGAGAATTACATCAGGTAACAAATGAAGAACACTGGGCACTGTGTTGAAGCAGTGAGTGCACACATGAATTTCAGTATTGCAGTTATCAGAGAAATAACGGCTCCAGCCAGGGAGACCCAGGGAAGTGAAATAAGAGGTATGCCATTCATCCATTCAGTCATAAACAAATGTACACTAAATAAAAATATGTATTCTAAACAAATATATCCCATCAATAAGCAAATAGGCAAAGGGCTAGAGACAATGTCATGCAGCTTATTAGCTACCACATATTTGCCACTTAGTGAATGTAAATTAAGTGAACCATTAACCATGGTTCAAATCTTCTCTTAAATGCCTTAATCCCTACATTTTCAAAAACTCGGAATGAACCAGCTACAACAGCCCACTATTGAGAAAGTGGTGTAGTGGCCTTTCCCCTAGAATAAAGCTAAAAGCTGGAAATTATTGTATGGGCTGCTAAAGAACTAGAAAACATAGTCAAAACCATTTTAGCAGAAAGAAGGATGTTCAAATGCACATAAATGAATTAGGTAACAAGATTAAGTAAAAGACTTTAATGATTTAAAAAAAACAATTTAAGTTTTTTATTGTTTAACTAGAGGCGCGGTGCATGAAATTCATACACTCGGGGAGGGGGGGTCCCTCAGCCCAGCCTGAGCCCTCTCGCAGTTCTGGAGCCCAGGGAGCAGGCCTAAGCCATCAGTTGGACATCCTTAGCACTGCCACGGAGGTGGAAGAGGCTCCCGCCACTGCAGCTGTGCTCTCCAGCCATGAGCCGGGCTTCTGGCTGAGTGGCACTCCCCCTGTGGGAGCACATTGACCACCAGGGGGCAACTCCTGTATTGAGTGTCTGCCCCCTGCTGGTTAGTGTGCGTCATAGTGACCGGCCCTTCTGCCATTCAGTCTATTTGCATATTAGCCTTTTATTATATAGGATGGTCTTTGGTTGATTACTTCCCACCCACCCACCCACCCATGATCAGGGCAGGGAAGGGACACATGAGGTTGGCCATCCAGGGAGGGACTGTGGGAGGGCTCCAGGGTATGTCTGGCCCAGCTCGCTAAGTCTCGATTGGCCAGACATGAGCAGCAAGCTAACCTACTGGTCAGAGCATCTGCCCCCTGGTGGTCAGTACACGTCATAGCAACTGGTCAACTGGTCAACTATCTGCCCCTTGGTGGTCAGTGCACATCATAGCAAGTGGTTGAGTGGCCTTAGCATTTTATTAGCATACTAGAGGCCTGGTGCATGAAATTCGTGTACTTGGGTGCGGGGTCCCTCAGCCCAGCCTGCACCCTCTCCAATCTGGGACCCCTTGGGAGATGTCCAGCTGCTGGTTTAGGCCCGATCCCTGTGGGACATCTCTCTCACAATCCAGGACTGCTGGCTCCCAACCACTCGCCTACCTGCCTGCCAAATTACCCCTAACTGCTTTTGCCTGCCAGCCTGATTGCCTCCTAACCACTCCCCTGCCAGCCTGATCGATGCCTAACTGCTCCCCTGCCAGCCTAATTGCCCCCAACTGCCCTCCCCTGCTGGCCTGGTTGTCCCCAATTGCCTTCTCCTGCAGGCCTGGTCGCCCCCAACTGCCCTCCCCTGCTGGCCTGGTTGCCCCCAACTGCCCTCCCCTGCTGGCCCAATCGTCCCCAACTGCCCTCCCCTGCCAGCTCAGTCACCCCAAACTACCCTCCCCTGCTGGCCTGGTCACCCCCAACTGCCCTCCCCTGCAGGCCTGGTCCCCCCCAACTGCCCTCCCCTGCCAGCCGAGTTGCCCCTAACTGCCCTCCCCTGCCACCCTCCCCTGCAGGCCCAATTGCCCCCAACTGCCCTCCCCTGCTGGCCTGGTCACCCCTAACTGCCCTCCGCTGCTGGCCATCTTGTGGCAGCCATCTTGTAACCACATGGGGGCGGCCATCTTGTGTGAGGGTGTGATGGTCAATTTGCATATCACCTATTTATTATATAGGATTACACTTTGATTGGTTGAACAGACAATCGGACAACTGGACTCTTAGCATATTAGGCTTTTATTATATAGGATGTATTACATAAGTCTCCTTTTTCCCCCATTGACCTCTCCCCGGCCACCCCTAAGCCCCAGCACATGCCCTCACCACCCCCATCTATGTCGATTGGTTATGCTCATATGCATGCATACAAGTCCTCTGGTTGATCTCTTACCCCCTCACCCCCCTCCTTCCCTCATAGGTTGGACAGTCTATTCGATGCTTCTATGACTCTGTTTTTGCTTTTGTTCATCAGTTTATGTTGTTCATTATATTCCACTAATGAGTGACATCATGTGATATTTATCTTTCTCTGACTGGCTTATTTTGCTTAGCATAATGCTCTCCAGTTCCATCCATGCTGTTGCAAATGGTAAGAATTTCTTCTTTTTTACAGCAGTGTAGTATTCCATTGTGTAGATGTACCACAGTTTTCTAATCCACTCATCTGCTGATGTGCCACAGTTTTTTGTTTCAGACAAATTCACTTACTTTGGAGATAATAAAGACTTTTAGACTCTTATAATTTTTCCAAAAAATCTACACCTGCAGGCTTCCAGTGAAGGCAGTGGAGTAGGGCAATGCAGTACTGGCATCCTCTCACACCACATCAAAATTACAACTAAACTACCAAACAACCATCATTCAGAATCATCTGAAGTCTAGCTAAACAGAAGAAGCCACATTGAGACTAGTAGGTGGGGCAGAGAGGCAGAATGAGCTGGTTCTACACCCATCTGTGTTGGTTAAAAATTGGGAGGTATATCTAGGTAGCAGAGGTGCCCCCTGAGGAGTGAGGGATCCCAGCCCTACACCCGACTCTACACCCGGCCCCCTGCCCAGGCTTACAATGCTGGGAAGAGAACCCCCATAACTTTTTATTGAAAATCAGTGAGGATGTGGCTGAGTGAGACAGAGGGCTGCTCTAGTCCCAGGTGTTATTCTTAAAGAACACATACACAGACTTACTTAGACTCACTTGCTCTGAGCTCCAGTGCAGGTACAGCCATCAAAAGGCTCCAGAGACATACTGGGAAGAACTGAAATGTCTGGCTTCAGGGTGATGGCTTGAGGGGAAGTTTTCTCACATACAGCAGTGCTGGTAAAGGCCATTGTTTCTTTGCTGAGTCATCCCACTGACAGAGCCAGCAGACTGGTGTCATACCTGTGTCTCCATCAACTTGGCTGACATTGTTTGCCCCTGCCTCATGATTTCCTGAGACCATGCCCCACCTAATTTGAAGCTCCACTAGTACCTTTTTCATATAAACAGCTTTTTTTTTTTTTTTGCTCATACTTCCTGAAATCTCTTAAAAATTCACAAATCCCAAATAAGCAGTGCCTTGCCTCATAATGTCCTATACCTCTTGGTAAGTGGTCCCAGGAGTCACATTAGTGGTAGCTGGCCTTGGTTTGAACCTTGGCCTCTCCTGGACACTTCCAAGCCCAGCACAAGTAGCAGACATCTGCGAATTGCTCTGTAGCTCATGCTGGATGACCCTGAACAGGGCACAGGCAGTGGCTGACCTTGGTATGCTCCTCACAGGAGGCCCCCAAGCCAGCACATAACAGTGAAAATCTTCAGATGCCAACTGAGCATCACCAGCTACCTCCATGAGCAACACAATCTTGATGTGCTGAAGCAAGTCCTGCTCTATGGGGTCATGCTGTATAGCAGATCCTCTACTGTACTTCCCGCTGATCAACCTGAGCATACATCCCTTCCATTGACATGCCAATAGCAATCAAGCTGAAACTACAACAGGAGAGTGCACACAGCCCACACAAAAGGCACATCTGAAGTGCCCAGCTTGGGTGACCAGGAAAACTGCACCAATTGGTCCTTTAGGACACTTACTACATAAGGCCACTCTACCAAAACTGGAATATAGAGAAGCTCAACCTAGTACATGGAAATAAACAAAGGGATACAGCCAAAATAAGGAGACAAAGAAACATGTCCCAAATGAAAGAACAGAATAAAACTTCAGAAAATGAACTAAACAGAATGGAGACAAGCAATCTACCAGCTGTGGAGTTCAAAATACTTGTTATAAGGATGCTCCATGAATATAGGGGAAGAGTAGATGAACTCAGTGAGAATTTCAACAAAGAGGAAATATAAAAACAAAGATAGAATACATAAAAAAGAACCACTATGAAGAAATGAAGAATACACTAACCAAAATGAAGAATACATCACAGGGAATCAACAGTAGAGTAGACAAAGCAGAGGGTCAATTCAGCGATTTGGAAGATAAGGGAGCAGAAAACACCCAAGTAAATAACAAAAAGAATTAAAAATAAATAGGATTGTTTAAGGAGCCTCTGTGACAACTTCAAGCATAGCAACCCTGGCATCATGGGGATGCCAGAAAGAGAACTGAGAGAGCAAGGCATTGAACACCTATATGAAAACATAATGGCAGAAAATTTTTCTAATCAGGTGAAGGAACTAGACATAGTTCAGGAAGTAGAGAGTCCCAAACAAAATGAATCGAAAAGGGCCCACACCAAGACACATCATAATTAAAATGACAAAGGTTAAAGACACAGAGAGGATCTTAAAAGTAGCAAGAGAAAAGCAATTAGTTACCTACAAGGGAGCTCCCTCAAGACTGTCAGCTGTTTTTCTCACCAGAAACATTTCAGGCCAGAAGGGATTGGCACAAAATACTCAGAGTATTACAAAGCCAGGATGTATAACCAAGATTACCCAGCAAGGCTATCATTTAGAATAGAAGGACAGACAAAGAGCTGCCCAGATAAGAAATAGATAAAGGAGTTCATCAACACCTAATCAGTATTACATGAAATATTAAAGGGCCCTTTTTAAGAAAAAGAAGAAAAAAAGATAAAACATGAATAATAAAATGGCAATAAATATATACTATCTATCAACAAATACTTTAATAAAAATGGATTAAATGCTCTAATTAAAAGACATATGGTGGCTGAAGGGATAACAAAGCAAGACCCATATATACACTGTCTACAAGAGACTCATCTCAGAATGAAAGATACACACAGACAGAAAGTAATAGGATGGAAAAATATATTTAATAAAAATGGGGATAAAAAGCTGGGGTAGCAATACTTATACTAGACAAAATAGACTTTAGAGCAAAGGTTATAACAAGAGACAAAGAAGGGCCCAGCAATTCCATTTCTGAGTATTTATCCAAAACTTAAAACACTAAGTCAAAAAGAAACACACATCCATTTGTTCATTGCAGCAGTATTTACAATAGCCAAGATATGGAATCAACCTAAAGGTCCATCAATAGATGAATGGATAAAGAAGTGGCACCTATGGAATATGACTCACCAAAAAGAAGAATGAAATCTTGCCATCTGTGACGGCATGGATCATCCTGGAGAGTATTGTGCTGAGTGAAATAAGTAGACAGAGAAAGACAAATGCCACATGATTTCAATCCTATATGGAATCTAAAAAAATAAACAAATAAATGAACAAGCAGAATAGAAACAGACTCTTAGGTACAGAGAACATTTTGGAGGGGATTTAGGGCTGGGTGAAAAAGGTGAAGGAATTAAGTACAAATTGGTAGTTACAGAATAGTCATAGGGATGTAAAGTACAGCACAGGGAGTATAGTCAATAATCCTATATAATAAAAGGGTAATATGCAAATAGACAAAACGGCAGAACAACCAAACAACCAATCAAAGTGTAATATGCTAATGATATGCTAAGGCTGCTCAACCGCTCACTATGACGTGCACTGATCACCAGGGAGCAGATGCTCTGACCAGTAGGTTAGCTTGCTGCTGGGGTCCGGACCATCGGGACTGAGCGAGATGGGCTGGACATGCCCTGGAGCCCTCCTGAAGTCCCTCCCTGGCCGATCATGCACTGTTGGGGTCCCTCAGCCTGACCTGTGCCATCTTGCTATCCAGGACCCCTCAGAAATGTCAGAGAGCCGTTTTCAGCCCGATCCCACAGGCCACTCCCCTTGGGAAGGCGTCAGATGCAGGGCTCATGGTTGGTGAGCAGGAATCATGGCTCCCAATCGATCGGGACTGATTGGACATGAGGCAAAGTGGGGCCAAGATGAGAGGCAGCGGCAGGTAGGAGCTGCAGGTGGTGTTGGACTGTAGGTTTTGGCCTGATCCCTGCAAGCCACCAGACCCCACCCATGCACGAATTCATGCACCGGGCCTCTAGTATTGTAATAACTAAATATGGTGTCATATGGGTACTAGATTTACAGGGTAATCACTTTGTAAGTTCTATGTCTAATCACTGGGTTGTACACCAGAAACTAACATAACATTGTAAAAAAAAAAAAAAGCCATGCCTGGAACACAAGGAAGTAGAAATAATAAGAGCTGACAGAAACATATTTTCAGAAATACTCTCACTTGATCCTCCCAATTTTAGAGCAACTTAAGATTCATTTCACAGATAAGGACATGATGCCAGAGAAAGTGCCCAGGCTGAACCAAATGTGAAAGCAAGGCTAAATACACGTTCCTGTCCCAGCTTGGTCTCTTGGCAGTCATTGCAAAGGGACTGGCATATGTATTGTAAAAATTAACAAAAAGAAACCTCATTTAAAATGAAATCAGAAGGCCAGAAGGGGAACTCTATGTAATACATGGGTCACTGAGCTCAACAAGAAGAACTCTTTTTAAAAAGGCTCTCCCAACATTCTGTTCTCCTCTATAACAGACTTTCCTTTCCTTTGTTTCTCAGGATTTGCACGTGGTTCATCATTAGACCTCAAGTCCAAAATTGTTTCTTCATTGTTCACAAATAAACTCATTTTGCTGGAGAAATATCTGGCTTTCTGTTTGTTCAAGGTCAACAGTATGGTTTTACATTTGTGCCAGACATTTTCTGGCCAGGATTCTCTAAAAACTGGTTGGAGGGCATGCAGGAGCTGCCAAGGAAGGAGGATGTAGGGAAGGAGAGAGTGGAGATCAGATGACTAGCCAGTCTGAAATGGACTGGGCTGAGAAATCAGAACAATGGACTGGGATAGGGGTTGAGTTACATAAGTCAGAGAGACCCACCTGAGGAGGTACAAAGAATACTAATATCTGGGCCCAGATGGGTAAGTCATGGTCAAGGTGGAAGACCCTAAGTCAATTCTCTTTATTTGGGGGGGCTCAGAAAGCATTTGTTCTCCCCCCCACCCTATATGGCTGCTTCCTATATGTACTTGGTATTTTTGAAAGAAACAGGCTCTACACAGGGTCTGACTCAGACTTTTTAATGAGCCTAGTGGTGCCCCATGGGGTTAACTGGCACTATGTACCCTGAGGGGTTAGGGGTGACTTTTCTGAAGTGTTAACAGGTCCTTTCTCTTCCTGTTCTGACTAACAAACTCCTGACTCTACCTTTGAAAACTATTTCAAATCTGATCCCTCCTCTCAAGTCATGCTGCTGCCAGGGTTATAGGTCAGACCTTCCAGCTAGTCACTCTGACAGCAAAATACCTTTCACTCAGTGGCCTGTGGGATAATGTCAATACTTTGCTTCAGAACCACCATGGGTGTTAAGTAGGCACTGCCTATGTAATGTCCTCTGGCTCATTATGGAACGCATGTCTCATCAGACATTACCCCCCTTCCCTTGCTTTCATCTTTGTCTTCCACTGCTCACCTGTCGTTTTACTCTTCATCTACACTGAACTTGTCACCATTCCCTAAAACACCTTTACCTTTGCCTTTCCTTCCCTCCTTAGACCAAGCCTTGGCAAGGGAGCAAGAATCCAGATCAGAACCAGGTTCATGAGAAACAGCTCCAAACCGTGGCCAACCGATCCTTCACCACCACTCCAAGAGCTGGACCTAAAGAGAAAGGTTCTATTGATTTTCTTTCCCTTGGTTGCACGTCCAAAAGGACCAGTAGCTACAACAGCTTCAGAAAAGGGTAGAGACATTCCCGTGTGCCTGTCCTCGCTGGCTATGGGGAGCAAGTTCAGGTTCAGCCCTGACTACATGAAGGTGATCCTGGGAAGATCAGGAAGATCAGGTGAGAGCTAAACGGGAATCATGAATCCCAGGCAGGAGCAGCTCTTCTGTCTTAGGTACACATCCTTGGGTTGTGAAATTCTAGAAGAAACATAGTTCTTCCATCATTACCTGAACCCTCTAACAAACCACCCTCCCAGCCTAATGTTAACAATATTTACATAAAACTGAATGCTTCAATAGTTATGAAGGGCCAATTTCTGTTTTCTTTCTAATTTCTTTCTCTTCCTCCCTCTCTTCCTCCTTTCCTTCATCCCTCCCTTCTTCCCAGTTTTCCTTCCTTCCTTCCCCCCCTTTCTGTCTCTCTCTCTCTCTTAATCAATTTGAGATGATCTGTTATTTAAATTTCCTCAGATCTAAAAGACAATTTTCTATCCACCATGGCTTGGGTTTGGCACCTATAATTGTTGTCTATCCTGGTCATGGAATGACTAAACCCCCAGACCACAGACTTCTGTGTTTTCTCTGGCACTGAGGATAGAGCCTATATTTCTGGCAGATTCACCATCCTAGTCCTGTGGGTGTTCCGCTGTTGGGATACTTATCTGTCTTTCTGAGCCTATAGCAGCTATTAGTGTTACCATAGTTAGCTAAATACTATGAAAAAGGAAGAGAGCAAGGGAAGTCAGGCATTGTTGAGCATGGTCTTCTGGGAACACTGAGCCTGTTTGCTTCACCAGAAAGCTACAACTTCACACTCCCCACCCAGGGAACCACCGGTCCATTCCCTGAAGGTCATTGGGGAAATGGATAGAACAGTGGGACATAAAAACATGGGAAATAAAGTAAAAATGGCACAGGAGAAGTGCTTTTTCATAAGGCCTATCAGTCTAACCTGGGGGCAGGGGAGGGAGGAGATCATTGGCTACGGCATGGAGCCAATGCAAGCCCGAGTAAACTTTGGAAGTAGATTGGTTATTTTGGAAAAACTCCTCGTTAAAACCCCAGGGAACAAAGAAACTTTCTCTCTTTTGGTGGCCCAGACTTGCCCAGTTCGTCCACGTTCTTTCTCACCAGGGAACATGTGACCATGCAGGCCTACCAGCAATTTGGGCCATGGTAGACTGTGTGGCCTCCAAAAGGACTAAGCTTTAATATGAAGCAGAAATCTGGACACTGGCCTTTGTCTTGGCCTTGCTGAAGACTGGATTGGACATTTTCCATGGCCAGTGGATGGAGATGGGACATTGGAAACCCAGAGGTCTATTTCCACCCTAATAAGTCACCTTGCCACACCATAATCTCTGGTGTGTTGATCCTTATAATTCTTTTCTTGTGATGCCATGGAAAAGCCTGATTTCAACCTACATTATGACAGAGAGACTTGGGGATGAGAGGCATGTGGGAGGTCACTTAAGACAAATACCAGCTGACAATGACCAGAAAGGGCCAGTAGTCCAGGGTCTGGACCACAGTTTTCCCCCTTGGGGCTGTCTGCCTTGTTTAGTCCCCTTCAAATTCCTATAATGCCCTTCCTTACTTTTGTGACCTGAAGTGTTGTTGTTTTTTTAAAATTCTCACTGAAGGATATGCTTATTGGAGAGAGAGATAGAGAGAACATTGATTGGTTGCCTTTGTATGTGCCCTAAGTGGGGATCAAACCCAAAACCTAAGTATGTGCCCTGACTGGGAATCCAACTCACAACCTTTTGTTATATGGGACAACACTCCAACCAACTAAGCCATACCTGCCAGGGCTCAGACCCAAAGTCTGATGATTTTTACTGAAAAGGAGAAAATTCTGAGATGCCCTAAATTAATAACTGCAGGCCAGAGAGGAAAGGATGACAAGAGAGGTTAATTCATTAACAACTACAAGATAAAAGCAACAAAGACTACTTACATTCCTGACTGTGCATTGAAACTTAGAATTAACTTCCAGGGGGCTATCTCTCCAATTACCTAAAGAGGACAGCTAGCTGCGATGGAGCCCTAGGAACCTATGCTTCTTGCTTAGTCATGAACTTTCCTACTAGTGGCCACACCATCCAAAGGAGCAAACATTTCTTCCTGATGAACTCTGCACCTATCCCAGGACTAGCTCCGCTTCAGCTTCCCCCACCCCCTTCATCTGTAGCCAATGTAAACTATTTCAAAACAACTCACATGTTTCTTCCCCCTCCCTGATGTATAAAAAGAGCCTGTCAAGTCCTGGCTGGAGTGGCTCAGTTGATTGAACCATCATCTCTTACACCAGAAGGTGACAGGTACCGGTTCAATTATAGGTCAGGAGACATACCCAAGTGCAGGGTATGGGGATTGAGATATCAGAGTGCAAGGGACTGTGCTGTTGTTTGCATGTGTCACTATATTGGTGATGTCACCCTCTCTAAGCAGCATTAAAGCAGACCCTACTTTGTGAGTGTGCTATAGAGGGGAGGCTTGACTTGCAATCAGATGGTGCTAAATCTCTCAGCCCTTATGTGCCTCCTGATCCCCAGTCTGGCAAATGCTCTGGTGCATGGGGGAGGTGCCAGAGGTCTGACTGCTGTCTCTCTCTCTCTCTCTCTCTCTCTCTCTCTCTCTCTCTCTCTCTCTCTCTCTCAAAAAGCCTTAAAATTTTTTTTAGAGTTTGTTAACTCTTATGACAAGCATGTTGCCTTCTCTTTCTGGCACTGTTGCTAGTGGTTTAGACTTCATGCACCAAGACTTGATCCTTTTCTGGCATATAGCTCAATAAATCATTTTTCAAGACAACTTTTCTTCTTGCAGGTATTTCTTTAAAAGCTTCCCAAAAGTGGATGGGACAGGAGGTACCCAGTCACTAGCTTGGATCCATACTACTTTGGTCATTGCCAAGGGAAAGCATGGCCATGGTAGAAACAGGTCCTGCTCTCCTCCTATCTCCATTTCTAGAGCAATGGTCATTCCCCTGAACAACAGGACAAACTGCCAGTAGCTGACATGGGCAGTGACAACTTTAATGGCAGGACAGACATCCCAGGATGTCACTCAAGCGGGCTCTGGTTGGGGCTGTAAGACAGGAGCAATGAATGCCTCAGTGTCACCTGTACCCACGGTTTGGGGAAACTCCCATCTAGAGCCCCACTTCACCTCCAGGCCATAGGCCTCCCAATACCCTGTTTGTTCTATATATTCTCCTTCAGGAACTCCAAGGCCATTGGGATATGAAAAATCTTTTTTATTCTCGAGCAAGGAATTTCTTCTACCAGAATGACATCATCTACTGGCTGACGCCTGATGACCTCTGGAGCCGGCTGGCCTGCCAGTTCACCCATCAACACACAGGTTGGGCTCCACCTCCTGGGCTGCTACCCTCCTTCGTCATGTACATATCAAAATGACTGGCCCTGACCCTCAGGAAGAGTCTGACCCCTGTGTTGGGGTTCTTGTTCCAACATTAAGAAGGGTTCTGTGATCTGGAGAAAGGCTATGCATAGATTAAGTAAGAGTCCAGAGACAAAAGATAATTTTGAAAGGCATTGGGGTTCAGAGGAACTTTAGCTAAAGGAGCCAAGTTCTCCTTGTCTCAAGACCCCTTGCTTTTTAGTTTATTAACACAAATTGTCCTAAGGTAAGATGGATCTATACACTTCAAAGGGTAGGGTTTTGTACAGAAGCATTGTCAGATTGGGGAATAGCCTACAGCTGTTCAGGTGTTTGGCCAACAGGAGGCAATAACATGTAGATTAAGATGCCGTGAGCTGTCTGGCAGTAAACAATCATCCTATTCAGGTTTGGGGGAAATGCCTTTAGCCATCCCAACAGGTGATAACATATGTGACTCAGCCCTTGTTGAGTCCCCAAGTTCCATCAACCTTTTGATGAAACTCTTGCAATTATGACATGCTAGAACTGGCTCCTGGCACCCCTGCTGCCCTTTGGGAGCTAGAACACACCCCACTGAATACTTACCTGGTGCAGGGCTTGGGAATTAAGATGTCAGGGTGCAATGGACTTTGCTGGTGTTCACATGTGTCACTGCATTGGTGATGTTACCCTCTCCAAGAAGTATTCAAGCAGAGCCTACTCCATGGGTATACTGTAGAGGGGAGGCCTGACTTACAATCTGATGGTGCTAGACCTCTCATCCATCATGTGCACACCTCTCCCACACTCATTCTGATTCACTGGTATCCATATTGCAGCGGGTGGGGAGGGGGAAGATGGGGCCACTGTGGGTTGCTCTTTCTGGGTATCCAGGGCCCTTAGCTCTGCCTGGGAACCACTGTTCTGGAACAAACCAAGTGATCAAACAGAAAGTGCATCTGCAGGGTGAGGAAGATCTTGAGAAGGTCAGGAAAAAGAGGAAGTTGGATTTCTGGACATTCATCTCTTTGCCAGAGTGCGTGTGTATAAGAGGAGCCTGAGGTTTTTCCCAGAAGTACAGAGGAAAGTGCAAGCCATGCACTCTCCCCTGCCTTTCCCAGTTGAAGAATGGGAGCAGTGACATTTGTGTTGAACTGGGCACATTCATCTTCAAGGGCTATGACACCATTGCCAGTGGTATCTCCTGGATCCTCTACTCTCGCTGCCCACCCTGAGCATTAGCCGAGGTGCCACAAGGAGATCCAGAGCCTCCTGGGGGATGGCGCTTCCATCACCTGGCTAGTGCTCAGGAGATGGGAGAGCCCTGACCACTCAGCTAGACAAGAAGCCCTGGTCTGCCTGTCCCCTGTCTGCCCTCAGGTTGGGCCTCATTCATTTCAGGGATCACATGGATCAGATGCCCTACACCACATGTGCATCAGGGAGGCACTGCGACTCTATCCTCCTGTACCAGCTGTTGGCAGAGAGCTCAGCAAGCCCATCCATCACCTTCCCTGATGGAAGCTCCTTACTCAGAGGTCTGAACTTCACCACACTCACTAACCCAGGAATTCTGCAAGATCAGAATTCCTGATCATGGCAGATCAGATCCATATGTCCTATAGCAGTTCTCTGGTCTCGTTCCTTCATCATAATTGGATGTTTACTTTGTAGTTTGGATGAGGAATATAATATGCTTGGCACAGAACTTGAACATAGTAAAATTTCAATAAACAAATGGTAACCTTTGTATGTGGCCTTATCATTTAGTCCTAAAGTTCTAATTCCCTGAGATGTGAGGGCTACAAAGACAATCAGAGAGGGTAAGGGAGATGTGCTTTCTTTCTTATGGAGTCTAGGAAAATGAGGGAGATCAGAAAATCCACTGTCATGGGTATGATGGTCCTGTCTCTGAGGAGCCCTCAGGTTGATGGCAGAGAGGAATTGATTACTAGATCTGGGACACCTACATGGCTGGAGGCCACCTCTTGGCTCACATTTGTTCTACCCTACCACATTCCAGCCCTACCACATCCTAGCTATATGATCATAGGCAAGTTACTCAGCCTTTCTGAAGCTCAGGTGCCTCATATGAACAATGGGAATATAAGTGGCCTCCTTGGAGGGTTGTTGTGAGGATGGAATGAGTTAATGCATAATCTCCAAGGGCTAATGGATGGCACTGATAAATTGAGTTGTAACTTGAGTTGCTCCAAAATATGAGCCTCTAATTCTTTCTTGCTTCTCACCCTATATAGATTTTCTGAATCAATAATTCTTTGAATTCCTCTAATGGTGAATCAGCTTTTACAGAAAAGGCTTTAAGCAAATTGTTCTTCTAGAAATTAGCTTTAGGATTTGATTTTTCCAGGATTGAGTTCTTCCTCATAGACCTTGGCTGCAAGTCACATGACTCCCTCTAGAGGACAGAAGCATGCTAGGCAGCTGAATCCTTAGGCAGAACTCATATTTAGTCTTATTTTCTTCCATTTTGGTGTTTAAAAATTCAATTAACTTCAAATATAAAATTATTAAGACTGTCTCTGTGTGCCAAATCCTGTGCTAGGAGGTGGGAACACAGAGATGAAAGATACTGTCCTTGAATTCAAGAGTTCACAGTCATAAAACAAATACCTTTACTGAAGACAAATACTCATTCACTCTTTCTTTCACTCACTATTCACACATTGAGCAGACTGTTGAATGTTCCATGTTCCTTGCACTGTCCTGGGCACTGGACGTTGATGTGTCCTTGAGTAAAACATGAATTGTGCCTTAGTGTCTGGGGAGGAAGAGGTAGAGCTGACATAGAGGAAGAGGCAGGAGTATAGACCATTTATTGGGAAGCAGATAGTATAATAGGTTGAGACTGGCTAAACGGTGGCCCCTTCAGGAAGCTTCCCTGTTGTCATTCTGCCTTCCTTATACAACCCCATCTTGTCTTCTCTCTGAAGATTGAGGTCCCAGTGCATCCCCCTAGATGATGAGGGCCTGAGAGTGTGGCCCACCCCACTCCACACTGTGCCTGACCTGACCTCCACATTGTGAAACCAGAAACTGCTTGTGAAAGGAGTGAACAAACTAATAATTAACTCTATTGTTTTCTTTATCTTTTTTGTTAATCCTCACCCAAGAATATATTTTTCATTGATTATTATTATTATTATTATTATTATTATTATTATTTTTAGAGAGAGAGAGAGAATGGAGGGGATGGGGAAAGACAGAGAGAAACATCGATGCGAGAGAGACACATCGACTGGTTGCCTCCCACACGCACCCCCTCTGGGGCTGGGGATCCAGCATGCAACCTAGGTATGTGCCCTTGACTGCAGGCTGATGCTCCTACCACTGAGCATAACTGACTAGGGCCTAATAATTAACTTTTTAATGACTCACTTGACTTGACTTGGTGGCTTAGGGCACTGACCTTCCCCCAACATGACTTCTGAGAACTGAAGTTGAAATTAGGAGCTACTTCTGGAAAAAAGATAGGTTTTGTTAAAGTTCAGGAGCAGAATATAAAGCAAGGCTAGTGGGGTAGAAATGTGTGTAACCTAAAGGAAGAGGATCAAATTGACTCACATCAGAATTCCTTGCTTCTGCAAAGGCCAATGCCTGCTTACCTAAAAACAGGGTTTAAGACCATTTCTCATGCCATTTCCCCTCCATGGCCCAGGAACTGCATTGGGAAGCAGTTTGCCAAGAACAAGCTGGAAGTGGCCATGACCCTTAACCTGCTTTGCTTTGAGCAATGCTGGATCCCCCCAAAGTCCCCATATCCCTACTGGGAATTGTGTTGAAGTCCAAGAATGGGATCCACCTGTGTCTCAGAAAGCTTCTATAACCTTTGATTGGACAAGGACAAACTCTGAGGACCTCTTATTTATCATGCTGTCTTCCTGTCATCAGCTTCTGTTTCTTCCTCCTGCTCATCAGACTGTCTGCTCTTCTCTGTCTCACTCTTTTCCAGACTTCCTACTTGTTTGATATACCCTGTCTCTACCTACCTGCACCCCTGACTTTCTACCTAACTCCTATTCACCTGCTGACCCTCCAGCCTGTCTGCCCTCTTCCTATCTTTTTACTTTCTGCCTGCCTTTCTATCCCTGTATTAGTATTCTTTTGATGTTATAGAAAATTACAACAAACTTAGTGTCTTACAACTGCAAATATTTATGACCTTATAAGTTAAGAGATCAGAAATCTGAAATGTGTTTCACTGGGCCACAACCAAAGTGTTGCAGAAGCCCTAAGGAAGAATATTTTCTTACTTTGTCTAGCTTCTAGAACTTTGCTCTTAAGGGCTTTTAGTGAGTGTATTAGGCATTCCTAGATTACCAAAGAAATATTCTTAAATGCAATTGATTGTAGATGTTAACCACATCTACAAAATCTTCACGGCAACATCTAGTCTTGTGTTTAATTGAAAAATGGCGTACTACATACAGCCTATCTAAGTTGACACGTAAAACTAGATGTCACAGTCCATCCCTTGTCTACTTGGCATTCACACACATTCCCTTAAATCATTCTTAATCTGCAAATCTATACTAATAATAGAGGAATATGCAAGTTGGTCGGGACGCCCTCATGCAATGACCGAACAGCAGGCTGCGTGGGGCGACCAGGCCAGCAGGGGGGGCAGTTAGGGGTGACCAGGATGGCAGGGGAGGGCAGTTGTGGGCAATCAGGAAGGCAGGCAGAGGCCATTAGAGGCGATCAGGCAAGCAGGCAGATGAGCAGTTAGGAGCCAGCGGTCCTGGATTGTGAGAGGGATGTCTGACTGCCAGTTTAGGCCCAATCCTCAGACATCCCCTGAGGGGTCCCGAATTGGAGAGGGTGCAGACTGGATTGAGGGGACCCCCGTTGCCCCCATGCATGAATTTCATGCACCGGGCCTCTAGTAGAAACTATAATAAAGTTATACTTCTGCCACTACCCTGTGTATCATTAAAAGGCATTAACCCTTTCCCCGCAAAGACAATGCAATGTCATTGGATGATTTTCACTGTTCTGTAATTTAAATGCTGTGATATAAAGTTGACTTTTATTAATACATCTTATGTTAGATTTGAAGGGCAAAAAAAGAGGAAGAAAAAGTATCAGGTACACTCATGTACACACACACACACACACACACACAAACATGTTTAAAACAAAATAAAAGAGAAATACTCAAAACAATTACGGTCTTTGTTCCTGCAACTGGTCACTTGGCCATAGCTAGCATTTATAACCACCTTCTTCCACTACCAATTCCATATTCTCTTTGCCCTCATCAAGCACCCCAGCTAGACATGGTATTTTGCCTGGTGGGCTGACCCAAACCTTCATTCTTTTTTTAAAAAAATATTTTATTGATTTTTTACAGAGAGGAAAGTAGAGGGATAGAGAGTTAGAAACATTGGTCAGCTGCCTCCTGCACACCTCCTACTGGGGATGTGCCCGCAACCAAGGTACATGCCCTTGACCATGCCCTTGACCGGAATCAAACCTGGGACCTTTCAGTCCGCAGACAAACGCTCTATCCACTGAGCCAAACAGGTTAGGGCCAAACCTTCATTCTTAAAGGATCCTGGTTATTGGTCCTGCTTGAATAGGATTGTGGTATTTTTCTATTTAGTTTAATAACAGGGCATGGCAGTTCTAAGAGACATTCTAGATAGATCCTGTATTACAGACATACCTCCATTGGTCATTTCACCTTGGTAATCAGAATCAATCCAGTACAGTAACTGCTTTTGATTCAGAGGCATGAGGAGCCCAAAATAGCCAGCTGGCAGTTTTACTTACTAGTTTAATGTAATAATTATTATGTCTCCCAGTGGAAACATTTCTCCTTTTGGAACTAAGACCTCTAGGCCAGCAGAGCATAAGATTGTAGGGACAAGAAGTAAAAAATGTGCTAATGGGATCACTAGGGGTAACAATGAATGGTGCTACTCCCATTTCCATCCCTTGATTCCCGAACTGGTAAATCATGGCAATGGAAGAAATTGCACCATTTATTAGACATTGATTTGCAGCATATATGGCCTGCTGGAGACACTTATCTCAGCCCTGCAAGTTATTGTCACCCAGCTGGTACAATATATTTAAACCTATACCGAGGTTCTTTCTCTGTTTCTGGAATGCATAATTGTAATAGATATATACTTGTAAATATTTCTCTCTTCTCCGCATCCAGCACGGCTAGAGAGCGGCCCAGTTCCTGAGTAGGGGCAGCTGAGGATTGAGAAAATGAAAGAAAGGGACAGACACAGAGATAGAAGGGAAAAGCTGGGGCCGGGTGGTACCACTGTCCTCTGACATGGACAGGGACAGGGACAGGGACCCCGAGCCAATACAGCATGTTTATTTTATACAGCAAAAAACAAACAAACAACACACAGGAAGTTTTACTAAAAGTCAAGACAAAGGAGATTATGTGCATTCTTGGGTGGACCCGAGTTGTATTCATTCCTGGTGCTTGGCTGGATTTAAATAACAAAACCTAACCCCTGGCACCTGGGCTGAAGGTCAAGCTGACAACACTCTTGCCTTTTGGCAAAGCGTGTTTCTAGGACATGGCTTTGCCAAGGCCACTGGATTCAGCTGACAATAATTAAAGAAATGCCCATGTGCCTTCCTAGGCGCTCTCTACATATACTCACCATTTGCCATAGAAGACTCAACAGAATGTAGGGTTTTGATGTCTCTAGCTTCATTGGGATCTTCCCATATGCCTCCATTCCAATTTTCAGGCTCTCACTACTTCTCAATCAATGTTCCACTTTAGCAGAAGACGACTGTAAGATTAGACATTCAATTTGTATTGTTATTCAGACACCGGCAAAATGAGATTCTGGATTTAGTTTTCAGAAATCTCAATCCTATCTGAGACCTGTGGCTACAGGACATAAAGGTTTCTTTCAGGTCAGGCATGGAAACTTTCAGGTTATTTAAAAGTACTTTAGGCTGGGAAGTTGAATCCCCAACTTTATCCTCTTCTTTCTCCACCTTCTCCAGCACAACTAGAAGCAACCAGTCAATCTTATTAGACTCCTTAGTTTAACTAAAATACTCTAAGGTATCAAAAACATGGTCAACAGAACCTTGTCTTATGTAGGTATTTGGTTAGTAGTATCCATTGGGGACAGTTTGTGTATCTCTATTGTTGCATCATGCCTGGACTACTATGTCCTTTTACCATTGGTAATAGAGTCAATAGGGCCTTTCCAGCTCATCACATCAGAAAACCAATTCCAGAAAACCCAGAAAAAATTCAGAAAACTCATCCTTAAGATTATTTTCCTCCACAACCAATCTCGGTACCAAAAGCTGTATTAGTCAGGGTTCTACCAGAAAAACAGAAGCAGTAGAATATATGCTTGTGTAGGAAAAAAGTCACACCTAGAAAGAGGTGCTCATTGAGCCAGCTTTCCTGTCTCCTCCCCTACATCCTCCCACCCCCCACCCCCCCACCCCAAGTAGAATAGGGCAGAAAAAGATTCCCAGCACCAAAGGTCTGGAATGGCAAAGGGAGGGGGCAGGTGCCCACTTACCAATTTACTGGAGGAGAAAGTCATGAACATTTGGGGCCTTCAGATCTGCAGAAGAAAGAGAAGATCAGGTCAACCAGGGACTGTGGGATTCCCAGAGGAGACATTAATAAATAGGATGTGGACATCAGCTGCCCAGGCTTAGGAAACAGGCCAAGGACTCCTCCCCACATGGTACCCTGAGCCCTTTGCTTTCAGGAAGTCCCAGTCTCTCTCTAGAATGCTCACCCCCTTGGCTATACTCAGCTTTGGCATAGTCAGGCTCATAGATGGTCAGGAATCCAAGGAATTGTTTGAACCAGAGTGGGTTGGTGTAGGGGAACTGGTGGGCCCAGGATACCACCTTTCCCATACATCTCATCTGCTGTATCTGTAATGGTGACAGAGGCTAACCCAATGTCACCTGTCAGGCCCTAAGCCCCTGAGGCTGCCCTCCTTCTATATCCCCCTTCCCAGCCTGTCACCTAGTCCTATCCATCTCTGGGCTCAGCCTCCTTTCCAGCCCCAGTTCCAAGGTTCTAAGTCTAAGCAACTCTCTTATTATACCTGGGTTAGCTCAACGACCCTAATTGGCCAACCTGCTCCCATCTGGTGCCTGCCACCAACCCTTTACTACACTATAGCCAGAAACATTTCTTTTCAGCATTAAAGCTTTTCATTAGAAAGGTGATAGCAGCTTGCTTCCACCTAGATTCCACCTATGTTAAGTCATTCAACACATTCTTATTTAGCACCTAAGTGCAAGGCACTATCTAGACATCTCAAAGGAATGAGATAGACATGGTCCTGCCCTTTCATTCTAGGGGAAGACTGACAAGTTAAGTAGAACTATTCAGACAATAGTAAGTGCTAAGAAAGAAGTAAACACTGTACAAGAGAGACTAACAGGAAGAATCTGTTTGGATAAGACTGATCCAGATGGCCTCTTGTTGGAGATGGCTATTAAGGTGAAACCCAAAGGATGATAAAGAGCTGGCTCTGTGAAGAGTAAGGGAAGAGCATTCAAGGCCAGGGGAACAAGTACAGAGGCTCTGAGGTGGGAAAAAGTGTGGTGTCTTCCAGGAACTGCCTCATGGTGGGACAGTGGCTTGGGATGAGGTTGGAGAGATCATTCAGAGGGTGGTGTGTGCTATGACATTATGACAAGGTTCTAATAAGAATGAAAGTAGGTAACATATGAAAGCACTTGGCACCATGTCAGCAGATAGTAAATATTATACAAAGTAAATGATGTTAAGTTGCAGGAAATCTGGAGTTAGAAATTTGAGGTTATGGTCATAACTCTAACACTTACTTGCTCTGTAACCTTGATAAAGTTAATTAACATCCCTGGGCCTTAGTTTTCTTGTCTGTAAAATAAGATTAATAACACCTGGTAGTTGTGGTTGTGTTTTGGAAAGTATGAACATTAGGCAAGTATTGAGAATACATTTTTGGTACTTTCTCAAAATTATCTGTATGTCTCATTTCAGGTAGTAGGTGATGCTACAGAACGTCCCAGGTTAAAAACAAACTAACACGATAGCTTTGTGTGTTCCCTTGGATGGAAAAAACAAGCAAATATTTAGATTTAGAAGGCTTTTGCCTGGTAGATGCAGCCTTTGTAGTGGAGCAAAAGAAAACAAGATATGATAAATTGCATCAGCATCAAACCCAACTTTATCAAACCTAGAAAACAAGAAGTTCCTGGTGGCAGTTGACTCACATGAGTAATGCTTGAAGCTGCTGCCTTGCCTTTCTGTTCCTTATAAGCTGAAACAGAAAACACCTATACTAATAAAAGCCTAGGTGGCCCTCACACCTTCTCGCGACACCCTCAAGTCATCACAAGATGATCGCCACAAGATGGCCACCACAAGATGGCTGGCAGGGGAGGGCAGTTGAGGGCAACCAGGCTGACAGGGGAGGGCAGTTGGGGGCAACCGGGCCTGCAGGAGAGGGCAGGTGGGGGTGATCGGTCTGGCAGGGGAGGGCAGTTGGGGGCGATCAGGCTGGCAGGGGAGGGCAGTTGGGGGCGATTGGGCTGGCAGGAGAGCAGTTAGGGGGTGATCAAGCTGACAGGCAGAAGCAGTTAGGGGCAATCAGGCAGGCAGGCAGGCAAGCGAGTGGTTAGGAGTCAGCAGTCCCGGATTGTGAAAGGGATGTCTGACTGCAGTCTGACATCCCCCGAGGGGTCCCGGATTGGAGAGGGTGCAGGCTGGGCTGAGGGATACTCCCTCCCCCCAATGCATGAATTTTATGCACCGGGCCTCTAGTTTAGGAATAAAAATATTAATGTCTTTTTACAACATGGCACTCCAAATTGAATCTAGTCTATTTATGATGGTGGCCTAACCAGTCCAAGGTTTTCCTTGTTCCCTCCTTCCTTTCTTTATCAAATCAGTATTTATTGGGCAGCAGCAGCAGACACAGTCTTCTGTTCCAGGCTATGAGAAGCATAAACACATAGACTGCCTAGTTACCACATTCATGGAGACCTTGTTTGGAGTGTCTAGATATCAGATGAAGGAAAAAGATATTTACTAGTTAAAAAATATTGTCCAAGGAAAGCACAACTTTCTGAGTTAAGCTCATACTTCACAGACAGCTGTACATTCTGCTTTGATCACTTTGTTATAAGCTTTGCTATATCATTAAAAATTCTCCATAAATACTATTTCAATGACTATTACATCTGGGCACATGGTTTGTCCAACACTTTCTCACAAAAGCTGCCCTGGATAGTAAGGCTTGCATTTACGCCAATATGTGGAGGTGCTGAAACACTCGTTCACTACTTGGAAACACAGGATAAAAAAGAGGAAACATGTCATGTCTCCTGGGAAGTTTGGGAGGTGTCATGTATGGACTGAAATCTCTTTACATTAATGGTTAATGCAGATCTCTGAGGCCAGACAGCCTGAGTTTGAATCCTGGCTCTAACCCTTACCAACTGAGCGACCTTGGGCAGGCAGCTAACCTTTCTGTGCCTTAGTTTTCTTGCCTAGAGTTGTGGGACTATTTTTAAAGTCTGTTTTGTAGGGTTGTGAGAGAAAACATAAATTCTTTGCTCAGTGTCTAAAACATAGTAAGTGTTCACTAAATGTTAGCTATCACCAAACATTATAAGCCCAAATATATTAAAGAAACTGAGGACTCAGGGAGAGAAAGAAAGAGTTAAAATCAAAATTCAAACCCAGGCTTTCTGATTCCAAAGTCCTCCACTATTGCCCCTCATGCTGATGGTGAAAAGCTGGTGCTGAGCCAATTAAGGGAGAGTCAGGGTCCAAGAGTCTCTAGGGTTGGAGCCAGAGGGATGGAAAATAACCAAAGAACTGGGGGAAGGTTGGTAGGAATGGGTGTAAAAGGTTACATGCCCAGGCCCTTGGGTTTGGACAGCAGCCCAGGATTTAGGGGAGAAAGAAAAGAACTCTGGTTGTGTGATGGTCACTTGTCACATGGTAGGGCAATGGAGGAGGGTGTTGGGAGTAGAGTTTAGATGGATGAAGGAACAGATCAGTAGGAAATGGAGCCCCTTGGAAGGCTGCCTGCCAAGGAATTTTCCTGAAGTATATTGTGTTTTACTACCTGAATGATAGGCCTTGGATTTGATATTGGGGGAGGGAATCATGAAAACATTGAGGGTAAGAGATTAACTTGCCCATATCTTTTTCTCTTTTATATAAGATCTCCCTGACTTCTCGGTGCTCATCCCTCTATCTAGCACTCTCCTCCTGATGAACTTGTATTCATTCTTCAAGACCCAATTCTCTTGGTTTAGTTTTCTCCTTTCTGGATGGACCCAGCTCACTATTCATTCCTCCAGCAAAGGCCTTATCATAGTTTATTTTACTGTTGTTTTGTTGTTGTTTTTACTTTACCTACTAGATTGTGCACTCAAGAAACATTTGCTGAGTAAGTGAATAAATAAATTAATGAATGGGCATTCCTATGCCGTTCTTTTTAAAAATATATATATTTTGTTGATTTTTTTTACAGAGAGGAAGGGAGAGGGATAGAGAGTCAGAAACATCGATGAGAGAGAAACATCGATCAGCTGCCTCCTGCACACTCCCTACTGGGTATGTTCCCGCAACCAAGGTACATGCCCTTGACCAGAATCGAACCTGGGACCCTTGAGTCCGCAGGCTGACGCTCTATCCACTGAGCCAAACCAGTCAGAGCCCTATGCCGTTCTTAGGAAAAAGATTACTATCCCAGCTACAAAAGGAGAAACTGAGGCTAAGAGAGTATCAGTTGCTGACTTCATATGAGGTGAGCCAGACATGGGGCTGAACCTCCTAACCCTAAGGTCAGTATTCTGTCCACCAGCACATTCCCCTTGGGTCACAACTAAATAGGGGACAGAGACAAGCCCTGGGGAAAACTTCAGAGGCAGGTAGGCAGGCAATTTTGGAGACAAGGGAGAAGGATTCTAACCCCAACTTAAGCTGTCAATGGCTGTTTTCCTTTGGCCATTTTACCTATCTGTAACTAGCTTGTAACTCTGGAATAGAAATGATAATGAAATACTGTAACCACACCTACTGAACATTTGATGAACTAGACTGTGATTTCTGGAATTCAGGGTTCAGGTACGTTTTGCTTGCAGCTGCGTCCTGGCACCTAGCATACTGGCCGGCACATAACAGGTGCTCATGAAGTGTTTGTTAGGAAACTGATAAGTGGAAGTGGAAATGTACACAACCATTGTCACTGTCAACTGAAAAAGCTTTTCTTCCTGATCCCAAGATAGCTCCTCCACTCTGGTGGCTCAGCTCTAAGCTCTGCCCTCACCCTTCACCCTCCCCACAGGTGGGTGGGACAAAACTGCCAGACTGGGCTGACGTGGTCAGAGACAGTCAGAGGTCCAGACGCACTGCACCATGAGTGTCTCTGTGCTGAGCCCCACAAGACTCCTGGGCAGTGCCTCTGGACTCCTGCAGGTGGCCTCCCTGCTGGCTCTGGTTCTGCTGCTGCTCAAGGCAGCCCAGCTCTACCTGCACAGGCAGTGGCTGCTCAAAGCTGTCCGGGAGTTCCCGTCCCCTCCTTCCCACTGGCTGTTCGGGCACAACCAGGAGGTAAATGGGAGTGGGACAGGGGAGAGGGAGGGCAAGGAGGGCAGAGGCTCTCAGAGCGAGGTCATGGTCAGCAAGTCTATAGGACAAAGCCTTGTTGTGTGAGAAGCACCTGGCCATGGGGGCAAAACCCAGGTGACCCCTCAGATCGTGGCTCCTCATCCAATGTGCTGGTGTTCTCAGTCTGTCAGATCCTCTTTCCTTAGGTAGGTCTGCAAGCTATTATGTCAGCCAGCCCTTGAGGACAATGGCTGCTCCTTTCTGAATCTCCATGCCCCAGGCTCACAGAACAGAACTTCTCCATGCTTCCCTGCCAATGTGCACTCAATGCCATCCTGTTTGCCTGGCCCTGAGCTTGCCTGGGAGCACAAACATCGTCTCGTGGATCCTTGTCTGTGGGGGTTCATGGCATGTGGGGATGATAGACAGGAATTTAGAGAAGATATCAGGTCCCAGGAAAAGGGATACAATCGGGTGTAGGGGTCCAACCAGCTTGGTTGGCCTGAGACTATAGGGTTTTTCAGACTGGTGACTGCAGTGCTAAAACCAAGTTCCTGGCACATCTGAGCAAGAAGCTTCCAGGATGGTCCCAGGGAAGGAGCACTGGCATCTGCGTCTCACCATTAACTAGAATCTCTTTACCTGCCAGCTCCTATTCTCCATGTCCCTGACCTGTGAGCTCCTTGGGGCTGAGGATATCACACCCCTTTCTTTTTTTTTTTTTTATCACTCCTCTTTCTGTGTGCTCATCCCTAGCACAGAACCTGACACAGAGGCTAGCTTGACTCAGGTGTGCGGACTGACAGAGAAAGGAGCAGCTAGTAGGTTGTGACAGACAGTGCTCCTCAGTCAGCTCTGTTAGCACTAGTCCCTGGGGGGGAGGGCACAGAGTAAAGTGAGGGGGCTGTGTGAAGAGGGGCTCATCCGGGTGTGTGTGTGGGTTGAGCAAGTCTTAGGAGGTGGGATGCGGCAGAAACCTGAGAAGGTTTCAGAGAAGGAGGCCAAGATATTATCAGCAGAGTGGAGCCCCAAATGGGAACTGCTCATATCAGCCACAGAGACAACCAAAGCCCAGTTGCTTCATGCAAATTTGGTACAAAGGACTTCCACATGATTTGTTGATTTGGAGAAACTGTGACTTACGTTGTTGCAGTTGTCACCTCTTTAATCAGGGATTTGACAGAAGGAACCACTCTCATCCTCCAGTGACTTTTCCATACACAGATGGCATTAGATGAGATGTAGACTCAATAATTGGGTAACTAATATTACTCATGGTGTAAATCATCTTTCTAATCCTAAGATACACTGCAGTTAAATTTTCCTTGCTTTTATAATACTGCCCGAGTTTTTCATTTATTCAATATCTCTGTAATTGGCTAAGTCTGTAATTGATTGCCTCATGTTGAATACAGATTGAAGCTAATCTTTCAGGCCAGATGACAAGGGACAAGATGGGCAGTTGACCATGTGGGGCTCCATTTCCACGCTAATTGGGTTGATATCCCACCTCTACACATATTTTATTTTATTTTATATTTCCCATCACCATTCATCCCCTCTTCCAACTCCATCCCCCTCAAAAAAACAGTTGTTTTTGTCTAAAGTTCTTTCTCACTTTTTTGCTCAATCTCTCCAACTCCCACTCCCCACTTCTAACAGAGCTGTTTGACTGCTCTCTATTTAGGAGTCTGTCTCTATTTTGCTTGGTAGTTACATTTGTTCATTAAATTCCACATCTGCATGAAATCATATGGTACATGTCTTTCTCTGACTTGCTTATTTCACTTAACATAATGCTCTACAGGTCCATCCATTCTCTTCTATATGCTTTAAATGCCTGCTCTAAGATTCAATTTCCTCATCTGTAAGTTGGGGATGAAGATGATTATAGCACTCAAGTGAGTTCCTATAATGTTAGAATTGTGCTCGGCACAGACCAAGGCCACCATTACACTCACTCTAATTTGTATGAATTTACAGTAATGTTAATGCCTATAAAGGATAAGCATGTTAAGGTACAAAATCACTGCATTAAGTAGTGATGGAATCCCACAGGGACTATGGAAAGAGGAACTAACATCTTTGGGATGCAAATAACCCAAACTGCCCCATTCCCACCCCCAGCTCTCATGTCCTCCCTCCAAACCAGGAATACAGGCCATGCCAGCAGAGCCCACATCTTAAGATGGCTTGTGTGGCCACATTATTACCTGTCCACCTACTCCCTTTGTGAAAATTTCTTTGTGGGGCAGTTCCCAAGGTCAGCCAGGTGAGGATGACTCCAGGGCAGCACTGCCTGTATTGAGTGGCAGAAACTTGGAGGGCACATGGGCACTGGGTATTTGCCTAGAAATCTGTTACCTCTGCCACTATGGTATCATTCCCTCTATAAGAGCTCCTATTGGCTCCAACCACACATGTTCAGGGGGCTGTAGCATTCCCAACGGGTTGACTGGAGGGTTGTCAGAGCAGTGGATGCCAAATGACCTACATAGGAGAATGGAAATGCAGAACACAATTTACCTCCTTTGGGTCCCCAAAGGGAAGTAATGACAGTGTCCAACAGCAGGTATTTTGGGAAGCTGATGGGCATGGGCACCAAGCAATTAGAAAGAGGGCATGCTACTGTGCTGAAACGGGGTCTTCCAGGCCCCTGATGTGCCAGTAGGAGGGGATCCTAGAGGATCAGGTGACATAGATGGGGTGGTAAGAGGCTCTCACTGGTCAGTCCCCATGTTGGATTAAAGGAGAAGGGCAGCCCCAATAATGAATGTGACCTGAGAGCATGAAGTCTCCTCCTTAAGTCTTTTGAGCAGGACACTTCCCAGGTCACAGCAGGATTGTCTGCCCACCCCCACCCCCACTCGAACACAAGATCTATGTAGCAGGGACTTGTGTTGTTCACCACTGCATCTCCAGCAACTAGAATGGCAACTGACCCAAAGTAAGTACTCAATACATTGTTATCAAATAAATGAATGAGTGAATCACTGTAGTGAAAACATTTTGGGATGTCTTCCCAGCCCACAAGCTCTGAGATCTCTTCCCCAACATGAGTGAGCCCCTGAATTCCCTATTCAACTCCAGCCACAGTTGATTATGAACACCTTGGCCATATTACAATCAGATTTTGGAATAGGATTCACAGTGCCACTCAGACACAATGTGGTAGTATTGCCTAGAAAATTGTCGGGTAGAACTTAGATAAACATTTGGTAAGAAAATGAATGCATGTATGTACAGAGAGAAAGAATGAGAGACTCAGCCCTGGCAACTCTCCAATTCCTGGATCTACCCCTTTCACACCCTGCTGCCTCTGGCCCCTGGGCTCTGTGAAACACCCCAGGGTCCGCAGCCTTCTCTTTATCCCTTTTCTCTTTCTTACATTACCTCGTGATTATATCTTTCAGTTGCAATAAGAATTTTAATTGTGACTCATTCAACCACTCTCCTACACATGTGTTCATTCATTCTTTCTTGCATCTCTAGTTTTTTTAAAAAATAAGGCATGATTCCTAAGAGCCATGCTCTATACAGGCTCTAAGAACACAGAGATTACAGATATTAAAGGTAAGTTTGCCAACATGGGACCAAGCAATTAGAACACTGGGCTGAAATATAATAATAGAGACTACCAGGGAGCTGTGGGAACCCTGGGGTCAACAGGCTTGGGTGTAAACGCAGCTTACCTGGGCATATCGTTTAACAGTTTCCTCATTCTTCAGTGAAACAGGATAAAGTACTAATCTATCCCCAATCATAGGTTTGCCTTGAGCATTACACAATTGTCCTACTTTGTTGGGGCTGCTTAACAAACTGGGTGGCTGAAACAACAGAAATTGAGTGTCTCACAATTCAAATCAAGATGTTGGTAGGGTTGGCTGCTTCTGAAGGCTGTGAAGGAACCATCTGCTCCAGGCCTCTCTCCTTGACTAGCAAACCACGATCTTCTCCATATGGCTCTTCATATCATCTTCCCTCTATGAGTGACTGTTTCTGTCTCCAAACTTCCCACTTTTAATAAGGATAATTATATTGGATTAGGACACACTCTAATGACCTAATTCTAATTTAATTACTCCTATAAAGACCCAATTTTCAAATAAACTAACATTCTGAGGTTCTGGGGATTAAGTCTTCAACATGTGAATTTGAAAGGGACACAGTTCAACCAATAACTCTAATATTTGTGAAAAAGGCTTTACATCACTCAGTCCATAACTATACATTTATCAAACTTGAACTATGTGTAAGATTCTAAAGGCAGTTCTGAGTGAGGCCCAACCAGAAGCCAGAATCTGACCTTAGACCAAGTGTTGATGAAGAGCGAGAATCCAGAACAGAACCTGGCTCATCAGATACAGTTCCAAGCTCATAATAACTGCTGATGGATCCTGAATTATCTCCCTGTGGCCATTCTCCCCTTCACCACCACTCCAAGCTCCACACCTAAAGAGAAAGGTTTTATTGATTTGTTTTTCCCTTGCTTATAGTTCCAAAGGGACCAGGAGCTGCAACAGTTTCAGAAATGGGTAGAGAAATTCCCATGTGCCTGTCCTCGCTGGCTATGGGGGAGCAGAGTCAGCCTCATGGTTTATGACCCTGACTACATGAAGGTGGTCCTGGGAAGATCAGGTGAGACAGAAACCTGCATTGTGGCTGGAGCAGCTCTTTCCTCTTGGGTACATGTTATTTGGGTTGTGAAATTCCAGAATAGTTTGCAGTTCTGCCATCATTACCCGAATCCTCTACCAACTACCCGGCCAGCCCACAAGCCAGCTTAAGGCCAATAATATCTCTCTAAACTGAATGCTTAAACAGATGTGTGAGGCCATTTCTTTCTTTTCCTTCATATTCTCTCTCTCTCTCTCTCTCTCTCTCTCTCTCTCTCTCTCTCTCTCTCTCTCTCTCTCTCCCCTTTCTTAGATTGAGATGATCTGTTATGTAAATTTGCCCAGATCTGAAAAACAATTTGTAAATTAATGACTTAGGTTGGGCACCTTGAAGTGTTGCCTTTTCTGAGGCAAGGGATGACTAAAATTCCACAAATGGTAGGAAGACCAGACTGCTATGTTTTCTCTGGCACTGAGGATGGAACCTATATTTCTGGCAGATTCACCATCCTAGTCCTATTGGTGTTCTGCTGCTGGGACACTGAGTCCTCCTTCCTGACCCACAGTGACTATTAGGACAGAGAGACTTGGGGATGAAAGGCATGTGGGAGGTCATTTGAGACAAACTGCCAGCTGACAATGATTAGGAAGCAATGGCAGCCCGTGTTCTGGGCCACAGCTGCTTCCTGGGGACTGCCTGCCTTGTTTGGTCCCCTCTAGGTTCCTATTATGCCCTACCTTTCCTTTCAGATCCAAAGAATCATGGTACATACAGATTCCTGGCTCCCTGGATTGGTAAGTATGTGTAATCAGGACTGCTGTTCTGCCAGGTAGACTTACCAAGAGCTATCTCTTTGGCTCACAGAGAACAACAGCTAACCAGCACTATATCACCACCCTCATCTCTGAATCAAGCCTGATTTCTCTTCTAATAAAACCTTCACCCCTTCCGGGTGGTGGTGATGACCTCCCTGAAACTCAGCTTCTTCCCATCACTTCTCAGTACTCTCCAATGTTTTCAGGATAATATTCATTTATGATCTTCTATGAATCTGCCCCCCTACTCTATTTCAGCCTTTATCTCACAGCTGTCATGATGACATCTTATTACCTTCCTTTTTGGAAAATTCATCTTTCTGGAATGTACTGGCCTTTCCTGCCTTTGCCCATAATTTGCCTTCTTCTGACACCATTGGTTCCTCCCAAATTGACCCAAGTCATCTTTCTGATTCCATCTCCCCTTCCCCTTCCCACACCTTTCTGTGGTCCAGGATATGGTTTGCTCCTGCTGAATGGGCAGACCTGGTTCCAACACAGGCGGATGCTGACCCCAGCCTTCCACTATGACATCCTGAAGCCCTATGTGGGGCTCATGGCCGACTCTGTCCGAGTGATGCTGGTAAGTCCATCCCTCTCTCACCTGCTTACACCCACTCGCAACACAGCTCATATAGTCCACCTAGGATACGTGTGTCCTTCAGACATCCATCATACACAACTGGCTAGAATAGCATGCTCATATCCCACAATGTGACAGAGCTTCCCAAAAGTGGATGGAACAGGAGGTACCTGGCACCAGCTTGGATCCACACTACTTTGGTCATTGCCAAGAGAGAGCAGAACCATGGTAGAAACAGGGTCTGCTCTCCTCTCACCTCCATGTCTTCAGCACAGTGGACTAGAGCAATAGTCATTCCCCTGGACAATAAGACAAATGGCCACTGGCAGGCCTTGGCAGTGGCAGCTTCAATGACAGGGTGGAAATCCCAGGATGTCCTTCAGGTGGGCTCTGGCCTGGGTGCCAGAGCTTGCTTCAGCATGAAATGGAGCCACTCCATGGAAGGAAATGGAGATTACATTTGCACTCACAGACCCGGATCCTGATCCTACCAGCTATGCTCAGCTAACATTTGATGAAGGGAAGAAATTAAAGTCCCTGATGCCCTATTCTTAGAAGCCCCAGTACTGGTCTCTTAGGTTACCTCTTACCTTAACACATTTGCTACATAGAGTTGGAGTTCACCTGTCCTTCAGGTCTAGCTCAATCTCAGGACAGAGAAGAGTCACTCTTTTTCCTCTGAGTAACAATGTCTTCTGGTCTGGTAAAAGGTGGTTGCCATCATAACTTATTCCAAAAATGAAAACTAATTCAGACTATTATGAGGGAACCTGTTTAATTATATAATCAAACTTTACGAGAATACAGTCCTCACTTTACTAACATTTGCTTTAAGTCTTTTTTTGTTTTTGTTTTGTTGTTGTTGTTGTTATAGTTGTTAATCTGCATCCAAGTGTATTTTTTCCATTGAGTTTTAGAGAGAGTGGAAGGGAGGGAGGGGGGGAGAGAAACATCGATTTGAGAGACACATTGATAGGTTGCCTCCTCCATGGGCCCCAACTAGAACCTGGGATGGAACCTGCAACCCAGGTACATGCCCTTCACCAGGAATTGAACCTGTGACCCTTCAGTCCATGGGAAGATGTTCTAACCACTGAGATTACTGGCCATGGCACTTTACAGTCTTAATATACTACAAATGCCTCTGTTCTGGAAAATAAGGTATCTGGAGAGACAGACAGAGAGCAGAGGTGCCCTGGGGAAGTAGAATAGTTTTAATGTCCACCTCCCACCACAGGACAAATGGGAAGAACTCATCAGCCAGGACTCCCATCTGGAGATCTCTGAACACATCTCCTTGATGACCCTGGACACCATCATGAAGTGTGCCTTCAGCCAGAAGGGCAGCATCCAGACAGACAGGTCAGTGATAATCCTTCAGCTACAGGGTTTTTATTTTTACCCCAAAGCAAGAGTTTTTTAAGACCTCCTGACCACGGACAAATTTCAGTTCAGATCAAAGCTTGACTCAGCCACAGATCTCTAATGCCTGGCACAGGGAGAAGCCTGGTTGCTCATGTCACTTATACAGGACTGCGAGTCTCCAGGACTGTAAGACAGAGCAATGAATGACTCAGTGTCACCTATACCCACTGGGGAAACTCCCACCTAGAGCCCCACTTTACCTCCAGGTCAGAGGCCTCCCAATATCCTAGTCTGTTCTGTATCTCCTCTCTGCAGCAAATCCCAATCCTACATCGAGGCCATTAGGGATGTGAAAAATCTGTTTACTTCTCGAGTGAGGAATTTCTTCTACCAGAATGACATCATCTACTGGCTGACTCCTGATGGCCGCTGGAACCAGCGGGCCTGCCAGCTTGCCCATCAACACACAGGTTAGACCTCCTGGGCTTCTCCCCTCCTTCATCACACACATCTCAAAGGCACTGACCCTCAGGAAGAGTCTGACCTCTCCTGACCTTTGGGACCAAGATGTCAGGGGGCAAAGGACTGTGTGAGAGTTTGTATGTCTCACCATATTGGTGATGTCACCCCCTCCAAGCAGCATTCAAGCAGAGCTTACTTCATGTGTGTGCTATTGAAGGGAAGCCTGACTTGCAATCAGATGGTGCTAGATCTCACACTCCTCATGTGCACACTCACTCCCACACTCATCCTGATTCACTGGCATCCATATTGGAGCAGGGTGGAGAGCAGATGGGGTCACTGTGGGTTGCTCTTTCTGGGCATCCAGTGCTCAACTCTTCCTTGGAACCACTGTTCTGGGACAGACAAAGTGATCAAGCTGAGGAAGGCACACCTACAGGAGGAGGAAGAGCTGGAGAAGATCAGGAGAAAAAGGAACTTGGATTTCCTGGACATCCTCCTCTTTGCCAGAGTGAGTGTCTGCAGGAGGGGCCTGAGGCTTTGACCAGAAGGGCAGAAGAAGAGGCAAGCAGTTTACTCTCACTTTCCTTTTCCAGATGAAGAATGGAAGTAGCTTGTCTGACAAGGACCTCCGTGCTGAAGTGGACACGTTCATGTTTGAGGGCCATGACACCACAGCCAGTGGCATCTCCTGGATCCTCTATGCTCTGGCTTCCCACCCAGAGCATCAACAGAGGTGCCGCAAGGAGATCCAGAGCCTCCTGGGGGATGGTGCCTCCATCACCTGGTGAGTGCTCAGGAGATGGGAGAGCCCTGCCCACACAGCTAGACAAGAAGCCCTGGTCTGCTGGGCCATGCCTGCCCTCAGATTGGGATTCATTTATTTCAGGGATCACCTAGATCAGATGCCCTACACCACCATGTGCATCAAGGAGGCACTGCGACTCTATCCGCCTGTACCAGCTGTTGGCAGAGAGCTCAGCAAGCCCATCACCTTCCCTGATGGACGCTCCTTACCTAGAGGTCTGAACTTCACCACACTCGCTAACCCAGGAATTCTGCAAGAACCCATGGCAGACCAGATCCACATGTCCTAGAGCAGTTCTGAACCTCTCTGGTTTAGTTTCTTTATCATTAATTGGATGCTTACTATATAGTTTAGATGAAGAATATGAAATGCCTGGCACTGAGTTGGACCACAGCAGAAGTTCAATAAATATTAGTTCTCCTTCCAACTCAGAGAGAAGAAATCATTCACCTAAATAGGGTCCATGCCAATATGACACCTCACATGAAGAGAATCCTAAGCATTATCATTCTCCAGGACTAGCATTCCATCACATGTAGGATGCATGGTTTTATAATGCTACAGTAATTCCATTCTATGGCACTGATGCTCTATGATTCTAACACTGCATGTTCCCATCCCAATGCCAGATTACAAGACTCTAGGGGCAATTCTGTCTGTGTGGTCACGTCAATTTTAAAATCCACCATAATTGGGATAATATGTGCATAACTCCTTTTTGACAAATGCAAAGCACTGTATAAATGGCAGTTAATATAATACTGAATACTGACTCAGTCCATGGAATCTTCCTCACCAGGAAATGTTGGACTCTGTTGTGGCTTTTGGAATTTCACTCTAATATTCTAATTCTCTCAGGGGTAGGTGTAAATATGGTTTCTTTCTTATGGGATCTAAGTGAATGAGGGAGATCAGAAAATCCACTGTCATGGGGCTGATGGGCCAGTCCCTAAGGAGCCCTCAGGTTGCTGTCAGAGAACAACTGATGATCAGATCTGAGAACGCTGCCATGGTTGAAGCCACCCCTTAGCTCACCTTTGGTCTGAATTCCAACCTTGCCACATTCTTGCTGTGTGATCATAGGCAAGTTATTCAGCCTCTCTGAAGCTCAGGTGTCTCATCTGAACAATGGGAATATTAGCACCCTCCTTGGAAGGTTGTTGTGAGGATAGATGAGTTAAAGGGACTCATGGATGGCACTTGATAAATGTGAGTTTTACCTTGAATTGCTCCAAAAGTAGGCCTTCACTTCTTTCTTCCCCCTCCTCACACCTGGGTCATGGTTATAGACTCCTAATGTATGCACATGTGCTTTGCCATGTCCACCCCACCTCTATTGCAATAGGATCAGTCCAGTCAGAGTGACTATCATTGTGGCTCCCAAGCTTTTTGTGCATGCACCTGCCCCCTGCTGGCATGTGTATAATCAGTCTTCTCTCCTCTCCCTGCCCAACAGGAATCCATGTCTCACTTAACTTTTATGCACTTCACCATAATCCGAAGGTGTGGCCTAATCCAGAGGTATGTTGGCTGTGGGAGGGAGGATGGGCTGTGAGAGGGAGGATGAGCTGATCTCTCTAGACAATACCTCCTTCTGTGCCCTCATGTATTGGATGGAGGGACTTGACCTTACCTGTCCTGGCCCTACTGCTCTCTCTGCAGGTGTTTGACCCTTCCCGTTTTGCACGGGGTTCTGATTCACACAGCCATGCTTTCCTGCCCTTCTCAGGAGGATCAAGGTGAGGCATAATGTACTTGAGTGGTGTGCATCACCGAGGGCATACCTTGACGATTGTGACCTACATATATATGTGGTGTCTGCTGTTATGCCCTGGTATATTATTGTGTTGAGAAGAAGGTATTTTTCTATATGTACAAAAGAAAGGTGGCATTTCAGGGCATGGCACAAACACTTAATCCACTGATTTTTCTCTCAAAAGCTATTGATTGTCATCTTTTTGCTTTTTGCCAATGTTGGACTGTGTAGACAGTGGAACGATGGTATATAAATCCCACTTCATATATAGAATTTTGCCTACTGGAAATGTCATGGTTATGTGAATGTTAACATGAAGTCCAACTTTTTTTTTGTTCATTTTTTTATTAAGGTATTATATGTGTACATATCTTACCATTGCCCCCCCCCCACCCCACTCCCATATATGCCCTCACCCCCCAGAGTTTTGTGTCCATTGGTTATGCTTATATGTATGCATACAAGTCCTTTGGTTGATCTCTTATCTCCCCCACCTCTCCCTAACCTTCCCACTGTAATTTGACATTCTGTTTGATGCTTTACTATCTCTGAATCTATCTTTTTGTTCAACAGTTTATAATTTTCTTTATTATCCATAAATGAGTGAGATCATGTGGTATTTTTCTTTCATTGACTGGCTGATTTCACTTAGCATAATGTTCTCCAATTCCATCCAGGTTGCTGTAAATGGTAAGAATTCCTTCTTTTTTTTAATGGAAGCATAATATTCCATTGTGTAGATGTACCATAGTTTTCTGATCCAGTCATCTGCTGATGGGCACCTAGGCTGTTTCCAAATCTTAGCTATTGTAAATTGTGCTGCTATGAAGATAGGTGTGCATATATCCTTTCTTGTTGGTGTTTCCAGTTTCTTAGGATATATTCCTAGGAGTAGGATTACTGGGTCAAATGGGAGTTCCATTTTCAGTTTTTTTGAGGAAAGTCCATACTGTTCTCCACAGTGGCTGCACCAGTCTGCATTCCCACCAGCAGTGCACGAGGGTTCCTTTTTCTCCGCATCCTCGCCAACACTTGTTGTTTGTTGATTTGTTGATGATAGCCATTCTGACAGGTGTGAGATGGTACCACATTGTCATTTTGATTTGCATCTTTCAGATAATTAGTGACTTTGAGCATGTTTTCATGTGTCTCTTGGTCTTCCTTCTGTCTTCTTTTGAAAAGATTCCATTTAGGTCCGCTGCCAATTTTTTTTATTGGATCATTTATCTTCTTTTTATTAAGTTTTATAAGCTGCCTATAGATGTTGGAGATTAAACCTTTATTAGTGATAACATTTGCAAATATGTTCTCCCACACAGTGGGATTTCTTGTTGTTTTGTTGATAGTTTCTTTTGCTGTGCAGAAGCTTTTTATTTTGATGTAGTCCCATTTGTTTATTTTCTCTTTACCTTCCATTGCCCTAGGGGCAGTGTCAGTGAAGAAGTGCTTTTGGCATATGTCTGAGATTTTGCTGCCTGTGGATTCCTCTAGTATTTTTATGGTTTTCCGTCTTATATTTAAGTCATGTATCCATTTTGAGCTTATTTTTGTGTATGGTGTAAGTTGGTGATCTAGTTTCATTTTTTTGCATGTATCTGTCCAATTTTCCCAACGCCATTTATTGAAGAGACTCTCTTGACTCCATTGTATGTTCATGCCTCCGTTGTCAAATATTAATTGAGCATAGTGGTTTGGGTTGATATCTAGATTCTCTATTCCATTCCATTGATCTATATGTCTGTTCTTGTGCCAGTACCATGCTGTTTTGAGAACCGTGGCTTTGTAATACAGCTTGAAATCTGGTATTGAGATCTCTCCTACTTTATTCTTCTTTCTCAGGATTGTTGTGGCTATTCGGGGTCTTTTTTATTCCAGATGAATTTTTGGAGAGTCCTTTCTAGGTCTGTGAAATATGCTGTTGGTATTTTAATGGGGAGTGCATTGAATCTATAGATTGCTTTGGGTAGTATGAACATTTTAGTGATGTTGATTCTACCAATCCATGAACATGGTACGCTCTTCCATCTGTTTACGTCTTCCTCTATCTCTTTTTTCAGTGTCCTGTAGTTTTCCGCGTATAGTCTTTTACCTCCTTAGTTAAGTTTATTCCTAGGTATCTTAATTTTTTTGGTGCGATGGTAAATGGGATTGCCTTTTTAGTCTCTCTTTCTGTAAGTTCACTATTGGTGTATAGAAATGCCATAGATTTCTTGGCGTTAATTTTGTATCCTGCTACATTGCCGAATTCATTTATTAAGTCATTAGTTTTTTGATAGAGTCTTTCGGGGTTTTTTATGTACAATATCATGTCATCTGCAAATAAGGACAGCTTTACTTCTTTTCCAATTTTGATGCCTTTTATTTCTTCTTCTTGTCTAATTGCAATGGCTAATACTTCCAGTACTATGTCAAATAGGAGTGGTGAGAGTGGGCATCCCTGTCTTGTTCCTGTTCTTAGGGAAAATGGTTTTAGTTTTTGCCCATTGAGTATGATGTTAGCTGTGGGTTTATCATATATAGCTTTTATTATGTTGAGGTATGATCCTTCTATTCCCACCTTGTTGAGAGTTTTTATCAAGAAAGGGTGTTGGATTTTGTCAAATGCTTTTTCTGCATCAATTGATATGACTATGTGATTTTTGTCTCTCAGTTTGTTTATGTGATGTATCACGTTTATTGACTTGCGGATATTGTACCATCCTTGCATTCCTGGGATAAATCCTACTTGGCCATGGTGTATGATCTTTCTGATGTACTGCTGCATCTGATTTGCTAGAATTTTGTTGAGGATTTTGGCATCTATATTCATAAGGGATATTGGCCTGTAATTCTCTTTCATTGTGTTGTCTTGATCTGGTTTTGGGATTAGGGTAATGCTGGCTTCATAGAATGAGCTTGAAAGTGTTCCTTCCTCTTGAATTTTTTGGAATAGTCTGAGGAGGATAGGTTTTATTTCTTCTTTGAATGTTTGGTAAAACTCCCCTGTGAAGCCATCTGGCCCTGGGCTTTTGTTTGCTGGAAGCTTTTTGATGACTGCTTCAATTTCTTCCATAGTTACTGGCCTATTGAGCTGTTTAGATTCTTCCTGATTTAGTTTTGGAAGGTTATATTTTTTCTAGGAATATGTCCATTACCTCCAGGTTGTACAGTTTGTTGGAATAGAGTTGTTCATAGTATTTTGAAACAATCCTTTGTATTTCGGCGGTACTGTTGTTATTTCACCTCTTTCATTTCTGATTTTGTTTATTTGGGTCCTCTCTCTTTGTTTCTTGGTGAGCCTGGCTAGAGGTTCATCAATCTTGTTTATCCTTTCAAAGAACCAGCTCTTGGTTTTGTTGATCTTTTGTATTGTTTCTTTGTTCTCTATGTCATTTATCTCCACTCTGATTTTTATTATTTCCTTCCTTCTGCTTACACTGGGCTTTTCTTATTGCTCTCTTTCTAACTCTTTGAGTTGTAGGGTTAGGTCATTTATTACCATTGTTTCTTGTTTTTTGCAGTAGGCTTGTAGAGCTATGAACTTCCCTCTCAATATTGCTTTTGCTGTGTCCCATAGGTTTTGGATTGTTGTGTTTTCATTGTCATTTGTTGCCATGATGTTTTTTTATTTCTTCCTTGATCTCCCTGGTAACCCAGTCATTGTTTAATAGCATGCTGTTTAGTCTCCATGTGTTTGATTTCTTTGGATTGTTTTTATTGTAGTTGATTTTCAGTTTTATGCCACTGTGATCTGAGAAGATGCTTGATATGATTTCTACCTTCTTGAATTTGAAGAGACTTTGCCTATGTCCCAATATATGGTCTATCTTTGAAAATGACCCATGTGCACTTGAGAAGAATGTATATTCTGTGGCTTTGTGGTGAAATGTTCTGAAGATGTCAATTCCATCTGGTCTAGTGAGTCATTTAGGATTGCTGTTTCTTTGCTGATTTTTTGTTCAGAGGATTTGTCCAATGGTGATAGTGGGGTATTAAAGTCTCTGACTATGATTGTATTGCTGTTAATCTCTCCCTTGATATCCTCCAGGAGTTTTTTTATGTATTTGGGTGCTCCTGTATTGGGTGCGTATATGTTTACCAGAGTTATTTCTTCTTATTGGATTGCTCCCTTTAGTATTATGAAATGGCCTTCGTTATCTCTTGTTATGTCCTTCACTTTGAGATCTAATTTGTCAGATATAAGTATTGCTACCCCAGCTTTTTTTTCATTTCCGTTCGCCTGGAAAACCTTTTTCCATCCCTTCACCCTCAGTCTGTATGCGTCTTTTTTTCTGAGGTGGGTTTCTTTTTTCTTTTTAAAATATATTTTATTGATTTTTCACAGTGAGGAAGAGAGAGGGATAGAGAGTTAGAAACATCGATGATAGAGAAACATTGATCAGCTGCCTCTTGCACAACCCCTACTGGGGATGTGCCCGCAACCAAGGTACATGCCCTTGACCGGAATCGAACCTGGGACCTTTCAGTCCGCAGGCCAACGCTCTATCCACTGAGCCAAACCGGTTTCGGCTGAGGTGGATTTCTTGTAGACAGCAGATAAACAGGTCTTGTTTTCTTATCCACTCTGTTACCCTATGTCTTTTGATTGGGGCATTTAACCCATTTACATTTAAAGTTATTAAAAAAAATAAAGTTATTATTGATAGGTACTTATTTGTCGCCATTTTTATTCTATACCCCTGTGTTCCTTCTTCACTTCCTATTTCTTTCTTTTCTTTCTTTCTTTCTTTCTTTCTTTCTTTCTTTCTTTCTTTCTTTTTTTTTTTTTTTTTACAGCAGACCCTTTAGCATTTCTTGCATTGCTGGTTTGGTGGTGATAAATTCCCTTAGTCCTTTTTTGTCTGTGAAGCTTCTGATTTCATCTTTAATTTTGATTGATAGTCTTGCTGGGTACAGTATTCTTGGATTGAGAACCTCCCTTTGCATGACTTTGTATATTTCATTCCATTCCCTTCTGGCCTGATGAGTTTCTGTTGAGAAATCAGTTGCTAGTCTGATGGGGGTTCCTTTGTATGTAACTTTCTGTCTCTCTCTGGCCGCTTTTAAGATTCTTTGTCGTTGGTGTTTGCCAATTTAATTATAATGTGCCTTGGCGTCGGTCTTTTGAGGTTCATTTTGCTTGGGACTCTGTGAGCTTCTTGGATTTGTGTGGGTTTTTTCTTCCCTATATCAGGAAAGTTTTCTGTCATTTCTTCAAACAGGTTTTCTATTCCTTGCTCAGTTTCCTTTCCTTCTGAAACCCCTATTATGCGGATGTTGTTTTGTTTAGTGTTGTCCCAAAGTTCCCTTAGGCTCTCCTCCTGCTTTTTAATTTTTTTTTTCTAGAAGCTGCTCTACTTGGGTATTTTTTTCCATCTTGTCTTCTAGCTCACTGATGCGGTCCTCTGCTTCTTCTAGTCTACCCTTGATGCTTTCTATTGAGTTCTTTACAGTAGCGATGTCATTTTTCATTTCTTCTTGGTTCTTCTTCATTTCCTCTTGGTTCTTACTCATATTGTCGAATTTGTCTTCCATTCTTTTCAGCCACCTTATGACCATTTCTCTGAATTCTTTCTCTGATAGGTTGCTGGCCTCTAATTCGTTTACTTTCTTTTCTGGTGATGCCTGCTTTTCTTTCATATGCGGACTGTTTCTTTGTCTCCCCATGGTCTCTCTTCTCCAGATGTCTGGTTATGTAGTTCTCTCTCTCCTGCATTGATTTAAAGGCACAAAATACAACACAACCAGGTACAACACACAAGGCACTGAACAGTGATGTATTCACGATATTGATAACCTCCAATAAAGGTGACCACCAGAGTAAGGCAAATTAGGGGATAGGAGAGAAAGAAGAGTAAAAAGAAAGAAAAAGGAAAAAAAAGGATTGTCAAAGTGAAATTGGGAAAAGGAGGAAAAAAATAAGGAGACTAGAACGAGACTAAGAGAGAAAAGAGGAACAAACTATATATATGGGGAGAAAACTCCAATAGAACAACCACTAATCACAGCAAATGCCAGCAACAAGTACCTAGAGATTAATACAACCTACAACACCAACTAATATCAAGTGAGGCAAGGGAAAACAGAAGTAAACAAACAAACAAAAACACAGCAAACAAAAAAAACACACAAAAAGAATAAGCAAAACAATCTCACAAAAAAGCATAAAAATTCGATATAATCAACATTCAAGCAAACAACAATAAAAGGACAGAGATAAAAACAGTTTTTTTGGTTTGTTTTTTTGATAGTTAAGACAGTGAAGAGAGAGGTGTGTATGGACTTGGAGCAGGGGATTGGAAATTACATATATAAGTAGGGTGAAATTTTAGCAGGGGGTACACAGAAAGGATAGGGAAAATCTAGAGCAGGAAAGGGTTAAAATAAACAGTACACCAAAAGGAGGAAGGTAGAGTGATGGCATAAAGATAGAGTTGAGATAGAATAGAATGATGGTGAAGGAAAGATGAAAATAGGCTGTAGAACACTAATCCAGAAGTAAAATAAAGAGAAAATAAAATGGCACTTAAAAAAAATAATAATAATAAAAAATAATAAATAAAATAAAAAAGGTAAAATAGTAGTAGTAATAATGCTGGTTGCAAATAAAAATGTAATAATTAAAAAGGTAAAATCAAGTGAGGAAAAAAGAAAAAATAGTTTCTTAAGTAAATGATGCAAAAAATGAAAATAAAAAAATTTAAAAAAATTTTTAAAAATAAAATAAAATGTGCAGTAGTGAAGGTCATTCACTTCCTCTATTGTTCTGTTTGGCACACCTGTTTCCCAGTCTGGACAGTATTTCAGTTCCCTGCGTTTCACTGCTCCTCAGTGTTGTAATCCTGTCCTGATTTTTAAGCAGGTAGTGTCTTAATTTCTGGTATTCCCTTATTTTTGATTACGCTAGGGTCAATTTGTAAATCAGCCTCTGGGTGGCAGTGTTTCTGGGTTGACTTCAAGGACTCTAAGGCCTCTCTAGCCTTTTTTTTCTCTGTGGCACCGAATACCAGTTTGCGGAGATCAGCGGGCAAGTTCAAGCAGACTGCACACCCCTGAAACTCCCAGGCTATCCCTCCGCAACAGATCAAAATGGGTTGCTCTTTAGAGATCTCCCCTGTTAGCAGCTCTGAGTACCCCCTTCCACAATCACGGGTCACACCGGCCCCAACAGCTGCGGACTTCTCCAAGCCGACCTCCCTGGTCCTCCAGCTCCCGCAGTGCGCGTGCGTTTCTCTCTCCTGCTGGGACTACAGACCTCACCCTTTCCCCGGTGAAATCTGACCTTTCTGTGGTGAAGTGAAGAGCTCCTCTGAGTCCAAACGTTCGCACCACCTGGGACCGGTGCTCTGGGGCTCACAGCTGTTCTGCGGTCGCCACAGTTATTGATTTTCAGGCCTCCCACAAGATCCACTTTCCCTTTCAAGATGGCGAGATTTCCCCGTCCGAGCCCGTAGCTCCTGGAAGGAACCCAGCCTCAGTGGGGGCTTCCCTGTCAGGGGAACCCCGTCCAGCAATCCCCACACTCTCCTGGGGTTCAGTTGTCCCTTAGCTTGCCACCAAACACTGCCCATGCGACCCTCAGCTGTTCTTTCTGCTCCAGGATAAGACTGGGAACATGTCTGTCTATTCTGCCACCATTTTCTCCTCCATGACGTCCAATTTTTGTTGGAAGACTGCAAAAATAGAGAGGCACACATTGGCCCAAAACTCCCCAAATGACTACTTTCCCAATGGCCTACCATAATTCAGTGTCAGTCATTGTTTTAAAGTTCAGTGATTCTAGCAATTTTCTCACTTCAAGAATATGACTTCTCAGAGTTAAAAGTTTTTTACACAAATTAAACTTCAGATTGCTTTTCTCAGCTATCAGTAATATTAAAAAGGGTTTTTTTCTCTTCCCTCAGTGCAGTCCAGGAACTGCCTTTTCTACTTCACTGATCTGTCACTCACTGTATCTGTGATATTTGCATGTGTTTGAATTTCTAGCACCTTCCTTGTCCTAACTGCTCAAGCCCTAATCATGAAAGGCCTACTAGCCATTTGAAGAGAGTTTCACTCCAATGTGTGACTCTCCAATTTTTCAGACTATCCTACAAAAGCTTCACTGTACATTGATACTCACGGAAATGTGACTAATATATTGATATTCGCATAAGCATGGTTTGTATATTGATATGCACAAAAGCATGAATACTTTCCCCGGACAAAATTCTTTATAGAAAGTGGGTTGTATATAGCAAAGTTCCAAAGTTTACACAGTCCAACCTTGGCAAAAAGCATAAAAAGGAGGACAATCACTGCTTTGAGAGAAAACCCACTACTTTGCATATGACATATAGCATTTGAAAGGCTCCTGGTGTGTAAAATATAAGGCATATCCGAAACAACTGAAACAGAGTTGGACGAGTATACTCCAGAATGCCTGCTGTTTGAAAATCTGCAAAGGCTACAGAAGTCCCCCTGTAAAATAGTAACTTCCATAAACTTTGTACTTGGTTACTAAAAATAAGCTTTTTCTGCCCTACCTGCTTTGGCTCAGTAGTTAGAACGATGGCCCCGGGACTGAAGGGTGACAGGTCGATTCCCGTCATGGGCACACACCTTGGGTGCAAGCAATCCACATTGATGTTTTCTCTCTGTGTCTCTCCCCAACCCTTCCACTCTCTCTGAAAAATCAATGGGCAAAAATCACTTGGGTGAGGATTAACAAAACCAAAAAAAAAAAAAAAAAATGGGGGCGGGGGTTGCAAAAAACAAACTTTTTCTAAATCCGTAAGTCTATGAATTCTTCAGATGGGAATCAACTTTTACAGAACACACTTTTTTTCAAATTGTTCTTTCAGAGATTGATTAGCTGTACCATTTGGTTTCTCCCAGGATTGAGTCCTTCCTCATAGACCTTGGCTTGAAGTCATGTGCCTGCCACTAGAGGGCAGGAGAGCACTAGGCAGCTCAATCCCTAGCTCAGAACTCAGATTTACTTTTTTCCCCCTTCTTCCAGTGTTAATTTACTTTTTTAATTCAACTGATTTCATTCAAATATAAATGTATCTTAAGTCTCTGTCTGTGTGCCAAGTCCTGTTCTAGGATATGGGAAAGATACTGTCTCAGTCTCTAGGAGTTCACAGTCAAGAAACAAATGCCTCTACTCACAACACAATATTCATTCATCCTTTCACTCACTCATACACTCATTGAGCACACTGTTGAACATTCCATGTTTCTTGAACTGTCTAGGGCACTGGATGGTGAGGTATTCTTAAGTAAAACACTAAATAAAACACTAATGCTGCTCTGGAGGTTCTGGGAGGAAGGGGTACTGCTAGCAGAGGGATGAAGATGGCATGTCATTGGGATCAGACTTGAACATGTGGCAGGCAGAGGTGCAGGGAGGGCATTCTCTGTGATCTCAACAGCATTAACTGAGTTAGGAAGTGGAACTGGACAGGTAAGAGGTAAGTGACGCAACCCATCAAGGGCTTTGATGTCAGCTGTGGCATTGGACATGTCCTACCTGTGATTGGAGGCCGAGAAGGAGTTGAGTTGGACAGTAGCTTCAGTGAAGGTTAGAGAAGGCAGGGAGACAGAAAAGTCCAGGTGAGGAGACTGATGGATGTCAAGGAGGGACATATCTGCAGTAGAATAGGAAGGCTACAGAAGCTGTTTGACTGAGGGGATGAGTGAGAGGCAGGAGTCTGGACCATTCATTGGGAGGCAGGTGGTGCAACTAGTTGAACCTCCCTATTCCCTGATTATCCCAGGAAACTCTCCTGTTGCATTTCTGATTTCTTTACAATACTCAAATGTCTCCTTCTCTTTGAGGATCAATGTCCCAGTGTGTGCCCCTAAGAAGTGGGGAACTAAGTGTGGTGAACACCTTACTCCATGTCATGGCCTCAACATTGTGAAACCAGAAACTGTTGTGGAAGGAGTGACCCAATTAATAATTACCTTTGTAGGTAATTATTCACTTGACTTGACTTGGTGGCTTAAGTCACTGACCAGCCCCTAACAGGATTTCATGCCTACTGAGAAAAGAAGTAGGAGTTAGGAGCTACTTCTGGAAGAGAAGTCAAAGTTCAGGGGCAGAATGTGAAGCAAGACTTGTGGGGTAGAAGCATGCATGACCTAAAAGGAAGGGGATTGGATTGACTCACATCAGAATGTCCTGTTCCTGGCAAGAGCACAGTGACAAATGCCTGCCCAGCTGAAAACAGGATTTGATACCGTTTTTCATATTGTTTTCCTCATATTCTCATCTTGGTCCAGGAACTGCATTGGGAAGCATTTCGCCATGAATGAGCTGAAGGTGGCCGTAGCCTTGACCCTGCTTCGCTTTGAGCTGGCAGCAGATCCTCTCCAAGCCCCCATCCCCCTCCAAAAAATCGTCTTGGATTCCAAGAATGGGATCCACCTGCAGCTCAGAAAGCTCCTCTAGTCCTTATTCGGACAAGGGCAAGCTCTGAGGAACTCCTTCCTGCCCTTTCCTGTCTATCTCCCCAATTCCTGCTTTCCATGTGCACACCTGCCCTTCTACCTGATGTCCTCCCTCTGATCCTCTGCCTGTCTGCCCCTCTGTGCTTTTCACTTTCTTCCTGCTTCTCCTTCTCTGAATTAGTCTCCTTTAGCTGCTATAATAACTTATCACAGCCTCAGTGACTAAGAACACACAAATTTCTACTCTTAGAGTTCTGGAGTCAGATGTCTGACATGGGTTTCACTGAACACAACCAAGGTGTGGGCAGGGCCACCCAACCTCCAGGGCTCTAGGAGAGTTTCCCTGTCTTTGTCTTTCCAGCATCTAGAGCTGCATTATTACTTCTTTGGCTCCTGGAGCCATCCTGCATATTCAAATCCAGCAGCATCATCAAATGTCTCTTTGCTTCTGTCTTCACATTGCCATCTCTTTTATGAGGACATGCGTGATTACATGGGCTACTCAGATGAAACAGGACATAGTCACACCTGGCAGGGAATAGACCGTGGACATCTGGGGAGCCATCTTCAGCCTAATTGGTCCCCGTTTGACTACCATCAGTTTGTGTTCCCGGTGGCCTTCTGTGTGTTTCCTACCCATTTGTCATCTCCACACCCTCTTCTTCTTTCTTCCTCTTTGGAATAAAGTTTACAATGTCATGTGATGTGCCTGTCTTTTCTTTATCTCCTTTGTCTTCCCTTTCCTGCCACATTTGGTGACTATGTGGTTGATGGTCCCCTGAACCTGGGCTCTCTATTCCCTTTCTATTTCTCCATCAGCCTCTCAACCCAGCCCTGTTCACTTGCTGGTTCTGAACGTAAGTCCTCCCCTTATCTAACCCCATGCCATTCCTAGGTCAGGGTCCTGGATGCCATAGACAGACCTCCCGGCACACCTCCTGTTGCAGTGGGATGCCTATTTCTGCCTTGCTGAAGGCCTTCTCCTCCAACCAGGCTCTCCCTCCCAGTCCCCTGGCCTCCCAGGTCACTGCTCTAAGAAGGGGCAGGGTGGACATGCAGTGTTTGACTGAGATACAGAGCAGGAATGTGAGCTGGGAGCATCCTGTAATGGATCTTTGGCAGGTCCCTGGACATCAGGTGGTGCAGAAGGATTTAGTGGCCATGCTAAGAGAGTGCAGGATAATGGGAATTTGGAATTCTGGGTAGTCAGCCATATCAAATGCTCTAACCACAGAATTTCACAGGAGTTAAGGGAGGGACCAAGAAGTGATCCTGCTGGCTTCAGACAATGGGAGAAACCCAGGCTGAGTTCATACTTTCATGCACATCTGCATGACACATACATGGAGACACTCCTGTGCAGCCACACCATGTGTGCTCTCACACCACACTCTCTCCACACACTCATGCCACAAGTGCCTGGGATCAGAGAGGGAGCAAGGTGTGTTAGAGAGCTGAAAGGATGGAGTGGAATTCATCTTGGTGCTCTCCCCAACCTCTGTCCTCCCCTCCCACTTGGAGTCTCTGCTTTCCCTCTAGCTCCAGAACTCTCAGCTCTATTTCTCACCAACACATTCCTTCAGACAGAGTCAACACTACCTATGGATTCTTGGTCAAAGAATCCAGAAACTGAAGGCTCAGCTCACGTGTCTCCCTGATGAGCATCTTGAGAGGGTCCTTCCCTTAATATTGAAGTAGGATAATGACTTCCTCCAATCCTGCCTCACAGGCCTTCTGACAGTCTAAAGATAAGAAAAGGAGACAAGTCTTAAAGTTGGGCTCCACCCATAGGCCAGGGTTGATTATGACCACTGGGCTCAGATCCCAGGTAACAGCTTTGAAACTATCTTCACTTGTGCATAGAAAGGTCTATCCAGGCCCAGGACAGAGAGAGAGGTTGCTGGTATGGTGAACACTCTGGCTAGGTCTCTGCATCCCAGCTTTAGGTGGGCAAGAAGGTCTAGGTCTTAACAGGGCTTTGCAGGAGCAAGCAGGTGTCCATGGCCAACCTTCCAAGACTGTGGCCTTCTTCTGAGAGGGGAGGCATCAATATCAGGAAAGATGTGTCTCAAGATGGTCCATCCCAGGGCAACATAGAAACATCCCCACATCCCAGGGCTATAATTCTCCTCTTGTGACCATCCCATGGCATCAGGTGCCCTCCCTTCCATACATGTCTAATTCTTGGACTAGAGCTCACTAATGGCCTTAGATCTTGAACCCTAGAGGTATATGTCGCCTTCAAGCAGCTGCTGCAGGGACTACTGGGGAAGGATCTCTGATTTCTCTTGTGGCCCCAGCCTGAGGTGCTCCCAAAAATTCTTTCTTTACACCTCATACCTCACCCAGCCTCAAGGCCTGATTTAAGCACCAAATCTTCCAGGAAGCTCTGCTCTATCATTCTGCCACCTTCCCCAGCCAAAGCCCATACACCCAGAGCATCAGGTGACTGTGACACAGACATTGAAAAGGACATGAGAGCCACACAGATCCATCTCAGGAGGGCAGAAGACATACCTGTGAAATCATACTCCATATTTGTTTACCTTTGCAGTGGTTACCTGGGGACTTGCTTTAGAAATTTATTGCTCTTTATTATTATTTTTTTTAAATTTCTTTATTGATTAAGGTGTCACATATTTGTCCTCATCCCCCCATTCCCATCCCACACCCCTCCCCACAGATGCCCCAACCCCCTGTTGAACTTAACCATTGGTTAGGCTCATATGCATGCACACAAGTCCTTTGGTTGATCTCTCCCCCCTCCCCCCACCCTCCCCTATCCTCCCTCTGAGGCCCGATAGTCTGATCGATGCCTCCTTGTTTCTGGTTCTGTTCTTGTTCATCAGTCTATGTTGTTCATCATTTCCCCTAGATGAGCGAGATCATGTGTCACTAGAGATATACTTATAAGAACTGAATGTGAGACGAGCAATAATAGTTATGCTGATAGGCAAATGAATCAGTCTGTAGTGAGTTTCTTTCTGGACCAACAGTTCTTTTGAGACCCAATATCAATGTCCACCAGTTCCTTATGTGTACATGTTGGCACTGACCCCTCAGCTCTGGATGGTGGACAAATGGTGGTAATGCAGGTCCGACTCCCTCTGGTTTGGTCTCGGCCGGACCCAGGGGCACGGCTTCACCCGGACCCAGGGGCACGTGGTCTCACCCGGACCCAGGGGGTGCGTGGCCTCACCTGGACCCAGGTGCGCGCGGCTTCACCCGGACCCGGGACCCAGCCTCACCCGGATCCAGGGGCACACGGCCTCACCCGGACCCGGGATCCAGCTTCACCCGGACCCAGGGGCGCGAGGCCTCACCTGGACCCAGGGGCGCGTGGCCTCACCCGGATCCAGGGGCACACGGCCTCACCTGGACCCAGGATCTAGCTTCACCCGGACCCAGGGGGTGGGTGGCCTCACCTGGACCCAGGTGCGCGCGGCCTCACCCGGACCCGGGACCCAGCCTCACCCAGATCCAGGGGCACACGGCTTCACCTGGACCTGGGATCCAGCTTCACCCGGACCCAGGGGTGCGTGGCCTCTCCCAGACGCAGGGGCGCGTGGCCTCACCCGGATCCAGGGGCACACGGCCTCACCCAGACCCGGGATCTAGCTTCACCTGGACCCAGGGGCGCGTGGCCTCACCCGGACCCAGGGGCGCGTGGCCTCTCCCAGACCCAGGGGCACGTGGCCTCACCTGGACCCAGGGGCGCGTGGCCTCACCTGGACCCGGGATCCGGCTTCACCCGGACCCAGGGGCGCGTGGCCTCACCCGGACCCAGGGGCGCATGGCCTCTCCCAGACCCAGGGGCACGTGGCCTCACCTGGACCCAGGGGCGCGTGGCCTCACCTGGACCCGGGACCCAGCCTCACCCGGATCCAGGGGCACACAGCCTCACCCGGACCTGGGATCTAGCTTCCCCCGGACCCAGGGGCGCGTGGCCTCTCCCAGACCCAGGGTCGCGTGGCCTCACCCGGATCCAGGGGCGCACGGCCTCACCCGGACCCGGGACCCAACCTCACCCGGATTCAGGGGCACACGGCCTCGCCCGGACCCAGGATTCAGCTTCACCAGGACCCAGGGGCGCATGGCCTCACCCGGACCCAGGGGCGCGTGGCCTCTCCCAGGCCCGGGACCCAGCCTCACCCGGATCCAGGGGCACACGGCCTCACCCGGACCCGGGATCTAGCTTCCCCCGGACCCAGGAGCACGTGGCCTCACCCGGACCCAGGGGCGCGTGGCCTCTCCCAGACCCAGGGTCGTACTCTTTATTATTATTTTTGCTTTAGGCCAGCTCTCCTTATGCTATTTTCCAAAAACACATACATATAGTTAAACAAAGACACCATCCAAGTGCTTTTGGTCATCATCATACCGACTTCATGTACCGCCAGCACTGGGCACAGCACACGAGACAGATATGCGTGGAATGGAATTAGAAAGGACTGAACCTACCCCAGCACAAGCAGGACACCTACATACTTTCCGCTTTTGAATCACTGACTCTCAAAGCAAGTTATTCATAACCTTATGCTACAGTGGTAACCGCTACCAGTCATTGGTTGCATACCATGGGCCAGATACAGAGTTTAACACTCTACAAAGCCCCCAAATATGGTTGTATGGGTCGGCCCTGCATAGCATCACAGTCTGTGTGGATGGTGCCTCCTGAAGTTGTTCAGGGCACTACCTGCATAGTGGTCCATGACAGCCCTGATGATTTAGTCCTAATAACAACCCTGCAAGGAAGGTACTCTCCTCACAGCCATTTCACAGAAGGGGAAAAAGAGGCTTAGAGGTGGAGAAATTTACTCCTGTTATAGACCCAGGATTTGACCCAGGCCAAACACAAAGCATGGGTTCTTCGCCATTGGTGCAAAGAGTGAGCCAAAGGCATAGTGAGTGTCAGAGAAGCATCCTCATGAACTCTCATTTGAGCTCCAAAGCCATGCCATCACACCTACAGGTAGAGAGCGGCCATCCACAAAGTGGACAGGCTTGCTGAGCTGGCGGCATACCTAGGGCACGGGTGGGTAAAGGCGGAGGCTCTCATTGATGCACATAGTTGAGTAGGTCATCTTGTCCAGATCATCCCTGGAGAAGGGGAGCCACAGGGCTCTGTGGGAAGGCAGGCTCCAGCTCCAACTGCCCCCCTCCACAACCATCACAACACCAAATCTCAGAGGAACACAAGTGCACCAAGTGGTGGGGCCACACTGGACATGGGTGCCGCTCAGATCCAAGGTTCTGACTCCACATTTCTCTATCCCTCCCTCATCTTCACTGCTGGGAAGGAAAGCCCAGGACCCTAGGGGTGTGTGTGCACCCAGTCATCAAAGACAAGGTCACTGCTGTGTTCTCAGAGTCCCACAGAAGCCCCACAAGAGAGATGTTTGGGTTCTGTTTGGAATTCCCTCTGGAGCTGGAATGGAAAGGAACAGGGGCTAATATTCATAGGTTTAATGAAGTAATAAATGCATTAAAATTGGCAATATATATATTTCTCTATTACCTTTTGCCAGTAAGAAGCTCAGACCCAATTGTGAGGTCCAAATATAACTACTATGCAACACCTTATTAAAGAGCCACTAGGTTTCCCCCCACACTTCCCCAGTCCTTATTTTTCATTTGTGTTTTACTACTTTATTGAATAAATACCTTTGAGTTGCTTCAAGATAAAATGAAGGAAAAATAAAAAAAATGTCAACTCCCTGCCTCCAGGGTGTCTTCACGTTGTTACCCAACTTAAAATGCCCTGTTCTCTTTCCCTTTGTCAGAGTTTTACTCCTTTCTAGAAAGCCAACTTAAGCCCCACCCCTTCTGATTTCTCTGCCTGCAACATGGGGTCACTCATTCTTTGGGTTTCTCTTGCTTTTTAGTTATGTGAGTTAGTCTCTCTAAAAATGTCCAAGAACAGCAAATTGGATCCTCTTCCTCCTCTTTCCACATACACCCTTGACAGCACCTAACTTGTCGCTGGACACCCTGGAATATTTCCAACATCCAACCAATAAAAATAAGTAACGAAGATTTCATACCCCAAATCTTAGACCCTGGAATTGTGTGTGTCCTTTAAATGAATCTAAACTTCCTTTCATCAGCTGAGCATTTTTTGCATCCCTGCCCAATGTCTAGCCCAAGAGGGGAGAAGGCAGGGCGAGAGGAATGTGGGGGTAGAGGTGTGAGAGGTTTCCAGAAAATCTGCTGCAAAGAAAGGTCAGCATTAATGGTGTTGTGTTAATGAGTTCAACTTGAACCGGGAGACAGAATAATTCAAAGTTTCTGTTGGATTTTGGAAAACAGCATTTTCTCCTTCATCAGAAGAGACCATCAGAAGGAAGGTGGGAAAGGATCAGCTCCCTTGGCTTTCCCAACTCTGTTCATCTTCAATTTGCATCTCTTTCTCTCCCAGCATTCCCTGTTCTCTCCAGGAACCCAAAGGGGTAGTCATTCTACCATCAGAGTCAACATTTAAGAAATTGGCCTCCTGTTGACAACCTTCCCTACATTACTCACACTAGAAAAGTCTCAGTAGTTGGAGAAGGGGCTCAATGGAGCATCCTCGCACTGCAGGTAACAGGACTTCACCTGGTTTCCAGGATGGCCCTGTGTCATCTGCGATGACACCAGACAGCACAGACACAGCCTGCAGCTGAGCAGGACACACTGGGCTCCCTGGCAGACTCACTTGCCACTGGAAGGAGTCCCTGTCCCTGAGGATCTCACAGACCTCCTTCCTACAGTGCTGCTGGTGTTCTGGGTTTAGGGCCATGCAGTGCAGAAAGCAGGAGATGCCACTGGTGACAGTGTCACTGTTTTCACTGCCCCCCACTGACGGAACTCTGCCTCCTGTGGGCCTCTCCAGCACTGTTAGTCCCTTACCCATGATCTGCTTTGTGTTATAATTGCTTGCATCTATGACAAAAATATTAATAATATTATAATTGGCCATCATTGAACATTTACTAGTAATGTGGTTGCACACTGCACTAATCCTGCTCTACAAATTCTATCATTTAATCCTCAGAAAATTCTACAAGCTAGACACTGCCATAATTCCCATTTTATAGATGAGGGAAAGAAGCTTGATCACCTGGTGAATTAGACTCCTGATTCTAGTCTGGCTATGAGTTTCCCACGTGCAGAGATATATCTCCAGGTGACATCTCCAGGTCACCAAGGGCCTCTCCACAGGGCCTTGGAAATAGTACGTACTTGATAAAGTGCACATTGCATGAATAGAGCACATAAAGGAAATGAAGAAGAAGGAAGATAGGAAAGCGGGGGAGAGAGCACACCAAGCATCTGGCTAATCATGTATACACTGGCCAGAGTCAGCCAAGCGCCTAAGGAACCAGGCCAGAGTCTTGCTCAATGAGGGCAGGCAGTTTGACAAACAGAATTGCAGATTTTTATTTGTTTTTCCCAGCCAGCCCTAAGATGCCTGCTCTGTCTAATGTCCAGATTTGCTGCTTATTTCTGCATTCTATGTCTTGACATAGGAAATGAAAGGGAACAGAAATTTATTGAGTAGATCCTATATGTCAGGTATTATGTGAGTGAATTTATAGATTGCCTCATGTAGAATGGCTAATTACTCTCATTTTACAGATGAGAAAACTGAGGTGCAGAGATGTGAACTGACTTGTCCATTGCTTGTAGGTTAGTGCTGCTCTAACTCAGGCGAGAGCCCCCTCATTCTCTTCTGAACATTGAAGTCTGTTAGAGCTGCTGTGTTCAGTGGCACACATTGTGCACCTCACAGTCCTAGGGTGTGCCTGTCATGTTGAGGTCTGTGATAGTGCTGGCCCTCTTTTTCCTTCCTGTAAAGTTTGCTTTCATGCTTCTCACGCACCCAACTAACCTATATGTCTTCCAGGAATCACCCTTGAAGAAAGAGACTGAGCATCTGATAATGTACCCCCTGGCATCCTCCCTGACTCAAGCCCCTTTTCCGAAGGGCCCTGGGGACTGGGCCTGGCTACTTTGGTCTCCAGCTACCCATCTTTGGCCTTCTCTGGGGCTCTTCTCCTTTCAAGCCCACTGCAGAGTCCAATGTAATCTCCCCATATATCTTCTCCCTCATTGCCTCTGAACTTACCATGCCTATGAAGCCAGCCCTGGATACAGGAGATACAAATTACTTCTAGAGCATACATAATAGTAAAGTAATCAGAAAGTATTTGGTGCTACAGTAGGATCCAACAGATTCAGCTTTTTAAGCTGCTATCCCCAACTCGCAGCCTTCTTTATAGGCATTGTCCACAATTCATTATTTCATTCATGCATTTATGCTAAGATAGGCACCTGTAAGGTGTTGGATTTACAGCCTTGAACAATAAACTCAATCTCTGCTACAACTTCCTATATTCCTCCCTGTCACTGTCTCCCACTCCTCAGGGTTAATGGTGATGACTTCATCTGGACCAAGAGGTGGTGCCTCAGATGTTCCATTTTGTACCACACCTGTTTCAGATTTCTCTTCCCTAGACTTTCTCACCTCTTGCCTACCTCTACCCCCTGGCTAGAATTTATTTGGCAGTGTCTCAGAATCATATAGTTTATATAATCAATGCTGAGGGCATTGGCAAACAACTTGTTAAAATATTGAGGAACCAGTTAAATTTAAATAGCAGCTTTCATGCAGAGGTCTGAGAACACATAGTTCCATCATTTTCTTCCTCAATAGCCTGGAGGTCAGAGAATGGAAATTTTCAGGAAGGAGGCAGAGAGCCAGTCCCACTCTCACTGCTGCCTCCTGTACACCAGCCAATGCTGGCAATGCCAGGAAACAAAGAAGGATCAAGGGTAAGCTTTTCCTTGGGACAGTTCACAGTCTGGTGGAGGGGACAGATAGGTAAGCCAAGAGATACAGTACAATGGATAAATGCTATATCTGGAAGAATCCATATGGATTCTCTAGTACTCATTCTTTCTTCTGATTAAGGTAATTAAATCCAAAAAAGGAAAGCAGCTTGCCCTAAGCCTCTTCTCTCCAGACTGAAAATTCCAAGGTCTTTTCTCCTTTCCTCCTTGCTACCTGTAAGCCACACCAGATGTGTTGACCTCCCCAGTTCCTTTGGGTGACACAACAGGTGAATCAAGGAAACCTCTAAATGTGTCTAATTGTGTTGCTCTGTCATCTTGAGTAGTTCCCATATTTTCAAAACTGGGTAGAGAAGTGTGAGCCTCCAGAGGAGGAAAAGAAGCATGGAGAGAAGGATGAGAGAAACCAGGAGCACCAAGTGTTGTGGAATACAAGCAGACACTAAGACATTTGAAATGAAAGATGATTGTTGAGTGCCCTTGACACAAGTTTGAAATATGTTCATTGGAATCAGTGTCACGGCAATCAACTATAAGCAAAGGAAAAGCTGTTGAAATGACAGAGAAGCCAAAATAAGGTGGCTTGTGGAGTGAATGTGATGGCAATTGACTGAGACTGTGGAGAAAGTATTAACAACTCTGAAAAGTTTGGCTATGAAAAAGAAGAGACTTAGGATAGTACTTAATTGGGGATTTGATAGTGGATGGAAGTTAAGGCTCTTTTTCTCTCCCCCTTCCATTTCTTGCAGATTGAGGGAGGTTGGAATCGGTAGTACAGTCACTGGCCTTGAAGTAGAAGGAAGAAGGAAAGGTTGGGACAGATGTAGAGTTTCACATTTTGTGGTATTCATACCACAACAGCGAATAGCCCAAAATGTAAATCTCATTCACAATCTTCCTTTTATAGACAGTTTTGAATTATATTAACTCAATTTTACAACTTTAAGAACCAGTCTTTCTCTTTTTAATATAAATGTGCCCACTTAAAATACTTGAGTTTAAGAGCACATTGAAGTCATCTGATCAAGAATACACTTTGTTGATGGAAGGTAAATGAATCAGGAGGCTTTGGCTAGCAATAAATGACAAAGTTTAATTCAAGGGTAGTAAAGATTTGCAAACTAGAATTGCAAGTAGGAAATATACTGAATGTTGTGAAGAAGAAAAAAGAGCTGAGAGTTCTTATAGTAAAAAGTACATTTTGGGGAAGAATCTGTCCTGCATTCTTAGCTTCTGGATTGGTCTGAGATGATAATCTTTCAGATGCAATGTTCTGGATAATGGATCTCAGGAGTTCTGGAGATATGAACATTCTTTTCTTAATTCTTCAGAGGGTAATCTGCCCTAGCTGATTTGGCTCAGTTGACAGATCATTGGCCCCCTCACTGAAGGGTCTCATGTTCAATTGTGGTCAAGGGCACACACCTCGGTCAGGCTTGATCCCTGGCCCTGATCAGGGCGAGTGTGGGAGGTAATCAATTGATGTGCCTTTCTCACATAGATGTTTCTCTCTCTGAGTCTCTCCCCTTTCCTTCCTAGCTCTCTAAAAATCAATGGGAAAATATTCTTTGATGAGGATTAACAAACAAACAACACACACAAAAAAAACCCCAAAGGGTAATTAGTTGTTATTTATAGGATATATAAAGAGTTATAGGTGGATAGGTATAGATATAGATATAGATATAGATATAGATATAGGTATAGATATAGATATAGATATAGATATAGATATAGATATAGATATAGATATAGATATAGATATAAATGTGTAGATATATAGATTTAAAAGTTTAAGTTCCCAGGCAAGCTAAAGCAAGAGTAGAATCATTTCCTCGTGCCTTAACCTACTTGATTTTAGCAATTTAATAGCTTGACTATAGTGACTTCATTTTATTTCTTCACTCTTTTCTTCAACTTGTATAATATTAAGTTAAATAAATTCTCTATACTAAGTTACACAAATGCCTTCAGTAATCCCTCTGATTTTTTTGAATTGGGTGCAATTCAAAAAATAATAACTTTATGTTCAGTAAGGAACATAACTATCAGGCATAACAGGCTGTACTAAGCTGAAATAATGATACCATTAAAAACATTGAATCTTACATATATATATACACACATATATATATCCATTCTCCTATGTAGGCATTACTATGCCCTTATTATAGATAATAAAATTGAAGCTTAAGGCAGCCAAGTAACTTGACCTAGATCTGTCCTCTGTATCACATGGCACCTCCAAGGTATCATAAGATCCCTCTCCTGCCAGTTCTTCTCATTACACAGACACACATAGTGAGTCATAAATTTACCAAAATTTTATAATATTAATCTTTATTCATTATTAACTAAATATTAACATTATAAAATAAAGAATGAAAATATGCCTAATTATACATTTTGAGGTGTTCAATATTGCCAAATTCATATAATATATTTCTAATTTGTCTTCCACATGACCAATATACATATTTCCTTAAATTATTTAAACTCCTCAAACTTAGAGTAAAGTTACCTACTACACCTAAAGTGAATTCTAGACCTTACTCACAATTAGAAAATATACCCAAGTTTCTACATTTTTGGAAAACAGAGCCCAAACTTCTCTGTGAAGAACAAAAGAGCTTATTTTTCTACATATAATATAGCATGTAACTTTATTGATAAAATGGTATCCATTCTGATATTCCACAGCCCTTTGTAAACAAATATGAAATATTAAAACTTTAAAGTAAAACCTGACAAAGAATAAAATAAAGGAAATGCTTTGTCTTTAGAAACACATTTAAAAATTTTTAAATTAACTTAAAGTAGTCTACTTTGTGATTTGACATTAGCCAAATTATAAATAAGTGTTACTACTTCCATTTTTTCAGTTGTTGAACTTCCATGGTTAATAGCACTAGCTCTATTACTCATGATTATCCCATTGAGTTATTTAAATTTAAAAAATTTTTAATATGGAGAGAGACATCCTACCTTAGCAACAAAAATAGGGATTATAAAAATAACATTAGTGAAGAAGTGTTTTGTAAAATTTGCATGCATATTGTATTTATTATAATGATCTCATCAGATTTGCAGAAATATTAATTTTTCAATTTCATTTTTACTGATTTTATTCAAATAATTCATTTTATTGGTAATAATTCTAATGGGTCCCTTTTTGTAACCTTAATTTTTTTTTACAATAGATTTTTTCATTTTTTTTATTGATTAAGGTATTACATATGTCCCTATCCCCCCATTGCCTCCCCACCCCACTCCCATACATGCCCTCACCCCCCAATGTCTTGCGTTCATTGGTTATGCTTATATGCATGCATACAAGTCCTTCAGTTGACCTCTTACCTCCCTCCCCGCTTCCCAGCCTTCCCGGTGTAATTTGACAGTCCGTTCGATGCTTCTCTGCCTCTGTATCTATCTTTTTGTTCATCAGGTTATAATGTTCTTTATTATCCATAAATGAGTGAGATCATGTGGCATTTCTCCCATCCAAGTACTAACCAGGCCCGACCCTGCTTAGCTTCCGAGATCAGACGAGATCAGGCGCGTTCAGGGTGGTATGGCCGTAGACCATGTGGTATTTCTCTTTCACTGACTGGCTTATTTGGCTTAGCATAATGCTCTCCAGTTACATCCATGCTGTTGCAAATGGTAAGAATTCCTTCTTTTTCAAAGCAGCGTAGTATTCCATTGTGTAGATGTACCATGATTTTCTAATCCACTCATCTGTTGATGGGCACTTAGGCAGTTTCCAAATCTTAGCTATTGTAAATTGTGCTGCTATGAACATAGGGGTGCATATATCCTTTCTGATTGGTGTTTCTAGTTTCTTGGGATATATTCCTAGAAGTGTAATTGCTGGGTCAAATGGGAGTTCCATTTTTAGTTTTTTGAGGAAAGTCCATACTGTTCTCCACAGTGGCTGCATCAGTCTGCATTCCCAACAGCAGTGCACAAGGGTTCCTTTTGCTCCGCATGTCGTTCCTTTTGCTCCACTTGTCGTTTGTTGATTTGTTGATGATAGCCATTCTGATAGGTGTGAGATGGTACCTCATTGTCATTTTGATTTGCATCTCTTGGATGATTAGTGACTTTGAGAATGTTCTCATATGTCTCTTGGCCTTCCTTATGTCCTCTTTGGAACAGTATCTATATAGGTCCTTTGCCCATTTTTTGATTGGGTCGATTATCTTCCTTTTGTTAAGTTGTATGAGTTCCCTCTAAATGTTGGAGATTAAACCCTAATCAGAGATAATATTGGCAAATATGTTCTCCCATGCAGTGGGCTTTCTTGTTGTTTTGTTGATGATTTATTTTGCTGTGCAGAAGCTTTTTATTTTGATGTATTCCCATTTGTTTCTCTTTAGTTTCCATTGACCTAGGAGCAGTATCAGTGAAGAAATTGCTTCGGCATATGTCCGAGATTTTGCTGCCTGTGGATTCCTCTAATATTTTCATAATTTCCTGTCTTACATTTAAGTCCTTTATCCATTTTGAGTTTATTTTTGTGTATGGTGTAAGTTGGTGGTCCAGTTTCACTTTTTTGCATGTATCTGTCCAATTTTCCCAACACCATTTATTGAAGAGACTGTCTTGACTCCATTGTATGCTCTTGCCTCTTTTGTCAGATATCAATTGAGCATAGTGTTTTGGGTCAATTTCTGGGTTTTCTATTCTATTCCATTGGTCTATATGTCTGTTCTTGTGCCAGTACCATGCTGTTTTGAGAACCGTGGCTTTGTAATACAGCTTGAAATCTGGTATTGAGATATCTCCTACTTTATTCTTCTTTCTCAGGATTGCTGTGGCTATTCGGGGTCTTTTTTTATTCCAGATGAATTTTTGGAGAGTCCTTTCTAGGTCTGTGAAATATGCCATTGGTATTTTAATGGGGAGTGCATTGAATCTATAGATTGCTTTGGGTAGTATGGACATTTTAATGATGTCGATTCTACCAATCCATGAACATGGTATACTCTTTCATCTATTTATGTCTTCCTCTATCTCTTTTTTTCAATGTCCTGTAGTTTTCTGAGTAGAGGTATTTTACCTCCTTAGTTAAGTTTATTTCTACGTATCTTAATTTTTTTGGTGCATTGGTAAATGGGATTGTTTTCTTAGTCTCTCTTTCTGTAAGTTCACTGTTGGTGTATAGAAATGCCATAGATTTCTTGGCATTAATTTTGTATCCTGCTACATTGCCAAATTCATTTATTAAGTCTACTAAATTTTTGATAAACTCTTTAGGGTTTTCTTTGTACAGTATCATGTCATCTGCGAATAATGACAATTTTACTTCTTCTTCTCCAATTTGGATGCCCTTTATTTCTTCTTCTTGTCTGATTGCTGTGGCTAAGCACTTCCAGTACTATGTTGAACAGGAGTGGTGAAAGCGGGCATCCTTATCTTGTTCCTGTTCTTAGTGGAAATGGTTTTAGTTTTTGTCCATTGAGTCTGATGTTGGTTGTAGGTTTGTCATATAAGGCTTTTATTATGTTGAGTTATGATCCCTCTATTGCCACTTTGCTGAGCGTTTTTATTAGAAAAGGGTGTTGGATTTTGTCAAATGCCTTTTCTGCAGAAATTGATATAATTATATGATTTTTGTCTCTCAGTTTGTTTATGTGATGTATCACATTTATTGATTTGCGGATATTGTACCAGCCTTGCATTCCTGGAATAAATCCCACTTGGTCATGGTGTATGATCTTTCTAATGTAATGCTGGATTTTAGCACCTATGTTCATCAGGGATATTGGCCTGTGATTTTCTTTCTTTGTGGTGTCTTTATCTGGTTTTGATATTAGGGTAATGCTGGCTTCATAGAAAGAGTTTGGAAGTATGCATTCCTCTTGAATTTTTTGGAATAGTCTGAGAAGGGCTGGTTTTTGTTCTTCTTTGAATGTTCAGTAAAACTCCCCTGTGAAGTCATCTGGTCCAGGGCTTTTGATTGCTGGAAGCTTTTTGATTACTGCTTCAATTTCATCAGTAGTTATTGGCCTATTCAGATTTTTTGAATCTTCCTGATTGAGTTTTGGAAGCTTGTATTTTTCTAGGAATGTGTTTATTTCATTGAGATTGTCCAGTTTGTTGGAGTAGAGTTGTTCATAGTATTTTTTTTCCAATCCTTTGTATATCTGTGGGGTCAGTTGTTACATCACCTCTTTCATTTTTGATTTTGTTTATTTGGGCCCTGTCTCTTTGTTTCTTGGTGAGCCTGGCTAGAGGTTCATCAATCTTATTTATCCTTTCAAAGAACCAGCTCTTGGTTTCATTGATCTTATGTATTGTCTTTTTGGTCTCTTTGTCATTTATTTCTGCTCTGATCTTTATTATCTCCTTCCTTCTGGTTACTGTGGGCTTTTCTTGTTGTTCTCTTTCTAGTTCTTGAAGTTGCAAGGTTAGATAATGTATTACCATTTTTTCTTGTGTTCGTTTGTTTGTTTGTTTATTTATTTATTTATTTATTTATTTATTTATTTATTTATTTTTATGTAGGCCTGTAGAGCTATGAACTTCCCTCTCAGGACTGCTTTCATTGTGTCCCATGGATTTTGGATTGTTGTGTTTTCATTGTCATTTGTTTCCAGGATGCTTTTAATTTCTTCTTTGATATCTTTGGTAACCCAATCCTTGTTTAATAGCATGCTATTTAGCCTCCAAGTGTTCGATATTTTTTCATTGTTTTTATTGTAGTTTATTTCTAGTTTTATGCCATTATGATCTGAGAAGATGCTTGATATGATTTCTATCTCCTTGAATTTGAAGAGACTTTGCCCGTGTCCTAATATTTGGTCTATCTTTGAAAATGTTCCATGTGCACTGGAGAAGAATGTGTATTCTGTAGCTTTGGGGTGAAATGTTCTGAAGATGTCAATTAAGTCCCTCTAATCTAGTGAGTCATTTAGGATTGCTGTTTCTTTGATGATTTTTTGTTTAGAGGATTTATCCAGTGGTGTCAGTGGGGTATTAATGTCCCCTACTATGACTGTATTGCTATCAATCTCTCCCTTGATATCTTCCAGAAGTTGTTTTATGTATTTGGGTGCTCCTGTATTGGGTGCATATATGTTTACCAGAGTTATATCTTCTGGTTGAATTGCTTCCTTTAGTATTATGTAGTGGCCTTCATTATCTCTTGTTATAGCCTTTACTTTGAGGTCTATTTTATCAGATATAAATATCACAACCCCAGCTTTTTTATCCTTTCCAGTTGCCTGTAAAATGTTTTTCTATCCCTTCACTCTCAGTCTGTGTGAGTCCTTTGTTCTGAGGTGGGTCTCTTGCAGACAGCAAATATATGGGTCATGTTTTCTTTTTTTATTTTATTTTATTTTACTTATTTTTTACAGAGAGGAAGGGGAAGGAATAGAGAGTTAGAAACATCGATGAGAGAGAAACATCGATCAGCTGCTTCCTGCACACCCCTTACAGGGGATGTGCTCGCAACCAAGGTACATGCCCCTGACTGGAATCGAACCTGGGACCTTTCAGTTTGCAGGCCGACGCTCTATCCACTGAGCCAAACCGGTTAGGGCTGAGTCATGTTTTCCCATCCATTCAGCTACCCTGTGTCTTTTGATTGGTGTATTTAATCCATTTACGTTTAATGTTATTATTGATGAGAACTTGTTTGTTGTCATTTTTGTTCTTAGTATTGTGGTTCTTCTTACCTTTCTGTTTCTTCTTTTTATAGCAGTCCCTATAGCATTTCTTGCATTGCTAGCTTGGTAGTAATAAACTCTCTTAGCCCTTTTTTGTCCTTGTTCAATTTTGAATGATAGCCTTGCTGGGTATAGTATTCTTGGATTCAGTCTCTTGCCCTGCATCACGTTGTATATTTCATTCCATTCCCTTCTGGCCTGGTGTGTTTCTGTTGAGAAATCAGTTGATATTCTAATAGGAGATCCCTTGTAGGTAACTTTCTGTCTCTCTCTGGCAGCCTTTAAGATTCTTACTTTGTCGTTGGTGTTTGCCAATTTAATTATGATGTGTCTTGGTGTTGGTCTTTTGGGGTTCATCTTGTTTGGGACTCTATGTACTTCTTGGACTTGCATAGATTTTTTTCTTGCCAATATCAGGGAAGTTTTCTGTCATTATTTCTTCAAACAGGTTTTCTATTCCTTGCTTCTCTTCCTCTCCTCTGGTACTCCTATTATGCGAAATTTGTTTTGTGTTGTCCTAAAGCTCCCTTAGGCTCTCTTCCTGCTTTTTAAGTCTTCTTCCCAGTTGCTGCTGTGTTTGTGTGTTTTTTCCCACCTTGTCTTCTAATTTGCTGATGTGGTCCTCAGCCTCTTTAGTCTACTGTTTAACCCTACCAGACCTGAGGCCCTGAACCTAACTGTCCCCTATACCTGGGCTCCTGAGCATTAAAGAGAAAAAATCAACATGATATAGAAAAATGTTAGTTACATGCAAACAAGTGGTTAGAATAAGATGGAACTTGGAGACATTGTAGAAAACAGGTCTAGGCAAAGTACCAAAAATTAGGTACAGTGGTATAGCGGCAGATTCGGAAATTACCGAAAATCAGTACAGTGTTCTGGTAGGGTTAAGCCTTCCATTGTGTCTTTAATGCAGCTATGTCGTTCTTCATCTCCTCTTGGTTCCTTTTCATGTTGGTGACATTCTCATTCAGCTCCTTATAATTCTCATGGAGTTGTGTGTATTTGTCATTGAGTTGTGTGTATTTGTCATCTAGCCATTTAAACATCCTTATAACCATTACTCTGAATTCTTTCTCTGATATGCTGCTAGCCTCAGTTTCATTTAACTCCCTTTCTGGTGATTCCTCTCTTTTTTCCCTTTGGGGATTGCTTTTTCTGTCTTCCCATATTTTGATGTAACATTTTAATTGTAGGTCCGATTGGTTTGATACCCAGGTTTTTGGGGGATGGTACTACTGGTGTGATCTCTCAGGTCTCCCAGGCTTGGTAATCTAGTGTAGCTCCCTACTTGAGCTATTTGGGTTCTCTTGATGTAGGCCTGTGAGCTGAAAAGGTACAACTGCGATGTCTAGAAGTCAGCAGCCGTGAAGAGGCGTCCCAATTTTTGTAGTCTTGCGTCCTTGATTGAAATCGCATGTGCCCAGCGGGGACTCACAGTGGCACCCAGGAACCGTCTGTTGGCTTGATGGGTCTCAGGAGGCCTGCATTCTGGAAAGGCGTTGACTGTGTTGTCCAGAGTTCTGTAGTTGTGCGGGGGGCAGACTCAGCTTTTGCTGCTGCACCTTTGGTGGATAGGTGCATGCTGCCAGTGGTGGCTCACAGGGGCACCCATGGTGTGTTTTCCAGCACTCTGAAGGGCCCTGGCCCTGAAGCCATGTAATTGAGGCATCTGTGGGCAGGTATCCAGGATGAGAGAATTCAGAATTTCTACTGCCAGGGAGAGTGTGTCCCTGTTTGTCCAAGATCACACCCAGTGAGGACTCACAGCAGCTCCTAAGAGTGCCCTGTGGATCTATGGGCTCAGGGTGCCTGCCCATTAGAAATGCACATGACTGTGGCAGTGTGTTTGCAGGCTCAGAGCTCTGACGCACTCTGAGGGGCCCTGTCATGGAAGTTACACAAATGGGGTGTCTGTGGGCAGTTATTCAGGAAGAGGGAATTCAGAATTTCTACTGCGGGGTAGCATGCCCTTGTCTGTACAGAATCACACCCAGTAGGGGCTCATAGTGGCTCCCAGGCACTGCCTACAGAGTGGTGTGCCCTGGATGCCTGCACGCTGGAAATGCGCTAATTTGGTGTCTGGCGTTCTGCTGCTGGGGAGGGGGAGATGTGTTTACTGCTGTGGTAATGGTGCACCTTTGGAGGTAGAAGTTCCAGAGTCCATGGATCTCATCTGGGGTATCAGGATTTTGGCTGTAATGGATGCTGGGTCACGGGCAGTGTCAAAGTCTTTTCTGGGTGGTGGTGCTGATGAGTTCCTAAAAAAGGCCTCTGTTTCCTTCAAGATGGTATGGGCTCCATGCCTGAGTCCTGCAGTTCAGGGAGTGCCCAAGCAGTAGTAGTCTCTAGTTGTCCAAGAGAGCTTGCTGCTTCTGTGGGATTTAGCTGTCCCTTACTCACTCACACACACACCACACACATCCACACACTCTCCTTTCATCCCCTCACTCCCTCACTTCCTCTCCCTCACCTCCGTCCTGCCAGCTGCCATCTTTTAAATTTTTTCTACAATAGATTTTTTATTCACTTGAAATATCTGGGTTGGAGGAAGAAATGCAACCCACAGTGCCTCAGTAGCTGAGCATCAACCTATGAACCAGGAAGTCAGAGTTCAATTCCAGGTCAGGGCACATGCCCAGGTTGCAGGCTCAATCCTAATTAAGATCATGCAGGAGGAAGCTGATCAATGATTCTCTGTCATCATTGATGTTTCTATCTCTCTCTCCCTCTCCCTTTCTCTCTGAAATAAATAAAAAATATTTCTAAAAAAGAAATGCAAGTATGTCGGTATCTGTAGTTTAGTTTTTGAAATATTATAATTGCTAAATAATCTCTCTGTCAACTGCATAACAAAAATGATGTTTACAATCCTTTTGCCTAAAACTCTGCTATACGTTGGGAACATGTCAATCTGCATATGCTTAGCCAGTGGGAGAACTGGCCTTTCTGCCCTGTCACTTCCCTGCATTAAACCTGCCCAAGACAAGATGTCACTGACCCAATAAATGGGTGAGAACTTCAACAAAGAGATAGGAAACACATAAAGATAGAAAACATTAAAAAGAACCAGTCAGGAATAAAGAATATACTAACTGAAATGAAGAATACATTACATGGAATCAATAGTAAAATAGACAAAGCAGAGGGTCAAAGCAGTGATTTTGAAGAAAGAAAGCAGAAAACACAAGTTGGGGGCAACCAGGCCTGCAGGGAAGGGCAGTTAGGGGTGACCAGGCCTGCAGAGGAGGGCAGTTAGGGGTGACCAAGGCTGCAGGGGAGGGCAGTTAGGGGCAATCAGGCTATCAGGGGAGTGGTTAGGAGGTGATCAGGCTGGAAGGCAGAAGTGGTTAGGGGCAATCAGGAAGGCAGGCAGGCGAACAGTTGGGAGCCAGCAGTCCTGGATTGTGAGAGGGATGTCCGACTGCCCGTTTAGGCCCGATCCTGGACATCCCTCTAGGGGTCCCAGATTGTAGAGGGTGCAGGCTGGGCTGAGGGACACACACCCTGTGCACAAATTTCATGAACCGGGCCTCTAGTATTGTAATAACTATGTATGGTATCATATGGGTAGTAGACTTATGGGGTAAATACTTTGTAAGTTATTTGCAGCCTGGCCAGAAAATTATATGTCTAATGACTGGGCTGTACACCAGAAACTAAAATTATATTGCATGCAACTATAATTGAAAAATTAATATATATAAAAAAGAAATAGCTGACTCCTGGAACACAAGGAAGTGTAATAATAAGAGCTGGCCAAAATATACCACTTTCAGAAATAGTCCCTCCATGATCCTCCAGGCCACTCTGAAATGTAGGGCAACAAAATAATCTTTTCACAGATAAGGACACAGAGATACCTAGGGAAAGACAAAAGTAAAAGTGAGACTAAATCTGTGTCCCTGGTCAAAATTTGGGCTCGTAACAGTCTTGCAAAGGAACTGGCATGTGTATTGTAAAAATTAAACAGAAACCTCATTTAAAATGAAGGCACTTTGTCCAATCTCTTCCTGCTCCCCACACAACCCCTTCCTCCCCGAGAATTGTCAGTCTGCTCCCTATCCATGTCCCTGATTCTATTACATTCGCCTGTTTGTTCTGTTCATCAGGTTTTTTATTCATTTCATTTTTATATTCACTTGTTGATAGATATGTATTTGTTGTCACTTTGTTGTTCATAATTTTTTTATCTTTACATTTTTCTTCTTCTTCCTCTTGTTAAAGAATACCCTTCAGCATCCTATATTATCCTATATAATAAAGAGGTAATATGCAAATTGGCCATCACTCCAACAAACAAAGGGGCAGCCCCAATGTGGACACAAGATGGCCGGCAAGGGAGGGCAGTTGTGGGTGATCAGGCCAGCAGGGGAGGGCAGTTGGGAGGGACCAGGCCTGAAAGGGAGGGCAGTTGGGGGCGATAAGGCCTGCAGGGTAGGGCAGTTAGGGTGACCGAGTTGGCAGGGGAAGACATTTGGGGGAGACCCAGGCCTGCAGGGGAGGCAGTTGGGGGGGACCAGCCCTGCAGGGGTGGGCAGATGCAGGAGGGAACCAGGCCTGCAGGGGAGGGAAATTGGGGGCAACAAGGTTTGCAGGGGAGGGCAGTTAAAGGTGACCAGGCTGGCAGAGAGCAGTTAGTCATCGATCAAGCTGGCAGGGGAGTGGTTAGGATGTGATCAGGCTGGCAGGCAGAAGCAGTTAGGGGCAATCAGGCAGGCAGGCAGGCAAGGGGTTGGGAGCCAGCAGTCCTGTATTGTGAGAGGGATATCTTACTGCCTGTTAGGCCAGATCCCAGTGTAATTGGGCCTAAATGAGCAGTTGGACATCTCTCAAGGGGTCCCAGATTGGAGAGAGTGCAGGCTGGGCTGAGGGACATACCCCTCCCCACCATGCACTAATCTAGTTTCATATAATACTGGTTTGGTGGTGATAAACTCCTTTAGCTTTTTATTGTCTGTGAAGCTCTTTTTCTGACCTTTAATTCTAAATGATAGCTATGCTGGGTAGAGTAATCTTGGTTGTAGGTTCTTGCTATTCATCACTTTGTATATTTCTTGCCACTCCCTTCTGGCCTGCATAGTTTCTGTTGAAAAATCAGCTGACAGTCATATGGGTATTCCCTTGTAGGTAACTAACTTTTTCTCTTGCTGCTTTTAAGATTCTCTCTTTGTCTTTTGCCCTTGGCATTTTAATTATGATGTGTCTTGGTGTGGTCCTCTTTGGATTATTCTTGTTTGGGGTTCTGTGCACTTCCTGGACTTGTAAGTCTATTTCTTTCACCAGGTAGGGGGATTTTTCTGTCATTATTTCTTATACCTATGGACAGGACAGTGAGGGGTTAAGGGGGAAGGCCTGGAGTGGGGTGGGAACTGGGTGGAGGGGAACTATGAGGGGAGGGGGGAGAGGAAGAGCTGCAATAATCTGAAAAATAAAGTTTAAAAAAATAAGTAAATAAAATAAATAAAATGAAGGCAGAAGGTCAGAAGAGGGAGCTCTATGCAGTACTTGGATCAAGGAACACAGCACAAAGAACTCAGTTTATAATGGCTCTCCCAACTTCCTTTTCTCCTCCATAACAGATTTTCCTTTCCTAGTTACTTAAAACTTGCACATGGCTAACCCATTAGACTGCATATCCAAACTTGTGATTCTTCGTTGTTCCTGAATAAACCCATTTTGCTGGATAAATATCTGGCTTTCTGTTTGTTAAAGTCAATAGTATTGTTTCACATCAGTGCCAGCCCTTTCTGGCCAGAATTTTATCAGAACTGGTTGGAGGGCATGCAGGATCTGCCAAGGAGGGAGGATGCAGGGAAGGAGAGAGTGGAGATCAGATGAATAGCCAGTCTAAAATGGACTGAGCTGAGAAGTCAGAAAAAAATTCAATGTCTGTAATAGGGGCTAGGTAAGTCAGAGAAACCCACCTGAGGACAAAGGATACCAAATCTGGGCCCAGTTGAGGAAGTCATGGTCAAGGTGTGGATCAAGACTCAGAGCAGAACGTTAGGGTGTAATGATAAGGAAAGACCCAAATCTCCCAGATTCCAGTGTGGAACAGATACCCCACTCCCTATTCCAAAAGCCCATCATTAGCCCATATATTAAAATTCAGGGTGGAATCCCCTAAGTCAATTATCTTTTTTGGGGGACTCAGAAAGCATTTGTTTCCCCCACCCCCACCCTTCCTAGTATGGCTGCTTTCTATATGTACTTGATATTTTTTAAAGAAACTTAGGCTCTACACAGGGTCTGACTCAGACTTTAATGAGCCTAGTGGTGCCCCATGGGGTTAATTGGCACTATGTACACTGAGGGGTTACTGGTGACTTTTCTGAAGTGTTGACAGGTCCTTTCTCTTCCTGTCCTGACTAACAAACTCCTAACTCTACCTTTGAAAACTATTTCAAATCTGATCTCTCCTCTCAAGTCATGCTGTTGCCAGGGTGATAGGTCAGACTTTCCAGCTAGTCACTCTGACAGCAAAATACCTTTCACTCAGTGGCCTGTGGGATAATGTCAATACCTTGCTTCAGAACCACCATGGGTGTTAAGTAAGCACTGCCTATGTAATGTCCTCTTGCTCATTATGGAATGCATGGCTCATCAGACATTACCCCCTTTCCCTTGCTTTCATCTTTGTCTTCCACTGCTCACCTGTCATGTTACTCTTCATCTACACTGAACTTGTCACCATGCCCTAAAATACCTTTACCTTTGCTTTTCCTTCCCTCCTTAGACCAAGCCTTGGCAAGGGAGCAAGAATCCAGATCAGAACCAGGTTCATGAGAAACAGCTCCAAACCTTGGCCAACCGACCCTTCACCACCACTCCAAGAGCTGGACCTAAAGAGAAAGGTTCTATTGATTTTCTTTCCCTTGGTTGTACGTCCAAAAGGACCAGTAGCTACAACAGCTTCAGAAAAGGGTAGAGACAATCCCGTGTGCCTGTCCTCGATGGCAATGGGGAGCAATTTTAGATTCAGCCCTGACTATATGAAAGTGATCCTGAGAAGATCAGGTGAGAGCTAAATGGGAATCAGCTCTTTTCTCTTGGGTACATGCTCTTGGGTTGTGAAATTCAAGAGGTGACTTAGCTCTGCCACCATTACCTAAACCTTCTACCAACCACATTCCTAACCCACAAACCAACCTACAGCCAAAAATCCTATATAATAATAGGGTAATATGCAAATAGACTGAACGGCAGAACAACTGAACAACCAATCAAAGTGTAATATGTAATGATATGCTAAGGCTGCTCAACCACTCGCTATGATGTGCACTGACCACGAGCGGGCAGATGCTCCGACCAGTAGGTTAGCTTTCTGCTGGGGTCCGGCATTTAGGAACTGAGTGAGATGGGCCAACATGCCCTGGAGCCTTCCCGCAGTCCCTCCTCAGTCTAAACGTGCACTGGTGGGGTCCCTCAGCCTCTTACAATCTGGGATCCCTCAGGGTATGTCGGAGAGCCGGTTTCAGCTTGATCCCACAGGCCACTATTCTTGGAAGGGGCCCAGACATAGGGCTCCTGGCAGGTGAGTATGCTTCCACAGCAGGAGCCTCTCCCGATTGGGACTGATTAGGCAAGAGCCTGGGGCAGGCACAGTGGGGCCAGGATGAGCAGGAGCGGCAAGTAGGAGCTGCAGGTATCATTGGACTGTGGGTTTCGCCTGATTCCTGCAGGCCACTACAACAGCTTCATGAATATGTGCACTGGGCCTCTAGCATTTACATAAACTCAATGCTTAAAAAGCTATGTGGGGCCAAATTTCTTTTCTCTTTTCTTTCTAACTTCCTTCCTTTGCTCCATCCTTTCTCCCTCCCTCCACTCTCTCCCCTCTCTCTCTCCCTGCCTCTTTTCCTTGCTTCTGCTCTTTCTTTCTCTCCCCATTCCCTCTTTTCCTTCCTCTCTCTCTCTCTTTCTCTCTCTCTCACGGTCTCTCTCTCTTTTTCTCTCAACCATATTGAGACGATCCATTATATAAATTTACCCAGATCTGAAAGATAATTTTCTACCCACCCTGAGTTAGATTTTCCACCACTAATTTTTGCCTATCCTGGTCATGGGATAACTAAAACCCCACAAATTGTAGGCAGACCACAGACTGCTGTGATTTCTCTGGCACTGAGGATAGAGCTTATATTTCTGTCAGATTCACCATCCTAGTCATGTGGGTATTCTGCTGCTGAGACACTGAGTCCACCTTCCTGACCCACAGTGACTCTTAGGACATGGACACTTGGGATGGCAGGCACATAGGAGGCCACTTGAGACAAACTTCCGGCTGACAATGATCAGGACAGGATGCAGCCCAAACTCTGAACCACAGCTGCCTCAAGGGGCTGTCTGCCTTGTTTGGTCCCCTCCAATTTTCCTATAATGCCCTTCCTTACCTTTCAGATCTGAAGTCTTATGGTTTCTAATAAAAAGGAAAAAATTCTGAGTTGTCCTAAACTAATTACAGGCAGCCAGAGGGTGAAAGGATGAGAAAAGAGAGGTTAATCCCTTAACAAAAATTTCTTCCTGATGAACTTTGTACCATTCCAAGGACTAGCTCTGCTTCAGCTTCCCCCACCCACTTCATCTGTAACCAATGTAAACTATTTCAAAACAACTCACATCTTTTTTCCCCCACCCCAATGTATAAGAAACGGCTTTTCATAGTTCATTGTACTGTTTTCTGACTTTACCTACTAAATTGTGCACTCAAGAAACATATGCTGAGTGAATGAATGCATGAATAAATGAGCATTTCTATGCTTTTTTTTTTAAAAAAAAAAAGATGATTCTACCTACAAAAGGAGAAACTGAGGCACAGAGAGAGTCAGCTGCTGACTTCATATGAGGTGGGCCTGACCTGAGACTGAACATTGTGAGTACAAATTCAGTACTCTGTCCACCAGCACATTCCTCTTGGGTCACAACTGAACACGGAACAGGGACAAACTCTGGGGGAAACGTCAGAGGTAGGTAGGCAGGCAGTTTTGGATACAAGGAGAAGGAGTCTAACCCCAACTCAAGCTGTCAATGGCTGTTTTCCATTGGCCACTTCACCTTACCTATCTGTAACTAGCTTATATCTGAAATTGAAAGGATAATAAAATTGTGCAACCATACCTACTGAACATTTGGTGAGCTAGACTGATTTCTATACCTCGGGGTTCATTTCTGTTTGCTCACATCAGTATCCTGGCACCTAGTGTACTCGTTGGCACATAACAGGTGATGATTATGTGTTTGTTAGGAAACTGATAAGTGGAAGTGGAAATGTACACAACCATTGTCACTGTCAACTAAAAAAGCTTTTCTTCCTGATCCCAAGATAGCTCCTCCACTCTGGTGACTCAGCTCTAAGCTCTGCCTTCACCCTTCACCCACCCCACAGGTGGGTGGGAGAAAACTTCCAGACTGGCCTGAAGTGGTGAGAGATGGTCAGAGATAGTCAGAGGTCCAGACGCACTGCACCATGAGTGTCTCTGTGCTGAGCCCCACAAGACTCCTGGGCAGTGCCTCTGGGCTCCTGCAAGTGGCCTCCCTGCTGGCTCTGGTTCTGCTGCTGCTCAAGGCAGCCCAGCTCTACCTGCACAGGCAGTGGCTGCTCAAAGCTGTCCGGGAGTTCCCGTCCCCTCCTTCCCACTGGCTGTTCGGGCACAACCAGGAGGTAAATGGGAGTGGGACAGGGGATACGGAGGGCAAGGAGGGCAGAGGCTCTCAGAGCGAGGTCATGGTCAGCAAGTCTATAGGACAAAGCCTTGTTGTGTGAGAAGCACCTGGCCATGGGGGCAAAACCCAGGTGACCCCTCAGATCGTGGGTCCTCATCCAATGTGCTGGTGTTCTCAGTCTGTCAGATTCTCTTTCCTTAGGTCTGCAAGCTATTATGTCAGCCAGCCCTTGAGGACAATGGCTGCTCCTTTCTGAATCTCCATGCTCCAGGCTCACAGAACAGAACTCCTCCATGCTTCCCTGCCCATGTGCACTCAATGCCATCCTGTCTGCCTGGCCCCGAGCTTTCCTGGGAACACAGACATCGTCTCATGGATCCCTACCTGTGGGGGTTCATGGCATGTGGGGATGATAGACAGGAATTTAGAGAAGATATCAGGTCCCAGGAAAAGGAATAAAATCGGGTGTAGGGGTCCAACCAACTTGTTTGGCCTGAGAATATGGGTTTTTCAGACTGGTGACTGCAGTGCTAAAACCCTGGCAAGTTACTGGCACATCTGAGCAAGAAGCTTCCAGGATGGTCCCAGGGAAGGAGCACTGGCATCTGAGTCTCACCATTAACTAGAATCTCTTTACCTGCCAGCTCCTATTCTCCATGTCCCTGACCTGTGAGCTCTTTGGGGCTGAGGATATCACCCCCCTTTCTGTGCGCTCATCCCAGCACAGAGCCTGACACAGAGGCTAGCTTGACTCTGGTGTGTGGACTGACAGAGAAAGGAGCAGCTAGCAGGTTGTGATAGACAGTGCTCCCCAGCTAGTTCTGTTAGCACTAGTCCCTGTGGGGAAGGCCACAGAGTAAGGTGAGGGGGGTGCATGGAGAGGGGCTCATCAAGGTGGGTATGTGGATTGAGCAAGCCTTAGGAGGTGGGATGCAGCAGAAACCTGAGAAGATTTCAGAGAACAAGGCCAAGATATTATCAGCAGAGTGGAGCCCCAAATGGGAATTGCTCATATCAGCCACAGAGAGACAACCAAAGCCCAGTTGCTTCATGCAAATTTGGTACAAAGGACTTCCAGATGATTTGTTGATTTGGAGCAACTGTGATTTTTATTGATGCAGGAGTCACCTTTCTGAGCTGGGATATGACTAAAGGAACCACTAAATATTCCTACAGTGACTTTTCCATACCCTTATGACATTAGATGATATATAGACTCAGTAAGTGAGTAATGCTCTTTTTATAACTAAGATTACGCATGGTATGAATCATCTCTGTAATCCTGCAGGAGATACTGCAGGTAAATAATCCTTGATTTTATTTTATTTTAAAATATATTTTATTGATTTTTTACAGAGAGAAAGGGAGTGGGATAGAGAGTTAGAAACATCAATGAGAGAGAAACATCAATCAGCTGCCTCCTGCACACCTTCCACTGGGGATGTGCCTGCAACCAAGGTACATGCCCTTGACTGGAATCGAACCTGGGACCTTTCAGTCTGCAGGCCGACACTCTATACACTGAGCCAAACCGGTTCAGGCTAATCCTTGATTTTATAATACTGCCTGAGTTTTTCATTTATTCAATACATCTGTAACTGGCTAAGTCTGGAATTGACTGCCACATGTTGAATTCAGATTGAAACTAATCTTTCAGGCCAGATGACAAGGGACAAGGTAGGCAGTTGAGCATGTGGGGCTCTATTTCCGAGCTACCTGGGTTCATATCCCACTTCTGCACATACTTTAAATGCCTGCTCTACAACCTGATTTCTTCATCTGTATGTTGGGGATGATGACGATGATGATTATAGCACTCAAGTGAGTTCCTATCCTATATAATAAAATCCCAGTGACTGAAATGGTGGAACAACCACAACGACCAGAGACCAGAACAACCATGACCTCTCTCCCGGCCGTCCACCCCCCAGTTAGCGCTTAGCGGCAATCTGGCAGGCAGGCAGGCAAGCAGTTAGGGGCAATCAGAGAAGCAGGCAGAGTTGGTTAGGGGTGATCAGGCAGGCAGAGCTGTTTATGGGTGATCAGTCAGGCAGAGGCAGTTAGGGCCAGTCAGGCAGGCAGAGTGGTTAGGGATGATCAGGCAGGCTGGCAGAGTCTTTAGGGGCAATCAGGCAGGCAGAGGTGGTTAGGGGCGATCAGGCAGCCAGGCAGGCAGTGTGCTTAGGGGCAATAAGGCATGCAGGCAAGCAGTTAGCAACCAGTTGTCCCAGGTGGTGAGAGGGATGTCCAATTGCTGGTTTAGGCCCAATCCCACAGGGGTCCCGGATTTCAAGAGGTGGCAGGCCAGACTGAGGGACACCCCCACCCCCCACCTCCATGCATGAATTTTGTTTACCAAGCCTCTAGTCTATATAATAAAAGCCTAATTGACAGTTACAGTGGCACAACCAGAATTGCCGGTTGCTATGATGTGCACTGACCATCAGGGGGAAGATGCTCAATGCAGAAGCTGCCCCCTGTGGTCAGTGTGCTCCCACAGGGGGAGTCCTACTCAGCCAGAAGCAGGACTCATGGCTAGCAAACACATCAGCGGTGGCGCGAGCCTCTCCTGCCTCCGTGGCAGTGCTGAGGAGCAGTGAGCCAAGCACTAAGAAGCAGGGAGTAGTCAGATGGTAAGGAGCAAGGGACCTGGACTGTGAGAGGGATGTCCTCTTGCTAGCTTAGGCTTGATACTTCCAGTCTAAGCAGGCAGGTGGATATTCCCTGAGGGGTTCCAGACTGAGAGAGAGCACAGGTTAAGCTGAGGGACACCCCTCCCCCACCCCAGTGCACACATTTTGTGCACCAGGCCTTTAGTGTATATCAGTGATGGCGAACCTATGACACACGTGTCAGCACTGACAAGCATAGTCATTTCTGACACGCGGCCGCTGAGGCGGCCGCATGCCAAGGATGAAACATTTGCTGCTCCTGAGGATGAAACATTTGTGACTAGAGTCTTGGAGTTAGTTTTTTCCTCAAAGTGACACACTACCCGAGTTATGCTCAGTTTTTTGGCGAAGTTTGACACACCTAGCTCAAAAGGTTGCCCATCACTGGTCTATATATATAAAAAGCCAGCAACCAGATATTGGAACAACAAGAACAATCAGAAAGACCGGTAGCTATGACACCCACTGTGCTGGCCAACTGGCCTGATGGCTGGCCCTGCCCCTGATCGGCCCTCCCACCCTAATTGGCCTGTGGTGCCCCTGTGGCTGGCCCTGCTCATGATAGGCCCTCCCACCCCAATTGGCCTGCCCCACCCCCGATGACCCCCCCTGATCGGGTTTGGGCCAGTCTGCCAAACTCCCAAGGCCCTGCACCCTGGCCAGCCACACCCCCAATGGCCCCCCTGATCAGGGGTGAGGCCAGCTGGCCAACCTCCCACATCTCCTCCCACCTGCTGGCCTGGCCCAAATAATCCCCCATTGGGGCAGGTGGGCTGGACCCCACTCTTGCACAAATTTGTGCACCGGGCCTCTAGTAATGCTAGAATTGTGCCTGGCACAGACCAAGGCGACTGTTCCACTCACTCTAATTTGTATGAATTTTAAATAATATTAATGCCTGTGAAAGACAAGCATGTTAAAGGTACAAAATCACTACATTAGTTTGTATGGAATTTCACAGGGACTATGGAAAGGGGAACTAACATCTTTGGGTTTCTAACATCTTTGGGTTTCAAATAATCCAAACTGCCCTATTTCCACCCCTAACTCTCGTGTCCTCCCTCCAAACCAGGAGTCCCTGCCATGCCAGCAGAGCCCACATCTGAGGATAGTTGTGTGGCCACATTATTACCTGTCCGCCTACTCCCTTTGTAGAAATTTCTTGGTGTGGCAGTTGCCAGGGACAGCCAAATGAGGATGACTCCAGGGCAGCGCGGCCTGCATGGAGTGGCTGAAGTGTGGCGGCCACATGGGCACTGAGTATTTGCCCACAGGGTTGTCACCCCTGCCATCATGGGCACGATTCCCTTTATAAGAGTCTCCACTGGCTCTAGTCACACATGCTCAGGGACAGATGGCATTCCAAATTTGTTGACTACAGGGCTGACAGAGCAGTGGATGCCAAATGGCTTATAGAGGAGAATGGAAATGCAGAATGCAATTTACCTCCTTTGGGTCCCCAAAGGGAAGTAATGACAGTGGCCAGCAGCAGGAATTTTCAGGAAGCTGACGGGCTTGGGCACCAAGCAATTAGAAAGAGGGCATGCTACTGTGTTGAAAAAGGGTTTGGCAGGTCCCTACTGGGCCAGTAGGAGGGATCCTAGAGATCAGGTAACATAGCTGGGGTGGTAAGAGGCTCCCATTGATCAGTCCCCACCTGGGGTTAAAGGAGAAAGGCAGCCCTAATAATGTACATGACCTGGGAGCATGAAATCTTTTCCTAAGCCCTTCAAGTAGGACACTTCCCAGGGCTCAGCAGGATTGTCTGCCCACCCTCACCCCCACTCAAACACAAGCTCTGTGGTAGCAGGGACTTGTGTTGTTCACCACTGTATCTCTAGCAACTAGAATGGCAACTGACCCAAAGTAAGTGATCAATACATAGTTACCAAATAAATGAATGAGTAAATTCATCTACTCATTTATATATTTCATCATTCACTGTAGTGGAAACATTTTGAGATGTCTTCCCAGCCCACAAGCTCTGAGACCTCTTCCCCAACCTGAGTGAGCCTCTGAATGCCCTATTCAACCCCAGCCACAGTGGCTAGTAGCAGGTGAACACCTTGGCTATATTACAATCAGATTCTCGAATAGAATTCACAATGTCACACAGATAGGACATGTGGTAGAATGACAACCATCCAGGAAGGGTTCAAGTGCTCTTCACCTTGTGGACCTAGCTCCACGAGGACAGGGACTGTTGTCTGTTTATTTGTGAGCATATTTCCAGCTTCTAGAAAATTGTCAGGTAGAGCCCCAATAAACATTTGGTAAGAGAATGAATGCAGAGAGAAAGTATTAGAGACTCAGCACTGGCAGCTCTCCAGTCCCTGGATCTACTCCTTCTGCACCCTGCTGTTTCCGGTCCTTGGGCTCTATGAAACACCCTGGGGTCCTCAGCCACCTGGGCATATGCTTTAACAGTTTCCTCATTCTTCAGGGAAACAGGATAAAGTACTAATCTATCCCCAATCATAGGTTTGCCTTGAGCATTACACAATTGTCCTACTTTGTTGGGGCTGCTTAACAAAGTGAGTGTCTGAAACAACAGAAATTGAGTATCTCACAATTCAAATCAAGATGTTGGTAGGGTTGGCTGCTTCTGAAGGCTGTGAAGAAACCATCTGCTCCAGGCTTCTCTCCTTGACTAGCAAACCACGATCTTCTCCATATGGCTCTTCACATCATCTTCCCTCTCCAAGTGACTATTTCTGTGTCCAAACTTCCCCTCTGTTATAAAGAGTTATATTAGATTAGGTCTAATGACCTAATTTTAACTTAATTACTCCTCCAAAGACACTATCTTCCCATAAACTCACATTCTCAGATACTTGGGATTAAGTCTTCAACATATTTTAAGTCTTGAAAGGGATACAGTTCAACCAATAACTCTAAGTCTGTGAAAAAAGCGTGTACACCACTCAGTCCATAACTGAACATTTATAAAACTTGTTCTATGTGTAACATTCTAAAGGTAGTTCTGAGTGAGGGCCCAACCAGAAGCCAAAATCTAACCTTAGACCGTCTTGATGAAGAGCGAGCATCCAGATGAGATTCTGGCTCATCAGATACAATTCCAAGCTCATAATAACTGCTGATGGATCCTGAATTCTCCCTGTGGCCATTCTCCCCTTCACCACCACTCCAAAATCCAGACTTAAAGAGAAAGGTTTTATTGATTTGTCTTTCCCTTGCTTATAGTTCCAAAAGGACCAGGAGCTACAACAGTTTCAGAAATGGGTAGAGAAATTCCCATGTGCCTGTCCTCGCTGGCTATGGGGAAGCAGTGTCAGCTTCATGGTTTATGACCCTGACTACATGAAGGTGGTCCTGGGAAGATCAGGTGAGACAGAAACCTGCATTGTGTCTTGAGCAGCTCTTTCTGCTTGGGTACATGCCCTTGAGTTGATAATTCCAGAATAGACTTGCCGTTCTACCATCATTATCTAAACCCTCTAACAACCACCCTGCTAGCCTACAAGCCAACTTAAGGCCAACAATGTCTGCTGAAATGGAATGTTTAAACAATGGTGTGGGGCCACTTTTCCCCCTTAATTTCTCTTTCTTTCTTTCATTCTTTTTCTTCCTCTTTTAACCAGATTGAGATGATCAATTGTATAAATTTGCCCAGATCTGAAAGACAAGTTCCTGTCCATGCTGAGTTGGGTTTGGCACCTCTCATTGTTGCCTATCCTGAGTCATGGAATGACTAACCCCCCACAAATAGATGGGAAGACCACAGATTTCTGTTTCTCTGGCACTGAGGATAGAGACTATTTCTGGCCGATTTACCATCCTATGGATGTTCTGCTGCTGGAATTGCTTTCCTGAGCCCACGTTAACTATTAGAATACTTTGGATGGGAGGTGAGGAAGGTTGATTGGGACAAACTGCCAGCTGACAATGATCAGGAAGGAATAGCAGCCCATGTTCTGGACCACAGTTGCTTTAATAGACTTGTCCCCTCCAAATTCTTCCATTGCCCTGTCTTTCCTTTCAGACCCAAAGTCTCATAGGAGGTCCAGATTGCTGGCTCCCTGGATTGGTAAGTATGTGTAATCAGGACTGCTGTTCTGCCAGGTAGACTTACCAAGAGCTATCTCTTTGGCTCACAGAGAACAACAGCTAACCAGCACTATATCACCACCCTCATCTCTGAATCAAGCCTGATTTCTCTTCTAATAAAACCTTCACCCCTTCCGGGTGGTGGTGATGACCTCCCTGAAACTCAGCTTCTTCCCATTACTTCTCAGTGCTCTCCAATGTTTTCAGGGTAATATTCATTTATGATCTTCTATGACCTGCCCCCCTACTCTGCTTCAGCCTTTATCTTACAGCTGTCATGATGACATCCTATTATTACCTTCCATTTTGGAAAATTCATCTTTCTGAAATGTACTGGCCTTTCCTGCCTTTGCCCATAATTTGCCTTCTTCTGACACCCTTGGTTCCTCCCAAATTGTCCTGAGTCATCTTTCTGATTCCATCTCCCCTTCCCCCTCCCACACCTTTCTGTGGTCCAGGATATGGTTTGTTCCTGCTGAATGGGCAGACCTGGTTCCAACACAGGCGGATGCTGACCCCAGCCTTCCACTATGACATCCTGAAGCCCTATGTGGGGCTCATGGCCGACTCTGTCCGAGTGATGCTGGTAAGTCCATCCCTCTCTCACCTGCTCACATCCACTCACAACACAGCTCATATAGTCCACCTAGGATACGTGTGTCCTTCAGACATCCATCACACACAACTGGTTAGAATAACATGCTCCTATCCCACAATGTGACAGAGCTTCCCAAAGGTGGATGGGACAGGAGGTACCTGGCACCAGCTTGGATCCACACTACTTTGGTCATTGCCAAGAGAGAGCAGAACCATGGTAGAAACAGGGTCTGCTCTCCTCTCACCTCCATGTCTTCAGCACAGTGGACTAGAGCAATAGTCATTCCCCTGGACAACAAGACAAATGGCCACTGGCAGGCCTTGGCAGTGGCATCTTCAGTGACAGGGTGGATATCCCAGGATGTCCTTCAGGTGGGCTCTGGCCTGGGTGCCAGGGCTTGTTTCAGCATGAAATGGAGCCACTCCATGGAAGGAAATGGAGATTACATCTGCACTCACAGACCCGGATCCTGATCCTACCAGCTAAGCTCAGCTAACATTTGATAAAGGGAAGAAATTAAAGTCCCTGATGCCATGTCCTTAGCAGTCCCAGTACTGGTCTCTTAGGTTACCTCTTACCTTGATACATTTGCTACATAGAGTTGAAGTGTACTTATCCCTCAGGTTTAGCTCAACCCCAGGACAGAGAAGATTCCCAAATTGTTGCCTGAGTAACAATGTTTTCTGGTTTGGCAAAAGGTAGTAATGATCATAACTTATTCCTAAAATTCAAAACGAATTCAGACTCTTATGAGGGAACCTGTTTAATTTTATAATCACAGTTTCTGAGAGTATAATACTGACATTACTAATGTTTCCTGTACAGTCTTAATATGTTATAATGCCTCTATTCAAGACAATGATGTATTGGGGAAGGGAGAGAGAGAGAGGGAGAGAGAGAGAGAGAGAGAGCGAGAGCGCTTAGCTGGGTCAGCTGGCGCCCTCTGGGGGAGTAGAGGAGGGTAAATGTCCCCCTCCCACCACAGGACAAATGGGAGAAGCTCATCAGTCAAGACTCTCACCTGGAGATCTTTGAACACATCTCTTTGATGACCCTGGACACCATCATGAAGTGTGCCTTCAGTCAGCAGAGCAGCATCCAGATGGACAGGTCAGTGATAATCATTCAGCTGCAGGGCTTTTGGTTTACCAACTGATATGAACTTACTGGAGAGGTAGTTCAGGCAGCTTGGGTGCTCATGAGCACAAAAAGCCAGAGTCTGTCCAGGGCTCCTGACCAAAGACAATTCCAGACCAGACCAAAATTGAATCAGCCATAGATCCCTGATCCCTAGCAAGGGAGAAGTCTGGTTGCTCTTGACACTTATGAGGATGGAGGGTCTCAAAGGTTGTAAGACAGGGGCAATGAATGCCTCAGAGGCACCTGTACCCACTGTTTGGGGAAACTCCCGCCTAGAGCTCCGCTTCACCTCCAGGTCAGAGCCCCCCCAATACCTTAATCTTTTCTGTATCTTCTGCCTGCAGGAAATCCCAATCCCAATCCTACATCCAGGCCATTGAGGTTGTGAAAAATCTTTTTTATTCTCGAGTGAGAAATTTCTTCTACCAGAACGACATCATCTACTCACTGACGCCTGATGGCCTCTGGAACAAGCGGGCCTGCCAGCTCGCCCATCAACACACAGGTTGGACTCTACCTCCTGGGCTGCTCCCGCTCCTTCATCATGTACATCTCAAAGGGACTGGCCCTGACCTCTACTTTCCTTTGGGAACTAGAACATACCCCCACTGAATACTTACCTGGTGCAGGGCTTGGGAATCGAAATGTCAGGGTGCAATGGAATGTGCTGGTGTTCCCATGTGTCACCACATGGTGATGTCACCCTCTCCAAGCAGCATTCAAGCAGAGCCCACTCCATGGGTGTGCTATAGAGGGGAGGCCTGACTTGCAATCAGATGATGCTAGACCTCTCACTTCTCATGTGCACACCTCTCCCATACCCATCCTGATTCCCTGGCATCCATATTGGAGCAGGGTGAGGGGCTGATGGGGCCACTGTGGGTCGCTCTTTCTGGGCACCCAGAGCCCTCAACTGTGCCTGGGAACCACTGTTCTGGTACAGACCAAGTGATCAAACTAAGAAAGGCGCAACTGCAGGATGAGGAAGATCTTGAGAGGATCAGGAGAAAGAGGAAGTTGGATTTCCTGGACATCCTCCTCTTTGCCAGAGTGAGTGTCTGTAGGAGGGGCCTGAGGCTTTGACCAGAAGGGAAGAGGAAGGGGCAAGAAGTGCACTCTCACCTTCCTTTTCCAGATGAAGAATGGAAGTAGCTTGACTGACAAGGACCTCCGTGCTGAAGTGGATACGTTCATGTTTGAGGGCCATGACACCACAGCCAGTGGCATCTCCTGGATTCTCTATGCTCTGGCTTCCCACCCTGAGCATCAACAGAGGTGCCGCAAGGAGATCCAGAGCCTCTTAGGGGATGGTGCCTCCATCACCTGGTGAGTGCTCAGGAGATGGGAGAGCCCTGCCCACACAGCTAGACAAGAAGCCCTGGTCTGCCTGGGCCATGCCTACCCTAAGATTGGGCCTCATTAATTTCAGGGATCACCTGGACAAGATGCCCTACACCACCACGTGCATCAAGGAGTCACTGCGACTCTATCCGCCTGTACCAATTGTTGGCAGAGAGCTCAGCAAGCCCATCACCTTCCCTGATGGACGCTCTTTACCCAGAGGTTTGAATATTACCATACTCACTAACCCAGGAATTCTGCAGGAACCTGTGGCAGACCAGATCCACATGTCCTAGAGCAGTTCTGAACCTCTCTGGTCTAGTTTCTTCATCATTAGTTGGATGCTTACTATATAGTTTAGATGAGGAATATAAAATGCTTGGCACAGAGTTGGACCACAGTAAAAGTTCAATAAATATTAGTTCCCCTTCCAACTCAGAGAGAATAAATCATTCAGTACATTCACCTAAATAGGGTCCATGCCAATAAGACACCTCACATGAAGAGAATCCTAAGCATTATCATTCTCCAGGACTAGCACTCAATCACATGTAGAATCCATGGTTTTATAATGCTACAGTAATTCTATTTGATGACACTGATGCTCTATGATTCTACCACTTCATTTTCCCATCCCAACGCCAGATTATAAGACTCTAGGTGCAATTCTGTTTGCATGGTCACATCTATTTGACTTCCCTCCGTATCTGAGGTAATGTGTGCATAACTCCTTTTTGACAAATGCAAAGAACTGTATAAATGGTAGTTAATATAATGCTGAATACTGACTCAGTCCATGGAATCTTCCTCACAAGAAGATGTTGGATTCATGATATGGCTTTTGGTTTTTTACTCTAATATTCTAATTCCCTGAGATGTGAGGGTAGCAGAGACAATCAGTCAGAGGTAGATGTAGATGTGGTTTCTTTTTTATGGGATCTAGGCAAATGAGGGAAACCAGGAAATCCATGGTCATGGGTCTGATGGGACAGTCTTTAAGGAGCTGTCACGTTGATGTAAGATAGCAGCTGATGACCAGATCTGAGAACCCTGCCATGGTTGGAGGTCACTCCATAGCTCACCTTTGGTGGTCTGCATCCCAACCCTGCCACATCCAAGCTGTGCGATCATAGGCAGGTTGCTCAGCCTCTTGGAAGCTCAGGTGTCTCATCTGAACAATGGGAATATTAGCACTCACCTTGGAGGGTTGTGGTGAGGATAGATGAGTTAAAGCATAATCCCCAAGGGACTCATGGATGGCACTTGATAAATGTGAGTTTTACCTTGAATTGCTCCAAAAGTAGGACTTTACTTCTTTCTTCCTCCTCACTCCTAGGCCATGATTGACTGGATCACCATCTGATATAGTTTCCTAATGTGTGCACATGTGCTTTTCCATGTCCACCCCACCTCTATTGCAATAGGATCAATCCAGTGGGAGTGACTCTCTTTGTGGCTCCCAAGCTTTTTGTGCATGCACCTGCCCCCTGCTGGCATGTGTATAATTAGTCTTCTCTCCTCTCCCTGCCCAACAGGAATCCATGTCTCACTTAACTTTTATGCACTTCACCATAATCCAAAGGTGTGGCCTAATCCAGAGGTATGGCAGCTGTGGAAGGGAGGATGGGCTGTAGGAGGGAGGATGAGCTGATCTCTCTAGACAACACCTCCTCCTGTGCCCTCATGGATTGGATGGAGGGGCTTGACCTTACCTATCCTGGCCCTACTGCTCTCTCTGCAGGTGTTTGACCCTTCCCGTTTTGCACCGGGTTCTGATTCACACAGCCATGCTTTCCTACCCTTCTCAGGAGGATCAAGGTGAGGCATCTTGTACTTGGGTGGTGTACATCACTGAGGACATACTTTGATGACTGTGATCTACATTTATATGTGGTGTCTGCTGTTATGCCCTGGTATATTGTTGTGTTGAGAAGAAGGTATTTTTCTATATGTAAAAAAGAAAGGTGGCATTTCATTGCAGAGCACAAACACTTAATCCACTGATTTTCTCTCAAAAGCTTTGATTGTCATTTTTTTGCCAATGTTGGACTGTGTAAACAGTGGAACGATGGTATATAAATCCCACTTCACATATAGAATTTTGCTTACTGGAAATGTCATGGTTATGTGAATGTTAATATGAAGTCCAAATTATGTTGGGAGACTGCAAAAATAGAGAGGCACATATTGGTCCAAAACTCCCCAAATGACTACTTTCCCAATGGCCTACCATAATTCAGTGTCAGTCATTGTTTTAAAGTTCAGTGATTCTAGCAATTTTCTCACTTCAAGAATATGACTTCTCAGAGGTAAAAGTTTTTATACAAATTGAACTTTAGATTGCTTTTCTCAGTTATCAGTAATATTAAAAAGGGTTTTTTTTCTCTTCCCTCAGTGCAGTCCAGGAACTGCCTTTTCTTCTTCACTGATCTGTCACTCACTGTATCTGTGATATTTGCATGTGTTTGAATTTCTAGCACCTTCCTTGTCCTAACTGCTCAAGCCCTAATCATGAAAGGCCTACTAGCCATTTGAAGAGAGTTTCACTCCAATGTGTGACTCTCCAATTTTTCAGACTATCCTACAAAAGCTTCACTGTACATTGATACTCACGGAAATGTGACTAATATATTGATATTTGCATAAGCATAGTTTGTATATTGATATGCACAAAAGCATGAATACTTTTCCCGGACAAAATTCTTTATAGAAAGTGGGTTGTATATAGCAAAGTTCCAAAGTTTACACAGTCCAACCTTGGCAAAAAGCATAAAAAGGAGGACAATCACTGCTTTGAGAGAAAACCTACTACTTTGCATATGACATATAGCATTTGAAAGGCTCCTGGTGTGTAAAATATAAGGCATACCTGAAACAACTGAAATAGAGTTGGACGAGTATACTCCAGAATGCCTGCTGTTTGAAAATCTGCAAAGGCTACAGAAGTCCCCCTATAAAATAGTAACTTCCATAAACTTTGTACTTGGTTACTAAAAATAAGCTTTTTCTGCCCTAGCTGCTTTGGCTCAGTAGTTAGAACGTTGGCCCCGGGACTGAAGGGTGACAGGTTTGATTCCAGTCAAGAGCACATACCTTGGGTGCAGGCAATTCACATTGACGTTTTCTCTCTGTGTCTCTCCCCAACCCTTCCACTCTCTCTGAAAAATCAATGAGCAGAAAACACTTGGGTGAGGATTAACAAAACCAAAAAAATAGGGACGTTTGCAAAAAAACAAACTTTTTCTCAATCCATAAGTCCATGAATTCTTCAGATGGGAATCAACTTTTACAGAACAACTTTTTTCAAATTGTTCTTCCAGAGATCGATTGGCTACACCATTTGGTTTCTCGCAGGATTGAGTCCTTCCTCATAGACCTTGGCTTGAAGTTATGTGCCGGCCCTAGAGGGCAGGAGAGCACTAGGCAGCTCAATCCCTAGCTTGGAACTCATGTTTACTTTTTTTTTTCCTTCTTCCAATGTTAATTTACTTTTTCAATTCAATTGATTTCATTCAAATATAAATGATTCTTAAGTGCGTGTCTGTGTGCCAAGTCCTGTGCTAGGAGATTGGTAAGATACTGTCGCAGCCTCTAGGAGTTCACAGACAAGAAACAAATACCTCTACTCACAACACAATATTCATTCTTTCTTTCACTCACTCATTTACTCATTGAGCACACTGTTGAACGTTCCATGTTCCTTGCACTGTCCAGGGCACTGGATGGTCAGGTATTCTTAAGTAAAACACTAATGCTGTTTTGGGGGTCCTGGTAGGAAGGGGTACCACTAGCAGAGGAGTGAGGGTGGCATGTCATTGGGATCAGACTTGAACATGTGGCAGGCAGAAGTGCAGGGAGGGCATTCTCTGTGATCTCAACAGCATTAACTGAGTTAGGAAGTGGAGCTGGACAGGTAAGAGGTAAGTGACGCAACCCATCGAGGGCTTTGATACCAGCTGTGGCATTGGACATGTCCTACCTGTGATTGCAGGCCGAGAAGGAGTTGAGTTGGACAGTAGCTTCAGTGAAGGTTAGAGAAGGCAGGGAGACAGAAAAGTCCAGGTGAGGAGACTGATGGATGTCAAGGAGGGACATATCTGCAGTAGAATAGGAAGGTTTCAGAAGCTGTTTGACTGAGGGGATGAGTGAGAGGCAGGATTCTGGACCATTCATTGGGAGGCAGGTGGTGCAACTAGTTGAACCTCCCTATTCCGATTATCCCAGGAAACTCTCCTGTTGCATTTTTGATTTCTTTATAGTAATCAAATGTCTCCTTCTCTTTGAGGATCAATGTCCCAGTGTGTGCCCTAGAAAGTGGGGAACTAAGTGTGGTGACCACCTTACACCATGTCATGGCCTCAACATTGTGAAACCAGAAACTGTTGTGGAAGGAGTGACCCAATTAATAGTTACCTTTGTAGTGATTCTCTTTACTTGACTTGGTGGCTTAAGTCGCTGACCAGCCCCTAACAGATTTCATGCCTGCTGAGAACAGAAGTAGGAGTTAGGAGCTACTTCTGGAAGAGAAGTCAAAGTTCAGGGGCAGAATGTGAAGCAAGGCTTGTGGGGTAGAAGCATGCATGACCTAAAAGGAAGGGGATTGGATTGACTCACATCAGAATGCCCTGTTCCTGGCAAGAGCTCAGTGACAAATGCCTGCACAGCTGAAAACAGGATTTGATACCGTTTTTCATGTTGTTTTCCTCATATTCTCATCTTGGTCCAGGAACTGCATTGGGAAGCTTTTCGCCATGAATGAGCTGAAGGTGGCTGTAGCCTTGACCCTGCTTCGCTTTGAGCTGGCAGCAGATCCTCTCCAAGCCCCCATCCCCCTCCAAAAAATCGTCTTGGATTCCAAGAATGGGATCCACCTGCAGCTCAGAAAGCTCCTCTAGTCCTTATTCGGACAAGGGCAAGCTCTGAGGAACTCCTTCCTGCCCTTCCCTGTCTATCTCCCCAATTCCTGCTTTCCATCTGCACACTTGCCCTTCTACCTGATGTCCTCCCTCTGATCCTCTGCCTGTCTGCCCCTCTGTACTTTTCACTTTCTTCCTGCTTCTCCGTCTCTGAATTAGTCTCCTTTAGCTGCTATAATAATTTACCACAGCCTCAGTGACTAAGAACACACAAATTTCTACTCTTAGAGTTCTGGAGTCAGATGTCTGACATGGGTTTCACTGGACACAACCAAGGTGTGGGCAGGGCCACCCAACCTCCAGGGCTCTAGGAGAGATTCCCTGTCTTTGTCTTTCCAGCATCTAGAGCTGCATTATTACTTCTTTGGCTCCTGGAGCCATCCTGCATATTCAAATCCAGCAGCATCTTCAAATGTCTCTTTGCTTCTGTCTTCACATTGCCTTCTCTTTTATAAGGACATGTGTGAATACATGGGCTACTCAGATGAAACAGGACATAGTCACACCTGGCAGGGAATAGACCATGGACATCTGGGGAGCCATCTTCAGCCTAATTGGTCCCCGTTTGACTACCATCAGTTTGTGTTCCCGGTGGCCTTCTTTGTGTTTCCTACCCATTTGTCATCTCCACACCCTCTTCTTCTTTCTTCCTCTTTGGAATAAAGTTTACAATGTCATGTGATGTGCCTGTCTTTTCTTTATCTCCTTTGTCTTCCCTTTCCTGCCACATTTGGTGACTATGTGGTTGATGGTCCCCTGAACCTGGGCTCTCTATTCCCTTTCTATTTCTCCATCAGCCTCTCAACCCAGCCCTGTTCACTTGCTGGTTCTGAACGTAAGTCCTCCTCTTATCTAACCCCATGCCATTCCTAGGTCAGGGTCCTGGATGCCATAGACAGACCTCCCGGCACACCTCCTGTTGCAGTGGGATGCCTATTTCTGCCTTGCTGAAGGCCTTCTCCTCCAACCAGGCTTTCCCTCCCAGTCCCCTGGCCTCCCAGGTCACTGCTCTAAGAAGGGGCAGGGTGGACATGCAGTGTTTGACTGAGATACAGAGCAGGAATGTGAGCTGGGAGCATCCTGTAATGGATCTTCGGCAGGTCCCTGGACATCAGGTGGTGCAGAAGGATTTAGTGGCCATGCTAAGAGAGTGCAGGATAATGGGAATTTGGAATTCTGGGTAGTCAGCCATATCAAATGCTCTAACCACAGAATTTCACAGGAGTTAAGGGAGGGACCAAGAAGTGATCCTGCTGGCTTCAGACAATGGGAGAAACCCAGGCTGAGTTCATACTTTCATGCACATCTGCATGACACATACATGGAGACACTCCTGTGCAGCCACACCATGTGTGCTCTCACACCACACTCTCTCCACACACTCATGCCACAAGTGCCTGGGATCAGAGAGGGAGCAAGGTGTGTTAGAGAGCTGAAAGGATGGAGTGGAATTCATCTTGGTGCTCTCCCCAACCTCTGTCCTCCCCTCCCACTTGGAGTCTCTGCTTTCCCTCTAGCTCTAGAACTCTCAGCTCTATTTCTCACCAACACATTCCTTCAGACAGAGTCAACACTACCTATGGATTCTTGGTCAAAGAATCCAGAAACTGAAGGCTCAGCTCACGTGTCTCCCTGATGAGCATCTTGAGAGGGTCCTTCCCTTAATATTGAAGTAGGATAATGACCTCCTCCAATCCTGCCTCACAGGCCTTCTGACAGTCTAAAGATAAGAAAAGGAGACAAGTCTTAAAGTTGGGCTCCACCCATAGGCCAGGGTTGATTATGACCACTGGGCTCAGATCCCAGGTAACAGCTTTGAAACTATCTTCCCTTGTGCATAGAAAGGTCTATCCAGGCCCAGGACAGAGAGAGACGTTGCTGGTATGGTGAACACTCTGGCTAGTTCTCTGCATCCCAGCTTTAGGTGGGCAAGAAGGTCTAGGTCTTAACAGGGCTTTGCAGGAGCGAGCAGGTACCCATGGCGAACCTTCCAGGACTGTGGCCTTCTTCTGAGAGAGGAGACATCAATATCAGGAAGGATGTGTCTCAAGATGGTCCATCCCAGGGCAACATAGAAACATCCCCATATCCCAGGGCTATAATTCTCCTCTTGTGACCATCCCACGGCATCAGGTGCCCTCCCTTCCATACATGTCTAATTCTTGGTTTGGAGCTCACTAATGGCCTTAGATCCTGACCTTAGAGGTATATGTCGCCATCAAGCAGCTGCTGCAGGGACTACTGGGGAAGGATCTCTGATTTCTCTTGTGGCCCCAGCCTGAGGTGCTCCCAAAAATTCCTTCTTTGCACCTCATACCTCACCCAGCCTCAAGGCCTGATTTAAGCACCAAATCTTCCAGGAAGCTCTGCTCTATCATTCTGCCACCTTCCCCAGCCAAAGCCCATACACCCAGAGCATCAGGTGACTGTGACACAGACATTGACAAGGACACGAGAGCCACACAGATCCATCTCAGGAGGGCAGAAGACATACCTGTGAAATCATACTCCATATCTGTTGACCTTGGCAGTGGTTACCTGGGGGCTTGCTTTAGAAATTTACTGCTCTTTATTATTATTTTGGCTTTAGGCCTATTTTCCTTATGCTATTTTCCAAAACACATACATATAGTTAAACAAAGACTTCTGATTCTACTCTGGCTGTGAGTTTCCCACAGGTGACGTCTCCAGGTCACCAAGGGCCTCTCCACAGAGCCTTGGAAATAGTACGTACTTGATAAAGTGCACATTGCACGAATAGAGTACATAAAGGAAATGAAGAAGAAGGAAGATAGGAAAGGGGGGAGAGAGCACACCAAGCATCTGGCTAATGTATACACTGGCCAGAATCAGCCAAGTGCCTAAGGAACCAGGCCAGAGTCTTGCTCAATGAGGGCAGGCAGTTTGACAAACAGAATTGCAGATTTTTATTTGTTTTTCCCAGCCAGCCCTAAGATGCCTGCTCTGTCTAATGTCCAGATTTGCAGCTTATTTCTGCATTCTATGTCTTGACATAGGAAATGAAAGGGAACAGAAATTTATTGAGTAGATCCTATATGTCAGGTATTATGTGAGTGAATTTATAGATTGCCTCATGTAGAATGGCTAATTACTCTCATTTTACAGATGAGAAAACTGAGGTGCAGAGATGTGAACTGACTTGTCCATTGCTTGTAAGTTAGTTCTGCTCTAACTCAGGCGAGAGCCCCCTCATTCTCTTCTGCACATTGAAGTCTGTTAGAGCTGCTGTGTTCAGTGGCACACATTGTGCACCTCACAGTCCTAGGGTGTGCCTGTCATGTTGAGGTCTGTGATAGTGCTGGCCCTCTTTTTCCTTCCTGTAAAGTTTGCTTTCATGCTTCTCACGCACCCAACTAACCTATATGTCTTCCAGGAATCACCCTTGAAGAAAGAGACTGAGCATCTGATAATGTACCCCCTGGCATCCTCCCTGACTCAAGCCCCTTTTCCGAAGGGCCCTGGGGACTGGACCTGGCTACTTTGGTCTCCAGCTACCCATCTTTGGCCTTCTCTGGGGCTCTTCTCCTTTCAAGCCCACTGCAGAGTCCAATGTAATCTCCCCATATATCTTCTCCCTCATTGCCTCTGAACTTACCATGCCTATGAAGCCAGCCCTGGATACAGGAGATACAAATTACTTCTAGAGCATACATAATAGTAAAGTAATTAGAAAGTATTTGGTGCTACAGTAGGATCCAACAGATTCAGCTTTTTAAGCTGCTATCCCTAACTCGCAGCCTTCTTTATAGGCATTGTCCACAATTCATTATTTCATTCATGCATTTATGCTAAGATAGGCACCTGTAAGGTGTTGGATTTACAGCCTTGAACAATAAACTCAATCTCTGCTACAACTTCCTATATTCCTCCCTGTCAATGTCTCCCACTCCTCAAGTGGCTATCCCAGTCTCTGAAACCAGGTTTTAATTGGCAGGATAAGGGTTAATGGTGATGACTTCATCTGGACCAAGAGCTGGTGCCTCAGATGTTCCATTTTGTACCACACCTGTTTCAGCTCCCTCTTCCCTAGACCTTCCCACCTCTTGCCTACCTCAACCCCCAGGCTAGAAGTTATTTGGCAGTATCTCAGAATCATATAGTTTATATAATCAATGCTGAGAGCATTGGCAAACAACTTGTTAAAATGTTGAGGAACCAGTTAAATTTAAATAGCAGCTTTCATACAGAGGTCCGAGACCACGTAGTTCCATCATTTTCTTCTTCAACAGCCTGGAGGTAAGAGAATGGAAATTTTCAGGAAGGAGGCAGAGAGCCAGTCCCACTCTCACTGCTGCCTCCTGTACACCAGCCAATGCTGGCAATGCCAGGAAACAAAGAAGGATCAAGGGTAAGCTTTTCCTTGGGACAGTTCACAGTCTGGTGGAGGGGACAGATAGGTAAGCCAAGAGATACAGTACAATGGATAAATGCTATAACTGGAAGAATCCTTATGAATTCTCTAGTACTCATTCTGTCTTCTGATTAAGGTACTTAAATCTAAAAAGGGAAAGCAGCTTGCCCTAAGCCTCTTCTCTCCAGACTGAAAATTCCAAGGTCTTTTCTCCTTTCCTCCTTGCTACCTGTAAGCCACACCAGATGTGTTGACCTCCCCAGTTCCTTTGGGTGACACAACAGGTGAATCAAGGAAACCTCTAAATGTGTCTAATTGTGTTGCTCTGTCATCTTGAGTAGTTCCCATATTTTCAAAACTGGGTAGAGAAGTGTGAGCCTCCAGAGGAGGAAAAGAAGCATGGAGAGAAGGATGAGAGAAACCAGGAGCACCAAGTGTTGTGGAATACAAGCAGACACTAAGACATTTGAAATGAAAGATGATTGTTGAGTGCCCTTGACACAAGTTTGAAATATGTTCATTGGAATCAGTGTCACGGCAATCAACTATAAGCAAAGGAAAAGCTGTTGAAATGACAGAGAAGCCAAAATAAGGTGGCTTGTGGAGTGAATGTGATGGCAATTGACTGAGACTGTGGAGAAAGTATTAACAACTCTGAAAAGTTTGGCTATGAAAAAGAAGAGACTTAGGATGGTACTTAATTGGGGATTTGATAGTGGATGGAAGTTAAGGCTCTTTTTCTCTCCCCCTTCCATTTCTTGCAGATTGAGGGAGGTTGGAATCGGTAGTACAGTCACTGGCCTTGAAGTAGAAGGAAGAAGGAAAGGTTGGGACAGATGTAGAGTTTCACATTTTGTGGTATTCATACCACAACAGCGAATAGCCCAAAATGTAAATCTCATTCACAATCTTCCTTTTATAGACAGTTTTGAATTATATTAACTCAATTTTACAACTTTAAGAACCAGTCTTTCTCTTTTTAATATAAATGTGCCCACTCAAAGTAGTTGAGTTTAAGAGCACATTGAAGTCATCTGATCAAGAATACACTTTGTTGATGGAAGGTAAATGAATCAGGAGGCTTTGGCTAGCAATAAATGACAAAGATTAATTCAAGGGTAGTAAAGATTTGCAAACTAGAATTGCAAGTAGGAAATATCCTGAATGTTGTGAAGAAGAAAAAAGAGCTGAGAGTTCTTATAGTAAAAAGTACATTTTGGGGAAGAATCAGTCCTGCATTCTTAGCTTCTGGATTGGTCTGAGATGATAATCTTTCAGATGCAATGTTCTGGATAATGGATCTCAGGAGTTCTGGAGATATGAACATTCTTTTCTTAATTCTTCAGAGGGTAATCTGCCCTAGCTGATTTGGCTCAGTTGACAGATCATTGGCCCCCTCACTGAAGGGTCTCATGTTCAATTGTTGTCAAGGGCACACACCTCGGTCAGGCTTGATCCCTGGCCCTGATCAGGACGAGTGTGGGAGGTAATCAATTGATGTGCCTTTCTCACATAGATGTTTCTTTCTCTGTGTCTCTCCCTCTCCCTTCCTTGCTCTCCAAAAATCAATTGGAAAAATATTCTCTGGTGAGGATTAACAAACAAACAAACAAACAAAAAAAAAACACAATAAAAAAACCAGAGTAATCAGAAGTTATTTATAGGATATTTAAAGAATTATAGGTGGATAGGTATAGATATAGATATAGATATAGATATAGATATAGATATAGATATAGATATAGATATAGATATAGATATAGAGATAGAGATAGAGATAGAGATAGAGATAGAGATAGAGATAGAGATATATAGATGTATAGATACAAAGGTGTAGATATATAGATTTTTAAAGTTTAAGTTCCCAGGCAAGGTAACGCAAGAGTAGAATCATTTCCTCATGCCTTAACCTACTTGATTTTAGCAATATAATAGCTTGACTATAGTGACTTCATTTTATTTTTTCCCTCAACTTGTATAATATTAAGTTAAATAAATTCTCAATAGTAAGTTAAACAAATGCCTTTAGTAATCCCTCTCATTTTTTTGAATTGGGTGCAATTCAAAAAATAATAACTTTATCTGAGCATCAGTAAGGAACATAACTATTGGGCATAACAGGCTGTACTAAGCTGAAATAATTATAGCATTAAAAAATATTGAATCATACATATATATCTCCATTCTCCCAGGTAGGCATTACTATACCCCTATTATCTTACCTAGTAATAAACAAACATGTAAATTGACTGTACCTCCACTAGCCACCAGCCAATCAGGAGTGATATGCAAATTAACCCAAGAAAGATGGCGATTAATTTGCATACACAGGCGCTGAGTGACAGGGGCAGGACGCTTGCTTCGTAGCCATGGCAATGACGCAGCATCCTGCCCTGCTCCAGGTCTCTCAGGGCCTCTGGGCAGCATGGGAGGCAGGGCCGGAGCAGAAAGAGGAGGCTCCAGGGCCTGAGTGGAAAGGGGCTGGGGCAGAGTGGAAAGGCGGTGCCAGCAGCCAGGGAAAGGAAAGCCCATTCTAGCACGAATCTTCGTGCATCAGGCTTCTAGTAGATAATAAAATTGAAGCTTAAGGCAGCCAAGTAACTTGACCTAGATCTGTCCTCTGTATCACATGACGCCTCCAAGGTATCATAAGATCCCTCTCCTGCCATTTCTTCTCATTACACAGACACACATAGTGAGTCATAAATTTACCAAAATTTTATAATATTAATCTGTATTCATTATTAACTAAATATCAACATTTTAAAATAAAGAATGAAAATATGCCTAATTATACATTTTGAGGTGTTCAATATTGCCAAATTCATATAATATATTTCTAATTTGTCTTCCACATGACCAATATACATATTTCCTTAAATTATTTAAACTCCTCAAGCTTAGAGTAAAGTTAACCACTACACCTAAAGTGAATTCTAGACCTTACTCACAATTAGAAAATATACCCAAGTTTTTACATTTTTGGAAAACAGAACCCAAACTTCTCTGTGAAGAACAAAAGAGCTTATTTTTCTACATATAATATAGCATGTAACTTTATTGATAAAATGGTATCCATTCTGATATTCCACAGCCCTTTGTAAACAAATATGAAATATTAAAACTTTAAAGTAAAACCTGACAAAGAATAAAATAAAGGAAATGCTTTGTCTTTAGAAGCACATTTAAAAAACTTTAAATTAACTTAAAGTAGTCTACTTTGTGATTTGACATTAGCCAAATTATAAATAAATGTTATTACTTCCATTTTTTCAGTTGTTGAACTTCCATGGTTAATAGCACTAGCTCTATTACTCATGATTATCCCATTGAGTTATTTAAATTTAAAAAATTTTTAATATGGAGAAAGACACCCTACCTTAGCAACAAAAATAGAAATTATAAAAATAACATTAGTGAAGAAGTGTTTTGTAAAACTTGCATGCATATTGTATTTATTATAATGATCTCATCAGATTTGCAGAAATATTAATTTTTCAATTTCATTTTTACTGATTTTATTCAAAGAATTCATTTTATTGGTAATAGTTCTAATGGGTCCCTTTTTTTACAATAGATTTTATTCATTTTTTTAATTGATTAAGGTATTACATGTGTCCATATCCCCCATTGCCTCCCCACCCCACTCCCATACATGCCCTCACCCCCCAATGTCTTGCGTTCATTGGTTATGCTTATATGCATGCATACAAGTCCTTCGGTTGATCTCTTACCTCCCTCCCCGCTTCCCAGCCTTCCCGGTGTAATTTGACAGTCTGTTCGATGCTTCTCTGCCTCTATATCTATCTTTTTGTTCATCAGGTTATAATGTTCTTTATTATCCATAAATGAGTGCGATCATGTGGTATTTCTCTTTCACTGACTGGCTTATTTAGCTTAGCATAATGCTCTCCAGTTCCATCTATGCTGCTGCAAATGGTAAGAATTCCTTCTTTTTCAAAGCAGCATAGTATTCCATTGTGTAGATGTACCATAATTTTCTAATCCACTCATCTGTTGATGGGCACTTAGGCTGTTTCCAAATCTTAGCTATTGTAAATTGTGCTGCTATGAACATAGGGGTGTATATATCCTTTCTGATTGCTGTTTCTAGTTTCTTGGGATATATTTCTAGAAGTGTAATTGTTCGGTCAAATGGGAGTCCATTTTTAGTTTTTTGAGGAAAGTCCATACTGTTCTCCACAGTGGCTGCACCAGTCTTCATTACCAACAGCAGTGCACAAGGGTTCCTTTTGCTCCACATCCTCACCAGCACTTGTCATTTGTTGATTTCCCCCCCCATTTTTTTAATTAAGGTATTACATGTGTACATATCTTCCCATTGCCCCCCCCACCCTACTCCCATACATGCCCTCACCCCCATTGTCTTGCTTCCATTGGTTATGCTTATTTGCATGCATACAAGTCCCTCGGTTGATCTCTTATCTCCCCCACCTCTCCCTAACCTTCCTGCTGTAATTTGACAGTCTGTTTGAAGCTTACTGCCTCTCTATCTATCTTTTGGTTTATCCTATCCTATCTAATAATAGACAAATATGCAAATTGACCATACCTCCGACACACCCACAAGCCATGCCCACAAGCCACACCCACCATCCAATCAGAGCGGGTATGCAAATTAACCCAAACCAAGATGGCTACAGCCACAGAGAGCAAGGTTTCCTAGGTAACAGAGGAAGCCAAGCTTTCCGCCCGCCCTTGCCAGGCCTAAGCCTCCACTCAAGCTACAAAGTTTCAATTATAGAAGGTAAACAGATTCAAACAAATGGCAGCAGAATGGAGAGTGAGAGAGCAGGCCAGGGTTGCCACCGGCAACAGGGGAAGCAAAGCTTTCCACACACCCTGGCCGGGCCCACCCGCTTAAGGCAACAAAGTTTCAATTATAACCCCAACACAAATGGCTACCAGCCTTGGACGGAGCCCCTGGCTTGGCTCTGCTCCAGGGTACAAAGTTTCAATTGTAGAAGGAAAATAAATTCCAGATACCAGGGCCTCTACTTGAGTTGCCAGGGGGCGTGGCCCGCCTGCAAACCACCACAGGCCCCTCGCTCAGGCCGCCCCACACCCCAAGGGAACCCCCACCTGATCCGGGACGCACTTCAGGGCAAACCAGCTGGCCCCCACCCCTGTACCAGGCCTCTATCCTATCTAATAAAAGAGTAATCTGCAGATTGATCATCACTGCAACACACAATATAGCTGCCCCCATGTGGTCAAAGATCCTGCCCCCATGTGGACACAAGATGGCTACCACAAGATGGCCAGCAGGAGAGGGCAGTTGGGAGGCACCCGGCCTGCAAAGGAGGGCAGTTAAGAAGGACCAGGCCTGCAAGGGAGGGCAGTTGGAGGTGATCAACCCTGCAGGAGAGGGAAGTTAGGGGTAACCAGGCCGGCAGAGGAGGGAAGTTGGGGGCAAACAGGCTGGCAGCAGAGTGGTTAGGGGGTGATCAGGCTGGCAGGCAGAAGCGGTTAGGGGCAATGAGGAAGGCAGGCAGGCAAGCAGTTGGGAGCCAGCAGTCCTGGATTGTGAGAGGGATGTCCGACTGCCCGTTTGGGCCCGATCCCACCAATGACAACTTGTTTGTTGTCATTGCTGATAAATGTTGATAAGTACATTTACATTTATTAATAAGTACTTGTTTATTGATATTGATAAGTACATATTTGTTGTCATTTTTGTTCTTACTATTGTAGTTCTTCTTGCCTTTCTTTTTCTTCTTTATATAGCAGTCCCTTTAGCATTTCTTGCATTGCTGTCTTGGTAGCAATAAACTCTCTTAGCCCTTTTGTGTCTGTGAAGCTCCTGATTCCTCCTTCAATTTTGAATGATAGCCTTGCTGGGTATAGTATTCTTGGATTCAGTCCCTTGCCCTGCATCACTTTGTATATTTCATTCCATTCCCTTCTGGCCTGGTGTGTTTCTGTTGAGAAATCAGTTGATATTCTAATAGAAGACACCTTGTAGGTAACTTTCTGTCTCTCTCTGGCAGCCTTTAAGATTCTTACTTTGTCTTTGGTGTTTGCCAATTTAATTATGATGTGTCTTGGTGTTGGTCTTATTAATAAACGTAAATGTTGTTTTGTTTTGTGTTGTCCCTAAGCTCCCTTAGGCTCTCTTCCTGCTTTTTAAGTCTTCTTTCCAGTTGCTGCTGTGTTTGTGTGTTTTTCCCCACCTTGTCTTCTAATTTGCTGATGCGGTCTTTAGCCTCTTCTAGTCTACTATTTAAGCCTTCTATTGTGTTCTTTATTGCAGCTATGTTGTTCTTCAACTCCTCTTGGTTCCTTTTCATGTTGGTGACATTCTCATTCAGCTCCTTATACTTCTCATTGAGTTGTGTGTATTTGTCATTGAGTTGTGTGTATTTGTCATCCAGCCATTTAAACATCCTTATAACCATTACTCTGAATTCTTTCTCTGATATGCTGCTAGCCTCAATTTCATTTAACTCCCTTTCTGATTACTCCTCTTTTTCTTTCCTTTGGAGATTGCTTAACGTTTTAATTGTAGGTCCGATTGATTTGATACCGAGGTTCTTTTGGAGATGGCACTACTGGTGTGATCTCTCAGGTCTCCTGGGCTTGGTAATCTAGTGTAGCTCCCTACTTGAGCTATTTTGGTTCTCTTGATGTAGGCCTGTGAGCTGAAAAGGTACAACTGTGGTGTCTAGAAGTCAGCAGCCATGGAGGGGGGTGTCCCAATTTTTGCAGTCTTGCGCCCTTGATTGAAATCGCAAGTGCCCAGTGGGGACTCATAGTGGCACGCAGGAACCGTCTCTTTGCGTGATGGGTTTCAGGAGACCTACACTCTGGAAAGGTGTGACTGTGTTGTCCAGAGTTCGGTAGTTGTGGTGTGGGCAGACTCAGCTTTTGCTGCAGCACCGGTGGTGGATAGGCGCATGCTTCCAGTGGTGGCTCACAGGGGCACCCATGGTGCGTTTGCCAACAAGGGGCACTGAAACACTCTGAAGGGCCCTGGCCCTGAAGCCATGTAATTGAGGCATCTGTGGGCAGGTATCCAGGATGAGTGAATTCAGAATTTCTACTGCCAGGGGGAGTGTGTCCTTGTTTGTCCAAGATCACACCCAGCGAGGACTCACAGCAGCTCCAAAGAGCGCCCTGTGGATAGATGGGCTCAGGGTGCCTGCCCGTTGGAAATGCGTGTGACTGTGGCAGTGTGTTTGCTGGCACAGAGCTCTGACGCACTCTGAGGGGCCCTGTCACGTAAGTTACGCAAATGGGGTGTCTCTGGGTAGTTATTTAGGAAGAGGGAATTCAGAATTTCTACTGCGGGGTAGCGTGCCCTTGTCTGTACAGAATCACACCTAGCAAGGGCTCCCAGTGGCTCCCAGGCACTGCCTATGAAGTTGTGTGCCCTGGATGCCTGAATGCTGGAAATGCGCGAATGTGGTGTCCGGAGTTCTTCCACTGGGGAGGGGGATGATGCATTTACTGCTGTGGGAATGGTGCACCTTTGGAGGTGGAGGTCCCAGGGTCCACGGGTCTGCAGCTGGGGTGGCAGGATTTTGGCTGTAGTGGATGCTGGGTCACGGGCAGTGTCAAAGTCTTTTCTGCATGGTGGTGCTGATGAGTTCCTAGAAAAGGCCTCTGTCCCTTTCAGGATGGCGTGGGCTCCGTGCCTGAGTCCTGCAGTTCAGGGAGTGCCCAAGCGGTAATAGTCTCTGCTTGTCCAAGAGAGCTTGTTGCCCCTGTGGGATTTAACTGTCCCTTACTCACTCACACACACACCACACACATCCACACACTCTCCTCTCATCTTCTCACTCACTTCCTCTCCCTCACCTCTGTCCTGCCAGCCACCTTCTTTTAAATTTTTTCTACAATAGATTTTTAATCCACTTGAAATATCTGGGTTGGAGGAAGAAATGCAACCCAGCGTGCCTCAGTAGCTGAGCATCAACCTATGAACCAGGAGGTCAGAGTTCAATTCCAGGTCAGGGCACATACCTGGGTTGCAGGCTCAATCCCCAATAAGGACCATGCAGGAGGCAGCTGATCAATGATTCTCTGTCATCATTGATGTTCCTATCTCTCTCTCCCTCTCCCTTTCTCTCTGAAATAAATAAAATACATTTTTTAAAAAGAAATGCAAGTATGTCAGTATCTGTAGTTTAGTTTTTGAAATATTATAATTGCTAAATAATCTCTCTGTCAACTGCATAACAAAAATGATGTTTACAATCCTTTTGCCTAAAACTCTGCTATGCGTTGGGAGCATGTCAATCTGCATATGCTTAGCCAGTGGGAGAACTGGCCTTTCTGCCCTGTCCCTGCCCTGCATTAAACCTGCCCAAGACAAGATATCACTGACCCAATAAATGGGAGCAGAAAGAAGAAAGTGTGGATTACTACCAGCAAAATTTATCCTGCTTTGTTTCAGATCTACTTACAAATCAAATTTCTGCCCAGCTTCCTGCAATGTGCTGCCTCTATAAATGGAACATCACTCCTGGACTCATGTGGTACTTAACCAAGTTTCAACTTCTCTAAGCCTCAGTTCTCCCAATTGTGAAAAATGGGAATGACATAGCGCCTACCACTGTCAGTTATTGTGAGAATTACATGAGGTAACAAATGGGTAACACTGAGCACTGTGTTGAAACGGTGAGTGCACACATGAATTTCATTATTGCAATTATCAGAGAAACAAGGGCTCCATCCAGAGAGACCCAGGGAAGTGAAATAAGTGGTATGTCATTCATCCATTCAGTCATAAACAATGTACACTAAACAAAAAATATGTATTCTAAACAAATATATTCCATCAATAAGCAAATATGCAAAGGGCTAGAGACAATGTCATGCGGCTTACTGTCTACCACCCATTTGCCACTTAGTGAATGTAAATTAAGTCAATGATTAACCATGATTCAAATTTTCTCTTAAATGCCTTAATCTCTACATTTTCAAAAACTCAGAATGAACCAGCTACAATATCCTACCATTGAGAAATGGTGTGGTGGCCTTTCCCCTAGAATGAAGCTGAAAGCTGAAAATTATTGTATGTGCTGCTAAAGAACTAGAAAACATAGTCAAAACCTTTTAAATAGAAACAAGGATGTTCAAATGTGCAGAAAAGAGCTAGGTAACAAGAATAAGTAAAACACTTTAATTATTTTTTGTTTCAGAGAAATGGACTGACATTGGAGACAAATGCACATTTAGACTCCTGAATATTTCTTAAAATCCCACATCTGGCCCAGCTGGTGTTGCTCAGTGGTTGAGCATCAACCTATGAACCAGAAGGTCACACTGTTCAATTCCTGGTCAGGGCACGTGCCTGGGTTGCGGGCTCAGTCCCCAGTAGGGGGCATGCAGGAAGCAGCCAATCAATGATTTTCTCTCATCATTGATGTTTCTATTTCTCCCTCTCTGAACTCAATAATATATACACTGAGTGTCCAGATTATTATGATGTTTGAATGTGCATATATATATTAATCCACATCTGGGTGGCTTCCGTTAAAGATGGCAATTAGGTTAAATAATACTCACATCCTCCCACACCCACATCAAAATTATGACTAAACTACAGAACAACTATCATTAGAACCACCTGAAGCCTAGTTGAACAGAAGTCCTATAACTAAGGATATACAGAAGAAGCCACATTGAGACTCTTAAAAGGGACAGAGGTACAGAATGGGTAGGTCCCACACCTACCTGTGATGGCTAAAAATTGGGAGGATATCTTGGCTGCAGAGGTCTCCACTCAGGGGCAAGGAGTTCCAGCTCCCTACCAGGCCCCCAGCCCAGAATTCCAGAAGCTTCCTTAACTTTTGAAAATGAACACTGGTTAGGATTGTGGCTGAGTGAGCCAGAGGGCCACTGGAATCCCAGGCCTTCCTTTTAAAAGGCCTACACACCTACTTACTGGTACTCACTGGCTCTGAGCTCCAAAGCTGGTGCTGCAGTTTGAATGGCTCCAGGGACATATGGGGAAGAACTGAACTCTCTGACTTCAAGGAGGGCATTGTTGTTATTTTCCCTCCGCCCTCCTCCAACACTTGGCAGAGACAGGAGCCATATATAAACTCTCCATCGACTGGGCTAACACTGTTCACCCTGCCTTGGTGATTCCATGAGACCACGCCCTACCTAACTTGCAGGCCCACCAGTACCATTTCCATATAAATAGCTGGTCTTGGCTCATTCTGTGGACCTTCCTGAAATCTCTCAAAGGTTCACAAACCCTAAACAAGCAGCATCTTGCCTCAGAATACCATGTGCCTGTTGCTAAGTGTCCCCAATACTCATAGTAGTGCCAGCTGTCCTAGGTTTAAAGTCAAATCAGTGATTTTGAAGAAAGCAGAAAACACACAATCCAAACAGCAAAAAGAAAAAGAATCACAAAAAATGAGGATAGTTTAAGGAGTCTCTGGGACAATCTCAAGTTTAGCAACATGGGCATCACTGAAGTGCCAGAAAAAGAAGAGAGAGAGCAAGGCATTAGATACCTATTTGATTTTTTATTGTTGTTATTGTTAATCCTCATGTGAGGATATTTTTTACATTGATTTTTAGAGTGGATGGGAAAGAGGCAGGGAGGGAAGCAGGGAGGGAGAGAAAGAAATGAATGTGAAAGAGATACATCGATTGGTTGCCTCCAACATACATCACGACCAGGTTTGGGGATCAAACCTGCAACTGAGGTATGGGCCCTTGACTGAGAATTGATCTTGCAACAGTGGGTGGGCTGTCACTCTAACCACTGAGCGACACCTACCTGGCCTGGGCTGGAAACCTATTTGAAAGCATGACCAAAATTTTCCTTGACCAAAACAGTGAAGAGATTACAAAGTACAAATTGGTAGTTACAGAATAGTCATGGGGATATACACACACAAGTCCAAGAAGTACAGAGAGTCCCAAACAAGTTGAACCCATAGGGGCCCAAACCAAGACACATCATAATTAAAATGCCAAAAGTTAAAGGCAAAGAGAGCATCTTAAAAATATCAAGAGAAAGGCAGTTAGATACCTATAAGGGAACTCCCATAAAACTGTCAGCTAATTTCTCAACAGAAACTTTGCAGGCCAGAAGGAATTGGCACAAAATATTCAAAGTAATGAAATGCAATGATGTACAACCAAGACTACTCAGCAAAGTTGTAATTTAGAATCAAAGGACAGATAAAAAACTTCCCAGATAAGAAAAATTTAGAGTTGATCACCACCAAACCAGAATTACAAGAAATATTAAAAGGCCTTCTTTAAGAAAAAGGAAAAACAGATTTAAAATATGAATAATGAAATGGCAATAAATACATATCTATCAACTATTTCTTTAAATAAAAAATGGATGAAATGCTCCAATCAAAACACATACTGATTTTATTCAGAGAATTCATTTTATTGGTGATAGTTCTGATGGGTCCCTTGGTTTGTTGTTTTTTTTCAACCTTAAATTTTTTTAAAAATAGATTTTTATCCACTTGAAATAACTGGGTTGGAGGAAGACATGCAGCCCGGCCAGCAGGGCTCAGTGAAGGGATAACAAACCAGACTTTTCCATAGGCTCTACAAGACTCCAGATGGAAAGACATGCACAGAAAGTAAAGGGATGGAAAAAGATATTTCCTGACAGTGGAAATGAAAACAAAGTTGGGGTAGCAATACTTATATCAGACAAAAGAGATTTTATTACAAAGGCTATAACAGCAGACAAAGAAGGACACAGCAACTCCACTTCTGAGTATTTATCCTAAGTAATCCAAAACACTAAATCAAAAAGTCATATACAATAAGGACACATATGTAATACCTTAAACAACAAAGAAAAAAATTGGTAGTTATAGAATAGTCATAGAGATGTAAAGTCCAGCACAGGGAATCTAACCTAATAATAGACAAACATGCAAACTGACCGCACCTTTGCTACGCCCACAGCCAATCAGAGCGAACAAGATGGCGGTTAATTTGCATATGGGGGCGCTGAGCAGCCTGGGTTCTGTAAACGTCCTCCGGACCCAGGCCGCTCAGAGCCTGTAGGCCCACGCTTAGGTCCTGAGCAGCAGGGGCCCAGAACACCCCCTGGCCACTGGGAGCCTTGGCGAGGCGGGAACATTCCCGCGTCGCCATAGCGACGTGGGAATGTTCCCGCCCCCCCAAACACTTGCAGCAGTCTGGGGTCTGGGAAACATCCTTCAGACCCAAGCCTCTCAGATCCTGTAGGCCTGCGCTTAGGTCCTGAGCGGCCTGGGTCCCATAAACATCCTCCAGACCCAGGCCGATCAGAGCCTGTAGGCCCGCGCTTAGGTCCTGAGCGGCAGGGTCCCAGAATGCCCCCTGGCCACTTGGAGCCTAAGGGTGCAGGCACCAAGGGGCTGGGTCCCACAAACATCCTCAGGACCCAGGCCAGTCCGAGCCTGTAAGCCCCTTGCTTAGGTCCTGAGTGGCAGGGGTCCCAGAACGCCCCCTGGCCACTTTGAGCCTATAGGTTCAGGAGCCAAGGGGCTGGGGGCGGGGCGGGGCGGGGCGGAAACATCCCCTGTCACCATAGTGCCCCCAGCCACTTGGGAATGCTCCAGCACCAAGAGGCAGTTTGGGTCCACGCCCCCAGCCTGGCGCACATGATGGGTTACTGGCCTCTGGGGTGTGTGGAGACCCTTGGCGGCCACCGCTGCGTGCGGCCTAGGGGTCCCTGCATGCCCCCCAGCCTGGCGCCCATGGTCAGGGCTCATACAGGAGGCAACCAATCAAAGTGTCCCTCTCACATTGATGTTTCTCTCTGTCTCTCCCTCTCTCTTCCACACTCTAAAAATCAATGGGAACATACACTCAGGTGAGGATTAAAAAAAAAAAAGCATATCCTATGAAAGACACATCTTGAAAATGCCTAAAGAAAGTTGTCATTTTTTCTTGGTGAAGGGACTGGAGTCCGTGTTGATGAAAACACCTTGGTGGCTGTGGTGACTGGTAGTGGCTGCAGCAGCGGGGTGATGGGGCTGGTGCCTTCCCCTGATCAGCCCGGTTGCCTCCCACAAAGGAGCATGGGGAGCGGGCCTAAGCCATCAGTAGGACATCCCCTGAGGGCACCCAGTATGTGAGAGGGGGCAGGTTGGGCTGAGGGACCCCAATCCCAGTGCACGAATTTCGTGCACCGGGCCCCTAGTATAATCAATAATAGTGCAATAATTATGTATGATGTCAGATGGATACAGGACTTTTCTAGATGATCACTTAGTAAGTTATATAATATCTAGTTACTGGGTTGCACCTGAAACTAATATAACATTATATGCCAACTGTAATTGAAAAATAAAAATTATTTAAGTTTTTTTTATAAAAGACATATACATCCATACATTCATTGCAGCTTTATTTACAATAGCCAAGATATGGAAGCGGCCTAGTGCCCATCAACAGATGAATGGATAAAGAAGAAGTGGTGCCTGAATACAATGGACTATGATTTAGCCATAAAGAAGAATGAAATATTGTCATCTGCAACAACATGGATAAACCCAGAGATTTTGTGCTGAGAGAAAAACAAATGCCACGTGATTTCACTTCTATGCGAATCTAAAAAACAGAATAAGCAAAGAAGCAGAAATAGATTTCCTGATACAAAGAACATTTTGATAGTTGTCCAATAGGAGGGGGCTGGGGCTGGCTAAAAATGGTGAAGAGATTACAAAGTACAAATTGGTAGTTACAGAATAGTCATGGGGATATAAAGTACAGCATAGAGAGTTTAATCAATAATATTGTAATAACTAGATATGGTGTCATATGGGTACTAGATTTATGGGGTAATTACTTTGTAAGTTATATGTCTAACCACTGGGTTGTACACCAGAAACTAACACTATATTGCATGTCAACTATAATTGAAAAATTAAAAAAAAAAACATATGTAAAAAAGAAATAGCTCACTCTTGGAACACAGGAAGTGTAATAATAAGAGCTGGCCAAAATACATCACTTTCAGAAATAGTCCTTCCATGATCCTCCAGGCCACTCTGAAATGTAGGGCAACAAAATAATCTTTTCACAGATAAGGACACAGGGACACATAGGGAAAGCCAAAAGCAAAAGTGAGACTAAATCTGTGTCCCTGGTCAAAGTTTGGGCTCTTAAGAGTCTTGCAAAGGAACTGGCATGTGTATTATAAAAATTACACAGAAACCTCATTTAAAATGAAGGCACTTTGTCCAATCTCTTCCCCCACCCCACACATCCCCTTCCCCCTGAGAATTGTCAGTCTGCTCCCTTTCCATGTCCCTGATTCTATTACATTCACCTCTTTGTTCTGTTCATCAGGTTTTTTATTCATTTGATTTTTAGATTCACTTGTTGATAGATATGTATTTGTTGTCACTTTGTTGTTCATAATTCTTTTATACTTAGGTTTTTCTTCTTCTTACTCTTGTTAGAGAATACTCTTCAGCATCCTATATAATCCTAAATAATAAAGAGGTAATATGCAAATTGACCATCACTCCAACACACAAGAGGCAGCCCCCATGTGAACACAAGATGGCCGGCAAGGGAGGGCAGTTGTGGGTGATCAGGCCAGCAGGGGAGTGCAGTTGTGAGGGATGAGGCCTGAAAGGGAGGGCAGTTCGGGGCTACCAGGCCTGTAGGGGAGGACATTTGGGGGAGACCCAGGCCTGCAGGGGAGGCAGTTGGGGGGGGACCAGCCCTGCAGGGAAGGGCAGATGGAGGAAAATAGGCCTGCAGGGGAGGGAAGTTGGGGGCAACAAGGCCTGCAGGGGAGGGCAGTTAGGGGCAACCATGCCAACAGGGGAGAGAAATTAGGGGTGACCAGGCCAGCAGGGGAGGGCATTTGGAGGGGACCAGGCCTGCAGGGGAGGATAGTTAAGGGCGACCAGGCCAGCAGGGGAGCAGTTAGTCATTGATCAGGCTGTCAGGGGAGTGGTTAGGAGGTGATCAGGCTGGCAGGCAGAAGCAGGTAGGGGTAATCAGGAAGGCAGGCAGGCAAGCGGTTGTGAGCCAGCAGTCCTTTATTGTGAGAGGGATGTCTGATTGCCCATTTAGGCCCTACCCCGGTATAATCGGGCCTAAACAGGCAGTCAGACATCTCTCAAAGGGTCCCAGATTGGAGAGAGTGCAGGCTGGGCTGAGGGACACACCCCTCCCCCCATGCACTAATTTTGTGCACTGGGCCTCTAGTTTCATATAATACTGGTTTGGTGGTGATGAACTCCTTTAGCTTTTTCTTTTCTGTGAAGCTCTTTTTCTGACCTTTAATTCTAAATGATAGCTTTGCTGGGTAGAGTAATCTTGGTTGTAAGTTCTTGCTATTCATCACTTTGTATATTTCTTGCCACTCCCTTCTGGCCTGCATAGTTTCTGTTGAGAAATCAGCTGACAGTCGTATGGGTATTCCCTTGTAGGTAACTAACTTTTTCTCTTGCTGCTTTTAAGATTCTCTCTTTGTCTTTTGCCCTTGGCATTTTAATTATGATGTGTCTTGGTGTGGTCCTCTTTGGATTATTTTTGTTTGGGGTTCTGTGCACTTCCTGGACTTGTAAGTCTATTTCTTTCACCAGGTAGGGGGATTTTTCTGTCATTATTTCTTATACCTATGGACAGGACAGTGAGGGGTTAAGGGGGAAGGCCTGGAGTGGGGTGGGAACTGGGTGGAGGGGAACTATGAGGGGAGGGGGGAGAGGAAGAGCTGCAATAATCTGAAAAATAAAGATTAAAAAAATAAGTAAATAAAATGAAGGCAGAAGGTCAGAAGAGGGAGCTCTATGCAGTACTTGGATCAAGGAACACAGCACAAAGAACTCAGTTTATAATGGCTCTCCCAACTTCCTTTCTCCTCTATAACAGACTTTCCTTTCCTAGTTACTTAAAACTTGCACATGGCTAACCATTAGACTGCATATCCAAACTTGTGATTCTTCATTATTCCTAAATAAACCCATTTTGCTGGAGAAATATGTGGTTTTCTGTTTGTTAAAGTCAATAGTATTGTTTCACATCAGTGCCAGCCCTTTCTGGCCAGAATTTTCTCAGAACTGGTTGGAGGGCATGCAGGAGCTGCCAAGGAAGGAGGATGTAGGGAAGGAGAGAGTGGAAATCAGATGACTAGCCCGTCTGAAATGTATTGAGCTGAGAAGTCAGAAAAAAATTCAATGTCTGAAATAGGGGCTAAGTTATGTAAGTCAGAGAGACCCACCTGAGGAGGTACAATATCTGGGCCCATTTGATGAAGTCATGGTCAAGGTGTGGATCAAGACTCAGAGCAGAACATTAGGGTGTAATGATAAGGAAAGTCCCAAATCTCCCAGATTCCACAATGAAACAGATACCCCACTCCCTATTCCAAAAGCCTATTATTAGCCTATATTTTAGAATTCAGGGTGGAAGCCCGTAAGTCAATTATCTTTTTTGGGGGCTCAGAAAGCATTTGTTCTCCCCCCACCCATCCTAGTATGGCTGCTTCCTATATGTACTTGGTATTTTTTAAAGAAACTTAGGCTCTACACAGGGTCTGACTCAGACTTTTTAATGAGCCTAGTAGTGCCCCATGGGGTTAACTGGCACTATATACCCTGAGGGGTTACTGGTGACTTTTCTGAAGTGTTGACAGGTCCTTTCTCTTCCTGTTCTGACTAACAAACTCCTAACTCTACCTTTGAAAACTATTTCAAATCTGATCCCTCCTCTCAAGTCATGCTGCTGCCAGGGTTATAGGTCAGACCTTCCAGCTAGTCACTCTGACAGCAAAATACCTTTCACTCAGTGGCCTGTGGAATGATGTCAATACCTTGCTTCAGAACCACCATGGGTGTTAAGTAGGCACTGCCTATGTAATGTCCTCTTGCTCATTATGGAACACATATCCTCTTGCTCATCAGACATTACCCCCCTTCCCTTGCTTTCATCTTTGTCTTCCACTGCTCATCTGTCATTTTACTCTTCATCTACACTGAACATGTCACCATTCCCTAAAACACCTTTACCTTTGCTTTTCCTTCCCTCCTTAGACCAAGCCTTGGCAAGAGAGCAAGAATCCAGATCAGAACCAGGTTCATAAGAAACAGCTCCAAAACATGGCCAACCGACCCTTCCCCACCACTCTAAGAGCTGGACCTAAAGAGAAAGGTTCTATTGATTTTCTTTCCCTTGGTTGTACGTCCAAAAGGACCAGTAGCTACAACAGCTTCAGAAAAGGGTAGAGACATTCCTGTGTGCCTGTCCTTGCTGGCTATGGGGAGCAAACTCAAATTCAGCCCTATCTACATGAAGGTGATCCTGGGAAGATCAAGTGAGAGCTAAATGTGAATAGCTCTTTTCTCTTGGGTACATGCTCTTGGGTTGTGAAATTCAAGAGATGACTTAGCTCTGCCACCATTACCTAAACCTTCTACCAACCACATTCCTAACCCACAAACCAGCCTACAGCTAAAAATCCTGTATAATAATAGGGTAATATGCAAATAGACCAAAAGGCAGAACAACCGAACAACCAATCAAAGTGTAATATGCTAATGATATGCAAAACTTGCTCAACTACTCACTATGACATGCACTGACCACGAGGGGCAAATGCTCTGACCAGTAGGTTAGCTTGCTGCTGGGGTCTGGCAGATAGGGACTGAGTGAGATCAGCCGACATTCCCTGGAGCCCTCCCGCAGTCCCTCCTTGGCCTAATTGTCCACTGGTGGGGTCCCTCAGCCTCTTGCAATCTGGGACCCCTCGGGGTATGTCGGAGATCTGGTTTCAGCTTGATCCCACAAGCCACTCCCCTTGGGAGTGGGCTGGACACAGGACTCGTGGCTGGTGAGGACTTCTGCGGCAGCATGAGCCTCTCCCGATTGGGACTGATTGGGTGAAAGCCTGGGGCAGCAACAGTGGGGCCAGGATGAGTGGGAGCTGCAGGTATCATTAGACTGTGGGTTTCGCCTGATCCCTGCAGGCCACTACAACAGCTTCATGAATATGTGCACTGGGCCTCTAGCATTTACATAAACTCAATGCTTAAAAAGCTATGTGGGGCCCAATTTCTTTTTTCTTTTCTTTCTAACTTCCTTCCTTTGCTCCATCCTTTCTCCCTCCCTCCTCTCTCTCCCCTCTCTCTCCCTGCCTCTTTTCCTTGCTTCTGCTCTTTCTTTCTCTCCCTGTTTCCTCTTTTTCTTCCTCTCTCTCTCTCTCTCTCTCTCTCTCTCTCTCTCTCTCTCTCTCTTTCTCACCCATATTGAGACGATCCATTAAATAAATTTACCCACATCTGAAAGATAATTTTCTACCCACCCTGAGTTGGATTTGGCACCATTAATTTTTGCCTATCCTGGTCATGAGATAACTAATACCCCACAAATCATAGGCAGACCACAGACTGCTGTGATTTCTCTGGCACTGAGGATGGAGCCTGTATTTCTGGCAGATTCACCATCCTAGTCATGTGGGTATTCTGCTGCTGAGACACTGAGTCCACCTTCCTGACCCACAGTGACTCTTAGGACATGGACACTTGGGATGGCAGGCACATAGGAGGCCACTTGAGACAAACTTCCAGCTGACAATGATCAGGACAGGATGCAGCCCAAGCTCTGAACCACAGCTGCCTCAAGGGGCTGTCTGCCTTGTTTGGTCCCCTCCAATTTTCCTATAATGCCCTTCCTTACCTTTCAGATCTGAAGTCTTATGGTTTCTAATAAAAAGGAAGAAATTCTGAGTTGTCCTAAACTAATTACAGGCAGCCAGAGGGTGAAAGGATGAGAAGAGAGAGGTTAATCCCTTAACAATTTCAGGAGCCAACATATCTTCCTGATGAACTCTGCACCTATCCCAGGACTAGCCTCGCTTCAGCTTCCCCCACCCACTTCATCTGTAACCAATGTAAACTATTTCAAAACAACTCACATCTTTCTTCCCCCTTCCCAATGTATAAGAAAAGGGTTTTCATATTTCATTATACTAAGTTTTTTCTGACTTTACCTACTAAATTGTGCACTCAAGAAACATATGCTGAGTGAATGAATGCATCAATAAATGAGTATTTCTTTGCTTTTCTTAGAAAAATAATGATGATTCTACATACAAAAGGAGAAACTGAGGCACAGAGAGAGTCAGTTGCTGACTTCATATCAGGTGGGCCTGACCTGGGGCTGAACATTGTGAGTAGAAATTCAGTATTCTGTCCACCAGCACATTCCTCTTGGGTCACAACTGAACATGACACAGGGACAAACTCTGTCAATGGCTGTTTTCCATTGTCCACTTTACCTTACCTATCTGTAACTAACTTATATCTGAAATGGAAAGGATAATAAAATTGTGTAACCGTACTTACTGATCATTTGGTGAGCCAGATTGATTTCGATACCTCGGGGTTCATTTCTGTTTTACTCACAGCTGTGTCCTGGCACTTAGCGTACTGACTGGCACATAATAGGTGTCGATTATGTGTTTGTTAGGAAACTGGTAAGTGGAAGTGGAAATGTACACAACCATTGTCACTGTCAACTAAAAAAGCTTTTCTTCCTGATCCCAAGAAAGCTCCTCCACTCTGGTGACTCAGCTCTAAGCTCTGCCTTCCCCCTCCCCACAGGTGGGTGGGACAAAACTGCCAGACTGGCCTGAGGTGGTCAGAGAAAGTCAGAGTCCAGACGCACTGCACCCACCATGAGTGTCTCTGTGCTGAGCCCCACAAGACTCCTGGGCAGTGCCTCTGGGCTCCTGCAGGTGGCCTCCCTGCTGGCTCTGGTTCTGCTGCTGCTCAAAGCAGCCCAGCTCTACCTGCACAGGCAGTGGCTGCTCAAAGCTGTCCGGGAGTTCCCGTCCCCTCCTTCCCACTGGCTGTTCGGGCACAAACAGGAGGTAAGTGGGAGTGGGATAGGGGAGAGGGAGGGCAAGGAGGTCAGAGGCTCTTAGAGCGAGGTCATGGTCAGCAAGTCTATAGGACAAAGCCTTGTTGTGTGAGAAGCACGTGGCCGTGGGGGCAAAACCCAGGTGACCCCTCAGATTGTGGCTCCTCATCCCATGTGCTGGTGTTCTCAGTCTGTCAGATCCTCCTTCCTTAGGTCTGCAAGCTATTATGTCAGCCAGTCCTTGAGGACAATGGCTGCTCCTTTCTGAATCTCCATGCTCCAGGCTCACAGAACAGAACTCCTCCATGCTTCCCTGCCCATGTGCACTCAATGCCATCCTGTCTGCCTGGCCCCAAGCTTTTCTGGGAACACAGACATCGTCTCATGGATCCCTGCCTGTGCGGGTTCATGGCATGTGGGGATGATAGACAGGAATTTAGAGAAGATACCAGGTCCCAGCAAAAGGGATAAAATCGGGTGTAGGGGTCCAACCATCTTGGTTGGCCTGAGACTATTGGGATTTTCAGACTGGTGACTGCAGTGCTAAAACCCTGGCAAGGTACTGGCACATCTGAGCAAGAAGCTTCCAGGATGGTCCCAGGGAAGGAGCACTGGCATCTGAGTCTCACCATTAACTAGAATCTCTTTACCTGCCAGTTCCTATTCTCCATGTCCCTGACCTGTGAGCTCTTTGGGGCTGAGGATATCACACCCCTTTCTGTGCGCTCATCCCAGCACAGAGCCTGACACAGAGGCTAGCTTGACTCTGGTGTGCGGACTGAGAGAGAAAGGAGCAGCTGGCAGGTTGTGACAGACAGTGCTCCTCAGCCAGCTCCGTTAGCACTAATCCCTGTGGGGAAGGGCACAGAGCAAGGTGAGGGGGTTGCATGGAGACAGGCTCATCCAGGTGGGTATGTGGATTGAGCAAGCCTTAGGAGGTGGGGTGCGGCAGAAACCTGAGAAGGTTTCAGAGAAGGAGGCCAAGATATTATCAGCAGAGTGGAGCCCCAAATGGGAACTGCTTGTATCAGCCACAGAGAGACAACCAAAGCCCAGTTGCTTCATGCAAATTTGGTACAAAGGACTTCCAGATGATTTGTTGATTTGGAGAAACTGTGACTTTTATTGATGCAAGAGTCACCTTTCTGAGCTGGGATATGACTGAAGGAACCACTAAATTTTCCTACAGTGACTTTTCCATACCCTGATGGCATTAGATGATATATAGACTCAGTAAACGAGTAATGCTATTTTTATAACTAAGATTACGCATGGTATGAATCATCTCTGTAATCCTGCAGGAGATACTGCAGGTAAATAATCCTTGATTTTATTTTATTTTATTTTAAAATATATTTTATTGATTTTTTACAGAGAGGAAGGGAGTGGGATAGAGAGTTAGAAACATCAATGAGAGAGAAACATCAATCAGCTGCCTCCTGCACACCTTCCACTGGGGATGTGCCTGCAACCAAGGTACATGCCCTTGACTGGAATCGAACCTGGGACCTTTCAGTCTGCAGGCCGACACTCTATACACTGAGCCAAACCGGTTCAGGCTAATCCTTGATTTTATAATACTGCCTGAGTTTTTCATTTATTCAATACATCTGTAACTGGCTAAGTCTGGAATTGACTGCCACATGTTGAATTCAGATTGAAACTAATCTTTCAGGCCAGATGACAAGGGACAAGGTGGGCAGTTGAGCATGTGGGGCTCTGTTTCCGAGCTACCTCGGTTCATATCCCACCTCTGCACATACTTTAAATGCCTGCTCTACAACCCAATGTCCTCATCTGTAAGTTGGGGATGATGACGATGATGATTATAGCACTCAAGTGAGTTCCTATCCTATATAATAAAATCCCAGTGACCGAAATGGTGGAACAACCGGAATGACCAGAGACCAGAATGACCATGACCTCTCTCCCCAGCCATCCACCCCCCAGTTAGTGCTTAGCGGCAATCAGGCAGGCAGGCGAGCAGTTTGGGGCAATCAGGGAAGCAGGCAGAGGTGGTTAGGGGTGATCAGGCAGAGACAGTTAGGGGCAATCAGGCAGGCAGGCAGAGTGCTTAGGGGTGATTAGACAGGCAGAGACAGTTAGTGCCAGTCAGGCAGGTAGAGTGGTTAGGGACGATCAGGCAGGCAGAGGTGGTCAGGGAGGATCAGGCAGGCAGAGGCGGTTAGAGGCAATCAGGCAGGCAGAGTGCTTAGGTGTGAAAAGGCAGGCAGGCAGAGTTTTTAGGGGCAATCAGACAGGCAGAGGTAGTTAGGGGCAATCAGGCAGGCAGTCATAGTGCTTATGGGCAATCAGGCAGGCAGAGGTGGTTAGGGGTGATCAGGCAGGTGAGTGGTTAGGGGCGATCAGGCAGGCAGATCATGTGGTTAGGGGCAATCAAGCATGCAGGCAAGCAGTTAGGGGCCAGCAGTCCCAGATGGCGAGAGGGATGTCCAACTGCCCGTTTAAGCCCAATCCCGCAGGGCTCCCGGATTTCAAGAGGGGACAGGCCAGACTGAGGAACACCTCCAACCCCCACCCCCGTGCATGAATTTCATGCACCGGGCCTCTAATCTATATAATGAAAGCCTAATTGACCATTACAGTTGAACGACCAGAACGACCAGTTGCTATGATGTATACTGACCACCAGAGGGCAGATGCTCAATGCAGGTGGTCAGTGTGCTCCCACAGAGGGAGTGCTACTAAGCCAGAAGCAGGGTTCATGGCTGGCAAGCACAGCCGTGCTGGCGGGAGCCTCTCCTGCCTCCGTGGCAGTGCTAAGGAGCAGTGAGCTGAGCACTAAGACGCAGCGAGTAGGCAGATGGTAAGGAGCAAGGGACCTGGACTGCGAGAGGGATGTCCTCCTGCCAGCTTAGGCCTGATACCCCTCAGTCTAAGCAGGCAAGCAGATATTCCCTGAGGGGTTCCAGACTGAGAGAGGGCACAGGTTGGGCTGAGGGACACCCCTCCTTCACCCCAGTGTACACATTTTGTGCACCAGGCCTTTAGTCTATATATATAAAAAGCCAGCAACCAGATGCTGGAAGAACAAGAACAACCAGAATGACCGGTCTCTATGACACCCATTGTGCTGGCCAACCCGCCCGATGGCTGGCCCTGCCCCTGATCGGCCCTCCCACCCTAATTGGCCTGTGGCCCCCCTGTGGCTGGCCCTGCCCGTGATAGGCCCTCCAACCCCAATTGGCCTGTGGTCCCTCCTCCTAGCCAGCCCCACCCCAGATGACCCTCACTGATCAGGTTCAGGGCCAGCCGGCCAAACTCCCATGGCCCCGTGCCCTGGCCAACCCCAACCACAATGTCCCCCTGATCAGGGGTGAGGCCAGCTGGCCAACCTCCCACATCTCCTCCCACCTGCTGGCCTGGCCCAAATAATCCCCCATTGGGGCGGGTGGGCTGGACCCTACTCTTGCACAAATTCATGCACCTGGCCTCTAGTAATGTTAGAATTGTGCCTGGCACAGACCAAGGCGACTGTTCCACTCACTCTAATTTGTATGAATTTACAATAATATTAATGCCTGTGAAAGACAAGCATGTTAAAGGTACAAAATGACTGCATTAGTTTGTATGGAATTTCACAGGGACTATGGAAAGGGGAACTAACATCTTTGGGTTTCTAACATCTTTGGGTTTCAAATAATCCAAACTGCCCTATTTCCATCCCTAACTCTCATGTCCTCCCTCCAAACCAGGAGTCCCTGCCATGCCAGCAGAGCCCACATCTGAGGATAGTTGTGTGGCCACATTATTACCTGTCCGCCTACTCCCTTTGTAGAAATTTCTTGGTGTGGCAGTTGCCAGGGACAGCCAAATGAGGATGACTCCAGGGCAGCGCGGCCTGCATGGAGTGGCTGAAGTGTGGCGGCCACATGGGCACTGGGTATTTGCCCACAGGGTTGTCACCCCTGCCATCATGGGCACGATTCCCTTTATAAGAGTCTCCACTGGCTCTAGTCACACATGCTCAGGGACAGATGGCATTCCAAATTTGTTGACTACAGGGCTGACAGAGCAGTGGATGCCAAATGGCTTATAGAGGAGAATGGAAATGCAGAATGCAATTTACCTCCTTTGGGTCCCCAAAGGGAAGTAATGACAGTGGCCAGCAGCAGGAATTTTCAGGAAGCTGATGGGCACCAAGCAATTAGAAAGAGGGCATGCTACTGTGTTGAAAAAGGGTTTTCCAGGTCCCTACTGGGCCAGTAGGAGGGATCCTAGAGATCAGGTACCAGAGCTGGGGTGGTAAGAGGCTCCTATAGATCAGTCCCCACCTGGGGTCAAAGGAGAAAGGCAGCCCTAATAATGTACATGACCTGGGAGCATGAAATCTTTTCCTAAGCCCTTCAAGTAGGACACTTCCCAGGGCTCAGCAGGATTGTCTGCCCACCCTCACCCCCACTCAAACACAAGCTCTGTGGTAGCAAGGACTTGTGTTGTTCACCGCTGCATCTCTAGCAACTAGAATGGCAACTGACCCAAAGTAAGTGATCAATACATAGTTACCAAATAAATGAATGAGTAAATTCATCTACTCATCTACTCATTTATATATTTCATCATTCACTGTAGTGGAAACATTTTGAGATGTCTTCCCAGCCCACAAGCTCTGAGACCTCTTCCCCAACCTGAGTGAGCCTCTGAATGCCCTATTCAACCCCAGCCACAGTGGCTAGTAGCAGGTGAACACCTTGGCTATATTACAATCAGATTCTCGAATAGAATTCACAATGTCACACAGATAGGACATGTGGTAGAATGACAACCATCCAGGAAGGGTTCAAGTGCTCTTCACCTTGTGGACCTAGCTCCACGAGGACAGGGACTGTTGTCTGTTTATTTGTGAGCATATTTCCAGCTTCTAGAAAATTGTCAGGTAGAGCCCCAATAAACATTTGGTAAGAGAATGAATGCAGAGAGAAAGTATTAGAGACTCAGCACTGGCAGCTCTCCAGTCCCTGGATCTACTCCTTCTGCACCCTGCTGTTTCCGGTCCTTGGGCTCTATGAAACACCCTGGGGTCCTCAGCCACCTGGGCATATGCTTTAACAGTTTCCTCATTCTTCAGGGAAACAGGATAAAGTACCAATCCATCCCCACTCATAGCTGTGCCTTGAACATTACACAATTGTCTTATTTTGTTAGGGCTACTTAAAAAAGTGGGTGGCTGAAACAACAGAAATTGAGTGTCTCACAATTCAAATCAAGATTTTGGTAAGGTTGGCTGCTTCTGAAGGCTGTGAAGGAACCATCTGCTCCAGACCTCTCTCCTTGACTAGCAAACCAGGATCTCCTCCATATGGCTCTTCACATCATCTTCCCTCTCCAAGTGACTATTTCTGTGTCCAAACTTCCCCTCTGTTATAAAGACAGTTATATTAGATTAGGTCTAATGACCTAATTTTAACTTAATTACTCCCACAAGACACCATCTTCACATCAACTCACATTCTCAGGTACTTGGGATTAAGTCTTCAACATATGAACTTGAAAGAGATACAGTTCAACCAATAACTCTAAGTCTGTGAAAAAAGCGTGTACACCACTCAGTCCATAACTGAACATTTATAAAACTTGTTCTATGTGTAACATTCTAAAGGTAGTTCTGAGTGAGGGCCCAACCAGAAGCCAAAATCTAACCTTAGACCAAGTCTTGATGAAGAGCGAGCATCCAGATGAGATTCTGGCTCATCAGATACAATTCCAAGCTCATAATAACTGCTGATGGATCCTGAATTCTCCCTGTGGCCATTCTCCCCTTCACCACCACTCCAAAATCCAGACTTAAAGAGAAAGGTTTTATTGATTTGTCTTTCTCTTGCTTGTAGTTCCAAAAGGACCAGGAGCTACAACAGTTTCAGAAATGGGTAGAGAAATTCCCATGTGCCTGTCCTCGCTGGCTATGGGGAAGCAGTGTCAGCCTCATGGTTTATGACCCTGACTACATGAAGGTGGTCCTGGGAAGATCAGGTGAGACAGAAACCTGCATTGTGTCTTGAGCAGCTCTTTCTGCTTGGGTACATGCCCTTGAGTTGGTAATTCCAGAATAGACTTGCCGTTCTACCATCATTATCTAAAGTCCAGGGGTCCTCAAACTTTTTAAACAGGGGGCCAGTTCACTGTCCCTCAGACTGTTGGAGGGCCGGACTATAGTTTAAAAAAAAACTATGAACAAATTCCTATGCACACTGCACATATCTTATTTTGAAGTAAAAAAACAAAACAGAAAAACACCCACATGTGGCCCCCCACAAGCCAACTTAAGGCCAACAATTTCTGCTGAAATGGAATGCTTAAACAGTGGTGTGGGGCCACTTTTCCCCCTTAATTTCTCTCTCTTTCATTTTTTTCTTCCGCTTTTAACCAGTTTGAGATGATCAATTGTGTAAATTTGCCCATATCTGAAAGACAAGTTCCTGTCCATGCTGAGTTGGGTTTGGCACCTCTCATTGTTGCCTATCCTGAGTCATGGAACAACTAAGCCCCCACAAATAGGTGGGAAGACCACAGATTTCTGTTTCTCTGGCACTGAGGATAGAGACTATTTCTGGCCGATTCACCATCCTTTGGATGTTCTGCTACTGGGATTGCTTTCCTGAGCCCACATTAACTATTAGAACAGATACTTGTGATGGGAGGTTGAGGAAGGTCGCTTGAGACACACTGTTAGCTGACAATGATCAGGAAGGAATAGCAGCCCGTGTTCTGGACCACAGTTGCTTCAAGGAGCTTGTCCCTTCCAAATTCCTCCATTGCCCGGTCTTTTCTTTCAGACCCAAAGCATCATGGTTGCTACAGATTGCTGGCTCCCTGGATTGGTAAGTATGTGTAATCAGGACTGCTGTTCTGCCAGGTAGACTTACCAAGAGCTATCTCTTTGGCTCACAGAGAACAACAGCTAACCAGCCCTATATCACCACCCTCATCTCTGAATCAAGCCTGATTTCTCTTCTAATAAAACCTTTACCCCTTCCGGGTGGTGGTGATGGCCCCCCTAAAACTCAGTTTTTCCCCATCACTTCTCAGTGCTCTCCAATGTTTTCAGGGTAATATTCGTTTATGATCTTCTATGACCTGCCCCCCCTACTCTACTTCAGCCGTTATCTCACAGCTGTCATGATGACATCCAACTTACTTGCCATTTTGAGAAATTGACGTTCCTGAAATGTACTGGTCTTTCCTGCCTTTGCCCATAATTTGTGTTCTTCTGACACCCTTGGTTCCTCCCAAATTTTCCCGAGTCATCTTTCTGATTCCATCTCCCCTTCCCCCTCCCACACCTTTCTGTGGTCCAGGATATGGTTTGCTCCTGCTGAATGGGCAGACCTGGTTCCAACACAGGCGGATGCTGACCCCAGCCTTCCACTATGACATCCTGAAGCCCTATGTGGGGCTCATGGCCGACTCTGTCCGAGTGATGCTGGTAAGTCCATCCCTCTCTCACCTGCTCACACCCACTCGCAACACAGCTCATATAGTCCACCGTAGGATACATGTGTCCTTCAGACATCCATCACACACAACTGGCTAGAATAACATGCTCCTATCCAACAATGTGACAGAGCTTCCCAAAGGTGGATGGGACAGGAGGTACCTGGCACCAGCTTGGATCCACACTACTTTGGTCATTGCCAAGAGAGAGCAGAACCATGGTAGAAACAGGGTCTGCTCTCCTTTCACTTCCATGTCTTCAGCACAGTGGACTAGAGCCGTGGTCGGCAAACTGCAGCTCGCGAGCCACATGTGGCTCTTTGACCCCTTGAGTGTGGCTCTTCCACAAAATACCACAGCCTGGGCAAGTCTATTTTGAAGAAGTGGCGTTAGAAGAAGTTTAAGTTTAAAAAATTTGGCTCTCAAAAGAAATTTCAATCATTGTACTGTTGATATTTCGCTCTGTTGACTAATGAGTTTGCCAACCACTGGACTAGAGCAATAGTCATTCCCCTGGACAACAAGACAAATGACCACTGGCAGGCCTGGGCAGTTGCAGCTTCAGTGACAGGGTGGACATCCCAGGATGTCCTTCAGGTGGGCTCTGGCCTGGGTGCCAGGGCTTGCTTCAGCATAAAATGGAGCCACTCCATGGAAGGAAATTGAGATTACATCTGCACTCACAGACCCGGATCCTAATCCTACCAGCTGTGCTCAGCTAACATTTGATGAAGGGAAGAAATTAAAGTCCCTGATGTCTAATACTTAGCAGCCCCAGTACTGGTCTCTTAGGTTACCTCTTACCTTGACACATTTGCTACATGGAGTTGAAGTGTACTTATCCCTCAGGTTTAGCTCAACCCTAGGACAGAGAAGATTCCCAAATTGTTGCCTGAGTAACAATGTTTTCTGGTTTGGCAAAAGGTAGTAATGATCATAACTTATTCCTAAAATTCAAAACTAATTCGGACTCTTATGAGGGAACCTGTTTACTTTTATAATCACAGTTTCTGAGAGTACAATACTCACATTACTAATGTTTGCTGTACAGTATTAATATGTTATAATGCCTCTATTCTGGACAGTGAGGTATCGGGAAAGGCAGAGAGAGAGAGAGAGAGAGAGAGAGAGAGAGAGAGAGAGAGACAGAGAGCACTTAGCTGGGTCAGCAGAGGCCCTCTGGGGGAGTAGAGGAGGGTCAATGTCCCCCTCCCACCACAGGACAAATGGGAGGAGCTCATCAGTCAAGACTCTCATCTGGAGATCTTTGAACACATCTCTTTGATGACCCTGGACACCATTATGAAGTGTGCCTTCAGCCAGCAGAGCAGCATCCAGATGGACAGGTCAGTGATAATCATTTAGTTGCAGGGCTTTTTTGTTTTACCAACTGACATGGACTTACTGGAGAGGCAGTTCAGGCAGCTTAGATGCTCATGAGCACAAAAAGCCAGAGTCTGTCCAGGGCTCCTGACCACAGACAATTCCAGACCAGACCAAAATTGAATCAGCCATAGATCCCTGATCCCTAACACAGGGACAAGTCTGGTTACTCTTGACACTTATGAAGGATGGAGGGTCTCAAAGGCTGTAAGACAGGGGCAATGAATGCCTCAGAGGCACCTGTACCCACTGTTTGGGGAAACTCCCACCTAGAGCCTCACTTCACCTCCAGGTCAGTGGCCTCCCAATACCTTAACGCAGTGGTCGGCAAACTGCGGCTCGCGAGCCACATGCGGCTCTTTGGCCCCTTGAGTGTGGCTCTTCCACAAAATACGACGGCCTGGGCGAGTCTATTTTGAAGAAGTGGCATTAGAAGAAGTTTAAGTTTAAAAAATTTGGCTCTCAAAAGCAATTTCGATCATTGTACTGTTGATATTTGGCTCTGTTGACTAATGAGTTTGCCAACCACTGCCTTAATCTGTTCTATACCTTCCGCCTGCAGGAAATCCCAATTCCAATCCTACATCAAGGCCATTGAAGTTTTGAAAAATCTTTATTATTCTCGAGTGAGAAATTTCTTCTACCAGAACGACATCATCTACTCACTGACGCCTGATGGCCTCTGGAACAAGCGGGCCTGCCAGCTCGCCCATCAACACACAGGTTGGACTCCACCTCCTGGGCTGCTCCCGCTCCTTCATCATGTACATCTCAAAGGGACTGGCCCTGACCTCTACTTTCCTTTGGGAACTAGGACATACCCCCACTGAATACTTACCTGGTGCAGGGCTTGGGAACCGAAATGTCAGGGTGCAATGGAATGTGCTAGTGTTCCCATGTGTCACCACATGGTGATGTCACCCTCTCCAAGCAGCATTCAAGCAGAGCACACTCCATGGGTGTGCTATAGAGGGGAGGCCTAACTTGCAATCAGATGATGTTAGACCTCTCTCCTCTTATGTGCACACCTCTCCCATACCCATTATGATTCACTGGCATCCATATTGGAGCAGGGTGAGGGGCTGATGGGGCCACTGTGGGTTGCTCTTTCTGGGCACCCAGAGCCCTCAACTGTGCCTGAGAACCACTGTTCTGGTACAGACCAAGTGATCAAACGGAGAAAGGCACATCTGCAGGATGAGGAAGATCTTGAGAGGGTCAGAAGAAAGAGGAAGTTGGATTTCCTGGACATCCTCCTCTTTGCCAGAGTGAGTGTCTGCAGGAGGGGCCTGAGGCTTTGCCCAGAAGGGCAGAGGAAGGGGCAAGAAGTGCACTCTCACCTTCCTTTTCCAGATGAAGAATGGAAGTAGCTTGTCTGACAAGGACCTCCGTGCTGAAGTGGATACATTCATGTTTGGGGGCCATGACACCACAGCCAGTGGCATCTCCTGGATTCTCTATGCTCTGGCTTCCCACCCTGAGCATCAACAGAGGTGCCGCAAGGAGATCCAGAGCCTCCTAGGGGATGGTGCCTCCATCACCTGGTGAGTGCTCAGGAGATGGGAGAGCCCTGCCCACACAGCTAGACAAGAAGCCCTGGTCTGCCTGGGCCATGCCTGCCCTCAGATTGGGCTTCATTAATTTCAGGGATCAACTGGATCAGATGCCCTACACCACCATGTGCATAAAGGAGGCACTGCGACTCTATCCTCCTGCACCAATTGTTAGCAGAGAGCTCAGCAAGCCCATCACCTTCCCTGATGGACGCTCCTTACCCAGAGGTTTGAATTTTACCACACTCACTAACCCAGGAATTCTGCAGGAATCTGTGGCAGACCAGATCCACATGTCCTAGAGCAGTTCTGAACCTCTCTGGTCTAGTTTCTTCTTCATCAGTTGGATGCTTACTATATAGTTTAGATGAGGAATATAAAATGCTTGGCACAGAGTTGGACCACAGTAAAAGTTCAATAAATATTAGTTCTCCTTCCAACTCAGAGAGAATAAATCATTCAGTACATTCACCTAAATAGGGTCCATGCCAATAAGACACCTCACATGAAGAGAATCCTAAGCATTATCATTCTCCAGGACTAGCACTCAATCACATGTAGAATCCATGGTTTTATAATGCTACAGTAATTCCATTTGATGACACTGATGCTCTATGATTCTAACACTTCATGTTCCCATCCCAATGCCAGATTACAAGACTGTAGGGGCAATTCTGTTTGCATGATCACATCTATTTGACTTCCCTCCGTATCTGAGGTAATGTGTGCATAACTCCTTTTTGACAAATGCAAAGAACTGTATAAATGGCAGTTAATATAATACTGAATACTGACTCAGTCCATGGAATCTTCCTCACAAGAAGATGTTGGATTCATGATGTGGCTTTTGGTTTTTACTCTAATATTCTAATTCCCTGAGATGTGAGGGTAGCAGAGACAATCAGTCAGAGGTAGATGTAGATGTGGTTTCTTTTTTATGGGATCTAGGCAAATGAGAGAAACCAAGAAATCCATAGTCATGGGTCTGATGGGCCAGTCTTTAAGGAGCTCTCACTTTGATGTCAGAGAGCAACTGATGACCAGATCTGAGAACCCTGCCATGGTTGGAAGTCACTCCTTAGCTCACCTTTGGTGGTCTGTATCCCAACCCTGCCACATCCTAGCTGTGCGATCATAGGCATGTTGCTCGGCCTCTTGGAAGCTCAGGTGTCTCATCTGAACAATGGGAATATTAGCACTCACCTTGGAGGGTTGTGGTGAGGATAGATGAGTTAAAGCATAATCCCCAAGGGACTCATGGATGGCACTTGATAAATGTGAGTTTTACCTTGAATTGCTCCAAAAGTAGGCCTTTACTTCTTTCTTCCTCCTCACTCCTGGGCCATGATTGACTGGGTCACCATTTGATATAGTCTCCTAATGTGTGCACATGTGCTTTTCCATGTCCACCCCACCTCTATTGCAATAGGATCCATCCAGTGGGAGTGACTCTCATTGTGGCTCCCAAGCTTTTTGTGCATGCACCTGCCCCCTGCTGGCATGTGTATAAGTTAGTCTTCTCTTCTCTGCCCAACAGGAATCCTTGTCTCACTTAACATTTATGCACTTCACCATAATTCAAAAGTGTGGCCTAATCCAGAGGTATGATGGCTGTGGGAGGGAGAATGGGCTGTGGAAGGGAGGATGAGCTGATCTCTCTAGACAACATCTCCTCCTGTGCCCTCATGGATTGGATGGAGGGGCTTGACCTTACCTGTCCTGGCCCTACTGCTCCCTCTGCAGGTGTTTGACCCTTCCCGTTTTGCACCGGGTTCTGATTCACACAGCCATGCTTTCCTGCCCTTCTCAGGAGGATCAAGGTGAGGCATCCTGAACTTTGATGGTGCATATCACTGGTGCACACCATGATGATTGTGACCTACATTTATATGCTGTGTCTGCAGTTAAGCACCTGTATGTCGGTGTGTTGAGATGGAGGCATTTTTCTATATGAACAAAAGAAAGGTGGCATTTCAGGGCAGGGCACAAACACTTGATCCACTGATTTTCTCTCAAAAGCAGTTGATTGCCTTTTTTGTTTGTTTGTTTTGTCTTTTGCCAATGGTGGACTGTGTAGACACTGGAACTATGGTATATAAATCCCACTTCATACATAGAACTTTGCGTACTGGAAATGTCATGGTTATGTGAGTGTTAATATGAAGTCCAACTTTTGTTGGGAGACTGCAAAAATAGAGAGGCACATATTGCTCCAAAACTCTTCAAATGGCTACTTTCTCAATGGCCCTGTACAATTCAGTGTCGGTTATTGTTCTAAAGTTCAGTGAGTCTAGCAATTTTCTCATTTCACAAATACGAGTTCTCAGAGTTAAAATTTTTCATACAAATTTAAATTTCAGATTACTTTTCTCAGTTATGGGTAATATTAAAAAGTGGGTTTTTCTCTTCCCACAGGGCAGTCCAGCCACTGCCATTTCTACCTCACTGATCTGCCACTCACTGTATCTGTGATATTTGTGTATGTTTGGGTTTCTAGCACCTTCCTTGTCCTAACTGCTCAAACCCTAATCAGGAATGGTGCACGAGCCCTTTGAAGAGAGTTTCATTCCAATGTCTGCCTCTTTAATTTTGCAGACTATTCTACAAAAGCTTGCCTTTATATTGATATTCAAATAAGCATAACTACCTTTCCAGGAGGTAAAATTATTTATATAAAATGGGTTTTATATAGCAAAGTTCCAAAGTCAACACTGTCCACCATTGGCAAGAAGCATAAAAATAAGGACAATCATTGCTTTGAGAGAAAACCCACTACTTTGCATATGACATGTAGCATTTGAAAGGCCCCTGGTGTGTAAAATATAAAGCATACTTGAACAGCTGTCGAGCTGGATGAGTACACTCCCGATGGCCTGCTGTTTGAAAATCTGCAAAGACTACAGAGTTCCTCTTGTGAAATAGTAACTTCCATAAACTTTGTACTTGGTTACTAGAAACAAGCTTTTTTTGCCCTAGTTGCTTTGGCTCAGGGGTCAGAGCGTCAGCCAGTGGACTAAAGGGTTGTGGGTTTGAGTCCAAGGAAATGTACCATGATTGCAGGGTTGATCCATTGCCCCAGTTGGGGCGCTTAAGGGAAGCAACCAATCAATGTGTCTCTCTCACATCGATGTTCCTCTCTCTGTGTCTCTCCCCATTCCTTCCACTTTTTCTGAAATTCAATGGACAAAAAGAAAAACACTTTACCCAAGGAATAACAAAAAATAAAAAAGGAAGAAACAAACTTTTTCTGAATCCATAAGTCTGTGAATTCTTTAAATGGAGAATCAACTTTCACAGAACACACTTTTCAAAAACTGTTCTTCCAGAGATTGATTGGATGTACCATTTGGTTTTTCCCAGGATTGAGTCTTCCTCATAGACCTTGGCTTGAAGCCATGTGCCTGCCACTAGAGGGCAGGAGAACACTAGGCAGCTCAATCCCTAGCTCAGAACTTGGGTTTACTTTTTTTTCTTCTTCCAATGTTAATTTACTTTTTCAATTCAATTGACTTCATTCAAATATAAACGTATTTCTTAAGCCTGTGTCTGTGTGCCAAGTCCTGTGCTAGGAGATGGGAAAGATACTGTCTCAGTCTCTAGGAGTTCACAGTCAAGAAACAAATGCCTCTATTCACAACACAATATTCATTCATCCTTTCACTCATTGAGCACACTGTTGAACGTTCCATGTTCTTTGCACTGTCCAGGGCACTGGATGGTGAGGTATTCTTAAATAAAACACTAATGCTGCTTTGGGGGTCTTGGGAGGAAGGGGTACTGGTAGCAGAGGGGTGAGGATGGCATGCCATTGGGATCAGACTTGAACATGTGGCAGGCAGAGGTGCAGGGAGGGCATTCTTTGTGATCTCAACAGCATGAGCTGAGCTAGGAAGTGGAGCTGGACAGGTAAGATGTGAGTGAGGCAACAACCCATTGAGGACTTTGATGCCAGCTGAGGCATTGGACATGTCCTACCTGTGATTGGGGGCCTAGAAAGGACTGAGCTGGGCTGTAGCTTCAGTGAAGAGTTAGGGGAGGCAGGGAGACAGAAAAGTCCAGGTAAAGAGACTAATGGATGTCAAGGAGGGACATTTCTGTAGTAGAATAGGAAAGCTACAGAAGCTGTTTGACTGAGGGGATGAGGGAGAGGCTGGAGTCTAGACCATTCATTGGGAGGCACGTGGTGCAATTGATTGTCCCAGGAAACTCCCCTGTTGCATTTCTGATTTCCACCAGCAATCCCATCTCTCCTTCTCTTTGAGCCTCAAAGTTCCAGGCATCCTCCTAGATGGTGAGAACCTAGGTGTGTTGCCCAACCCACTCTATGTCATGCCCTGACCTGGCCACCACATTGTGAAACCAGAAATTGCTTGTGGAAGGAGTAAACAAACTAGTACTTAACTTTGTAGTGACTTCCTTGACTTGATTCAATAGCTTAGGGCACTGAAATTTCCCTAACAGGATTTCATGCCTGCTGAGAACAGAAGTAGGAGTTAGGAGCTACTTCTGGAAGAGAGATATGCTTTGTCAAAGTTCAGGGGCAGAATGTGAAGCAAGACTTGTGGGGTAGAAGCATGCATGACCTAAAAGGAAGGGGATAGGATTGACTCACATCAGAACTCCCTGTTCCTGGCAAGAGCTCAGTGACAAATGCCTGCCCAGCTGTAAACAGGATTTGATACAATTTCTCATGTTGTTTTCCTCATATTCTCATCTTGGCCCAGGAACTGCATTGGGCAGAATTTTGCCATGAAGGAGCTGAAGGTGGCTGTGGCCTTGACCCTGCTTCGCTTTGAGCTGGCAGCAGATCCTCTCCGAGTCCCCATCCCCATATCAAAAATTGTGTTGACTTCAAAGAATGGGATCCACCTGCTGCTCAGAAAGCTCCTCTAGTCCTTGTTGGGACAAGGGCAAGCTCTAAGGAACTCCTTCCTGCCTTTCTCTGTCTATCTCTCCAATTCCTGCTTTCCATCTGCACACCTGCCCTTCCACCTGATGTTCTCCCTTCAGTTCTCTGCCTGTCTGCTCCTTTCTCTGTACTTTTCACTTTTTGTCTGCTTGTCCTTCTCTGAATTAGTCTCCTTTAGCTGCTATAATAATTTACCACAGCTTTAGTGACATAAAACACCACAAATTTCTTCTCTTAGGGTTCTGGAGTCAGACGTCTGACATGGGTTTCACTGGACCACAACCGAGGTGTGGGCAGGGCCACCCAACCTCCAGGGCTCTAGGAAAGATTCCCTGTCTTTGTCTTTCCAGCATCTAGAGCTGCATTATTACTTCTTTGGCTCCTGGAGCCATCCAGCATATTCAAATCCAGCAGCATCTTCAAATGTCTCTTTGCTTCTGTCTTCACATTGCCTTCTCTTTTATGAGGACATGTGTGATTACATGGGCTACTCAGATGAAACAGGACATAGTCACACCTGGCAGGGAATAGACTGTGGACATCTGGGGAGCCATTCTTCAGCCTACCATCAGTCTGCGTTCTCAGTGGCCTTCTATGTGTTTCCTACCCATTTGTCATCTCCACACCCTCTCCTTCTTTCTTCCTCCTTGGAATAAAGTTTACAACATCATGTGATGTGTCTGTCTTTTCTTTATCTCCTTTGTCTTCCCTTTCCTGCCACATTTGGTGACTATGTGGTTGATGGTCCCCCTGACCCTTGGCTCTCTATTCCCTTTCTATTCCTCCATCAGCCTCTAAACCCAGCCCTGTTCTCTTGCTGGTTCTGAACATAGGTCCCCCTCCTGTCCCACCCTATGTCATTCCTAGATCAGGGTCCTGAATGCCATAGACAGACCTCCCGGCACACCTCCTGTTATAGTGGGATGCATTTATTTGCCTCCTTATCCTGGGAAAGGAGCTCTGATTCCTCATGTGGCCCCAGCTTGAGGTTCTACCCCAAATTCCTTCTTTGCATCTCGTACCTGGCTCAAGGCCTAATTCAGGCACCAACTTTCCAGAAAGCTCCTGTCTGTCATTCTACCACCTCCCCCAGCCAGAGCCCATACACCCAGAGCATGGGATGACTGTGACACAGACATTTTCAATGGCATGAGTGCCAGATACCCATCTTAAGAGGTCATAAAACTTACCTGTGAAATCATACTCCATATTATTTGACCTTGACAGTGGTTACCTGGGTGCTTGCTTTAGAAATGTATTGCTCTGTATTTTTTTTTTTTTTTGCTTTAGGCAAATTTTCTATATGCTATTTTCCAAAAGCACATACATATAGTTAAACAAAGACAGCCATCTCAGTTAAGGGGCAAGCCTCAAAAGCCATTCTTCTATCATGTGGTGAATGCCTCGTCATAACCATGAATCCCACGGAACAGCTTGCATTGCATTTGCTGTATTACCCAGGCTGGAATGTAAGTTTCTGCCACATTTTAGAAAGATTGCAAATGATGGGAGAAAAAGCAAGATCCTAGAAGCAAATAGGTGCTCACCACATTTGTTGAATGAATGAGTCAGCTCTAGACTACATGTATGATAAGCATTTATAGACACACATGTTTCCATGGCACTTCCCTCACAGTGACTGTGTATGTGGGTACCTACTCCCCATCTATAATACAAGCCTCCCAAAGACATGGAGCCACAGCTGCTCCACAGTCCAGCCTGGAGGGGGCCATGTCTAGGGAGAGGCCACAACTTGAGCTATCTGGGGCCCTACTTTTGGCAGAACTACTTCTCAGAGCCTGAGCCCAGTGGCTTCAGGTGGAGGTAGATGCCATTCTTGGAGCGCAGGACCAGCTGGAGCAATTTGATGGGTGGCCGCAAGGGGTCCACGGCGAACTCAAAGCGGAGCAAGCAGAGGGCTGTGACCACCTTCATCTCGTTCATAGCAAACTGCTGCCCAATGCAATTCCTGCAGTGAGCACATAAAGAGGCATCGGGCTGTGCCGTGTCCAGAGTGATGAAATCCAGTGTGCTCAGTGGCCCACAAAAGTCAATAATTATTTTTGTATGAATCATTGGCTGGACTCAAGAAACAGACCTTGGGAGCATAGTAGGCTCCCAGACTAAGGAGATCCACATTGGGGGTCTCTCTTGGAATGACTTACCCACACCACCACCTGCTAGGGACATGAATTATATTGATGGCAAGAAGAAGGTTCCTGGAACTTAGCCAGCATTAGAATCACCCAGCATGGTTCCCCTCATCACAGAGTTCCCCAAAGTGATGCCTCGCCCACAACATCATCCATCCTCCCCTCTGTAATCCTGAGGATATGGAAATTCGGGCATCTCCTTACCTTGGCCCAGCGGAGAAAGGCATGAAGGCGAAGGGGTGGCGTCCAGTTGCATTCTCAGGGGAAAAGCGCAGGGGGTCAAAGACCTGAGGGGATAAGCCTCGCTTAAATACCTGCCAGGTCCAGGGGCTGGGTGACCCCCATAGTCTCCCACCCCATTTGACCTCTGGGCCCAGAAATGGTGTACCTCAGGATCAGGCCACACTGCGCTGTTCCTATGGAGGGCATAGATGTGCAGAGAGACCAGGCTGTCTGTGGGCAGAGTAGAGGGCAGGTGACCAGGTGGTCCTGGGACAGCCAGGTCCACCTCCTCACAGGACCCAAATCCCCTCATGTCTGCCTAACTAGGCACCAACCCCTGCCTCTGCTCTGCTAGTGACAGAAGGTTCATGACAACCCTCAGCACATCAATGTGCTTATGGTCATTATCATACCTATTTCCTGTAGCACCAGCAGTGAGCACAGCACCCGACATAGACTTTTGTGGAAAGGAACAAAAAGGACTAACCCACCCCAACACAAGCAGGACAGGCAAAGACTCTTACACACTTTCTGCTATGTGAATGGTGCCTCCTGAAGTTGTTCAAGGCACTACCTGGGTGGTGGTACATGACAGCCTTGAAATTAAACCTGTAAGGAAGGTACTCTCCTCACAGAAGAGGAAAAAGAGGCTTAGAAGTAGAGAAATTTACTCATGTTATAGAGCCAGGATTGGACCCAAGCCAAACACAAAGCGTAAGTTCTCTGCCATTGTTGCAAAGAGTGAGCCAAAGGCACAGCGAGTGTCAGAGAAGCATCCTCAAGGCCTCCAGTTCCAGCCCTAAATTCATGCCATCTCACCTGCAGGTAGAGAGCGGCCATCCACAAAGCTGACAGGCTTGCTGAGCTGGCGGTACACCTGGGGTACGGGCGGGTAGAGGCGGAGGCTCTCCTTGATGCACATGGTCAAGTAGGTCATCTTGCCCAGATCATCCCTACCGGCAACACAACCAGTCTTTTCTGGAGATGGGGAGCCACAGGGCCCTGCGGGAAGGCAGGCTCCAGCTCCAACTGCCCCCCTCCACAACCATCCCAACCCCAAGTCTCAGAGGAACACAAGTGCACCAAGTGGTCGGGCCACACTGGACATGGGGTGGCCACTCAAACCCAGGGTTCTGACTCCACATTTCTCTATCCTTCCCTCATCTTCACTGTTGGGAAGGGAAAGCCCAGGACCCTAGGGGGTGGGGGGTGTGCACACAGTCATCAAAGACAAGGTCACACCTGTGTCTCTCAGAGCCCCACAGAAGCCCCACAAGAGACAGTTGTTTGGATTCTGCTTGGATTCCCCTTTGGAGCTGGAATGGAAAGGAACAGAGGCTAATATTCATTAGTTGAATGAAGTAATAAATGCAGTAACAATGACAATATATATATTTCTCTTTTCCCTTTTGCCAGTAAGAAGCTCAGACACAAATGTGAGGTCCAAATATAACTACTATGCAATACCTTATTACATAACCCCTAGGTTTTTGCTTCCAGTCCTCATTTTTCATTTGTGTTTTACCATTTTATCGAATAAGTATCCTTTGAGTTGCTTCAAGTTCTAGATAGAATGAAGGAAAATAAAATAAATATTTCAACTCCCTGCCTCCAGGCTGTGTTCACATTGTTTCCCAACCTAGAATGCCCAGCTCTCTCCCTTTGCAGGAGTTTCACTTCTCCTTAGAAAGACAACTTAAGCCCCACCCTTTCTAATTTCTTTGCCTGTAACATGGGTTTTTTTCTAGCTTTTAATTTCTTTGTTTTTTTCTAGCTTTTTAATTATGTGAGTTAGTTTTTCTAAAATGCCCAAGGACAGCAAATTGGATCCTCTTCCTCCTCTTCTAACCCACACCCTCAACAGCACCTGACATGTGGCTGGACACCCTGGAAGATTTCCAACATCCAACCAATAAAAAATAAGTAATGGAGACTTCATTCTCTAAATCTTAGACCCTGGAATTGTGTGTCTCCCTCAAATGAATCTAAAGTTTCTCTCATCAGCTGAGCATTTTCTGCACCCCTGCCCAATGCCTAGCTCAGGTAATGACAAGAGGGGAGAAGGCAGGGAGAGAGGGATGTGGAAGCAGAGGGGTGAGAGGTTCCTGAGAGCCTGCAGCAAAGAAAGGTCAGTATCAATAGTATTGTGTTGGTGAGTTCAACTTGAACCAGGAGACAGAATAATTCAGTTTCTGGCTGATGGAGTTTAGAAAACAGCATTCTCTCCTTCACCATAGGAGTCTGGAGGCTGCACATGACTATCCAAAGGCAGGTGAGAAGGGGTCAGCTCCCTTGGTTTTCCCAACTCTGTTCATCCTCAATTTTTCTCTCCAGGAACCCAGAAAGGTAGTCAGGTTCTACCATCAGAATCATCACACAAGAAATTGGCCTCCTGTTGACAACCTTCTCTACATTACTCACATCGGAAAAGACTCCGCAATTGGAGAAGGGGTTCTGGGGAGCATCCACGCATTGCAGGTAACAGGACAGGTGCTGCTGCCTTCACCTGGTTTCCAGGATGTCTCTGTGTCATCTATGATGACACCAGACAGCACAGACACAGCCTGCAGCTGAGCAGGACAGACTGGGCTTCCCCGCAGACTCACTCACCACTGGAAGGAGTCCCTGTCTCCAATGATCTCACGGGCTTCCTCCCGACAGCGATCCTGGTGTTCTGGGTTTAGGGCCATGCAGTAGAGAAACCAGGAGATGCCACTGGTGGTGGTGTCATGACCTTCAAACATGAATGTGTCCACTTCAGCCCGGAGGTCTGCATCTGACAGCTTGATCCCATTTTCATCCTGGGTTAAAGTAGGCATAATGGAGCAAGCAAAGGCATGTGAGGTAGGAACCAAGAAGTACTCATAACAGCAGCTGTCAAATGAAGGTCTGAGGGAGGTTGTGAAAGCTGTGTTTCAGACTGAAAGTTAGAACCTTCCCCCAGATTTCTATCTGATCTCCCAAAATCATTTAGATGCATCCTATTCCAGGAAGCCTTTCCTGACCCCTCTGGCTAGTGACCTGCAACCTTACCCAGCCTGGACTGTTGATTCTGCTCATTTGACACACGGAATGCCACTCGACAGAGGAAGAGATCTTGGTCAACATCCACTTCCCTCTTCACTAGACTGTAAGCATCTGGAGGGTAGTGCCAGGTCTTCCTCATCTTCTGCATCCCTAGCACAGGAACTAACCCATGGCAGGGTTCAGTGAATTTATGGAGTGAGTGAATAAATGAGTGAATGAATGAAGTCTAAGGTTCTAAAATTCTAAGGTGCTGAGATTCTTCAGATTCTTAGAAGTCTAGAATTGGCCTTTGGGCCTTCTGGCATGTTACCCAGGGTCCCCGCCACTACATCTCTCCCCACTGCCACAGCCAGACACATCCTGCACCTCCCCACCTCTGAGCCTTTGTGTGTCATGAGACTAGATCATATTTGCTGCGGAAAGAAGAGGAAAATGCTTAACATCCCCTGCAGCTGTCCAGTAATCCTTGTCCCAGGAGGATGGTCTGAAGACCCCTCTGGGACCAGTTCTCAGGAGGGGCTGGGCAACTGTGCACTCACCCGAGCCCCCAGGAGAATGTCCAGGAAATCCAGGTACCTCCGGTTCTGGATCTTCTTCTGTTCTTTCTCATCTTGTAGGGCTGCCTTTCTTTCCCTGATGACTTGATCTGGGTCAGAAGTACAGGGTGTCACTGCTTGGGGCTCATCCTTTGCCCCCAGGGGAACAGAAGTCCTTCATGAAAAAACATCTCAGAAGGGCCCAGAGGAGCTAGCTTAGAACCTAGACTTCCTGTGGGCAGAACATGTGGGAAAGGCCCACCTGTGTGGTCATGGGCCACCTGGCAGGCCCGCAGGAAACGGCGGCCATGTGGAGTAAGCCAGTAGATGAAGTCATTATGGTACTGTAAGGACTCTATGCGCTGCTGCATCAACAGAGTGAGATCGCTGACTGCCAGGTAGTAGTTATTGTCCCTGCACAACAGTAGAAGTGGGGAGCACTTAGACACTGATCCACAGCAGAGCCCCGGCTGCCCCATTCTAGGAATCCAGCCCCAGCTACAGCGCTTTCTCCCTTACTCTCCCTACCATTAAGCCTCCCCATTAAAGCTTGAATGTGTCTCCCCACCATGGGCCAGGCCCGCGCTCCCCACAAGCAGAGGTTCCCTGGGGCAAGACCCTGTCTTCTCTCAGACCAGGACACAGGAGTCCTGCCAACTCTCTTCTCTGAGCTGGCCTGTGTTGAGACTATGGACAGCTCCAAGTGCCCTCTGACCTGTGGCCCAGGCCGCTGTTTCCTTTGCCAAAGGTGCACTTCATGAGTGAGTCCAATGCCATGTGGCCCACATCACTGAAGATGTCAAAGCTCTTGTCCTTACGAGCCTTTTCTTCCCACTTGTCCTGGAACCCAGAGAAGGGAAGTAATGTGGGGACCAGCAGGCTTTGTGTCCCATCCCTGTCCTCCAGGACCCTGCTGGAATGTGGGGGTTGGGCAGGTAGGGCTTCAGGCTCACAGGGCAGGACTAGGAGGCAGGCCTTGCACAGCACACAGACACACAGACTCTTTTCTCCATGTCAGAGCAGCCAATATATAAGGAAATTGAAGGGCCAAGAGGTGGTGAGCTGACCAGCACAGTGAATGTATAAATCAGGCCAGCAGTAATGCTGGGGGAGGAGTTTCCTAAAGGGGAAAGGCTACCCTGAATAACCTCTAGGGATTATCCAGACCTGAGAGGCTAAGCCTGGCCCGGACCCCTGGCATCTTTTTAGAAATGATTTGTCAATGGTGTTGCTTTAGGCAGTTGTGGTAGAAAGAGAATGAGGAGACACTTTTTAGATATAAATGGATGTCCTCATATTCCCAAATATAGGCACCCCCTCATGCTACAGTAGGAGCCTTATCAGGTCCCATAGAGGCCCTTTGGTCTGGGAGAAATGGCTGGGTCTCCTGATGGACACAGGGGCCAGCGATGCCTGGCCACGTGGAGCTCCACACCTAGTGAGCAGCCAGCATACAAAAGGAGTCAGGCATAGCAAGGCTTGGCACTGCTCTAGGCAGGAAGGACCTCAGTGCCTCAGCGATTCTCCTCACTGCTCTCCTCCAGAGGAAATTGGGGTGGGGAGGGGCTGGCCAACAGCACAGCCTCCTAGATCTTGGCACGTGGAGCTCACCAGCATGATGTGTGTCGAGTCAGCAAACACCTTCACATAGGGCTTCAGCACATCATAATGGAAGCCAGGTGTGAGTAGCTTGCGGTGCTGGAACCACTTGGGCCCATCGAGGACCAGCAGGCCTTTCCCTGGGGAAGGGGTGGGGGGTGGGGGGTGGGGGGCTTGTCAGTGCACACTATCCTGCCCCATCTCTGGCAGCCTGGCTCATCTCCTGACCCAGCTCCACCTTCCAGCCATGCAACCTCCAGTAACACCAGCCATGGGCCCACCACCATACCTTTTTTCAAGCCCTTGCCCTGGCCAGCACCATCTGTAAAATCTCCTACGATCAACTCTAGTGCCACCCTCTCCAGAGGCTGTTCCTTACACTCAGATTTTCCAGATCCCTTGCCCTGCCTGGCCAGGGGAGAAGACACACCCAGAAGGAGAAGATACCTGGGCCTTACTTCCCTGACTGTCCAGGAACTCTCCTGCCTCCTCCCTGTCTTCTCCTCACTGAGCAGATGAGGTTAGGAACTGCACATGGGACCAAGTGGTCCCATGGATGAATAACTGACTGAGTAGGGACTGGGCAGGGAAGGATCATGGTCACCCAGCACCAAGGGCAGGGAAGGTAACCACTTACCAATCCACTGGAGGAAATAGTTATACACATCTGGAGCCTTCGGGTCTGTAGGAGACAGAGAAGATTAGGTAAAGCCAGGACTGGGGGATTCCTAAAAGAGGCTATTGATAAGCAGGATGTGAATCTCATCTGCCCAGATTTAGGGTGCAGGCCCAGGACTCCTCCCCACTGGTGTCCTAAGCCCTTTGCTCTCAGGAAGTGCCCCCCTCTTCCAACAATGCTCACCCCCTCGGCTATACACAGCTTTGGCGTAGTCAGGCTCATAGATGTTCAGGAAGCCAAGAAACTGTCCAAACCAGAGTGGGTGGGCGTAGGGGAACTGCTGAGCCCAGGATACCACCTTGTCCAGGCTCCCTGGCTGCTGTATCTGTAATGGTGACAGAAGGCCAGGCTGTTCAGACACCTGACATTACTAGCCATGCCCTAAGTCCCTGAGCTTGCCCCCTCCTGCCTGTCACTCAGTCCTATCGATCTCTGGGCCCAGGTGCCTCTCCAGACCCAGAGCCACTGCTTTAAGTCCAAGACACCTACTTGCACCTGGGTTAGCTCAACAACCCCAAATTGGCCAACCTGCCTCCACCTGGTGCCACCACCCCTCTATCTAAACTGCAGCCAAAAAGAGATTTCTTTTCGGCATTGAAGCTTTTCATTAGAAAGATAATGCCAACTTGCTGTGCAAAAAGGAAACCACCTTAATTCCAGCCCTGTTAAATCACTTGACACATTTTTATTGAGGACCACCTATGTGCAGGGCATTGCCTAGACATCTCAAGGGAATGAGACAGACATGGTCCTGCCCTTTCATTCTATCGGGAAGACTGATAAGAAACAAGTAAACAGTTAAGTAGAATGATTCAGACAATAGTAAGTGCTAAGAAGGAAGTAAACACTGTACTACAAGAGAGACTAATAGGGAGATCTGCTTGGATAAGAGTGATCCAGATGGCCTCTCTTTGGAGATGACATTTAAGGTGAAACTCAAAGGATGATAAGGAGCTGGCCATGTGAAGAGTAAGGGAAGAGCATTCTAGGCCGAGAGAACAAGTACAGAGACTCTGGGGTGGGAAAAAGTGTGCTGTCTTCCAGGAGCTTCCTCATGATGGGACAGTGACTTGAGATGAGGGTGGAGAGACCATTCAAAGGATGTTGTGTGCTCTCTGGGAGTTTCTCTAACCACATCTACTCACACAGAGGTGTTTATGTAAAAACAGAGTATACAATAAGCACTTTTCCAAACCTGGCCCTTTTTTTCATTTAACATATCTTGTCTTTCTTTTCAAACTAGTGCAATTACCTGTCCCTCAATATTTTTCACAATTACATAGTATTCCACTATAAGAATGTATCATTATGTATTTACCCATTTTTTCTATTTTGAGAGAGTCTTTCAGACCCTTCAATAGCCTGGCCATGGGTCTCAGAATAAAGTCTGAGCTTCATTATTTGTGAGAAGGCATAGCTAATCTTTATTAAGCACTTGCTGTGTGCCAGGCTTTCTTCCACACACCTTGCATCTTGATCTCATCCAATCCTTACAAGTCGCCCTAGCTGGTTTTGCTCAGTGGATAGAGCATCGGCCTGCATGTGGATTGAAGGGTCCCAGATTCTATTCCGGTCAAGAGTACATGCCTGGGTTGCGGGCTTGATCCCCAGTAGGGGATGTGCAGGAGGCAGCCAATCAATGATTTTTCTCTCATCATTGATGTCTCTCTCTCTCTCTCTCTCTCTCTCGTCAATTATATATATTTAAAAGTCTATGAAGCCCCATTTTAGGGAAGAGGAGCCTAAGGTATAGAGAGACCTGAGGTTGCTTGCCAAGGACCGCACTGCATGATTTCACAAATGTCAAAGCCCTCCTATAAGCTAAGTATTGTCATCCCCATTTTACAGATGAGGAGAGCAAGGTTCAGAGAGCCTAAAAAACTTGCCCAAGTTCACATATATTAAAAAATAGGGGAGCCGAAACTGGTTTGGCTCAGTGGATAGAGTGTCAGCCTGCGGACTGAAAGGTCCCAGGTTTGATTCCGGTCAAGGGCATGTACCTTGGTTGCGGGCACATCCCCAGTAGGGGATGTGCAAGAGGCAGCTGATCGATGTTTCTCTCTCATCGATGTTTCTAACTCTCTATCCCTCTCTCTTCCTCTCTGTAAAAAAATCAATAAAATATATTTTTTTAAAAAATAGGAGAAATCCATATTCAAACCCAGGTCTGTCAAGCTCCGAAGATTGCTGGCCAAGGAGTCAACGTTCCTGGTTCACATCTCCCCTCCCTTATAACCTGTGCAGAGTCCAGTGTAATCTCCCCAGAGATCTTCTCCCGCATTGCCTCTGAACTTACCATCATGAGTTTAACCGGGCGGGTGGGGGTGTAAGAGTTTTCAGTGCCCTGTTTTCAGTGCACACAATGTCAAAAAGTTTATCACTACATCATCTCCATTTACCAGTAAGAGGGAACTCTGGTGTCCCTGACCTCTTTTCTGCCTCCTTCCTGGTTGGTGCTCCTGGAAGTGCCCCTTCCTCCTGTGTCTCTCTTATTTTTCCATATGACCTCCTGGGTTTTCCTTACCAACTTACTTTCTGATCACCCTGACTGCTCCCCTTCTCTTCATCCCTCCCAGGTTCAGGGAACCCAAGTGGACAGGGGCAAGGAGGGGCTTAAGTCACAAAGAAGCCAGACTCGCAGGATCTCAGGGGTGGAAGGAGCCCTAGGCTGATCTGGTTTATCTCAGCTCCACTCCTTCCCACATCAGCCATGAGTGTGCCCCTCTGCAACATCTCCACCGGGGACAGGAGAACCTGAACTTATGCTGACCATGTCCACAGCTTGAACCAGCCCTCCTGCTCCTCATGCCCAGCTTTCTCCTATGTACTCCTGCCTGCCTCAGAAACCTGGTAGGGCTGAGGACAGCTCTTGACCCCACTACTGGAGCTACATCCCCATCAAAAGGGCTAGGGTGTCCTTTCTCAGAGGGTGGGGCAAGACAGGGCATGCCTAGCCAGCTTCTCTAAGTTTCACAACTGGTCACCTGCCCTCTATTCTGTCCATAGGCAGCCTGGTCTCTCTGCACATCTATGCCCTCCATAGGTACAGCGCAGTGTGACCCAACACTGAGGTACCTTAGTCCTGGGCCCAGAGGTGAATTGATGTGGAAGGATGTGGTGGTCACCCACCCCCTGGACCTGGCAAGTTTTTAAGTAAGGCCTGTCCCTTCAGGTCTTTGATCCCCTGCATATTTCCCTGAGAATGTGACTGGATGCCACCCCTTCGCTTTTATGCCCTCCTCTGCGGGGCCCAGGTAAGGAGAGGACCAACATCTCCATGCAGTCTCAGGGGAGTGCCTTTCCTGGGCTGAGAGCTGGCATTCCTTTTCCCAACCCCAACATGCAGGTCAGATTTGTGGGTCCCTCCCAAGATCCCTAACTTTAGGCCAATAATATGGCTGAGCATCTGTTATGTACAAAGCCCTCCCTGGGCCCCAAGGTGGAATGAACAGGATTCTAGAAGAATAGGACATAACCCCACCTCAAGGGGACACATTCTGAGAATTGAGGAGAATGACAGGTAGATGCTTCCAGACCTCCAGACTATAACTGAAGAACAGAAGGTAGAAGTTAATTACGACAGATAGCTCTTCCCTGCCCCAGGCCCTTCCTTCCATCATTAGTCCTCCTCCTCCCTTCCTACTCCCACCATCACTAGGTCTAGGAATCAAACCTAGACCTGATTTTTATGGCCTGATTATGTGCTGAATGAAAAGGCAGGAATCTGGGGTCCAGCCTTGACTCAATTTATGAACTACTACATGGACATAGACAAATTCCTTGCCCTTTATGAAGCTCAATTTTCTACTTTTTACATTATGAAAAATTATCCCTCCCGTCCCCCTTTCTCAAGCTCCAATGTGGATCCAACCAGACCAGAGGTGCCAAGTCCCAGGAGAATGCAGAAGAGTTAGGTCTGCCATGGTTCCCCAGGAAACCTTAATAGTGCTAGAGAACAACCACACCTCCCTGTCCTTCCTGGTGCCAAAACCTTTCACATATTTGTGTTAGAGTCAAGAAGCCAGACCTAAGCCATGTTCCAGGCCTTCTACGCACTCTCAAGTTGGGTCATGGGGGGATTTGGGGAGAAAAGAGAGCCAGATCTTATATGGGGGTAGGAGAGCAAGGTCCCTCTTCTAGAAAACCCAGCTTGATAAAGCAAGGGGAGGTGGAGAGGATATGAGAGAAAAGGGATTGAAGGTCTCCCAAATGCCTCTCAGACCACCATTAGGGTTAGACTGCAATCTTTCCATTACCTCCTTCTGTAGTTAGCAAAGCCTCTTCCAAACCCGTCCTGATTCCTCCACTTGTCTTCTCCATCACTCTTTCTCTTCTATAGATACCCCTCCCTAATCTCCAACATTCACTGTTCATTCAGTAATGCCTACTCTGAGCCAGGCTTTGTGCTAGACCCAGAGGGTACAGGGATGAATCAGACCAGATCTCCATCCTCTAGGGGTGAGTCTAGTGGGGAAGATGAACAAATAAACAGACGATGACAACCCAATGAGACAAGTGTTGAGGGAGCATGGGCTGTTGGAAACTCCTGGTTAGGCACCCTACCCTGCCTGGGGCAGGGGAGGCTCTAGTGTCAATTTTCCCCTCTAGACAGTAAGCTTCTTGAGAACAAGGCCTGGGTCTGATTCATCTCCCTGATGAATCCTTTCCTTTCTGGGTGTCTCCAAGGTGCATTTAGATTACTAGGCCATCCTGAGAGAGGAGTTATCTATAGGGGCAAAAAAATAAGCCTGGGCAATCCTCACTTAAAAGTCAAGTTCATTCCCAGCATCAACCATGGAGGAGAGGCAATTCCCCAGACTGAGAATGGGGGAAGGTACTCAGGAAGTAGAAGAAGTAATTATGCCTCTCTCTGAGTCTTAAACTCTGGCATCTATACCTGGGCTCCCAAACCCAGCTGCAGAGCAAAACACTCATGAAGGTTTTTAAATTCAGGCTGGTACTTGCAATATGCTAATTAGGATCTCCAGGGACTGGGAGCCAAGGAATCTGCTTCTCCCAGTTGATTCCAGTGCAAGTGTTCCTTGTCCTGTGTTCAAAAACCTCTGATCTAGTTCCCCATCTAGGTAGGGAGCCAAGAGGTGTTCCTGACAATGAGTGTTAAGGTAGTCTCCCCACCCTGAGGTAACTGGGGAGGACAAGTCATGATCTGAACCCAGGAAGATGCCATTGCTCCTGAACCAGCCTATAGGTGTGGCCAGGAGAACCCCACCTTTGGGGGCACCAATGGGAGGTCTCTCAGGTAGTAGCACTCATTTTTGCCTTCACTTTAATTTTCTTCCTTAAAAATTGAAATCTTTACACTGCACAGAACAAAGAGGACACTGGCTAAACTTTAAATGAGATTGCCTAATTTTATTATTATCCAGGGTTTTTGCACTGATACTATAAACAAGCCCTTATCAGAGCTCTGTCTGAACCTTGGGCCTCAGAATGATGGAAAGGAGTCTGTGGCCTGCCTGGTCCTCAACTTTAAAGTGCCCCCACTGGAGTGGCTCAGCAGTTTAGCGTCTACCTATGGATCAGAAGGTCACTGTTCAATTCCCTGTCAGGGCACATGCCCAGATGGGGAACTAGACCAGCTCAATCCCCAGTGGGGGGCATGCAGGAGGCACTGATCAATGTCTCATCATTGATGTTTCTATCTCTCTCTCACTCCTCCTCTCTGAAATCAATGAAAAAATATATATATTTTTAAAGTGCCCCGCCCAGACCAGCTCAGAAGGCAGGATCGAGGTGGAATCCGGTGGAAAAGCTGAATGGGAACCATGGCTCGCTCCCAGGATACCATTTCCCTGCCCAAGTAGGTCTCCCCGCAGGATATTGGACTGGATTCTCTAAAGGAAAAGAGGCCATTTTCCTTCTCTACTCCTCCCTCCTCATATCCCCAACGTACCTCAAGGGCATGCCCAAAGAGCCAGTGGGTGGGGGGCCCTGGGAAGCTGTCCATCGCCCTGGCCAAGAACTGCCGTCGCACCAACAGATGAATGAACTTGAGGAAACCTAAGATCAAGATCAGTCCCAAAGCCCACAGGCCCAGGCGGGAAAGGCTCAGGGAGAGCAAGGCAGGCACCATGGCTGAAGTTGCAGCCACCCAGTCTCCTCCCGCTGCCCTCGGGTTCCCTTATATTCTAGACCCAGGCACCTTGCCAGTTCCTGCCCACAGCCCTGCCCACAGCAACCCAGAATGGGCGGAGCTTCATAAGGCAGAGACAGCAACCCCAAAAGTTACAGACAACAGAAGAGACAGTCTGCCTGGCCGACTAGTTCCAAAAGGGCTGGAGAGAAACAGATGGGTTCCAAAGAGATCAGACAATGGTTATCCTGCCTTGGTTCCTTGGAGGAGCAAACAGAAAGCAATTCTTTCTATAATCATTGCCATAACGACTGCCTTTTCCTATAAGCACCTTGTTGTTTCAGGCGCTTTCTACACACTATCTCATTTAATCCAAACAAGGAGGTCAGAGGTACCACTCTTTATACCCATTTTCCAGATAATGAACCTGAGGCTCAGCTTACCTGTGCTTTCCACTGTCCTTTTCCATATGGGCCTCTGGGAGGGCTTGCATTTATGCCAGGCTCATGATGCTTTGAGTCCCTTTTTAATGAGGTACTTCAGGAACAAGGTTCTAGCCTCAGAAGGGAGATTCTGAGTCTGAAAAGGGCCAACTTCACCCCAAGATCATAGTACAAACTTGACCCTAAAGAAAATATAATATTACCTTCAGGGTGATGAGGAGGATCATCAAATTCAATCCCTCCTGGATTGATGAAGGGAGTCACTTTGGCCCAGAGAGGGGCAGGGAATTGTCCAAAGCCTCACAGCAAGGCAATTGTAGCTCTCAATTGCCCAGCCCAGAGTTCTGTTAAAGAACAAGGTTGACCCAGGCCCCAGCTTTGCCTGGGGAGGGTTTGCTATTTCTCCCTCCAGTCCTGGGTTGTAACAGTCAGGGCCCCACAGGAAACAATTCACTGCATATGTTTCAGATGAAAAGACATGGATGCAGGGCTCCTTTCAGTGGGATAGGTAGAGTTAAGGAATCAAACAAGGTAGGGTGTGGCTCCCAGAGACTAGCAGCAGCAGGAAACCCATTCATATGCCTAAGCTAAAGGAACAAGGGGGAAATATAGCATTCTTGGAGCTGATGGGGGAAATTATTGCCAGAAAAATTACTCTAGAGAGGGGAGGATCAGAGAAGAAATGTCCCACCTTTCCTCTCCACCCCCTCCAATCTCTAAGTGGTATCTTCTATCAGCCAAACCCAACCAGAAGTGAGATGGCAAGGGAGCCTCAGGGAGTCAGAATGCAGAAATCAACCTCCCAGCAGGGCAAAGAGCAAAGTCTGGGCCTGGCATGGAGGCAGCAGTGGGCAAACTAGCAAACAGGTGAACCTGGAACTCTGATTGCAGAACTCAGATCACAGGTGCTGACTCAGAGAATGATACAATGCTGACTCAGAGAATGATACAATGTCAACAAGGCCTTCAACTCCTCCCCTGGGGAGACACCCTATCTAGTCCTACCCATAGGCAGAGAAAGCAAGATGGCAGTACAATAAAAAGAAACCCTAGGGAGTTCCTGAAATTCCACATTTGTGCTTCATTTCATTAGATCAGGACATAGAGTGCTCCTTTTAAAATGGAAGTCATCCAGGTCAAAGAGTAGGGGTACATGAAGAGCTACCAGAAGACTTCCATAGTTTACGGTGAATTTGTTTATCGTATGATCTCAGCCTGATGGTATAATGGAGTGTTTGAGGAGAGCCTGAGGGAGCTCCCACCTCTTGAAAGACTCATGGATCCTGGCAAGAACCATTTAGGATGCACCTGGGAAGTGAATAGGACTAGCCTAGAAGATGGTAAGTGGGTATAGTGGATATTTATTGATTGACTCCTAGTATCCATTCCATGCTTCCCCCTTTCCAAGCAGTACCATGAATTTATTGCCTTTGGGGTGCAGTGGGCTTCACCCAAATTTTTTTATGACAGTCTGCATTCACATTGTCTGTGTCAAGAATAGGCACTCGACCAAAGTCAGTCAATCAGGGCTAATGACACTCGATTTTGGTCTATAATTTAAGCCTTCTGTAAACAGACTCTCTGATATTGGATTTGAACCTGGAAGCATGTGCTCTCAGGAGTAATCAATGTGAGGAGAGCCTGACAAGAAAATACTCAATGCTGCCCAGCTGGTGTGACTCAATGGTTGAGCTTCGACCTATGAACCAGGAGGTAACGTTCAATTCCCAGTCAGGACACATGCCTAGGTTACAGGCTCAATCCCCAGTGTGGGCATGCAGGAGGCAGCCCGTCAATGACTCTCTCTCATCATAGATGTTCTATCTCTCTCTCCCTCTCCCTTCCTCTCTGAAATCAATAAAAATATATATTTTTTAAAAGATACTCAATGCCAAAGGAACTAAACTGAGAAATATACAGAGAAAAACTGAATACTAGTCACATTGTTTGAACTCCTGGATCAAGCTTCACCTATAGCTAGGAGTGCCTTTGGATCTTTACATTATGTGAGCCAATAAATCTACTTTATTACTTAAATTCCATTTGAGTTGGGGGTTTTTGTTACTTGAATCCAAAGGTTTCCTAAGTGGTGTACTGGGAAAAGCCCAGGAAAGTGGCAAAGACTTGGTTAAGTTGGGCTGAAACGTATTTAGGGGGCTAGCCTGTGACAAACTGAATGGAATTAACATGGGAAGGGTTAAGTGGGATGAACCTGGTATGCTTGGAGTGATGGAGCTAACCTGAGAAGTACTGAGAGGGCTCACAGAGGAATTCTAAATGAGATTGCCCTGGACAAGCCTCCCATAAGAGATGGCAAGAAATAATCTGATTATGGTGAAAATGAAGGGCATGGTTTGGAAAAGCCACTACCTGAGTATGAGGTATGAAGCAGAAACATAAACAGAGGAGCATCTTAGGAAACTGGAGTGTCAAGAGCAGAGTTAATACGAAGCCTCTAAAAGAGGAGTAAAAAGGTTGGACTTTTTTGTGCTTCAGGGAGCCACGGAGGGGTCTTAAACAGAGGAACAAGGGTGGTCAGAGACATGCTCCAGGATGATCTCCCCCTCTGTGTGGGTGCAGTCAGTAGCCCTGAGCTAGCCCAGTGTGGAAGCAGCCTAGAGCCTCGGTTGGCAAGCAGGAAGAGGAAGTCAGAGGGAGAACCAGCAGGGTAGATGTTGATTATGGCCTTAGAGGTCCTGCATACCTTCTCCTGCCAGCAATTTGGCCCAGCACTCACAGTCTATTTGTCACACATCCTGCTCTCCACTCACTGGCTGAAATCAGACAAGACACTAGCATGCAGTGAACCCATGATCAAGTACATACATGAGAGAATGAACCACCTTGAGGGATCTGCAGGTGCTGAGTTTTGTGTGAGTTGAGAGAGTGCTGGCGATGTGTACCTACCACACACACTCAGGGAGGCGCCATGTTCAGGTCCTCTCCATTTCCCTGGCACAGTAGGCACTTAATAAATAATTTTTTGTTGCATGGATGTAAGAGGGATCGGCAATTATAGGCGTGGGGAGGAGAAAGTGAGGAAAGATTATCTGGAAAATGCAAAATATATTAGAAATATGTGCCCTTCTGGACACCTTTTGTGCTTGGGTTCCAGTAGCTGCTGCCTGGTGGGGAGTTCAAAGTTCACCTCAACCTGACCCCTTATTTGCCCCAACTCACTTTGAGCACTAACCACAATAGCAATGAAAACCACCCTTCAGCCCTGCACCAGCCTTATAATGTGCACAAAGCAATGCCATGCTCTCAAGATCCTCACCACAACCCCATGAAGAAGGCCATGCAAGTAGGAGATACAGATGTGGGCAAGCACGAAGGATTGGGATTCATCAAGGCATCAGATGCTTCTAAAGCTCCCCAGGTAATTCTAGTGTGCAGCCAAGATCAAGAACTACTGTTCTAGGCATAACATTTCCTTCCCCTAAATGTAATCTGGTCCCTCCTCTCCCCTATCAGGAATTCACACTCACCACTCCCTCAGTTTGCTGAATATCCCAGGGAAATTGAGGTAGGGATCAAGTTGAGGGTGGTAGTCCAAAGGTTGGAGAGACCTATTTCCTTGTCTTTTTTTCTTCTTTTCTCCTTTTCCTTTCCCTTTATCTCCAGGGATGAGGACTCAGAATTTTTTCTGATTGGCTAGCTAGACCAGTTGGCAGTGTGACATCAAGCAAACAGTGTTTCTGTTCCCCTCTAGAGGAACCTAGATAATGAACGTTGGCATGTGGGCATACAGCCCTCCTGTAATTCCCAGTCCAATTCTACCCGATTTGGCATCTCCCAGATATACGGTTCCAACGGTTTCTACCCTTTGAGACCTGACTGGGGCAGCAGGAGAAAGCTAAACCCTTACCCTAGCATTCAGGCCACCCACCACCTAAGCCTTGCCTGGCCTCTTCATCAGACATACCAACTGCCTGAGACAGACAGGAGCTTTAGTTAAGAACATCATCTTGCAGTTTCTGACTACACATCCAACCCTGGGCAAGTTTTTTAACTTTTCTAAATCTCAAATGCTAATCTGCAGAAAACAAGTTATAATAGTATCTGCTTCATAAAGTTGTTTGGAGGATTAAATAAGATAACATGTGTAAAGCATCCAGCTTCTACACATAGTGTTCAGTACAATTAAGTTAAATATCCGCATAGCTGTTTTTTGGATGGATAGTTAATAAAAAGAGAATGGGTGGAATAACCTCTAGCCAGGATGCTGAGGTTTCTTTGTCTTTCAGATAGCTTATCTCACTAAAACAGAGTTGCTTCAGAATAATCCCAGCTGCCCCTGGCTGGTGCCTAAGCCTGGATGTGTATAAAGTGTGGAATGTGGGTAGGGCAGGACAAGATCAGGAGGCTAGGAAGCCAGCCATGTTCCATGCAGGCACTACCCAGGAAAGCAAGCCAGGACTCTGCCTCAGTAGTGGTCTGAGGGCCTTTAGCTGGGAGGCCAGAATCAGGTCCCTGGGAATAAACAGTGTGGGGTGTGTAGGTCTTTGATCCATTTGAGGTTTTGTGCATGATATAATATAGAGATCTAATTTTTCCATTTCCACCTGGACAGTCAGTAGTCACAGCAGTATTTGAGTATCTATTTCATTTATCCCTACTGATTTGTAATTATACTATTGTCATATATGATATTTTAATATCACTGAAACACAAAAAGCAATAGTATGTATTACACACATACCATATTTTTAAAAACTATAAAACCTATATGGAAACATGCTTATTTCAGGTTAGACTTTTGTAGGAAGAGGGAGGGGAGAGGGTAGGATTTTAGCTATATGTATCATTTAATTGCTTTTAAAAGAGTAAAAGGCATCTGAAACAAATTTGGCAAAATATTCACATCTGTTCAATTAAATCTGGGAGGTAGGTTCATAGGTTCTGTTATATTGTTGTTGTTTTTTGTATTTTAAGTTTGTTTGAATTATTGTCTCATAATTTAAAAGCTAAATTTAAAGCATCACTTTGGTAGGGATGAGGTGTGTACTAGCTCTGTGGCAGGGCTTGGAGCAGTGTGAGAGCGGCCTCAGACGGGACATGATGCCGTGAGAGGTTTCAGCAGTAGCAGAGGCAATATAGTGAGGAGGTGGTCTCTTGAGCTCCTAATGATAGTTATGGTGTCTTCCTGCCTCCAGAGGGACTCATCTGAGCAAAACTCAACCAGAAGTATTTTTTGATCCCAGCCAGTTCTTGGGGATTTCCTGAGAGGGTCACAGTTAGCAGGACACCCAGAGAGAAGCAAAGGGCATTCTCAGAGACTTGGAAGGTGAGAAATCCAGCTTTCTCATTGGAATATTAAAAGGAGACATAAATAAAGTAATGCTACTTTTATTTTGCTTTTTGAATGGAAATTGCTTGAAGATCCCATTCCTGGACTCAGGACCCCAGGCTGAGAATGACTATCTCAGACTGAGATGACTCAGAGTGTCTTGAGCAGAGCTGGGAGTAGAGTTCAGAGTTCTGGCTCCCAGATGACCCACTGCTGCCAGTTCAGCAAGCACCCAACATTCCACAGTCCCCAAAATCAGGGAAGGTTCCAGTTTGACAATGGGGTGAAATTTTTGCCTAAAGTTGCCAGCTACTAAGGAACAAAGACAGCTCTCTCTGCCATGAAACCCATGAAGCCTTCTTCAGAATCTGAGATCCCTCCAGCAAATGTGCTGTCTCCAGTAGCACACAGGAACAGTCTCCATCTTCATTCTCAGCTCTTTGGCCAATGATCAATGTATCAGTTTCCTACAATCAAAACTACCCAGCTTAGGGATGGGAATTTTAGTGGTAAATCCTTCAGCTTATGGGTAAGTCCCAGAGAGGTGAGGAACTTAACCAGCAAGTCACTAAAAGAGCTGGGAAGAGGACTTCCATCTATAGATTTGTTCAATCTCTGAGACAAAAGTCCCTCAAAGAGCTGGAAGCCCCGAGGGAAAATTGCACAGGGAAGGGAGGCATTCAGCTATTCAGGGGATGGACCCCAGAGTGGGGAGACAGACCTCATTGGAAAGGGTCCCTGGCAAATAGGAGTAACCTAAGGGTCCTGAGTTGTGTGGTTCAAAGGGGCAGGGGTCCTAGCGTTACCAGACAGGAACCAGCTCAGAGCAGGTCTGCCTCTGGCCAGCCTGTAGTGTGGGTTCTTGACTTTGAGTAGGAAAGATTTCAAAATACAAGTCCAGGTGATTTTGAGAGTATGTTTATTAAAGCTAGGGACAGTGAAGCAAAGAAAGGACTAAGGGTAGAAGAAGCAACAGGAGAGAGTCTAGAAAGACAGTGCTCTTCTTTAGCTCCCTAGAAACATTATAGGAAAGAAGTGAGCCAAGGTGGACTGCTGTTAGCTCACTGGGAAGTCAGAAAAAAAGAAGGAAACTTGAAGGCAGGATCTTGAAGGCAGGAAACTTGAAGGCAGGAGTAAGCCAGGGATGAGCTGCCACTATTTGCTGCTCCACTGGTTGCAAGTATCGTGAGGACCCTTAGAGTTTAGGAGGAAGTAAAAGTTTATGCCCAAAAAGGGGAATGGGTATGCTCTAGAGCAGTGATGGGCAACCTTTTGAGCTTGGTGTGTCAAACTTCGCCAAAAAACTGAGCATAACTCGGGTAGTGTGTCACTTTGAGGAAAAAACATTATTTCGCAAATGTTTCATCCTCAGGAGCAGCAAATGTTGCATCCTCGGCATGCGGCCGCCTCGCGTGTCATCAGAAATGGCTACAAGTGTCAGTGCTGACATGCGTATCATAGGTTCACCATCACTGCTCAAGAGTGAGCCTACAATGGGTCTTTGTCTTAAGGGTTTTTATCTTTCTTCTGGGGTGAGAGTCTTAGGGGAAGGTTTCAGTAGAAAATTCATTAGCTTTCCAGTTGCAGTGTTAATATGCTGAAGCATCAAAATGAGCATATAGGTGCACCCCTATGTTCATAGCAACACAATTTACAATAGCTAAGATTTGGAAACAGCCTAAGTGCCCATCAGCAGATGAATAGATTAAAAAACTATGGTACATCTACACAATGGAATACTACGTTGCTGTAAAAAAGAAGGAACTCTTACCATTTGCAACAGCATGGGTGGACCTGGAGAGCATTATGCTAAGCAAAATAAGCCAGTCAGAGAAAGATAAATACCACACGATCTCACTCATTTGTGGAATATAATGAACAACATAAACTGATGAGCAAAAATAGATCTAGAGACAGGGAAGCATCGAATGAACTGTCAAACCTCAGAAGGAAGGCAGGGGAGGGGAGGGGTAAGAGGTCAACCAAAGGACTTGTATGCATGCATATAAGCATAACCAATGGACACAGACAGTAGGGGGTGAAGGCATGTGCTGGGGATGGGAGTGGCCGAGTAGAGGTCAATGGGGGGAAAAGGAGACATATGTAATACTTAAATCAATAAAGAATTTTTTTTAATGTAAAAAATGAATGTATAGGGGAGTTTGGGATTATTCTTTGGTCTGCTTTACTCTTATATTTTTCTGTTGGGCCTGTCTGGCTCTAATGGGGTTTTTGTGGTTTGTTTCTCTGACTTTATCCATCCTTGGGTTTAGCTGGCACAAATGGCATTAATGGGGTCTCTGGCCTCTGTGTCCCCAACCAGGGTGATTTAAGCCATGTATTCTCTGGTTAGGGAGAAGAAGTATAAACCATTTGCTCTCAAGTGTCCTTGTTTAGGGAAAAGAAGGTCTTGCAATTCACCAGCTGGCTGTAAGTTGTTCAAATTGTTTGGCCTTGTTTAATTTTCTTGTCTCAGTTTCCCCATTCCACTTGCCCAGGAATTTTTCTAGCTTCTTACTATCCTGCCTCCCTAGGAACAAACTCCAGGACCTTCTCTAGTTCTCTAGTCTATCCAGGGGGTACAACCTGGAGTCAAAGGTGAAAAGCAAGTCTCCAGCTCCAACAGAACAATGGGGAAGTGAAGACTGAGGGAAGCTGACAATCCAGCCCCATTTCACCTCCAAACAGGTTTCCCAGTGAGTAGTTGAAGACATCTGCTCACAAATCTGCCTCATCTCACCAGATCATACCAGCCTTGTGCCTCTACTCATGCTGTCGTCCTTCCCTTTTTGCTCCCCTTTACATCTTACTTCTCCTCCAGGATCCAGCTCCAAGATGCTTCCTCCCCTAGGATTGTCAGTTTCTCCTTTCTTGCACCATTGAGTCAGAACCACACCCTACTATATGGAATTTCTCAATGGCATGAAATGGAGAAATGGCATTTTGAATAAATGCCTGTCTACATTTGTAATTTTTATTTATGAAACATTCAAATACAAAAGACCAAGTATTTAGGAGTGAAGTATCATGCTGAATGCAACTTACCTTCAAATAGTTCAGAAAAATTTATGTATAGATATAGATAGATAGGTATGTTAATGCAAAAAAACCATTGAAACCTGTAAAGAATTTCTGTGAGTTTATTTAAGCCAAACTGTCGACATATGCCAGGAAGCAGAACCTCAACACAAATTGAGATAATGCTCTGGAGAATGGCGGGTTATATTTGTATTTATACATCACAATCAAAGGAGGGACATAGGTGGGTTACATGAAATTCATTGGTGATAGATTAAGGAGGTGGGATAAAGCAAAGCGGTGGGAAACCCCTGAGATGGGATAAAAAGTAAAATGATGGACACATACTTAGGTGGGTGCAGGAACAATTAACATGATAATGAAGGAATTTGTGGTATCTGTCCTGGCGCCCACCACAATTGGTTGTGCCCCAGGGGCTCCAGAAAAAGGGAAGTTACAAGTTACCCAGACATTTCAAGAGTATGTTATCATAGATGCAAAAAGACAGATAGGCTCAGTTAAGGTAAAGGTTGACCTTGTCAGTGAAGATATTGGTCTAGGATGTAACTGCCCACCATAACTGCGTTTAGTTAAAGTTTAATTTCAGACCATCCTTTGTGGTTACTTTAGGTCTCTGAGTTTGCAAGACTGTCATGCAGGCATCCTCTCTGCTTGTCAGGTCAGCATGTGGCCCCTTTTGTGCACAGGTATATAGATATATAGATAGTATATGTATGTAAAATGTGTGTGAATATATATATATATATATATATATATATATATATATATATATAGAGAGAGAGAGAGAGAGAGAGAGAGAGAGAGAGAGAGTCTGAAAGAGAGTCTAGGTCCTTAAAAAAGCAGATACCAAGCCCTAGCTGGTTTTGCTCAGTGGCTAAAGCGTGGGCCTGCGGACCAAAGGGTCCCTAGTTTAATTTCGGTCAAGGGCATATACCTCAGTTGCAGGCACCTCCCCAGCTTGGGCCCCGGTCGGGGCTCCTGCAGGAGGCAACCAATCGATGTGTTTCTCTTACATTGATATTCCTCTCTGTCTTTCCCTCTCTCTTCCACTCTCTCTAAAAATCAATGGAAAAATATCCTCGGGTGAAGATTAAAAAAATAAATAAATAACAAAAAAATAAACTATTAAAAAAAAAAAAAGCAGATACCAAGACAGGATTAAATGTGTAAGGATTTTATTTTGGGGGAAAATGCCTATGTGAGAAAAAGGAGAGGAAGTCTGAAAAGGCTGGGAGTGCCATCAGACTGATGCCAGTTTGACCCTGAGTGAAGGAGAGAAGGAAGCAAGTTTAGGTAGAAGTGTCTTGGACTGCCATAAAGGAAATGGCAGTCTAAGGGAGTTGGGCAAGAGTCTTTAAGCCAAATCGGCCATCAGAAGACTTCCATGTGTCCTAGGAACAGGTCTACGTTAGTATCCCTGTTGCTCTCAGTTATGAGCCAGGATCAGCCCATGGGAGTGACCTTGGAGCAAACAAGGCAATGTACTGCAAAGTGCAACATCTATTACAGTCATCTATGCTCTCTGTAATTGAAGGTCTGCAAGGAGCATTCTCATGGCCACCACAGAGAGAAAGCAAATATGCTGAAGTATTAATTATTGAATCTAGGATATATATGTGTTCATTATACTATGCTTTTAATTTTTCTATAAATTTGGGATTTTTCATAATAAAATGTTGAGTGGAAAAAAGAGAGACACTTTTTAAATACTTGCTATTTGTTATTCTGAGACAATAAACATCTACATCAGTGGTCAACAAACTGCAGCTCGCGAGCCACATGCGGCTCTTTGGCCCCTTGAGATTTTAGCAAAGGCCAGCTTAGGAGTACCCTAATTAAGTTAATAACAATGTACCTACCTATATAGTTTAAGTTTAAAAAATTTGGCTCTCAAAAGAAATTTCAATCGTTGTACTGTTGATATTTGGCTCTATTGACTAATGAGTTTGCTGACCACTGATCTACACCATCTATTTAAGTGTTTACTAGAAAGTACTCTCCTCCTAAAGGGAGAGCAAAGAAAATTGTGAGTCTCAAACCTTAATGTTAGGTAAGAGGTTTTAAAAAAAACTCTCCTTAGAGAATTCATAACCACAAACTGACCTAATTTGGGATTTCAACCTAAATTTCTACTTGGGTGGTTGGAAGACCCTCAAGCAAAGCATTCAGTTTAGAGTACTCCTGGATTTGTTTTACTCCCTATCCACCCCAGGTTCTGAACAAGTAAATGGAAGTCTTGTGAGGAGGAACTCATATTAAACATAGGCCTCAAAGAAATCCCACAAGAAAAAAGAATAGCTCTAGTCTAAACTTACAAAACACAAAAGGAAACAAGACACCAATGAACTAGACCCAAAAGGAAAAACAAACAGTAAAATCAGACCAACAGAGACTTTAGGCATTGTCCTTATCAGCCATAGTTTATGAAATAAGTATTCTTTAATCTTAAAGAAATTGGTGGCGGGGGCGGTAAGCACTAGACATTATCATTTATTTCTATACAGGGGTGCAAACAAACAAGTTTGGAGAGTGCTGACATGAAGGGAAGGAACAGGTCAAGGTTGCAATATATGACACTAGAGGGCCACAGAGGCTGTGGAGGATTCATACCCCACCTAAGAGAGAGAAGACACTTAGCTTACTGCCATGCCAGGACAAAGGCCTAGGACTGCCAGATCTTCTGAATTCTAAAGAGAGAGCACACATTTCTATTTTATATTAAATCTCCCGGTTTTTAAAATTTTGGCACCTAATGAAATATAACAAGAAACAAACATTGTGGGGGCTAAATAACACACTAGGCTAGATGCTGGAGGCTAAGACCAACAAGTAGTTAGCATAATTATGCAAGAAGTCCGCTGGAAGGCTAATGGACTTTGATATTCAGCAAGGGCTGAAAATCAGCATAATATTGCTGTTGACTGAATGGCTGAAGGCAATTCCCTAACTTGATAATCCTTTTATTGTTTACCAAACTTTACCGTTGATATGCCTGTTTGCATCCCTAAAGGGCAAATGTGTATTCTAATAAATAAAAGCTAATGGGTCTGGGGATTCAGAGAGCCTCTTCTCTAGAGAGTAAGGTCTCCACCTGGCTCCCCATGCCTTCTAAATTTATATTTCTTGTCTAGTGTATCCATTTGTGCATCAGCCCCTTCTTCAGACCTTGAACCCTAGCCACAAATGGATGCGGCGTTCACAACTAGATGGCCCTGAAGATACCCAGTCTGTGACTTCTCTGTGCCACACACTCCTTACCTGCATGATTCCATTAAGCTTAAAGAAATGTTTTAAAGATTAAAAATATAAGTCAGGAATAAACTATAAAAAATGTCAAAGTATATTTGAAAAAAACAAATATAATTTCTAGAAATGAGAAATATTAAATTAAAAATTGAACTGATAGCTTTGATAACAGATTAAGCCAAACAGACAATTATAAACTAAAAGATAAGTATGAGACAATTTTTTTGTAACAAAGCATAAAGAGATAAAAAGAACACATGATATTAGTTAATAAACATGGAGAATTTGGTGAAAATGTCTAACCTTACTTGATCAGAATTATACAATGAGAAGAGAGAGAGCACAGAGGAGAGACAATTTGAGGAAATTATTATTTAATTATTAATTAGTGAGAATTTTTAGGGTTGATGAAAGACAATATATTTTTAGAATCAAGAATTTAATAAATTCTAAGTGGGATAAATGAAAAAGAAATACACATCTCAATATATTATAGTGAGTGTACAGAACAGCAAAGATAAAAGATAATCACCAATAAAGAAGAAAATTAGCCTAATTACTTTCTAATCAACAACAACAATGAAGCTAGAAGATGTAGGCTAATATCTTCAAAATCTAAGAGAAAATAACTATCAACCTAGATTTGTATACCCTGAAAAATTATCTTTCAAAAATGAAAAGGAAATAAAGACATATTCAGACAAAGAAAAGCTGGGAGTTTGTCACCAGCAGACTCTAACCGAAGAAAACTCTAAAAAACATACTTCAAAACTAAGGAAAGTAGATTCTGGAAGGAAGGTCCGAGTTGCAATAGTGCATAGAGAAAGTGGCAATTACATGGGTAAATGTAAATAAACATTGACTGTATAAAACAACAATCATAAGGTCTTATCTATGCTAATAAAAGTATAATATGCTAATTAGACCGGGAGACCTTCCGGACGTCCTTCCAGACAAAGCCATGGTGGCGGGGCCGAGGCAGAGGCAGTTGGGGTGATCAGGCCAGGAGGGGAGGACAGTTGGGGGTGATCAGGCTGGTGGGGGGTGGCCAGTTGGGAGTGATCAGGCTGGCAGGGGAGGAAGTTGGGAGCGAGCAGGCTGGCCAGAGAGGGGAGACAGCTGGGGGCCAGAAGGCCGGTGGGGGGGGGGGCAGTTGGGGGCGGGCAGGCCGGCAGGCAGAGTGGTTAGGGGAGATCAGGCAGGCAGGCAAGTGAGCGGTTAGGAACCAGCAGTCCCGGATTGTGAGAGGGATGTCTGACTGCCAGTTTAGGCCCACAAGGATTGGGCCTAAACCAGCAGTCAGACATCCCCCAAGGGGTCCCAGATTGAAGAGGGTGTAGGCCGGGATGAGGGACACCCCCCCCTCCCCGTGCACAAATTTTGTGCACCGGGCCACTAGTATATAGAAAAGCCAAGCGACCAGAACAACAGAACGAGCAGAACGACCGGAATGACTGGTCGCTATGGCGCACACTGACCACCAAGGGGAAGACGCTCAATGCAGGAGCTTCCCCCTGGTGGTCAGTGTGCTCCCACAGCGACAGCACCGCTCAGCTTACCAACGAGCACCAGATGCAGGGCTCATGGCTGGCGAGTGCAGCTGTGGCAGCATGAGCCTCTCCTGCCTCTGCAGTAGTGCTACCAAGCAGCAGCGGGCACAGCGGGGCCGGATAAGTAGGAGCAGCGTGGCTTGGGCTCCTCCCTGGCTGCCTGCTGCTTCCCACACTACTACATCCCTCAGGGAATGTCAGACTGCTGGTTTTGGCAGTCAAACATCCCCTGGGGGGGTCCTGGATTGTGAGATGGTGCAGGCCAGGCTGAGGGACCCCACCGGTGCACAAATCTATGCACTGGGCCTCTAGTGGAATATATATATAAAAAAAGAGATAACTAAATTAACTGATAGTAATAAATGTAGGGAGCAGGAGGGGAAGGTAAGAGTTAGTGTTCAAAAGTCCTTAAATTATTCAGGAGGGGATAAAGTCTTGATTTTACTTTAATGCTAAAATTGGCTTTGAAAAGTATACATGTTAAAATTTCTAGGTAGCCACTTAAGAATATAATTTAACAACTTTTAGCCCTAACTCATTTGGCTCAATGGTTGGAGTGTCGATCCTCAGACTGAAGTGTTGTGCGTTTGATTCCAGGCAAGGGTGTGTACCTCGGTTGCAGGCTCAATCCCTGACCCCTGTCAGGGCTGGCGTGGGGGCAACCTATTGATGTGTCCCTCTCACATGGATGTTTCTCTCCCCCAACCCCCAATTTCACTCTTTCTAGAAATCAATGGAAAAAAATATCCTCAGGTGAGAATTAACAAGAACAAAAAAGAATATAATTTAACAACTTTTAAACTTGAAGGTGAAAAACGGAATGAGAAAATGATCAATTAATACAAAAGAAAGCAAGAAAGAAAAGAAAGAGCAATATAGAAAAAGTAGGAAAAGACAACTTTTATAGAAATAAAAACTAGAAAGCACAAAATAAAACAGAAGAAAGATGATATAACCCCATGAGGGAGGGTGGGGAAGGGAATAATGTTGCACCCAGCGGAGAGGGGGATTGTGGGGGATTTCTACAGAAGCATACTGAGGACACTTTTGGTGACAGTACCCAGTAAGCAATTTGGGTGTCTTAGCCCACCCTAACCCTGAATGATCTCCCACAAACATGTCCCTCAGAAGTATAATTTAAGTAAAAAGTGAAGTACTTTTTATGTAAGTGCAGAAAACAAGTACTTTCCACCCCCAAAACATACCACCCATTCCAACCAGGATTCTTGTGAAGATTAGATGCCAAGATTTCATTTGCATATGCATATAAACAAGGTGCTCCATGCAGTTTAGTGTATCTTTCATTTCTTCTCCTGAGCCATAGGGCAGGGCTGAGTCAATTGTAGGGACTCATCAAAAAGGCTTGGTATCAGACCCAATGGGGAGGAAATGCAGCACTTCTGGGAGAGAGGGAAACTAAGAAACATATGCCAGTCAGAAAAAGACAAGTACCACATGATCTCACTCATATAAGGAATCTAATGAACAAAATAAACTGTTGAACAAATAGATCCAGAGACATAGAAGCATGAAGCAGACTGTTGAATCTCAGAGGGAAGGCAGGGGTGTGTGAGAAGAGATCAACCAAAGAACTTGCATGCATATATGCATAACCCATGGACATAGACAATAGGGTGGTGAAGGCCTGTGGTGGGCTAGAAGGGGTCAGTGGGGCAAAAAGGAGGACATATGTAGTACTTTCAACAATAAAGATAATTTTTTTTAAGGCTTAGTATCACACCCAATGGTAGGAAAATGCAGCACTTCCTGGAGAGGGGGAAGGAACAAGAGAACAGGAACTCACTGTTACAGAACTCTTACCATGCCAGGCCCATTACACAACCAGCCTGACGGGCAGGTACCTCTGAGCTATGAGATGGTGAGCTCCCCATCACTGGAAGTGAGCAAGAAGAGCTGAAGTTCCAGTCAGTGAGACAGAGGAAGAGGGGTTGACTCAATGCCCTCAGAAACGCCTTTCTCTCTAATTTAGGGAGCAGGGCTCCACTTCAGCAAAACAGGCACAATGGTGGTTCCATCTCCACCAAGGTCAACCAAGGATGCTGGGGCAGGTGCAAGTCAGGGCAAGTAATCAAGTTACCTGACTCAGGTTATAGTAACACTATACTGTGGGTCCTGCTCAGGCAAGTGAAGAATACTTAGGTTTAGAACAGCTTCCAAAACCTTTGAGAGCTCACTAAGTACCTTGGCTCCCTGCTCAGCCTTCTGCCCTGCCCTGGGAAAGATTCCCTTTTCTGTGGTAAACAAACACTGCTTGGCCCTAAGGGGAACTGAATAGTTTAAGAAAAGAGAAAGGTCCTATGGATTGAGCAATAATAAGGAGTTGTGGGAGTGCCTTGCTAACCTAGGAACCATGCTGGGGCCAGAAAACAGAACACAGTGGGGGGGGGGGGCGGGGGAGGAGTGAGTGGAAGGTGAGTAATGTAAACAGTGAGAGTCAACAGTAAACTCTCTGAGCATGGCTGTGAAGAGAAGCTGAGGAGCACCAAAGGGTGTTTGACTTTGAAGAGAAGGAGACCTGAGAATTTTTGTAATGCTGAAGGGAAGATGCTAGTAGAGAACAAGGTTGTGGATTCAGGACAGATCCAGGTGCCAAGCATGAAAGAGGACATGAGAACTGCAGTGTAAGGGTTGGCCATGCCTACATGGAGAAGAGGCATGAGAATGGGGTTGGAATTTTGAGGGAACCAACGACACTGCTGGATCCTTTTTAGGTAAGAGGAGGCAGGTTTTGGGCAGAGCAGAGGCTGCCCTGAGTAGGAAAGATGAGCAGGAAGTGGTGGCCATCCAGAGAAGCTCAGGAACAGTCAGATGGGACATAGGGCAGAGCTGGAACCCAGCATACTGAGGATAGCTGAAGGAGAGCAGAATCTGCCAGAACAGGGATAACAAACACCTTGGATTGAAAGCTCAGCCCCTTGACTAGAAATGGTGAGCTGGGTGGACCTGTCCACCCCAAGCAGAGTGAATCCCTCTTTCCAAGGGCTCTCTTGATAAGTGAAATTCCCACAATAATGCCTAGAGCACCAAGTTTTTTAGACATGTTTTTTTTTTTTCATTTATCCCTCATAACACAGCCTCCATAAACAGAAATTATCATCCTTCTTTTACCAAAGGGGAAACTGGAGCTCAGGGAGGTAAAGACAGTTGCCTGAGATGACTCATCCAGAACTTATCCAGTTCAGTTTGACCACAAAGTCCATCCTTTAAACTTTGCCTCTGTGTTGGAACCATCTGAGTATGAATCTGCCCCACGTCTAGACTGTGTGCTCCTTGAGGGCAGGAATGGGGTCTGGTTCATCCCCGTGTCACCAGTAGACTCAGCAAGGTACTCAGGATTATTTATTGAGAAGACCCCAGAGACAGATCATCTATCTAGTCTGACTCTTTCATTTTGTAAATAAGGAAACTGGGACTCAGGAAGAGAAAATAGGCTTGCTAGAGTCTCACAGCAAGTCCTTACAGGTGCTGAGTTCAGAGCCAGATCTTCTGACTCTGAAGCCGGAGTTAGGGTCCAAGAATGAGCTTTTGTTCCCCTCCCTGGGGCCACACCCTCCCTTGTAAATGCCTAATTATTTACACCATAATCCTATTGTACACTATGTGCCCTGAACCTTGGGCAGAAACAGGTGCCAGGGCCTAAGAATGCTGCCCACACCTACATCTCTGCTTCCTCTGCCAAAGAAAACCACTTCAGGAAACAACTCAGCCAGCTTGCCCAGGTAGGTCTGAGCTGGGGGCTGAGGTTACAGGCCAAGCATTAGTGTGGCTCCCCCTTTAAGGCACTAGAGAAGACACAGGTCAGAAACATCTGTGGGAAGAGGGCTTGATATGATTTGGGGAAGTAGCTACAGAGCCAAGGCCTGAAGGATAAGTAAAAGATAACCAGACAGAGAAGGGTCTGGGAAGGGTATTTCAGGTAAAGGGGACAGCAAATGCAAAGATCTGGAGGTAGAAAAGTGAAGAGGATATTTATAAGTTGCAAGTTCAGGGTAGCTGTAATGAAGATGCCATGAGATGCAGAGCTTAAGAGTAAAGGGGAAGAAGATGGGATGCAGGGCTGAGTGAGACCAGAAATCCTTCCCATGCAAGGAAGAGAATGCCACTGGCCACTTCAGATGGGGAGAGTGGAATGAGCAAATAACAGGAGAGGGTACAGAGAGAAAACTATTTGAAACATAGCACTTCCTTGCCTAGAAGCTATCAATGGAATTGTACCTCTTACCCTTAGGATGGAAGCCAAACCCTTTGCCACCCAGGCCTGGCACGCTAATTCCTGCAAGTTACTCTGGTGTTCCCTCCCTACCTGCAACCTTCAGTTCCCTCCTCATCTCTTGCTCATTATCCCCAGGACAACTTCTGCAGCACTTCTGTACTGTTCTCTCTTCTTGGAATGCTCTTGAGAGCTCAAATGTCACTTCTTCCAGGAAGTCTTACATGATGCACCCCTGCAACTTGTCTCTACCCCAAGGTCCCCAGTGCTGATCTCCACCATAGCTCTGCTTATACAGTTTTATAATTATACTAGAGGCCCGATGCATGAAGATTCATGCAAGAATGGGCCTTCCTTCTCCTGTCTGCTGGCACTGCCTTCACTCTGGCCCAGAGCTGCCTTTCCCCTCCAGCCTGAAGCTGCCTTTCAGCTCCGGCCAGAACCACCTTTCTGCCTTCCCACACTGCCCAGAGGCCCGGAGTGGCTGGGGTGGTGCGGAATGCCTGAGTCGTCACCATGGCGATGACAAAAACGTCCCGCCCCATCTGGCACCCAGGCGCTCGGCGCCCACGTATGCAAATTAACCAGCCATCTTTGTTGAGTTGATTTGCATACTCACTCCTGATTGGCTGGTGGGTGTTACGAAGGTACGGTCAATTAGCCTGTTACTCTTTATTAGGTAGACTAGAGGCCCAGCATGCAATTGAAATTGTGCAAGGAGGCGCCCCGCCTCCCGCCATGTGAGGAGGCACCCTGCGGGGGGCTGGAACCCACACCGGACTCGCGCAGCACTGGCCATCATGGGAGTCAGGCCAGATTGGTGCCGCAGAAGGCCGGACCTGTGCTGCAGGGGGCCAGGACCTGCGCCTGACTCGCAGCATCCCCTGGTCCCCCTGCCTGTGTCAGCTCCAGGGCCGCAGGTGGCCAGGACCCACGCCTGACTCACAGCGCCCCCCGGCCTCCCTGCCTGTGTCCACTCCGGGGCTGCCTGAGCCACCGCACTGACTTGGGCAGGCCCCCCTGCCTCTGTTTCTGTCTCCTCTCCGGGCCTCACCTGCATGCACAACCTCCTCCTATGTGGTGGTGACCCATTATGTAGTCCTGGCCTAATTTGCATATTACCTCTTTATAATATAGATAACAGGAAGGGGTACTCTCTGTGCTTCATGAACTCTATGACTTTTTCCTTCACCAAGTTAGAGAAGTTTCCTGTCATTATTTCTTTAAACAGGTTCCTTATTCCTTGCTTATTTTCTTCTCTTTCTGGTACTACTATGATGCAAGTGTTGTTACATTTCATGTCCCAAAGTTTTCTTAAATTATCCTCCTGCTTTCTAATTCTTTTAACTTTTTGCTGCTCTAATTGGCTGGGGTTTCTAGCTTGTCTTCCAAATCATTAATTCAATCCTCTACTGTACTTCATTCAATATACAGTTAATTCATTCCAATGTATTCTTTCTTTCCCCCATTTTTTAATTAAGGTATTATATTTGTACATATCTTACCTTTGCCCCCCCATCCCACTCCCATATATGCCCTCACCCCCCAGAGTTTTGCATCCATTGGTTATGCTTATATGCATGCATACAAGTCCTTCGGTTGATCTCTTATCTTCCCCACCTCTCTCTAACCTTCCTGCTGTAATTTGACAGACTGTTTGATGCTTTACTACCCCTGTATCTATCTTTTTGTTCAAAAGTTTATAATGTTCTTTATTATCCATAAATGAGTGACATCATGTGGTATTTTTCTTTCATTGACTGGCTTATTTCACTTAGCATAATGCTCTCCAGTTCCATCCAGGTTGCTGCAAATGGTGAGAATTCCTTCTTTTCTATGGCAGCATAGTATTCCATTGTGTAGATGTACCATAGTTTTCTGATCCAGTCATCTGCTGACGGGCAACTAGGCTGTTTCCAAATCTTAGCTATTGTAAATTGTGCTGCTATGAACATAGGGGTGCATATATCCTTTCTGACTGGTGTTTCTAGTTTCTTAGGATATATTCCTAGGAGTGGGATTACTGGGTCAAATGGGAGTTCCATTTTTAGTTTTTTGAGGAAAGTCCATATTGTTCTCCACAGTGGTTGCACCAGTCTGCATTCCCACCAGCAGTGCACGAGGGTTCCTTTTTCTCTGCATCCTCGTCAGCACTTGTCCTTTGTTGATTTGTTGATGATAGCCATTCTGACAGGTGTGAGATGGTACCACATTGTCATTTTGATTTGCATCTCTTGGATAGTTAGTGACTTTGAGCATGTTTTCATGTGTCTCTTGGCCTTCCTTCTGTCTTCTTTCAAAAAGATTCTATTTAGGTCCGCTGCCAATTTTTTTTTATTGGATCATTTATCTGCCTTTTATTAAGTTGTATAAGCTGCCTGTAGATGTTGGAGATTAAACCTTTATCAGTGATAACATTTGCAAATATGTTCTCCCATACAGTGGGCTTTCTTGTTGTTTTGTTGATGGTTTCTTTTGCTGTGAAAAAGCTTTTTATTTTGATGTAGTCCCATTTGTTTATTTTCTCTTTAGCTTCCATTGCCCTAGGAGCAGTATCAGTGAAGAAGTTCTTTCAGCATATGTCTGAGATATTGCTGCCTGTGGATTCCTCTAGTATTTTTATAGTTTCCCATCTTATGTTTAAGTCCTGTATCCATTTTGAGTTTATTTTTGTGTATGGTGTAAGTTGGTGATCTAGTTTCATTTTTTTGCATGTATCTGTCCAATTTTCCCAACACCATTTATTGAAGAGACTGTCTTGACTCCATTGTATGTTCATGCCTCCTTTGTCAAATATTAATTGAGCATAGTGGTTTCGGTCGATATCTGGATTCTCTATTCCAGTCCATTCATCTATATGTCTGTTCTTGTGCCAGTACCAGGCTGTTTTGAAAACAGTGGCTTTGTAATACAGCTTGAAATCTGGTATTGAGATCCCTCCTACTTTATTCTTCTTTCTCAGGATTGCTGTGGCTATTTGGGGTCTTTTTTTTTTTATTCCAGATGAATTTTTGGAGAGTACTTTCTAGGTCTGTGAAATATGTCATTGGTATTTTGATGGGGAGTGCATTGAATCTATAGATTGCTTTGGGTAGTGTGGACATTTTAATGATGTTGATTCTACCAATCCATGAACATGGTATGTTCTTCTATCTGTTTACGCCTTCCTCTATCTCTTTTCTCAGTGTCCTGTAGTTTTCCGCGTATAGGTCTTTTACCTCCTTAGTTAAGTTTATTCCTAGGTATCTTAATTTTTTTGGTGCGATGGTAAATGGGATTGCTTTTTGAGTCTCTCTTTCTGTAAGTTCACTATTGGTGTATAGAAATGCCATAGATTGCTTGGAGTTAATTTTGTATCCTGCTACATTGCCAAATTCATTTATTAAGTCTATTAGTTTTTTGATGGAGTCTTTCGGGATTTTTATGTACAATATCATGTCATCTGCAAATAAGGACAGCTTTACTTCTTCTTTTCCAATTTGGATGCCTTTTATTTCTTCTTCTTGTCTAATTGCAATGGCTAATACTTCCAGTACTATGTCAAACAGGAGTGGTGACAGTGGGCATCCCTGTCTTCTTCCGGTTATTAGGGGAAATGGTTTTAGTTTTTGCCCATTGAGTATGATGTTAGCTGTGGGTTTATCATATATAGCTTTTATTATGTTGAGGTATGATCCTTCTATTCCCACCTTGTTGAGAGTTTTTATCAAGAAAGGGTGTTGGATTTTGTCAAATGCTTTTTCTGCATCAATTGATATGACTATGTGATTTTTATCTCTCAATTTGTTTATGTGATATATCACATTTATTGATTTGCGGATATTGTACCATTCTTGCATTCCTGGGATAAACCCTACTTGGTCGTGGTGTATGATCTTTCTGATGTACTGCTGGATCCGATTTGCTAGAATTTTGTTGAGGATTTTGGCATCTATGTTCATGAGGGATATTGGCCTGTAATTCTCTTTCATTGTGTTGTCTTGATCTGGTTTTGGGATTAGGGTAATGCTGGCTTCATAGAATGAGCTTGGAAGTGTTCCTTCCTCTTGAATTTTTTAGAATAGTCTGAGGAGGATAGGTTTTAGTTCTTCCTTGAATGTTTGGTAAAACTCCCCTGTGAAGCCATCTGGCCCTGGGCTTTTGTTTGCTGGAAGCTTTTTGATGACTGCTTCAATTTCTTCCATAGTTACTGGCCTATTGAGCTGTTTATATTCTTCCTAATTTAGTTTTGGAAGGTTATATTTTTTCTAGGAATATGTCCATTTCCTCCAGATTGTACAGTTTGTTGGAATAGAGTTGTTCATAGTATTTTGTAACAATCATTTGTATTTCGGTGGGGTCTGTTGTTATTTCACCTCTTTCATTTCTGATTTTGTTTATTTGGGTCCTCTCTCTTTGCTTCTTGGTGAGCCTGGCTACAGGTTCATCAATCTTGTTTATCCTTTTCAAAGAACCAGCTCTTGGTTTTGTTGATCTTTTGTATTGTTTCTTTGTTCTCTATGTCGTTTATCTCTGCTCTGATCTTTATTATTTCCTTCCTTCTGCTTACACTGGGCTTTTCTTATTGCTCTCTTTCTAACTCTTTGAGTTGTAGGGTTAGGTAATTTATTACCATTGTTTCTTGTTTTTCGCAGTAGGCTTGTAGAGCTATGAACTTCCCTCTCAAGACTGGTTTCGCTGTGTCCCATAGATTTTGGATTGTTGTGTTTTCATTGTCATTTGTTGCCATGATGTTTTTTATTGCTTCCTTGATCTCTCTGGTAACCCAGTCATTGTTTAATAGCATGCTGTTTAGTCTCCATGTGTTTGATTTTTTTGGATTGTTTTTATTGTAGTTGATTTCCAGTTTTATGCCACTGTGATCTGAGAAGATGCTTGATATTATCTCTATCTTCTTTAATTTGAAGAGACTTTGCCTATGACCCAACATATGGTCTATCTTTGAAAATGACCCATGTGCACTTGAGAAGAATGTATATTCTGTGGCTTTGGGGTGAAATGTTCTGAAGATGTCAATTCCATCTGGTCTAGTGAGTCATTTAGGATTGATGTTTCTTTGCTGATTTTTTGTTTAGAGGTTTTGTCCAATGGTGATAGTGGGGTATTAAAGTCTCCTACTATGATTGTATTGCTGTCAATCTCTCCTTTGATATTCTCCAGTAGTTTATTTATGTATTTGGGTGCTCCTGTATTGGGTGCGTATATGTTTACCAGAGTTATATCTTCTTGTTGGATTGCTCCCTTTAGAATTATGAAGTGGCCTTCCTTATCTCTTGTTATGTCCTTCACTTTGAGATCTAATTTGTCATATATAAGTATTGCTTCCCCAGCTTTTTTTTTCCATTTCCATTCACCTAAAAAACCTTTTTCCATCCTTTCACCCTCAGTCTGTTTGCGTCTTTTTTTCTGAGGTGGGTTTCTTATAGACAGCAGATATATGTCTTTTGATTGGGGCATTTAATCCATTTACATTTATAGTTATTATTGATAGGTACTTATTTGTCGCCATTTTTATTCTTTACCCCTGTGTTCCTTCTTCGCTTCTTATTTATTTTCTTTTCTTTTCTTTTTTTTTTACAGCAGACCCTTTAGCATTTCTTGCATTGCTGGTTTGGTGGTAATAAATTCCCTTAGTCCTTTTTTGTCTGTGAAGCTCCTGATTTCACCTTCAATTTTGATTGATAGCCTTGCTGGGTACAGTATTCTTGGATTCCAACCCTTCCTTTGCATGACTTTGTATATTTCATTCCATTCCCTTCTGGCATGATGAGTTTCTGTTGAGAAATAAGTTGCTAGTCTGATGGGGGTTCCTTTGTAGGTAACTTTCTGTCTCTCTCTGGCTGCTTTTAAGATTCTTACTTTGTCATTGGTGTTTGCCAATTTAATAATAATGTGCCTTGGCGTTGGTCTTTTGGGGCTCATTTTGCTTGGGACTCTGTGGGCTTCTTGGATTTGTGTGGGTTTTTTCTTTCCTATATCAGGGAAGTTTTTTGTCATTATTTTTTTAAACAGGTCTTCTATTCCTTGCTCAGTTTCCTCTCCTTCTGGAAGCCCTATTATGTGGATGTTGTTTTGTTTAGTGTTGTCCCAAAGTTCCCTTAGGCTCTCATCCTGCTTTTTAATTTTTTTTTTCTAGAAGCTGCTCTACTTAGGTATTTTTTCCATCTTGTCTTCTAGCTCACTGTTGCGGTCCTCTGCTTCTTCTAGTCTATTCTTGATGCTTTCTATTGAGTTCTTTACAGCAGCGATGTCATTTTTCATTTCTTCTTGGTTCTTCTTCATTTCCTCTTGGTTCTTACTCATATTGTTGAATTTGTCTTCCATTCTTTTCAGCCACCTTATGACCATTTCTCTGAATTCTTTCTCTGACAGGTTGCTTGCCTCCATTTCATTTACTTCCTTTTCTGGTGATGCCTGCTTTTCTTTCATATGCGGGCAGTTTCTTTGTCTCTCCATGGTCTCTCTTCTCCAGGTGTCTGGTTATGTAGTTCTCTCTCTCCTTATCCCAGGCAAAATCTGACCTTTCCATGGTGGAGTATAGAGCTCCTCTGAATCCGCGTGTTTGTGCCAATTGGGGACCGGTGTTCTGGGGTTTGCAGCTGTTTGGTGGGTGCCATAGTTGTAGATTTTCAGGCTTCCGATAACATCCACTTTCCCCTTCAAGATGGCGTGGTCTCTGTGTCCCAGCCAGTGGCTCCAGGAGGGAACTCAGCAGCAGTGGGGGCTGCCCGGTCAGGGGAGCCCCATCCAGCAGTCCCCCACCTTCTCCTGGAGTATAGCTGTCCCTTAACTCACCAACAAACACTACCCGTGTGACCCTCAGCTGTTCTTTCTTTCTGCTCTGGGACAAGGCTTGGGACATGTCTGTCTATTCTGCCGCCATTTTTTCTCCATTCCAGTGTATTCTTGATGTCAAATATGGTATTCTTTATTTCTGACTGGTTTTTGTTCATAGTTTCTGTTTCCATTTTCACACTACTGTAGTTCCCACTAAGTTCCTTGTAATTCTCACTAAGTTCCTTTAGCATCCTTAGAACTATTACTTTGAACTCTATATCTGATAAATTGCTTGCCTCTATTTCATTTAGCTCTTTTTCTGGAGATTCCTCTTTTTCTTTCATTTTGGGATTGTTTCTTTGTCTCCCCCTTTTTGCTGTCTCTTTGTGTTTGTTTCCATGTATTAGATAGAACTGCTATGCCTCCCAGTCTTTATGGGGTGGTCTTATGTAGTAACTGTCCTGTAGGGCCCAGTATCTTTGATCTTCTGAACTGGATGCTCTAGGAATGTCCTTTGGTGAGTTATTTGAGCTCTCCTGTTGTAATTTGGTCTTGATTGTTGTCCTGTTCATGGGTGGGATTTCTCCTCAGGTTGGCTGACTGTGCGGCTTAACCCTGACTACATCATGTAAGCTGTTGTGCTGGTGCTGACAAAACAAAAACATACAAAAGACCTTTTTAGATGTTTCAATGTGTGGGTCTCTCAGACATGCCTCTATATTGAGCAGGGAATGCTTTATTGAGTTATAGTTGATCAACTGTTAAAGTTTCCAGGGGAGAGACAAAAGGGATCTCTCACGCCGCCACTCATCTGACATGACATGACTATATGGACCTTATTTAGATAACAATTCAAGCAAATGGTTATCTTGTGGTGTAGAGATGTTGAGCCAGAACAGCTTGGTGGTCTTATTCAACTCAGAGTCTGTGGTTAACCTTTGAGATTCAGGAAACACTAAAATATGTGTTTCTCTGCCTGCTTCACCTCACTCACATGTTTGAAGAGGTCACAGTGAAATTGTGAGTTTTTGAATCCTGCCTCCAGACTCAGAGACTCTAAGAATAATAGATAGTAACCACCAGCTCTGAAGTCTTCAGGAAAGCAGTGCCCTCAGGGGAGAGCCAGACTTCTCATCATTTGCCACTTCCTGTCTTCCACTTTCTGTTTTCCAAAATATCCAAGCACCAGCCTATTGGCTCCACACCCAAAAAATGCTGTTCCTCACGCCCATGACCATGCTCTCATTTGTTTTTGATGCAGCTCCCCTCTGTGCCCCCTAGTCTTTACCATCACCCATTACACATATTAGCCTCATATTAGTGATGCTTCATGAGGCTGAAGGAGGAAGGGCAATGGTGTATATGAACCTAAGCAGCAAAGAAAGAGAACAGAACCACCGGGACATAGAGTGGTGGCAGTCAGGCAGTAGCTTGGCTTGGAGTCCTCTCAAAGGCTTTCTCACTCACATGACACTCACTTGACACCTGGACTTCAGCTGAGGTTATCAGCCAACACACATGCACATGGCCTTTCTGAGTGGCTTGGGTTCCCAAAGCAAGCTTCCAGAGAGAGAAAGCCTGACAGAAACCCCAGAAGCTTGTTTGATCCAGCCTAAGGCATCAAGCAGTATCACCTCTGTTTCATTCTGTTTATTAGGAGCAAATCACAAAGTCCAGTCCATAGTTAAAGGGAGGAGAGTTAGACTCCACCTCTTGATAGGGATAGGATGGAAGAATTTGAATATATGTGTAAAACCACCACAAAGACCAAGAGATATCCAGGAAAAATGTAAGCCCCTGAGAATCTCTGAAATATTGATTGTGAGGGTCATGCTAGTGTCCCACCATGTGTGGAAGTAGGTCCCAGATGATTCCATTTGAGTAGCAAAGGACAGGGTGATCTCAGAGGCTAGAGGACTTTGAAGAACCCAAGGCAGTGACACCAGGTCATCTATCAGACACCCCTAGTAGACAGTAAACTCACCACCCTCTGCCCTGGGCATTGAAAAACATTGATAAATAAGTAACCTAGGGCAATTGGAAGTGTTCAGGGTTTGTTTCCATGGCATGCACATGGAATCTGATAAATGTGTAACATTTATGATGCTTAAGGAAATGATGCTACAAGAGAGGGCACAGCCCTGCTGAAGGAGATCTCCTGCCCCCATGGCTGCTCAGCTTCACATGCCCAGCTCAAATTGGGACCCAGGTAAAAGAGACTTGGCCGACAGCAGATGCCCTCTCACTGCAACAAGACTTGATGGAGATGTCTTGCACCATGATCCGGGGAACTGGGGTCTATGATATCTAAATCCAGCCTAGCACCAGGAATGCTCAGGGCCTACTCAAGAAGGCAAATAATCCTCTCCACTAATAATTACAGGGTAAAACAACATGGTTGTTAGAGTATTAAATTTGACAGTAAAATAGTAGTCAAGTTTTCAGGCAAATTTAAATTGGCCAATCAAAATAAGCAAATACTCTAGAAAAATCAATTGTACTGGACAAAAAAGCTATTCCTAAAGTGTTAACTAAAATTTTTATTGGTAGTTCATCTCATGGTAAAATTGCGTAACATATAATGAACCTAAAGCAGTCACACTTTAGTGCAAAAAAGTAAAATTTAAAAGCTATCAAGATTACAGCATAAAATTTCCAAAAGCCTCCCAATATTTAAACCAAAAAAGGGGGGATAGTAGAAGAATATCATGTAAGGGAAAATATCCTGTAAATAAATCACATCTTGAAAATTTTTACTTTAGAAAATTAACTTTCATTTGTAATGCTAACAGCAAGACACCCAGGTAAAACATACATGGTGTCAAAACAAGCCAAAGGAAAATCGTTAGGGCAAAAAAATGAAAAAGGATCGCCAGTCAAATTTATAGAAAATATTCCTTTATTAACTTTTGGTCAAGAATATGTTTGTATATTTTCAGAAAACAACTCTGAGACCATGTGGATTCCTGCAACAGAGAGGAATTGACAGGAGTGTTCCAGCCATGAAGTCAGAAGAGAAACAGTCCAGAGATGGAAGACGCTGACCATGCCTTGCCATACTAGCAGTCAGCAGATGTGCGTCACTGCAGATTGCCCAGGACCAAACCAGAGAGGGTCAGACTTGCATTACCACCATTTGTCCACCATCCAGAACTGAAATATCATTGCTGTTATGAACACATAAACAACTGTTGGACATAGAAATCGGGACTCAAAAGAACTGTTGTCCCAGAAAGAAACTCACTATAGACTGATTCATTTGCCTCTCAGCATAACCATTATTGCTTCTCTCATTTTCGGTTCCTATAAGTGTATTCCTAGTATCACATGAGCTCACTTATCTAGGGGAAAAGATGAACAACATAGACTGAAGAACAAGAACAGCATTGATCAGACTGTCAGACCTCAGAGGGAAGGTAGGGGAGAGTGGGGACAAGGGAGATAGATCAACCAAAGGACTTGTGTGCTTGCATATGAGCCTAACCAGTGATCACGGACAACAGGGGGATGGGGGCATGCGTGTGTGTGTGTGTGTGTGGGGGGGGTTGGGATGGGAATGGGGGGGGGGGTTGATGACCAATATGTGATACCTTAATCAATAAAGTAATTTAAAAAAAGAGAGAGAGAGGGCATAGCAATTTCCAGACTTGGGAATGAGCATCTGAAATTGACTTTGGGACTGACACAGACTCTTCTGGACATACCCAGAGCTAGGTAATATTTCCTCCATGATCAAAACCTCCAAACTACATCAGGCAATTAAAATCAGCACAGATAGATTAAAAAATGAATCCCTCCACACCATGATTAGTGTCTAATAATAAACCAATCAAACTGTATGGTATTACGTATGTGAATGGAGAGGACAAGACAAGGGCAAAAGATGTAAATCCAGTTCTGCCAAAAGAAGACAAAAAAGAAAAGAAAAGAAAAAGGTATGGGATTGTCATCTCCAGCTGTCTCTGAGGGCACTCCCTAGGGAAGATGCTGAGGATTCTGGCAGTAAATCATTCATCCCCTTCCCTGCAGCATGTGCCGAAGAGGAGGAATTACTTCTTCTTCTTTTTTTTTAATTTAATAAATCTTTATTGTTCAGATTATTACAGTTGTTTCTCCTTCCCCCCCCCCATAACTCCCCTACACCCGGTTCCCACCCCACCCTCTGCCCTTACTTCCCCCCCACTGTCCTCATCCATAGGTGTCCAGTCTCTTCTTGCACCCCCTATACTCCTTTCTCCCTGAGAATTATCAGTCCACTCCCTTTCTATGCCCCTGATTCTATTATATTCACCAGTTTATTCTGTTCCTCAGATTTTTAATTCACTTGATTTTTAGGTTCACTTGTTGATAGATATGTATTTTTTGTTCATAATTTTTATCTTTACTTTTTTCTTCTTCCTCTTCTTAAAGAATACCTTTCAGCATCTTACATAATAAAAAGGTAATATTTAAATTACCATCACTCCGCTACGCCCACGATTGGGCCAGCGGGAGACACAGGGGGCGGGACTCGGGGTGGCTGGGGTGGTGATTGGGCCTGCAGGACGCTGAGCTCGCGTTGCCAGTGGCGACACGAGCTCAGCGTCTGCGCCAAGGCTGTGCTGCGGCACAGACAGGCCTCTGGGGCAGCGAGCCGTCGTTTTGGAGGTTTGGAGGCGGCGGGGGGTGGGCGGGCGGCGCGGCTCCCCAAGGAGGAGTCTGGCGGCAGTTGGGCCGCAGGAGCACGTGGCGGCCCCAGCCTTCCTGGGCAGGAGGCAAAGGCAAGACCCCGGCCTGGGCTCCTGCCGCAGGAGGACCACGCCCCCGCCCCGCCTCGCCCTAGGGGCCCAGGGACTTCGGAGCTGCCGACCAGCGGACAGACAGCTTACACGTGCATGATTAAATCATGCACTGGGCTTCTAGTTTCATATAATACTGGTTTGGTGTTGATGAACTCCTTTAGCTTTTTCTTATCTGTGAAGCTCTTTATCTGCCCTTCAATTCTGAATGATAGCTTTACTGGGTAGAGTAATCTTGGTTGTAGGTTCTTACTATTCATCACTTTGAATATTTCTTGCCACTCCCATCTGGCCTGCATAGTTTCTATTGAGAAATCAGCTGACAATCGTATGGGTGCTCCCTAGTAGTTAATTAACTGTTTTTCTCTTGCTGCTTTTAATATTCTCTCTTTGTCTTTTGCTCTTGGCATTTTAATTATGATGTGTCTTGGTGTGGTCCTCTTTGGATTCCTTTTGTTTGGTGTTCTGTGTGCTTCCTGGACTTGTAAGTCTATTTCTTTTACCAGGTGGGGGAAGTTTTCTGTCATTATTTCTTCAAATAGGCTTTCAGTATCTTGCTCTCTCTCTTCTTCTGGCACCCCCATAATTCTGATGTTGGTATGCTTGAAGTTGTCCCAGAGGCTCCTTACACTGTCTTCAACTTTTTGGATTCTTTTTCTTTTTGCTTTTCCAGTTGAGTGTTTTTTGCTTCTTTGTATTTCAACTCTTTGACTTGATTCTTGCGTTCCTCTAGTCTGCTGTTGGGTCTCTGTATAATATTTTTTATTTCAGTCAGTGTATGTTTAATTTCTAGTTGGTCCTTTTTCATATCCTCGAGGGTCTCGCTAAATTTATCGGCCTTTTCTAGGAAATTCTTGAAAAACCTTATAACCGTGGTTTTGAATTCTATATCCAGTCGTTTGTTTTCCTCCATTTCTTTCGTTTGTGATCTGTTACTTTGTCTCCGCATTTTCGCTGCTTCCCTGAGTTGGTAGGGTAGCTTTGTGTGTTAGGTTTCCTATATGACCCAGTGGGTCGGCCTCCCCAGTTACCTGAGGTGGACACTCTTGGTGCACCCCTTTGTGGTCTGTGTGTACAACCTTGTTGTAGTTAAGTCTTGATTGTTGTTGGTATCACTGGGAGGAATTGACCTCCAGGCCAATTGGCTGTGAGTATCAGCTGTGTCTATGCCAGGATACCTGTGCTGAAGACAGCCTTATAGGACCAGACTTGCAAAATTGCAAAAGCTTCTGTGCTCAGCTTGGATGGGGCGGAGTCTCAGGGCGGAGCAGACAGCCTTGGCTTCCCGTCAGCCCTGCCCTTGCGCACTCAGCTTGGATGGGGCGGAGTCTCAGGGCGGAGCAGACAGCCTTGGCTTCCCGTCAGCCCTGCCCTTGCGCACGTGCCTCCACACCTCTGCCTTCCGCGGCTCCCCTGAGTTTCCACCTGGCAATCCAGATTCCCCCAGTAAGAGCGTGGGTCCCCAGGGACTCGCCCAGAACTGGGATTCAGTGCAGTCAGAACTGGGGTTCAGTGCAGTCAGGAGCTTCCGACTCCCTTCAGCTAGGGAGAGCTAGCAGCGATCTCCGCAGTCAGTCTTCTCTGCGCACACTCACGGGCGCACCTCCAGACCCCTGCCCACTGTGGCTTCCCCAAGTCTCCGAGTCTCTGCATGCCTTTCTCTCTACCTGACAGTCCAGTCTCCCCTGTATGAGCCTGGGTCCATGGGGTTTCGCCCAGAACTGGGGTTCAGTGCAGTCAGAACCGGGGTTCAGTGCAGTCAGGGGCTTCCTTCCCTCTCCCACCAGAGAACGCCAGCGAGGCACTCAGCCACCCTTCCTCTCTGCGCGCGTGTCTCCGTACATCAGCCTTTTGCAGCTCCTCTGATTCTCAGTGTGCTTTTCTCTTTCCTTCTAGTTGTAGAATTTCCACTCAGCCAGCTTTCCTGTGGTTCTGGATGATGTTCGTTCTGTCTTTTAGTTGTAGTTTTGAAATTGTGCGAGGCAGCAGTTTAGGTGCTTACCTATGCCTCCATCTTGGTTTCTCCTCGAATTAGTTCTTCTTAACCAGTGCTTGCCACCTCTTAAGAATTGAAGCCCTAGAATAGAAAGGCACAGCAGTCCCCCCTTATCCACAGTTTTGTTTTCCGAGGTTTTAGTTAACCACAGTTAACCAAGTTCCAAATATATTACATGAAAATTTCCAGAAATAAACTATTCATAAGTTTTAAATTACATGTCATTCTGAGGAGCGTGATGAAATCTCGCACCATTTTCTTTGTGTCCGGTCTGAGATATGAATCATCCCTTGTCCAGTGTATCCACACTGTATGTACACTACAATAACATATTTTCAGAGGCCACATTTACATAATTTTTATTACAGTATATCATTACAATTATTCTGTTTTATCATTAGTTGTTGTTAATCTTTTACTTGCATAATTTATAAAGTAACCTTTATCATAGGTATGTATAAGAAAAAAACATAAGTGTATATATAGGGTTTGGTACTATCCATGGTTTCAAGCATCCACTGGGGGTCTTGGAACATGTACCCGTGGGTAAGGGGGGACTACTGTATTACTCACTCTCTGCACCTTCACTCTCTGCTACCTCCAACCTCACTTTCTCTCTCTCCTCTCCTGATAAATGACAGCAACAGAGGGTGAGTAATGTGGGAGGCTAGAAGCTGTGCAGAGACTTTATAAAGACTGTGGACAGACCTTTGGAGAGGGGAGTTGCTGGGGAATAAGGAAGCAGGGAATGTGCCTCAAAGCTTATGACAAGACAGAACTCAAAGGCAGGGTCTCCCTCTGGCCATGCTGGGATGGGGTGGGAGATGTGCCTTTATTGTGGAAGGATGTCTGGAAGAAGGGGCTATCTGATCAGAGCAAGGACACTGAAGCTAGATCATTCTTTATATCACTTTGCACAGTTTTCCTATAATCTCAGAGGAGACTAGAGCAGCAGCAACCTGAAAGCATCGGCCTGAGCAGTTAACCTTTTGCACTCGGATGTCGAGTGTGACTCGACACAGTTAGCATTAGAATAAAGGAATCGAGAAAAAAGCAAGCGAGTGCAAAGGGTTAAGCCATCTGAGATCAAGGTCATGCATTCTACAGATACCCACTAAGCTACTACTGTGTGCTGGGCCCAATGCTGAAGGCTGGGACACAGAACAATCTCAGACATGGTTCCTGCTGTCCAGAAACTCACAGACAAGTGAGAGAAAAAGAGACAAATCAAATTAGGGTGGTCAACCAACCTAATTGTTTTTGGTGTTGGAACCACAGGGAGGGGAGTGGAGGGAAGAATTTGTTCTAGCTAGAATGGAAAGGGAGGTCATGGAAGCTTTCCCAGGAGAGTCGTCACTAGAGCTGAGTCTGGAAGGAAACAATGTGGGTGGCTAATGCCACCGAAACAGGGGACAGCTGGCCAGTTGTTGGAGAAAGCTTGGGCACTGGGCATAAGGGTGGGGACGATTGAAGGAAGAAGATGAAGAGGGTGGCCAAGCCCAGATCATGCCCTAGAGGCCATGGGGAATGCTAGAAGGTTTGAAGGAAACTGAGGCATTGCCAGCAAGGCCCACTCTGGTTTTGATGTGAGGATTAATGTGGGGAGATAGAAAGGCCTGGAGGATGGCGGAGCAGGAGGAGGCTTATAACAGGGCAGTGGCCATTAAGGGTCACCTGGCTGTGGGACTATTGGGAAGGCCAGAGGCCAGAGGTCAGGATCTAGTCTGATCAAATGTCCCAGATTCTAGTTCCCAGTTCTTGTTTTCTGTGTCAGCTTAGAATGGAAAAGAAGCATTGAAGGCACCTTCAAAAAGAAGAGAGAGAAGGCATTTGGGAGTCATAAGGTAGCGGCAGATTGGGAGGTAGAAGCCAGGAGCAGGATGCTTTCTTCCTTGAGCTGAGGATCTGCACTCAGCCCGTGTGGTGTTGACTAGAGAAACACAATGGCTGGGAGGAGCAGGGTATCTGGGAAGGGGGAGGATTCTGCTTTGACTTCATTCAACAAGTTCATTCAACAGACATTTGTGCTGGGCCTGCTAAGGTTGATGCACCAGTCCTTTGGGACCAGCACACCTGGTTCAAATCCCAGGTATACCATTTACTAACTCCATGGCCTCAAGCAAGTGAGCCAGTTTCCCTAGCTGGGAAATAGAGATGGCCATCCCTTCCATGCCTAGTTGTTTTAAAGATTAGAAATAATAACATATATATAATTGTGGCACATAGCTGTAAATAGTAGTCATTTTATTTGCTTAGAACTCTGCTGAGGTTCTAATGTAAAGTGGGAGTGGTCCCAAATGAGTGCTAGGCTTCAGAAAGTTCTGTGTGTTGATGCTTCCCTCTGCTGGCCAAAATGGGAAGGTTCCATTGAGAAGAAAATCACAGGATGCTACTGGGAAGACCAGACAGAGCTCCCTGTCTCCTCACTCATAAGTAGGAACCCCCCTATACCGAGCGTCCCACATGGGAATCCCTCCAGAAGCTGCAGATAGGGTGTAGCATATAGACCAGCCATTTACCAGCACCGTTCTGAGCCTCTGATCCTTGGCTATAAAATGGGGTGACATTCCCTGGCATGTTTTGCAGAGGAGCTGTGAATCCCAAATGAGGTCACACCTGTGGAAGATTTAGAAAACCTGAGCTACCCCACAAATATTAATGGCCAAGCACTTCCTGATGCCCCTTCCCCACCATGCTGGGTGTTGGAAACCCCAGGATGACGCAAGAAGCTGGCTCTGCCCTTGAGGAGCTCCATTCTTGGTGGGAGAGACAGTCATGCTTCAGGCAAATAGGGTGGGATGCAGACTGTGTGTGCCTGGAGGAGTCAAGGAAAGACCTGCTGTTATGTTAGCCTGTTCCAAGGACCCAGCTTTACAGGCCTGAAAAGAAAGAGGCTAAAACCAAGTCCAGGGTGACCTGCAGGCCTATAATCATTGCATCTTTTGGCATATCCTTCTTTCTTTCTTTCTTTTAAATTTTACTTTATTGTTTAAAGTATTACAAATAGTAGTATATATGTCTCTTTTTTCCCCCCCATTGACCTTCCCCTGGCCTCCCCTACCCCCAGCACATGCCCTCCCCATCTCCCCCAGTGTCTTGCGTCCATTGGTTATGCTTATATGCATGCATACAAGTCCTTTGGTTGATCTCTTACCTCCCCTTCTCAACCCTCCTCAGCCTTCCCTCGTAGTTTGACAGTCTGTTCGATACTTCTCTGCCTCTGTATCTATTTTTGTTCATCAGTTTATAATGTTCTTTATTATCCATAGATGAGTGAGATCATGTGGTATTTTTCTTTCATTGACTGGCTTATTTCATTTAGCATAATGCTCTCCAGTTCCATCCATGCTGTTGCTTTGTTGTCCTTTTTAACAGCAGCGCAGTATTCCATTGTGTAGAGGTACTACAGTTTTCTAATCCATTCATCAGACGATGGGCAGTTAGGCTGTTTCCAAATCTTAGCTATTGTAAATTGTGCTGCTATGAACATAGCGGTGCATATATCCTTTCTGATTGGTGTTTCTGTTTTCTTGGGATATAGTCCTAGAAGTGGTATTACTGGGTCAAATGGCAGTTACATTTTTAATTTTTTGAGGAAACGCCATACTGTTTTCCACAGTGGCTGCACCAGTCTGCATTCCCACCAGCAGTGAAGGAGGGTTCCTTTTTCTTCACATCCTCTCCAGCACTTGGTGTTTATTGATTTGTTGATGATAGCCATTCTGACAGGTGTGAGATGGTACCTCATTGTTGTTTTGATTTGCATCTCTCAGATGATTAGTGACTTTGAGCATGTTTTCATATGTCTCTTGGCTTTCTGAATGTCCTCTTTCAAAAAGTGTCTATTTAGGTCCTTTGCCCATTTTTTGATTGGATTGTTTATCTTCCTTTTGTTAAGTTGTATGAGTTCCCTGTAAATATTGGAGATTAAACCCTTAATGGAGATAACATTGGCAAATATGTTCTCCCATGCAGTGGGCTTTCTTGTTGTTTTGTTGCTGGTTTCTTTTGCTGTGCAAAAGCTTTTTATTTTTATGTAGTCCCATTTGTTTATTTTCTCTTTAGTTTCCATTGCCCTAGGAGCTGTATCGGTAAAGATATTGCTATGACAAATGTCTGCTATTTTGCTGCCTATGGCTTCTTCTAAGATTTTTATGGTTTCCCATCTTACGTTTAAGTCCTTTATTCATTTTGAGTTTATTTTTGTGTATGGTGTAAGTTGTTGGTCTAGTTTTATTTTTTTGCAAGTATCTGTCCAATTTCCCGAACACCATTTATTGAAGAGACTGTCTTGTCTCCATTGTATGCTCTTGCCTCCTTTGTCAAATATTAATTTAGCATACTGGCTTGTGTTGATTTCTGGGTTCTCTGTTCTGTTCCACTGGACCAGTGGTCGGCAAACTCATTAGTCAACAGAGCCAAATATCACCAGTACAACAATTGAAATTTCTTTTGAGAGCCAAATTTTTTAAACTTAAACTTCTAATGCCACTTCTTCAAAATAGACTTGCCTAGGCCATGGTATTTTGTGGAAGAGCCACACTCAAGGGTCCAAAGAGCCACATGTGGCTCGCGAGCCGCAGTTTGCTGACCACGGCACTGGACTATATGTCTGTTCTTGTGCCAGTACCAGGCAGTTTTGAGAACAGTGGCTTTGTAGTATAGCTTAATAACTGTTATTGTGATCCCTCCAACATTGTTCTTTCTCAAGATTGCTGCAGCTATCCGGGGTCTTTTTTATTCCAGATGAATTTTTGGAGAATTTGTTCTAGGTCTTTGAAGTATGCTGTTGGTATTTTAATGGGGATTGTGTTGAATTTATAGATTGCTTTGGGTAGTATGGACATTTTAATGATGTTGATTCTACCAATCCATGAACATGGTATATTCTTCCATTTGTTCATGTCTTCCTCTTTCTCTTTTTTTAGCATCCTGAAATTTTCTGAGTACAGGTCCTTTGTCTCCTTGGTTAAGTTTATTCCTAGGTATCTTAATTTTTTGTTGCAATGGTAAATGGGATTGCTTTTTTAATTTCTCTTTCTGTGAGTTCATTATTGGTGTATAGAAAAGCCATAGACTTCTGGGTATTCATTTTGTATCCTGCTACATTGCCGAATTCATTTATTAAGTCTGGTAGTTTTTTGATGGAGTCTTCGGGATTTTCTATGTACAATATCATGTCATCTGCGAATAATGACAGTTTTAATTCTTCTTTTCCAATTTGAATGCCTTTTATTTCTTCTTGTCTGATTGCTATGGCTAGTACTTCCAGTACTACATCAAACAGGAGTAGTGAGAGTGGGCATCCCTGTCTTGTTCCTGTTCTTAGGGGAAATGGTTTTAGTTTTTGCCCATTGAGTATGATGTTGGCTGTGGGTTTGTCATATATAGCTTTTATTATGTTGAGCTATGATTCTTCTATTCCCACCTTGTTGAGAGTTTTTATCAAGAAAGGGTGTTGGATTTTGTCAAATGCTTCTTCTGCATCAATGGATATGATTATATGGTTTTTATCTCTCAGTTTGTTTATGTGGTGTATCACATTGATTTGCGGATATTGTACCACCCTTGCATCCCCGGAATAAATTCCACTTGGTCATGGTGTATGATCTTTCTAATGTAATGCTGGATTCAATTTGCTAGAATTTTCTTGAGGATTTTGGCATCTATGTTCATCAGGGATATTGGCCTTTAATTCTCTTTCTTTGTGGTGTCTTTATCTGGTTTTGGGATTAGGGTAATGCTGGCTTCATAGAAAGAGCTTGGAAGTGCTTCTTCCTCTTGAATTTTTTGGAATAGTCTGAGGAAGATAGGTTTTATTTCTTCTTTGAATGTTTGATAAAACTCCCCTGTGAAGCCATCTGGTCCAGGGATTTTATTTGTTGGAAGTTTTTTGATTACTGCTTCAATTTCCTCCATAGTTTATTGGCCTATTCAGATTTTTTTATTTCTCCTGGTTGAGCTTTGGAAGGTCATATTTTTCCAGCAATATGTCCATTTCTTCTAGGTTGACCAGTTTGTTGGAGTAGAGTTGCTCATAGTAATTTTTTAATGATTCTTCGTATTTCTGTGGGGTCTGTTGTTATTTCACCTCTTTCATTTCTGATTTTGTTTATTTGGGTCCTCTCTCTTTGCTTCTTGGTGAGCCTGGCTAGAGGTTCATCAATCTTGTTTATCCTTTTCAAAGAACCAACTCTTTGATCTTTTGTATTGTTTTTTTTTTTGGTCTCTATATCATTTATTTCTGCTCTGATCTTTATTATTTCCTTCCTTCTGCTCACACTGGGCTTTTCTTGTTGCTCTCTTTCTAATTCTTCAAGTTGCAGAGTTAGATGGTTTATTACCAATTTTTCTTGTTTTTTGAGGTAGGCCTGTAGAGCTATAAACTTCCCTCTCAGGATTGCTTTCACTGTGTCCCAAAGATTTTGGATTGTTGTGTTTTCATTGTCATTTGTTACCAGGATGTTTTTTATTTCTTCTTTCATCTCTTTGGTAACCCACTCATTGTTTAATAGTATACTATTCAGCCTCCAAGTGTTTGAATTTTTGTGATTGTTTTTACTATAGTTGATTTCTAATTTTATGCCATTGTGATCTGAGAAGATGCTTGATATGATTTCAATCCTCTTGAATTTGGAGAGACTTTGCCTGTGTCCCAATATGTGGTCTATCTTTGAAAATGTCCCGTGTGTGCTTGAGAAGAATGCATATTCTGTAGTTTTAGGGTGGAATGTTCTAAAGATGTCAATTAAGTCCATCTGATCTAGTGAGTGGTTTAGGATTGATGTTTCTTTGCTAATTTTTTTGTCTAGATGATTTATCCAGTGATGTTAATGGGGTATTAAAGTCTCCTACTATGATTGTGTTGCTGTCAATCTCTCCCCTGATATCTTCCAGAAACTTTTTTATATATTTGGATGCTCCTGCATTGGGTGCATAAATGTTTGCCAGAGTTATATCCTCCTGTTGTATTGATCCCTTTAGAATTATGAAGTGCCTTTCTTGTCTCTTGTCATGGTCTTCACTTTGAGGTGTATTTTGTCAGATATAAGTATTGCTACCCCAGTTTTTTTTTTTTTCATTTCCATTTGCCTGGTAGATATTTTCCCATCCCTTCACTTTCAGTCTGTATGAGTCCCTTGTTCTGAGGTGGGTTGCCTGTAGACAGCATATACGTATATGGGTCATGTTTTCTTATCCATTCAGTCACTTGATTTCTTTTGATTGGAGCATTTAATCCATTTATGTTTAATGTTATTATTGATATGTATTGTTTGTAGCCATTCCTGTACTTTATGCCTGTGTTCCTTCCTCCCTTTCTATTCTTTTTACAGCATTCCCTTTAGCATTTCTTGTATTGCTGGCTTGGTAGTGATAAACTCCCTTGCCTTTTTTATCTGCTATGCTCCTGATTTCCCCTTCAATTTTGATTGGTAGTCTTGCTGGATAGAGTATTCTTGGACTCAGTCCTTTGCTTTGCATCACTTTGTATACTTCCTTCCATTCCCTTCTAGCTTGATGTGTTTCTGTTGAGAAATCATTTGATAATATGATGAGGGATCCTTTGTAGGTAACTCTCTGTCTCTCTCTTGCAGCCTTTAAGATTCTCTCTTTGTCATTAACATTTGCCATTGTAATTATGATGTGTTTTTGTGCGGGTCTTTTGGGATTCATCTTGCTTGGGACTCTCTGTACTTGTATAGTTTTTTTCTTTCCCATATCAGGGAAGTTTCCTGTCATTATTTCTTCAAATAAATGTTCTAATCCTTGCTGCTCTTCTTGTCCTTCTGGAAGCCCTATTATATGTATTTTACTTCATTTTGTGTTGTCCCAAAGCTCCCTTAGGCGCTTCTGCTTTTTAATTTTTTTCTCCAGTTCCTGTTCAGATTGGGCTTGTCTCTACCTTATCTTCTCACTCACTAATTCGGTCCTCTGCTTCTTCTAGTCTACTGTTGAAACCTTCCATGGTGTTTTTGATTGTAGCTATATCGATTTGATTTCTTCCTGATTTTTGCATAGGTTGTTGATTTTCTTGTCCATCTGGTCTATGAGCTGTATGACCATTACTCTGAATTCTTTTTCTGTCATGTTGCATGCCTCCATTTCACTTATATCCTTTCTTGGCGATTCCTCTTTTTCTTTCCTCTGGGGATTGTTTTATTGTCTCCCCATTCTAACTATCACCAGAAGGTTCAAATGTCGAGTTGCAGTGGCCTGGGCCATGTGCAGTGGGAGCTTCACGCCATCAAGTGTCACTGAAGAGCTCCAACACCAAGACATGTGGCTGCCGTGGGTTGGTGGGAGCCATGCTCGCCCAGGATCAGAGTCACCGGCGCTCAGTGCAGCCTTGTGCACACATCTAGAATCAGGGACACCACCTGCGTCATGCTGAAAAAAAGACCTCGCTGGTGTGTGCTGGAAATCAGGGTACCCTAACACATGCCAGGAGTCAGAGTCCCCCTGTGCCCATGGTGAGAATTGAGTATTAGAGTCTCTGTTACTTGGTGCAGCCTCGCACCAAGAATCAGGGTCCCCGTGTCTGCATGCACCAAGAATTGGAGTCACTGGCTCTTAGTGTGCATGTACTGGGAACCAGGAATCCCAGGAGCATGTGATGAGAAACAGAGTCAAGTCACTGGTGCTCAGTGCTGCCTCTCGTGCAGAGAACCAGAGTCCCTGGTGTATTTGGGGGACCAGATTGCACAGCTGCCCTGTGTTGGTAGGAGGTCCACTCCTGCACTACAGAAAACAGACTTTCATCTGCACTTGCCCAGAATCAAAGTCAGGTGGCACTCCATAATCCTTCTTTCTGCTCCTCAATCCCATCTCCCCCAAAGAAGCAAATGAGGAAATGTGGAAGGGGGTCACCAAAGTCAAAAGCTTAGACCCACAGCTGTCTCTGAGCATAAACCCATCTTGTATTCAGGTAAGGCTCTCAAGACCTTGCTACACTTTGTAATACCTTCCCACTGGAATTCCTGGGTCAGCTCCTGAGGGAGTTGTGCTCACCTCCAAAGCTTTGCTTTGGCTTCACCTCGCTAACCTTGGCAAGTCATATTAGGTGGGTTTTTACCAGGGAGTACCCATACGACTGTCAGCTGATTTCTCAACAGAAACTATGCAGGCCAGAAGGGAGTGGCAAGAAATATACAAAGTGATGAACAGCAAGACCCTACAACCAAGATTATTCTACCCAGCAAAGCTATCATTTAGTATTGAAGGTCAGATAAAGAGCTTCACAGACAAGAAAAAGGTAAAGGAGTTCATCACCACCAAACCAGGATTATATGAAATGCTGAAGGGTATTCTTCAAGAAGAGAAAGAAGAAAAAGGTAAAGATAAAAATTATTAATAACGAAGTGACAACAAATACATACCTATCAACAAGTGAATCTAAAAATCTGATAAACAGAATAAACTGGTGAATATAATAGAATCAGGGGCATAGAAAGGGAGTGGACTGACAATTCTCGGGGGAAGGGGGAATGAGGGGTGCAGGAAGAGATTGGACAAAAATCTTACACCTATGGATGAAGACAGTGGCGTGGGGTAAGGGCATGGGGTGGGGTGGGGTGGGGAATCAGGTGGAGGGGAGCTATGGGGGGGGGGGAAGAGGAACATCTGTAATAATCTGAACAATAAAGATTTATTTTTTAAAAATGAACAAAAGTCATGATCAGGATTTTCACAGAAAAAGAAACTATATCTTCAGTAAACATTTTCTCATCCTCCTTAGTAATTAGGTAAATGAAAATAAAGACTACAATGATATCCCAATTACCCCTATTCATTTTACAGATAAGAATTCTAACAATAGCAAATGTAAGAGAATGGGAGTCAATCTTTCTACTATACATTGTTGGTGGGAATGTAAATTGTGACAACCATTTTGAAAAACAATTTAGTATTATCTTGTAAAGTTGAATTTTCATATATTCTACAACCCAGAAATTACTCTTCAAGATATGTATATATGTGTATGTAAGTGTGAGTGTGTGCAAGGAGACACGCACCAGAAGACATGTACAATACTATTTTATCAGTACTATTCATAATAGGAAAATAATGGAAGCAACTCCAATGCCCACTGACAGGAAAATGGATAATAAATTGTGATATATTTGCACAAAAAAATATTTTATGTATAGCAGCAAAATTGAATTAGCCACAGCCCATATTACAATTTGGATGAAACTTGGTAACATACTGAAAGAAAAAAGCAAGTTTCAGAATATTGCATACAGAATACTTTTTATAAATTTCAAAAAAAATTAAAAGCATGGTGTGTGTGTGTGTGTGTGTGTGTGTGTGTGTGTGTGTGTGTGTGTGTGTGTGTTTGTGTTTGTTTAAAAACAAAACAAAAAAATAACAAATACAAATTCCAAAATGGTGTTTACTGGGGATGGAAAAGGGGAATGGATACTTAAATGTAATTTTTGTTGGTGTTCCTTCTTGGGTTGAGTTGTAAGCTTATGAGAGAGAGAGGTGGGGAGAGAGAGAGAAGGAAGAGAGGGAGAAAGGAAAGAAAGAAAGGGATGGAGGGAGGACGAGAGGGAGGGAAGAAGGCTGGTTTGTGCAAGACTAATGATGACAGTGTTATGAGTCAAAATTATAGATAAGCCAATTTTGTGCAGCTGGTGTTAATTAAGAGGAAAAGGAAGAAGGAGGAGGAGGAGGAGGAGAAAATGATAAGAAGAAGAAGGGGCAGGGGAAGGAGGGGGAAAGGAGAAGGAGGAGAAGAAGGAGCACTTAAGCAACCTAGGAGGAATCAGGGAAGGCTTTCCAGAACCAGGTACACCTAAGCTGAGCACTGAAGAGCACCTAGAATGTATCCAGGTAAAAGAGACAAGAAAGAGCTTTTCAGAAAAAGTTAACATTCAAAGACAAAAGGCCAGAACATTTGAATCTACAGGTTGCTAAGGATATCTGCTGAGCAGAAGGGGAACTAGGCCACTATAAGAAGCAAGACTAAGGAACTATACAGGTCCTGAGCCACCCCCAACAGCCTCAAACATAGAGGTAGGATGGGGACTAAGAAAGTGACTAAGTCAGGGCCCCCATTTCCTAGGTCTGAAGCTGTTCTCAATGTGTTGGACCAGCGAGATTTCATCAAAGCAAATATGACATTGGTGATCTGAACAGAGATGGAGCCAGACATACCATCCAAGACCATCTTTTATCAAAACCCCAAGGTCTCTGATGTAGAAAAAATTGCTCTGGTAGCACTGTGGGGATGGAATGGAGGTCAGGGAGGGGTGAGCCTGTAGTCAGGAAGACTAGGGAGGAGGCAAGAGCAATCATGAGGCTACATCAGGGCTGATAGTCTCCTGATCTGTGATTTCCCTGTTCTTGGGCTCCTGAAACCTGGAATGTCAAAGTCTTCAGGGATTTTTCTGCCAAAAATTCCAACTGAGTCTTCCTGTCTTGGCCTTGACCCTGAGGAGAACTGAATTAATAGAGTCTCTGTCTGTAGTACTGATTTGTAGGTCCCTCGCTCCACCTCTTGAAGGCACACCTGCACTCTCATCTCAGCTCTCAGGACTGGCACAGAATCAAGCCCAGCATCATTCCACACATGGGGGTGCACAAGTGGGAATTTTATTAGGTGTTAAATATTGTGAATGTTCCATTGTTGAGAGTTTAAATTTTGTTTTCTCCTTTAAAGAATGTTGAAGTTTATTTTGTTTGGGCAAGCAATTTAGTTACTTATGGATCAGTGCTGTTCTTTTTTAAACTTTATTAAGGTAGCTTTAGAGTAGCCTTTATTATTATGATCCTTTTGAGGTCTCTACTGAATACCCCAGATATTAAACAAGTTCTCTCCTCTCTAACCAGCTGGAGTATGAATGTCCCCCAACCAGGTTTAAACTCTGGAAATTACAGCTCCCTGGTAATTATTTGCCCGTACTCATGGCGTTTCAGCCTGTACATGCACAACTTAGTATCTCTACAGAGACTCACGGGAGACCCCTATAGAGATTTCTGGAGCTCTCAGTCACTCTTTCCTCTCTGGTACTGTTCCCTGCAAATTCTAGTTTGTCCGACTTTTCAAACGTCAATGTTTCTCTCCTCAATCAAAAAATACCCCTGTTTTCTACTTGGGTTCCCCTCCACGTCCTTTGAGAAAGTGCCTTCAGGCCTAAAGTTAGGAGGGTCATCAGGCTCATCTTGTTTGTCTTCCTTTTCCAGGAATCAAGTCTTGTGTTATCTGTTGTCCAATGTCTGAATATTGTTTCATATATTTGCCAAGTTTTCTAGTTATTTATGCAGGAGGAAAAGCCCAGTACAATTCAAACATGTTCATAAGCTAAAATTCCTCTCCCTTGGGTCATTACTCAAAGGTCACTTCAGAAGTTATAGTCACTCCAATACTCTGTCTCTTTTCTTGCTTTTTTTTCTTACTACTCATCATCCAACACTATATATAATTATCCATCTTATGAGTTTTTCCCTTCATTAGAATCTAAACTCCATGCAAGCAGGGATTTTTCTGTATTTTGTTCCCTGTTATAGATCTAGCACAAAGATTAGAGATTGGATTACATTAAGTACCCAATAAACATATGATGGATGGATGAAAACTTCAATTCTTTTTTAAAATTGATTTCAGAGAGGAAGGGAGAGGGAGAAAGATAGAAACATCTATGATGAGAGAGAATCATTAATCGGCTGCCTCCTGCATGCCCCACACTGGGGATCGAGCCCACAATCCGGGCATGTGCCCTTGACCGTAATAGAACCTGAGATCCTTCAGTCCGCAGGCAGACGCTCTATCCACTGAGCCAAACCAGTTAGGGTAAAATTTACACTCTTTCAAAAACTTTCCCTGATGCCATACCTACCCTTTCCCCATCTTGTATCATAGTGCTGATTACATCTTTATTGTTTATGTGTCTATTTCTCTCTCTCTCTCTCTCTCTCTCTCTCTCACACACACACACACACACACACACACACACACACACACACACTCGAAGCTCTTAAACAGCTGGATTATAAGATTTTAATTTTGTCTATCTGTGTGTCCCCACTTTCCAACACAGGGCTGGACATAGGAGACTTTACTTATGTGAATGGAAATTGTCCCCATCCAATACATGTAGTTGTCCAAAGACAACAGCAGAGGGCAGCACAAGCCCGTGCATGTCTATAGTGTCTCCCTCAAGCGGGTCTTCTCAGGAAAGTAGACTCCGGTATCAGACAGAGCTGGAGCTACAGTCTTAGGCTGGTTTAGAGACACAAAGCCAGTTCGCTCAGCAAGAACTCAGGAGGGCCCGGGCAGCCTCCTTTTTTCCTACCCAACCCTCAGGTGGCCTTTCTGACTCAGCGTCTCCCACCAACACCCAATGCGTGTCCCCGAGCCCGCGCGCGCGCATACACACACACACACACACACACACACACACACACACACACACACACACACTCACTCCTTCTTCAGTGAGAAGAGCCTCCCCTTCATGATTCCATCAACCTTCTCTCCCAGACTGTGCTGTTTACATTCAAATAAGATTCCCCAGAGGTCCAGAGGTGCTTCCTAGTCAACCTGTCGACCCAATGCACTTAATAATTAGAGGGCTTTACCCTCTAATGCCCGCCATTTAAGTGTAATCCTTACCACAGGCACCGCCAGGAGGTGAACATTGTTAGTTTTGATTTACACATGAGAAAACAGGCTCAGAGAGGAAAAGGAACTTGTCTAAGGTCACACAGCTGGTGGGTGGAGAGGCTGAGACTCGAACCCAGATGTGCTGGTCCCAGAGCTCCTTCCATGTCCAGTTGCAGCCCTGTCTCCCGCTCAAGCCCCAGAGGAAGAGGGCAGGAACAGGGGCAGGTGCGCTGGAGGCCTCCTTGCAGGTTCTTTCCTCCCAGGATTATTGTTCTCATCCTAAAATAAACCCTGTCACTCCAGACTTGCTTTCTTATTTCTTCCAATATAAACCTATCCTGTGGCATTTGCTCCCAGAAGCCATTGCCTGCTTCCTGGGAACTTTTGCAGGGCAAAGCCTGGATATTATTGGTGTGTTTCACAGCCTCACACAGGGTAGAGACTCCCTCAAGGCAGGAGTGTTGGGTGGGTGGATGGGTGGATGGATGGGGTCACCAAAGTGAAGAACAATGCCTAGAAACTCTTCAGAGTTTCCCCTACTCTTCCTATAAGATAATTCAGCAAACAGTTCCTGAGGTCCCCCAGCATTGGGCACTGTTCTGAATGCTAAAGCACAGTTAATAGTTGGGGAGCCTGAAGCTACTACACAACTGAGGCACCAAAGCTTGCAGCAACTCGGAGGAGGCTGTGCCTGGAATAGGAGAATCCCAGCTGCGCAGCCCTCACCCCTGCCCACAATGCTGGGAACCATTTGCTACTTCCAGCTGCCTGGGACCCACTGGGTGAGAAACCATTGTTTAGCTTGGAGCCTGGCCCCTTTCCTACCACCCAATCCTTCCCCTCCCCATTGTCCTTAGTCCTCTCCTCAGGATGCAGCTGCCAGCACAACAGCAAAAAAGAATGGGGAAGGGGCCTGGGGAAGCAAATGAGGCCATCCCAGAAGGAAGATTCTTCAGTTCCAGAAAAAGTCCCCGGACAGTGGGCTCCATCAGCGTGGTGCAGGGCACTGGGCGCAGAACTCAGGCTTCAGAGGCAGACAGATCCCGACTCAAGCCCCAGCATCTGCCATTGATGTCCTGTGTGTCCCTGGGCAAGCCTCTTGCAAACTCTGAGCATCCATTTCCTCCTCAATTAGAGCAGGGATAAAACACTGGCCTGGTGAAGATTAGCTTAGTGTAGTGAGGATTAACACCAAAATGCTTGATACCTAAGTATTTTTAAATGTTTATTCTGTTCCTTCCCCCCTCTTTAACCATAGCAAAACACCAAGAAAGATGATGGCAAACAGAGTTCTTAAAGTAGATGAAAGCAGTCTTTTCTATTAGGTAAATAAAGACATATCATCAAAATTACATTTAATAAGTCTGTAATAAATCACATTTAATAATTAATTGTATTAATAGGGCAGCTGACATTTATTGAGCACTAACTATGAGTCAGGCACATTCCCTCTTCACAGCTACTCTGTGAGCTAGATATTATCAGGGCCAGGGCCAGGGGTGTGTGACCAGTACAGTTGCACAGACCCCCCCCCCACTCAGAAGGGTGCCCCTCAATGGGGATTTAATGTTCTGTGGTTGCCATCTTGAATTTTGTAATAATTTTATTTCTGAATTTGTGTTTTGTAAATGAAGTCCCATGTACTGGGGACCTGGAGTCTCAGCTCACAGGTCATTCTGTCTCTCATCACCTCACCACCTTCCTCTCCCCAAAATGGGTTCTCATCTGCCTGTTTCCCTGTCCTTCTTCTATCCCAGGCAGGGGCCTGGATGCAGGGAGGGGATGGATGCACACCAAGTCAGAGGCAGGGTCCCAGGCCCCTGTGATGATCCCCATGCCCAAGGGAGCATAATATTCATTAGTGAACAATAAACAGGATGACAGGTTGAGTCAGGAATAACAAAAGAAAGAAAAATATTTTTTCTGCTTTTTAACAAAGGACCTTGCATTTTCCTTTGCATTGGGCCCCACAAATTATGTAGCCAGTCCGGCAGAGAGGGCAGGATTTGGCCGACCAGAAGTCATTGCAGTTGGCCAAGGCATCCGTGGCCTGCCTCACTCTTGTGGTTTCCTCAGCCCCTGACTCCCTGTTGTAGTACAGTGGCCAGTAAGACAGAAGAACTCATTTAAACTTTTTATTCAATGTAAATTAAGTTAAATGTAAATTTAAATTGCCGTATATAGGTAGTGGCTACTGTATTGGATTGCACAGCTCTAGAATCAAAAGGAGACAATAAAAGCAATAACTGCACTATGATTTGGGGCTTCAGAAGCACTTTCTCAGGCATCTTCTCATTTGTCTGTCCTGTGAAATAGATGTTATCCCCATTTTTTCAGAGGGAAAACTGAAGCCCAGAAAATTTAAATGGCTTCCATGCTGACAGAGATAATATTAGAAGCATGATTTAATCCCAGATCTCGTGATTCCAACTCCACTCATACTTCTGTACAACTCTGCTCTCTTATGTAAGTATCCATCCCATATTTATCAGTTCATTGTTACTAAATGCCTGCCTCTGGGCTAGACACAGAAAGATAAATAAGACACACTGGCTTTGGGTGTGTCTCCCTGAACAAACAGTGCAAATGGCACAATAAGAAGGAGCACGTAATTGCCATAAAAAAATTACTTTAAGCCCGGCCTACGTGGCTCAGCGGTTGAGCGTTGACCTATGAACCAGGAGGTCATGTTTCAATTCCTGGTCAGGGCACATGCCGGGGTTGTGGGCTCGATCCCCAGTGTGGGGCGTGCAGGAGGCAGCCAATCAATGATTCGCTCTCATCATTGATGTTTCTATCTCTTTCTTTCTCTCTCCCTTCCTCCCTGAAATCAATAAAAATATATTTTAAAAAAGATTACTTTAAGTTACTTTCTTCCAAGTAGTTCAAAGCACTTTGCTTTAAATACCATCTATATCTGATACTTTCAGGTTTATATTTCAGGCCCCAACCTCTGCCCCAAATTCTAAATGGATATACCCAAAAAAGCCATTTGAATATTGGATTGGCTTCTCAAACTTGCCCCACGCCTGCTCTTCATCATCTCAGTAAATGGCAATTCCCTTCTTCCAGTTGTTCCACCCTAAAACTCTGAAGTCCTCCATTACTCCTCTTTCTTCACACCTTTCATCTAATTCATGAGTAAATATTATTAGCTCTACCTTCAAGAAGCATCCAGAATGCTCACCTTCTCCATTATTGTCACCCTAGTCTATCATCATCTCTATCTGGACTGGTTTCCTTTGTCCCTCCCCTTCTCCCAATTCTCTTTTCCACACAGTAGGCCAGAGTGATCTTTTAAAAATCTAAACCAAAGTATGCCTCCTTTCAGCTTAAAGCACCAATGTTTCCCCAAAGTCCACACCACCATACATAAGGCCCCTCACAATCTGGCCCCTGATCTCATTTCCCACCTCTCTCCTCTTTGCTCTTCAGGTCCAGCCACACCAGGTTTTCCAGGTCACTCCTTCCTCCCCGCCATTGCATAACTCATTCTCCCATTTCCTCCCAGTCTTTTTTTTTTTTTTTTTTTTTTTTTTTTTTTTTTTTTTTAATGAATCTTTATTGTTCAGATTACAATTGTTTCTCCTTTTCCCCCCCATATCTCCCACCACCCAGTTCCCACCCCCCCTCTGCCCTTACCTCCCCACCACTGTCCTTATCCATAGGTGTATGATTTTTGTCCAGTCTCTTCCCATACCCCCCACACAGACACCCCTTTCCCCCTGAGAATTATCAATCCACTCCCATTCTATGCCTCTGATTCTATTAAGTTCACCAGTTTATTCTGTTCCTCAGATTTTTAATTCACTTGACTTTTAGATTCACTTGTTGATAGATATGTATTTGTTGTTCATAATTTTTATCTTTCTTCTTCTTTTTCCTCTTTTTAAAGAATACCTTTCAGCATTTCATATAATACTGGTTTGGTGGTTATGAACTCCTTTAGCTTTTTCTTATCTGTGAAGCTCTTTATCTGCCCTTCAATTCTGAATGATAGTTTTGCTGGGTAGAGTAGTCTTGGTTGTAGGTTCCTGCTATTCATCACTTTGAATATTTCTTGCCACTCCCGTCTGGCCTGCATGGTTTCTGTTGAGAAATTAGCTGATAATCGTATGGGAGCTCCCTTGTAGGTAACTAACTGTTTTTCTCTTGCTGCTTGTAAGATTCTCTCTTTGTCTTTTGCCCTTGGCATTTTAATTATGATGTGTCTTGGTGTGGTCCTCTTTGGATTCCTCTTGTTTGGGGTTCTGTGTGCTTCCTGGACTTGTAAGTCTATTTCTTTCATCAGGTGGGGGAAGTTTTCATTCATTATTTCTTCAAATAGGTTTTCAGCATCTTGCTCTCTCTCTTCTTCTGGCACCCCCATAATTCTGATGTTGGTTCGCTTGAAGTTGTCCCAGAGGCTTCTTACACTATCTTCAACTTTCTGAATTCTCTTCTCTTCATACTTCTCTGGAGCAGTGTCCTTGGCCTCTTTGTATTCCAAATCTTTGAGTTGATTCTTGCGATCCTCTAGTCTGCTTTTAGGTCTCTGTATAATATTTTTTATCTCAGTCAGTGTATGTTTAATTTCTAGTTGGTCCTTTTTCATATCTTCGAGGGTCTCATTGAATTTATCGGCCTTTTCCATGAAATTCTTGAAAAACCTTATAACCGTGGTTTTGAACTCTATGTCCAGTCGCTTGTTCTCCTCCATTTCTTTGGTTTGTGATCTGTTTCCTTGCCTCCTCATTTCGCTGCTTCCCTGAATTGGTAGGGTAGCTTTGTGTACTAGATGTCCTATTGGTTCAATGGGTCAGCCTCTCAGTTACTTGAGGTGGACACTCTTGGTGTATCCTTGTGTACTGTGTGCCCCCCAGCAGGAGGGCACACAGTACACAAGGACTAGTTTTCTCCTACAGCAAGGACTAGTTTTCTCCTCCTTTGCTTGGGCGGTTTTGGAGCAGTCTGACTGGAGCTGCAGTTTATTTGGTTAAGCTGCCACAGAACAGGCCATTTATATGCAAAAGCCGCTGTGTGGAGCCTGGGTAGGTTTGTAGAATGTGCGGGGCGGGCCTCAGGGCGGGGCGGGATCTCAGGGCGTCCCTAGGCTGGGGCGTGGCCAACGGCAATGGCTGGCGTCAGCCGTCTCTGCCTTTCCACGTTTCCAAGTCCCTACGCCCCGCGTTCCAGCGCAGTAAAACAATGATTGCCGGGCGCACCTCTGCAAAAAAGTCACTCTCACTTTCTGACCCGATGGCCGAGAGTGCAGCTTTTCCCCGTAGGTGTCTGGGTCCCCCGCGAGTCCCCAGAAACTGGGTTTCAGAGTGATCGGGAGCTTGTCTCCCTTCGGGTTGAAGAAAAACCGCGCGCCCAGTCGCCCGCCGCCAGCCCGATTCACGCGCCTCCGTACCTCAGCTTTTCAGCGTTTGTGCTCCTTTCTCTCCTTAGTTGTAAATCTTCCACTCAGCCAGCTTTCCCGTGGTTCTGGGTGGTAGACGTTTTGTCTTTTAGTTGTATTTTTGAAATTGTTGTTCGAGGCAGCAGATTCTCCTCCCAGTCTTTAACCCAATGTCCCCCTATCAGAGAGGCACTTCCCATCCCCTTATGTTTCAATTTTTTCATAACACTTATCACCTCCTGACATTTACTATGCATGTCTGTTGTTGCTCTCCTCCCACCAGAATATAAGCTGCAGGAATAGGATTGGCAGATAAATACAGGACACCAGTTAAATTTGAATTTCAGATACAAAACTAACTTTTCAGTATGAAGATGTCCCAGAAACTGTATGGACATACACTAAAAAGCTATTCATTGTTTATCTGAAATTCAAACTTTACTGGGTGTCCTGTATTTATTTTTAGGGGGACAGTAGTTGTTTTGCTCATCGCTGTATCTCCAGCGCCAGAACTGCTCGTGACACATGGTAATATTTATGAAATGAATAACTGTGTTCAATCGGGTCATAAACAGCCTGTGAGTCAGAGGTGTGTTGCCTCCAGACTGAGTAAGTTCATAAGTTCAGTTCGATAAACTTTTAAAAAATACATTTTTATTGATTTCAGAGAGGAAGGGAGAGAGAGATAGAAACATCAATAATGAGACAGGATCATTGATCTCCTGCCTCCTGCACGCCCCCTACTAGGGATCGAGCCCGCAACCTGGGCATGTAGCTCGAACCCGGGACCCTTCAGTTCGCAGGCTGACACTCGATCCACTGAACCAAACGGGCTGGAACAGCTGAATAAACTTTCCACGAAAGTCAAGCACCTAGGTGCTTCGGCTGACCCCTTGCCGAACCCTCAGGAAACAACACTCCTCCCCAGACCAGGTGGGCTCACGCCCCTGTGGGGGCGGGGCCTCCCCACCGGGGAGCGGGCCCCTCCCTCGCAGGTGCCCAGGGCCCTTTAACGCCCCGCCTCCCGCCTCTACTGGCTCCTGTGGTGTGACGTCACCAGGAAGACGGCCAATGGAAACGCGGATTACTGGCAGGCGGCGCTGGCAGTTGCTGCCAAGAGGAAGTGAGCTGGAGCTGGAGCGATGGCCCGGGGCTGGAACCCGCGGCAGCCTCCGCCGCCACCTGCGCGTCGGGAGCAGCCGCGGCCGCAGCCGGAGCGGGGGCCGGAGTCGCGGACGGAGCGAAGAAGGCGCTTGTGAGTTGCCAAGAGTCGCCGGTGCCGGAACACCTCACACTCTGGGCGGGAGCTCTTCAGGTGGGCAGAGCCGCCGTCGCCCTTCCGCACCGTGCCCCCGGGCCCAGACAGCGGGGCTGGGGTCTCCCCGGGCGCTGGACTGGCTCCTCTCTGGCCGAGCCCTCCGAACCGGCCTCTGGGTTTTCTTCGGTCTTGGACTTCCTTCAAACTAAGGCCAGAGGCCGGAGGACAGTGAGCACCGCCGACCCGGACATTTGCTTGTCTCCCCGACTGTCCGGACTTTAGCAACTGGCAGCCCCTCCTGCGGCCACCTCTCCAGCTAAGGAGGGACTAGTGCGTTCCCAACTGTCTGGTTGTGCGCCTCCCCCTTACCTCCCATTCAAGAACAAGTTTCTCTTCTCTCTCCATTGGAAATCCTGCCCGGAAGCCCAAAGCACCCGTCTGGGTGCCCTTCCCCAGCTCTTGGAGCACCCTTCGAAACATTATCTACTTGTCAGGGCTGAGAGTCGCTCGTTCTTGACTTGGGTTTTTTATCCTCTTGACACCCTCTTAACTGACACTTCATGCCCAGGACCTTTTGGATCACCAGCTCCCTGGCCATATCTATGTGACTTCCCCCACCCATCAGTTCCAGTTTCCTCTGGGCTCCAATCTCCAGCTCCCGGCGGATCTGGTCAGTCCCACCCTTGGGTGGGAGTGACCAGGGGGCTCTGGCCCAGGATCCCCCACCCTGGAAGGCAGCTCCAAGGTAGCAAGAGAGCTGGGCCTCGGGTACGAACCTGGCAGCTCAGGAGTGGGTGCTCCACTCACCCCACACAAGAAGATGAAAAAGCGCAAAGAGCTCAATGCACTGATTGGTTTGTCTGGGGATAGCCGGAGAAAGAAGCCCAAGAAAGGCTCAGGCCACCGCCTGCTTCGCACTGAGCCTCCTGCTTCAGACTCTGAGTCCAGCTCCGAGGAGGAAGAGGAATTTGGTGTAGTTGGAAATCGCTCTCGCTTTGTCAAGTGAGTGATGCCGTGGTGAGGGGTGGGATGGCGGAAAGACATCTTGCACTACCAAGGGGGCAAATTGAAGAGAAGGAGAAGGGAGTTCTTAGGAGAAAATATCAATCGGTGTAGTCCTTGGAAGGCAAAGAGGGAGAAAAGTTGTTTCTTCAGGTTCTCAATGAAGGATAAGTTTGAGAGCGGTCTGTAAGTGTACAAAAAAAGCGCTCTAAATCTAGGGTGGAAGTATGGATGTGGGGAATATGCCAGGAGCCCAGGAACAACAAGTCAGGAGTAGCAAAGAAGCTAAGAATAGGAACATAGGAGCAGACAAGCTTTTGGAAGTAGCCCTTTTTTAAAGGTCTCCAGAAATAGGGACCTTAAGACTGTAAATTACTATATATATTTTTTGCACTCTTGATGAGTCTGAATCTTGGTGATGGAAGAATTTGTTGAGGGACGTACTGTTTGAGCCTTGAGAGTAATGGAGCATGGAGGACAAAATGAAGAGGCAGCTTTTTCACAAACCACTTTCAAATGGTGCAGCCACTAGACCAGTGATTGGCAAACTCATTAGTCAACAGAGCCAAATATTAACAGTACAACGATTGAAATTTCTTTTGAGAGCCAAACTTTTTAAAGTTAAACTATATAGGTAGGTACATTGTTATTAACTTAATTAGGGTACGTGGTATTTTGTGGAAGAGCCACACTCAAGGGGCCAAAGAGCCGCCGCATGTGGCTCCCGAGCTGCAGTTTGCCGACCACGGCACTAGACGAACCCAGCAGTGAGTATTGAGGACATTGGGAAACAGGACGCAGGGTTGGTAAAGGGCTGGAGGGAACCTGGAAGGTGCCTTGGACCCTCTCAGGGACTACATTAAAAGAAAAGATATTCTGCTGAGCACATGGAAGCAAGGAGTAGGCAGAAGGTTGGGGTGCTAAAAGAGGTTGAATCCTTTGAGTTTGTTTAGAGTTTCTTTGTCCTATTTTGTGAAAGGAAGGATTTGGCTTCTAATGAGCTTTGCCAGATTAGGTAGTTAAGGACAACCCTAGGTTTGGGTTGTGAAGATCTGATGAAATAGAATAGCTATACTGGAATAGTACCCTTTTGGGTTAGTTTAGACCTGAGTGTTGGTTGAAATTTGGTGTGAAATCTAACTCCTTTCTATGCTTCCTTTCTTCTAAGCCAATAGCTAGAGTGTACCAGGTGTCCACTTCACCCTACAATTCCTGTTTCTTTCATTCCCTTTGCACTAAAACTTGCTCAAAAGTTTATGAAGTTTCAATAAACTGAAACAGGGTCCCCTGGAGTGAGCATGTATTTGACAGGGACAGGTAGGTAAATTACAGTGCAGTGATGGAATTGCAGACAAGCCCGTTTAGGCACTTTCCTAACCTGAGGTTGTTTCCAAAGACTTGAATTGGTAGTGATTGCAGTGAGCTGCGGTTCCCACAGGTGCTTCCTGTGGCCCACAGGAAGTCCCTCTGTTTCATGTGAAGTTTTAAACTTTTGTACCGAATAGATGACCTCTTCATAGGTCATATTACTTAGTTATTTTCAACTTGCTATGCAGATTTAACTATGTTACTCGGTAGTCCCTGGTAAATCAACTGCTTATTCATTTAAAAACACACTTGCATAGCAATACAGGAATGCTATTTCTAATAAAGCTGTGCTCATAATCACCCTTGTACTCCTGGTTGAATTTGTTCTTGTGATCAGGGGAGACTATTTACGATGCTGCAAGATCTGTTATCCCCTCTGTGCTTTTGTCATCCTTGCCGCCTGTGTCGTGGCCTGCGTGGGCTTGGTGTGGATGCAAGTTGCTCTGAAGGAGGATCTGGATACCCTCAAGGAAAAATTTAGAACAAGTAAGTGGTCACATATTTCAGAGTATAATCTTGGATTCTTTTCCAGGATCTAGGACAAAGCTGAATTAAGGGTTTTGCCCACTGGTAAAGCAATTATACATTATACATTTTTTCCATCATTTTTCTATTCTTTCTTAGATGTCAGCTTCAATATAGTAACAGTTATTTGTCTTAAACACAAATAAAAAACAGTGCTTGTGTACCATCAGGACAAATAGCATCTGAAAAATGGCATTTTAATCAACACTTAGGGCACAAAAGGGAAGCGCTAAGGTCCAAGAGTCTAAAACCTTGGTTAACCTCCACCTGTTGCCACTTTATACTTTCTCAGTGCACTGGGCTATTTACTTCTTCCTCATAGGCCCTTGAGAAAAATTTCCTCCTTAAAAATTGTATAAGAACATAGGAATGGGCAATAATAATAGCCAACATTTATTAAGTGCTTACTGTGTACCAAGTCACAAATAAATATTTCTCATGAGTGGGTTTCAAAGTGTAAGAGACTTTCTTAAATTATGGAGTTTTATATATTCTAAATTATAAAGTTGTATTTTGCATATGCAAAGTACTTTTTCTGAAAGATGGGTTTGCATGCTGGCTTCTTCCAGATTTAACTTAAATATCTTCCTTTACCAACACTGAGATCTTCGGTTCTCAGTTTCAAAGGTTAGTTTTCTAAGCTAAGGAACCAGTTCCAAGTTAATCACAAATTCACTAACCTTAGCAGCTTTCGTACATCAGGAAACTGACCACCAGGCTTTCCTAAGATCGTAAAGAAATCTGGCCCCAGAACTGGAATTAGAGTTGTTAACTTACTTTCCATATTAAGCCTTAGGAAAGCACAACATCCTAGTTTTCCTTCACTCCAGCTTCTCTTGGCTGCCTGCAGTTATTAAAGTTCTGAACCTGATCTAGGGACAACTAATCCTTAGTGTGTTGATGACATTCCTAGTGATGTTGCTTGAAGAAAAAAAAAAAAAAGCTCAACTACTAACTTTGGTTTTCTTATAAGTTTCTGATTTAGGGAATGGCCTTGGGTAAGTCATTCTCTGCCAGAATCATCCTGACTTACATGTTTTATCAACTAGTGAAATCAGAGTATAGTGTAAAAAAGAATGAGATTTGTATTCTAGTTGTTGTTCCTCCTTAATGATTGTCCTTAGCCGAATTGCAAGGTGTTTCTAAGGCCAGTGTTTTCTTTGTAAGGAGTAATCATAACTTGGAAATGAAGTTTTCAGAAACAGTGTTTAACTGTAAACAGCCAGTGAAGACACCTGTCTGTACCATCATCTCCTTAATTAGTTGGACTTCTTAGGTTTGTGCTACCACTTGTAGCAATTGTTTATTTATACATTTCAAAACATTGCTCAATTCTACCTCTCGAATTCCTTTCTCTGACTCCTCTGTGCCTGTGTTTACAGAACATCCAAGTAATTTATACCTTTGTCAGCGAATTTCTTTGTCTAGAAATGCAGTTAAAGTATATGTGTAATAGACCTGGCAATCAACGAGTCAACAAATATTTATTGAGCACTTGTTAATCCCAATTCCTGGAAATATTATATTCAGGAGATTCCAAGAATTGTACCCTGGACTATGAGACCCAATTTATATAATTGAGCAACATTCCCTGAGACCCTGACTACATTTGTCAGGCCCCTGAATAAAGCAGATTTAGAATTGTCAGTCCAACTGCATTGTTGACTTTGGTTTGCTACAATAGAAATGCCAGCACCTATACTGTCTAAAGCCAGACTTCCTGAAGGATAGGGGCTGGGCCCTGTGGCATGTTGTCAGTCCATGGGCTGAGCCATTGTGAAACACTTGCCCAAGAATTTTTTGTTGTTATTTTGTTTTGTTTTAATCCTCACCCAAGGATATTTTTTCCATTGATTTTTAGAGGAAGAGACAGAAAGAAATACCGATGTGAAAGAAACACATCGATTGGTTGCCTCCTGCACACACCCCGACCAGGGCCTGGGCCCTGGCCCCGGGCCGGGAAGGAGCCTGCAACCGAGGTATGTGCCCTTGACAAGAATCGAACCTGGGACCCTTTGGTCCGCAGGCCGACGCTCTATCCACTGAGCCAAACGGGCTAGGGTCCGAGAGTTTTTTTGTGAAAACTATTACCTTGACTAAATGAGGTCAATCTTGCAAAGCTTAAATAATCTTTCCTGAATTCTGCTTTAAATATATTTCAACAAGTTAATTTATACCTCTTGGTTTTCAGGAGAACAGTGAAGTCTCTGACTTAAATAAGATCATCTGCTATTCTGGCTTTAATACTTTTCTGAAAAATTCAGAGCCCATTGTTCTTTATTTCAGTAAGTTTTCCAAGACACTTGTGAGAAAAGGAGGTAAGGTTGCTGAAATAGAAAGCAAAGCAGAGAGGCTTCATGTTTTTTATCTTGTATTCAAGGAGTAACTTGATCCTTAAGCTAAAAGTACTGGCTGGCCTTAACTCTTAGCTCAGTATTCCAGGTACTCCAAAAGACCTCTACAGTTATTCTAAGGAAGATCTATTCCTAACCATCCCTCTTTGTAACTCAACTATGGAACACTAGAATAATAGAAAAAAGAATTTGGAAAAGAAGGAAAGTATTAATGAATTAAGCATCTCCTCTTTCAGGCAGAAGAGCAGTGTGGTCATTTAGTACAGAACCTAAAAAAATGATCTTGTGATAATGAGGGTATGAAGATGTGCGTGTTTATGGTAGCTGGAGTATACTAGAAAGAGTGCTGGTCCTAGGAGTAAAAGGTTTGACTGTTGAATCCTGGCTTGCTCATTACTAGCTGTTAAAGACTTGGACAAGTCACTTACTCTTTCTGAGCCTTCACTTTCCCATCCATAAAACATTTTTAAAGTATATGTGTAATAGACCTGGCAGTCAACAAGTCAACAAAGATATTCGTGCTATCAAAACACTGAGCATTCCTCTGTCATAGCGTATGTAACACCATATAGTAACTGTGACAGTCCCTCATGCCTCACTTCCTGCTGAACTGAGAACTTCATGGTCTTTTTATGCACTAGCGCCGAGTGCAAGGCTGGGCACATGGTAGGCACTCAATAACAAGTTTAAAAGTTTATTGCAAACTATAAAGACATAAAAAATTGCTATCAGCTTTATATGTTCTGTCTGAAGGGTGTTTGCAGAAATCTCCATTGTTTGATCTTGAAGATCAGGAAAAGAACTAAGTAAGTTTGAGTCTTAATATACTAAATTTTAAATGAGTTGCTTTCCATGTTGAAAGAACATGAATAAGTAATCATAAGTTGTTTGCTACTCTTCCTCCTATTTGTGGAGTCAGAGTGCCTTGACTTGACTTGTTTCTCCTACAGGGCCCCAAATCAGATAGTGAATATGATCCCTTCTTGGCTCATACAATCCTCAGCATCCAGAGTGTGTTCAGGGCTTGTCAGTTTTATATGTTTATTAGTTAATAATTGTAACCCAAGTTATTTATGTGCTTATCTCCCACTTCTACCTTCTACTTACTTTGTATAGACTGCAGGAAAGAGACTCCCCCTCCCCCTCTTCACACACACACTCTTGGGATGTTTGACCACTTGGGAATGGCAGACATGTGTGGGATGAGTTACTTTGCAACCTCACTGAAAATGTAAACTAAATTTACTGAAATGCTAAGTGTTGCATAATTTAGACTGGTAAAATGTTTTTATTGTATGAGATGGATGTGTAGTCCTACAAACCATGTGTAAACCAAATGTTACATTAAAAGTTTTTAAAGAAGTATGTATATAAAGAAATTCTTTGGTGTATATTTTGAAAGATGAATAAAAATACCTGATTTCTTTTAATAATTCTGAATTTTCAGATAGTGGGCTTTGTTGTAGTAGGGACACCACTAGCCAGTTTTTCCCTCCTTATTGGTGTCCTTTATGATTTTTAGTTGTTGTGTTTGTTTGTTCGGTTTTCTTTGTTTGACTTAACAGGCTAGCATTATCTCCATTTCATACCCTACAATTATTTCTCTGGAAAAGTATTTGAGTTCTGTGTACCTGGCACTGCTGGGTCCTGGGAATATATGACTAATATGATTTGGTCCCTGTCCTCTAATAGCTCTCTCAGTCTGGTTCAGGAGACAGACAAGTATATAGCTACAGCACAGTGTATATTAAGTGTTAGGAGTGGTAAAAGGTGGCGGTGGTCCAAGGTGGGGGGTGTAGCTATTTGTGCTGAATCTTGAAAGTAATTAACTAGGCTAGGGTGGCAGAAATGAAAAAGGGGCAAGCTAAAGGCATCTAGGCAGAAAGAATAGAGTGTGCAGGGTCACTGAGGCTTAAAGAGGTTGGTATGTCAGGAAAATCTGCTTGGCTAAGAAGTAGATTAAAGAGGTAGGTAAAGTAATGAGAAATGTGTTTGGGGAGGTAAGCAAAGGCCAGATTTATTCAGTCAGTAATACTGAGTGCCAGGTATTCTAAGTGCTAACCATGCAGAATGTCTTAGTACTTACATTTTAGTAAATTGTTTTATATCTGTCCTGCGTGCCAGTTTTTGGTTTCAAAGAAAGTATATAATAACTAATTTGGCATTGTGTGCTTTAAAAAAAAATGTAGGTTTTATTCTGGAGGACCAGTCATTATCAATATTTTCCATATAAAGGAAAAATACTCTAAAATAACAAGAGAAAGCACTCTTGCAGGCCTCTGCCTTCAGGCTGACAAATCTCTAAACCATTCAGGAGATATTATTTCCCAAAGGAAAGGCCAAATATCAGCTATACTTAGCTAACATGTTCCTTTATCTTCCTTTACTTTTACTTTGAGCTTTTGGGTGGATTTAAGAAAACACCCTGCTGTTTATGAAAAAGATTAAAAATCCTAGTCCTCATAACAGTACTTTAAAGGGGGTAAGAACCCACGTTGCATTTGACCAATTTGAGATAGAGAAAAGTAGACTTATGCACTTAGAGATATAACTTATGATGTCACCTGGAGCATTAATGGAGTAAAGGTGGTCAGTACTTAACATTTATTTATCACTTACTGTATGCCTGGCCAGCTGTGTTTAGTACTTTACAGCCATTCTTTCATTTGATTCTAAAAATCCTGTAAAGTATATTTTACAGATGAGGAAACTGAGCTCAAAAAAGTTGAGTAATTTTCTCAAGATTACAGTAAGTTACAGAGCTGTGATTCAAATCTAACTCTTACTGCTGATAGTCATTATTATCATTTTTAGCCATCTGACTTTTAAAAGTTGTATTGCCAGTCGTGAATAGCCCCAGTTAAAAGCTTTAGTGTTAAAGATGTACATTTATATAAATAAAAGGACATGTAGTTCATTGATATAAATTTAGTCATTATCCTCCCAGGGTTAATGTATTGATCTATCTTCTTTCCTACTGTATGGGATTTTTTTTTTTCTTGGAGCCATGAGGGAACTTTATGGCTATTTATGATTGTTCTTATTTTTGCTTTTAGTGGAATCTAATCAGAAAAGTTCATTCCAAGAAATTCCCAAACTTAATGAAGAACTACTCAGCAAACAAAGAGAACTTGAGAAGATTGAATCTGGAGACCTGGGCTTGAACAAGGTCTGGATAAACATCACAGAAATGAATAAGCAGGTAGCAAAAGTGTGATTTTATTTCTATGTAAGCTCTGAATATTTTGTTCTATTTGGTCTGAATCTATAGGTATAGGTAACTCCAAATTGTTTTACTTTTTGTTATGGGTTTTGCAAACTGTGATTCCAACACATTAAATTCAGGTAAAATAGGTAATAGTTATGCATTTACCAAATAATTAAACTGTTAACCCTTTCTTCAAAGGATAATTTTACAAAGTAGAGTAATTTAGAGGGAATTGGAAATACTTGAGTCAGTTCTCATAAAGAGCAGTGTAGGTATAAATTTTTTTTTTTTTAGAAAGAGTGCCATCTAACCCCCAAGAAAAAGGATAGCATATTTTTATTAGATAATAAGAGCTTATTTTGTTTAAGAGTATACAAACTTACAGACACAATCTTGAGGTATATACTATATACTATACTAAAACCAATCTGGAAACCATCCACAGCTAATGATAGTTATTCTAGCATAGCATAGGAGGAAGTGGTAGAGTTGGTTAAATACCTTGGCCAGGCAAGCAGGCCTAGAGGAAAAACTTTTCCAATCCTTAAAAGGTTTTTGATCAAGGATCTTGTATTTATATAGTTGCTGCTGGGTAACTGTAGCCCCTGTCCTCAGTTTTTGCAGTTTAATTAGGAAAAATGTGCATTAAAAAAAACCTCAAGTAGCAAATGAATGGTACACCTGCAAGTGCTTAAAAATAGATGTGCCATTCTTGTTGGCACTAAGAGGGTATTCTCTTCTTCAGAATGTAGTCACAAAGTTCAGAATAAGCCAGTGGCAAGGAGCAGCACTGTGCTAGGATAAAGGGCTTACACATACACTGAGTGGCCAGATTATTATGATCTCTGAACACATAATAATCTGGCCACTCAGTGTGTGTGTGTGTGTGTGTGTGTATTAGAGGCCCGGTGCATGAATTCATGCATAGGTGGGGTCCGGCCAACCTGACCAGGGGGAGGGGACATGGGCAGTTGGCCGGCCAGCCTGCTGGTCGAACTCCTGGTCGAGGGGACAATTTGCATATTAGCCTTTTATTATATAGGATATATACTGAGTGACCAGATTATTATGTGTTCAGAGATCATAATAATCTGGCCACTCAATGTATTTCTGAAGCTCCCGCACCATCTTTCAGCAGTAGTGCAAGAGTTGGGCAATTCATCAGTTAAGACCAGAGATCAATGGCCTGGTGCTGCAGCTTTAAAACTTTTGTCTACAATAAGAAATATTTTACATCATCCTATCTAATAAAGAGTGAATATGCTAATTGACCCTCACACTGTCGCAAAGATGGTGGTGCCCACAGCCAATAAGGAGAGAATATGCTAATTGCTGCCCCGCCCTCAAAGATGGTGGCACCCACAGCCAATAAGGAGGGAATATGCTAATTGACTGCCCCGCCCTCAAAGATGGCAGAGCCCACAGCCACAAGATGGCAGCGCCCAGTCCCATCAGCCCCCCCAGGGCAGCAGGCACACAGCAAGGCCACTCCATGCGCCTGCCTCCAGAGTCCCCTCAGCTCCCAGCCACCCAGGGCCGGCCCGAGGAGCAGGCAAGCCTCAGATGGCAGCTGCCCAGCTGCCTAGGGCTGCCTGAGACTCAAGTAACCAGGGCCAGCTGAGGCTTGCACTGCCGGCAGTGGCAGCAGCAGAGATGTGATGGGGTGTCACCTTCCCCTGATCGCTGGTTCACCTCCCGCCCCTGAGGGCTCCCAGACTGTGAGAGGTGGCAGGCCAGGCTGAGGGCCACCCCCCCCCCCCTCCAGTGCATAAATTTTCATGCACCAGGTCTCTAGTTATCTAATAAACACATACATGTATGAAACAAATAAAAGTTTCTAAAAATATTAGCTTACCCTTATGATGTCTTATGATATTTTATTTTCTATTCTGTTCTATTTCATTTTTTTTAGTCATTCATGAAATAATTGATCAGTTGCAGTATTTACTCATTATGTATTATCCTTGGATGCTTAGTATTTAGGAAAAAACAAGTACTCACTCCTTTTTCTGTAAAAAGAACAGGATAAGACTGGCCTTGTATTCACAGAGCAAATGAGCAATTTGACCAGCGATTACATCAAGTGAAAATCAACCACAGTGAAGCACTGAGAGATAATTAACATCTCTCACTAGGGCAAACCGGAGATTCCATTTAGATAGTCATGGAGTTTACAGTTCTGGGCCAGGATGAAATCTTTCAGGATGAAGAGCCAGCAATATCAGCTACATTTCCATCTCCTTGTCAGGCAGCACAGGAGAAGAGTCAAAGGGAAGTTTGTACTTGGTGTGAGACCGTGGTCGGCAAACTGCGGCTCGCGAGCCACGTTCGGCTCTTTGGCCCCTTGAGTGTGGCTCTTCCACAAAATAACATGGCCTGGGCGAGTCTATTTTGAAGAAGTGGCGTTAGAAGAAGTTTAAGTTTAAAAAATTTGGCTCTCAAAAGAAATTTCAATTGTACTGTTGATATTTGGCTCTGTTGACTAATGAGTTTGCCGACCACTGGTGAGAGGACACAGTTTTCAACCCTTTCCTATGTGTTTTGGTTTCTCAGTTCTCTTTAATTTGGAATCTAGAAACAAAGTAATCATTTTATTCTTGTCCTGGCTGTTACTTTTAATAACAAAAAGCACCTGGGAAAGAAGATAAATGGAAAGTTTACTTCAGTCCTAGAGCTTCATATATAAATGTAGGAGAGATTGAACTGAAACCCTTTCCATTTTACCTTCAGTAGATCTTCAAAGTTGATGGGACTGACTGATGAAACTAGCCTGAGGTAGAGAAATTCTCTGCTGGCATAGGTACAGAAGGATGGGTGGTGGTAACCTAGAGCTTTAGGTTGGTCCAGAGCAAGCATGTCAAAATCACGGCCCGCGGGCTGCGTGCAGCCCACAATGAATATTTTTGTGGCCCAGCCAATATAATGGTATGTAAGAAACATTTTAATAAAAATTTCATAACTTAATTTTTACAATATCCTGTTATACATAATTATTAATAACGAACTACAACATTCCATAATGATTGATTACTATAATCATGTTGCATTCATTTCCCTTACACGCCTTACGTGCAGGCGCACCATTTCTCCACTAATACTAGCAGTGAATATTTTAGCAGCTGATTGCTGCATCATCAGTCTTGGACTGACTTGTTTGGTGTGCACAACAGGAAATATTTCGCTTTCGGACAACAAGAAAAATAGGTTTATTTGCATTATGCTTATTAATTTGTGCAGTTGTCTGGTAAGTTAGTATTCAAGAAAAATATTAATTTTTATTAAAATATTCTATTATTTTATGTTAACGATTACTCATTTATTTCAGCCCTTTGTATTCAGCATGTCTCTACCGAAATAAACCTGCGTTTCTATAAAAATTGAAGCTCTTGTTTTTATGCTGCCCACATAAACTTAAACCTTGTTTATTTGGCCCATGTTAGCCTTTGAGTTTGAAATGCTTGGTCCAGAGGGAGCTCATCATTCTCTGAATGATTTTCTAAAATTGTTACACATTTCTTATAGAAAGGCATTTGTCCAAAACCAAAATAGTTACAAAAATAAAATTAATATTTAACCATGTTTCTATATCTCAGGGTAACCCTGTCAATTAGATTCTTTTAGTGGCAAAAAAAATTTTTTTAAAGAAATCTAAAGTGGCTTAAACAATAAGAAAATGTGTATCACTTAATAAGGACTGTCCATATCACAGTATGAATTGAAGTTAATGCAGCCTGAAAAAAAAAAGTTTGAAATAAGTTAAAATCAAATTTTGTATTGAAAAGTCTTTTAAAAAGTGTTAAAATCAATTTACTTTTCTGTGTCATTTATGAAACTTCTAATTTCATACCCATGTCCATTCTCAACATTATAGGGAGTCTGCTCCCCTTCTTTGAAGACCATTAATTCAACAAATGTTTAATGAGCTGCTTTTATGGAGTTAGGCCTTGGATTCCCACCCTCAAGGCTCTTACCATCAAATGGAAGAAAAATAGAAAAGTAAATAGTTATATAACAGCCTAATAAGCAATAAGAAACTGGTCTGTATGAGCACTGTGGGGGCATTTTTTAGGTATGTTTCTAACCCATACTGACTGGATTCAAGCAAAGCTTCTCATATATCTTGAGCTGAGTCTTGAAGGGCTAATAGGAGTTGGCTAGATAAATTCTATAGAAAGAGAGAGGGTGTCCTCATTAATACACTTGATGCTCATAATTTGCAGATTTCCATATTTGCAAATTCACCTACTAGCTAAAATTTGTTTGTAACCTAAAAATCTGTACGTGTGGTGCTTTTGTAGTCAGTTATTCACTGGCAAGCATACAGTGGCGAAAAATTAGAGTCACCCAATAGGAACATTTCCAGTTGAAGTCAAACAAGGCCACACACTGCCTTGTTTCAGCTCATAGTGTAAACAAGTTTTCTTTTCATGATATATTTAGTGCCACAGTTTTTGTGTGTGTGATTCTGCTTCTTAAAATGTACAACTAAGATGTGCTGAAATCTTATCTAATATTGCAAAGTGCAAGAAAGCTGTGTTGTGCCTTACAGTGAAAATACATGTGTTGGATAAGCTGCATTCAGGCACGAGTTCAACAATATACATTAAATAAGACATCTTTAAAAGAAATACACATAAAACAAAGTTATGTATTGTATCGATCAGTTGACAAAAATGTTGTGACCAGGGGACTCTTGGAACCTAACTCTCTACTTCCCTTAGGGGCAACGGTTCAGTAATCACTCATTCAGTGTTTGCTGTGAATTTCTAGAACAATGATTTTCAACCCTTTTCATCATGGCACACATAAACTAATTAGTTAAATTCTGCAGCACACCAAAAAATACATTTTTTGCCAATTTGACCAAAAAAATAGGTATAATTTTGATTCATTCATACCAGGTAACCATTGTTGTGTTGGCTGTTGTCATTTTTTTAATTTTGTCAGTACCCTCAACTAAATAGTCAGGTATTGCATGTTTTAAAAATTCTTGCAGCACACTGATTGAAAATCTCTGTTCTAGAACATAACTACTGTGAATTGTGAGAATTGAGTATATGTGCAAAAGCAAAAACAAATGAAAAACAGTGTGTTCAGGGGATTTTTGTATTGTATTATAGCCTAGCTTGGTGGAAAGAGGCCAGAAGTAAGGAAGGATATGTCAGCAAGAGTCATCAAGGACCTTGAGGGCATCATTTTCTATAGTATGTTCTATATCTTTTTTTGGCACTTGGTCCAGATATCTTATGATGTGACTAGAAAGCCCAGTGCATGAATTCGTGCACATTGAAAGGAAATTAATTAGAAGGTGGCCAGCAGGGCAGGACTGGGCCAGATGGGCCAGACATGCCCTGGAGCCAACCTCCCGTAGTCTCTCCCTGCCAGCTGCACTTGGGGCGGCACCAGGGCTCAAAGGGCGTCTGCGGAGTGAGTGGGGTCCCTCTGGCAGGTGGGGTCCTTTGGCCTGGCCTGCAGGGAACTGGCAGTCCAACATCCCCCCAGGCGTCCCGGAGTGTGAGAGGGCATTCTGCAAAGTTGCTGTCGCTCTGCAGCTTCTGCATTGAGCATCTGCCCCCTGGTGGTCAGTGAGTGTCATACCTACCAGTTGTTCAGTAGGTCACTTAGCCTTTTATATATATAGATACAGTTGTCCCTTCTTATCTAAGACCTCCAGTGGATGACTAAAACTGCCGATAGTGCCAAACCTTCTATATACTATGACTTTTCTATGCATACATACCTGTGATCAAGTTTCATTTATAAACTAGGCACAGTAAGAGATTAACAACAGTAATAATGAAATAGAACAACTATAACAATATACTGTAATAAAAGTTATGTAACTGCAGTCTCTCTCCAGTAATTTTTACATTTTTTAGTTCAGATCTACTCCTGACTCTGTGTAACCATCTCTTGCTTTCAAGAAATGGCTGGGTGTTACTCGTTTCAGGGGACACCTTGCTGAAGTCTTCGTATAGGCTCAATGCTTTCTGGCATAGCATGTTACCATCAATCAGAGCACACTGTCTGTTCATTTCTCCCATCCACAAATTTAATGCCATTTCCATCTTAACTAAGCATTTAACACGCACTGTGGCCATAACTATTGCAGTTTGAGGTGCAACAGCAAAACTAGCATGAATTTCTTTTCCTTCACAATTTCACAAATAGATTTGTTCTTACCATAGATCTTAGCAATCTCAGCATTTGATTTTTTTTCTTTCCTTATTAAGTGGAGAACTTTCACTTTTTCACCTAAAGGAAATAGTTTCTCTGGCATATCCAAATTGCCAGCGTCACTACTCTTGAGCTTTGGGGCCATTATTAAGTAAAATAAGGGTTACTTGAACACAAGCACTGCATGACAATCATCTGATAACCAAGACAGCTACTAAGTGACAAATGGAGGGGTGGAGTATACATCCTGGATATATTGGGCAAAAGGATGAATCATGTTGTGGCGGGATGGGTCAGGATAGCAGATTTCATTACACTACTCAGAAGGGCATACAATTTAAAACTTATGAATTAGTTTATTTCTTAAATTTCCCCTTTAATATTTTTGGACCACAATTGACCACAGGTAACAAACCACAGAAAGCAAAACTGAGTATAATGGGGGACTACGGTATTTGTGTATGCATCTAATTACACTAGAAGGTTGTACACGGAACTCTGTGCTTTAAATATGATGTTGGCAATAATGGTGGCAATTGAGATGATAACTGTCATTCATTAAATGCTTGCTTTATGCAGGCCCCTATTAGAAGTACTACATATGAAATCTTTTTTTCTTCTCTAGACCTATGAAGTAGGAGTGGTATCTCCATTTTACTGATAAGAAAACAGATTCTGAGAAGTAGTTAGCCCAAGGTCGCACAGCTGTGTAGCAGTGCTAACATTAAAATATTCAGGCGCTAGGAGCCTGTCTTTTCCCAGTTTTCCTTTCTGCCTTTCATCTTTATATCCACTATAAAATGCAGTAGGTGCTCAGTAGGTGAAGTTGAAAGGGTGTGATGTCAGGTTTCTACTAGAGCTCATATTCATCATTGATGGTTGCCTGTTTTAGTAACTTTTTTGCTTACTATTTAAAGGACACTTCCCCAGCCGGTGTAGCTCAGTGGTTGAGCATCGACCTATGAACCAGGAGGTCACAGTTCGATTTCCTGTAGGGGCACATGCCCCAGTTGCAGTTGCAGGCTCAATCTCCAGTAAGGGGGGGCAGGGTGCAGGAGGTAGCCAATCATTAATTCTTATCATTGATGTTTCTATCTCTCCCTCCCTTCCTCTCTGAAATCAATAAAAATATTTTTTAAAAAGAAAGAAAGAACACACTTAATTTTAACCCCAAAGCAAAAAAAAAAAAAAAAAAAGCAGCATTTCAGATATCATAGTATAAAATTGTCTACAGTAGCTATTTTTAATTTTGCTAATGAAAAGTCATGTAATATGCATAAATGTCATGACTCATCTTTTGGCTGAAATTTGGGTTTTTATCTTAATGGTTTCTACTTGATTCAACTTTTTAGACTCTTTGAATCAGAGATAAGTTCTGTAATGCTTGAATCCAATCTGACATCCTAGAGCAGTCCCAGTGATAATGGAGGGAGCCCCTTGTCTCTCCATTCTAGTTACACATGTAGCTGTGCTGCAGTTTTCCATAGATTTTGGCATTATTCCACTCTAAAGAAAGGAATGTTGAGAGATGGAATCCAGCTTTGCAGTTTATGGGAACATAGCTGAGTCCTAGTGACCAGTGTGTGGTCCAGGTCTTATAAGTGAGTAAGAAGTCCTAAGTGATGTTTGGTAATTAGAGCATTAATGGTCAGCTCTCCAGAGCAAACTCCTTCAGTGAGGCAGCTGATACCCAGGCCTAGAGAGTTTGGGGCATGGGGAGAAGTGAAACAGTACCTCACCTTATCCTGCTGGCACTGGCTTTCAGCTGCTCCTCTGGTTTGGGGAGAAATAGTAGCTGCCAGCCAGCCACACTGGCCATTTGTAAGGCCATTACTATTCTTGAGACACTTAACAAATAATTACACAATTAAATAAATCATCATCACTTTGAGAATTGCCATGCAGAAAAAGTTTTCCTGGGCCTGTTAATGTTGTTGCTCCCTACCTATTACCCAATGCCACACTCACCCTTCTTACCTAAAAAGAATACCTGTTTTATTTTTATATATAAAATCTTTCCATCAGAGTCTAATTGGAGTCCTACTTCCGTGAATCCTGTCCAGTTCAGCCCGAACTGATGTTCTTTTCTTAGAACTTTATTATCACATTTAGTACTTAATTATTTATTTAATGTTACTTCCCTTCCATAGAGGGATAGATCCTCTACCTCCCTGCCTCCACCTCTCCCTTCCCTCCCCCTTTCTCACTCATATTTTGTGCTTCTGCCGCCAGCCTTTTTTCTATTTTTCAGATATGCCAAGCTCTTTCCTGCACTGGGGCCTTTACCCTAGCAGTTCCCTCTACCCTCAAATGCACTTCATTCAATTTATGTCTGATTAATTCCTTCTTATTATTTAGATCTGTTTAAATGCCATCTCTTTATACAGGCTTTTTCTAATCATCCAATATAAAGTCATTACCCAGTCACTCATCAAGTTACCTTATTTTCATTTTTTCCTAACACATCCCACTATCTCATATAACATTGTCTCCTTGCACTAAAATGTAAACTCCAAAAGATCACTGACACCTGGTATAAAATAGGGCTCAATAAATATTTATTGCAGTAATGAATGAATGAAAAATAGCTTGGTGTCCCTGAACATTTTCCTTCTAAAGGGAAAGAAGAAAAAGAGAACCTAAGTTCCCAGGCTCCTCACTGGACTCCTTGTTCAGAGCACACTGCTGCTCACTCCCGGAGTTCTGCTTAATTTCTTTGCATAGTACTTATTATCTGATACTTTCCTTCTTTGTTTTTCTCTCACCTACTATGATGGGTGCTCCATGAAAGCAAAACTTCATGGTCTTGTTTGCCACTATCTCCACAGTGCCTGCAGCAGAACCTGACACGGAGATGCCAAACATTTGTTGAAGTAAGGAGTAGGGGATCAGTTTTACTTTGTTTTTATGGAATAAGTGCCCAGAAACTTTAGTGGCTATTCTGTGACCCTCTGAATATAATTGCTATTGGTATATTTGTGTCCTCATTCTAGCATTTGGGATAGAAAAGCAGTATGGAACCAGGAGTCTTCCAAGAATGTTTGAGCCACACTGCAAGGTTGTTAGAATATGATCTATGCAGCCTGAAATTGAGTATTATACAGGTTCCCCCAGCCCCCATATAAGAGAGAAGTCCAGCTGTGTAGAATTCTACCCCTAATAGTAAAAGGGAAGACATTTTATTTTGATTCAATTCCTATTTTAATACATTCAGTGCATCAGTCCACAAGTCACTGGGTATTTATTGAGAACCTTCGGGGTACAAAGTAGTGCTTTGGTTGAGCTATTGAGTTTGAAATATTAATCACATTGTTAAACCAAAACTAAATTCCCAAGTAGTTGAAAGTGCTGTTCAAGTTGGCAGGGTACAGTTCCTGTAGACTGTATTTTGTGATGATGGGCTTTTACTTTATATGTTCCCACTTGGGCAGGAACAAAAGCTCAGTAAATAACTAAGGTTTTATTTTTTTACCGAAGTGAAATCCTTCAGGGATCTTTTATCATTAGCTTTCTTTCTGTCCTTTTGTTGAAGGATTGTGTTGTAATCACTGTTGGAGTCATCTTTTGGGTAATTTAAGATTTTTACATTTTGTAGCTGCCAGGAGTTAGGGTAAAGAATAATTGCCTTTCTCTCTTTGGCACTAGTGTTTAAATTGGGCAGGGAAAGAAGGGGTATTATCGCTGCCTCCCTGATGTCCAGTCTATTCAAGAATGAGCTGAATAAAGTATAATGTCTGGATTACAGAAGTGCATAAAATCGAAGGGTGCCTTGACATCAGCATCAAATGTAGAGTCTGTGAAGGAAGAATCCACTGTGCAAATTCTGTTTTCATTGTTTATTCCTCTTCCTTTCAGATTTCTCTGTTGAATTCTGCAGTAAACCACCTCAAAGCCAACGTTAAATCAGCAGCAGATTTAATTAGTCTGCCTGCTACTGTAGAGGGACTTCAGAAGGTAAGTACTATGTATAGGCACTGAGATTAACCAACTGCTGTAATTCTAGCTTCTTAGACGTTTTCTTTGAAAACCCAGCATTTGAAATTACCTGCTCCAGGAGGGCAGTAATAGAGCATATCACTGTGTCCTAAAAATTTTAAAGTATCTCTTTTGGTCTGGTTAGTTGGGCATTTAATTTGCAACAGGTGACTTTAGCTCTGGTTTATGTGGCTTTGCACCTTTTTATTTGGTTCTCCAAGTCTCAGGATTGCTATGCTGGGACTCTTATGTTAACATATGTGGGTTCTTTTTTCATCATTTGCCTTTTCGATTCATCATCCACTTTGTCTTCATGAAAGACCAATTGTATATGAGAGTTGCTCTAAATTATTAACTTTTATATTACCGTTCATTTTTTAGAAAAAGATAATTTGAAGAAATGCAAACATTTAAAATTCAGGATTCGATAAGTGTTAGCAAGCATGTAGAGCAAAGGAAACTCCTGCTGGGAATAAAAATGGTAAAAAGCAGTTTGGTAAACAATGTATGTTGTTTTTTAAAGGTAAAGGTGCACATCCTCTAAGCCAGGGGTGGGGAACCTTTTTTCTGCCAAGGGCTATTTGGATATTTATAATATCATTTGAGGGCCATACAAAATTATCAACTTAAAAATTAGCCTACTATATTTGGTCAGACATCTAATTAACTCACCCCTAATGCCTTGGCAAGGCCAGACCAAATGATTTCTTGGGGCTTATATGACCCGAGGGCAGGACGTTTCCCACCCCTGCTCTAGGCAATTTACTCAATATATGCCTTAGGCCCGTGGTCGGCAAACTGCGGCTCTCGAGCCACACGCAGCTCTTTGGCCCCTTGAGTGTGGCTCTTCCACAAAATACCACGGCCTGGGCGAGTCTATTTTGAAGTGGCGTTAGAAGAAGTTTAAGTTTAAAAAATTTGGCTCTCAAAAGAAATTTCAATCGTTGTACTGTTGATATTTGGCTCTGTTGACTAATGAGTTTGCCGACCACTGCCTTAGGCAAACAATAATTTGGAATGTCTGTTTTTTTGATCCCTAAGATTCAGGCCTAGAGCAGGAGGCAGTGACCAAGCAGATGGGTAATACATAGGGATCTTTAGAGCTGGGTGGGGAGAGTGGGTAGGAAGAAGAAGGGGCCTACTTGGAACACAAGCAACATCAGCCCCTGCAGCAGGAAATATAAGAAGGGATTCTGGAGCAAGGGAGTCAAATCTAGTCTTTAACTTTTCAAATTTAGTGTGTGATAACTTTGATTACATGCCAGGCTCTATAAATTATCTCCACAAAGGAGAACTTCCTAAGCCAAAAACAGAAACAAAACTTGCCATTTTATAGCCACTCCACTTGTGAGCTCGGTCTCCATAGTTTGCTATTTGTCCAATAATGTTATCTGTTTATAACTTTAAATACAAAAGTAGGGACAACTTTGATGAGGCCAAATACTTCTTGCCATTGTTCCCAGGTGCCAAGTGGGAAAAAGGCCTCTGTAGCCTTTAGCACAAAAGCGACTCTGGCAGTCTTGCATTAGTGAAGGAAACTGGTTTATTCTTGCATTCATCAATTCAATAAACATTTGTGGAGCTTCTTCCAGTGTGAGCCAGGCACTTTGCAGTTACCGAGAATACCAAACAAGAGCTTACTATCTTCTTGCATCCTGATGGGATCATACATCCAGCCAGTTAGGAGTCTGTAACAACAGAGCTTGCATAGATAAAATCCCAGCTCAGAGACTTCTACCCAATGTGTTGGTGGTGTCTCTTTGCAAATTTGTGCGTTAATAATGTGAGACACTACTTCTGTTACAAGTGGCTCCGTTTTGAAGTGGTAGTTCATCTCAAATACCTAACCTCAGTATACTCGGGCGCACAAGGGAAGGCGCACAGGGGAAGTGTTCCCGGGAGAGGCACCCCGCTGCAGCTGTACTCACCAGCATGAGCCCGGTGTCTGGCAACCGTCTGTCAGCTGAGCTGAGCTGCACTGCTGCTGTGGGAGCGCACTGACCACCAGGGGGCGGCTCCTGCATTGAGTGTCTGGCCCCTGGTGGTCAGTGTGCATCATAGCGACCGGTCGGTTGTCTGGTCGTGAGATCGCTTCGGCTTTTGTATATAGAGATTTTTTTCCTGTTAATTGTGTCAGTATAAGCTACATGAAATTCATAGTTTGAAGATATTTGAAATAATTAAAAACACTGACCTCCATTTATTGGTGTTCAATGTAAAATGAAATCAATAATATATACACTCCCATTAGAATGGCTAAAATTGAAGACTGCAGATACCAGTGTTGAGGGTATGGAGTAACTGGAATTTTCATACACTGCTAGTGGGAATATAAAATGGTATAACCATTTTAGAACACAGTTTGGCAGTTTTTTTAAAGTTAAGTATACATCTACCATGTGATCCGCCATTCACCTTCTAGGTATTGTGATTATAAGCATATGCCCACATAAAGACATGGACACGAATGTTTATTACAGCTTTATTTGTAATAGCCAAACACTGAAAACAACCTAAATGCCCATCAACAGGGAAATGAACTACAATGTATCCATACAACAGAATGCCACCCAGCTACATGCTGAGTAGCTACAATATAGATAAGTTTTAAAATAATTGTACTAAGTGAAAGAAGTCATATTTTTTAAAAAGTACATACTTACTGCTTCTCTTCCTATGAAATTTATTTTTTTCCTAAATATATTTTTATTGATTTTTTACAGAGAGGAAGGGAGAGGGATAGAGAGTTAGAAACATCGATGAGAGAGAGAAACATCAATCAGCTGCCTCTTGCACACCCCCTATTGGGGATGTGCCTGCAACCAAGGTACATGCCCTTGACCAGAATCGAACCTGGGACCCCTCAGTCCGCAGGCTGACGCTCTAGCCACTGAGCCAAACCCGTTAGGGCTCTTTCTATGAAACTTAGAAAATGCAAATTGATATGTAGTGATAGAAAGTAGATCAGTGGTTGCCTAGGAACAGGGATAACTTGGGAGTGATGGATGTGTATTATCTTGATTGTGTTAATACTTTCACAAGTGTATGTATGTCAAAAGTTACATTTTGAACATGTGCAGTTATTGTATATCAGGTACATCTTAATAAAACTAATACAAATTTTTAAAAAGGAAAAAACACTAACCTTACTACATGTTTATGTTTAGAGCGTAGCTTCCATTGGCAATACTTTAAACAGTGTCCATCTTGCCGTGGAGGCAATACAGAAAACTGTGGACGAACACAAGAAAGCCATGGAGTTACTACAGAGTGACCTGGTAAGGAAATCTACAAGCACTACGGAAAGTCAGCACTCTCCTGCCTCCCCTTTTCTGAGTAGTAATAGTAGAGATACCCACTTTCCGTTTGTCTAAACAGACCCTACTATGCACCTTTAAAAAAAATACAGTAAGCAGTGTTTATTGTTATTTTTACAATCTGTAAATTAAGCAGTTAAGGTGGATAGAATTAAGAGCCTCAGTCTTTTGCAAATGTGCTGCAGGAGATACTGAAATAAGACACCTGAGGATGGAATGGGAGGAAGGAAAATGGAAAAGAATGAAAGGAAAGTAGGGAAGTGTCTCCATTGTTTATTGCTACATAACTAATCACGCCACAACTTAGGGCTTAAGTCGGCGCTTTATTATTTCTCACTGTTCTGTGGGCCCAGAATTTGGCAGGGCTCTTAGACTATGGAATGATAAGAGGCCAAGTGAAGGGGGCTCCAGAGGATGAAAGTCCATCTTGGATATTCATGCTCCCAATAGAATGCAGCCATATGTGTGACCTCAGCCTACAACATGTGAAACAGAACACTCCCACCCTGCTGAGCCTAGACAACCCACAGAATCCTGAGAAATAATAAATTATAGTTGTTTTAAGCAACAAAATGTGGGGATGATTTGTTACACAATAATGGGTAAGTTTTCAAATGTCTCTCTACTGTGCAGATGTAAGCTGTCTGCAGTTATTCAGAGGCCTGAGTTCATCTCCTAATGGGTACTTGGCTCCATTCAGGATTTATGAAGGCTGAAAAGGATAGCACAACCTCTGCTCGCATGCTGTGGAGATGAGTTATATGTACTTGAAATTGGGACTATTCAAGGCATACAAAAGCTCCCTAGCTTCTCCACTCATTCCTAGATCTGTCCCCCATGTTGATGAATCTGTGGAAGCCCCAGTGAGAAGCTAGAATGTTCTGAGATCATCCCAGATGGCTAAGTAGGCTTAGTAATTACTTATTGCCTATACTAACCTCCATTCCTGTTAACAGAATCAGTACTCTGTGAAGGAGACCAGTAGAAGTGACCAGATTATTCCATCACCTTCAGCTCCATCAGAACTTGACAATAAACCCCACAGCGAGAATGTGAAACAGGTACTTTTTGTCTCTGGCTTACCTCCCTGTGACCACAGTAGACTCTGGAGCAGCCAGAGTAGTTTGTGCTTAGGTTGTGGTTCCTCAGCTGGCATCTCACGCATATTTGTGCCTGTGTGAGAGCTGACCAGAGAGGGCTTGGATAGGGATCCAAGATGCTGTCCTATCTCTTATTTAGCTATCTGCTTTTTTCCCTGCATGTCAATCAGTGGAGTAAGTTTATTTTCACATCTTGAAAGACTAAAGACATAGAATGACCAGAGTATCCTGAAACTCTTTATGAAAAACAGCAATCTGAGCAAGTTAAAGATGGATGGATAGCAGATTAACTCAGAGTGATGGCTATTTTGAGTCACAGTAAATTCTAATAATGTTAAAAAGCATATCCTTAAAAAGTTAAGATTCTCTAAAGACTAAAACAAGGAGGAAAAAGGATATTGAGTTCAGAATCACATTGAAGAAAATAAAGGAAATCTTCACTAAGAAGAATTCCTGTCCTGAGTCTAATGCCCTTTAAAACCTATAGTCATCATTTCTATTTAAGTAGTAATCAGTAACTAAAGGAGTCAATAAAAATAATTGAATCTTGTACTAAATAATGCACTACCTGTTATAGTTTTGCTACATGAGCCAATTCAGTAATTGGTATTGTTCCTAAGGTAGTCTTGTTGTGACAAATTAGGTAAATGGATATTTCCGTTAATAACCCAGCAAGCTTTCCTGCCAGTAGGTGAGGTAAACATTGGGAAATCAATTCCCAACCTCTCAGCTTCCTGGGACCAGAGAGTGAATCATATAGGTAGTCCTCTTCTCTTTCCCCCTCCTGTCTAGCTGAGGCCGAACAATTCCAGAGGGAGTAAGCTGAGAGCGATTTAGAGTAGAGGGACAAAGCAGAGACAGACGATCAATGGTCTAAACCAGGAAAAGGAGTTTACTTCTATAACTTGACATAATAATGGTTGTTCAGTGCTGCTGGCCTGCTTGTCTAGCATACATCTTTAGCTGGATTCCACAACTTAATTTATTTCCACTCCAGAATATCCTGTGCCTCCACAACTCTTTAGAGGAGGTAAATAGTGCCCTAGTGGGGTACCAGAGGCAGAATGATCTTAAATTTGAGGGGATGAATGAGACTGTCAGTAATCTTACCCAGAGAGTAGACTTGGTAGAAAGAGATTTGGTTGCTATGAGCAAGATTGAAAAGCAAGCGAACCTGTCCGTCAGCATCATAAATCTTTTCAGATCTTTTGTGACATGTCTGTGTCGCAATGTCTTTTGTCTGTACGTGGCTGACATTCCACCACCTTTTCAGAACACAGTCTTCTGGCATATTTGAGAGGCTACACATTTGTATTATATTTAATCCTTAACCCTTGTCTCCTCTAATCCTACACTAGCTCTGTGATGTGCGTGGCACAGGCGGTGTTGGTCCTGATTAGGGAGGGAGATGTAGAGAGGTTTAGTTGCTTGCCCAGGGCTCACCACAAGTTGTTGGCAGAGATAACAAGCCTCCTATTATGTTACAAGTGACCCATCTGGTAGGGAAGCTCTGGCACATATTCCTAAGTGAGGTCTTCTTGATCTTTTTTAAGTTGTTAAGGGTCGGAGCAATGTCAGTGGCAATAACTGAAGAATCTTTTGCCATTTCACTAAGCCAGAACTTGGCTTTCAGATTTATCCTGCTCCATCTGCACATAAACTTTTGCATATAAGGTCAGGAAAGCCATTTAAAATAGATCAGAACTGACCAGCTCCTCAATTTAAGAGATCATTGAGTCCAGCTTCTCATTTTACATGTGAGGAAACTGGATGACCTACTAAGTCACCAATGCTAGCTGACCACGTGGTTTACTGGTTTTCATGTTATTCTGTGTTTCTTTAATCAACTTTCCTCACATATCTTGTGCTGGAATCCATGTGGATTGTTTTTTTAAAAATATATTTTATTGATTTTTTACAGAGAGGAAGAGAGAGGGATAGAGAGTTAGAAACATCGATGAGAGAGAAACATCGATCAGCCGCCTCTTGCACACCCCCTACTGGGGATGTGCCCGCAACCAAGGTACATGCCCTTGACCGGAATTGAACCTGGGACCCTTGAGTCCTCAGGCCGACGCTCTATCCACTGAGCCAAACCGGTTTCGGCTGGATTGTTTTTTTAATAGTTGCAAGCCTCACCTTTAAAGATTTCATACAGCAAAGATATAGGCATATATAAAGAAATGGAAACCAAATACATGAAATTATACTGTGAATTTAAGTAACCACCAAAGCTAGAAGAAAGCCCACAAATATAGCCAAACTCTGGCACATAGAAAGCAGTGTTTGAACTGGCTCTGCCATAGTGGAGCGTTGGCAGGTTGCCTCGACTTGGCTTGGAGGGTGGAGTAAGACCTGTCCCTCTCCTGTTTTACAGGGGTGTGTAATTGACTACAAATCTGCAAAGATGAAAGGAGCCTTACTGTAAAAGGGAGCCTTGCTTTTGAACTCTGCTAAACTAAGCAGGGGCTAGGAATTTTGGATGATTTGATGAGTAAAAGGCCTCCAAGGTTTTCGAGGCTTATTGTGAAAACTTACCATCCCAAACTTCCCCTACTGTTCCTCTCCTCCCCACTTTATTTTTCTCCAGAACAGGAAATTGTTAATAGTAAGATCTGTCTTACTGCTTCTTCCACTAGTATCTCAGCATGCTTCTAGGTTAAAGTTCTCTCGATTTTTATACTTCAAAGTTTTAAAGTTTGAATGAATCAACTAGACTAAGCACCATTTTCAGCTTTGTATCTTGGTGGCCTTTCTCCCCCTCTTCTCTCATTCTTCTTCTGGTATTTCCGCTGAAAGTGTTCTGAGATTTTTAAAATAAGTTTGACCAAATTGCTTAAAAAGTGCTAGATATTGTGTAAGTTTTAATGTTTGCCTTTAATCTTCTCTTGTTCTTTTTACCCTTTAAGATAGGTGATAGAGCTGCCACTCTGAAAAGAGAGTCTTTGCATCAGGTGACCAGCAGAATAGATACATTAAAAACCCAAAGCATAAAGGTAAATAACAGGAAGCTTACTCTGACATAAAGATAAATGCATCTGCATCTTTGTGCTTTTGAACTGCTGCTGCTTTCTCAAAAGGAACCCTTTAGTCTAATTCAGGATAGACACATGACCCCTCTTCTGGTGGAGCTCAAAGTCCATCAGTCAGAAAATCATTAACACATAATTGAACAGATAATTAATCATGAGTGTGATAAATGCTAGACAGGAAAAGTATAGGATATGATGAGGGCATTAGCAGAGATGAGGAAGGCTTTTCTAAGGAAATGACTTTTAAGCTAAGACAGGAAGTTAAATGTACTAATGATGGGGAACAGTGGCTTAGATAATTTAAAAACAGTGTCTAACCTAAAAATTATTTTTTATTTTTAAACTAGAGGCCTGGTGCATGAAATTCGTACACGGGTGGGTCCCTAGGCCTGGCCAGCAATCAGGGCCAATCAGGTTCCCCACCTCCCTGCCTCCACGCCTCCTCCTTCCCTCACTCCCTCAGCACCCCACCGCAGCTGCCGTTGATCACCCGCTATGTTCTGCGCCACCCCCTGGTGGTCAACGCACGTCATAGCGAGCAATTGAACTCCTGGTCTCCCAAACTCCCGAAGGGACACTTTGAATATTAGCCTTTTATATATATATATATATTGCAGTCTCAGAACTTATATAATCCATTTAAGCCTCAGCCAGTTCCCTTCACCTTGTACCTTTCTGTTTTATTGTTCATCCCAGGCATATTTACAAGATAAGCAATCTGTGATATACTCTGATATCCCAGGAAAGAAAGTCTCAGGGTATCAGAATAAAATACAGCTAGTACACATTTTTGCCTAAATTTATTGGCTTTACTTTTAGATCCTTTGTGTTTTTTAATTGTCATCTCAATATATAAGTCCCTTTGTGCTGCCTCATCTAAGCATCCTAACCACATGCCATTTCTCTTAGCATAAATTCTTCAAGCAGCTAGGACCTAGTTTTAGTTATATATGCCCATATATTAGCTTCCTAAATAAACCAAGAGTGATCTATACACTAACAGTGTAGAAATAAAGGCATCAGAGAAATAAGTAAATATATATTGAATAAAACAAACATGTAATGAGTTGATATTCTAATTAAGCACAGGATTAGGACCTTTCACCCTAGCCTAAGCAGTTAGAAACAGGCCTCATAGAAACCAGACTTCTCTCCTTTTATAATTAAATTTATTTTTGTATGCCACTCTAGATCATCCTGGAGATGAGGCAGGGTATAAGGTAAAAAGCTTTTTAAAAAGATATAAGTAAGATTTTGAATTAGAAGTATTAGAGCTTCTTCTTCGTGTTCCTAACAGTTCCTGCCACCAGTTGAATGATCACCATGGGGGGAGAGAAGGAAGATCAGGGGAATATTTGTGGTTTGGTTGCTTTTTTTTAATGTGATAAGAGCATAAAACTCTACCTAAAGTGGTCTAGTCACAAGGTGAAGTAATATATTCAGGAAAATTATTTAGTTAGTGTGAAATCGTTCCTAGAAACCAATATGCTACTCATTTAGGAAATAGGTGTCGTAGAGGCACCTGAGCAAGGGGGCATTTCCTTTACTGCTGACACAGGCATGCCTTCCCCCATCAGCCAAATGTTCGCAGTGAATCAGATCATCTCTAGCATAATGTTCCCTTAATGGTTTAGGCTCAAATCCAGCTAGGCCCTCATCAACACTGAGTACCGAAGATATCTCTAGTATTTGTTGATTCATTCCTTCATTGCCTGTACTGATAGGGAACCTCCTGGGGGTCAAGCACTACATGCTAAATAGGCGTTGGGAATATAATAAAGAATCAAATGAAGTCTTGCTTCCGCGTTAAACCTCTGTGATCTTTGTTTTGGACAGAAAGAAGATGGTTCAGATTCTCAGGTATCCAAGGTAAGGGAGAAACTACAGCTGATCAGTGCTCTCTCCAACAAGCCTGAGAGCAACAGGCCTCCAGAGACCACCCATGAAGGTGAGATATTCAGGGCTGGCTTCTGAATATTTCACGCAGGCTTGAGCAGCTTGCCTCCCACATGGAGTGGAAAGGTGTTCCAGCAGGCCTGATCGAACCCAGTGAATGATGCCTGAGCGCACCGAGATGAAGCTGATACACTTTGCTTTCATTTAGCAAAAGCCCATTTGGTACATGATTTGTACTCCAGTCTATTAAGGGAAGAAGGGTAATGTTTAGCTGGAAATAGACTTCTCCATGCTGTCTGCATCCAATTATAGGCAAAAAAAAAAAACAAAAAACATTACTGTCATAGCATGTATTAAAGTAGCTAAATGTTTATGGAAGTATTTTCAATTTTTAAGTGCATAAAATTTACTTTAAAATAATTATTAGTCCTTCTGAAATACCATTAACAAATGATGGGATCATTGAATTGGAAAGGCCCTTGACTTTAGGTAGGGACATACCTAGTCAATATTGGCAGATATATCAACCTCCACTGGTTTAAGCTCTAGGAGGACATAATCCTAAGGCATTGGACTATGTTGGCTTTGACCCCTACCCCCCACAAGTATTTTTTATTTTTGAGAAAGCAATATAACCTCTCTATTCTCTTTTGGGTGGGATACAGACTACAGTGGGAGGCCTTGTCCTAGCAGTCTGCTACACAACTGTATGGTAGCATTCTTTCAGCACCAGCTCATCTGGTGGCATATACCCCTGATCAGCTCATAGCACAGCTCTCAGGATATCAAATATCCAATGCTGTTTTCACTTGCAGCTTAAACTCTTAACATCTAAACATGTACTGGTGCTATACGATCTTACGGTGAGACCACAGGTCCTACTGAGCCACGCCAGAGACCACAGTTTCAAACCTTAATGTTGTATAATATTGATTGATCTTCACTTAGCCCTAAACATGTTCAATCTATGCCTTTAACTCATTCAGTCACTATGCTACTTAATTCTCTTTTTTATTTTATTTTTCAATTACAGTTGACATTCAATGCTATATTAATTTCGGATGTACAGCATAGTGGTTAGACAACCATGTAATTTACACATATTTCAAGTACCCACCTGGCACTATACATAGTTATTACAATATTATTGACTGTATTCCCTACACTGAACTTATATTCCCATGACTGTTTTTGTAATTACCAATTTGTACTTCTTAATCCCTTCACCTTTTTCACCCAGCTCTCCAACCCCCCTCTCCTCTGGCAATCATCTGTTTGTTTTCTGTATCTATGAGTCTGTTTCTGCTTTGTTTGTTCATTTACTTTGTTCTTTAGATTTCGCATATAAGTGAAATCATATATTTCTCTTCCTATACCTCAGTGATTTTTCAACCATTTTCATTTCATAGCACACATAAACTAATTACTAAAATTCTGCAGCACAACAAAAATATATTTTTTGCCAATCTGACCAAAAAATAAATATAATTTTGATTTATTTACCAATAATAATAATAATAATAATAATAGTTATCTACTCTTTTTACTCCAAAGTGACTTTTTAAAAAACCGGGTGCCTATACTTGTATATAAGGATTTCTGGTACCAATAATTAACTAATCAATCTTATTATGCAATGTGACCAGTAAGGTGCAACTCTATTACTAGTACATGACCTACATATTCATGGTTCAAGCAGGGCATTCACACCAGACAGCTATTATTGTGTTGGCTGTTGTCATTTTTTTTTATTTTACAATCTAAGGGAGAAGAGATTGGTGCCCCTCATTAAATGGTCAGGTATTGCATGTTTTAAAAATTTTTTGCAGCACACCAGTTGAAAATCACTTCTCTAGGTCCATCTGCGACATTACTAGATTTCATTATTTTTATGGCCTAGTAATATTTCATTGTATATATGTACCACAACTTTTTTATCCAATCTTGTATTGATGGGCACTTGGGTTGCTTCCATATCTTGGCTATTATAAATAACACTGCAATGAACATAGGGGTGCATATATCTTCTCAAATTAGTGTTTTGGGTTTCTTTGGATATATACCCAGAAGTGGAATTGCTGGGCCCATTTTTAATTTCTTGAGGAATCTCCATACTGTTTTCCATAATGGCTACAGCAATCTGCATTTCCACCAACAATGCACAAGGTTTCCTTTTCCCCACACCCTTACCAATACTTGTTTTTTGTTGATAGCCATTCTTACAGGTGTGAGGTGATATCTCATTGTGATTTTAATTTGCATTTCTCGGATGATTAGTGATATTGAGCATCTTTTCATATGTCTATTGGCCATATATATGTCCTCTTTGGAAAAGTGTCTATTAAAGCCCTCTACCCATTTTTTAATTAGATTGTTAGTTTTTTTGGTGTTAAGTTGTATAACTTCTTTGTAAATTTTGGATATTAACCCCTTACCAGATGTATCTTCTTTCATTCAGTAGGTTGTCTTTTTGTCACAATTTCTCTTAAATTAAGTATATATGCATTTATCCTAAGAGATAACCTTCAATGCTGGTTTAACTTGGTGTCAGACTTGCTAATAACTAAAACCATGTGTATTTGTTACAGAGCAAGTACAGAGTTTCACATCAAAGCCATCAGCATTTCCAGAATTTCCACAATCTCCTGGAGATGACATTGAGAAAACAGCCCAGCTAAGATCTGTCTCCCTACCAGGAATTACTAGCATCAAAGGTAACTTTTTATACCATGGAGTAATAAGGGAAATGTTCAAAGTTAAAAATTTCTAATTTTTTTAACTTGCAAGAAAAAGAATTATATATAAATCTGGGCCAATATTTGATATGCATTTGTATTATATAATCCTGATTAACAATCCAGGGAACATAAATATTCATGTATGATACTCATTTTACTAATAGGGAAACTGCCTAAGTCCACACAGCAAATAATTAATTGAGGCAAAATTCATACCAAGGCAGTCTGACACCAAAGTTTACACTCTTAACCAGTGCACTATATTAATCTCTCTAGTAATGTTTTTAGAGTTTTCATTCATTCATTGAGTACCTAATTATACCCAGTGCTAAGCAATAACAATACAGTATAAGATAGAGTCTCACATTCCTCACAGATATAAAAGTCTAGTGGAGAAGGCAAACAAGAAAACATAATGAATACTGTAAGATTAGAAAAAAAAAGTAAAAGTTGACCCTATTTGTCAGGGCCCTCCAAAAATGAGGAGTCCTTTAGCTGAAAATCAGTAAGATAAACATTAGTAAGAAGGATATGATTCACAGAAAAGTATCTTTGCCTTGCTCCCAACAGTGTATATTCTGTCCCTCATCGTGATGTTTGGGTCTCCTGATTTTGCATTTGCTAACAGCCTGGAAAAATCACCCCATTCCTGTCCATTGCCTTTGCCTGGCTCCTCACCTCAGCTTAGATACCATTCCACCAGGGAACATTTCCTTACCTCCCAGGACCAGATAAGGTTCCTTCTGTGTATGACCTCTTCTGTTTGGTACCTATCACTCTGTTGTAATTTCCTCGGGAGACATAAAATTTAACTTCACTCCTAGCCCTTAGCATAGTGGCTGGTATACATGAATATTTGTTAAGTGAAAGAGTTCTCTACAGGCTACGGTTGAAGCATAGAAGACCTAAATTTATTTTGCCATTTAAATGCAATTATTTTTTTCCCCATTGCAATTGTTTTTTTTTCTTTCTGTTTTCTGGGGAGACAGGAGAATGTTAAGTTGTGTTTATTGGCAATACAAGTTGCCTCCTCCTACTCTCCATTATTACTTCAAGAATTGATGAGAATGAATGGAGTTGAAAGTCTGTTAAGAGCAGATTAAAAACAAGCCATCTTAACATTTGTACCTAACATAGATTTTACACACTTTTGAATGACTACACTTTTGAAATGATCTGGAACAACAATTAGATTTTTATTTAAGTACTTCTACCAAGTACATAGCACATTTTATTAACTTACTTCATATATAGTACACACACAATAAAACATTTTTCAGCTAGCCACTTGGTGGCAGGCATTGAGAACAAGCATCCCACCTGCTTTTCTAGCTTTCAAGACTTATATTTAGCTGCTTTGCTAAGACTACCTTAAGAGTGAAACTAGGCGCTTATTCAGAAGCTTGTCTACAACTCCTTGAAGGACTAGACCTTGCACTGCAACTGTTTCTCCCCTTCAAATTATTACTATTCTTCTTAAGTACCAAACAGCCGGAGGCCTATTGAATCTAAGTGTGAAGTTGAATAAATGAAGAAAGGAAAGGAATTTAGGAAGATTTTTAAAGAAACATAAGCCTTATTGACTATCTTCTGATAGTAGAGACTAAATCTACTAAGTCATTCAATAGGGGCATAACCAAGTCCAAGTCTTTTTTATTTCATTTTTTTGTTAATCCTTACCCAAGGATATTTTCCCCATTGCTTTTCAGAGAGAGTGGACGGGAAGGGGGTGTGGGGACAGCGAGAGAGAGAAACATCAATGTGAGAGAGGTACATCGATTGATTGTCTCCTGCCTCTGTCCTGGCCAGGGGCTGGGCTTCAAACCTGCAATCCAGGCACATTCCCTTGACTAGGAACCCAAGACCTTTTGGTGTACAGGCCAATGCTCTCACCATTGAGCCACACCGGCCAGGGCTTAAGTCCTTTTTAAATGTTATGTAAATAATTGGCCCTCCTATTTGGAAACAGTTTAAGTGCCTATCAACAGATGAGTGGCTTAGAAAACTGTGGTACATTTACACAATGAAATACTACACTGCTGTAAAAAAGAAAGAACTCTTATATTTGTAATAGCATAGATGGACATGGGGAGCATTATGCTAAGTTAAATAAGCCAGTTGGAGAAAGATAAATATCACATGGTCTCACTCATTTGTGGAATATAATAAACAACATAAACTGATGAACAAAAATAGATCCAGAGACATAGAAGCATCAAACAGACTGTCAAGCCTCAGAGGGAAGGCAGGGAAGGGGGTGTGAGTAAGAGATCAATCAAAGGATTTGTATGCATGCATATAAGCATAACCAATGGACACAGTCAGTAGAGGGGGTGGTGAGGGCATGTTCTGGGGGGGGGAGGGAGCGGTCAGGGAGAGGTCAGTGGGGGAAAAAGGAAACATATGTAATACTTTGGACATAGCTGAGGAAAGAATCAATGAGCATGAAGATATGTCATTAGTAATTTCCAAAATAAAATGCAAAAATTAAATTTTAAAAAATAATTTTTAAATTATTTATTAATTAAATAAGTGTTCATTATGGGGTCCTTGAGAAAATACGAGAAGAAACTGTTGATAGACATTCTCCAATCCTATTGGCTCAAATAATATCTTAGAAATAAAAAAGAAGATATAGCCCTGGCCAGCGTGGTTCAGTGGTTAAAGTATCAGCTTGTGCACCAGAGGGTCAAGGGTTTGATTCCTGGTCAAGGGCATGTACCTGCGTTGCAGGTTCAATCCCCTACCCGGGGTCAGGGAGCATGCAGGAGGCAACCAATCGATGCATCTATTTCACATCAGTGTTTTTCTCTTTCTTCCCCTATACCTCCTCCCTTCCATTCTCTCTAGAAATCAATGAAAAAAATATCCTCACTCAGGTATTATTGCTCTCTCTCTTAGCTGGAATAGATGTAGCTTTGAAGAGATATACAGAGGGGGTAAAAACAGATTTATATTTGTGAGTACATGACACAGAGTTTATTATTGTATTATTCTTTATTATTGTACTAGAGGCCCAATGCACGAAATTTGTGCAATAGTAGGCCTTCCTTCCAGCAGGCACCTGGGACCCAGGCTTCCCTTGCAGCACCACCTTCCTCCAGAAGGTCGTCCAGAAGGACGTCCGGTCTAATTAGCATATTACGCTTTTATTATTATAGATTTGCCATACAAACAACTGTAAACCTACTTTTGCCCCTGGTTGTTTTTAGTTAAGAAATAATTCACATACCATATTATTCACTCTTTTAAAATGTATAATTCAGTGTGTTTTTTTAGTATATTCACAAATTTGTGCAGCCATCACACTAATTCTAGAACATTTTTATCATCCCAAAAAGAAACCCTGTACCCATTGAACAGTCATTCCCATTTTCCCCTTCCTCCAGCCCCTGACAACTAATCTCTCAACCACTGTCTCTTTGGATTTGCCTGTTTTGTTTATTTCACATATAAATGGAATCATACAATATATGACCTTATATATACTTTTTTCTTGCATTATATTCCTTTCATTTAGCATAATGTTGTCAAGGTTCATCCATGGTTCAGCATGTAATAGTATTTCATTCCTTTTCATGGCTGAATAATATTCCATTGTATGAATACACTTAGTATTCCCATTCATCAATTGATTGCCATTTGGGTTGTTTCTACTTTTTGGCTCTTAGCAATAATGTAGCTATGAACATTTGTATACAAGTTTTTGTGTAGACATATGTTTTCATTTCTCTTGAATATATACCTAGAAATGTAATTGCTGGGTCACCTGATAACTCTGTTTAACTGACAAAATGCCAAGTCTATTTTACAAGCTCAGCTCCTGACAATTAGCTCTTTAAGCCTCTGTAGTCCTTTTCACCCCTTCAACAGAAGAATAAAATCTGAAAATTCCTAAAGGAAGGCCCTGGACAGAGAAAAGGCCAGTCTATTTTATTCTCCTGTGATTATCTATCACTGCTTCTATTTTGGGAGGATAGTGCCATACAGTATTTCTCTCAAGGATCAAGAAAGAATTAGTCTTTCTGATTTAGTGATATCTTAAACTTTACCTTTTGGAATCAGAGTCTGCAGAGTAGCTTTCTTTTAATGCTTTACATTCAGTTGAGGCTATTTTTTAAACTGTTAACTAAATTTAGCTATATTTATAGACATATACACTTTTTGCAATTTTTTTAACAGATCTTCAGGATTTATTCCACAAGACTGGCCAGAACATGGATGGGGAGCTGACCTACCAGGAAATTTGGAACTCCTTAGGCTCTACTATGCCAGCCCCAGAGAGTTTGGGAGAGTTTGATGCTGATGGAGATGGAAGATACTCATTCCTGGAGCTAAGAGCAGCTGTAGGTGTCTAGCCTCATTGGGCATATTTAGAAATGGATATATACCCTGGGCTACCTAATATCTACTCGCATAACAAAAACACCCCTTCTGTTTATCTATCAGTCCTCCAATCCTCCAAACTATTGTAGCAGACACATTGCAACCTTTTAACTTGTTTGAAAAAGCTATATAAAAGTTATTTTTTTAAGAAAGACCATTTTACTTATGATATTCAGAAATCTATGATTTCCTGAAACCAGTAAGATCTTAATTCTAAAATTGCCAGAATAAAAGTCAAGCCCTTTTTCTTTCTCTTTCCTTTTTTGAGGGAAGGAGACCTTATCTTTTAGAAGTAGAAAATGTATATATAGTGAGAATAAGCCACCTTTTATATTTCACATAAATTTGCCTTAAATTAGCTGCACTTTATTCAGACTCAGAAAAATGTCTTTCCTTTAAAAGATAGGCTTTTTCTGTTTATAAATATTTAAAATGAAAGAAGAGTTCTGCATATTATGTGGGAAGTTAGGAGGAATGGTTTGAAATAGGACATGAACAAATGGCTTGTCAAAAATCGCTAATTTGATCTGGTAGCGACTAAAACTAGGCCCATGTCTCCTTCAGGCATCTCCTTTAGGTGCTACCATGGGGTTTGGTCTGGTGGCCAGAGGAATATATTTAGGGAGTAGCCTCCAGGTGCAGGAAAGTAAGATCTATCTCTTTGTTTCTGTCCCCTTAGCTAATTCCAACCTGTGAACCAGAGAAGTATTCTTGGCATTTTTATTATTTTTTATCCTATTTCAGGTTTATGAACATAAAAAGTTATCCAGTGGGGAGCTATATTTTCCTCCCTGAGTGAGCAGGATTATCACACATGCACTCTAGTCTATCTTTAAGCTGTGGCTGACTTCCACCTCTGATACTATCTCCATTCTGAATGGCAGGGCTGAAGTCCCTGGCCACTGGCTCAGCCTGGCTGCCCAGGAGCTTTACGGGAGAGCTGTGCCTCTAATTCTGACCCAGGAAACTCTGAGATTTTACATGGGGGCTAACCAAGAACCTAATATGTTCCTCTGGGGGATAAGGCCATACAAGTTGTGAACATACTAAGTTTCTTCATGGTTATCAGGTCAGAAGTAGCTGGAAGCTTTATGTCCAGAGGATGCCAAACATAGCAGACAGGCCTGGAACATTGAGCTTTACATGATGGTAGCAAGTGTTTTCGGATCTAATGCAAGCAAGTGCAATACTTTTCCCTTTAAATACTTCTATACCCTGGTACTACAGGACCCTGAACTGAAAGGAATTATACCTCCATGCTATCTGTGCTGTGTTGTTCTTAGAAGGAGTCTCTGAACAACACAAAAGGAAAAAACTTTGCAAAACTTAACTGTGCTGTAGGCCACGTCAGGGAGAAACTAGAGAAGCTTTTGTGGACCAACTTCTTTAGTGGAGTTCATTTCCATTTTAATTTTGTCCAAGTTGCCCAGTTAGCCATGGATGCAGCCAAACATCCTTAACTATTTAAGGGCTGGTTTTGTTTTGCTTTTTCTTTATATGATATTCAGCTTGATTTTTTTTCTAGAAATATTAAAATTTAGTTAAAGCAAGATGAAGTCTTTTCCCATGAATGTGTCTGCTTACCTCATACGGCTTATGCTTCTCTTTCTTTAAAAAAAATTTTTTTTTCCTTGCCCATCTGAGCTATTTCACTTTCTTGGAAAGGTTAAAATATAATATAAAATTAGCACTTTGGGTAACTTGAAGAGTACTCTCCTGGCTGCCTTCCATGCCCACCCCCCTTTTTTAATATATATACCCTGACGGATTTTGTAACAACCAAATAACACTCTAGCAATAAATTGAATTATTCTGCTATATTTGTATATACTGTACCATAAATAGTATGTCTACCTGGAAGGTATTTTTTTGAGAACTGATTTATATGAAATATACTTGGGGGTAATGTAGCTTGTCCTTTTTAGTTTCAAATTCTTATTCATAGGCATATACTTTGAGGACACCTTAACTCTTTGTTGTATGTACTTTTCTTTTGCATCAGAGAGCTATCATGGAGGAGTCATTTTTTAGTTTAGTTTATCATCCGTTCTCACCTCAAGTGTGTCTGGCTAGCATCATCCTTGAGCCAGGTATATAGTACCATCCTCTCCCCCTACCCAATTTGGCAGAGGTGTTCCTGCTACCCTCTCAGACTTGAGACTACCCTTGTCACACAGCCTGGGGAAGTGCCCTATCTCCCAGGCAGAACTAGGGCACCTTGAACTCCTTTGTTCTAAGTTGAGCAGATTCATTGGCCTAAGAAGAGCCTCAGAAACCTATTGTTCAGTGTTTATTTGGCATTTTTATTTGTAAATTGTCTTAAACTATAATCAAGCCTCACCTGCCACCTCTCAGCTCTGAAAGGAAGGTCAACAGTAGTGGTGAGTTGGGTTTTGGTTTTGGTTTCAGTTACTTGGACCTTTCCACTCTGGCAGCTCCTAATGCTGCCTTTCCCAAGTTACCCAGAGCACTGCTTCTTGGTCCGTTTTTTTGTCTTGTGCTATCTGATATAATCTTTACTTAAAGGGCAAAAGTGTTTTGTAGGAAGAAAAGAACCAGAAGAAGAGAGAATCAGCTTAGAGATGACTGTGATGTTGTCTTAAGGGCAGAGAGAGGCCTGGCACTTAGGAATGTGCCTCAAACAGCAAAGCTGAAAAACAGACACTATTCACCTACTGGCTACTGTCCCTCCCATTGGCATTTCCTCACTTTATGTTGCTGGACAGAACACTGTCGGCGCCCCCGCTGGTCTTGCCGGTCACAGTTGAAGATTCTGGCTGTGATGGGCTCATACTCATAATGGCCTGCTGTTGAGTTGTTTTTAGTGACAGCTTTCGTTTGCTACACACCTCATTGGCTTGCTTACCAACACCAGCTAGATGCAGTCCCTGCTTTCGTATCCAAACCAGAACACATTTGGGTATTCCTGAGACTTTATAGAGCGTGTATTGTTTGTTATATGAACCTAACCTACCTTGTTGTTTTTTCACATTAAGAAATGTCAATCTACTTTGCTTTAGTGGAGCTATTTTTGTAATGTATAAGCAATTTTGGTTCTGTTTGGGGAGTGAATTCAAGGTTTCCATGGCTTGATTTGAACTTTGCTTATTTCATATCAGTAATACAACCATTTTAATTTATCTAAATAAAACATTTCCTTTTTCTCCCACTGTGTCTATGACTAAGGTCCCCACCCATGGTTACTAAAGAAAAAAATAATCTGCTTTGAAACCTAGTTTTATGGACTCCTCCCTCCTCTTGAAAGCAGAGACAGATTGTGGGTACAGTGTTCAATTGAAGACTCTACCTGACGAATGCAGAATTTGGACTGAAGGAGTGAAGGCTGCTTCTTTGGCATCTGTAGGTTGGGAGGGGAGAGGGGGAGGTTATGAGTGAGCCCCTGTTCCTGTATCAACCACAGAAGCTCCACCTAGGGCTGTTTCATATGTTGAGGTTCAGTGTAAGAACATGTTTAAAAGAAATGTTCCACTGCCTTAAAAAAGGGTATAGCCTTGAAATCCATTGCAAGAAAGTGGCCATATAGGGGCTGGAGCTCTTTTGCACAGAAAAATATTAGAAAAATTAGCTCTACATGGTTGCTAGATTCTGGGATTACACACACACATTCTGGGTGGCCTTCCCCCTCATGGAAGACTACGTAAAGCTTAGCTCATTTGAGCATCTTACCAAATATGGTAAGACTAGAGGCACGGTACACGAAATTCGTGCATGGGGTCGGGGGAGGTCCCCTCAGCCCAGCCTGCACCCTCTCCAATCTGGGACCCCTCGGGGGATGTCCGACTGCTGGTTTAGGCCTGATCCTGGGGTTCAGGCCTAAACCGGCAGTCAGACATCCCTCTCCTGGACCACTGTCTCCTAATCGTTCACCTACCTGTCTGCCTGGTTGCCCCTAACTGCCCTCCCCTGCCGACCTGATCACCCCTAACTGCCCCCCCTGCTGGCCTGGTCGCCCCTAACTGTCCCCTGCCAGCCTGATTGCCTCTTACTGCTCCCCCTGCCAGCCTGGTCCCCTCCAATGGCCCCCCTCTGCTGGCCTGGTTGCCTCTAACTGCCCCCCCCCCCCCCCGCTGGCCTGGTTGCTTCTTACTGCTCCCCCTGCCGGCCTGGTCCCCCCCAACTGCCCCCCCTGCTGGCCTGGTCACCCCCAACTGCCCCCCCTGCCAGCCTTTTCGTCCCTCACGGCCCCCCTGCCGACCTGGTTGCCCCACACAACCTGCTTGTTCAGTTGTTTGGTCTCCCCCAACTGCCCCCCCCCCTGCCGCTGGCCTACTCACCCCTCACTGCCCCTCCCTACCAGCCTAATCACCCCAACTCCCCCCCCCCCCCACTGGCCTGGTTGCCCTTAACTGCCCACCCGCCAGCCTGGTTGCCTCTTACTGCCCCCCCCCCCCGCTGGCCTGGTTGTTCCCAACTGCCCCCCCACTGGCCTGGTCGCCCCACGCAGCCTGCTTGTTCAGTTGTTTGGTCGCTCTTCACAGCCCCCCCGCCGGCCTGGTCATAGGCAGCCATCCTGTGAGGGCGTGATGGTCAATTTGCATATTACCTCTTTATTATATAGGATGATTTCCTTGTATACAAAGTGAAAGGAAAAAAATGTATATTCTGGGGCAGACCTGAGCTTTCTTACCTTTTATCTGGCACAAAATAGTATTATCTTTGTTTTTCTTTTTAGGATCGTTTCCAGAAAAGTACAAAATTTCCCTCATATAGTGGATCTTACCTTTTGGAAGGGCCATAAATCCCTTTAGAAAAGATCTTTTTTAAAAACTGGATATATTTTTGTATATTATGTTAGGGGCTTCACTGACCAGCCCTTTCCCCAAGCCACTCCATGGACCAAGTTAGTTCCACCCTATACATACACAAATCATGTGCCAAGTGTTTTCTAACCAGACATATCATTAAGGAAGGGACACTAGGGTGGATGGTTGGAAGATGAACTTAGAAGCCAGTCAGATGTAAATTTGAGACCTTGCTCTGCAATATAACAATATGGCAAATGCCCTTGAGAACTGTCTCTTCATTTGTAAGTGGAGGGTCATTGGCAGTGTTCTTATATTAGAAACAATGTAGAGACAACCCCAACTCAGTACACATACATGTTAACAAAAGAATGTGGTTGAGCCAGCAGTGCAGTGTGACTCATGGATCTCTGACCTGTTTTGCCTGTGACCTGCCACTATGAATCGCCATAGTTCACGCATGCTCCACAGCTATCACTTTGTGGCAGCTGTGCTTAATGTCCCACAGAATGGCAGTGCCTTTGGGTACCTATCCCAGAACCTAGCATACATTTTTGGTCTTAAGTAAAAACTGGGTAGAGGACTGTTGAGCCCATCACAAGTACTCAACAGTCCTCTACCCAGTTTTTACTTAAGACCAAAAGTGTGTTTTCCCACAACCAACCCTCCAATTCCCATTTGTGTTGGTGATTCTCAGTGACCTTCAATTTGGTTTGCAAATTGTCCCTATCAAACAGGGAAAGGACTTTGCCCTCCTAACAACAAATGAGACACCAGGGAGCCTGGGACTTTTTTTAATCTTTCATAATGTGACATCCAGATGGGCCCTAGCCTGTGTCAATACCACCTCCGAGGTTAGCTCTGCCCCAGTACCTCCAGCTTCCACACTCAGTGAAAGGAGACTACAATTCTGAAGCAAAAGGCTTGGCATTGAAGCAGTGGTCCCCATGGGCCAGTGTAGGGAGGGAAGGGGATTGGAGGTTCCTTTCAGGACAAGTGGCCAAAGGATAGGAAACGGAGTGGTTCAGCATTGGAGGTAGGTTACACAGGGAGAGGGCAGAGGGCACCTCCTGAAAGATGGGAATCAGGAGTGGGGAGCTGTTCTGGGGCTGAGGCATTGGGGAAGCTAGGGGAGGCTGTGGGACCAGCTGCAATGCAGGTTGCGGGGGGACAGGGTCCTCCACCTTGGGGTTGCTTTGTTGAGCAGCATAGCTCCTACTCTCAGTGCTGTCCAACTCCCACAGAGGATCTGAAGTCTGGACCTCAGTCTCAGTCTTGGAGACAGTCGGGGGAGGGCCCATGTTGATGGCTGTGTTCATGCCATAGTGCCTTCGCTTGTTAATCCAGTACAACAGTGGGCTGTAGCTGAATGTAGTGGCTCTCATCACCTCTACCCACTCCTGGGCACGCTCTTTCCGCCGCAGGTTCTTCCTCCAGTGCAGAAAGAGGATGCAGCCACCAGTTAACACTGAACACAGCCCCAGGAATCCAAAGTACAGCGAGATCCACACTAAGGCAATAAGAAGGAAAAAAGAGGCAAACTGGCTGATAGCTCTAACTTGGGGCCTGAGTTGTTTCTTCTTCTTCTTAACCCATTCATTGGTCATTCCATCCACTTAACCATGCTCTTCATTCCTTCCCTCCCTCCTCATTGACTTCATCATTCTCTTAGTCAAAGTTAGATTTCCAGGGAGCTTAAGAGGCCCCTTAGCCCTTTATAGATAAGGAAAGCTGGAGGTTGGAGGGGAGCATGGCCTGTCCAGGCTTAGTCAGGCCTCTGGTTCCCAACCCTGGACCCATCCAATCCACCAGATGGAGAACCTCACTAAAGGCGAGGCTTATCAAGGAAGTGAAAGTTTAACAGTTGACAGGGACACCAGTGTCCCATCCCATTCTACCCATTCAGTTGTGGTGGTCCCAGTGTATTCATAGCACCCCTGTGCCCTCAAGAAATCCTTAATTTTCTAGAGGAAACCGTAGCTTAACTGCTTAGCACTCCTCCATGCAGGACCCACCACACACACCATCCATGCAAAAGGTCCTCCCAAGCTAAGGGCACCAAGCAAGGATCAGGAATAGGAGGGTCATTTACCACCAGGGATACTCAGGTCCTTCGGTTGGGAATCCATAAGGTCCAGCTTTGGTACCTTGCCAGTGGCCCTGGAGAGAGGGAGCTTACCTACCCATCTCTCCAGTTACTATGAGTCCTTGAAATGCCCAGGCCCCATTGTTTCCTAAAGGTGAGGTCACTGGATTCTGAGCATTGAGCATTCTGGGGGCGGAGCTTGTGAAGTCTTGGGTTAATGATAGGGACCTCATCTAATGGTGTCGTACTGTATGTCTACCACTTCTATCAGGGACTGACTCAACCACTGAATTGTCTGCCCCCTACCCCTTATGGTGAACCCACAGAACAGCCCCAACCCCAGGATAGGGCCCCAGTCCTTCAGGGACTTATCCATGTTGCTGGGCATTAAGGAACAGTTGATGGAGACCTGTTCCCAGTGGGAAGTGTAGCAGGGAGCACACACAGCTTTGGGCAGCCATGCCCTCAAGATGTCTGTGATCCAGCTGTCAGAAGAAAACCTGCTCAAGAGAACTAAGTGATGCCGAAGCCGGTTTGGCTCAGTGGCTGGGGCGTTGGCCTGCAGACTGAAGGGTCCCAGGTTCGATTCCGGTCAAGGGCATGTACCTTGGTTGAGGGCACATCCCCGGTGGGGGGTGTGCAGGAGGCAGCTGGTCGATGTTTCTCATCGATGTTTCTAGCTCTCTATCCCTCTCCCTTCCTCTCTGTAAGAAATCAATAAAATATATAAAAAATAAAATAAAAAGAGAACTAAGTGAATAATGCCTCCTGTCTTGCCTCTTACAATCTTATTTTTGTTTCGTTACCTTCCTTCAACAAGTGGCGTTTATTGGGCACCACGTCCTGTGGGAGATCCCTACTTTCTGGCCCTACATCCTTTCCAGCCTCACCTTCCTCCCCATTCTTCACTTACCTCTCCCTTCTGATTAGGCCAGACTCCTTAGCACAGCCTGCTTATTCACATCTCTGGAGTTTTGCTCATACTGCCTTTACTTGAGTGCCCCTCCCCACTCTTTCCCCCACTGAACACCTGCTTATCCTTCAAAGCTCAGCTCAACCCCCATACTCTATGACAAACAGTTGTTTCAGTTGGCTTCCCAGAATGCTATCATCTCCCGTTTGAAGGGGTTTTGAGGATTGTCTAGTACCAAGCCCATCAGATGCTTGAGCCCTGGAGGTAGATCTCCCCTACCCAGCAACTCATCCCCTGGGACTTGCTTGAGTCAGGGACTTACTTGCTTACACCTCCTCAGGCAACTTGATCCATTTATGGGTTGCTCAGTTAGAAAGCCCTTCCCTAATTAAGCTCAAGTCAGCCTCCCTGTACTACCCCTGGGCCTAGCTCAGCTTTTTGGCACCATTTAATTACTTTCCTCTCTGTGGCCCCCCAGCATGTGACTTGGGCACTATTCTGCATGGATTTCTTTCCAGGTTTACTTAACTCTCAGCTTGCCTCATACCTCACTAGCTCCTGCTTTGCAGTCTCCTTGGCTGGTTTCTCTTTTTCCCTGATCACTAAATGTTAGCATGCCCTCAGTCCTTAGCCCTCTATCTACATTCACTCCCTCAGTGATCTCATTCAGACTAAGAGACTTTTTTCCTTTTTATTGAATTTATTAAGGTGACACTGGTTAACAAAATTACACAAGTTTCAGGTGCACAATTCTACAACACATCATCTGTACTCTGTATTGTGTGTTCACCACTGCAAGTCAAGTCTCTGTCCATCACCATTTATCCTCCCTCTACCCTCCTTACCTCTCTACACCCCTCCCCTCAGACTCATAGTTTTAAATATCATATATACACCTATATATACCGATAACTAACGGCTTTTTATCTCCAGCCCAGACTGTTCCTCAGAACTCTAAACTCATTCACGCAACAGTCCAGTTGATGTCCCTACTTGCCAGTCTATTAAGTGATCTCAAACTAACATGACCAAAAATAAACTCCTGGTCGTCGACTCTCTAACCTACTCCAGCCTTCCTCCTCTCCATGCATGGCAACTCTTTCCTTCCAGTTGTTCAGGCCAAAGCCTATAAGTCATCCTCAACTCCTTTATTCTCTCACACCCAAATTCACTCCATTAGCAAACTCTTTAGGCTTGCTTTCAAAACCACTTTCCTGTCACTATCACCTTATTCTAAACATCACCATCTCTCACTCCCCATAGGGTGACCAATCATCCGAGTTTGCCTGGGACTGAGAAGATTTCAGGACATAGGACTTTCAGTGTTAAAACCAGGAAAGTCCCAAGTAAACCAGGACAAACTGGTCACCCTTAGGAGAGCTTCCATCCTTGCCCCCCCCCCCCCCATGCCCCACATTCCACAAGCAGACAGAATATTTAAAAAAAATAGATCATTTTCTCTGCTCAAAACCTATAGTGACTTCCCATTTCACTCAGATTCAAAACCAAAGTCCTTAACCAAGGCCTTCAAAGCCCTGAGCAATCTAACTACCCTTCTCCGTACTTCTTCACACAGTAACCTCCTTGGTGACCACAAGCAGGGCAAGCATGTTCCTGCATCAGAGCCTCTGCTTGCCATTTCCTTTATCTGGAAGGCTTTTCCTCTAGATATCCGTACAGATCATTCCCTCATTTCCTCAGGTCTCTGCTCAAGTATCCCATATCTCTATTCTGCTTTTTTTAAATTTAAATTCTTTATTATTTAAAGTATTACGTAAGTCTCCTTTTTCCCCCATTGACCTCTCTCCGGCCGCTCTCACCCCCAGCACATGCCTCACCCCCCGCTACTGTTTGTGTCCATTGATTATGCTTATATGCATGCATACAAATCCTTTGGTTGATCTCTTAACACCCCCCCCCCCCCACACACACACACACACACACACTTTCCTTGATGGTCTGCTCGATGCTTCTATGTCTCTGGATCTATTTTTGTTCATCAGTTCATGTTGTTCATTATGTTCCACAAATGAGTGATATCATGTGATATTTCTCTCTGACTGGCTTATTTCACTTAGCATAATGCTCTCCAGGTCCATCCATGCTGTTGTGAATGCTAAGAGTTTTTTCTTTTTATGGTAGCGTAGCATTATTCCACTGTGTAGATGCACCAGTTTTCTAATCCACTCATCTGCTGATGGGCACTCAGGCTGTAAATTGGGCTGCTATGAACATAGGGGTGCATATAATCTTTCTGATTGGTGTTTTTATTTCTTGGGATATACTCCTAGAAGTGGGATTACTGGGTCAAGTGGGAGTTCCATTTTTAATTTTTTGAGGAAACTCCATACTATTTTCCACAGCACTGCATTCCCACCAGCAGTGCTCGAGGGTTCCTATTTTAACGAATAGCATGTATCATCACCTAACATGATTATTTATTGTGTCTCACAATAATCGGTGATTACAACCGATTAAAGGACCTTCGATGCTGAAGGACAACTACTATAGCAAGTGCCAGGAGAATTTAAAAGGGAGCAAGCTCGGCGAGGACCAGCAGACCCGAGCGACTTTCCAGAGGAGACTTGGAGAGCAGAGGCTGCGGGTACCCACCCGGCGGGCGTGAATCGGGGCGGGCTCCAAGGAGGAGGCGGGCAGTGGAAGGACGTGCAGAGCCCGCGGACCCGCGGGGCATTGAGACCCTAACTCCCGCCCCGCCCCCTCCGCCCGGCCCGGCTCCCGGAACCTTGAGCGCGCGGAACCTCGAGGCCGGAGCGCCGGCGCAGCGGACCCGGAGCGCCAATGGAGCGGGCGCGCGGCCCGCGGGCCGAGGCCGACGCGCCTGAGGACACCGAGGAGGAGGTGGGGGCAGCGATGGCTGCCGTGGTGGCGGCGGCGGGAGGCGCGGGTCCGGCAGTCCTGCAGGTGGCCGGCCTCTATCGGGGCCTGTGCGCGGTGCGCAGCCGCGCCCTGGGCCTGGGGCTCGTGTCACCCGCGCAGCTGCGCGTGTTCCCCGTGCGCTGCGCCTCTCGCCAGCCGGCGGGGGGCGACGACGGCGGCAGGGTCGGGGCCGAGCTCGAGGCCAACCCTTTCTACGACCGTTACCGCGACAAGATCCAGCAGCTGCGCAGGTGCGGGCGGGCGGCGGGCAGGGAGGAGGGGCGGCGACGGGCCCGCGGTTCCGGTGTGTCTGACGCTTGGAGTGCTTACCAGAGCCCTGCGAGGTGGGCACTACCACTGTCCGCACTCAGAGGAAGTATCCAGGCTCAGAGAGGCCGGATCGCTGCCTCGTGTCACACAGCTAGTGTTAGAGCTGAGAGTCTCCGCAAAGCCCTGGCTTTTTCTCCGTGGCCTGCCTGTGTGCTTTCATTCTCAAAGACTCTTAACAGCCTTTCCTAAGCAGGCAGCTCCAAGACACCTGTCCTTAAAGAAATGGGAAAATGGAGCCTTCCAGAGAAGGGACTTGACTTGCTCGAGGTCACATACTGACTCAGCTGAGGCCTGGTAGTAGTGTCCCAGTTGGATCATCCATTGAACCCTCTCATTAAGGTGAGAAAGCGGAGTATCAGAGAGAGAGAGTGTAAGAGACCTGCCCAAGAACACACAGCTGGTTGGCTTTCATCTGCTTCCAGATGAAAGACATGGGGGTTAGAGGAAGTTTGGGTGTGTGTGTGGGGGCCATGGTAGGGTCTGAAGAGTTCAAGTGGAAGAGCTAAAGGAGATCAAAGGTGAAAATTAAAGGGGCTTAGGAGAGAATTTGGCAGGATGGGCAGACAGTTGTCTTATGGAAGGAAACCAAAGAGCAAATACTGTAACTTCTTTGAGTTTGGTCTCATCTCTCATTCCTCGACCTTAATTTAATCCCCCATCATCTTCACCTGGACTCTCGCTGTCATCCTCTAGCTAGTCTTCTCCACTCATCTTGGACCCCTTCATCCCAGTCTATCTCATTGCTACTATGGTGACTTTTCTTTTCTTTTTGAAAGAATGATGGAATAAATCAATGACTATTTTTGCTCTTCTTTCAACATCATTCAAATATACTCACATATTTGTCTTCTTAAAAACCTTTTCTTGGCCTGCATTTCCCTTCAGCCTTTTCTCATTGATCTCTTTCACAAACAGGCAGGTCAGGAGAGTTGTCTACTCATACTCTGAATATTTCACAACTAGTCTTCATTCTTACCCACGAACAAATGAATGACTGGTCTTACTCTCCTCCACTAGATCATTCCCATTGACATTTACATCCTGCTATGTGAACTTGCCGCTGACCTCTGGATAATGTCCATATTCCTTCGAGTTCTTCACAAGGCTCTTATACTGTGAACCTTGTCTCCCTAGCTTTATTACCAAAACTCCCTTTGAGCACTGTGGGTTAACACAAAGGAATACAGGAATGGGATTGGGGGAGGATATTCCAGGTAAGGGGCACAACAGCAAAGGTACAGGGGCATGAAACCACCTCAAACCCTTTGGGAATGTTTGAGTAAAATTGCATCATACACCCGTAGCATTTTACTATACTTAGTTACTTGTCTGTCCCTCTCACTAGATAGAAGCTCCTTGAGGTGGGGACTCTTTCTTAATTATTTTTGTATCCATAGATCCCAGAAAGGTAAACAGCAAGCAAGGGATAACAAAGTTTGTTGAATGAATGAAAAAGGGTAAGTTCTAGAAGCAGCTGAGAGACCCAGTCAGGGAGATGGGAGGGGAAGCTGTGTGGATACAAAAAGGAAAAGACCATGAGGTTGAGGTAGATGAAAAGGGAAATGAAAGCAGGGCCAAAAAAGGGTCAGTAAAACCTGGGCAAGTTAAGGGAAGAGGCAAAATAGAGCCTGGCCTTAGGACCCAGGACCAAACACATAGGAGGATATCATGAGATATTTTAAAGGGACTTACAGTCCTGATTGGTTCGTGCTGAGTCATACTCACAAAAACCTGGGCTAGTAGAGTACCAGCCACAGGTGTGATGTGAGCCAACAGCAGGACAAGGCTGTGTGCCCCGTTGACTCCAGTCCAGCCCAGAATCCGGGTTTTACATCACACTCTGCATGGGTGAATTGGGAGGATCTGATCTAGCTCCAGGCCCACTATATCTAGAGTGTGGACAGACTGGAGTGTGTCCAGAGAGCAGGTCCACAGTGAGGAAAGATTCACAAGTCACATATAGGAAAAGGGGTCTCAAAAAACTGAAGAATTTTTACCTAGAAAAGATAAATTTAAAGGGTGACGTAATAGTGATTTTCACTCATATAAAAGGAATTAGACATTTTCTCTTATTCCTGAGGATGAAAGATAACAGATAAATTTAGGCTCAGAACATTTTAATAATGACGCCCAAGGCAGGAGTACACAGACTCACTGCCTAAGCCACCCCTCACTGTCTATCCACTCACCATGGGAGGCCCAGGTGTGGCCTCCCTGGTTCTGGTACTTGTGGCCCTGGCCGGCAGTTGCCACACCCCACTGGGCAGGACCTCTGGAACCACTCTGTACCCAGGAGCTGGCCTACTACAGAGGGAAACATACACTCAGGTCATGGCAGTGAGGGGAGTGGTGTTTGATATCACCTCTGGAAAGGAGTTTTATGGAAGAAACTCCCCTACAGTGCCTTGACCAGCCAGGATTCCACCAGAGAGGTGAGCAAGACATGCTTGGATCTTATAGATATCATCCATGACACTACAGGTCTCATGGCCGAGGAGCTGGAGTATTCACCAAAGTGTACAGAACCAAATATCATATCATTAGCCACACAGCCTGAAGAATTATTAACAAGGATGACAGCCCCAACCTGGACTTCAGGCCTGAAGACCAGCCCCATTTTGACATAAAGGAAAAATTCTGACGTTCCATCTGCAGGAGCAGGTTTTTTTGAAAAGAGGGTCAGGGAGATACTCAGGTGCTAAATCTGCAAAATAGGTTGGACAAAGCCTCTGAATCACCTGCATCTGAAGAAACAGATGATTAACCTGAGGAGAAGATGCCCAAGAACTAGATGTGTTCAAGTAAAAGTCTGACACCTGGTAGAAATGTTTTTAGATTTCTGCCTGAGGAGGTGACCCACCAAGATGACCTCAAAGTCCCCTTCCCATCTTGAGAATTTGAATTCCAAGTACCCAAAGTGTAAGTACCTAAGGGGCCAAGCTCTCTGTCACCCTGGAAAATATTCTGCAGGAGAAAAAGGTTACATCGGCTTCTTGAGGATTAACAATAGTTGAATAACTAGACAACTTTGTCCACTTTTTGATTTGTAGGCGTGTGCTCAGGTCTAACTAACTGAAGGCAAATCCTTCAGCCTCTGAATACCTGTGTCCCCTCTCTGTAGAAATGGAACATGTTGCTTGTTCTTTCCAAATCTGAAAAGGCCCTGGTGGTTTAACTGGTTTACCTTTGATCAGGTCTGACCCAGCGGCTTTTGAGGCTCGACTAGAGAAGCGCAGTGAGTTTCGGAAGCAACCCGTGGGGCACTCCAGGCAAGGTGATTTTATCAAATGTGTGGAACAGAAGGTAAGACCTGTCCCTTTTTGGGTTATGGCTCACCAGTGCTCTCCACCCTCAACCCCAGCCTGTATCCTGAAATTGAGCTCATTAATGGGTCAGCTGGATGAACGGAACAGAGCCTCTCTCTACTCAGCTCAGTCTCCATCCATAAATGGTACCCTATCTTTCTGGCACATCACTGTGGTCACGGAGCTATAGAGGGATGGGAACAGTAGTCTCTGCTCCCAGTGATGCAGTTGAGTGATCAAAGTAAGGCGCACATGGCAGTGGGCTGTAGAGAGCGGGTGGCAAAAAAGTGCCTAATAGCTATTATTATCCTACCTAATAATAGACAAATATGCAAATTGACCATACCTCTGACACATCCACAAGCCACGCCCACCATCCAATCAGAGCGAGCATGCAAATTAACCCAAACCAAGATGGCTACAGCCACAGAGAGCAAGGTTTTCTAGGTAACAGAGGAAGCCAAGCTTTCCGCCTGCCCTTGCCAGGCCTAAGCCTCCACTCAAGCTACAAAGTTTCAATTATAGAAGGTAAACAAATTCAAACAAATGGCAGCAGAATGGAGCTTGAGAGAGCAGGCCAGGGTTGCCGCCGGCAACAGGGGAAGCAAAGCTTTCCGCACACCCTGACTGGGCCCACCCGCTTAAGGCAACAAAGTTTCAATTATAACCCCAACAGAAATGGCTGCCGGCCTCGGAGGGAGCCCCAGGCTTGGCTCCACTCCAGGCTACAACGTTTCAATTGTAGAAGGAAAATAAATTCCAGATACCAGGGCCTCCGCTTGGGTTGCCAGGGGGCGTGGCCAGCCTGCAAACCACCACAGGCCCCTCGCTCAGGCTGCCCCACACCCCAAGGGAACCCTCACCTGATCCGGGACACTCTTCAGGGCAAACCAGCTGGCCCCCACCCCTGTACCAGGCCTCTATCCTATCTAATAAAAGAGTAATATACAGATTGATCATCACTGCAACACACAATATAGCTGCCCCATGTGGTCAAAGATCCTGCCCCCATGTGGACACAAGATGGCCACCACAAGATGGCCAGCAGGGGAGGGCAGTTGTGAGGGACCAGGCCTGCAAGGGAGGGCAGTTGGAGGTGATCAACCCTGCAGGAGAGGGCAGTTAGGGGTGACCAGGCCGGCAGAGGAGGGAAGTTGGGGGCAAACAGGCTGGCAGCAGAGTGGTTAGGGGGTGATCAGGCTGGCAGGCAGAAGCAGTTAGGGGCAATCAGGAAGGCAGGCAGGCAAGCAGTTGGGATCCAGCAGTCCTGGATTGTGAGAGGGATGTCCGACTGCCCGTTTAGGCCCGATCCCAGTGGGATTGGGCCTAAACGGGCAGTCGGACATCCCTTGAGGGGTCCCATATTGGAGAGGATACAGGCTGGGCTGAGGGACAAACCCCCTCCGTGCACGAATTTCGTGCACCGGGCCTCTAGTCCCTAAATAAGAATCAACGCTGGGGGAAAGCATGTTGAAAGCTGTGTATAGGAAAGTCTAATGCAGTGCTTTTCAAACTTTTTGACCATGACCCGCAGAAAGAAATATATTTTACACTGTAATTCAGTACACAAATAAGTATATGATTGTAACCGAAACAAAATTTTTATAAAACAATGCTTTTGCTACATGCAGTGTGCTCTTATTTATTTTATCTTTTTAAAACTTTGGCTACTAAGTTGGTTTCAACCTATGGTTTGAAAAATACTTATCTAGGATGATGCACAAAACTAGTTGAAGTGGGAGAAGCCAAAACCAGGGAGAATGTATAGAGTCTAGGTGTGGACTGTGTGGTCTGAAATAAGGTAGTTACAGTGGGAAATTGGGATTTGACATTGTATTTTGAAATGAGAGATGTTTCTTTTACTTGGAGAATAACTTTTTTTTGCTTTGGGTATCCTACGTTTTAAGAGAATCCACCCATTCTTTTAATAAGTGATTAATTAGAATCAGAGCAGTAGTCAGTGGGTTAATCATTGTAAGGTTGGGGAATAAATTCAACCTTCTATGACAAACATAATTTACAGCTTTATGTGAACAAACAACTCTACTACAAATATTTTAACAAATGTAATTTACCATAATAAACTTATAGTGCCAATAATAGTTCTTTACTATATTATCAACTTTCAATATTATATGGGAAAGCTCTTTGCCCCTTTTTGTAGACAGATTTAGAAATTTAACTTTATGACAAGATGCAGAATAAGATTTCATTATATTATGGCAACTCTTAGGTAAATATTTACTTACAGTCTTTCTTATCTAGTTACTCAGAGGAAGGCTGATTAATGGCTAATCACTCCATTTCCAAAGCCTCGTCTTTTCTTTGAGTCATTGGTTTCTGTCACATGAGACCCAACATCCTCTTTTGCAATAATTTTTTATAAAAAATTTTCCCTTTTCTACGCTGAAATAAAATGTAGACAATATAATCCACCTACACACATAGTTTCAGAGGGGAAAATATCAATATAGTGCCTTAACTATAAAGGAAAGTATTTTTAAATAAAATTCATATTTTAACATGTGAGTTCTTGGGCACAACTGTGACCTAATGCAGTCATCAGATGCTTTCACCTATATGTGAAATCACTGTGAATAACATAAGCAGCAAAAGCGGACTGGTGCAGGGGGATTGTGTTGGTAATTATAAAAACTCCCAAACCATGAGCAGTGTTGTAATTAGTCACCCTCATGGATTCCACAATATAGTCTTCTCTCGAGTTACATAGTAATTGCGCTTCTGAAAAATTTAGTGTTTATTAAAGCCATGCTTAAAAAAAAATAGAGAAAGGAAAGGAAAGGAAAGAAAACGGATTTCAGGCCGAGGTAATAGAAGGAAGGAAGGAAAAGAAGGAAGGCGAAAAGGAGCGGGGTGGGGAAGGAGGAGAGGGAGGGAGGGAGGGGAGGAGAGGGAGGGAGGGGAGGGGGGGAGGGGGGGAGGGAGGGAGGGAGGGAGGGAGGGAGGAAGGAAGGAAGGAAGGAAGGAAGGAAGGAAGGAAGGAAGGAAGGAAGGAAGGAAGGAAGGAAGGAAGGAAAGAAAGAAAGAAAGAAGGAAAGAAACAGAGTTAGATTTCAGGCCCAGGTCATTATAAAAAAGGTGTTTCACTTACAAGGATGTCTAGCTAGACATTGAGAAGTTGTCCAGGATGAGGGAAAGTGCTTCATTATGTAGAACTCATCTGTAAAATTGCAGCTCATTTAGCATCCCTGTCCCTCCATAAATGATCCAGTCAATTATTGTGCTAAAAAAGTTGTCTCCACAGATTTCAAAAGCATCCGTAGGGGAGTAGTAATGTACTCATTTAAATTTCTTATTAAGTGCTCTTAAGACTTGGGCACATAGTTTCAATTATAATTTTAATTACTTTATTTCACTGGTTTTCAAGTTCACATTTTTTTAACATTTTAACATCTTTGAAATTGCCTTAAAATTGATAATGAAATATAAGTATAGTGTTATTGTTTAATTGGCATCATTTTCTAATACATAAAATAATGGTGCTTCTTAAAATCTGTGGTGTCCTTGATTAGATAAAATGCAGTAAGTTTAAATTTTTTATTTCTGTAAGTAAAAATGGAAATAAATGAATTGGAGGGACATTGTGGAAAAAGAATACACCAGGCTTAGTCATTGAAAAGTAAAGGCAGTTGTGCAAATGGAGGGTTTTGTTTCTTTTGTTTTCACAATACACCTAAAGGTGAGTGGTAAGAAAATGAAATCACTTCTCTTTGGTATGTTTACATATGAAAGAAAGACTGCATTAGAACGCTGTCAGTGTATAGGGTCTGACCAAAAAGACCAGGGTGTATCCAAATAGGTTTTCCTATACCAGTCTTTTGTCTAATTGTGGGTATGAGTTCTATGGGCATAATTTATGAAAGGTTTGGATATATTAAAGCACAGAGTAATGAAAGGCAGGGTTTTATGTAGAAAGTGTTTTTCACCTTCAAATCCCAGGTGTAGCTTGTACTCCTTCCCTCTGAAAGGCTTGATCTTGAACTGAGAAACTGAGTGGAAGACTTACTCAGAACAACCCATGCCCACTATCAGAAACAATCAAAATAGGATTTCCTGACTGTGGCCTTTATCAGAGATAGTGGATTAAGAGAGAAGATAATCACCTTCAGTTGTTTTTGGCCTTTTTTGAGGGGAAGTCTAATTTGATGGAAGGAATATTAAGACTGAATACTAAAAAGACTTTACAGTCTGCTGAGGGTGTCTGCCATCAAAAGTGCTGTCACAGATAAGAAACAGCCTTGGAAAATAGATCTTTCCATTCCTTACCTCCTCTGTGGCTCACTGTGGAACAGATCAGAGCACGGAACACAGAAAACCCAAGCAGCCCTCAATCTGGGAAGGAGCCCTTTATATCCATAGAATATAAGGCTATAGAATGCACTCTCAGTACTAGTAAATGCTGTATCTCATCTCTGTATCTCAGAAGCTATGTCAAAAATAAAGTTCTCACAAATAACTCTTAAGAACAGTATGTACAGTTACTATATGGAGTGGAGAGAGGTGAGTTCTTAGGTACAAAATTACTAAATGAGATATTGGGCACCTCACTACCTCAGTGGTCTTTTTCTTCTGAGTGAAGTATAGATTCATGTCTTGTCTATCATATTTCAGGCAAACACTTTGGGGAAACAGCCTATGAGCAGAGGATTCACTAAGGACAAGGTAGGTTTCTAGTTAAATACCCAGTTTTGAACATGTAACATCTATAATAATAAAAGTGTAATATGCTAATTGGACCGGAAAGCCAAACAACCTTCCGGACGTCCTTCTGGATGACCTTCTGGACAAAGCCGGGACTGCGAGGGTCGAGGCAAGCCACCGCAGCTGTGAGGGCCAAGCCCCTTGCACAAATTTCGTGCATCAGGCCTCTAGTCTATAATAAGAGACTGCAAATATGAACATGTTTACTGTGGTTCAGTGATTTTGTGATTTACCAACTGTGGTGATGAGAAATATTCTATGAATTTTTGTGTCCTTGATGTGACACCTAGCATAGTGTGGATCCTGGGGATGTTAGAGGAAATATAGTGATACCCTTTTTTTCCATAGGAATTTGTTTTTAAAAATCAAATAAAAACATGTTTACTCTGTCATTTAACTTGCAAATAAGGAGCAACTCCTGGCAGAATGGCAGTTAAATTAAAGATAACCAAACTTTCTCCTCTTAACCAGTTGCAAAGTGCTGCAGTGCTCATTGTGAGGGTGAAGGATTTAGGAAGTACCTGTACCCCCCAAGAATAGAACTGCAAAAACCTGCCCGGGCTTGGAGGCTCACTTCTTTGCGATTAGGAGTTTTCTTACACTCTTCTCTACTTATTGAGGATCTGATGCACTGTACTGACATGTTGCTTCCCACAAAGCTTACAGATAAAGTTAAGCTGCTTTGTTTTTTTAAATTGTGGTGTTAATTTCCTTTTATTTTCCCTTTCAGACTCTCAGTTCAATCTTTAACATTGAGATGGTGAAAGACAAAACTGCAGAAGAAATAAAGCAGGTATTGAAAGAAAATGGGTGGATGTACTTTATGAAAATGTGTGCTCTGTGAACCAAATCTGAAAGTAGAAAGGATCATAGATTTTCTGACACCTCTTTCTAGCCAAAAGGAAAAGTGCCCATGGATAGAAAAGTGATGAATTACATGAAAAATAGTGGCATAAGAAAATTTATCTTTCTTGGTCTCGCTTCTGCATATCTAATCAACTCACACTTCCCCTTTCCTCTTAATTCCTGTTGTCCACATCTTATTTAAAATCGTTGCTGATCTATACCTGGATTACTGTACTACCTTTCTAAATAGGTTTTCCTGCTCTTATTTCTCCCACTCCCCCTATCATATCCTCACCAGTTGAATCCTCTTAAAGTTCTGCTCTGGAGAAGCATAATGTATTGATTAAGAACAAAGACTCTAGAACCAAGCTGCCTATTTTAAATCCTAGCTCTGCCCACTTACTAGCTGAATGACTTGGATAAGTTAGTTAACCCCTTGGAGCCTTAGTTTCTCTATCTGTAAAGTGGAGATAATAGTACTTACCTTATAGAGTTATTTGGGAAATTAAATGAGTTAATATTTGTAAAGCACTTTAAACAGTTCCTGGCATGAAGTAAATGCTATATTTGTGTTTTTATTTTTTTTAATTTATTTTTTAATATATTTTCATTGATTTCAGAGAGGAAGGGAAAGGGAGAGAGTGATAGAAACATCAATGATGGTAAAGAATCACTGATCGGCTGCCTTCTGCATGCCCCACACTGGAGATTGAGCCCCCAACCCATGCATGTGCCCTGATCGGGAATCGAACCGTGACCTTCTGGTTCAGAGCTCTACGCTTGACCACTGAGCCACACCAGCTGGGCCTTCAAAGCACTCTTGATCTGTCCTGCCTCTGGTTATATTCACTACTATTTAAATGTTCATGTCTATGATTCTTTTCTCTAATCCTATATAATAAAGAGGTAATATGCAAATTGACCATTACTCCAACATACAAGATGGCCGCCACAAGATGGCCAGCAGGGGAGGGCAGTTGTGGGCAATCAGGCCAGCAGGGGAGGGCAGTTGGGAGGGACCAGGCCTGCAAGGGAGGGCATTTGGGGGTGATCAGGCCAGCAGGGAGAGCAGTTAGGGGTGACTGGGCCGGCAGAGGAGGGCAGTTGGGGGTGACCAGGCCTGCAGGGGAGGGCAGCTGGGGGCAACCAGGCCTGCAGGGGAGGGCAGTTGGGGGCAACCAGGCCTGCAGGGGAGGGCAGTTGGGGGTGACCAGGCCTGCAGGGGAGGGCAGTTGGGAGTGACCAGGCCTGCAGGGGAGGGCTATTGGGAGGGACATGGCCTACATAGGAGGGCAGTTGGGAGCGACCAGGCCTGCTGGGGAGGGCAGTTGCGGGGGGACCAGGCCTGCAGGGGAGGGCAGTTGGGAGGGACAAGGCCTGCAGGGAGGGCAGTTGGGGGCAACCAGGCCTGCAAGGGAGGGCAGTTGTGGGGGACCAGGCCTGCAGGGGAGGGCAGTTGGGGGTGACCAGGCCAGCAGGGGAGGACAGTTAGGGGCAATCAGGCTGGCAGGGGAGCTGTTAGGCATTGATCAGGCTGGCAGGGGAGTGGTTAAGGGGTGATCAGGCTGGCAGGCAGAAGTGGTTAGGGGCAATCAGGCAGGCAGGCAGGCGAGCAGTTGGGAGCCAGCAGTCCTGGAATGTGAGAGGGATGTCCCAGATTGGAGAGGGTGCAGGCTGGGCTGAGGGACACCCCCCCCCCGTCATCCCCGTGCACAAATTTCGTGCACCAGGCTTCTAGGTAGATTATAATATACTATTTATTGGCATTCCTTATAGTTCCATGAGTTGTGTTTTAGGTATATTGAGAGAATCAAAATAATAAAAACATATTAAATAATAAAAATATATATGTGTCAGATATTGTTCATGCTTCTATGCACTATTTCATTAACTACTTTGTAAAGTAGGTGCTATAATTCCAAATTTACACTGAGGAAACTGTAGCTTAACGAGATTAAGTAACTTAGTAAGTGGTAAAGCTAGAGTTATTTGGGGAATTGAACATGAGACTCAAACCCATGTCCGTTTCACTCTGCATCATATTCCTTTATGGGAAGTTGTGCCAATTGCCATGGTTTCTTTTGGGTGCTACATCATTCATTTTCAGCAAACATTTATTGAATACCTATTAATGTCAGTCTCTGTGCCAGACACAGAAATAAAGGAGAGAATCCCCTAGTCTCAGGGAGTTTTAACCTTGTGGAAGGATAGACACAAAAATAAGGACAGCACAGGATTTTAACCTCTGTTAATAGAGGCTTATGCAAAGTCTCAAGGAGACCTCAAACTGCCTTTGGGAAGAAGTGCCAATGGAAAGTAGACACCAACCATGTCCTTTAGTGGGGAGAGAAGCCAGGCCCGAGACTCCTGATCATATGACAAATATCATTTAGACCTATAATTTTAGACCTACAAGTTTGTGTTTGTTAAAATAATTTTGAGTGACCAAAGTCAACTATGTTAGGAAGTATCTATCAATCTCATGTATTTCAGTGTTGATTCATAAACTACTAATATAAATTAAATAAAAATAAGCAGGATATACTATCCTTAAAATGAGAAGACAGTATTCTGACATGAAAAATAAAAGCAAAGCAACCTTAGGCTGCACTGATAGAGTGATTTACCCAAGTTTTAGGAAGTAACAGTCCTTCTGTGCTCTGTGTTGGCTAGATCACACTTTGATTAGTATCTTCAGTTGGGCCCCCCATTTTAATGGGAATGTTAACAAAGCAGCGCAGCTTTAAAGGAGGGTGGTCCATTCTACACCAGTTCAGATGTCACTTTGGCTGTGATGTCTTCCCCTGCTTCTATGCCTTTGCTAATGTTATCATTCTCTGCTTGGAATGTTCTCTTATCTTCTTCCCTACCTCTTTGTCTTCCCAGACTCCCTGTTCACCTGGCTAACTCCTGATCATTTTTCAAGATACATCTCAAGTGTCCTCTCCTCTGGCACTCATTCCCTAACTTGGGTTAAGGGCTCTTTGTTGCCCTCAGAGCACTTTGGCTCTGGTTTGCAGTGTTAATTCTGTTTGCTAAGCACAAACCTAAATTATTTCAGTTCATCTTCACAACAATCCTGTGAGGGTGATACTATTGTGTTTTACTGATGGTTATATAGATATTATTTTGTTATTTTTCAGTAACTTGCCTAAAGTAGCATAGCTAGCAAATGATTGGAGCTGGGATTTGTATCCAGACCTGCCTGACTCTAGACTCTGGGTTCTGAGTGACTAATGTCCTACTCTCTAAGAAGGCCCACAATTGGCTAGGGAGTTTGGGTTTGGGGAAGGAAGAGAGAAGATATGAAAAGGAAAAAAAAAAAGAGCTTGTCTATTATATACAAGGCACGTCTTGAGAGAAATGATTAACAAGGTCATAGACTCCATTTCTCTGACAGGAATTTGTTATTAAGAGTTACAGTTTAATTATCTAGAAGAGTAGATGGTATTAAATCTTTTTGTAATCATGTACTAGTAATAAAAGAATTACTTTGGGTTTTCCTCTCTGTTATCAAATTGTATGTTACTGTGAGTAATGAAAGCTGTCATTATTCCTTGGTGCAGGTTGAAAAGATTACCCACATGTCACAGACATACTCTCTTTTTTGTACAGATTTGGCAGCAGTATTTTGCAGCAAAAGATACAGTCTACGCAGTTATTCCTGTAAGTAGTTTGGAGGGGAAAATGAAAGTGTTATAGCATGAAGGTCAGGTCTCTAACCTTAGCAGGCAGTTGCCTTTACTTTTCCTATGTTTATTGCCTCTTGAGAACTTACGCTTATAGCTCTGAGGGTTTTTATTATGCCCTGAGTACCAAAGATTGGAAGCTCCATATGGTATATTTATAGCTCTTGTTTTCCCATATTCTGGTTTAGAAATGTCTCTTTGAGTCAAGTCTCTGACAAGGGAGCGTGGTGTAAGTTCATGTTGCTGAGCAATTTCCAAGTCTTTTATTTCTTTCTAGTGTTTCCCAAGCTATTGGAATTTAACACAAGGCCTCTAGCATAGGTTTCTTCCTTTCTTGTTTATAAGTGACCTATACATGAGCTGCCTTGGAGCCTCTTCCTAATCTTTTTCTGACATTTCCCCTTACCAAGTGGCATTTTCTTGTGGGGTGTTTTGTTTCTTTCCTTCTTAAAATTGCTGTCATGGAGATAGATACTCTCTGGTCACTGCTTGACCATTAAGCAACATTTGATGTACTGGGGTATCAGTTAGTTCTTTAATTGTTCTTCTTCCCGGAAGAGGAAATAGCCTAGGGTAAGTTTATATCAAGCAATATACACCAAGCTTACATGTGTAATGATAAGATTAAGGAGAAAAACTTATAAATGGAAAAATAAAGCCAGGCCTTTTGGTTATAAGAGTATTGTTATTTTTTTTCTACCTCTTATACCTTTATACCCTTCCCCTTCAAAAGTTCAAAAGCCAAGGGATCTGTACTTCTATGATATTTAGATCTCTGATACTGGCTCACTGTTTGGGACTTTTTAAGCCTTCCCTCAGACAGACTTAGTGACCTGATGTCTCAGACACTTAGCAGAGTCCCCTGGAGAATTTGGAGCATTTAGAGTATACACTGTTCACAGCACATTCTGATACTGGCCAGCAAAGAATACATCTGGTTTTTCCTCTCTGTCATAGAGGCATTTGTAAATGATGAAACTTAGATTGTTTTAGTTGTATTTTAGTTCTGGAGTTCAGTCTTGGTGAATTTAAGTGTCATTGTAGCTTTTTATGGGGTTTTTGTTTGTTTGTTTGTTTGTGACTTTTAGTCCTTTCTAACCTACAGGAAGAGAAGTTTGATTTGATCTGGAACCGGGCTCAGTCCTGTCCAACAGTAAGTTTCTGAATTGCTTATCCATGGTGCAAATAAGGATGTTTTCTAACCGATCTCTTCATGCTCCATGCTATTTCATGTTATAGTTCTGTTTACTTAACAAAGATGCTTATATGTTGATTGTACTGTTTAGCCTTATGAAATCATGTGCGTTTGGCACAGTAAGTCTCTGGCTTTTTCTGAGCCCTTTCTGATCTGGTTCTTAATCAACAGTATAAGTAAATGTTGGATATAGAACCTGAGACCATAATATTTTCAACTTCCCTTAAGTGTCTGTTTTATTATCAATTTTCTTTTCAGTTTTGGCTATGCTATCCTGATTAGATGTACCTAAAAGGAATTATGAGATTGTTGCTGTAGTAATGAACTACCAGAAGACCTAAGGGAAGGGAATAGGTGAGGTGGGCCAGCTGACTTGGTGTTGATAATCATTTCTAGGATTCTAAAAAAAATTTTCCAACCATTGCCAAGAGAAAATTAAAAAACCTCGAAGTAAATGGAGAGCTATATCATGTTCATGGACTGGATGACTCCATATTATTGTCATTTCTCCACAAATTGATCTCTAGAATATAATCCCAATCAAAATCCCAATAGGCCTTTCTTTTAAAGAAGTTGACAAGCTGATTTAAAAAATATATTTGGATATCCAAAGGACATAGAATAACAAAGCAATTTTGAAACAGAACAAAGTTAGAGGACTTACATTATCTTATTAAGACTTATTATAAGCTGTAGTAATGAACACAGTATGATATTGGCATAGAAATAGACCTATAGATCAATGCAACAGAGTAGAGAATCCAGAAATAGACCAACATATATATGGTCACTTGTTTTTCAGCAAAGGGACCATGGTAATTAAATGGGGGAAAGGATAATCTTACTCTTACCTCACCCCATATTCAATAATTAACTCAAAATAGATCATAGAATCTTAGTGATCTTGGGTTTAGCAAAGATTTCTTAAGTACATCACAAAAAGCACAAACTATTTAAAAAATTGATAAATTACATTTCATTAAAATTTTCAATTTTATACCCATGTTCATAGCAGCATTAGTTGTAATAGCCAAAAGGTGGAAGTAGCCCAAGTGTCCATTGATAGATGAGTGGATAAATAAAATGTGATGTGTGTGTATGTATAAAATAGAATATTATTCAGCTTTAAAAAAGGAAGGATATTCTGACACATGCTACAACATGGATGAACCTTGAAGATATTATGCTAAGTGAAATAAGCCAGTCACAAAAGGAAAAATACTATATGATTCCACATTTGTATGAGATACTTAGTGTAGTCAAATTTATAGACAGAAAGTAGAATGGCGGTTGCCAGGGACTGAGGTGAAAAGGGATAGGGAATTATTGTTTAATGAATATAGCATTTCAGCTTGAGCAGATTAAGAAAGTTCTGGAGATGAATGGTAGTAATGGTTGCACAACATTGTGAATGTACTTAATGACACTGAATTGTATACTTAAAAATAGTTAAAATGGAAAAAGATAATTAAAATGATAACTTTTGTGTAATGTATAGTTTACCACAATAAAAAATTAAAATTTTCTACTTCTCTAAAGATCTTGTTATCAAAATGAAAAGATAAGCCACAGACTGGGAGAAAATATTTGCAAGACATATATTGACAAATGACTGGTATCCAGAATATATTAAAAACTCTTACAACTTAATAAGAGGACAGGCCACCCAATTAACAAATGGGCAAATGATTCAGACAGTTGAGAAATGAAGTAGAATGGCAGATAAGCAGCTAAAAAAGTGCTCAACATCATTAGCCATAATGGGACTGCAAATTAAAGCCACAGTATGATACCACTAATGTGACTAAAATTAAAAAGACTGACCATACCAAGTGTTGGTGAGGATATGGAACTCTCATGTATTCTTGATGAGAATGTAAAATGATACAACCACTTTGAAAACAGTGTGGCAGTTTCTATAAAAGGTAAACTTATACCTGCCATACTACCCAGCCATTCTACTCCTAGGTATTTTCCCAAGAGAACTGAAAGCACATGTACATTCAATGACTATACACAAATGTTCATAGTAGCTTTATTTGTAATGACAAAATACTGAAAATATCCAAATCTACCACAGTTGAAAGAATAAAAGAATTGTGATGTGTGTACATGTACACAAGGGAATAATATTCAGGAATTAGAAGGAATGAACTATTGATATATACAACAACATAGATAATTATGGAGAGAAACCAAACCAAAAAGAAGTATAGATTGTATGAGTGGTTGCTTAGGGAGTGTTGAGGAAAAGATACGAATTACAAAGGGACTTTTTGGAGCAGATGTTCATTATGTTGTCCTAACAAGGGACCAGCTATTAGATAGGCATTGAGGTTATCTCATCTATACTAATAATAGAGGAATATGCAAATTGTCTGGGATGCCATCATAGTAACAGTAATGACTGAACAGCAGGCTGCGTGGGGCAACCAGGCCGGCAGAGGGGTTAGTGAGGGACAACCAAACGACTGAATAGCAGGCTGCGTGGGGCGACCAGGCCAGCAGGGGTGTTAGTGAGGGACGACCAAACAACTGAACAGCCGGCTGGCTGCATGGGGTGACCAGGCTGGCAGGGGGAGCAGCTGAGGGCGACCAGGCCGGCGGGGGGGGGGGGGCAGTTGGGGGCGACCAGGTCGGCAGGGGGCAATTGGGGCGACCAGGCTGACAGGGGGGCAGTAAGGGGCGACCAGGCAGGCAGGCAGGTGAGCAGTTAGGAGCCAGTGATCCCTGATTGTGAGAGGAATGTCCCGGATTGGAGAGGGTGCAGGCTGGGCTGAGGGGACCCCCCACCTCACCCCCGGTGCATGAATTTCATGCACCGGGCCTCTAGTCTAATGATAAAGAAACAGCCTGAGTGGTTGACAGTACTAAGACAATTCCATGACTAATGCATATTGGATTGATTATGCTTTATGTTCAGGCATCATTCTCTCCTCCACCACTCATCCCCAATTCTAAACATCTCAAGCATAAAACTAATCATCTCTTGGTGTTTAGAACTGCAATATTAGCCTCAGATGATAAAGTATGAAGTGATTATAGTAAATGGAACAAAAATTAATTTAGCAGCATTAGGAAGTTTAGAAAGTGAAAAAGATCCAAATGTTCATCAATGGAAGAATAGATAAATTGTGGTAAATTTCTATAGTAGAATTCTATACTACAGTGAAAATTAATGAATTAGAGTTATAGTTATCAACTTGGATAAATCTTAGAAATGAAAAAGCAAGTTGCAAAAGTATACACATAGTTTGATATGATTTATGTTCAAAACATGCAAACGGTACTGTTCGTTGTTTATGGATATGCACATACACATTAAAAGTATTAAAACTTGATTTGGTAACTGCTTGTGCCGTTTTGTTTTTAAATATATGTCCATGATGAAGGATTCACTGCCTATTGAAAGGGAATGGCAGTCAGCAAATGCAGGATAGATGTTACTCAGCAGTGGGATTGGAATGAGTTATAGGGAGCTTCAGTTGGATATCTAATGCTTCTTTCTTGGGTGGGTTGGGAAGTGTATATACATACCTGTATGTCATATTATTATGTATGAATTTCATAATTTTAAAAAATGTTTTCAACCAAATATGGAATAAATGGAGTGAATGATACAGGTGCTTGGACATAGAGGAAATGATTTTATTTATTCATCTACCTCCTTGTGTATTTGTTTCCCACAGTTTCTATGTGCACTACCAAGAAGGGAAGGCTATGAGTTCTTTGTAGGACAGTGGTCAGGCACTGAACTCCACTTCACTGCACTTATAAATATTCAGGTAGGTGGCTTCTGCTCATCCGCTAGAGGAAAGAGGCCTACCCCTTTGTGGGATCCTGAGCCCTTGCTGAGGCTTGAGAACACAGAATATCTACAGACCCCCCAGCAGTATTTGCTGTGGCATTGATGAATTGTCATACTTGATATGTTGGACTAGCTTTCCAGGCCCTATTCAATACCTAGAAATTGGAAAAGACCCCAAAACATGTTCTCTGACTACTTCGGGCTCTCTCCTGTGTCTTCCCCAGATCTCTAAAACATTTACTGCATGTGCCTCACTTAACAAACATGGGTAAGTTATAATGGTAGTCTTAAGGTAGGCTCCATGTCTTATTTAAGTTTTATTAATCAAGTCAGCACTTCCCAAGGTGCTATGTAGTAGTTTCCATTCCATAGATGTTTTTTAGTTTGCTTTCCTCCTCCTTTTTAAAAAAATTCCCAAATATTAGATTTAGTTTGATCCAAAGCATTTGAAGCTTTTTTAAAAATATATATTTTTATTGATTTCAGAGAGGAAGGGAGAGGGAGAGAGAAATAGAAACATCAATGATGAGAATCATTGATTGGCTGCCTCCTGCACACCCCCACTGGGGATCGAGCCTACAACCCGGGCATGTGCCCCTACTAGGAATTGAACCATGACTTCCTGGTTCATAGGTCGATGCTCAACCACTGAGCTATACTAGCTGGGCTGAAGCTTTTAAAATAAGTCAGTATTTCATATCAGATCATAAGATTGACATTCTATATTTAGAGGCCAAATCTGACAAAAACAAACATGTATGATTTTGAAGTTGGGGTAAAGGGAGCACAAAATAGAATGAGGGGGCAGCTTTCACTTTGTTATTTTTTAATTCTAACAATCATTTATTGGGCACATACTATAATAACCAACATTTAATATACTTACTATGTTATGTGCCATTATCATTTAGTCCTCACAATTATTCCATGAGATATTATTATTTCTATTTACTCACTGCTAGTAAGTGGTAGAGCTGGGTTTGACTGACTCCAGGTTAATTGACTCGAAAGTCTATGAACTTATCCATTATGCTGTTGTGTTGGGAACTATGCTAGAACCTAGACACCTATGAGCCAAAGTCCCTGCCCTCATGAAGCTCATATTCAAGTATAAGAAAAAAATCCAGAAATAGAATTATAATCGAAATGACCAGTATAGTAGAAGTATGTTCAAGAGAACTGAGAGGCTAAACTATTAAAAGTACCCTAGCAATACTTAGATATTGATAATTAAAAGGACTCTTGCTGGAATTTTAGAGAGGAAACCCAGAGATCTTTTTTGAATGTATGGTCCTCCAACACTATATGGGGGCTTGAGCTTTGAACCCAGCTTCTCTTCCTAGTCTGGATTAAGGTCTGGTTACTATCCTGTTCATTCTTCATGAAATTATGGTATTCTCATGCTTTTCTACCTACCTCCCACCCAGCTTTTATTTTAAAACTGCACATTACAAATCTGGCCCATGTGCCAACTCTCCAGCTGTTTGCTACAGCTTAAAAGAGCTCAGTCTTCAGAGCCAGCCAAGGGGAGTAGATTTCAGCTGTGAAATGCACTAGTCCATAAAAGTGGCAATTACACAGGCATATTGCTTTCTTTAGAACTTTATTTGGTAGCTGCTTGTGCCATTTTGTTTTTAAATATATGGCCATGATGGATTCACTGCCTACTGTAAACATTTTCTGGGAAAAGAGCCAAACATTTTTCAATTGAAGACACAAATAATGCTGTGCAAACTGTCACTTCACCGTGCCTTGGCAGGCCTAACCATCCCCCCACACACCAGTCCTCAGACTCACTAGACACCCAAGGGGCTGGTAAGAGCCAGAATTTCCTTCAGACTCTCTCTTGCTCCGAAATTGCAGTTTTGTTGTGGTGGTACCTTATTGCGCCTTGATAAGTGTTCTTCCTTACAGACCCGAGGGGAAGCTGCAGCCAGCCAGCTGATTTTATATCACTACCCTGAACTTAAGGAAGAAAAGGGCATAGTACTGATGACAGCAGAAATGGATTCTACATTTCTGGTAAGAATCAATTGTACCTCTGTGGATTTATCTGGTAGCCCTGAAAGTAATATTCTTCAGCGAAATTCAGGAGAAGCAAAATTTGAGATACCTACATGTATTTGTTTCTTACTTAAAGTTGACAATAACAGGTCTTGCTCAATCTCTTCTAAGTTGAAGTTAGTACAGATCCTCAGTCACTTCTTCACAATTTTGAAGTCCAAACTCTCTGAAAGCATTATGCACCTTTCTAAAATTCTGACTTCAAAATACATCAGGCCCTAGGGTTTGTTTTTTTTCCCTTATTACATTTTTATTTATTTATTTTTATTGTTTAAAGTATTACATATAGTAGTAGATATATCTCCTTTTTTTTCCCCCATTGACCTTCCCCCAGCCTTCCCTAACCCCTGTCGCATGCCCTCATCCCACCCCCGCCCCCAGTGTCTTGTGTCCATTAGGCCCTAGGGGTTTTAGGTAAGAAACTGGACACATAAATGGCTTCTTAAGAGTAGGGAAGAGTTCCAAGTCTAGAATAGTGCTCGATCTTTTATCTTCCACACTGTTCGCATACACAACATTCCTCATACATAGTGATTTCCCTTGCCCCTTTTCCATTCCCTGGATAGAGCATCGACCATATCCCCATAGGTAATGATATCCATTGTGTTTGTTCTCTCCACGTGTCTAGGAACAGGAGCAGTTTTATGATTACTGTACTGCCTGTTTGTCTAACCTTTGCTCATTTTAATCTCATTTATCTGGTGGCATTTAAGTTCAGGATTTCCTCAAGATACTGGCCACTGTCATGCCTCTTTTCCCTGAGATTTTTCATTGCAACACCCACTTATTTTTCCCTTCTCTCTTACCAGCTGCATACAGGGAAGGAAGTGGTGTGAGTTCCTTGGCTAGTATTGGCACTTGGCTAGTATTTCAGCCAGTATTACAATAGCAGTGAGTCCCAAGTCTTGGGCACAGTTGGGACTCTACTTCCCTGTCTATTATCCCTGAAACTGTTCAGTCCCATTTCTCCTATTCTTACTTCCACCCACCACACTCAACTGGAAGGTACCTAAAACCCTATCCAGAAGAATGGAGTTGCCATTAACTGAGGTAAACAGGATCATAGAAGGAAAAGGTTTGGAAGGAAGATCAGGAGCTCAGTTGTGGGCATGTTAAATCTGAGATGCCTATTAGATTTCCAAGTAGTAGGCAGTTAGATATATGAGCCTGGAGTTCAGAGGAGAGCCCAGCGGAGATGAGGAAGCATCAACAAACATTATTTAAAAGGAACAAGTCAGTGACATAGGCAGAAAATTAAGATAATAGAATGTCCTGGAAGCTGAGATAACATGTTTCAAGAAACAGGGAGTGCTCAACTGGCCAAATCTCACTTTCTGGTAGGGAAAATGAGATGAGGACTGAGAATTTAGTACATTTCACAAAATGGAAGTCATGGGGTACCTTTATAAGGGACATTTCAAACGGAGCAGTAGGATAAACACATAATTGGAGTGCATTGGAAAGAAATTAGAGTAAGCATAAACAAGTCTTTGAAAGGGTTTTCTGTGAGGGGAAGGAGAGAATGAGGCAATAGCTGGGGATGGGATGGGGAGAAGTGGGAGTGAGAGGTTTTTTTGTAGTGTTTTAAATATGGGAGAAATAATACTTGTATGCTGATGGAAAGATCCAGTAGACAGGGAAATATTGGTAATGTGAAGAAAGAGGAGAGAAATGTTGAAATGAGATTTTTGAGTGGGTAAGTCTGGGAATGAGGAAAATATAAAAACAGGAGAGAGGCCAGGATATAAGGACGCAGTTAAATGGATAGAGGTGGTAGTAGCCTGTAGAAATTCTCTCTAGTTTGCTTAGTGAAAGGAAAGGTCTGTCATTAGCTGGAAGTGAGGATGGAAGAATAGGTATTGGACATTAGAGTGGAAAAGAGAAAGTCTGAAATTATTGTCCAGGACAGGAGTCAGCACACTGTAGCCTATGGGCCAAATCCAATCCACTGTCTGTTTTTAGAAGGCCCATAAGTTAAGAATGTTCTACATCTTTAAATGGTTGGTGGGGGGTAAGGAAGCCTAAAGAAGATGAATATTTTCTGACCTGTGAAAAGTATATGAAATTCAAATTTCAGTGTCTGTAAAAGAGTTTTATTGGAATACAATAAATAGCCATGGTTATCACTTACTAGTACCTATTATCTGTGGCTGTTGTAGCTCTGCAACAAAGAATTGAGTAGTTGCAACAAAGACTCTAGAACCCATGGAGCCTAAAATAATAACTGTCTATCCCTTTACAGAACGTGTATGCCTACCTGTGGTCTGGGAAAATGGAAGAGAGAATAGCTGTGTGGTACAGGCACAGAAGAGAGGGCTGAGAGTTTCATTTAACTAGTGTTATGGTTTAGCCAGGTTGTATAATGAAGTAAAATAGGAAGTTGAATGTAAAGGCAAAGGACTGATTATAATTCTTGACCATGGAATATAAACTGGATAAAGAGGGAAGTGAAAACAAGGGAGGTTAGAGACAGAATTGTGAGTCCTAGTGGAGTTAAAAGATTTTTGAAGTTGGGAGTGAGCTTAAAAGATAGGAAATAGTAGACCAAGTGTGTTAAGGTGCTTCAAATTGAGATTTGGAGGGGATATAGTTACCAATAATGACAAGGCTTAAGATTTGACCCGAGGAGTAAGTGACATAGAGATTGCACTTTATTTTCTGGTCTTCAGCGAAGCACAGCCTTTAATCATATTAAAAGTGCACTCGAGCTCTAACCGGTTTGGCTTAGTGGATAGAGCGTCGCCTGCGGACTGAAGGGTCCCGGGTTCGATTCCAGTCAGGGGCATGTGCCTTGGTTGCGGGCACATCCCCAGTGGGAGGTGTGCAGGAGGCAGCTGAACCCCAGTAGGGGGTGTGCAGGAGGCAGCTGATCGATGTTTCTCTCTCATTGATGTTTCTAACTCTCTATTCCTCTCTCTTCCTTTCTGTGAAAAATCAATAAAATATATATATTTTTTTAAAAAGTGCACTCAAGAGGTCAGAGGAGAGACCCTTCTACTTGGGCATTTTGACCACCTCACTTTGGTGGTCTCAAACTGATACACAGTTCCCACCATCATTAAAATTTGCCTCCTGGCCTTATAACATTCCAGAGCATACCAGACAATAAATAAAGTATGGGACAAAAGTAGGTTTACCGTTGTTCATATGGAAAATAATACAATAATTAATAAATAATAATACAAGAATAAATTATGTTTCATGTACTCACAACTGTAAACCTACTTTTACTCCACTCTTCATTTGCCTTGCATAAGTCAACTTGACTGACTGTCCAGTGCAGTATACAGTAAGTCCTCACTTTATGTCATTGATAGGTTCTTGGAACTGTGGCAAAAAGGCGTAACAAAACCAACTTTACCATAGGCAACTTGATATACACAGCAGTTAAATTCCTACAGCATCTCTTCAGTGTTACAACAAAACAACATTGAATAAATGATGTTATTCGAGGAACTACTGTACAGAACTAGACATGTTAGGAATTATTATAGAGGTGCATGATTCAGAGATGGGAAACCAAGAAATGTATGGTAGGTCCTCAGGTTACATCGGAGATCCGTTCCTATGGCGCGATGTAACGCGATTTTCGCCGTAAGTCGGAACCCACCACCTACATAAGCACCTACGTCACTCACATGGAGCACATACACAGCAGTAATGAAGTGAAACAGTAAAAAAGTTTAAAAGAAAGATAACAATTCCTGACCTTTACTTGTGGTAAATAAATAATAAAAAACATAAAGCACATATGTACATATGTCGAAATGACGGAACTTTTTTTTTAATAAATAAATGGGAGATGGCGATGTAACCACGAAATGATGTAAGTCTAGTCTGACGTAACTCGAGGACTGCCTGTAATATAAATATATGATTACCTGCATACTCGCTCATGAGTTTGTACTTTAGGCATAGTATTTCCAAATACAGTAAAGCAGATAAATAGAAATACATGGAAACTAAAGGTTTCTTCTTAACTAATTAACTTTAATGCTGAAAATTTAGTAGAATATTAGATAACCTTATCTGGTTCCATATGTCTATCAATAAAAGCTTTAATTGGAACGCAGTAAGTGCTAGAATAAAAACATGCACAGCATTCTGGGGGGTGGGGTTCCCTGACCCAGAAGGAGGAAGGTGACTTTCTAGAAATGACACCTGTGCTGAACCTTCAAAGATGAGCCAGAGTTTCTCCAGGTAAAGAAAGGTGGGAGGGAGAGAGGCATGTTTCAGACAGAGCAAATAGCATAAGTAAATACTAGGAGGCATAAAATGACTTGCGGTATAACAAAGAATTTGGTATCACTGATATATAAAAAGGATTGGTGAGCTATGTTTAGAGGTTTGGCTTTATCCTGAAGACACAAAAGAATCATTGGAGGAGAGATAATGACCCCAAAAATATATAGGAAGTAAATTGATCATAGCTATGAAAATTAAAAGAGAAGGAGAAATCAGGTTTGTTAATATACCTCCTTATTGAGCAACACAGGGAGTTAATATGTTTATCTTCTTGGATCTTGGAAAGAGGAGGCTACTGCTTCATGTTGAGAATTAAGAAAACAAAAGGCAGGGGGTGAGTAACCCTCGAGAGACAGATGCACAGATGCTTCCTGTATCTTACCTCCCTACCCACCACACTAGTGGTCTTCAAACTAGTAGGAGGAATCCTGGATCCAAACAAAATCTTACTATGTAAACCCTAGGATAAAACAGCTGAAACAGAGGTGGAGGGACCTGAGGCACCTCTTCAGAGCCCTAGGATTCTACTGTTGGGACGGCACTATTCTAGAATGAACACAGCTGAGATAACCCCTGCCTCCACCATCCTAAGCCTCAAATAAAAATTGGTTGTCAGAGGCCCTACAGTTCAGGAGCTCAGAGAACAGTGATACCTGCCTTGGATTGTGGCATGCACTTGCTTTAGAAATAGTTTGCTCTTGAGGCATGTTTAAGTATAAAAAAAGGTAAAATGGATGAAGCAGAGTTAACAACCTTGATTGATTTTAATTATCTTCCCCCACAGTGTCAGGGTGAAGTGGAGGGGGGGCCAGCCTGGGAGTCCAGAGGTCTGGTCCTGAATCTGCCATTCTCTAGCCTGATGACCTTGGGCCTATCCCTGGACTTCATCTGCTTTGGTTTCCTGGCTTATTAAATGAGGACTGGGTGATCTCGGAGGCCCCTTCCAGCTCTGAAATTCCATTAATTTGAATAGCCAGCATTTTGGAAAAAGGCTTTAGATTAAAGATCTAGTCTCAGAGATTAGTGCCTGCTTGTGAGAAAATGACCTGAAAACCCACAGGAGGGAATGGAGACAAATCGGCCTAGGGTATTTATAAACCCATCCTCATCATTCTATAGCTAGACATAGCACACTCCTGACAGTCAGTTTTACTGGGAATTTTCCATTATCCTTTGGGGTTGGCTTTGGCCATAGGAACACAATGATAATGAATAAGTGCCTCTGACTAGTTAGAACTGGAGATTGACTAGATAGAAAAAAAAAAGAGTTTGAAGTAACTCTTTAGTAAGGTTTAAAAAGTATAGCCTATGTCCTGACCCTACCTCTGTTACATAGAGTGGTCTGGCCACCATTTCCCTGCCTCTGAGCTTTCCCTGGGGCTTTGCTGGTGCCTTAGTTATTAGTTAGAAATTGCTGCATAGCAAATTACCCCAAACTTAGTGGCTTAAAACAAAAATTGGTTACCTCATAATGTCTGTGGGTCAGGAATTCAAGAGCAGTATAGCTAGGAGGGTCCAGCTCAGTCTCGTGAAGTTGCTGTCAGGATGTTGGCCAGCACTACAGCCACCTGAAGGCTGATTGGGCTTGAGGATCTACCTCTGACCCCACTCTCATGGCTCGTGGCAGAAGGCCTCGTTTCCCTGCCATATTGACTTCTCTGTAGGGCTTAAATGTCTTCATCACATGGCAACTGGCTTTTCCAAAGCAAGTGATTCAGGAGAGAGCAAGTTAGAAACTATTATGTCTTTTGTGACTTAATAGCAGAAGTCATTCTTCGTCATCCCACTGTAGTCTGCTTGTTAGAAGCAAGTCAGTAAATACAGTCCACACTCAAAGAAAGGGTTAGTCAAGAACTTAGTACTCACCAGCTAGAGCTTGGAGCTGGGTAACTGTTGTTATTCCCGCCCCCGCCCCCGCCCCCCCGAAATATACTTAACAGTTATAAAGGAACTAAATGAAGAGGGAGATTTTGAGCATATGCATTAATTTATTCAAACATTCACCAGATGTCACTATGTGCAGGGGTGTAAAACAAGCACACATACTTTGAGGAATTGATACTAGGGAAGATAGACAAAAAAAGAAAAGGAAAGGAAAAGAAAAGAAAAGAAAGGACAAATACAATAAGTATGATAAATACGACGATAGAGGTAAGCATGGGGTAATTTGGGTACACAGAGAGGAGGCACCTAGCTAAGACTTGGGAGATCAGGGAGTTGGGGAAGTTTCCTGAAGCAAAGGCTCCTGAGTGAGGGCCCACTTGCCACAGGACTCAAACACAGCTTTTCGGTCCTGGGCAGGCAGAGAGCTCACTATTCTTTTTACCTTCCAGAATGTTGCTGAAGCACAGTGCATTGCCAATCAAGTTCAGCTCTTCTATGCCACTGATCGGAAGGAGACCTACGGGTTAGTGGAGACCTTTAACTTCAGACCAAATGACTTCAAATATATGTCTGTCATCGCTGAATTGGAGCAAAGTGGACTTGGAGCGGAACTGAAATGTGTCCAGAACCAGGATAAGACTTAGAGCTGCAAGGGTTGGCTCCTTTACAGCATCTGCTCAGCCCACACACCCCCTTGAACTCTCAGGAGCTCAGCATCTATAATGAAGTCTCTTAAGGAGTTGCCCTGTGTGCTTATGTAAGAAATACTAATGGAGGTGAGCCTTATTACTTGATAGTCAGGAACAGAGGTAGCCAAAATTCTGATAATTATCTCTCAGCACACTTGAGGTTTCCTTTTTAAGTGTTTCACTTCATTATCAGAGACAGCCAAAGATCAGCAGGATGGTTGACTTGATTTTACACACAGTTAAAAGTGCATATGCATTCTGGACATTTGGGTGGTACAACTCTCAAATGAGCATAGTTCCTCATCTTTCTAAACTTGTGACAAGATAGTTTGAAGACCTGCTATAGTTAGATGTGGGCTTTAGATACTCTTCCCATGTGCCAGTTAGCTTGCCAAAAGCATAACTCAAATATCCTGTTTAGACTCTAGAACAACCAGGTATTGCAATCAAGATTAAGACTTCATCTAGATGATCCCAGAGTTGTTTTTAGCGTAGCTGGTTTGAAGCATCAGTAGATGTCAGGTGTACTTAAAACACACAGGGATGGTGCCTGCATATTTTTAAACCATGGTTTGTGGCACCTCCTCTTCTAACTCTGTCTTTTAGAATCTGTGTATTTGGAGGGAGTGAATCAGTGCAATGTAAATAAATCAACTTTTTATAAGGAAGGAGCAATCTAGATTTGTATGTTTTTGTGTTGTTGTTCTTTAACAACTCTAAGCCGTGCTACTATTATATGAAAAAGTGGGTGGAAGCAAATGTTCCCAGGTTGGAGCCATAGGACATTTCCACCTCCCCGCCCCCCCCCCCCCCATTGTTTTCAGCTGCCTCTACTACGCCTTTCCTTTTCTTGCTCTGACATGCTTCACTTTGCTGCTGCCCGAGATCTGGTGGTATGACACTGAACATGGTGAGTAGGAATGGAACCAGTAGTTACAGTTCCTGTGTATGTTTGTTTTCTTCATTACCTGTTGGGCCTGTCCCCAAGCTCTTTAAATGGGGTTGGACTTCCCATTATTTTTTGAGTTGAGTCTTTTTTGTTATACCTCTGAGTCTGTATATAGAAAGAGACAGATAGTGTTTGTTTAACCTGGAAAAGCTGCTAGCTAGCCTTTCACAATTTCTCTAAAGATAGGGCTATTTCCTGATGCAAATTCTGGACCTACCTCTGGTCCTGACAGTTCATTTTTTTAGAAACTTGAATCTGGATGTTTTGAGTCCCGGGAATCTTTAGCATCAGTCAGAGTTGCTATTGTGGGTATCCGGTTATGTTTGCTTTTCCATCCAGATGGACCCAGTTCCTAGCCATAGGACATTTTCATAGCACCTCCACCAGAGGGTGAGAAAATGATGGGAAAAGAAATAAGAACTGGCTGCTCATTTTATTGTTCCTCCCAGCTTTGCCCTAAGTCACAAGGAAGATTGTATCCATGGACAGTTACACTGGAAAGATCAAAGCACCATCTGGCTGTTCCTTATATTTACCTAGGAAGATCTGGCAAAGAACTAAAAGAACATTGTAACATTGGTCAGTAAATTTGTCTGCTGGTGCAACATGGTGTTATTGAAAGTGGACAGGCTTTAGAGTTAAATGAATCTGGGTTCAGCTGTTGGTGTTGTAATTCATTAGCTCTATAATATTGAACAAATTATTTAAACTCTAAATCTGTTTATTCATCTGTAAAATGGGGATAATAATATCTACCTCATAGGATTATTATGAGAATTAATTTATAGACTACAGTAGAGCTTAATAAATGTCAACTCCCTTCCTCTTCTCTACCTCCCTGCCTATCATTAAAGACCAATGCAAATTAACATTTCAGATGTGCAAATCATTCTTCATTCCTGTTGAACAAGCAAACCTTATCTCACATGTTCGCAAACTTTAAGTGGAAGTAGAATTATCTTGAGCACTTCAAAATGCAGATTCCCAAGTCCCAAACCTCAGCCTGCTGAATCATAATCTTTGTAGAAATTCCTGGGAATCTGTATTTTAATATGTGCTCCAGATGATTCAGATGATGGTAATTCACCAGCCACACTTTGAGAACCATTGCCTTATGAGTTCTTCACAAAAAAGGCCAGGTCTTCCTTTCCTATGGACATTAACTATAGAATTGGATTCAATCTCCTGTCCTTTGCCTCCTATAGTGGTCCCCTGTGCCTATATTATATATATGTATTTATGTATCTTTTGCCCACACTAGACTGTGAGCTCCTTGAGGGCCAGGCTTTAATCTCCATTTCTAGTGTCAAGGATATGGCCTGGAACATATAAGATACTCAGTTGTTTGTTGAATAAATAAGTGATATGATTTTAGCCAAAACATTATCTTGTGTATGTCTATGTTTAAATACTCTGAATTTAAGAGAATCATTTAGATTGAGAACTTACTGAGTAGGAATATTTGTAATCCAAGGTACCAGATTATATACAGTCTCTGTAAATCACCAATCTGCTGGGCTGTCTGCTCAGTGCAATTCAGTAGTCCTCACAGAGCACCTACTCTGCCACCGCCATGTTAGGTGCAGACACGGAAAATGCGTAGGAACCCTGTTCTCAAGCTCTGTTCCAGCCACCGCCTGTGTCTCTCTGGCCTCTGAATCTGGGCCCTACATCTAGCACCTGGTCATCGTTTCCTTTGTCTTGTTCTCAGGAGGTTTATGCTGCTATTTCTCTCTTCTCCTCCAACCAGTTTGGAAGCAGTAGCCACATGTATGCTTTTTCTTTCTTTCTTTTTTTTTTACAGTCTCCATAATAGTGACCTTTTGTTATTAACCTTGGAGAAGAGGTAAAAATGCCCACTTTCCCAATCCTTTGATTTAGCAATGACTCAGCATTCATTAATATTTAGTGAGCACCTGTTAGATGTTAAGTACAGATATAAGAAGCTGGTGAATAAAGCAGTGAGCAGGACAAATAAGGCCCTTGTCATGGAGTTTATATGCTTGTGAAGAAGACAAATGAATAACATTATTTCAAGTACTGGTAGTGCTATGAAAATAAAAAAATGATAATAATGTGATAGAATGCGGAGTGGAGGCAATAAATTAATGGTCAGGAGAGCCATCTCTGCAGCGGTGACAGCTGATACTGGAGTTGAAGAAAAGTACCAGGTAAAGAGAAGAGCCAGGGCTGAGGCCTTAAAGTAGGGCCAAGCTCAGCATGCTTGTTTCTGGGGCCCAGATTTAAAGGATTACTCCTAGCCCTTGAGCTCACAGTTCAGCAAGGGAGACACTAACATGAGTAATTACAATATGAGGCAAACTGACAGTGCCATTCTCAGAAGAGGGGCAAGGAGGGTTAAAGAATACCAGGGAAGCCCTGGCCAGTGTGGCTCAGTTGGTTGGGCATCATCCCATACACCAAAAGGTTGCCAGTTTGATTCCTGGTCAGGATACATGCCCAAGTTGATCCCCAGAAAGGGGTGTGCAAGAGGCAGCCCATCAATGTTTCTCTCTCTCTCTCTCAAAATTAATAAAAATATGTAAAAATAAAAAACACTACTGGGTACTGTGGGGGATGTAAATCTTACCAGTCCATAGTACCTGGCGTGAAATGCTTGAGGAGATTAGACTGTGAAAGCCACCCCTCCCTGACCTGTTGCTCTTTAACAATCATCTGCAACCTCAGTCTGAGGAGCTGTGAAGTGGGACACCCGGGCCTGGGGAAAGTTCCTCAAAAGACTGGGACTGTTGTTATCACCCACAATGCAAGGGCAAGGTCTGTACCTAACCCAAATATAGTGCCTGACATCTAATGAGTTCTCAGTAAATATTTATGGGCTGGATGGATGAATGAATGAATGAATGATTGAATGAATGAGTCCAATGTGCTGTTTCCACCCTACCATGCTGTCTCTCTAATATGATAAAAACTCTATTAATTTATTACTATTTTTAGAAGACATCACCCCAGCCCTCAGGGAGGTCCTCACCCCACAAGTAATATGGGGACCAGGAAGAGGTTGCCTTAATCTATTCAGGTTGCTATAACAGAATAACATAGGTGGGGTGACATACACAACAGAAATTTTTCACATTTCTAGAGGCTGGAAAGTCCAAGATCGAGTTGCCTACAGGTTCAGTGTCTGGTGAGGACCTGCTTTCTGGTTCATAGAAGGCCGTCTCCTAGCTCTGTCCTCAAGTGGTAGAAAGGGAAGGGAGCTCTCTGAGGTCTCTTATAAGATCGCCAATCCCATCACCTTCCAAAGACCCCACCTCCAAATACCATTGCACAGGGGATTAGGTTTCAACATATGAATTTAGGGGACACAAATATTCAGTCTACAATAGAGATACCCAAACGTTAGTTTTCTGTATAAATATCACTAGGGAACTTGCTTAACCAGCAGCTTCCTGTACCCACCCCAAAGATACTGAAACAAAATCTCTAAAAAGAGAGGCCTTGCCTTTTCTTTTTGAAACTTTTTATTGTTGAAATTTTCAAACATATACTAAAGTAAAACCAACAGTATAATGAACCCCAAGTCCCTGTTACCCAACACAAAAAATTTTCAACATATGACAATCTAGTTTCATTTAGATCCCTACCCACTTTCTTTCCAAACCGCAGGTATTATATTGTTTAATCCATACATACCTCTGCTTATATTTCTAAAGGATAAATACTTTTAAAACACAAAACATTCCTAAATTAATTAACAGTAATTCCTTAATACTATCAAATGTATAGTCATATTCAAATTTCTCCAATTATCCCATAATTTTTTACAGTTTTGCTCAAATCGGGATCCAAACAAGATCCATATCTTGCAACTAGATATGTCTAAGTCATTTTTTAACTTTTTAAATAATTTTAGGCTCACATAGAAGTTGCAAAAATAATAGAGTTCCTACGTACCCTTCACTCAGCTTTCCCCACTGTAACATATAATAACCAGAATGATCAAAACCATGAAATTGACATGCATACAATATAAATACAGACTTTATTTTGGATCTCACCAGCTTTTATATGCACTCATTCTTTATTTTCTCCTTTTGTTTATAGTCCTATGAAATTTTAGGTTTGTGGAACCACAGTCAGGATACTATCACCCAGAGAAGAAAGTCCCTCGTACTATATATGCTTTTATAGTCAAGCTTTCCTTCTCAGTCCTAACTCCTGGCAACCACTAATCGGCTCTCCGTCACTATAATTTTGTCATTTTGAGAATGTATATAATAAAATCATATAGTATGCAATCTTTTAAGATTAAATTTTTTCACTCAGCACAATGCCTTTTAAATCTATCCAAGTTGCTACAACTCTCAATAGCCAGTTTGTTTTATTGCTGAGTAGTATTCCATATTAAGTCACTTTTAACTTACAGGTTTTTCCTCACCTCTTTTGTTTTCTTGACATTTATGTGTTAAGAATCTGTCCTATAGAATTTTTGTCATTCTGGATTTTGCTGATTTCCTCTATTTCCAGTCCCTTCTGTAACTGAGAGACCTCCAGGCTTGGTCAGAATCAGATGGTCTTCTGTAAGGAACCCCCATCCCCACTGGCAATGCTAAGGCGGGTATTACTGAAAACACTGGGAGAAAGGAAGCTGAGGAGGGAAGAAAGGGCCATGGGGACTGCGGTAGCCTGAGGAGGGTTTGAACTGGGGTCATGCTCTAGGCAGGCAGCCCCAGAGGCTGAAAGGGAGGCACCACAGTGGCAGAGGAAGTAGGCTTGGACAGAACTTCCTGTGCAGGCTTCATGGTGGGCTCCATGGAAGGCTGAGCCTGGGACACTGGCAAATTGTCACCACAGCCTACCTTCTAACCCCCAATCCCACCGCCACCAACTATCACCTCCACTCCTGGGACACCCCTGAGTTGGGAACTAACCCAAGTGGTTGGAGGGCATGCATCTGTAGAGGGCAATGCCCACCACAGCTACGTTGGAGGTCAGGTCAGGTTGGGAGGGGGTGTTATGAAATTATCCTACGACTCTTATGCACACCAGGCTTCCACCACAGGCTCCACAGGTATCCTTCCCAAGATGGAAGTCCTGAAACCTGGAGAGGTGAAGGCTATGCCTCCAACTCAAGGGGTGGGCAGGGAGCAGGGAGGGAAGAGGGACCTTGGAGCACAGAACACTTGAGTCTGAGGTTCTAAAGCCCTCTAAAGTCCATGTCACAGTGGATGTGCCACTTTTGCTTGCACATTCATTCTCCCCGCCCCCACCCCAAGAAGTGAGTACAGCCACCCAGGCTACATGGTTGGACAGCCCTGATGTGTCAAGTGTCCTCTCATGTTGTCCTGGTCACTGCCCCTTGCCTTCCAGGACCACAGGAATGGGGCCATCCCTCTTCTACACAAGAGCCTGTTGGGGCTTGAAGGCAGCACCCCAAAAAGACTGACCACAGCCTTCTGCTGACCCTCACAGCTCTTCTGTGGGGCATGTATTGTTGTGGTTTCCATTTTACAGAGGGGGAAATAGGCTCAGAGAGGACAAATGCCTTGTCCAAGGTCATAGAGAATTTTAATGTACATTCTTTTCAACATTGTCTTTCAAACTAAAGGAAGTCTAACCTCAATTCCTCTTATTGCAATGAGGCTATTCTTTGCTTTTCCCTAAATGTGCCAGGATGAAAGATACTGCAGGAATCTGGGCAGGAAAAGGCAGAGCTGAAATAGAAACTTTTTCTTGGGAGATTGAGGAGAAGGTGGGCCCCATCCGGCTCCTCCACTAGAGCTGTGGCCTAAGCTCAAGGAGCATACCCAGCCCACAGCAATCATACTGCAAAGGACTGGGGGGTCTAACGGGGCCTCCCCCACCTCCCTTCCTCTGATTTCTGGCCAGGTTTCCCCACTGGAGTTTCCAGAAGCCTGAGGGATGCTCTGGGGGTGCAGTAGCTCATTCTGAGAGGAGTGTGGGTATGGGGAAACTTTTCTGGCATAGGAGGGACTGGGAAGTCCCCAGGGAGAGACTCCTCTGTATCAGTGGAGTCACAGGTACAGGCTCACAGGGGCAAGAGCAGGAAGCTTGTCCTGATAAGGCACTTGGAATGGTATGGATGGAAGACGCCTTTGTGGTACAGATGGGGGAAATTGAGGCCCAAAGAAGGACAGGGGCTTTCTTAGAGACACACAGCAGAGCCAGAGCCCAGGTGTGGATACCACCCCCTGCCACTGGAGCTCCCAACGAGGAGCCATGTTCTTGCAGTGGGAAAGAGTATCTCCGCAACTAGGTTCTCAATGGTTCCCACCAAGCTTCAGAGACAGGGCCTTCTTTGAGCCACTTGTCATACGCAGGACACAGTGGCAGGGAGCAGTGCCTGTAGAGTTACAGCATGCCACCAGGGAGTACAGGAGGAACCCAGTCACACAGCTAAATACATTGCAAAGCTGGGACCTTGTTCTCAAAGGTCTGGATCTTCTCAGCCCCAGCAGAGCCTCCTGTAAGAATCTCTCTAGCCCAGACTGAGAACCACAGGAAGGGGGGACTGGCATTTGAGAGACCTGGGCTATCTCTGTCTTCTCCCAGGCCTTCAACCTGTCAGCTAGTATCGGGCAGACCCAGGGGATCTGTGGGTGAGCTGGCGACTTCTGAAGCTCCTCCTAAATGGATCAGCTATGTTTCCCACAATGTAAGATTCTCTACTTTTCACTCTTCACCAAGCAAACCCCTGCCATCCTATAAAACCCAGCTGGAGGTACAGCAAATGACCATGTGCAAAGCCACAGAAGGAGTCACATCACATTCCAAAGAATCTTACCGACCATGATCTCCAACCACAATGCAATATAATTAGAAGTCAACACGAGAAACATAAACCTCCCATAGGCTGAGAAACTAAAAAACACACTTCTAAATCATCCATGGGTTAAAGAGGAAATGACAATGAAATTATGAAATACTTAGAACTGAATGATAAGAAAAGCACAAAGCGGTTTGTGTTTCCTCTGTAAGTCAAAGTCCCTGACCCACATCCTAAGTTCCTTTCATTGCCTCCTCCCAACCCCCCAGACACACTCTAGGAGGCTGACTTCTGTAGGCTGAATCAACAGGTTCCTTGCCCTTGGCTTCAAGAGTAGGAATTGGCCAATGGGGAGACCTGCCCAGAAGCCAGAGGAAGGGAGGTGGGGAAGGCCCCCTTAGACCCCCAGTCCTTTGCAGTATGATTGCCTTGAGTGGGGTATGCCCCTGGAGCTTAGGCCACAGCTCCAGTCAGCAGCTCCCTCCTCAGCTCCCACTTTGACAACTCCCTCCCAGCACCTCTCAGCTAGGGGGGGCAGCTTCAGCCTAGAGTGGACATCAAAAGGCTGCTCTTGCTAGCCCTTTGGTGATACACTATCCATGTGGTTTCCCTGTACCCTGACTACACCTCTAAATAGTGCCTTCTTTAAACTCTCCTCAGAATGCCCAGTTGGGGTGTTCCATGTGTGTCCTGCAGTTAACCCACTCTCACAAAGTGCTCCCCTTCAGTCTGTAACCATGCTCTCACTTCTGGATGACGGAGCTCTGACCTTGTGTGATTTCTGTGTGTTGACCCCTTGCTGGCCTGTTGTCAGCTGAGGTCAGGAACCGGAGCAGCTTCCTTACCTGATGCCCTGCTCTCAGCACAGTCATGCTTAATACAGGGGATTAAATAGGGCATCAGACAAAGGACTGGATTTGAATCTCTTCTGCATATACTAGAGCATGCAAATATTTGTAGGGGTTTGAGATAGAGTTAAGGACCTAGGAAACCCCAGCCAGAGGTACAGCAAATGACTTTAGACTGGGACAAAAATAGGTGCTCAACAAAAGAAAGAATCTTCAATTCTATGGACTGGGATTCCTCATGATCCAGTGTGTTCTCATGCCACCCATGGAGCAAGCAGAAGATCCAGACACAGGGGAGCCCAGAAAGCATCTGTGTCCCAGTATATGCCTTCCTCCAGCCACCAGCTCTCCCCTGCTCTGCTCCAGCCTGCTGAGCTCCTCTCTACCACCACCACCCCGCCCCCCCCCCCCCAGCCTGCTCAGCTCCTTTCTACCAACCCTCCCCCCCCCCCCCCCCCCCAGCGTGCCTTCTGCAGCCTATCCCTCTGCCTTGGCCCTCCCACTCTAGGCCTCCAACCTTCCCTGCTATCCCAAGACAGCCACCTGGTCCCTCATCCTGGGGCCCACTTGTGATTGGATGCTGGTGTGGGATATCTGTCTGCCCTCAGGGAAGGAACCCAGGTAGAAAAGTAGGAAGAACAGTCAAGTCTGAAGGGTTTGGATTTGGTTGAAAGGAAGGAGTGAAAGAAGACATTCAAATGGGAACAGCTAGAACAAATGTCTGGCGGTGGGAAATGGAGTGATTTCAGGTAAGGAGTGAGGAGAACCAGCCCAGTCTGAGCAAGAACCCCAGCCCTGGTGGGGGAGGTGAAAATCTGTGATCTGAGCATCTTCAGGGCCAGTCCTTTCAGTGAGGGACTCACTCATGAGTCCTGAGGCATTCATTCATTCATTCATTCATTCATTCATTCAGTAAATGGGAATTATGTGCCTGCTGTGTGCCAGGCAATATAATATACCAAGAGCTGAGGGTATGGAAGTGTATAGGGCAGAACTGATCCCTTATGAGTTCAGGCACAAGTGAAACACACGTGATTCGGGGAGAGCGAGAAAAACCACCATTATCTCGTAGCGCCTTTGTTTCTGCTCCAGACGAAAGCTGAACTTGTCCCCATTTTACAGCGGAGAAAGCTGAGGCTGCCTCCTTGGTAGGAGTCTAAGCAGACACTAAGTTTGCCCTACGAGGAGAAGTTGGGAGCACGAGATAGCCTTTCCGGAAAGGCGACAATGAGTGCGTGCACTGAGGGGGGAGGGTCCCCACTCCCCGCCCCTTCCCCGCCCCTTGGCCGGCCACAGCGCGGCGGGCCGGAGGCCCGGGGAGGAGCTGGCGTCGCCTCGGGGGCGATAGGGCGACCGCAGCCCGGCTGGGCAGGCGGGTGGACAGGCGAGAGGACCCGCGGAGGGAGCGGACCGGCCCAGCGCGCTGGGGTGGTCACCCGCGGCCGGACGAGGACTCGCGCTAATCCACCGAGGCGGACCCGTGAGTGATCTCCGCGCCCGCGCGCCCCGCCGGGGACACGATTCAGCCTTGCTTCCACTTTCATTTCTTCCGCTGTCCGGGCGTGGCGCCGTCGGGGGCGACCTCTGCCCGAAGGCAGGCTGGCCACAGTCCGCGGTCCGGGTCCGAGCAGCGAAAGTCGAAAGTCGGGATTTGGGGGTGCCTGTATTTGAGGGGGCGTGTCTTCGGGAGCGGAAATGTCTGGCCTGCCCCTCTGGGTCCTACGACAGACCGGGCTATCCTGGCAGTTGGGCTGGAGAGAGGTGGCAGGAGACCGGCGGCCAAAGGGTGGGCTTGGGTGGCTGAGCGTTGCGGGGACTGTGCTGACTTTGTACAGAGCACGGAACCCCACCTCGACTTCTCTCTTGGATCTCTGCCCTGCAGGGAGCCCCCACCGCCCCACACGCCTTCCCCACAGCTCTAGGCTGGGTTCTAGGCTCAGCCTGAGGAATGGTAGGTGTGGCCCTGGCAGGGGGCTGTGTCAGAAACAGGAAGTGTTACCCTGTGGTCTTCCTTCGGGAAGCCCAATGCCCACCCAGGCTGTGAGCAGTCACTGACCACTTTAGGAGTAAAAGGACGCAGAATTAGAAAAATAGGGCTAAGAGGGGCAGTAGTTTTGATTCAGGGAGGGATCAAAGGTTCTGTGAGGGATAGAAACTCTGGAAGGTTATTGGAGTGGGAAGTGAAGAGAATCAAGTGGCATGGAGAGAGGGCACCTATCCATCCTCCCACTGGCAGGCTGACATTTTCCTGGGGGAGACCCAGGCCTTGAAATTCTACAGCAGGAAGGTGAGACTCGAGTCCCCTGGTCAGGACACCCAAGTTGCTGTGGGGCAGTGGGGAGGCTCAGCGTGTTGGAACAGGAATTAGGTCGATCTAATTGGTGGGAAGGTGCTTCCCCTCTCCCTCCACTCCCCTCCTTTCCCCTTATCTCCACCAGACCTGGGACCAGCTAGTGCAGCCAATGTAGGAAAATGGTCTTTTATGCTTGCTTGGGCTGAGCCCCACCTTATCCCAGTTCCCAGTTCTGCCCTTGGAGATCCTCTGCCTATAACTTGCTATGTGAATGAAGGCTCTCAAGTCCCCTTTCTGGGCCTCAAACTCCCCGTCTGTATAAGAAGTGGGTTGGGTTAGTTGATTTCTCAGGGCTATTTCAACCCTAAGATTCTTTTTTTATTTCTTTAACTTATCTTTAATGTTGAAAGTTATACAAATGTACCCCTTTTTTTCCCCCATTGACCCCTTCTAGCCCACCCCTGCCCCCAACCCCAGGTCTTCACCACACTATTGTCTGTGTCCATGGGCTATGCATATATGTATATAAGTTCTTTGGTTAATCTCTTCCCACCCATCCACGCCTGCCTTCCCTCTGAGAACCCTAAGATTCTTGAGTTTAAGCTTTCCTTAAAGCCTGAGCATTGACCATGTGCCAGGCCCTGACCTAGGCTGGGCGTGGGGGTGGAGGGGTGTGAAGATTCAGAGGCAGGACGGAGGGGCATATTCAGGGATCAGCAAGAAGCCCAGCGTGGTTGGTTGGGAAGTGGGGCAGGAAAGGTAGGGTAAGGTGTTGAATGCCAGACTGAGGGTCTGTTGGTAACAGTCAGTAAAGGGAACTGAGCGAAGGTAAAGAGCCCAGGAACCCCGCTTGATTGCAGTGTGAGAGATTTTGGAAGCACCTTCCCAAGCAGGTAACAAGTGAAGCATGGAAGTCACCTGCTCTTGGGTCAGGAAGCTCAGGTCCCATGCTGGGACTTCTTTGGGTGAGAAGGTGGGGGACAGGGGATGGATTCTCCAAGTTCCTCTTATTTTATTTGACTGTCCTCTTCTTTGCCTGCCTGTTGTGGTTACAACAAAGAACCCCTGTTCCGAACTTCTCCACTAGCTTGACTTATTGCCGGACATGACACCTCCCCCAACCCATATTTACTGTGCCTTTGGTTACATCCAGTGTCACCTTTTCCCCATCCTCCTTCCCCAGTCCTGTCCCAGTATTACTAGAGGCATGAGAAAGGAAAAATGCTCCAATGTCAGCTCTGAGGTTTTGTTTGTGGCTATAGTCAAGTCTCCGTTTAGGATTGGAGTCAGCACCCCCACTGACCAGGGTCAAGGTCAGGTCAGAGTTCAACCTGGAGCCAGAGCTCAGTGCTTGGCCTATGCTCAGCCTTAGTGCTCAGTCTGGGGTCAGGGTCAGTGCTCAGTTTGTGGCTAAATTTGTCTCAGTAGGAACCTACATCTGCATTTCCCAAGAGCTCACACACTCACAGAGGAAGTAAGAGCCTACCTCGAGAGTCACAGTAACATGGACTATATCGGAGTGACCCCGGAAATTGCATGGGCCAAGTCCATGCCTACCTACTACAGTCATGGTGGTGCTGGGCCTACAGCCCAGGACTTCTGCCTGCAAGCTTGGGGCTCTGATTGCTGTCCCCAAGGTCTGCTCTGAATCTGGGATTCTTCAGTTCTAAAAGGCAAAGTCATATGAATTCTAGATGGATGGATCTGACTGCATTCCTACCTTCCAGTTCCAGGCGCATAGTGGGTGCTCTAGGAATGTCTACTTTGTAGCAGGTGCAGGGGGAGGGGCCTGTTGGGGTTTCCGAAAGGGGAGGGCTTGGAGGGAAGGATCTCCAACTGCTGTTGGAGGAGGTGGTGCCCTTCTAGACCTGCTACCTCCCCCTCTCCTCCAGCCACTCACAGGCCACCCAGCTGGCCATATAAGGGCTTTTCCTCTTTCAGGGTAATAAAAGGAAAGGACATTTTTGGTAGAAAAGTCCCTCCTGCTCTCTGGGAATCCCCGGTGGCTGGTAGCTGGCCGGATGAACTATAAGATATCCCAGAGGAAGCTGAAGGGGGGGACCCGGGGGGGCTCCTCCTGCCCCCAGCACAATGCCGCCAGGCTCTCCCACGCTGCACCAGGTGGCCTGTGGGGCCCCCAGAGGTCATCTGGTCCAGGGCCGGCAGGAAGCCTCTGCCACTTCCCTACTGGTCAACAGCAAGTCTAAGCAGCACCTGTTTGGATCCGAGGCCCAGCCTTCTGTGAGATGCAATGCACGTGGAGAGGAAACAGAATAAGAAGGCAGGGCTGTGGCACTTGACAGGGGAGAGAGGACAGCCTGGGAACAGGGCAGGGTGCTGGACGGAGGGGATGAGGAAGATTTAGAATCCGGAAGAGGCTGCTGAGATGGGCCAAAAGCTGAGAGGTGAGAGGGAATGCTGTGTTGGGAAGTCAAAGCACATTTGGTAAGGACCTGACCACCATGCTCTTCCATGCCCTTGGCTCTGGCAGGGCATCCGCAGGTCCTTCCGCTGGACACCCGTCCCTCAGCCCAGCCTGGCCATGGCCCTGTGCCTGAAGCAGGTGTTCGCCAAGGACAAGACTTTCCGGCCGCGGAAGCGCTTCGAGCCCGGCACACAGCGCTTTGAGCTGTACAAGAAGGCACAGGCATCGCTGAAGTCCGGCCTGGACCTGCGCAGTGTGGTGAGGCTGCCGCCGGGCGAGAATATTGACGACTGGATCGCCGTGCACGTGGTGGACTTCTTTAACCGCATCAACCTCATCTATGGCACCATGGCGGAGCGCTGCAGCGAGACCAGCTGCCCGGTGATGGCTGGAGGGCCCCGCTACGAGTACCGCTGGCAGGACGAGCGGCAGTACCGGCGGCCAGCCAAGCTCTCGGCTCCGCGCTACATGGCCTTACTCATGGACTGGATCGAGGGCCTCATCAACGATGAGGATGTCTTTCCCACTCGCGTTGGTGAGTGCCACCTGGTCAGGCCTGGCCAGGGAGGGAGGGAGCCCCCGGAGCCCATTTCACAGATGCGGCATTTAGTTTGAGATAGTAATTCTGTGGAGTGTGTGTGTGTGTGTGTGTGTGTGTGTAATTTTCATCCCCATTTTGTAGAAGAGGAAACGGGCTCTGAGAGGTTCAGTGTCTGCTTGTCAAGATCAGACATCGCAATTTCAGACGGCCTGACTCCCAGTTTGGGGTTCTTGTCTAAAGCTTGGGTGCCCCTCCAGGGACCACGCTGGTGAGACCACTATGATCCTCAGAACCTTCCAGAAGAGGTGCCTCAAGGTGCTCCTAGCAGGCTACCCTCCTTGGGTTGATCTGACTTGCAGCCTCCTGGGAGTTCCCTCTGACTCCGGTCCCCAGAAGGGGAGGGAGTGGGGATTGGGTGTGCCTGACAGTACTTCCACCTCAGGGCGCTCTAAGGGCAGAGCTCCCAGCCGTGGAGACTTTTCTTATCTCAGCTGGGCAGCCTGGGCGGAGAAGGGTGGGTAAGGGAGATGAGTGATGTCACCCTGGCCCTGCTTCCCCACCCAAGGGCATCAAGAAGGGGTGTTAGCATGACACTGTGTTCATCACAGCAGCCCCACCCCACCTGGCCTCACGGCTGTGGGAATCAGAGATGGGTGGGGCAGGGTGGTCAAGCCCAGAGGAGAGAAGTCTGAATGCTGAGCACTGAGTCACAATTCAGTGCCCTCGGCCCCTCCCCAGCTGGTGGCCTGTCATTTCCTGCACTAGCATGCCCCACAGTGGGTATCTTCATTTCACACAGGAGGAAACCGAGGCCGAGAGAGGGACAGTGCACTGAATTAGGAGCGTTCAGAACTGCAGCTCAGGTCTCTTGGAGCCTGGGCCCCAAGTCTAGATAGGCAGGACAAGTCTGAGGAACCTGGACTGGGCCTAGAAGGGCTCATGGAGAGGCAGGGCTCACCCCTTCCTGGGAACAGTGAGGAGAGAAGGGATCTGTGGAGCGGGGTGGGCCAGTGTGGGCCTGTGTCTGGGCTCTTATTCCCTTCTAGCCTTAACCCCTGGGCTTATGAGACCCCAGTGTCTGTGCCTTAACCCTGGGATGGCAGAGAAGAGCACATGCCACCAAGATTTCTACCCTGAGCACGGGGGACTATAGGAAACTGTGTCTTTTTCACGGGTTCTAGAGCTCTTCTTCTTTTTTAAAAAAATATATTTTTATCAGTTTCAGAGAGGAACGGAGAGAGAGAGAGATAGGAACATCAATGATGAGAGAGAATCATTGATCAGCTGCCTCCCGCACGTCCCCTACTGGGAATCGAGCCCACAACCTGGGCATGTGCCCTGACCAGGAATCAAACCTTGACCTCTGGGTTCATAGGTCAATGCTCAACCACTGGGCCACACTGCCAAGCTCTAGAGCTCTTCTTGAGCAGAGTTTATGGCATTTATCTCAGAGGGATGCTACAGTGCAGTGCAGACAGGGTTTGAATCTTGACTCCAGTCAGTACTAATTAATAGTTATGTGGCCTCGGGCAAGTGGCTCCAACTTTATGCACCTCCATTTGATCATATCTAGGATGGCTATCATACCCATTATCATACCAGGCAAAAGGTGCAAAGGGCCCAGCACAGGGCCTGGTTCACAGATGGAAGAGTAAGTGTTATTGAAAATTTGAAGGAATGAGAGATAATCTGAACTAGTTCTTGAAGCCTTAGTAATTCTCAGGATTAGGGGTCTGGGGACTGCACTGTGGGAGGCAGCTGATGCAAAGAGGAAGGAGTCAGGGTCGGGTGGGAGAGGGAGGTCAGGATCCTGAAAAGCCTTGAGCAGGCTCCATGCTGGGAAGTTAGGACTTAATTATGAAGGCCCATGTTTTTAAAAATGGACCCCAGATGTTGATGAGCTCCCCTTGGAATTTTATCCAAAGGTATCTTGTGAGAGCACCTACAGATGCATATATTTCTGGGGAGAGTTGGGGCATTACTTTATTTCATCATACTCTAAGGAGGGTTGTTCAGTGACCTCCAACCAGGTGGCAGAGTCCTGCTCAGAGTCATGGGCAAAGGTGGAAGATAATTTGTATTTCAGTAGAACAGAAGCAAATCAGATTTGTGCTTCTTAAAAAGGGAAGTATGGGGGAAAGCAAATCACGATCGCTCTCTGTCTCCCACAGGGAAGTGTGCTAGGGAAGAGGCCATCCTGGGCAAGAGCTGCCTGTATGTGGGAGGGCAGGCAGGGCTGGGTAGGGTTTCATACCAAGATTCTGATCCCCCTCACTTCTGCCCCTCCCCACCCCCCTAGGAGTTCCCTTTCCCAAGAACTTCCAGCAGGTCTGCACCAAGATCCTGACCCGCCTCTTTCGAGTCTTTGTCCATGTCTACATCCACCACTTCGACAGCATCCTCAGCATGGGGGCCGAGGCACATGTCAACACCTGCTACAAGCACTTCTACTACTTCATCCGAGAGTTCAGCCTGGTGGACCAGCGGGAGCTGGAGCCACTGGTGAGGCCAAGCCCCCGCTACCCTCCCCTACCAGCGCTAGCCTCTGAGTTTTCAGATCCAAAGTCTACCTGTGCTAAGAAAATCCAATACCCAAGTGGATAAATTAGGGGGAGACAATTCATTGAACAGTGACTCTGTACTTTAATAGAGAATTTGTTCAAGTTACAGTTGACAAACCCAGATCTGCAGCCTGGAGTTGGGGTGGTAGGAGGGAAGGGGCCAGGTTCAGGCAGAAGAGCAGCCAGGCCCTATGGTTTGGGTGGGGGCTGCCTGGCAGGTTGAGCTCTGACTGACTCTCATTCCCTACCCCACCCCCACCCTCACCCCCATCTTGTGTCTCTGCAGAGGGAGATGACAGAGCGGATCTGTCACTGAGCCTAGACCTGGACATTGTTGCTCATCAGATGATCGTTTGAATATAGAGTGGCTGAGGAGGGGGACCCTCAGGAGTCTGGTGGCAGAGGAACCTGAAGGCCCTGGGACCCCTCCACACACCCAAAGCCCCTGGACTTCTGGTTCTCAGGAGTCTGCCCATATATCTCCTGACTGCTTGTGAGTGGAGAAAGGGAGAATTTAAATGTGGGCAAACAGGAGGAAAGGAGGAGCTAAACCTCTGACGTGAAGTCTAGGGATGGGGTAGGCTAGAGGATTTCCACTCTGACACTTGACCTTTTCGTAGTGGTTCCCAAGCCTAACTGGGCAATGTGGATGTGGCTGAGGTGATGGCAAGAAAGGTACAAGAGTGAGCAGCCTGTGTGTGTGTGAGCAGTGTGTGTGTGTGTGTGTGTGTGTGTGTGTGTGTGTGTGATTTTGACTGTGGAGAGTGTCTGTGAGAGCCAGCCACCTTAGACCCTACCCTCCCTGACACATAGTGGGACCTCATAAATGTTAGGCAAATGGATGGATGGAAGGAACAAAGGAACGAGAGAGAAAGGGGAGGAGGGATTGGGACCATCAGACCATGATCACTGTAGAAGTGATGACAATTCACTGTCCCTACTTGATGTGTCTGATGATGTGTAAGTACAAAATGTGGTTGTAGGTAGGTGTAGCTCTATGTTTGAAATGTCTAGGCTACCTTTTTCCATCAGCATGAATTCTGGGAAACTGTGGGGAGATAGGAAGGGGAGCATTGCCCTGAGTACCTAAATCCCTGGCCCACCACAGACACAGGTTCTGATTGCTCAGCCAGAGATGCCCATCAGCTGTCATTTCACTCAGCCCTCTGCCTCCAGAAAGGCCTGATTATAGACAGCCTCCTGGGGGTAAGATCCCTCTGGCCACAGTGGTCCTCTGGTGCTTAAATTGGGAATCACATACTCCAATCTAGCTTCTAGAATCCGTACACTTGGCTCCCAGCATCTGAAGCCCAGCACAGGATAATAATCCAACCCAAGGGTCTAGTAGAACTTGAATTGGGAAACTCTGGAGTCTTGTCTCCCATCCCAGGACATTAAGAACCATGGGGTTAGTGAATGCAGTCTTCCAGGCTTGGAGAAACCCCATCCTTCAAGTGCTTGCCTCCTTTCAGCCATCCTGAGACATTCCAGCTGGTTGGCTCTCAGAGCACAGCTGTTCACAGAGAAACTGGGATGTTCATTCAGTACTCCATTACTCAGCACTCCCATGCCCAGCTCTGTGCGCAGACTCACAGGTGGGGAAATTGAGGCAGGGACAGGGCCCTCCCTTCCCAGAGCCTCCACATTGGGAGGCCAGAAGGAGAGCCAGAAAAAGACCTGAGGAGCATCTAGTCTCACTCACAGAATCCTCCACGTACATAAGAGGAAACTGAAGCCAGGAGGAGAAGCTGTCCCCTATAGGCCTCACGGCAAGGCTTTGTGGAGCTGGAGGAGAAGCCATGGTCCCGACTCCCACCCCAGGGGCTGTGCATTGCTACACAGGGAGATGAGAAGCACATGGAATGAGGGTTTGACAGCCCCTCTCCAGGACACAACTGCTCCTGCTTTGAGCAAGGATTTCTAGCCTGATGTGCCCCACTTTCCCTCAGGTCTGCCAGGGTTATCTGCTGAGCCAAACTTCCACACTCATGCCCCATCTCCATGACCCCGCAGCTGCCTGATCTCTGGGGAAGCCGACGGGGCTCCTGGAGTCAGCCCACTGGACTCGGGCTGCTGCCTCCAGAGAAGTTCCCAAGGGAAGCAGCCCTGGCCCTGCAGCTTTGCCAAAGGCTCTGGAGGGAGGGGGGGAGGTGGTCAAAGATTCTCCCAGGGACAGTGGGTGGAAACATAGATTCTAGGCTGTAGCTGGTGCTGATTGAAGAAGAGGGTGAAGTGGGTGGGAGGGGTGGGGAGGGAAGGGGGGAAATCTATTTTTGTGAAACAGAGGGAAGACTTTATTGTTGTTATTTTTGGTAAAATAAAGGAGGCAAACTAAAGCAGCGCTGGTGGGAAGCTGTGGTCTGGGTGCCACATGGCTCTTGGGCAGACTGTGGAAGGAACTGTGCCAGAATGGGACAGGGAGGGATTTTTGTCCCCGGCCATAAGGAGTGCTGGCTGGTATGGTCATGTCTGGCCCAGCTCTCCAGGGTGGAGACACCAAGGTTTTCCCAGGGCTCTGAGAATGCTGAACCTAGAATTCCTGGGCAAGGCTAGGATCCTAGGAGTGGGGAGGACTGGCCCTTGCCTTCGGGGAACTCAGTCTCTTTTTGGGAGGTTCTTTACTTGTTTCAGCTTAGGTCACCTGCCACTGGCTGTTCTCACCCCCTTAATGTGGGTGGTTTATTGGAGCTAATGGGTTAAGGAACAGGGCAGAAACAACGCTAGCCCTAATCACAGCAGAGGAAGTGCTTCTCAAGAAAATGCTGTTGACATGGGGCTGACTCCTGAGCTTATTCCCCAGGAGACACCTGAGTCTCTCAGCTCAGGTCTTGCTTTTATTCCACTGCCCCTTACCCTCAACTGCCCACACGAGTTGAAGAACAGCTTGGTTCTTAAGAGTCAGCAAAGGCCCACCTACAGCTCTCCTTCTACCTAAGAAGGAGCCTGGCTCTGTGCAGCAGCTCTCCTGGGAGGCAGAGGTCTGGGTTCTAGTCCCAACCCAGCCCCTGACTATGGCAGACCCCTCCAGACTTCCATTTCCACCATCTATTTCATGACCAGGAGTGGAAGCAAGGAAATAATTGACTCTAAGCTCCTTCATTATTCACAGTCTACGAATCATCCACAATGATAACAATAATAGCTAATATTATGTGTCAGGTACAGTTCTAAATGCTTGATATACAATAGCTTATTGAATCAAGTTTGTCTTTGGGTAGCTGCCTAGCTTCCTTGGTGCCCAGTATCCCCCCTTTCACTGCTCTAGGATCTGTAAGGCCCTCCACTCTGCTGCCCCTCCTTCTGGCTCACCAGAGGAAGCCCAAGTCCAGCATTCTAAAAGGTAGCTCTTCTTGCACACTTCCTGTGACAGGTCACTCACTCCCTCAATTGCTGGAGAGTTCGGACTTGTAGAAAGTTCAGGTTCTGAGGTCATAGTTGTTTTGAAATACACCATGGCAGTAAGGATAAATTAACCTCAGAACTGTGGCCAAGGCCTGCTCCTTAATAGCCATCACAAACTGTTTTGAGAAATTCAGAGAGGGATGCTTAGAGAAGACTAGACAGAGATAGAGAGGAAAGAGGAGACAGAAGAGAAAAAAAAAATACCCTCCCCAAATCCAAAGGGCAAAACTTTGCATGAGAGAGTCCTGGGAGAGGCAATGTATTAGGGGCAGAGGGACAGTTTGGGCAGCCAGGCTGTTGAAGCCTTTGTTTTCCTGGACCCATAAAACTATTTGGAGCAGGGAATAAGAAAGTGAGCCAGTCTCCGCATCTTGGAGCAGAACATCCACCTATTGAGTAAAGGCTGCCCCACCACCCTCAGCCCTCATGAATACTGCAGCCTTTTCTCTGAGGTTTCCTGCTGCCACTTCCCCTTCCCTGGGAGCTGTATGTAGTGTGTGGAAAAGGGAGCCACAAGCATGGCTGCTGCTCCACCTGATTTGGGGGAGCCCTTCCTCCTGTGAGTTTCCCAGAACCCTCCTCTCTGTGTTAACTGAACTTGGTTGCCATATGGAGGACATAGCAATTCTGAGCACCTGGATTGGAACCTAGGCCTGAGTGGCTCAGGAGCAGCTGGCTATTGAGACATTCAAGGAACAGGCCAGCATGGCCTCTGAGCACATGAAGCTTGATGGGCCCAGAAGGTGATGATGGGAGAGATCAGGATACACAGGAGCCTCCAGGTTGGACTGAGAGATTCTGAAAGTGACTGAATACAGATGCTTGGGAGAAGAACCCCTCTCCAGCCTACACTGGGAAATCTAGCAAAGCCCTGAATGTTCTCTAATGTTCCAGACCTCCTTCCATCATGCAGATGAGAAGACTGGGCTGAGAAGGGGAAAGGGAATTAATGTTTTTCAGATGGATGATGGGAAGGAAGTCCAAGAGGCTCATAACAATCCTGAGACAGGAAGAGAAGGGATATTTATTTCCATTTCACAACAGAGGAAACACACTCAGAGTCAGGACCTGAATCAAACCCAAGTCAGCACTCTTGTTATCTCATCACACTTGCATCTTGGGAGAGGACGGGGGGGGGGGGGGGGGTGTGAGGGGGGACTTGAAATGAACTTTTAAGTCTTTTTATTTTGAACTACTGGGGGAATGCTTTACTAAAGGAGAAACTCTCATCGTGAAATTATAGGCACCCAAACCTTTTAAGAAATTTTACAGAATTAGCTCTCATTTTAGAAAAGACAGGCAGCATATCCCCATGTGTAAAAGACATTTTAAAAATTCCTTCTTGGCATGCAGAAGCTCTCGGTAAATGTTAATGACACCTGCTGCTTCCCGGCCTCCTCCCTCCTGGCGCTTCCCAGGCTTCTCAAACTTCACTCTAAAAGTTTGAGCATCAAAGGAGCTAAGCCCCACCCACTTCCCCTCAACCTCCCCGCCCCTCTCAATCGCGCCTGCGCAGTTTACTGAGCTCGCCCCACCCTCTCCCTGGGCGTAGCCGTCAGAGCGCAGGCGCAGGTCCGCCCCCCCGCGCTCCTCGGCGGTCGGGCCCGCCCCCTCGGGTCTAGTACCGCCTCTTCCGCGTCCTCAGCTGAGCGATCTGCTGGTGGGGGAGTGCGACCGGTTCCGTGGCAAGTCCGCTGAGGGGAACACCAGACAGCGAGGTATCCCTGCGAGTGCAGCGAGGTTTGGGGAGGGCGTGTCTGGGAGTGAGTTCATGCCCTGGGACGGAGAAATCAGGGCCTTCAGAACGGTCCGAGGTCACGACCCGATTCTGCTGCGGGTGTCAGCCCAGGGGACGCTTTTTTTAGGGTCCTCTCAGGGCTCCGTCTGTGAGGAGCTCAGGGTGCGGCGTGGGTCCCGGTCAGGCTTGGCCTGCGCCTGGGGTCGGGGCGGGGTGTGGCAGGTGTCCTAGGTCGGAGCTCAGTCTGGGGCCAATTTGAGACTGAGTCCTGCTAGCTATATGACTGGGTTCAAGGCTCAGGCGGTCCAACATCATGAGTAATTTTTCATGTGAGGAATTTCTAATACCTTGTCCTACATTCTTTTAAAGTTAACTGTTTTCATTGAAAAGCTCCTGACATGTGCGGGTCGCTGTGCCTTGAGGAGAGAGCACAGTGTCGGGTGCCATCTCTCCCCTTAGGGAGGGACTTTCCAGGCTACCTGTCAGGTGGTCAGGAGCGGGGCCAGCACGGTGACAGGGATGACCTGTTGGAAGTGCGTGGCTCTGGGTCCGGCGGTCCTGGGTTCAGATCTCACCTCTGCACTTCTATCTGTGTGTCCTCTGGCAAGTCATTTCCCCTCTCAGAACGTTCCTTTCTCCTGTATAGAAAGGGCAAAGTAGGGTCATTGTGAAAGTTGAATAGAATTCCGTGTGTCACCCAGCATGGCACCTGTCATGAAATGGATGTGATTTATATGAGGTCGGTCATTTTGGACTAAGGTACTTTAGGGAGGCCCTGGGGGGAGAGTTGAGGTGACCTAGGTCCTGAAGCCTCAGTGGGATTTATAGGTGGCTCTGACCTTGTAGTATGGGAAAGGAACAAATGCTTGCAAACCATGGCCCATGTGCCAAGTGCCATGCTGGGTAGTTGATATATATTGCCTCACTGGCTCCTTAGCCCTTGGCCAGGTGCGTTCAGCCCCACGGCCCTTAGCTTCAGCCCCTCTAAAGAGAGGTAGGCTGAAAGTGATGTAAAGTGGAGAGTGAGGGTTGGGTTTTTATATGGAGCTGGGCCAGCTGAAGATTGGTGCCAACTTATCCCACATCAGCTCTTCCCTTACGGTGACCCAGAAGGATAATTGGGTTCTTGACTTGGATTGGGAGGCCTGTTACTCTAGTTCTCCAGAAGATTTTGATGGCCAGAGGGCCTGGCAAGTGAGCACCTCCTGAGGGCAGATTGCATGAAGCTGGACCATGGCAGAGAGGAGCTCTGTGAACGGGAGCTGTTGGGTTCCTGCACGTGCATCTGAAGTGTGGTTTCATGTTACGTGGTCTCATAGTAATCTACCAACTTGATTCCTTTTGCATCCTCTTTATGGGTACCCATATGATCTTCCTGAGACAATTTCTCATCATTTTTTTATCTCTGCTCAGAAACCTTGGTGGGCTTCATTGCCTACTGTATAGAGTTTGGACTCCTCAGCCTCATACACAAGTTCCTCCATAATCTGTTCCAAAACCTCTCTTCTCTCCTGTTTCCCCTTGTCTTGCACCCTGTGACCCAGTCAAAACAAACTACTTTTTGCTGCTCAAACACTCTCTGCATGTTCCTTTGCTTGTATTCCCTCTTCCTGGAGTCCCCTCTTCCCCCTCATCTTTCAAGGCCCATGTCTCATGTGACCTGTCAGTGAAGCTTCTCTGATCCCCCTACTGGATTAGTTGTCCCCTTCCCATCTTCTGTAGCAGAGGCCACAGCTCGACTATAACTCTGTTTGCTGTCTGCCTTCAGGTATATCACCCCATATGTACTCTGAGTACATTGGTGGCAAGGGACCATGTCTCTTTCATCCCTCCTCTGCCTGGTACATAGTAGGCCTCTGCAGTGTTTGTGGTTGAATGAGTCAGTGAAATTTTTTATTTACTTGCTTTGGTTTTTGTTTTATGAGCTTTCAGGTTCAGAGTGGGCCTTTGTGTTTTTCCTTCAAGAGAAGATGTGCCTAAGGAGAGCCCTGGTGTAGATTGATTATGCCCTAATTACAGGCATCAAAGGCAAGAAAGTGCAGGTATTCTGCACAAAAGAGGATTCTTCGTTGCTGCTCTTGTTTTCAGGCTCTTGTCTTGCCTTTGCAGTACGTTTTGTTCAGGGACCTGCACTGAGTATGATATACACTGAGTGGCCAGATTATTATGATCTCTGAACGCATAATAATCTGGCCACTCACTGTATATCCTATATAATAAAAGGCTAATATGTAAATTGTCCCCTCAACCAGGAGTTCAACCAGCAGGCAGGCTGGCCAACCGCCCATGTCCCCTCCCCCTGGCCAGGCTGGCTGGACTCCACCCATGCACGAATTCATGCACCCATGCATGAATTCATATATATATTAGAGGCCCGGTGCATGAATATATATACACACTGAGTGGCCAGATTATTATGCGTTCAGAGATCATAATAATCTGGCCACTCAGTGTATACTAGTATAGCTCACAAATGGGAAAGTGCACAGGTGGTTTGCTATCGGTTGCCCTGTCCTTGGTTCCTCCCATCTGGGAGCCAGCAGCTACACATTCACATTTTCCCTTGCCAACAGCTTCAGCATATGGAACAGAAGGCTCTTTGTTGTTCATAGAAAAATATACATCGTTGAAGGTAGAAGGAGCATGGGAATCATCTGGTTCTATCTCTTTACTTTTGCAGATTGGGAAAAGACCTAGAGGGCAGAGGACTTGATCAAGATTGCACAGGGAATCAGTCAGTGGTGGAAATAGTGCTGGAAGTGAAAAGTCCTGGCTCTTTGTTTTTTCCAGTCTACTACATTGTTAATCTAACATTTATTGAGTGCTTACTATGTGGCAGATATTGTTTTAAGTGCTTTATATGTATCATCCCAAAACTCTATTTTATAGATTTGGAAACTGAAGCAGGTAGAAATCATCCAGATCTACTTTAGGATCCACAACTCTGGTTTTAAATATGGTTTTAATGGTAGTCATCTCCTAACCAGTTGGGGGGAACAGTTCACCAAGGAGCTTGCTCCCACATCACCCTACTCTGTGAATGAATGCCATCCTCCCAGCAATGTCTATCTATACCCTGGAGGGATTCTTGAGAGGAGTCCAAAGTGTGTTGAGAGAATGGCTAAAGGAATAAAGCGTGCTGACATGGTTATCAGTGGATCTTAGTTTAGGAACATTAGAATTAAAAATTGCATGTCTATCAAATCAGGCAGTAAATGTAAGAACTTTAGAGTAAACTCACTCCAGGATCTTTTCTGTAAAGATTCCCAGTCAAGGGAGGCAAGATTCAATTCAATAAATAAATATTGAGGTCTTGCTATGTAGAAGACCCTGGTATTGAGAAATATACACAGGAAAACCTCATATTTCCTGTCCTATAAGAAATTTTCTTCTTAGAGCCTTCTCCCTCTAGTGTAGCTGGGAAAATAGATAAGTACATAAATAACTGAAATCAGGCTGACTATGGTAAACGTAGTAAAGAATGTAAACAAAGTGGGAGTTTGGAAGAAGGAGAAATCAATCCCAACACAAACAAAGGGGGTCTAGAGAAGGATTCCTAAAGGTGGAAAATTTATGGTGGGCCTTGGAGGAAGTTAATTCCTGTGAGAAGGAGCAATTTGAATAGTGGCCTAGAGGTGGAAATGAGTGTGTGTGTGTGTGTGTGTGTGTGTGTGTGTGTGTGTGTGTGTGTTGGGGGAGAGAAATGGAGTTGGTGAGGTGGTGAGGAGTGGAAATAAGCTGAAATGGTGGTTTGTGCTCAAAATGTAGAGAAGGGAGTGGGGAGACGAGCACTCACATTACCAAGTGTCTGCTCTGTTTTGTGGCTTGCAATATGTTAGATGCTTTACACACTGTAATTTAGTTAATCCTCACAACCCTGTAATATGGGGATATTTATCTCCAATTTAAAGATGAAGAAACCAGACCTCAGAAAGATTAAAGTGACTTGCCCAAGGTCAGGTAGCTAGTAGGTGGCAGAACTTGGTCCACACTTATGAGTATTGGATTCAAAGACCCATGTTCCTTTTTCCATTGTGCTGCAAGGCTCTGCAGGCCATGACTAGGACTGTGTTTATTGTGACTGCAGAATGGAGGCCAGACTAGAGAAAAGTAGGTCCCAGAATGGGGACATTGGTGAGGAGGCTGTTGACATAGTTCAGTTCAGGCTTAAACTGTGAACTACTGACCTACTTATGGAAAATGCCTGGTCTAGGGCTGCTTGATTGGTTTAATATGTGAGCATTATGGCAGCTCCTGCAGTACCATAAATCAGTGTATTGCCATTCTTAGCTAGTAGGATCTTAGAATCCATTTATAGAGACTTCTGGCACCCTTGTAGTTCAGGCATAGGTTCTAATGTGAGATTAACAGCTCATTACAAAAGTGCCTAGGGAGGGACTGATTTGGCACATAGTTTTCTTTCATTTTCTCACTCTCAAATTAAACAAGAATCTATAATGGAGGAAAGAGGACTACACTTGGAGTCAAAAGACTGGCATTCAAGTCCTGATTCTGCTCATTATAACCTGTGAATTCTCAATGTCAGCTTCTTTCTCTGTAATATGGGGGGTATTTTGGTTCACTTCTGAAATCTCTTCTCTTGCTAATGTCATTCATGTGTTTCATTGTTCTTCCTGACTTGGGGCAGTATAAGGAAGTAGCTGAGAATATGAACCTAGATCCAGAGACTCTAGCGTTTAAATTCTAGCCTCTCATCCTTCTTATATAGAGAGATAGTAGTTAGGTATATAGGGAGAGACAGTAGTTAGGTATATACTAGTAGACTCTAGAGCAGGCATGTCAAAGTCGCGGCTGGTGGGGCCGCATGCCTCGTTTTATTAAAGTCATGTTGCCTCTAGAGACATATTGCCTGGGTTTTAGTCCTGGCTCTGTCACTTGCTAGCTGTGTGACTTGGGCAAGTTATTTAACCTTCTTGGGTCTCAGTTTATTCTTCTGTAGAATGGGATACAAATATTACCTATACCATGGGGTTATTATGAGGATTGAGATAAGTTATGTTAAGCACTTACTAGTAGCACAGTGTCTAGCACATAGTAGGTGTTCAACTAATATTAGCTTTAATAGTAATAATATTAATAATTGTTATTAATGTCCAGTTAGATATTGTTTTTATAGAAAGTATATATTAGGGCATTATCCTTGTCTTACTGTGACATTGTTGCCTTCTCTTTCTTTCCATTGCCCCATCAGGAAACTTTGAAATGCTAGATTGTTCCATCACGGGATTGCAAAGCATGACATGAAAAAAAGTGCCTATAGGAAAAGGGTCAATAAAAAGTCTTTGGCTCATTAGAAAATCTTACCTGACTTGTGTCTTTCCCACCTCTGTCCACAGTAAACAGAAACAGAGCAGCGTATTTATTCCCTTTTGCACAGCCTTCAACAGAAGTGCTAATCAAGACACTCCAATTCTCTTGCCAAAAACTACAATAACAGTATCTCTGGAAAAATGGTGCCTAATTTGGTTTTCCTTTCTCTTCTCCTTAAACCCCCCTGGCATTAACTTAAGCCATTTCTTCTTGTTCCATTTTCCATGAATATGGAAACGTTTCTTCTGATTATAAAGGGAGGATGAGGTCAAGATTTTCTCATGAGAACCTTTTGTGTACTTAAAGTCAAAATCGAGTTAGGGCTCATCTTCTCTTCTCCAGGCTAAACAGCCCTGGTTTCTTTTACCTTACTCTTAAAACCTATTTTCCGTTGCTTGGATCTCATTGGTCATGCTTCTTTTCTTTCTCTCCGGTTTTTCTACTTCTTGGCTCTAACCCAGACTATACTTAGTCTGCTAATAAGAGTCCAACTAAAACACTTTAAGGAAAGAGTAACTTCAGGTGTTTCCATTCATTAATTCATATTTATTAAGTGTTTGCCGTGTGCCAGGCCCCGTGCTAGGTATAGGGGACCCAGAAACAAATCAGAAATAGTCTCTGCCCTGTCCCTAACTCACAGTCTAGGGCAGTGATGGCGAACCTATGACACGCGTGTCAGCACTGAAAGGTCCCAGGTTCAATTCTGAGGCGGCCGCATGCCGAGGATGAAACATTTGCTGCTCCTGAGGATGAAACATTTGCGAAATAATGTTTTTTCCTCAAAGTGACACACTACCCGAGTTATGCTCAGTTTTTTGGCGAAGTTTGACACACCAAGCTCAAAAGGTTGCCCATCACTGGTCTAGGGGGAGATGTGCAATAAAATGTTATAGGGGATTGAATTATATACAAGTGTGGGAAGCTGGAAATTGTTGAGGGCAGTTCCATAGAAACAGTCTATTTTTGCCCTGACCGGTTTGGCTCAGTGGATAGAGTGTCGGCCTGCGGACTGAAGGGTCCCAGGTTCGATTCTGGTCAAGGGCATGTATCTTGATTGCAGGCACATCCCCAGTGGAGGGTGTGCAGGAGGCAGCTGATCGGTGTTTCTCTCTCATAGATGTTTCTAACTCTCTGTCCCTCTCCCTTCCTCTCTGAAAAAAATCAATAAAATATATTTAAAAAAAAAAAAAAGAAACAGTCTATTTTGCCTGGACTGTAGGTCAAGACTTCAGTTGAGGAGTAGTAAGACATAATGCAGGATGGATGGTCTGGGGCAAGTTTTGGAGGCCCTAAGTGACAGCACAGGAGCTTAGGATTCAAGAAGCAGTGGACACTCATTGGAGGTGTTGGAGCAAGGAAGTGAAAGGCTCAAATCTGGCTTTTTGGACCAAGGACAGAGATACCACAAGCCTTAGTTTTATCTGCTCACCCTTGATGTTTTCTGTCTTGAAAGTGATATGATGGAACCCTTATTTGTATACTTGATGTGTTTTTGTTGTTGCTGCTGTTTTGCTCTGAAACTTCTATAGAGAAACTAGTTCTTAAGCTCTGGAGAAATTTCCCTATACAGCAAAAATCTTAGGAAGAATTGAGAGAGAATTGGGTGTCCAACCTATATAAGACCCAGTAGCAGGCTGATCTGTGTAGGTTTGATCTGGCCACATTCACCCTTCCCCAGCCCTATGCCAAGAAGAATACAAGAATGAGGAGAGGATTTCAGGGCTCATCTGGGTATTTGGTAAGAAATGTTAAGAAGATGCAGGCATTGTCAGAGTCAGACGTTCTTGCTGGGGAGGAAAAGCGGCTCAAAGGAATTTGGAATATTGCCAGAAGGAATCAGAACCAACCAAGCACTTGGAACCTGTATCATGTATCTGAAAACCTCCAAATTCTATCTCTTTGCCTTTGTACTTTGCTAACAGTTTATTCCTTCATGTTGCCCAGTTGTGGTCAACAGAGGACTTTCCAAGGCCACAACTGATCTGGCAAACCGTATCCCAAGTTTGAATAATAGTTACTATTTATTGAGCACCTACTCTATGCCAGGCATTGTGCCGTGAACTGGATATATATTAGCTCATTTAATTCTCACAGCAACTCTCTGTTGTAGATGTTATTGTCCCTATTTTATAGATGATGAGAGTGAAGCACAGAGGGGTTGAGCATTATGTCCAGGGTTACTTCATTAGTATATGGTAAGGCCAGAATCTGAATCTAGATCCTAATGGCTCAAAAGCCCATCAAAGCTTCCTACCTTCCCAGCCCTACTGTGGCTCTAAACAGCGGAATAACACAAAGTCCATAAAGGAATTCTGAGGGTTGTTTTTACTGTAGACCTACTAGAGGGGTGTGTGTATGTGTGTGTGTGTGTGTGTGTGTGCGCGCGCGCGCGTGCGTGTGGGTGTATGTGTGTATGTAGAGGAATAGAATTGTAAGGAGGGGAAATAAGCTGGGTTGGCAAACTTGACTATAGGCCATTTCTGGCTCACTACCAGTTTTCATATAGACCACAAGGTAAGAATGTGTTTTATGTTTTTAAATGGTTGGGGGGGGGAGGGGTGAGGAATCAAAAGAAGATTAATATTTTGTGGCATGAAAGTTCAAGTTCCAAGCAGTTAGTTACCTACAATGGAGCACACATATGACCGTCAGCTGATTTCTCAACAGAAACTTTGCAGGCCAGAAAGGAATGGCAAGAAATATTCAAAGTGGCCCTGACCGGTTTGGCTCAGTGGATAGAGCGTCGGCCTGCGGACTGAAGGGTCCCAGGTTCGATTCCGGTCAAGGGCATGTACCTTGGTTGCGGGCACATCCCCAGTGGGGAGTGTGCAGGAGGCAGCTGATCGATGTTTCTCTCTCATCGATGTTTCTAACTCTCTATCCCTCTCTCTCTTCCTCTCTGTAAAAAATCAATAAAATATATTAAAAAAAAAAAGAAATATTCAAAGTGATGAATAGCAAGGACCTACAACCAAGATTACTCTACCCAGCTAAGCTTTCATTTAGAATTGAAGGTCAGATAAAGAGTTTCACAGATAAGAAAAAGCTAAAGGAGTTCATCACCACCAAACCAATATTACATGAAATGTTGAAGGGTATTCGCTAAGAAGAGGAAGAAAAGGAAGGGGAAAAAAGGTAAAAATATGAACAATAAAATGGCAATAAATACATATATCAACAGTTGAACCTAAAAATCAAAATAAACAAGCAAGAAATCTAATGAACAAAATAAACTGATGAATAAAATAGAATCAGAGGGATGGAAACATGGAACAGACTAACGAATCTCAGAGAGAAGGGGCGAACGGGGTATGGGAAGAGATTAACCAAAGATCTTATATGTATATATGCATTACCTATGGACACAGACAATAGGGTGGTGAAGGCCTGGGGTGGGGCGGGAACCGGGTAGAGGGGAATAATAGGGGGGGAGGGGACATCCTATCTAATAAAAGAGTAATAGCAAATTGACCATACCTCTGCTACATCAACAAGCCACGCCCACCAGCCAATCAGGAGCGAGCATGCAAATGAACCCAACCAAGATGGCTGCGGCCATGGAGAGAGCAGGAGGCTTGGGTTTCCCCGGCAATGGAGAAAGCCAAGCTTCCTGCACACCCTGTCCGGCCCAGGCCTCCACTGAAGGCTACAAAGTTTCAATTATAGAAGATAAATAAATCCCAACAAAATGGCTGCGGCCATGGAGTGAGCAGGAGGCTTGGCTCTGCTCAAGGCTACAAAGTTTCAATTATAATGATAAATAAATCCCATATACCAGGGCCTCCGCTTGGGTCGCCGGGGGGCGTGGCCAGCCTGCAAACCACCACAGGCTCCTCACCCAGGCTGCCCCACGCCCTAAGGGAACTCCCACCCTGATCCGGGACACCCTTCAGGGCAAACCAGCCAGCCCCCACCCGTGCACCAGGCCTCTATCCTATCTAATAAAAGAATAGTATGCAAATTGACCATCACTCCAACACACAAGATGGCTGCCCCCATGTGGTCAAACATGACTGCCCCCATGTGGACACAATATGGCCGCCACAAGATGGCCAGCAGGGGAGGGCAGTTGGGAGGGACCAGGTCTGCATGGGAGGGCAGTTGTGGGGTCCCAGATTGGAGAGGGTGCAGGTTGGGCTGAGGGACAAACCCCCCCATGCACGAATTTCGTGCACCGGGCCTCTAGTCTGTAATCTCAACAATAAAAGAAAATTCAAGTTTCAGTATCCATAAATATTTATTGAAATATAGGCACAATCATTCATTTACATGTGGTCTATGGCTGCTTTTTCTCTATAAAGGCAAAATTAAATAGTTGCGACAGAGACCATCTGATACATAAAGCCTAAAATAGTTACTATCTGCTCCTTTCAGAACAAATTTGCCAACCCCTACTATAGGCAACAAGAAGGAAGGAACACAGGGTTTAGTAATATTGTGACAAGACTAAAGGCAAAGAGTTGAAGTTCAAGGCTATCTCGGGAAGTGTTGTGGCCCACAAGGAGAGAGCTTCTTTGGGCCCTGGAAATAGTTTAATTAGGTCACAGAGATTTGTTCAGGAGTAAAAGGCACAAATAGGAAGGGTTATTCTATGTGCTAACATTCTATATTGGACAATAAACAAATATTTTGTGTATGAAGTAATTCATTCAGATATTTACTAGAGTCCTGTGTGTGTGTATGTGTGTGTGTGTGTGTGCGCGCCAGATACTGTGTTAGATGCTGGAAATACATAGATGAAAAAGATATGTCCCTGCCTTTGAGGAATTTGTAGCCTAGTGGGAGAGCCACATAAGCATGTGTATAGCTAGCTCAAAGTATTTTAATAGTATACTGTGGGTTTGATTAAATGGTGGATGAAGTAATTTGTGGGACTATTTTCAGTAATTTGTGATGGGCCCTGAAGAAAGAATAGGTGCTATTCTTCAAAGAGCTACATAACAGGCTGAGGGAAAGCCTGACAGTATAAGTATTTGGAGCTTATAAGATTGGTAAAGAAAGAGACATTAGAAATGATTTAAAGGTTCTGTTGCTGGGCGACTGGCAGGATGATATAATCTGATAGAGAAGGAGGGGAAAAAGGAAGGAGTGGGTGGGTGGGGTGAGTTCAGTTTGGGACACATGAGTTGAGGAAATGGCGAAACACATCTGGCTTCCAGTTAGAAAATCTTTTTAGAAATTTTGGCACAAGGTTCTCGGAATTCAGATTTAAACTGTTTTGTCAGAGCTTTTCCATTGGAAAAAGGGGGAAGTACACATTCACGTTGTAGAGAAATTCACAAATCTACTTTGACACATGATAGCTAGAGCCATGAGATTAAAAATAGCAGTGGACAGAAAATGAAGTCATCACATAGAAAACTAGCAATAATTATGCATTTGGCATAAAACCTTGTTCCTGTTCATGCCACCTGCTGCTCTCAGAATCTAGTTTATCTTTCTGCCTCTAGACTTGGACAACAGAGAAATGTCAGCTTTTACCTTCCACGTGAGACTCCTTTTATGTCTTTTTGGTTCTAGAATTCCACAGTGGAAACAGAATCTGAAAACTTTTACTCAGACACTTGTTAAATCTTCAAATGCTTAATCTCAACATTTTCAAATGCTCAAATGTCTGATTTTATAGTAAAGACTAGAGAAGTCTGTGATTGCTTTGTGTATATCTACTTACTGGTGTAATGCATAGGTTTTGGGGAAAACTAAGGTTGATCTTTATCTTCTCTGGTTCTTTTAAAGAAGTCAGCATTTTTAAAAATATATTTTTATTGATTCATAGAGGAAGGGAAAGGGAGAGAGAGACAGAAACATCAATGATTAGAGAGAATCATTGATCAGCTGCCTACTTCATGCCCCCCACTGGGGATTGAGCCCGCAACCCAGGTATGTGCCCTTGACCAGAATCAAACCCAGGACCCTTCAGTCCACAAGTCGATGCTCTACCCACTGAGAAAAACTGGCCAGGGCAAAAAAGTCAGCATTTTGATATCCTTTCTATTTCTGCTTTTTAAAGATTTTCATGGCAGACACGATGAAGCAGAAGCTGAACTGAAGCAGAGAACTGAAGAATGTGTGCTACCTGTAGAGACCATTGAAACACTTCCTGCGGCTGGAAGACAGCAAACCCCTGTCAGAAGCATTATTTTATCTGGAATTTCAAGTTTATAGAGGATTTGCTTTCCAAAAACTGGGCAAACCTATAGGTAAGATTGGCTATACATTTTACTTAGACTTTTAGATTGCTTTAGATTGAAATTATCTATTTCCAGAGGAAGGAGTCAGTCAGAGATTTCAGTATTCAGTTAGGCAACCAGGATTAGCTGGACTGCCTGGCATGCCTAAGACAGTTACTTAAAGGGGGGGGAGCACATTTCTATCAGAATATAATAGCAGAGACGCTCAAAAGGAAAACCATGCAGTAAGTAAAATTCATTTATTTTACTTTTCATTATAAAACAACTATATCATAACAAAATAAAATACAACAGAAGTATAAAAAATAAAATTTTGTACCCATTCAATTTCATTCTCCCGAAGTAACCATTGTTAAAATGACTCGAGATGTATCTTTTCAGGTTTGTTTTCTTTTAACTTATAAGTGACATATATGATGACCTTTTGAAGTGTTCTGTATAACTTTCTAACCTGAGGTTCTATCATGCCTGGCAGGTTATAAGTAATGCATAAAATGTTTACTTTAATTAATTTGTAGATTGGGTCAGATGATATCTGGGTGAGAATGGTCTTAGCCTGATCTGTGAGTTTTCATGCTTTGCTGCTATGTCACCGTCACCTTTCATCTGCAGTTTCCCAGTAGCACACTGTCTTCCATGGTTCCCCATCCCAACAAGCTTCCCTTCCTGAACTCTCCCCTTCTTTGATGGTCCTACTGCTCTTAGGGTTCTCTGACTTTGGTTAATAAACATATATTGAGTCCTCCTCTGTGCCTGGCTCCATTACTAGGCAGTGGGGATAGAGAAATTAGACACGGAAGGAGAGTAGTCTTTGACTCCATCTCCAGTTGTTCAGCAGGACCAGTCCTGCTTCTTTCTCTTCTTTTCTACCCCTGCCTTAGTTATAGGCCTTCCTTGCCTTCCCCAGGTTGTCACAAATGGCAAGATTTCATTCTTTTTATGGCTGAATAATATTCCATTGTGTGTGTGTTCTAATCATTCATCAATGGACTTTAGGTTGTTTCCATATCTTGGCTATTATACTGGTAAATAATGTAAATATTGCATTGAACATGGAGATGCATATACCTTTTCAAGTTAGTGTTTTGTTTTCTTTGGATAAATACCCAGAAGTGGAGTTGCTGGATCATATGGTAATTCTGTTTTCCTGTTTGCCACTTCTTAAACACACACTTTCTTTACCCTTCTCGCCCTTTCTCTTGTCATTCCTTCCACCAGGAGATGCAGTGACAGTTCTGAAGGATGCTTGTGATCCCAGTATCAGAGCAGGGGAAGAAGATGGGCCTGAATCTAGACCTTTTGCCTCTGAGAATCTTACTATCCCAGCCCTGTTCGAGGCCTGTTGTGAATCCCCACCTTGATGGCCCCTTAGCAGGCCTCATACTTCTTTTACTGTAGTTGAGTGAGACACTGCAATCTGCATAATGCTGTCCAGCCTTACTACACACAGGACTCTTGGGGAAAACCTGTGAAATGCCTTTGCCCCTGGAATCACACTTACAGACTGTCCTTAGATTGAGCTGATTTCACAGGTACCTCCTCTTATCCATCATGTGTTAAATTTGACTAGCTTCTGTCTGAATGTACCCCTTCCTTGACCTTGTCCCCTACGTAGTAATGATATCATCAGAAACCAAATCAGTCAACTAATAGGTCTGCCAGAAAAAGAATGTAACCTTATACCTGATACAAGAACTACCATGAAATAATGTGGTTGGACTGGTTTGTAGTTCTTCCTACATAATATGCCCAAAACACAAAATACAAAGCTATCTCAGAGCAAGAAGAAACTTCTGATAAATTAGGTTTCAGATTAATACAATAATGATAAAGTGGTGATAATATACTCCTTTTATGTAAGTTAGAGCAGTGATGACTAACCTTTTTGACACCATAGCACACATAGAAAATGATATTGTTTAGCCCGATGAAAGGATCATACCTCATTCATAGCACACCAGTAGGGAATCTCTACATGAAGGTTTCTAAATAAAAGCATTCTTGTTGATGTCTGGCTAACTCTGACTGGCTACCCTCTTCTGGTTTTCAGCATTAAGGTTTAAATATAGTGTAATAGTTTAAAGTTTGAATTCTAAGCCAGACTATCTAGATTTAAATCCTAGCTCTGCCACTACTAGCTATGTGACCCTGGGCAAATTACTTCATCTCTTTGTACCTCAGTTTCTTCATCTGTAAAATGTGCAAATAATGATACTTACCTCATAGAGTTGTGAAGATTACATAAGTTCATACATGTAAAATGTGGTATTTGTAAATTGCTTAGAACATTACCTGGCATATGGTAAGCACCATATAAGCGTGTGTGTACTAGAACTACTTGTAGTGGTAGTGTTTACTTTAATTGCTGTTATATTGCTTCAGAGAAGTAAATGTTAGGGGCTCAGTCTGCCCAGGCTCCTCCTGATTGCCTCCTCCTCTGCCTCACATTTCTTAGTCTTGGGCTGTTCCTTGAGAGTGTCCATCCCCCTTACTTTCATTGCCTCAGTTTCATTTTCTCAGTTTCCATTTGTTTGGGGGCCCTCAGCCAGCTGATGACTGAGAAAACTGCTGAATTGATCATTATACTCATCAGCTTGCTCTCACCGCTATTCCTTCTCTAGAAAGCTCTGTGACTGAGGGAAGTAATCTTAAAGAATATGAAGAGGGGTGAATCCTAGACCTTGAAAAGAACTCTAGAGTGGTTGGGAGAGGAGCATGAGCTGAGTTAGCCGAACTGTTAGCCAGCAAAGTAGGAAAATGATCACCTGATATCACATACCAGATGTAGGAGCTGGTCAGTTCTCTATAGGCTCTGCCAAAATATGGAGCAGAGCTGGTGACTTTGGGGGCACTGTGGCTCATAAGACTTCATAGAGAAATGACAGTTCTTTCAGAAGGTGGGCCTTAGGGCTAGCTTGGGGGAGAACAGTGGGTTAGTACTTTCATGTCAGGAACATCTGTTGCCTTTGTAGTCCCACTGGGTGAGACTCCTCATCTGCTCTGTGAGTTCTCTGGGCCCTCTCCCCATGCAGGAGCCAGGTTGGTTGTTGGATCTGTATCTTTAACAGCTGTTACCATAGGAGTATAATCAATACTTGTAGACTAACAGATTTGACAAAGAAGGGAGAACTTGCATTACTACTCTTACTTTTTAAAATATATTTTTACTGATTTCAGAGAGGAAGGGGGCGATAGAAACATCAGTGATGAGAGAGAATCATTGATTCGCTGCCTCCTGCACGCCCCCTACTGGGGATGGAGCCTGAAACTCAGGCATGTGCCCTGAACAGAATCGAACCATGACCTCCTGGTTTATAAGTCGATGCTCAACCACTGAGTCACACCATCTGGGCCCTACTCTTTTTTTAATGGAGAAAACAAGATAAACTTATGCCTAGGACTAGACACATTCATTATGATTGACGATGATGATGAGAATGCACATGCTCTGCCTCTGCTCACCCCTTTGGCTGATTTGCCATCACTCCCCAAGGCCATGCTGCCTCTCCTTCAGGCCTTAGCACATGTTCTTCTTCTGTCTCTCTCCCCAGCCTCCACTCTGGCCAGTTCCCACTCCTCCTTCAGGTGCCAGCTTAGCTGTTCCTTCCTGTAGTTACCAGACTGAGTTAGATGCCTCTCTTCTGCTCCACAGCACTTGGTACTTCCAGTCACAGCACTTGTCCCACTGTATTGAAATTGTTTTACATGTCAGTGGATTTAAATTCCATAAGGGCAGAGACTATGTCTTATGTTCTCACTGTCTAGTACTGGACAGTTAGTAGGTGCTCAATAAATACAGTATGTGTGTAATAGGTTCTTATTTGATCCTCATAACAGCCTTGTGATATAAGCAGCCTAGGCCTTACTGTGACCTCATTTTGTATATGAAGACGCCGGTAGTCAAAGAAGCTAAGCAACTTGTCAAAGCTCATGCAGAGAGCTAGAATTTAACCTGGTGTCTCTCAGGCTTGAATATTCAATGCATTGTTTGTTTTTACAACATTTTTTCTTTAGAAAAATAGCACTTAAAAAGATAAAAATTAAAGTAGCATTTGTTGTTTTTTCAAGATTATAAAAATATCTTTAGGTTGGCACCAATATTCCTGAAATATTTTTTCTTCACCAAATGTTGAATTTCAATACAGAGAAATCTAGATATGATTTTTTAAAATGTATAATCAGATTCAAAATTCCAATGTGCATTGGAGGAAATTTGTGTCTTTTATTGAAAAATAAAATGTGACTGAGATAATAATAGCATAAAAAGTAATCAATTTCATTGTATACAATTTGGAAAATACTGAAAAATATAAGGAAGAAAATAGAAATCACCCCAGCATGCAGAGAAAACTACTGTAAATTAGAAATGGACTGGACTTGAAAAGGCAGCATTGAGTTTGAATCCCAGGTAAACCACTAATTACATGCTTGACATTTGGTAGATAATTTAGCCTCTGAGTCTCAGTTTCTTCACTTGAAATATGGGGAAATATTTATCTTTTAGGGTTATTGTAAGAATTAGAGATAGTAATATATATTAATGCCTGCCATGGTGCCTGACACATAGTAGACATTCTTTCAAATTGTAGTAGTATTAACATTTTTGTGTAGTTCTAGATAGTCTTTCTACTCTGTTGTGTGCGCATATACATGCTTGTTTGTTTTTTTAATATATTTTTATTGATTTCAGAGAGGAAGAGAGAGGGAGAGAGACAGAAATATCAATGAGAGAGAATCATTGATTGGCTGCCTCCTGCACACCCCCTACTGGGGATTGAGCCTGCAACCTGGGCATGTGCCCTGACCCAAATCAAACCCAGGACCCTTCAGTCCACAGGCCGGTGCTCTATCCACTAAGGCAAACAAACTAGGGCATACACATGTTTTTTGAAGCACATTTATAGAAGTATATCACTGGTTTCTCACAGGGTTGCTGGAAAAGGCGGGCATTATTTTTAAACTTATTCTGTAGATGAGGAAACTGAGATTCTAAGAGGTGAAGTAACTTGGCCTTGGTACTATGTCTGAATCAGGACTCTCAGCTTGTTCTCCTGATGCCAAGCCCATGTGCCTTCCCTATCAGCAGTGTGCTTTCTTTCCAGCTCCACCTCCACCAATACACAAATGTGGACCACCGAGCCCTGCCCAAGATGAAGGCAAGGGCAGGAGGCGGTAGAAGTGCTGGGAGCCTCCAGACCAGCTGGTTCAGTCTGAAAACAAAAGAAGTGCTCACTTCCTTCTCTGAAATAACAGACACATTGCCCAATCCTGTAGCAAGGGCTAGAAAGTTAAAAACCTTTTGGGTCACAGTGCTCTTTTTGAGAGGAAGTTTATCAGGGAATTCATGAAACTGTGTTGTCTGAAGCGCAAACATGTGCCCAAATTTCTTTCAGTATGTGCACTCATACTTAAAGGGCCTGGGTAACATGCACTATACCTAACACCTCGTATGTGCATCATTTTATATCATTTTCATTTCGGTGCATGTTCTCTGATGGCTGGTGTATGTCTAACTTAAGGAGATGCAAAGGTGAAGAGGTGGCAGTCCTGGCCTTTAGGAACTTTGGGGAGCTCTCAAGGCCACATAAAATCAGTGCTCTAGTAGTTTCCAGCAGGGTTTAGGGAGCAGAGAATGGAGCGTTAACTTCCAGTTCAGCGCAGTAATCCCATCTATTTGCATAGTGCCTAACAAAATTTGCACAGACCTTAATTCATTCAAAGGGATGGAGACATTTGAGATGGGTTTTAATAGCTGAGAAGAATCCTTAGGCCAAGGAAAGGAGGTGAGCCAAGGACCTGCTTGGTTGTGGAATCTTGCCCTCTGAAGAAGCTTTTATCAAATGATTGCATGCATATTAAATAAGGTCCCACAGTTTCATGAATTCCCTGCAAGTGTACTGTCGGTGATAAAATAGACTATCGACGGGCTCCAGAGAGGAAACTATCAACTCCTTGGTAAGATTGTAACACTTCTCCCTTCCCCGTTCCTTTAGTGTAAACAGGGAAGTTAAGCACATTTTTTCACTTCACTGTCTTCCTACATTTTTTTCTTCCTAGTTTCAAAAACAACTCTCCTTCAACAAGGTCTGTTTCTAAGGAAAGTCTTAACCATTTGTCCCTTCTGGCGTACCCTCTTCCAATGAAATCCATGCAGAATAGACCAGGTACTCTATCTTTTTGTGTGTGAAGCCCTAAAATCTAATATTGAGTGTGCAGCCATGCTCAGAGGTATGCTTCTTCCACAAGAGGCTCCCTCAGCCCTGCTGTGGTAAAAACCAAGTATAAATTGCAGCTAACAGGGTTTTCTAGCTAGAGTCGTAAGAATGTTTGAGCATCCCCTGTGAATTATAATGCCACCAGCCCTCTGGCTCCTCCTCTACATTGCCTGCCTGTTGGCTGTTTTGCTTGTCCTTGGGCCTTCCATCAGAGTGTGGGCAGGGGAAGGAGAAAGAGAAGTGAATCTAAAATCTTTCCCCATCTGCACTTGGTTTGCAGTGCTGGTGAGAAAATAAATGGGGCCCAGGGTTGACATTGGACCGCACACAGAGGCAGAGCAAGAGGGACAATGGTCCCTCCTCAGCCTATTGTCACAGTGGTCAGTGCCCCCTCCCTGAGCTCCTGAAGATGAGTGATCCTGTGTTTTATTTCTGTAGAATTTCTCACTATGTTGAGCAGCTCTTTTCTTTTTAATATAAAAAGGTAAGGGTGGATATTTGGGTGCTGATATTTAAGTTCAATTTTTTTAATTCATAGCGTGTTACACAAGATGAATCTTGTGCTTGAAGTTGTTGGCTAGAGTAATATTTTGAGATTCTCTATGGATTCCTTTTATCCCTGTGTTTATCTCTTCTATAAAATATAATTGAAAATTTTCTGTCATCAGATCCTAAAAGTGGGAGGAAGAATGCACCTAAATTGAGCTGTCAGACACTTGGCTGCCTAACCATGCTTTCTGGATTGTGGTGTTGAAAAGGGCTGTCGTTCTGTGTGCTTTCTCCTCATGGCTGTCATGTATTCGCTTCTGAGAACAGTGCATAGGAGACATGCATCAGCTCTAATCAATCTTCCTGAGCCATTTCTCTGATCATGTTCAGGAGGGTCCTCTGAGAAGAGAGTGGGCCTTTTCCCTCAATAGGCAAAGAGCCAGCTTCCATTTCAAAATCTCTCTCAAAAAAAAAAAAAAATCCAACAACCCAGAGCCTGTGTTTATTGAAGGTTGGTCTAAAAGGCTCTCACACCATATGCCCCATCAGCACTCGAGTGCCTCTATTTTAGAAGGATGTAAAGGTTTAATCACCCTGGTGGGGATTTAGACCCAGAGACTTCAGAGAAATCTTATTATTTCTAACTGCAGGCAAAGAGTATTAAGGCTCCACTCTGGATCAGGGGCATGACATGTTCTGTAAGTAATTTATCTTTACCAGGGGAAGGCCCTTACTAGAGTGTCTTAGAAACAGTACTACGATTGGGTACTGGCTCATTATTCCTCCTTTTCTCTTTCTCCTTCTCAGTCTCCTGCTTATTCTTTTTGTCCCTACTTTTTCCTACCCAATCTGTCCAATGTCCAAATATCTGCCTCCCAAATTTTTCCTTTAACAGGGGCACCAGGTGCTTGCCAGGGAGAGATAATAATGCTTTTGCAATAAATGACCTCATCCAGCAGCCTGGTGTAGACCTGTCAACTGCAGACTTCTGAATGGACCCTACCTGTATCCCCTCAAATAAGGAACAGAGAGGGAAGAGTGTGCTCTGGCTCCATAGGCACTCGTCTGTGCTCGTAGATATCCCTGCCCTATTGTACCTTCACAGAGGCAATCGCCACTGAAGGCCTTTGAAATCCCTGTGCACATCCACATAGGGATGTTACTAATCGTATGATTTTATTTGCATGTACCCCCTCCCAGCCTCACCCTCCTTCTTGTCTTTCTGAAGCTAGAGAATGTCACAGGTGGGATTCTGCTTATGGATTCATTGTTCTGTTTGGGGACTATAGTTTGACTGGTGGCAAATCTAAATCCATGTGCTAATGAGCTTGGTTAAAGCAGGCCTCTGCTATCCTCTTTTAATCTAGCCTGTCTGTCTGAGTTTCTTTCCACAGTTAATGATCTGCTATAATGGTTTTGCCTTTAGTTTTGCCTCCTGGGTCAAAACAAATCAATAGTCCTCACAGATATTTAAAAACCATCAGTGTAAAGCTCCTGGGTCTCAGGCCCCCCTCCCCCTGTTTTGTTTTGTTTTTGCTTCTGGGTGAACTTACAGCTTGATCAGTACAGTGATATTTCCCTTGCATCTCCTCTTTTCTCCCAGAGATGGGCAGCAGTGAACCCGTTCCCATTGCAGAAAGTGACAAGAGGAAGAAGAAGAAGCGGAAGGCCCGGGCCACTGACTCCTTGCTGGGAAAGTTTGAAGGTTGGTCACACAACTCTCTTAGACCAGGGCCTGTGGCTCCCCAAGCATGGCAGGAGCTTCCCAAAAGCCCATGGGTCTAGATCACAGGATCTGTGTTATCGTAGAGCCAGCTCATGGTTATGTGTATGATAGGGATGAAAGAAGGAGTGCAAGAATTTACACAAAGGAGTGACAGAAAGAGAGAGAGCAGAGATGAGAAAAGCCCCTGGATGATGCATGCACAGGCCTCCTCCGAACGGTCAAGGGACAGGAAGGCCAGTCTGTCAGAGTTGTACATGCAGTGAGATTGGCTGGTGTGTTTCAGCCCCTTCCAGATGTGATCTTTCCCTCAGCTGTTCCTAGAAGGGCTGCTGAGAGGTAGAACAACCATGTAAGAAGAGGAAGAGAGGGCATGGCTGCAAATGAAACTTCAATCTTCTGTAAGCAGAGAACTTGACTCCAAGAGATTGCAGCTACTTGTGCTGAGTTTGACACCATTTTAAGAGTGAATGTTGTGTTCAAGGGACACAGTGTTGGTCATCAAACATTTTGAATCCTGTGTGAGGCACCAGGCTCAATGCTCGTCCTGTTACTACTGGGCATGTGATGGGATGAAGTGAATCATTGAACATTTCTGCAAAGAATTGAAAGGATCAGTAGCTTCTCCTAGTAGTGACATGCCCCTTCATCTATTTTGTTTCTTTTGTGAAACCTGAAATAGCTCCCCCTCATGGTCCCTCTTTACAATATTGCAGATACACTAATGAGTTGATTGTTTTGTAGAGTAGTTCTAGTGACCAGCCCTTTATGAGTCAGGAATATTGGACTTCCAACCACCAACCTATTCTGACATGTGTAAAAGGCTAATACTAAAGTGTCCATTGTGAGTAAAGCATGTTATTTAAAATACTTAAAACAACAGTGTGTATTCTTTATTTTAATTTTTTATTGCATTTATTGGGGTGACATTGGTTAATAAAATTATATAGGTTCAAGTGTACAACTCTATAATACATCATCTGTATATTGCATTGTGTTCACCATCCAAAGTCAAGTCTGTTTCCTTCACTATTTATCTTCCCTATACCATCTTATACTTCCCCCCACCCCTTTCTCTCTTATAATCACCATACTCTGAGTTTGTTTGTTTTCTGCTTAATACCTTCACCTTTTTCACCCAGTCCCCTAATGCCCCTCCCCTCTGATAGCTGTCGGTCTGTTCTCTGTTATCTATGAGTCTGTTTGTCTTTAACCCAGTCAGTAGATATGTGTGTGTGTTTGGGGTGGAGGGGGTAAGGGGAGAAGAGAAGGACAGAAGTACCATGATTTTTAGAATAATTTCCAAATCAACAGGTCTTGCTCTTTCAATGAATATAAGAGTAGTTCCTGTTATTCAAGGATGGCTTGTGCAATTATAGGGCTTCTCATGACTCAGAGTGATAAAACCTGATTTCATGGTTAAAAAGTATTCTGCTCAGTCTGTGGGTTTAAGCGCTAGGCTGCCTCAAGAGGAAGAAGCCGAAGAATGGAGGCTAAGGGAGAAGGAGGCCAGCTCAGCAGAGACTATGATGGAGCCGTAGCTTCCTTTGGAAGGGCTCAAAGAGCCTGTGCTATTTGTGAGCTTGGGCAGGCCACCTAAATGTTCTTTCAACCCAAGCCTATTACTCTGTGAGAACCGCTGTGACTCAGCACCCTAAAAACCTCGAGGCTTCCGTTTACATTTATGTCTGTCTCCTGTTTCCTGTGGGTGACTTCTGGAAGCTTCTCAAAAACCTCCAATGAGGGTCCTTTGTGTGTGGTATAAAATAAAACAGTGCTTTATTCCCCTTTGTATCACCGATGCCTAGCACAGAGCTGGGCACATAGTAGATGCTCAGCAAATGAGTAAATGAATGCATGGTGTCGATTCAAATTCATCCTTCTATGAGGATCCCCCAGATTCTCTGAACAGACAGATATAAACTTTCCCTTCCCTGGCTCCTTTTTACTATGTCTTGTCCTCTCTCTGATAGTATTTCCCACTGTCTGGTTTATTCTGGGGTCATTTGTGTACGCGTCTGTCTTCCCCATTGAATTGTGATTCTCAAAGAGCAGGGACTATATTTTATTCCTTGCTTTGTCCCTATTATGAATTTAATATGCTGTCTGACACATAGTAGGTGCTCGGGAAATATGTGTGTGGAAACCCTTTCACTGACCTCATCTCTAAAATGGGGAACAGGATGTCTTCTATGTGATCTGGTTGTTAAGAAACTGAGTTCTGAGATGGCCAGGAAAGCTAATGGTCTTTCTCGTCACCGTACTGCGGAGTCACCGTGTGCCTGTGTTGTCAGCCCAAGGAAGCTGAGTGACAGAAGCTCTTCTTTCCATCTTAACTTGCAAAGGGTGACTCATCTTGTTATTTCTCTCATCCATTTTATCTCTAGATGTGTACAAGCTGACCTCTGAATTGCTTGGAGAGGGAGCCTATGCCAAAGTTCAAGGAGCCGTGAGCCTGCAGAATGGCCAAGAGTATGCTGTCAAAGTGAGTGTCTCATCTGGATGCCAGGCTTTAATTTGTACAGTCAGACCTAAACCAAATAAATTTCATATGCCCCAATGTGGTGGCTCAGTAAGATTTGGGGCTCCTAAGCTGTATTTGCTGAATTCAAATGTTGGTTTCTCTACTTGCTGTGTACCATTAGGCAAGTTACTAAACCTATCTGTCCTTCAGTTTCCTCATCTGTAAAATAGATGTAATAATAGAACTTATATATTATTTTTGTGAGGATTAAATAAATTAATATGTGCAAAGGGCTTGAAACAATACCTAGCTCATAGTATTAATGCTTCTTATTAATCTGACAAATGAAATTAGCTTCAGGGAGTAAACAAACAGATTTGGAATGAACCTGAATCTCTGTTTTGACAAACTACTACTATTTGACTTTGGTAAAGTCACTGAAAATCCTTGAACCTCAGTTCCCACATCTCCAAAATGAAGATATTAATACCTGCCCTTTCTGTCTCATGGACTGGTTATGAATTTGAAAATAAAAATGAACTGTTATCAGTAGAAACATTTTACAAATGACAAAATGCTCTGCAAATGATGTAGAGCAGTGGTCGGCAAACTCATTAGTCAACAGAGCCAAATATCAACAGTACACCGATTGAAATTTCTTTTGAGAGCCAAATTTTTTAAACTTAAACTTCTTCTAACGCCACTTCTTCAAAATAGACTCGCCCAGACCGTGGTATTTTGTGGAAGAGCCACACTTAAGGGGCCAAAGAGCCGCATGTGGCTCGTGAGCCACAGTTTGACGACCACGGATGTAGAGTATCATGATCATGAGGACGGAGCACTCAGCTGTGGGACAGGAGAGATGGCTGCTAGCTGTGTGATCTTGGAATGGCTCACTTCACCCCTCTGTGCTTTCACTTGCTGACCTCAAATGGAAGAAGAGACGGATTGAGAGCAGTGGTTCTCAAAGACCCTGCATCAGGATCTTTGTATTTTTACCAAGTTTCCAAGTGATTCTAATATCCACCAAAGTTTGAGAACCACTGATCTAGAAACAAGGTCTTATTGATTCCAAGGGGGCAATTCAGACTTATTTCAAATCATCCACCTGAGCCACCAGGTCTAAGCGCTGCCTCATATGGGAAGACTCAGCCAAATTGACTCCTGGGAGACGTGTGTTTTTTAACCAATCAGCCATAGTCCCAGCTGTGGATTTATTAAGGGGAAAACTTCTGCTAAGCCATGTTCCTTTTTGCTGCAGTATTGTTTCATATGGTAACAAAAATACTGCCTCAATTCCTTTTTGGAAACAGATCAGTATAAATTACAAGTAATTTTTAAAAAAATATGCCTTAAGTGTGGTAAAAACTGCAAATGTCAGTTGATTTTCAAATGTCTGAATACATTTATGGATGAAGGACCTATTTCTTCAAAGTTGGCTCACAAGAGGAAAACCATGTCCCCTGGCATCTTTGGGCAAAGACGGACCCTGGCTTGGCAATTCTTGGATTTCAGCGGTTCTGCCCATGTCTCTCGTGTTCCTTGAAAACTCCCTAGAGATGGGCTGCTTCTCCCCACACAGCTGCACAATATTTGGTTTTATTAGGGCTTTCCCTATCAGCATCCAACTGATAAACACTAGAGTCTCAGGGTGGGAATGAAATTTCAAGATAATCTAGTCCTGAATATCCTCTATAACTCCTCAAATAGTTGTACCATGTTCTGCTCCCCCATCTCTAGTAGTAGGAGTACATTACGTCCTCAGAAAAAATTATGCCATTGCTAGATAGCTTGCCTGCTCGAAAGTTCTTCCTGACTTTGATCTGAAATATTTGGTGAACAAACTAGCTGAGTAGCTTCTGTGCCCCAGCACTACACCTCTCTGTGCAGAAAACAGGCCCAGAGGTTTACCAACAGACATGGACTTATTTAGAAAATTGCATTGGTCATGGATGTGTGTTCTACAACATATTGGAGAAGTTTGCAGTGTTCTACACAGCATCCTTGGAATGAAGGAACAGGATGTCATCATCTGCTGCCCGCTCACCACGTGGGACTGTGAAGCAGAGCCAGCTCTGCAGAGCAGCAGTTGGGGACTCTGGATGGGTCCGAAGACATGTTCAGAGTCAGCCACTCCCTGTGTAAACTACCTGCTCATCTGTTGGCTCACATATTCCTTCAGTCAGTACTTGCCAAGCATCTCCAAATACAGGTGGGGAGGGGGAGCATCCCACAGTATCATAGGAGAGATAAGGCCTCTGGGTTCTCTTGAGAGAAGATGTATAGGATACAGGCAGGTATATAGGATAGCAAGGGCTTCGGAGGCAGCTCTAGGCTTGAATTCCAGCCCTGCCACCTATCAGAGCTGTGGGCAAAATGTTTTACCTCTTTCTGTTGTTTGGGATTTTGTTGTAAGGGTTAAGAGATTATGTACCTAAATGACTTTTATCAAAGGGTAAGTTCTCAGATGAACTGCAGAGCTGGCATTGACCTGGGCCCTTCGTTGCCCCTTGCTCTTCCTCCAGCACTAGGAGATCCTTCATTAAAGCTTATAAATTCTTACCGGAAAGGCAAAAAGAGATATCCTTGGAATAAGAACTGGATAGAGATAGCTCTTTGTCTTGCTGGCTGCCTCGGTCTCCCCTAGGCAGCTTGGGACAGCCCTCAGAGGCTTCCGTGGAGTTGTGCTTGGCCAGAGTCAAACAGCCCAGCCAGGCTGGAAAGCCCTCGGACCAGTCTGCAGCTTTGCTGGCAGAGCCCCAGGGCCTATGTCACCAAGTCCTACTCCAGACTTGTGCTTGTAACTGACTTGGGCTACATTTGGCCGTCCTTTCTGCCAGAGGGGCTCCTGTTGAGCGGTGTTTTGAGTTCAGGTGAATATTTGACAGATTTTGTTCTTTCCATAGATCATCGAAAAACAAGCAGGGCACAGTCGGAGTAGAGTATTTCGAGAGGTGGAGACGCTATATCAGTGTCAAGGAAACAAGTGAGTATAGTGTTGGGCTTGTTGCTGCTTCTCTGGGGGGATGTGTGACCGCAGAAAAAGGTTTTTTCTTACCATCTCCTCACCTGAGTTCTCACTCCCTCCCCCACAACTGCATGTAACTCCTTCTGTCTTCCAATGTTTAGAAAACATAGAGAGAAGAAATAACAGTAGCAAAGAAGCTATCTCCTGTTTAGGCTGAAATACTATAAATATCAGCAATTCAGGCCCATTAGATGAGTGAGCAATCTGAATTAGTGCCTGGGACAAAAATCGAGTTTTATTTCTTTCAAGTGCCTGTGGAAACTAGGCTGCCTAGTGGAAACTTTTATGAACCTGCTGTGATTAATGGATGAGGATGATGAGAACTTTAAGAATATTTGCTGCTGTTTTCTGTTCGTATGGTAGTTACATTTGTGCAGCTAATACTGAGGGTCGTGAAACCTGGTCTAACCCTCTGTGCTTGACAGCTGAGCCAAGGTGCTCTCCAACCCTGTCTGAGCTTGCTCGCCACCAGCTCCAAATGAGTGGCTCTCCCGCTGTGGCTTTAAATCAGGGTCACCTCCAAGATTTCGCTTTCCCCTTTCTTTCTCTCCATGGTAGGGTCAGCAGGGAGCCAGTGGCCCGGTATTGATGGCTTTGTCATTAAGCTTGGAGGATGGGGGCTGCTGTTGATTTAACTCCAGGCACTGCCTCTACAATCTTCTTTCAAATTAGGCCATTTTGGCCATCTTATTTGGACGCCTTCGCACTAGTAAAAGCCTGGTGTCTCCCAAAGTGGTCAGCATTTTTTTTATGAGGGACAGATTTTTATTTTCAGCCTGCAGCTTCTGAGTTCAGCATTAGAGACTCTACTTGGTTTATTTCGTTCTTTAAAAGAAAAAAAGCCCCAACACCTTCGATATCCAGGCTGGTGGCTTCCCTACTGAGTTACAAGACGACCTTGTTGGCGGAGCACGGTAATGCTCAGGCAGACAGGAGTGCTCACCGGGGAAGGCCACAAGTGCTACGGTGGCCGGGAACACGGTGTTTCATTAAGCAGCGCTTAGCAGTTAGGGTCTAGTGGTGCCTACGTTAGGCCCCAAGTCTATTTGACAGATGTTTCCATTTTCTCCAGGCAATGTAAATACTGCCCCGTGATTTATGGGCAAGAGGGAGGGCAAGTAATTATTTGCTGCTTGCCTCCAGGACACACACCTACTATTCAGTGTTATTAGCCGCAATTGCTTCCAGTCGGCTGCAGATTTTATTCAGTTTAATGTGACCAGGACTTTTTTATAACTCTACCTAGTGGGTTTTAGGGTTGGGGTTTGACAGCACAGACTTGGTGAAAACACCAGAGACTAAACATTATGGAAAGATAAGGTGACCTGAGCCTTGCTAACACCATTGGCTGCTTCTCAAATGTGGGTCTTTAATAAGCATTCTGATTTCAGGTTGATTTCTGCCCTGTTACAGGGTGTTGTATATATTTTTTCATTGTATATTTGTAAATGGGCTTTAATATATAATACCATTTTTCCTTTTTTCCTTTTCCTCCTATTTTTCCCTACTTAAGGAACATTTTGGAGCTGATTGAATTCTTTGAAGATGACACAAGGTTTTACTTGGTCTTTGAGAAATTGCAAGGAGGTACTTACTGTTGAGTATGTGTTTGGACTTCTGATTAAGACCCAGGGTGGTGATCATCCATCATGAATCCCAGAGACTTCTAAAACGAGTCAAGCTAATAAAAAGGATGAAGGACTTAAAACTGCCCTTGATTTGGGAGAAGGGAGGCCGGAGGGAAGGATGATAATTAGCATTTTGCAGAGCTTAGAATGTCACCTGTGTGGGCATTCTATAAATGCCTTCTCATTATAATAGGGCTCATAAATAGATACATGTAGTCATCAATTTATCAATCCATGTTTTGACACATTCACTATTTAACAGAATTAATTGTGGGTGGAAGCTCCTACATACATTGTGAAGTCCAGAAGGGCTCACCAGGGGAGAGGAGGGTTCCATTGTTTAGGATACAGACTCAGGATAGAGAAGAGGCCTGAGAATGTGCCAACCTTCAGTTAGAATGATGCTGTTCTTGACCATCACCACTACTGCCATCACCTATACACACAATCACCGGGATGCATGCTGAAGTTGCTTTTCTGACAAAGAGAAGGAGAAGCGCTTGTCCTCCCCATCACTTACCCAACCTTGGACACATTTGCAAGGTGAAGGTTTAGGGAGGATGTCTGGCGCTGAGTGGAGGACTATGTGGAGGGGCTTGATGACTAAAAGACTGTGCTTTAGAAACCAGCAAAGCTAAGTTTCAGTCTAGCTCCATCACTTACCTTGGGCACGTCACTTAACCTTTCCAAACAGTATTCTTTCATCTGTAAAATAGGGATAATGACAGCACCTACCTCCTTGGGATGCTGTGAAGGTTAAATGAGATGATTCATGTGAAATGCTTAGCTCAGCGCCTGGTAGGCACTAACGGCTTAATAATTATCAGCAGTTAATATTCTTAAAACCATTGGCTATGATGGGGGCTAGCTGAGAAGTATGTTACACTCCACCTTCCTTTTTAACAAGTTTGGAAACAAGAGACTTACTGCAGCAAGGCAAACCTGAGATTAGCCAGGAGCTGGTTTTCTTGGAATGTTTCCTAACATGTTGAGATCCCTTGATTGTTTCATCTGGCAAGTGAAAGATCTTTAATCTCATGTCCGTGCCAAAACCAGAATAAGTAAACATGTACCACTTTTAGAATGACACCTTCAGTCCAGAAATACTGGCTTCCAGCAGTGAGCATAAACCACATTGGAACCAAGCCATATGTATACTGTATGCTAGTGCCTGTGTCTGCCCCGCCCCGCCAAACAGCACTAGGACTTTGAATTACATGTTTTAATACTCAATGCCACTGGGGTCATCTGTACGTATCACTCAGAGTGCAACCCTACTGAGGCCAGACCCAATGGGTAAAGAGTGTGATTGGCTCAGGGCAACCCATCTGCCCAGCATTTGGGCCACAGGTCTTCCTGAGGGGAAGTCTGCACAGGTTCTGAGGCCAGACTTACTGGGCTTAAATCCTGATGCCGCCACTTACTGGTGTATGATCTTGAACAAATTGCTTAACCATTCTTGTCTTTGGGTTCCCTATCTAAAAAATGGGGATAACTGTATTTTATACATTTTGTACAGTTGTGGTGAGGCTAAGACAATCTATTTAAAGAGCATTACACAGTGCTTGGCACATAGCAACTACTCAATAAATGTTAGCCAACAAAATTTACTTGGTCTTTGAGAAATTGCAAGGAGGTACTTTACTGTTGAGTATATGTTTGGACTTCTTATTAAGGCCTGAGGTGATGATCATCCATCATGAAACTCAGAGACTTCTCAAACAAGTTGCCAACAAAATAATAATAATAATAATAATAATAATAATAATAATAAGGAAAGTTCAGGGGAAAGCAGTTTTTTCTCCTGTTTTTAGATCTTTGCATATCTGGTGAAGATATGGCATTTCTGTTTGTAGACTATGCTCTCATTTGGATCTAAAATCAGAGGCAAAGGAGGAAAAATTCCTACAGAGAGGCCCCCTATCCCAGGTGGATTCACTTGTAGTTCTTTTTTATTGCAGAAGCCAAATGGCATTTACATATTTTGGTCATTTAAATAGTTGTTCTCACTCCCTTCTGTACTCATCATAGACAAGTACAGAAGTTAGCAGTTCCGTACTAGTCAGTGCAGTTTTGTGCTAGTACCTCCTCTGTGCCAGGAACCACACTTGGTGCTGGACATTCAGCCATGAATAAGCCTGCCCCCCACCCAAACCTGCGGACACTTGGCCTCTGACAAGTTATACTCAGTAAAGCCTGAGAAGGCATTTCCCTACGTTCCTCTGCTTCCCAGGCTCCATCCTGGCCCACATCCAGAAGCGGAAGCACTTCAACGAGCGAGAGGCCAGCCGCGTGGTACAGGATGTGGCTGCTGCCCTGGACTTCCTGCACACCAAAGGTAAGCTGAGCCTTTGCCTTGGTGGTGGGTTGGGCTAGCCAGTCTCTGGGGACCAAAGGGAGCAAGGCAGGCCAGGCAGAGTGGCTGGGCCAAAAGCTGGTGCAGCTGGCAGGCCTACCCATGAGGGTGAGGGGGAAACCATGGTGCCTCCAGACTTCTGATGTGGGTGGTGGATAGATGAGGACCTGTTCACAATGATAAAGATGGAAGAAAGAGCAGGGAAGAGAACACTAAAATCCATGTTGAATAAGGTATATGTGGGTGTGTGGATGTGGATGATTTTCTTTCCCTTTTCTAATGAAGAATGCAAACCATGCATCATACAACCTCTCTAGTATAAATATGTGGGTGTTATTCCTTCTAGTCTTTTAAAATACACCACCTATATTGGCATGATAGTATATATGTAGTTTTATATCTTGTTCACAATAACTGGGAAATGTGTTTTTCTGTTAACATAGTGAGTTTGAGGTATCTGTCGAACCTCACAATTGGTAAAAGGCAGGGTTGCTAGTGTTTGAATTACACTTTGGTTTACAATCCTTATTTAGGACTGATTATTTGAGATTTTTTTTTTTTAGTAAATTAAATGTTTTTGCAAATTGGGTGTTTTTCCATTTCCATAAATATGTTTAATTATAATATACATTTTTTAATTTGCCAAACAGCAGTGCCATGGAAATAATGAATTCTGGCTTTACCTTTTTACCAGTTAGAATAACGCCTACCCCACAGAGTTATGGTGAGAATTAAGAGAGAATTGTATCACCAACCGTAGTTAACACTTAGATAGGACTTGTTATGTGCTGGGCACTATTCTAAGCCTTTCATCTGTACTTACATAATTGAGTGTGTCCTACGTGTGTGTACATATACAATATGGAGCGTAGTGCCTGGCACATAGTACATGGTTCTTCAATAATATTATTTCCTCCATCCTTATCCCCCACCAGGCAGAAAGCATTTTTATTCCTAATATTCCCTTAAAGCATTCTACCTGATGGGAATAATTTGTGACTTTGCTCTGCTCCCTTCACTTTTGTGGATGTGGGCCACCTTGGTTGTGAGTGCGCAGGACCACTGTAGGCATCCTGCTCACGCACCCCACCTTGTGCCGGCAGCACAGTGCAGGCTGGTGTGGCCTGGTGCGGAGGTTCTGGTTCGTTGATTCTACCCCACTTCCTCCAGTGGCTGGAGAGAGATCTGCACCCAGGCCACACCATGTTGGGGGCCTGACTTGTACACGGGATGAAAATTCCTAGAAGCGGCGGGTGGGGGGGGGGGGGTAGATCTGTGCTTTCCGCAGCATGATGAATGGCAGTGGTTCTGTTTCTGAAAGCTGGGATGCATGTAGGTAACACCTGCCTGACAGAGATTTACAACTGCTCCCCAAGCTGCCTCCATAGATTGCAAAACTGGGTCACGCTTTTTACAAGATCCATACCTTAGAGGGGAGTAAAGGGGCTTTTATTTTTTATTTATTTATTTTTTTACAAGAATGCACTAAAGGGAACAGAGGCTGGTGGTGTCTGAGGAGTTCTGAAATGCTTGTTAGCATCTAGCTGGCCAGCTGCCCGTGTGCCTAGAAGTTGGAGGGGATGAAAAACGATTTCTAGCTGAACTTGGCTGTTTTCTAAATAACTTCACACCGGGAAGATGAATTGAGCAAGAATGGGTCAGCCCGGAAACAAGTTCCATGCTCTTAAATACTGGACACACTGCAGCTTAACCTCTGGGAAATGAACCGGAGTAGCTGGATGGCTGGTACGCTCATAGAGGCAGACCTATTATTACACTTGGCCCTCAGTTCTCGGGCTGGGGAACGCCTCGGCCATCAGCACCTATTTGGAGAGCAAGGCTCCATGTGTGGCTCATGATCCTTCTGTGGGAGCACTTGCTGTAATGGAAAATATCTTTCACTTTTAGTGAGGAGAGCTGCAGCCCGACTCAATTTGTGCAGCCTGGACTGGGTTGCTCTGGGTTCTCATTCAATTAGGTGACTGATGAAGTCATTGAGCCTGCTGGAGCTCAGGTTTTTCCTTTAGTGAAGAGCCTCCGGTGGGCTGGGCCTCTGTCACCTGCCAGGGAGTCTGAGAGATGGATGGCCCAGGGAGTTTTAGAAAAGCGGACTCTGCTTTTTCCTGTTACCCTACAATCCTCTGCTGCTCTCCAGTCCTTCCAAGCAGTAGCTGTTCGGCATTTGCTCAGCCTTGCAGCCCTTCTGTCTCTGCCTCATGCATTCTGCAGGAGGAAAGAGAGGGAGGTTTCTGGGTCTACCACTAGAATTCCTTAGCCCTGTGAGTTGGTTCTTTGTCCCTGTCTTTGGTTAGAAGGTGGTTTCCCCCAGGTGCCTTCTTGGCCCAGTCAATAGATTTTAACCCTTCATGTGCTCAGCTACCATCTGCAGTCTCCTTCAGGAGGGCTGGCCAAAAAGCAGGGGGGAAGAGGCTTATCTGAAGAACACCCATGGGCCAAAGCAGTCTCTGCTGTGCTCTGGCAGGACTGTCTTGGATATGCGGAGCGGGAGAGAAGGGAATTGGGCAAGCTTTGGGAGATTGTTCACTAGCACTTGATCCTCTGAACATTAAGGAGGTCCCACTGAAGGGATCTTTTTTTTTAATCGGCCACACAAGAAGAAATGAGGTAGAGCAGTCTCAGCCCCCGGAGATGCTCTTAAACAAGGCACTCATTATTTCTGCATTGCTGTTCCAGACACGGCTGTTTGCGGAGCTCTTTGCTCTGCTTCGTGTTGGGCTTCTTATTCCTGGTTGTCCCCACAGTGCTGAGAGGTAGGCTGGCTGGGATTCATTTAGCCCTTCTCATCCTGCCCGACTTCTAAAGCTTCTGCTTCCAACCGACTTGCAGATTCAACGGTGCTTTTGGTTTGTCTCTGGTTACTTCTGCCTCCTGCAGCTCGTTGACTTTTTAATGTACCATAATTGGGAATTAATCTGCGAACAACAGCATTTGGAAAAAATTAATTGTGTGTGGAATGTTTGATAATTATGTGCATATGTTAACCATTTCCTTGCTCTTTGTCATTTCAGGCATTGCTCACCGAGATCTGAAGCCAGAAAATATATTGTGTGAATCTTCAGAAAAGGTACTTAGGATGTTACAGTGTTTACACTGATGTGGGGAAGCCACCTTGCTTTCAATATTGATTAGCAGTTTCCAGGCTTAATCCTTGTCCCTTCTTTGCTGTTTCAGTAGTGTCATTGGCTTAATCCTGAGAGTTTGTAAAATATATGAGACCTACACAAAATGAATGTTTTCTAGTCCAATGCACATACCTTTAGAGCAGTTGATGGGAGTCATAAACAACAACTTAATCTTATATGAAGCAAATCTCTGCCTATAAATGATGTTTCTACCTTGGTATATATGTCACTAGAGGTGATAATTAGGAAGCAGGTTCTTGAAAAGAGTTTCTGTTTCTTTTTTTGTTGCCCATTAGAAAGTTAACATTTATACTTGGTGTTGAACAAATGCCATCTATTTTAAACTTTCCATCAACTCAATTTACTAGTAAATGGAAGTGTTTGCATTTCCATAAGCATGTATGAATTTGACAGATTCTGTGTTTGCTAGGAAGGGTTTAGGCCCTGGTGGTTTTGATGGCCCACATTCATAGTTCTGTGTGTGTACATGTGTGTGTATGCATGAACACATGTGTCTTGGTCTGAATTAAGGGATAGCTCATGCATGAGGAATGGCTGTGAGTGAATACTTAGTACTTACAACTCTTGTGGGGAATAGTAATGTTTTAGCTCCAATACGATCTTGTGCCTTCCTGCCAATGACTCTGACATTGATATAATTTATCATTATTATCATTATGATTATTAATAATTATTATAGTTAACATTTTTAGTGCTTACAGTGTGCCAGCACTGTGTGGATATACTAAATATTTTATAACTATTTAGTATTTATAAAATCTCACGAGATAGATGGAAAAGGGAGGGAGGGGGAAATGAAGAGAGGGAGGAAAGAAGGAAAGGAGCAGTTGGGACTTGTCCAGGCTCCCCCAGGAGGCAAATGTCTGATCTGAGACTCACAGAACCAGCACATTTGACTCTGTGCTGCTTCCGCCACACAGGCCATTCTCCTGTGTGCACCCAAACCACCCTTCTGCGTGGCTCCAGAGATGACTCATGCTTTGTGTGGTCTCAGGCCGGCCATCGCGGTTTGCTCTGGCCTGAAGGAGGACTTACAGTGCTTAAACCGACAAAGTCCCAAGCAAGCAGAGACAAGTTGGTCACCCTAAGCCACCTGAGATGGTCAAGGGTTATTTTACTCATAACTCCTTTGCCCTCCACCGAATGGTCTGCAAGGAGTGTGTCAGGAATACATACTAACTTCTCTGACTTTTGTTTGTCGGCAAGATTCCATAGGTTTGCTGCTTGTCTTATACTCAATTCATAGTAGCCTGACAATGTTGTACAGGCATTTTCTCTTAGTCAGGAAATAGGCAAGGGCATGGGGAAGAGGACACCGTAGGATGGATCCTCAGGTGATGCCTAATTAACCCGAGGAGAGTAAGCATGACTTGACAGGTAAAGCTGGGCTGCACTGTGGCAGCCACATAACTGTGCACCCACATAGTCACCTTGGTCTCGTCATGGCCATTGGTTTCTTGTATTTGTAACCTTCACGCTCTGCTTTCCTTTTTAGGTGTCTCCAGTGAAAATCTGTGACTTTGACTTGGGCAGTGGGGTGAAATTGAATAACTCCTGTACCCCTATAACTACACCAGAGCTGACCACTCCGGTATGTATGACTGGGCACCCTGTGCCACCTCCTTCTGAGCTTCTATACATTTGGAGTGCCCCTGACCCAGAGCTCTGGAGTCCAGAACAGAGGCTAAGGAAGGAAAGCGAGCATATCTGTACCTCTTCCTGCTGCCTGAGTTGTCACCTGACTCACTGCTGGTCCTGATGCCGTCCTCCCTGCTCCAGTGCTTAGCTGCTAATGAAACTGACATTAGAGCTTTTAGCTTGGGGTGGGTCCTCTGCCAATGATGAGACAAATTACATCTATAAGAATAGGCTGAGCCCTGGATCCCGGCCCAGGTAAAGACAGACACCACTCCCAGGCCAGCCCTTTGGGTCTCTCAGTGAAAGCTCTGAGAGTCCCCTCCCCTCTGCCAAAGTCGTGGCGCATCACCTAGTGATGGCGGATGGGGAGTGTGGCTTCTCTGTGGCAAGAACTGAGGTCCCAGGCTCTCTGCATGCAGGCTCACACGGCTAAGTTGTTCTCTCACTTCACACTTCATGCCCAGATGGTGCTGCTGGGAGCTACTTCTTTCTACAACATCTCTGTACATACTCAATATTCTGTAATTATGATCCTTTTGAGATTTGCTTGCTTTGTAAATGAATTTTCCTAATAATCTTTATTAAAGACATGCATTTGACTATGCCCATGTCTTATTCTGAGCAACATTATTAGAAATGTTTGTTTATTAGCTTTTACAACACTGAACTACTTTGTTCTCAAAGTCATTAACTCTAATTGCCAATAACAGAGAAAATGTCCTTTCTTCACTTACCATCTTTCCATCAAATTAGTGTGTGTGTTGGAGGTGGGGGGATGACTCTTGGTGAACCTGAAATAATGAAGAGGGGGACAAAAAGCATTATTTATTTTTATCAGCAGTTCCTATGCAGGGATGCGAGGAAGGAATCCTGGATCTGGGCTTTGCCACTGATGTGCTTAAACAAATCCCTGTCGCATTGTAGAGCTTGGTTTTTCCCATCTGTAAATGGGAGAAGCAGGGAGACTGGATTTGTTCTAAGAGTTCTCCTAGCTATGATGGTCTCTTAATTCTAAATCCTTGTGCGTGCTTGCTCTAAGCTTGCAGGGAAGCTGGGCAGGACTTCACTGTAAGAAATCCTTGCTGCATGGAATTGATCTCCACAGATCTCCCCCGGAGCCGTGCTTCCGATACATTGAAGCACCTGCTCATTAAGTGACTGGGTACAGACAGCTGAGGCAGGGAGCGATTCCTGGAGCTTCTTGACCAGGGGTCTCTGCTTACTGGACAAGGACCGGAAAAGATAAGGTGACCTGGCACTGGTCACATGGATCACGGGGATGATAGGACTCAGTTTCCCAATGTTCAGTTGGCCTAGCTTTTCTAAGTGCGTTGGTGGCATCAGGCGAGCTCTCTGGCTGGCTTTCCTCACAGCTTCTTGCTCTGCAGCTCTATCCTTTTGCTCAAGTCCCATTACATTCTGCTCTTTGCCATCCCCTCTCCCTGTGACTAAGCCACTCTCTTCTCTGTCACTTCCCCCCCTCCCCAACCCTGGCCCCCACAGTGTGGCTCTGCAGAGTACATGGCCCCGGAGGTGGTGGAGGTCTTCACGGACGAGGCCACGTTTTACGACAAGCGCTGTGACCTGTGGAGCCTGGGCGTGGTCCTCTACATCATGCTGAGTGGCTACCCCCCCTTTGTAGGTCACTGTGGGGCCGACTGTGGCTGGGACCGGGGAGAGGTCTGCAGTGTGTGCCAGGTGAGCGCAGTCCCAGGACCCACTGCAGAGCGGGGCTGGGGGCCAGCAGGGTTGCAGGATGCCAAGCGAGACTGGGTTTGGGGATTGTTCCTGATCTGGAAAGGGGTACATAGTGCCCCTGCCCTCTTTTGTCCAAGGGCATCCACCAGGTGAAATAGAGATAATTGGGCAGTTAACCCAGCCAGTTAGAGAAGATCATACCTGAGCTGAGTCTGAAAGGATGAGTGTGGCTTCAGGGGAAAAGGGGCAAGATATACAAGTAGAAGAACAGCACTAGCAAAGACACGGAGGTTTACAGAGACACAGAGGTTTGAATGTGTAGAGGGAAGGAGGTAGCATGTAAGGCCGATTGTGGTGAGAGATGAGAACTTAGAGGTTGCCAGGAGCCCATTCCTGGAGGGCCCTGTGTGAAGGGCCAGGGGATCCAGGCTTTGTTCTATGGTTGATATTTCCCACGCATCACCCTCCAGCCTGCCAAGTAGCATAGCCATCTGTCTGCCAAGGACATTCTGTGTCATTTGATGATTTAGGGGAGAGGATGGGGAGTCTGTGGCGTACCCCAGCCATGAGCTGCAGCTTCAACTGAAGTCAGTTGGGCACAGAGTGACCAGGCCTGGCCTGTGTCACCTCAAGAGGAATCTTCTTTACCTAGAACAAGCTGTTTGAGAGCATCCAGGAAGGCAAGTATGAGTTTCCTGACAAGGACTGGGCACACATCTCCAGTGAGGCCAAAGACCTCATCTCCAAGCTCCTGGTTCGAGATGCAAAGCAGAGACTGAGCGCCGCCCAAGTCCTGCAGCACCCATGGGTGCAGGGGGTGAGTGACCCAGGGAGGGGCGGCGTGCCACCTCCTCAGGCTGCAGTGTGGCCATGAGGAAGCTCTCAGACTTCAGCTGGAGGGAGATTGTACAGCATTTTCAATTCCTGTGCACACAGAGTGAACTGACTCCTAGCCCAGCCCCAGACTGAGTCCCACCCATACTGGTCATACACTTGGCTCTAACCTTGGTCACAGACTAAGGCCCTCGCTGGCCCATGCTTCTCTGGAACAAACAGAGGCCTCTGGGGAATTCGGCAGAGGCATCCAGCCCAGGAAGCAGCCTGGTGTCATGGGGGCCTACAGTGCCATCCCCTTGTACGAAGACCACTAGCTGAGAGCACCCAGGAGCAAGGCCTTGCTGCCTGCTTGCTGTGTGGCTGCATGAGGGGCACATATGGTCTCCTCGAGGTCTTGGGGTCTGGGTGCATCTTGTCCAAAGGCAAATGGTGGCGTTTTCACCAAACTATCCATAGTCTTCACTAGAAATCATTTTTAACCATCCTTAGTTATTGATGCAACCTGACTTCTGTCCTCCCAGGGGTCTGCCAGACCTCCTGGGAGTCATTATATCTCGGCCTCAGTGGCCCCAACAGCCCCATGTTACAGGTGAGACCCAATCCCAGTGTCTCTCAGTGGCTAATTCCCAGCCACTCAGGAGTTGCTGTGTTTACTGAGTACTCACCACGTCAGACACTTGCAATAGTGGAATGAGTTAGACCCAGTCCCTGTCTTCATGTTCTAATGGGGAGAGGGAAACAAGGGAATGAATGACAGGGCAGTGTGGCACACACTTGGGGCACCAGTGGACAATGACCCACCTCTGCTTAGGACAGGCAGAGGTTGGGCGGTGGCAGGGAAGGGGGAATGTCTCACAGGGGAAGGGGCCCTAAAGCTGGGCCTTGGAAAATGGTTAGGACTTTGCCAGACAAAGTGGGCTCTCCATGCAGAGCCAACTGAGCTGAGGGCTGTTCCCTGCTTGTTCTCTCCTTGGAAGATTCAACCCTGCAGGCAGGCCTGGCCAAGTCCCTGTGCTGGGCCAGAGCCTGTAGTAACCTACCCACTCTGTGCTGGCCTGGGTGGGGGCAGCTCTTAAAGGAGGGAGCAGCACTTACCCACAGTCTATCCTTCCCATTCTAGCAAGCTCCAGAAAGGGGACTCCCCACGCCGCAAGTCCTCCAGAGGTAAATGCTCCCACACACCCAACACCCTTCCTTCTTTGGCTTTGACCTTCTCAAGCTCTCAGCCACATGGGATGGAGGTGGGGGAGGGGAGCCCATCCCTAGGCTCAGGCATCCCCCTGAAGTGGCTCCCTGGCCTGCCTTCTCCCTACTTCTCTTCCTCTCTTTACCCCCAGCAGTAAATGTCTCACCCCCTTCTCTTCCTCCACCTGGATGGCTTCCCCAGCCCTCCAGCACCTCCATGGCTCCTCCCTGTGCTGTGTGCAGGAGAAAACCCTGTTTTGCATAAACACTTGAATCCTAACTGGAAATCACCATTTGCAGCCCCTAAAACAGACCTTATCTGTGGGTTATTACAAGGTTTCCTTCTGCCGCACATGGTTTGGGGCACTGTAAGGCAGTAGGATCGATTGTGATATAAATACTACTAGACAAACAATAATAATGGCCACGTATAGTAAATATCACATGCCAGATGTGGTACGAAGGGCTGTACACAGATTATATCCATAACCTGCACGATAAATTTCAAAAAGAGGTATTCCTATTATCCCATTTTATAGTTTAGAAAACTAAGGCATAGAAAGATGAAGTTAACTTATCCAAGGCCTTGGGAGTTCAATTTTGAACCCGGATCTGTTTGATGTTAGTGCCTTTTAACACTTAATCACATTCTTCGTGAGCACTGCCCTGTTTCCAAAGGGCCAGGGATAAAGCATTGTGGGACCCCTCTAGGAACCAACCTCGTGGCCAGTTTCTGGGAGTTCCACAGGGAAGTCTTACACCTTTATGTTCTCAGTTCCCTTGAGCTAGAATGTACTGCCCAGCTTGTCCTACCTGATTCTCTGGAGCTGTATCCAGATGCTTTGAGGCTCCAAACCTCAGATCCACTTCAGCAGTTTCATTCAGCACACCCCAAGTGCCTGTATGTGCCAGCCCTGAGCTGGCTGCTAGGGACAGACACAGGCCCAGCTCCTGCTCTTGGAGTTCCCTGCCCTGATGGGAGAGAAGGATACACATGGGTGGGTTCCATGTGCCGAGCCCTCCCTCTGGGAGAGCTCTGTGCACAGCCGTGGAGGAGGGTGCGCTGAATGAATGGGGCATTTGTCCCTCAAGTCCAAGGACGGTAATTGAGGCTTAAAGTCATTCCAGCCTCAGTGAAGTCAGATTCCAGACCATGCAAGAACGATTTTGCAGAAAGCACTCCTATGTGGGCTCAGGAAAACCCGGTAGAAGTATGGACTGCAGTAGTCGGTGGGGGTATCAGGGAGCTGGCCTGGCTGAGGCCATTGAGTCCTGCCTCCCTCGTTTCTCTGCTTTTCCTTCTGTCCCTGCAGAAATAGCAGCACAATGGACCTGACGCTCTTCGCGGCCGAGGCCATCGCCCTTAACCGCCAGCTGTCTCAGCACGAGGAGAATGAACTGGCAGAGGAGTCCCAGGCCTTGGCCGAGGGCCTCTGCTCTGTGAGGCTTTCTCCACCCTCCAAGTCACGCCTGGCCCGGCGGAGAGCCCCGACCCAGGCAGGCCGCAGTACGGAAGAGGGGCCATGCCCCGCCCCCACAGCTCTCAACTGACTCCAGTCGCACCTTTCAGGCCCTAGGCCTGTCCAGGCGCTGCCCCCTGGAAACCTGTGAGGCCAAAGTCTGCAGAGCCCACAGAGGGACCTGCTGTGGGGCTGGAGCCGCTTTCTCATCCACAGAGGCCCTGAGGTTCCCACCCAACCCCCCATTGCCCCAGGGACCTCAAGGAAAAGGCTTTTTCCAAAGGGGTTGTCTTTGAAAAGGAAAGCAATCACTTGTCACTTTGCATAATCGCCTGAGGCAGGAACATCTCTGCCGGGCTCCAGCCCACCTGCTCACCCGCCTGCAGATCCTGGATCAGCCTGCCAGCCTGCTCTCCTGAATGGGCGGCGGTGGCGGCTGGGGCTGCAGCCTTCAGGGAGGCAGTCTCAAGAAGCGTCAGTTGACAGAGGCCCTTCCCTCCCTGCACAGTCACCCCCCACTCTGTCTGTCCTTCCACCTTCCTCTGTCCTCCGGATGTCCTCCCCCTGGGCTGAGCAAAGCCGTCCCCTCAATTCAGGGAAGGGCAGAGAGGCTTTGCATTCGGGAGCCAGATCAGTCTTCCAGTCTGTAGCACAGAGAAGCACATAATCTTTCTTTGCCGTGACCGAAATGTGTCCCTCATTTATCATCCTCTTCCTTGTTTGGGATTGCTGCTAAAGTCAGTATTATTTCGTTTTTAAAAAGTGTTGTTTTTTTTTAACCATGCTCTTCCAGCAAAGGTGGGAGTTAAAACTCCCACTTGCAAGCCCATGGACGAACTAGAGCATGCGGAGGCTCGCTCTTCTTTTCCTGAATGCCCATGCGTGTGGAAGGTTTTAACCAGCTGTTTCCTATTATTTTAATTGGTTTTAAGGGACTTAGAGACCAAGTCTGCTGCTGCCTCTCAGGCCTGGTGTGGAAGGTAGCACAGGTCGGGGCCTGAGGCAGCCCAGCTGCCCGATCTGAGTGACGTGGTGCTTGCTGCCTGCCAGGGAGCGTGAGGGCGAACCTGGCATCAGATAAGCTGAGCTGCTGAGTTACCTAAAGAAAATCGATATGCATATCTCAGGCAGACATTTATACTACACCACGATGCTGTTATACATTGTGCTTGTTTGAATAAAACTTTTAAATTGAAGCTGTGGCCTTCCTGGTAATCCTTTCTTCGCCTGCAAACCTGAAGAGGAGAACGGACTCATTGGAGTCACAAAACAAGGTGAAGGAGACACGATTGCTTTTCCTTTTCAGGTGAGGAAATGAGGGTCATCAAACATCTGTCGATCTCCTAGTCTGTGCCAAGACCCAGAGATGAGTAAGAAACAGCCTCTGCCTTTCAGGGTCTCCCCATCAAGGAAAAGGTGCTGTGAGCAGGCTGGCTTCAAAGCATGCTTTAACCGATGGGAACAAAGTTCCCCTCTGTCTAAAGCAGCCCTTCTTGAGGACCCATTGTGTGCCGAGTTGGCAACAAAGAAAAATGGCGCCTCACATCCACAGCCTGCGTGTTCACCACGCAGAGGGCTCTTGCGTGCGCGTCCCATGTAATCTCAGAGCCAGGCTGGAAAGGACTCAGGCAGGGCCTTTATAAGTTCCCAAGGAGGTGGCAGGAGGGAGGGCTGAGTGTCAGGGCAGTGGACTGGCAGAGCAGAGCTGGGAGCGGGGACTAGGGGCTCTTCACTCTGGGGGGCGGTGATGGGCCCAGCCACAGCTGTCCTGTCCTGTGAGTGCCTCCGTGGGATGACAACACACTCTACTGGCAGTCTTCTCTCTGCAGGACCTTCACCACCCTCACATCCCGTCTCCATCCGCCCGGAGTGGGTTGGGCTAGGAAATCAGGCCTGCCCCATCTGAGCCTTTTAGCCCCAAGTCTCCCAGTGCCTCAGGACTCAGGACCAGGGTATGAGTTTTGTCTCTGGACTCCAGCCCCAGCCTGGTCAGTTCTTCAGGTTGGCCCAGCAGGGAGGTGACTTCCAGGGGTTTCCTGGATCACACACTCTCTGTGCCCAGCCCCACCCTGCCCTGCACGCAGCTCCAGCTGGTCCCTCCTGCTGCTGTGCCTGTGCCCAGGCTGTGCCCTCACACCCACCTCCCACCCCAGACCACCTGCTGGCCCTCCCATCCTCCACTCCTCTGTGTAAATGCTACTGTGCCTGCTCTGGTTTGCTAACTTTAATGTGTACTTAGTAACCGGTTCTTTCTGAGAAGCTTGAGGCATTATCACATTTAATTCTCACAGTAGTCCTATTCGGAAAGGTACTATTATTTTTCCCTACTTACCATGAAAAACCAAGCGGAAAAAGGAAAAAATAGCTTGCCCAGGGCTGTACAGCTAAGAAGGTGGAACTGGAATTCTTTCCAGGGAGACTCGGGACCCAGAGCTGGGCTGCCGGGTTCAATCCCAGCTCTGCCACTTACTAGCTTTGGGCCTTGGGTAAGTTGTTTAATTTCTGAGGGTCTCAGTTTCTTTAACCAAAAATTGGGCAGGCTGTTGTGAGAGTTACAAATTAACAAACGTGGAGCACTTAGGCCGTTTCAGGCACACACAGTAAGTGCTAGTACTCAATGATAGTTAGCTATGATCGTTTTGGTTATTTTTATCATTACCTCCTGTTGCAGAATTACTCACCTGGGTCCCAGGGACGGAGGTGAGCTTTCCCCCTTTCCTCGGCTGTGGGTGGAGCTGGGTCTGGGCTTTCCAGATGGGCCCTGTAACCTGCCCTTTAGGGGGTCCTCTGCTGACAGGCTGCTCTGCCCCTCTGGGGTGAGGTGCCTGTTCCCAAGGGGCAGCGGCAGGCGCCAGGGCCCGGAATTCTAGTCCTTCCTCTGCCTCTGTTCACCAGGCAACCGTAGGAAGGGCCTTACTCTTTCTGAGGACCAGGCCGTGCGCCTGGCTCTGCTGGCAGAGGCAGATGTGGCAGGCACGCTGGGGGAGGCTTTGGGGCCTGAAACTGTGGCAGCTGGTTCCCAGGCTCTAGGGTTCACACTTAGGTTGGACCTGAGGAGAGAGCTGGTCCCAGACAGTGGCGTGTGCCAGACCTCAGGCCTCAGCATTAGGCTAGGCCAAGGCTCAGCATAGGCCTGATTTCCGAGCCCAGTGGTCGGCAAACTCATTAGTCAACAGAGCCAAATATCAACAGTACAACGATTGAAATTTCTTTTGAGAGCCAAATTTTTTAAACGTAAACTTCTTCTAACGCCACTTCTTCAAAATAGACTCGCCCAGGCCGTGGTATTTTGTGGAAGAGCCACACTCAAGGGGCCAAAGAGCCGCATGTGGCTCGCGAGCGGCAGTTTGTCAATTTGTCGACCATGGTCCTAGCCCAACCCACTTGTGTATGAGCCCCATCTGGGGCCCGGGCACAGGGACCAGGTGTTTCTCTCGCCAGGTCCCCACCTGCCTGAGCTCTAGGGCCCTCCTCCCTCCCTCCTGGCTGCCCCTCACCAAACTCAGCTCCAAGAATAGCAATGCCTGGGTCCTGTGCCAACTGCTCCAGCTACTAGGTCTGGAAGGAATGGAGGAGCAAGGTTCCCCCATGGCTGGCACTCTTGTTGCCATGGTAGCCGTTGCCTTGGAAGCTGCTTCCCGACTTCAGCTTCCAAACAGCCCGGAAAGCTGCCTGTCCCCCAGGGGATCAGTGAATTAATCATGCTCTTTTCCAGGGTCCTCACCCCTCAAGGAAAATAAACAGAACTAAACCAAACCCAGGCATTTTTGCCCACTCTTCCCACCCCTACACCACCTTTGGATCTGGAAGGGAAGTTCAAGGCAGGCACCCTCCAGGGCTGGTCTCACCAGGAGACAGAGAGACTGTGTGATGGAACTCAGCGGTGACCCATGGCCTCACCACACCCTGAGTCTGTCTGGAAGACCCAGGCTTCAGGGAAGAGGGCTCTGAAGCTTGTGGGGTGGGGCGTGGTGAGTGGTCCGGCTCTAGTGCCTTGAACTTCCAGGTCATTTACCTGTTGTAGTAAGCCTATTGTCCAAGGACAGATATGCATTTCAGAGATGATACAGCCTGTTTGGAGATGAGAACTGGCAAGCCTTCCTCTCTACATGTGTAATCAATGGAGGAGCAGGCATCATAGAAGTCCCTTAAGGACGCTCTCCTGTGATGAGGGAAAAGATGCAGGCTGGACTGATGTTTCAGCTTACAAATCCTAAAAGAGCTTAGTGCCTCTTTCTGCAGCCTAATAGGGATGCCGAGAAAAGGTATATGGTTTTTCTATGGGAAATGCTGACCCTTGAGGAATGGGATTTGAGCTGGGGACAGACATGTAACAAAACTCAATGAAAAACACCTAGAAACTGTCTTCAAAACAGCCAGCATATTTTGGTAGGTCTGGATCTCAGAGCATTACTAAAGGGAAACATCAATTTGTTGTTCCACTTATTCATGCATTCATTAGTTAATTCTTGGATGTGCCCTGACCAGGAATCAAACCCACAATCTTGGTGTATCAAGAATCTTGGTGTATCAAGATGATGCGCTAACCAACTGAGCTACTGGCCAGGGCTCTCTGTGATTTTGGAACTGATAATGGCTCAGTGTGTGTCTCCTCCATATTTCCTCCTCCAATCTGTGCCCTGAGGGATTTGCAATGTCAAAGAAAAACTAATTTGTTATTTGGTCTCCAGTTTTTAGAGGTCAGAATGTTCTGGAATCGGAAACTCATGATGCACAGGCATCCCTGTCTTCAGCCTCTGCCATCCCCCTCCCCATTCACAAGATGAGCAAAGCAGGACTTAGGCAGAGGCGTGGCTGGCCCAAGTCCTACAATTCCAGATGGGAGACATGGCCTCAGAGCCCCTGCCTTGCTGATGGTCCGGGCAGCGCCCCTCAGCCTTACACCATGAGAGGAGCCAGCACAGGCCCTGCCCATCGGGGTTATGCAAACACATTATGGAGGCGGGGGCTCTGTGGAGGATGTTCAGACTCCCAACGCTCGACATCTCAGGAACATGTTTTCATGGACAATTATTTTACGGCTCCTTCTAAAACTAGTCAGTAGGGGATCAATTACGTGTAACAGAAACATGGTCTGTCATTTGATGCCTAATTAGAGGAATAATCAGACCTCATCCTGGTGAGAGGCACAGGGGATACTGGCAGCAGTGGCTGAGGCTGAGGCATGTCCACCTCCAGGGGCTTTCTCCCTCTGAGCCAGGATCATGGCCCAGGGAGCCCATGGGTGCTCTGCAGGCACCCCTCCTCTCTACACACCTTTGTGTTCACACCTGTCCCCGCCCAGGCCTCTCTCCGGCATCTGAGCATGCTTTCCCTGGGCTGAAGCTCAGTCAGGTGACTCTAGCCTTCCTAGGCCCCCTACCCCCACCAAGAAGAGCCCGTGTTAGAGACAGAGGTCCTATGGTGCCCCCGGCCCTCCTCTTTGCCCACCTGAGGTGGTTGTGAGGGTCCATGCCTTCCCTGAGCTCTGGTCCCCTCTGGCTGTGGCATTCTGTGGAGCTCACTCCCTGCAACTGCCCTCAAGGGCTCACAGGCTGCAGAGGGACACAGAGAGAACGAGGACTGATGGTGGGCACTTCGGGACATGGCAGCAGTGAGGGGCAGCCCACCCACTCAGGCACCATCAGAAATGGCTTCACAGAGTGGGGGCTGGCTGAGCAGGGTCCCGAAGGATGAGGAGGTACTCACTAGACTGCAGGGGCCAGGCGGACCCTCAGCAGGAGGGCAGCCGAGGAGAAGGGAAGGGACCAGGGCCGGAGGCAGCCTTGGAGGCAGAGACCATGGGCCCAGCTGTGCTAGACTACAGATGTGGTGGGAGAGATGGGAAGAGAAGCCAGTGGGTTGGGATGGACCCTGGGTACTATGCCCAGGTATGTAGGTCCAGGGCTAAGGTTAGGGCCATATTCTGGAACCAGGGAGCCTCTGGTCCATATAGGGCCACAGAATAAAATCCGTGATGAGGGCTAGAACTGGGGCGGGGGTGGGGGTGACAGGGCTGGGCTGCCTGGGCTGGGTGAGTGCTGCCTGACCTCAAATTGGTGGATCCTGCCAGTAGGTCAGATAGGCTGGGCAGAGGAGCTCAGGCCAGAGGTCAGGAGGCGCCAGCCATGTCCCAGTCTCCTGACCCAGGCCACGGACATCAGCCCCCACCTGAGCTGATTCCAATCCCAATTCCTCTCCCAGCCCTATCCCCCGGGGCCCCCACCACAGCTCTCCCCTGTCAGCTCCCGGCCAGGGTTCCCAGGAGGCTAGAAGGGCTCACTCTCTCAGCCCACTGAAAACTAAAGGGGAGTGAGTACCAACCCCAATTGAGGAGAAGCGGGGAGGGGGGGGGGGGCGGGGCGCGGTGTTTCAAGCTAGGACTCCTCAGCCCTGCCTGCAACCAGAGGTTGCAGGATGGGGTGGGGAGGGAGGGAGGGCAGGCATACAGAGTGGATTTGAAGGGACACCTCTCCTCCTCCTCCTGTCCTAGTTGCTGTTCCTGTCTCTTGAGTCTCCTCCAGGTCTCCTTCCCTCGCTCTGTCTCTGAGTCCCTAAGCAGAGCCCCAGGCGCACCTCCAAGCCAAAGGGACAGCAGAGTGAGCCCTGAGTATGTGGCCAGGGAGTCTCCTCACACCCCTGACTACTGAACCCCACGTGAAGCCAGTAGCTCATCCTGCCCTGTCAGGGACCAGCAGTGGAACCTGGGCTGACTGCCCTAGGGGCCGCTGGGACCCAGGCAGCAGCTCACATTGCAACCTCATGAATAACTCAGCACCTCCCTGCTGGCCTGCATCTCAGAGGAACCTGGCCCCTGGACCAACCCTCCCCCCCCCCCCGCACCCCCCCCCCCCCGCTACTTCTTTAAACTTTAATGGGTCAAGGCTCAGTGGCAGCTGAGCAGGCTCCTGGGAGCTGGGGCAGGATGTCCTGGGCAGGGGAGCTTGGGCTGAGCTCTCCCAGGAGGAGGCTGGCAGTGGAGGACCCCATGGGGCAGGCCCCGCTCTCGCTCTCCAGAACTCGGGCAGCCAGCACTGGGTGTGGCCAGGCAGGAGTCCCCAAAATGGTCCCCAGCTTCAGAAGCCTTTAGAGGAGGAACGATAAGCTGGGGTGACCTGGAAGAGATCTTAGGTCAAGGTGGGGAACACCGAGGAGAGCTGTGGGATAGGGTTGCAGATAAATCTAAGGGAGACAAGCCCAGTATCTTTCTGCCCAGAAACTCCCCCCCTGAAGGTGGAGCTCCGACAAGGGACAGCCAAGAGGACCAGGACCTCCAGGGCTTTTCCGGGAACAGGCCCCACTGGCTGGCCTCAGTGCCCTGGGTAGGCCTGCATGGACATCCCCATCAGCAGCAGAGACTTCCGCTGCCTGCAGCTGGCGTGCGTGGCCCTTGGCCTGGTGGCCGGCAGCATCATCATCGGTGTCTCCGTGTCCAAAGCTGTGGCTGCTCTGGGTGGTATCTTTATTGGCGCTGCTGGTCTGGGTGAGCAGGTGCTGGGCTCGGAGAGGGGCAGGGGCATGGGCAGGTGAACAGGAAGCAAAGGGAAGAGCTGGGACAACAGGAATTGGTTGGAGAGGGTGGAAGCTAGAGTAAGGCAGCTTTGCGGGGGGGGGGGGGGGTACAGGGAGGGGAAGGTTGGGGTGAGGTTCCCTCCATGGTCTGCCAGGAAAGGAGCTGTGCCCCGTTCCTCTCTGGCCGCTCCCCCTCTGGCGCTCCAGTCTCAGGCCTGGGCTCTTGGGCTTGTGGTAGGATTCATAAGCCTGCTGGTGGGTTGATGGGAGCAGATAAAAGGGAACAGAGTTCCCAGTGAACCCTCCTTGAGCCAAGACAGGATGTAGATCAGACAAAGGGTTTCCTTTTTTCCTCAGTATGTCTCAGCAGCAGATCTGTCTGTCCAGGCAGCTGTCCATCTGTCTATCTGGGCCAGTCCCACTGATGTGCCCACAGTGATGCTGAATACCATCTCTCACCCCCACTCCACCACCCTGGGCCAAACAGAACCAGAAGCACTAGGCTTGTGGGCTCTGGGCATCTGTATCTGCAAACTCCAGGCAAGGGTCATGGACACTTGGTCTGGGGATAAAGTGGGAATGGCAGGGCAGGACCCACTCTTCTGCTACCCCCTCTCCAGGTCTGGGTGGAAAGGAGCATGCTGAGGAGCCCCCCAGCCTACCCTGGGGGAATTGGTGGTAGTTGTGGCAGCTGAGCCTATTTCCAGTGGTTGGGTGGGGCCTGTAGCCCCTTCCCCAGATAGGCACTGCTCTCTGCCCCTCCTGGGACCCGCTGTTAGAGAATGGCCCCGTGCACACACTCACAGGCTCACATTGACACACCCACAGTCCCAACCTGCACACTCCTCCATGCATGTCCAATATCACCCTGGTAAACCACCCCTGGGCTCACCGCCCACCCACAGCTTCATGCAGCTCCCACCCCCCAGGTCCCTCCCCATCACAGAACCCTCTGTGTCTCTCTTCCCAGGGCTCCTCATGTTGGCCTACCCCTTCCTGAAGGCTCGGTTCAACCTGGACCACATCCTGCCTAACTTAGGTGAGTCCTCTCCCCGTCCCCAGCGGTCTCTGCCAAAGTCTGTGCGAGACCATTTGTAGGTAAGTCTGTGGCCCACTGTGCAGGGAACAGAGCCCACATGTGTGACTGCTCCTGCTTGTGTGTGTTGGAGTTGTGCATGCGTGTGTGTGTGTGTTTGGGTGTGTGGTACAGGCATTGCTATGACTATAGTACAGCAGATTCCAGCCTGCTGCAAAAGTGCTAAAGCGGCTCAGAGCACCTAAAACTCCAATCTCCCCTGATAGACTTTCCATCTCCTCCAAACCTCTAAAATCTCCAGATCTCGCCACTTCATCCCTGAGCCACCATAAAACCTTCTTTCTCCCTCAAGACCTTAGCACCCTTATTTAGCCCCCACTTCATCTCACCTCCCCAAATACACCCTCCCATCTCCATCAATCCTATGGGGCTTTACATATCCCCAGTTCTCTACCATCTTCTCCTTCAAGGCCCTTTCCTCATCTCCACCCCACCCCACCCCAGCCCAGAGAGTGTAGAAGACCTAAAAGAATAGAGTGGAGCAAAGACAGCAGCAGGAATAGAGATTAGACAACAGGAAGGACTTCTCTTTCCAAAACCGGCCTAGTGACCAGGGAGCTTGGGGTGGTCTCATCCTGCAGGGAACCTGAGAGTCCACCCCCATCCAGCGCCAGACCAGGGGGAGGGAAGATCCAACGCCAATGGCAATAAAGAGGGTAAGTACCAGAAATTCCAGAATCCTTCTTCCACTTTTCCCCTCTGGCTGAGCAGCTCTGTGGGACCCACAAGAAACCTCGAGGGGCATGCAGAAGGGGTCTCCCCAGCCCCAGAGAGCCCACACAGTTGGGTAGTTCTTCCATATGTTTAGTCAAAACCCTTCTTGCTCCAAGCTGAGCTTAGCTTCTCTTGTTTGTCCTCAGGGCCTGGGATAGTCAGCACCTCGCTGCCCCTCCCCACCTCCATCCCATGGCCCAGTTCATTTTCTCACTCTCGCACTGTAGAATCCAACTCTCAGAGCTGGTACCTGAAACTGGGCACCTTCCTCCTGCCCCATCTCCACACACTGGAAAATTCCAGGCAGGACTCTCTCTAAGACGGCCCAGCCCACAGTGCCTGCCACCAGCGGTAGGATGCCTCAGCTCAGCATAGGTCCCAGACACTGTTCCAATCACTTTACATATATTATTCTCAGAACAACCATATGAGGGAGGTACTGAAATTAGCCCCACTTTATATGTGGGGCACAGGGAAATTAAGTGACATAGATTGGAAGTAGTGGGGCTAGAACTGAGCCCAGGCAGTCAGGCCCCAGTTCCTGCCTCTAACCCCACACCAGGCTGCAGTCCTCTTGAACCATCCACACCTCTATGAATGGGGCTAAAACTGCCTCCTGGGCCTCTCCCTGCCCCCCTCCCTAGTCTATCCCACTCTGCTCCAGGTCCCTCTGGGTAGCTCTGACCCAGAGAGCTGTCTGCTCAGGCAGCCCCGTCCTGGTCTCTCCCCCAGGAGTCCGAAGCAGCCTGGCCACTGTGAGCAGAACCTTGGAGAAGCTGAAGCCAGGGGCCCGGGGGACTGGGGAGGGCTGAGGGGCTGCCCCCTGCCCTGCGCCCCCCTTCCTGCCTGCCACCCGGATTTCAGAGCCCTCCTGGGTCCAAACCAGAAATAAATCAGAACCTGGAGATGTCAGACCTGCATTCACCTGGCCACGGCTCTTGGCAACGCGATCCACAGAGTGGGGATCCGGAGGTCTGAAACAAGATGTCGCTGGAAGCCACACAGGGGGTCTTTGTTTTAGGCTCTTGACCTGGATTTTCTCTCTGGGCTTCAGCTCAACTTCCTTCCATTTTCTATCTACTGACGGTTTCTGTGGAAATTAAGGTCCAGGGATGCCCCAGTCTCTTGCTTCAGCCTGGCCACATGAGTGAACCACAGGCCCACAGGAACCACAGACAGGGTCCTGGCCGGGCCCTGGGCCTCTAGAGCTCACTGGCTGAATAGAGGGTCTGGATCAGATTCTTTTAGGGATATTAAAACTCTGGGCAACTCCTCAGGGACCTTAGCAGCAGTGAACCAGAGGGGAAGTGGGGGGTGAGGGGGGTAGAGGGATCCTAAACAAAGTGGTCGCTGTCATGACGGGAGGCTTCCAGGAGGATGTGGCTCCTGAGCTGAGCCATCCCCTGAGACTCTTGGTATTTGACTCCAGACAAGACATCCAGCCTCCTTCTTCTCCCCACCCTCTCACTGCTCCTGAACACTCTAAACACATCCAGCCTCCAAGCCCTGGCTGATGTTCTCCTGGAGGCTCCTCTGCTCCTCTGCCTTTCACACCCCCCACCTTTAAAGGCCTAGTTCCAAGAATCCCTTAACCATAGTTTCCCCCTGGTCCTCCCACCAGCTTGTGTCTCCCTCTCTCTATAGTCATCAGGCAGGTTGAAGTCTTCTTTTTCATAAAATAATTATTAATCCTATTTAAACCCACTGTATGTTGCCCTTTTCCTGTCATCATCAAGTCCCAAGGTGCTCAATAAAGGTTAATGGCTTAATTGTAATGGAAAAACCATCCCCCTGGCTTTCTCTAGAGATCCGCCTCAAGGCCCCATGTACCTACAGGCTTGGGGTGAGGAGGACCTGGCCCAGGTGCACGTGGCTATGCAGAAAACATTACTCCTCCTTCCACACCACTCTTCATACACATGCACCTTCATGATCTCTTCAGAGACATCTGTTTGTGGCCTCTGTCCTGGTCTGGTGAGCAAAAAGACAAAGCTCGGAAGAATCTCATTCTGAAAGGATCTGTGCAGGTGGCACCTCCTCTTGGAAGCCTCCCCTGATTTCGCTGTGCTCCCATCACCCCAGGGCTCCCTCCATCATAGCCCACATCACTCTGAATGGCCCTTGTCTATTTCCCCTCTTGAGGGTAGAGGGGGGAGAGCTGGGCATACAGAAAATACCCAGTGGATGTTGGAAAACTCAACCAAAAGTGGGAGACACCATCTCACTGTACAGATGGGAAAGTTGAGACTCTGTAGGAAGAGGGCTCCTCAAGTCCCAAGGTGGGAGATTGTGGAGCCATGCCTTGCACCCAGTCTCCTCTCTCTCCCTGCCCAAGAGCTATTTTCTGCACAGGCCACAAGGACCAGCTCCCTGACCATGGAGGGACAGAGCTCCATAAAGGGGCTCACTTTCATATACTCTGGCCCACTGTGGAGTGTTTCATTCTTCCAGCCTGGGGGAGTCAGCTCCCCTCCTTGCCTTTTCCTCCTCCCCTCCTCCTTCCTGTTCCTGCTCCTGCCTCTTCCCCTTTCCTTCCTCCTCTTCTCAAAACCTCATTATCATCAATAGTACTCAGGCGTGGCGGCCCCTCCTTGATCAATAAGGCACCCTTCCTCCTGTCTCTCTTCAATCCTCACCTGCAGCACCCCCAAAAGTGCCCAAGGCTGGAGCGGGTGGGAGTGGAGCAAGTGGAGCCTGAGCTCTCCCACCGGGCCCACCGTCCACCCTTCCCAGCCATGACCTCCCCGAAGGCTGACAGGGCACGGCACGGAGCAGTGTTGGGGATCAGAGTGGAATAAATTAAGGAATGAACACATAGAAAGGCACTGGAGCCCTAGCCGGTTTGGCTCAGTGGATAGAGTGTCAGCCTGCAGACTGAAGGATCCTGGGTTCGATTCTGGTCAAGGGCACGTACCTCCGTTGCAGGCTCCTCCCCGGCCCGGGCCCAGGGCTCGTGCAGGAGGCAACCAGTCCATTAATGGGTTTCTCTCACATCAATGTTTCTGTCTTTCCCTCTCTCTAAAAATCAATGGAAAAATATCCTCATGTGGGGATTACAAAAAAGAAAAGAAAAGAAAAGAAAGGCACTGGAGAATTGGGTGGGGTTCAAAAAACCCTTGAAACTGGGTGAGAGTTCTTGAGGCCACGTCTGGCTCCTCTTTTCCCCCACCCCCCACTCCCCACTCCCCAATATGAGCTCCTTGAGACTCCTTCCCCCCAGTGCAGGTGAATGTCCAGATATCCCCTCCCCAAGCATGTCTCCTCCACCCACACGCCCTCAACCTGATCACAGGAGTGGTCCATGTAGAGACACATGCCTTCTTGCCACCTCTGCTTTGGAAGAAGGTGAGGTTGGGCCAAGGGGGCAGGGGTGGAGTGGTGGGTAGTGTTAAGGGGAAGTGCCCTCTCACCTCTGAGCAGCTCCTGAACCCTGCGATATGTAAGCATGGGAGGGGTGTGGACAGGGCCAGGTCATTGGACCTGCTCGGCCAGCGGTCTGTTCAAGAAACGAAATCAGTTCTGTCCAATAGCCCTGTTCTGACCTCAGCTGTGGCTGTGCCCTGCAGGCCCCTGGCTGGGTGGTGAGGGGCGTGCTTGGTCCAGGCAGTCCTCTAGGCCAACCTGGGGACTGACCAGCTGGGGGTGGAGTCTGGAGTTAAGACCCACATCCTTGTTCTGGCCCTGTGCCTCACTTTCCTCATCGGCAAATGGAGGACAAGGACAGGAGCACCCTCACAGGACCACGTCAGGATGGAGGGTGTCTGGCACCAGGTCACTCAGGGAGGGCTGTGCATGGATGGGAGGATGGATGAAGGGGAGGCAGAGAGGCTCTTTCCAGATCCCGGGGTCTGGAAAGTCAGCCCCTCAGATGCCCACCCGGTCTCTCCTACACAGCCCAGGCTGGTGGCCTGGGGCTCGCACTCCCTCCTCATTCTTTCACCCCAAGAGCCCTTCCCAGCGCTCTGGGGAGACACGGTCCCTTAAGAGGCTTGTGGCCACACCCCTTTCTGGGGGCAGGATTGGCGGAGGGTGGCTGGGGAAGGGTGATTGAGAACAATCCCATCCCTGGAAGAATCTCCCCGCTCCCACAGCTCCGTCCCCACCCCCTCCAAGGAAATCGGGTTTGAGGCTGCAGACAGAACCAGGGGGACCCGCACCCCGCGCTGTAGGGTGAGCGGCGCTGCGTCCACCGCGGACTCAAAAAGTCCAGCCCGGAGCCTGTGGGCGGCTGGGGTCTCAGCAGGGGGCTTGAAACCCACAAAGATGCCGAAGAGGGAGGGGAGACGCGCGGCGAGGAGGGGGAGGCAGGACACTTCGTGAGATCATCGCTCCTCCTGAGGTCAGAGGGAACGAGGGGCCGCGACCACGCTGGAATCTGCGCGCCTGGCCGCCGCCCATCGCACGCGCTCGCTCGGCCCTCCCCGCCCAGCGCACGGAGGCCAGGGGCTGCTCCGGGGCCCACAGCGCCCCTGCCCACCCTGCTGCCCACCCGCCGCGGAGTCCCGATCTCCGCAGCCAGGCCGGTGAGTCAGGGAGACCAGCCCGTCCTTCCATCCCACCCCACTCCTGCTTCAGGAATCTCTTGGGATCCCTTCCTCCTGCCGGCCCTGGGTGCTCAGGGGGCCGCGGACTGGCTCAGGCAAGTGAGTGAAGGAGCTGGAGGAAGCTGGAGGGAGGACGGGAGATGAGAGGAGAGGGGAGAGAGGAGAGGGCATGAGGAGGGGCTGCTGTAAGGAATGGAGGAGATACTCCATCCAGCCCTGAACCCCAGGGGAACTGGGTTGTGCCTAGACAGGAGGTCAGGGACCTGTAGCTTTGAGACAGGGTTTTTCCAAAAGAGATGAGAAAAACAGAGGGACACAGAAGGGAGACAGCACAGAGTGGCTGCTTTGGGCCCCTCTGCTAGTCTTTGATCTCCCCCTCTTTAACTCCATAAGAACCTGCCCTAGAACCCACCTCCAGCCCTACCCAGCTGCCCATTACAGGCTCCTAAAGCGAAGGAGGAAATCAGAGAGGAGTGGGCACAGAGTGACTTCAAAACCAAGAGGCAGATGGAGCCAGGAAGACAGGAGACACGTTAGAGGACCCTCTGACCAACTCCTCCCTTCACCATTTATTTAACCACATTCCCTGGGCCCCTGGGAGACTCGGGCACTGCTCTGGGGAAGTGGCTGCAAGGCGGATATAATCCTGGTCCTCAGGGAAGGCCATTGGGGGATGCAGACCTGGACACAGGAGTCATGGGTTGCCTGCTGATTTGGGGAGTTAAGGGAGGCTTCCTGAAGGGAGTGGCATCCCAGCTGCACTCTGAGGGCTGAGCTGGAGTTAGCCAGGTGAAGGTCAAGTCAACGCGTGGTTCAGGCCCAGGGAGCAGCATGCTCCCTGGACCATGCCTGGCGAGTTCAGCTCTAATCCCGCACAATTGCTACCTGGAGGGGGCCAGGGCTGGGATTTTAATCCAGAGGAAGAAAGGGGGGAGGTGGCAGAGTGGGGGTGGCAGTGAGACCAGAGGAAGGGCTGGATTCTAGAGATACCTGGAGGGGAGAATCTGCAGGGCTGGGTAGCAGATTGGGTTGGGGATTGGACTGGAAATGCTCTGGTGCTCTGAATTGGGGGTGGGGGGCACTGGGAGGCCTGAGAGAGTCCCGTGTCACTGGGGCCTCTCAGCTGGACCAGAAGCAGGGCCAGCAGAGACCATCTAGACCAGGGATCCTCAAACTTTTTAAACAGGGGGCCAGTTCACTGTCCCTCAGACCGTTGGAGGGCCGGACTATAGTTTAAAAAACTATGAACAAATTCCTATGCACACTGCACATATCTTATTTTGAAGTAAAAAAACAAAACGGCAAAAGCACCCGCATGTGGCCCGCAAGCCGTAGTTTGAGGACGCCTGATCTAGACCAAACTCAGCAAAAACTGAGCCCCGGTAAGAGAAGCTGCGAGCAAGTGGGAAGGCACCCTCAGAGCAGCTGGAATGGCCTCTGCCCCTCATCGCCTCTCCCAGGGCTCCGGCTTTCCTCACTACCGAGTAGCTCCCCTCCACCCCCACACTCCCAGGTAAAGAGAAGTCAGAAGTCTCCAGAGGCGCCTCTGCTGGGCAGCACTCATTGGCACCAGAGAGGCAGGCAACTGAGAGCGTGTCTGTCTACCTGTTGGCCTGTGTCTGCAGTTCTCAGTGTGTCATGCATCTGTGTTTGTATTTCTGGGCATGTCTGGTCACTGAGTGCCCATGGGTGGTGTGTGTGTGTGTGTGGGGGTGTGTGTGTGTGTGTGCATGCGCACCCCCGTGCCTGCCACTTGGGGTGGGGAGGGGCCTGTGGATTTGGCTGGAGCAGGGGTGGTGGCCACTCTTGGGGCTTTGGGGAGGCGGAGTTCAGTAGGAGAAGCTGAGAGCTTTCCAGGATGGTGAATAAGCCAGCAATGAGTATGGGGTTCCCTGAGGATGGGGTGCAGTGGGGATGGGAGGGGCTTGGGATAGAGCGAGCACTGGGGCTGGGAGTGGTCAGGGGAAGGGGCTGGCCCAGACTTTCCAGCAGGGGAGTGGGGAGAGGGACAAATGGATTAAGATCAAGGGGAACAGAGGGGTTCACAGTGAGGGACAAAAAGTTCAGACTGAGAAATGAGTTCCTCAATCACACTTGGAGGACGGGGGCTGGGACCAGTGGCTCATGTCTGATGCCTGATGGTTGGTATTGCCCAGAGGCTCTTGGGCCCTTGGAGCAGGAACCTGGGGCCAGGCGGCCTGGCAGCTGCCCCTGGTCAAGCAACTGCTCTTGTACAACACAGACATCCAGACCCATGGACTGGGCCAGGGTGTGGGGCAGGCTGATCTCAAGGGGCTTCAGGCAGAGACCCCCTCCTCAGGAGTTCTTGCCTCCACCTACTGAGGACCTACTGATAATTTGTTGGAGGCTTTGGGATAGCCATAGCATCAAGTGGGGGCATTCTGCTTCCAAATTAGATACTCCAGCCTGAAAGTGGCACAAGCCATAATTCATTAACCAGAACAAGTCACAGCCCCACCCGATCACAAACTGGCCAGGAAGTGCAATCTTAACATGTGTTCAGAAGCGGGAAGAACCAGAAAGGTTTAGTGAACAACCCCAGTGACACAACGGAGCTAGCCAGAGCTCCCTCAACGAGAGTGCCCAGTATTGCAACAGCTCCAACTGGAGGGCCACAGTCCACAGGTGGAAATGGTGGCGCAAATCGAATTGCAACAGCTGAGCGACCTCAACACCTCACCTCTCTGTACCCCCTCCCCCGCCCCCCCCCCCCCCAAATCCCAATTAACTAGGGTGGAGGCAGAAAGAGCCCTTAGCCCTTTCTCTGCCTGGGCGGAAACTCTGGAAGTAGTTTTGTCTTCCAGAGTCAGCTCTGCCAACCAGGAGCAGATAAGAATCATTCATTGACAATTAGCACTTGGAAGCTCAGCCCCTGGGCAGGCATTCTTTGTTGGGCTTAGTGTGCTCAGCCAAGGAGCAGCAGAGTCTGCCTTCTGGAGGGACACTCAAAACACACCCCGGCTTCTCCTGTGCTGTTGACAGGTGAGCAGTGTAAGTGCTAATTACAGAAGCTTGTCTACAGGGCCCTGAGGAGAGTCTACGCTCTGTGCGTCAGTCATTCAACAAGCATTTAGCAAGCCTAGCACTGTGCTAAACTGAGAGCTCAGGCTTCCAGATCAGGACACCAGGTTTCAAATTCTGGCACCACCACTGCTACACAGTGATTGCATGTGAGTTTAATCTTTCTGTGCCTCAATAGCCTCATCTATAAAATGGGGCTATCACAGTAATAGTTTATCTCCTGTTACTGAAAGTGCTCAGCATAGCACAATTAATTTAGCAATCTGAAGATGCTAATTTCAGATTCTCACCTAGACTTGCTTCTGGCTAAGATAGACAAGCTTGTATCAGACCAACTCACTCACCGAGGATAACTAAGAATGCTGGAGTAGACAGTTCAGAACTCTGTTTAAGGACATGGAAGAGCTACCAAGGCTGCAAGGACTTGAGGGGCCATGATCTTGGAGAGAAAGGAATATTTGGTTTCACTTTTTCCTTTAAGGCATTTTGCAATTTATAGGGGGCAGTGGCTGCGGAGTTGGCAAGTCAAAACAGAAATTCGGGGCTTATAAAGAAGGGAGGCCCTGTTTTAAAAACAACAACAAAAACAAACAAACTTCAGCTTCTAGTTGGGGAGCTCAAAGGGCTATCCTCTGAGAGTACCACTAACCACATATAACCCAGGCTCAGAAAGCCTGACGCACAGCTCCGAGTCCCTGCCATCCCAGAGAGGGTTAAAGTGGCTTGTCCCTTTGAGCTGCCTGTCAGAAGCAAAAGTACATCTCTTAAGGAAGTTGACATCATTCAGGCTATCTCTACAATGTTGAACATTTAATAAAAACGTAACTGGCATTCCAAGAGGTAAAAATAAATGACCAAAAACCAAGAGCAATAAAACAAATAATAGAAACAAGAGATCCAGATATTGGAGTTTTCAGACATGGACATTAAAGGGTTTAATATGTTCAAGAAAACAGATAAGAGAGAGTCAACAACAACAACAACAAAAAAACTAGAATCTTTGGAAAATAATCAAGTGCAATTCTAGAAATGAACATTCTAGAACTGGAATGAAGAACTGAATAGATGAAGAAGACACAGGTGAAGAGAGGATTGGTAAACCATATGATAGATCAGAAGAAAAATAACCAGACAGAAGACAAACAGGCTAGAAAATAAAGAATAGAGTGTAAGAGACATAGGATAATGTCAAATGGTTGAACACGAGCACAACTAGGGTCTCAGAAGTAGAGGAGGGAAGGGAATGGGGAAAAGATAATGGCTGAAAATATTTCAAAACTGGGGTGGCAGTGGGGAATCAAGCCACAGATTGTACGAAGCCCCAGGAAGCCCAAGAAGGATAAATATGAAGAAAAAATCTCACCGGGGCACAACTTAGTAAAAGTGCTGAAACTCAAAGACAAAGAGACTTCCCTAAAGAAACTTGGACCCTCCAGCCACCTGGGGCCTGCCCTTCCTTGTCCAGTGTCAGCTTTCAGGAGTTTGTTGTGTAGTGAGGTGAAGAGCCAGACTCCATCCCCTCCACCAGGGGCTCCCTCCATCAGCCTTGGACTGAGCCTTCCCATAGGAGGGAAGACCTGCCTTTGTCAGATGATGTTGGATACTCATATAGCCCCTCTTTTCGAGCTCCTACCCACCTCATGAATATCCAACATTGAATATTGGAACTTAAGAAATGCGGGGCCGGGGGGGGGGGGGGCAGGGGGCGGGGGACTATATTAGGAAATCTCAGAGCCCCTCCTGAGGGTAGTAGGAAAGTTAGGAGTTACCTCCACATCAGCCCCCAAGGGATCAAACTCTGCTCTGTAAGATGAAGCAAGACTGCACACAATTGCACCAGGTCATGTGTTCCCTGACTCTGGTCTCAGAGCGTCATCTTTTAGTGCAGCCGTGGGAGCCAGCTCCACCTCCCACTCTGAGCCTCCATTTCCTCAGCTGTGCAATGTGGCTGGTAATAAATATCAAGCAGTTGTACCATTCAGTGACGTCATGAATGTGAAGTGCTTGGCAAACTGGAAATTGCTGTGCCCTTTAGTGGTTACTATTTCTGCCCGGCAGAACCAACAGCTGCAGGTTAAAGAGAGCAAATGGTTCATGCAAATGTGGAACTTCTTGAGGAATCTGTGGTCTGTAAATGCCCTCAAGGGTCAACATGGGGGGGTGTTGTTTTTTGGTTTTGTGTTGTCTTTCTTTTTTTGCCAAGATTTGGGAATTTCTGAATTCCTGCCAGCTTAGTGTGTCAGCCACGTGCTTCTGGCTGGAGTCCCAATAGAACTGCTACCTCTCACTATGGAGCCAGAGAAGGGAGCCCTGGAGTCATCAGATCTGGGCAGAAATGGAGGTGTCCCTGCCCCTGCCAGGCTCTCTGACCTGCTTGGCCCAGGCTGGTTCAAACCTGGTCCAGAGTGAGGACCTGAGCTACCCCTCTCTGGCACCTGCCCCTCATTTTCATTCACAAGTAATCAAATCTCTCCATCCCACTGTGTGCAGGCCTGGGACACCCACAGGACAACTCAGAGCCTGTTGCTTGGGCACTTCCCCCTGAGGGACAGACCACTGTTCTCTTTGCAAACTAAACAAGGCCGACCTCCCAGATCTGAGAGCTTATTGCCCCTTGTCTATCAACTGCTGCACTGGCAAATGGCTAACACTCATTGAATTTTCACTATGTTCCAGGCTCTGTTCTAAGCATTTGATTTAGCTTAAAGCATTTAATTATTACTACACCCTGAGGTAGGTTCTCTTATTAGCCCTACATGACAGGTGTTAACACTGAAGCCTGGACAGGCCACTTGTCCAGGTCAGGCTCCCTTACTTATCCTGCATGCTCTGTTCCCAGGTGTGGTACCATCTGATTATGTGCCTCTCATCCCCACTCAGAGCCCTTTTTTGAAAATTTTTTCATAATTTTAACACAACTCCACAGTTATGATCTCATCCTTTGAGGGCCTTCATACCTATGACTTCACGTTATAGAACAGAATTCTCAATAGAAGTCTTAAATCCCTAGACTCCAATTACCTTACGCTTGCTTGTGCATGCATGCCCCGAATTCTAGAATCCAGTGATGGATCCCAGATACTAGAGAATCCTAGAAAGGAATTCTAGCATCCAGTGATCAGGCTTGTGAGTCCAGGTTCAACAGTAGAATCCTGGGAGAGCGGGGGTGGGCAAGGTGGGATGGAGGTAGGATTGGAATCTAATAGAATTCCCAGCTAGAAAGAACCTGGGGCCTTGGGTCTGCTCCAGCCAAACCCAGCCTACGTAGGGACTGTCCCTTCTCACTGCCCATCTGAGACATTAGAAGCTCCTCACTCTCAGGCGGTCACTCACTCCAGGGCCTCACCTGATGTTCAGGATGTCACTGCTGTGCCTACCAGAGCCTAAGGTAGGGACATGCAGGCCAGGAGGCAGGTCATTAGGTCCTGGTCCTGGATCTGGGGTAACTTGCTAGACCTCTTCTGGGCAAGGAGGGGCTATACCGGATGATTTATAAGGCCCTGGGGGGGGGGGGGCGGGGGGAGCGCGGGGGTGTCTAAATCCCAAGAGTGGCCACTTGCCCTCTAACTAGGACTACTGATAATGATTCTCATTCCAACACTTTGAAGCCATTCACTCCATTTAATTAGCCCAAGAAGGCTTCCTGGAGGAGGGGAGGTGGAGAGGCTGGGTCTGTCTGGAGGAGAGAGGGTAGGAGGATGGCAGATTAGCCAGGGGGCTCCAGGGACTGGGTAGGAAAACAAAGGGAGGCTCTCTCCCGGTGGGCTATTGTTCCCAGAGGCAGAGGCTGGCCAAGGTGACCTGTGCACTCCCAGGCACTGGATGTAGCCCCAGAACTGACAGTGGGGTTGGAACCTGAGATACGCTGCTGACCCCTCCCTCTTGCTCTGTCCCACAGGATGACTGGGCGCTTGGCCGCTGACATGGGGGCCGGTCCGGGCCGGCAGCCAGAAGGAGCCTGATGGGTGCTCGGCATCCCCAGACCGATGCCGCCCAAAGGGAAGAGTGGAGCGCCCTCTGCACAGGCGCCCGCCGGCGCGCGGGGCTGGCTGCCGGAGCTGCGGTCCCCCGCGCTGTGCTGCGCCTGCGGTCTGTGCGTGCTGCTGGCGGGCGTGAACGTGACCCTGGTGGGCGCCTTCGCCTCCTTCCCGCCGAAGCACTACGCGCCGCTGGTGGTGGGGCCGGCACTGCTGGTGGTGGCGCTGGGCCTCTTCGCGGCCTGCTGCGCGTGTAGCCGCCGGGGCCCCGGGGCCCGCCCGCACTCAGCGGCCGCCAAGGGTCCGCGCCGGGGCGGCAGCGGCGCCGGGCCGGTGGCGCTGGAGATGGAGAGCAGCGAGCGCACGGCGCAGGACACCACGGCCATTCAGCTCAGCCCCGCCGCCTCGTCCGCGTCCTCCGGCCGCTCCAGCCCCAGCCCCGGCCCCGGCCCCGGCCCCTTCGCCCTGGACGCCTCCGCGCCTGCGGCCGCCTATACGCCGCGCACCAACGGGGACCGCCTCAACCTGCCCCGGGAGCGCGCCTCCCCCTAGCGGCCGGGGCCGTCTCGGACTCTCCTGGCCCAGGTCCCTCCGTTCAGTGCCAAGTAAGAACAAACAGAAGACAAGAAAAGGACATTTACATAAGGGTCGGGTGCTGAGCACAGGTGGCCTCATGTGTCCCATCTCTGGGACTGTTAAGGGGAGACTGGGTCGAGGCATGCCCCTCACCCCAGGAGGGGGCAGCTCCTTGGCCCTTTAGGTGGAGTCTGCTGGGCCCTACATTACTTCACTCCCAGACTTAATGAAACTGGGCCCCTGGACCTCGAGTCCCTAACACCACTCCCCAGGGCATTTGGGCACTGGGAACAAAGCCACTCTGAGAGGGACTAACTACCAGGGGTGGGAGGAAGGGGGAGAAGGGGAGGAGTATCAGCCCGGCTGTCTCCTGTCCCTACACAGTGAAAGGTCACCAGCTCCCCCTTCTGCTCCTCCCTGCCCTCCTCATCTCCACTCCATGACCTTTTGGGATTAGTTGAGGAGGATGGAGGTTCTGATTTGAGCTAGGATAGTCCCTAAGGTAGAACTGGGTTGTATACACCCCACCCTCAACTTGGGTGCAGGGGGAGCTGAGGCTAGGGCCCCACAGGGGTGACCCAATGAGGGCTCCTCCTGTGCATTCTCTCTGTGCTCGCTCCTCAATAAAGCACCTTGGAGTCAAGTCCGCTGTGGCTGTGCAGCCCTGAGGGAGGGCCTGATTACAGGGCCCTGGGCTGGGGTCCTCCCATCCCCTTGGAGACCTAGGGGAGAGGAGTGTGTGACTGAGCAAAAGACAGACTGGGGGTGCCTGTGAACTGGGGAACAGGTGTGTCAGGCTGGGGGACTGAATGAACATAAACGACCGTGCCTGTGGGTGAGATCGCCTGGCTGTGTGCATGAGATAGGGCGTGGGCAACACTAACACCACACATGCATGTGGGGGTGGTTGAGGGCTGTCACCCAGCGGAGATGTGAGGAAAGAAGGGCTCCCCAGGGTTATGCAAATCCTAGTCCTTTCTTCTGGTCTGGCTGGGATTGGCGGAGTCTGGGCTTAGCTGTGTTCTGTGTGGGTGGGTGAGGGCATCTGGTAGAGGGCTAGAGGCTGCTTTGCAAGAAGAAACAAAGGACCTGGAGTCTGGGGGGAAGATGCTGCAACCCTGGGCCAGGCCCTCCTCTGATTGCGGGGCCCCGGGCCAGCAGTGCCTGGGATGGTGGAACACTCTGGACCACAACCCCTTGCTGACCATGACTCCCTGCCCACCGCCCTTGGCTTCTTCAGCCGCCCTTTTTCTTTCCTGGGTGGGCTTCGCTGCTCTTCTGCTTGGGCCCAGGCTCTTCCCAACCCTGCGGCTCTGTCTTCCTTCCTCTGAGCCCCGTGTCTCTGCCTCTGCCTGTCCTGCTGTCTGCCCTCCCATTGACCTGGGGACGAGGGAATCTATCTCCATAGGTGCTGAGCAGGCCATCGCTATTAATTCACATGGGTCGATGGGCCCTAACCTTTGGAGCATCCAGCCCCTGGAGCTGATGACCTCTTCTCAGCGCACTTCCCCACCCCCACTGTGTGTGTGTGTGTGTGTGTGTGTGTGTGTGTGTGTGTGTGTGTGTGTGTGTTGTGTGTGTGTGTTAAGGCCCCCACCCCAGGCTCCAGTCCTGCCTCTTCTGGTTCACTGGTCTGCAGCCTCAGACGCCACCTGCTGCTGGTAGAGTAGGAGGATGAGGGGGCCACTGCTGATGCTGCCTTGGGGTGTGATCTGGCTCACCCTTCTCCTACACCTTCTTGGGAGGAGACACCCCAGATTCTAGCCCTAGGATGCTAGGCTCAGCCCACACCCCTCTCCACCTGCTGGCAGAGGCCTAGAATTGCACATCATCTTCCTCTTCTCCCCCCACAAGAAGACTTTCAGATCCAGGAGCCTGGCTGCTGAAGAGGAAGAATAAACAGGTGATAAGAGCTCAAGGCAGTGGGCCACAGAGAGATGGTGTGAATGAGTAGAATGGAAGTGAGGTGGGGGCAGGGGGAGGCATTGTCTCCCTGGAGTCTCTCTTCCACTGCTATGCCCAGCTGAAGGTCATTTGTTCCATCTGTGGTGGCTCCCTCTCCGTAGGCACACCAGAAGATATTCTCTATACCCCAGGGCGCAGTTTCCAATCAGCCACCCTAGCAACATCCCCCCCACCCCCACCCCAGGCCTGCCCTACCAGGGAACTCATCCCCTCACATTCCTGCAGGCCTCTCTAGGGCAGTACAGCCAGTGCAAAAGCCCTACGGTGAGAATGAACTTGGCCTCCAGTGTCAGGCCAGGAAAAAAGGGCTGTGGGGTGGGAGATGAACTTGGCGGGGAGGAACTATTGCTCGGCTCATATAAAGCTGAGTAAGCCAGGATGAGGAGTTGGGATTTTATTCTTGGTGAGATGGGAGCCACTGGAGGTTTTTAAGCATGATCTGATTTATGAATCGTGCTCTGCCTGCTGTGTGGAAAACAGTGTTGGGAACAAGAGGAAAATGGGGTAGGAGGTTATTGCAGTGAGACATGCTGGGGGCTGGGACTGGAGTGGTGTCTGTAAAGTGGACAGATTTGACATCATTTTAGTGGTGTCTGTGAAGTGGACAGATTTGACATCATTTTTGAGGTCTTCCTGTTGGGGGAGTTTAAGGAGAGTGAAAGAGAAGAATCTAGGATAAAGTTCTAGAATCTTGGTTCAAGCAGCTGGGTATATCTGGAGGCAAAGCAAGGGCTGTGTTAAGATGAAAGGTCTGTTAGCTCAGTGGAACTTCCCCTGGAGCTGGAGCCACACCCTGAATTCTGGAAAGAGAGCAGAGGGGATGCAGATTTAGAAGCCACTGGCATTGGGTGGTGGCTAAGCCATGAGTCCAGATGAGGCACATGGGAGAGATGAAGACGGAACCCAGAATCTAGACTAGTCTAATCTCTGAGTCTAGGGGAGAGAAGGTACCTTAAGTTGCCCAGTTCTGAATCTCACCTACCCTTCTGCTGGTGCCCGTGCCTCAACAATGAGGTCTATGGACGGGGAGTCGGGGATTAGGAAGAAGTGAGTGGACTGTGAACTCTAAGAGGTCGGGACTGCTGTCTTGTTCACTGCTGTGCAATCAGTGCCTACCTGGCACAAGGTGGGTGCTCAACAAATATTCGTTGAGTTAGTAAAATATGTGAATCCTATCCCACAGCCGAGACTCTAGAGAAAATGATCAAGGAGCCAATTCTGGGCAGGAAAGGTGAAAAGCTCCCTTTGTGTGGGGGAGTTCCCCTGGCCACTTCCTGCTTTCTACTTCTTTGTGAAGAGGCTGGAGAACGTGGGACTGTAGAGATGGCTAGATGGACACTGATGGACATGCCTGAAGGCTAGGCTCCCAAAAGTAGGCAATGGCCATAGAGATGGGCCAAGCCTGAGGAAATAGAAACTGCTGGAGAGTGCCACTAGAGGGCAGCCTGGGCACACGGCGGGCTAGAGACTACAGCCCAGCCAGCCTGCACACATTGGCCTTTTCCACTTTTGCCGGTCAAGGCCTTGTGGAATGGGAGGAGTGGAGAGTTGGGTGTACTAGCTGAGGGGATCGGAGAGGTTAAGTCAACCAGATTGACTAAATGACACCTCCAATCCTGGAACCTGATCTTATCACAGAGGGAGCCCTGACCCAAAACAGACTTAGCCTTTGTCAAGGTCACAGGTAAGTCCTGTGTGGAGTCATAGACTGAATCCTCTCCCAAGTCCATAGTGAGTCCTGGCCTGAGCTTGATCCTGGTCACACTCTGAGCCCTGACCCTGCCAGGTCCATACACCGAACCTTGACCCTGATCTTAGACTGAGTTCTGACTCAGTTCACAGACTGAACCCCAACCTTTATCCAAGATTGAGCCCTGACCTGGACACAGACTGACCCTTTGTCCTGGACACATATTAAGCCCTTATTCTGGTCACAAACCGAACTCTGACCCTGAGCCATACACTGAACCCTGATTCTGATAGCAGACTGAGCCTGACCCTGGTCAAAGAGCCCTGAATCTGGTCCTAATCTGAACTTTAACCCTGATCCACACATCGATCCCTGAGCCTGGACAAGGACTGAGCTTTCATCAAGGTCACAGACTGAGCCTTGATACCTAAGACGTGCTCCCCCGACACCCCATTGACTTAAGGACCTTTCAGATGAGTCTCCCATAGGCCAGGCTTTAGTCCCAAAAGGAAGTAACTCCTGGAGCCACTTTTGAGGGGGAGAGAGGATTCCTGGGTCTTTGAATGGTCCAGAAACTCCTGAATGTTGGCCAGGCAGAGGAAGGCTGGTTGTAGGCTGTCCAGAATCTGAGGGAAGAGGACGGCTGGGTCTTCCAGGAGCCCCTGGGGCCCTGGCGCGGGGCCTTCCTGCTGCCAGTGTGTCTGGAGGCCTCCAGGCGGGGAGCCTCTTCCATCTGCACTTTTGACTCCTGCTATAGCCCTTGTTACCTTCTAGGGGAACTGTGAGGAGGAGGTGAACTTCTGTGAAGAGAGTGGGACCAAGCCATCACTGTGTCCATGTCCCCGCCCTGCGCCCTGGCAGGAGGAGACGCTCGCTTGCTCTGGGAAGTTATCTGGCTGGTCACTCAAAACAGGCAAGAAAAGATGAGTCATGCACAAGGTGGCACCGGCAGGCTCCAGCCCCAGGTTGGCTGCGTCCCTTGAGACAGGAGCACGGAGGCCGTGTGGGTAAGGAGGCAGAAGTCCTAGACGTGTGAGGAGGGAGGCCCACAAGGGACCGTGCAGCCCCTCCCTGGGCTCCCCCACCAGTTCCGTTTCTGTCCTACCCAGGGTGCCGCCTGGGTGCCTCGGGCCTGCAGGACCAAGCTGGCCTCTGCCAGGCCCACCGGCCTCGGGCTCACCTTGGGAGGTACCCAGGGTGGCGGTGAGGACTGAGCCAGGCAGGAGCCAGGCGGGGGAGGGGGCAGCTCGAGTCAAAAAACGCTGACGCCAGAGACAATGAGCTCTCCGAGGCTGAGGCAACTCATTTGGTCCCGGCCACGCTTTATTAAATTCTCATAAACCTGTCAGGGGGGACAGGGCTCGCTTCAGTTTACCTCATTAGCCCGACACAATGACGGGGGTTGGGAGGTAGAGGGAGGGGGCAACTAGGGGAGGCCGGGCTCAGTGCTGAGAACCGAGCCAGCCAGGAAGATAATTGAATTAAGTGGCTTTTGTTAATGGTTTTTAAGACTCCGAAGTGTAAATAACATTTAGGGGATTTCGTTTAATGGGGCTGGGGTTTTAGGGACCCAGGGAGCTTAGAGGAGGTCCGGCCAGTCCCTGCCCCTCTCCCCCATCCCAGGGCAGCTTCGGAGGAAAGAGGCAGTGAGCGCCAACACTGGGTGCAATGAAGTTAGTCTGGGAGGAGTGAGGGCGGGGCCGGGGAAAAGACAACTTCCTGGGGTGTCTTTGAACAGACACGGAGGGGACATGAGGGCGAGGACATGGAGGCAGGGCTGACCGCGATGACCTGCCCAGGCCTGCAATGCCGCCACCGGACAATGCGGCCAGGGCTGTCTCTGGGGTGTTACTGGAGGCAAGGCTGTGAGTGTTTAGGGGACCTGGCCTCCTGGGGCAGCCAATGGTCATTCCTCATGGAGAAGTGCTTATTGCCAGTCAGAGGGGCTCCCCTGGGAGGCAGTGAGCACCCCATCACAGGACAGGTATGGGGCTGTGGTGGTGGATTAGACTCGACCCCAGGCTTCCTGCAGGAGACTGGATTTGAACTGAGCTATAAGAGAACCTGCAGGTGGAGTGGGGAGCTCACTTCTCTGGGGGCACAAGGCCTCAGGGGAGCTGGAAACAGAGACGTGGACAAGTTGTCTTAGGATCCATCCCCAGGCTTTCCTCAGTTACAGCTTCCCCCTCCCTGCAGACATGGTCCAAGCGTTTGTTGGCTGGGCTGGAAGCAAAGGGCTCTGGGCAGGTCCCACGGAGCTGGAGGCACAATGGGGCGGGGCTGGTCCTAGGCCAGCCCACAAAGGGTTAAGGCGTTAATCGCCCTGCATGCGACAAAGGGAAGTGGGTTTTCTGATCCAGAAAGGATCAGTCCCTGGGACGCCCCATCAGGCCCTTCAGCGTGAAATTACACCCCAGCAGGGGTGCTCTCCTCCCCCCATACACTCTGCCCGCCTCGTCCTGGCACAGGATTAGGGCCTGGAGTCATCAGCTTAATAGCTGCCTCCCCTCCCAGCCCCTCTCCCTTGGGAGCCTTCAGTCCTGCCTCCAGGCCTGAGCCAACCTCTCCTCACCTTCTGCCCACCTGTCCCTTGATCTTTCTGGTCATCTCTGTCCTAACTCTTGGTCTGGTCATTCCTTGGCTGACCCCTGACCCCAGACCCTAGTTTTTTTATAACCTTTAATCAGCACCCCAAATGTATTTGCTTACCTATCTGTTGTCTGTCTCTGCAGCAGTGCTAAGTGCCTTGGGCACAGGCACTGCATCCCCAGTGTCCGGGCTGTGTCTGGCAGATAGTTGGTGCTCAATAAACATTAGTTGACTGAGGCCCCCTCCCACCCACCCACCCACCCACCTCACAAAGACTGGGTGTGGTCCCTGAACTCTGGACATTGGTGCTCAAGACTGAGAGGAGGGAACTAAAGCCCGTGCCAGGAGAGAGCCATGTCCTGAGGTCCCTGCCTCAGACCCAACCTCATCTCTAAAGGATGCCAGGAAGGTGACAGACCAGGAAAGGGAGAAGCCCTTCATGGCCAGACGGTGCGCACTCATCCTTGGGTGCTGTCCCTGGAGGCCCTTCCATCCCACTTCCTTGGGCCCCTGCTGAGCCTTTGCCACACGGGCGACTCTAAGCCACATCTGCACCCGCAGCTGCGTGTACCCAGCATGGGCAGGGGTCTCAGATGGAACAATCGAGGAAACTGGAGGGCAAATATCACAGAGAATCAAAACCCTAGGAGGACATTCAGAAAGCCAGGCTGTTTGAGGCAGGCTGATGGCCTGTGTAGACTACACTCCAACCTCTGCACAGGAGTTAGCGGCCCAGCAGCAGCCAGGGCCCCACAGCAAGGCCAGACAGGAGCCAGTTCCTGAGGCCCTAGACAAGAGCTTAACCCTCGCACTGCCCCTCCAGTTCAATTTAGCAGGTATGGTATAGATTCAACACCAACTCTGAGCCAGGCTCTGGGCCATGCCAGGCCCTGCTCAGGGAGCTCCATCTGGGTGTGGATAAGACCTGCACTGTGGGGGCCTAGAGGGCTGGAGAGGGAGGGGCTTGCCCTCCCCTAGATAATCAAACAAGGCTTCCTGGAGAGGGTGTCAGGTGGGTGGGCTCTAAAGAATGAATAGGCTTTTCCCAGAAGGAGGGATCAGCAAGAGCAAAGGCAGATGGGAAGGGCACAGTGGGGGTCCAGTTTGGTTGGACACCCCAGAACAGTGTGAGAAGAAAGTGTCCCCTCCCTGCTGGCTGCCCAGCACGTCTGTGTGGAGGTGAGGGGAAGGGTGGGGTGACCTATGAGGAGCCAGGCTGCCAGGTCTGCCAGCTGCTCAGGTGGAGAGGGCAACAAAGAGCGGCTTTGTGTGCACATGCTCACACTCACACGCACCGCACACGCCCCACAGCAGTTCTTTCCAAGAATGGCTCTTCAAGCCTGGCTGCCAAGATAAAGGAGCCACTGGGCGGTCAGCCCCCAGAGGAAACATCGCTCCTGTGGCCTTTGTTGTCCGAAGGGCTTTCGGAACCCCAGGACTCCTCTTGGAAAGGACCTCGGGCTGAGGTGGTGGTTCCCCACCGCTGGAGATGTGGGAGATGATGGCACCGCCTCCCTGGCCTGGCAGGGGGAGGAGAGCCCCAGGGGGCCAGGCTGGGAGCATTAGCAGCAGTGGCAGCAGTTTAATCCTAAACTTTCATCACCACTCGCTCAATTCCCACAGCCTGGGGGTAGGCAAAGATCTCCCCATTTCACAGAAGCTCGCAGCTTATTGAACAGCCCCACGGCGAGTTAATGCTAGACTGAAACTGATGTGGCACCAGTCACACACTTAGCTCAGCCCTGGCCTCATCCTGAGCCCCAACTCTGACCTTTATTGAGCCACGACTTGCCCTAGACTGAGCCCTACCTGTGTCCCCAACTGATCCCTGATCTCAGCCACATACAAACCTTTGATCCTGGCCCCATTCTGAACCTCTAAAAGAGCTGGGAGCTGCCCTAGACCGATCCCTGATCCTAGCCTCAGATTGCCTCTACTGTTAGCTTTAAGCCCCATGAGGCCGGAGGCCTGTGCTGCTCATTCGCCCCTGCTACTTTACATGTATGCATGTGCAATTATTCCAGTAATCTCTCTCTATAGGCCAGGGCCTGAGTCTATTGCTGTTCACCACACTAATAATAGTGTAATTATAGCATTAATAACAAGAATTTTTTGAGCATTTACTAAATGCCAGGCTTTGTGCTCAGTATTGTCCAGTTGTTATCTCATTTAATCCTCACAAAAAGCCCTGAAGTACATGTTGTTATGCGCCCATTTTACAGATGGGAACACTGAGCTCCAAGGTCACACTAGGAGGAGGTGTGTAGCTCCCTCCACCCATCACACTCAGCTGCCTAATGAGGGACGGGTACGGACAGGGAAGTCTCAACTATAATAAGAGCAAGAGGAAGCATTTGGACAGGTGGGAGAAGCAAGGGTTTTCTGGAGACTCTGAGTCTCTGAAGCAACAGAAGGGCCAGGTGAGTCGAGGGAGATTGTGATGAAGAAATGAGACCAGCTATACAATTTATGCAGTCCAGTGCAATATGAGAATGCAGGACTGCTTGTTAAGAAATTAAGGATTTCAAGGTGGGTCCTATGTAACTGCACAAGTCACATGCCCGTGAAGGTGGCCCCCAGAGGGGATGTGTGTGGGGATGGATGTGTGGATCAAGGAACATGGCTGTTACAGCAGCAGCTGGGACCGGGTCTGATTCGCCACCTGTGGGTAGTTGGGCAGTATCCTCAGCAGGCACAGGGGAGCAATCATGGGGCATCTGGGCACCAAGCTGGCAGTGTGGCTGGAAAGGCCCATGTAGAGGGGAGTTGGTGTCACTGTCTAAGTGTTGGGTGGTGCTGTCTGGAGTGTAAGCCGGGAAAAATGCACATCTTGGGGATGGGGCGAGTGTATGTGGAGCATCCAGGTGACAGACCATGGTCTCTGTGCGTGAGGGCTTGTATGGAGGGTGGGGGTAATATATGAGTAATACATAGTAGACAGACAGACATCCTGAGATTGTGTGGTCCAGTGCAGAAGTCAGCATGTCCCATGCGTCTGAGAGGGAAGATATGGGTGTGAGCGCGTGTGGTTGTGAGGGGGGAAGGTGTGTGTGTAATTGGGAGTGTGTGGGAGGTTGGAAGCATATATCCACCCCGCGCCCCCCTCCCGCTTTCTCCGCCCCCCCCCCCCCCCCCCCGCCAGGTGCTTTCCTGTGCTGCCTTCCCTGTTGTGAGGTGCTCCCAGGTAAAGCTGTCCCGTAGCCCGCCCTGGCCCAGCCCGGGCCTTCGTGGGATCAGGTCCCCCTCAGAGATACTGCTGCCTGCCTAGGGTGGTCAGAGCCAAGAGCTGCCGCCTAGGCGGTTGGGTGATCCTAGGCCAGCGGTGTCAGGTTCCCCTCCAGGGCCGCCCTCTGCAGCCCTCTGAGGGCCTTTGTTGGAAGTTCAGACAAACTTGTCAGGGGGGCGGGCTGGAAGCTGCCTCCTAATCGGCTTTCCCAGAAGGGAGAGCAGAATGAGAATGAGACTTCCAGCCCTGGGCAGCTCTGTGGGAAAGCAGGGGGAGGGGTGGGCCCGGCTCTCCCTGCCCGAAAGGACCCTCTCACAGGTGCCCCTTCCCCAAGGCACCTGAGGAACCGGAGCCCTGGACTGAAGAACTGAGGCCCACACCTGAGAACAGGAGGATTCGGGGAGAAGTTTCAGAGAGCCCCCCGCCTTTCTCATCTGTCTGAACACACACAGCAAGCCAGACACAGCCACGCAGCCCCTCCGCTTCCTCAGGCCCTGCTTTTTGCCTCCCCTGCGCCTCCCAGGAAGGCTGGATGGACATGGTTAGTGATTCCCACTCAACAGAAGAAGAAACAGGGCCAGAGAGGGGCAGTTATTTGCCTGAAGTAACTTGTCCCAACTCCACAATAGAATCTTCTTTGCTTCACAGTGTTTCCCTGAGGTCCACCCTCAGCATTGCCCGGCGACCTCATTCAGATGCGCTCCCTCGCCATGTCTCTGCTCACCACCCTCAAGGTGAAGAGCATGGATTCTAGGTGAGCCGTGTTCATACTGCGGGTCCCCCATCGCTAGCTGTGTGGTGCTGGGCATATTATTAAACTTCCCTGTTCCTCAGTTTCGTCATCTATAAAATGGGGTTAATAATAGGACCTACCACATAGTTGTGTGGGGATAGAGTGACTTAATAATATCTATAAAGTGCAAAGCACAGAGGAAGTGCTATGTAAGTACTCGTTAAGTAAGTTAAAGTCTAAGTCAGCAGTGCTGATCCAGGACATCCCAATGTCTTCCCTTCAAGAAACGGAAGGCTTCTCAAATGCAGCAAACAAGCCCAGCCTGAGCGCAGGCGCATCCCCCCCACACCCACCCACCCCCGGCCCAAGGGTCCTGTCCACTGCCGCCAAGCCAGAGACTCAGGAGCACCCTCAACCCCTCCCACGCCTGCAATCACCACAGTCCTGCTACTTCCTAAATCTCTCATCAGTGTGACCCCTTCTCCTCGCCTCGCCCTCCAGTCCACACGGATGCCACCTTCTTAGCACTAGGACATGACAGGGGCCTCCTCTCTGGTCTCTGCCTCTTCATGAACCACCATGCCCCAAAGGTATGGAATGGGGGTGGGATTTACCAAAATGCAAGTCTGACCACCCCATTCCCCACTGGGAATAGCTTCCAATGTGCTCCCCCAGGCCCTCACGCTTGAGTCCAAGCTCACAGCTTCCCTTCCATCCTCAGCCTGACACTACCCCCCACCGTCCCGGAGGCCCACCCAGACAGGCCCTCCGGGTTCAGAGCTCACTCAGCCGACAGGTGCGGTAGCGCTGTATGTGCCCTGCCTCTCCCAGGACACCTCCCTAGCCCTCCTGACAAGCACTGGACCTGAGGGACTCAGCTCGAAAGTCTCCCCACTTAAGGGCCTTCCTGGCCTCCCCTGGCTGAGCTAGGGACCCCTCTTCTGTACTCCCCGAGTTCTCTTATTTTTGAAACCCCAATTGCCCTGTGTTGTAACTGTCTTGAGAGCAGGGACCATGTTTCTCCTTACTTGTTTCCATGTACCCAGCACAGGGCCAGGCATACAGCAGGTGCACAGTAAGTGCTGAGTACGTGTAAGTAATTGGAACTGCAGGGTTACCTGGCTCCCTCTACGCCAGGAAAGGTGTGGGCCATGGTGCTGAGGAATGTAGGCGGCACACAGTGGCGCGGGTCCCTGAGGGCGCAGTGAGAGGTTTGGCAGACATTTGATCTGCCAGCCCCTGACAGGGAGGTGGGAGGGCAAGGTGAAAGGGGCTGCTCCCCGCCCTAATCCTCAACCCCACCGGGGAGAGAGGAATGCATCTCCTGGGGTCTGCCACTGCCCCTGGGAAGGCCAGCAGGCAGCTCCCTGCACACTATTCAGACTGCCGGGGTTCTCCTACCAGGAAATCCCCCGAGGTGACAGCCACCCCTCCCAAACCCCAGGCTGGAGCTGGCACAGGGGCCCTGTGCACACTCTGGAACCTGGCGAGCAGAAGTGATCGCCTGCCATCTTTTTCTTGAAATGCAAAAGGGACTGAGATTTCACAAAAGGAATTTCTTAGTTGTACCCTTTTCCTGCAGTTACTGCCTATCTGTACAGTTTCACACTCTCCCCCTCTCTCTTGCTCATGCATAAGCACACACACACACACGAATGCAAGCAGACACAGGTTCTCACGGGTACATATAGATGTATAGGCTGTAATCACACACACACACAGACCCTCACCCTGACCTGGAGGGTCCTTCATGAATCTGGACTCCATGCTGCCTCCCGTAGATTCATCCTCTGCTTGCTCATCCTTGAAGTCAAAACGCTCCCTCCAGAGGCCGCCCATCCCATTGGAGAACAGCTCTGCCTTAGATCCAATTGTGCCTTCCTGCCATGCCCCTTTGGCCCTGGCTTACTTGTTGTTTCCCACAGAATCCCCTGCCCTCTCCATCCTATAGACCCACCCCCAGGCTGCCCTGAAGCCCCCAGGTGCCCGGGCCCCTGGCCACCCTGCCTCGTGTGCTTGGGTGAGTGAGATCCATGCAGCCCAGAGTAGGTGGAACCCTTCCCACCCTGTCCCTCTGCTCCCGTGACCACTCCGGAGTGACACAGCAGCTGCCAGTTGGTAAGGGCCAAGGAGAGAGCTCTGAGGCCCATGCGGAGTGGCCAACCCGTGAGGCAGGCCTGCCTCCCTCCCCCACGGCCACAGCGCTGGACAAGCAGTGACAGACCTGGAGACAGCAACTGCGTAGCCCACTGCAGGCACCTCTGGGAATGAACCTGGACCAGAGGCTGTGCTGCCAGATTCTCTTTTATTAGCCAAGTAGGACAAAGAGTAGGTCACAACGTCACAGGAAGTCAGACAGACAGACCGATACACGGGATAGAGTGTCATGCTGCACTACGCAGGGGGCAGGGCCGGGAAGGGGGGGTCTGAGTCTTGTTTTTTCAACTAACAGAATAAATAAATACGGTACACAGTGTTTTTGCCACAGGCTGGCACAACCTCTAAGCACAAATGGTCACAAAACAGCTGGTTTAGAAAGCAGTCTGTATAGCCTGCCGGCTGTGGAGTCGGGGTTGGGGGTCCAGGCCCCTCTGGACCATGCTCTGGGGAAGTGAGGAAGCAGAGGAATGGAGACCTCAAACGAAGGGAGAGGTGAGGAATGAGGCTTTCCTGGAAGGGCATCAGGGTGACCCAGCCAATTCAGCTTCAGTCCCCAGCGGTGGGGGGCCTTCCCAAGCCCGTATCCTCTGATCCTGTAGGAGACCCTCGGTGCTCTCTCCTCTTGCTTTCTAGCTGCTTTCAGTAACTGAGGTTGGCCCCCCAAACTAGGTAGAGATCTGCCCAGGCTCAGGTACTTCCCTGCCTTCTCTGGGCTGGTAGAATTGGGTCAATTGAATGAGGAAGTGTTGACAATGATCTGAGGGAAGCTGAGCTGAGCCTTAGGTGGGCCTGGCTCCATCCAGGGCAGAACATGACTGTGGGGTGGACTTGTCCCTTAGAGGTCAGGGGAGGCTGCCTGGAGGAGGTGATGTTTAAAGCTGTTGGATTCCAAGGCCCAGTGACAGTCATTTGCATCCAGGAACAGGCAAAAAGCTTCAGTCCCCATGCCTGGTCCAGATGAGATTTTGTTCGGTTCAGAAACACATCTTACTGGAGCTGATCCCAGAGGACGAACCAAAAATTCCCTCCTGTCTCCTAGAGTCTCTGCCACCCTCCTGTCCCCCTGTCTCCTGCTCTGGTGCTCCTATAGCTGCTGGATTCATCTTCCAAATTCCAGATCCCAGATCCTGCTTCATCTGATCCCCTGTTCCGAAATCCTCACCTGCTTTGGAGGTGAGGACTCTTGTCTGGATCCAAGGCCCTGAGCCCCACCTCTCATAAAGCCAGCCACGCCTTCCCTGTTGTCTACTTAGTCTCACTCCATTGTTTTGTTCAAACAGCTTTCCTGGCACAGGCTACCATCCCCCTCACTTCCCTCCCCAGACTTTTCCATCTGCCTCTGTCAGACCCCCAAGGATGATGGCCATCAACTGCTCTGCAGACCAATCCTACCAAAACACCAACAGACCCCCCACCTTCTTCCACTGGGAGAGGAGACAAGCCTTAGGAATTTCAGATGCAACTTCTCTAAGCAGGGGGTGGAGGGTTCAGTGGGCAGAGGGTTGGGGTTCAGTCCCCAGAGACCCTTGGTGCTCTCTCCTCTTGCTCTCTAGCTGCTTTCATGACTGAGAATCTGTGCAAGACAGCCCCCTCCCCCTGACCTGAGCCCCAGACCCTATGAAGGCATGGAGATGGGGTGACCACAGAGGCTGGCTCTGGAACTCAAGAAAAGCAGAATCAAATCCAGACTGTCTCAACTTGAAGGAACCCATAATACTTATTGGGAAACTGAGGCCCGGAGACCGTGGCTGTGCTCACCGGAGAGGCTTGTGCGTACAACACCCATGGCTCCACAGCAAGGCAACTGTAATTCTCTAATTCATACATTGTGCTTTTGAGAGCTGTTTCGTGGTGGTTGTGAGTGTCACTAAAATCTTCTGAGGACAGACATGCAGACTACTGGAGCTGGACAAGACAGCACAGCCCATCAAAGCCAGATGAGGACATGGGCCCAGAGAGCCTATGGCTGGCCCAAGGTCACGTTGCTTTGAAAGGGAGTTTGCTGAGCAGGGTTCCCAGTCAAATGGGAACACATCAAGAACTAGCTGAAAGGAGCCCTTACTTCAACGATCACTCTGGGACAGGACGCCATAGACGCCTGAGACCACGCACTGCTGCGTGGTTTGCACTCACTGTGATCAGGAGCTAGAGTCCAACCTCCCCTCCTGGCTCAGACGCACCCCTGCAATGGACACTAACTGCTGAGCCTGGAGGCGAGGGTGTGCAGAGGGGCACCACCTCTCTCTGAGAGCACCTCTTCCCCTATCACCTCCTTCCAACCAGGGAAGTCTCACCAGAGAGTTCTAGAGCCTTGTGGGCAGTCCTGGGTGAGCAGGGGCAGCAGGCCTGTCCGGGAGTGCTTGATGCCCACCCCAGCCTGATTCCTGCCTCCGCTCCCCTCTTCCTCAACCTTAGGAATGGGCCTCAAAGCTGAGAAAAGAGAGGAAGGAGAACATGGCGCCCCACCCCTTCTAGATGCCAGGCAGGGGGTGAGGGGGGGGGGAAGGGGAGTGGTTACAGGGTCTCCAGCTGGGGCCTGATCGCCTCCAGCTGCCCTGAGAGGGTGCCGTGGGGGAGGAGACAGGCAGGCAGGGAAGGAACAGAGGAGAAGCAACATCACTACAACTAAAAAGCCACAACCCCAAACAAAACAGCCTGGGAATTGAGGATACCAACACAGCCAGCACCAAAGAAAGAAAGAGGGGATGGGGCTAAGAGCCATGGGGGAAAGGTGCAGAGTGCGGGAGACAGAGGCTGGAGGAGAGGCCATAGGAACAGGACAGGCAGGGAGAGGAGGTCAGGGAAGGAGAGAGACAGAGGAACGGGAAAGCCAGAGTGAGGAACAGGAGCTGTAGGTAGAGGCAAAGGCGGCTGAGAAGAGCGGGCAGGGGGCCTGGGGCAGGCAAGTGCCTGAAAATATAGTTTTATATATTTATATTTATATCTCACATTCCACACATCAACTTACTAGGGGGCAGAAGGCATGGGAGGGAGGGAAGGGAGGAGGCAACACTAAGGTGGGGCTCCAGCCAGTGAGAGCCTCTCACTCCCCCAGCAAAGCTGGGGCACCCCCGCTTCTCACCTCCTCCTACTGAGCCTCCGTGGGATCCAAGCGGGGCCATGCAGAGGGTTTGTGGGTGCGGCGTCACCTAGGGCTAGGACTCTGGGGGAGGGGGGCAGGGAGCAGGATTCCCGAGCCAGGACCCCTGGGTTCATCGAGTTAATTCCTTGAGAGCCATCTGGGGATAACCCTGGGGCTGGGAGGGGCGCACCCAAGACCCCTGGCTGGGCTGGAGGCCAGCAGTCAGTTGGGCAGGGTATCGAGTCCCAGGGAGGCTGCATGCTGCTTGGCCCGAAGCCGCAGGTTCTCGATGCTCGTGGTTTTACTGTTCAGGGCAGCTGAGGCAGGTGCCAGGCCTGCTGGGGGCGCGGGCAGCAGCGGGGACCCCCACACGCCCTGATGGGCAGCGGCTGCTGCTGACAGGGACTGGTAGTATGACTGGCAGTGCAGTGAGCCCAGGGGGGCCATGTTGACACCCAGGTAGGGCACGGCGGCCGCAGCAGCAGCGGCAGCAGCAGGGGCCGGGCCCCCTACTTCGAAGGATGAGTAGTGTACCAGGTTGTTGGTGGCCGCCATGTGCTGACGGAATTGCTCCTGCAGACGGAAGAGGCTCAGGGGGGATGAGGAGTAAGAGTGGGAGGGGCCCAGGAGGCTGCCCCCCGGAGCTGCAGGAGCCAGGGCCAGGCCGCCTGGGGAATCTGCAAGTAGAGAACCAAGGACTCAGGACAAGGGCGCTGGTTTTCCAGGAGGGGCTCCCTAGCTTTCCCAGTCCCTTGGCACTGATGGCAAAACAGGCTTTGGTTGAAATCATATTCACCCATGTCAGCCAGGACACCCCGAGGCATCCCTCAGAATCCTGAGAGCGAGAGCGAGGAGCCCAGGCTTCCTGAGGGAGCCCCAGGGACCCTGCCAGGGCTCCCACGTGTGGTTTCTTGGCAAGAGTCCCTTTTCTTTTCAAGGGCCGTCACCCGCTTCCCCTCTCCTGTCAGTGGCTCCCTCTAGCTCTCAGCTCACAGCCCCATCCCTCCCTGCCTGTGCCTCCTGCCAGAGCTCTGTTCCTTCAAAACCACGGCTCTGAGTCTCTGCTGCATGTGGGAATCTCAGGTACCAATATGGTACTCCCCCAATATGCACAGGCACATCTATACTGGTTGTTAAAATACAGGAATGTCTCCAGAATGGTTGACAAATAGCTTTTGCCCTGAGTTCCCCCAAGGACCCCTCCCTTGCCACCCAGCCCCTCCCCCTGAATCTCCAAGACCTTCCCATGGTTCAGCAACTAAAGAGTGACCACCTGGCATAGGCCCAAGTGCATTGTGGTAAAGGCTGACTACCCCCTGCTCTGACCCACCTCATATACCCAGGCCCCTGTCTGGCGGATCTCCCTGGGGGGCCCTGCCCACGCACAGCACCTCCAGCCTCACCTGCCTTGGGGCTGCCCCTCTTGCAGGCCAGCGCCTTGCTGTCAGCCCCAGAGCTCTTCTCAGTTTTGGGATCCTCAGCCCCTGCTCGGGGGTCCTCCTCCCGGTCTGGCTGGTCCTCAGGGGCTGACTCACTGGCCGACTGCTCAGACAGGCTCAGGTGCATCTCAGTAGGGGGGTCACCGGTGGGCAGGCTGGGGGGCTGCTCGGTCTCCAGCTGGCTGTCTGGGGTTGGGGCCTCAGCCTTGCCTTCCCCATGGGAGCCCTCAGCCTCTTTCTGCTTCTGGAGCTGCTCTTTCTGCAAGCTGCGCTGCTTCTTCCGGAACTTGGCCCTGCGGTTCTTGAACCAGACCTGGGGGAGGAAAGAAGGGGAGTTGTGGAGTGGGTGCTCTGGGCAGAGATGTGCATGACAATATTGCCCCTGCCCCACTAGGAAACACACCCTCAATCCCTTCTAAACTCCCCTGCTGTCACCGAAGGTGTTCACAGAGGCAGCAGGGACTCTTTGGCACTGAGGGCTGAACTGCTGGCTCCTAGACGATGGGAAGCCAGACTGATGGGCTGGTGCTCATCTGCAAGGTCTAGTTAAAGGGGCGGGGCCCTACCTGCACCCGGGCCTCAGGCAGGTTGGTGCACATGGCCAGCCTCTCACGCATCACCACATCCGGGTAGTGAGTCTTCTGGAAGGTCTTCTCCAGGGCCTCGAGCTGCTGAGCAGTGAATGCCGTGCGACTGCGACGCTGTTTGCGGTGCTGGGAGCCATAACGGGCCTCCAAGATGATGTCTTGAAATGTACAGCCGTTGGAGGACAAGGAGAGGGGGCCCATTTAATTATGGGAAATAGGTTTTAAATCCTACCCTGCTCTGACCCACTGCAGACCCACAGGCTCCTGTCAGAGCTGAACCCTCGCCCTTTCCTCTTGGAAAGCACCCCTCCCCTCTCCATAGGGCTGGGCTTTCAAGATTGTACCACCCATCACTCACTATCAGGTCCACCGAGGTCTAACTCATCTCCATGAACAGCTGTCAGGAATGTGATTGAGGTGGTGGGTGGGCATTGCCCTAAGATCCGTTAAGTCCCAGGATACTTTGGGTATAATATTCTGAATCTACATGATGCTAATGATCTGTGATTCCATGTCACAGAGTTTCTAATGTCCTATGACAGTGGTCGGCAAACTCATTAGTCAACAGAGCCAAATATCAACAGTACAATGATTGAAATTTCTTTTGAGAGCCAAATTTTTTAAACTTAAACTTCTTCTAACGCCACTTCTTCAAAATAGACTTGCCCAGGCCATGGTATTTTGTGGAAGAGCCACACTAAAGAGGCCAAAGAGCCGCATGTGGCTCGCGAGCCACAGTTTGCTGACCACTGTCCTATGATACCCTATGACCCTTAGAGTCTGGATGCCAGAACCCTGGCCCCTGACCAGGAGAAGTCAGGCTGTGAGCTGGGACTTTTCTGCAAGGTCTGGATGGGAGAGGTCTGCTGGGTAGACGGTATCCCCTGGCCCTTGGCTCCATCTCTGCTGGTGTGAACCTCATCATTCCAGCGGGCCTGTGAGTCTCAGAAGGAGGGGTCTGATGCATCAGCCAGAGAAAGCCTGGCCCCTGGCAGGGCCCTGAGAGCACAGTTTTGACCCTTTTGGCTGTTTCCTCGAGGAGGAAAGGACAGAGACCAGGTTCTAACCACTGCAGGCTTGGAGGGGAGACAGGGTGGAGCACTGTTGATTTAAGGAAACCACCCGGGATAGATGCCTGCCTACGGCTGGTGTCCAGTCTCCAGCCCTTCTGCCTGACTCACCGCTGCGGGATGGGCAGGAGCCTCTCTCCCCAGCCTCCCATCACCTGCCTGCGCTGAAGGAAACCCGAGTTGCCAGCCCTGAGCTCCAGGAACTGGAGAGTCACTCACAACACTCTCGATGGGGGAGAAGGAGGCAACCGGGTGTCCAGGAAGCCTTGGACTTTGGGCTGCTCCTTCTTCAGTTTAAACAAGAAGCCCTGAAACCCCCAAACCAACACTAATACCAGCCTGGACTGAGCCCTGAGCTCATGCTGGTCACCCTGGGGCAGGGGACGAGTGGGGATCCCTCGGTCAGCCAGGCCCTGTTTGAGAAACAACAGCCCAGTATCCTGTTTCTGGCTCCAGGGACTACAAGGGGCAGGTGGTCACAGCCTTTGAGGCCAGGCAACCTCCTGCTGGAAGCCCAGGCCTCCATACCAAGGCCCCTCTGGAGCTCATGTCCCTCTTGCTCAAGAATTAGATAATTGGGGGAGCACTGAATCCTCCAGTGCCTCCGTGCCCTCTTCCCCAGAAGAGGTGGCCTCTATCCCTGACTCCTCCTTTCTGGGTCCTCGCAGGGTCCAAGATCACACCTCTATGCAGGCAGGGTCCTCATATCCCACCCCATTTCTGGGCCTATGCTCATGCGAGTCCCGCTCCTTGACCTTTTAAGACCTGGCTCCTGCTCCATGACCTCTAGGAAGCCTTCCCTGACTACAGCAGCTGGTCATATTGCTCTGAGCAGCCCTACCACTTGGTCCTGGCCACATTCCTCCTGCCATGCCATCTCATGGGTCAATAGGCACCTGGTCTCCTTAGGGGTGCCCATGAATCCTCTGAGCATTGCCTGGCACAGGGCTGGGCCCACGTGTAGTCAACAGCGCCTTAAGGTTTGACCTGGGACAGGAAGGGAGTGACATCACCTCCCAGTAAATCACACTCCTCTCCTGTGCCATCAAATCCTTCCATGCCCACTGAGAGGCTGTCAGGACAGGGCAACGATCAATTTAACCAGGGGCTGGGGTCGGGGGGACCAACCTGTAGCCCTTCATGAGCACTTACATTGGGACTTGGGTAATAATGACCTCTGAGCACTTACTGAATATTTTACATTAAGTTATCTCAAATAACTTCCCAAACATCCTATGGATGATCACTGCCATTGCCCTCTGTTTACAAAGGGGAAACCGAGGCTCGGGAAAGACAGGTAAGTGGGCAGACCCTGCAATGACTGCAAGTCTGTGACTTCAGAGCCCATAATTTTAGCCATATGTTATGCTCCAACCCTCTGCCCCACCTCTGCCTAAATGTAACCTGTATGAGCCTCAGTTTCCATATCCATAAAATTGATATAATAACCTCTTCTTATCAGGATTGAATAGTTTGATGCAGAAAAATGAGAAAGAGAGAAAGAGAGAGAGAGAGAAAGAGAAAGAGAGAGAGCGCCTCATACAGTGCCTGGCACATGGGTATATGAAACATGAGAGCCCTCATATTTATATGACGCCCTGCGCCTGAAATATCCTCCCTCCCCTGGGCACTCCAGCTATTTCCTGGCTGTAAAATTCTGGGCTAGTCTCTTACCCTCCTACCTAAGTCTCTTCATCTGTGAGACAGGCTAATGAATCCCTCTCAGGGTTGTTAAGGGAATTTGAAGGCATAAGGCTGCTCCAGCGCCCAGCACAGTGCTGGCAATCACACCTAGGGGTGCTCTGGATAGCCTCACCTAGATTTTGAATTGACATCCCTTTCTGTTGCTAAGTGACCTGGATCCTCTCGAACTTCCCAGAGGAAACTTTCTCAGTGCTCCCTCCCTCCTATCTCTGCCTTCCAGAGCCTCCTCCACTAGACCTCTCCTCCACTCCCAACCTTCCTAGTCCCATCCCCACAGCTCTTACCAGCCAGGCGCTCAGCCAGTGTAAGTGCATGCACTGATGGCCGGTAGTCCGGGGCGTGCTGGGCCTGCTGGGCCGCCTGCTGGTGCAGGTTGTACATGGCACTGAGTGAGTTCATGGCATGCAGTGAGTAGCCATTCACCCCGTAGTGCTGCATCGCGGCATGTGCCTGCAGACAGGAAAGAGGGAGAGGTGACATGAGGCAGGGTATCACACACTACTCTGGGAGAGACACAACCCCCAGCCCAGACCTTGGACGGCCACATCTCCCCCAAGAGGTTCTGCCACCCATCGGGAAGTGGCCCATCTTGCCCATGTCTAAGAGTATGAAAGTTCTTGTACTTATTTCTTCATTCACCCATTCATTCATTTATTTACTCAGCAGGGCTTGTGCAGGGTTTAATGCTCTAGGCTCTGGAATCAGACTCGATGGCCTGGAATCTCACCTAAGTCACTTAACTTCTCTGACCTTCAGTTCCTCCATCTGCAAAATGGGACTAATAACATACTGATCTCATGGGGTTGTTACAAAGATTAAGAGAAGCTTTTACAATAGGGCCTGGCAGGCAGGATGTGTTCAGAAATGAGACTCATTGTGATTTGTCAATCCATTTGCTGTTTTATGCAGTCACTTCCCCACTTACCCATCTAGGCACTTACTCATTTGAACATTCATCGATTCATTCAACCAACATTCACTGAGGCCTACATGGGGCCAAGTCCAGAGCTGAATTGGGGACCTTGAGGCATTTGCTCTGATGTAACCCTAATGTGTTACATAAGAACACTATTGTTATGACTATTATATATTATACATTCACTACCATTACCTCCCTTCATTCTCACCATAGTCCCAAGAAGCAAGCAAACTAAGAACAATGAACCCCATTTATAGATGAATCTACTGAGGCTTAAAGAAAGAGTAGTGACATGTCAAAACCATATAGCCAATTTGGGGCCTTCCCCATCCCCATTGCTTCAACCTTATTCTTTAGTGGCCAGTTCATCAGTGAATACATCCCTCCTACCGAGATGGTTCAGATCAACATGAGGCTGCCAAGGTCCCATCAGCCCTGGTCTCCTCCAGACCCTCACAGTCCTCATCTGAGCACCCACCCAGTGCCAGTCTAAGATGTCATCTTTGGAATATGGCCCAATATCTGTAGACTCCCAAAAGCACAAAGATGTTTCCTGTTTCTGGAGTGTGGTGGGGGAAGGGAAGGTTGAGGCAATGGAAGGTCCATTTGATAAGAGGAAGAATGTAGCCAGGTGTCCCAGCTCCCCACCCTCACTGAAATAGACACAGGCTATCCAGAACCAAACATCTGCAGCATGCGTGCGCAAAGTCACACATACAAGCACACACACGTTTCATGCACAAACACACATACACAGATATTCTTCGAAAGGCATTCACAGAAACAGTCATTCGCACACAAACTCAGCAAGTCACAAATTCAATGTCATTATTCCCACAGTGCCGCACACAGACATTCTCAGAGACATCTATCCATGCAGCAGGTATATCTACACACAAACATCACACACACACACACACATCCACATATTACACATGTTCATTCAACAAATATTTATTAGGCAGCCATCTAATAAGTACCAAACAAAGCCCCTGCCTTTGTGGAATTTACATTCCAAGGGAGGGGGGGGGGCTATATAACAACAAATAAAAAATGTGGTAATGTCAGCCCAGAATAGTGCTCCGAAGAAAAATAAGGCAGAGGAGAAGAATAACAAAGAGAAAAGGCAAGCCCCAGCTGGGTGGCTCAGTGGGTTGGCACATCGTCCCCAGATACCAAAAAGGCTGTGAGTCCTATTCCCGGTCAGGGCACATACCTAGGTTGTGGGGTTGGTACCCAGTCAGGGTGTGTGAGAGAGGCAGCTGATGGATATTTCTCTCTCACATCAATGTTTCTCTCTCCCTTCCTCTCTCTAAAATTAATAAACATATCCTCAAGTGAGGATTAAAAAGAAAAAGAGAAGATTATTTTAGGATATATGTTCAGGAAAGGGCTCGCTGATATTTGAAGTAAGCCATGAGCAGCTCTGGGGGAAAGGCTTTCCAGGCGGAAGGAACAACAAGGACAAAGGTCCTGAGACATGAACAGCTAGTTGCGTGTGTGGAACAGCAAGAAAACCAGGGGGGCTGGAGCAGAGAGAAGGCGGGAGCTAGTGGAGGAGAGAGGCTGGAGGGAGAGAAGGGGGCCAGATCCCGGAGGGCTCATGGCCCATTGTGAGGCGTTTAAATTCTATCCTGAGTGTGATGGAAGCTCCTGGAGGGTCTTGAATAGGGAGTAACATGATCCGATTTGTTGTTAAAAGCTCATTGTGGCTGCTGTATGGGGAACAGACTGCAGAGGGTCAAGAAGAAGAGCAGAGAGACCAAGCCCCTGCAGAAGTCCAGGCCAGCAGCTGTGGGGATACCTGAAGGGCAGTGGGGGTGGAGGTGGAGGTGGTGAGAAGTGGTCAGATTCATGACATATTTTGAAGGCAGAATCGACATGATTGTTGATAGGTTGGTTATAAAGTGCCTGAAAAACAGGACAAAAAAGGATGACTCAAGCTTTTGGCCTGAGCAACTGAATGAAGATGGGTCATTTCCCGAATCAGGACTATTGAGGGAGAAAGGGGTCTGGAGGGGGAAACAGAAATCAAGGTTTTTAAGGGAACATAGTAAGTGTGAAATATAGATCCAACTTCCAAGTAAGAATATTGAATTGGCAGTTGGACATACAAGTCAGGAGCTGAGGAGTAGAGTTACAGATTTCTGAGTCAACACTCACACATAACAGCTACCAAAACATTTACTTGCGAAGCCCACTCTATGCACCATAAATATGATTCCCCGCCCACCCCCACCCCCCCACCCCCGGCAAGGCAGAGATCTAAGAGAATAGAATGACAAACATGGCAACATAATGTATTTAAATATTGTATAATAGCCCTGGTGGGGGGCTCAGTTGGTTGGAACATTGTCCCATACACCCAAAGGTTGCGGGTTTGATTCCAGTCAGGGTATATACTTAGGTTTCAGGTTTGACCCCTGGTCAGGGCATGTACCAGAGGCAAATTATTAATGTTTCTCTCTCAACTCTCTCTCTCTCTCTCTACACCTCTCTCTAAAATCAATTTTTTAAATTGCATAATAGGATACACCATAAACAATAAACTTAAAAAAATATTTACCATATAAATGACATGCCAAAATTGATTAAAATATAATAGCACAAATAAAAATAAAAGAGACCATTTATAATATATAAAGAGCTCTTATATAGAAGCAAAAACATAATCATCTTAAATAAATGATGGCTCAGTAAGTAGACACCTTATTAAGCAAGAAACACAAATAGCCATCTGACATCTGACAAAAAGCACAGCCTTACTTGTAACCAAAGACATAAAAATAGAAATAATAAGGTATTTTTTCACCAATCCAATGAGCAAATATGAAGAAAAATTATTACCCAACGTTATCTAGAGGAGTGGGAAATGGTCCCTCTCCTACCTGGCTGACAAAGGAGCTCTTTAGTTCCTGCATCAAAAGCCTTTAGAGAGAGCATCATTTGATTCAACAATTCCATTTCCAGAAATTTCTCCTTCAAGTATGCAGAGATACGTGTACAGGAATATTTATCACAGCTCTGCTTACGATGGCAAACAATTGGAAACCTCGCTGTCCACTGAGAGAGGGTTAGTTCAGAAGATGAGGGACAGCCGTGCCAGCAGTGGGATACGGTGCACAGTTTAAGACAATGATGTGTATCTGTATGTGCTGATGCTCACAATATATTGTTGAGTGGAAGAAATAGGTAACAGTATGCATGATGTGATCCCACTTTTGTAATGTATGTATGAAAATGCATAGGTGGAAAAAGCCTGGAAGGTTATACCCTGCAATGTTAACAGGCGTTATCTCAGGGAGATAGCAGATGGGATTACAGGCGATTTTCACGTTTATATCCTTTCTTTCCTTTTTGGAGGATGGGGATGGGGAGGGTTGTCCTTGTGTTCCAGTGGATGTGGGGATGGAGCCAGGCTCCAAAACAGGTGGGAAAGAGGGGACAGAGTTTAGAAGTAGTTTTATCTATCCCTTTCCCCACCCCTATGGGGTTGCCCCTCCCCCACCAAACTCTAGGGCTTTGTTGCTTTAACTCACTGCTGTTAATGTGGTGACATTTTTTTAAAAAAATATTTTATTGATTTTTTTACAGAGAAGAAGGGAGAGGGACAGAGAGTTAGAAACATCGATGAGAGAGAAACATCGATCAGCTGCCTCCTGCACACCTCCTACGGGGGATGTGCCCGAAACCAAGGTACATGCCCTTGACTGGAATCGAACCTGGGACCTTTCAATCCACAGGGCGACGCTCTATCCACTGAGCCAAACCAGTTACGGCAATGTGGTGACATTTTAATTGACTTAATTATTGCTGATCCCAGAGTTTTTGATGCCCAAGTGTTTATTAACTGAAGACAAGAGAGAGGCCTCTCTGGGCCCCACAACTCCCCCAGCCCACTGCCCTCAGAAAGTCTACAAGTCCTTCCCAGTCTGTCCTCTGCCCACCCCTCCCGTCTGATGCCCTCCTCTTCCTCAGCCCCCAGCAATGCCATTCCCTCTTGTCACCCCCACGCCTTTGCTCTGGCTGGGCCCCCACCTGAAACACCATTTCCCTCCCTCCCCCTTCACATGTCCAATTCCTCCCTCTCCATAAAGACCTAGTTCAGCGTATACCTCCTAGGACATGGGGCCTTCCCCAACTCATTTCTAAGAAGGCATCTCTCCCCTCTCCAGGTTCCATATAACTACGCTCAGGTCACAGAAATGATGGTGACAACAACAACAACAACAATAATAATAGCTACCATTTACTGAACACAAAGCACCTCCCATGGATTTTCTCAATTCTGGCACCTGAGTTAGAGCAGTGTGATGACACATCTTTCTTCCTCTCAAGGTTAAGCTTCATGAGGGCAGAAAGGGCATCTATTGCATTTCTGGACTCCTCACCCAGCCCAAATCACAGGGTCTGGCACAGAGGCAAGTTCTGGAGATGAGGATCCGTTGAATTAATTAAGAATAACAACTATTAAGATAGATCAGACATCTCCAACAATTCTCCCAATGCTCTAGGAGGTAGGGACTATTATTATCCCCATCTTACAGATGCAGAAATGGAAGGTGAGAAAGATGGGGTAATTTGCTGCATTAGCCACGCTGCTAGGAAGTAGTGGAACATGTTTCCACAGATGAGGTTCTTCCCACCGGCTCGTGTTTCCTCACCCCAGTCACCCGGGCTCTTACTCTAACACATTCCATTCTCTGATTTGATCCAAGGCAATAGGACAACAGCAAAGAAAAAACACGTGTCCCCTGGTGTGTATGTTGTGGGTACATGTGTGTGTGTGTATTATGAGATGAGGCCATGTGTGTGTGTGTGGTGTGTGTGTGTGTGTGTGTGTGTGTGTGTGTGTGTGGTGAGCCCAAATCTCCCCAGATGAGCTCCTCTCTCCAGCCTCATACTCCTCTTCCTCACTCCAGGTGGACATCAGAGCCCAGGTCTTCTCTGAGGCCCTAGAGGGGCAGTTCAGACCTGCCCCTGGGGTGCTCAGCCCTTGTCTGGATGCAACCTATCACTGGAGCTGGGTTCATGTGATACTACCCAGTCACTTGTCTGCAGCTCATCTCACTGTTCATGTGTGGCCATGTCTGTACACAGCCTGACTGCAATTGGCCACATAACCATGTGTGCATCTATGTGTATGTAGTATCTGTGATTATTTATATCTCTGTCTGTTTGTTTGTCTGTGGGCATGTGTGTGTGTGTGTATGTGTGTGTGTGTGTGTGTGACCACAGGAATGGACACTAAATGATACCCTCAGAAGTCATGTGGCCCTAAAAAGGGTCTGAGAGAGAACAAGTGAAAAATACAAAGAGGGGGAAAAAGCACAAAGGGATGGAGTTGATGCAGTGAGATAGAAAGACCATCAACACAGAGAAAATAGGTTTACCTTATCCATTTTTGTTGTTGTTTCTGCAACACTAGCACAGAGCCTGGTACACAGCCAGTGCTTAGTAAATAATAAATGTTGAATGGATGAGAAAGAACCGCAGGCTAATAGGTGGTGAGGGAGGCAGAGCCACCTCAGCCCAGCATGGTCCTCGGGGCAGAGTGGACACTCGGGAGTCCACTCTGTCCCCGCCATCTCCTCTGCCCCCAGGACTATAAGCCTGGGATTGGGTGGAACCCTGCCCAGTGGGCTCTTTTCCAGCAATAGGGGCAGTTCAGACCTGCCCCTGGGGTGCTCAGCCAGGCCCGGCAGCTGGAGCCCCAACCGCATCCAGTTCTGAGTGCTGTGGGTCCTACAGGGAGGCCAAGAGTCCTGTGGGGCCTGCGGGAGCCTCTAAACAGGGCCTTGCACTCCTGGCCCCAGGCCGGGCCCTGCGTGGGCTCAGCCCACTGCACACTCCAAACAGAATCAATTATATATTTAAAAGGTGCCGCCCCGCAATTCCTGGCAAGCCAGGAGAGCCATCCATCATGGTGCGGCCGCGTTTCACAAGCTGTCGAATTGTGCTTACATTGGTTAAAAGAATCTTTATATTTCATTAAGCAAGCAGATCGGCGGATCTCCCGCCACAGGCGCCATATAGATGGCTTTAATTTTCCAAATCTGCAAATGCATCCGTTATGTCCCCGCGTCGCTGCTGGCTGCGGCCTAATGCCCAGCCAATCGAAGAATCAAGCAGAATTTTATTAGGGGGCATTTTTTATAAATTAACAGCAGCCCTGCTAGGAAACCACACACAAGGCGTCTTTGATTAAAAGGAAAGTGGGCCCTTCCCTTGGTCACACGGGGCTCAGCCACCCCACAAGCCTCCCCATCTCTCTCCATCTCTTCCTCTCCTTTTCTGAACTTTCCATCCCCCTCGGTTTCTTCTCATTCCCACACACAGTGGGGAACAAGGCAGAACAACTTTGTTTAAAGGAAAGGAAAGGAAGCAGGAGGGGAAGGCACAACATTCTCAGAGCGACCTGCCTCCTCTGTTCCAAGCACAGTCACACGATCTCATTGACCATGACAGCTACTTTTTATTGAACGTCTACCATGAGCCAAGCCATCTTCTACTCACTCAGCACAACCCTAATAGATAGAAATTATCATCCCCATTATATGAATGTGAACACTGAGACTCGGGGAGGTAAAGTCACCTGTCTACGGTCCCACAGTGAGTCAGTGGTAGAGGCAGAATGGGAATCCCAGGTCACTGAGAAGCTATCTATCTGGTACTTATTTCCAGAATGTGGCCAAGACACGGGCACTGGTGAGGACTAGCCATGGGTGTCAGTGGCAGCAGTGGGGACTGAAGGTAGACCGTTGCCACGGACTTCCTTCCCTGAGAAATGCTGCTGGCCTTTCAGTCTTGGATGTCCCCTAGCAACCCTCTGGGGGAAGAGGCCTGAAGCTCTTCCTCCTATCCAGCAGTTTAGAGACCAAAAGGACTTTTGCTCAGCAGGTAGAACAGTAATACATGAAGCCAGGAGCACCAGGCTAGACCTCCTGCCCAACCCCAGGCTGCTCTGTGACACTGGCAAGGGTTCTGCCATCTCTGACTTCTGCTATGACACTGCCCCAGTGGCTGCCCCAGGCGGGAGAGAAAGTGCTGTGGTGAGAAGGGTGTTACCCAGGGCTGGCCAGACACCTGAGGGGGGCTGAGGAGAGATTCCTCCATGGGCATGCATGGGTGTATGTCTGTGTTGGGGTAACTGAACAAGATGACCTAGAATTCTTCCAGCTCTGAGCTAGTGGGTCCAAGATTTTGAGAGAAGCCTGTTCCTGGCACATGCCAGACACTCAACTATAGTAACCTCATTAATGTCTTATCCCAACTCTATGAGGGAGGCAGTATGACTATCTCCACTTTACAGATGAGGAATTGAGGCTTAAGGAAAATGAGTCACCCTTGGCTGTTTGGGAATAAGGAACGCTGAGCCCCAATCCCAATAAGTATCCCTATTCCCACATCAGTCCTTAGTCCTACGTTTCCAAGAATCAGCAATGGAAGCCTATGATGTAAGGGTGCACCCAGACCCCTGCCTTACCCTGACCAAGGATGCTGCAGGTACAAGGTCTGGGGGCAGACTGCAGATGCGGCTATCCCAGCTGCACCTTCTCAGATGCTGTTTATTTTACAGGAGCTCCAAGCGCCTCAGAGCCATTCTCAGGTCATGCTGAACCCTCCAGCCTCCCTGAAAACCCGCTGTCGGTATCAGCCTCTCAAAAGTGCAGAAAGCCTTTTCCTCCCCTTGCCAGGGACCAGACTGCTCTCAGCCATGCCCCCCAGGGGGTGGGTGAGGGCACCAACAATTCAGTGATTCAATGTTGCCAGCAAGGCCACAGAGAAAAATCAAGGACACATTCTAGACACTTACAAGGGCTAACGGCTGGGGATGTGGCACCATTTACTTCTGGCTGTCTAAGAGTTGGGGAGTCTGAGGCACATCCACCTTCCTCAGATCCTCAGCCCCCTGAGTTGCAAACCTCTGCCCCACTGCTCCATCAGTGAACATTTGGACCTGTTTCCATCTCCCCCATTTAAAACAAATGAACTCATCTCTCAGACGAGTTATCTCTGGTTCCTTCAAATCCAAATTTCTGGAAAGGCATTTGCAAATTAGTCATCTACTTCCTCCCATCCTGCTCGCTCCTAACCCACTACACCACCACCCTCCCCCTACCACCCTCCCCCTACCTCCTCCTCTGGGAAAACTGTCCCTCCACCAGCATCTCCTGGAGAATCCCAGTCCCCCACACTCGGTTTAGGCACCCTGTTCTCCAGGAAGCCTCCCCTGATACCCCAGACTATCAGGTGACTTCTTTGCACTCCTATCCTAGCATTACCTCACCAAATTGCAGTTGCCTGTTTGCCTGCCCTTCCCTAAAATATAAGAATAACTAGTTTTGCTAGCCATCCTGATAGAGACCTGACAGGTAGCATCTCATTTAATCCTCACAACAACCTCATAATTCCCATGTGATTGATAAGACAGCTGAGACCCAGAGAGGTAAAGTCACTTGCTACAGAGCTAAGCAGCTTAGCCAAGGGAAGCCAGGGAGTCGAACCCTGAAGTGCTCACCTCACCTCACCTTCTGTAGGGCAGAGTCTGGCTCCAGAGCCAGTACTTCGTACCCACCACAGGGAACATGAGACATTCATTCCAGGAGTAAAGACAGAGCCACTGCTTTTGTCAGGCAATGGACTCTGGGACCGTGTAATAGGTTCCGGCTCCAGGCTCAGATTCTAGGGAAATGCAGCTAGTCAGAGGCCCTGGATGAGGAGAGACTAGCTCTGGGAGATGTGCAAGTAGCAGCAGAGCCCAGAGCTGAGTGTCTCCTCCTCACCCTTGCTGCCCAGCCTACCCCGGGCAAAAGCCCCCACCAAAAGCCAAGCCACCTCCTGGCTATAGCTGCAGCCCCGACCGTAACACAGTCTGAGCCCCCGACCTGTCCCATACGAAGCTCTGGCCACTGCTCTCACCTAGGACATGCCCTCAGGGTGCCCCAGTGGCATCTGATGCATCACCCTGGCCCCCCACATTGCTACCATTAACCCCACGCTGCCTGATCCACGTGGGGGGTGGGAGTGAGCTGTGGCTGAGGTCCAGAATCCCCAGCATTCCCCTTGCAGCTCAGCGGAGGGCCTCAGACAGGTGGGCGTCAGGGTGAGTGGCTTTGCAAGGGTCAGATCAGCTGCGGTGGCACCTGGAGCTCCATTCCTCAAAGTAGATTCTCTCCTCTCGCCTGGGCTCGGGGATAGAGAGGGGGAGGGGTGCCGGGTCCAGGGTGGGTCTCAGGACAGACCCCGCCCCCGCGGGCCTCTAGAGGAGCCCAGGCGCTTAGTTCCCTACACAAACTGTTATCCATTAACATCCAATTATCCCTCGGTCCGAGCCATTAATTATAAATCAGCCGCTAATTGGGGTAATTAGCCCCCCGCAGGCTAATGGGCCGAGACTGAGGGAGGCCCCTCCGCCTACGCCCTCTTTTGAGGTCCTTAATTTGGGGGTTGGAGGGTGCAAAGAAATCTGGCGGCTGGAGTTATTTTTTTTTCCTTCAGACAGTGAAATGCGGCAGAGGGAGGGAGAGAAGATGAGAGAGGCCAGTTTTTGTTTTGTTCCCCCCCACCCCCCACCAAATCCTATCAGCATCAGCTCTTGAACGAAGCCCAGGGAGAAGAAGTGTCGAGATAATTGCTTGATTCTTCTCTTCCTTTCCCGCATAGATGCAGCTAGCGCGCCTGGGACGAAGTCGGAGGGGTCGGAAGGAGCCAGGGTGGAGCGGGGGACAGGGGGAGCCGCCAGCGTGTTCTTGGCTTCTCACCTGCGCGGAGGCAGCCTAGCTCGCCTGCTTCGCCCCGGCAGAGACACCGCAGGAATGAGCTGGGTCACGGCAGGCTCCCCCGGACCCAGGCGGTGCAGGGCCGGGACACAGGGACTGCGGAGTCCCTGAGGAGCCGCTGTTCCAGGCCCAGGTGCGGGCCTCGGACAACTGGAGGAACTCGGGGAGCGGCGTGTGGTGCGGGTCAGAGGGCCCAGTTCCCGCCGCGCGGGCATAGGCAGACGGGTAGATACAGGGGCCCGCAGCCGTGGGGATGCAAACAAGCCCTGGCGGATAGAGTTGTGGATGCTGGAAAGGGCCAGGGGACCCGGTGGGCTCCACTAACCTTGGGGCACACTGAAGCAGCGCCCGCAGCGGCCGCAGGCTGGCTGCAAGGAGTGACCCCGCCTGGGACATGCACTCTGGCCTGGTGACTTGGGATCCAGGGGACTCTGTCCTTTGCCGCTGCCGGTGAACCGGCTAAAGCCAGAAGGACATTTGGGGCCGGAGCTGGGATCCCGGGTCTGTGCGAGCTGGGGCATCCGGCGGCACTGGGGTCGAGTCAAATAAGTTGTCGGAAGAACGGACGGGCGGCTAAACGAAAAAGAGAAATCTCTGGATGGCGGGAGGACTGGGCAGGATAACGGAGAACCCAGCTCGGCGCCCTTCAAACCGAAGGGGAAACTGAGGCGAAGGAAGAGCACTTACTTACCCAAGGTCGGAGACGAGGGGTACTTAGTGCAAGACGAACAAGCCAGACCTGGACGCAAGCTGCACCGGAAGCTCACGCGCCTCCCCAGCACCCCTCCCTTCCCGCCGCCCGCTCGGTAATGGGCTTTGCGGGCGGTGGCGGCGTCGCCCCAGGCCTTGATTAGATATTTATTGCTGTCATTTACATGGGCACCGCGGGGCGGCCGAGCGGGACCGAGGGGAGAGGTGGGGGAGTTGGAGGGGGAATGGGAGAGAGGAATAGAAATTGGGGGGGGGGGAGTGGGGGCTGGTTCCTGGAGGATCTGGGACCCGGCAGGGGGAGCGAGCGGCGAAGCCTGGAGAGCGCAGAGACCGGGCGGGAGCGGTAGATTCTGGCTTTGGGGCTGTGCCCCGCCAGTTGGAGAGGTGGGGGTCTTAGCCGCCCAGCATTGCCCTTGTGTGGGGGCGTCTCCATGTGATGCCTCTGAATGTCCGTGTGCGTTTAACCCGTGTCTATCAGAAGGATTTGTGAGTGTGTCCAGCAGACCTGCCCGTGTGCTCCTATGTGTGTGTGTGTGTGTGACTTTTCACCACGTGTGCCTGAGTGAGCTTCCCATAGTCCAGGTGATTAGTCCACGCATCCCACTCTGTGGTGGTCAGCGTGTGTGTCTGCATGCATCCCAGGTTGTTCATGCGTAGAAATGGGTGTGTTCAGGATTAGCTCAAGGATGAGGGCTGTGCCCCCCCCCCCCCCCCAGGTTCTCCCCATGGCTCCAAAACCTACGCTGGCTTCAGGTTCTCCAGTTGTCAAACCCCATCTGCTGGCAGAGGGCTGTGGATTCCCGGTTCCTGGCCTGACCCGGCCAGAATACTGTCAGCCCCAGGAGTCCTTTGTAGAAACTTTGTTTTCTGCTCAAAATCCACTGGGCAGCTGTGAGTGCGAGTGTGAGGATGGAGTCCCCAGTGCAAGTCATGATTATGTGGGAGCAGAGGAACAGCTCAATTTCTCCACCACCCGGGATCCCACAGGTGGCAGGGACGTGGGTTCGGGTATCCCCCCAGGCACTCACCCATCACTCTTGAAGCTGACCGGGAAGCCTGCCCTCAGGCGGAGCCCATCCCCGGCCAGGTGCTGGGCTTCACCGTGGCCTTCGCCCAGGGCGGGTTTCCACATCTCTGCACCTCCGCCCTTCTCTGAGGATTTCATTTCGAAGCAGGGTCTCTGCAGTCGAAGCCAGGTTCCCCAATCCTCGCAGGAATCCGTGCCCCTAAAGGTCTGTGGGGCTGGGGGGAGGTGTTTACCTCCTCCTGAGTACGATTCACTGTTTCTTGTCCAAAGACTGTTTCTACCCCAGCCACAGAGCAAAGGAATGTGAGCCAATTATCCGGATAATTTGTTCTCACTAGGCAGCAAATTCGATTTTTTTTTCTGACCGCCTACACACACATTAGCCCAGCTGGTTCGCAGAGACGGGAGGTCAGAGTGTCTTCCCCTTTGGAAGGAGACTGGCAAAGCGGAAAAATCAAACGCGAACCCCCCCCCCCCCAAAGGAAAATAACTTACTCCACCCCACCTAACACTAACAGGGACAGGACTTCTAGGAAGACGCCGGCCCGGCCAACCCGCCTGCAGCGTACACGATTCGGAACTCGGTGAGGGGAAGGGCCGCCGGCCGCCGGCTGTCGCGTGGAACCGGGAACCGGCACAGTTTCCGCGGCTGCGGCGCCAACGACCTCCGCAGTGCGAACAGCCCCGTCCCCCGAGGCCCGCGAGGCAGTAAACCGTCCTCTCTCCCCGACGCCCTGACACCGGAGCCTCCCAGAAAACCAGCACCCGCCTGGCTGGCCCAGGGCCTCGGCAGACTTGTCCAAAACGAAAAAGACCGTCCCGTGCCCTGGGCGCACCGACCCTGAGGCCGCACTCCACGCTCCGCGGGTTCCCTGCGGGAGGGGTTCCAAGCAAGGAAAGGGGGCGAAAAGGCCGTGACCCCAGCCTCCTCCCACCCTCAACCCGGACTCCCACGTCGCACAAAATCACAACCCTGCGGACCCCGCCTCCCCACCTGAATCACGGAAGGTTCGGGCCCCTGAATCAGGGCGAATTGGGAGAAGTTCCGTGCAGGCGCCCTGCGTGCGGCCGCGGGCCCTGCCCAGAGTCCGGGAACTTGCGACGGGAGAGAAAGTTCGGCCGGCCGTGTGCGGACACTGCCTGTTCCCGTCCAGGAGCAGGTCACGGCCACCGGATGGGAGGCCCAGAGAGACCCCGCAGTTCCCCCGGCCCTTGACCGCAATGCCCAGTGCACCGCGAGGGCAGCTCCAGGCTGGTCCGTCCTGCGGGCTCCCACCGCTTCGCCTACCCGCGCCGGCCAAGGCCGCAGGACGCAAAACGAATTCAAGGGGATGAGGTGCACTGGGCTCCAAACACCCACCGGGGGGACCCTAGTCCGAGGCCGCATTTAGGAGGACAGAGGCCGGCTGAGCGCTGAACCACCCCCAACTGGAGAATTCGTGCGCAATCACAAACCGAGAGAAAAGGCGCATTCGTCGGCGGCAGAGTTTGAGCGGAAGCCTTGCGGGCGGGACCGGAGCCAGACCCCGGGCAATGCCCCGGCACCGCGGGGTTCGCTGCGCGGTGTGGACGCGGAAGCCGTAAAGGCCTGGGCGGCCCCTGCGCTACCGGGCGGGGACCTGGGCGGAGGGCCGCACCCCCTCCCCCGCCCCCGCCCGGGGCTCCGCGACGCCCCGGGCCGCATCTGCTCCGCATTACCTCGGCCACCTCCTCCCCATCCCCTCCAAACCGAGAAGGATTTGTCTCCGCTCAATATCCAAACCTTTTTTGTCTTTATTTTTTTTCCAGGGGCGAAGTAATATCTTCCAAATGAGGCAAAACCGTGACGGATCCGAAGCGTCCTCTGCGGGTGCCTGCGCCTCGGCCTCGGCGCAGTTTCTGGCCACGGCTCGCCCGCCCGTCTCCCCGCCTCGGGATTTCGAGTGCCGCGCTCTTCCTGGCTCTGGGTCGCTCGCTCTCTCCGACTCCGTTTCTACCGGGGTGTCCTTCCCTCCGCCTCTCCCTGTTTGTACCCCTCTGTGTCTCCCTGACTCTGTCTCCCTGGCTTCCTCAGTCTGTCTGTCTGTCTGTCTGCAAGTCCCTGGTCCCAAGCAAACTTTCCGATCCTCCTCGCCAGCACCGGACTGACGGACCACAAGGGAGGAGGCGGTCCCCGAGCTCTCCGCCCGCGGCCTTCCCGCCCCGCCGCCCCGCCGCCCAGCCCGCCGGCCCCGCCCGCCCGCTCGCACCTGGTCTCCCCGGCCCGCGCCGCCGCCGCCGCTGCCAGCTACGCGCGTCAAGGCCGGGGCTGGAGTTTTAAACGGCGTTTCCCGGGCGCCCAGCTCGGGCCCGTGCGCTCCCTAATGGCCCTGGTCGCTGCCAATCACGAGCCGCTCCCGCCCCCGGCCCGCCCCGCCGGTGCTGTCGAGCCGCTCTGGGCCTAGGCAGCCGGGGTCCGATTGTCGGTGGGTCTGTGGGCCCGGACAACCCCTGTCACCTCCTCCGAATCTCTGTCTCTCGTGCTCCCAGCCGGGATCTCTGTCTCTCTCGGGTTTGCAGAAGCCGCAGGCCAATCCCAGGGACGAGGAAGGGTCTTGAGAAACCTTCCCCTTCCAAGGCCTCACCCGGGCTGGGGTTTTGGGGTTTAGCATTAGGGTTTGTAGCGATGGTGTGGGGAGCCCTGACTGACTTTCACCCCACCATCCCCCCAAGATTGGTCCGGAGCTGCGCGACCAAGCGGGCACACACACACACACACACACACACACACACACACCCTTTCCCTATCAGTCCCACACTACCTGCAGCCCTGCCACCCCTGCACCACCAAACCACCCCGGAAATCAGAGCGCACAGTCCACACACTCAGTGCATGCCCAGGATGGCGCTTCTAGCAGCCATCACCTGTCTGACAGCGGGAAGCCTCTGGAGCAGCTGCAGGTGTAGCACAGCTTCACAGACAGCACAACACCTGCCTCAAGGGGGACAGACACAGGGTGCCTGGCCCACAAGGGGAAACCCTGGGCCTGGGGCCCTCTCAAGTTCCTGCCAGGGCCCCACTCTCTTCAGACAGGACTGGTGCACAGGTGCACAGGAAGACACCGTGGTCAAGCTACCTCTGGGGCCATGCGGTGATGGAAGCCACCTCGTGAGAGATGTCTGAGGTGTGTGCCAGAGGGGCAGGTTAATGCCCACGCTGCGAGGGGTGTAGAGTGGCAAGTGACTGGATTGAGGCTCTGTATGTGTAGCTGGGTGGAGGTGACTGGAGAGGGGTTTAGCCAGGTGTGTTGCGGTGTATGTGGGGGTGTATGGTGTGTGTCCCTGTATGGCTGGAATTCTGTGCATCCTGCCTTTGGCCATGGGGGCAGCAACTGTGAGTTACATGTAGAGTGTGTCTTTGTGACCAGTGCTCTCAAGACCACAAGTTCATGTGTACCTGTGCAGCCTCATATGACCATTCAAGTGTGGTTGTGAATCCAGGTGACTGGGTACAGGAAGGACACAGGACAGGCACATGGTACTACACTTGGGACTGGGGCAGCTGGATCCTGGTTCTGACATTCCCTCTGGTCTGTAAGTGAAGCTCCGGGGTCTAGCTCCTGGGAGCTGGGCTGTTTGCTTAGGAATGAAGGCACGGAGAGGTGTGAGGTGTTGGCTGGCTGATGCTGCCAGTAGGTTTTAGAGTCCTGACCCGGGTTAAAAAAGGTCAGGAATTTTGGGTTGGGCAGGCAGAAGGGGCCATGGACAGAATTAAGGATTGATTTCCAGGCAGAGTTAGGGGCTGAGCGCCTCAGGGCGGGGCGGGTGGGAGCGGTGGGCCTCAGAAGGGAGGGGAGAGGAGGGGGTGGTAAGAGGATTAGGCAGCTTAGACCCTTTTCTCCCACCAGGATCCCCCACCCCCATCCCAAAGCTCCAGAAAAGATTTCTTCTGCCAAAGCAAAACCGTTTAGGCTCCATTTAAAGGGACAAGAAAGGTGGAGTAGGGGCTTTAAATAACTTTTTAATTTCCCTTCAAAGATCCAGCCCTGTGAGGGAGGGGAGGAAGGGAAGGGAAGGGAAGGGAAGGGAAGGGAAGGGAAGGGAAGGGAAGGGAAGGGAAGGGAAGGGAAGGGAAGGGAAGGGAATCAGGACAGTGGCAGGCACTCCAAGTGCTGGAGAAATTATGGAAAGGACACTGCACCCCCACCTGCCTGCCCTCCACACACAAACATAAACATGGATTATCCCGGAGAAAATTGTAACCCCCCCAACACACACACATACACACACACACACACACACACACACACACACACACACAGTCATTCAGTCACACACCGACCTGGATACAGGTGCACATATGTTGGCTCACATTTAGAGACACACAAACAAGTGGGGGGGGGGGCGGTCACTGAAGCCTCTTCCATGGTAGCACAGGTGTGTCCCTCCCTACCCCTAGCCATCTCTACTTGGCAGTGCCAGGAGGGTGTGCTGAGGGCACCCCCCCCCCCAAGAGGAATCCGGCTTCACTTGGAGCTCCCCTTCAGCAGGAGGGAGCATCATCTTTCTTTGCCCAGGGACCCAAGTCCAACACATCCCTCCCCAGTTCCTGCCAGTCCCAGGACAGTGGCTGCTGGGCAGACTGAAGGGGTGAGGATCCCAACCCAGCCTGGCCCTGACTTGGGGTCAGGCCCAGACTTGGGCACGGGGCACAGACTGTTGAGAATAGTGCAGGTTCTGCAGGTGAGCTAAAGGGCTACTGAGGGCTCCAGGCTGTGGGGCAGAGGGCCCACCCAGGCACTTGCTCTTTGAAGGAACTTGTCCGCCACACAGACTCTGAGCCCAGCTGGAGAAATCCTTGTTTGCTTCCTATCTTAGGTCCCTCCCAGTGCCAGCTGTCCCAGCACCAGAAATGTGGAAGTGGTGGCTGACTATGCACCACACTGGGCCTCCACAGAATAGAATTCCCAGACACCTGGAGCAACCCACTACCAGCCACACCCACCTTGGCAGGGATGCACTGGCCTCCACACGTGAGGACACCGTGGGCAGAGAGCCACAGTCCCATCCCGGTGCACTTCCACAGACATTGCCATCCAGTGCTGGGCTCTGGGCTGATGGTGGACACTTATGGAGAGGGTGATGCAAAATCCCTGGCACCTACTGGGATGGAAAGAGAGGAAAAGAGGGTGGGAGAGGTACTGGGGAGGGTGTCCTTCAGGGAGTTTGGCATGCCACAAGGTGGGTGGGCTTTACTGATTGAGCAAAATGATTGTGATGGTGCCACCGTCTAGACAGTGGAAATGATTCAGGGCCTCCCTCCTTAGCCTGCTCCTAGAGTTTCCCCACCCCTTGCCTGGGGGCTGAGGCAGACACCTTCAAAGGGCTTAAAAGGAAGGCCTCCCCAGACTGGCTGGGGACCGCCCCCAATAGGCTTTCCTGGGCTGCTGGGGTCTGGAGTGGAGCGAGGCAGCGGTGCATTTCGGGATGTGTTTGTATGTTTGTGCGAATTCACTATCCTGTGACTTAGGTGTATATGAGTAGTTACATGTATATACTCCTATATTTGTGTGTAACATGTATGTGTACGTTTAAGTATGCAATATGTGAATGTAGACCGGTGATTATGTAGCTTGTATGGGGGGAGGGGGACATTGGGAAGGCATTTCTAAATTGAACCGAAAGGGTAGGCAGGCAAGGGATGAGCTAACTTGGGTACTTGGGAAATGGGATGCTCTCCGGGCTTCAGGCCCCAGAAACTCTGAGACCATCGGTCCCAGCAGTCTGTGCAGAGACCTGGGAAGTGAGGGTCCGCGGCTCCCTGGAGTCCCCAGGCCCCAGCCCTGCCATTTCTGGGCTCTGGGCTGGGTTTTAAGTAGATATGTCAAACCCAGATCTTCCATTACCCGCGCCCCCCCACCCCGCCCCATATAAACATTCTGAAAGAGAACTCGTAGCCTCCTAGGCCACTCCCTGCACAAGAGGGGAGGGGCAGGTGCCCCGTGGGGCCACTCTAGGCGCCCCCCGCCCCCCAGGGGCAGGAGATACCCTTGCCCAGGAGACCTGAGACCGGGCGTCTCCACGCTGCTTCCCGAGGCCCACTCTCCTCTGAGTCCAGGTTCGGGGTGGGGGCGCGGGTCCAACTCCCTGGCCCACTCGCGTCCCCGCGGCCGGAGCCCCCCGCGCCCCACCCTCCGCCGGGGCAGTGGCTAGGTGGCGGCGGCTTAGAGCTAATTCGAGAGTTAATGGCCGCGGCCGCCCCCCCACACACCGCGGCCCCCTGCCCCCCCACCACTCCCACCCCCGGGCAGGGCCGCGGGCCGCCCGCATCTGCGCGGTCCGCGGCGATTCATCATCTTGATCCATGGCGCGCGCTGACGGCGGCCCCGGCCGCGCTGACAAGACTAACAAAGCAATTTGCCACGAGCCATCTCCTGGACAGGTTATTAGCGCGGCCGCCGCTTAAAGAGCCTCCCTCCCCCTCCCCCTCCCCCTCCCGCCCCAACCCCGGCGCGAGGTAGCTACCTGCTCTGTCCCCTCCCGCCGACCGGCTCCTGCCCCTCTCCACTCAGAGATACCCCGCGTATTGCTGGCGCTTTCTGACCACCCCAAAGTACCCCCCCACCCCCGACACACACACACACACACACACACACACACACACACACACACACACACAGACACCCGGTCCGTTGCCAGCGCATTCCTTCCTCCCTAGCTGGGTCGGTACCTGTTCAGCCCCCTCCCTCCAATGCTCCCACCACTCCCTAAACCCCACACGTGCTCCTGGCCTCTTCCCCCCACCTCTCAGCCTTTCCCCAGTACTACCCGACTTCTCCCCTTACCTTCTTACTCCCAGCGGGTCCCCCCACTTCTCTCCACCCTCCTTACCTGCCCTATCCACCCACTTGCCGCAGGGACTAGAAATCCTTCTTTATTCCCAGCGTTGGGGGTAGGGGTTCTACTGTGCCTTTGAGAGTTTCCTCTGACCACTGTGGCCCATGGGTACCCTTCCCTAAAAGGGAGGGTGGCCCAAGGTCAGCCGGGTGGTTCTGAAGGTGGGAGAACGCTCTGGCTTCTCCAAGGGTGAAGTGACATGGCCAATTGGGTGGGCTTTCTCTGAGGGGAGGCTATGAATGCCAGGGGGAGAGGTTGGGCCCATCCAAAGGGAGGCTCAGAGAAATGCAGGGACTTGTTCAGGGCCACACAGCAGGTCAGGGCAGAGGAGGGACTGGACAGTCCACACACTCAGCTGTAACTTCCCAGGCCTGGGCTTATCCCTGGCTGCACCTCCACCACCACCAAGCAGTAAGAGGTGGGAGAGCTATATGTGCAAGTGGGCATGTGTGTGGCCAGATCTCTCATATATATATATATATATCCCCACACATTCAGATCCCCAAAAGCAAAGTAACTATTTGGTCATTTCAGACAGAAGTCTATTTTTGAGAGAATTCTCTGGGTACTGTGAATGTGGCTGGTTTTTAGCTACATGGCAGGTCTGCGTGTAAAGAGCCTGCCTGTGTACTAGGTGAGCTCCTGAGCGTGTCTGGGTGCATGCATAAAGCCAAGTGTTGCACAACATGGACAGGGGGGGGGGTGTCAAGTGTATCTCTCTGAATATATGTGGGGGGTACTCTATGTGTGCATTGGGGGCTGTGTCCCTTTGTGTATACAAGAGGCTTGGAGGGGCCAGCTTGTGACACACGTGTGAATGTGTCTGTGCACACCTAGGGATTCGAAACAGGAAGAAGCTCCCACCCCCTCGTTCACTCTTCTCTCAATCCGGCCTGAACATTCCCAAACTGTCAGGATCCAAAGCTGGGTTGGTGGGGAGAGACATAGCCCTGCTCTGAGAGCCTGAGGGAGCACCTTCTGGGGGACCTGGATAGAGGAGGGGCACTCTCTTTGCAGGGCAGGCTGTCTTGAACCTCCACCAGGACCCAGGGTAGTAATAAGAGTCCAGGTGGGGGCAGGGGAATGGACCACGTGCCAGGAACCTGCCTTTTTTCTTTCCCTCTGGCCAACCAGGCCTGTCTTCACCCGCGGGGAGGCCCGGCTCTTTCGCTGCTTGTGCCACCACTGCGTCCCTGACGTGAAATATGGGGGGCGCAAGCCGCGCTGGGGAGATTTGTCATCTGTGCTCAGCGGGTGACTCTATCTGCAGACTATTAGAGTATAAAATATATTTTACAAGAGTTTTAGCTACAGGTGACTTGCTCTTTATTACTAGATGTGGGCAAAATCAATACTTCTGTAACTAAAAGATCATTTATTTTGCTTTTTGAAACATTTTTCAACAGGGGCACTGGCTAAGCTTGCAAAGCTATGATTAAGAGTTATGGTGGCGCCTGTTTCCCTTAACCCTTTAGGTACCGCAGCCCAGGTCCTCCTAGCACTGGTACCTGCTTGTGGAAAGACAGACACACAGGCACACAGACATACATCCCAATCGCAGCAAACACTGGCCAAAGTGCACAGGCCCCCACTCTGATAAAGCCATCATGCAGGTAGACAGTGCATGCCTACACTGTCCCAAGTAAACAGAAATAGCATACAGGCTCCTTCCCACCCGGAAGCCCACAAGTCAAATGCACATGGGCACAAGGGCAAGCTACATGAAAGCCACCAGCACACACTTCTACACCCAAATCTCACCTCATGCCCTCACCCATTCACACATATACACCTTGACACTGAGGTGTGCACAGCCATATTGTGCTAAATTCTGACTCTGGGTCAATGGCCAGCCAACAGTGCGGACCCTGAATGAGACTGGAAGATGCTGAGAGGATCCCATGACTATAGCTATGGCCACTACTGGGCAAGGAATGGAGAGTACCAAGGAATGTCAGGGCCCAAAGATGGGATCTGTGGAACCTGGGCCCTACTCCGGTGGTCAGTACCCAGCTCTCCTCAAGCCCTTATCCGCATGACAGCCTTGTCCCTTTTCTATCAACTAAAACAGGGGATGTTCTTTCTGGAAGCAAAGCCACCATATAGGAAAATTGTGAAGTCGTATAACTGTCAAGACTGATCTTTGGTGACCACCTCTGGCCTGGGAGGGTTCAGAATGATTAAGTGGCCACATACCAGTCCCAGAATGCCATTACCTAAGCATCTTGGAGGGATCCTCTAGCCTTTATCTAACTCAGCAAATCAGCATTAGCCAGTTGTTATTTATCTCAAGGTTGGGGAGAAACATGGAGGAAACTGTGACCACCCACTCATAAGTGAAGCTCTAATGGTGAGACTCCAGACGATAAGACTAGCCAAGTGTATCAGTTACCAACTTCTGCATAACAAATTACCCCTAAACTTAAGTGGCTTAAACCAAACATTTATTATACCACAGATTCTGAGGGTGAGGAATCCAGGAGCAGCTTAGCAGGTTTTGGCGTGGGGTCTGTCATGGGTTGCAGTTATCTTGGTTAGGAATCCATTCTCTATGATTGGATCTGGAAGGTCCTCTCCCAAGAAGGCTCATTCACATGACTGACAGCTAGTGCTGGCTTTCAGCTGGGGTGCCCAGTTCTCCTCCATGTGGCCTCATGAGCAGGATAGCCTGGATTTCTTTATACTAGTATAGAGGCTGGGGTCCAAGAGAAGAGGAAAGCCATAGGGAGAGAGAAAGAGAGATCAAAATAGAAGCTGGAGCCTTTTATAACCTAACCTCAAAAGTGACATCCCATCACTTCTGCTCTGCTCTTGACATTACAATCAAGTCATGAAGTTCAATACACACTCAAGGAGAGGAGAATTAAGCTCCACCATGCAAAAGAGGTGTCACAGAATTTGTGGTCATATTTTAAAACTACCACAACTAAACAAGGGGACGCTTTCATTCTACCCAGGGTTTCCAAAATGACAAGTACCTCCTGATGACTCCAAACCCCAAGTAAACCATGGAGCATCTGGAAGTGGGGAGGGTAAGGCCAAGTGATACTAGAGACCCAGAGGCAACCCTTGCTGAGGACCACAGTATAGCAGTATAACATGCACAGTAATTAAATGGATGGGCCCTGGAGCAGACCGCCTGAGTTCAAATCCAGGCTTTGCCACTGACTTGCTGAGTGATGTCCAGTAAGTCACTCAACCTCTTTACCTCAGTTTTCTTATTTGTTAAAAAGGGTAAATAACAGTGCCGACCGCCCAGGGTTGTTATAAGGATTAAATGAGTTGACATTTAGCATAGTGCCTGGTATGTGGTAAATGTCACATAAGTATCAGCTAATAAATGCTATCAGTTCCTACTGCTCATTGGTAGCCCTTCCTGTGGAGACTTTTTCACAAGGGATTTAGGGAGCACCTTTGCTATTCCTCAAGCTAACCCATGTATCCACCACCCCACCCAGTTACCATGGGTGCCCCCCTATCCCCAGCCCCACAGGCTGGGACCAAGCTCCATTTGACCCCTCCAGCCCAGCACTGCCTTTTGTGGCCTCTCTGGGAATGTTGTGCAATATGTTGGCCACAAATATTTTATGAGCAAGAGGACAGAAAGAAATATTTCTCTATCGACCGAAGTCAGGCCTGCTCCCTCCCCCTCCTCTTTGGAAGTCTCTTTGGTGATGAGAGGGACAAGGTGGGGGACAAGGGGAAGACTACCCTCTCAGCAGAGCCCCTGAGGATCAGCCCAGTCTCAGGGGCTCTGCTCAATCTCCTCTTCCCTCAATCTCCCCAGTGCCAGGCCTGAAACAACTACCCCTGGAAGATGGGTAGGCAGACCTGGATCTAGGAGACCCGGATTCATAGGACCTAAAGCCCTCAGTCCCTTGGGGTAGGCTTCCCCTCCAAAGCCACCTGGTCTAGGAGTCCCAAGACATTTCACCAAATACCAAGAGAAAACTAAGGTTTTTGTAGGATGTTGTTCATGAAGCTACATCTATTCAATTTGACGCCCCAACCTCTCTATTCTGTCTTTTTAAACTTTTTGACACTAGCCTATCCTTGCTTTTATGAAATGATGTGAACAGCAGTTGGTAGTTTCCCCTCAGTGCCCTTATATGGTGAAAATTAGCAGCTGGCAACTTTATGCTGGAACCCACATTTAACAAATCTCCTCTTCTATGCAGAAGCACAAAACCATCCCCACTCATCAATAATACCTGCTGACCACTGGCCTGGGCTCAGGCACAGGGTGAAAGGGCAGCTCACCACGTTCCTGCCCCAGCTCTACCAGCAGCTTGGTGGGACCCAGGACAAGCCCTTTTCTCTCCCAGCCCTGGTTGGTCTCCATCTGCTCAATGAGCAGGTTGGGCAGATGTTCTTTCTCAGTCTATGATCACCTGCTCTGGCCTCTACCCTAGGACCTCCCCCTCCCAGCTCTCCCTGCCTTACTCCCTCATCCACCCCTACCCTGAGATGACCTCAAGTAGTTGCTGATATGCTGGGGATGGCAGGCTAGGCCTGGGGGTCACCTCTAAGTGGCCTGAAATGCCCCCTCACCAGGATCCCTTAGAGACACAGTTTGAGCTGGGGGCAGGGAGATGGGAGGGGTCTTCAGCCTTTGGCCAGGGGGACTTTCGTGATGCACTAAGGAGGGAGAGAAGGATTTGTCTACTCTGAGTTCTTGGGACCCCCTCCTGCCCTGCCCCCAAGGCTTGGCTGGAGCACAAGGGGCCCCTTTGTGGGGCCTAATCTCAAAGCACTGAGGCTTTAGCGACCTTCAGGGATGAAAGCGCTAGGAGCTGGCGGCTGGGAGGTGGTGTGGGGGCAGCCCCGCTAATCCCCGAGCTTTCGCCAAACAAAGCTGCCAGGAGGGGCTGGCTCCCGGGAGATGATCCAGGGAACCAATTCCTGGAGCCTAACCCACTCTGACAGCCCAACCAGGAGAGGCTCGCTGCTGGCACAGCGGCCCCAGCTCAGCCGGAGGGGCTGAAGGAGGCCTGGCCTGGGACCTTGGGAGGCACTTCCGCCCCGTCACCCGGGGACACCTCTCCCTGTCCCTGAGGTTGCGTTTCACTACTTCCTTTCTCTCCACATAGAACTCCACTGGTGCCCTAGTTTCTCCGTTGCGAACATTTCAGCCCTAATACCCTAGTCCCGTGGTCGGCAAACTGCGGCTCGTGAGCCACATGCGGCTCTTTGGCCCCTTGAGTGTGGCTCTTCCACAAAATACCACGGCCTGGGCGAGTCTATTTTGAAGAAGTGGCGTTAGAAGAAGTTTAAGTTTAAAAAATTTGGCTCTCAAAAGAAATTTCAATCGTTGTACTGTTGCTATTTGGCTCTGTTGACTAATGAGTTTGCCGACCACTGCCCTAGTCCCCCAAAACCTTGGTTCTTAGCCTGCAACCCCTAAATTCCACAATACCTCAAATTATCAGCCCCCCAATATCCCAATCCTCAGTATTCCAGACCCAAATCTTTTAGCTCCTTATCTTCTGTCTCCTATCTTCTCTTCCTACCCCCCAGTCCCAGCTCTCAGACTCTCAAACCCCCAGACCCCAGTCTCCACTCTCCAGGTTCCCAGCCACCAATTCTTAACTGTCCAGTCTCCCAGCCCTCCAGCTCTCACCCCAGCTGCCTCCAGCCTCCACAGAACACCAACAACGCCTGTCCTCCCAGCCTTTCCCCTCCCAGTCTGACTTGATACTCCTACAGTTCCACAGGATACCTCTGGCTATCGCTGCCCCATTCCATTCCATCTGACCATGCTGCTCGGCAACCCTGTGCCCAGACCTATGCTCAGCTTGTCTATGGAGAAGCCTGGGGAGGAAAAGGATTCTGACTTCACCCTGAGTGAAACTGCACCTCCCACCAGATATTCCATCCAGCTGTGATCACCCTGGAATCCTGATGCTTCATCCCAGTCTCACAGGTGAGCACATCCTCATAGCCAGAGGAAGGGCAGGGACCCTGCTGGGCTCAGTGGTCTGAGAAAAGCCACCCAGAAGGCTAGCTTCCTCAGCGAGGGGGGCAGCAAGGCTGAGGAGACCCCAGATGCAGAAATCTCCACCGGACCCAGAGAGAGCCAGATGCCAGGTGGGGTCACCCAGACCAGTAGAGGCCACTGAGGAGCCAGGATGGCTTTGGGGCTCCCAGAGGAGGGGTTGGGCAGGGCAAGAGGGTTAGATTCCCAGGAGAGGGGTGGGGGCCAGGCTGGCCCAGAGCATTTTCCCACCGTAGCCTCTGCTGTCTCCACTCCACTAATCTGATTACGATATTTACCAACCTCCCATGGCCTGCTGGGGGGAGAAGGGGGTTTGACACCAAGGATCTCAGTTCAGTTCCCAGCATAATGAGAGGCCCAGAAAGGTGTTTATGGGCCTGAAATGACTGCATGAGGCCATCCCTCCTGCCTGCCCCAGGTCGCTGGGCCGTCTGAAAGACCCCTCCCCAGGCTTCCTCAGGAAGTCTGTCCTGCCACCTTCCATCTCCAGATGCCTGGGTCCTCTCCAAGCCACTTCTGGGCCCGTCATGCTATCCCACCCCAGAGCCATGACTATGATATCATTCACGTCTAGAGTAGTGTCTTCATTTCTAAGGATAAAATCTTTAATGGTGAGCTTTTAGGCACTGAGGACAAAATGGGTGGTGGTGCAGGCCCTAAGGAGCTAGCTACTCCATCTAGTTGAGGTCAATGTCATAGACACTTGCTTTGACTTCAGACCCAGGCTCAAGCTCAGACCTTCCCTGGGTGTGTGTGTTGGGAGGGGGGCACTGTCTCAGGTTTCACTGAGAAAAGAACAAAACAAATCTCTCTCTCTCTCTCTCTCTCTCTCTCTCTCTCTCTCTCTCTCTCTCTTTCACACACACACACACACACACACACACACACACGCACCTGGGCACGCACTATTTATTAATGTGTTACAGATACACTCACACTGTCACAGGGAAGGTCCACCCCACTCAGCTCCCTCTCTTTCCTCTGTACCACTGAGCACCAGACAGGTCTGTTGGGGACACTGTGGGCTTGCTCCCTGGTGTAGGTGTGAGCTCCATGGAGGGAAGACACTGCCTTTAGATGAGAGGGGAGCACTCTTACTCCTTATCTCCCCCAGTGGGACCATTTTAGAGGCAGAACACCAGTCTCCCTGAGGTTGAGGACAGTGGAGGTGGCCCTCCTCAGAGGAGCGATAGCATCTCTTTCACCTCCCTTTCCTTCAGAGGTCTAAGGTCCCAAGCATGTACACTCTTGCAAGCTTCCAAATAGAGTTGATCTGGGGAACAGGTAAGAGGTGTGTTGTTTTTCTTAAGTTATCAATACAAGATCAAATTCAGAGTGGGACAAAACTCACCCTCTCCTGAATGCCCTCTAGGTTCCTACCCAGAGTAATCAACATCTATGAGTTATTCCAGCTGTGGGTAATTACAGCTATGGGTCTTGAGAATAGAGAAAGGATTGGGCTCCCCCTGCTGTCTGATCTCCAGAACTGCGCCCCTACTCAGGGTGCCCTGGCCAGAATCCTTATATATCCCTCAATCACACAAGGACGACTCTTCTCAACTCCCACCTCCAGATGCCCTTGGTTGGGCCAAAAAACCTATTTTGCCTTGAGTCCAAATTCCCCACTGGCAGCTGACTGGGGAAGGAGATGGCCTGGTTGGGGCAGTTGTAGGCTTGATGGAGTTTCACAGGCTGAATCTTGGCTTTTTAGCCTGCAAGGGGCTGAGCGAGAAGAGAGTCTAACACAGAAAATTGGCTAAGAGAGGGGAATACTGGAGAGGAAGGACCAGGAGAGAGGAATCTGATGGGAGGAGAGAGGGGACAGATCAAAGGGGCACAGATGAGGTGGACACAGATGATGGGGAATGGAGAGACGTGCACAGGTGAGGACACAGGTGAACTAGGGAAGAGCAAAGGGGGCAGGGAAGGTGCAGAGTGAATAGAGGACACCACGGGGCTCATGAGCAGGAGTCGGTGCCCCCTGCCGCCTGCCATCCACTGATGCACATCCAGACCCGAGTGTCCAGCCAGCCCTGTGACTGATGGCCAAGCCCCCGCTGGGGCACTGAGGGCAGGCACTCAGTGAGACAAACAGCTTGGATTTCTGCGGCCTCTGGACTATGGGGCATGGTGGGGGCAGTGGGCAGAACAGATTGAGTTCAATGCTGTGGTCAGAGGCCCAGACCTAGGGGGACAGGGGCTGTGGTTGTCAGCCAAGCCTTGGGCTCCTCTCCTTTGCTCTCCTCAAGTATCTGCCTGGCCCAGGGGTTCTCACTCAGGCAGGCCCAGCCCTTCTGCTGTGAAGCCCAGGAGGGAATCCTGTCCTGCTGGGTTGGAATCCAGAGTTCTCAGGCTCTTAGCCTGACAGGTGCCCTCAGGGCAGGACAGAACGCTTCCATGGTGTGCCCAGCACAGACAGCCAGGCCCAAGGAAACTCTGCACCTCACCTTCCTTCGCTCCCCTGGTGCTATGCATGCATGGGTAGAGGAGGTGTTCACCAGACCATACTCACAGATTACCCAGTTCCAAAGTCATAGGCTCTGTCTCCCAAAGCACTCTCCTGCCCAGCCCCCTGAGGGAGAAAACCTGGCTTCATTACGTTTCTTTCCCAGCAAGGGCCTTTGGGGGCAGGGGAGAGGCAGACTAGGGTGAGCAGTGTGTAACCCTCCCATGGTCACCCAGTAGACAAGCTGGGCTAGGACTGGGTGTCCTGCACTCATCCAGGGCCCCGCCCACTAACTCCCCTGCCTCTCCAGGGTCCTGTGTGTGTGTGTGTGTGTGTGTGGGGCGGGTCCATCCATCTGCTCTCTCCCACCCCAGCCTCTTAGAACCTTTCCACACAGACATTATGCAAGGGCCAGAAGATCTGTGGCCTTGAAGAGGAGTGAGGACCTGGGTAAGCAGACTTGCGATGGCCTTTCTGTCTCCAAATCCTGTGAGGTCATCTTGGATGTAGAGTGAGTGCCCTTAAGCGGTCTCAGGGCCCTGGTACCAGGAAAGGCCAATCAGGACTCCAGATGAGGAAGCACTAAGCAATGAGACAGGTGGCCTGGAAGGAGCTGAGCTTCCCATGCCTGAGAGAATTCAAGAAGAGGCTGGAGAAGAAGGCTGGATGGGGTGCTCCTTGAGGATCCTTCCAGCCTTGGAGTCCCAGGCTGCTCCCAGATAAGAATGAGAAAACTCATCCACCCTCAGACTAACCCCTTGCTTCCTACTCCTCTTTCTCCCCAGACACCTGGTCCAGAGGAAGTGTCTGAGTGGCCTCATTTCTCCAACTTTCTTTCCTCCAGCCCCAGGTTTCCCAAGGGAGCCTAGTGTTTGGGTTTAAAGATGGCCCAGCCCACCCACCCCCAGCAGCCCCTCCTCCCTAGGCTTCTTGTCGAGCCTGGCTGAGCGGGGATGGGGACGCCGAGGGGCTGGGGAGGGGGCTCATCAGCAACTGCAATGCAGCTAATAGACCTTCAGCGGCCACATCCTATTACCGTGCAGCCCCTCCTTAGCCCCCCAGCCTGGCTGGCCTGCGCCTCTCAGCGGCCCTGGGGACCAGGCATCAGATTGGAGTCAAGATTCCAAGAGTGTCATTTGCCGCTGTTGATGGTGCTGATAATAGGGACAGGCTGGCGGGCGGGAAGCGGCGGCGCAGAGGCGGATTCTCTATTAAGGCTTCCCCCTCAGCGCTGCAGCACACGGGAGGCAGGCCAGAGCTGGCGCCTGGCAGGGGCAGGGAGGAAGCCGGAGAGTTCCACATTGTGCGGCTTGCCCTGCCGCTGTTTGCTGCGTTCACGGGCTCTGGCGGAGAGCTGGAGGACGGGTAGTGATGGGGTCAGAGGATGCCAAATCCCAGGGGTGCGGTGGCGGCCCCGGGGGGAGGGGAGGGGATGGGAAGTCCCAGCTCCCCGCTTTGCCACTCTGTACCATGCCAAGAGTCTACCGGTCTGGGACCCAAAGCCCCTGTCGCTGACCAGAAAGGGAGGTCCTTGCTGTCCTACCTGCTTTCAGAGCAGAACTCCACAGGAGGCAGGAACCCTCACCCCCTGCCCAGAGAAACCTGGCAGAGCCTCCCCTCAGTGGGCACAAGCCCTGCTGGGAGCTTGGCCAGAGGAAGTTCTTAGAGGACTTCACTGCCCCTGTACCTCCACCACCACTGCTGCCACCCCTCAGCTCTGCTGTCACCACCATCACTGTTCAGGCCCCTCTGTCACCAGCCTTCACAGAACACAGCACTCGCTGTCCCAGCTCCAGCAGCATCACCATTCAGCTCGTGGCCAATCACAGGCTCTGGAACGTCTGCAACTACTGTGTTACCATCGATCGCATATTGCAACCCCTCTGTGCCTGAGTTCATCATCTTATAAATGGGGATAATATTAGCTACCTCATAAGGTTAAAATGATTAAACAAATTACCACATATAAAGTGCTTAGAATAGTGCAGGGCAGCAGTTGATACTCCATAAATCGTACCCTTGTTATTATAATCCCTATTCTCACCATCAACTTCATCACCACCAGCTCCACCTCCTCCAGGGCCTTCCTTAATAGTAACAGCCACTATCACTCACATAGGATTCACCTACCATGTGCCAGGAACTGTTCTAAGTATTTTACATATATCAACTCACTTAATCCTATGACTATTGCCATCATTTCCACCACCACCTCCACCATTACCAACACTTCAGCTCTCTCCCCACCTCCATTAGCGTATTAGCACCACCACCTCCTCTCTCCATCTCCATGGTCACCGTCCTCATCATGCCATCTCAGCCACCATCAGATTCTCAGCACTGTTACTCACAGCCCACCCAGAACAGATTCTTGCTTCTGTCCTCCTTAGGCCCTAGGCTCTGAAAGCTGTGAATGTTCCCTGTGATACAGGCCTGTTAATGTGGGCAGGCCTAGAAAGGACAGACAGCGAAATTTAAATTGCTACAAAGCTATTCGAGTGCCAGCTAGAATTTAAGGTCGGCTGGAGCCTGCAAGTGTGCTTTTCAAAGCTGACTTCTCAATTCCCCCAGGAAGCCCAGTGCGGTTTAAACACCCTTTCAGCATTCCAAAAAGCTTCTGATGTGGAAAGACACCTTCTACCTCACAAACAGCTGAAGTGAGAACAGATTTGTCAACATAGACAATCCCCCCCATTAGGTTACTAAGAAGTCTGTTTTCTCAACCTACCAAAAGCCTTGAGGGTGGGGACATAGCCTCATTCCTCTTCTTGTCCCAATTCTTCTCCAGTACACCCCTCCCAACCCCCAACACCAATGAATAAATGGAGAGATGAGCTCTAGCCCGGGCTGGGAGGGGGAGCATCTTGCTGTCCATGGTACTGAGACAGCCTTGCTCTAAAGACCCACAGGTCCCTTCTTGTCCTTCACTTAGACTTCAGTTTTTCTAGTGCCCATCACAACTTGTCACCCCATCACTGTTTGCAAAGCCCATTACCATTCGTAGACCCTGTCCCTATTTACCAGTACAGGGCTTATTATTGCTTGCTGAGTCTATTGTTGTTTGCAGAGCCTTAAATTATGTGCCAAACTCATCAGGCTATTTGCAGAGCCCATTACCATCTGCAGGGCAGAACCCATCACTAGTTTCTGAGCCTGTCACTGTTACAGATCCCAACATAATTTGCAGAGTTTGTTACTACAGTATTTTCAGAGCCCAAGACTTCACAAAGACCATCTCTAGTTGCAGAGGCAAACCCTGCATTTAGATCTCATCATGGTTTACAGAGCCTGTTACCATTTGCAGGGCCAAGATCAAGGCTGAATTCATTTAGGATGTTCAAGCAGCTCTTATCATCCATCCTTTTCAAGCACAGGGTTGGAGAAAGAGAGAAGGGGATAGAGCCAGAAAGAAAGGAAAGGAACAACAGAGAAATCTATATTTATTCAACAAAACTCCTATGGGCTTAGGCCTGTGTTGGGCTCTGTAAACAAATAAATGGGGAAATGCAATAAAAATTATTCCCAGTGCTTGGGTCAGGCTCTGCATTAAGTGTTTTACAGTTACAGTCCCATTTTAGCTTCGCCATAATCCAGAGAGATAGCAACTGATCCTATCCCCCTTTTACAGATGAGGAGGATGTCCCTGACTGGGAGAGATAAAAACAAAACAAAACAAAAAAACTTACTCATTATAATAGAGCTTGTTAAGAGCAGGTCTAGAACTTGAATCTAGGTTTCTTTGACTCAAACATTCATCTCTACTGCTTCCCATGAGGTAAAAATGGAGGAAAGGGGAGGCGGGAAGGTACGGAGAGATTGACTACCTATCCAAATAGAGATGAAGCCCTTTGAAAGCTTTCAGAGTGTCTTTGGCCTGACCCAGACTGAGTCCCAGTGCAAGCTCTGGAGAATAAAGCCCACCAGAGGGGGTATGAGCATCCAGGACGCCCAGCCTCAGGACAGGCCAGCTTCCCCTCTCCATTCAGCTCTTTGCTACCGTGGCCTTCAAACCTGAGCATAAAGACCTCAGAGAGCCACACAGAGGCTTATCCAGAGTGAAAGACAGGCCTGAAGGCAGAGACATGAAGACAGACTGAGCAATACTAGGATACAGAGACAAAGAGAGACAGGCAAGAGCCAGAGATAGAGCCACACACAGAGAGAGATATAGTGTCAGACAGAGACATGCATTCACAGAGAGACAGAATTGGATATGGGGAGACAGAGAAATAGAAATAGAGATACAGAGAGACCACGAGCAGCAGAGGCAGGGAATAGGAGCTGGAAGAGGGCTCACTGGCACCAGTCAGGGGGAACACCTGTTCAGGCCTAACTCAAAGGGACCACAGCACCTGGCAAAGGTGGGGGAGACACCTACTAAAGAAGCAAAGGCAGCCCTTCCCAGGATGCTCTGGGTACCAACTGTAAAAGAGGCTCCTGGGCACGCTTCCTTTCCTGGGTAAGAATGTGCACACAGCCCAAGCCCAGGGCTTAAGCTCATCTCTGTCCCCCTCTACCCACCTTGGGAGTGACTCAAGAATCACCACCTTGAGTTCAAATGGGTTCTGGAATTTGGTAGAGACAGAATGCCTTCCCTGGCTTGAGGCTTTAGCCCGCTCCTCAATCACAGGCTTCCCCAAGCCACCCTAAATAGGCAGGCTATTTTCAGAAAACAGCATGCTTGCTATGCAAACAGGCAAGGTCTCCAGCCCCCCTCCCCTCTAGTCAGTCACCCTTGCACCCCCACCCCTGTATGGAAATCCTCTGATTTCCACAGCCCCGTCTTGCCCCTCAGGCTAGATAATTGGATGACTTTCTTGAAAAGATCCCTGCTGGTTCCCAGCTGTGTTGATAGTACAAAGTAAACAGGAGATGCTTGGGGGCCAGGCACACAGTAGGTGCCATCAATTATGGAGTTACTGTGGGCAGGGACCCCTTACTCCTTGTTGGCCCCCACCCCTACTCCAAGAGCCAGTGCAGAATATGTCCAAACCAGAGAAGAGTGGGTTGGACTTTGTCTCTTCACCTGGTCAGAGAAAAGGAAAGGGGGAAGCAAGGAGGCCCAGGCAGAACTGGAGGCTCATTTCAGTCTAGACCCCGCTTGCCTCTGCCACAGCCTCAGATGGGCCATGGGCTTCTCTCTCCGGGAAGGTAATGGCTTCTGGCCTAAAACAACTGAGCCACTCCACTTCAGACTGGCTTCTCCTCTCCCCAACCACTCCTCAGGCACATGTACTTGGGGGCTGGAGGACTGGGGCAGAGGGGTGGGAGGGGAGTTCAGGCACCCCTTCCCTCAGGGCAGGCTACCCAGACGGAGTCCCCAGCCCTCTGTGCTCTCCTAGGTAATAAGCCTGAATGGAGGAGGGGGAAATTGTAGGGGCTCCCAAGGGTTCTCCCTTCTCTCCAGCCTTCCTCCTTTGGGGGATGGGGTGTCAAGATATCACTGGCTGCTGGATTCTTTCTGCAGTCTGCCTTTTCTGGACTAATAAAAATAGTAACAATAATAGAAGTTCCCACAGCTTCAGCATATACTATCTGCTAGCCACTCTGCTTCATTTCCTTTGTATAGATCCTATGAGGAAGGTATTATTTTATCCCCGTTTTAAAGATGAGGTCTCAGGCTAAGTACCTTGTCCAAGGACACACATCTATTAAGTGGGGCAGCAGGATTTGGACCAGGGCAGACTGTGGGAAAGAAGGACCACTGGGATGCCTCTTGAGTCCCCACCTGGAGGCCCCATGGGTGTGTATAGGGGGGTGCTTTCTCCCCATTCTCATTCCCTTTAGTCCTGCAGGCCTCCCCCCTGTACTCCCCTGAGGGGTCCCCTGCCTAGGGGGCCCTTCCTCACAGCCTGGCTGCTGATGGTGACCAAGCCCTCCCTGCAGCCAACTGACCACATCTGCACGACTGGGGCCAGAGAATCCTCCCTGAGTGTGAAATCAGGCCTGACTGCCCTATGGGGCCAGGCACCCTGATGGGGCAGGTGAACGGCCAGGCCAACTGGCCTGTTCTATCCAGTAGGTCAGAGATACCCAGGAAAATTTTTTCTTGAGGGTCTGACTCCTCCAGTTTATTCTCCAAGGGATTCAGGACCAGAAAGGCTGGAGCAGGAAGTCCAATAGGGAACCAGGCTCAGGGAATAGGGCTTGGTTACACAAGGAGGGGAATATGCCCCCTCACCCCCAGCAGCCTATACCAGAGCACATCTTTACCCTACCATAAACCCCACTCCCCACATTGACCAGGGTCCAGGGGTCAGTGCAGACCACCTCAAGGTGGATCCCAGATTCTGAGGATAACTCTGTTTCACACACAACCTCTTCCCAGTGATAACAATGGTGGGTGTGATAGACACGCTGTCACACATGTACATACAGCATAGGGGCTGGGGGCAGCAGCCAGTGACCTGCTTGCTAAAGACTCATTAACTCTGATCCCTCTTCCCCATTGATCAAGTCAGCCACGGGGTCACTCTATCACTGCCTAGGGGATGGGGTGGGGTGTCCTCCATGCCCCAACAATTGCACTCTGCCATCCTGGCAGCAGCTGTGGGGACTGACGAAGTGACTCCATTTAGTGTCCATTGTCTGTCCGTGGAAAGGATTGGTCTCTCTCAAAGTCTGAGCCTGTGCGTGTGTAAAGAGTGGATGTGTCCATGGTCACTTTGTGTGTCCAGGATGAGTGCCTGTCTATGGTCCGTGTGTGTCCACAGTCACTGAGTGGCTGTGATGTTTGTGTGGCTAGGGATATACATACCAATGACCACAAACAAACATGGTCCAAAAGCAGACATATTGCCATAGACTTACACAAAGACTACGGACATGCACTGAGCACAAAAGCATGTATGCTCCCTGGACACACACTGATCATACACACTGAACAGTTTATAGAGGAAAAAAGGCTGAGAAGCTTTCCTGACATCCTGCCTTGGGTTGGCTGGTAGCTGGGTTCTGTGCCCTTTCCCTGGCTAGGTAAGGGGAAGCTATCATTCTCTCTCCCCAGCCTCCTCCCTGACTGCCGCTCAGGGAAGCAGCAGGCTCAGAGGACCTGGTGAGGAAAGTCTTGGACCCCCAGCCCCAGCCAGAGTGACCAGGGGGACTCAGCCTATTTCCCAGACCAGTACCAAACCTCAGTTCCTCCCACTTGCCCTGAGAAGGCCCCTGACACAGAAGCCCAAGAGTAGGCCCAGACTTCAGAGATCCTGGCAGGCTCACACTCCGAACCACATCCATGCTCACATGCACTACACACACACTTGTCTTCAGTGTGCTTCCCGGGGATAGGGGCAGGGAGGTCTGTAAGAGAACACAGGTGGACCTGGCCATGTCTGCATGGGCCTTTGTGTGGCTAACATCTAGTCCTGTGTTCATGGGGTTTCTGCTGGGATGGCAGGGAGGCAGCATATCTGAACACACGGTGTGTCCGTGAGTGTCTGTGCATGCTCCCGTCCTATGAGCCAGGCCAGGGTTTCCTGAATGTGTGAGCAATCATGGGCTGGCTTCTCCGTGATGCTGAGCCTGTGTGTATGTGCTCATGCCTTCCAAGGTATTCCCTAGTGTTTTGTGGCTTGGGAGGGTGACTGTGGGCTAGTGTGTGTGTGTGTGTTTGTGGGCTGTGGACCTGGGTTATTGTGGGCCGTGGCGTGTAGCTTTACCTGTGGATTGTGTGCCTGGAAAAGTGTGGCTGCGATGTCTCAGTGGGCTTCTCTCCCAGGCCCAGCCCGACCTATAGCCTCCATTCACTCAGCTGGGCTCCGTGCGGGCCGCCGGCCCGGGGAGTCCCCGCCCCCCTCCTCCCGAGAAAACTTTTCCCAAATCCCCGAGCCGCTTAGGGCGAAGCCGCCCCCCGCGCCCTAATCCGCGCCCCCCGCCGATCTGCATAATCGGGTTAGCGCCGCGCTCCCTCCCGCTCCGCCGCCGCCGCGCGCGATTCTCTCGCTGTCACTTAGGGAGGCTCAGCGCGATTTGCGGCCTAATCCCCCGGGATCGCTCGGCCGCCGCTCCCCGAGGGGCCGCCAGATTGTTCCCTTCATAATTGATTGACTCTATTTGCCGGATTGGGACTTCAAAGCGCCGGCGGCGCGGGGGCGCCTGGGAAGGAGCGGGGCCCGGAGCGGGTCGGCGGGCGCCTTCCACCCGCAGCCCTGTCCTTGGCCCGGGAGGTTGGGCATGAAATTCGACAATGATGATGATGGTGACGACGACGTGGCCGATGCTGACGGTGTGGATCATGTCATGACCTCCACTGCTGGCGAGGTCTGGGCCAGGCTGGGCGCTCAGCGCTTCCTGAGTCCACGCTCTAACCCCCTCCCAACCTTGAAGCCTGCAGAGTATTAATGTCCCCATTTTACAGGTAAACCAACTGTTCAGAGGGATTTCTTCCTTCTGGGTTCTGGGGATCCAGCTGTGAGTCAGACTGACCCTGTCCTTGCCTCCACTTGGAACTTTATTCCAGTGAAGGAGGCAGATGGGCACACAAGAAACAAGTAAAAATACAAGAACAGAAGGTAAAGTGATGTAATAGTGACAAGGGGCGGGAGAGGTCAATTTAACTGAGTGGTTCTTCTTGGGGAGGGAGACTGCTGAACCTTGAATGCTACGAAGGAACCTGCTCCTTGGAGAGCTGGGACAGGCACGGGGGCAGAGGCAAAGGCGGTGGAGCTGTGGGAAGGCTCCTGGGCAAGGGCACACCTCTAGCAAGCAGTAAAGCTGAGAGTGGAACACGGCTGCCTGACTTCAGAGCCCAGAGGCACATTTCCTTTGCCACCTGCCCAACCTTAGACTGAGCCCCAACCTCAACACAGGCTGAGCCCTTAACAGAAATGTCTGGGCAGACCCACTGGCACACACACAGCTCCACACACAGCCCACTCCACTGCTGCCTCCTGGATGGGCCTGTCCGTGCTAGTCCCTGTGTGGCCTTAGAGGCCCAGGCTCAGGGAGGTGTTAAGAGGCAAGTGGGACTCGGAGTATTAGGGGGGCTCTTTATCCCACTGAGCAGGGACTGTCTACTGGGCTGCCCTGAACCCAGAGCCTTCCTGGAGCTAGGGCCTGCTGCCCCGCCCCCCCCCCCCAACTCCTGAGGAGGCAGGGGCAGGGGCAGGGGCAGGGGCAGGGCAGGGAGGCAGCTGGAGGAGCCCCACACCTCACCCAGCCATAGCCAAGCTCCCAGGAATCCCTGGCCCGGACTCGGAATCCCTAGAAAAGCTTAATTAATTCTTGATTACTCACTGTCTTGCAGCTGCCATTAACCACCTCCCCAGCCTGGGCCCAGTTAGGCCACATAATTAAATTAGCTCAGGGAGAACACTTCCAGGCAGGAGCACGTTGCTCCTGCTGGGCCTCTTCCAAGTTCTGGAAAGGCTCAGAGACACCGAGGGGAGTATCCAGAGTCACACAGCGGGGCTAGAACTGGGGCTCAAGGGTAACTCCCTGAAATTGTTCTGGCCCCTCTCCTTCCATCTCTCTTGAGACCCCTATTCTTCTTAGCACAAATTTTAAATGTTAAATGTCTTTAAAGTGACAAGAGACTTGCTGCTGTCCTTAATTAAATTTATGCCAATTCACTGAGCTCTTGGAGGGATGGATTTGGGACAGGGGCGGGGAGGCAGGGATTTCCATGGAGTAGGAAACAGGAGTCTGCAGTAGTGGAGGCATTTCCCACCTTCAGGGTCAAAGGGGTGGGACAGAGGGAGATGGGGCCACAGGGGGGTGGCAGGGAGGAAGAGTGGGGGCAGTGCAGTACTGCGGCTCTGTCCACAGGAGCTCCTTTGAGGGAAGTCAGGGAGTCACTTTCCCTTCAGAAAAGAAACTAGAAGAAATAGCCTAGAGGACAGTCTGAGGTAGAAATATATGCATTTTAAGCAGAAGCAGAAGGGGCTGGAGAATGCCGGTCTACACAGAGTGAAGAGGGCCTTGCTGAAGTCTCCACATCCCATGAGCTCAGCCTCCCTCCCTGCAGCCTTCCCTCCCTCAATCCTAGGAGATGCTGGCTGACAGCCCTCCCTCCCCCAAACCCAGCTCCTTGTCACTTCAGAAAATCAGAAATAAGCCCTAGTGATTAGAGGGAGAGGAGAGTGAGATGGGGCTTAGAGGCCCAGGCTCAGGGAGGTGTTAAGAGGCAAGTGGAACTCAGAGTATTAGGCGGGGGCGGGGGGCAGAGCTAATAGCTTCTCTGGGTGCCCCTCCCCCCAGGACTGTAGTACCCAGGGGAGGAGAGAGAAGGAGAGGGGGAAGGAGAGGAATGAGAAGATGTGGGGAAGAGAGCAGAAAGACATGTGGAAGAGGGGAAGGAAGCAGGAATGAAAGGAGAGCTGAAGGAGAATGAATGAATGGATGAATGAGAATGGAATCAAGGAAGAGGAGGAAATAAGACATAGAAGTAATTGAGAAGGAAAGGGGAAAAGTAAATGAGAAAAAAGAGAACTACACATTAAATAACAAGATGTCATTTTCCTATTTGATTGAAAACAAACAAACAAACAAACAAACAAACACATTTAGAAGAGTCTGGCTGGAGTGCTCAGTGACTGAGCGTCAATCTATGAACCAGGAGGTAATGGTTTGATTCCCAGTCAGGGCACATGCCCAGCTCCATCCCCAGGAGGCAGTGGATTGATGATTCTCTCTCACCATTGATGTCTATCTCTCTCTCCTCCCTTCGTCTCTGAAATCAATACAAATCTATTTTTATTTTTATTTTTATTTTATTGTTTAAAGTATTACAAATAGTAGTACATATGTCTCCTTTTTTTCCCCATTGGCCTTCCTCCGGCCTCCCCCCCGCCCCCCGCCCACATGTCCTCCCACCCATTGTCTTGCTTCCATTGGTTATGCTTATATGCATGCATACAAGTCCTTCAGTTGATCTCTTACCTCCCCCAACAAACCCTTCCCAGCCTTCCTGCTGTATTTTGACAGTCTGTTTGATGCTTCTTTGCCTCTATATCTATTTTTGTTCATCAGTTTATAATGCTCTTTATATTCCACAAATGAATGAGATTATGTGGTATTTTTCTTTCACTAACTGGCTTATTTCACTTAGCATAATGCTCTCTAGTTCCATCCATGCTGTAGCAAATAGTAAGAATTCCTTTTTTACAGCAGCGTAGTATTCCATTGTGTAGATGTACCACAGTTTTCTAATCCACTCATCTGCTGATAGGCATTTAGTCTGTTTCCAAATCTTAGCAATGGTAAATTGTGCTGCTATGAACATAGGGGTGCATATATTCTTTCTGATTGGTGTTTCTTGGGATATATTCCTAGAAGTGGTATTACTGGGTCAAATGGCAGTTCCATTTTTAATTTTTTGAGGAAACTCCATACTGTTTTCCACAGTGGCTGCACCAATCTGCATTCCCACCAGCAGTGCAGGAGGGTTCCTTTTTCTCTGCATCCTCTCCAGCACTTGGTGTTTGTTGATTTGTTGATGATAGCCATTCTGACAGGTGTGAGATGGCACCTCATTGTCGTTTTGATTTGCATCCCTCGGATGATTAGTGACTTTGAGCATGTTTTCACATGTCTCTTGGTTTTCTGAATGTCCTCTTTCGAAAAGTGTCTATTTAGGTCTTTGCCCACTTTTTGATTGGATTGTTTATCTTCATTTTATTAAGTTGTATGAGTTCCCTGTAAATTTTGGAGATTAAATCCTTATCAGAGATAACATTGGCAAATATGTTCTCCCATGCAGTGGGCTTTCTTGTTGTTTTCAAATGTATTTTTAAAAAAACATTTAGAAGATAATACCCAGTGTTGATGAGAGTAGGGGAAAAGGAGACTTGGGAGCACAAATTGGCACAACCTTGGAGGTTCTGGAGGTGAAGGGCAGTTTGGCCATAATTATCAGAATTTTAAATATACATTTCCAAACAATTCCACTTCTAGGCATCTGGCCACAGCAACACTTGCCTCTCTGCACATGAATAGAATAAAATGTCTAGAAGGAAGGAGAACCCCCAATTACTGGCAATGGGACCAAAGGGTGGTGGTGGGGATTTAGTTTTTCTCTTTGTATGTTTCTGCATTATGATTTTACAATGAGTTTTCTTCAAATCACGTATTAGTTATATGCATTTAAAAATAATAATTTTTTAAGAGGGATGAGGAAGGAATGGAGAGCAGGAGAGAAGAGTAAGAAGAAAGGAAAGAAGGTGGTGTAGGGCAGGGGGAGAGTGGTGGGGAGAGACTGGCTGGGACAGGAGGAGAGATGCATGATGGGGGGGGGTTGTTGACCCATAGGAAGGAGGGGGCTACCACCCAGGCGGTGCCCCAAGGTGCCCAAACACATTCCTTACCCCTGTCCCCATCACAGAAAATCTGGCTGAGGCCTGAGTAATTGAAGGCTAATTGGGTTTTAGGCTTGTTAATGCTCCTGTGAATGTTTGCACTGAAGAGAGCCAGTTGATCTGGATAAATGACTCCCCGTGGGTCTCCAGGGGGAGGGAAGAGACACCAGAAGAGTCTTATGGATGATGAACAGGTAAGGAGTTTTTAACTCCTTCGGCGGGGAGAGGTTAGTGTGCATGGAAAAACTGAGGAGTCCTTGGACTGGGCTTGGGAGGGGGTGGAAGGAAGAGGCTGGTTCAGGGAAGTTCTGGGGTCAACCCTAGTGTGGGCAGGGTTCTGGCAGGCAGGAGGGAGACCAGGAGGGTGCTCAGGGCTGAGGATCCAGCCCAAACCCTACAGACTGCAGGGTGAGGATCTGGTCTCCAAAAGGGGCAAGGAGATAAGTCTGGCTACTAGGGATAGGCAATGGGGTTCCAGGGAGTACTAGGGCCTCTACCTGCACTCAGGAGCAGATTGTTTGGTTTACACAGGGATGGATCCCTTTTAGAACTATTTTCTGGGCTGGGCTGAAGTGGGCTCTATGGCCCAGGCCCTTCATACCCACTGGAGCATCCTGTACCTCCAGGCCCAGGTCTCAGCCCTCCCTCCCAAATTCCCCACCCCTGAGTCCAGCTAGGAGCCTCCAGCAAGGAGGCAGCCTGCCCGCTGGGCTGAGGTCTCTGAGTTTCCCCATTCTCTAGCCAGTGGGCCTTGTTGGCTAATGACTGTCCAACCTCATGGAGGCTCTAGGACTCTGGCATAAATGTGTTGGCAGCCAGGGGAGGAGTCAGGGGAAGAGTCAGTAGTTCTCCCTGAAGTGACCAGATGATGGCTAAGGAGGCATCATGAAGGGATGGCAGGCCCAGGCAGCTGAGGAGGAGAGAGGGAGGCTCATGGAGAACATGAAAAGGGTTTGTTTCACAGGGTTGCTGCTTGGGGGAGCTCAGTGTGCTGCAAGAGCTGGAGATTCTGAGAACCCTCGGTGAGGCCCTTCCACGGGAAATCCCCACCCTTCATAATCCCCTTCCCTTCTCCAGGGGTCAGAAATACCGGATGTGCTTTTAAAGGATCAGCTGCACATTTGTTTTTTTCTCCTCCTCCTCCTCCTCCTCCTCAGGCCTGACTCGGGGACTCGGGCCCCTGTGACAAGGCAGGGAAACATTTAATGAGTTTGTATTCCCTGAGAGCACAGTGACTGACAGCCGCCCGGGGGGTCACCACTCTTCTTGTCCTGGAAGAGGATGCAGCAGCTGCTGGGCTCTGTGTGCGTGTGAGTGCATGCCTGTGCCCCCCACGGATGCACACCTGGGGCTGCGCTGGAGAGGGACTGGCCAGGAACACCCTTCGTGGGAACAGAAGCCACTGCAAGTGCTTGGGGGATGGGGAAGGACTTGGGGAACCACTGTCCTTTCTCGGGGTACCTCTAGCCATGAACTTCATCCCTCCACCTGCTCTCCTCAGGTCACCCTCCGTATACTCAGCTTGGGCCAGGCTGGTGGGAGGGAGGCCCGAGGCTGCCCACAGTGGGGTTTGAAGGAATCAGGGGGCATGGTCGATGTGGAGGCCTGAGTCTGCATGGGTAATGAGGCCAGGGACTGGCTTGTCAATAGCGTTTAAGTACTTTTCTCCCATTTTCAGGCCAGACTGAATTATTTATTCGTTTCTGGTCAATCGCTGGTAATGTCATTAGCATTTGTCTATCAAAGGGAGCAGAATGGGAGTGGTCCCCTTCAACTGACCCCCACATCCAAAACTGACTCTCAGAGGTCAAACGGTCCAGTTCCCTGCCCCTGCCCTGCCCTCAAGTTACCCCAGGACCAGAATTTCTCAAAGGCCCTGCATGCAGAATGTTGTCTATCCCCATGTGCCACAGCTTTAAGCCTAGTGGATCTAAGGAGCCTGATGGTGGGGACCTTCCTGCTCCTCTCACATACCCCTGTCGCTAACTTGGACCAGTCCTCCCACATGTGGGCATCACACTGGCTGGCTGACCCCTTGGAGAGGGAGCCACAACTGGCAAGGGAAGACCTGGATGGACGGTGGAGTGGAGGCCCAAGGAGCAGGCAGCCAAGGTGGGCTTCTGCCTCTTCTCTTGCCTCCTCAGACTGAGCTCCTAAAGTGGGATTCTTCCTTCTCCCTCACACCGGGCTCCCAAAGCAGAGCTCTGCTTTGCCTCTAAGACCAGGCCCACAGTAAGTGCCCTGCCTCCCCCACTCAGATTAAGCTCTCTGACCAGGGTCCTTCTTTTTCTTCAATCAGCTTTCCAGACAGAATCTGCCTCCTCTTCCTGGCCAGGATCAGACCGGGTCTCCAGGGCGGGCCCTCTCTCCCCACCCAGTCCACAGGACTGCCTCCACCACAGGAACCAGAGCACCCTTCCCCACTCCCCCCGCCCCCCGACTAATCCCCAGGGAAGAAACTGCAGGTCCTCATGGGCTGAGATGGGCTTGTAGGCCTGGAGTGCCCACATCTAGGTTCTTCACTGATCAACCTAATCTTCCATCCTTGACCTTGGGACTTAAAGAAGAAAGTGAAGGTGAGACGTTGTGCAGAGATGGGGGACGGGGGCGGGGGCGGGGGGCTTTGGGGAGTGATCTGAGGAGCAATGCTTATGAAGCAGTGGGGCGGCAGGACTGGGCAGAGCAGGAGTTGACTGTGGTGCTGTTCCAACAGCGGCTTCGCCAAGCCAACAGGAAGCTCCGGTGCTGGGATGCCTTTCAGACTTGTCCCGGACTAAAATAGGGGCCAGACCTTTGTCCTCTTACACGGACCAGTCATCCGTGGAGTGCCCCTAGGGACAGGGCATAAATCCGGGAGAGGCAGCTGAGGGCAGTTCCCTGGGGGAGGGACTTGATGGTGAGGAGTCACCAGTAGCCAACACCCCAGCAGCCGCAGAAACAAGTGCCTTGGCCCTCGGCCCTCAGCCCTTGAGGAGGGTGGGCAGCACTGCAGCCTCCACAGTGGATGTTCTGGGCAGCATGGAGGAATGGGGCACTAGGAGTCTCGGTGGGATGGCTCAGTTTATGGAGGTGTGGGTGGCTACAAAATTTAGGGGTGTGTGCCTAGACAGGGCAGTTTGTATAGAGATAGCAGGATAAGAAGGCATCACATGCCCAGCCAGCATGGCTTAGTGATTGAGTGTCCATGTATGAACCAGGAGGTCACAGTTCAATTCCCAGTCAGGGCACATTCCTGGGTTGTGGGCTCAATCCCCAGTGTGGGGAGTGCAGGAGGCAGCTGATCAATGATTCTCTCTCATCATTGATGTTTCTATCTCTCTCTTCCTCTCTGAAATAAAAAATACATTAAAAAAAAGAAGAAGAAGAAGAAGGCATCATGTGGAGGGCTGGGGCAGTATGGGGGACAAGGCAGAGATGACTTGGGGGACACCAGTGGACCAAAAGTTTGGAGGACAGAAGGGGTAGATGCGTTTTCTTAATGCTGTGCCTGCCTGGGCTGCGCCCTGTGGGCTAGGGCCTGGTGGGCCAGCAGGTCTGAGCAGCCTGTGTGGATGGGAAGAAAGCCCCCCTCTGGGCACTGCTGGCTCCTGAGTCGCTAAGCAGGATTAGCCTCCTCTTCCTCAGGAGGAGGGGCTCTGCTCCGGCATCAGCCACCAGCTCTGGCCCTAATCCCCCTCGCTTTCTAATCCATCTACGACTTTCTTAGGCATTAACGTTGGGCTCTCAGCTCCCTAAGCACCACCCTGAAGATGGGAGCGGGGCTCTGCTGGGAATTAGGCCAGCCTCAGAGGATGGCTCTGCAGACAACTGGAGGGAGGCCAAGAACAGCCCCCAGCCTCTTCCTCTCTATAGCCCCCAATTCCCAGACAGGACCCAGGGTCTCATAGGAGTCCCTTCCAGCTCACTGCTAGAGCCAGGTGAGGATAGGGGTACAGAGAGGGGCTGCAGAGAAGTGGAGTGGGTGTGGAGTCTAGAGGTGGTGCAAGACAAGGATATGAGGGTGATTCACAGCCTGGCAAAGGCAGAGACAGGAGAGTTCAGGACACTCTGTGCCATGAGAGACTGGAAGGGTAAACTGAGGCCAGATTGTATAGGGCCTTGATGCCAGCTGAGGAATTTGGACTTGGGGGAAGTAAGGAGTCATGATGGAAAAGTAGTAGGATTCAGAGCAATTGCATTGGCACCTGGGAAGGAATGATGGGGGTGGGGCAGAGACTGGGGGGTGAGAAGGCTCTTGCTATGATGCCAGCGGCAGGCCAGGTGATGAGACCCAAGAGGACACTTGCCCAAGGTCACTCAGCACCCGCTTCCAGTGCACTGGGCAGCACAGCGACCCATGTAGTGGCAGGGGCTCCACTGCACTTGTGAGGGATGGAGGTAGAGGTGCCCTCGTGAGGCAAGTTGTAGTGACAATGCATTGACTGTTGGTGGCTTCTTTTTGAAAAATATGTTTTTTACTGATTTTAGAGAGAGAGGAAGGGAGAGATAGAAACGTCAATGAGAGAATCATCCAGCGGATATCTCCCGCACACCCCCTACAGGGGATCCAGCCCACAACCCGGCATGTGCCCTGATCGGGTATCAAACTGGTGGGCAACCTGTTGGTGCATGGGACGACACTCAACCAACTGAGCCACACCAGCCAGGGCTGTTGGCAGCTTCTTAATTACCAGTTATTCCAACTATTAGAAATAGGTAGCGGCAGCCTGGCTGTAACCCAGAACAAGAGAGGCCGGGTGGACAGGACCTTCTTCTGCCCCAGGACACAGTTAGTGACGGCATTGAAATCAGAGAAGCAGAGGAGGCAGGATAGCCATTTACAATCCAGGAAGGCCAAGTAGTGCAGTGGCTACAAGAGGGACCGTTGGAGTCTGATGGATGGGGTTCAAACCCAAGCTCTGCCTGCCTCTTTCTAGCTGGGCAACTTTCCTTTCTTGAGCCCCAAGTTTCTCCTTTGTAAATGAGTTAATAATGCCAACTCATAGGACCCCTACAGGGAGGGCCGTGTAGGAAAAGATCCATGCAGTGTCCCAGTGGAAACCCAGGGCGGGGTGGGGACACACAGCTACTGTTGTTGCTGCCCATGGCCACTGGGTGGGCAGTCAGAGGGGCAGAGGTTGGTTCCCAGCTCTGTGTGCTTCCAGAGCTCTTGAATGCACCTTCCCAGAGGCAGTAGTAGGCGGCTGGGCTCCCCAGACTCCGGAGGGCAGGTGAGTCAGGGTATTGAGCGGGTGGTGGGGTGCTGAAAGGTTGGGAGGTTCATCACGGCAGGTTCGTTAGGCTGTCCCAGCAGGCCCCTCTCATTGGGCCCTGCTAATGAGCTTCCACTGGATTATCCGCTCCCACCTCCACTCGGTTTACTCTGTCAAATCGAGTTTGCATTTTAAATGGGAATTTGACAAGACGGGCAATTTGTCTGCTGACGAGGTTAATGGGTGTTAGCCCTGCGGACTGAGGAGAGAAAACCCAGGCCCCAGCATAGCCTGGCCTCTGCCCAGATCAATGACCGCGGCTGCTGCTCCTCCCTCCACTGTAGTCCCTCTGGCCCTCCCAGTGTCCAGAGGCTGTCCCCAAAGCACCCTGCCCTGGGCCACCATCTACTGCTCAAGCGGGTGACAGGCCCCTCTACCTGGACTCAGACAGGGCTCCTGAGGCTCCGCCATGTCACCCCTCTCAGACCATGGTTCCCAGGGCAGGGCCAGGTTTTCCCTCCCAGCTGAGCTCTCAAGGGCTGGGCACTGTCTCCTCCCTCCTGTCTTCCTCACCTCCCGCTCAACATATGTGACTTAAAACGAAGCTTTAGTACTGGGATATAGACTGGTTGGCAAGACCAACCCCTAGCCCAAGCCCTAATGTTGGGGCTCACAGGGGAGCTGGGGAACCCTTCTGAGGCTTCCTGTTGGAGCCCAAGTTGGCCTCCCCTACATGGGGTCCTTCCTTGAACCACCCCTTCCAAGGCTGAGCAAGAATGCAGGTTTCTGGGACCCCAGCCCGCGTCCAGGAGCAGCACCAGGATGGGCTTGGGCTGTGGGAGAAGATGCCTCAGCCTCCCCTCCTCCCAGGGGCCCGGCGCCCTTCCCCGCCCGGCTAATGTGCCACAATTACCTCCTAAGTGCCCAAACAAATGTGGCTGCTGGGGGAAGTGACACGAGCTCCAGGTGATGGATTCGTGCCATCGGGGAGCCGGGCGGAGCGGGCCCGAGCGGGGGGCGGGAGGGGGCAACACTAATATTGTATCAGCGTCGGTGCGGGCGCCACGAGCCGGTGATGAATATGTGTCACTTTACACGGCGCACACTCGGGGGCCTGGCTGCGCAGGCATGGAAAATAGAGTGTCTGGGATTAATGATATTGAAAATGATAGAGAGCAGATTGGAAATGGCTTCGCCCGCCCGACCCGCGGAGATGGAAACGTACCTCACAGCTATCTGCCCAGCCCGGCCCCCCCTACATCGCTGCAGAGGCCCACGCAGAGGACCAGCGTCTCATTCCTCCAGCAGCTCCTTAGGATGGCATATATGGGAGGTACACCTGTGAGCGGAGGCAAGGGGCATCAACAAACTCTCAGCCCCTAACTGACCGTTGATCTTGGTTCCAGATGAGTCTGACCCCAGTCACCCAATGAACCTTGACCTTGGCCACAGACCAAGCCCTGACCCCAGTTCCAGCTGAGGCCTGCCTCTGGCCACAGACTGAATCTGCTGAAGCCTGAGCCTCTCACAAGAACAGGAGGGTTGGAGTAGTGGAGCAGGGGAGGTGCGGGGAGGAGGCAGGAGAGTGTGGCTCGCTTAGCAGCATAGCGCATCCCCTGCTGGCGGGCAGCTCCGAGCCCAGGCTGTCACTCCATGGTGTGGACTCCCAGGTCAGTGAGCAAGTGAACAGGTGTCTTCTCCACTGATGTCTTTAGTGTTTAATTATGTTGGTTTTTATTACTGTGTCTGCACACGTAAGTATACATTTGTAGAGGTGTGTGTGTATCTCTGTTCAACCATAAACTTGTGGGGTTGTGTCCAGCGTGTATAGGAATGCGGGAAACTGGGCTTGTCCTGTGTGCCTTGATGTGTATACATCTCTGGGGGAAGGGGGTCTGTGCATGTGTGTGAGTGTGGCTTATTTTAGGACACTCTGCATGGATATGAGTGTGCCTGTGGTGAGTGTGTGTATGTGTGTGTGTGTGTGTATGTGTGTGTGTGTGTGTTTACCCACAGATAGAGGAACTTCATATGTGGGCGTTGGTCAAGTAAAACTCTTTTTTTAAAATCTTTATTGCTGAAAGTATTACATATGTCTTTTTTCTCCCATTGACCCCTTATAGCCCGCCCCCACCCCCCACCCCAGGACTCCACATCATATTGTCTGTGTCCATGGGTTATGCATATATGTATACAAGTTCTTTGGTTCATCTCTTCCCACCCACTCACCATAGTATAGTGTTTATCACGTTAGCCTAACTAGTAAAACTCTTATGAGGCCTGACTCTGGTCAGGCTAAATCCCCAGCATCAGGACAAGAAGCTTCTCCTCGTTGAAATGGAATCTATCACACTGGGATTTCAACAAATTTGCCAGATGGACAGCAACCTGGAAACCATCAGACCAGCCTCAACATCCATCACCACATCAGTCCCAATCCAAACCAAGGTCAGGGGAATGTGCCTACTCCAACGTCATTCATTCATTCAACAAATACTTCTTGAGGGCTCATGACATGGCAGATACTGTCTTTGATGAACAGGAAAAACATGGTTCCTGACTTCATGGAAGGCACATCCATCAGAGAAGATAGACACTAAACAAGTAAACAGGTAATAAGCCAATAATGACAGAGTGTAAAACGTGCTGCAAAATAAATATTCGGAAGGTCATGATAGAGATAATGGGGTGACCCATCATTAGATGGGGTAGTCAGGGCTGGCTCCTCCATATAGGTCACATTTGAGCCAGTCCCGTGGAAGAGGAGAACAGTGAGTCCAAAGGCCCTGGGCATATTGGAGGCCATGTCAGGAGAGAGAAGTCAGGAAAAAGCAGGAGGGAGGGTGGGGCCAGAACAGCTGGCCTTCTAAACCGGGGTGAAGAATTCAGGTTTCTTTTCAGTGGGGTGAGGAGCCATTGGAATGTTGAACCAAGAGAGTGACATGACCATATCTATGTTTTGAAAGGAAACTGAGAGTACAGCAGGAAATCTTTCAGAGGTTCTGGTATTAGTCCCAGGCCTAGGATGCATGTCTTTCTAGCACCACTAGCAGTTCCCACATACCCCATCATTAGCAGCAGCAGCAGCACAGCTGGTGCTTTATTTAGTCCCTCCTGGCAGCATCTTGGGGGCCTTTGGTTCCCTGTCCACACTGTCCCCGGTCCTGCCACACTACCCCCACCTGGCTCCTCCCTCTGCCTCCCTCTCCAACCATGGGGTCTCCTAAAACTGCTCTCTCTCCAAGACCACCGGAGTCTTCCCAGGGCCCTGCTATCATCTGATGAACCAGTGCTGAGAAAGCTCAGAGCTTCCATGAAGACAGGAGTGGAGGCCCTGGCCAGTGCGGCTCATCATGTGCACCAAAAGATTGCCAGTTGGATTCCTGGTCAGGGTACATGCCCGGGTTATGTGGCTCGATCCCTGGTAGGGGGCATGCAGTAGGCAGGAGGCAGCAGGCAGCCGATGTCTCACTCTCACATCTATGTTTCTCTCTCTCTCCCTCTCCCTTCCTCTCTCTAAAAATCAATAAAAGATAATTTTTTACAAAACATAGGAGTGGAGGAGAGAGCCTCACACTGGTGGTGAGAAGAGCTCTGTGCAGGAGCCAGAGGCACAGCTCCCAGGGCAGCCCACTTTCAATCGTGGGACCTCTGAAACCACTCCCCGACCCCCACCCCACCCCACAGGTGTCCCCAGGGGGTCCTAGCACATTGTAGGCAGCGGGCTCACCTCCCTGTCTGTCTACCCACTATGCTTAGCCGATGGAGAGAGGGATACCAGGTGTCTGGTTCGCCCCTAGCACAGCACTGGCACATGGAGAGGCCGTCAGGAAACACGATTGGGGAGCAGGGGGGGGGGGAATGAAAGGACTTGCAGCAAGTCCCACAGGGAAGGGGGTACTGGGTGACCTGATTCCACCCCCAGACTCAGCACCACCCCTTCTGCCCTGGTGCAGGCAGGCTCCCTAGTGGCCGTGACTTTTGTATGTGGAGGAGGCAGGAAGAGAGGACTGAGGCCTCTCTGGGGCTGCTTCTCTCCCCCTTTCTGCTTCAGTCTCCTGTCTTCTGCTGGCTGGCTTTTTCTCTCCATCTCTCTCCATCTCTTTCTGCTCCTTTCTCTCCCTCCTTCCCTGCCTCTCTCTCCCTGAGTCATTTGCAAAGCGGAGATGGCCTAGCCCATCTGGGAGCGAGAGCAGGGCTGGTGACGGAGGCGCAGGTAATAGCCGAGTAGAGGAGAGAGACGTGGAAATTTATGACATTGAAAATGACTAAGAGAGAGAGAGTGTGTGTGTGTGAGTGTGGGAGGAGAGAGCAGGAGGGGCAGAAAGGGAGAGGCGGGGAGCTCTTGCGCACTCTCTCATACACACACTCGCTGCTTTACCCCTCTTCCCAACCTTGCAGAGAGGAGAGGGCATGGGGGGCGGGCTGCCAGCACAGAGAGAGAAAGACAGACAGTTGGTAGGACAGAGAGGGCAAAAGGAAGGAGAAGAGCAGATGAGACCAGGAGAGGGAGCAAGGCTGTGAACCACCGGTGGAGAGATGACCAGTGTCTGGCTGTGGTGCCCACTTATCTCTGCCCTGGTCTCCACTTCAGGAGCTCTGGTCTGAGGTTAGGGGTGTCCCCATGGCATATGGTAGCATGGAGTCTGGAGTCTAAGCTGGAGTTTTCTAAGGGATGAGGCTCAGAAAGGGCCAGAACATGCTCCAGGCTGCACAGCAGGTCTCCCTCCTCCCAACATGGCTATTTCCCCACAGATGCTGTGGTGTGGAGAGCCAGGAAGTAGATGGACTAGATCTTGTAACCAACAGCAATTCCCTCTGGACCATGGGAGTCAGGGGAATGGCCAGAATGATCTTCTTGAAGTCAGAGGAGAATCTGTTTCCAGGATGTGTTGGCCCGTAATCCCTTCTGCCTTAGTCACCCCTATACCACCCAGGATGGCATGGCGTTGTTGGAGACAGAAGAAATTAAACATCCATCAGAGAGCTGTACGCACCACCCCTGACTTGGGGCCAACCCAGACCCAGTGGCCTGCCCTCCACCCCGCTCCTCAGCCCCCCTCTGCTACCTTTTGGCTGGAATGCAGCTGAGTCCCCTCCCAGGCACTGTCCCTTAACCCAGGGCTCAGGTCTTTGCTCAGCATCCTTCCTTCTCTGGGCCTAAGTTTCCTCATCTTTGAAATGAGGATAGTAACACTCACCTGTGCCCATCAGCCTTGGGCCAGAGAAGCCATGGGGCTCAGGGGGAGCTCTGATGTACCCAGGTCTGGAAATGGTCCTCCATTAGAGGTGTGAGTCATCTCTACTCCAGAGGAGCTCTCGGCATTCCGGCTGATGTGTGGGTGAAGGGAGAGAAAATAAGACACCCAGGCATCCCACATACACACATCCATCTCCCAAGGAAGCTGATATGTCAGCTACTCAAAGGGCAGAACACATGCCCGGGTACAGGCAGAGGCTGAGGCCTAGAGAAAGGCGCCCCCCGCCAAGTCATACAGATGGCAAGATCTGAGTCAGGCCCTGCTAGTCCAGACCATGTACCAGGCCCCTTGTCTTGCCAGATGTGGGCAGAACAGGTGCCTTGGGGCTCTAAGAGGCCTTGCCTCCAACCCCCAGTAGCTTGGAGCCTGACTTTGCACAGGTGTCCAAGTTTCCCCAACTGTGGAGGTCACTCCCCAGCCCTGCCCTGTCTCCCCGGCAGCCTTCCACGGAGGGCCCATCCCCTCCCTCCTCTCCTCCCCCCTCCCCTGCTCTGTAGCCCTCTGCTGGAAAACTTTCTTGGATTAACCCCTTCTAGCCCAGGGCATCTGAAGAGGTGGTGGAGTACATTGGTTGGAAGTATAAGCTTTAGGCCCAGAAAAACCCCAGATCACAGCTCTGCCCCTTGGCTGAGTGATGGGCTCTTCATTTAATGTCTCTGAGCCTTATCTCCTCATCTGGCCAATGGCCCCAGGATTTGGGGACAATCACATGAAATCATGGATGCAAAGTGACTGGCACAGAGGAGGTGACTGGCATCCAGCCCCTGGTACCGCACCTTACTGTGTCCTCGCTTTCTGCTGCACTTAGGGGGCTGAGGGTGAGCCCTGAGGGTGGGTAGAGGAAGAAGGGCAGTGGCAGCAGCTTCTGAGGCTCCTGCCCACTTAGAAGAGATAAAGCCAGCCAGAGCTACAGCAGGAGAGACTCAGGTTAGCTCTAAGAGGGACTTGCTCTTTGTGAGACCCAGGAGGAAGACACATTTCAGAGCCCACCTGGTCCAGTCTGTTCTGAGGCCTCATTCTAGAGGCAGCTCCCAGGCAGCCGTGGTTGCTCTGTCTGGGGAGCAGTGGGGGAGGTGAAGAGTTCACTGGGCCCAGGGCTTCGGGCAGTGGGCCTCCCACCCAGCCCCAGTGCCCTGGCCCAGCCCATCATGGCCGCATAAAAGGTGACGGATGGTTAATGGGGGAGATAACAGGATTCATAAGGGAAATTTATCGGTCGCTCTGGTGGTATAAATATGTTTATAGCGGACCAAGGGGAAATGAAGAAGCCCCAATAAATCACGACGAAGCCACCAGCCACTAATAGGCAAGCGGCCGCGGGAACCCCAGCATTGGCGCTTGCAGACACCCCCTCTGGCTGCCCGCTAATGGCATGGCAGGATTGCAGACTTGTCAGGCAGGCCGCCCAGCTCACGCCATGGTGGGAACAGGACCCCGGGGGCCACTTCCACTGGACCTGAGCTGACCTGCCTGGTCCAGCCTCCCCTTCGGCAGATCTGGGCTCAGTCAGACTGGAGGGCTGAGGGAACAGGGCAGGGGTGGGGGGTGGGGGGGCATGTCTGACGTCTGAGCGGCCCCATGGTGCGGGGCTCTGGGTCAGACATGGCTTCAAAGTGACGCTGCCACTTCCCGATCCCTGACCCTCTTTGGGTTTCCTTGTCCAGGAAGTGACTTTACAACCTCAGAAAGCTGTTTGGAGGAGGAGGGATAATTCACTAATCACAGTACTTAGCGCCTAGTAAGCCTCCATAAATGGTAGCTACTCTTCTTACTTGTCGCACGGTTTTCCCCTCTTGGGGAAAGTGCTACGCAGACGTGAGAACACTCACCTAGAAGTGGATAGCATTGTCCTCATCAGATAGATAAGGAGCCTGAGGCTCAGAAGTTAAGAAAGAGGTTTGCTTGAGGTCTCACAGCTAGAAGAGAAAGGCTCTATTCCATCTGCCCCAACTTAGACCCACTCCTTCCTCAGAGTTTCCGGGTTCCCTGTCCCCACCCGCTCCAGAAGAGGCTAGGATTCCAGGGGCCCTGAAGTCCTAAGGGCAAAGCCCTGGGGGATCTGGCAGCAACTTGCTGATGCTAGTGAGCTAGGCCTCAGCTCTCTGCCCACCCCTACCCTCCTTGCCCTGCTCTTCCTTCCACTCATCTCCCACCCCCTGCACAGCCAGGGCCTGACTCCGTTACTGGAACCACCCCCCCCCCCCCCCCCGCCCAGCACTGAGGTTGCTGGAAGCTTCCACATGGTCTGCACAGAGTGCTTTACACTCCCTTTCCCTCCAGACTCTGCACCTGGGTCACAGCCTCAGTCCAGGCAAAGGTCTCCTCTAGCCCAGCTCACTGCTCCCTCCATACATTCAGCAAATATTTATGCGGCCGCCAGGGCCTGCCCGTGAGGAACTCACTGTCTGGCGGAGGAGTCAGGCCTGGACCACGGAAAATAACGGGGTGTGTGCTGAGGCTAAGGCAGGCACCGCAGCTGGGGAGGCCCGAGTCAAAGACCGAGCGGGAGGAGGCAGGAAAAGCATTTCCAGAGGAGAAAGCCGCTTGGGTGAGAGCCTAGGGGGCCGACGGGACGGAGCCCACTGGGGTTGGTGTGACCACTTCTCTCTCAATTCGGAGACACACAGACGCTCCCTCTTCCCCCCCCCCCCCCCCCCCCCGCTTCGGGTTCCTCACTCCTTCGTTCCTCCTTTCACGGCCACGCAGTTCAGCTCACCCCACACTGGACAACACCGCAGCCTGCTCCCCAGTTCCCTGCTAGGACAGGCCTCTCCGAAAACTACGCTCCCCACCTTATCACTTCCTGAGCCCCAGGTCTGTCCCCCAACTCCGCAGCCCGAGACCGCAGAGCGGCCCCCTCAGCCCAGGAGGTTAGGGTCCTCACACCAACACTGGGCGGGGGTGGGGGGAGGGGGTGTCACAGGGCTCCCCTCTCCTTGCTGCTCTGAGAAGAGACACCCAAGCTGCCTTTGCCTGGCCTGATGCGCTTTGCTCGCCTCTCTGCCTCGCTTTCCCTCGCAGTCTCTCTCCCCGACTCTCGGGGTCTCTGGCTCTCTTCCCCCCAGTCCCTCCCTCTCTAGCCTCTCCCTCCCCGTCTCGGGCTCCGTCTCTCCCTCGCGAGCCCGGGCGGGGGAAATCGCTCCGTAAATAGGCGGATGGCCCCGGGCGCTCCCGGCGCAGACACTCGTTTTTAGAGCCGGTAATTGACTCCTTTCAGTTGATAATTCATGGCTTGCATATGCGCTTTAATGCGGGCGCCCGGGGAGCGCGGCGGGCGGGGCGGCCCTTGCGCGGAGCCGGCGGCCGGGCGGCTGGAGAGGGAGCCGGACTCGGGGCGGGTTTCCGCCGCGGCCGTCTGTCCGTCAGTGCACGGGGAGGAGGAGGCGCCCCCGCTAGGGTCGGTCTGTCGTTGGCCTGGCTACGTGACGAATTGGGAGTGCGGTGGGTGGGGTGGAGAAGCCAGTAAGTCCCTGCGCCAGCGAGGGGTGGGGGGTCAGGGGGTGACGAGGGGCCGACTGGAAGAGCCTTCGAAATGGATGGGGGTGGGGGTGGGGGCAAGACATGCCAACATCCCTTCCCCTTGCAGTCAAAGGGGACACGGGGCCTAGAAAGGGGATAGGCCTCCCCCATATCCCACAGCGCAGAAACAAGACTAGAACTCCAGGTGCCCCCTTCCCACGGAGCCCGAGGCCCAGCCTTGGTAGACCCTCCTGGCCCTGTGACTCTTCCTGTTTCTAAGCTAAAGTCCTCCCCTACTGCTCTCAGGCAGGCTTTCCCAGGAGGAGCTGGACAGACACCCAGACCATGCCCGCTTCTCACTCCACAGCGACTCCCAGGTCATCTTCCGCTTGGCCTTCACCTCTGTCGATCTGTCTCATCCTGAGGCTGTGACAGATGTCATCATTATTTCCATTTTACAGAAGAAACTGAGGCTTAGAGAAGCTGGGAGATTTGCCTAAGGCTGCAGAGAAGGCCGAGCCTGGGTAGATGAGCACCCAGACCAAGCCCTCCCAGGTGGAAGTACTAGAGTGAGAAGGGGAGACACAGGAGATATGTCCCTGGAAGCCCCATGTGCACCCACACGTGGGCCTCAGAGAGGCCCCCACGGCAAGAGACTTTGAGGGTGCCAATGACCTGCCTACAATCACACAGACCAGGTAAAGGTGATGCTGGGAGGTAGTAAGAGGTTAGAGGTCAGTGGGGAAGCTGGAGCTGGAGTTGGGGAGGAAGGCAGATGTAGACCCCAAATATCAGCTCAAGAGAAAGCAGACAAATCCCAGCCTGGAGAGAATTCTGGCTCCAGGATGGGGCTTACTCGGTCCCTTAGCCTGGTATCTGTTGCTCCTTTTCTTCAGGCTAATTTCAGCCAAAAATAGAATTCCACCCCCTAACTCCTAAAATATGCAAATATTTTACCAAGTCAAAGCACCTGGCTTATTTCTGTGTCCCCCTCTGTTTATTTTTTCACCCTCTAGTGTCCCCATCTTCTCAACGGAGTTTGGACAAGGATCTGACTGGAAAAGTCCTCGTAACAGTGGATCTGATTAAAGGCGATAGTGCAGTAATGTCTGGGCTGTATGAAGCTCAATGCTGCCCCCTGGTGCCCAGACTGTTACAGCCAGTAAGCCGCAGGGAAAGGAGGCAGGAGGCACTTGAGGTAAAAAAATAAAATAAAACCTCTCTGCCCTGCTCCCCCCTACCCCACTATCTCTGAACCTTTTAGACCTCCCTCTAGAGGGGAGGAAGAACACAGCAGGATCCCTACTCACTGACTGAGGGTAAGCCCCGCGGCTCCTCCAGCAGAGGTCTCAGACTCTGTGGTAGAGCCTGGAGAGGGATGGAGGCCATAGTGACAGCAGCAGTAGCCCAGTCCACCCTGCACCTGGAGACCCCAAATGGTTTCTTCTGTTTTAAGTGGAGTCAAGACTGCCCTTCTAGTGTGAATTCTGGGGTCTTCAACTCAGTTAGTTAAACGCAGGCCTTTTTCTGCCTGAAATTCCACCATTTGTGTTCAGAGGTCTTCAACAAATGTAGGATGGATGGGTGGATTCAATCCCTTTGCACTGAGATATTGTCTCCAGAAGGTTTGTGCTGTTAAGTACAAGGGGCGATGATTTCATTGGTTTTTCTAGTTGACTGGAAGTGGGACTACAAAGAGGAATGGTATAGGGGAAGTTGTGTGTGTGTGTTTGTTTTTGTTATGTCCATATATATCTTTACTACTTACAAGAACCTTGCATATATATTTTAATTTATTGGGGTGACATTGGTTAATAAAATCATATAGGTTTCAGGTGTATGGTTTCTATAATACATTCTCTGTACTTTCATATATTTTTTATTCTCAGACCCACCCTGTGAGGTAGGCAGGTTTCAGTTATTCATTCTAATGAGGTCTTTTCTCCAGAAATACTGAAGAATGCTTTTGGATGCTAGTTTTCATGTACTTCGAGAATAAATAAAAGTTTTCTACTGGTAAAATCTGTTTTTCTGACTAACTTTTGTTTCAGAAATGCCATTAAACACTTCTTATTTTCATAGTCCATCTAGAACCAGCAACTGGAAATAGAATGGGCATGTTTCTTCAAAAGTGATTTTTGCATTGTGTGACAAATGATAGGCCCAAAGGCGAGAACAGGCCTGGTCCAGGCAGCTATCTTGCGGTTTCCACGCTGCAGATACAAGGTAGTGTTTCTGCCTCATCGCTGCCACTGTCCCCCCACCGGTAAGACCCAGTGACGAAAGGAGTGGGAAGGGTAAGTTTTGGTGTGTTGGGACAATGCTCTAACCAACTGAGCTATCTGCCAGGAGGAAGGATAAGTTTTGATCCAGAAGGATCTCAAGAGATCAGATGAAGGGAAGGAAGGTCATGAGGGAGTTGACGGGATCAAAGAAGGCTTCCTGGAGGAGTTGGCATTTGACAAAGGGCTTGAAGGACAGAAAAGACAGCGATGATGTTCAGGTAAAAAGAAAAGTCTGAACAGAGGTAGAGGCGCATCATGCTGCCAAGAGGGCTCCAGTGTGAGGAAATGAGGGAGGCTGTGCTCTAGCAGAGCCAAGGCAGAGGACACTGGAGGACTTTGGGAGGTGCTGTGTCACACCAAGAAATTAGCACTTTGCGGGCAAAGCACTAGACTGTGAGCTGAGGCCTGGGTCCCAACCCAGGGTCTGCTCTGACTAGGCTTCCCTTCCTTGGTCTTGTTCTCTGAAACTTTCTCTAGACCCCAGTGGGGACCATGGCAAGTTCTTGTCAGGGAAATACCCAGGAATCACAGCTCACAGAATGATTAAGTAATCAAATCTAACTCCCTCAATTTGTAGGTGAGAAAACAGAGCCAGAGAGGGGAAGTAATTTGCCCAGCATTGCATGGCAAGCCAGTGGCAGAGCCAAGACTGGAACCCACACTTGCAGCCTCTCAGCTTGGGGCTCGTTCCCCTCTGCTGCAATCTGGGATAGCATCTGGGGGACTGGTCTGGAGGAGGACAGCTGGAGGCAGAAGGCCATCAGGAGGCTATAGTGCCGCCTAGATCAGAAATCACAAGGCTGGCCAGTAAGAAACGTTTATTAAGCCCTTCACCCTGATCCCCATCTTGAGTGGCTCTGAGTCCACGGATGAAGCACCTACGAGGACAGAAAATCTACAAGGAAAAGGAATTTGGTGGGCTTCCCGGAGGAGATAGGAGGTGGGTATGGTATTCATGAGAAGGAAGGGGCATCGGGAGCAGACTTGGGTAAGGATGTAGGAGGGTCTCCAGAAGAAACGGCTTGTCATTTGGGTTTCCTCTGGTTCTTGGTCAAGGTCTCCACCTCCTTCATGAACCGAAGACAGAGTTCCTCTTCCCATGGCAAAGCGATGCACTGCACAGCCACTGGGAGCCCCACGGATCCTTCCACCGCCTGCGCAGAGAGAGTGTCTGTAAATCAGAGCCTGCTTCCTGCTCACAAGCCCCTTGCCCACCCTTCCTCACCTCCCGCAGGTATGCATTAATCCAAATATCTCATCTCTAGTCCATATTAAGATAGAGATTTCCTGGATCTCAGAGTTCCAGACTTCCTCAGCTCTCGGTAAAACCTGGAAAAATTGTTCTTTGTCTACAACTCTCCAGGGTAAAACTTGTTCCTTGTGCGAAGAGCTGACTATAACAATGGAATATAAAACCAGGTATCCAGCCAATGTTCTTAGCACAGCAAAGAAGAATGTGCACGTCCCTGATCCAGAGCCTAGTTGTGCTTCTGCAGTGAAAGAGGTGCCTTGACTCCAAACACAGGCCCAGGAACGTGGGGGCTGAGCCTGAGTGCCTGCTATGAAATCCAAACATATTTGTAGGAATTTGAACATGTTTTCATTGCTTTCTGACAGCAATTTTCCAGCACACTAGTATGCAGCAAGAATTTTTAAAGCATGCAATACCTGACTATTTAGTCAGGGGCACTCTCTTAGATTGTCAAATTAAAAAAATGACAGGAGCCAACACAACAATAGCCATCTGGTGTGAATGCCTGTCTTTTTTTTTAATCCTCATCTGAGGATATATTATTGATTTGAGAGAGAGAGAGAGAGAGAGAGAGAGAGAGAGAGAGAGAGAGAATGGGAGAGAGAGAAACATCCATGTAAGAGAGAAACACCAATCAGTTGTCTCCGTTACCTCCTGTACTGCAACCCAGGTATGTGCCCTGACCAGGAATCAAACTGGCCACCTTTTGGTGCACAGGACAATGCTCACCCAACTGAGCCACTATGGCTGCACTATATATATCACTTTCAAACAGCTCCTGGAACAGAGTCAGAGCTCAAGACACATTAGATAGTGTAATTATTATTATTTTCTCAGCAGTTCCACTGGGTAACTCTACCACTAAAATCAATTTCCAGTCCTGGCCAGGTAGGTCAGTTGATTAGAGTGTCATCCGATATACCAAGGTTGCGAGTTCAATCCCAGGTCAGGGCACATTCAGGAATCAACCAATGAATGCACGAATGGAAGAACATATCAATGTTTCTCTTTTTCTCCCCTTCTTCTCTCTTTCTAAAATCAGTAAGTAAAAAATAAAATAAAATAATTTCCAGAAAAATAAGTTACTTAATGTCTTACTCAGACACATGCATACTTTTCTAAGTCAGTCTCTCTCTCCCTCTCTCTCTTTCTCTCTCTCACCCAAGTCAGGGTTGTTATTTTAGACCCTGCATTAAATAGGCCCATAGAAACATTTCCTTTTGGTAAGTCACCTCTGAATTAATAATAGTAGCATCTATTGAACACTTCCTACATACAAGACCTTATACTAATTGCCTCAGTCTTTTTTGATTTAACCTTTAACATTACTCTGCAAAGTAGATTTTTTTTTATTCTCGCTTTTTTTTTTACTGACAAAGAAACTGAGGCCCAGAGAAGGGCAGTGTCCAGTTGTTTCACAGTAAGCTCCTACCCCGGGGCCTTCGCCCTGATCCACCCTCCTGCCTCTGGATTGGACTTTCCTTGCAGAGGTGTCGAGTAGACCACTGTTTTCATAAAGTATTCTCCCCCAACAAGGACAGAGGATGACTTGGAGCTTAAATGGGTGTCCTCAGGGATGGGGTGACACTTCATCACTTTAGCAGAAGTGATAAAGGCTAAACCCTGGGAATGCCCAGACCCATCCCACCCTGCCCTCACCCATCCGCAGGGACTGAGGCAAGAATCAGTACTGGTCTGTGCTCCTGGGGGAGAGGGAAGGAGAGGGACACTGACCTCCTTGAAGTTTCTGTCATTACTATCTCCGTAGTATCCCTTGTAGAAGGCCAGCTCCTCCTCGTCCTGTAGTGTTACGGTGGTGACGGGCACCACGCCAACAGGGAAGTCCAACACATTGTACAGGCTGTTGTAAGAGCTGCTCTCTGTAGGAAGATCCAGGTTAGCCCAGGAAATCACCAACTCCCAAAGACTCAGGTGGGGAAGAATGTGATGTGAGTAAGCACTCCCTCGGGTCCTTCCCAGAACTGCATCCCTGTGGGCTTGAAATAGCCCCAGGAATCACCTGACAAACACTCTCTGCTCTTCCCAAAAGGTGGGGGGGAAGGAGAATCCCCATTGTCCAAGCCTTACTCAGTGCCAGGCACTGTGCTGGCCTCTCTACATTGCTGATTCTCTGAATCCTCTCCACCCCTGCGAAATGAAGATCACTATTCCCTGTGTACAAATGAAGAAACCCAGGTGCCAGACAGGTTAAATGGTTTTTCACAGGCTGCACAGCTAGTAAGTGGCAGAGATTCAGCTCATGCCCTCCAATACACTAGGTTTCAAGATGGCTGGCGTGTGCAGTGTAAACCTGAGTTGAAAAGACTTCTCCATGGCAACAGCCACCTGTGTGCAAGGACTGAGTATCACAGCAGTGGTAGTGATGCCTACAGAGGACAGCAGAGAGCAGAGCACGGTGTGGGTGTGCCTTTGGGCAGCCACTGTGGGGGACCCAGGGGAGAGGGCTCCAGGCTTGAGGTGGGTTTTCATTCTGCATTGACATCACCTCTGACACTTGCACCTGTTCTGGGCACGAAACCCAGTGATGCCTCAGACACTGACCTATGCTGAGGCCTGCATTTCAGGTGGGTTGGGCTGCAGACACCTCTAGAAATGGGGCAGCACAAAGCATGCTAAGAGTGAATGCATATGCTCAGTGAAAGAAGCCAGACACAAAAGCCTCATATTCTATGATTCTGTTTATATGAAATCCTAGGAAAGGCACATCTATAGTGAGAGAAAGCAGATTAAGTGGTTGTGGGGGGTGAGGTTAGGAAAAATTACAAAGGGACATGAGAGAATTTTGGTCGGTGATGGAAATATTTTATATATTTATTATGGTGGTGGTGATGCCACTATATACATTTGTTAAAATTCATTAAATTGCACTCTGTGAATTTTATTGCATGTAGGTTATACAGATGGTCCCCAACTTATGATGGTTTGATTACATTTTTTTTTTTACTTTACTTATACATATTCAGCAGAAACCAGCTAAACCAGGTGTCCTCAAACTACGGCCCCGCGGGCCACATGCAGGTGTTTTTGCCATTTTGTTTTTATACTTCAAAATAAGATATGTGCAGTGTGCATAGGAATTTGTTCATAGTTTTTTTAAAAACTATAGTCCGGCACTCCAACGGTCTGAGAGACAGTGAACTGGCCCCCTGTTTAAAAAGTTTGAGGACCCCTGAGCTAAACTAAGCTGACGTTCACTAGGTTAAATGCATTTTCGACTTAGATATTTTCAACTTACAATGGATTATTGATACATAACCCCATCTTAAGTTGAGGAGCATTTGTGCTTTTTTCATTTTTAAAGAAAATAGAAATTCACTTTAAAAAGTTCACTTTTAAAGCAAATGGAAATTGAGAGTGTCTGCTAACAGGTACAATATTTCTTTTTAAGGTGATGGAAATGTTCTGGAGTAAGATAGCGGTGGTGGTTGCATGATATTCTGATTATACTAAAACCATTAAATCACACACTTTAAAATGGTGAATTTATGCTACCTGAATTTTATCTCGATTTAAGAGAGAAAAATGTTTTTAGGTGAATAAAAATAAACATCAAGGTCACATAGGCGATGGCAGGACTCAGAAGTACTTGACTTCCTGCCTAACCCACCAGGACCCAGTGTCCTCTCACCTGATGCTTTGGCGGGATAGCCTATATAGAAGGCAGGGTCCAGATCTGGCGCCAGCAGCACATCCAGGTCCAAGGACCTCCACCTGTCTATGAACTCTTGCTGATATTCCTGTAGCAACAACAGGGGCAGGAGGGATAAGACCAGCAGAGGTCACTGTTTGCAGGATAAGGTCAGGTGCTGCCAGGCTGGGTTGGGTTAAGCACCAGGAAGAGTTCCCAAGCTATGAGATGCAGACTGAGATATCTGGGAATGGTCAGGGTCTTACCAGGGGCTAAGGTAAAGGGATAGGAAGGGGAGTCTCAGACTACAGTGATTTGGGGACAACATATAATCCAGGCCCCAGAGAGATGGACTAGATTAACCTCATAGGTCACTAAGCCTTCCCATCCAGGTCCAACCAGGCCTCCCCTGCAGGCCAGGACAGAGCTCTGCCCCCTGTCTGGCCACTCCTGTCACCACCAGGCTTCTGCTGCCCCTGATCCAGCAGTCCCTCAAGGTCTTGCCAGGCACACATCACCTGCACTGCTGTGTGCTGCTCCCACAGTTTCTTGGGTGTCCTGGAGGAATGAGGAAGACACTGGGAAGTCCAAAGGTCAGATTGGGAGGATCTTCTCTTATACAAATGGGGCATGATGCCCAAGTGGCAGGGCCTAGACTCAGTGCAGGCTGCACATCAGCTGCTGGGCTGGGAATATCCCTGTGTCTTGTCCCCTCACCAAGACACCTTGCCTGTCCAATGTTCCCAAGAGTACACATCCTCTGGTCAACACCCCACTACCACCACCAGCCACAAGGACTCAGAAGTGCCCCCCAAAACTATAGTTTCTTTCTTCACTTGTGAGGCTCCAGGTCAGCCCTCAGGTTACTCCACCCCAATTACAACCAGCAAATCAACTCCACTCCAAGCCCCACCAGACCAAGCCCAACAGCAAACCCAAGCCCAAATCAGAATTCTCTTCAACCCACATCCTCATCCCAGTTCCAACCTTAACCCCAATTCCAACTCAAACCAACTTCAACCCCAGCCCAAATCTAACCTCAATTCAGACCCAAACTTTTACCACAACCTAACCCAATTCTAGCCTAAACTCAGAGCTTAACTCCAAATCAAACCCTAATCCCAAACCCACTCAAAGGTCTAAATTTAACCCAGTGTCAGGCATGACTCTAAAACCCTAATTAGATCCCAAAGTCTAAATTGCCTTTGCCCTAGTGAACACCAAGTCTAACCACATGCCCCTCACTCAGTTATCACCACCCCATGCAAAACCCTGGCGAGCTGAACCTGAAGAGACTCAACTACTCACTTCACTCCACGAATCATTTCCAAACTCTGGGCAGTTCGGGGAGCCTAGAGATAAGGAGAGAGGGGGACACCAAGTTCAGAAACCACAGGCCAATGCCAACCTGCCCTGAGTGAGGGTCCAGGAAGAGCAACTCTGCTCGGTACACTGACATGGAGCACTCAAGTCCTTCATAAGCCACTACCACCTCACACAGCCCTGAGCCCCCTTTAGGCCCTCACCCCTCTCTAAATCCCCTTCCCTTTCTGTGAAACCCCTTCCTCTCTCTAAGATGTCCTCCCCCTATCAGAGCCTCTCTGAAGCTTCCTCCCCTCCCTGAGAACACTCCTCTGTTCTGGCCTCATTCCCTTCTTTTAGCTCCTCTTCCTCTTGAATCCAGCTCTGAGTCACCAACGTTCTCTGGATCTCATGCTCCTCTCTGACTCTACCCCACTCCTTGAGTCAACCTCCCCCCCTTCTGAGCTTCTTCCTCTCTGGGCCTCACCCCCTCTGAATCCCTCCCCATCCTAGGCCCACACTCACTATGTACTTCAGGATCCTGGCCAAGATACACTTCAGCAGGTCTGGCAGGCGGAGCTCGGTGACTAATGCCTTCATGCAGGGATCCACAATGTCTCCCTCACTGAGGAACCACAGGCACATAGCTGGTCAGTTACAGCTTTTCAGTCATGGACCGACTCCCACACCTGCCCAACTCCCCCTCCATAGATAAGCCACAGAGGGAGGTCAGACCCAAAGAAACACTTCTCTTACCACCACCACCAACCTGGAACATATACATTCTGAAAATGAGGCCTGAATAGATGACTTAAGGTCACACAATTAGCCATTGGCATCCCACCAATCCAGGCCCACAGGTCCCCTCCCCCACTCCATTTCCACCATGGTTCATGTCTGAGTCCCAACAAACACGTACAGCTTCTCGAGAAGGGTGGCCCCTCCATCGGCAAACAAACCCCCTGTGTAGAGCTGTTCTATGGCATACTCTATCCGGGGGATGGAGAAGGGAATGACCTGTGGAGACAGAGGTTGAGTCAGGGCCTGGAGCTTTCCCCACCCAGCCCTATTTTCTCTCCACATCCATCAGGATCTAAGGAGAGAAAATCACATCACTCCTCATCTCCTTCTACCTCAGCTCCTCAGCAGGGCATGGTAGGCCTATGGGTGGGTGCCATGCTCACTCTCTCATAGGAATGTGATGGGAATTCGACCAGGCCCTATTTCCTGCCTGCTCCACTGTGACCCAGCCTCATACTAAATGCTTTACATATGTGAGCTCATTTAATCTTCAAGCTGCCCCATGTGGTAGAAAACTGAGGCTCAGTGTGTTAAGAGAGTGGTCTAAGATCACATAGTACGTGTGTGGCCAACCAGCAGTTCTCAAAAGGGAGGCAGAGCCAGGACAAGCCACTGGGGCATGAGAGGCAATGGAGGAGGGGGAGGAAGATTTTGAAGACAGGACGATCTTTATGGCCATTTGAGGCTGAAGGAATTTTAAGAGTGAATCCCTGAGTCCCCACCACTGAAGGGAGAAGGCAAAGAATTGTGATGCCTTTCTCACAGGGTGAGCCTCCCCCTCCTCCCATCCCTACATCCTCCCAATCCATATTCTCCATGGAGCTTAGGGAAAACACAATGATCTCAGCAGCCCAAACTCAGATATAATTTCCTTTCTCTTCAAGAATGGTCCAGTACAGCTTCCTTACCAGTCCAGCCTTCTCCCCAAACCCCACCCTGCTTCCCCAGGGTTAAGTAAGCCTACCTCATGTCCTGCATCGTGGAGCAGTCTGCAGGTGAGCCTCACAGCCCTGGCCATGCTAGGAGATGGTTGAGAGAAGCCATCTGATTCATAGTAGCCAATTCGAAGGGGCCGGGTACTGGAGTATATCTGGGGGCAAGAGGAGATGAGTAGGGCTCTGATGGGAGATTGGGCTGGGGACAAGGTGATCTCACTCTCTCCAGGAGCCAGACTTATAAACTGGGGCCTTGAGCCACAGCTGGCCTTACCCATGTATAGGCTTTCCTATATACTTTCCAGGCTCTAGGTCCTCTGGAGAACCCCCTGGAATAAGAAAAAATGGATGGGGCCCTAGCCAGTTTGGCTCAATGGATAGAGTGTTGGCCTGCAGACCAAAGGGTCCCAGGTTCAATTCTAGTCAAGGGCACATACCTCAGTTGCAGGCTTCTCCCAGGTCCAGGCCCTGGCCTGGGCGCATGCAGGAGGCAACCAATCAATGTGTTTCTCTCACATCAATATTTCTCTCTGTCTTTCCCTCTCTCTTCCACTTTCTCTAAAAATCAATAGAAAAATATCCGCCAGTGAGGATTAAAGAAAGAAAGAAAGAAAAATGAATGGGAATGTGAGTGACTGGGTGGATGGAACAGATAGGTAGGTCAATTCATGAATGAGTGAGTGGGTGAATGTAAGAGAAGGTAAATGGGTGGGTAGGCAGAGATTTGAATAGATAGCGGAGTAGGCAGATGAATAGATAGTTGGAGTTGAATGGGTGGGCAGATAAATAGATGAATAGACACGAGTATTTTTAAGCTAAAGACGTTTTAGGACAGGATAAGGATGGAGAGATCAACAGAGGCAAAGAATGGATGACAGACGATGATAATAGGTTGATCATACCAGGATGTGTGTAGGGAGTTGAGCATGACTGAGCATGTGGGCAATTTGCTTGCTGCACCTTGGGCTAGGAAATGAGATCTTCAGAGGGGTTGGTAGATAGGTCAATGAGGAATGAGGGGAGGGGAGAGGAAGGAGCCCTCCAGGTCTGTTCCCCAACCCGGCTTACCTCCTCTCTGAAGGGCATGAAAGGCACAGTGGGGTCCAGCCGGTGCATCTCTTCACTCAGCAGGGCTCGCAGGCACAACGCCAGGCTGTCCACATCCCGGGCCATGGGGCCAGCCACGGTGGCCACTGCACAGCAGAGGGGAAGGAGGCATCCTTTCTGCTCTGGGGACCCCCCACTGCTTGGCCTCAGAGGGTGGGGCCCAGGACCATGATCAGGGTCAAAGGAAGAGTTCATGGGGCCATTCTGGGTCAAAGACTGAGGACAGGTGGAGTTGATAAACCTGCCAAAGCAGCTCTGGTGCCTGGAGGGAGAATCTCATCTGGGACAGAACATCAAGAAACCAACAGGAAAGATTAAAGCTAGATAACAGAAAGCACTTCTCAGTGGGGCAGAATCACTGGACTAGGGAGGCCAGGCAGAAGCCATGAAGTCCCTTCTCCCAGATGCCTTTATCACCAGTGGGGCTGATCTATCTGAGATCAGGGCTGAGTGAAATGTCCTTTGGAGAAAAGCTGGCAGGTTTGTTTTTGAATAGGCACAGACGGGAGCTTACCTGATTTCTTGCCCTTCACAGCAGAGGAAATTCCTGTGTAGCTGCAAATCCCCACCCACACAGAGCCCAGGTCAGCACCTGAAGGGAAGGGCCTGGGTGCCAAGGAGGCTTGAGCACCCAGCCAATGCACTCCCCCAGGGCTCAGCACACAGGTATAAGAGCTGCTTCAACTCTCTCATAACTCACTATTACCCATAACATAAAGTCTGATCTCTTTGACTGCCCTTCAAGGCTCTAAAGTATCAACTTCCATAACTTCCTCTTCTAGTTCTTCCATGAACACATATTGCTCCAAGCAGTTAATTGCTTACAGATACAGCCTTCTGGACTCCATACCATCTCTGCATGTCCATCCTTCAAAACAAAACTCAAATACTGCTTCCTTCAGGATGCCTTCCCTTTCCTTGCCCTGCCTCTGAAAATTCAAAGTCTTGGCTTTTACTAGTAATAAATCTCTGGTGAAAAAAATGTTGGCTTCATCCTGTGAGATCCCACAAGTTTTGACCCTCTCTTAGATCCCCAATCACTTTCTGACTAAGCCAATCACTGTCTGAGACCTAGCCTCTGCCCCTGTTAGACATCCAAATGTCTTAGTCGGAAAGTGATTGGGGCTCTAAGAGAGGGTCAAAACAGGGGTCACCATAAAGTAGGTACTCAGAGTGGAGTTGAAAGATGAGTGGATGGATGGATAGATGCAAATGAAGGCAAATATGGATTGATGGATGGGTAGATGAGTGTGATGGATGGAAAAGATGAATGAATAAACAAATGGAAGGAAGAATGTATAAGTTTTTCAAGGGCTTGGTTATTTGACTCTTTTAGTCATTGATGTATCCTAAGTACCTAGCATACAGACAGTATCTGGCACAGAGCAAATATTCAATATTTGTTAAATAACTTAAATGGTAGATGAATGGTGAAATTGATGGATAGAGACTGGGATGGTGACTACATGGGTGGATAAATGGATGAAGGATGGATAAATGGATAAATGGATGGATTGATGAATGAATAAGAGAAAGTGTAGGTAAATTGATAAATGTAAGATGATTCAATTAATGAACTAATGAGTTAATGAATGAGTGGAAGGTCTATTCCACTGCCACCTGTAACAAACATGGTATATTTAGCTGTGGCTGAGGCAAGAGTTATTTGAAACCCTCCTACACCACTTCCCCCTAGTACTAAACTGAACAGAAGATGTAATTTTCCCCTAGTACTAAGCTGAGTGAATGAGCATTAATGTGTGGAGCAAGCCCCTCTGTTCCCCAGGCCCCTAATTCCTCTAGGCTGGGCTGAGCCTACTCTTCCCACCCCCACAAGCACCACCACTGAGTACCTGAGGCGGTCTCTTGAGGTCCGGAGGCCATAGACACCACAAAAGCCGGATGGTATGCGGATGCTGCCCCCTGTGTCGGTACCCATGCCCAGGATGGAACCCCCTTTACTCAGCAGAGCTCCTTCACCCCCTGAGGAACCTCCAGGGGTCTTCTTTAAGTTAAAAGGGTTCCGGGTCTGTCCATAGATGGGGTTGCTGCATTCAAAGCTGAGGGATGCAGAAGAAAAGAGGATGGGAGGTGAAGGTTTAACTGGGAAATGTTGCCCCTTCCCCACATACAGGCTGACCACACGGCTGCTTCAACTCATGAGCTCCTCCCAGGGGCTGAGGAGAGAAGCCGCTGCTGCAGGAAAGACCCATAGCAGATACCAATCACACCTCCTAAAATAAGGAGCAAGGAGCCCACAGCTCTGTGTCAGAAAAATGGACAGGCTAGCCCCAGCCAGTGTGGCTCAGTTGGTTGAGTGTTGTCCCCTGCACCAAGAGGTTGCACGTTTGATTCCTAGTCAGGGCACATACCCAAGTTGCACGTTCAGTCCTCCATCAGGGTGTGATAGGGTGTGTGCAGGAGGCAACTGATCTATGCTTCTCTCTCACATCAATGTTTCTCTCCCTCTCTCTCTAAAATCAATTTTTTTTATTTTTTATTTTTTACTGGATACACTAAAGCAGGGGTCCTCAAACTTTTTAAACAGGGGGCCAGTTCACTTCCCTCAGACCGTTGGAGTGCCGGACTATAGTTTTAAAAAAAACTATGAACAAATTCCTATGCACACTGCACATATCTTATTTTGAAGTAAAAAACCAAAACGGCAAAAACACCCGCATGTGGCCCGCGGGCCGTAGTTTGAGGACACCTGCACTAAAGGATGAATGGGGAGGAGAGAATACAAGATGAGAAGAACAATTAGAGACAGAGCTGGGAGAGAGATAGCGACTTAACTTTTCAGAACCTCCAAGCCCAGGAGCCTTTAGAGACCATTGAGCCCACACATGAGGAGGAAACTGAGGCTCAGAGGGCACAAAGACTTGCCCAAGAACCTTCGCTCTTGAGGTCTGCATGACTGATTCCCACATCACCCTCTACTCTAAATCAGGACTTTAAGGTGCTGTTTCAGTCCTGGGCCTGGCCCCAGCCCCTTCGCAGCCCCAGCCCCAGTCCCCTCCCCAGCCCCAGCCCCATTCCCCTCCCCAGCTCCAGCCTCCCAGCCCTGGCCCCGGCCCCAGCCCCAGCCCCAGCCCCAGCCCCAGCCTGCCCACTTCAGAGACCTGAGCAGTGTCTGGGGAATGTTGGTCTTGACGAAGGGAATAGCCCCCTGGGCCTTTAGCACTTTCACAAGGACCCCATCCTTGGCTGCTGGCTTCTCCAGGAACTGTGCCAGGCCACATGTAGAGTCATGGTCCTGCAGGGAAGTGACATTAACTCCAGTCCTTGGGGGTAGGGTAGAATCACACAGTGAACAGACTCTCTTCTCCACTCGACCCCCACCCACATCCATTCTCACACCCTCTGAGTCAATGCCCCACCTTAGGTGGATTCACAGGTGGCAGAAGAACATGGTGGTTAAGAGTTTGGGCTTGGGTTTGAACCCAGCTGCTGGGTTCAGTCCCCATTGGCCACTTTCTAGCTGTGCATCCTGGACTAAGTAACTTGCCCATGTCACACACTCAGATATTCACAGGCTCAGTGGCATGTGTGCACCCACACATACATATACCTGAGCATATACACCCCAGGACTCACCATGCAGTCATAGGGGTCCTTGAGACTCATGGGGACCCCATAGAGAAGGCCTCTCTCACTCTTCTTGCGCTTCTTCAATGCCTGCAGTTGTTCCTCACATTCTCCCAGGAAATCTGTCAGGCAGTTCACCTCCTGGTGCACCTTCAGCGCCTGAGCAACATCAAGGGAAACCAGGTAAGGGCTCACATTGAGGCCAGGGACAGAACATTCAGTCACCACGGCCCCTCCCCCCACCCTGACTCAGAGCAGCATGAAAGTGACAGATGACCGTAGCATGAGCACACTCCCAAGCTCCCTGCAGCACCAAAGTTACATCTGCCCTCCAAGTCCTCTAAGTAGAACAATGACAGGTGACATTCCCCACTCCAGCCCAGAGGCAGGTTTAAGTCCTGACCCTGACCCCTAACCCCACCTCCTCCAAGTAGCTACAGAGGACACTCTCCAGACTCAGCTCTTCCGCCTGCAACTTCTGAGCCAGCTCCACCAGGGGCAGCTCCAGGATGGGCTTGGGGTCCAGGCCTGGCTCCTGTGGAAATGAGGTGGGAAGGACAGATATCAAAGACTGATTCATTCAGACCCACTCCCACACACTCAACATCACACCACATATACTCCATGGTACACATGCACATGTGCTCAGTACATAGCTATCCCTGTGCTCACCCTTAGCATTAAAAACATTTATTGGTCTGTCTCTAGGTTGGCATGAAAGACCTACAGGAAACAGATATTTTCTTCTGTCTCTGCTTCCCCAATGTCCAGCCCAGGGCGTGGCACAGAGGAGAGCCTGACCCCTAGTGTTGCTATTCAGAAGGGGCACAATTGGAGTGGGAGTGACATTATATGCATATCTTGAGACTCAGGGGTTATGAAAATGAGGTTCAGCTCTGTGTGGTTTGCCTTCAGGGGAGCAATCCAGCATCCCACATTTCCTTCTTATTTAGTCCTCCCATACCTGCTGATCTGACCTTGGGAAAGGACAAGAGTCTAGCATGCCTGGCAGGAAAGCTGGGACCCAGCCTTGACCACACCATGGGTCAACTGGATAAGCCAGGGTGGGCCCCTTCCCCTGCCATGGCCTAGGTGTCCTCAGAGAGGAAAGGACTAGAAGTCAGTCATTACTCAGTCATGTAGGATGACCACAGAAGGCCCCCCAGCTGTTCTGAGCTTGGTCCTTCAGGGAATGATGGAAAGCCTGACACTAGCCCCTCAGGACTCCTGTCAGGGGCAAGTATGACATGACAAGGCCCTAGAGCACAGCAGGCATTCAGGAAGGCAAAGTTGTCTTCCCTTAGTCCTCAGCCCCAGTCCAGACCCTGAGGGACACAGAGAGAGCACTGTTTGCCCAAGGACACACAGCTAGTAAGTGGCAGAGCCTGGATCCACATGCTTGCTGAGTCATCCCCCCATGGAGGCAATAGGACCCCAGTGACCACTCCCTTAGCAATACATACTACCAATAGGTGTTCTTGCCTCCTTCATATCTCCCACCTCTGACTCTACAGCCTCCTTCCTGCCTACTTTCTGCGTTTCTCAGTTTTCTCAACAGCCTCCTCACTGGACCCGTTGCCTCAATCTCTTCCCCTCCAGCTCAATCTCTTCACTACAACCTGGGTGATCCTTTTAAGATCTTATATAACCTAAATCTGACCATAAGTCCCAACTGCCTTCAGAATAAAGTTGCAACACCATCTCGTCAGTGTGGTTTATAAGGCTTTCAAAGTAAGCATATAACATGTGTTCATTTTCAGATACACCAATGTGTTAATCTTTAAATATTTTGCCAGCACCAATTCATTAAATCCTCACAAAAATCCTTGGACAAGCATTCTTATTATCATTTCCATTTCACCAATGACGGCAACTGACTCACAGAGAGGTTAACTCTCTTGCACAAGGTAAGGGAGCCTGGACTTAAACCCAGGTCATCTATATCTTCACCATTACCCTCTACTGGCTCTATGGTCTGAAATTAAAACTTCTTAACTGAAAGTGAGCTGTGGAGGGTTGTCAAGTCCCAGGCCTGTATATTCCTTGACAAAAAGGCGTTCTTTACCTTAAATGAGCCTGTCTATTGTCTTTTTTGTATCCAAGATACCTTTGGAATGTCTGAGCAATCCCTTTTTTCCAGACTCCTCAAGGCACAATCTCCCACCAAAGTTCAAGGTCAGGGTATCTTATTCCCTCATTGTTATCTTGTTCCCTGCATATCACTCTATGTGCTATAAATGTTATTAACTTTCCTCTACCCACCAATGTAAAAGAAGAATGTGTCTCTTCATTTAACTTTTTTATCCAATCCCATAGATTTCCCCACTTTGCTTTCCCACACCTCCCTAATCTGTCACCAATGAATTTTATAAATCTCTCCTTATGTCTCCTCTTTTTATTGTAATGTATACAACAGGATGCAAAACTGCCATTCTCTGGAGCATTTTCTCAATCCATTGAGATTTTGCTTCCCAGCAATTGTCAGTTTGGCTCAAATAAACTCATAAAAATTCTTACAGGTTTGGACACTTCTTATGTTGGCATTACATAACTTACTAAGTGATCATCCTGATATATCTTGCACCCATCTGACACCATACATAGTTAATAGAATATTATTGGCTATATTCCCTATGCTGCACTTTACATCCCCATGACTATTCTGTAACTACCAATTTGTACTTATTAATCCCTTCACCCTTTTTACCCATCCCCCAACCCCACTCCCACCTGGCAGTCATCAAAATGTTCTCTGTATCTATTGAGTCTGTTTTTGTTCTGCTTGTTCTTTTATTCTGTTGTGTTTTTTTTTTAGATTCAATTGATATGTATTTATTGACATTTTATTGCTTCTTTTTATTTCTCCTTCTTTTTCTCTTCCTCCTCCTTCTCCTCCTTCTCCTCTTCCTCTTCCTCCTCCTTCTTCAAGAAGACCCTTTAACATTTCTTGTAATACTGATTTGGTGATAATGAACTCCTTTAGCTTTTTCTTGTCTGGGAAGCTCCTTATCTGTCCTTCAATTATAACTGATAGCTTTGCTAGGTAGAGTAATTTTGGTTGTAGGTCCTTGCTTTTCATCACTTAGAATATTTCTTGCCAAAATCTTCTGGCCTGCAAAGTTTCTGTTAAGAAATCAACTGACAGTCTTATGGAAACTCCCTTGTAGGTAACTAACTGCTTTTCTCTTGCTGCTTTTAAAATTCTCTCTTTGTCTTTAACCTTTTGAATTTTAATTATGATGCATCTTGGTGTGGACATCTTTGGCTTCATCTTATTTTCTTCACCAGGTTAGGGAAGTTTTCTGTCATTATTTTTTCAAAAAGGTTTTCAATTTCTTGCTCTCTCTCTTCTCCTTTTGATACCCCGATGGTGTGAATGTTGGAATGCTTGAATTTGTCCCAGAGGCTTCATACACTATCCTCATTTTTTTGGATTGTTGATTCTCTGTAAATTATCCTTCATTTCAGTTAGTGTATCCTTCATTTCTGATTTGTCCTTTTTTATGCTTTTGAAGTTCTCACTAAGTTAATTGAGCATTCTTATAACCAGTGTTTTGAACTCTGCATCTAGTAGATTGCTTGTCTTCATTTTGTTTAGTTATGTTTCTGAAGTTTTGTTCTGTTCTTTTATTTGAGACATGTTTCTTTGTCTCCTCATTTTGGCAGCCTCCCTATGTTTGTTTCTATCTATTAGATAGAGCTGCTACATCTCCCAGGCTTGGTAGAGTAGCTTGATGTAGTAGGTGTTCTGTAGAGTCCAGTGGCACAGCCTCTCTGATCAACCAAGCTGGGCACTTGAGGTGCTCCCCGCCATGTGGGTTGTGTACACCTTCCTTATAGTTGATTGCTGTTGGCTCATCAATTGGAGGGATTTATCCCCAGGTCAATCAAACAAAGACTGGCTGTGACCACTGACCAATGACCTCTGACCACTGTGGAGGATCAGCTGTGCAGGGGCCCACTCAACAGAGCAGGACTTACTTCATCAGGGCTTTGTGCCCGCTGAGTCCACCCCTTGAGTGTGTTGTTTGCAAAGGTAGTTGGGTGGTGGTGTTTCAATGTGGTCTCAAGCTATCCACTGGGTACTCTGGCTCTGGGGCCTCCAACTGTGTTCTGCCTGGAGACATCTGGCATGAGCTACAAAGTGAACTGCGGATAGCTGCTGAGCTTGGAGGTGCTCGGTTGAGGCCAAGCTGCTAACCGAGGCTGGCTATTGCTAGAACCAGGCCTAGAGCGAGTTAGCGAGAGGTATGGGACACACTGAAGCCAGATGCTCTTTGTTTAGTAGATTTATAGAAAGATATGAAGCATGAGCCAAGACAGGCCATTCACATGGAAAAGCCACTGGAAACAGCTTGGGTGGGGTTGAAAGTTGGGTATAGTGGGGCCTCAGGGAATCACCAGGGGATGGGCAAAAAATATGAGCCAGATTGATGGAGTCTCTGATATGGCATCCACCTGCCAGCTCTGTCCTGGGGGGCGGGGGGGGGGGGGGGTTCGTGGTAGTGGTGGGAGGGGCGCTTATCAAAGGAATAATGTCTTCTGCCAGCATTTCTGTCTGAAAGAAAGCTGACACACACACTCATCACCAACTCTCACCCTGATGCCAGACAATTCAGTTCCTCCCTGTAGGTCTCTGGTGCATTTCAAGCTGCTGCTCCAGTGCTGGAGCTCTAAATGAGTGAGTCCAAGTAAGTCCACGCATAGGCCCATTAAACAGAACTGCCTGGGATTCCAGCCACCCTTTGTCTCCCTCAGTCACAATACCTGCTGGTTTTTACAGCCAGAAGTTATGGGAACTTCTCTTCCTGGTACTACAACTCTGGCCTGGGTGGCCTGGGACCCCTTCCTCTTCATGGGGGCCTCTGCAGCTAAGATATCAGTCCCAATTTTTATCTGCCACATATGAGTGTAGGACCAGTCTATTCAGCATCTCAGCCCCTCCTACCAGTCTCTATGTGGCTTCTTTTTTTAATTCAAGAATCATAGAACTTCCATTCAGCCAGATTTTAGGTGGCTCTGAATGATGGTTGTTCTGTAGTTTAGTTGTAATTTTGATGTCAAAAATTAGGATTGCCCTAGCTGGTTTGGCTCAGTGGATAAAGCATTGGCCTACAAATGGAAGGGTTCTGGGTTCAATTCCAGTCAAGGGCACATGCCTGGGTTGTGGGCTCAAACCCCAGTTGGAGGTGTGCAAGAGGCAGCTGATTGATGATTCTCTCCCATCATTGATGTTTCTATCTCTCTCTCTCTCCCTTCCTCTTTGAAATCAATAAAAAAATATATATTTTTAAAATGAGGATAGTAAAAGGAGTCTCTGGGACAACTTCAAGCATACCAACATTTGTATCATGGGGGTGCCAGAAGGAGAAGAGAGAGAGCAAGGAATTGAAAACCTCTTTGAAAAAATAGTAACAGAAAACTTCCCTAACCTGATGAAGGAAATAGACATAAAAGGACCTACAACTAAGATTTCTCTACCCAGCAAAGCTATCACTTAGAACTGAAGGACAGATAAAGAGCTTCCCAGACAAGAAAAGGAGAAAGGAGGCTATAGCCATCGGGTAAGCAGGATGGGCTTTTACAAGTGCACCCAGGAGCTATGGAAGAAGAAGCAGTCCTATGTAACATACTTTCTTCTTAGGATGAGCTGCTGGCAGTACTGTCAGCTCTCTGCACTCCACAGGGCTCCCAGCCTCACCCCACTCAACCTGATAAAGCATGCAGGCTGTGATACACTCCAAGCAGGTTATGTCATGTGAGCCATGGTGGCCTCAAACACCCAGTTCCTAAGGGTGTGACCTACAGCAAGCCTTTCCATCATGGTGTTAACCAGCTAAAGATTTCTCAAAACCTTCAGCCTCCCACTGAGGAGTGAGCTGGATGCCACTGAGGGGCTCTAAAAGTCCTGGGTTGGTAAAGATTTCACGTGTACAAATTCTTTGAGGTTATCCTTATTTCATTCCATAAGGCTATCAGAAGGAATCCTGGCACCCAATGGATCACCACACCAGCCCACAAGCACAGGGAGATATGAGGGCTAACATCTGCAGGGTACAAGAGCCCTGCCTTAGAAAGGGCCACAAGTCCCACCACATTATTGGTGGTTCTCGCCCTGCAGCTTGGAGGTATAATACTCTCCAGCTCCATTGTTACCTCTAATATAAATAATGTTTATAAAACTCTTACCTAATAAACAGTTTATGACAGAAAAAAAAGTTCAAGGAGTTTATTACCAAACTAGTATTAAAAAAAATGTTAAAGGGTCTTCTTAAGGTGAAAAAGAAAAGATAAAAAATATGAAAAACAAAATGGCTATAAATACATAGCTACCTATCAACAATTACTTTAAATTCAAATGGATTAAATGCTCCAATCAAGACATATAGTGGCTGAATGGATAACAAAACAAGACCTTTACATATGCTGTCTACAAGACTCACTTCAGATCAAAAGATACACACAGATTGAAAGTAAAGGGATGGAAAAGATTTTCCATGAAAGTGGGGGAAAAAACACCCCACAAAGCTGGGGTAGCAATACTTATATCAGAGAAAATAGAGCTTAAAACAAGAGACAAAGAAGGGCCCAGTAATTCCAATTATGGGTATTTGTCTGAAGAAACCCAAACACTAAATTGAAAAGACATATGCCCAGCACTCTTAACTATAGTGTTACATTCATTGTACCATTATTTACAACTAGAGGCCCGGTGCATGAAATTTGTGCACGGGGGAGGAGTGTGTCCCTCAGCCCAGCCTGCATCCTCTCCAATCTGGGACCCCTCAAGGGATGTTTGACTGCCTGTTTAGGCCTGATCCTACCTGGATCGGGCCTAAAGGGGCAGTCGGACATCCCTCTCACAATCCAGGACTGCTGGTTCCCAACTGCTTGTCTGCTTGCCTTCCTGATTGCCTCTAACTGCTTCTGCCTGCCAGCCTGATCACCCCCTAACCACTCCCCTGACAGCCTGATTGATGCCTAACTGCTCCCCTGCCAGCCTGATTGCCCCTAACTGCCCTTCCCTGCAGGCCTGGTCATCCCTAACTGCCCTTCCCTGCAGGCCTGGTCCCCTCCAACTGCTCTCCCCTGTAGGCCTGGGTCCCCCTGCAACTACCCTTCCCTGCAGGCCCAGTCGCCCCCAACTTCCCTCCTCTGCCAGCCTGGTCACCCCTAACTGCCCTCCCCTGCAGGCTTGATTGCCCCCAACTGCCCTCCCTTGCAGGCCTGGTCTCTCCCAACTGCCCTCCCCTGCTGGCCATCTTGTCACGGCCATCTTGTGTCCACATGGGGCAGCCATCTTTGAACACATGGGGGCAGCCATCTTGTATGTTGGAGTGATGGTCAATTTGCATATTACTCTTGTATTAGATAGGATAGAGCCCTGGTGCATGGGTGGAGGCCAGCTGGTTTGCCCTGAAGGATGTCCTGGATCAGGGTGGGGGTTTCCTTGGGGCGTGGGGCGGCCTGGGCGAGGGGCCTGTGGTGGTTTGCAGGCCAGCCACGCCCCTCGGCAACACAAGTAGAGGCCCTGGTATCTGGGGTTTATTTATCTTCTATAATTGAAACTTTGTAGTCTTGAGCAGAGCCAAACCTCCTGCTCACTCCATGGCTGCAGCCATTTTTGTTGGGATTTATTTATCTTCTATAATTGAAATTTTGTAGCTTTGAGTGTAGGCCTGGGTCAGCCAGGGAGGCAGGGAAGCTTGGCTTCCTCCATTGCCGGGGAAACCCAATACTCCTGCTTGCTGCAGCTCCGTGGCCGTAGCAATCTTGGTTGGGTTCATTTGAATACTTGCTCCTGATTGGCTGGTGGGCATGGCTTGTGGGTGTAGTGGAGATACAGTCAATTTGCATATTACTCTTTTATTAGATAGGATAGCCAAGATATAGAAGCAATCTAAATGTCCAGCAATAGGTGAATGGATAAAAAAGAAGTGGTGCCTATATACAATGGAATCTGACTCAGGCATAAAAAAGAATGAAATCTTGCCATCTGCAACAACATGGATGAACCTAGAGGGTACTGTGCTGAGTGAAATAAGTCAGACAAAGACAAATGCCATATGATTTTTCTTATATGTGGAACCTAAAAAACAAAATAAGCAAGCAGAACAGAGACAGACTCATAGATACAGAGAACATATTGGTGATTGCCAGATGGGAAGTGGTTTGGGGGCTGGGTGAAAAATGTGAAAGGATGAAGATGTGCAAATTTGTAGTTACAGAATAGTGATAGGGATGTAAGGTTACAGCATAGGGAATATAGTCAATAACATTGTAATAACTGTATGGTGTCAGATGGGCACTAGATTTATCAGGGTGATCACTTCAAAAGTTATATAAATGTCTAATCACTGGGTTGTATGCCTGAAAATATAATATTGTACATCAACTATAATTGAAAAATTAAAAATCACTTTTTAAAATATAACTCCTCAGCCTGTAAGCCACAAGAACTTTCAGGAGGGCCCAGGCATGGACAGGGTGGGCATTCACTTAGATTGCATCCCCACAGCTGCACTGTGGTTAAAATACTGAAATCCTTCTGAGTCACTGAGCAAAAACTCACTCCCCTGAGCATACCACCACCCCAGCTGCTTCAGTCCCTCCCCTGGGACTCCTCACAGTGCAGCAGTAAAGGGTTAATGCTCAGCCCATGGGGGCCCTCCAGGCACAACCTCTGATTCCCTCAGGGATTGTGGATGGCCAGCCTGTGCCCACCCCTTGGCCTGCTCCCTAGCCCTAAGGATCCTCAGTAGGACCCACCAGGGACCACCCCAGCACTCACTGCCAGTCCACAGGCTCACCACCAACACTGAATGTGAGCCCTGATTCCTACATATCTACCTAGAGAGATGATACCCCTGGTGGCACCCCTGTGGGCAAGTACCCAGTGTCATCTAAAACCCTGAGGCTAAAGCTCCCCTGCAGTTGTCCTTACATGGCCACTTGTGGAAGTGGAAGCCCATATAATATATATATATATGATTTCAGAGAGGAAGGGAGAGGGAGAGAGAGATAGAAATATCAATGATGAGAATCATTGATGGGCTGCCTCCTGCACGCCCCCTACTGGGGATCGAGTCCGCAAACCAGGTATGTGCCCTTGACCAGAATCAAACCTGGGACCCTTCAGTCCGCAGGCCAACGCTCTATCCACTGATCCAAACCAGCTAGGGCAAAGTGGCAGCTTTTCAGAGAGCTGAGGAGAGGTGGAGAGAGCAAACCACCAGATCCTACTGAGGGCCCCTACAGGTGTCTGTCTGCTGGGACTGTTCCTCTGTCCCCTCAGAAGGCGCACTGGTGACCTGGAGAGGATGGGAGATGCCCAACCACACCTTTTCAACCAACCTCGTTGAGTGTCACTTCCATCTGATAGATCAAATTCATTGACTTACTAAATGACCACTCATCAAAGACAACATTAGTTTGATTACGAAAGTGAGAATTTTCACATAGAGTGCTTAACTGCAAACATTTATTAACTTGAATATTATCATTATAATCATCATCCCCACTGTAGATATGAGGAAGTTAATGCACAGAGAAGTTATTTAAAATATACAGGGTAGGAAAAGTAGGCTTAAAGTTGTTTGTATGGATAATAATACAATAATTAGTAGGCAATAATACAAGAGTAATCTATGTTCATGTACTCACAACTGTAAACCTATTTTTGTCCACCCCTGTAAGTGTCAGAGTCAGGAGTCAAACAGGCAGCCCAGCACCTTTAACTATAGTGTTACACAACTTCTCACTGAGGCCTGTAAGATTAGGATCAAAGTAATTTAATATGATCCTCATGACAATGTTTATGAGTTCACTGTCAACAGAGATGTTGACTATGTAAAATCTCAGAGGGCATTAGGAGAGCTAGCAAATTGTGGGTGTAATTGCTACTGGTTCTGCAGAAACTGAGCAAGAACTCAACCCAAGGAATGAGATCATTCACGTTGAAAGTCTGCTTAGACTTCCACTTCCCCCTGCTAGTGCCTAGACAGTGTGCTTCCTTAGGTACTTGTCTGGCCCACACCCTCTTCCAGCAACATCCAGGCCTTGATGTAGAAATTAGATGCTAGACAGCCCCTCTCTCCCCCAACCCCTCACTGCACCAGGCTTGTGCCCGCCATGATGCCCCTGCCCTCTACCTGCTTCTTTGGCTCAGTGCTGATCCTGCCTACCAGGACGGCCAGGGGAACACGGTGCCACACACTGCCACCCACCAGGGCCCTGATGCCTACACTGAGTTGCTGTCCCTCTGCTATGGGAATAAGAATAAGAAGGGGGAGCCCAGCCGGTGTTGCTCAGTGGTTAAGCATTGACCTATGAACCAGCAGGTCACGATTCAGGGCACATACCTGGGTTGTGGGCTCGATTCCCCAGTGTGGTGTGTGCAGGAGGCAGCCGATCAATGATTCTCTCTCATCATTGACGTTTCTCTCTCTCACTCCCTCTCCCTTCCTCTTTGAAGTCAATAAAAATATATTTTTTTAAAACTTTTAAATAAAAGAATAAGAATGGGGAGACCCCTAGGCAAATTCTGGGCTGGGGACTCCCCTGGGATTCTACTGAAGAGGAAGAAGAGGAGGTGCATAGGAAGCACGAGTGGAGACAGAAGCTGCAGGGAGAGCTAGAAGATGAGTGGCAGGAGGTGATTGGGCAGCTCCAAACGATGTTTCCCATGAGGCCCAGGAACTTGAGTCCTTCTCAGCCTGGTCAGATCACCTGGCTCGGGAACATGCCCAGAAGTGCCAGCAACAGCCGGAGGCAAAGGGACCTTGGCATCCCCACAGGCTGAGGGCAGGAGGAGGACCAGTGGCTCCTTAGAGAGTGAGCCAAGGGCCAAGGAGGAGGAACTGCATAAGAGCCAGACCAGCAGGCCTAGGAGCAGGCACAGGAGGCTCACAGGGACCCAGAGCCCAGGGCCCAGCACTCCAGACAAGCAAGGAGGGGCAGCCTCTGGCACTTTGGTAACGTGTCCTGGCCCTGCCCTGGGGGAGAGGACTGTGAGGCCATGGCTGCAGCCCTGATGGCCAGCCCCCGCCCCCACCTGGGGAGGAACAGGGGGCTCTAAGGAGGTACTTGAGGCACCCTGGCTGCTTCCTACAGTGATTCCAGAGCCAGATTGAGACCTGGAAGCTGGGTTGCATGCTGGGAGAGGTGACAATTCTTTCTCAAGTCCTGAATCACCATACGGAGGCCCTCAAGTGACCTCAGGGAAACAAGGAGAAGCTGTTGGGAACACAGCCTTAAAGGCAGGGTGGCAGAAAGGGCCCAATCAGGGATGGGAATGATGAGGACCAGGACCAGGCTGATGCTGCATAGCAGAGGATGTGGGTGGGAGTGAAACTTGTAAGGAGCTGGGGTGGGGAGGACAAGTCACCACCACTGCTCCTTGACTCTGCCCTTTCCTAATAAGGCCTGGTTCCACACCTCATTCCTGGTATCTCCTCCTCTTTTCCATTGCTGTGGTTTTCACATCCATGACATCTCCTGTCCCACCTCGCCTGCCAAAACCCACAGCTCCTACACACCTGTGACCCGCACACACACTAACACATGCCCTCCGCTGGAGACAGGAAGCCCCCTGCTGGCCCACCCGCAAGGTTGGTCCTCAGAAAGCCCAGTTTGCCCTCCAGTCTACTCCACTACTCCACTCTACACTGAGAGATGAATGTGAACAGAGACAAAAAAAAAAAAAAAAAAAAAGGAATGAAACCAGTTTCCCTCTCCTTCCCCAGCACAGACAGGGCTTTCCCTTTGCTGAGCCACTGGATAGTCTGGGTTAGGGCAGCTGGAATTGGGGGCCATAAGTAGGTGCTGGGAGGTCAGGGGATAGAAGCAGAATGGATGGAGGAAGAGCCCTGTGGGAGAGTGAAATTTCAGTTGCTAAAATATAAACAGGGGAAGTAGGCAGAAAGCCAAATTATGTAACCTGAGTTCTCAGTTCTTGGGCAACCAGTGATCCACACCCGACTCCATCTCTCCCCTCTAGCTTTTCAGTCCTATCTCTCTTCCAGGTCCCGAGGAAAGAGCAAAGAGGTAAAATGGACTCAGCATAGTCCAACTGCTAAATACTAAAGTCAAATAAGCTGAGGAAGTGATTCTCTTCTCATTTTAATTAGCCTGGGAATTTAAACTTCTGAATTTTCCAGTCCTGCATCAGTGCCTGGACATACATCAGATCTCCAGATAACCCCCTGATTATCTCTGCAGGACTCATGTAGACATTAACCTTACATCCATTATCCAGAGCACTGGATGTAACCAGACCTCTTGGTGTGCACCTTCCAGACCACCTGCCATTAGTCATCCAGATCACTTGACATCTGACTGATAACCATCCTGGACCAATAATAGAGCTAAGAATGCAGGACTGATAATTCTCAAGAATGCACTTACTATATAATAAAAGCATAGTATGCAAATTGTCCCCTCCACTGGGAGTTCTTCAGGGAGTTTGACCAGGGGCGGGGCTGGCCAGGGGAAGGGAGGGAGGCCCCAGTGGTGGCAAAGGAGCTGAGGAGAGGGAGTACCCAGCTGGCGGCAGCTAGGGACCCTACGTGCACTGGGCTTCTAGTCCTATCTAATAAAAGGGTAATATGCAAATTAACCATCACTCCGTCACAAAGATGGTGGCGCCCAAAGCAGCCGGGGTGCTGGACACTAGCGGCGTCGCCCCGGTGACGAGCCCCAGTGTCCTGAATACCCCAGCACTCAGAGGGAGAAAGGGCAGGCAGGCGGGCCTCTGGCCAGAGGCTGGCCGGGGTGTGGGACACTGGTGTTGTTGCAGGCTGGGCTGAGGGACCCACCCCATGCGTGATTTTCATGCACCGGGACTCTAGTCCCATCTAATAAAAACCTAATATGCAAATTGACCATCACTCCAACACACAAGATGGCTGCCCCCATGTGGTCAAAGATGGCCGCCCCCATGTGGACACAAGGTGGTCACCACAAGATGGCCAAGGTGTGGAACCAGGCCTTATTAGGAAAGGGCAGTTGGGGGTGACCAGGCCTGCAGGGAGGGCAGTGGGGGGGCAGGCCTGCAGGGAGGGCAGTTGGGGGCGACCAGGCTGGCAGGGGAGGTCAGTTATGGGCAATCGGGCTGGCTGGGGAGCAGTTAGGCGTTGATCAGGCTGGCAGGGGAATGGTTAGGGGGTGATCAGGCTGGCAGGCAGAAGCGGTTAGGGGCAATCAGGCAGGCAGGCAGGCAGGCAGGCAGGCGAGTGGTTGGGAACCAGCAGTCCTGGATTGTGAGAGGGATGTCCAACTGTCCACTGGGATCGGGCCTAAATGGGCAGTTGGACATCCCTTGAGGGGTCCCAGATTGGAGAGGGTGCAGGCTGGGCTGAGGGGAAACCCCCCCATGCATGAATTTCGTGCACCGGGCCTCTTGTTTTACTATAAGAACTCAACTTTTCATTCTTTTTCATAAACACTTCTGGGTTTTTGCCTAGTTATATCTCCAGTTTTCATATCCTTGAGTTAATCTTTATCATTTATTTCTAAAAAGAGAAGAAGAAAGAGGAGGAGGAGGAGGAAAGGGAGGAGGAGGAGGAGAAGGAGGAAGAGGAGGAGGAAGGGGATGATGATGATGATGATGATGATGAGGAGGAGGAGGAGGAGGAGGAGGAGGAGGAGGAGGAGGAAGGGTCTCTGCTTAATGAGATTGCCAGTCACCTAATGACTCTCAGTTACCGGGAGAGCTTTGAAAGAGAGAGACATCTTCAAAAGATGATAGCCACATCAAAAGATCCTCACAAGTTTTTTTAAAAATCAAGAAATTATTTGGAAATTGTTAGAATCATTTGATGAAAGAATTGAGCCTCAACTTCTATCACTTTTAAGCTGTTTTAATATATAGTTTGGTTTAGAACAAATCACACCTCCTGCCCAGTTCCACAGCCCAGTGGATGTCTGCCTTCTCCACACTCACCTGGAGCTTCCTTCTATCATGGTTTGAAAATCAAAGAAAATATATTTTAAAGTTTTTAGCATATTGATTTATCATTAATCTTTCCAAAGTGGTGGTTAAATATGCTTACTATGGTAAAAATCCTCAACCCTCAGGGCAGCCAATTTCCCCTTAAGTGATCAGAGTCTCCTGGTAAGCAGCCTTAAAAATGAGTAGCTTGTCTGCTTACCTCAGTGGACCTTACAAACCTTTTCTATGTGTTCTATAGAAACAGTGCCTTATCTCAGGCTTTTCTATGCTTGGCATCACCTATCCTGTTCTTTCTTCCTTTTGGAAAACTCTTATACGTCTTTCAAGGCTCAGCTCTTTGAAGCCTTCCCCAAATGATCTGCTCCACAAAGAGCAAATCACTCCTCCTGCCAAGTCCCACAGCTCCATAGGCATCTGGCTTTCACCACATTCAGCTGAGTTGCTTCCCATCATGGTTGGCACAGCTCTGTTTCCACTACACCCCACCCAGAGTGAGAACATTTTTAAGACAAGTCTGAGTCAGACATCAGATCTCTGTCCCAGAGTTCAGCAGAAAACAAGACCACAGGAGCCATCTGTGAAATGTTGCTAAACTGAACTGAATTGGGTATGTTTGAACCCTACGAGGGTTTGCCTATGTCTCAGCCTCCCACCTCCCTGGGACATAAAGCTGGACATATGAGGCCTTGAGGGTATCCCTGACAAAGTAGTGACCCAACTAGGAAGGTGCCCAGGACAGACCTGTAATAGCTTTGTTGTGGAGAGAATAGGCATTGAGAGCCTGTAGCCTTGAGGGAAGGCTGGAAACTCCATGGGTGACCTCACCCAAACCTTTCCACTCCCCCAGCCAACCAGACACACACAGCCCCACCAGGTACCCAGACCAATAGGTATATATTCCAGATGCCCACATGTATACCATCCAGATGTCCAGACACATACAGAACTTTTCACATCAGACATATGACCACAAACAAACACACTCAATCAAACATTCAGACCCAAACATATCTAGATATACACTCCAATCCAGTAACACGACACATACACACCCAGCCAGACACACACACCACAGGCATAGAACCAAACACAAGCAGCACACAATAACTCACCAGCAGGAGGCACACACAGGCAGGCCCTGGTGTTAGCAGTAAAGGAACCTAAACCCAACACCACACACAGATGGGGTCACCACACGCACACAGGAACCCTCTCCATCATGCTGACTTGCCACAGCAACCCCATTAGCCTAGATTTCCTTCCCCATCAGCCAAGGAGGGGCAGCTGCTCTCTAGAGGCAGATTGATTCATCCAACTAATTAGCCCCAATTAATATTAATACACATTCTCAGGAACTGCAGCAGCTCCAGCAGAGAAGCTGCCCACTGGGGCCATCAATCACTGTCCAGGGGACGGCAGAGGACACTCAGGAACTCCAGATCACGGGGACAGTACCTCAGGCATTCTCGCCAACCCCCAATCCCAGGGTCCAAAGGAAGACCACCACCATCAACCAAAGTTGGGAACCCTAAGATACTGCGAGCCCACCCTTCCTTGAGCAGTCAGGGAGCCCAAGGCCCAGAAGGGACTGTCACATCCTCCAGGCCATACAGCAAACGCAAAGCACAGTGTGAACTTGTCTCCAAGCCCCTCCTTCCCACCCTTCTGTCGACCACTCTAGCTTGGCTTTGCTGACACACCCAGGGCTCAGTTACTTCACCTGCGAATCCCAGTTACAATGGTTGTCACAATGCCGTGAAATAACCCCATCCAGGCTGTCAAAACCCTATTTTAAATTACATAGCGTCCTGGGAGGAGCCCATCTCCAGTGACCCCTTGTGCTTTGCATCTGTCAGGTGCTCAGCAAACATATGCAAAACCTAATGAGGTGGCTGACAGGAGGGAGAATATGTAGACCAGGGTTCCTGTCTCAGTGGAGTTTAGGGGTGGTCTGGAGCTGAAAGAGGCCTGGCCTCTTGCCTCCAGTTTCTCCATCAGTTTATTTTATTTCAACAAATAGCCCACGCGCACACCACCATGTTTCTGAGCCACTAGGAGAACAGAGAAAACACACTGCCCCCGACCTCAAGGGGCTCAAAGAACATAAATGGGAAGGAACTGGTGACACAAAGATCTAGCATAGACCTGGAATGGGGGACTGTCCCCCCAGGCTCCCTGTCTTCTGAAGGGGATGAGGCCATAGAGGGGTATGTCCTGAGGTAAGACCCACCTGTTGGGATTGAGGCTGGGGGCTTCAGGGATTGATGTCTACTCACCTGCTCCCGGAGACGCTGTGCCAGGGCTGCCATCTGCTGCAGCGCCACCTCCCTGCGCCTCTGTGCCCTGGGGATCTTGTTCCGTGCTGGAGCACGCTGCCTGGAAAGCAGGGCAGCTGCCAGCAGAGCAGCCCCCAGCAGGGTCAGCAGTAGCAGCCCCAGCACGGGGTAAGACAGCAATAGCTTCTCCAGCATCATGGGGCCTGTGTGGATGTATCAACTGCTTCCTCAAGATCACTTGGTACTTATTTGTCAGCTACACTGCTGGAGCACCCTCCCACTTCTGGGCCCCAAGGGGAAGAGCCAGGCCCTGGGTGTGGGAGATCACGAAATCCTCCCAGCTGGTTCTTACCACCACCTGGATTTCCTGGGGACAAAGACCCTGTCCCTCAGGCCATTCAGTGCAAGAGGCTTTGGCAGAGACAAGCCTGCAGGTGGACAGATGACCAGGCTCTGATTACACCTCCTTCTCTTCCTCCTCCCTCATCTCACCCATCAAACCCCGTCACCTTAGTCTGACCTCTGCCAGTCCTGCTAGGGTTGCCTTTAAGGTTTCCTGTTGCTTTTAGGATAATTGCCCTTAATATGGCTCACAGGCCAGGTGGACTGAACAAGCCAGGTGTGCCCTGAGTTAGCAACTCACTCTGGGGAGCACCTGGGACCCAGGCAGAGAATAAAGGAAGGAGACATGGGGGAGCAGGTATGGCTCAGAAGGCATCTGCCCTAGGAGAGATGATGCAAGGAAATGAGGCCTGCATAGCCCTCACCCCTGCCCCTGTCATCCCAGGTGAGCTTTCGTTCCCTACTCCCAAAGTAAGGCCACACTCTCTTCCAGACTCATCCATTTTCTCCTTAGACCAGGAGCTCCCTATGGGCACGGAGGGCAGTGAAGAGGAGTCTGGGGTGGGGGGAGGTGAGGAGGTGGAGGTGACTTGCTGGAGGAAGGACAGGAAAGATGGGGAAGCTGTGAAGCAGTAGGGCAGGAGGGACTGGGTGTGTGAGCCCTTGCATTCTTGTTGGATGTTTCAGTTGGATGTTTCAGTCCTCTGTCTCAGACGAGAAGGGTGACTCCACTCTCAAAACTGGGAAGTCAGAAGCAGCAGATTTAGTGGGATGGAAATGGGTTTGTAGTTGGTAATGTTGCCTCTGAGCCCCCGAGGGTCAGACCATTGACCTGTTGATCTGTTGGTCATGACCTAAAGGGTAACCCCAAGGTCATCCACCCTCTGACACTCTGACTTTGTCACCTCCAAGGGGCCACTGGAACTAGCCCTCCTGTCGGCACACTCCCCATGTACTTTCTCTTCTTTTCTGACATATCCCCCCACCTCCACATCCCTCCCTGAACCCTGGCACTCCCCTGGTGACTCAGTTCCCCTGGACCTTTTGGCACCTGCATCACCTCCACAGCACCCTAGGCCTTGTTACATCACCTTTTTTTGGATTGTACCCCTTCATTACCACATCACCTCATTTTATCTCTTCATCGTATTTACTAGAAACTTAAAACACCTTATACATTTACTTATTTCCTGCTTTCTTCATTAGAAAATAAGTTGCCAAAGAGCAAGGGCCTTGTCAGCCTGTTTCAAAGTGCCTGACACATGGCAGGTACTCAATAATATTTCCTAAATGGAGGACTGATACATGGGTTGAGCCCTCTATCCCCACCTTTAGCTGTGTGTATCTCTGATGGCTTCCTTCCTAGCAGCATTATCATGCTTAAGTCTCCTCCATCTTAAAAAAAATTCTCTCAGCCCTGGCCAGGTGGCTCAGTTTGTTGGAATGTCGTCCCATATACCAAAAAGGTTGCAGGATTGATTCCCAGTCAGGGCACATACCTAGGCTGCCGGTTCAATCCCTCATTGGGGCATATAAGGCAAGCAAACAATCGATGTTTCTCTCTCTCACTCTCCCTTCCTCTCACTAAACATATTCTCTGATGAGAATTAAAAAAAACAAATCTCAAGGAATCCAAGATGGCTGCTGATGGGACAGCAGGCTGCAAAATAGTGTGTGAGAGAATGAAAGGAAAGTGCATGGGTGTGTGGGGAGTGTCTGCATTTGTGAGTGAGGAACAGCTATATTCCACAGGACTGTTGGGTACTGGTGGACCAGGCTCTTCTGGCTGGGGAGCCTCTACTACTGCTGAAATCTCTTTCAGAGCAGCCAACTCTGCCACAGAGACCATACCATCTTGAAGGGGAGATTGACTGTGATAGGAAGCCCAGCCTTACCTTCAACTGGGGAGACCTCGGATACCTCGGATACCTCCCGGGACCCTACAACTACAACACCCAGAGACCAGCTGCTTCAGCTGCGAACCCATGAACACTGAGACTCCAGCCTCCCTGACCATGGGCGCCTCCAGGGGGAGACAAAGCAGTGCTGAATATGTGGACAGGCCCTGTGCCTTCTTACAGAGCAGATAGAAAGGACAGCTGAATTGAACAACACCCACCCAGACACAGCTGGTGAGGCAATCTGTGGACGGAAAGGTCAGATATCACCTAGAGAAAGCTCTGACTCCTCAGATTCATCTGGGTGTTTGTTGTTTGCATTTTTTGGGTTAGTTGGTTTTGTGTGTTTTTTTTTTTTTTTTTTAGTTTTCTCCCCATATACACATATATTTACCCCTTCTTTTTTTTCTCTTTCTTTTATCTCTTACATTTTTTCCTTTTCTTAATATCATTTTTGCACTTTTTTCTATCCCCCAATTCTCTTTTCTCTGGTGGTCACCTTTATTTGGAGTTATTAGTATTGTGAATACATTTGTGTTTGATGCCCTGTGCATTGTGTCTTGTCATGTTGTATTTTGTACCTTTAAGTCAACACAGGACAGAGAGAGCTACATAACCAGACACCCTGAGAGGAGCGATCATGGGGAGACAAAGAAACAGCCCGCATATGAAAGAAGAGAAGGAATCACTGGAAAAGAAAGTAAACAAAATGGAGGCGAGAAATATGTCCGAGAAAGAATTCAGAGCAATGGTCATAAGCATGCTGAAAAGGATGGAAGACAAATTCAACAATATGTGTAAGAACCAAGAGGAAATGAAGAAGAACCAAGAAGAAATGAAAAATGACATCGCTGCAATAAAGAACTCAAAAGAAAGCATCAACAGTCGACTAGAAGAAGCAGAGGACTGCATCAGTGAGCTAGAAGACAAGGTAGATAAAAATACCCAAGCAGAGCAGCATCTAGAAAAAAAACTTAAAAAACAGGAGGAGAGCCTAAGGGAACTTTGGGACAACATGGAACGAAACAACATCCACATAATAGGGGTGCCAGAAGGAGAGGAAATTGAGCAAAGAATAGAAAACCTGTTTGAAGAAATAATGGCAGAAAACTTCCCTGATATTGGGAGTAAAAAACTCACACAAGTTCAAGAAGCTCACAGAGTCCCAAACAAGATAAACCCCAACAGACTGACACCAAGACACATTATAATTAAACTAGAGGCCTGGTGCACGAAATTCGTGCATGGCGGGGGGGGGGGGGGTCCCTTCAGCCCAGCCTGCACCCTCTCGTAATCAGGGACCCCTCAGGGGATTTCCAACTGCCAGTTTAGGCCAGATCCCTGCAGTTGGACATCCGTCTCGCAACCTGGGACTGCTTGCTCCTAAACCTTCACCTGCATGCCTGCTCAGTGTGCATCATAGCAACCAGTCATTCTGTTCATTCCAGTCGTTCCATCATAATGGTCGCTTAGACTTTTATATATATAGATTGGCAAACACCAACGACAAAGTAAGAATCTTAAAGGCTGCCAGAGAGAGACAGAAAATTCCCTACAAGGGATCTCCCAACAGACTATCTACTGATTTCTCAACAGAAACACATCAGGCCAGAAGGGAATGGAATGAAATACACAAACTCATGCAAAGCAAGGGTCTGAATCCAAGAATACTGTACCCAGCAAGGCTATCTATCAAAGTTGAGGGTGAAATCAGGAGCTTCACAGACAAAAAAAGGACTAAGGGAGTTTACTACCACCAAACCAGCAATGCAAGAAATGCTAAAGGGTCTGCTGTAATAAGAAGAAATAGGAAGCGAAGAAGGAACACAGGGGTAAAGAATAAAAATGGCGGCAAACAAGTACCTATCAATAATAACTTTAAATGTAAATGGATTAAATGCCCCAATCAAAAGACATAGGGTAGCTGAGTGGATAAGAAAACATGACCCATATATCTGCTGTCTACATGAGATCCACCTCAGAACAAAGGACTCATACAGACTGATGGTGAAGGGATGGAAAAAGGTTTTTCAGGCGAATGGAAATGAAAAAAAAAGCTGGGGTTGCAATACTTATATCTGACAAATTAGACCTCAAAGTGAAGGGCATTACAAGAGATAAGGAAGGCCACTTCATAATACTAAATGGAGCAATTCAACAAGAGGATATAACTCTGGTAAACATATATGCACCTAATAGAGGAGCACCCAAATACATAAAAAAACTTCTGGAGGATATCAAGGGAGAGATTGACAGCAATACAGTCATAGTAGGGGACTTTAATACACCACTAACATCACTGGACAAATTCTCTAAACAAAAAATCAGCAAAGAAACATCAATCTTAAATGACTCACTAGATCAGATGGAATTAATTGACATCTTCAGAACATTTCACCCCACAGCCACAGAATATACTTTCTTCTCAAGTGCACACAGGTCATTTTTAAAGAGAGACCACATATTGGGACACAGGCAAAGTCTCCTCAAATTCAGGAAAATAGAAATCATATCAAGCATCTTCTCAGATCACAATGGCATAAAATTAGAAATCAACTACAATAAAACAATTAAAAAAATCAAACACCTGGAGGCTAAATAGCATGCTATTAAACAATGATTGGGTTATCAAAGAGATCAAAGAAGAAATAAAAAGCATCATGGCAACAAATGACAATGAAAACACAACAATCCAAAATCTATTAGACACAGTGAAAGCAGTCTTGATAGGGAAGTTCATAGCTCTACAGGCCTACCTCAAAAAATAAGAAAAAAATGGTAATAAATTAACTAACCCTACAACTCAAAAAGTTAGAAAGAGAGCAACAAGAAAAGCCCAGTGTAAGCAGAAGGAAAGGATAAAAATCAGAGAGGAAATAAATGACATAGAGACAAAAAACAAAAAACAAAAACCAATACAAAAGATCAACAAAACTAAGAGCTGTTTCTTTGAAAGGATAAACAAGATTGATGAACCTCTAGCCAGGCTCACCAAGAAACAAAGAGAGAGGACACAAATAAACAAAATCAGAAATGAAAGAGGTGAAGTAACAACCAATTCCACAGTAATACTAATGATTATGAAAAAACTAGAGGCCCGGTGCATGAAATTCGTGCATGGGGTGTGTATGTGTGTGAGTCCCTCTGCCCAGTCTGAACCTTCTCCCATCTGGGACCCCTCAAGGGATGTCTGACTGCCCGTTTAGGCCCAAAGGGCAGTCAGACATACCTCTCACAATCCATGACTGTTGGCTCCCAACTGCTCTCCTGCCTGCCCACCTGATCACTCCCTAACCACTTCTGCCTGACAGCCAAATCACCCCCTAACCACTCCCCTGCCAACCTGATCAATGCCTAACTGCCTTCCCTTGTCAGCCTGGTCGCCCCTAACTGCCCTCCCCTGCTGGCCCGGTCACCCCTAACTGCCCTCCCCTGCCTGCCTCATTGCCCCTAACTGCTCTCCCCTGCCGACCTGGTTCCCCCCAACTGCCCTCCCCTGGTGGCCTGGTCTCCCCAACTGCCCTCCCCTGCAGACCTGGTTGCCTCCAACTGCCCTCCTCTGCCGGCCCGGTCACCCCTAACTGCCCTCCCCTGCAGGCATGATCGCCCCCAACTGCCCTCCCTTGTAGGCCTGGTCCCTCCCAACTGCCCTCCCCTGCTGGCCTGATTGCCCACAACTGCCATCCCCTGCTGGCCATCTTGTGGCGGCCATCTTGTGTCCACATGCGGGAGGCCATCTTGTGTGTTGGAGTGATGGTCAATTTGCATATTACCTCTTTATTATATAGGATACTATGAACAACTCTATTCCAACAACATGGACAACCTAGATGAAATGGACATATTCTTAGAAAAATACAAGCTCCCAAAACTCAATCAGGAAGAATAAAAAAACTGGAATAGGCGAATAACTACAGAAAAAATTGAATCAGAGATAAAAAATGTTCCAACAGCCCTAACTGGTTTGGCTCAGTGGATAGAGCTAATGCCTGAGGACTGAAGGGTCCAAGGTTCGATTCTGGTTAAAGGCATATACCTCAGTTGCAGGCACATTGATGTTTCTAGAAACCATAAAAATCCTACAAGACTCCATAGGCAGCGAAATAGCAGGCATATGTTGTAGCAATATCTTTACAGACACAGCTCCTTAGAGCCATGGAGACTAAGGAGAAAATAAACAAATGGGACTACATCAAAATAAAAAGCTTCTGCACAGCAAAAGAAACCATTAACAAAACAATAAGAAAGCCCACTGCATGGGAGAACATATTTGCCAATGATATTTCAGATAAGGGTTTAATCTTCAAAATTTACAGAGAACTCATACAACTTAACAAAAAGAAGATAAACGATTCAATCAAAAAATGGGCAAAGGATCTAAATAGGCACTTTTCGAAAGAGGACATACAGAAGGCCCAGAGACATATGAAAACATGCTCAAAGTCACTAATCATCTGAGATGCAAATCAAAACAATAAGATACCATCTCACACCTGTCAACAAATCAACAAATGGCAAGTGCTTGCAAGGATGTAGAGAAAAAGAAACCCTCGTGGACTGCTGGTGGGACTGCAGACTGGTGCAGCCACTGTGGAAGACAGTATGGAGTTTCCTCAAAAAGTTAAAAATGGAACTTCCATTTGACCCAGTAATCCCACTTCTAGGACTATATCCCAAGAAACCAGAAACACCAATCAGAAAGGATATATGCACCCCTATGTTCATAGCAGCACAATTTACAATAGCTAAAATTTGGAAACAGCCTAAATGCCCATAAGCAGATGAGTGGATTAAAAAACTGTGGTACATCTACACAATGGAATACTATGCTGTTATAATAAAAGCCTAATATGCAAATTGTTCAAATGGGAGTTTGACCGGGAGTTCGACCACTTGCTGACCACCAGGAGCGGTGTTGAACATGGCAGGTGTTGGCAACATGGTGCTGGCAGTGGGTAGCAGTGGAGGTGCTGCCAGCCCCAATGGGCCCTGATGAGAGTGGGACTGCAGTGGGATGGTGGAGCAGGTGAGGAGGCAGCACTAGGCCCTGGTGGGATGCCAGGTGGGGCTGCGGGCCTGGGGATGCGAGCTGGGGCTGTGAGCCTAGAGGCACGAGCTGGGGCCCGATCCCCACAGGGCACTCCACCCTCCACGAATTCATGCATTGGGCCTCTAGTGCCACTATAATAAACAAGGAACTTTTACCATTTGCAACAGCATGGATGGAAGTGGAGAGCATTATGCTAAGTGAAATAAGCCAGTTGGAGAAAGATAAATATCACATGATCTCACTCATATGTGGGATATAATGATCAACATAATTTGATGAATAAGAATAGATCCAGAGATAAATGGCGGGCGGGGGGGGGAGAGGGAGGTTTAGAGAGTAACCAAAGGACGTGTATGCATGCATATTAGCATAACCCAGTGGTCAGCAAACTCATTAGTCAACAGAGCCAAATATCAACAGTACAACGATTGAAATTTCTTTTGAGAGCCAAAATTTTTAAACTTAAACTTCTTCTAATGCCACTTCTTCAAAACAGACTCGCCCAGGCCGTGGTATTTTGTGGAAGAGCCACACTCAAGGGGCCAAAGAGCCGCATGTGGCTCGCAAGCCGTGGTTTGCTGACCACTGGCATAACCAATGGACATAGACACTGGGGCGGTGGGGGCTTTCCCGGGATGGGAATGGCTGGGGCGGGGTCAATTGGGGGAAAAGGAGACATGTGTAAAACTTTAGACAATAAGAAAAGGTAAAAATAATAAAAATAAAAGACAAATCTCTTAGATATACGTCCTTCATAGCTACTAGCCTTACATCGTTCCTCCCCCTCCCAGCCAAGCTTCTCAGATTACCTTTCAGATTGCCTTTCACTCACTCCTCCACCCAATCCAGTCTGCATTATGCCCAGATCATCCCAAGGATCTCCTTTGAGTTACGTCAGCAGCATTTGAAGCTTCACCTCCACCCTTCTTGAAGTATGTTTGTTCCTTGGCTTCTGTGACAATGTAGCTCTTGGCTTAATTGTCACTTCCTTCACAAGCTTTCCCTGATACTCCAGGCTGGATCAGGTCCAATTTGGTTTACTCTCATAAAATAGTGCTTCTGCTTTATTGCACTCCTGACAAGTGTTTTTGTGTGATTGTGCATTTGATGTCTGTTTGCTAGCAGAATGAAAGTTCCATTCAGGCAGGGACTGTTTCTGATTGCTTACCCTGGGAGCACTGTGAGAGGAATTCAATAGATATATTGGAGGAATGGAGGAATGGAAGGGGTAGGGAGTTGAGGGGAGTGGCTGGATCAGGAATTGCAGACCAGGAGAAAGCTGTAAGTTGAACTGGGGTTTTTTTGTCCTTATGGTAGATAGAGGGCAGGGACAGACTGGGATATTTCCTGTTGGGGACAAGAGAAGGAAGTATCAGAAGAGACCAAAATGTGCTCACTAATAACAAGTCTCCCATTCCTCCATTCAATAAGCCTTTGCTGGGTACCCGCTGAGTACCAGGCACTGTGCAGGGTGCTAGATATACAAGGGCAAACCCCACACAGCCCTGACTTCGTGACATTACCTGCCTAAGGTGCCCAGGGTCACCACTCCCAATCTACATGTTGGAAACTTGGGAGACCCAACCAAGGCTGGTTGGGAGGCTCAGTACTTAATTATATGGCTATCACTTAAGGGTACAGCAGATCAGGCTGCCCCGGTGGGTGACCTGGAGTGAAACACCCCAGGGCTCTTTTCTTGGCCTTAATCTGATCCATATATTTATTGGTGACTTGGATGAAGTTGGAGAGATCCAGTGCTCAGACTTATGGGTAGACAAGCTGGGAGGCAGAGCAGAAAGAGTGAACAACAGTGCCAGAATCCCAAAGGCTCTCAATAGGCTGGAGCCTTGGGGTAGCTCCAAAAGATGGTGTTTAATAGAGATAATGGCAGGTCCCCTGACTGTGTCCTGAACTCCAATAGCACAATCCCAGGGAGAGGAAGGGGCGGTGGACAGGGACATGACAGACACCTACAAATAGACACCAGCAGAAGAGCACAGCACATGGATGCTGCTTCTGTCTCTAGCGTACATGGTCACCTTGCAGAGAACCTGGCACCCAGAGGTGTTTAGTACATGTTCTTGGGATGATTGTGCAAAGAAGTCAGGCATGTGGGTTCAGGTCTTCTCTGTTCAAGTCTCTGGTTTTGGACAAACCAACAACCTTCCCTCAACTTGTTTTCCTGTCTATAAAGTGGAAATGGTGATGCCCATTGTTTCCAATGAAATAATGAAACATAACTTGAAGCCTAGTACTATCATTAAGTCACAGTCCCTGCTTTCAAACATGCACAAAAGCACAATCAGCCCTTTTAACACACCTGACAGTTGTTAAGAGGACAACCACCCACGCATTGGATAAGCAGAAGTCTTGGCAATATAGGAAGAGCACTCCAGGAAGAGCAAGCTCGGTGAGCAAAAGGCTTCGAGGTGGGAGGTGTGCGCCTGTGGGCCAATTGGCCAGGATGTGGGCACTCAGGAAGGAGATCAGAGAGTGCAGCAGCACACAGGTCAAGCATGGCCTTGTAGGTCATCGCCAAGCATGTGGATTGAGCACAAGTGATACTAAAGGTCTGAGGTGTGACCAGATTTACATATTTATAAAGGTCACCCATTCCCTGAATATGGTAGCTTTCTCTAAGATGGCCACCATCAATCCCTTCAACTCCTTGTATGCATCTACCATCCCCCCATTGAGAGGTAGAGTCTGTTCCTCACCCTCCTTGAACCTGGACAGGCCTTAATAACTAACCGGCCCAATAGATTATGGAAAGGATGTTATGAACTTCTGAAGTTAGGTCACAAGAAGACTTGCAGCTTATGGAAGGGCTCCTTAGAATGCTCACTCTTTTTAAAAAATATTTTTATTGATTTTTAGAGATAAAGGGAGAGGGAGAGGGAGAGAAACATCGATGTGAGAGCAAAACATCAACTAGCTGCCTCCTGCATGCCCCCTACTGGGGATCAAGCCCATAACCCAGGGCATGTATCCTGACCAGTAATCAAACAGCAACCTTTTGGTGCACAGGATGATGCCCAAACAACTGAGCCACACTGGCCAGGGCAGAATGCTCCCTCTTGGAGCCCTGAGCTACCATGTAAAAAGTTTGACCACCCTGCTTCAGTGACCATGTGGAGAGGCCCTGAGTCTGCATGGAGTGGGGAAGGGCCCAGCTAAACCTACCTATCAGCTGTGCCCACCAAAGCAGCAGACATGTAAGTGAAATCATTTTAGTCACTTCAGACCAGGTCATCTGTCAGCTGAATATCATTGGAGAATGACTCCAGTTAATGCCACATAGAGCAGAAGTATTAACCACCCAAGTTCTGCCTGAATTCTGGACTTAAGAAATTGTGATCTTTTTTTCAAGCCACTATGTTTTAGGTTGTTTTGTTTTTTAATACTGCAATAATCAGAGCACTGAATAATAATCTGAGATAACAAGATAAACTATTAGAAAATTATTACCACTACCACTTAATTATCTTGTGGATCAGGCAACAGAAATGGAGAACACATGATACAGAAATAAACTGAGCATTGCCCTAGCTGGTTTGGCTCAGTGAATAGAGAATCAGCCTGCATACTGAAGGGTCTTGGGTTCAATTCCAGTCAAGGGTCCTGCCCAGGTTGCAGGCTTGATCCCCAGTAGGGGGCATGCAGGAAGCAGCTGATCAATGATTCTCTTTCATCATTGATGTTACTCTCTCTCTCCCTTCTTCCCTGAAATCAATAAAAATATGTGTTTTTTAAAAAATAAGTAAACTGAGCATCATGTCTGATTTTTTAAAAATTAAAGGGCCACCCAACTGTGATATGAAGTACAACTGGAGACGAGCTGGAGACAGGGAAGACCAGGCAAGAAGCTGTGGCAGTGGACCCAGGAAGGGAGGAAAGGCTAAAACAGGCCGAGGCCACATGACTTAAAGGGTGTTGGTGCAACTGGACCAGTGGTCAGACAGGAAGAGGAAGTGGCTGGCTTATGCTGTCACTCCTTTGTGCCTCAGCACCAAGGGATACTAGAAAGCTCACTGCATAGGTTCTGACATAGACTGACGCAGTTTCTTGATTCTAACTCCCCCACTTCTAGCTGTGGGCTCTTGGGCAAAGTGTGTCATCACCTTTCTATAAAATGGGACATGGCAAGGGTAGGGCCAACAAGTCTGTCACAAGCGAGCCAATGATGCCTACAATTTGGTAAATAGGTGTATTAAATGAAAACTATTAAGTGCCCAAATGGGTCATAGTAAGTTCTTGGTAAATGTCATTCAATACACCCTTCCCCCTTTTACCTGATGACTCCATGCATTAGTGAGGGTCTTCACTACACACCAGGTGCCTTCCGTCCTCCGGTCATTCAGCAAGTATCCTCCAGAATGTAAGCTCCAGAGGACAAGAACCCATCACTCATCACTGCAGTCCCAGCACCCAATACGATCCTGGCCCCTAGTGCATGCTCACTTAATGTTCACAGAATTGAGCACCTTATAAGCACCATTCCACATACCAAGAATACAGTGATGAGCAAGACAAAGCACAGCTCTCAGGAAGCTCGTGTTGAGACAAAAAAATCATATGGTTCCAGATAGTGATAGTGCTAAAAAGGACAAAGGGTGACATATTAGGAAGAGGCAGGGAAACTGTTTAACCAGTGGGTGATCAGGGTAGGTGACATTGGAGCTGAGTGTTCCAAGTCAGGGACAGCTAACACCAAGGCTGTGATGCGTAGACCAGCTTGAGATGATCAAGAAACCAAAAGGTACCCGTGTGGCTGGAGCACAGTGAACGAGAGGAGACACCCAAGGTGGGGCTGGAGAGGTGGGCAAGGGCCACTTCACACAGGGCCTCATGGGACACAAGGACCCTGGATTTTATTCTTGATGAGATGGGTCATTGGAAGGTCTTAAGGAGAGAAGTGACTCAATCTGATGTACACGTGTAAGAGAGCACTCTGGTTACTCTCTGGAAAGTAGGTTGGGGAACAGGTGACGATGCATGCAGGGAGCCAAGTCAGGCTATTGCAGCATCCAGGAGGTAGGTTGCTTGGATTAGAGTGAAGCAGTGGAGATGGTATTTGCGCAGTGACCACCTCCTCCGCCTTCTGGCAGCATTTGGTCCCTTATCTTCCATTTTCCCCTGCACCTGGGGAATAGATGAGTTTGTGTCAATGTCCACCACCCCCACAAGCCCAGGAGCCCAAAGATGGTTGAGTTCCAGGACCATTCAGCACAGGGTGGGTATGCCCATGCTGGGGCTTTAAGGGTGAAGGAATGAAGGAGAGGCATCCCCCACTGCAGCCTCGTGTCTGAAGGCACAAGAATATTAATAACCAAAAAGAGAAATGGGTCAGGAGGAAACTGGGCAGATGGCAGGTAGCTTTATGGAATAATATGAGGTGAAATGACACAGCTGTTACAAGGAATCAGGGCAAAGTACAGCAACTACCAGGTCATCTCAATATAGGTGTCCATGTGGGTTGGGCCCTCTAGTCAGCTCCAAGGTGTGGGGCCCCACCAAGGCAGGGACACCTTTGGCAGAGAATGCAGTTGCCACTGGTTGTACACCTGGAGGGGAAGTGCCTTTGGAGGAGCAGAATAATCAGAATGGAGAGGCAAGCCTTCCTCGGCAAGGCAGCTGGCCCTGAAAAGAATTTGAAGTAGGCCAGGTGAGAGCCTGTGGCCTACCCTACCAGAAGGCTCAGGCTCAGAAACACCTTCCACAGCAAGCAGGGAGTTAGCGCTTGGGCTGGGGGGCGGGGGAGGGGGGCGGGGGAGCAAGGGGGCAAGGAGTGAGGGGGTACTGCTGGTAGGGCCAAGAAATCTGTCACAAGCCAGCCAACCTTCCACCTGCCAGGCAACGCAGTGCAGTGCAGTGAGAGGTGACCTGGCAGACTGAGCTGGTAGCTCACTTGCATTTCAACTGTCAGTTCCCAAACCACCTCTCTCTGCCCCTGGACCCCCACCCTAGCTCAGGCCTCAGCCCCCCTTCCTGATTAGGAAAATGGAGCAACCTCTTTATCCCCCTCCTGCCTCTATCCATCCAGTCTACTCTCCTTGCTGCACTTGTGTGATCATTCAAGAGCTCCCCATTGCCCTTGAGATAGGATTCAAGTTCCTGAACTGGCCCCTCAAATCCACTTTGATCTGGCAACACCTACATCTTTGCTCCTTCTCCTGCACCCATTCAACATGCCTCCATCTACCAAACTCATCCTGGTCTTTGGGCGTACTGTTGCTCCTTCTCCCTGGGATGTCCTCATCCCCTGTCTCAGCCTCTGGGAATCTTCTGGACTCAACAGAGGCCCTCCTCCTTCAGGAAGCCTTGGCCGGCCCTGTGAGCACTCTCTACCAGATCGCCTTGTCTGGTGCTCACCTCCCCAGGCCTGTGGACTCCCTGCCAGAAGGGTCAGCACTCTAATGGGACCAGCTCAGGGTCAGCACACCAGTCTCCTTGCTGCCCTGTGCCCAGCCCTGTGCTGGCCACTGAGGACAAAGATATACAATAGAGTCCCTGCCATCAGGGAGAGCCAACATGCTGAGAGAGGCAGCTCCCCCCGCCCCCCCCCCCCCACACACACACACAGATGCCCAGCATATGGGGCAGACTTTGGGAAACTGGCCACCTACTCCAAGGCTCAGAGGCAGGAGGAAAAGCCTTCTGGAGAAAAGGGGTCTGAGCTGGGCCTCAGAGTATCTAAAGATAGAGAAGCAGAAAGGGCTTCCTCAGCAGAAGGAAGGAGCAAAGGAAGGAAGAAGAGAAAGGGCAATGTCTAGCAAAGCAGGACTTCGTCTAAGGCAGGGCGCAAGGGAGGGTGAAGTGCTGGGTGTGCAACACCCACTCGGAGAAGCCTGTGTCCATCCTGTATATGGTGGGAACCAGGGGAGGTTTGGGAGCAGGAAACTGACATGGCTGGAATCAGGCTCTAAAAGGTCAAGTCTCCAACCCCCAGTGCCCTAACAATGATGACCAGAAAGTACACAGACTAGAAACCATTCTTTGACTGCTGCTAGTAGGGCTTTGCCTATAGCATACCGACTGGCTGCCACATGGGGAGGGGGTCAGGGCAGAGACTGGGGACCAGACTGAGGGGCAAGGTCCAGACTCAGGGGATCTTGGCTTCTTGGAAGGGGGAGGCAGCCTCTGCCCCAAGTGCACATTTCCTTGCAGGATGGCAGCTGTGCCCTGACCAGGCTGGGCGCAGGTCCAGTGGGTCCTCTGGCGCCGGCTGGGTGGCTGGGGCAGACAGCAGTCAGAATAGCTGCTTTTCAGGGGTCATCAGTCGCTCCACCTCCCGCATAAACCGCAGACACAACTCTTCCTGCCAGGGCAGAGCCACACACTGCACGGCCACAGGCAGCCCCACGCTCTTCTTCATGGCCTGCAGGGGACACAGGGATAAGAATGGGAGGCAGCAAGGCAGGACCCCACCCCAGGTCCAGCAAGCACCCCAGATGGAGAGGAGGGGCAGCACAGCAAGCCCAGCCTCAATCCTTCAGGGTCTTGTGTGAAGAAAGATAGACAAGGCCGGCTGGTGTGGCTCATGGTTGAGCGTCAACCTATGAACCAGGAGGTCACGGTTCGATTCCTGGTCAGGGCACATGCTCAGGTTGCAGGGTCGATCCCGGGTGGGGGCGTGCAGGAGGCAGCCGATCGATGATGTTTCTCTCTCAATGATGTTTCTATCTCTCTATCCTTCTCCTTTCCTCTACTTCTAAAAATCAATAAAAACGTATTTAAAAAAAAGAAAGAACAGAAAGACAGGCAAGACCTACATGTGCTTATACTGTTTCCTCCACTGCAGCTAGAGTTAGGGAATGGGTGAGTCCAGGAGGAGGGAGACCTGGAGTTGGCCAGGCCAGTCCCCATGACCTCACCTTCCACAGCACCTTGTCCCATATATCTCCAAAGTAGCCCCTGCAATGTTCCATCTGGGCCTCATCTTCGAGAGTCACCGTGGTGACAGGCACCACGCCCGCTGGGAAGTCCAGGCAGTTGTAGAGTAGAGTGTAGCTGACGGCCCCTGAGACACAGCACAAGTGGCTGGAGCAGGCCGGGTGACCTTCAGTGCCAACTGTCCTGTCTGCGTCTCAGTCTCCCATCCTGTGAAGTGGCACCCGACCTCCACAGACAGGGATAGGCTCTTTCCCAGGGCTGAGACTTGAGTGAATGACAAAGCCCAGGAACCCAGATTCAGGCCAGGCTGGAGAGCCTGCTGGGGTTTGCCCCAAGCCTTTGCCCAGGTAGCTTCCCCACCTGGAATGTCATTCCTGTTTCCTTGGCTTATCTAAATCCCACCTGGACTTCAAATTCCACCTCCCCAAACCACAGACTCTGTAACTCAAGATCTCCAACTTGAATAGTGTGGAGGACAGGGAGTTCATTCCCTCCCAGGGCATCCCATCTTTCCAGTCAGCCAGACTATGAGTCTCCTAAGAGCCAGATCCTCCCCAAGGGCTCCTCTTCTTCTACTTCCCAGCAGCCTTGCCAGGCACAGGGCTGAACTCAGAGAACAGAAGGAATGGGTGGGGCTGTCAGGGGCAAGGTGGGGAAGCAGGCCTCACCTGAGGCCTTGCCTGGGGCATTCAAGTCCATAGCAGGGCCCAGCATGGGGGTGAGCAGCACATCCAAGTCCAGTGCTCTCCACTGGGTAATCACAGAGCTGCGGTACACCTGGGGGCGGGAGGGTACCAGCACAGCAGGTGAAGCACTCAGACCCAGCCCATCCCATAAGCTCTTTGATGCAGGCAGTGTGGCTAGGGGCTGGGGTGGCTAGGGGTTGGGGATCTAAACTGAGCCATAATGGGATGGAGGTCCTCAGGGCACACAGGCAGGGCTGCTTTCAGGGGGAAGTGATTTCCCCACCTCCTACAAGAACTGTAGACACCATTCTTCTGGCCAGGGTAGGGCCACATAGTGCCTGGTTACAGGCAGCAGCATAGGGACCAAGAGGCGATCGGAATACGAGCCCTGGGCTGACCTAGCCCCCAAGGTTGTGCATTTGGGCAAGTGAGAGTCAGAGAGCAGGACCCGAGCAGCCCTGTTCAGGGAGGGGGAGGGGGAATAACAGGCTGCTCCAGAAGACAAATGAAACCAGTTCCCAAGAGACCCCACAGGCAGGTGCCCCGTCCACCCCTCCCATTCCCCACCCTAGTCTAGTCTGGGGGCTCTGCCTCACCTCGATCTCGTGCTGCAGTTCCCAGAGCTTCCCAGTGGACCTGGCGGAGGGAGTGAAGTCACCAGCCATGATGGTCACAGCCATGCGGATCAGGAGATGAGCAACATCAGCCCCCTACTCTTAACACCTCCCAGATCTCATTCCTGCAGACCCTTCTCAACATTATGGGAACTCAGAGAGGGAAGTGGTGCAGGGCAGAAGTTCAAATCCCTACTGTCCTGTTGAGATCAGGCCCCAAGAGGGACTTAGGCTGAGTTACTTAGTGACTCCACCGCAGAGCCAGGACCAGACCAGGCCTGATTCCTAGCTACCCTTAGCAGAGGACAGAGTTGTCCAAGGTCCTAAATGCCTGGTGGTGAGAAAAGGAGCAAGTCCACAGGATGCCAGGGCCTGAAAATGGGGCAGCTTCTGCCCTGCTTTTCCCGCTCCGGCCACTAAGGGGCAGGTAAGACCCAGTGCAGCTCAGTTCAGTTCAGATCTCTGAGGAGCATCCTCACAGGGTCCCCAGTATCCCCTGCCCCCTGCCGCACAGCAACTCCTTCCTGGTCCTTCCACCCATGCCCCAGCCAGTGCAATCTTCTCCCCACCACTCCCATCCTGTTATCTCCCTCCAGCGCTTGCTTTCCAGCCAGACCTGGACCTTGCTAAGACAACTTCCAGGCCCCACCTGAAGGCCACAGAAGGACTATGGAATAGACTCTAACTCAAGGTCTCCAACTTGAATAGTGTTGGGGACAAGAAGCTCCCATCCTCAGCACTGGTCAAGCTGGAAATCTTGAGTAACAGCCTCAGAAGTCACTTCCCACCTCTTCCTGTCAGAAACCACTTAAACCCAGGTCCAAGGAAGAGAGAGGCAGGCATCGGGACATGGAGATTTTCTTACCGAGACTTCATGCTGCTGAGAAAGGCTGCCAACCGTGGGAACTGCAGAAGGACAGACACAGAGTCAGTGAGTCAGCTTTGGGCCAGGTGCTGACAACAATTTCTTCAGGCCAAACCACCATGCCTCTTCTCTCTGTCCCTCCCCCAGGTCCCAAGTGGCACCCCCTTCAGCATGCAGGAAGACTAAAGACCATAGGGGCGGGTGGAGGAGAGGAATCTGGGCGGGGGGCTGGGAAGAAGAGGCTGTGCCTGCCAGGAGGGGCTAAGGAGAAGGGGAAGAGCCCCAGAAGCTCCCTCTCACCCGCCCCACCCCTCCCACTCCCTGTGCCCTCACCAGAGGCTTCAGCAGGAAAGCCAGCAGTCCCTTGAGCCACTCGGGCAGCTTCAGAATCCATATCAGGTCCCCCAAGCAGGGGTCCACGAAATCACCTTTGCTGGGAGACAAAGGGTCCAGTCCAGGCACTCCCACCCCAGACATCCCTCCTGGCTTACCCCCACCCACTGGGTCCTCCATTTTCTATTCAGCAACCTTTGTCCATCTCTCTCCTCATCAGACACCAGTAACCGCTGGTCTCCAAGCCCTTCAACTGCCTCCTTTCAAACGTGTGACTAGTTTTTGCTAATCCTTCAGGATGCCTGGGCACTACCCCCTCCCTGCTGGAGGTCCCCAGGGCAGGACTCCAGGTCGCACTCCCTGGCAAACTCAGCTCAGAGCAGTAAGGACTGAGGGCAACGTCTCCCTGGCCAGAGCTTGATACTGAGGGCACCCCCTATTGATGACGCCAGCCCGGAGACACCAGTGGGGCTGTCCAGAGTGGGCCACCCATGACACTTGTCTCTGAGGCTGTCCCTGGTTCTAGATCTCAGGGAAAGGTCTCAGGTGGCTGATCCTGGGCCTCAGTCCATGGCCAGAGTGAAACGTAGCACCTTCCACGAAGCCTGGACCATCTTGGACCACTGGGGGGAAGTCCAGTAAGCCCAGGCACATCACCACGAGGCACCTCACAGGCCTGGCCTCTGCCTCTGTCTGTCTTTAAGGCCTGAAAACATTCAAGTGGAACCAGCCTCTCTGAACGTGAGCTCTGCAAAGTCCCTTAAAGCGGGTCTGGTCCAACCCACCGACTTGACAGAAAACTGAGGTCCTGCTCGAAAGGGAAGGATATGGCTCAAGTCAGAAGGGCCTCTTCTCCAAAGAGACAAAAAGAAAAGAAAAAGAAGAGCCTCAAATCACAGCATGATGCCTAAACCCCTGCCCTCCTGCTTGACCCTGCCCTTATCTCTCAATCTTTCCCGACAGTCAGGTAGCCCCCTGCCCATCTCCTACCTCCCAAAGAGCTCAGCTCAGGGCCAGACCACAGATGCTCAATCCAGCCTCCCCTTGCGCTGGCACCTTTCCAAACTGTCCCTGGTAAGGTATCTCCAGGCTCAACCTGCAGTTGGAAATGCAGCGTGGTCCCTGCCCAGAATGCTTAGTCCTTCTTTGTGTTCAGCTGAGGCCTGTCCCCCTGCCTCCCCCAGGTGGCCCATCCTTGGGGGGTCAAAGCACTCCACTGCTCTCCCGGGGTCTACCCTTGTCCTGATTAGACCGCAGACCCCAAAGACAATCATCACTCACAAGTTCTGTAGGAAGCTGCCGCCGCCATCACTGAACAGCCCACCGGTCGATAGCGTCTCTAGAGCATAGGGTATGTTGCTTGGCAGGAAGGGAACCAGCTGCAGGGATTGAAAGGCATAAGCCCCACCCCTAGAAACCCTTGGGTCTGCCCACCCCATGCTGCCCAGATGGCCTTGAAGACGGACTGGACCAACTCTGCCACACGGTAGCTCTCACCGCAGCCACAAAGGTGGCCTTACTGGCCCATGAAAACTTCCCGGAGCCACACGTGAACTGGTCTGAGATTAGCAGACCAAAACCCACTGGCCCACCATCTCAGGGCCCCGGGAACCGATGGGCAGCTGCGCACCAGGTGGTTGATGAGGCCTCCCAAAGCCACCATCACACATCCCTAGCACAGGGCTGAGTTCAGCATCAATCACTTACCCCGGCACTCCTGATTAGCCCTGTCGATACTGCTACCACAGGGACTCAGTTCCCATCCCCAACCACAAAACAGTCAGGGTGCAAGGATGCCAGGAAGGGGTGGTGGCCATGGTGGTGGCCAGGAAGGCTTCCCTGAAGGAAGGGCCATGCCAGGGCTTCTGGGCTTCCGTAGCCGTACCGTGTGGCCAGCAGCCTCCAGTCTCTGCTTGGTCTCCAGCACGGCTCGCTTCATGGCTGGGGTGGGCATGGTGTAGTTGTCTGTCTCATAATACCCCACACGCAAGGGCCGAGAGCTTGCATAGACCTGGAGACGAAGCACAAGAGTCAGAGTCAGGTCAGGAGAGGGTGGCCTGAGTGGGGGGGGGCTTCCCGAAATTGGAAGCCCCTCAGCCTGACACAGCTGCCAGGATGAGGCCTGAAACCCCTGAAAATGGACTGCCAGCAAGGCCAGCCCTTTCTCAGAATAACTCACGCTGACCCTGCAGATTCCCCTCGTTCATATGAGGAAATTAAGGCTTCAGATCCAGATAATGAGACGGGCCCAGAGTGGTGCTGAAACCCGTCCAAGGCCACCAGTGCAGAGTGACAATGCTATGACCGGAACCCAGGCATCCTGTCTGCTGCCTGTTTCAAGAACGCAAGACCTGACTCCCATGATAAATTGTCCCAGACCTCATTTCCACCTCTCCTCCTTCTCAGGGAGCGGGTCGGTTAGAACATCCTCCTCTGCTGGGGAGGGGAGCTCACGCCATCCAGCCAAGATTTCCCACCTGCCAAGGAGCACTGAGGCCCACTCTCCTGTCCAGGGGCCTTCAGCCTTCCCAAGGCAGCCGGAGCTGCGTGAGGGAGCAATGGAGCTTGCATTGCTCAGTGTACTGTCTGAATTAACATGAGTTTACTCTTCCACTGTCTGCATCCATCTAACTTGACTACTCCTGAATGCTTTATACATAAAGTGCAAATAATTTTTCGTTCTTGAAAGACCCATCAACTCTTCAGCAGAAGTATAAAGTGACACCTTATACTCCAAGACTCCTTAAATCCCTCACCTCAAAATCCTCACCTTGCTGTGTCCACCAATCCTAAACTATTATTACATCATGATCCTGACAAACCCCCACATTGAAATACTCACCTTAAACCAGACTTCAAAATCTCAACAAATATCCCCACTTTGCCCCCTTCTGTCCCCCTCCCCCCTCCCCGCTCCCCGCCCTAGTGCTACTAAGGTTCTGTTGGGGCAGCATTCTCCCTCACCACAGAAACTAGTAAACTCAGCTCTGCCCGATCCACAGGCTGTTTTGGTGGTATTTGGGGAGCCAGCATTCAACACTGCCCACAGATCCCAGCTTTCTCAGACTGCTCTGCCTTTAACTGTCCTTAACTCACTCAGCCTACATGCCAAGCATCACAAAGGAGGTTGGGGATATGGACACAAATACTGAAGAAAGGCTCCTATTTGCTGAGGGTCAAACACCGAGGAGGTACATCAGTTCTCCCTCAAGTTGTTCTGGTGCTGGGAAGTGATTCCTCAGTGGCAGCAGCAGAGGCTGGGGCTAGAAGGCGGGACCTGTCCTTGGCCAACATTCCCAGCTGACAATTTGGAAGACTGGAGTTTCTAAATGCAGGCAAGGGCTCCATCTGGTGGCTATCTGCGGAGCAGCAGCTGACTCTGGTCTCAGGCCCCTAGGGGTTGCTTTTCAAGAGACAGGGCCTCCCAGGCTCCCCACACTGCCTGGGGGCTGCCCTCTGGGCTCAGGAACACCAGTGACAACTGAACCCACCCCATCCCTGCTCACCTCCTCCTTGAAGGGCAGGGGGGGCACGGTGGGGTCCAAGCGGAACATGTCCTCACACAGCAGTGCTCGCAGGCACAGCGCCAGACTCTCCACATCCCGAGCCATGGGGCCAACTGAGAGCTGTACTGTCAGGTGGGGAGGGGAGGGAAGAGAGATCACTCAGCTCTGGGGTTGGGTCCAAGTAAGGGGCTGGGCCAAGGCCCAGGAGTGTGGACAGAGATAAGGAGGTCGGAACTCAGACCTAGAGTGGCCTGCGGGCCAAACTCTGCCCTCAGAAGAGGCAGGGGCAGAGGTGGATCACGCAGACCTCCCCCCGCCACCACCACCACCTCCAGGGCACTATGGGAACCGCAAACCTCACCTGCCACCTGTCCATAGACACAGCCCTTCAGACCAATCTTGCTGGATAAGAAACACAAGATAATTGGAAACAAGAAAGAGCCAACCTCAGTCCCACTCCTCACCCACACGCACAGTAGCTCAGAACTCTTACCACATGGAAGCTAGGAACCACGGCCAGTGGAGCTGTGGCACTCCCTCCCAGAAAAACCCCAGGCAGGGAACCCCTGTTAGGAACCCAGAGAGGTGGGAAGCTAGGCTAAGGTCACACCACAAGGGACCCAGAAGCTTCCTCCACCCACCTCCTACACCATACCTGAGGCGGTTCCCTGTAGGCTTGAGGCCGCAGATGCCACAGAAGGAGGAGGGAAAGCGGATGCTGCCCCCGATGTCAGTGCCTAAGCCCAGGAGGGAGCCTCCAGCTCCAATGAGGGCTCCTTCTCCCCCTGAGGAGCCACCTGGGCTCTTAGAGGAATCCCACGGGTTTGTGGTCTTGCCGAAGAGGGGGTTACTGCAGTCATAGCTGGAGGAAGCAGGGATGGATCGGCCATGTCACACTGGCACAGGTGACCCTGCCTCCACCCCCTACCCATGAGACCCAACCTGAACATGGACTGGGGCACGTTGGTGTGAACGAAGGGAACAGCGCCCTGCAGCTTTAGCACCTGCACCACCACGCTGTCGTACTCTGCTGGCATCCCCTCATTCAGGCTCAAGCCCAAGGTCGAGTCCTTGCCCTAGAAGGAAGGATGGACACCGAGAGAGATAATATGGCTGATGAATCAGGGCCCTTTCTGCAGCACAGGGTCCACTCCCACCACCCTCCCCATAGGCTAAGACAAAGCACCCCGTGGTGCCCACTCAAGGCCTCTGGACCTGACATTTCCTCTGAGGGCCCAGGATAGCCCAGGACACAGAGCTGGCTGGCAGGGATGGGGGAAGTTGAGGCCTGACACTAAGGCCGGGCATACCTTGTAGCTGAAGCACTCCTTGAGGCTCACGGGGACACCGTAGAGCAGGCCCTGTTTTGGGGCCTGGGACAGCTGAGTCTCACAGTCTGCCAGGTAGGTGGTCACACAGTTGGTCCCTTTGTTCACTTCCCACGCCTAGGGGAGGGAGAAATGGACACAAGGCAGAGTGAGGCTGTGGTCAAAATGTGGTCAAATATACATAACATAAAACTGGCCTTCTGAAGTATACTCAGGGGAAGGGTAGCCAGCACCATGGCTCAGAGCCAGGAGCACAGAGAATAATTTAGGGCCCAGCACCCACGTCACTGGGGACATCTGGCTGTCTCTGGCCTTCAACTCCCCAGAGACAGAGAAAGAGAGTCGTCCCAGGGGCAAGGCACAAGCAGGGCACTCGAAAGAGCAAGACACTGGTGTCAGAAGCCCCGCAGAGGGAATGAGTTGGGAGGAAGGTGACCCTTGGCCACTCTCCCCCTCCTTCAAGCCACACCTCTGCCCAGTGAGGCAGTCAGGGCAGATCCCCATCTCAGACCACACTGCGAGTCAGCACAATGCAGGGCTAGACCCAGGCTCTCGCCTCCCAGAGCCCAGCACACTCTCCTCTGCCCCAGGCCTGGCCCACATCTCCCCCAGCTAAGCTTCCCCTCTCCCAGGAGCTCTTGAATCTGATAATCAAGTCACATGGAGGAGTGACTGACTCATAGTAAAGGGGGTGGGTGCTTGACTGCAGGTAAGGACACACTCACTGTGGCTGGCTGCCACTAGGCCTTGCTAAAGCACACTCAACAGGGCCCTATAGGAGGGAAAGGTCAGGGAAGAATGAGGTGCAGTTTAAGTAAATACTCTTGTTCCTGTGAAACACCTGAGAAAATGGGTATAGGTCCTGTTACCACACTCAGGCTCATGAAATCTGTCTCCAGGCTACCTATGGCATGAAGGTAGGAAGCCAATCTGTAACTAGAATGCTTTCCTGTGATCCCTTTCAAGAAATCATGCAAAAGTCACACTCATAAAGCACAAACATATTTCAAACACATTTCTTGAGCACTTCTATACTAATAAAAGCCTAGGTGGCCTTCACACACGACATCATCACAAGATGGCCACAAGATGGCTGCCACAAGATGGCCACATGCACAGCGGAGGTGGGGCCTGGCAGCTGCTCCCGTTAGGCCTGGGGGTTCCACAGCTCCAAGCAGCGCGGAGGAGGCTGGTCCCGGCCGTCTCTGTCTCTGCCACCTCATGTGGGTGCAGAGGAGGCCAGGGAGGGCGGGGGGAGCAGGGGAGGGCAGTTGGGGGTGATCAGGCTGGCAGGCAGGTGAGCGGTTAGGAGCCAGCGGTCCCAGATTGGAGAGGATGCAGGTTGGGCTGAGGGACACCCTCCCCCCGACTAGTACTATATAAAAGACATGGTGTCCAGCACTAAGGCACAAAGACAAATAAGAAGTTCTGTTGCCAGAAAGCTCACAATTGCCATGGGAAAGAGAAAGACAAAGTAGGCCCTATAATGTGATGAGAAATCTGCTATTAGAAAGTGAACACAGCCCTAGTCAGTTTGGCTCAGTGGATAGAGCATCGGTCTGCAGGCTCCTCTCCAGTCCAGGCCCTGGTCAGGGCTCGTGCAGGAGGCAACCAATCGATATGTTTCTTTCACATTGATAATTCTCTCTGTCTTTCTCTCTCTCTTCCACTCTCCCTAAAAATCAATGGAAAAATATCCTTGGGTGAGGATTAACAAAACAAACAAAAGAATGTGAACACTAAAGAGGAAATCCTAACTTGGGCTGGGAGGGGAGGAGGGTCAGGGAAGGCTTTGGAAAAGGGGACTCCTTCTCTAGGCCTGAAGGCTCAGCTAGGGGAGCTTGTTGTACCAAGCAGGGCAAAGACGAGGGAGAAGAGCCTTCCAGGTAAAAGGAACTCCACACAAGCCAGCACAGAGCATGCCAGGCCCTAGAACCGCCAGCAGCTGAGCTACCACTGATGCCCCAAGTTCCAGAAGGCTTTGGCCAGAGAGGATGCTGGAGACAAAGGCAAAACAGAATCAGAGAATCTGAAGAACTGGAGACCTGAAAGGGATCTGTCCAGGAGGCTGGTGCTTGAGCGTGGAGGGAGACAGTGCTAGAGGACCAGGGTGGCTGAAGAGGGGTCGGGACAAGGAGATGGACTAGAGAGAGCCATAGAAAAGGAACAGACTAGACTTGGTGACCAATGGGGTGGGGCAGGAGGGCAGGAGGAAGAGGGAAGTCTGGGCTGAAAGCCAGGTTTCCAGCAAAGACAACATGATCAGTGTCCCCTTCTCCTCATATACACAGAATCAGTCTCTCCCTTCTCTCTCTCTCTCTCTCTCTCTCTCTCTCTCTCTCTCTCTCTCTCTCTCTCTCTCACACACACACACACACACACACACACACACACACACACACACACCCCTCTGGCTCCTTTCCTCCCTGCCAGCTCCTAGCACTGTGGTCCCACAATGGCCCTCAGCAAGATAAACTCCAGGCCAGGTTTCCCCCACAGCCTGTGCAGAGAGAGCAAATAGGAAGGAGCTGGGAAGATCACTGGCTGGCCAACCAACCTTACCTTTCCCACGTAGGTGAAGAGTGCAGCCTGGGGGGACAGCTCCCCATTATGTAACTTCTGTACCAGTTGAGGCAGAGTCAGGGCCAGCAGTGCCTTGGAGTCCAGGTCGGGGTTCTGGGGAGACACCTCAGATCAGTCCTGCTCCCTGAAGGCCCTACATGCTTGCAGCAGACACCTTGTCCCATGTCCTTAAAACCCCACATCTACTAAGCAGATGCTCATCCATGACAGACATGCCCATCCACAAATCTGACACCGTGATCCAGCCTTTGCCACCTTGGACAGTGCAGATATTATCTCTTCAAGAAGCTTCCTGGAGGGGACACCCAGGGAGTAGCCATGCCCAGGCTGATTTTTTTTTAATAAATTATAATTTATAAAAATTAAAAACCTAGGCTCTGTGAAAGATGAAATGACCAAATGTACACTGGAGGGAAATATTGGAAACCACATTCACATCCAAGTAGTAGAATGTGAATGCACACACACCAAAAAACCCCCACTCAAAATGAAAACAAACAATCCGATTACAAAGTAGGCAAAAGACATGGACAGGCACTTCATTGAAGAGGATATACAGATGGCAAATAAGCAGATGAAAAAAATCAAAACCATAGTGAGATAGTATGGCACATCTATCAGAGCACCTTAAACGAAATATAAGAACAGTCCCAAATGCTGATGAGGATGTGAAAAACACAGTCATTCGTGCATTGTGCATTGATGGTGGTGATAAAAATGGTATGACAACTCTAGAAAACAGTAATTTCAAAAAACAAGCAAACAAACTACTATAACAAGAACATGCGATTATTACACATCCCAGCAACTCAACCCAGGGCATCTATCCCCGAGAAATGAAAACGTGTGGCTTCCAGGCTTGACTCAGCAGGCCTGGGATATTCAGAACCTGCACGTTACAAAGAAAGGTCTGACGGGCCTGGCTCCAGGAGGAAACCTCTGAGCCCTTGGAATGTCCTGGCCCAGGATGATTATTAAACCACCCCCAATGGCCGCCTACTGTGTGCCAGGCGCCATGCTGGCATGCTCTATGTTTTTATTAAATCTACTACCATTCGCCTTGCACAGTAAAGAAACTGAGGCTCAGAGGGGAAGTGCCTTGCTTAGGATCATACAGGCAAATCCCAGTTCTCTGCCCACTCAGCACAGGCTGCCCACTGGCTGTCCACCTGCACCTGACCATCCAACCAGCAGGGGAGGGTGAAAACAAGAAGACCCCATCCTGGGTGGTTAGGCTGCAGCTGGAGGCCACATACAGAGGAGGATTTTTTCATTTATTCCACGGAGATGGTGCCTACTCTGTACCAGGTGCCACACTAAGCAGGAGTGATATTGGGGAACCAAGAAGGCATATGCATGCTTTGCGGGGTTTATATAAGGTGCAGATTGTGAGTGAGCAGATAATAAGTTAACAAATAAGCATTTCAGATAGTGAGATATAAGTTAAAGAGAATAAAACTGGGGGAAAAAAGAAAGAAAATAAAACTGGGTGAGGGGAACAGGCAGCATACAGGTAGAGCGTGGTCAGGGAAGAACTCTCTGAAGGAGACATTTGATCCAACACCTCACTGCCAGGCCTCAAAGGCTCCCAGAGTCCCTGGGATCAGCCCCTACCTGCAAACACACAGTCACTCCCTCCTCAAGGGCACTGGACTAATTCGTGAACAGGGGCTAGAGGAGATCGGAGTCACAGCCACCAATTCTCACCTCTATGGTCTCCTGCTCTTGTCAAAGTCTTCAGGGGCCTCCTTGTTGCCAAATCCCACAGGAACTTCTTTTTATTTTGCTCCATGCCTCACTGACCACACATCAGCTTTCTTCAATTTTCTCCTGGGTCTGGAGATACCACCCTCTCTGATTCTCCTCCTGCCTTTTGGCTACTTCTGTCATCCACTTAGTCAACAAACATTTTCTGAGCATCATCTATGTGTCAAGAACTTTGTCAGAGGCTATGAATTTAGAAGCAACTAAGATAGGCAAGTCCCTGCTTTCAGAGAGCTTACATTCAAGAAAATAAACAAATTAACAAGTAATAAATAGACCACAGTGTGACAAAGCAAATAAACAGAGTGCTGTGATGAAGACAGCAGAGAACTGACCCAGATGGCCTGGGCAGGCCTCTCCTAGGAGGTGACATTTCAGCTGTGATTTGAAGGATGAGAAGGTGCCAGCCATAGGGAGAGACAGAGACTCCTTGAGTTTCTCTCAGGACACCTCTTCTTCCCTCTCTGATGCTGGGGGAAGTCATTCATTCTGGTGGCTCTCTCCAGGCTCTCCACCTCCCCCAATGGCATCCCTATCCTCCACCCAGCCTGACTCAACTGAGCTCAATCCAGTCACTGGGCTATTCCCAATGGTGCCCACCCCTCTGTGTCCTTCCCCCTAAGCTTGCTCCCCTACTTCCCACCAGCTCCTTCTCATCCTCCTCCGTGTATACCCTCACTCAGGGAAGGGTGCTGCATCCATCCAGGTGCTCAAGTGAGAAAACAGGAGTCAGCCTGGACTCCTCCTTCACCCTCCCACCTGCATCCAACCACTCACTAAGCCCCATAAGTAGCTCTGGAAAATGCCACCTCTCCATCTCCTCTACCAAGATCCTCACTGGTGCTCATCCTTTCTCTCCCAGGTCACCCAGGGACCACCTAGGTGGCTGCCCTACCCAAGTCTTATAACTCCCACCCACTCTTCCTTCCTGCCTGCCCAGACTGAGCAAAGCTCAACCAGGGCTTGCCTTTCCCCTTAAAACCTCCTTACACCACAAGCATGTTCCAGGAGGTGCTTCCAGGCATGATCCTGTCAGACTCCTCTGCATCCCTCAATGCGACACCACCGCTCATACCCTCCACATGCACCCATCAAACAGCCTGTGTACCCCAGCCTCAATATTAGGAACACTTCCCTTAATTTGTTAGCAGATACAATTCTTATTTGGGATTTGTCCCACTTCCCTTAATTTGTTAAGCAGATACAATTCTTATTTGGGATTTTTTTTTTTTAACAATACAGGGAGCTACAAAGAAGAAAAAAATGGATCCATGATCTCTCTCTATACACACTAAATAATCCCTGGATTTTTTTTCACATGCACTTCAATTCATTTACTTTTACAACTTATAATTCATTCTAAAGGCTTAACTTCTTTGTTGGTATAACAGCTTTATTAGTTCAAATTAAGACATCACATGCTCTAGTAAGTCCATCATGATGATGCAACATTTAGCTCTTCCCCGGATATATTTTTTAAGGTATACAAAATAAGCCCAGTTGGCATGGCTCAATGGTTGAGCATTGACCTATGAACCAGGAGGTCACGGTTCAATTCCCAGTCAAGGCACACGCCCAGGTTGTGGGTTTGATCCCCAGTGTGGGGCGTGCAGGAGGCAGCCGATCAATGATTCTCTCTCATCATTGATGTTTCTCTCTCTCTCCCTCTCCCTTCCTCTCTGAAATCAATACCTTTTAAAAAAGAAGTACACAAAATGAAAAGTGAACATTCCCTCATCTCTGGGACCATCCTGCCCAGTCCCTCTTCTGAAAACAAAACCATAGTTAACAGTTTCTCATTAACCTTATAGGGGAAAAAAAGTTTATGAAAAACCCACAATGTATATAATTGTTGACATATATTCTACTTTGCACAAAGGGATCATACTATATACACAGTACTACACCTTACCTTTCTCACCTCACAATAAAAATAGCAAGATTGTGTCCCCCCCCAATTATATAAATATCTGACCATTGTTTTTATTTTTTTATTTTGTTAATCCTACCCAAGGAGATTTTTTTATTGGTTGTTTAAATATATTTTTATTGATTTCAGAGAGGAAGGGAGAGGGAGAGATAGAAACATGAATGATGGAGAGAATCACTGATTGGCTGCCTCTTGCACACCCCCTACTGGGGATCCAACATGCAACCCGGGCATGTGCCCTTGACCAGAATCGAACCGGGACCCTTCAGGCTGACGCTTTATCCACTGAGCCAAACCAGCTAGGGCTTTCATTGATTTTTTTAGAGAGAGTGGAAAGGAGGGATAGGGAGAAAGAGAGAGAAACTTCGATGTGAGAGAGACACATGGATCAGTTGCCTCCCGCATACTCCTGGACCAGAACCTGCAACACAAGTACATGCCCTTGATCAGGAATCGAACCCATGACCCTTCGATGAGCAAGCCAACGCTCTAACCTCTAAGCCACACTGGCCATGGGTAAATATGTGATCATTGTTGTTGTTTTTTAATGCCTAACAATATGGGGAAGAAAGTAAAAATCATCAGAGGGCCCACCACATTGGGATAATTACCACCAATAGTCTGGTGGCTACCATTTCCTACCTTGCTACAAGTGCCCACAAAGTTCCTGTGCACCTCAACTAGAAACTCAGCAGTCCTGGCTGGGTAGCTCAGTTGGTTAGAGCATTGTCCCAATACACCACGGTTGCAGGTTTGATCCCAGGTCAGGATACATACAAGAATCAACCAATGAATGCATAAATAAGTGGAACAACACACACACACACACACACACACACACACACACACACACACACACACTGAGTGGCCAGATTATTACGCATTCAGAGATCATAATAATCTGGCCACTCAGTATGTGTGTGTGTGTGTGTATGTGTGTGTGTGTGTGTGTGTGTATCTATACTAATAAAAGGGTAATATGCTAATTAGACTGGATAGAAAGGGTGTCTTCTGGAAAAAGCCACAGTGGCTGTGAGGGCAGAGGGCCAGCGGTGTGGGAGAGACCGCAGCATGGGAGAGGCCTCAGCGCAGGCCAGTCTAGCACCACGGTCCCTTCCTCAGGGGCGGCAGGAGAGGGGGCTGCATGGTCCCGGTCCCAGTGCTGCCCCTTCCACAGAGGCAGCCACAGAAGCAGAGGCGTGCCCAGTCCCGGTGCCATGCCTCCGCAGAGGCTGGATGGGGTGTGACCTGCTGTGCCTCAACCTCCCCCAGCAGGCCTGGACCCAGATCACCCCCCACCCATGAGTGGGTGGGGGGCGGGGCCAGCACTAAGAAGCCAGGGCTGAGAGCTGACAGCCATGGCGGCTGGCAGTGGCAGCAGCAGCAGGGTGATGGGGGTGGTGCCTTCCCCTGATCGGCCCGGTTGCCTCCCTCAGAGGGAGGCCAGATTGCTACTTAAGTCTGCTCCCTTAGGGGAGCGGGCCTAAGCCATCAGTAGGACATCCCCTGAAGGCTCCCAGACTGTGAGAGGGGTCTGGCCGGGCTGAGAGACACACCCCCCTTCAGTGCATGAATTTCATGCACCAGGCCTCTAGTATATATATATCTTCCTCTCTCTTCCTTTCTCTCTCCCTAAAAATCAATAAATTAAAAAAAATATGCTATCAGCAAGCTCTCCTCCATTCTCAGCATAAATTTTGAATTCTTTCCTATGTTCTTCCATGTTGAAGACTTTAAGACACAGGAAAGAATTTTAAAGTCTTTATCAGGAAGCTGAGACATTTTCTCTTTACAAGACAACAAAAGTTAAGTCTGCACCTCCAGGAGACCAATCTGTGAACATGGGGGAAATTAACTTTGTATGGAGAATGCAGGAAAGTGTACAGATAACTTAAAACTGAGCTTGTGGCCAGTCTGCATGCATACCTTTTCAAGGGAAGAATTCTATAGCTACTATTAATTCTGTGGACTAAAAAAAAGGGTTCCATGGAATGTAACCTCACAGGGCTGACCATAAATGCCTAACCGGGCAAGTCATAGTGGGTAGTCATTCCCCAGGCTTATAACTTCTGTAGTGAAAGGTTTTAAGCCAGCTCTGTCCATTGTTCTTGTGTATCTAGGTTGGCACCCTCTGAAATACCAGAATTAATATATCTGGAAAGGATTATAAACCTTCAAGAGAGCACATAATCTTTTTTTTTTTTTTTTTTAGGAGAAGATGGTCCCTTTATTTGTATAGGTTAGATAAACACAATTTTTTTTATTGTTTAAAGTATTACATGTAGTAGTACATATATCTCCTTTTTTTCCCCCCATTGACCTTCCCCCAGCCTTCCCTACCCCCTGTTGCATGCCCTCATCCCCTCCCCCCGCCCAGGGTCTTGTGTCCATTTGTTGTGCTTATATGCATGCATACAAATCCTTTGGTTGATCTCTTTCTCCCCCTCCCCTGCCTTCCCGCTGTAATTTGATAGTCTGTTCAGCATCAGGTTATAATGTTGTTTATTTTCCATAAGGAGAGCACATAATCTTATTGACTGTTTGCAATCCAATCCCAGCCTTGCTTTCTCCAACCTTTCTTATGTCCCCTCCTTAATTTCAAAGACATAAAAGAAGCTGTAAAACTTTTATTCTCTGTGCAGTGATTTTCAATTGATGTGCCACAAGAATTTTTAAAGCATGAAATACCTATTTAGTCAGCGGCACTGACCTCTTTTCCCTTAGATTGTCAAATTTAAAAAATAACAATAGCCCTGGCCAGTTTGGCTCAATGGATAGGGTGTCAGTCTGCAGACTGAAGGGTCTTGGGTCTGATTCTGGTCAATGGCACGTAGCTTGGTTGCAGACTTGCTCTCAGGCCCCGAGCCTCGACAGGGAGGCAACCAATTAATATGTCTCTCCTACATGGATGTTTCTCTCTCTGTGTCTCTCCTGCTCCTTTCCACTCTCTCTAAATAATCAATAGAAAAAATATCCTCAGGTGAGAATTAACAACAACAAAATGACAACAGCCAACACAACAATAGCTGTCCAGTGTGAATGTCCTGTCTTGAACCATAAATATACAAGTCAAATATTAGAGTTGCAGCTTATTGTTCATATTGCATAATAAGGTTGTGTCTGATTGGTTAATTCTTGATACCAGAAATCCTTATATACAAAGTATAGGCACCTGATTTTTTTAAAAATCACTTGGGAGAAAAAAAGGTAGATAATTACCATTACTGTTATTTTTTTGTAATTCAATCAAAGTAATATCTATTTTTTGTCAGTTCGGCAAAAAATGTACTTTTTGTTGTGCCACATTATTTTAGTAATTAGTTTATGTGTGCCATGAGATGAAAAAGGTTAAAAATTGCTGCTCAGGAGCATTTGAGATCTTGCTCCCCAACATATGTTTGCCTCAAATAAACTTATTAAAATTCTCTACAGTTCTGCACGTTTCTACGTCGACAAATAATTGCCACTCCTCCATCTGTTTTCTTCCTTTGAACCACCTACTGTTCTAATTCCAGGTATCGTAGATTGTCCTCTATGTCTTTTTTATTTTCCCTCATGGTTTTGTTGTTGTTGTTGTTTATCCTCATCTGAGGATTTTTTTAAATATATATTTTTTATTTCCTAGAGAAAGGGAGAGAATAGAAACATCAATGAGAGAGAAACATTGATCGGCTGCCTCCTGCACAGCCCCTATTATGGATTGAGCCCACAACCCGGGCATGTGCCCTGACAGGGATTGAACTGTGACCTTCTGTTTCATAGGTTGATGCTCAACCACTGAGCCACTCCAGCTGGGCCAAGAATATTTTTTACATTGATATTTTATTTTTTAAGAGAGAGAGTGGAAGCGAGCAGGAAAGACAGAGAGAGGAAAACAAGGATGTGAGAAAGACATCAATTGGTTGCCTCCCGCATGTGCCCCCTGACTGGGCTGGGGATCAAGCCTGCAACCAAGGTAGGTGCCCTTGACCAGAATTGAACCCTCAAACCTTCATTCCTGGGCTGATGCTCTAACCACCGAGCCAAACCCTCTAGGGCATCTCATGGTTTTTTAATCACTTTTGTTCTATTTCAAGATATCTTTTGCCCTGGCCAGTGTGGCTCAGTTGGTTGAGCATCATCCCATGTACCAAAAGGTATGGGTTTGATTCACTGTCAGGGCACATGCCAGGGGTTGAGGGTTTGATGCCTGGTAGGGGGTGTGAGGGAGGTAGCCGATCAATGTTGTGTTCTTTCATCAATGTTTCTCTCTCTCTCTCTCTCCCTCTCCCTTCCTCTCTCCCTCTAAAAAACAGAAAGCATTAAAACAAAAAAATATATCTCTTCCATTTGATCATGTATGCCACTGATACTGGTCTCAACAAAACTATACTGTTCTTAGATTTGAAACAAGAAAAATAACATGTTCCCCAAAATTGTTCCATCGAGTCAAGTCCTGCCAGAACCATGGAAGTTATCAATAGGTAGTTATGAAATAATGGTCCAGGATTACCCTGACTTCTTCTAAATTTGTTTTTCAGATCTAAAGCCAAGCCATCAGTCACAGGGATGAACTCAATACCTGGTTGGTAAAGTCCTTTCCTGGACCCCATAATAAGGTCTGCACAATCCCAGTATGCTTGCTTCATTGACATACACCTGGACATCAGTGTTCCAAAAAAGGAAAAGCCTAACCTACTCCCTGATTGGTTAACCCCAGCAACTTCCATGTTCCCAAGCCATAAAAATCTCTAAGCCCCGCATTTAGGGCACAGAAGCTGAGAACCTATCTCAGTGTTCTCGCCCTCTGCAGAGCCTCAATATATCTGCCTTTGGTTTTATCAGTGTCCCTGGTCTAAATTCTTTTATATCAAGAAATAAGAACCCAAACTTGTCAGTAACAAATTCATCTACTGACTCATTTTGTGTTAAAATCAGGCTCAAGGTGGGCTTTGAAAAAGGCCAGGAGATGGAACTACAGGTCAGATCCATTTGAAGGAAGTAAGACCAATGGGATTTTGACAAAAAGGGGTTGTAATAAATGTGGGGGAAAGGCATTCGAGGTAAATTACAAATGCAAAGATACAGAGGCATGAGCCGTTGTTCTGTGATATTTTTTCCAGCAATAATATTCTATTAATAGTGCTCCCCCTTGTAGACTGAAAAATGGAATCAACTAGGTATTTCATCACCAAAAAAGAATTTCTTCAGGAAAAAGAAAGGGTTGCACCCGGCTAGGTGTGGCTCAGTGGTTGAGCACCGACCTATGAACAGGAGATCACGGTTTGATTCCCGGTCAGGGCACTTGCCCGGATTGTGGGCTCCATCCCCTATGGGGGTGGGGGTGGGGCGGGCTGGGCGTGCAGGAGGCAGCTGGTCGATGGTTCTCTCTCATCATTGATGTTTCTCTCTCTCTCTCCCTCTCCCTTCCTCTCTGAAATCAATAAAGATATATTTTAAAAAAAGAAAGGATTGCAATCTAGGGTGAATCAAAATGGCAAACCACATGCACACACTGAACCAAACCGAGATGGAGGAGACATTATAAAGAGGCAATGGAAGTTAAAGGGGGGTGGGAGTTGTTGCCATAATAGAAATCTGTTATAAACATAGGGTTCTTCCACGTAAGGCTCTCCAATAACATAAAGTGCCAGAACTCCTCCCATAAGCCCCAGCTCCTCCCACAGACCCTCTCAGTTATGTCCAGGTTAAAGTCTCTGTCATAATTTTAATGCTCTCTTCGGTCTAGAAAGGATATCAAAACTCATCTAGGAGGCAGGATGGGAGGAAAACAGACAAATAGTTGTTACAGGTTGTTAAGCCTCACATGGTCAACAGAGAATTACCATAAACATGCTTACTCTAGAGTTGTTCTAGATCTAGAGATAACTATCTTGTGATGATTCAGGAAATGTTTATGATTCCCCCCTCCTCCAGCACTGCCTTGGAATACACGAGGTATCTGGGCTCCCAACAAGCTTTGGAGTCCATCGGGCGGGAGCTGTACTACAAGCTGCTGAACTCTCCCAGGGCCTGCTTACCTCCGTGCCCCTTGCAATTCAGGGCTGGGCGGAGAAAACCTCAGAAGAAAGGCTGCTGAGTCAGCCTCAAAACCCACCTCCCTGTCATCCAGTGACTGCAGGGCCAAGCAGAGGGTGTGTTAAGGTCAGGGAGGTGGACTGCAGCCCACCTCCTACCTGCCCCAAAGGCCTACAAAGCTATTGTCATCAAGATCCCAACCCTTTGCTCATAGCTCAAAACAGTAAGACTCCGGAGGTAGCTCTTCCTTTCTTCTCCAGTCTCTGCAAAGCCAAAAGGTAATTTCCTGGCTTCCCCTCCTGGAAGAGCCAAGCTTTGGGGTTCTGAGGTCAAGCTCTCTTGCTCCAAGGAGGATGGGTAAAGGGCTCTTTGTATTTCAAGGCCAAAACTTCTGCCCTAGGAAATTCATTTCTTAGAATTAATGAAAGGTGGTCTCTCCAGAGGGAAACTACTAATGCTTAGAGTTGATGTGAGAGAAGACCCACCTTTCAACCACCCCACACTCCTGCCAGCGGGTGGGTTCTTTGGGACTGGGAGAGGAGTTCTGTAGGCAGACACTGTGGGCAGACTCCTGCAGCTGTCCCACGCAGCATTTGGAGCTGGCAGAACTCAGCTGGCTGCACAGAAGGTCTTGGTGGATCCCTGAGTGGGGCGCCTAGGAGCTTGGGCAGAGGAGGAGGACTAGACAGTGAAGAACCTGTGCTCAAGTAGGGGAAGTGACCTGTTTGGATCGAACACCGGGGTCTCCCAATCTGAGCATGGGAAAATCTAAAAATTGGTGATAGATTTTTCAGCCAGTTTGATGAACGAAGGCTGGAACCGAACATATTTTGATTTCAATAAATAAACAAATATGACATATGCCGGCCCAGGAATGGTATGGAGTAAATTCATCATCTAGCCAAAACCCCACCACAATGAAGGCCCTCCCCTGGGCCTGTCCAGTCTCCTTTCCTAATATCTCTCCACTGCTCCTCTCCACTGGAATGAGGCTGGACAGTCCCACTGGACATCTAGGTTCTGGTCCCAGCTCAACTCCCAACTCAAAAATCACTTGCTGCATCTGAGAATCTGTTCCATGCAATTTTCTGTGACTCCTTCCCAGTCTCCCACCTAGGCACACCCTCCTGCCTCCTGTTGTCCCCATCACCTGGACTGCCTTCCTACCTGTCAGATGGGAATCCTATCCAAACACATACCCTCACAAACACTCTAGCAAGTCTTTTCTCCCTTAGCACATACAACTGCCACAGTTTAGCTTTTTGATTTCTGTCTCACATTTACTCGGAGAGAAAGCCCTCTCTTCTAAGTCCCTCCTCCACCCTCAAACACACAAGGAGCTAAACTAGAGGGAGCTGTTGACAGATCACCCAGCGAAGGGCTGGAACTAAACCTGCTCACGGAAGGGGCTTGTCAGGAGCAGGCCACCACAACCTGAGCGGTAGGAGCTGGGGAGACTTCCATTGCAGCCGGCCTCTGTCAATAACCCCCGGTGCATTTGGGCAAGTCCTTCTCCGGCTCCTCTTAGGCTCCTAACGCACAAATCAATGAGTTTGAACTGTAAGCTCTCCGGGTTCACTTGGCCATCGCCGGCGATTCCAAAGTCCTAACCCTAGCATCCTATTGGTTCTCCTGGCAGCGTTTTAGCGTTCTACTCGGCAAGAGATCGTGAGATTCTTTGGCCCGGAGCAAAGCTCCTCTTTGGACCTAGTGCCGCGATGGCCTTCCAAAACTACCCTCCCTGTCTCTTTCGTTTCCCTTCCTCCCCTTGGCCCTACCTGGCTCAGGAAGAGCACGGAATGCATTTGAGCAAGAAGGGGTTCCGCAAGTTACAAACCTGCGCTGCCCACACACCTGCACCGCCTGCCACCCGCCCCTCCGCGCGCGTCCCGGCAGTTGAAAGTGCTGCGGGGGGACTCCCACCCGGCGACCCCCGGACCCCGACCCGAGCGTCACCTGGAGCCGGAAGCGCTGCGCCGCCTTGTCCATGCTTTCCAGGGCCGCTTTCTGTCTCTGTCGCGCCCGGGCCGCCGCACCCCGCGCCTTCCCGCGACCAGACCAGCGCAGGGCCACCGCCGCCGCCACGAAGCAGCAGGCCAGGGCAGCCCCGGAGGCGCCCGAGAGCGCGGCCCACAGTTCGCCCAGCACCATGATCCCCCGCTGCGCCGAGCCGCGGAGAGAGACCGCAGACACAGCACTCGCGGGTTTCGCCGCAAAACCCGGCCTGGATCCGCCCCGCTGCGCCGGAGGAGCTGGAGGAGAGCTGCGCGGCCGCAGGCCCTCTCGGGAGCGCGCCGTTGCTAGGCAGCGGGCCCGCGGCTGGCGGCGCGCAACGGTCAAGGTCCCGCTGGGTGGCAGGGCTGGGGTAGCTCCCGCTTCCTCGCGCACTGGGCGAGGCTCAGCTGGGGGAACGCGAGGGGCACCCGCTTCCCCAGGGCGTCCTCAGGGGCACGAGCGCAGCGGTTCGGCGTCACGGCTCGGCCCGGCCCCGCCTCAGCCCCACGCACCCCAGAGCCCCAACTCCCTGAAGACGCGGACAGCCGGAGCCCCTGCGGGAAAGGCCAGCCAGGAGAACTGGGAGCGGAGACAGACTGGGCTCGCGGACCTGATTAATGCCCGCAAACAGTTTAGCAGCATTTTTCCTGGAGAACCTTGCGGCCGGCGGGCACCATAGGATGCCCACCTCTCCCCAGCGGGAGGCTCCCGGGAGGGGCCACCCTGGGACCAGCACAGGAAGTTCCCCTGGGGCGCCCACCTGCTGCCCCTTTCTCTTTCTTCAGCCCCGGGATCCCGTGTCTGTCGCCCTGGGCTCTTCTTGTTGGCCAAACCCTCCATCACTTGTCCTTCTTCTCCACCACCCCGGAGACTGACCTTCCCAGGTCATCTTTTTCCAGTCCTGGGCCCTCCTGGAGTTCAAGCAGAAAGAATGCCTGATCAGGAGGAGTCTGGGCACCTAGTACCCTTCATCAGGGGGTGGGGGATTATACACATACACACCTCCCATTTAGGCCTCTCTCATAGAACTTTATGTACTTTATCTCATTTGTCCTCCCAACAGACCTATGAGGAAGACATTTTTATTACCAATTTATAGATAAGGTACCTGAGGACCAGAGGTTAAATGACTTCTGTGGGTCACACGGGTGGCTGAGTGGGAATTCCATCTCAGGTCTATTCCTAAACCATTGCTCTTACCCATGAAGCAGTACCACCATCATTGCCCCTGGAAGTGAGCCCTGTAGGATGGGGTATAGAAAAGTGCCTTGTGACTGGAAATGCTATTTGCTGAAACACTGCAGTAGTTCCAGTTCTGTCTTTACCTCTCTGAATCTGTGCCTTTATCTTTAAAAGGGGACTGGTTATAATGCCCACCTCGCAGGATTGTTAGGAGGAGTCTTGTAAGGTCCTTTACAAGTGAAGTGTTGCCTGGCACACAGTAAGCCCCCCATAAATGTTTAGTGATTGAATTAAATGCCCACTGTGGAAAGCCTTGAATGTTATTGGAAGAATCTGGACCTGAGGGCTTTTAGAATCACTGTCAGGCCATTGAGCAAATTCCAGAGGGGTCCAAGGCCTTGTGTTTCTAAGTCACTCATCACTTGAGGGTAACCTTGAGTAACTCAATTTTCTCTTTTGTAAATGACCCCTTCGCCCTTTCAAGATGGAGAAAATAAGATTATATTTATGGGAAAACTAGCCATTTCTGAGGCTTAACCACCAAATTGATAACTTGTCATGAGTTGGGCCAAAATTTGTTAATTTAGGAACTCCATTAATAAAATATTCACTTCTGTTTGTTTCCTGTGATAATGGTTTCTCTAAGTAGTAGCTTCCTGGGAGCATATTGAACAGGATTTAATTTACAAAAAGGATATGGAGATCTGGATGGGGTCTTGAGGCCAAGGCAACAAGTCCTGGGCTTGTAACAGAGTGAAATGCTCACTACCTGATTCTCTTTTAAAAAATATGTTTTTATTAATTTCAGAGAGGAAGGAGAGAGAGAGATAGGAACATCAGTGATGAGAGAGAATCATTGATCGGCTGCCTCCTGCACGCCCATAACCCAGGCATGTGCCTTGACTGGGAATCAAACCGTGACCTCTTGGTTCATAGGTCAACGCTTATGAACACCAAGGCCACACTGACCAGGCTCTGATTCTATCTTAATTCTAGCCTGCATTTCTCCCATGACCTTTAGATGAATAGCTCCTGCCATAGACATGCTAATCATTAGACAACTTCTGCTTGAGGCTTGAACTTTTGGTAAAGATTTGCAGGAGCCTCAAGACTGGATTCAGATCAGTGGGGATCAGAACTAGGGAACAAAGAGATTTAGATTGCTCTCTCTTCTTTGGATCCATGTTGGCACCTGGGTGTTATATACCTCTTGCTGCACCCATTCTCCCCGCCCTTGACATAAAGGAAGCCTGAATTCTGAGCTCTCTTAATATGGGTTTGGGAAACTTCTTCTTGAGCTGGTGGCAACTTCTCCATCAATAAACCTTTCCTTATGAAAAACTCTGATGTCTTGAATATTGGCCTTTTGAAGCATCAGGCATACAAGCCTTGAATCAGAAACAGAGTGTCTAATGTTCAGATCACAGTGAGTGATCACTCCATGCCTCTTGTTGCCAGAAAGGAGACCTGGCCCTGAGTAGGTCTGCCTAGGGCCAGTCGGTAGTGTGTGGGTTCTTTACTTCGTGCAGGAAAAATTTCACAACACGAGGCCAGGCAAATTTTAGAGGACATTTATTAAAGCTGGGGGCAGTGAAACAAGGAAAGGTGGGGGAAATGAGTATAGGCTGGGCTGCTTTGGCTCTAGGAAGTCAGAAAAAGGGGCCCTGGGGACAGGTTCAGGGGGTTTGCCAGGGATAAACTGCCACTGCCCATTGCTGCCCTGGTTGCAAGCCTCATGGGGTCCCTTAATTTAAGGGATTGACACCTGTGGGGGAAGACGTGGTGCTCCTGGAAAGGAGAGAGTACTCTGAGTCCTTTGTCTTGAGGCTTTTATCTCCCTCTTGCAGGTGAAAATCCTAGGGGAGGTCTTAGAAGAAGGTTTCAACAGAATATGCTTCCGTTTTCTAGGTGTACTTCAAGGTTATGATCTTCACTGATTGATCAGTGTCAGGGCAGGGAGTCATTAGTCATTGCAACTGGTCTTGGTGTCACCCATCTGGTTTTGCTGCTTTTCTGGGTCTGGAGCTGAAATTCAACTGAGGCCTAGATGTTATTTCTAGGGAGGTGACCTTCTGTACCTGCTGTAAAGTGCTGTCAGTTTGTTCAGCTATCTGTCTCAGTTTCCCTTTTCCACTTGTCCTGGCTTACTGACCTGTCACACTCTGAGAGAGGGTCCCAAGACAATTCAGCTCTGGCATTCTGTAGTTCAATTCAAAAGATATCTACTGACTCCTGCTATGAACTGGAAAAACTGAGACATGTACCAGATCTCAAATCTGGCCTTGTGGAGCTTAAGGTCTGGTTGGGAAGGATAAAAACATGCATAGACCAAGAAATAAAAGGCATGCTTTGGTGGAAATTCAGAGATTGTGCTGCATGAACCCAAAGAGCCTTGGATGCTGGACCTTGGCCTGAACAGCCTGGGGGAAGCCAGACAGCATAGTTCAAAGCTTAGCTCTGAAGCTGGAGTGTCTGGTAACCCATCTTTGTTATGTGACTGTGCCCCAATTTCCATACCTGTAAAATGAGGATAATCCATATATATATATTCCTATCTAATAAAGAGGGAATATGCTAATTGACCATCACTCCATCACAAATATGGATGCACCCACAACTGAGGACAATTTCCCTTAAGGAGCCTTAGAGCAATCAGCAGGGACCTGAGGCTACGCCTTCCCCCACCCCCGTGGGCCTTGACGGGGATCTCAGGCCGTGACCCCTGCCCCAGCGCCAGGCCAGGGGACCTGAGGCCATGCCCCCCACCTGGCGGGGCTCAACGCTGGGCTAGGGGACCTCAGGCTACTCCCCCACCCCAACGCCAGGCCAGGGGACCTCAGGCCACACCCCCCTCCCTAGCACCAGGCCAGGGGACCTGAGGCTGTGCCCCCCTGCCTGGCAGGGCTTGATAGGGGACCTCAGGCCATGCTCCCCACCCAGCAGGGCTTGACAGGGGACCTGAGGCTGTGCCCCCCACCTGGCAGGGCTTGACGGGGGACCTCAGGCCATGCCCCCTGCCCCATCTGAGGGACCTCAGGCCACAACCCCTGTCCTGGCGTTGGGCCAGGGGACCTGAGGCTACGCCCTCGCCTAGTGGGGCTTGACAAGGGTGGGACTGGCCGGGTCTGGATCTAGCCCAATTGGGGGGGGGCGGTGGCCGGGTCTGGGTCTCACGTGATTTTGAGGTGCATGTGGGTGGGTGGGGACTTGACTCTGGGTCCCCCTTTTAATGTGCACGAATTTCATGCACCGGGCCACTAGTCTATACATATAAAGAGCCAGGGTCCATAATGGCCAAATGGACGACCAGTCCATCCCCTGGCCCTCAGGCTCCATCGATCAGGGGATGGCTAATGGGGGAACTGGGGTCCCTGAGGCTCCAATGAATCCATTGAAGCAGTGACTGGTGAGTGTGTGGAAGGCAGATTGCTTGGTACCTCCCCCAGCCCGCAGGCTCCCATTGATCAGGGGATGATTAACAGGGACCTGAGTGTGGCACAGGGACTGGAAGGCAGGCCTCTTGGTCCCTCTTCCCAGCCCTCAGACTCTAATCAATCGGTGGTGGAGGTGGGGCAGAACTGGGGACTGGCTTCCTTAGTAATACTGTAGGTTCAATCTCCAGAGGACAGGATAGGCACCAACGGACCAGCACCTCTGGCACGATCCTGACAGCGCTGCCGGCCTCCTGGAACTCAGCCTTGGGCACTGCGGCTGCTTCCCCTCCCTAGATGCTCCACAAGGAAGAAAGAATACCACCAGCAGCACCAGGGGCAACCAGCAGTGACTGATTTCTCTCCCTGTGCTTCCTCCAGGTCACTTGAGCCAGTCCCTGCCCGCCCCGCTCCAGATGAAGTGTGATCACTGCACAAAGAGGAATGTAGAAAAAAAACAAAAACTGATGACCAAGAGGATGCCACAGTCAACGTCCGGAGTCCGACTCAGGAGAACAGAGAGAAGGGAGAATTCCATAAGTTGGCCGATACCAAGATATTTCTGAGTGACTGCCTGGTGTGTGTCAGTTGGGTAACCACAGAGGAAGGAGTCCAAGTTTCTCAACAGAACACCAAGGACTTCTGTATTCTGAACCTTAATAAGAAATGTGATACCTCACAGCACAAGGTACTGGCAGTGTCCGTGTGTCTTTAGTCTCTGTCTTATTTTGCTGCTAAATTCAGTCTCAGTGTCACTGATGCATCCAGAAGGCTCTGCAGCTTTCTCAAAAGCCTTGGGATGTACTGTCTTTGATATGAAGATAGCTGTGGACTTCAGCATCCTGGAAAGTCAGAAGGAATTTGTGCGTCGGTACTGCCAGCACCGTGAGGAAGAGGTCCGGCTTCCCATGCTGACCTACGCCTGCCCCACTGGCACTGATATGCAGAGCATGTGCTGGGTCACTCCATCACCTCCACCTCTGCACAGCCAAGTCTCCCCAGCAGATCATGGGCTCTCTGGTGAAGGATTACTTCACCAGATGGCAGAACCTGTCCCCAGACAAGATTTTCCACGTCATTGTGGCCCCATGTTATGACAAGGAACTGGAGGCCCTTTGAGAAGATGTTCCCACAGGTTTACATAGTTCCCATGGTGCTGACTGCGTGTTAACCTCAGGTGAAATTGTCCAGATAATGGAGCAGAGTGACCTCGCTTCGAGTGACGCTGCCATAGACACTCTTTTTGGAGGCATGAAGGAGAAGGAGATGAGGCTCCACGAGGGTGTCAGCTCCGACAGGTACCTGGCACACATCTTCAGGCACATGGCCAAGGAGCTGTTCAATGAGGACGTGGGAGTGCTCACCTACCGCACCCTGAGGAACAAAGACTTCCAGGAGGTCACCCTTGAAAGGGACGGAGAGGTTCTGCTACGCTTTGAGGCTGCTTACGGCTTTTGGAACATCCAGAAGTGGTCCTGAAGCAAGTTCTCCTGCCACTTTTTGGAGGTCCTGGCCTGTGCCGGGCATGCCTAAGCAGCAGGAGCCAGGCCCAGGCAGATGATGGGCACTGCTGCGGCAGATGGAAGACATCTACACTGCCATCCCGGTGCGGCCCCCGGAGACCAGCGCCCATGTGCAGGAGCTGTACCAGGAGTGGTTGGGGTGGGAGGGGCAGGGCCCAGGGCAGCCTGCCAGGACATCAAGTGGTTAAGGTCCAGCAGATGCCCGGCCTGCAGGCCTCCTGAAGAGGGGTGTCAGACACGTGAAGGAAAGGCTTAGCACCTCTGTCATTGCTTTGGTTTTCAGAATTCCCTGCTCCCCATCTGTCGGCTCCCTCTGAGGGGCGCTGTCGTCATCACATGGGTGCAACTGGAATATTGTATCTCGAGAGGATTGCCCCAATGTACGTATCCTTTTATCCGATGATGAAAAAAATCCCAAAGAACAAGAATGGAGACAGACTACTGTCCTTTAGGCTTTAAAAAACCCGGAAGTGTCCTACGAAGAGCTGAGACTTGGTTCTGTCCATGTGCCTCAGAGAGATTGGATGAGGAAATGGCCCTGTTTGGCCCTGACTTTACCCACTTATGTTACTCTTGAAGGTGTCTTTGCCACAATGTGAATAAACTGCCACCTTTTGGAATAGGGGCTCATATGAAAGTCTGCATTCTCAACTTGTCTTGAAACAGATCTATGTTCTGCAGCTGTGGCCACCGTCCTGAGATCAGGTCCTGTCGACCAGGTCCTGTCGCTAGGAATCAGGGGGCACTGGAGTGAAGGCCCCCCACCATGCCCTTTTATATTCAGGGATTGAGCTGAACTCACTTTGGGGGAGGCCTGGCAAGGGTGACAGGTGTCACAGATGGAAGGATGGAGAATGGAGAGGTGGACACCCTGCTCGGTCCCTCCCTGGGTGGGGTCAAGCAGATGAAGGCCAGCCAGCCCGTCCCAAAATTGGGTGAGATAGTGTCCTCTGTGTCCACCTCTCACCCCATGGGTCTGGCCACTCCCCTCAGCTCCGGGAAGCCCTCTGCATTCCTCGACAGTGCACTCTGCCCTCACATGCTGCTCGCCCTAATTGAGAAGGAAGAGAGCAGCTGGCCCATAGACAACTACACAGAAAGATAGGACTCACGGCTGGTGAGTGCAGTGGCAGTGGCGTGAGCCTCTCCTGCCTCCATGGCAGCACTAAGGAGTAGTGAGATGAGTGGTAAGGAGCAGTGAGCAGGCGGGTAGTAAGGAGCGAGGGGTCCCGGACTGCGAGAGGGATTTCCAACTGTTAGCTTAGGCAGGTGGATATCCCCTGAGGGGTCCTGGACTGCGAGAGGGTGCAGGCCTGGCTGAGTGACCACCCCCCAGTGCATGAATTTCGTGCACCGGGCTTCTAGTTATTGAGGCCTGGTGCACGAAATAGTTATTATTTACTAGAGGCCCGGTGCACAAAATTTGTGCATGGGTAGGGTCCCTAGGCCTGCCCGGGGCCGATCCAGCTCTTCTAGCTGCTGGCCAGGGCCTGCCTTCCTTGGCTGCCGGCTGACAGCCAGGGCCTTCCTTCATTCCGTGATACCCCCGGTGGTCAGCGCACGTCATAGTAAGTGATTGAACTCCCCGTCTCCCAGTTGAACTCCCAAGGGGACACTTTGTATATTAGGCTTTTATATATATAGATTAATAATATTATACCCCAATGATCTAGTACTATTGTAAGAATAAAATAACTTAGCACATGTAACAGCCAGAACAGGGCCTAGCATATAGCAAGCAATCCATGCATATTAATCATTATAATAGTATTTGAAAAATAGAAATGTACCGACAGGGGTTTTCTCACCTGAGAAGCCTATCTCAGCAGCCAGACTGCCTGAGTTCAAATACTAACTTTGCCACTTAATTACTGTGTAACCTTGAGTCAGTGTAACCTCTTGTGCCTCTGTTTCTTCATCTGCAGAATTGTGAAGATTATAAAGCACTTAGAGCAGCACCTAGCCCATGATAAGGGCTCAGTAAACATTAGCTCATTATTTTAATCATAGATGTGATACATTCCTACCAGTGTTTTGGGAAGACAATGAGGAGGAGGGTTTGGGGAGAGGCAAGCTGGAGGCAGAGGCAAATGGAATGAAAGAGCAGGATGTTGCAAGGACCAGTGGGGATGGCTTTCCAGAGCTCCACTTGTGGTATCAGGAAAGCATCTATAATCTAATACCACACCATACCGTGAATCTGAACAGCATATATTTGCACTCAGATGTTGTATGTCAGGGAGGGTTACTCTTATCTGCAATTCCTCAAGCAGGCCTGGTGGGTTCCTTGAGCATGATAGGGGATTCTCCCCATGAGCTGGTGACTCTAAGCAAGCATCCTAATGTGCCTTCAGCTGCCAAATGGAGAGACAGGTATTACCTAGCCAAGCTCCCTCTGAAGTGGGGGTGGGGCTGCAAGGAAGGAAAGCTTGCAGAAGGGAGCTTCTCAGGTTCCAGAGAGTTTGAAATCTGTCTTTGTTCTGGGGATGAGAGAACAGTGTGTGTGCCTCTTTCCTCAGTAACTGCTTTGACTCTCTGTTTCCTTTCACTTCTGTGAGTTTCTCCTCAGTACCAAAAGGGAGGCCAGGAGGGGGACACAGCCCAATTCCAAGGAACTCACAGTCGCACAGGTCAGGTAGGACACCACACTCAGAATCACTGTCTGTGGGGCACTTGATAATTTTCAAAGCACTGTCAGGTTTTTCCCCTCAGTTCTTGAGCCCCACTACCACCTCAGAGGCCCCCTACTACCTCTGAGTTAGGAGAGAGTTTGTAGCTTCTCCTTTCAGAAGGTGTAGTCTATTTTCCCACCCCTGTAAATCTGGCCTGACCTTTGTGACTTGCTTTAACTAGTAGAAAACAGTGCAAAGAATGTTGTGCAAGAGAATTGTTTTCTCTCTCTTTTCTGAAACCCTGCCTCAGCCATGAGAACAAGTCTAAGCTAGCCTGCCTGAGGATGAGGCCATGTGGAGTAGAACCTACTCAGCCATTTGCCCCTGCTCAGACCCTTCCTTCCATGGGTGAGAGAGCCCAGCCAAGAGGAGCAGAGACGCTGATTGCAGATATATGAGTGAGCCTAGCCAAGCCCAGCTTATCTCAGCAGAACTACCAGCCAAACCGGCAAACTTGGAGAATAATAAATAAAGAGTTCCAAGGTGAGACGAAAGCTCTCCTGAGGCCTAATTTTAGAACTTGCACAACATTGGTTCCACCAAATTTAACCGGAAAGAGAGAGGACCAGAGTCTCCTGGGGGAAATCTAGCCAGGGTGGACAGATTTAGACACAAAAAATTTCAGTCCATCTCAGCAGCCAGACTGCCTGAGTTTGCTTTATAAAAGCCATCTTCACTTTGCAGAATGATTCCCCAGATAAGTTCTTTAAGTAACATTGCTATATGTTAGGATTTGATTTACACACAACCCACCAATAATATATTCTACCAGTGCTTATCAAGAAGGGAAGCATGTGCTTTTCTGCATGTTGGTTTTCAAAAACTAGTTTGCCGCCCACGAGATGTTGTCTCTCACACCTTTTTGGATAGAAGACCTTATGGCATACAAGCTGACTCCACACTAATCCTTATGTCACCAGATCCAAGTGAAAAGTAAGTACTTCTCAGAAACAAAATAAAAAAGTTTCCCACTTGGCTGCTCTGGTTCAATGGCTGAGTTTCAATTTATGAACCAGGATATCAGGGTTCAATTCCCAGTTAGGGTCCATGCCAGGGTTGCAGACTCGAGCCCCAGTAGGGGGAATGCAGGAGGCAGCCGATTGATGCTTATCTTTCATTATTGATGTTTCTATCTCTCCCTCTCTTTTCCTTTCCTCTGACATCAATAAAAAACATTTAAAGAAATAAAATAAAATATTTCCCTAATAAAACTGCAATAGCTATGACTCATTATTGGTCACATTATTTTATCTTATACTAGAAGCCCGGTGCATGAAAATTCATGCACTGGAGCGGAGGGTCCCTCAGCCCGGCCTGCCCCCTCTCACAGTCCAGAAGCCCTCAGGGGCAGGAGGTGACCCAGCAATCAGGGGAAGGCAACACCCCCATCACACCTCTGCTGCTGCCACTGCCGGCAGCGCAAGCCTGGGCCAGCCCTGGTTACCTGAGCCTCGGATGGCCCTGGGCAGCTGTGGGGCTGAGGGGACTGGGTACTCTGGAGGCAGCCTTGCCGCGCACCTGCCGCCCCAGCAGAGCTGAGGGGACTGGGTGCTGCTATCTTGTGGCTGTGGGCACTGCCATCTTTGAGAGTGGGGCAGTCAATTAGCATATTCCCTCTTTATTAGATAGGATAACTGATGCTATATGTCAGGTACTGTCCTTAACACTTTACTAACATTAGTTCATTTAATTCTCTTAATAACCAATAAAGTAGTACAATATCCCCATTTTACAGATGAGAAAACTCAGGTGCAAAATGGTGAACTTACCCCACAGTTTCAAATAAATTTAGGACAGAGAATGCCTAGCATTTTGTATATTTCCAAAGAGGGCATGGGTTGAAACAGGTTGAGGAAAACATATTTATTTTTAAAATATATTTTTATTGATTTCAGAGAGAGAGGAAGAGATAGAAACATTGATGAGAGAGAATAATTGATTGGCTGCATTCTGCAAACACCCTACTGGGGATTGAGCCTGCAACCCAGGTATGTGCCCTACACCAGAATTGTTCGAACCCATAACCCTTCAGTCCACGGGCCAATGCTCTATCCACTGAGCCAAACCGGCTAGGGCAGTGGTCGGCAAACTCATTAGGCAACAGAGCCAAATATCAACAGTACAACGATTGAAATTTCTTTTGAGAGCCAAATTTTTTAAACTTAAACTTCTTCTAACACCACTTCTTCAAAATAGACTTGCCCAGGCCGTGGTATTTTGTGGAAGAGCCACACTCAAGGGGCCTAAGAGCCACATGTGGCTCGCGAGCCGCAGTTTGCCAACCACGGGGCTAGGGCAAGGAAAACATATTTAAGGTGAAGTGTGGTTGGTGTGTTTCCAAGCTAATAGCTAGGAAATTTTAACTGGCCAAAGCAAATCATAAGGTCAGCCCAGATTTAAGGGGTGGGGAAATCAACTCTGTTTCTTAATGAGGGAAGCAGACAAGACAGGATGCAAAGAATTGTGATTAGCTACCATACAACACATAAGGGGTGGCTTGAAAAGGTGGGAGAGAATGGAAGGATTTAGGACTTGTTAGTCAGAGGAATCAGTTTTGAGGCGATTGTCACTGTTCAGTGAAAAATAAGGCCTGACCTAAGATACAAGAGATATTTCAAGAAAGAAATTTCAGATTGTAATTTTTTAAAAGTTCCTTAAGTGCTAAGCTTATTTCCTTATCTATAAGATGGAAAAAAAAAAGAGTACCTATTGCCCAGTTGGTGTGGCTCAGTGGCTGAGCGTTGACCCATGAGCCAGGAGGTCACAGTTCGATTCCAAGTCAGGGCAGCCAGGGCACATGCCTGAGTTGTGGCTCGATCCGAGGTAGGGGCGTGCAGGAGATGGCCAATCGATGATGCTTCTCTTTAATCAATGTTTCTATCCCTCTCCCTTCCTTCCTCTCTAAAAATCAATGAAAACATATATTTTTAAAAAGAGCACCTATCTCTCAGGAGTTTTGTGAGGATAAGAAACAATGCCTTTAAAACAATGCTTAGCATGAGCCTGGCTCAGGTAAGTGTGTTCGATATGCAACAGTGATCACTGTCACTGCTATTATTAATTAGGCATCAAGGGTAACTGCAGTTTCCGGCTTGGGCAGCAGGGTGAATGGTGGTGCTGTGTTTGGAGATGAGGAATGCAAAAGGAAAAAAGAGCAGGTTGGCAGGGGGAGAGTGGATGATTTGAGTTGGCCATGCTTGCCCCCCTTGCCTTCCCCTGAAGACCCTTAAATTCTGAGACCTTCTAATCCAAAGGAGTTTTGTTGTTGTTTTTTATACATTTTATTGATTTCATAGAGAGGAAGGGAGAGGTAGAGAAAGATAGAAACATCAATGATGAGAATCATTGATTGGCTGCCTCCTTTATGCTCCACACTGGGGATTAAGCCCACAGCCCTGGCATGTGCCCTGACCAGGAATTGAACCGTGACCTCCTGGTTCATAGGTCAATGCTTAACCACTGAGGCACACCAGTGGGGCTCCAAAGGTTTTTAAACTTGGGGTTTATAGATGGGCTTTAGGGAATGCCCAAACCCCTGAGATTATGTGTAAAATGTGGTGTTTTGTATGTGTGTGTGTACTTTCCTGAGAAGGACCAAAACTTTTACCAGACTGTCAAACATATTTGTGACTCCCCAAAAATGAAAACTACAGATCCAAGCTATCTCTCTACTGTGACCCATGGCTGGTCTTCTGCTAAAGATGGGCCATTGTATGTCACAACAAAAGAGGAACTCATGAGCAAGACTGAGGCAACTTTGCTAAGCTTCCAGGTCTCTGGATATGCGCCCCCCCGCCCCCCCCCCCCCACACACACATTTGGCACTATTGCACTCTGAAGATTGGGTTCTCTACCACCTCCTCTTTTAGGAAGTCAGGTGCACAAATTGGATTAAGCATAATCTTTGTTCACAACATTTAAAAAAAAATGTTTTTATTGATTTGAGAGAGAGGAAGAGGGAGAGAGATAGAAACATCAATCGGCTGATTCCCAAATGCCCCCTGCACCAGGGATTGAGCCCAAAACTTGGGCATACATCTTGACCAGGAATGAACCAATAATGACCTGATGCACAGGTCGACACTCAATCACTGAGCCACACCGGCCAGGCTGTTCACAAATTTTTATCATGCACAATACACTTTTATGCATTTTACTATTTTAGTTGATTTGATCATGTAATAAGCAGCAAACATAACACAGAACCCTGACCATAACCTAATCTATATTCCATCCAGCCCACCCTATCCTCCTGCCAGAGGGAACAATGATCCCGAATCCCACAATGAGATCAATCTTTTTCTTTTTACAGTTTTAATGAGTATGTTCTTTAAAACTGTTTTTAGCCCTGGCCAGTGTGGCTCAGTTGGTTGGAGTGTCATTCCATGTACCAAAAGGTGATGGGTTTGATTCTTGCCAGGGCACATGCCCAGATTTCAGGTTCCATCCCTAGTTGGAGCATGTGCAGGAGGCAATGGATCACATCAATGTTTCTCTCTCTTTCCCTTCCCCTCTTGGAAATAAATGGAGGGGGAAAAAAGATCTTTGCATAAAAAAAAAAAAGTTTTTCATTCTTAGTTGTATTTAACTTGATAACATCACTAGTCATCAGAGAAATATAAATTAAAACCACAATGAGCCCTGGCCAGGTGGTGGGGTTGTTTGGAGCATTGTCCTATACACCAAAAGGTGGTGGGTTTAATCCCTAGTCAGGGTGGGTGTGGGAGGCAACCAATTAATGTTTCTCTCTCACATCAATGTTTCTCTCTCTCTCTCCTCTCTCTCTTTCTCTGAAAGTCCATAAAAACATATCCTCAGGTGAGGATTTTAAAAAATAATCTATCATCTATCTATCTATCTATCTATCTATCTATCTATCTATCAATCATCTATCTATCTATCTATCTATCATCACCCTAATATGCAAATAAGCCAAACAGTAGACCAACTGAACAGAACAACCAGTTGCTATGATGTGCACTGACCACCAGGGGGCACATGTGGAACATGGCGGGTGTTGGCCGTGGCAGGATGGTGGAGCCGGTGAGCGGGGTCACCAGACCAAGGCAGGGTGCCAGTCGCTGTCATTGGGGCGAGCCTCTGGTGGTTACTAAAAATTCTTTGCTCCTGCACACCACGGTCCCGCCCGGTACTCACAGCAGCTGCCGGCACCGGCCCCACTCACACCCACTGCTGGTGCCCAGCACTGGCCCCGACACTCGGCACTATCAGCGGGTGCAAGCGGTGGCTACCAGCCCCGATGGCCCCTCAGGGCTTCTCCACCTCCCCCTGCTCCTGAGGGGTGATTGCGGCAGCAGCTGCTGCTTGCACCTGCTGGTGCCAGCCCCAATCACTCCATGCCATCAGCGGGTGTGAGTGGGGCTGGCACCGTCAGCGTGTTGGAGCAGCAGCGGCAGGAGTGAGCTGCTGGCAGAGAGGGGACCGGGGGCCACGGCGGGAGAGGCCTGGTGGGGCGCAGAGGATGGGCCAAGACCCGCCCCTGTGCCCACTGCAGCCTCTCGGCCCACAGTTTCTTTCAAGGTGCACAAATTCGTGCATTGGGCCCCTAGTAAATAAATAAATAAATATGTAAACCACAATGAGAGACCAAGATACACCTTCTAGAATAGAGGTGGGGAACGTTTAGCCCATGGGCCATATAAGGCCCTCAAAATCATTTGGTCTGGCCTTGCCAAGGCATTAGGGATGAGTTAATTAAACGTTTGACCAAATATAGCAGGCTAATTATTTTTCTTTTTTTTTTTTCTAGCAGGCTAATTTAAAAAAAAATTTTTTTTAGCATTGTCCAAAAAAGCGGTCACCAACCTTTCGGACCTCACGGACCACCAGTGGTCTGTGGACCACCCGTTGGCGACTGCTGGTTGGCGACCGCTGGTCCAAAGTATTGTTTTATTCTTTAATGGAAAAAGCCATTAATATTCAAATGAAAGAATCACATATAAGAAACAGCCTCTAAGAACACCCAAGCAGCAGTCAGAGGGAGGGGAAGTGTTTCAACAGCCCAGCAGTTTTCTTCAAAATAGTACTTGACAGAATACCACTCAACCCACTGGCTACAATTCATAGAATTTTTCATTGTTTTCTTGAGATGCAAAAGTTCACTGCTGCAGTGTTTTCAAATGACCAATCAAGTGCTACTTCTTGGTTAAAAGGCCACGGTCAATGTGTCTGATCGTAAAGCACGTTCTTCCACTGCTGGAAACATCTGCTCCCAAGAAAAGAAAATGGAAGTTGTGCTGAGCCACACAACTCGTCTTTCTCCAAGTCATACAGCTCCACGTCGCTGAGATCAATGTCATCTTCCACAGGAAGCTCACCATCCTTGCCATTCCAAAGCTCTCTGGTGCTGATGGCAGGGAAAGCCCCACCTCCTACAGGTGCTGTAGATCCTTGCCCAAAAGAGAGCTCCCTGAAAAACTCATTAAATGCCTTGCTCACTGAAAGATCCTTTCAGAAGAGCAAACTTCATCTTGCATGCATTAATGGCTGCCATGGTGGGGTATCCAAACCCTCCGATTCCCAACGCATTCTCAAGATGACTGCACTCCAGCTTCTGCCCACAGCCACCCCCATATTTTCTTCTTGTACTCGTCTGCCAATTTCAGAACAACTTCCAAATAAGAATTTCTGCCTGCAGTTTGTGTCAAGAACATGGGGCAAGACGGCTACCACACAGAGCTGGTGCTCCTCACACATCTTCTTGGTGATGTCCTCACTGATGATCTGAAGCAGCTCAGGATGTGGAGTGTTATCAGAAAACAGATCCAGGGCCTGGGAGATGATGTCAGATCTTGCCCACAGCCCATCATAAGCCACAGGAGACTCGCCTTTCAGAAATATCTTGATTGTAGGAAATCCCCTAATCCCATACTGGCCAGCCGGCATCTGATTGGCCATGGCGTCCATAGCCACTAGCTTCACCTTCCCTTTCTTTTGTTCTTTCACTCTGTAGCTGCAAAAGCCCATTCTGGCTCTAGGTTTTTGCAGTGTCCACACTAAGGGGCATAAAACTCAACATCTTCCAAACATCTTCACTGTCAAGAACATTCTTACCAAAGCCGTTGTCAGCTCAATCACATCTTTCTTACTTGAACTTTCACTTCTACCTTGTCTTCCAGACTGTATCCCCTCCCCCAAGGTGGTTCTTGATGAGCTGGCGCAGGGCACTCACAGCAGCATCCACAATGGCGTCCACAGTCCTGCCACCCTGATAATCTTCTGGTCTGTTTTTGTTGGACCCAAAAATCTTGATGGTAGGGAATCCCTGCACCCCAGACTGACCTCTGAGGGACTGATGTTTATCTGCATCAACTGCACCCACTTTTACATCTTTTAAAGCAGTTTCTACTTCCATTCTGGTGTTAACCGTTGGCAGTGGCCACTCCATGGAGCAAAGAATTCTACAAGCCATAAACTATTACTTTGAATAACTTCTTGGTTGGCACTTGATGGAGTTAATTCAATTACATCATCACTAGAAGAATACAGCCCATTCACTATTAGAAAGGCGTAAAGCTCACCAGACCCAGCACTAGGCCGAGTCTGGGCCACTGCACGACCCTGCCGACCCTCAGCTCTGCTGCGCCTCGCCCCTGCCGCCCCATGTCCCCTCTAGCAGGCTAATTTTTAAGTCAATAATTTTAAGTTGATAAATGATGTTATAAATATCCAAATGGCCCTTGGGAGAATAAAGGTTCCCCACTCTTATCCTATCTAATAAAGAGGGAATATGCTAATTGTCCCTCACACCATTGCAGAGATGGCGGCGCCCACAGTCAATAAGGAGGGAATATGCTAATTGACTACCTCACCCTCAAATATGGCAGCACCCACAGCTCCACCAGGGCACCTGCCTCCAGAGTCCCCCAGTCCCCTCAGCCCCTGAGCTGCCCAGGGCTGGCCCGAGATGCAGACAAGCCTTGGATGGCAGCTGCCCAGCTGACGCCCGAGGTACAGGCAAGCCTCAGATGTCGGCTGGCTAGCCTCCCAGGACCGGCCCGAGGCACAGGTAATCAGGGCTGGCCAAGGCTTGCACTGCCAGCAGTGGCAGCAGCAGAGGTATGATGGGGCATTGCATTCCCCTAATCGCTGGGTCACCTCCCGCCCCTGAGGGTTCCCAGACTGTGAGAGGGGGCAGGCTGGGCCTCTAGTTCTAGAATAAAGTTTAAAACTTACAATGCCAAGTTTTATGTAAAGCACTATCTTTGGACTGAACCACCATAATCTGTGATTCTTGACTTTGGGAGAGTTCAAGGCAGAAGTTCCCAGCAGGGCTTTCATGCTATTCTGGCCATGTAATCAAGCCATACATATGTAACCAGTTAGACCAGTGCCCTTACCTTGGCCGAGTAAAAAACCAGACATCCAGATAAAGATAAGAACTTTGCAATCCAACTGTAAATCAATTATATATTCCACAATAGGAAATTCCAGAATAGGTGTAACCAAGCAAGAACCTTATTTTCTTTAATCTGCCCTGTTATTTTGATGTTTTGCCTTTGACTGAAACTGGTCTCACCAATATCCTGTCTCACCCACCTCCCTTCTGTCTTGCTTAATCATTAAGCCCTCAGAACAATGAGGTTCTGGTCAGCATCCACTAGTCTTAGAAACAAAGCCTCAGGTCTGTTGACCACAGAGAGTTTCAGTCAAACTAGAAAGAACACGTAGGCCTCAGTTGTGTTTCAGGTCCAGAACGATCCCACTAACCACATCCTTGTGAAAACAGATGAAGCAACACTAAGGTCAGGAACAGATACCCTAGTGCTGACCAATCAGTAGAAACCACAACCCTGACCATGACCCTAACTCCCTTAGTCACCATGATTAATGATTTTCCTTATATAACCCATCCTCTAGAAGCCATCAGGGAGCCAGGTCTTTGAGCACGAGCTACTTATGACTCTGGGCATGGCACCATCTCAATAAATCCTTATGTTCTTGGCTGCAAACTCCCGTTCATGTCTTATTTGGTTTTGATGCTAACAGGCAAAAGGACCCCTTTAGTCCAGTAACATAGGCGAAACTATAGTGACAGAAAGCTGATCAATGATTCCCCGGGACCAGGGATGGGGGAAAGGTGATTCAGTGTAAAGGAGCGCAAGGTAACTTTTTAGGAGATGAAATTATTTTCCATATTTTGATGGTGATGATGGAAATTATTTTCCATATTCTGATCTATTATATAAAGCAATACATTTAAAATTAACTATTTTCCTGCCATAAGCATATATAGGCCAACTTTAAAATAGTTTTTCGTGAGAATTTCCAACTGAAAATATTCAAGAACACCCAAATTTTAATATATTTATTTTTATAATATTCATTGTAAATTGATTTTTTAAATTAAATTCAAAATATCGTGGAGTGTGGGGATGGTTTCCGTTTTGGATGAGTGGCAGTTAACTTGTTAATAAATTATATTGTATGTAAATAACTTAAATAAGGGCATCATGTTACTTTTTTTTTAAGGGCATCATGCTATATTTAATCTTTTGGGACTACATTTTTTAGTATTTTATTGTTAAGATTCATCCATGCTATATTTCACTGTAGTTCATTTGTTTTGACAGCTGTATAATATTTCATTATGTGAATATTCCAGTTTATTTGTCCACTCTTGTTCATGGGCATTTGGGTTATTTTCTGAGATCAGGGCTGCTATAAACATTCTTGTACATGTCTCCCAGTGTACATGTATGAATTTCTCTTGGATTTATCCCAAGTCTGGAATAACTGGGTTGTAGAGTAGGTTACTATTCAGTTACAGGAGATAAATTCTTTTTTAAAGTACTTCTCTGCTTTTCTTACCTGGGTATCTCTGTCTCCAGTTAGACTTGGACTCCAGGGGCAGAAGACCCTCTCATCTTGGATTATCAGTGCTTTGCTTTCAACTAGCACAGCTTGCATCCCCAGGAGGCCAAGGGCAGAAGCCCAGGCATCTGAGTAAACAACAGGCAGGGGGCACATACCACACAAGAAGCTAATTAAGATCCTACTCCCTAGAGATCCATCTTCCTAGATTCACTAGGATTTTGAGTCTGGAAGGTCTTCCAGGGACCTCAGTTATAATGCAAATCCTGAGAAAGGAGAAGGCTTAACCTCATCTAAAATCTTTCTTAGCTGGTACCTCTAATATCCAAATAAGGACTAGCAGGAAAGGCATAAAGAGCAAATAGAGTGACAAAAGAGGAAAAGATTAGTGGGAAGAACTAAGAATACCAGTGTTCTAAAACTATGCACCCTCTTCTGCACAAGGACCAGTATTTCAGAAAAAACATTTTAATTAGCCCTAACCGGTTTGGCTCAGTGGATAGAGCGTCAACCTGCGGACTGAAAGGTCCCAGGTTCGATTCCGGTCAAGGGCAAGTACCCTGGTTGTGGGCACGTCCCCAGTGGGGAGTGTGCAAGAGGCAGCTGAATTGATGTTTCTCTCTCATCGATGTTTCTAACTCTCTATCCCTCTCCCTTCCTCTCTGTAAAAAATCAATAAAATATATTTAAACAAATAAACAAACAAACAAAAAACCCATTTTAATTAAAAAATAACTACAAGTGACCACAAGCAATTTTTAATATCCCTGTCATTAAGATATTGCCCTATTTGTGCTAAATAAAGTTACAATCCTATATAATAAAAGGCTAATATGCAAATCAACCCAACGCACTGACCTCCTGGAGGCAGATGCTTAATGCAGGAGCTGTCCCCTGGTGGTCAGTGTGCTCCCACAGGGGGAGTGCCGCTCAGCCAGAAGCCAGGCTCATGGCTGGCTAGTGCAGCAGCAGTGGTGAGAGCCTCTCCCGCCTCCGCCGCTTCAGTCGGACATCCTCTGAGGGCTCCTGGACTGCAAGAATGTATAGTCCAGGCTGAGGGATCCCCCACTCCGAGTACACAAATTTTGTGCATCAGGCCTCTAGTAATATCATAATTGGCATGCAAATAGTAAGCACACTGTATGAGGTGAGGCCCTATGACGCTGGAGGAAGAGCTCCTGAATGATTTGGGGTGGGTCAAACAAATGGTAGCAGAGCTCAGCCATAGACCAGGAACAAGGGGAAAAAAAAACAGAACATAGTAAGACATTTAAGAGATTCCTAGGTGGTCAGAAAGCAAAGGAGGAGCACTGCCATTCCCAAGGATGAGGCCTCATTATCCCCCACAATCCCAATTACTACATCTCCAGCAGCTCCCTGGCTACCTGTCATACATGAGCTCAAGATATACTTGCTAGAGAAATGAACAATAGAAGACACACACAAGAGTAACACAACCCTGTGGCAAAACAACTTCCCCAGTCACAATTGGGCAGCAGTGCTGTTGACAGCAGGAGGAATAGCTGGAATTATTAGCTCAGGAGAGCTTTCTCAATGTAAGTAAGCAGACTGCATTGGCTTAACATTTTTAGTTACTTGTTTCTTACATGAGATCATAGGCCATATGGAGAAACTTGTTTTGGCCCACCGACTGCTCAAGACTGATCGTGCAGACCTCACCTCAAGTGTAAGAGGGGCTCTGTAACCAAGGACCTGTAACCAGACATTGAGCCACCTAGGAGCTAGTGCTCAGTAGCAGCAGCTGGTACAAATAGAACTAACAGTACTTGGACTAATATGAGGCCCCCAATCACAGCCTCAGCTCTTTGGAGCGTCAACAATTTTATTGACTAAATGCTTCTTCCCCAGTTTACAGTTTAAACTGTGGGCCTGCTCACTGGCTCCTCCTCCTAAGCCCCCAATGGAGCAGGAACGTTTAGTACAGGCTTAGAGATGGAAAGTGGGAGGTGGAGTATAATAAGTGAGTTAGAAACCTGCTGATGCTCCACAATTGGACAGCAGGACAGAAAACTCCTACTTCCTATTGCTAAAAACTACCTATAGAAAGACTTGAACACGATGGAAATGGGATCCAGAGTGTTTCTTTGCCAATGGTCTCAGTTTCCGGTGCCTCCTTAGGAGTACACCCTTTGTCTTCACACACCAGGGCTCCAGGAACGGGGTGATGCTATGTCAGTCTACACATTTTGCAAAAGTACATAGGCCCAAAATTGGCCATGAGGTTTGGGATTACCAGCTCCCCAACCTGGCAGGATGGGGAAAAAAAGAACGTGTCCATGAAAAGCTTTCTGAAGTGAGTTAGGTCTTCTACCCGAACTTCGATGTTATATTGATTAGCCAGGAGTTCGATGGCACCTTGAACCACATACTCGTTCTGTAAGTGTGAGAGTGAGCAGGTGGAATAGATAACGTAGCCTCCTGGTTTCGTGGCAAGAAGTCCAGCCCTGAAACCAGAAAGAGACAAAACAGTGACTAGTGAGCTTCCCAGAAGTAGGAGGACAACAGAAAGAGCTGGAAGCATGGATAGAGGTGTCTACTGTGGAATGGGTAGCTGTGTTAGACAGCCTCTGAAGTCTCTTCCACAATGAAAAGTCATTCTCAAGGCAGAGAGCAACCCAACCTTATTCCATGAGCTCTCCTCTCGAAGCCTTCTTGAAATGATCCCCTGAGCTGTGGCTCTAGTTATGAACCAAACCCTGATGTTGGCTATGGATTGAATCCTTACCCCAGTCCAACTGAACCATGACCTCAGCAACTATGTTTCCAACTTGAGCTACTTACTGTAGGGAGTGGCTATAGGGTTAAGCCTCGGACTGACCTGTTGGCAAAGCCACAAACAAGTCGCAGCTTAGAGGGCACAGCCCTCTTAGCATAATTAAGCTTGACCTATGACACTCTCTAGATCCTTCCTGGGAAGCTAATGGGCTGTAGGAGGTGTAGCAAGTGCTGCCAAAACAAGTGAAACTCACAAGAACATTGTAACTATGGTGACCACTACCTTGTTTACCTCTGGCTATAAAATAAAGGCTCAGCTTGCCGTCTGGGTCTCTCTCTGTGGCTTTAGCCAGGCACAGGAAGATCCACCTAGACCCAGCTTATTCTCTTTGTCTGTCTTTTCTACATCCTTCGCTGCCCGCCCTCAGACTCCCCAAACCCTTGTTTGTGCTGGTATGGCACATGTGGCACCCAACGCGGGGCCTCAATTCGGGGGAACTGCAGTTGTCAGGTAAAAGGACGCTCCAATGAAGCATGTGCAGAAAGCAAAAAGGAAGGTAAGGAGGGAAGTTTAGTAATAACTAGGTGTAAAACATGAGAAATTCAGGATCGCAAGGAAAGAATTTATACATATCCATGTTCAAGGCTATGCTCCAAGCACGGGGCTGTTCTGTGAGGTATGAACAGCTTTTCGATTTATTGGATTTTGTAAGTAAAACCTGCCCATGGTTTCCTGAGGAAGGAAAGGTAAATGTAGAGGCATGGGAGAAGGTAGGAAAACAACTTAGAGATGCTAGAAATGAAAGCCAAAGGGCTTCAGGGAGTGGAAACAAGCAGCCTGGACTATGTCCAAGATGCAGGAGAGGAAAGCACTGGGTAAACGAATGTGGCTCCAAGAATGATGTTGATGATAATCCAATGCCTCCTAGGCAGGGAAACTTCAAGCGGGGCCAGCCGTCTGGATCTCTCTGTGGCCTCAGCCAGGCACAGGAAGATCCACCTAGACCCAGCTTATTCCCTGTCTGTCTTTTCTACATCCTTCACTGCCCCCGCCTCAGACTCACCAAACCCTTGGCTGAGCTGGCCCAGCACACTTACTGGTACTGGGACTAGCATGGAAGTAAGTGGACATACCAGTAAGTGAATCTATGTAGCCTACCATACTATGCATGTCCTACTACATAGGGTTTTTATATGTTCCAGAGAAGCCATCCTCTTGATGCCTGTCTCCTCCAGGCAGGTCCACAGACAGAAGACCCTTGTAGTCCCCCAGGTGACCAGACCCCCCAGGACACTCTGGCACAAAGTCCTGGGTTTATGTAAATCTATCACTCACGCAAGAAGCTGCACCTGCAGCATAGGTAACATCTGCCGCTCCTTCTTTCTTGACCGCTGAAAAATGTTGTTCTCCTCTTCATGAAGGGAGTGGCGGTCTGTGGTACAGGGCACATCCACCAGCACCTGCCCAGCAGTGTTAAAGGGTAAAGTATTAGAGCGTCTTAAGGCCAAGGCTATTTTAGGTCCCTGATCTGGGGGGTTTGCAGAGCGCTCCCTCTGCCAATGCTTCCATTTTAACAAAACTTCTGACAAAACTTCTCATTTTAACCTGATAGGCCAGTGGTTGGCAAACTCACTAGTCAACAGAGCCAAATATCAACAGTACAACGATTGAAATTTCTTTTGAGAGCCAAATTTTTTAAACTTAAACTTCTTCTAACGCCACTTCTTCAAAATAGACTCACCCAAACTGTGGTATTTTGTGGAAGAGCCACACTCAAGGGGCCAAAGAGCCGCAGTTTGCCGACCACGGCAATAGGTAATTGTGAAATAATGAGTGGGAAAATAGTATGTTTAGGTATACTCATGGTTAGTTAAAAAAAAACAAAAACAAACTAAAACCAACACACAAATAGCTATAATTACATAATTGTTATCAAACTACAACAAGTCTTTAGTGCTTCAGAGCTCTGTCCTTGGTTCAGTCCTTAGCTATTTGAATAAAATCATCTAATTTACAGATCATACAGTGTCCAGAGGGTAACTAATATACTCAATAACAGGATTAGGATTTAAAATATCTTATGCTACCCTGGCCAGGTAGCTCAGCTGGTTAGTGTCGTCCCATTTCACCAAGGTTGTGGGTTCAATCCCCAGTCAGGGCACACACAAGAATCAACCAATGAATGAATAAATAAATGGAACAACAAACAATGTTTCTCTCTCCCTTCCTCCCTTCCTCTCTCTAAAATCAATAAATAATTTAAAAAAATAAAATCTTATGCTAAAACAATGTCATATCCTATATGAAAAGTTTTAAAGTGAGAAATGTAAAAATCATTCATTTCCTAAGAGTCTACCCTGGGCTAGGCACTAAAAACAAAAAGAAAAATGTTTAATTGTCCTATGTTTATATTTCAAAAAAGTAAAATCATCTAGGAAAAGTATGTTCATTTTTAGCTAAACAGAAATTCCAAGTAAATTAATAATGACCCAGTGTTCAATACTTAGATGTTTTCCTAAGCTGCATGAATTGACACAATACATACAGAGTCCCATATCTCAAGAACTATGCTGGCCTTTGCAGGAAAAAGAAACATTAAATAAGAATGCCCAGAGAAGGGCCACTGGTAAGTTTAGAAAACACATCACAGAAGAAAGTAATACTTCTGTTTCCAGCAATGTAGTGAACTAGATGTCCTGAAAACCCTTGCAATACAAACCACCTAAAGATTGGATAAAATAGCCCTGGCAGTTTTTCTCAGTGGTTAGAGCATTGGCCTTCAGACTGAAGGGTCACAGGTTTGATTCCCAGTCAAAGGCACGCACCTCAGTTGCAGGAGACAACCAATTGATGTCTCTCTCTCACATCAATGTTTCTCTCTCATTCCCTCCCCACTTCCTTCCACTTTCTCTAAAAATCAATGGAAAAAATATCCTCACGCCTCAGGTGAGGATTAAAAGTAAAATTAGTGAAATTCTCAAAAGCCAAAGAAAAAGTAGAAGCATAGTCCTGGCTGGGTGGCTCAGTTGGTTGGAGTGTTGTCATGTACACCAAAAAGGTTGTGGGTTTGATTCTGGGTCAGGGCACATACCTAGGTTTCTGTTTCAATCCTGGTCAGAGCATGTACAGGAGGCAACCGATGGATGTTTCTCTCTCACATCGATGTTTCTCTCTCTTCCTTCCTCTCTCTAAACTCAATAAACATATCCATGGGTGAGAGTTTAAAAGTAAAAAAAAGTAGGCCCTAGCTGGTTTAGCTTAGTGGATAGAGCGTCAGCCTGCAGACTGAAGGATCTCAGACTCGATTCCAGTCAAGGGTGCATGCCTGGGTTTTGGGCTCGATCCCCAGTGGGGGGCATGCAGGAAGCAGCCAATCAATGATTCTACCTCTCTCTCCTTCTTCATTATTCCTATCTGAAATCAATAAAAATATATTTTTTAAAAATGTAGGAGCACAAATTTAGGGAGGCATGCTGGAGCTGAAGCCAATGGCTTCTATCTTTTATCAAATCCCTAGTCACACACACACACCAAAAAAAAAAAAAAAAAAAGAACAGAACAGAAAACAGGGCACTGGGCCCATTTGAGGTAGGGAATTGGAATGGAAATCCATAGCAAAGCCAAAATCCTCAAAGGGCTACACTGTCAATCAAAGAATAAACTAGAAAAAAAAAAAATCAGTCCACAATAGACAAGAGAACTTGTCTGTTTTGGCTTAACTCTGGGCAAAAAGAAAAAAAAAAAATCTCCCTGAGAATTTTTAATGACTAAGATAGAAGGTTCAAATCCAGAATGCCTGCATGATCCAGAAATCCCACACAGAATAATTAATGGTCCTGGGTTAACAGATCCTCCAAACACATGAGAAAAGGAAATGTAGGTTCCTTTATAGAGGAATGCAAATCCTCTAATTAACTAGGGCTCTATAATTAACTCGGGAATATCATAAGCTAATAAACAAAATCAGGTTTTCTCAATCTTAGTAAAGGCAGAATAGCTTGTTGCAAACCAGTCCTCTAGCTGGAACAACTAGAAATGCTTAATAAAATATTTAAAATACCTATCTGAAATCATTAGAGATCTACTAAGGAAGCAAGAAATTTAAGGGTTTCTGAGCAACCAAGTTGAGTTGAGAAATAAAGTAAGCCTAATATACATTTTTTATACTCAGTCAGGTTCAAACTTGTTTTTGCTACTGTCTCTAATGAAGATAGTAGTAGCCAGTCATCTAAGCTAAACTGACAATTCTGTGGATGATTTTTTTCTCCAAATCTCCATGGAGAGCTGACCAGCTCGAGAAACAACCCTTATATGCTCAAACATATAGGGCTCAATCCTACTGCCTAGGGCCTGGAGTCAGGATGAGGAGGCCAGATTTGGCTGGCTGGATGTCCCAGGATAGGAATCACTCACCCGGTCATAGGTGTCCCCCTCCAGTTCTCCCCACTTCCTGCCATCCCATGAGGTGACTCGAACTTGACTCTTATACCTAACATCTTTAGGTACATAGCTGTGAAGGACCTTCTGAAGTCTGCCTGTTCGGGAAGTGGAGAGATCATTGGCAGCAAGATTGCCTGTGGGAACATAAATTTGAGGATTGTTTTTTTACTTCTGTAAAAAATGCCATTAGAATCTTGATAGCGATTGCACTGCATCCATAGATGGCTTTTGGTAGTATGGACATTTTATGCCTGTGGGAATAAAGGAACTTCAGAGGTCATGGCCCAACATCCCACAAGCAATGGTGCTAAAGTCAACAATAAAATAGGTTGTCCCTGGTGATTGTGGAGCCTCCATCTCAGCCCTGGACTGGACTGCTTATATCTGGCTTTTCTCATGTAAGACAGAAATAAACTTTTCTTCATTAAGCTAGTTGAGTTTTCTATTGTATATAACCAACCCTAATCCTAATTGATTCACCATCTATCTTTCATTTTCCCTTTTGTAACAGACACAAGTCCAATAAACATTCCACTTTGCTCTTGGTTCTACAGTAAGAAAAAGTATTACTGCAAGCTTGCTGATAAATGGCAATTGATACCTGGCCTCAGAGTCTAGGAGAGAAATGGAGGTGGGAAGTGTGGTCAAGAACTAGAGAGTGAATGTATGGCAACAGAAGAAAACTAAACTTTGGGTGGTGAGCACACAATAGACTCTACAAATATAAAAGTATAATATACACCTAAAATTTATATACTGTATTAACCAAGTTACCTCAATAAATTTAATTGTGAGGGGGGAACTAGAGAGTGCATACTTTATCTAATGGGAATGGTCACTACCATAAAACAGTTTAGTATTCTCACAAGGAAATATGGTCCCAGTTTTTGAGGACATCAAGAAAGTAAAAATTGTATTTTCTGTTCAAGAGGAATTTGCAGTTAGATATGAACTGAGAACAGAAAAGCTGAGTCCTATTCTGGTTCTACCTTCAACTTATATAGAAGGTTTAAGTTATTTAATCTCTCTATGGCTCAATTTCCCCCTCCATAGAATATGAGGGCTGGACTAGGTAAACTCTAAGTTCCCTTCTGGCACTAAAATTCCTGTCTCCCTGGGATCAAGGAGTTGCTGGGATGAAGGTGAGTTGCTGGTAATTTAGCACACTGAAGAGCAACTGTCAAGTATATCTCCTTGGCCCTTCTTGCTTTTCTTAGTTCAAGTTCCTCCTCTTCCAAGCAACCCTACTTGTTTCATCCCTCTTCTGATGGATTTCCACATCACTCAGTAAGATCAGCACAGCTCAACACACAGGCATTGACCTCATTATGCTATATCAACATCTTTTCTCCTTTCCCTCTGGACTTCCAGAAAGCTGAGATCAAATGTGGTGCCTCTCTAGAATCATCCATGGGGCATGCCATGAGGCTGGAAGCTATGCAAACTGTACAAGTTGTCTGATGAGAACTGGAAAAGAATGGTTCAGGCCCAACAAAAAGGTAGGGTATATTGCAAGAGAAGCCTGCCTGAGCCCCAGGGAGAGTGTGAAAATCACAGCCCCCTTATGGATATTTGTCAGGTCCTTAAGGAGAAAATACTGCCTATTTAAGGCAGGATGTAGGCCAGTGAATGGCTGAAGTGAATACTTACAGTTCATAAGGCCCAGCCTAGGCTACACTACTAAAATGGTAAGATTTGGGCCTGTCTCCAAGGAGTTAATAATCTTGAAGAATGAGAAGATGCATACTCGGTAAAGCTCTGATGCAAGGCTAATAATGTGCTAACAGTTGCAAAGGTGATGCCCAGGATTGGGCACATATGAGACAGAGCATCACTTCTCAACTGGCCAGTAGCGGTCATGAGGGAAGACTTCCAGGAGGTGGCACACTTGAGCTGAGGCTTGAAAGTTAAAAGGAATTGGGAAGGTATATTCTAGAGAGAAAACAGAACATGAACAAAGTGGGGAGGCTAATTTGGGCAACAGAGAGTAGCAGGATATGGCTGAAGCACATAATGCCTGGGGAAGAATAACATAAAGCTATAAAGCAGGGGTGGGGAACGTCCCACAGGCCTATAAGGCCCGTGAAATCATTTGGTCTGGCCCTACTAAGGCATTAGGGGTGAGTAAATTAAATGTTTGCCCAAATATAGCAGGCTAATTTTTAAGTTGATAATTCTGTATGGCCCACCAATGATGTTATAAATATCCAAATGGCCCTTGGCAGAAAAAAGGTTCTCCACCCCTGCTATAAAGGTTCACTGCAGCTAGATCTTATTGCTTTAGCTGGCAACTTAATCTTAGAGATGAAGAAAACAGGGGTGAAAGTATCATATGGTAGATTGACTAGGACATTACTTTAATCTGCCTTCAGAGACCTTGCTCTGCTTGGCAATCTTCCTTGGCCAACTGACAGAGAAATAGAGGAAATAATCAACAACAGAAAAAATACACCAGCAAGCACTATCCCCCCTCTGATCTTAGGACCAAAGACATCATATTCAGTGTGCCCTGACTGGGTGAAGTAGAGAGCCCTCCCTGCCCAAGACACCAGCCCTCTGACTTACGGCAACAGCCAGTCTGAAGCAATGCTAGTGTCTTTCCCCCGGGGGCTGCACATAAGTCAAGCACCGTGTCGCCGGGCTGCAGGCCAAGGGCCAGGACAGGCAGCAAGGAGGCAGCATCCATCAGGTAGTAGTCCATGACACCTAGGCTGCCAAGCCTGGAAGAGAGAAGAGCACCTTATTGTCAAATTCCAAGTCAGAAGATCCAATGGGAGTCAAGGTCACCAAGTCCATGTCCTCAGGGGTTTTTAAGCTCTACTCAGCAACAACTCATTTCTCAGACCCACACTCACTTATTTACTCACTCACCCACTCATCTACATAGCAGCCAGAGTAATCCTTGTAAAACACAGTTCAATCCACTCTAATCAAGCCCCACTAGCCATCTTTCTATTTGTTAATTAAGCCATGCCTGCTCCTGGCTCAGACTTTTTGTTGCTGTATCTTCTACCTGCAGTACTCCCAAATATCCCTCATTTGTTTCCTCACTTCTTCAGATCTCTCCTCACAAGTTACTTCATCAAAAGGCACTGGCATTCCCTGACCACTTTATCTAAAAATAGAAGCCACCTATTCCCATCACCTTCTAGCTCTCCATCTTGTTTTCTTTAAAACACTATTCACTTTATATATACAGATATGTGTGTGTATGTGTGTGTTTCCCCTCTATCCCTTCCTATTAGAATGAGGGAAGGAATTTTGCCTGCTTTGTTTATCATAAACTGAAACAGTGCCTGGCATATAGTAGGAACCCAGTTTTACTGAGTTACATACTGAGATGGCTCAAAGAAGAGTGCCATCACTTGTGCCTGTTGGGAGACCTGAGTTAGGCCTGATGAAGGCCTATTCCTTCATCAGGTAAAAAATATAATAAAATAAAGGAAAAAGAATGTAGGAGATTTGACTTGGAGTGACAAACGAACAATATACAGATGATGTATTACAGAATTGTACACCTGAAGCCTATGTAATTTTATTAACCAATGTCACCCCAATAAATTAAAAAATTAAAAGTAACCATAATATAAAAAAGGAAGAGAAGCATTCCAAGCAGAATTAAAATGAAGATATAAAGGAACAGAAGCATGCAAACTCATAGCTTCTTTCAGAAGCAGTGATAATCTGATAATCTGGTATGGTAGAAATACAAGGTGCATGATACTGAGATTGGAAAGCAGATGGAAGCTAGGTTGGAAAAGGTCTTAAATCCTTTGCTAACCAGTTTGGATTACAACTTGTAGGCAGATACCAAAAGCTTAAGGAAAAGTATGTGATCCGATCATCTAGATAGAGTTTTAGAAAGCTAGGTGGGCTAGAAAGAACAAATTAGAAATATTAGTGAAAAGGCTATTACAAGAATCCAAGTGAGAGCCGACAAGGCACGAAGAGAGGCAGCAAGCGTGTGGGTAAAAAGGGACAAAAGGCAACAATCCAACAGTCACAGAAGGACTTATCACTCCCAGGCCAGTTGTCATAAGGTGGTACAGCCATTCCCCATTCCCCTGCCTGAGACACAGCTCAGCATGACAGCCACTGGGAACAGACTCAAGGAGACAGAAACCTGGTCCTGGTGCCCTGACAGGAAGGCTCTGGGAGAAATATATAACAAGACATAAGACGTAGGTAGCACCACTGAGAGTAAGCTACAAGAGTTACAAATCCCCAGTAGTGAAATTGTGACACCTCCCGAATTCAGTCTCAAGCTATGATGGGATTTAAAAAAAATATATTTTTATTGATTCAGAGAGGAAGACAGAGGGAGAGAGAGATAGAAACATCAATGATGAGAGAATCATTGATTGGCTGCCTCCTGCATACCCTCCCCCGCCACCCCCCTCCCCCCCACTGGGGATCGAGCCTACAACCCAGGCATGTGCTCTTGACTGGCAATGATGGGAGATTTTAAAAGTCAAATCATGCTTGGGCTGTCTGTGAAACTGTGTACCTCATGCCTCACAAAGGAGAACGAGAAGAAAATTGAAATATCTGAGAAAAGCATAGAATTGCTACACACCAGCACTGGCCCACAAAACCCATTCTTCCTCAAGTTCCTTCCTTTGGAAGCATCACTCCTTAACCTTTTTAGTTCACAGACAATTTTGAGAATCTGCTAAAAGCTACAGTGGCTTTTCCAAAAAAAGTACAACTTTTCAGATAATTTTAGGAGTTTCCTGGACTCCCTGAATACATCTTTGAACTCCTGAGAGGTTAAGATTCCCTTGATTTACAGGGAGCCCATTAAGACAAGAAGGGAAAAAATCCCAACTAAGTCATATAGTTGCTTCCCCAACTACTCTCTAGGTGTCCTTCCTGAGTGGCAGCCAAGCACTTCAGACAACTTAGGAAACTACACAGTTCTTATTTACTCCATGGTTCTGCCTAAAGCTAATGCCTCCAAATTGGTCTCCAAACCTACTCCAATCTATGCCCTCACCACCACAGTGACTAATGATCTTCCTGAAGCCCTAGCCAGTTTGGCTCAGGGGATAGAGCATTAGCCTGTGGACCAAAGGGTCGTGGGTTCAATTCTAGTCAAGGGCACGGTACCTCGGTTGCAGGCTCCTCCCCAGCCCGGATCCAGGTGGGGCAAGGCGCATGCAGGAGGCAACCAATCAATGTGTTTCTCTCACATCGATGTTTCCCTCTGTCTTTTCCTCTTTCTTCCACTCTCTCTAAAAAATCAATGGAAAAATATCCTTGGGTGAGGATTAAAAAAGTAAAATAAACTGTCACTTTAAAATAATAATAATAAAAAAATAAAATAATCTCCCTGAAGCATAGCTTTGATGAGAATATGTCAATAGTAAGATATAGTACTTATGAGGGCTATATTGAAGGTATTATACTAGATGTTAAACATGTACTATGTGTACCAGTTAATAATGAGGATTTTGTAATCAAAGAGAACACGATAATTTCAAGAGAAACATCAAAAGTGCTTTATTCAAAGTAATGTCCATCACTAGCTACACATTTCCTCATCTTACAGGTAATCTGTGGATACTGTCCCAATAGAACTTTGCTTGTTTTGAGGCAAACCATTCAGAGACCCAATTTTCCGCTTCTTTGTACGTTTTGAAGTGCTTCTTAGAAAGTTCGTGTGCCATCAATCAGAACAAGTGGTAAACTGAAGGAGCAAGGTCTGGTGAATACAGTGGGTGGGTTAATACTTCCCAGGCAAGATCTTTCAACGTGTCTTTAACTGGTTTTAAAGTGTGTGGTGGTGCGTCATCATGAAGCAAAATTACTTTGCCGTGTCTTCTGGCACATTCTGGTCATTTCACGATCAAAGTGTGGTTCAAATTGATTATTTGTTGCTGGTAGCGATCAGTACTAATGGTTTCACTTGGTTTTAGAAGCTCATAATACACCACACCCTCCTGATCCCACCAAATGCAGAACACTGTCTTCTTTCCGAAGCGATTTGACCTTGTACTTGATGTTGATGGTTGACCTGGATTAACCCATGATTTTGTGCATTTGGGATTCTCAAAATAAATCCACTTTTCATTGCCAGTCACAATTTGATGCAGAAAAGACTTTCATGCCGTTGAAGCAACATTTTACTGATGACTATTCAGTTTTCCATTTGTCTTTCATTTAGTTGATGTGGCACCCATTTTCCTTCCTTTAAAATCTTTCCCATTGCTTGTAAATGATCGGAAATTGTTTGCTGAGCAACGTTTAATCTTTCTGCAAGTTGTTTTTGAGTTTGACATGCATCTTCATCCAATAATGCTTGTAATTGTTGGTCTTCAAACTTTTTTGGTTGACCTGGACGTTCTTTGTCTTTCACACTGAAAGCATCACTTTTAAAGCATTTAAACCAGTGTTCACAAGTATTTTGAGATGGAGCATATTCACCATAAGCTTACCGAAGTATACGATAACTTTCAGCAGCATTTTTCTTCAAAATAAAGTAATGAATTAAAACTTCTCGCAAATGCTCTTTTTTTGGCACGAAATTTGACATTTTTAAGCGTAAAAATATCTATGATGTTAACACCTTCAGCAAATTTGACATATGAAGTTTTGAAGCTTGCTGTCAATACAACAAAATAGCATACATATCAAATCGCATATATATCAACATATGTGTAACTCCATCTACTGAAAAAAAAAATCCGCATTAACTGGTACACCTAGTATAATTTCATTGAATCCTCACCACAACCCTATGAGAACCCAAATTTGAGAGCCAGTCTGCCTGGATCTTAAATCCAGTCCAGTTGCTCATTAGCTGTGTGGCCTTCAGCAAATACTCAACTTGTCTGTGCCTCAATATCCTCATCTATAAAAACAATACTCACCAGATAGAATTATTGTAAGGAGTAAAGAAATTAATATAAGTCAAATGCTTAGAAAAGCAGCTGGCACATAGCGAACTCTAGTTATTCAATGCCACATGTCTCATAAGTGATGAAGGCCGGAGGCAAATCTAGGTTTTCTTGACTCCAAAGCCCATTCTGTGCATTATTCCTCTTCTCTACTCAGAAACCCTTTCCAGTGGTTCTCTAAAACAGATCTTGGCAATTTACAGCAGTATGTACTAAAGGGCACATAGTATGAAGCCACCCAGCCCTGGCAATTTCAGCTATTTTTAAGCAACACTGAGCCACCAGAAAAAAATTCCCTTTCCCCAACCTACAAGCTCCTGACATTCAAGATTCTCACATATGGCCTCCATATATTTTTCCAGCCTCATACTACTCTTTTCTTAAAAAAATACTTGATTTCAGAGAGGAAAAGAGAGGGGGAGACAGAAACATCAACAATGAGAATCATTGATCAGCTGCCTCCTGCACATCCCACACTGGGGTTTGAGCCCACAACCTGGGCATGGCCTTGACCAGGAATCGAACCGTGACCTCTTGGTTCATAGGTCAATGCTCAACCACTGAGTCATGCTGGCCAAGCTCTTATTACTCTTAAGCATACAGCCTTCCTTCAAGCCAGTTGATAGGCCTATTGAAAAAGCCTCCTAATTTACATCCCCATTTCTAGCCTTGCCCCTCTCCAATGTTTCCCACGCAGCAGCCAAAATAATATTTTAAAAATTCAAATATGGTCATATTATTCACCAGCTTAAAACCTTTCATAGTTCCCTTAGAGAAAAAGTCCAAAATCCCATATGACCTACAATACCTTTATAATCTGGTTCTTGCCTGCTGTAGTAGCCTCATATTTAGACTCTTACCCATGTTACCAGTTTTGATTCCTACTGTTTTCAGGTTTTAACTTAAATTTCACACCCTCAGAAAAGACTGGGTTATATCTCCTAATTACAGCATCTTGCAGTTTTCCTTTGTAGTACTTATCAAAATCATAGTGTTTTTTTAAATTTATTTTTATTTTCTGTTTTTCTTTATTGATTGATTTGAGAGAAACATCAATTTGTTGTCCCGCTTATTTATGAATTCATTGGTTGATTCTTGTATGTGCCCCGAAGGGATCAAACCCGCAACCTTGGCATATTGGGATGACACTCTAACCAACTGAGCTACCTGGCCAGGGCCATAGTGTTTTAATAGCTGTTTTCCTCACTAGACTGTAAGCTCCATGAGGGCTTGAGCATCCAAAACCCAGAGACTTAAGAATGCCTGGGACAACCTGCTTCTGGGTTGGGACTTTGTATGTAGCAGACCAGCTCCCTCGCTGCGATCTACTGAAAGTCAGCCCTCGACATAAGGGTTTGTAAAAAAGAAGAAAAAAGAAAAAGGAAAAAAAGAATGCCTGGCATTTGGTATACAATAAAAATTTGTTGACTGAATGCATCAATCCTTCAAAGATCAATTCCACATTCTACAACTAACCCTAATCTGTTCTTTTCTCAATTTGTAAAGCACAATTTAGCATTTGATTAGTTTCTTTTCCATTCAATTTCATATACATTTGAGCATTGGATCAGAAGACCAGAAGTTTTCCTTTCTTTTTCCTGGTGTACTAACTGTGAAAGCCCTGTTTCCTGGGCAAGTCCCTCTTCTTTGGTACCACGAGGTTACTTGTCCTACTCACTTGAATGGGTGGTTTATAAGAAAGCAGTTGTAAATAACACAAATTTTAACTGGAGAGGATGTAGTAAATGCTCAAGTCAGAGGTGGTTGTTTTCTGTAGGAGGCAGTAGATCAGAGTAGGTTCAAAGCCCAGGTTCTGGTGTCAGACCACCGGAATCTATTTGTTGTACCACTTAAACTATCTAAGGGACCTAAAGCAAATAAGGACTTCAACTTCTCCGCACCTGTTTCCTCAAATGTAAAGAAGAAAAATATTATTACCTTTGAGGGCTGTTAACAGAAAAAAGGAGGTAACATATGTGCAGCACTTAGAAAAAAGGCTAACATGTATAAGCACTCAGTAAATATTAGCAATACTATGATCTCTATTAAAGAAGGCAGGAGCTGGGTCTCTTCCTGTTTACTTCCAGCAGACACTCAAGACAGCCCCAGCCATGGCTCCAGATACTACCTGGCAGGAGGGAAACGGCTGACATCCCCTCTGGTGAAAGTGAAGCATCGAAGGTTTGGACTGCAGGCCCAGGAAGCTGGGGATGGAGCTGCCGTTTGGCCACTCTCAGGCTCCAGTTCCCCATGGGAGTGGGCTTTATTCACAAAGTCTCTAGCATGCAGCTGCTCCAGTTCAGCACTCACATGATCGCAGGCAGCAAAGTTATTGACCAGTGCACCATACTTCTGCTCTGAGAGAAGACTGACCCGGATCGATGGCCAAAGATCTCCAAACTGCACACTGTAGGTCATGTCAAAATTCTGCAGAGCCAGGCGAGTGGCAGGGAACTTGGGCTCTGTGGCAGCCTACAAAGGAAAGAACAGGTTTATTTGTCTTCTAGTTTTGCCTCTATCCCCTACTGCCCGACCCCAGCAATATATCAGATCTCTAGAGCTAATGTGGATCCAGTTAGTGCCCACTCCTGCCTTTGGACCCTTCCTCTGCCAGCCAGAGAAGTGTGGGAGAGAAAAGTACTAAGGAGCTGGTCTTTCTGTCTCAGGGGTGTGAGAGAAAGGAAGCTGTAGTTCTCGAAATAGCATGTGGGGGTCACCAAGAAAGGGGCACTCTTCCAGGCCTTGGAGTAAGAGGACCTTAAGAGAATGAGTGCTCAGAAGAGGACTCGAGGAAAATCTACAGAAGACTGGAAGAAACTACGGAGCCCTTGTGGGAAGTATCAGGCTGAAAAGCAAAAGACCCTTTCTCTCTGAATAGCCCTTCAATTTCCTAAAGCACTTGCATGTCTCCTAGCTTATGTGAGCACCACAACAGATAGTTCAGTGGGATACAAAAAATATCAACCTTCCACATTTGATGGAGATAAGGATAACTTACCTAAGGTTATGCAATGGCAAAAACCATAATGCGATCACAGGGTGGAGGGTAATTTTGGAGTTTCCAGACCCCAGGAAGGTAGGAAAAGGAGAGTTCATAGAAACTTTGGGGTTCAAACCAAACTGGGAACTTCTAGGATGACTTCTATGGGAGTAGCAAAGAGGGACATCAGTCAGGCTTGAAGAGCATAAAAGTAGATTAAAAGGAAAATGAAGGTATCAACTGAGAAGTCCATAAGTTGGTCCTGATTGCCACAGCTGAGTGTTTACTATGGCTGGCAGTCCTGTTCCTGTCTGTGAATTCTGCTTTGGCCTGGATTTCACAACTCTTGCTCTTGGCTCTCATTTTTCATTACGTTGGGGACTCTTGCTCCGGTTCCTGCCTTGAGGGGAGCTTTTGTTCTTGCACTGCCTTTTGAGTTGGTGGGAACTCTTGTTTTGGCTCGGACTTTTCTTATGGAGGGAACTCTTGTTTGGACCTTGGCTTTTTCTATATTGGGGACTCTCACTCTGTCTCTGAAATATACCAAGTTGAAGATTCTCACTCTGATCCTCATTTAAGCTTTGGTGGGAGGTATTGGTCTGGCTCGGATTTCTGCTAAGATGGCAACACTTGCTTTTACTCCGACTTCTGCTAGGATGGCTGTGAGTCTCACACTGGCTCCGACTTCTGCTTTGGTGGATATTCTTGCTCTGGTTGTCACTACTCTGGCATTCACTAATTAGAACAGTTGAACTACAGCTGGGAATATTGCTACTACAGCTGGAACTCGTGGGTGAAAGCAATGGAGAGCTGTAGGGTATCCGGGGGGGCTCTTTGCGAGAGCCTTGAGGAGCCACAGAGTAGACGTGAAGGCCACAGGGCGTAGTATCAGGGTGGCCGCAGGGTCGGGGGGCAATGGGTAAACTTTGGGGGTCAAAAGGTGTTCTTAAAGGGATATATGAATAGATGTGGGTAGAACATGGAGGTCCTACAGGCTGTCGAGGGGGTTGGGGTGGGCCTCTGGGAGTGCCATAAGTGCCACAAGGAGTCACCATGGGCTGGTTATAACACTGAGGGGGACCAGTGGAACCAGAGAGTGGGCAGGGATTAGGGGTGGAGGGAACCACAGAATACATATGGGTATTGCAAGGGGCTCCCAGAGGAGGTCCATGGGGGTGGCTCTGAACATAAACATTAGGTAAGAGAGAGTCACAAGGAAGGCAGGGGGGGAGTGAAGTGGGGTTAACAGTTTTTAGGGCTCTAGGGACCGGAGTAGGTAAGACAGTCCCTTGGGGAAGTGTTTGGGGGCAGGAATTTGAACAAGTTGTAATGGAACAAGGATCAGAGAGACCAAAAGGATGTGAGGGAAGTGGAGGAGAGGCGCTATCCTTAGGGGCCTTGGGCTGGTCAAAGGGAGTGTCCTGGGCAGGGCTGTAGGGAACATATGGCTGTTTTAACTCTGGAGATCTGGTGGACTTCACTTGGGGACAAACTGGGGTAAGGAGAGAGGGTTCATTATAGCTTCTACGGGGAGGTGATTGAGGTGGAGATATAAACTGGTTGCCAAGGGGTGAAGGGAAAGAGAAGGCAGAATTAGGATACTGCGCAGACAGGGGAAGAGGTGGTTCCTGGGAACAGGGGGAACCAGAAATCGGGGTGCCAGAAACAAGGTACGAGTTCCCATTAGTCTCCCAAGAGAAAACAGACTCTAAGCAAGGCTTCCTGGAAGCCTGGGACTGGGGTGAGCAAGAAGAATCAATCATCCCAGCTGGTAAAGGGTTGCCACAATAAGGGCTCCCAGGGGTAGATACGTGGGCCTCTGGGGGAAGATGGGAATAGTGATGTGAGTCCTCTTGAGGTGAGCGAGGACAGCCAGGCGCATTTGCCTGAGAAAATAGGGAGCCACAATAATTTTTCTCAAGGGGTGGGTCAAGCTGGGGTTGAGGTTTACAAGAGTCTGGAGGCTTAAAACGACCTAGGTAAAGCTGGCCAGTGGGTGGGGAAGATGCTGAAGAAAGAGAATCATTATAACTTCTCCCTGAGGACCAGGTGGGGTACAGGGGCGAGATCTGTGAGATCTCCAAAACCCTGGGAGAAGGGGGTGGGGAAATTATTGGTCTATATTCCATGGGCCGGTGAGCAAGGTAAGGTGAAATCATGGGGCCAGTCACCGGGTATGTTACCAGGGCTGCCGGATACTGAACAGAGTAACAAAGGTACGTGTTCTGATCAATGTAAGGGCTTCTGGGACAGGGCCACCGTGTTCTCGGAGGACTCATCAAGCTGCAATAAGGGCTCTGCGGATGGTGAGGGGGTGACCCCATAAATCTGAATCGGTGAAAACAAGGGCTTGGAGGGGGTGAACCCAAGTGGATAGGCTCGCGGTTGGATTGCCTTCCGAGTGGCAAACAGGGTTCAAAAGAACATCTCGCCAGGCGTAGGGGAGGTTGTGGGGGTGGGGAGAGGGGCGGTGGGGGCTGGGAGGGAACCGGTTCCGGTAGGGAGCCGAGCATGCCAGTTTCGGAAGAAATTCCGGGGCTACAGGTGAGGCCTGAGAAAGGGTCTCTAGAGATTTGGGGAGAACCCAGAGGATGAGTGGAGTTGATGCACCCTTTGCCCTGGTTTGGGGAAGGGCTGGAGGTATGGGCAGGGTGATCGCTGTAACCTTTCCAGGGTCCCACAGGCAGCTCGAGGGTGAGGAAGGGGTAGAATCCTTTCCCAGAGCGCGGCGGAGACGCAGGAAGAAAGGGGGAGTTGCTATGGCCTTTTTCGATGGGTGAGGGCGGCTGGGCTGAAAACTCTACATGGTAAGAGGTCATATGGGAAGGGGGGAGGGGAAGAGAGGGAGGGAAAGGAAAAGGGAGGAAGGGAAGTTGAAGGGATGGTGGGCGTCCAGGGGAAGATAACCTAGCGCCGGGAACAAGAGGCGGTGACGTCACCGGAAGAACGAGGGCGGAGGCGATGACGTAAGCTATAGAGGAGGAGACGGGAGTTCTGCAGACGGAACAAAAGCGGGAGTCGAAAACTAGTGGCGAAATAAAAGGGCAGACAAGACGACATGGGCGCTGACAACAGAGAAGTGAGAGGGCGGGGCTTAGTGACGCCCCTGAGGGGCGGGGAAAGAGGCCAAAGGCGCCCCAGAGGGCGGGGTGACACCTAACTGGAGAAGTTTCCCCAGGGGCGGCCGCCGTTGGCCACAGCTACCGTTTCCTCCTGGGCTCCCGGCTGGACCTTACCCATTTCTTCTTATGTCGGTGTCTCCGCAGGACCTTCGCGAAGTCCGCTCGCTTCAGCAGGTCCCGAAACCCGCTCACTACCAGCGCAGCCATGTCAGCGTGCACCGCCGGGTAATTCCGACCGGAACTGCAGCGCGAGACTCCAGCGTTCCGAGAGGTGGTGCGCTCCACTCCGCTGTAGGGGGCGGGGCTTCCGGCGGCTCCTCCGGCGGCTCCGCCTACCCGCCTACCCGTACCTCTCAGGGGCCGACCTGCCCCTCCAGGGTTCTTTAGAGGATGCTGGATCAGAGCAACCATTCGCAAGAAAGGTGGCTCCTCCTGGATGCTTGGTGCATTGGGAGAGACTCCGTGAAGTCCTTATCCCAGAAGGGGGTATCAGGGAGGATTGGGAGCTAGCAGTTGATACTGAAAGAGTTAGATCCCACTTATAACTAAAAGAGAGAAAGTACAGGACTTGCTGGTTGATTGACCCTATATTAAATAGTACATACTACAGCCCTAGCCGGTTTGGCTCAGTGGATAAAGCATAGGCCTATGGACAAAGGGTCCCAGGTTTGATTCTGGTCAAGGGCACGAACCTCTATTGCAGGCTCCTCCCCGGCCTAGGCCCCGGCCCTGGTCTGGGCATGTGCAGGAGGCAACCCATCAATGTTTCTCTCTGTCTTTCCCTCTCTCTTCCACTCTCTCCCTAAAAATCAATGGAAAAATAAAAATATCCTTGGGTGAGGATTAACAGCAACAAAAATAAAATAAAATAAATAAAATAAAATAAAATACCATTAGAAAAATAAATAGTACATACTACACCACCAGTCAGTAGCTTTCCTCTTACCCTACTTTTATTCTTATAACTTATTAGAGGCCCAGTGCATGAAATTCCTGCACAGGAGGTGGGGTGTCCCTCAGCCCAGCCTGCACCCTCTCCAATCTGGGACCCCTGGAGGGCAGTGGACATCCCTCTCACAATCCAGGACTGCTGGCTCCCAACTGCAAGCTTGCCTGCCTTCCTGATTGCCCCTAACCACTTCTGCCTGCCAGCCTGATCACCCCCTAACCACTCCCCTGCCAGCCTGATTGATGCCTAACTGCTCCCCTGCCAGCCCGATTGCCCCAAACTGCCCTCCCCTGCAGGCCTGGTCACCCCTAACTGCCCTCCCCTGCTGGCTTGGTCCCCCCAAACTGCCCTTCCCTGCAGGCCTCGGTCCTCCCCAACTGCTCTCCCCTGCAAGCCTGGGCCCCCCCCCAACTGCCCTTCCCTGCAGGTGCGGTCGCCTCCAACTTCCCTCCTCCGCCAGCCTGGTCATCCTTAATTACCCTCCCCTGTAGGCTTGATCACCCCCAACTGCCCTCCCTTGCAGGCCTGGTCCCTCCCAACTGCCCTCCCCTGCTGGCCTGATCACCCACACCTGCCTTCCCTCGTAGGCCTGGTCCCTCTCAACTGGCAGCCATCTTTGACCACATAAGGGCAGCCATCTTCTGTGTTGGAGTGACAGTCAATTTGCATATTACTCTTTTATTAGATAGAATAGAGGCCTGGTGCACTGGTGGGGGCCAGCTGGTTTGCCCTGAAGGGTGTCCCGGATCAGGGTGGAGGTTCCCTTGGGGTGTGGGGCAGCCTGGGCGAGGGGCCTGTGGTGGTTTGCAGGCTGGCCACGCCCCCTGGCCACCCAAGCATAGGCCAGGGCTGGCTGGAAGCAGGTATCTGGGATTTATTTATCTTCTATAATTGAAACTTTGTAGCCTTGAGCAGAGGCCAGGGTGGTTGGGAAGCTTGGCTTCCTCCATCGCCAGGGGCAACCCAAGCTTCCGGCTCCCTCCAGCTCTGTGGCCACCACCATATTTGTTGGGATTTATTTATCTTCTATAATTAAAACTTTGTAGCCTTAAGTGGAGGCCAGGGCCAGCCAGGAAGCTTGGCTTCCTCCATCACCGGGGCAACCCAAGCCTCCTGCTCACCCCAGCTCCATGGCAGCCGCCATCTTAGTTGGGTTAATTTGCATACTCTCTCTGATTGGCTGGTGGGTGTAGCGGAGTGATGGTTAATTTGCATGTTTCTCTTTTATTAGTGTAGATTACCACCTAATATGTATTTATTTTCTTTTTAAAAAAATATATTTCTTTATTGATTTCAGAGAGAAAGGGAGGAGAGATAGAAACATCAATGATGAGAGAGAATCATTGATCGGCTGCCTCCTGCACGACCCCCACTGGGGATTGAGCCCACAACCCAGGCATGTGCCCTTGGCCGGAATCGAACCTGGGACCCTTGAGTCTGAAGGCTGACGCTCTATCCACTGAGCCAAGCCGGCTAGGGCTGTATTTATTTTCTTATAGCCTGCAAAGTTATTATTTTTTAAAATATATTTTTATTGATTTTAGAGAAAGAGAAACATCGATCAACTGTCTCCTGCATACCTCATACTGGGGCTCGAGCCCCACAACCTGGGCATGTGCTCTGACCAGGAAATGAACCAACAACCTTTTGGTGCATGGGAAGAGGCTCCACCAACTGAGCCACACCAGCCAGGGCCAGTTATCATTTCCAAAAGGTGAAAAAAATGCACTTCCTATGTTCATTGCAGCATTATTTACAATAGCTGAGATTTGGAAGCAGCCCAAGTGTTTATCAGTAGATGAGTGGATAAAAAAGCTGTTGTACATTTACACAATGGAATACTACTACGCCCTAAAAAAACCCAAGAAGGAAATCTTACCCTTTGCAACAGCATGGATCGTCCTGGAGCACATTAAACTAAGTGAAATAAGCCAGCCAGAGAAAGACAAGTACCATAATTCCACTCATGTGGAATCTAATGGACAAAATAAATTAACAAACAAAATAGAAACAGACTCATAAAGAACAGACTGACAGCTGTCAGAGGGGAGGAGCCTTGCCGCACTGGTGAAGCAATGAACCAAAAAAACAACAACCTCATAGACACAGACAACAGTATGGTAATTACCAGAGGGAGGGGGGCGGTGGAAGAGGGTAGTATAAATGGTGATGGAAAGAGACCTGACTTGGGATGGTGAACACACAATACGATATACAGATGATGTGTTATAGAATTGTACACCTGAAACCTATATAATTTCACTAACCAATGTCACACCAATAAATTAAATTTAAAAGGTGAAAAATATAACTCATCTATATATAAAAGCCTAATATGCAAGTTGTCCCCTGGGGAGTTCCACTAGGAGACCAGGAGTTCGATCGCTCGCTATAATATGCGCTGACTACCAGGGGGTGGTGCGGAATGAGGAAAGGCCCCATCTGGCAGCTGAAGGCCCCTATCAGCCCTGATCGCGGCCTGGCCTAGGGACCCTACCTGTGCATGAATGTTGTGCACCAGGCCTCTAGTACAAATATAAAATGAACACATGCCAAAGATTTTCTTCATTATAATAAACTACTCATCTGATATTATCCTAAATCAGGCGTCCTCAAACTATGGCCCACGGGCCACATGCGGGTGTTTTTGCCGTTTTGTTTTTTTACTTCAAAATAAGATATGTGCAGTGTGCATAGGAATTTGTTCATAGTTTTTTTTAAACTATAGTCCGGCCCTCCAACGGTCTGAGGGACAGTGAACTGGCCCCCCCTGTTTAAAAAGTTTGAGGACCCCTGTCCTAAATAATGAGGGAACTAGTAAGATGGTAGTATTTGTTCAAATTAGAATTTGAGGTTCAGAGATTTAGATTATCTGAATGCTGAAATGAATTTGCTAATAGTTGCAAAATGATTAATATCATATTAAGTAATAAATTATAATATTTAGAATTATCTCTTCTACCAGATGGAAATCAATTCCATCTCTACTGGACAAAATTCATGCTCATTACTGTGTATGGGAATCATTTGCATTGCTCTCAGACAATAATTATTGATTGACATTGTCATCAGTTTTTCCACAAGTTAACCTCTATCTACAAAGTTGTAAGATAGTCTAAACGATATAAAGTCAATCAAAGGTATATATCAACAATACAATGAAAGAGCACCTAGGATTGCTTTTTTCATTATGAATTAAATTTCTTTCCTTAGTATAGTATTCTGACTTTCAACCAGAAGTGATTTTACCACTCCTATAAAGGATATTTGGTTACATCTGGAGATATTTTGGGTTGTAACTGAGTTGTGTTTCTTGCAGTGGGTAGATTCTGCTGAAAACCTTATAATACACAGGAGAGTTTCCCCACCCCCCACAACACACACACATAAAGAATTATCCAGACCAAAATGTCAATAGTGCTGAGGTTGAGAAAACCTGATATGGGGCTATTTCAATTTTTTTTTAATCCAAATTCCAAGATATGTTTTTATTTATTTTTAGAGAGAGGAGGGAGAGAGAGAAATATCGATTTAACAAAGAAACATAGATTGTTTGCCTCCTGTATGCATGCCAACCAGGGATTGAATCCATAACCTAAGTATGTATCCTGACTGGGAATTGAACCCACAACCTTTTGGTGTACAGGATGATGCTCCAATCAAATGAGTCACCCTATGAGGGCAGGGCATTTTAATTTTCTAATTCTTCTTGTACCAGTTTTGACAATTTGAGTCTTTCAAATAATTTGTTTTGCTCTAAACTGTTGAATTTCTTCCCATAAAGTTGTTCAGAATATTCTATTGTTTAGTGTCTGTAGCAGGGGGCATCAAACTAAAGCCACAAGCCAAATTCAGCCTACAGCTTGTTTTTGAAATACTTTTACACTTTTCATTTACTGTGGCTCCTTGACTGCTACAAAAACAGAATTGAATGGTTGCTCTAGAGATCATATTGCCCCAAACCCCCAAAATATTTACTATCTGAATCTTTATTAAACTTTTGCACTCGGATGTCGAGATTAAAATTACTCTTTGAATGTATCAATAATTTGAAATACAAAAAAAAAAATCCAAATAAATAAGTTTGTATGAAAAGAAACTCCAGTTTTTTATTCTACTGCCGCACTTTGTAAAATCTGGGGTATTTAAAAAATTAAATCCCGAGTAGAATAAAGGAATCGAGAAAAAAGCAAGCGAGTGCAAAGGGTTAAAAAAAAAAGCTTGTTGCCCCTGATTTGTAGGATCTCTAATAATATACCTGATATTGATAATTTGTGTCTTCTCTCTTTAGTACTTTATCAACCTAACTGAAATTTTACCAAGGCTGGGAGTGTGATCTCAAAACAGTTTAAAACACATTTGTGAGGGGATGTTACGGGTTCCCTCTTATCAAAAAGCCCCACGTGTCTGTGCTACACCAACAGGGTTGCTTTAACACTGAAGCCTCCATCCGCAAGCCCACCCGCCTCCAGGAGCTGGAGGGAGGTTGAAAGTGGCCGAGAAGATGAGGCCAGTATCAGTGGCTCAACAGTCTGAGCCCCGGGCACGGGGAGGTGAGCTCTGACATTACCAACACACGGAGAATTTGACAGCATCGGCAGCGGCTTCAGAGCTTGTTGCTATTTTGTTTTATTTTTATCTCCTTTTCCCTTTAAACCTCTCCAGGGTGCATGCTTTCGAGAGAGGAGCAGCCTTTGCAGCCTCCTTGGTGGAGAGCAGGCCTTCGATCTGGGTTCACACGCAGCTGGACAGAGTCCTGTTTAGAAACACATGTGGGTCTTGCGTTATTTGCACTATTACCGATAAAGAGGATTTTAGATTCTGGCATGTAAATATGTTTCCTGCTTATCCACGAGGACAGGAGGCCAAGCACAGCCACAGGCACAGCCACACTTCTTCGCTCACTCACAGGCCTCCGCCCAAGGGTGGTGATGCAGGCACTTCGCACATAGAGGGGCCCCGGGAGCAGGATTGGGCAGCAAACACCTCAGTTGCATGCTCCCTGTATCAGAGACCAGTAGGTGGGGTGGCGGAGGCTGATCAGAGGTGGGTCTGCTCGGGGGAGGGGCCGTGGGAGATTGCAGGGAGCTGATTGGCCTGGATCAGGCTGGTTTGCTGTCACAGTGCCCTTTATAGCTACTGGTTGTTTCTGTCGTTCTTGTTCTGCTGTAACAGTCGCTGGTCTGATATATATGTATAGAGAGAAGATTGGTTCAACAAGGCTGCTAATTAGGTATATGATGTGTATTTTACAGCTTTAGATTTTACAGAACTCAGAGAAACAAAGGGTCCGCAGGTAAGGGCTAGGATTGAAACCCAGATCCAGTTGATTTTTTAAGTCCTGGGATCTTTTCTGTTCTTTATACCACTTCTCTAAGTGTTTCTGAGTTGTTCATTCATTCATGTTTGTTTGATTGCTTGTTTGTTTGTTGGTCGGTTGTTTATAATTAGGTAATACAGACACATGTTACACACACACACACACACACACACACACACACACAGCAGGTACAAAATGGTGAAAAGTTTGTCTTCTAGTCACTAATTCTTCTCCCCAGAGACAATTACTAAATTAGTAGTTTTCAGATACATCTTGTTCATTTTCTTTTCCACACAAGGTGGCTTCCTTTTCCCTTTTACCACTTAATATAAGTTTGAGATTTTTCCATTTCAGTAAATATAAAAGCGTCTTGTTAAATGGCTGCTTGTTATTCCATTGTATGGATATGCTAATTTTTTTCTTACCAGTGGTTTATAGAAGTATACACTTAGATTTCTTTCCCATATTTTGTCCCCCCCTTTTAAACAAAAAATGCTATAATATCTTTCTATAAGCTTATATTTTGTACATGTGCTATTCATGGGATGCACATTTAGGTATTTAAATATTTAGGAATGAAATCACTCACTCAAAGGATATGTGCATTATAAACTTTGAGAGATACTGCCAGATGGAGTGGAAGTTGAGATAATAACAGACATTCCTTTCAACAATATATAATTACCTGTGATTTGAATTTCAAATATTTGTAGGTTGTCTTTTAACTTTGTGTATTGCCATTTTTTCTAATTCACAGTGTTTAATTTTTATCTAGTCAGATTTATGGCTTCAGAATTTAATATCAAACTTAGATAGACATTCCCTTCTCTAAGGTTCTAAAACAACGTGTGTGTTTTTTTGGTCTCACAATTCCATTTCGTGCACCGGGCTTCTAGTGTTTTTATAATATGAGATCATGTTATACGCTTATTCTCTGCTTGAAGGGAAATCATGAGTTTCTACCAGCTCTCTTGTTCTTTTCTCTTTGCCATAAGAATGGCATGTCCCAAATAAGGGCTATTCCTTCAGGCTAGGTCCAGCAGATCCACAGCCACCAAGAAGGAATGTGAGTGAGAAATACATGTTTACTGTTATAAACTACTTAGACTTTAGGGTTGTTTGTTACCTAAGCAAACCTGACATTCACATCTTAATTGTATCTACGTTTAACCCTTGTATCATGCAGTATAACGTACATCCAAAATAAGGAAACAAAACAAATGTTCCCTGCCATAAATTACCACTAAGTTAATCCCCATGTGACCATCACCAACCAGGTCAAGAGGCAAAATATTTTCCAGCCCTGGTAAACAAGACTATACCCTCTCTTCAATGCAATAGGCTGAATTGTGTCCCCTAAAATTCATAAGTTGAAGTCCCAACCCCCCATAATTCAGAATGTGACTGTATTTAGAGAGTCTTTGAGGAGATAAGTTAAAATGAGGTCTTTAGGGTGGACCCTACTCCAGTGTGACAGGTATCGTTATAAGAAGAGGAAATTAGGACACAAATATGCAAAGAAGAAAGACCAAGTGAAGACATGGGGAGAAGAGAGCTCTCTATAAACCAAGGAGAGAGGTCTCAGAAGAAACTAACTCTGCCAACACCTTGATCTTGGACTTCTGCCTCTAGAGTTGTAATTAAATAAATTTTTGTTGTTTAAGCCTGTGTTGTTTTGTTATGGCAGCTCTAGGGAATTAATTTACTCATTATAGTTAGTTCCTCAATATCCGTTAGCAACAATCTCCGTACTTACAGTTCTTCCATCGGTATTGTTTGTTGCTTGTTTTGTTTTTTAATTTTCATAGAAATGTAATCATGCACTGCGTGTGTGTGTTGGTTACTTGTGCTCATAATTATAACATGAGGTTCATCACTCTCTTTGCTACAAACACATTCTACCATGTATTAACTCATTTTACTGTTTGTGTACTTTTGTGCTATTTCTTATCTGGAGCTATAGTGAATAATCTATATATATAAAAGCCTAAGCGACCAAACGGCCGAATGACCGAATGACCGAATGGTCGCTATGACGCACATCGACCACCAGGGGGCAGATGCTCAATGCAGGAGTGGTCAGTGGGAGCGCTGCTCAGCTGATTGACAGGTGCCAGATGCAGAACTCACAGCTGGCGAGCACTGCTGTGGAGGCGCGAGCCTCTCCCAATTGGGACTGACTGGGTGCAAGTCCACAGCAGGTGCAGCAGGGCCAGGATGAGCGGGAGCAGGACGCAGGAGTGGCAGGTGGCGTTGGACTGCCGGTTTTGGCCTGATCCCAGCAGGGCATGCTGAGGAACCCTACCAGTGCATGAATCTGTGCACCGGGCCTCTAGTTCTATATAATAAAAGCCTAATATGTTAAGTGTCCGGTCGACCACTCGGCTGTTCAACCAATCAAAGCATAATATGCTAAGGCTGCTCAACTGCTCACTATGACGTGCACTGACCACCAAGGGCAGATGCTTCGACCAGTAAGTTAGCTTGATGCTGACTCCAGCTGATCAGGACTGAGCAAGACAGGGCCTGACACACCCTGGAGTACTCCCATGGTCTTTCCCTAGCTGGCCAACCTCCTGTTTCTCTCCCAGCCCTGATCATGCACCGGTGGGGTCCCGCAGCCTAGCCTGCACCCTCTCGCAATCTGGGACCCCTCAGGGGATGTCAAAGAGCTGGTTTCGGCCCAAACCCACAGGGGGAGCACCGCTCAGCCAGAAGCCGGGCTCACGCTGGTGGGCACAGCAGCGGTGGCAGGAGCCTCTCCCGCCTCCATGGTAGCACTAAGGATGTCCAGCTGCCAGCTTAGGCCCGCTCCCCCCGGCTTAGGCTCCCGGGGAGCGGGCCTAAGCCATCAGCCAGACATCTCCCAAGGGCTCAGGCTGGACTGAGGGACCCCGCTCCCCGAGTGCACAAATTTTGTTTACCGGGCCTCTAGTACTGCTATAAAATTCTTGAACACATCTCTTTCTGCTTATGTGCATCAAAGAGTAAAATTCCTGTATTATAGGGTATGTGTATGTTTAACTTTACTAAATAATGTCAAATAATTTCAAAATTATTTTAATAATTCATGTTTTCACCAGCAGTTCAGGAGAGTCTCTGATGTTCTACATTCTTGCCAACACTTGCTATTGTCAGACTTTTTAATTATTTTGTCATTTAAGAATATACAATTGTTTCTTATTATGGTTTGAATTTGTATTTCTGTACTTACAAATGAGGTTAAGTAACTTTTAAAAACATTGACTGGTCATTAGAATATCCTTATTTGCAGTCTTTTTTCAACATTCTTGCATGTTTTTGTTGGATAATATTTTTCTTATTGATTCATTTTCTTCATATATTATGAAAGTGAGCCCTTTGTTGGTTCTTATGCTATTAATATATTCTTTCATTGAGAAAATGTAAATTTGTTCTGTGACCTACACCATATTAAAAATCAATTAGATTGTGGTTCTAAAAATAAAAAGACAAAACGATACAATTCTTAGAAGATAATCTGGAAGACTATCTCATGACCTTGACATAAAGAAAGTCTTAAGCAGGGCACAAAAATGAGACTGATAAATTTGATCACAACAATTAAATTATTACTCCCAAACTACCATTAAAATGATTAGAAGGCAAACCCACAGAGGGGAAGTGATATTTCCTAGAGGTGTCTAAGTGAGGTAAATCCTCAGTGTCGTGGGTGGAAGTTAATGGATAATGTTTCAAGTTGATCCATCAAGAAATAAACAAACAATAGTAAATCCAGAAGCACATAATACTAGTAGGTCAGTGATAGCAGTACCCAGGTCCCTTGCCTCTCTCAGCTGGGACAATCCTGAGGGATGTGTGCTACACAATTTCTGAGGTTAAGCTCCAGCCACCCACAGGGTAGCTAGCCTAATACATCTGGTATTGACCACATTCCCCTTATTACTTGTTCATTAACAGCCAGTGTTCCCTGAACCTCCCAAATAAACCAATGACATCTAATCTTTGTTTCAGGCCTGCATCTGGGAGAACCCAAACTAGAATACCAAGTCTTGAAAACAAAAATTCACATTTTAAAGCATCTTGTTCATTGCCTTTCAGCTCACCCCCGTAGTAAACCTCTCACAGGAGAAAGGCTATTCAACTAAGATGCCTTGAGTCTATTAACTATGTACCAGATTTAGCTGAAAGGCAAGAATGGCAGCAAAGGGAAGAGATTATGCCTTTGAACACCTTGCATTTCAAGTGCACAGGACATGCCTTAGTGTCAGTTCTTAGTGAGAAAGTAGTCTATTCAGGAAGGCAGTTGAGCCTAGACTATGTTGCTATCTCCATCCCAAAGAGCCCAGCAACCTCTGGAAGCGTTTCACCAGTCATCCCATTGCACAGCCTAGAAGGAACGTGACGTGCTCCCAAAATCAAGATCCATAGATTTTGTTCAGTCTTCAGCAACTGTTTTATATTTTATCAGCCTAAATACAGAAAAGCCTTTTCAACAGATGGATTGCATCAGATTCTGTAAATGTTGTAATTGTTTGGCGGGATTAGTGCTTATGCTGAAAAATGTAATTTACAAAGATACACACAGACGACGTACGTATATTCCCTCAATACACACAGCAACGCAGTTTAGGCTGCAAATGAGGCCCCATCATATGCCTTCTGTACAGTGCTCATTAACTCATCAAATCCAGAATTAAACAGCAATTATCTCCAACATTTCAGACTGCTGTTTCTGCCATTTGCTGTTTCATACGAGCTTAAGAAATGAAATGAAGCACAGCCCCCATCCATTTCTCCCCAGAATATTCAGAGACCCTGGAGGGCAGCCAAGTGACACAGTGCTAAATAGAATCAGCCCTTTTAAATTAGGTGTGGGCAGAGCAGATATTTTACTTTACTAAAAAGATAAGCATCCTGTAGTTTGGGTGGTTTCACAGTCATTGCCCAAGGAAATTTACAAAGATGCTGGTCTAGCTTACAAGGAACTCCCTCAGATGACTGTTCTGGGAATGATTCAGAGGTCTTGAGAAAAGAATCCTCTTGATTTATATAATTTCACCAGCCACCCATTTTAATAGAGTATTTTATTGCTAAAATCAAGGAGGAAAGAAATTGCAAGTAAGTCAATCTCAGGCATGCTATCAGGCAGACCTAGGTCCACGGAAAGTTCAAGGCTGACGGAAGAACCCTCCACTCGAGACTTGTGAGAGCAATTGTGGGCTTATCATGTTAATCATCAAAGGCCTCCTCTGTACCAGGCACTGGACTAAGCATGTCACTCCTTAGGTTGAGGCTTAAATGGTTTAAAAATGAGAGGATTAAAGCTCTGGGGTCTTTAATAACTTGCCCAAGGAGGTTGCCCTCAGACCTGATTCAAACTTAGTTTTGCCAAAGTTCCCGAGTCTAAAGCTCCTTTTGTCAAATCTTCAAAAAGATCCCTAATGTTTCTAAAACTTATGTAGCCCACTAGGAAAAAATTGTTTTCTTTTCCCTGATTACTACTCAAAATTGAGGAATGGAGAAGAGGCCAGCTCCTAAATGATGGGGGTTGTTGGGGGGGAAGATCTTGTTGGTTATGAGTAAAGTCAGCTTTTTAAAGTTCATTTCTCTCTCAATTCTGAAAGAGTTCACAGCCAAACTTTGTGGCAGAAGATGTTTTTTGTTCATCCAAATTGCAATAATTACAAACAATATTGCTTCAGTGTTTTCTGATTACAAAACAAAACCAAAAACAAGTAGAAGAATAAAGATAGGAAAGCATAAAGAAAACAATTCAATCCTGCTAGGCCAGTGTGCTCAGTGGATTGAGCATGGAAGTTATAGGTTCAATTCCTGGTCAGGGCACATGCTGGGGTTGTGGGCTTGACCCCCAGGAGGGGACATGCAGGAGGCAGCAAATGGATGTTTCTCTCTCATCGATGTTTCTCTTTCTCTCTCTCTCTCCATTCCTCTCTCTCTCTTAAAAAACAACAACAATCCAAAGTAATCATAATGTATACAGAAAAGTACAAAAATTGTAAATCCCCAGTGAATTAAAGCAACATGAAAATTTTTCTGTAACTACATCTCCCACATAGTTTAAGAGACATTTATCACTACTCCAGATGGTCCCTTCATGCCGCCTATACATCACTGCCCTCTTTTTCCCCCACCTTGTAACCACTGTGCGTATTTCTCTAAACTACTGTTGAGTTTTGCCCAAGTTTGAGTTTTATGGAAAGACAACACTGCTTGATGTATTCATGTTGTTTCATGTAGCTATAGCTCAGTCATTTTTATTGTTGTATAATATTCTATTATAGGTTAGTTTAGCAGACTTAGCAAATAAAAATTCAAGATACTCAACTGAATTTGAATTTCAGATAAGTATTTTTAGTATAAATATGTCCCATGCGCCATTTGTGATATGCCTATACTATAAGATTATTATTTTCTTAAAATTTAAATGGACGTCTTGTGTATTATTTGACAATCCTAATTTTACCATCTTTTTAAAATCATTATTATTTTTTTATTGATTTCAGAGAGGAATGGAGAGGGAGGAAGAGATAGGAACATCAATGATGAGAAATAATCATTTATCAGCTGCTTCCTGCACACCACTCACTGTGGATGGAGCCCACAACCCGGGCATGTGTCCTTGACCAGAATCGTACCTGGGACCCTTCAGTCCTCAGGCTGATGCTCTATCTGCTGAGCCAAACCAGTTAGGGCCCTAATTTTACAATCTTTAAAAATTATCTAATACTCTTATTTAGGAAAGTTTCAATTTTTGGCTATTGCAGATATGCTGCTAAGGACATTCTTATACATGTCTTTTCAACATTAAGGTTTTAAAGCAAATTCTTCCTTGTGAAATATATGAATATATGCTTTCAATTAAAATGTGATTAAATTATAGTATCAACATTTTGCATGTCCTGAACATTACAATTTTGGGAGTGTGTAGTATTCCTTTGGGTGACTGGGAATTGTCAAATTATAGTAAACTTGTGGCACATTTTATTGATAATTTAGATACTCAGTCACAGTTCTAGAGAACCACTCTGGAGAGTTTGAAGAACATGAGAGAACAAAAACCAAGAGATAGTTGCAGAATAAGCAAGATAGAACTCTTGAGATTTGCCTCAGTCTCTTTTCTAGACAACACAAGTGAAGACATGATTGAAGATACAATCCCAAGGAAGTACAAGTGGAGAGGAGATGTGGTAAAGACCAGAAGGAAAGCAGTTAAAGGTGGGGTACTACTGAGCTGGCTGTGGCTTCAAGAAAACTTTATAGCAGGTTACTTAATCACAGGAGAGGGCCCTAGAGAGGCCTGTGGATCCATTGAATCTGATTGACAGTTGTAGAAGAAGACCAGCCATTCATCTTTAAAGTGTGCCTCTGGGGGTGGTAACATTCCCACACTTTCAGGTTTGGATAATCTAGCCTTGCTGTTAGGACATTGGTGAGGCCAGATTCTCTCTGGCCACATCCCAGTCAGACCCTGAGCTGCCTTGGAGCTGCCATGGAGCTGCTTGTTAGCAGCTACTGGAAGATGATGGAGGTCTTGCAGAATCCCATTCCCTGTCTGAGGGAAAGGGGGGAGCAATTAACTAATGGCTGAAGGAGGCAATGGTTGTGCTGATCTGGGCTTGACAGTCATAGATAGGCCAAACTGTCATTGTAGCTGCCCCAGCCTGGAGACAAAACAAGCTTCCAGGGTTCAAGGAGCTGGTAAGACTGAGCTGTGTGGAGTGGTAGTTATCCTACCAAATCCAGGAGGGAGTGTAAGCTGGGGAGAGCAACTCTGATTTTCAAGGGAAACAGAATGGATAGAAAATTTGGTAAGCCCAAAACCAACTGTGGCCATATGAGCAGACACAGAAACAAAAAACTTAGCCTCTATTTGTATTTTCTTTCATCTCGTTTCCCCAACATTTTATTACAACATTGATAAACTTATAGAAAAGGTGAAAGAATGATACAGCAAACACTCATGTCCACAACAAATTCTACAGTTAATATTTTCTTTATCATTCAATCTACCATTAATTCAACATTTTAAAAATGCACTTCAAGTTAACTTCCAGAATCAGATCTATATCCCTGAACAGTTCACCAAGTAAGTTACCAAAAAAAGTTCAATATTTGTTTAGTCTTAGTTAAAAGTTTCATGCAGTGAAATGCACAGTACTTAAAAGTCCTGCATAACTCAGATTCAATCATTTTCATTTTCAACATGACTAATGATTTTGAGCATATTTTCATCTGCTCATTGTCTGTTCCTATAGTTTCTATCAGAATATTTTATAAATTTTTATTGAGTTGTTTTTCTTATTAAATTTGAGAATTCTTTATATATTCTGGACATTAGTCTTGTCAGACATATGATTTCCAAATAATTTCTCTTAGTTTGTGTCACACTTATTTTCTTAATGGGAATGTTTTTAAATTTTTGGGGGGCAAAACTTGTTGTCATTATTTATTTTTTTGAATGTTTTCAATTTTGATGTGCTCTTTTTTATTAACTTTTAAAAAAAATATATTGAATTTTGTAGTTCTGTCTTTTAAACCTTTTATCTCCAAGTGCTTATACCTAAAAAAGTTAAAGGGAAAATGTAATAGGCTAATTTTTCTTCTAGATGTTCTTTTAGTTTTAAGGATTGGGAGTATAATAATCTGAAATTAAGTTTTCAGTATTGTGTAAGACTGAAATTGAGGTTTATTTTGTTCTAAATGGATGTCTGATAGTGCCAGAACTATTTGCTGAAAAGATTATCCTTTTTACTGTGCTGCCTTTGTCAAAAATCAAATTACAACTTACTGTAGGTCTATTTCTGGGACCTTTACTCATTTTTATTGACCAACTTGATCCTTATGCCGGTACTACACTATGTTGATCAGAGGAGCTTTCTACTAAGTTTTAAACTCCATTCAAGTCCTCCAAATTTGTCCTTTTTCAAGATTGCTTTGGATATTTTAGGTACTCTGTATTTCCATATAAATTTTAGAATAAGCTTTTTAATATCTAAAAAAAAAAAAAAGAAAGAAAAAAAAGCCCGGTGGGATTATGAGAAGGATTGCATGGGAATCTATAGATCATTTGGGGAGAATTAAAAGCTTAATAACATCAAGTCTTTCAATTAATGAACATGGTATATATCTCTATTTATGTCTTTTTTAATTTCTAAGGAAGTGTTCAGATTGGCAGAATAAGGACCTCTGAAAACCCACATCTCCACACAAGTAAGAACACTAGCAAAAATTTATCAAAAACAATTTTTTGAACTCTGGAAATTAGCCAGAGGCCTACAACAATTTGAGAAAAGTTTATTCAAGAAGAATGGAATCTTGGTAAGAACAACACTTGTGTTGCTTTATCTTGCCCTATTCCCAAGTCCCTCTCCCACAGTTCCATGACAGCTTTGAAAACCAATAGCCTCACAATCATTGTACTATGAAAAATAGCCTTTACTGAAGGGGCAAAAGGAGGTGGATGCTTCTCTAAATCTTGATTTTCAGGGAGTAGTCTTAATTTGGCCTGTCTGGCAATTCCCTGAAAAATTTTAATCAGAGACATTGTCTTTATATGACCTGACTCAGAGCTTACTCTTCTTAAACTGCCTTTTCACTAAGCATTTGTCAAGAACAACCAGCAAAAACAGGATTAAAAATGGTGGCAGAGTAAATGGATGCTGCACAGACATGCTTTCAGGAACAAATTAGAATTACAACTAAAATACAAAAAAACTTCCTGAATAATCAACGGAAAACTCACAGGACAGACCCCTGATACCCAAGGACCAAAGGTGGAGACCGCATAGAGACTGGTAGGAGGGGCGGAGGCGATAAAGGGCTGGCCGGGCGCCCACAGACCACAACTAAAGTCCCAGAGAGATAGCTCAGCTGTGGGGGGTTGCCACTGAGAACTCTGGGATCTAATCCCCAAGCTGGGCCCCCTAGCAGAGAGCACTAGAACTGAGGAGGGTACCCACATAACATCTAGCTGTGAAAAGTAAGGGGGTGCTGTCTGCCAGGGATTAGCACCTAAAAATTCAGGCACCCTCTTAAAGGGCCAAGGCACAAACTTCCCTGTGGAGTTACCCACCTTGTGTTCCAGCAGAGGGAGGATAAAATGGACTAAAGCTGTGAGAGCAGAACCCAAGACTGGGGACTCAGGAGATAGAGCTCAGAAGGCAGACACCCCAAGTTTCCTGGGCTGAGTCATTTCCTCACCCAGCAGAGGTCATCTTTCCCACATAGACATTTGCCTTGCCTGGGGGAAGACAGTTGATACACCCTATTGGAAAACACCTTGCCCTGAGGCTACTTAAGAGATTAAAAATAACAAGTAGCCTTCAGGCAGAAGCAACTTCCCCACCCTATTGAAAAAAAAACCCTCGCCACAACTGAGGACAATTGCCTGGTGGCGCCGGTGGCGAGGAGGCGGAAGATGGCAGACGTGCTCAGTGTCCTGCGACAGTACAACATCCAGAAGAAGGAGATCTTGGTGAAGGAGGACAAAGTCTTCTTTGGCCGCGAGTTCTCCTGGCCCAAGGACGTGAAGACCAACTACGTGGTGTGGGGGACCGGAACGGAAGGCCGGCCCAGGGAGCACTACACGCTGGAGTGTGTCTTATTTCTCCTGAACAACGTGCACCTTCCCCATCCCGTGTATGGCCGCCTCGCGGCCACGGAGAAGATCCCTGTGGTGAGAAGGCCCGACCGAAAAGACCTGCTTGCATATCTCAGTGGCGAAGCATCCACGTCGGCGAGTATGGACCGGGGCGCCCCTGCAGAGCTCGGGCTGCAGCCGTCCGCTCCGGGGAAGCGCGCTGCGGACCCCGCGCCAGCAGCAGCCAAGAAGCCCCGCACTGAGGACGGAGAGCGTGTGCGCCTCGACAAGGAGCGGTGGGCTGCCCGCTTGCAGGGTCACAGAGAAGGGATTGTACGGCCTGCACAGATCAGGCCGTTGTCTGAAACTATGTCCGTGGAAAAAATTGCTGCCATCAAAGCCAAAATCATGGCGAAGAAAAGATCCACCATCAAGACGGACTTAGGTGGTCCCTTAGCCGCTCTCCAAGGGAGCAGTTTTGTGGACGCGGAGGTGGATGTGACCCGGGACATTGTCAGCAGAGAGAGAGTGGGGAGGACACGGACAACCATCCTACAGAGCACGGGGAAGGCCTTTGCCGAGGACATTTTTGCAATTCTTCAGTCTGTGGAAGCCAGAGAGGAAGGGCGAGCACCTGAACAGCGACCGGCCCCAAAGGCAGCACCTGTGGCTCCCACATTGCCTACCAAACAGCCCACCCCAGCTGCCTACAGCAGATATGTCCAGGAACGATTCAAAGGAAAAGAAGAAATGGAAGGCTTCAAAATTGACACGATGGGCACCTACCACGGGATGACGCTGGAGTCCGTGACGGAGGGTGGGGTGGCCGGTGAGACTCAGACCCCCGAGGCACAGCCAGTACCGAGACCCGTTTCTCAAGCAAGACCCCCTCCTCATCAGAAGAAAGGCTCTCAGACCCCCATTATCATAATCCCTGTCGCCGCCACCTCCTTAATAACCATGCTGAACGCAAAGGACCTTCTGCAGGACCTGACCTTTGTCCCATCAGAGAAGAAGAAGCAGGGCTGCCGACGAGACAATGAAACTCTGATACAGAGGAGAAAAGACCAGATGCAGCCGAGGGGCACCGCGCTCAGCCTCACGGTGCCCTACAGAGTCGTAGACCAGCCTCTGAAGCTCACGCCTCAGGACTGGGACCGGGTCGTGGCCGTCTTCGTGCACGGTCCTGCCTGTCAGTTCAAAGGGTGGCCAGGGCTTTTGCCTGATGGATCTCCAGTTGACATGTTTGCTAAAATTAAAGCCTTCCATCTCAAATATGATCAAGTTCCTCTAGACCCCAACGTGCAGAAGTGGGACGTAACAGTGTTAGAGCTCAGCTCTTACAAACGCCACTCAGACAGACGGCTTTTCTTAAGCTTCTGGGAAATGCTGGATAGGTACATGGTAAGACATAAATCCCACTTGAGATTCTGAATTACGTGGTTTCCCCATCTGGAAATCTGGATTAAGAAGAGTGGGTATACCTTCTTCTAGAGACTGAGTGTCAAGCTCTGAATTTATCAAAATCACAAATGAAGAAGGTCACCGATCGAGCAAAAGATTTCATCCGATGCTTTGTGCTTTAAAGGGATCATATGATGCCTATCATTCATAGCAAACTTTTGGGCCTACAACTATTTTTTTTTTTTAATATTAGCCTTCTAGTCTGTAATGGAAATTGTATATTTTGATAGAAGTTTTTTCTCCATTGGTTAAACTAGCATTACTTAAAATGTGTTTCTTTAGAAAAAAAATAAACTACAAAACTGTTATTTGCTGAAGCATTTGAGATCGAGTTTTGTCTCAAATAAATTGATAAAAATTCTCTACAGCTTTGAACATTTCTTATGTTGGTGAAAGCATTTAAGAAGTCTCTGTTCAATCATTAGTTGACCACTAAGCAAGCCAAGCAAAGACTTCAGTGGTCACAATCAAAAGTGATTGTGCCCTAGCTGGTTCGGTTCAGTGGATAGAGTATTGGCCTGCAGACTGAAGGGTCCCAGTCTGATTCCAGTCAAAGCCACATGTCCAGGTTTCAGGCTCAATCCCCAATGGGGACATGCAGAAGGCAGCTGATCCATGATTCTCTCTCATCATTGATGTTTCTATCTCTCTCTCCTTCTCCCTTCCTCTCTGAAATTAATAAAAATCCTATATAATAAAGAGGTAATATGCAAATTGACTGCCACACCCTTGCACAAGATGGCCCCTCCCCCAAGTGGTCACAAGATGGCCACCATAAGATGGCCGGCAGGGGAGGGCAGTTGTGGGCGATCAGGCCAACAGGGGAGGGCAGTTAGGGGCAACCAGGCCAGCAAAAGAGGGCAGTTAGGGGCAACCAGGCCTGCAGGGGAGGGCAGCTAGGGGTGACCAGGCCTGCAGGGGAGGGCAGTTAGGGGGGTCCAGGCATGCAGGGGAGGGTAGTTGGGGGGGACCAGGCCAGCAGGGGTGGGCAGTTGGGGGCAGCCAGGCCTGCAGGGGAGGGCAGCTAGGGGTGACCAGGCCTGCAGGGGAGGGCAGTTGGGGGCAACAAGGCCAGCAGGGGAGGGCAGTTGTGGGGGACCAGGCCTGCAGGGGAGGGCAGTTGGGGGCAACAAGGCCAGCAGGGGAGGGCAGTTGTGGGGGACCAGGCCCATAGGGGAGGCAGTTAGGGGCAACCAGGTTGGCAAGAGAGGGCAGTTGGGGGCGACCAAGATGCCAGGGGAGGGCAGTTGGGGGCAACTGGGCCTGCAAGGGAGGGAGGGGAGCAGGGGGGGACCAGGCCTGCAGGGGAGGGCAGTTTAGGGCAACCAGGCCTGCAGGGGATGGAAGTTGGGGGCAGCCAGGCCTGCAGGGGAGGGCAGTTGGGGGGGACCAGGCAAGCAGGTGAGGGCAGTTGGAGGTGATCAGGCCTGCAGGGGAGGGCAGTTGGAGGTGACCAGGCCTGCAGGGGAGGGCAGTTGGGGGCAATCAGGCTGGCAGGGGAGCTGTTAGGTGTCAATCATGCTGGCAGGGGTGTGGTTGGGTGTGATCAGGCTGGCAGGCAGAAGTGGTTAGGGGCAATCAGGCAAGTAGGCAAGTGAGCGGTTGGGAGCCAGCAGTCCTGGATTGTGAGAGTGATGTCTGACTGCCAGTTTAGGGATTGGGCTTAAATGGGCAGTTGGACAGCCCCCAAGGGGTCCCAGATTGGAGAAGGTGCAGGCTGGGCTGAGGGACACACCCGCAGTGCACAAATTTTGTGCACCAGTCCTCTAGTTATCTACACTAATAAAAGAGAAAAATGCAAATTGACCATTCCTTCGCGATGCTCACCAGCCAATCAGGAGTATGCAAATTAAGCCAACAAAGATGGGGGATTAATTTGCATACACAGGTGCTGAGGGGCTGCACACTGCCTCAGCCGCTCCGGGCCTTTGGGCAGCGTGGGAAGGCAGAAAGGCGGCTCTGGTCGAAGTGAAGGCCAGGGGAAGGAAGGCCCATTCTTGCACAAATCTTCGTACATTGGGCCTCTAGTTAGAAAATAAAAGTGATTGTTCTTTCATTTAATGTTCTGGGAGAAACAGGAACTGAAACTATGCATTTGAATGTGAAATAACATCTAGAAGTCATGTGGGGTGGTAAAATGGCTGAATCTGGGTTGATTTTGGGTGTTCTAAGTCCAGTGCAAGCCTCAACATCTAGGTGGAGACCACAGACCAACAAGTCATTGAACAAATATGGAAACAAGCAACTGGTGCTAGGTATGTCCACCTGATAGCAGCCCCACATGAGGCTGCTTCCACTGATGTTAAGCAGAGTTTGAGCACATGTTTTTCAACTTTCCTGGCATTAGGCCCCCTCCTTTATCCTCTGTCTCAGATCTTAAAAGCTCAGGAACCTCAATTGTCTTGTTTTATAATCAAGCACATGAAGTTGGTACACTGAAGTTGTGGCTCAGCTGTGCCCTCTCCTGCCAACCTGGTCGCCCCTAACTGCCCTCCCCTACGGGCCTGGTCCCCCACAACTGCCCTCCCCAGCTGGCCTTGTCGCCCCCAACTGCCCTCCCCTGCAGGCCTGGTCACCCCTAGCTGCCCTCTCCTGCAGGCACAATCTCCCCTAACTGCCCTCCCCAACTAACAAGACCTTTGCCTTGCAAGGTGGTGCAGTGCCCCAGCTACTCCTGCAGTGGGAGGGCCTTAAGTGAATTCACCTTCAGCTGGGACTCCAGGCAAGTGCAAAAGCTTAACTAGAACATCCTGAGTCAAGCTGTGCACAGTCTGTAATCTTGTGGGGAGTGTTTCTCTGACCTGCCAGAGAAATGGACATTTAGGAATCTACAATTAACACAAATGAGCATAAGCTAAAGGACAAAGCCTCCCAGTAGTCTCTCTACATAGTGTCAGAAAGCCCTCAGGAAGAGGCTGACTTCCCCCTCTGACCCTGCCTCCCCACTCTGCACAGACTCAAGTTTCCACAGCCCGTGGCCAAGGGCGCTTCCAATCCAGTGATTCTTTCTCCAGCAGAGTGAGGGCGACCAGCTGGTGAAACCATTTCAGAAGGGCTGATTGATTCTCATGACCCAAGGTGTTGTAAGACTTGTAACAAGTTTATAGACCTCCATGGAAATATGACTCCTTTTTCTTATCGTCCACATAAAGGTTTTAAGGTGAACAGATGACTGTGTGGAGGTGATTATCTGGCAAAGAAGGGACATCTGGGCTGTAGTCACAGCAAGTGAACCCTCTTTAGCCTGGTGGAGGGGGAGAGGAGACAAACTTACCAGGATTTTGGCGGGAAAAGAGCATTTTGGGTTAATTTGTCTCAACAGGAGTTTCGTTAACTAAATATTCAAGTAGCAGTGTTTGAGAGCAGTGATTCTAGACTCTCAAAAGTTGCCTGGAGAAATCTGTCATTTTCTAGAATGGCTATGTACTGTAGCAGCTCCACCCAGGGAGTGCCAGGCTGTTCTTTGCTAGATCTAGATAGAAAAAAACCATGTGGGGGGACCAGAGGGAAAGACATAGCCTTCATTACTTATATCTGGGGAAGTCCTGATGGCTGCCAGTTGGGTGAGTTTCCACATTGGACCAGGATAGGCTAGGGGCTTAATTAGCTGAGGGGAGAAAGGAGAGGAGAGAGGAGAGAAGGGGAAGGGGAGAGGGGGGAGCCTGCTGGGAAAGGCCTGCGGTCAGACCAAGGACAGAGAGCCTGGTAAAGCTTGTTAGCCATCAAGGGCGAGGGAAACACTCGGGCCTGTGCTGCCCTGCTCCTCGTGGACTCTGGCCAGGCGGACACCATTCCACTGACTGGGAGGTGGAACTGGGCTATATCCTCACTTGACCCTACAGGCTACACACTTCACATACCCAGCACTGAGAATAGTGCCAGGCTACTTCCCACAGGCATGCCAAGGAGAAATCAGTCTGACTGAACTTTTAAAAACATAAATGTTTGTTAAAACCTAACCAAGAACAAACCCTGGGACACTGGGAAATCAGTTTCTTCTGTAAGTCAGCAGCGATCCCTGGTGTTGGCACACCTGAGACGTCACAGATGCCTCAGTCCAAACGCCAGGTCTCAGATATTCTTCTCAAATGCTAGTGGTCAAAACTAGTCTGCAACAATTGCTCATGTGTGTGGGCTTAAATATTAGCATAGACAACTGTTACAGCTGGACAGCTGGCTGCCCTATGTCCACTACCACAACCCTCAGCCACTCCCATAGCCTCAGAGAAGTTACACACCCTCAACACTCCACTTGTGGGCCAGTCTCTCCATCGCCTTCCTGCTGGCAAGCCTGACAAAGCGCTTCTGCTCAGATCCATTGGGTCTGTACCTCCATCCCTGTGATATCCAGGACAGATGGTGAATTTGTTGGGAGGAGGTGCTGGGCCACTGTAGTGACGTCTCACTTTCTTATTGTTGTTCTCCTTGGCTTTATTCTTCTTGATAAAGTTGGCCATGGGGTCCCCCTCTCTTTCTTGTTCTCTCAGCATCTGATCCACATCTTTATTATCAAGACAGCAGGCTAGAGGCTTTTCATTTTCTTTATTGCATCCTCCACATTTTGTTGCAGCTGCCGGCTCTGGACAAGCCCCTTTCCCCACTGGGCATATAGAGCATGTCTCTGAGTCCTTCTCTGCTTCTCTCCTTTGCTCTAAACTTTCCAGTTTCAAATTCCTCTTATGACCAGACTAATCTTGAAATATAGTTTCAGCATATTGGAATTCAGCTTCACATGCCATGGTTTCTTGTATTTCTGGTGCTCTCGCTGTTTGTCAGTTAACACCAACACAGTGCTAGCCCCAGAATACACCGGTGCAGCCTTCTTTCCCAGAGGCTGAGCGCTTCGAGGTGGACACAGGTCGGAATCAGAAGAGTTGGCCCTCTTGTTTCCTCCCTGGTGGAGAGGGGTCAGAAACCGAGCTCTAGTCTTCCAGTCTCTCATGGAGGTGACATATCTGAATCAGAATCCTGGTGCCCTGAACTTCGTTTCTTCCATGGAGTAGATACCCAGAAGTGGGATCGCTGGACACACACAGAGACAGACAGGGATGGAAAGAGAGAGAGAGAGAGAGAGAGAGAGAGAGAGAGAGAGAGAGAGAGAGAGAGAGAGAGATGAAAGGAGAGCCCCGGCTAGCTCTGGGCTGCAGGCACTGAGCTGGCGTGACTTTCTCCAAATCCAGTTAGGCAGCCTGGTTGGAAGGTGCTGGGATTTCCAGCTCCCTTGTCTCTGGTCAAACTCTATCAAGGCCTCCCCAGGCCCCTGGGGGGTGAGGGGCAGGGTTCACAACTGAAATATATCCTGTGATGACAAGTTGTTTGACCCCGAGAAAATAGCCCGGAGAAGCCTGGCTAGTTCTCACATCAGCACCATGTCTTCCAGTGCGAACTATCTTGTGGCTGAGGTTGGTGTGGATGGCTTCCTGGGAAGTGCAAGTGGCTCTGGCTCAAGAGATGCGCTCAAGCCTCTGTGCATGTGTGGGCGTGTGTACCTGCGTCCGTGTGTGTGTGTGTGTGTGTGTGTGTGTGTGTGTGTGTGTTGCTGTTTGTGACTCAGAATGAAGGACAGCTTCTGACTCCACCACTCTCACCAACATGGGCGCTGACAGTTTCCATTTGCATAGCAGTGCCTCCCCGTCTTCACGCTGATGCCCTCACCTGCACATCCCACCCCCCAGGAGATGGGCACTGAGTTTTATAGAGGAAGAAACAGTCGCTTACAGAGGTCCCTTCAGGGCACAAGCTGGGACGAGGTGGCCAGGACTGGTACCCAGCCTCTAGGATCAGAGCCCTCTGCTCTTTCCTCCACATGCTGCAGGGATATCCCTCCAGGCGCTCTGCTCAGAAATAAGAGGGCACCTGTGTGAGCAGAAAAGAGGATTCGTGAGCTAGAATTTAGCTTTGTCGGGAATACACAGACTGAAGCATGGAAAGGATGTCGGACGGAAAATACAGAGAAAGAACATTAGAGAAATGGGAGACACAGTGTAAAAGTGTAACACATGTGAGATTCTGGCCTTAGGAGGAAAGGGGAGGATAAAGCAGAAGTGATATCTGAAGAAAGAATAGCTGAGTATTTCCAAAAGGCATCAAGCCACAGACTCAAGGAGCTCCGAGAACCCCTGAGTGCTCCCTGCCAAACTGGTGAAAAATGAAGTTAAAGAGAAAATTTAAAAGTAGCCAGCAGAAAAGACACCATTGTGTTAAATGGAGCAAGAAGTACTAGGCTAGAAGACCCTTCAGAAGGGAACACCAAGGGGTATCAGGATTTCTCACCAGCTCACCCACACTCAAAAGAAACATTAAAAGTTCATCAGGCAGAGGGAAAACTACCCCCGACGAAGGGAGTAAATAGAGTAAGAATGAAGAGTGCCAAAGTAAAAGGTAGATAAAACTAAATAAATATGGATTGTTTTAAATAATATCTTGTGGGATTTAAAACATATACACAAGTCATAATTAACAAAACAAAACAAAAGTTGTCAATGAGAACTTACACTCCTGGAATCCAAAGTTTCATCTGAGACCTGGGTGAAAACAAACAAACAAAGCACCTACCCCAATACTGCCATGTCTACTGCCACCTAGTGGCAGCGTACAATGATTGCAGGGAAACCTAAGCAGAAAAGATTTACAAGGTGTAGTAACCAAAAACCTAGTTACCAGTAAACATGGCGAGCTGGCACTGAGTTGTTTAATAAATATTTGTTGAATGAATAGATCACTGCTATGTTTCTTCCTATATTTATTTTTTTATTTTATTTTATTTATTTTTTAATATATCTTATTGCTTTTTACAGAGAGGAAGAGAGAGGGATAGAAAGTTAGAAACATCGATGAGAGAGAAACATTGATCAGCTGCCTCTTGCACACCCCCTACTGGGGATGTGCCCGCAACCAAGGCACATGCCCTTGACCGGAATCGAACCTGGGACCCTTGAGTCCGCAGGCCGACGCTCTATCCACTGAGCCAAACCGGTTTCGGCTATATTTATTTTTAAGAAAAAAATCACACTGAAATAAAAACTGGCATCTGTTGATTATAAAAAATTCAGTAAAACATGCTGAAATCCCGAAGATGGAAGTCAAAAAAGCACCCAGATCCCACCAGCCAGAATAACCCAGTAACATTTGGTGAACATCATTTTGAGCAACTTAATATGCAAATACAAGAAGAGGAGCATGGGTAATGAACAAGTGGGTAGAGGTACTTTCATAAAACCATAACAATCATATTTCAGATATAATTTTAAATGAATTGCATAAAAGAAAGAGACGTTGATGGAATTGCTGAATTCATATACATATTTCCTCTAGGGAAGAGATACTTCCCCTAAAGTATCCCTTCAAGATTAAAACAATAAAAATAAACTATCAGAACATTAAAGGTTGAAGTCATTATAATTTTTTCCAAGGACATATTTTCATTTTTGTTGGTATAGACCAGTGTTCGGCAAACTGCGGCTCGCGAGCCACATGAGGCTCTTTGGCCCCTTGAGTGTGGCTCTTCCACAAAATACCACGAGCAGGCGCGCATGTACAGTGCGATTGAAACTTCGTGGCCCATGCGCAGAAGTCGGTTTTCGGCCTGGGCGAGTCTATTTTGAAGAAGTGGTTCTAACACCGAGCCATACTCAAGGGGCCAAAGAGCCGCATGTGGCTTGTGAGCCGCAGTTTGCCGACCACTGGTATAGACTGACTTCTTGCTGTGCAAGATGAGTTGGTTGGCCCAGCCACATGGGCATGAACACGCAGTTCTGAAAATATTGAAGCCCTTCTGTACCAGTTAGTAAATGTCAACCACTGGACTCTCCCCAGGGCTCTCACTCTCTCCTGGCTGCCCCAACCCACTGCCAGGACCAACACAAACCCCCACCTCCCAGGGACCCAGCTCCCAGCAGCTTAGTCTCCATCTGTCTTATATAATGTCTGTCAGGTAAGGCTTTGTTTGAAGAAAGTATTCAGTTTGAAAACCCTGCTCAAGGTCAGCCCTCAGGCCCTTGCAAGTTCGCATGGTCTGGGATTTCTGAGAATGGAGGCCTTTCTCCCAATTCTCCCAAACACTCGGAGCTCCTTATGAAGTCAAGTGCACGTCTGCACCCTGATGTGATTACCTTGCATCCAAATGGACAACAGACACAGGCCTGTGGGTATAGAGAGGACCGCTGAGACAGCTCCAAATGGGATGAGGCAGAAGGTGCTGGAGCCCAGGCTCAAGTGGAGGAGGCAGGAAGGGAGTGGGCTTTGCTCCGTGCCCAGGCCTGTGCCAGGTGCTCACGATCCAGATCCTCTCCAATCCTAAGAGAGGTGTTTCTTTGCTGGGAGTAGGGACCTCTGTTCCCCCTCTTGAGCCTTAGACTTGGCATCTAGAATATGGGCATGGCAACCCAGTTGTGGGCTCCTGTCAACCCAGGTGCTCCAGGAAGCCCAGGCCCAGGCAGGACTCCTTAGGGCCATGGTCGGCAAACTGTGGCTCTTTGGCCCCTTGAGTGTGGCTCTTCCACAAAATACCATGGCCTGGGCGAGTCTATTTTGAAGAAGTGGCATTAGAAGAAGTTTAAGTTTAAAAAATTTGGCTCTCAAAAGAAATTTCAATCGTTGTACTGTTGATATTTGGCTCTGTTGACTAATGAGTTTGCCGACCACTGCCTTAGGGGAAGGCCCGGGGGGAGGTAAGGGCGGGGCTGGGGAGTTCCCTGCTTCATCCTGCATCTGGGGCCTGGGCAAGGCGGTGGGGAGTCCCTGAGCCACGTGGCCGATGCTTCCCACCCAGCAGCCTCCCACCAAGCCTGGTGTGCCCACTTCACTGTCACTGCGGAGGAGCCCCAGGGAGCAGGAGACAGGGCCAAGGTACAGACACAGGGAAGAATCTCCCTGTGAGCCCCTGCTGTCCCCAGAACCCGGTGAAGCCCCAAAAGGAGGGGCAAGGAGGTGTAAATTCCTTGAGGCTGCTGCTCCCAGGAATACAGACTGGCTTAAACAAACAGGAACACAGACGCTCCCTGTTCTGGGTTCAGAATCTGAAATCAGGGTGTCTGGGACTGTGCTCCCCCCAAGGGCTTCAGGGGAGGGTCCTTCCTACCTCTTCAGCTTCTGGGGGCTCCTGGCACATCCCTTCAATCTCCATGTGGACCCTCCTCCATCCTCCAGGAACATCTCTTGCATAATCACCTGCCCCCGCCCCACTGTGCACCTGCCCACTCCCTGGTAATCAGGAGCCCCTGCCCCTCTGTTCAGGTGCCCACCTCTGGCTGATGACATGCCCCTGGCCCACTGTTCAGGTGCCCAATTCTGGCTGTGCCACTTCTGGAAGAACACGTGGCCATGCACCCCTGTTCACGTGCCACCTCCAGCTGCATCACAGCCTCGTCCCCACATTCCCATGCCCATTTCCAGCTGTAACCACTTCTGGCTGATCACAAGCCCCACCCCTGTTCACCTGCCCATCTCCGGCTGTGCCCACCTCCGGCTGTTCACTTGCCCCTGCCCCCTTGTTCAGGTGCCCACTTCTGCCTGATCATGTCGCCCTGCACCCTTGGCAGCTTGTGGAGCTGCCTGTCAGCTGGGCTGAGTTGACTGGGAGGTGGGCCAGGGCTAGGGTCCTCTGATACCCCTCTCTAAGCCTCAGTTTTGACATCTAGAATCTGGGCACAAAAACCCGGCTGATGGCGCCTGTCAACCCGGGTGCTTCAGAAAGGGGAGCCCCAGGCTGGACGCTGTTAACGTAAAAAAAACCCATTGAAACCTGTAAAGAATTTTTGTGAGTTTATTTGAGCCAAACTGTCGACATATGCCGCCGGGAAGCAGAACCTCAACGGATTGAGATAATGCTACGAATTGAGATAATGCTCTGGAGAATGGCGGGTTACATTTGTATTTATACACTGCAATCAAAGGAGGGACATAGGTGGGTTACATGAAATTCATTGGTGATAGATTAAGGAGGTGGGATAAAGCAAAGCGGAGGAAACCCCTGGGATTGGATAAAAAGTAAAATGATGGACACATACTTAGGTGGGTGCAGGAACAATTAACACGATAATAAAGGAATTTGTGGCATCTGTCCTGGTGCCCACCACATTGGGTTGTGCCCCAGGGGCTCCAGAAAAAGGGAAGTTACAAGTTACCCAGACATTTCAAGGGTATGTTATCATAGATGCAAAAAGTCAGATAGGCTCAGTTAAGGTAAAGGTTGACCTTGTCAGTGAAGATACTGGTCTAGGATGTAACTGCCCACCATAACTGCGTTTAGTTAAAGTTTAATTTCAGACCATCCTTTGTGGTTCCTTTAGGTCTCTGAGTTTGCAAGACTGTCATGCAGGCCTCCCCTGAGCTTGTCAGGTCAGCATGTGGCCCCTTTTGTCCAAAACGTATTGGGGGAAAGGCCTGGAGGTAAGGGCGGGGCTTTGGAGTACCCTGCATTATCCTAGAGCCTGGGGCTAGGCAAGTGGAGGAGTCTGTGAGCCAAGTTAGCTGCACTTCCCAACCAGCAGCCTGCCCTGCTGTGCCCACAGAATGGTCACTGCCGAGGAGCCCAGTGGGACAGGGGAGCGGGAGACAGGGCCGAGGCACAGACACAGGGAAGAATCTCCCTGTGGGCCCGGCAGTGATAGATCTAGGGAGGTTGGGGGGTATCCTCTGCCATGGAACACAGGGCTCAGCTGTTCTCAGAACCCGGTCAAAGCCCCGAAAGGAGGGGTCTATTTCCTGAGGCTGCTGCTCTGATGCCTACTGACCGGCCTAAACCAACAGGAACAAGTGCTCTCCCCGTCTGGGTGCCAGAATCTGAAATCAGGGCGTCTAGGGCTGTGCTCCCTCCGAGGGCTCCAGGGCAGGGTCCTTCCTGCCTGGTCAGTTTCTGGGGGCTCCTGGTGCTCCTTTGCTCCTGGCCCCATCCCTTCAATCTTCCCTCATCTTCAGGCGGCCTCTCCTCCATCCTCACGTGACTCCTCCTCCATCTTCAGGTACCCCTCCTCCGTCCTAACATAACCCCACACTGTGTTCTTGTGCGCACTTCTGGCTGTCCACGTGGCCCCACCCCCTGTTCACGTGCCCATTGTACAGCTGAAGCTACTGCAGCAGAGAGGGCGAGTGACTTTTTCCTCCATGGGTACACAGCAGTGAAAGGACAGAGCTGAAAATGGAACCCTCAGCTGCCCAGAGCCTCTGTCTCCTTGACCTGTGACCGCTGGGTAAGCGGCCCTTCACCCTGTGGCCATTTGCTCTGATGGGCTTCACCCTTCCCCTCACCCCCCTCCTCCATCCCCAGCAGACAGGGGTCCTGTCATTGCACCTGTGCCTCTGGGCAGCTGCCCTCTTTGTCCCATGGTCCCTCCCAGCTGGTAACCTTGGCGGAGCCCCGCTGCATTGGGGCGAGGGCCTTACGGGGAGAACATCCCGCCTCCCCTCGCCCTCTGTGGCTTAGATTACAAAGTACCATTATTTTCCCCATCTGGCTTAGGCCGCCTGCCTCTCCTGGCAGATTTTGTTTTACCCGGAAAAGAAATTGATTCGGGGTCTGCAAACCAGCAGACTTCCTGCATTCAAGTCCCCGATGCCACCCCACCTTCGTGGCAGCATCTCTCATTACCTGGGCCCCCATTCAGCACGTGGCACCCTCAGCACTCCCCTGCAGCTAGCTCCAGGGACCTGCTGAGCCGGAGCCTCAGCTGGTCACCGATTCCCCAGGTCCTGCCTCCAGCACCAGGTTCCTCAAACCAGTCTGGGAGGGGCCGGGGGGTTGTCGCCTTAGGCAGAGGGGTGCAGACACAAGGTGGGTACTCCGCCCCCCTCCCTCCATTACACCCCTCCCCCCTGCCCCCGCCACACACACACACCCCGCCTCCCCTCTCCCCAGAGGAAATGCCGAGAGCACAGAGTCTTTGCTGATGTCCAGCTCCTGGAGGGCTCAGCCTGCGCAGTGTGGCCACCAGAGGGGACCCATCTGCAGAGTGGTAGGCAGAACAGGCCTCCCAGGGCAGCTGGATGCCCACCAGGTCCCAAAGCCATGCTTCAGCCTCCCCCCTTACCCCTTCTGAAGGGGAACCAGGTGTGGTTTCTGCCCAGCCCAGCTGCTTGCCTTGGGAGGCAGCAGAGGCTGTCGCCCTCTGCTGGCCAGTTCCTGTTACTGCAGAAAGTAAGAGTCACCCTGCCACCCAGCCCTTGCCCACTGGGAGCGAGCACAGCACATCATTCCCATTTCACAGGTCAGAACCAGGCCTCAGTGCTTCCCTCAGCTGGGATGGGAGACACTGTGTAAAAGTGTAACACATGTGAGATTCTGGCCTTAGGAGGAAAGGGGAGGATAAAGCAGAAGTGATATCTGAAGAAAGAATAGCTGAGTATTTCCAAAAGGCATCAAGCCACAGACTCAAGGAGCTCCGAGAACCCCTGAGCGCCCCCTGCCAAACTGGTGAAAAATGAAATTAAAGAGAAAATTTAAAAGTAGCCAGCAGAAAAGACACCATTGTGTTAAATGGAGCAAGAAGCACTAGGCTAGAAGACCCTTCAGAAGGGAACACCAAGGGGTATCAGGATTTCTCACCAGCTCACCCACACTCAAAAGAAACATTGAAAGTTCATCAGGCAGAGGGAAAACTATCCCTGAAGAAGGGAGTAAATAGAGTAAGAATAAAGAGTGCCAAAGTAAAAGGTAGATAAAACTAAATAAATATGGACTGTTTTAAATAATATCTTGTGGGATTTAAAACATATACACAATAGTCATAATTAACAATACAAAACAAAAGTTGTCAATGAGAACTTACACTCCTGGAATCCAAAGTTTCATCTGAGACCTGGGTGAAAATAAATAAATAAATAATAAATAAGTAAATAAGGAAGTAAATAAATAAAAAAATAAATAAATTTGCAAGCAAAGAAAGCACCTCCTCAAATACTACTGTGTCTACTGCAACCTAGTGGTGGTGTGCCATAATTGCAGGGAGACTTAGGAGAAAAGATTTAAAAATGTGGTAACCAGAAACCTAAAGCTACCAGTAAACATGGCAAGCTGGCATTGAGTTGTTTAGTAAATATTTGTTGGATGAATAGGTCATTGCTATATTTTCTTCCTATATTTCTTTTTAAGAAAAAATATCACACTGAAATAAAAACTGGCATCTGTTAATTATAAAGAATTCAGTAAAACATGATGAAACCCCAAAGATGGAAGTCAAAAAAGCAGCCAGATCCCACCAGCTAGAATAACTCAGTAACATTCGGTGAACATTATTTTGAACAACTTAATATGCAAATACAAGAAGAGGAGCATGGGTAATGAACAGGTGGGTAGAGGTACTTTCATAAAACCATAACAATCATATTTCGGATACAATTTTAAATTTACTTGAATTGCATAAAAGAAAGAGACGTTGATGGAATTGCTGAATTCATATACATATTTCCTCTAGGCAAGAGATACTTCCCCTAAAGTATCCCTTCAAGATTAATAAAAAAGAGAAACTGTCAGAACATTAAAGGTTGAAGTTATTATGATTTTTCCAAGGACATATTTTCATTTTTGTTTGTATATAGAAAAGTACAAAAATTGTAAATCCCCAGTGAATTAAAGCAACATGAAAAATTTTCGGTAACTACATCTCCCACATAGTTTGAGACATTTATCACTACTCCAGATGATCCACTCATCCCCCCTATACATCACTGTCCTCTATTTCCCCCTTGTAACCACTGTGTGTATTTCTCTAAACTACTGTTGAGTTTTGCCCAAGTTTGAGTTTTATGTAAAGACAACACTGCTTAATGTTATTTCATGTAGCTATAGCTCAGTCATTTTTTAAATATACACTGAGTGGCCAGATTAATATAATCTCTGAATGCATAATAATCTGGCTGCATAATAATCTGGCCACTCAGTGTGTGTGTGTGTGTGTGTGTGTGTGTGTGTGTGTGTATGTGTGTGTGTGTATGTGTGTGTGTGTATGTGTGTGTGTGTGTGTATTAGAGGGGCCCGGTGCATGAATTTGTGCATGGCTGGGGTCTGGCCAGCCTGGCCAGGGGGAGGGGACATAGGCAGTTGGCTGGCCTGCCTGCTGGTCGAACTCCTGGTTCAGGGGACAATTTGCATATTAGCCTTTTATTATATAGGATATTCACTGAGTGGCCAGATTATTATGCATTCAGAGATCATAATAATCTGGCCACTCAGTGTATATTTTTATTGATTTTGGAGAGGGAGAGAGAGATAGAATCATCAATGATGAGAGAGAATCATTGATCAGCTGCCTCCTGCACACCCCCACTGGGGATCAAGCCTGCAACCTAGTCATGTGCCCTTGACTGGAATTGAACCTGAAACCTTTCAGTCCATAGGCTGACGCTCTACCCACTGAACCAAACCGGCTGGGGCTAGCTCAGTCATTTTTATTGTTGTATAATATTCTATTATAGCAGTGATGGCGAACCTATGACACGCGTGTCAGCACTGACACGTGTAGCCATTTCTGATGACATGCGGCCGCTAAGGCGGCCGCATGCCGAGGATGAAACATTTGCTGCTCCTGAGGATGAAACATTTGCGAAATAATGTTTTTTCCTCAAAGTGACACACTACCCGAATTATGCTCAGTTTTTTGGCGAAGTTTGACACACCAAGCTCAAAAGGTTGCCCATCACTGTATTATAGGTTAGTTTATCAGATTTAGCAAATAAAAATTCAAGATACCCAACTGAATTTGAATTTCAGATAAGTATTTTTAGTATAAACATGTCCCATGCACTATTTGTGATATGCCTATACTGTAAAATTATTATTTTCCTAACATTTAAAGGGGCATCTGCCATGACCTGCATGGCGGGTTCAGGAGGGACTGCAGGAGGGCCGACACACAATGAAGACACTACTCAAGAAATAAGTTTTAAGCATGGGGCCAGGTGGAACCTCTTTTGGGAGAAGATCCATGAGTCCTAGTCTTGCCTGTTTTTATTCAGCTTGGTCACACATGTAGGCAGAGCACATAGTAAGCTGATAGTATCAAAGGTCAGTAAACATTTACTCAAAGATTATCAGGTCAGGGAATGCTTCCAGACAGTGCAGTCTCAGCAAGAGCAATCTGTGCTGGCGTCAGCCCTGCTGACACCCAAGGTTTATGGCCTTCCAAATTTCTTGTTGTACTGTCATGCCAATGCTGCTATGCGGTGGTCTCTGGCAGGCATCTTGTATATTATTTGACAATCCTAATGTTACAATATTTAATACTCTACTTTTGGAAACTTTCAACTTTTGGCTATTGCAGATAAGCTGCTAAGGACATTCTTATACATGTCTTTTCATCATTAAGGTTTTAAAGCAAATTCCTTCTTCCTTGTGCAATATGTGAATATATGCTTTCAATTAAAATGTGATCAATTAAATGTGATCAACATTTGGCATGTCCTGAACATTATAATTTTGGGAGTGTGTAGTATTCCTTTGGGTGACTGGGAATTGTCAAAGTATAGCAAAATTGTGGCACATTTTATTGATAATTTAGATACTCAGTTACAGTTCTAGATAAACCAAGAGGTGGTTGCAGAATAAGCAAGATAGAACTCTTTTAAAAAAAAAACACCTATTTTATTGATTTTTTTACAGAGAGGAAGGGAGAGGGATAGAGAGTCAGAAACATCGATGAGAGAGAAATATTGATCAGCCGCCTCCTGCACACCCCCTCCTGGGGATGCGCCCGCAACCAAGGTACATGCCCCTAACCTGAATCGAACCCAGGACCCTTCAGTCTGTAGGCCGACACTCTATCCACTGAGCCAAACCAGTTAGGGCAAGATAGAACTCTTGAGATTTGCCTCAGTCTCTTTTCTAGACAACACAAGTGAAGACATGATTGAAGATACAATCCCAAGGAAGTACGAGTCGAGAGGAGATGTGGGAAAGACCAGAAGAAAAGCAGTTAAAGGTGGGGTACTACTGAGCTGGCTATGGCTTCAAGAAAACTTTATAGCAGGTTGCTTAATCACAGGAGAGGGCCCTAGAGAGGCCTGTGGATCCACTGAATCTGATTGACAGCTGTAGAAGAATACCAGCCATTCATCTTTAAAGTGTGCCTCTGGGGGTGGTAACATTCCCATACTTCCAGGTTTGGATAAGCTGTTAGGACATTGGGGAGGCCAGATTCTCTCTGGCCACAGCCCAGTCAGACCCTGAGCTGCCATGGAGCTGCTTTTTAGCCGGAGCTGCCTTGGAGCTGTCATGGAGTTGCTTTTTAGCCGCTATAGGAAGATGATGGAGGTCTTGCAGAATCCCGTTCCCTGCCTGAGGGGAAGGGGGAAGCAATTAACTAATGACCGAAGGAGGCATTGGTTGTGCTGACCTGGGCTTGACAGTCATAGATAGGCCAAACTGTCATTGTAGCTGCCCCAGCCTGGAGACAAAACAAGCTTCCAGGGCTCAAGGAGCTGGTGGGGACTGAGCTGTGTGGAGTGGTAGTTATTCTACCAAATCCAGGAGGGAGTGTAAGCTGGGGAGAGCAACTCTGATTTTCAAGGGAAACAGAATGAATAGAAAATTTGGTAAGCCCCAAACCAACTGTGGCCATATGAACAGACACAGAAACAAGAAACTTAGCCTCTATTTGTGTTTCTTTCATCTTGTTTCCCCAACATTTCTCTCTCTCTCTCTCTCTCTCTCTCTCTCTCTCTCTCTCTCTCTCTCTCATTGTCTAAAGTTTTATATTTGTCTCTTTTTCCCCCTATGGACCCCCTTCCCCAAGCCATTCCCACCCCAGGTAAGCCCCCACTGCCCCAGTGTCTGTGTCCATTGATTATGCTAATATGCATGCATACAAGTCCTTTGGTTGCTCTCTAACCCCCACTCCCCTGCTATTTGTCTCTGGATCTATTCCTGTTCATCAAATTATGTTGATCATTATATCCCACATATGAGTGAGGTCATGTGATATTTATCTTTCTCTGACTGGCTTATTTTGCTTAGCAAAATGCTCTCCAGGTCCATCCATGCTGTTGCAAATGGTAAAAGTTCCTTCTTATTTATAACAGTGCATAGTATTCCATTGTGTAGATGTACCACAGTTTTCTAATCCACTCATCTGCTGATGGGCACGTAGGTTGTTCCCAAATCTTAGCTTTTGTAAATTGTGCTGCTATGAACATAAGGGTGCATATATCCTTTCTGATTGGTGTTTCTGGTTTCTTGGGATATAATCCTAAAAGTGGAGAAGAATGTATATTCTGTAGCTTTGAGATGAAATGTTCTGAAGATGTCAATTAAGTTTATCTGATCTAGTGAGTCATTTAGGATTGATGTTTCTTTGCTGATATTTTTGCCTAGAGGATTTATCCAGTGGTGTCAATGGGATATTAAAGTCCCCTACTAGGACTCTGTTGCTGTTGATCTCTCCCTTGATATCTTCCAGAAGATTTTTTTCTGTATTTGGGTGCTCCTGTATTGGGTGCATATATGTTTACCAGAGTTATATCCTCTTGTTGAATTGCTCCCTTTAGTATTATGTGTAGCCTTTCTTATCTCTTGTTATGGCCTTCACTTTGAGGTCTAACTTGTCAGATATAAGTATTGCTACCTCAGCATTTTTTTCACTTCCATTTGCTGGAATTTTATTTTTTCCCCCATCCCTTTGCTATCAGTCTGTGTGAGTCCTTTGTTTTGAGGTGGGTCTCCCGTAGACAGCAGATGTATGGGTCATGTTTTCTTATCCATTCAGCTACCCTATGTCTTTTGATTGGATCATTTAATCCATTTACATTTAAGGTTATTATTGACTAGAGGCCTACTGCATGAGATTTGTGCACCCAGGGGGGTGGGGTCCCTCAGCCCAGCCAGTGCCCTCTTGCTGTTTGGGAGCCCTTTGGGGATGTCCGACTGCTGGCTTAAGCCTGCTCCCCGCCTAAGTCGTCAGTCAGACATCCTTAGCACTGCCACAGAGGTGGGAGAGGCTCCTGTCACCTCTGCTGTGCTCATCAGCTCGTGAGCCCAGCTCAGGACTTCTGTTGAGTGGTGCTCCCCCTGTGGGAGTGCACTGACCACCAGGGGGCAGCTCCTTCATTGAGCATCTGCCCCCTGGTGGTCAGTGCATGTCATAGCAACAGTCATTCTGTCGTTCAGTCGATTTGCATATTAGCCTTTTATTATATAGGATTATTATATAGGATAGGTACTTATTTGTCACCATTTTTATTCTTTATACCTGTGGTTCCTTTTCCCTTCCTATTTCTTCTTTTTATAGCAGTCCCTTTAGCATTTCTAGCATTGCTGACTTGGTGGTAATAAACCCCCTTGGCCCTTCTTTATTTGTGAAGCTCCTGATTTCACGTTCAATTTTGAATGATAGCCTTGCTGGGTATAGTATTCTTGGATTCATTTCCTTGCTTTGCATCACTTTGTATAGTTCATTCCATTTCCTTCTGGCCTGATGTGTTTCCGTTGAGAAATCAGTTGATAGTCTAATAGGATTTCCCTTGTATGTAACTTTCTGTCTCTGGCAGCCTTTAAGACTCTTATTTGTTGTTGGTGTTTCTCAATTTAATTATGATGTGTATTTGTGTCGGTCTTTTGGGGGTCATCTTGTTTGGGACTCCGTGAGCTTCTTAGACTTGTGTGAGTTTTTTCTTCTTCCCATTATCAGGGAAGTTTTCTGTCATTATTTATTCAAACAGGTTTACTAGTCCTTGATCGTTTCCTCTCCTTTTGGCACCCCTATTATGTTGTTTCATTTTGTGCTGTCCCAAAGTTCCCTTAGGCTCTCCTCCTGTTTTTTAAGTTTTTTTTTTCTAGTTTCTGCTCTACTTGGGTGGTTTTTCCTACCTTGTCTTCTAGCTCACTGATGTGGTCCTCAGCTTCTTCTAGCCTACTGTTGATGCTTTCTATTGTGTTCTTTATTGCAGCAATGTCATTATTCATTTCTTCATGGTTATTCTTCATTTCCACTTGATTCTTAAACATGTTGTTGAAGTTGTCTTTCATCCCTTTCAGTGTCCTTATGACTATTTCTCTGAATTCTTTCTCTGACAAATTGCTTGCCTCCATTTTGTTAACTTTATTTTCTGGTGATTTCTTCTTTTCTTTCATATGGGGGTAGTTTATTTGTCTTCCCCTTTTTGCTCCTCTTAGGGTGTCTGGTTATGTGGCTCACTCTCTACCACGTTGACCAAAAGGCACAAAATACAACTCAACAAGACACAACACAGAGGTAACATAACATGAGTGTATTCACAAAACAGATAACCCCAAATAAAGGTGACCACCAGCGAAAAGAGACTTAGGGGAGAGAATCGAGTGCAAAAATGATATTGAGAAAAGGAAAAAAAAAGTAAGAGAGAAAACAAAAAGAAGAAAATTAAGGGGGAAAATATTTGTATATGGGGGGGGGGGGAACTCCACAAAACCAACAACTAAACTAAAAAATGTGAACAACAAACACCCAGAAAAAAAGGAGGAGAGCTGAATCTGAAGAGGCAAAGTTTATTTTCAGAAGGTAAGTTAAAGGAATTGAATGGATGGGAGAAAGGCCACAATTCAGTATAGAGAAGGTAGAAAAAGAATGAGTGTGTAAGAAGAAAAGTAAAAAACCAAAATACTCAATTAAAAAAATTTCCCCTTTCTTTATCTATCTATGTATTCATATATTTTTTGGAAAAGGAGAATAGAGTAGGGTACAGATAGACCTGAGTTTGGTGAGTGAAACTAATTAAGCTATTAGTAGAAGAAGAGAACAAGCAAGGAGAGGAAAAACAAAAGCATAAAATAAAAAACAAAAATAATTTACCCAACTAACAAACAATCAAACAAACAAACAACAACAACAAGAAAACAAAATTGGCTAACAAAGAAAGAGAAAAGAAAAGGGTGCTTGGACATGGGGCAGGGGAAAGGAAATTAGATATATGAGTAAGCCCACAGAGTCTACTATAATAGTAATGTGTCAATAGGGCAGATAAAGAAGATAAATTTTTATCAAGGAGTAAAAAGAAAGGAGAGAGAAAAACTAAAGCAGGAACAGGAGAAGGGAAACAGGATGAAAAAAGGGGAAGTAAAGAAGAAAGTGTTGGCATAAAGGAAAAAATAAGATAGAGTAAAATAATGATAAAAAATAATAAAATAAGAATAAAAATAGAATGTAAAACACTAATTAAAAAATCATATATATAAAAGCCTAAGCAACCATCCAACTGGCTGACCAGCCAGTAGCTATGACATTCACTGACCACTAGGGGGCAGATGCTCAATGCAGGAGCTGCTGAGCAACAGCAACTTTGCAGAATGCCCTCTGGGACCCCTCGGGGGATGTCGGACTGCCAGCCTTGGCCTGATCCCCATGGGGTAGGCCAGGCGGATGGACCCCACCAGTGCACAAATCTGTGCACCAGGCCTCTAATTAATAATAATAATAAAAAATACATAAAATAAAGAAAAGAAAAAAAATTTAGTTCCTTAAGTAAAAGATATAAAAAAAGTGAAGCAGTGAAGTTCATTTGCTTCAGCTGAGTATTTAATGTCCCATGGGGGCTGGTCTAAGGCCCCCCTCCACTGTTCTGTCTGCCACATCTCAGCTTCCTGCTAGATAGTCAGCACTGTGTTGAAGCTCCCAGCAGATCCACCGCTGCTGGTAGCAAATTCCAGCAGGTCATATTATGCAAGGAGTTCATCAGAAGGCTGATGGATATTTTCAGCAGGGCTGAAGATCTGCATATTATTGCCTGCTGCCAGACAGCTGAGGGCAGTTCCCCCAACCTGATGGTCCTTTATTGTTTACCAAACCTTACCTTTGATATGTATATCTGCTTTGCTACAGGGAAAAATGTGGGAATAAAAAGCCATGGGTCCAGACATTTGGGGAGCCCACTTAACTAGAAAGTGGAGCCTACCCTGGCTCCCCCATGCCTCCCAAATTTATATTTCTTGTCTAGTCTCTCTAGTATATCCATTTATGTCGCAGTCCCTTCTCCAGATTCCTGAACCCTTGCAGTGGAAAGACCCTAGCACACCACTCCTCTGTGTCAGACTTTACAGCCTTGTTTTCAGCCAGGCGGGATCAATCTGCCTGCTTTGTTTTTCTATCTGCTTTCAGTCGTATTTACACAGCATCTATTTCTGACATGGGCTCTAGGTGGTGGTGTTTCTGTATTACTTTCTGGGACCAAATGGCCCCTCAACCCAATCCTGAAACCTTTGTTTCCCCACAGAGTTCAAGGCTGGGCATGGCTGTGCTGCTAGGAGGGGCCTGGTCTCCAGGTGAAAAATGTCTGTTCAGGGTTGGAGGGATCGGACTGTCCCAGAGCTGGCTTTCTGATTGTCTCTCCCTATTTTGTTCCCCAGGTTCCACAAAACCACCTTCCCCTGCACTGCAACCCCAGTGAGTGTTTGTGATTGAGAGATCCTGGGTTTAGAGGGTAAAAGTGAGGAAATTATAAAGACAGAGCAACCATGCTGCTGCGTGTCTCTCTCCTCCCAGCACTGTGCGCCTGGTGCAGAGCTTCAGGCTGCCTTTTTGGGCGTAGCCCCCCATGGCTGTGGTTTTAGATCTGGAGTCCCCCACTGCCAGCAGCCCTGTGGATCCCCTTCTACAGTTGAGTGCTACACTTGTCCCCAAGGGATGTGGCATTGGTGCAACACAGTCTCCCTCTGACACTCTATTCCCAGCTGCATGTGTTTCTTCCTCCAGCCCCACTCCCTGATCCCACTGCTCTCCAAGGGACCTGACCTTTCCATCCACGGACTGCCTCATCAGCTGTGTTTAATTTGCCAATTCCGGATGAATGTTATTCTATTTAGCTGTTTCTTCTATCTGTTCTGTGAGAAAGCACTGGAGCTGTCCACCTATTCAGCTGCCATTTTGTCTCCCGCTGGACAAACTTTTTAGGTGCCCATGGCCGGGGAGAATGGAGTCTCGGTGTTTGTGGGTTTGCAGCCGAGGCAGCTGGTCCCTGGCCAGTGTGGCTGTAGGGTCCTGGGTGGTATCAGAGGTCTCCCTGGTTGAAGGTGAGGGTGGGCCCCCAGTCACAGCCGCTCTCCCCTTCAAGATGGCGTAGTCTCTGCGGCAGAGCTAGCTGCCCGAGGAGAGATTGCAGCAGGAGTAGAGGCTGCCTGGCTAGGGGAGCCTGGTCCAACAGTCCTGAATAATCCTGCAGAATATAACTGTCCCTCACTCACACGTACACCCCGCCCCCCAATGTCGAAGCACTCCCCTTTCGCTCTCTCACTCACACTGTCTTTCTCACTGCCATCCTGTCGGCCACCATCTTGGATTTCCTATTTGTCAGTTTCTTAATTTTCACATGTTATGAGGACTTAAAATCACTAGATTAATTGCACTGTAATCAGAGAACATATTCCATATATTTTGACAATTTTTAAGACAAGGGAAATACAGGTTGATTCTGGCACATATAGCAGAGACACCTGACAGTCCTGGAGGAGGAGTACTTACAAGCATAAAAATGAAAGACGAGTAGGATACAGGTAGAGAAGGTGTGTATGCCATGCATGTGTGCATGTCAGGGGGTAATTGCTGAGGGATATGAGTCTTATGGTAGAGATCCTTAAGTGGGCAGAACAGATTCAATGTAACGTAGTAAATGTTATGATGGAGGGGGAAGCACTGGGACTTTAGGAGCATGACAAAGTTTAATGAATCTGCTTCATGAAATTATGGATATGTAAAGCTAAAAGGTATGCTGCAATGGTTAAACTCTTTGGAATCAGCCCTGGGTTTGAATCCTCTTTTGCTTCTTAGTAATTTCAGCTTGGGATAAACACTAAACTTCTTGAAGCCTCAGTTTTTTAAATCTATACCATTGGGCTAAAAAAATCCTTGCCTGGCAGGATCAACATGAGGTTATCTGAGATCCATCAGATACAATCAAACAATTAGCAAACGGCAGGTGTCAGGGCTCTGTTAGTGGGAGTGGTTTTAATCCCTGGGTGTGATTGGGTGTCTGGCCCACAAAGGAACTCTGAGGTCACAACACCCAGGAAACAGCAGGGGGAAAGGACAAGAATAGCCAGGAGCCCTGAGCAGAAGGAGCCTGTGAGCATGGCATGCTGTAGCTGAGTTAGAGAGAGTCCAGCAAGCTGGTGACTGCTTAAAAGCCACATGCACAGAGCACCTGGTCTAGAAAATTTGGACCCTCCTCCCAGTTCTGCATTGGCTCATCCAGTGAACCTGGTCTCCCTGAGTCTCAGTTTCCTTAAATAAAAATGTAGAGGGAATTTGCATGGCACATTGGATCTCCAACCCCCCATCCAGTGGAGAAATAGATTGAGAAGAATTCAGAAGCTCTGTCCACATGCAGTAGGAAAGGGCATTCAGATCAGCTATTTCTGCCCTGAGGAACAGGGGTGGCAGCAGGTGGGTCATGCATTTTCTGTCCCTGGCACTTGCTAGGATCCCCTAATACTTGTGTGCCAGACACCCTACTAAGTGCTTTATGGACATTGTATCATTTAACTCCCTTAAAAACTCTGTAAAGCAGGAACTCTTATTACCTTCATTTTACAGATGAGGAATCAGGCACAGAGAGGTTAAGTAATTTGCTTTACATCACACAGTTAGTTGTGGCCAACATCTCTTCCAGCTCTTGTAGTCTATCTAGACCGGAAGCTATTTGAGAGGAGGAGCTCTGTCATATTTATTTTCGAAAACCCAGAGCCTAGTAGCCTTTCAGACCATATTTATTGCTATGCTGAACTCAGGAGTTTTAGCTGAAGAGACAATCACTTGGGGAGGAGTTAAGCTGCTTATGTCTGGGCCCAGCCTTAGATCATTTGTGTCTGAATCTCTGAGGTTAGGGTCTGGGCACCCGTGCCTCCTGATTCTGAGGCACAGCAAAGCTGAACCCATTGGGCGAAATATTCTGCTTCTTTGGCCAACTACTAGCACCTCCTTTCCTCTTTCTGTTCCTGGGCACTGGGGGGTGCTGTTGGATAGTCTAAAAACCAGTATTTCCCTCAACCCAGGAATGACATTTCTTCCTCCCCCACTCCCGCCCCCCAAATTTGTGTTATGTACCAGTATCTCCTCTCAAGAACTGGGTGGAGAACTTTCCGAGGTGGACAATGGCCTGAGCTAACCTTTCGAATGTTAACCATCGATGTTTAAGTAGGTAGATATATAAAGTGTCTGGTGAGTCTGCAGTTTCATTTTGTTTCCAGTCTTCCTCTAGGAGCTGTTAGTCTGTGTTCAGGAAGAAGAGGTTTGCAGGGATCCATGTGGGGTGTGGTAGGCTGAATAATGGGTCCCCATAGGTGTCCACATCCTGATCCCCAGGACCTGTAACTATGTTACCTTACATGGAAAGGGGACTTTGCAGATGTGATTAGATAAGGGGAATTGTGCTGGATTATCCTGGTGGACTCACGGTAATCAGAAGGGTCGTTAAAAACTGGAAGAAGGAGCAGAAGCTTAGACCAGAGAAAATGTGAGGACAGAAGTGGGAGCCAGAGTCAGATGTTCTGGAAGGGGCCTCAAGTCATGGAGGAAGGCAGCTTGCAGAAGCTGGAAGTGGGTTTCCCCCCAGAGCTTCCAAAAGGAACACAGCCACACTGACGCCTTGATTCTACCTATTTTGGATGTGTGACCTCCAGATCTGTAAGATAATAATGCATGTTGTTTTAACCACTAGTCTGTGGTAATTTGTTACAGCAGCAATATGAAACTAACACATGAAGAATACCTGGGACACTCCCTATGGCAAACATTACTGCTTGGCTACCTAATGACTATTCCTTACACCTTCTTCTCTTGCCTTTTCCCCAAGTGCTTATACTCCCAGCCTCCTTTGTACTCAGGGATGACTATGTGACTCAGTGAGTCCTAAGGAAAAGTCAGCTGGGGATATTCTCTCTCCCTGAAAGAAGGAGATAAGTACTCACAGAGAGCTCTCTTTCACTGTCTCAGCCACCTCCATTATTTCTCACTTTGGAAACACACCATAAGAGTGTGGTGTTTGGAGCTGCAGCAGCCATCTTGGGATGATTAGGTGAAAGTCCATGTATCACCCCCTCAACTGCCCTTAGGATTTGAAACCACTCTAAGGTCAGCCCAATGCATGCTAACAGTCATGCTTCACCTTCCAAGATATGGCTACAATTACTCTTTCAGGAGTCACACAATTTCCTCCAGAGAAACATATACATCCATAAACAGTTATTGAATTCTCCAGGCTGAGCACTGGGACAAAGATAGGACTGAGGCAGTCATGCTCTGGAAGAGTTCACAGTGTATTAATAAGATCTTCTTAGGTTGTAATGCCAGAAACCCAACTTTACAGTAGTGCTGTGAGAATTAAATGAGGCAAGAAATAAATCCAAGATACCTAGCATGGTGCTTATTATAAGTGTTAGTCTACTACAATTTAGAAAGCTATTTCATGTGTTTTTGACTTTAATCTTTACATTCATAAAGATCCTGAGAATAATCCTATATAATAAAAGGGTAATATGCAAATTGACTTATTGGCAGAACTACTGGTTGCTATGACATGCACTGAGCAGGCAGGCAGGTGAGCAGTTAGGGGTGATCAGGCAGGCAGGCAGAGCGGTTAGGGGTGATCAGGCAGGCAGGCAGGCAGAGCGGTTAGGGGTGATCAGGCAGTCAGGCAGAGCAGGATCAGGCCTAAACCAGCAGTTGGACATCCCCCAAGGGTCCTGGATTGTGAGTGCACAGGATGGGCTGAGGGACCACCCCCCTGCCCCCTGCATGAATTTCATGCACTGGGCCTCTAGTAAGAATATAATTTTTATTCCCCTTCATAGATCACACTATGTCAAAATGGATAAAAATCCTTAGAAATCATCTAGCTCAGAGATGACAAATAGGTTTATTTACTTCACGTGCCAGCTCTGGCCTACTCATAGCAATTACCTGGCACACTGTATTGTGTCCTGCTTACTGGGGAGGGGTGCTGTGATTTATTAGTAATGTCTGCATGGGCTTGGGCTGGGTGAATATGTGCAACACATACTTGCTCTGCCTTTTCTAATCCAACCTCTTCATTTAACCAACAAAGAAAGGAAACTCAGAGAGAGGACTTGATTTACTCAAGGTTCATAATTAACTAGGGGCAGAACTGGGACGAATGATTTACAATACAGCTCCCAAGACCACGAATCAGACTTTTTCTTTTTTAACATTGGTAGGATTTCCATCGTTTAAATGGAAATCATTGAGCCAGCCTAGAACCATAGGGTCTAATCTCAGCTATGATACTGTGAAGCATAAAACAAATTGGCCAATCTTTTTGTGTTTATGGATTCATCTGCTTCCCCTAAATATCTCCCCCTATCTCAAAGAAAATGTACAGGTCAAACAAGAAATGCCAGCCAAGAAGGTTAAAATGAAAGAAACACTGTGGCCTAGAACTGTGGTCGGCAAACTGTGGCTCGCGAGCCACTTGCGGCTCTTTGGCCCCTTGAGTGTGGCTCTTCCACAAAATATCACGGCCTGGGCGAGTCTATTTTGAAGAAGTGGCATTAGAAGAAGTTTAAGTTTAAGAAATTTGGCTCTCAAAAGAAATTTCAATCGTACTGTTGATATTTGGCTCTGTTGACTAATGAGTTTGCCGACCACTGGCCTAGAACATGTAAAGAGTGTGACAGGTGGCTTGAGTTGGTAAATTGGCCTCTGAGTGTGTTTCAAGGCTGTGCGCTGGAGAGGAAATAAGAATGGCTAGATTTGCACTTTGGAAGAAATAAGAAGAAGCAATGCTTTGACCTGTCAGGTCACAGAACTCTGGCTTCTTTTTTATACATGTAACCGGGCATTTGAAAGAATCTCATTTCTCATGGGCATTTGGCCTTTTGCACTGAGGTGGGTTACTCTCAGGTTTTCAAGTAACCGTACGTCCTCTTTTGGAGGGAGATGTGGGAAGTCTGCCTGGCTCTCTAGGCCAACAGTCATGTCCTTAGGCCCTGGGATATGTAAGCAGTTCATAAACTAAATTACCTTGCAGATGAGTAGTAGAACTCCCACTGTCTGAACAACAACAAAAATGATTTCTGTACTTTTCAGAGAGGGCCTGAGGCAAGAGTAGGAGTCCATGGAAATTCTGCTTCTCAGGACAGTGAGCTGGAGTGGCCTGGATAATTGAATCAGTACACTGGGTTTTCTAATGGAAACATAATAGACCATAAATGCAGAACTGGATCATAAAAAAAGTACACTTTTGTGGTTTAATATTACTTTTGCCCTTCAGGTTAATAGTTTTAATTTTTTTTTTAACACTCCACGGTGTTTCAGAGTTTACAAAGTCCTTTTATATATGTCACTGTGTTGACTTGCCACAGCAAGTGGACAGGGGTGTTTTCCCTAATTTAGGGAAGAGGAAACAGAAGTCCAGAGAGGCAAGTGACTGGTGGAAGGTCAGGCAGTCAATCACTGGAGACTCTGGGACTTGAGCTGGGGTCTTTGGGTCTGAACCCAGCAGTGTTTCTATCTCACAGTGGCGGCCTTTGCAGGATAACTGTGGTTTCTTGGGGCCCTGAGGGAGAAGTAAAGGTCAGTGCCAGGGAAGAGATGTGTGGTTGGACCAGATGGAGATGTTGAACTTGGGGTGGGCTTGTGTTGGTGGAGGGCTGTGAAGTCAGGATTTTGGAGACCAGGAACACAGCACAGCCATGAGATTGGTCTGGTGTCAGTGGCTAATTTTTGAGTTTTTACTCTGGGTCAGGCAATGTATTAAGGGCTTTATGTGTATCACCTCCTTTAATTGTGACATTATTATTTTTAAAATATGGAACCCAAGTCCGGAGGCTGGACCCCTTGCCCAGAATCATATAGCTTAGAAAGGGATGGAGCCCAGATAAAAAAAAATCTGATGTGTCAGCTCTGAGGCCCGTGCGTCTGATCAGCATGTGACGCCAGAGCTGTGAGTCCAGGAGGTGTAGTATTGGGAAATAAACTTGTAAAAGTGGTCTGGGGCCAGTCAGGGAGGCTCTGAGGCGCCAGATTAAGGAGCTCTGGGCATTGTCTTGTGGGCAGCGGGGAGCCACACTATGGGAAAGGAGAGCAGAAGTCTGCCTTCCTTCCTGAGTAAAATGGAAATTTACTCATAAGTCAAGTGGGCTCAGGCATGGTGATTGCTTTGGTGCCATTTCCAAGGCTCTCATGCTGCTTCATCCCCTCTGAGAAGGGTACACCGTTCCCACTACACCCTTCCAGTTTCTTTTAAAAATAAAAAAAAAATCATTTTAAGAGCCTCTTTTGGCTTTATAAATTCTGGAGCCATTCTTGCCGAGCACTTGGCGAGGGTCCTGTGAGGATGTGGATGGACAGCATGGGCCCGGCCAACTTTTGCATCTCTCTCTGGCCAGCGTTCTCTGTGCGGCCGTTCCCTGGGGAATGTGCTCTGTGGCACCTTCGTCCTATTTCATAAGCCCCTAAATAAACCTTGTGGATTTAAAGGCCCCACAGGACCTCTCTGGAGAGAAGAGTGTTGTGAAACAAAAACTCAAATGACGTTCATGCGTTCCTAGCTCGTCAGTCAGGCTGACGAAGGACCGACTTCCCCACGGCCCGTCCAGGCGGCCATCACTGATGCTGTATGGGCCTGGCTGACTCCTCAGTGGCTTCACACGTCAGCTGTGAGGGACTCTGGGAGCTAGCCTGGGCCTTTTGTGCAGGAGTGACGTGCTATGACCTGTGTGATGGAACGGGAGTGACCTGATTGAGATATGCCCGGATGTATCCTCCATGGTATAGATGTGGCTTCATATCTGTGGTTTTCCTATCCCCTTAAGATATAGGAGATCATATCTGTATATTACTTTATGCTTTATAAGGAGCATATATGTACATGAGCTTATTGAAGTCTTACCCAACAGCCCTGGGAAATAAAAGATATTATCTGAAACTTAAAGGGCAGAGCACTGAGCCTTAGAGACTGTGTCATGGTCAAATCTCAGTGTACTATCCTCCTGCTGCCCCCTACAAATGTGTAATTGTGTGAAACTGGGTTTTAAAGACTAGCAAGTCAGGAGTGAGGGGGAGCAATCTTTAGGACTCCCCAGGCTGTGCTGCTTAGCAGAGGGGCTGTATGCTGGTTATCTGTCTTTTGTCCTTCCAGCTCCAATCTCTTCTCTACCTTGCTCTGTGCCCTGGGAAGTTGACCCTAACAGGCTGCTTCTATGGATTCCATTGCCATCTGGCTTCTGGTTGGGTTCAGCCAATGGTTGGTACTGGCGGGAGATTGAGGTGGGAGGAAGGTGACATTGCAGGGCATTCTCCCAGCCAAGAGATCATGAGTTGCCTAAGTTCTAGGCAGCTGAGTTGGTGTAACCCCAGAGCACTGCACTCCTCTCATTGGTTTCCTTCAACTCTGCTCCCATCTTTAAGAAGATTCCCTTTATTCACTCTGTACCCCCAGTGTGAATTTAGTGCACTACCCATGTCTGCTGAAAACTCATACAGTTCGCCACACAGCTAGTGAACTGCCTTGAAAAGGTTGTCTGTCACATGCATTAAAGAGGGTATTGAGTGTAAATGCCTGCTATTGGGATGGGCTGTGTCTCTCTGGGCTCTCACTGCTGGATTTGAATCATCTCCCCTGTTAGCCTCTTTCTCCTCCAGTCCCTGCCCAGTTGGGAATTTTCCACATAGTAAAATTTCCAGATAACGAGATATCCACTTTAAGTGCTCTGAATCTGGAGAGAGTGACTCAGGGGCAAGTTCGCATTTAATCTGGTGCCAGCGGTGCCTGCTTTGTGCCTCATGTCCAGTGGGGGCCACGGTGGTGCCAGTGACAGTGTCCAGCGTCCAGAATTGGTGGCAGTGGTGCCCTCTTCAGATTGTTCCTGCCACAACAAAGGCCCTGGTTGGCAAGAGGGTTTAATTTAGAGCCCGTTCAATTCTGTACAAGCAGTAATGTTTGTGGATGTCTTTGGAAAGTGGATGTGATGACTATCATAGCAAACCCTGGCCAAAGCAGAGAAAAGAGAAAACCTTTGCAAAGTCCTGGGTCCGCTGCAGCGCTGCTCTGATTTACAGATCAGAACTGGTGTTATCTCCCTTTCTTTAAGGGAGCCGACAGTTAATCCTGCGGCTCTATGCTCTGATCAGAATCTGTCATTTGTTATCTGGCAGATTGCTAAAAAAAAAAAAGGCCCCTGGTGGATTATTTCTCCTAGGTTCACATTGCTTTGCAATGGGACCTCACATGCGCCTCCCAAGGGGTGAGGTCCATTTCCCCACTCTGGAATCTAGGTTGCACGTGTGGCTTGCTTAGGTCTATAGAATGCGGCAGAATTGACATCCTGAGGTTTAAAAAGCATTTAAAGAAGGCTTTTGCTTTCACTCGGAGGGAAACATATTTTCATGCAAGAAGTCCAGAGTATCAACACGGAGAGAGAGGCCACGAGGAGGAAACAGACTCCACGTGGAGTAGAGAGGAGTGGTCCCCCTGAGTCCTGCCTGAATTCCCCATCTTCAGAATTGGGAGCTAAGAAAATGGTTGTTGTTCCATGACACTAAGATTTGGGGTGGTTTATTGTGCAGGGATAGACATGATGTACTATCATGTTCAGTTTTAGTTGACACGCAGGTGATGGGGTTGAAAACCACAAATTCACAAATATTGAACAAATACTTTTCCAGTAAATACTAGGCACATTGTCATAGTATATTGGAATGAGTCTGGTCTTGGATCTGGGTTTGGACCCTCACCCTGTGGGTGATCTTCCTGACATGAGTTTCCAGGCTGGTGAGACAAATGCATTGTCATGCGTATTACAGGAGAGACAATGATTGTAGAACATGTGGGTTGCAGTGAGCACCCAATAAATCATGGCCACTAGTTCATTTTAATTACTGAAAAGAAGGCAGGGTCATTGCTTTCAGTATGAATACAATTCAGTGAGGAAGTAGATTAATTTTGGGAAGAAATATGATACAGTCTAAGCTAATGGTGCAACAGAGTGCAGGTGCAGGAGAGAGGGATTCCTGCCCGGAGGGGCTTTCTGAAGGAGGTGGCATTTGAAACAACTTTTAGCAAGCCAGCATCCTCATGACAGGCAGTCGCCTTAATGATAGCAAGTCTTGTCACTTGGGCCTTTATGTATTGTTGAGTTCTATTCCTTGTTTATCTTTGCAGCTTTTTCCTCCCAAAGTACAACACACCTGTGGGTTGGCTCTGGGGCAGTACAAGTGCTTCCAGTGCAAGAGGCTGGGCCTGGGATGCGGAGAAGGGCCAGGATCTGTCCTGCCTTTTCCCCAAAGCTCTCAGGCTTCAGGACCGTTGCTCCAAGTATTAACTGTGACACACCCTCTTTGAGTCCAGAGCCGCTGAGGAGGGCTGGGCTCTAGCCAAACACTGACTTTTTGCCTTCATAGACCTTTTGGGTCAGCAGTCAGCATCATGGATTTTAAAAATACCTATTTTTATTGATTCAGAGAGGAAGGGAAAGGGAGAGAGAGATAGAAACATCAATGATGAGAGAGAATCATTGATTGGCTGCCTCCTGTACACCCCACACTGGGGATCTAACCTACAACCTGGGCATATGACCTGACTGAGAATCGAACCTTGACATCCTGGTTCATAGGTTGATATTCAACCACTGAGCCACGCTGGCTGGGCAGTGTCTTGGATTTTACACAATGAGGCGGAGAGGGGCAGAGGACATGGGCCAGGGCATGGAATTTTCAGAGTGTCTTGAGTTAGGTAGATAGTGTCTCAATCTCAGTTCCATTATAGTTTGCAACTTTTGCTAAGTTACTTCACTGCTCTGTGTCCAGTGTTCTCCTCTGTAAAATGGAGATAATTGTCCCTCTTTTAGTGGCCATTGTGAGGATTAGATGAGATAATCCATGGAAGAGTGTTAAGTCCATGCCTAGCACACTGCTGGCCCTCAACAAATGCGCTTTCCTTTTTGCACTCTCCTGTCGTTCTCACAGATTAGTTTTCCTGAAGCAACACCCAACCCCCTTGCTTTCCCAGTTGTGCTGACCCCTCAGCTGGGGTTCATGCTTAGCTGCTTTTGTTGGTGGGAGGGAGCAAGCATCACAGTGTGTGTGTGTGTGTGAAGATGTCAGGTTTGAAGGAGAAGGATTGGAGTTCAAATCTTGATCCAACCATTCTCTGGAGAGACCTTAGGAAAGTTATTTATGCTTGCTGAGTCTCTGTTTTTTTACTTGCAAAGTGGGCACACAAGTATCTACTTAATAGAGATTAAATGACCGAATGAGTGCACCATACCTAATATAGGGCTTACTAAACATCTCTCTCCTTTATCCAGTAATATCTAAACCTGATCATGTTGCAACTTGTATTTTGGCCAATAACTCTGGTTTCTATTTGCCCTTAGCAGGTAATAATCAAAGGGACTGAGTTTAGTGACACCTCTAGAGTTGTACCTCTGGTGACTCCACTGGAAAATGGAGCCAGGTTGTGAGCGAGTGTTCTATTGCCCTGTCTTAGCTTAATGGAGCCAGTTTTCCCAGAGCAGATTCTGGGTAGTATGGTCCAGGGAGGAGCTGGATTTGTGACCATTCCATGCCAGATTCTTCCCCAGGACCTGGGGTTATCCTATCTAATAAAATAGTAATATGCAAATTAACCATCACCCCACAACAAAATGGCGGCACCCATAGCCACAAGATGGCGGCGCCCAGTCCTCTCAGCCCCGCCGGAGTCCCCCAGTCTCAGGGAGGGCTGCTGCTGAGAGCCTGCAGAGTAAGCGGCCTGGTGGAATGCTGCCCAGAGGCCCTCCTGACCCTTTATAAAAAACAAAAACAAATTCACTCCCCATGGCCCGATCCCCTGCCAGCAGCGGCAGCCTGGGCTGGGGTCTCAGCCTGGGAGGGGTGCAATCCCCTGCCAGCGGTGGCAGCCTGGGCTGGGGTCTCAGCCTGGCAGGGGTGCGCACCCCCATGGCGTGATCCCCTGCCAGCGGCGGCAGCCTGGGCTAGGGTCTTAGCCTGGCAGGGGCGCATACCCCCATGGCGTGATCCCCTGCCAGCGGTGGCAGCCTGGGCTGGGGTCTCAGCCTGGGAGGGACGTGCACCCCCACGGCATGATCTCCTGCCAGTGGCGGCAGCCTGGGCTGGGGTCTCAGCCTGGCAGGGGCGTGCACCCCCACAGTGTTATCCCCTCTCAGCAGCGGCAGCCTGGAGTCTCAACCACTGAGTCACACCAGCCAGGCAGATATGGAGGAATCTTAAATATTTCTTTTAAAAAAATATATTTTATTGATTTTTTACAGAGAGGAAGGGAAAGGGATAGAGAGCTAGAAACATCTATGAGAGAGAAACATTGATCAGCTGCCTCCTGCACACTCCCCACTGGGTATGTGCCCCCAACCAAGGTATATGCCCTTGACCGGAATCAAACCTGGGACCCTTGAGTCTGCAGGCCGATGTTCCATCCATTGAGCCAAACCAGTTAGGGCAGTCCAATATGTTGAAGAAAAAACCCTATCTAATAAAGAGGGAATATGCAGGGGAGGACATTTGGGAGTGACCGGGTTGTCGGGAGGGCAGTTGGGGACGATTGGGCTGGCAGGGGAGCAGTTAGGTGTTGATCAGGCTGGCAGGGGAGTGGTTAGGGGGTGATCAGGCTGACAGGCAGAAGTGGTTAGGGGCAATCAGGCAGGCAGGCGAGCAGTTGGGAGCCAGCAGTCCTAGATTGTGAAAGGTAGTTGGACATCCCCTGAGGGGTCCCATATTGGAGAGGGTGCAGGTTGGGCTGAGGGACACCCCTAACCCCGTGCACAAATTTTGTGCACCGGGCCTCTAGTAGAATAAAAAAGACAGAGATTATGCCTCTGAGTCGGTCAGAGTTTAGCTGAAAAGATCAACTAATATAACTAAAGGGATTGATTTCACAGTTTGGGCTGCAGATATGCACCCCCTAGTAGTGTCTGGAGTGCAAGCTTCTCTCTAACTTCCTCCTGCTTTTATTAAAAGAAGTGCATTCCTTCTCCTCTAGTAACCCCAGTAGACTCCCTGGATACTCACTACTGTGTGTGATGGGAGGCCTGGTCCTGGTGTCTCCTAGGTCATCACAAGAGACCAGGCTTCAAACCCTGCTCTCTAAGGCAGGAGGTGCCCACCTCCGTAGGAAATGGCTTGCTTTGAGAAGCTCTGGTGGCTGCAGGTGCTTAGAGAGGGGATCTGGTTAGCAGCTGCAGTGAAGGGAGTTTTCTTGCTGCTACTGACCAGGATTCTTCAAGGGTGAATAATTCTCTGTCCCAAGGTTAACCTTGGTTACTGATCAAATGAACAAAAATCTTGCTTGCTAAACATTGCTAGGCATGGCAGAAAATGCTAGTGTTCACCAAAGTTCATGTTTTTGTCTTCAACTCTATTTCTAGACTCCCTGGAAGCTAGATGTGGTCCTATGACTGGGAATGACTCTGGCCAGGGGAACGTGAGTGGAAGTAATTGCATGGCTTCTGGAACTGGCCCACATGCGATCCTTGCTCTCTCTTTCTTCACCCACTGGCTATATGGAAAGTACTCCAAGGACCTACATGGAAGGAGTTTGGGTTCCTGAATAATGCACAGAGCACCCCGAGCTCTGACCAACCTGTACGGGGCTATAGCATTAAGGAAGAATAAACTTTTAATGTGTTAAACCAGTGGTTGGCAAACCACGGCTTGTTAGCCACATGTGGCTTTTTGGTCCCTTGAGTGTGGCTCTTCTACAAAATACCACAGCCTGGGCGAGTCTATTTTGAAGAAGTGGTGTTAGAAGAAGTTTAATTTAAAAAATTTGGCTCTCAAAAGAAATTTCAATCGTTGTACTGTTGATATTTGGCTCTGTTGACTAATGAGTTTGCCGACCACTGTGTTAAACCATTGATTTGGGCACACAAGTGATTTTCTCTAAAGTGACTTGCTGCCTTCATTCTAGATATAATAGAAACTAACATCATTTTAAGTGGCCCTTTCTAAAGAGCCAATTATACAAGTGACCAGGAAATTTAATACAGTGAGATGAATGTGGTGATAGGGACATGCTTAAGGCTACGAGGACATAGAGAATGCTCCTAACCTAGGCTTGGAGCTCACTGAGGAGAGGCTCTACAGAGCAGCTCAGAGTGAGCTGGGAGAGGGTGAGGATGAGTAGTAAGAGGCATGTAGATACCTGAGGAATCTGGGGCAGAGTAAGTGGGAGGTGTTGGGATTCCAGGTCAAGACCAATTCAGGAGTCCCAGCTGGGAGGAACAAGGGCAAAGAGTTAGTATCTTGAGTCCTGTCAGAGCTGGCTTAGTTAGCTTGGTTTTAGGATTCAAGCCTGAGGAAGGACATTTGTAGTTTAACAAGAGGTGAAGCAAACGGAACCATCCATGGTCTCTGAGTTGCTGTCGTTGGCTGGACCTACCCCAGGATGTGCAGGGAAATACCTTCATGCTTCTCAGGCAGTCTAGGTAGGAGGTGGTGAGGGGTTTGAGACCCATTTAAGAGACAGAACTGGATTTGGTGAGTAATGGGTAGAGGCCAATATCCAGCTTTTTGGGTCAGGTGTCTGAGTAGATGGTGCTGCTACTCATTCACAGAGGGTCCTCTGGGGATGAGCAGTGTATGGGATATGTAGGAAAATGAATCGGGTTTGGAGATTCATTGAAGGGCCTCTGAGGCACCCAGGAAGGGAAGTCCAGCAGGCAGGTTGCAGTATGAGTGTGGGTCCAATGAATGAGGTTCGAGCTGGAGAGGAGTAACTGTGAGAGAAGTGGGCCAAGACCAAATGCTTGGAGCGCTGGCATTTATGGGATGGACAGACAAAGGAGGGCCTACAAAGGTTCTTCAGGTGTCCCCTGGCTCCCAATAACAAGCATCCTTCCTGCTTAGGACACAGCCATGCAACCCATGGTTGGTTTTCTTTATTCCCCTTAGGCTAGTTGTTGGGTGAGGCCCAGACATGCCTGCGTTCTGAGCCCACCCATTCTAGGATGACCCACCAAGGCAAGTCCTGCTCTGCACTAGCATTCTGCTGTCCTAAGGCTCCGTATGCAAACTTTGGTTTCCTGCCTTCTCTGCCTCAGCCTCAGTCTTGGAACTAGAATTTGTGGTGAGGCATGTAGCTGTAGAATTTATTATGGGCCCCACTCTCCTCCCCAGGCAGCCCACTGACAGTCTGACTCAGGCGTGAGTTCACACTTTGGGAATTTTAATAAATGCTGAACATCCCAGCCAGCCCAATTTCTCTGTTTCTGGGCCAATGGCTTCTCTAAGGTGATCCCTTCCCATTTGTCATTCTCTGTGCCAGACCCCCTCTGGCCTTTTAATTAAAGGCCCCCCCCCCCCCCCCCAAAGGAGAAAGCATTTGGGAGGTGTAGTAAATGCTCCTTTAAGCTAATTGACCAACATGACTAAACATTCATGGGGTTTTATTTGCAGAATTGACCTGGGCCAGGAACCTTCGCTTCAATGGAGCTCATTTTTCTTTTTTCTTCTTGAAACTTTTATGGAACTTTTCCCCCAGCTTTATCTGAGCCCAAATATTCCCCTAACTTGCCTAAGTTGTCACAGATGATTTTCTGGCAACAAAATATAGCAGGCCTATCTGATTCAGTGTTATAGGCTGTGGAATGATCAGATTCAGCTCCCACAAAAGCATTACTTGAGCACTGATCTTCATGTCATGAGTTTGGAGAAACTACAGTGATGCCTGACTGGGTCCTCTAACCACTGCTCTTCCTTTCCTATCTCCAGGTCTGCTGTCCCTGAGGTGACCAGAGGGCAGTGGTGCCACTCACTAGGAGAGGGATCCTCCTTCTTTCTCAAGCTCCATATTCAACCAGCTGTGGGCCTGACTGATTTGCTCAACACATCTATATATATAAAAGCCTAATATGCAAAGTGTCCCCTCGGGAGTTTGACCAACCGGGAGTTTGATTGCTTGCTATGATGTGCACTGTCCACCAGGGGGTGGCACAGAATGAAGGGAGGCCCTGGCCGGCGGCCGGCAGCTGCTAGGGACCCTACCTGTGCACAAATTTCGTGCACTGGGCCTCTAGTATTTATTACACATTGTGGATGAATCACGAGAATTCTCGCTTCATATTACACTGTTTTACAAAGTATCATACTTTAAAAAGATATTAGCTTGTAAGAACATGTAATAAATAACTTCAAAATGCAATGGGTATTTAATTTTAAAGTGTGCCTTTAACATTTATGTAAAAAGTTTTTTGTACTCGTTCAATAGAAACTTATCTGGCCACTGGGTAAAGCTAGCAATAAAACTACTGGTCCGCAATGTGTTAAGAGTCTACCATACAACAGCATTGTGCTTTACCATTGAGGTGCAGAGGCAATTAAGATAGAAGCAGCCCCCACAGTCCTAAAGATTTTCCTTCACAAGGAAGACAAGGAAATAAGCAATTGCAAATAGAGAAGGGGTAAGTCATTAGGATGACATGACTATAGGCTTCCGTTAAGCTCAGGATAAACAAACAATGTGAAGTTAGCTTTAAATTGCAAAGGGCTAATACAAATGTTGGCCATTTATTAATATTATCAACAAGTAGGTTCTAAGAAAGGGCACAGCTGTGGGTTAATGAGAGACTCACAAAGAGGGGAAAGCAAATGGTGAGAAAGCACAGGGCAAGATACCCCAGTGCCAGGATTGAAGGAAGTTCATTTTCTCAGATTACAAAGCTATTAGTCTCTGTGGTGAAAGGGAATGGGAAGGAGGACACCAAGACTGCTGAACCCAATGGCCTTTCCTCTCCCCTCCAGCTGCTTCCCACCCAGGAGTCTACAGTCAAGGGAACTGGGGTCCAGAGAGGAGAAGAGACCAGCCATGATTCTACAGTGAGTCAGTGACAGACCTGGACTGGAGCCTGGGCCTCCTGACTTCTGCTCCAGGAATTTTTCTCACTACACATTTTTTCTTCTTTCTTGGTCAGGGGTACTTTTAATTCAATAAAAAAAATCCACAATTTCCTTCCTTTCTTTTTTATCTTCTTCACAATTTCATTTCTAAACAACCAAAGACATCCCATTCTACCTCTGGGCATAACACCGCAAGTACAAACTGATTGGCAGCCTGGCCACGGCTCTCACAGGCAGGGACAGGGGCTGGGTCCTGGCCTTACACCTGCCTTTCTGGGGCTGCAAGTGGTCATGAAAGGAACATTCCAACAATGGGGTGGTGGTCATAGTGGGGCAGGAGAAGGGCTTCCAGCAGGCTCTGCAGTGGCAGCCCGATCTGAGGTTTGCACTGGACAGTTTAGGGATTCCCCGAGTTTGTCCGCTGGGGGCCCCAATCCCATGGGAGCTGGTCAGTGCTGAGGCTTCTAACCCAGGTGCCAGTCCAGCTCCCCAGCCTCAGAGGTCTCACCTCTGTGGGTGGGGACAGCCTGGAATAAGTCTGGGGTTGCCTGTGTGCCTTAGGATGATGGCAACACCTAATGTTTATGTCATTGTTGTAAGGGCTTCACATGTGCTAGTCCAGTGGTTGGCAAACTCATTAGTCAACGGGGCCAAATATCAACAGTACAACGATTGAAATTTATTTTGAGAGCCAAATTTTTAAAACTTAAACTTCTTCTAATGCCACTTCTTCAAAATAGACTCGCCCAGGCCGTGGTATTTTGTGGAAGAGCCACACTCAAGGGGCCAAAGAGCTGCATGTGGCTCGAAAGCCGCAGTTTGCCGACCTCTGTGCTAGTCCATTTAATCCTTCCAACAACCCTAGTAGGAAGTACTCTTTTGAATATATGTCACACAGATGAGGAAACTGAGGCAGAGACAGTGCCTCCCATGGCCAATAGTCTAGCCTGGGTTCAGACCCAGTCACATGATTTCAGAGGCCATGCACTTAACTATTAGTTATGCTGGGAATTGCAGCTCTCTTTCTGTTGTCCCATACACCTGAGTTTTTGCCTCAGTTTCCTGATCTGTACCTCAAATCTTTGATGGAGTTTAAGACTTTCTACATTAGTCAGGATTCTTAGTTGCATGCCTTAAAAACTCAAATTGGACTAAGCACAAAAGGAATTGTGTTGGCCTCTTTCACTGAAAGGTCCAAGGTTGTGCTGAAATGGCAGAATTTTTCTTCTTTTAACTCTGGGCTCCTTTGCATTTGCTGCATTCCAGGCAGGAGCTTCCCAAGTGAGGGAAAGTTGGTGCCAGCAGCTCCTGGCTCTGGTTCTGCCAGCTGGGGCTTCCCGCCCTGGCTTTAGGAGAAGCCCTCATGCTGATTCTCAGTTCTACTAACTCCAGTCATGTGCCCAACCTGAACCACTCACAGGAAAGGCCATTCCCTCCTCAGGATCTCATTGGCAGAAACCCCTGAGACAGGGTGGAGCCCTATTTGAACCAGTTGGACTGGGAACAGTTAGAAGTCAAAGGGAAATAAGGATGCCTAAGGACAAAGAGGAGAAATGGATGTCAGGCAGGTGAAAATGCCAGGTGTTTCCCATACCTGCTCTGGATCATCCCATACCTGCCCTGAAATCTTATATAACCCCTCCCAGCCCCTTCTGCCTAAGAGCTGTATGTCATATTGCCCCAAACTGCCTCATCTGCAGAATGCCCCATTCAAGCTGGTTTCTCCACGTTGAGTCTTGCCACTTTTCAGATCACCCTGCTGTGGCCCAGCCATCCAGCGCAGGTTTGTTAGAGGGGAGCAGGTTGGAGGGAAAGAGCCTCATGAACCAGTTCTGATCTCCACTCTTCGGGCCCTAGTTTCTGGTCTGTAAAATGGGAGTGAGTCCGCAAGCCTTGCAGGGTGGCTGCCGGGGCTAGAGACTGTGTGGGCACCACCCAGTTTCGGTGCCTGAGAAGTCACTCTGGCCATAGTGTGGGAACTGTCAGCGAATCCCAAAGTTACTGGGCCAATCCCCAAGTTAGCTGGTGGATCCTGAATTAGCTGGGATCCTAAAGTTAGCTGCTTAGCTTGGTGGTCCTGGTTAGCTTTTAGAAGGGGTGCCATCCGTGTCTGTCCCAGCTCACCCGGGTTACAGCAGAGTGCACAATTCAGAAGTTCAAGGACTAGCCTGTGCACCCATCAGGAAATGGACAGCATTCTCAAACTAGGGTACATCAAGACGTTAATAAAGAAACCATTGTGGTGCTCTGGCAGGGTGGAGGGAAATCACAAGGGATGCTGTGGAACCCTGGAGCAAATCACTGAGAGGCTTCCCTACCAGCCCTAGCCACTAGAACATCTTGAAAATCTGCCCTTAACCTTCTGAACTGGCCAGTTGCCTCTCCCTCCCTTCCTCTTTTCCTCATGGTTCTGGCCATGCCGGGTTGGATTTGCTTGTTTACTTGTCTGTATTCCTGTGAGAAAGGCCTTAAAGGATCATGCCTTTTGTTTCAGAATCCCTGGTACCCTGTGTATATTGCCTTGCACATAGTAGGTACTCAGCAAAGGTTTACTGAATAATGAGTTTTGTTAATGACCTAGGTTAACCAGGTCATGTCCAACTTTGTGTTGAGATGCCATCATTTACTACCTGGACCGATATTGTTAGGTGCCTGCATAATAGTCATTCCTTATTCCACCCTTGCTAATGTCTCTTCAATTTGGGGGTATGAGGTGCTTAGGGGAGATGGCTCTATTCTCATACCCAGGAGGATAAATCATGATTGGTTTAAGCCATCCATGGCAGTCTCAAACTCTTTGTCAGTAACTGGTTTGGGTGTGGACATATGAACTAATCATATAGTCAATAGGACCTGAGGGAAATCGAGGTGGGGCTTCTGGGAAAGGATTTCATTGCCATAGAAGAGATTCACAAGAATAAATGTCCTCTTTTTTTGGATAATGTGTCCTTAAGCAGCCCTTGCTGCAGCCATCTGTGACCAGGAGGAGAGACCTCGGCAATGTGCTGAGAAAGCAAAACACAGGGACACGAGGCCCCTGAGCCCTGATGACGTCTTCCTGCCCCTGAGTCACCAAACGTAGAATTTCCCCTTACTTCCCGACCTCTGCTATGTGGCTTAATAAACCCTTTATTGTTTAAGATACTGTATTTTAAATCAAATCTCTTACTTTTACCTGAAAACATTTACTGCCTATATGTTCTTGGGCAAGTCACTTATTCTTGCTAAACTCTAGTTTCTTAACTGTGGAAAGAGATCCATCCTTTCTGTACATCTATGCATCGGTGATCCTGTAAGAGAAGTGAGTTTACTTGGAATGAGGCCAGTGCCGTACAAATGGGGGAAGGGGTTGACATTGGTCCCCGTTAGGGGCCTGGATGGGATAAAAACATCGGAGAGGGCTTGCTCTTTCTCTACTCTTCCTCCTTTATTTTTTTGACCAGGGAACAGGTTTAAACATCAACAAGTATAGAATGAGGTTCCCCGAAGCAGGAGGCTGGGTCTCACTCACTCAGGGAGCAGCTTCTCACCAAGGTGTGAACTCCAGAAGCAAACAGGAAAGTTAAGCTCTGCCCTAAGGCCTAATGCCATTACTAGACTGATCTGGTCACATAAATTATTATTTTTTATTCACCAGAAACAAACATGTAATGGAATGAAAAAAAGTATAGAATGACATTCAGGTGAAAATTTCCCATCTACCTCTTTCTCCCATCTATTCATGCTGCTAATTCATGCTAATTCATGCTGCTCACCAGCATCCACCATTGCTCGTTTCTTGTTTTTCTGCCCAGAGATGTTTTATGAACATACACGCATGAAGTACACTAACATAGAGTACTAGTCCTGCACTTTTTTTTTTACTTAGCACAGTTCACCATTGTTCTGCACTTATTTTTTTCAGTAGGCAGTATATCTTGAGATTTTTTTTTAATAACAGCACATACTAAATTATTCTTTTTCACTTATAGTATCAAAATATTTCATTGTAGGAATGTATCTTTTTTTTTTTTTTTTTACTAAGTTTCTCATTGATTATCCTTTGGGTTGTTTCTAATCTTTTGTTATTACAAACACTGTGATAATGAATAACCTCATAATAAGTCTGCTTTAACTGCAGGAGAAGCTTTCAGGAGTGCAACTGCTTCGACATAAGTTCATGCATTTGCAGCATTCTAAAAGGCAGGGTTTTAATCCCATTTCATTAGTTAATTAAATATTAATTACTGAACCAGGCCCCAAATCTGTGGTGTTAATTACATAGTTAAAGGAAAACAACTCCAAATTCCTTCTTTTCTCACCTCCATGCCATACCTATTTCAAATATTCTGGGCCAATCTGACTGCCTTTCTTTGCCTCACAAACATTTATTGCAGACACAGAGTGGATGTGCTTTTGGAGGGGCTCTTTCCTGAGCGAATGAGCTCGATGGGGGCACAAAAGCCCTACTAGGCAGGCGCTGCTCTCATCCCCACTGTAGAGGTGGGACACTGGCTGGCTAAGTTGCTCAGGAAGCCGACTCAGAGGAGATGGGCATGCAGGCTGTTTATGAGGGAGTGCTCTTAGGACCAGCATCTGGGGAAGGAGAGCAGGAGGGAGATGCTAAGCTGTGACATGGCCTCAGCCAGGGTCTCAGCTATCCCCACGGGGTGCTCTGGAGTGTGGATGGTTCTTCAGTTGGTCCAAGTTGGGGTGAGGAGATTGGGCTTTGTACCACTGTATTGATTGGACCTTGGATGCGAGCATGAACTTAGGTGAGGCATTTTTCTTTAGCCAAGGCCATCCCCAAAGAGGGCTGTCTTGAGGGGCACTCAGTGCTTCATTCCTTGAAGGGCACCTGGGGGCACTCACAGCATCGGGATCCCAGGCATAGAGAGGTCAAATGATTGCCCCAAAGTCACACAGCTTTCGAGGGGACTGGGACTCATGCTATATACTGCCTCCCAGGGAATCCGTGTGTTCAGAATAGTGCCTGACATTAAATAATTAGTGCTTAATAATTGTTAGCTGCTCTTATTATTATTTTATAGGTGAGAAAGCTAGATACTTGTAAAGTTAAATTGTGTTACCAAAATCACACAGCTTTTAGGGAGTAGAGGTGGGGTTTTAATCCCATTTCATTAGTAAATATAAACTTCATTAGAGCAAGGACTTGTTTATCACTGGTCTCAACAGGGCCTAGAGTACCTGGCACATAGTAGGTGCTCAGTACAAATCTGTGGTGTTAATTACTTAGTTAAAATATTCACAGAGCTTGAGTGTGACTTCGCAGGCCTCTGTTCCTTCCAATGGCTGGTGTCCCCTCAGAGAGTATCTGGTCTAAGTACTTTCATTTTACAGATGAGGAAACTGAGGCTCAGTGAGGAGAAGAAACTTGCCCAAGGTCACAGCCTCTCAGTGGCTGGTCAGGACTCTTACCTCGGTGTCTGGACTTGTGGGCCTGTGCTCTTTCTCCTGTGTCTCCTGTACACCAAACCCCTGTAGATCTTGATGTCAATGCAGATTCTGTTTCAGAAAGTCCAGTGGGGCCTGAGGTTCCGCATTTGTAATGAACTCCCAGGTGGTGTCGAGGCTCCTGGTCTGCGGACCACCGTTGTGGAGCAAGGCTGTTGGGGACCACAAACTTTTGAGAGCAGGAGGAGATCCCTGAGAGCCGAAGCAGGCTGGTGCTGCGATTTCATGTCAAAAGACCCAGGCCTGTTCCTCTTCCTGCCACACGTAATCCAGGTGCTGTCAGCAGGCAGCAGAAACACCTGGTTGTGGGGTCACAAATTCACTCAGGCGCCCGGCTGTTTCTACTGAGCCTCCCCACTAAATCAGTCATCTGCCAACTGGCTAGACCGCCCAGTGGAGGGTGTGGAGCAGCAGGGCCGGGTGCTCCCAGCAAAAGTGTCTGCAACCTCAGCTGCTCAGGTGGGCCAGTGTCAGGTCTGGATTTGAGACCTGGATCTGCTACTTTTTTCGCCAGGAGGGCTGAGTGAGCTGCTTTCCCCCACAAGCCTCAGTTTTCTCACTTATAAAATGGGATAATACTACTTGCTTCCTCACAGGTGGGTGTGAGCTTTAAACAACCTTAAATACATGTTCAAGTCCTCAGCTGCCATGTAGCAAATGCTCGATGAATGTTGTTTTTCTTATTTTAATTTTTATGGGAGCCCAGTCTTCTGGGGAATTTCTGGTGATGAGGGAAGGAGGAGTGGAGTATTGCTCAGTTTCCTGGAACCTGGGGTTCCTGTGGGAGGGATCCCGCATCCTAAATTTGAGCATCATCTGGGCCTCTGCCCTTTATTTACCCCCCAACATCTGATCAATCACCAATTCCTGTTCTTCCTAACTTCTGAGTATCTTCCAGGTCTGTTCACATCTCCCATTTCCAAGGACTAAGTAAGTAAATGGACTGTGTTTGGTGATTTACCAGTAATTTACTTAAGTCCCCTGCAAAATTCCTGAAGTCTTTTTATACCCACTTTACCGATGGGAAAATCTAGGCTCACAGAGGTCAAGTGACTTCTCCAGCGAGTCATAGGCAAAGTCAGGATGAAACCCAGGTCTGTTGGCTATTGGAGACTGTGCTTCAGCCACTACACATTAGTCCTAGTATCCTCAGCAGTAAAATGAGGGATTTGGCTAAGCAATCTTTGCATTTTTACATATCAGCCACTAGATGGTGCCTTTGCCAGATACCGCCCTTTGTCCAGTCATTGGGCCACTTCCCTTCCCTCCCAGCTCCATGTTCCAAAGCTTCCAACATCACTGGTCAGGGGCAAGGCCATACTGCCAGCCCAAGGTCCCCATAATCAAGCACATCTTTGGATCAAGTGTGACACAGATTCATCCTGATGTCCTGGATTTCCTCTGGCTAAATTATAGGTGATGACCCTTTCACCACAGATAACTGCTGAGCTCCTTGAAATCCTTTCACACCCTCCCGTCCTATCTCCATTGTCCCTGGTCCAAGCCACCGTCATTGCTTGACTTTCTTCATAAGCTTCTAGAGTTCTCATCTTCACTTCTCCAATCTCTACTTCATACCTCAAGACTAGACTATGTTGAATAAGTCAAATCAGATTGTTATTCTCCTGTATAAAACCCAGCAAAGGTCCTCTTTTGTCCTTGGAGTAAAGTCCAGACTCCTCACCTTGACCGACAAGGGCCTTTATGATCTGGTGCTTTCCCACTTCTCCAGCCTTTCACACCCACTTCTCTTGTCACTACAGCCACAGTGAATGTCTCTCTGTTTCCACACCAGGTCTCTGCCTGGAAGGCTGTCCCCAATGGTTCATCCTGTGAGTCTCGTCAGGGAGCTCTCTGACCCCATGTGGCTGGGCTTTGAGCCTCTGCTCCATCCCTCTCTAGAACCCCATGCCTCTCCTGTCATAATGGGCCCCATGCTTTTATAATTAGTACACCGAAGAGTAGGTCTTAGAGAGATACCAGCATGGGACACATTTATTTTCCCTCTAATCACTGCCTTCAGAATGTCTGATAGCCCTGAGTGTCTCTGGCCAGTTAGTCTTTTCAAGCTTCAATCTCCTTTCCAGTTTGGGACTCATTTTTTCCCTGGTTCAGGCCAGGCTTTGGCCTGAAGGACCTGGAGTGGGGAGGGGATATGTCTGCCCTTTTACCCATCCTTCACTCCTCACTGTTCTGCTTCTGGACTTTCAGGGTTAGGAATGCCATGGGGTGGGAAGGGGCAGCAGCACCTATGACGTTCCAGGCACTGTGCTTTAAATGGACAGATGAAAGGCATGGGCCTTGGGATTCATTCCAGCTTTGGGATTACGTAGGATTAGTTATTACTCAGGAGTATGGGCAAGGCATTTTTCTTCTTTAAGTCTCAGTTAAAGAATAAATATAAAATGAGGATAACTGTAAATGACTTAGCAGAGCACCAAGTACATAATTGCTGCCCCATAAATGTTAATTCCTTTTCTTTTAAAAAATGTGTTTTCATTGATATTAGAGAGAGAGGGAGTGAGAGAGATAGAGATATAGAAACATCCATGAGAGAGACATCAATGGGCTGCCTCTTGCATGACCCCTACTAAGGACCTAGCCCACAGCCTGGGCATGTGCCTTGATTGGGAATCAAACAGGGACCTCTTGGTTCATGGGTCTATGCTCAACCACTGAGCCACACTGGCTGGGTGATTCATTTTCCTTCATGAGGAGGGTGGGAGTAGTAATCCATGTCCCATAGGACTGTGTTCATGACTACATGTGATAACATGGGAATTGGGGTCTTAATAATTATTTCACCTTCTTAGGTCCCTTTTAATGCCTCTGCCTTTACTTTGACAAGACCTCAAAGCCTGTAAAAGACAAAGATGAAAAGGGCTTTTGGCCCTCACTTTGTGCTAGGCTCTGTCTTGGGCAGACAAATGGAAGCGGACACATTGAATAGACTCCAACCTTAGGGAGCTCAGAGTCTTGCCGAGGACAGAGAGTGCTCAATAAAAGTTAGCTACTATTCCCCCTCTACCCCCCAGTTTGGCCAAGAGCCAATTTTATCCAGAGAACATTCTTGAATGTGTTTAGGCCTGAATGTGAACTCAGAGCTACTTTCGGAGGCTACTCTCCCGGTGAGCTTCCACTTCCTGCCTCAGCTTTTGCTCAGACTTAGGAAGCTTTGCAAAGGGAGGCTGAAGTTTACTATTGAATGTTGTCTCTCCTTCTTCTCTTCTGTAGGCACTGTCATTTCTCTGCTTTACAGAACACCTCAGAGAGGTGAAGGACCTTGTCCAAGGTCACAGATTCTCAGTCATAGCCCAGAGCTGCCTGGAGTAGAAGCCACCAGATTTAATACCCATCCCTCAGGAGTGTGAAAAATGAGTGGAGTGGGTAAAGGGCCTAGCACAGTGGTGGCCCAGGCAGCGGCTTGGCAAACAGTGCTTACTGTTATTACATGTCCAGGTTGGCTCTGGCTGTGGGTTTCTGCTCCTCAAAAGCCTCCTGACTGCTTGCCCTGCTTCATGCCCTCCCTCATCCTCACTGGAGGCACCACTTCACACATCCTTAAGCAGAACATGATCTCTCTCCCAAGGTCAGATTGCTCTGTTTGTGTGTTCCTGGCTTGGGCTGCCTTGGCAACACTGCCTTGGTGGCCTCTTGCCTTCTGGGAGAGAAGTTCCAGGTTCTTGGGCTGCTGCCCTGAGCCCATGGGCTTCGTGCAAGGGGAGGGCATTCTACATAGTGCTTTTGCATGTTTTCTAGCCCCCAACATTTTAAAAGCAAATTTCTCTATCAGTTGGCTCTTCCACATGCTTTTATTTATTTATTCAAAGAACTTGCTGAATATATTCAACAACACCAGCACCAATGCCAGCAACATCTATTGCATGCTTATTATGCTCCAGCCACCATGATGAGTGCAAGGGAAGTAAGACAAATGATACTGACTGTTGAACTCTTGCTCTGGGCAAGGCACCAGCTGAGCACTTTGCATAATAACCCTCCCAATCTCAAATAGCCCTGTGAGGCAGGTGCTACCATGATCCCTTTGTACAGACCAGGAAGCTGAGGTGTAGAGAGCTTAAGTAACTTGCTCAGGATACACAATTGATAAATGTTGGCACCAGATTCAGACTTTTTGGCTTCCAAAACCCAAGCTCTTAACCACTATACTGACTGCTTTCTAAAAACTCATGTTTCTTAAGAGATGGATATTTTAACATGCAGCTGTGGAAAGAAAGTACTTTTTAGAATAATTTAGATCCAGGTGCAATTCCAGATTCACCACTTATTAGGGTATAAATTAATGAAACAAAACCAGTTTCAACTATTGAGCACTGTAACTAATGCTCTTCTAAGTGCTGTATGTTACAGCAGCTCTTATTTATTTTTTATTTTTTATAATTCGGTAAGAGAGATATTATTATTATTACTAGAGGCCCGGTGCATGAAATTCATGCACTTGGGGTGGGGGGTTCCTCAGCCCAGCCTGCACACTCTTGCAGTCCAGGAGCCCTCAGGGGATGTCTGACTGCCTCAGAGGCGGAAGAGGCTCTCACCACCGCCGCTGTGCTCACCAGCTGTGAGCCCCAGCTTCTGGCTGAGCAGCATTCCCTCTGTGGGAGCGCACTGACCACCAAGGGGCAGCTCTGGCATTGAGCGTCTGCACCCTGGTGGTCAGTGCGCATCATAGAAACTGGTTGTTCTACCATTCGGTCGATTTGGATATTAGCCTTTTATTATATAGGATTATTTATATTTTACCAAAGAAGAAATTGATGCTCAGAGAGGTTAAGTAACTCTCTTTAAGCCTGTCAGTCAGGGTCTAGTTAGAAGATAGAAACCATACAGTAATTTGAATAGTGAAAGTTTAATATAAAGAATTATAAACTAGTTACAGAGAAGGGCTAAGGATAACACTGAAGAATGCAGAAATAGAGAATTAAGTTGCAGTCTCTACCTTCAGGGTTGTGGGAGGGTACCTGTGAAATAAGAAGAAATATATATACTGTCTTTTGCCCCTGAATCCTGACATGGAGCTCCAAAAGCCCTATACTTTCCTGAGTGATGGAGGAGATAGCAGTGCCTTACAGAGTTCCTAAATCTCTTGTAATTTTCTGAGTGATAGAGCATCTTTTGTTCTAATGATGCAACTCTTGGTGGGATCCTTCCTGCATGGGGCCTGGTCACCAGAAAGACCAAGCATGATTACAAGCTTGGAACATCAGCCCCACCCCTTATCCTCCAGGGATGGGAGAGGAGTTGCCTGCCTATGTGAGGGAACCTCCATAAAAATTCCCTAAACTGTGGGGTTTGGAAAACTTCTGGGTTGATAAACACACCCTCATGCCAGGAGGATGACACACCCTAACTCCATGGTCCAGATGCTCCTGTGCTCAGGACACTCCCAGATCTCACACTCGACGCCTCTTCATCTGGTTGTTCATCTGTATCCTTTATTGTGCCCTTAATTTAATTTATTTTTAAATTTGTTTTTCAATTACAGTTGATATACACTATTATATTAGTTCCAGGTGTATAATAGAGTGATTATGTATCCTTTATAATAAACCGGTAAATTTAAGAGAGGGTTATGGGAACCCCCAAGTTATAGCTAGTTGGTCAGAAGCCTAGGTGACAATCTGGGACTATGACTGGCATCCGAAGTCATAAGGTGGTTTTGTGCAGCCTGAGCCCTTACCCTGTGGGTCAGTGTTAACTCCAGGTAGTTATGTCATGATTAAATGGTAGGACACCCAGTCGGTGTCTGAGAGTTGGAGAACTGGTTGGTGTCAGAAAAGTTGTGAATAAAGGAGAACAAGAGATTTGCTTTTCTTGTGTAAGGAAGAAACACATTTGGAAGAGAACCCCACTCCTAGGCTGAGATTCAGACCTCAATGGAGAGGTTGTGACTGTAGTCCACTGCATAATGGAGAGGTTTGCTCAGGTGCCCCCAGTGGTAAACCAGCCTCTGGGGTGCCCACAAAACTCTCTAGGGATCTATCTTCTGGAGTGTGATGAAGACGCCCTGCCCCCCACCTCAAGAAGCTGCTAGTGAGAGTGCTGCTGACATCTGCTGGGAAGCTGCCTTCTAGGGTGCCAGTGACACTTGCTGAGGTGTAAGCACCATTGAGATTGGGTGTCCTTTACATCCTGGTTGCTGTTCACCACAGGAGCAGGAGGAAAGAAAGCACAGGGAACCAGGAAGATAAGACCCTCCTTCCTGTAGTGCCCTCCAGTGCCCTCTACTGACAAAGTTTAGCCTTATGCCAGTTGGCAAAGGAGACATGGTCACAGGGCCCGGCTCCTGCATGACAAAGCTGGGCAATGAAGGATGAATACAAAGCTCAGGAACAATCCATTGATGATTGGCACAGTAAGTATTCTAACCCAGGTTTATGTGACACTGAAGCTCCAATTCTTTTGACCTTCAGTTTTTACTAAACTGGCAACAACAATGCTGGCCTCATAGAGATGTTGTGTGTATTCAATAAGATAAGGACCATATGGGTCTGGAACATTATAGAAGTTTTGTGAAAGTTAGCTGCCTACTAGCCTATTTGTTTTTTAGAATTGTAGGATCATAACACTGTAGGAGACTGAAGTCATCATCAAGCCTGTTTTTTTAATTTCACAGATGATAAAACTGAGGGACAGAGAGAAATAATTTATCTCAGGTCTCAACACCTATCAGTGACAGAGCAATAATTAGGCCCCAGGCCTCCTGACACCTCTTTTAGTTCCCTTCTTTCTCAACTCTGCCACCTCGCATGTGATATATTAATTTAGAGCGAAAGTGGGGGTGGAGTTGTTCCATATGAAATTATTTAACATTGGCTGGCCTTGTACTCAGTTGCACAATCAGAGAACTTTCTTTTGCTTATAAGGAGAAAAGGTTATTTTGGCCAATTCAAGTTTTCCCTTAAAGATCAAGTTAGTGCTTTTATTTCATTAGTGAATTGGCAACATGTAACAAGTCAAGTTCATTAATAATATTAACTTTCTGACATGGAGAGGGCATAGAACTAATATTCCAGTGCCATAAAAGTGTCCCTTTGGACTCCTCATTTCTATCTACAATTTCCTCTCATTACTGCTCAGGGATCTGGTAACAGTTTTCCAGCGAGTCATCTGGGCAGGCTGAAAGCTCTCTCACCTATTTCAGGGTTTCTCTTCTCATCCACATGTTCTCGTTGGGGCATTGCATCCATAGCATGGCTTCAGCTGTGTTCTCCAAACTAATTCCCCAACCCTTGTCTTCAGGCCACACAACTCCAACCACCTGGGACCTCTCTATCTAATGCCTTCTGGGCTGTCCACATGCAAGTCTCCAGGCACCTCAAACTGTCCCTTCCCTCCGACAAATTCACCATCTCCTCTCAGATCTGCTCCTCTGGTCTCCCTGTCTCCTGGAGTGGCACCTCTTTCCACCAAATGGCCAGGGCAGAACACTGCTTGAAACTCTTGTCACTTCCCAGTGTTAGTTTTTATTCTAACTCCCTGACACAGACCTGGTCTGTGCTGACCCTGCTCATTCACATTGCCACTCTCTTTCTGTCACTCATTTCCTTGCATCTTCCAGGGCATCAAAGCCTTTCCTACCTCAAGGTCTTCATCTAAGCTATTTCCTCTGTCTGATGTGCTCAACCCCAGATCTTCAGAGCCCAGAGTATGCGAGGGCTAGATTCAGTGTAGGGCTGGTGATTGTCTGTCTGACCATATAAAAGAAGTCTGAATGTTTTAAATTAGTCACTTAAAATGAATAAACTTAAAATAAGGATTATAGTTTCATAGTGAAGGGTAAAAAAGAGATAAGGTTTGGTTGGGAATTATTTTGAGAAAATGGACAAAAAATTAGCATCATGCTTATTTTGTCTCATATTTAGCAAAATTTAGATTGCATTGCAATTACATGCAAATGGCTTCCAGTGAACCAAGAATGAATCAAATGTTGGTTTCTTTGGCCCAGTTTTCTGATAGCATTGTGTGCCAGCTCAAGATGCATTGTTTACTTGTGACTTTTTGCAGCATTATCAAAGCAGGGTAAGTGGTGTAAACATAATAGAAGTCTTGTTAATTTTTCCTTAAGTTTCATTTATATTAGAAATACTTCAAAGCACTTATTGTATTGTTATCCTTTTCAAATTTTTTTTTGTCTGCAATTGGTAACTGGTCTATCTGCCAGATTATCATTTATCACTGACTCTGCTGTGTGATTCATGCAGTTCTTTAGCATCATTTTCATTAAATTCGTGACATCCAGCATATTTTGTAAATTGCAATATTACTTTGTAGGCCATTGGATTTGTATATTCCTTGTATTATTAGATGTGGCACATTTGGTCATGAAGGAGAGGCTTTCTGCCTATCTCATCCACCTCTCTGTGAGTCATAATCTTTTGCATAAAACATGTATGTGTATGGGGGGCTGCTCCTTGAATGAGGGTTACTTTTATAGGTGGTGAATACATTAGTGAATGTTTTCATATTCAATCTTTGCTTCCCTACCTGACCTCATAACTGTGGGAATTCTGATCATGAATACTCAGGCACTGAAGACATCCTATAGAAGTCTATTTCTTAGAGCTTGTATCTTTCCCATATTTATTGGTGAACATTCCTTACACCAGAACCCAGGGGCCTTTATGAACCCTCTTTGGTTCCTGAATCTAATAAATATCCTTATGCTAAAGGATGGCCAAGAGCCTTTTGATTGTTTACAAGGGAGCTCTGGCCTCCTGGTGGGCCCCAAGCCACCCTATCTGGGGATGGTCTTGTGGGAGAAAGAATACATTCTCTCTTTTATTTCTTTGAATCTTCCAGGCCATACTTTATTTTTTAAAACTTTTTATTTAAATTTTTTGTTAATCCTCATTGGAGGATATTTTTCCATTGAATTTTAGAGAGTGGAAGGGAGGGAGAGAGACAGAGAGAAACATCGATGTGTGAGAAAACATCGATTGGTTGCCTCCTGCCCACATCCGGACTGGGTCTGGGGTGCTGGGGATCAAGCCTGCAACCAAGGTACATGCCCTTGACTGGGAATTGAACCTGGGACCCTTCAGTTCATGGGCCAACACCTACCCACTGAGCCAAACTGGCTAGGGCCAGGTCATACTTTATATAGAATTGTAGAATGTTGGAACTGGGATGTATTATGCTCCAATCAGCATTTATTAAGGATCTGCCCTGTGCCAGGAATTTTTTCATATGCTTCAACATTTGGTCTTCACAGCTTTCCTGTGAGGTTGCTGCTTTTTTTTTTTTTTATCCCTATTTTAGAGAAGGAGCTCAGAGAAAGTGGCTTATTTCAGGTCTCATAGCTGAGAGGACCTGGGGTAAAGCCTGTGGTGTCCTCCTCTAGTTCCAGGATCTTTCCCTCAATTTACAAATGAGGAAAAGGAGGCACAGAAATGGGAAAAGACTTGCTTAAAGGCAAATCAGCCAGTTAGCGGTAGGACACGAACTCACTCCGGCACGCCAATTCCCTGTCCATCTTCTTCTACTCCATTTTTCTGCTCATATTTGTTATTGTCCAGCTATTGTTTTAGGAAAGAAAAACAAATTTCATATGAAATTATTTAAAAACCTTCAGGCTCTTCCTTAGTTGCATAACCAACGTTCCAATTTATTTACAAGCATATTTTTAAGTGTTTTTAGACTTCCAATGATACATTTATTTCATTACTCAATTGGTAACATGTGATAACTCAAAATTCATCTGATTTGTCAAGCTTTCAACACCCTTTGACACAGGGACTATATTCCATGGAGATTTCATTGTCCTAAAAACAGCCACAAACATTGATATGTGATCAAAGGGAACTATCTGTTCACAAGCCAGGTTTTCTGATTCCAAATCCTGTGTCCTGCCCAGACTCATATTCCTTATTAAAGAAAGTTATGTTGTACTGATTAACATGATAGCTATAATTAGATAGTATTTGTTATGTTCCTGGCACTTTTAACTTTACTCAGCATATATTAACTCATCTAATACTTAGAACAATCCCATGAGGTCCATATTATTATTATTCCTGTTTTACAAACAGAGACATTCACATGGGGATCTATTGATAATATTAAGTATTCACTTACATATTTTCCAGTTTTTCTAAAGGATTATTTTCCACTTTCAACCATGAAACCATCTACTCCCCATGCAATCTTTCTATGTCCCAAGGTGTTATTATATTATGGGTCAAAAATGCATGAGGTCAGAATTAAGATACTTTGAGTGCAAATAATGAAACACCTAACTAACAATGGCTTAAGAAGTAGGCAGTTCTGAGCTGGTGAAGTGGCTAAGAAAAACAAAATAAAAAATTGCATCAAAACCAAATCAGCCTCTTTCCACTTTTCTGGTCCTCTTTCCCCAGAACACTAGCTTTTGTCTTCAGGCTTGTTCCCTGTGAGCATTAGTCCTCAATAACTATGTTCAAAGGAAGGAAGCCAAGGCAACATTTGAACAGAGTGGTCTCTCTCTATTTGGGGAAACCTCTTTACCCAGAAGCCTTCTAGTAAATTCTTCTGTGCATATAATTGAGTTGAACTATGTCACATGGCTACTCCTAATTGTAGGGAAGGTTAAGAAACCATGAACGTGTGTGTGTGTGTGTGTGTGTGTGTGTGTGTGTGTATAGATGTCACCATAAAAATGTGGGAAGGAAATGTCTATTGGGTAGTCAAACAATAGTTTCTATCATACAAGATAAATTGTTAATTGGATAATTATTTTTAAATGTGCACTCTAGTAGGTAATCTGAAATATTTCATTTATTTAATTCTCATAAAGACCTAGGGAGTTTGTTGGGTTACATGGGAGAAGCTCAAGCTAAATATGACTACTTTGAATTTTGAGATGTCATAATTCTATGATTTGCCAACACATGCTATATCAGGATTCTTTCTGCTCTATATAACAACCAGAATTCTTGTGAGGATTTTGTATAAGAACCATTTCTTGCCTGTGTCATCTAGTTTATTTTTTAAAAATTTTTATTGATTTCAGAGAGGAAGGGAGATGGAGAGAGAGATAGAAATATCAATGATGAGAGAACATCATTGATCAGCTGCCTCCTGCACACACCCTACTGGGGATTGAGCCTGCAACCTGGTCAACGACCAACTATTGTACTACACCGGCCAGGCCCTATAGTTTATTTTAGCTGAAGAATATCAGTAAAGTAAAGGGGCCACTGTAACACATTGTCAGAACCTGGAGACTGAAATGAGTAAAATGATACTTATTTCATAAAATGAGGTCAATGATGAGATGAACCACCTTAAAGATACGATTTGCTTCAGGCCCACAGAAGGAAGAACAGGTGGGTAAAGAGGGTCTTAATATTTTTGAGGGAGGAATGGCCTACGGACTTCTCTGGGAACTTGACCTTTCCTTCATGGGAAAGTGCCCCAAACATGGTTGGTCTCTCCTGGGAGCCTTCATGGAGGGAGAGCTCTCTCTGTGGGCTCATCCTCAGAAACTGCAAAGCAGATGTTTGCTTGGGGAGGCAAATGTTTTCTCTCCTGCCTTACTTCCAAAGATCAGCAGAAAGGATATAAAATCTTGCCTGCCTGATTTAGAGGCTGGTTTGCTGATAGGCCCCAGGGCTAGCATGCCCATTGCTACCCCATTTACTTCTCTGATGGGCACAGTTGTTTCTTTTGGGGACATCTGGGGGAATGTCTCTTTTGCCCTCTAGAGCTTGGCTCTCATTCTACATGATGGAGATAGCAAAATGTAGCACACTGTCTGGGAACAACCACCTTCTTGTGCCTGGAACTGAACCCAAGTGTGGCAATGAGAGCAGAAGGATGCTTAGGAAACTGGGAGCCAGGGATCTGGCAAAAGCATGCATGTACCACTCTGTGCTGAGTACTGCCTAGTGGTCAGCCTAGAAGAAGAGTTAGGCTTCCTACCTCCACATCTAGTGCCCTTCACTCTATTCATGGGGAAAGATGAAGGATGATTAACACATGAGGACTGATTGGATATGGAAGGTGTGATTGGGAGAAAGACACCAAGGACATCTCAATCAAATGATTAGCCCTTAAAATCAGCACAGGTCTTCATTCAGATTGTACATTCTACAAATTGCATTGGGAACAAGAAGAACAAATTGCCAATTCGTAAGTTAAAATCCAATCCTCAGTGTTATGGTATTTGAAGATGGGGCCTCTGAGAAGTAATTAGGGCATGAAGGCACTTAGTGCCTTTATGAAAGAGACCCAGAGGGATCCCTTGTCTCCTCCATCATGTGAGGACTCAGTGAAAAGTCATCTATGAATCAAGAAGTAGGCTCTTACTAGACACCAAATCTGCCTGGCACCTTGATCTTGAACTTCTGAGCCTCTGGAACTGTAAGAAAGAAATTTCTGTTGTTTATAAGCCACTCTGTCTATGGCATTTTGTTATAGCATCTTGACTTGGCTAAAACAGTTTCCAAGCATGTGAGCCCAATTAGTCACCCTGACCAGTGATTCCTTTGTTATGTGAGCCTTGTTGATGTGGGTCTTCTTTTGCTCTGCTCTGCCACCACCTTGAGGGTACTAGATGGCCACCCTTGTCATCTGCTCCCAACTTTACTGTATTAGTTAGGATAATACTTTCTCTTGTAATGACAACACTCCCCTCCCACCCAGACTTTGGTGGCTTAAGGTAATCAGTTTCTTTCTCCCTCACCTAACAGTTCAATGTGGGCATTCCTGATTGGTGAGTAGCTTTTCACAGGTAGTGAATCAGGTTTGAGTCCCCTTCAATCTTGTGCATCTTCCAACCTCTGGGGCCATGAAGTCCTCTGTATTCAGCCAGAGATGGGTAAAGGATGGGTAAAGGAGACAATGAAGAAGACACACCTGATTCTTACCTGCCCTTGTGTGGTAGTGACATGTATCACTAGGACAGCCCATAGTGGACACTAGCCCCCTACAGCCACTGGATGTGAGGGGACTGGACAAATAGTCTCTGGTTAGACAGCTGCTTCCCATGACAACCCCGCACTATGGTATGGAAGGACAAGCATGCATTTTGGTAGAGAGTAGCCATTTTTACCTTCTCACTCTAAGGCTATCTCCAGCCCTAACAGTGAGCACATAAAAAGCTACACATTAAGTTTGCTTGAAGGAATTCAGGGCCTATTAGCCATATCACATTATGAAATATGATAAAGGAGGCATGAAAAACCCTATTGTACACATTAGATTGAGGCATGTGGAATTGCTGTTTTATAGATTAAAAAAGAGCTGAATACTAGCAATTTCATATGATTCAACCTAATATATTGGGGAAGTGCCTCAAAACATTTTTTTCTTAGAACTCTAGCTCATAAGTTTGGGAAAATCTTGCTTACTCTATACTGTGCTGGGGAGTCAAATATACTTTGGCTAATTTAAAAAAATCTTGAGAAAATCTTACATTGTTTAGTTTTTTTTAATCAGTGGTTTCCTATATAACTGTTGTTTAATCAGTGATTTCTAGGCTAATTTGTGTATATAACTCATTTTCCACTAATGCTTGTTAAATTCTCATAGATTTAGTCTTTTACCTTATGTACTTTGGAAACTTTGCATGGAAAACACAAGGGAATCCATTAGTGAATCTTTTTATATAGAAGAAGAAACAGGCTTTTCTCTACAAAATCCACTCTAAGAACATTGGTGGAAATGATAAATGTTTGTTGAGTGAATGAATGACTTTGAACTATCCCCATTACTCTGAGCCTTACGTTTTTCATCTATAAAATTAAGATAATAAATTAAATGGGAAGACCGTTTAAAGAGCATAGGAAGGGGTGCATATGTGCTCCCTTCTTCCTTCCATTAGCATCCCTGAGATTGGAGGAGGCAGCCACTGCCACGTAAGGGACACCCCATTCCAGCAGCCACATGTGGGATTGCTTTGGTCCTGACGTGCAAACATGTTTAAGCCCAGCTTCTTGAGAGCTCACATGGATATTTGGGCCTGGCAGAGTTATTTTTATGTGCTCAAGAGAGAAGAAAATAAAGAGCAGCATCCTCATGCTGACAGGAAATGGCCGTCCTCTGATTCTGGGCTGGAGGTGGGGTTGCGGGTGGGGGCTGTGTAAGAGACCAAGCTGCAAAGTCCACATGGAATCACTTTTCCATGGTCTAATCTGGGAACCAGAACGTTCCGAGCTTGGACTAGAGTTATGGCTCTGCTTAGAGGACTAATTCACTGGGGCCAGCATGGCCTCTGGCAGGGCCTTGGACACATCTGTCCTCCCCCTGCCCTGACCTTCCTCTGGCAGCCTCATCTCCAGGCCTGGCAGAACCCCCAGAACAGATATTTCTCCTGGTCCCCAGCAAGGCTCCTCACTGACTTCCAAACATATGTGACTGCTTTGGCCAGCTGAGCCAGAGGCTCCTCTGCCAGGCGGCCTTGCTAAGACGTGTCTTTCTCCACCCTGCACACTTGTCACGGCTTCCCGCTGAGTCACGTACCTGGTCCTGCTGCAGGACCCCCACCCCTAGGGCTCTTCCCAGCGCCAAGAGGAAGCAGGCCAGGGTCCTTTTTTGGGACTGAATGCTGTGCCTGTGGTCCAGGTTACTGTGAGGCTGGTGCCTGCATAGGTCCTCCTGTCAGGAGCCAAGTGTGGCATCCAGCGCCAGAAAAACCAGGTTTGCATTTTGACTTGCCACCAGCGAGTCATGTAACCTTAGACAGATATTCTACGTTCTTTGAACTTCAGTTTCTTTGTCAGTACAATGGGGGTAATTATTGCTGTTTCATCTGCCATTCAAGCATCACATACTCACTGAGAGAATTGTTCTGCATGCTGGGCCCTCAAGACACAAAGATGAACTACACCTGCTCCCTGCCTCAAACAGGTGGCATTGTTTACACAGAAAAGAATGCAAAAGTCAGTGCCAAACCCTAGGATAGGCATCCAAAACATAATGAAGTGGAAATAACTGGGGCTTTAAATTCAGACACATGTATGCTTGAATTCTGGCTCTGATATTAAGTTACTGTGTGATGTTGGGCAAGGCATGCTTTCTGGTCTTCAGATCCCTCATCTGTACAATGGGAAGTTTTAACTAGATGATATTTTTTCCTCTAACATTCTATGATTGTATAAAGTTACCTACCCAGAAATCAAAAGGAGCAATAAATCTTCCTAGAGACTCTGGGAAATAGGTACTGCTCTTCTCTTATAGGTTAGGAAAATGAAGCCCAGAGGGGATTAGAAATGTGTAAAAGGATGCAGAGGGAGTTAGGTCTGACACCCTCCCATCCCTTTACTTTCCGTAAGAAAAAAAGATCTTGATATTACTTAGCAAACAGTAAATCTGTATCTGATTTATCTTACTATTCTTCATAGAAATTAGCCCTAGCTGGAAACATACTAGGTATTTAATATTAGAATCATGGAGTCAAAGAGTGTGGCTTTGGAACCAGGCAGATCTGTGTTAAAATCCCAATCAGCCACTTGTTAGCTATATGACCTTGGGCAAGGTACTTCGATCCTCTGGTCTTCACATTTCTAAGGTGGTGAGAGTGAACATCCTGCCTGGGGCTGCTCTGAGCGTTGGCAGAGAGACCATATACAGTACATCAAGTTCTGGGCCTGGCACATGTTAGGAACCTGATAAACAGAGGATTCTCTAGGTAACAAAAGCTTTAAAAACTGGTCTTTAAACCTAGGGTAAAGAACAGAGGATGATCTTGAGAATTCACTTATTTTTTATTGCTTCCTACCCTTTTCTCTGGGACACATTTATTTTTAAAATGCATGTGTGCAAAATAGGAGGGAGAGTTCACATGAAGAAAGAAGAATCAGAGGGTACTGTGTTCTCATCCATGGTCATTCATTCATTCATTCATTCATTCATTTATTCATTCCAGAACATTCTCTGGAGGAAGGATATAAATGCATATTGACTACTCTCTGTCTGCCAGATATAATGCTTCAGTTTTCACATATGTTATCTGATATAAAATAATGAAGAGACAGCTTACTGCAGTAGAAAGATTATACACTTGATCGTCAGACAACACGGTCTAAATGCTAGTACCATCACCTTTTCCACAGTGGCACTTGGGAAAACTCACTTAACTTCTCTTAACCTGCTTCCTTATCTGTCAAGGGGGGTTAATAATCAAAGAATCATCACTAGGATGGAAAGGGATGATGTTTGTAAGCCATTCCACATATGGCTTGGCACAAAGGAGAAGGCTGTAAATAAAAATGCTGGCTCTTTTCCCTTCCTGTATCCTAGATAACTTTTTTTAAAAAAACAAAAAAATTATTGCCTATCATGGCTTGTAGAATTGGGCTGTATTTGCTGAATAGGGAGCACTCTTCTAGTATAACACTGTTGACACTTTGATTACCTAATCTTTCAGGATGAAAGAGTGGGATGGTATCTTTCCCCTTCGTTTTATCAAAGCCATCCCACTGCTATCTGGACTTAGTTCATAAGGCTGCAACAAAGCAAATTCTGCACTGGGGAGTGTGACTCCTTTCTTCTAGGATTTGGGCATCTGTTTTCCCTGGAGCTGGAAGGCCAAAGCTCCAGTGCTGCCATGGAAAATCATGCGAGCTCAGCCTCGGGCCCTGAAGGCCTGTGCTACTCAGGGCTCCCATCTGGGGTATTGTTATGGGTGGAATTGTGTCTCTGAAAAAGTTGAAATCTTAACTTCTAGCACCTCAGAATGTGACCTTATTTGGAAATAAGGTTTTTGCAGATGTAATTAGTTAAGATGAGGTTATGCTGGAGTAGGGCAGGCCCTTAATATAATGTGACTGCTGTCCTTATAAAAAGACTGTGTGACAACAGAGGCAGAGACAGGAGTGCTGTAGCAACAAGCCAAGGGATGCCCAAAATTGCCAGCCACCACTGGAGGCTAGGAAGAGGCAGGGAAGAATTCTCCTCTGCAGGTTTCAGAGGGAGAAGTGTACTGTAGACACTTTGATTTTGGACCTCTAACTGCTAGAGCCATGGGACAATACATTTCTGTTGTTTCAAGTACTTTGTTATGGCAGCCCTAGGATACTAATAAGGTATTCAATGAGTAGTTATTTCATCTCTATCTTAAATGTTCAGGAACTGGAGCCCCTAAACTTCCTCATTTCTCCAGCACCAACAACATAGTATAGGACTCGGTAGAGGTATTGAGTGAATGGCTGTGGCTCAGAGAAGGAGTGTGAATTGCACAGGGCACCATGACTGTTGGAGGCAGAATCTGCTCTTGAACTTGCTTTTGGGTGCCTAACAACTGTTTGTTCCACCAGGACAATCAGAATAGCTACCAGTTAGCTGCCTGGTTACAAGCCTGGGCTTTGGAATGCCTAAGCCTCAGTTTCCTCATTTGTAGCTTTTTACCTACTTCAATAAAGAAACTTTCAATAAATGTTAGCTGCTATGGTTATTATTGCTATAACAATATCCTCATATCATACATTGAGTGGTTCACATGTTTTATTTCATTTAATTCTCAGGGGAAGCCTTGAGATAAATGTTATTATTCCAGTTGTTCAGTTGAGGAGGCTGAGGTGCAGAAAGGTTAAATACATTGTCCAAATCACCCAGCTAGGAAAATGGTGATGCTGTGCCGTAAACCAGCCACACAGCCTCCTATTACCTCTAAGCACTCATATTCATCTACCTTCATTCAGACTCAGCTTTCTGGGCCTCAGAATCAGCTACCCACTGTGGGATGGCCTCAGGTCCTCAATCTTCTGACTTGCTAAAATAGAATTTTAATCATGGTAAAATCACTATCCTTGTACAAATATAAATAGGTATTAAAGATTTTATTTTAACTTATTAGTTACCTCATCAATAATAAGAGGATAAAAGAGAATTTGACTTATAAAGATTTATATTTTCTTTCATACAAAATACATTTTGATCCCTATGAGCAGGAATTATTTGCATTGTCATGAACAGGAAACATTTTTATTACCGTTAATTTTCTGCAAGTTAAGTTTTATCCCCCACAGAGTGATAAAATCGCTTAGTCAATCAAAAACAAACAAAGGTATATAGACTCTGATAACCCTGGGATAATGCTCAGAATTCAATTGAAAGAACACCCAAGAATATCTTTTGCCCATTTCCAGTCTGACAAAATTTCCTGATAATCCTTGTAATGTGTGCAATGAAAAGGGTTTTTATCCATGAGATATATAAATTCCAATAAATTACTAAGAAAGAGAGAATTGAAAAATGGGCAAAGGATGCTAAATATGCAATTCACAAAATATTCAATAACAATGAAAAGATGTTCAACCTCATTAGTAATGAAATAAATTCAAATTAAGATATTATTTCATGCCCACTAGATAAATTGGTAAAAATTTAAAAGTTGAGCATTTGTAAGAATATGATCTCAAGAATTCTCATACACTGGTGGTAGCAGTTTAAATGAGTAAAATCAATTTGGAGAGAAATTTGACAATAGATAATAAAGTTGAAGGTGTGTACAGCCTATGACCAAAAAAATCTACTCTTAGAGAGATTTTCAAGAGAAACTTTTGTACACATATATAGAGAGACATGTGAAAATATGGTCATGGCAGCCTTATTAGCAATAGCAAATAATTAGAAACGAATACCCATCATCAGGAGGATAGAAACAATAAATTGTGGTGTATTTTTCTGTATATTCATACAATGGAATACTATACAGCATTAAGATGAATAAAATGGGGTTACATGTATCAATATGGATAAATCTCAAAAACGATGTTGAATGAAAGAAGCAAGTTGTAGAAGAATCAGTGCAAATCGTCCAAGCTTTGAAATATGCAAGAACAGTATTATTGTTTTACAAGTATGTATATGATAAAAGTGTAAAAGTCTGAGAGGGAATAACATACAAATGTCAGGACAGTGGTTTCTTTTGCGATGCAGGGAAGGGAATGAGGTTAGGGAGAGTGACATTAACTGTATCTGTAGTCTTAATTTTCAATAAAAGCAAGGGATATACAGATGTTTGTTATACTGTTTTGGTACTTTTTATATTCCTGAAATAATCATAACAATGACAATGATGATGATGTACTTGTATGTCATTTCTCTGTGCTTTCAAATAGAAAAATAAAAACTTTTTTCCCCACAGTTAGAAAATGCTCCACTTACTTAAAGAACCTCTAAAAAACCTGACTAAAGAAACAAATGCAGGCAGTTGGCCCTTTGGAGAATCAGTCAAGTGTATGCATTCTTTGTTGGGATTTGGATCTTAATTTGGATGCAGAGGAAGCCACTGAAAGGTTGTAAACTGAGGAGTGATCTCATTCTTGGCTTGCAAGGACTTTAGGGACTCGATTCTTTCTCCCTTTTCCATCCTCATCTGCCTGTTCCAGCTTTGATTTTTCTTCTAGTAACTTCACACTTCTGGTAGGTTCCTAGTTACACTATGCGACTTCACACCTCGGTGTAATCACTCATGGTGCTTGGGACACCTTTCTCCCCCTTTTCTTTCTAGTTAACCCATGCTCTTCCTTCCAGAGCCAGCGGAGGCAATGCTCTCTCTCAGGAGGTTTTCTTTGCTCCCTCAGGATGAGTTAGGTTCCCCCCTGAACTTCCAGAGCTCCCTCTGATATTTGTGTATAACCTTATTTAATCTTCGTCTGTGCAGCCTCCAGCAAAGTGCCTGAGTCAGAGTGAGTGTTGAGGAAAGGGGAAGTGCTGTTTGAGCAAGAAGGTGTAAATGGGGTGTTTGTCTGTGTCTGCCCCAGCACTACTGCTTTTTAATAATGGCTCACATGCTCAGAAAGTAACATTTAAGTGTGAATTAGCTCCTATGAGCCTTTGTAAGACTTGGTTAAGACCTTGGAAAAGACACTTTTGGAAAGGGGTAGGAGTGAGCTAGGTGGAGGGAAGGACTGAGGTTCAGAAGGAGATCACAGCGATGGGTCCAGAGAAACTTTCAATCACCACTCAGCAAGTTGGGGACTGGGTGGATGGAAACTCAGTCTCTTCCTTTTGTTCTACCTTCTGTGGCTTGAGAAAACAGCTGCTCTGTATCATCTTATTAAAATTTCTTCCAATACTTGAAACAGGAAATGACTCTTCAAGTCTGGGGTAGTGAAACAGAGTCAGCTGCAGCAGGTGGCTTGGAAGAACCTAAGATAAGAGGCACTGGAGAACAGACAAGGCTCAGGAAAACAATATTAAACTTGAGCAGAGTCTAAGAAAGGTTTCTGTAGTTGAACCAAGTTAAAGCAAGTTTGGTTCCAAAGGTCCGGTAACCCTCCTAAATGTATGCACACAGCTGGATACTGGACTGAATCCCAGTAGATATGTCCTTGAGGATCATGTAGGGACATTCTTTTTTGCAAAAAAGAAAGGGATGATGAATTATCACTTAGATGATGTTGACCAGGTGTTTATTTTGAGAAGACAGAATAAGACAGGCCATAAACAAGGTAAGGCTTCCATGGCATCTTGGAATGTGGATGGTTGTCCTTAATTACCTTTGAATCTCAGGGCCAACCCAAGGCCTGGAACATGGCAGGTTTTCACAGAGGTTTGCTGAGTGAATGGATTTCTCTGGAGAAGTCTCATGACTGGAAAAAGCCTCACCAGTCACGCCTCATATATCTGGGTTAGAAAAACGTTGGTGGCAAAATAAAAAAACACACAAGACTTCCTGTAAGAGCTTTTGCCACCACGCTGACCAGAAACATGCCACATCCATGTTGGATTAAAACCAAGAAAAGGCTCAATAGCATTTTTAATGATTAAAAATTAGGGGGTTTTGGGCTATGATAGTGGTTTTTAACCACCCATCTTTCCATAGGAAACTCCCAAACACACAATAAGACTTAACGTTGCAACAGCCTGGAAGGAATGACTTCCATGAATAATTTTCAAGTCTCTGGGAGGAATTCTCTCTGACCACAGCATTGATGGGATGTAGCTGAGAAATGACCTCAAAAATAGAACCACAGCACAAGGCTGGAATGTCCACCTGTGTACCAGGATGTCTGGTTTCCCATTGCTTGGGAACAGCCTTCTAAAGTAGGCAAGGCCACCTCTCACTGTTCCTACTGTCCATCGTGGCTCTCTTTCTCTAGCCATTTGGTAACTATTACTTCCAATCATGCACTATGCTGAAAAGTTAAGTTGGCAGTGGAAAGGGCACCAGAGGAAGGGTTTTGGGAACACAGCAGTCTGGGGAAAAATGTTAAATTGGTATTAGACATTTGAATTTTTATGAATTTTCACTTACTACTGTAGGAGATAATATTATTTAATGCTTATATCTAAATACAGAGCAAAGGAAGATGGATATCTGAATACAATATCCAGTTTCCAAAGGAGATGGAACCAGTTGGCTTCTTGGTGAATAATATGTACTATAGACTGAACTGTGTTTCCCCCAATTCATATGTTGAAGCCCTAACCCTCAATGTGATGGCACTTGGAGTTGGGGGAAACATAGCACTTGGGAAGTAATTAGGATTTGGATGAGGTCATGCACATGAGGATGGGCCTCTCACAATGGGATTAGTGTCCTTATAAGAAGAGACACCAGAAAGCTTCCTCCCTCTCTTTCCACCATATGAGGACATAAGAATGTGGCCATCTGCAAACCAGTAAGAGAGCCCTCATCATGAGAAAAAAAATCAGCCAGTACCTTGATCTCCCAGCTTCCAGAAAAGTTAGAAATAAATTCCTGTTGTTTCAGCCACACAGTCTATAGTATTCTGCTATGGAAGCCTGAGTGGATTAAGACAGTAGGAATCAAACTGTTCAAGAGCATGGCCTGTTTGGTCTTTGAGGGACTCTTTCTCTAGGCAGTGATGGGAAACCTTTTGAGCTTGGTGTGTCAAACTTCGCCAAAAAACTGAGCATAACTCAGGTAGTGTGTCACTTTGAGGAAAAAACATTATTTCGCAAATGTTTCATCCTCGGCATGCGGCCACCTCAGCGGCCGCGTGTCATCAGAAATGGCTACGTGTGTCAGTGCTGACACACGTGTCATAGGTTCGCCATCACTGCTCTAGGGGAAGACTGATGATGAAAAATTTGCATCACACAACTTCTGTTTTCTTTGGTTCTGATTTTCTGTTCATCAGGCATCATTCTGGAGGTGGATGAGAGCAAGTGAACAGGGCTCTCTACTCCTCAGCAGTTCCATTTCCATTGTAAAAAAAGTTTAAGAGTATTAGGGTTTATACATCAGTCCCATGGGCTTGGTCATCCTAGGTTTTCCTCCACATATCGGAACATTCACCAAGGAAATGGTGAGGACTTCTGGGCTGGTCAGTCTTTCTTCCCAATTAGTGTCTTGATCACTTTAAAAGAGTAAGAAGAGAACCATGCTGTGCTCATTCCTACAGTTGCCATTCCAGTTATGCCCAAAGGTAGACTACACTCTAGCCAGTGATGATGATGCTAGCAATGATGATAGAAGGTAGGTTTTAGCGACACTATTGTGCCTGGCAATTCATTTTAAACCAATGAAACTAAGACAAACAAGCCTGGAGCCAAGGAAGGCTTTCTGAAGATGACGTAATCATCTACATTTTGAATAATGGACGAGAAAAAGAGAAACAATTCAGGCAGAGGGAACAGCATAGGAATTGATTTGGAAGTTGGACATGGCAAAGTGGATTCTGGGAACTCATTTTGGCAGGGCTGAGACCAAATGGAGCACCACCTTTGGCAAGAGAGCAGAGCAGCCAGTTGCTTTTGCTGGAGAGGTGATGGGTGGGGTGCTCAGGGAAGGAGCCAGTAAGGTGTGGCAGAAGCACCATCTTCCATATTCTACAGTTCTGCCGGATTCTTTCTGGGCACCTACTCTCCCACATACATGGTTGTCACTTGATTCTATGGTGGGACCAGGAAATGGTTGAGCCCAATGGAACTAGCCTTTGATTAAAGTAAGAAAATCCTACTCTGGACACTGGGTTAAAGTGCTTTTCAAATTATAAGAAAAGAAGAGGCAATGTGGTGAGGTGAAAGGGTACAGGTGGGAGAAGTAAGATTTGTTGAGTGCCAATATAAACTAAACCCAATGGTGGTTTCATTATCCACATTCTATCATTTGATTCTTGGAACCTCAGCAATTTGAACCCCTTCTTATAGATGAGGAGGTTCAGAGACATGGGGCTCCTTGTCCTAGAGAGGAAATGGTGGAAACTGTATTTGAACCAGGATTTGTCTCACTCAATTGTCTCAGGCCATTAGAAAATTCAGGAGGTCTTAATTGACATTCTTATTTGTCAAAACAATGTGCAGGGGAGTACCTTAACCTCTCTTAGCCTCAGTTTCTGAATCTATAGATTTGTCTTCTTACAGGTTATACCTATTCATACCATTTTTTCCCTTTGGAATCTTATAGAAAAATTTTCTGAGCCATGACAGTCATTTTAAAATATGAAAATAATGTGCTTCCCTGAATAGCCTCATTTTTAAGCTAAATATTCTTATTTCAATTGTTTATTTTCCCCTTGCTTTTTGATTTTTGAAGTTAGTCACATGGCTGTCCCCAAAAGCTAATGATAGCGCAGATTGCACTGAAAGAAGTACAGTATCTGAATTAAAGGAGGGACAAATATTCCTCTGGTTAGAGTACCCCTGGAATAAAAGATTCAGCTCTGAGACCATGAGGTATGAGGGAACCAGATAAATGAGTGCGTATTAGAAAAGAATCTTCCATAGGACTGGTTTTGTTGACCAAGGAAGTAGAAGTAAAACTGGTTACTTTTACTCCTCCAATGCCAACACTAGAAGCTTTCTCCAAGAGTCCCCTTCAAAACCATATTCTGAGAGGGCACATGAAATATCACACTGAAATCATGGGCAGCTTCAAGGCTATATAGGGATGTAGCTGAGGGGTTGGGGAAATATGTGGTGGGGTAGACGGGGAGTATCCAAATCCTGATACAAGATGCAGAACTTTCCATGGGCTCTCATTCAACTGTTGGCAGCAGGTTTTCAGGTGAAAAACAGTTGCTCAAAAAACATAAAATGACCATTGGGGCATGAAACAGGTTCTATTATTAGCTGGACATGACCTTGAGCAAAGCTCTTTCTTTCTCTAGACCTCTGTTTTCTCTTTTGCCAAATGAAAGCATTGGATTAGAATCTGAGAAGGCCAACTGATTTCATCACATAAACATGTCAAGAACATGAAGCATCATGTTGAGGAGAAGTATGAGACTGTGTCTGGGCGCAACAATAAAGAGCTTTGTGAGTGATTAGTAACATTAGAGCAGAAGTGATGGAAATCTAAATTGAACAACTATAAATAAAAAGAGAATGCACTGGCTCATTAGCAGGGGTGCTTGCAGGAAGAACTGCCTTAGGCATAGCTAGAGTTAAGGGCACACATGATGTTGTTCTCACTCCATCCCTCAGCTCTGTCTAACTTTGGTGGGTTTCAGTTTCCTTATTCTTTTTATTGGGTGGGCTACATGTCTGCTGGCAGTCTCAGACACTCATATGCTTCCATCTTAGCCATCTCCAGGGAAACAGACCATCTTTCCAGTTTACTTTGGTAGACAGGTCCTGGGTGATTTCTGATTGGCTAGGTTTGGGTAATTTGTCCATATCCAATTCAATCAGTGTGGCCAGGAGAGGAGGTGTTTTGATTTGCCAATCTTGTGTCACATGCCTTCACTCTTGTGGAGCACTGTGATTAATACTCTCACCTAGACTTCCAGAATGGGGAGGTGAATTTTTTCTTTCAAAAAATAACCACCCCCGCCACACACACACACACACACACACACACACACACACACACACAACAAAAAACAAAAACAAAAAACAAGGAGCTATTCTCAGCAGAAGGGGTTGGGAAATCCAATTGGGTAGAATATACCCTGAGGTTAGGTACTAATATGAGCTATATGCAAGGGAGGCAGATTGGCATCAAATAGGCCACACATTCTCCATCACAGGATTAGATAAGGCCCTTACAATTCTTAGATTCCATTCTTTTGAGTAAATAGCTCAGAATAAATGACACTGCACCGAAATTCAAGAGGCTACACATTGTACTTTCAGTGTGAATAATACCATCAAATGCATGGCAAGACTGACCAACACTCTTCTCCACTCTTGGCCTCAGTTTATTCTTTCTTAAAGTGTAGGGGTTGATCTCATCACCAGATTTCCTCTCTAAGTGACCCTTCCTCTCTGACATCCCCGTTCCTCCCAGCAAGAGCCCCATGGAATTTCACCCCAACTGGCCCTGAACCACGCCTGGGCAGGGCCAGCAGGACTCAATACCTGCGTCTATTCAGAGGAGGCCATCTTTGAGTCTGAGTTGGCTTGCTGGGTTAGGCCAGAAGGTGTCTGGAGTGAGCTCTCTGAACTCCAGCTTGCTTCTATATTTGCACTGTTGGCTCCATCTTTTAATTGGATGCCAACTTTATTTTTCTGTCATCACTGAAATAACAATTCATCCCATAGATTTGAACAGATAGCATACTGGACCAGACTTAAGGAAGCTCTGGCTCCCTCCTCATGAAACTTTAAGGTGAGTCACTCTTAATGTCCACCCTAAAGAAGCACATTTGCAAATGGCACAAGGAGAAGGAATCTTCTGGGTTCCAGTCTGATCCAGGCTGGTTTCTTTGTGTCAAGTCTTGCTTTTTCCTTTATCCCATTATTTGATCAGATTTTTCCACCCATTGCAATCATTCCCAAGTTGCTGCTGGATGATTTACTGAGTGACATCTGTGTCCTGGCTCCTCATTCCTCCGAAGAATGCGGTTTTGATGAGTAAACAACAATTGCAGCTTGTTTTCTCTATTCCTGTGGGACTTGGGGTTATTGGAGTTTGAGGTGCACCAAGACTACACATAAACACCCTGGATTTATAGCCATGATTGGCAGAGCTTGTTTTGTTAGCTCATAGCACGTGCCGGGTGTAATAGTCTGACTTGGGATTGGGCAGAGGAACCTGGACGGCCTCACCCCAGACACCTGTATAAAACAAAGTTCAACTGGAGAGGAAGGCAGTTACTCATCCTCCTGGCTCAGCACATAATGACTTCACTACTGGGAAATCAGCCCCAGGCCCTGGCCAAAGCACAGTGCAGGAAAGCAATCAATATTTCAGTCCCTGCTGAAGCTGCCAGCAGAAACTGAAAGGGAAGCAAGGGACGTGGACATTTCTTAAGTGCCTAACTCCAAATCTTGTTTCAATTCACAATGTCCTAGAAAAGCCACAAACATTCTGATTCTGTTGAAGAGAAGGAAACTGAGGCCAGAGGAGTGAAGCCCTAGTGTGAAGATGCACAGCTGATAGATAGCAGACCTCTGCCTGTCTCTGGTCATCTCCCAAGGCTGCGCCTAAAATTCAGAGGGCAGATGATTAGGCACCCGGCTGAAAAGAGGAGGCCACACAGATCATCTAGCCAGTCTGGAGCCGCTGCTGGCCATCACTCTGATGCTTGAATTCTGTTTATCATCTGTAAGCTGAAACAATTAGGCATCCCGAGAATGTAGCTGGCTAGGGATGGAAGGGAGGCTTGCCAGGGTGTTTGGTGGCCCTGGCCCCCTGCAGGAAGAAGGGCTCCTTTTTTCAGCCTACCCAGAGAGTCTTGTTCTTCCCCCTTCACACCAATAGGAGGAAGCAGAAAGCAGTAAACTAGATGTTTAGTTGTCATTCTTCAAAAAAACCCATTTTTGTCCCATTTCTTGGTTTTATGAGTTGGGCAAGTTCACTCACTTTTTGGGGCCTCAGTTTTCTCATCTAATTGGGGATGATAATCCATACTCCACAAAAATCCCTCACATGGTTTGAGACAATAAATGAGATAGCGAATTTAAATGGCCTTGTCAATGAAGTATGGACTCACTTAAGTTTTAATACCTTCTCAAGTTTATGGTCTTTTATGTAAATTTTCTTTAAATACTTTATAGAAGTAGGTGGGCTATTAAAAAGAAATTGAGAGGAAACCAAGATGGTGGCATAGATAAACACCTGAACTGCTGCCTCGCACAACAATTTCAAAACTACAACTAAAAGACAAAACGGACATCATCCAGAACCATAGGAAGGCTGGCTGAGTGGAAATTCTACAACTAGAAGGAAAGAGAAAAGCATACTGAGACCCACAGGAGCTGTGGAAGGCAGAGGTATGGAGGCGCACGCGCGGAGAGGGCTGGCAACTGAGTACGCGGCTCTCTTTTTCAAGCAGGAGGGAGACAAAAGCTCCCGACTGCTCTGAACTTCAGTTCTGGGTGAGACTCTGGGGAACCAGACTCATACGGGGAGAAATTGGACTGTCTGGCATTGGGCAAAACTCGAGGGCGGCTTTCTCGCAGAGGTGCTTGCAGTGATTACCGCAGGACACTGAGACCCAGGGGCCTCTTAGGGCAAGGCTGACAGGAAGCCATTGCTGTTTGCTCCGCCCTGAGATCCCGCCCCACGCAGCCATTGCTATTTGCTCCACCCTGAGACTCTGCCCCATCCAAGCTGAGCACAGAGGCTTTTTCATATGAATGGCCTGGTCCTTTGAATTCTAAACTTACCTAACAAACTGCAGCTGAGTCAGTGAGACCCAGAACATCCAAAAGAATGCCCAAGGCCCTGCAGCAGCTTGCATTGCTTCACAGCTGGGCCTCATCTGGGCACCTCCAAAACCCAAACAAAGAAGAGGAATCTGCAGATCTCTCCATAGCTCCTGCTGGGTGGCCTCAGGCAGAGGCTAAATTAGCACCTCCTTGGAGGTCCAAGAGCCAATGTACCCAGGGGTCAGAGTGGGACCATCCAGATTACAATTCCTCAAATCCATAAGGGACACACTCAGGGGGGCAGACTCAGTGAGCACCAAAGCCCCACTGAAGCAAGTCTTGTCTCATAAGGGTGTCTCCAGCACAGAAGTTCTCCCATCGTAGACACAGCTGATCTTCACAGCCAGTTGGCCTGGAGGTCAATTCCTCCCAGTGATACCAACAACAATCAAGGCTTACACATCCCACAAAGGGGTGCACCAAGAGTATCCACCTCAGGTAACTGGGGAGGCTGAGCCACTGGGCCCTATAGGACACCTAGCACACAAAGCTACTCTATCAACTCAGGGAAGCAGCCAAAATGTGGAGACAAAGAAACAGGTCACAAATGAAAGAAATGGAGGAAAGCAAATGACTGGATATAGAGTTCAAAACCACGGTTATAAGGTTTTTCAAGAATTTTCTAGAAACCGCTGATAAATTTAGTGAGACCCTTGAGGATATGAAAAAGGACCAACTAGAAATTAAGCATACACTGACTGAAATAAAAAATAATATACAGATATCCAACAACAGACTAGAGGATCGCAAGAATAAAGTCAAAGATTTGAACTACAAAGAAGCAAAAAACACCCAACCGGAAAAGCAAAAAGGAAAAAGAATCCAAAAATATGAAGATAATGTAAGGAGCCTCTGGGACAACTTCCAGCGTACCAACATCTGAATTATGGGGGTGCCAGAAGAAGATAGAGAGCAAGATACTGAAAACCTATTTGAAGAAATAATGACCAAAAACTTCCCCCACCTGGTGAAAGAAATAGACCTACAAGTCCAGGAAGCACAGAGAACCCCAAACAAAAGGAATCCAAAGAGGACCACACCAAGACACATCATAATTAAAATGCCAAGAGCAAAAGACAAAGAGAGAATATTAAAAGCAGCAAGAGAAAAACAGTTAGTTACCTACAAGGGAGCACCCATAAGATTGTTAGCTGATTTCTCAACAGAAACTATGCAGGCCAGAAGGGAGTGGCAAGAAATATTCAAAGTGATGAATAGCAAGAACCTACAACCAAGACTACTCTACCCAGCAAAGCTATCATTCAGAATTGAAGGTCAGATAACGAGCTTCACAGATAAGAAAAAGCTAAAGGAGTTCATCACCGCCAAACCAGTATTATATGAAATGCTGAAAGGTATTCTTAAAGAAGAGGAAGAAGAAGAAAAAGGTAAAGACAAAAATTATGACCAACAATACATATCTATCAACAAGTGAATCTAAAAATCAAGTGAATAAAAAATCTGATGAACAGAATAAACTGGTGAATATAATAGAATCAGGGGCATAGAAAGGGAGTGGACTGACAATTCTCTGGGGGAAAGGGGTATGGGGGTGTGGGAAGAGACTGGACAAAAATCGTATACCTATGGATGAGGACAGTGGGGGGGGGGGTAAGGGAAGAGGGTGGGGTTCGAACCGGGTGGAGGGGAGCTATGGGGGGAAAAAAGAGGAACAATTGTAATAATCTGAACAATAAAGATTTATTAAAAAAAGAAAACAAATCCAATTTAAATATTAAAAAAAGAAATTGACCCAAGCCATAATGCTCAATCAATATATGACAAAGGAGGCAAGAGCATACAATGGAGTCAAGACAGTCTCTTCAATAAATGGTGTTGGGAAAACTGGACAGGTACATGCAAAAACAAACAAACGAACAAACAAACAAACAAAAAACTAGACCACCAATTTACACCATACACAAGAATAAACTCAAAATAAATAAAAGACTTAAATGTAAGTCGTGAAACTATAAAAATCCTAGAAGAAACCATAGGCAGCAAAATCTCAGACATCTTTTGTAGCAATATGTTTACCAATACATTTCCTAGGGCAAAGGAAACTAAGGAGAAAGTAAACAAATGGGACTACATCAAAATAAAAAGCTTCTGCAAAGAAAAAGAAACCATCAACAAAGTGAAAAGAGAGTCCACCACATGGGAGAGTATATTTGCCAAAGATATATTCAAGAAGGGGTTAATTTCCAAAATATATAAGGAACTCATACAACTTAGCAAAAGGAAGATAAACAAATGGGCAAAGGACCTAAATAGACACTTCTCCAAAGTGGACATACAGAAGGCCAAGAGACATATGAAAACATGCTCAAAGTCAACTGAGAGATGCAAATTAAAATGACAATGAGGTATCACCTCATACCTGTCAGAATGGCTACCATTACCAATCAACAAACAACAAATGCTGGCAAAGATGTAGAGAAACAGGAACCCTAGTACACTGCTGGTGGGAATGCAGACTGGTACAGCCACTGTATAAAACAGTATGGAGTTTCCTCAAAAAATTAAAAATGGAACTGCCATTTGACCCAGAGATCTTACTTCTAGGAATATTAGTGGCCTGGTGCACAGATTTGTGCACATTGAAAGAAAATTAATTAGAAGGTGGCCAGTGGGACAGGACTGGGCGAGATGGGCTGGACATGCCCTGGAGCCAACCTCCCATGGTCCCTCCCTGGCCAGCTGCACCTGGGGTGGTGCTGCAGCTTGAAGGGCGTCTGTGGAGTAAGCAGGGTCCCTCCGTCAGGTGGAATCCCTCGGCCTGGCCTGCGACATCCCCCGTGGGGTCCCAGAGGGTGAGAGGGCACTCTGAAAAGTTGCTGTTGTACAGGATGTGGAACGCAAATGCAAATGTGCAGTAAACCAGATTTGAAGCCAACAGTGCCCCAGCAACAACATAACCCACGGCCAAAGGTGGAATTGCGTGGCCCCGAAAGGAATCAGGCTCCCTCCTCTCTGGTTCCGGAGTGCGTCACCTGAGAACTGCTGCTGCCAAGTCACTGCAGCTCATCATCTGCTCCCTTCCCCCCCATTGGACGGTCGGATGGTCGAATGGTCACTTAGTCTTTTATATATATATAGAGCCCCGGTGCATGGATTCATGCACCGGTGGGGTCCCTTGGTCTGGCCTGCGCCCTCTTGCAATCTGGGCCCCCTCGGGGGATGTCGGAGAGCTGGTTTCGGCCCGATCCCTGCTGGCCAGGCTGAGGGACCCTACCGGTGCATGGGTCCTCTAGTATGCATATAAGATCTTTGGTTAATCTCTTCCCACGCTCCCTCCTTCCCCCTCCTCTCTGAGATTCATCAGTCTGTTCCATGTTTCCATGCCTGTGTGTTGAGCGTCTGTCCCCTGGTGGTCATTGTGCATCATAGCTACCAGCCAGCCACTTAGGCTTTTATATATATAGATAGATATCCTAAGAAATTCAAAACACCAATCAGAAAGAATGTATGTACCCCTATGTTCATAGCAACACAATTTACAATAGTTAATATTTGGAAACAGCCCAAGTGCCCATCAGCAGATGAGTAGATAAAAATGCTCTACTACATTTGCACAATGGAATACTATGTGGTGGTAAAAAAGAAGGAACTCCTATTTGCAACAGCATGGATGGACCTGGAGAGCATTATGCTAAGCAAAATAAGCCAGTCAGAGAAAGATAAGTATCACATGATCTCACTGATATGTGGAATCTAATGAACAAAATTAACTGATGAACAAAATAGATTCAGAGACATAGAACCATGGAACAGACTGACAAATTTCAGAGGGAAGGTGGGGGTAGGGGTGGGTGGGAGGGGAGAGATTAACTGGTGAACTTATATGTATACTAGAGGCTCAGTGCATGAAATTTGTGCACGGGGAGTGGTCCCCTCAGCCCAGCCTGCACCCTCTCCAATCCAGGACCACTGGATCCTAACTGCTCACCTGCCTGCCTGCCTGATCACCCCTAACTGCCCCCCCCCCAGGCAGCCTGATCACCCCTAACCACTTCTGCCTGCTGGCCTGATCACCATTAACTGCCCCCACTGCTGGCCTGGTTGCCCCCAACTGCTGCCTCTGCTGGCCTGGTTGCCCATCATGGCCCCTCCTGCCAACCTGGTTGCCCCATGCAACCTGCTGTTCAGTCATTTGGTCATCCCTCACTAACCCCTCTGCCGGTCTTGTCGCCCCATGCAGCCTGCTGTTTGGTCGTTACTGTGAGGGTGTCCTGACAAATTTACATATTACCCTTTTATTAGTATACATTATTAGTATAGATATGCATAGTCCATGGACACAGACAATAGTGAGATGAAGGCTTGGGAGGGGTGAAGTGGAGGGGGTCAATGGGAAAAAAACAACAACAAAAAACAACAACAAAAAACATCTGTAATACTTTCAATAATAAAGATAAATTAGAAAACAAATCCTATCTAATAAAAGAGTAATATGCAAATTAACCATCACTCCGCTACACCCACAAGCCATGCCCACCAGCCAATCCCACAAGCCAATCAGGAGTGAGTATGCAAATTAACCCAAACAAGATGGCTACGGCCACGGAGAGAGCAGGAGGGAGGCTTGGTTTCCCCGGCAATGAAGTAAGCCAAGCTTTCTGCACACCCTGGCCGGCCCAGGCCTCTGCTTAAGGCTACAAAGTTTCAATGATAGAAGATAAATAAATCCCAACAAAAATGGCGGCAGCTACGGAGCTGGAGAGAGCAGGAGGCTAGGGTTGCCACCAGCAATGGAGGAAGCCAAGCTTCTGCAGCCCTGGCCTGCTTTGGCCTCTGCTTAAAGCTACAAAGTTTCAATTATAGAAGATAACTAAATCCCAACAGAAATGGCTGCCACCACGGAGCAAGCAGAAGGCTTGGCTCCGCTCCAGGCTATAAAGTTTCAATTGTAGAAGATAAATAAATCTCAGATACCAGGGCCTCCGCTTGGGTCACCAGGGGTCGTGGCTGGCCTGAAAACCACCACAGGCCCCTCTCCCAGACTGCCCCACGCCCCAAGGGAGCCCCCAACCTGATCCAGGACACCCTTCAGGGCAAACCAGCTGGCCCCCACCTGTGCACCAGGCCGCTATCCTATCTAATAAAAGAGAAATATGCACATTGACCATCACTCCAACACACAAGATGGCTGCCCCCATGTGGTCAAAGATGGCTTCCCCCATGTGGACACAAGATGGCCACCACAAGATGGCCAGCAGGGTAGGGCAGTTGGGAGGGACCAGGCCTGCAAGGGAGGGCAGTTGTGGACAATCAGGCCAGCAGGGGAGGGCAGTTGGGAGGGACCAGGCCTGCAAGGGAGGGCAGTTAGAGGTGACCAGGCTGGCAGAGGAGGGAAGTTGGGGGCAACCAGGCCTGCAGGGAAGGGCAGTTGGGGGGGGGGGGGACCCAGGCCTGCAGGGGAGAGCAGTTAAGGGGGGACCAGGCCTGCAAGGGAGGGCAGTTAGGGGTGACCAGGCCTGCAGGGGAGGGGCAATCAGGCTGGCAGGGGAGCAGTTAGGCATCAATCAGGCTGGCAGGGGAGTGGTTAGGGGGTGATCAGGCTGGCAGGCAGAAGGGGTTAGGGGCAATCAGGAAGGCAGGCAGGCGAGCAGTTGGGAGCCAGCAGTCCTGGATTGTGACCCAGCCTACCAGGATTGGGCCTAAACGGGCAGTCAGACATCCCTCAAGGGGTCCCAGATTGGAGAGGGCGCAGGCTGGGCTGAGGGACACATATCCCCGTGCATGAATTTCGTGCACCGGGCCTCTAGTTAAGTATAAAGTCCCACTCATTTAAGTTTCATCTGCTCTCATGGCCATGAAGCTAGACATTCCATTTCTAAGCCTTCTTGCATCTGGGGATGACTATGGGACAAAGTTCCAGGCAATAGGATGTGAGAAGAAGCGATGTGTGAAATGACTGGTCATGCCCTGAAAAGGAAGCAGTTTGCATCCTTTGTACCCTGTCTTTCCCCCTTCCAGCTCCCTGAAATGCAGATGTGGTAGAAGATCCTGCCCCCATGTGGACACAAGATGGCCACCACAAGTTGTGGGTGATCAGGCCAGCAAGGGAGGGCAGTTGGGAGGAACCAGGCCTGCAAGGGAGGGCAGTTGGGGGAGATCAAGCCTGCAGGGGAGGGCAGTTAGGGGTGACCAGGCCAGCAGAGGAGGGAAGTTGGGGGCAAACAGGCTGGCAGGGGAGCAGTTAGACATCAATCAGGCTGGCAGGGGAGTGGTTAGGGGGTGATCAGGCTGGCAGGCAGAAGCAGTTAGGGGCAATCAGGCAGGCAGGCAGGTGAGCAGTTGGTAGCCAGCAGTCCTGTATTGTGAGAGGGATGTCCGACTGCCCGTTTAGGCCTGATCCCACTGGGATCGGTTCTAAATGGGCAGTCAGATATCCCTCGAGGGGTCCCAGATTGGAGAGGGTGCAGGCTGGGCTGAGGGACACCCCCACCCCTGTGCACAAATTTCATGCACCGGGCCTCTAGTAAAAAATAAAAAAATAAAGCAAATACAAATAAAAGAGGTGATTGTTATAAAGCTTTATCTGATAGTTGTTCTGAGAAAACACTTTTTTGAAAGAAAAATCTTGGAACTATCAAAAAGTTTTTGGAACCACAATTGGATTGTGAGCAATATTAATTTACTTGAGAAATGCCTAATAATTATTACCTTCCATGTGCAAAGATACTTTGGACACAATTCCTGCCCTCATTCCTCATTCAAGTGGGGTATGTAGGTTTTGACCTTTGAGTTTAAACACATATGCATTATGCACCCTTAAGTTATTTAGTGTTAATTATGTAAGTGCTAAAAAGAAAAAACTCCCTAAAAATATAGAGGAGGGAGACCTAACATAGATTTGAAGGGTTGGAGAAAGTAATGTTTGAAATGAAATCTGAAAAGTGGGGGTAGGTAGGTGAAAGGAAAGAAGAAAAATAATTCTAGGCTTTGGGAATAGCAGGTAAAAAGGTAACAAGGAAGGTGAATGTACATAGACATGGAATATTCATGGCTTCTCTATCTATGAGGAAAAACAGTTACTGAAAAATTGGGTAGATTGAAAGTATAGAATTTCATTTTTTAGTACTCATTGTAGCTCTAAATCAACATGGTCAGATTTGGGATCATAAAAATCAATTTGGTGTGATTGTCTATGCTCATATGACAATAATATCTGGCATAAGGATAATGAGATAATGGGAAAATTTATTTTCAGGAAAAACTATTTAAGAACTATACCCTAAAAATTGAGTTTTCTTCTTTAATTTTCCATTTTGCCCTTGACATTTGACCTTGACAGAATCAATAGTGTTGTACGGCTTTGTGATCTGGTGGCAATGTATTCCTCCAGATTTGTTTCCATTACTCTCTCTTTCCTGCTCTCTACACAGTCAGGCTCCTTCCTGCTCCTCCCAAGCTCCGCCCCTCCCTGCTCTCACACCTTAGCTCCGACCACTCCCCTAACTCACTTGTCTGTCTTGTCCCTCCCAAATAAAATCCCAGTCATCCTTCAGACCCACGTAAAATGCTGCCTCCTCCTTGAAGCCAAAGCAGAATGACTGCTCCACCATGGTATTCCCAAGCACATTCCCTGTGGCCATTCTATTACAGTGAGCACACACTCTACCTCCATCAGGGTCATTGCTGTCGGTGCCTGCCTCTCATTAGAGTGCGAGCTACTTCAGGACACTGACTGCTTTAATGTAATCTTTGCATACCCTTTCAAGACAGTACAATAGAGCACACTGCCATGCATGTCACATTCAGTGGGTGCTTCATCCCAGTTGAATTCGATAGATGACTAGGAAATTTCCTCTCAAGCTCGAGGGTTGGTAAGGTATTTCTGCCAATGGATATTTTTCACTTAAAAGTAAGATTGCTTGATTAAATTTGTAATAGGAAAAAGTGGACTGCAATCTAGATGTCTAATAGGGTTTGCTTACACAAATTAAGCTAAATGTATGTAATGGAATACTATGCAACCATTAAACATGATGTAGAAACACACTTGTTGATAAAAAAATGTCCACTGTCTATTGACAAATAGAAAAGGAGGTTATATATATCCTAATTAGGAACATATATATATATATCCCTAATATGCAAATAGACCGAATGGTGGAACAACCAAACAACCGGTTGTTATGACATCTGCTGACCACCAGGGGCGCATGCAGAATATGGTGGGCGTTGGCAGCAGGTGGCAGAGTGTGGAACATGGTGGGCATTGGCTGCAGTGGGATGGTGGAGCAGGTGAGTGGGGGTGCCAGACCAAGGCAGGGTGCTGGTTGCTGTCATAGGGGTGAGCCTCTGGTGGTTACTGAAAATTCTTTGTTCCCACATGCTGCAGTCCTGCCCGGCACTTGCACTTGCTGTCGGCGCCTGGCGCCGGTCCCAATCGTCCCTCAGGGCTTCTCCATCTCCCCCTGCTCCTGAGGGGAGATCGGGGCTGGCAGCCGCCTCTCACACCTGCTGTTGGCAATGGCCCCACTTGCACCTGTTGCTGGCACCTGGCGCCAGTCTCGAGCGCTCGGAGTCATCAGTGGGTATGAGCAGTAGCTGCCAGCCCTGATCGCCCCTGAGGGCTTCTCCACCTTCCCCTGCTCCTGAGGGGTGATCAGGGCAGCAACTTCCACTTGTACCTGCTGTTGGGGCTGGCCCCAATTGCTCCTTGCTGTAGGTGGGTGAGAGCAGGGCTGACGCAGTCAGCGAGTGGGAGCAGCGGCAGCAGGAGTAGGGGGGCTGCCTGCAGAGAGGGGATGGGGGCTGTGATGGGAGGGGGTGGCGGGGGTGCAGAGGGATGGGCCAAGACCTGACCCTGTGCCCACTGCAGCCTTTTGGCCCATGGTTCCTTTCAAAGTGCATGAATTCGTGCACTGGGCAACTAGTAAGATTATAAGTATGTTATATCCCTTCTCACATGCAACAGACTGGCGGTGGGTGACTCCATCTCTTCCTTCCCTTCGGATGACTTGATGCATGTAGTGTGTCTGGAGCAGTCAGCCAAGGGTGGGGCTTGGAGTGGGAGAAATGGGAGGTTACAGAGGAGGCTATAAAGTCCCTGGGAGATACCCCATCATGGGGGAAGGGACTCTAGGGTCATTCTCAGAAGATTAGGAACAGATTAATGGTTCCAGATATAGAATAGGTCGCTTATTTGTGCCTAATCCAGGAACTGGAGGATTCCTTCATCCCAGGGATGCAAAGGTCTGTATATTTCAATCCTGGGGGACCCCATTGGAAGAGCAGAGATAGGAAGGTATTTCTCCTATGAGGAGGCAGGAACATCCATGTGGTTGAGAGTCAGAGTGACACACCAGAATTGCCCTAAAGGAGGTAGCTGGTGAGCAGTGACAGAGGCACGGGTAAACACTTGAACTGTCTGGGGAGTATGTATGGGATCCCTCTCCCACTCAAAGATGTTCAGGGATATTGGGGTAAGGAACCTTAAAAAGGGACCTGGGGGCCTGGTGACAGGCAGGTAGAAGCCATCAAGTCAGCAACAGAACCATTTATCATACTTCAGTGGAGCCCACCACCTGGTGAGACTGGGAGGATATTTGTTTAATAAACAAAGAGAGCCTGGAAAAATAGTCATCAAGATGTCTTTGGGTAGATGGGTAAGCATTTTTTATTGTCTTCTTTTTGGTATCTCTGTATTTCTGATTTTTCTGAAGGGAACATGTGTTGCTCTTATCATAAGGAAAAAACCTCCAATAAAAGTTGTTTTTATAAAAATCAAGTCACAGAACACATGTTGCCTGGGGGCATGTTCAGGAGCGCAGCCACTTTAAACTAAGTGGTCGCCAAAGTACAAACTGTTACAGGCGATCCACACTGGTGATTTCCTCTTGCTCCCAGGGCCAGGGAATTCACCCTGAGTGTGGTTCAGCCCCCTGTAGCGCTTGCACAGATGGCTATACCACGCATTCAGCAGTCCTTAACCATACACACTCACTCTCTGCACGGTCCAGCCAGTGCCCACGTCACTAGCTCCTTCCACAAGGAGTCACTGATGCTCTCCTCATTCTGGGTTGGCCCTGCCCATTTCTTAAACCTTGTTCAACCAAGATAGGGAGGACAAGGGTGGGTGGGGGCCAGTGTAAGTCATGCAGCCACAGTCCCAATTTCTGATGTGCAGTGGTGAGGCCCGGGGAGCCAAATGCTGGGGAAGTCACTGTTTTGCCATCACCCTCAGCACATCATCACTCATCCTTGGTTCTTTGTATTTATCCCTCTGTTTCCTGTTGGAGCTCAAGGCCTCTTTGAGTCTTGATTTGTTTGGTAAGAGTCCTGACAGCCTGCCAAGCTCCTGCAGCCCTGGCCATCCTGAATCGCTTCCCCAGTACCCTCTGTCCATGGGGTGACCACATTGCCTGTGAGTTGCTGCTACCATGTGTCAAACTCAAGTGTCCCTTGTACCTGGAGTATTATTACTGTGCTTGACCTCTAGATCGGACCCTGCCCATCCTGATGCCAGCTAGATTCTACTTCGATTTTACCACACCATAAGCAGCATGAAGTGGACAGGACACTCCTCGCTTTGGCCCTGAAAGCCCTATGTAATCTGCTTCCTGCTGGCTTCCCTGAGCTCACTCACTTTCCCTCTCATTTCCTGCGCTTGGGACATGTTGGCCTTCTTTTTGTTTTTTGAACCTGCTAAGCTTGTTTCTACCCCAGAGCCTTTGCATTCACGTACTGTTTATTCTGACTGGATTCCTTTGCCTGTTTTTTTTTTTTTTTCTCTTTCTCCCCATTATTGGGTCTCTGCCACAGAGAGGCCTTCTTTGACCACTACCAAGGATGTCTCTCCCCCAGCTCTCTCTCAACCAGGGGTGGGCAAACTTTGTCCACATAAGGCTGGAGAATAAATATTTTAGGCTTTGTGGGACACAAGCCATCTCTGTTGCATTTCCCCCTTTGTGTTCTTCAAAACCCTTTATAAATGTATAAACTGTTCTTAGCTTGCAGTTCTATGCCAAGACACACTGTGGGTGAGATTAGCCCCTGGACGTATTTTAGTAACTTCTGCTCTAGACCATCAATCACCCTGCTTTATTTGCTTCATAATTTATCACCATCTGGAATTATCTTGTGTATTTATGAATTTGATATTGTTGGTCTCTCTCACTAGAGGGTGGGAAATGTGTCTGACTCGTAGCTCTGGTATCTGGTACCATTCCTGGCTCAGAGCAGGCCCTCAATACATCTTCGTTGGGTAAATAAATCAATGAATAAATATGTGAATGAATAGGTTAAAGAGGACGATGGATTTGGGTCTGTACCCATGTTTGCCTTTTAGTAGCTGTGTAAATTTAGGCATATCATGGAACATTCTAATTCTCAGTTTTATCCTTAGTAAAAAGACAGTGACAAAACCTCCCTTGCTGCATTGTTGGGGTGACGAGTTGAGAGGACACTGACAATGCACCTGGCCAGGGGGAAAGGACTCATTAAACATTAGCTCCCTTCTGCTTGATTTCGTGGGCAGGCCTTCTCCAGTAGGAATATCATCTCCCACCCATTTCACCCAGGCCCAGTCTGCATAGTCCCTCCTCCCTCTCTTCCCCTCAGTTCACCGTCCTCCAGGTCCCGGCATGCTTGGTGGTACAGCCTCAAGTACGACCTCTCAGAGCAGGAGTTTCCTATAGCAGAGACAGCTGCACAAAGCTGAGGTGAAGGCCCTGGGAGTGATCAATGGATGCTGAGAACAGAGCAGTCCTGTGGACATGCAGATCCCCACGGAGTTAGAGGATGGCCCCATCCCTCTGCCTTCCTGGCTCCGCTCTGTAATTCCACTGACTCTTAGGAGCAAGATGGCAGGAGACAGCACGACCAATGCAAAGCTTCCATCCTCCCCCCAGCAGAGCTTCTTGCCTTCTGAGCTACAAGGAACTGGAACAACATCCCTGACGTGTGTGTACTGCCCAGCTGTAGCCACGTGGAGGGTCTTGGAGAAATCCCATAACCCTGGAGTGTCAGAGCTAAAGGGAGCTGCAAGAACCCCTGTGAAGGCCTCTGGCAGCCTCTTGGCCGCTCCTCCCCTTTCTCTCCACCATTGCCCAGCCTTGTTTGCTTTCTTCTGGTGGGTCTGGCCTCTCTGAAGCTGTGATGGCCCCTCTAGTCTGTTCTCTTCCCACTGCCAGAGTCCCCACTACATCTGGTCAGGCCAGTCCATGCTTTTAATCCCCTACCCTTTGATGGATCCCCACTGTCTGTGGGTGAAGTCTAAATCCTTAGTCTGTTCTGTGATGCTGTCCACAATCTGGGACCCAGGTTCCTTTACTTCCACCTATCACTCACCTTCCTCTGTAGTAGGCAGTTAGACAGGCATGAGCAGAGCAGGAACAATAGGCCAGGTGCAGAGAGTTACCGGGTGGAGAGCCCTGGGTGCCTAGCAACGGGCAGAACTATAAGCCCTTGCATGACCATTCTGTTAAGCATTAACCCCTGAAAGATGACATCTAGGCTTCAGCTGTGTTTCAGCTCCAGGCCCAGAGAAGTCGCAAAATCAGAGGAAGTGACGCCATGGCTGACATCAGGACCAGCTGCATTGACTAATGACTCCCTGCCCTGGCGCCTACCAATAGTGGAGACCATGACCTGCTGAGGAATGTTCTGTTGAGATCCTCCCCTAAAACCCCCAGAGAAAAACCCTCAGACAGAAGACACACCTTTCCCCACTCCTTTTCTTCCCCAGGGCACACTCTCTCCACAACACACCTGAACCTCTCCTCCCTCTTTAGTCTCAAGGCAAGTATCTCCTCTCTGTCTCTCTGTCTTTTTCTCCCTCTCTTTCTCCTAAGCCCCAAGGGCCCTTCTTTTGCTGGAACTTGTTTCTGAGCCCACTTCTTCTACTGCTCACTTCTCCTACCTCTTTGCTTTCTAAATAAACTTTCTCCTATACGCTGAGTCTTGGCTCTGAATTCTTCTCTTAGCCGGAACTCAAGAACTGAGGGTAATACCTGGTGCCATTTAACTCACCGCTAATATCTCCACTGTCCTATCACTCTTCCCTGGGCTTTGCCTCTTACAGCCTTCACACCCAGCTGGGTCAAGAGCCACCTCTCCTATGACACTGTCTTGACCTTCCCTCTGCCCTCCCCCAGGACTGCATGGCCCTCTCACCAGGTCTCTAGAGCAGCTCTGTTGACACCTGGCTCTAACTCACGTTATACTGGTAAGTACAGCAGATAATAGGGATCAGCTGTTTACCCTGTGCTGGCCCTCACTCTACCCTAAGTGCTTTAAGGATTAACTTGTGGCTCACAACCACCTTCCAAAGTGGGTGATTATTATACTACTTTATAGATTAAAAAAGTAAAAAGTGAAGGACTCTGACGTGAAGTCACTTGCCCGAAGTGACACGGCTAGTGGATGGTAGAGCTTGAACTTGGAGTCTCATGGTGGAGGCGATGGCTATTGCATTGAGGTCGTGAAGCTCCTGCCCATGAGAGACCCTACTCTGTTAAAGCAGTAGTAAGATTGGTATAGCACTGGAGTCAGCACACAGCTTGGCCCAAAAGAAGAGCTCAGCACCCGCTTATTCACACAATGAACAAATGAGCCATCAAGATTTTATTCAGACCACCTGGTCCACCTAGTTCCAGCAGGTCTCAGAAGGGAAACAAGTCATTCCAAGTCACATGACATGCTCATTCTAGGTCCAGGTACATTTTCCCTTGTCTTGGAGAAATATATTCCAGGGCTAGAAGTATACCCTGCTTCTGAGATGGGCATGTCATTGGCAGTGCCCCAAATTCATGGGCACTCAGTTCTTTCTCCTCCATCAGGGCTGGATGCTGCCTCTTCACAGTCCTCACAAAGGTGATCCACAGTGTCTGCTGATCAGGGTGGTCTCTGTGGACCTCTCTGTGAGTTAGCATGCACAAGGTATCCAGAGGTGAAAGTGATTTTATATGCTGTAGATTCCATGTGAGTATCTATACTAATAAAAGGGTAATATGCAAATTGGTCAGGACACTTTCACAGTAACGACCAAACAGCAGGCTGCGTGGGGTGACCAGGACAGCAGGGAGGTTAGTGAGGGACGACCAAATGACTGAACAGCAGGCTGCGTGAGGCGACCAGGCCGGCAGGGGGGTTAGTGAGGGATGACCAAATGACTGAACAGCAGGTTGCGTGGGGCAACCAGGTCGGCAGGAGGGGCCATGATGGGCAACCAGGCCAGTAGAGGGGGGCAGTTGGGGGTGACCAGGCTGGCGGGGGTGGGGGGCCAGTTGGGGGTGATCAGGCCAGCAGGCAGAGGTGGTTAGGGGTGATCAGGTTGGTGGGGGGGCAGTTAGGGGTGATCAGGCAGGCAGGCATGTGAGCAGTTAGGAGCCAGCAGTCCTGGATTGTGAGAGGGATGTCCGTCTGCCGATTTAGGCCCAATCCCGGGATTGGGCCTAAACCAGCAGTAGGACATCTCCTGAGGGGTCCCAGATTGGAGAGGGTGCAGGCTGGGCTGAGAGAATCCCCCTCCCCACCCCCCGTGCATGAATTTTGTGCACTGGGCCTCTAGTCTTTTATAATGGATCATACCTGGATCTCTAAAGTGCAAACTTGATAAACTTCCCCTCTCTTTCAAGAACCTTCAGTGGCTCCCCAGTGCCTCCTACATTAAGCTCAAACTCCTCATCTTGGTTTTCAAGACTTTCCCAATCTGGGTACCACTTATTTTTCCATTGCACACATCAATGACCTTGACATCACAGTTAACTGGGACTACCTGCTGGAGGAAGTAGTAGGGTAAGGTATAAGGGACACAGACCTTGCAGCCCCACATCTACATCCCATGTCAGTTTTCCCTGCTTACCTATGTGACCTTGAATTCATTACTCCAAAACCTAAGTTGTTTCCAGGACAACTTGCCACCTCTCTGATCTCCTATAGGTGCTCCAAATGATAGAAGGATATGAAGAGGGTCACAGTCCCTTGGGGAAAGAGAGGGAGAGAGAGAGGACCTTGCAAAGTGCTGGGACATATTAGGGTCTTTGAAATTTAGTCCTCTTTACCCTTCCTTTCTTGTACCATGTTTTGGATTCTGTCAAATGAATTCTGTTTAGGTGACTTACAAATGCCAATTAAGAGACCCAGAAACAGTTAATTTAGGTGGAATCAAAGTTCTGTTCCTGAGAGTCACCAGCTCCATTTTGGTGGTCCCCCTGTCAGAGGACACTCCTCCTTTGGGTCAGCTCAGGGTGCTGAGAGCCTTTGGGGATCCGTGGTCATTCCCACCAGAGCACAAAACTATAGCCTCTGCTAACAGGAAGGGTTGGGGGTGGAGGGGCGCTGTGAGGCTCCCTGCAGGTATGCCATGGTCTCTTAGTGAATATAATTTTCACGGGACAGATGTTTTCTGCTGGCAGAAAAAGAAATAATAACTGTGCTGGGACCCCCCACTTCCATGGCTGGAGGGTCGCCAGCACTAAATCAACAGCTTTCTTTTTAGTGTGTACACACATTCTTCCAGGCTGGTCAGTGGCTGAGGGCTACCCTGGATCCATGCAGAAGAGAGAGAGTGTGTGTGTAAGTATGAGTGTGACTGTGTGAAATTGTGAGATAGAATGGAATGACCAAACCCTAGCTGGCCTTGGGCCCAATAAAAAATGCCTCCTCCTTCAGGAAGCTTTCCCAGAATCCCTCAGCTGTAAGTAAATACACTCTTTTGGTGCTTGTGGCTTTCCACCTAGTTTCTAGGAGGCCTTGCAAAGTGTGAAACAAAAGCAGGCTGGAGAAACATAGAACTGAATTTGAATCCCAGCATCCTTATCAGGCCTTACTTTCTTTAGGAATGATAATACTCACCTCTTAGGGGTGTCTGAGGACTTAATAAAACACCATGAGTGCCTAGAAGAGAGAAGGCCCTCAATAAAAGTGAGCTTTCCTCCTTCCTTACCATTGCCAGTTTCATTGGGTAGCTTCCAGACCCTTCTCCCATCACCCCTGGCTGTGTTGGCTTTAGCCCTTCCTCAGGGAAGGGAACAAGAACATATAAGCACTTGTGCATGCTTGACATATCATAGGGATCAAGAAAGATTTGGTGGTAAAATGAAAAATAGGCTGATAGACTTGATAAACTTGGTTGTGTATTCATTTGTTTTTCATTTATATAGTAAACTAGTAGCCCTGTGCACGAACCCATGCACCAGTAGCTCTCTGAGGGGCCTGGCTGCTCTACGCCTGCTGCCCAGAGGCTCTTCAAGGCCCAGAGGCCCATCCGCGGCCAGGTGCGGAATGCTTGCCTCGTTGCTGGGGCAATGACGCAAGCGTTCCATGCCCCGGCCTGGTCAGAGCCCCATCCGCAGGTGGGAAATGCAAATAACTTCCCTCCCTGTTCTCAGGAACTCCGATAAAGGGCTTCCTTCCTCTTTCTCGGCTGGCTTTCACCCCTGTGCCTCCACCACCAGCTCCTCCTGTCACACTATCCTCCACCCCCTCCACCCTCTGGCCGCCTGTACTTGACCTTTCCCGGGAGTCGGGGGCCATTTGACTCTGCTCCACTTGCCAGTTCCTTCTCTTCTTACACAAGCGTTCTGCACCCTGGCCTGGCCAAAGGCCCATTCGTGGCCTGGCGGAATGCTTGCTTCATCGCTGTGGTGACAAAGCAAGCATTCTGTCAGTCCACTCACACTGCCTACTCTCAGTGGCCGCCCCCTCCCCCCAGGGACTGGGGGATCCCGGCGGGGCTGAGAGGACTGGGCGCCGCCATCTTGTGGCTATGGGTGCCGCCATCTTTGTGATGGAGTGACAGTTAATTTGCATGTTACCTTTTTATTAGATAGGATACATTACTAGTTCAAGGTACTTGGCTGTGTTGATCAATACAAACACCACAGAATGATGGGACTAGTAAGGATGCATAGGTCACCTGGTTGCTCTGTAGTGATTTATTTGAAGACAGCCATGGAATGGCCAAGCTGGGTTTTGAATGGAGGCCTCCTGACTTCTAGATCATCTATATTGTTGGCCAGGCCTGGATCTGGGTGAGAGAGCCCTAGCCCTTTCGGTAGCTTTCTGCCTTGGGAGTGACACCTTTTGGGCTCCCTCCCACTCAGTGCCCCATGACTGATGTGTGGGTGGAAGGCACCATGTTTACTTTCTTTCCTCAATTTCCTCTGTGATGGAAGAATAAAGAATTCTTTGGTGTCTGGTAGCCCACACCCACCGGTCTCCCCCACGAACATGAAAGAGTGCAGGCAACCGCTTTCACTTCTAATTTGTCTCCAATGGAATAATCCAGAAGGTGGTTTCAGGGGTTTCCTGGAGACAGAAATGCTACCTGCCCTGTGGCCTAGGCCTGAAGGAAAACTTTCATGAAATACGGCCCAGATATTTGATGTCGCCTGGACAGAATAATGAAACACTTCTTACAGGCAATTTATGAGTCTGAAAAACAGGCAGCTGACTTTCAAAGGCAGACGCCAAAGTGTCAGCAGGCTTCTCTCAAGGTCAAGGCTTAGATGAAAACCTGCCCGAGGCTCAGTGAGGGGAGGTTGGAATTTGGGCCTGTGTGTGATGGATTTCATTCCAAGCTGTTGGCACCCTTTGCCACACCCTTCTCCTGCATTATTAAAAAAAAGACCATTGGATTCAAATTATAGTCCTGGGTATGAATCCTGATTCACACAAACACTTAACCTTTTCTGTGACCTTGGGAAGTCCCTTGACCACTCTGAGCATCATTGTTCTCAGGATTAAAATGAAAATAATATCTTCACCTTCAATAAATAATGCACAGATTAAATGTGAGTGTGCTAGGTAAATAATAGTAAGTCAAAACCTTTCCCCCCTCTTTTTTAGTTTTATTTTTAAAAAACTATTTACTATAAGTCAGGGGACCTGGGGCCCAGCATTGGTCCTATCAAAAAGTTTCGATGGCTGAAACCGGTTTGGCTCAGTGGATAGAGCGTCGGTCTGCGGACTGGAAGGTCCCAGGTTCGATTCCGGTCAAGGGCATGTACATTGGTTGCGGTCACGTCCCCCGGTGGGGGGTGTGCAGGAGGCAGCTGGTCGATGTCTCTCTCTCATCGATGTTTCTAGCTCTCTATCCCTCTCCCTTCCTCTCTGTGAAAAATCAATAAAATATATTAAAAAAAAAAGTTTCGATGGCCCTTGATCAAGATTTTTTCTTTCTAGGCTTTATTTATTTATTTTTAATATGTTTTATTGATTTCATGGAGAAGAAGGGAGAGGGAGATAGAGATAGAATCATTAATGATAAGAGAATCATTGTTTGGCTGTCTAGGCTTTATTTTTCATATCTAGCAAAAAAATTACTAGAGGCTTATATGCTAAGAACTATGAAAAATGCTTCCTCTCTCCCTTCCTTCCTTCCTCTCCAACAAATATGCATCCAGCACCTATTATGTGCTAGGCACTAATCTAGGTACCAGAATATGACAATGAACAGAATGGAAAGAATTCGATGCCTCTATGGGGGGGGGGGCGGGCGGGGCAGGAAATAAAATAAGTAATGTGTACAGTACATTAGATGTTGAATACTATAGAGAAAAATAAAGTGTGGAAGGAGATAGGGCCTGTATGTAGGATTTTAAATAAGGAGGTGAGGTAAGGCCTCATGAGGGGGTGACATTGAACACTGGTGTGAAGAAGGTGAGATGTGGGAATGTACCTGTTGGGTTTAAGGAGCAGCAGGGAGCCCCCGTGTCTGCAGCATGGGGAGCAGAGGGGAGGAGAGTGGAATTGGAGTGCAGGCTCAGTGATGACATGGTGCCTGGATGGCCAATCCAAGCACTTCTGCTTTTTCTCTGAGATGGAAAGCCAGTGATGGAGGTAGTTTTTGTTTGTTTTTACTTTAACCAGGTTTTTTATTTCACAAAAATGTTCTTACCTTTCTCAAGAAGTATCCTTGGTCCTCTCCCACAAGCTCTAACTAGAAAACCTTGCCCTTGATTCAGTCCCTCACCCCAACGCTCTCTCCTCCTCTCTCATTCCTCCATGCTTATCTTCCCATTTGAGGGTTTTGAGCTGAGACGGGATGAGATTGCTTCTTGCATTTTAAAAGAATCACTTTATCATGTCATTCAATTTTCCCACCATGCTATGATATGGGTGGTATAATCCCCAATTAAGTAGATTTTTATTTTTACATAAGAAAAGTAAAATAAAGCTGGCAATTTCTCCCAGGCCAGAGGGCTCTGTATCCACAGTGGTGCTCATTCACTGGGATAGCTCTGGCCACACAACACATCGTATATTATTGTCAGTGACAATTCTTCAGAACCATGGCAGCGTGTCTCCAGATTTCCCAATTGTGCACTTTTCATTACAAACCAGTGTAAAAGTTCCCTCCTCTAGGAAGTCTTTTCTGATACCTCTAATAGCCTGAACTCCTACATTATTTAATGAGTATCTTTTTAAAAAATGTATTTTTATTGATTTCAGAGAGGAAGGGAGAGGGAGAGAGAGATAGAAACATCAATGATAAGAGAGAATCATTGATCAGCTGCCTCCTGCAGGCCCCCTGCTGGGGATCGAGCCCACAACCCAGGCATGTGCCCTTGGCTGGAATCAAACCCAGGACCCTTCAGTCTGAAGGCCGACGCTCTATCCACTGAGCCAAACCGGCCAGGGCTAATCTGAGTATCTTTATGAAATTTGCTACTAGTAAGCAGAAAGTTCTGTGTATTAGAGCAAAGTGTCCTGGACATTGAAATAAGAGATTTAGGTTTTTAAAATTTCTATCATCATCATCATCATCATCATCAATATAATTGAGATGCTTTTAAAAATTATTAACTCCCCCCCAAAAAATTATTAAACCCAGATATTATCTGGAGTCTTTATATCCTAAGATATAAAATCAAACTATTACTTCATGGCTTGTGGACATCAAATATCTTTCTTAAGGTTCTAAACATTTTCAAGGGGGCTGAAATTTTCATGATCATCTGTGCTTTAGCAAATATTAGCAGATGCTCTCTCTATTCTGCACTGTCTAGACCTAGACAAGCACTTTTTTGATGTCCTTAAAAGAAACCCACTTGCACAAAACTTTCATAAAAATCTACTTTCAAAGTCATTAGTAGATTTCACTAGCGACTTGGTTGTCACTCAGTGGGATGACGCAGCACAAACAGCAAAGAACTTTATATCAATTTAATCACACCACCTTTCTCATGTATATATTTTTGTATAGTGTATTAGTCTGCTTGGACTGCTATAACAAAATACCACAGACTGGGGGTCTTACACAACAAAAATGTATTTTCTCACAGTTCCAAAGGCTGGAAGTTCAAGGCCAAGGTGCTGTTAAGGTTGGTTTCTGATGACTCCTCTCTTCTTGGCTTGTAGATAGCTGTCTTCTTGCTGTGTCCTCACATGACGTTTTCTTCATGCAGGTGTAGAGAAAGAGAGAGAGACTTCTGGTATAATTTCTTCTTCTTATAAGGACACTGTTCCTGTTAGATTAGGGTCCCACCCTGATGACCTCTAGTCTTAATTACCCCCCTAAAGGCACTATCTACAAATATAGTCACATTGAGCATTGGGGCTTCAACATATATATTTGGTGGAGGGAAAACAATTTAGTTCATAACACATAATATGTCTTTTTCCTTCTTTATGCTTTCAACATATTTGTGTTTTGAAATTTAAAATGCATTTCTTATAGACAGAATATTTTTGAATCTTGTGTTTCTATCCAGTTAGTCATTTTCTATTTTTTAAGTTGGGGAGTTTTAGTCCCTTTATATTTAATGAGATTATTAATTGGGTTTAAGTCTACCATCTTGCTATTTGTTTTCATTTGTTCTTTTTGATGTTGTTGTTGTTCCTCTAATGAGTCTTTTCTTTCCTAATTATATATATAAATATATATACATATATATTTATTCCATATCTATATCTATATAATCTATATCTCTATCTCTATCTCTATATCTATCTATCTATCTATCTATCTATCTATCTATCTATCTACGGAATTCAATTTTATTTCCTCTATTTTGGCTTCTCATTAATACTTCTTTTTATTACTTTTTAGTGTTTCTCTAGAGCTAACAACATGTATCTCTAACTTATAATAACAAATCTATTTACATTCAATGCTATATTACCTCTAACTGCACACTGGATTCTTTATACTCTTTTTTTTAAAAAAAAATCATTTCTCACTTCATATGTGAAACTTATTTCCCACTTTACAAATGCAATAATAGTATAATTCTATTTACCCACATCTTGTATTTTGTGCTTTGTTGTCATATCTCTTATTTTTAATGTTACAAATCCCACCTTACAATGTTATTATTTTTTTCTTTTCTGGTCAGTTGTTTATAAAGAAAATTTAGTAAAAAATTATCTTTTATGTTTAACTTATTTTTTTGTGTTGTTTTTTCCTGCCTATAGATCTGAGTTCCTATCTGCTATCAATGCCTTTCAGCCTAAAGAACATCCTTCATCATTTCTTGTAGTGCATGTCTATGGACATCAAATTCTCTCAGCTTGCATTTATAAAAAATGTCTTCATTTCATCTTAGTTTTTGAAGAATATTGTTGATGAACATAGAATACTGAGTTGATATTTTTTTTCTATTTGTTTAGGACTTAAAATGTTCTTGTCTTCAGTCTTTCTGTAAGCCATCAATAATTGATATCACTGTTTTCCTGTATACAAATTATACTTGTTTTCTGATTGCTTTTGAGATTTTTTATTTTCCTTTTGTTTTAATGTTTGACTCTAATATACTTAGGTGTGGTTTTCTTTGTATTTATCCTACTTGGTATTCTCTGAGTTTTTTGAATCTATACATTTATGCCTTTAATAAATATAGAAAAGTTTCAGCCATTTTTTCCAAATACTTTTCTCTCCCAATTTCACTTCCTTCTTTTTCTGGGACTCCAATTATATGTATTTTGACCATTTTATATTGCTCTGAGGATCCCTGAGCTATTGTTCATTTTTCTTGAATATTCCTTTTCTTTTCTTCAGATAGGGTAATTTCTATTGATTTGTCTTTGAGTTTATTACACTTCTGCCTCCACAATCTCTGTTAAGTCTATCAATCCAGTCTATTAAAAATTTTTAGTAGTTATTGGTAGAGACATTGAATTCTGTTATCTTCCTCTGAAAAAGTGTGATTTTGATTCTAGCACACAGAAAGGAGCTTGATTACTAGCTCATCACCTTGAAGTTTTACAGGCTTATTTTTCTGTTTTGATATAGATGGTCTCCAGAAAGCTCAATGTCTTTCTCAAGCTCCTCTAACTTGATGGGGCCAACATTCAAATTTGGGTTCCTCATGGACATCATTAGGGCTTGGCTTTAGGCTTTTTTTATGGTGGAACTAAAGCTGCACTGTAAAATATGGTAGCCACATGTAGCTAATTACATATAAATTTATATGAAATAAAATAAATTAAAATAACCATTTAGTGCAACTAGCCATATTTTGAGTGTTTGACAGCTACTAAATTTATATAGCTGGTGATTATCATTTGTGACAGCACTAATAACATTAATATTATTGTAGAAAGCTCTACTGCTCAGTAGTTATCAAGAGTATGCCTTACTTCAGGGTGTGGTCCTTACTCTTATATTGTCAACCTTTTGGTATCCCAGCTAGAGGCCTGGGTATTAACAAAATTTCTCCTTTATGGCTGAACTGAATCTTTTCTGTTATCCAGCACTGCTTCACTTCTAGCACCTCTGTTCTCTACCCTGTTAAAGCTGCTCTCTGGCAAGGCTGCGCACTTTTTCCCTGAGCATGTACACAGCCTCACTTACAGCCAAGGACTCTATAGGGCACTCCCTACACAAGCTACTGGGGACCCCTGTCTGTGCAGTTTACTCCTCTCTGGTATTGTGCCTTATAATTCCAGCCACTTCAGTGGCTCTGTTTTTTGATGTCTACCTTCTTAGCTCATCAGAACCCTCATGTGTGCATGGACTCTAGCTCTCTGCTCTGCAGTGGGGAGATTATTCCCAAACAGAGAGCTGGGGCAATTGTGGAGCTCATCTTGGGAACTCACTTTTTTTCAGGGATCCCAGTCTTGTGCTACCTGTTTTCCAATGCCAGAAAACAGTTGCCTTATATATTTTGTTAGGTTTTATGTTTGTTTTTTCTTAATGGAGGCAGGCATACTTCATACCAGTGATTGCATCATATCCTGAAGTGGAACCCCATTAATTGGCAAGTGACTTGAAATCATGAATTACCTCCTGCTGTTTTTTTTTTTAAAGTTCCTTTGCCACTTGGTTATTCTCATTGGCAATTCACTGTGTTCAGTAGCTAGCATCACATTGTTTTGCTGGTTCCACTTTCCTTGTTCCTATTATTTTTTTCCCATTGAGATTCTCAGGGAAACTCCAATTTTTTTCTTTCTATTGTGCAGAAAATTTATCTCTGCACAGCTCCTTTCCTCAAAAATATATAACTTCCAAAAATTGACCCAAGCCATTATGCTCAATTAATATTTGACAAAGGAGGCAAGAACATACAATGGAGTCAAGACAGTCTCTTCAATAAATGGTGAATGGTGTTGGGAAAATTGGACAGGTACATGCAAAAAAAAAAAAAAAAAAAAAGAAAAAGAAAAAGAAACTAGATCACCAACTTACACCATACACAAAAATAAACTCAAAATGAACAAAAGACTTAAACATCAGATGGGAAACCATAAAAATCAATCTTAGAAGAATTTAGAGGCAGCAAAATAACATCATATGTCATAGTAATATCTTTACTGATACATCTCCTAAGACAGTGGGATCTAAGGAGAAAATAAACAAATGGGACTACATCAAAATAAAAAGCTTCTGCACAGCAAAAGAAACCATCAACAAAACAACAAGAGAGCCCACTGCATGGGAGAACATATTTACCAATGTTACATTCGATAAGGGTTTAGTCTCCATAATTTATAGGGAACTCATACATCTTAATAAAAGGAAGGTAAACAATCCAATGAAAAAATGGGCAAAGGACCTAAATAGACACTTTTTGAAAGTGGACATACAGAAGGCCAAGGGACATATGAAAACATGCTCAAAGTCACTAATCATCTGAGAGATGCAAATCAAAACAACAATGAGGTACCATCTCACATTTGTCAGAATGGCTATCATCAACAAATCAACCAACAACAAGTGCTGGCGAGGATGCGGAGAAAAAGGAACCCTTGTGCACTGCTGGTGGGAATGCAGACTGGTGCAGCCACTGTGGAAAACATATGGAGTTCCCTCAAAAAATTAAAAATGGAACTCCCATTTGACCTAGTAATTTTACTTCTAGGAAAATATCCCAAGAAATCAGAAACACCAATCAGGAATAATATATGCACCCCTATGTTTATAGCAGCACAATTTACAATAGCTAAGATTTGGAAACCGTGTAAGGGCCCATCAGCAGACGGATGGATTATAAAACTGTGGTACATCTACACAATGGAATACTAAGCTGCTGTAAAAAAGAAAGAACTCTTATCATTTGCAACAGCATGGATGGACCTGGAGAACATTATGCTAAGTGAAATAAGCCAGTCAGAGAAAGATAAATATCACATGATCTCGCTCATTTGTGGAATATAATGAATAACGTAAACTGATGAACAAAAATATATCCAGAGACAAAGAAGCATTGAACAGACCATCCAACCTCAGAGGGAAGGCAGGGGAGGGTTGGGGGAGGGGGTGCAGTAAGAGATCAACCAAAGGACTTGTATCCATGCATATGAGCATGACCAATGGACACAGACAATAGGGGGTGGGGGCATGTGCTGGAGGGTGGGAGTGGGTGGGGAGAGGTCAGTGGGGGAAAAAGTTTATATGTAAAACTTTTAACAATAAAGAATTAAAACAACAACAACTATATAACCAAAGTCATAGACATTCTTAGCAAAAAAAGACCCTCTTTAGAAGATGGTTGTAGTTATAGAAAGCAAGACAATATTTTTCAGTTCTATTTTCTATTGTTATTGTATTGTTAGCTAACTCATCTTCATGCTTCTCATCCTGACCTCCCTCAAATCGATTCTCTACTCAGTCAGAGGATCTTTCTAAAACACAAATCTGACTTTGTCACTCTTCAACAGCTTTCCCCAGCATATAAGGTAAAATCCCATATGCTCAACTGACATAGGAACCTTTCATGAACTGTTTCTTTCTATGTCTCTAGCTTTCTCTTTTTATTTTGCATCCACCCCTAACACACACACACACACACACACACACACACACACACACACACACACACACACCTCCTGTAAATCTAGGATCTTCCTTCGTGAGTCTCAAAACATACCATGCTATTTCTTTCCTCTGTTCCTTTTCTCAGACTACTTCCTCTGTCTGGAATGCCCTTCTCTCATCCCCAACTTTTGTATCTTTATCTGGCTATCTCAGCTCATTGTTTAAGACAAAGCTTAGAAATGTTTTCCTTCAGAAAGGATTCCCTGGCTTTGACCTTCCATAGTTTGTTCAGGCGCCTCCGCAGGGTTCCCACTGAGCTCCCTGCTGCCTGCCTCCCCACACAGACTAGGAGGATAGAACTCTGTCTACTTGGTCTCACCAGTGCTTAGTATTGTACCTGGCACATGGTATGTCGTTAGTTTGTGCATTCATTGATCCACCCAATAAATGTTTATTCAGTACATAGCCTGTGCAGGGCACATTATTCCAAAATCTCTGTCCTATAGGAGTTTGTATTCTGGTGAGAAAGGCAGAAAACAAATAGATACATAAACATAATTTAGGAAGTGATAAGTCTATGGAGAAAAAGCAAAATAGGGGTGAAGCAAGCAATAGTGCTATTTTGATAGAGTGCCTCTCTTCTCTTTGATCAGGTGACAATGGAGCAGAGATCTGAATGAAGTGAGAGAAGGAGATATGTAGGGATACACTGTTCTAGGAGAGAGAATAAAGAACTTGAAGTGGGAGCTTTCTAGGTGTGCTCAGGAATAGCAAGCAGACAGCTGTGCTGGAGCAGAGTAAGTGAGGAAGGTAGTGAGACAGAAGAGGTCCCAGAGCACATGACCTCCAAGGCCAATGTAAGAACTTTGGATTTCCCCCCTCTGTTTAGGGAAGCTGCTGGGAGGTTTTGAACAAGAGAATAACACCATCAGACTAGTGTTTTAAAAGGCTCATGCTGGCTGTTCTGTAGAGAATAGACTGTGGAGGAACTAGGGAGGGAACCAGAGACCAATTAGGAGGTAAAGTACAGTGGTAAAGGCAAGAGAACATGAGGCCTGGGCCAGGGTGTTAACACTGGAATTGGGATTATATTTGTGGTATAATGATTGAATTCAGTTTCTTTATATCTAGCTCCCCTGAGCATGTAAGCTTTTGGAAGACAGGGTCTGTGTTTGATTTCTCTTTGTAGCCTGAGTTCTTAGAATAAGGCCTGGTAAATAATAAGCATAATATTTTTAGGATGTATTATTTTTATAATTTTATAAACATATTGTTTTGAAATCTTTTTCTTTTTTAGATATGTGAGTTCCTGAGCATGACATAATGAGGGAAGGGTGATATATAATATCTCATTGTGCTCCCATTTTCCAGATGAGGTTCAGAGAGCTTAAATCTTGGTCAACTTCTCACAAGCCACAAAGCAATGGAGCCAGTCTTTAATCTCAAGTCTGTCTGATCCCATAGCCCTTACCTTTTCCATTCCATCAGCAGGGCTGGTACAGACCAGGGTACTGGGGAGACACAGGGGACAGGCTGAATGCAAGCCCCAACCGTGAGCAGCAAACCCCAACCATGATGACAGACAGAGCCTCCTTCAGGAACAAAGTCCTGAGATACTTTCCGAGCAGAAATGACATGGGTTTGGGAAAGCCCCCCTTTCCCGGCAGAGTCAGCATGCTCCTGTGTGGCTAGTCTTTCTGATTCATACATGGGGGTTACATTGTATTTTTCTATTTTTTGAAAATAAAAAGAAAATGTAAAGAAGAGAAGTGAAGTCCCAATTGCCAAGTCTGTTAACGACACACATAATGTTGTGTTAACATGGGCGATTATCGAGCTGGACAGCACCCAGATTTCTGCCAAAACAAACCTTTCTGCTCAGCTGACTCGGGAATGCTTCAGCCAGAACGGGACAGAGTGAGAAGGGTGGACTGCAGTCTTCCATGGTCTGGAAACAATTAATGCCACGGCTATTGGCACTATTGACTTTGCTGTGAGCTCTGGTGGGAAGGACCGGACCCCAGGTCTCCTCTGACCCCTCCTCAAGACCCCAGGCAAGTCTCCACCTGTCTCAGATCTCAGTTTCTCATCAGGTGGATTAGATTAATAATAGAAGGTCCATTGGTTTTAACTTACTATGCTTCTGGGTGACCTTCAAGGAGCCAGTGGACTAACTGAGCCTTGGGCCCCTTGCATATGCAAGAAGGAGGGTCCTGTCTGCACAGAAGCTGTGAGACCTTGGGCATCACCTAAGTCTTCATTTTCTCACCTGTAAAATGGCAAATAGTCTTTCCTTAATGAGCTGTAATGAGGATTAAATAAAATACAATATGTAAGATACTTAGCTCAGTGCCTGGCACATAGGAAATAACTAATACATGTTGGTTTCTTTCCTTCCCTTATTCCTCTTATGCCTTCATTTTTTCTTTCTTTCCCTTCCTTTATCCCTTCCCTGTTTCTTTCTCTTCCCTTTCCAAAGAAAAATCTGTCTTGAATTATGATGCTGTGAGTCAGTTTATCTGCTTCATTCAATTGCAAATTACTTGACTGCAGGGACCAGGTGTGGGTCATCTTTTTATCCTATCTGCAGAGTAGGTGCTCAATAAATGCTTGATGAATCAATGATTGACTTGAAGGAGTCAGAGGCAAGCCTACCATCACTGTTTTTTTTTTTTTTTTTGGTGGTGGTGGGGGGGGGGGGGGGCTTCCTCATTTCTTTTCCTTCTGATGGAAACATAAAAAGCAATACTTGCTTGCATATTCCTTCGTTCCCCAGGCTATAAAAAACATTAGATTCTAAAATGAAACAAAGGTAATGGAAACCAGAAAGCCATGTTTTGTGTGAGATTGAAAACATATGTTAAGAATGGGGATTCAAAATGATGAATCTGCACAAGGCTGTTGGCAATGGCCCCTCTCCCCTTGCTGCTCTGGTCAGAAGCAGGAGTGTGCAGATCTGCTGCAGCCCCAAATTGAGCCGGCCTCATTGGCCAGGGCAGCAGGCCTGGCCTAGCCATGGGCATGCTTTTCCTTCAAGCATCTCATGGAGGGCACTAGGTTGTTTGGGGAGGGAGGATCTCACAATGTTTTTTCTGACCTTTGGAAAGATAGGAAAAGGATTTCTTTGGGTTCAGAAACAAAGAACTTCTTCTGTTTTGTCCTTAAGATAAAAATAGTCACTGTGACTTGTTAGTTCTCTCCTGTTAAAAGGTAAATTGAGGCATATTACATATTTTAGGAGTTTTTCTAAGCAAAACTCAATTGGAATCAGGCAACATGCAATCTAGCAGATAGAAAGGAGCTCTGAGGAACTGTACAAAATGAAAGACATTTACAGGCAGAAGGGAGCAGGAACAGGCAATTTATACTAGACAAGAAAATGGATTGGTTATTGCAAGGTCACTTCCCTTTGGGGGATGGCAGTGGTTTATCAGGCTGGTTACCTAACTAGTGCTGATCAGGTTATTCTTGATTAACTGGTTTAAGAACTCACTTCTGGAAGGGCTAAAACTGTAAGTAAGTCTTGGTTCAGTGATGTGGGGCTTAAAATAAGTTATTCCATTTGAGGTCTGAACATTCCTATGAGATGAGCCTTTTATCTACATTAGGTCAATAGCTATTTTGCAGGGTCATTTTAAGTATTCATTCTTCCTATTTTATAGATGAGCCAACAAAGTCATATAGCTAGTAAGTGGTAGACAGAGAATTTAATGCTACTAATGCCCACTCAACATTAAGTTCCCACTTATTTATTTGATTATTTACACACTAGAGGCTCAGTGCATGGGAATAATGCACTGGTGGGGGGGGGCGTGGCCTGTGGGGATCGTCCTGATGTGGGAGCACCGCTCATCCTGTTCTGCTGAATGGCTATGGACCCTCCCTCTCAGCAGCTGCTCCCTGGTCCTGCATCTTCTGTGGAGCCGGAGCACTCACCTCTCCAGGGAACCCAGTCAGGGCTGGGCCCAGGGAAAATAGCACTGAGAGGCTGCGGAGTAGGCCTCAGTCCCGCAGTGGCCATGAACCCGCCTCCCAGCCTCCGGGGTCAGCTCAGCTGCGCAGCCTGCAGGTGACCAGAGGAGTTGTCAGGGAGCGAAGAGGAGGAGCCTGGGGTGAGAAGGTGACATTGCAGCCTGGGCTCCTGCCTGTTGGCCTGGGGTTTGCAGTGAGAGCAGCTGCTTATCCCGGTCAGCCAAGCGGCGCTCCCACTGTGGTAGTGCACTGACCACCTGATGGAAGCTCCTGTGTTGAACATCTGCCCCCTGGTGGTCAGTGTGCATCATAGCGACTGGTCATTCTGGTTGTTCTGCTTTTCAGTTGCTGGGCTTTTATTATATAGGATTCATTCAATAGCTGTTCATTGAGCACCTGCTGTGGTGTGCCAGATACTGGGTTGGATGGAGATAGAGCATTGAATAGAGAGGTAAGATCTCTGCCTTTGCAGTTGACTGGCAGAGATGTCATGACCTGATCAATGTTCGGGTTCATTGAGTATGATATAAAAGAAATTCCAGGTGCTGTGAGTCTTTGTGATACAAGGGATTTGAGACTGAGGTGTCAGGGGAAGCTCTCCTGAGGAGTGACTGCAAGGGGACAACTGGAAGACAAGTAAGAGGTTTCCAGGCAAAATGGGGTAGAACCTTCCAGCCAAGGGAAGACATGTAAGAAGTCAGGACAGAGCATGATATGATCAAGGGAGCAAAAGATGCCTGAAAGATGAGGTTTCTACCCTTTACTTAATTTCATCCCCTCAACAACCCATAGGGAGATGTTATTATTATTTTCCTTTAACAGATCAGAAAAATGAGGCCCAAGTGGCTTGCCCAAGGTTACATACCCAGAAATAGATAGAAACCCAGTGGGTTGACTCCCCTGCCTATGCTGATTCTACAATATGTGGTATATCTGACCTTTCAAAAAGCTAAACGTGAGAACTGTGACCAGGAACTGTAGATCTTTGAATCCTGAGGCTCTGAGCTGTGAGGCCTGAGCTGTACCAGCAATAGGGACAGCACAAGCCCAGGCCACTGTTGAAGAATTTTCTGCCATGGGCCTCTCCTGACTCTAGGAAAGGCAGATTCTGGTAATTGTAGATGACAGCATCTCATCCCTGTTCTGACATTGCCCTGGGGACCTCCCAGACACCTCAGGGGTCTGGATTTGAAATTGTCTAAGGTCTTGTGTTTGCACATGCTTGAAACTGTAGCTTAGGTATTGCCTCTTCCAGGAAGCCTTCCTTGGACACACCAAGCTTGGTTTGATGTCCTTTCTTTGATCCTACCACATGCACCTACCCTTCCCTGCACCCAGCCCTGGGAGTTCTTCTTTTTCACCTGGAAGCACACTGTATTATGCATGTTTATTTACTGATTTGCCAACTCCACCTGAAGGCGAGCTTCTTGGGGGTAGAACTTGGGTCCCATTCATCTCTGTGTTCCAACCTGGTCCAGGGCTTTCTTATGCTGGCTGATCATGAGTGAGTGCTATATATTCCATCTCTGTTGGAGGGAAGGCAGCTTCCAGCAATTCATGACCTGAGTGGTTATTATTAATCCAACAGTTGTCAATGGTGGAAATCAGATCAGTGGTGGAAACATGCAGAAGAGCTCAGAGAGCATGTTTTGGTTTCTAGGGGAAAGGCCACCACACCTGCTTTAAGATGGGCATTATTTCAGGAGAGACAATGGGGAGATGGAGCCAAGGCTGGAGAAGGTAGGGGATGGAGAGGAAGAGCTGCATTTCCCTAATGGTTTCCATCTGCTCTGACAGTGGGATGAAGTCACGTTTAACTCCCTCCTGCCCATGCATTTATGCTATAAACATGTACTGAGCACTCACTATGCCAGATACTCTACTCTACGCTGGGGAAATAGTAGAAATGAAGCAATTAGTGTATTGGGGGGAGGCAGGAATGGAAAGGGATATGATGCAAAGTGCTTTACATAACCAGCAAGACCTTCAAAACCCCAGATCCAGGGTGAGTCACTGTGGGAGAACTGGGAGAGATGTATAGAGGAGATAACAGGATAAATAGGAGTATGAAGGTGAAGCAAGGCATTTCTGGAAGAGCAAACAGCATGAGCAAAGACCCAGAGGATAGCAATAGTATGCCCCATCTAGGGAACAGGATCAAATTGGTTCATTGTGATAAAAAACATAGGGCAGTCTTGGGGGCTATGCTATGAGAGTAGAAGGAAAGGTGGCCACAGTGACAGGCGTCCCAGCATCTGGACTTAACCCGTGTAGAGACACAACCACACAGTATCTGCTGTAAAACAGCAGCCAGGAGTTTTGACCAGTGAAAGAGAGTTAGCACTTTTCACTTTTTCCCGTGGGTGGTCCCATCAACCAAGCATGAAGTGGTGGTGGAAGAAGCTGGATAGGTGTAAGTATGGAGGAGGTGGCTGCTGCACTGCCATATTCAGGATGAGAGGGGTCCCACATAGGAGGGCCTGGCATGTACTCCAATTAGAAAAACAGCCAAGAGCCATGGCAGCAATGTCTCCCCTCAGTGCTGCCCCTGCTTCCTCCGAGAGAACTGATCAAATGTTCTCTGAGGAGAGTAGACTCAGGAAAGAGGAAGAAGGGCACAAAGAAGAGCTCAGGCTCTATGCACCTGCAGTCCACTGTCCTGGCTCCAAGAAAGGATGGGGGCCACTACCAGCAGAGCCCATGGCAGTCTTGGTCTGAGAATGCCCTGTTGGCACCTTTTAGGCTGCATCCAGACACCTGTCCCAGCCTAGTACTCCCCCTACCTTGCAATTTTTCCCCCTTGAATTGTGTGCCAGGAGGAGGGGTTCCCCTTGGACTTTGAACTCAGCCTATATGTTTCTTAATTACCTCACCTGTATCTAGCCCCAAGTTGGGAAGCCTGAGGTCTCTGGTTACCCCCTCTTCCCTCATGGCCTCCCAAGCTCCGATTCATTTCCTTGCAGCTTATGCTCTGTGTCTGGGGCCTTCTCAGTAATGTGAGCTCATTGAGGATCTGCACTGTGTCTTACGTATGTCTGTATGCCTGGCTCCAGCATGGGGCCAGTGCTGGAGATGAGAAACAGACAAACATCCACCTAATTGTTTCTGAAAACAGACAAAACTGGTGATGACACACCTTAGTCTGTGAGGAGAAGAGTAGCTAGGAGCAGTGACCTATTCTTTTCCCAATGGATTTTTAATCCCTTCATTTCTTAGTGGACACTTTCCTCTTCAAACTTCTCTATGCTCCCCCAGGCTGATGTGGACAGGTGGGGAGGAGTGAAAAATGTTCCTTTCCTATCTAGCTGTTATGTACCTGTTTATACAATATGGACTTTTTAAAAAGAGCAGTTTTAGGGTTATAGAAAACTTGAGCAGGAAGTGCAGAGTGTTCCCATATACACCCTCTTACCACAGACACACTTTCCCATTATTTATATCTTGCATTAGTGTGGTACAATTGATAATGATACATCAGTATTAACTAAAGTCCATAGTTTACATTAGGGCTTACTCTTGAAAAAATTCTATGACTTTTGTAAGTTTTGGCAAAAACATAAAACTTAATGGCTAAAATGTAAAACTTTTATAAATTTTAGCCATTTTAATAGGTGCTCCTCTTCTTTTTACTCTTGTCTCCAATGCTCTGGGTTGGGTATCTGCTGTCAGGCACCCTTCATAGGGTATTTGTGTCTCCATTTCATACATGAGGAAATTAAAAACCACTTAGGTAAGATGACTTGCCTAAAGTACCATTGCTGAGTGACTGCACCTTTGTTTAAACACAAATAGATCTGGTTCTAAATTTACTGCTCTTTTTCACTACCTCAGACTCCATTGAACATTAAACACACATATGAGACAACATGCAATAATGCCACCCCATTCCTGTACCGTGTAACCCAAAGACAAGGACATCTTTTAGTTAAAACATATCTATAAAATTCATCCAACTGGCTGGAGAAGGGATTCACTTTGATTGCCACAGATAAACCATGACTTCAAATAGAATTTAAAATAGAAGCCCACCTGATTCAACACCCTCTTTTCCCAAGTGCAGAGTCTGAGGCTGCATTTTTGAACAAGACACTATTATTGGGTCTATAGAGACATGGGCCTGACAAGTAGGCTCCTGGAATTGGAGACTACACCAAATGTAGGAGTTGCAAGCTTTCAGAAGTGAGCTCAAATGCAGGAATTCAAGCAGTCTAATCCCACAGGGAAGAATGGTCTCTGGAGAGTGTGGTGATGGGCAATTGGTGATGTAGGAAAATTGGACCTAGGGCAGGAAAAGCTGCCCTTGGCACACTTGCTATAGGCCAGGTCCTGCTGAGTGCTGGAGGAAGAGATGAATTAGACAAGTGTCTGAGGTGTTGCTGTTTATTCATCAAGAGTTCAGATTTCATGAGCTTGAATTTTAATTCTATCACTTCATAGCTGTGTGATCATGGGCAAATTCTTCAAGCCTCACTCTGTCCATGGACTGGGGATAGTAACAGTCCTTTCCCCATAAGACTGTTATGAGTATTAAATGACACAATGCATGTAGCATAGCCCCAGTGTATAGAAAGTTCTCAGTATATTTTAGTCATCATTGTTATAAGAAGGAGGTTCAGCCACATAGGGGCATACTTATGGATAAGGATTAGAAGGCAGGCTGATTTAATATGGAGTCTCCTGAGTTGCAGTCCATGGATGAGGGACAGGGTAGGTCCTAGAGTCTGGGGTATAGCTGAATCTTTAAAGGTGAGTTATGTGGCTCCAGCAGTGATGTGCAAAGGACAGGAGACAGAAAGAGCACTTCAGTCAGAGAAGAAAAGTGGCCTCCAAGCCTTTGTCCTTGCAGCTCCCTTTCCTTGAAGTGAGTAACTTCCTTGTATTTTGTCATCTGCCTGGTGAATAGCTACCCACCATTCAAGACTCAGCTCATGAGCGTAACACGCTGGCTAAGAACAAGGTTCTGGAGTCTGTCTGACCTGTGTTCAAACCCTGTTTTTTGCCTTACTGGCTGTGACCTTTAGTAAGTCATTTACCTTTGCAAGTCTGTTTCCTCATATGTAATATAGGGCTAATGACAGTATCTGCCTCATAGGGTTGTTGTAAGAATTGAATCATATAATGTATGAAGGGGCTGAAACATGATGTACTGTGTTAATTGTATCCTCCAAAAATATATGTTCAAACAAGTCCTAACCTCCCAGCACTATCAATTTCAATGTATTTGCAAATAAGATCTTGAGATGAATTCATACTGGATTAGGGGTGTGTCCTAAATTCAGTGACTGGTATCCTTATAGGAAGAAAAGATGCACAGAGACAGAGAGGCAGAGATTGGAGGGATGCAGGTAGAAGTCTTCTCAGTAATGTGAGCTCTTTGAGGATCTGCACTGTGTCTTACGTGTGTCTGTATGCCTGGCTCCAGCATGGGACCAGTGCTGGAGATGAGGGTAGCTGGGAGCCACCAGAAGCTAGGAGAGAGGCATGGAACAGATTCTCCCTCAGAATCTTCAAAGGAACTAACCCTGCTGAAACCTTGATTTCTGGTATCCTGAACTGTGAGAGAATAAATTTCTGTTGTTTTAAAATACCCAGCTTGTGGCAATTTGTTAAGGCAGCCCCAGGAAACTAATACACATAACAAGCACTCAATGGATGGTGGGCATTTGCACCCTTATTATCTATGAAGCCTTTCTTTACACTCTGGGAAGAACTGACTTCTCCTTCTTGAGGTTTCAGTCTACCCTGCACATCCCTGACACTCTTTAGGGGAGTTATTTGCTTATGTATTCATCTCTGACATTGCACTTTGAATCCTTTGAGGGAAACTGTCTGACTCATCTTTGTGTCTGTGGTGTCCAGCATAGGACCTGGCACTTGGTGAAGATTGGACAAGAATCCAGGTTTTCTGGCTCCCTGTTGGCACCCAGGTCCCTGTCATCCTCCTGTCTCAATGGAGATGGAATACTATACTCCGTGATCAAATGCAGAGCCTCTGGTACCCCTCCCCCAATCCTTTCCCACATCTGGCTGAATTAGGTGTGAATGAATGAAAAACATAAGGATCCCATTTGTTTTCCCCTGCTTTTTTAAAGCGTGCACTTAGAATTAACCAGCCAAGCATGACTGAGAGTTTTGACAAACCCAAAATATTAGGGAAAGAGTTCAAGATGTTTTGATGATCCTCAGTGCAAAGATAGTTAAGCTGTTGGTCCAACCATTTGTTCTACTTGAGGCCAGTGACTAAGTTTTGACTCACAGCAATCTGTAGAGGGAGGTGGGAGATGCATGTGGGGACCCTGACAGGCTGTCTCTCCCAGGAGTACTTGGCCTAGGCTTCACACTGCCTGGGGCACAGCCAGGGCCAGATGTGCCAGAAAGATAGAGCACTAAGTGTTTGCCTAGTGTTGGAGCTGTCATCCTTGGCTCAGGCTGTTGTCCTAAATGCTGTAGTCCCAGGCAAGTCTGATGCCACTCATTGATCTTTAGATTTAATTTTGGAAATCCATGATGACAGGTGTGATGCAGGGACATGTACAGCTAGACCCCGCTGGAGTTGAGAGTTAAGAGGTCAGATGGCTTAAAAATCGATGCCCAGCCCCTCTCTCTTTAAGAAAACAAACGAGTCACGTTTTTCTCCTTATTACAAAAATAGTACCTGCTCTTTATGTGCATGTGGAAAATAATCATATGGAGAACTATTTATAAGGGGAAAAACCCCACTTATAATTCCACCTTACACGGATACCACCATTAACACATTATTATATATCCTTCCAGACATTTTCTATGTACACACATGTACATATTGCATATAAATTATCACATTGTACTCTGGTCAGTTCCCAGAATATAAATGATGTGCCCCAATAGAGTAGAGGGATACTCCACTTATACACATAAACGTCTTATTTTAAAAATAAAGTTAGGACAAAATTGGGAGTCTAATGTTATGCTTTTTGCACTCTATTGTTCAGCTATTTATCTTTCAGATTTTATGTCATTTCCTTGGAAGCTCTTTTGAGTGGACCGGGGCAGATTCCCCTACTACATGCTCTCAGTACCCTGCATTCATGTCATGATGCATAGTAATATGCTGAGACAGTAAACATTTCCATGTGTAATTTCCATGTCTCTCCTGCTGGACTGTAACTTGGGCAAGCATGAAGCAGTGACTGGCTTGAGCCATAGAACCACACACTACTTCTGACCAATCCTGCACCTGACTCAGTCTTCAGTTCCTGAGCTTCTGGGATGGGGGGAGGTCTGGAACCCTTGACATTGGTCCTTGCTCCATACACACCTAAGTATCCCTGTGTATATCTTCTCAGTGTTCCCCAAAGGAACCTGCTGCTATTGAAACCCAGTAATTGTATCCCAAAGAAAGAGAAATGGCTAATATTTTGGAATTCTATTTTATACTGGCTTCAAGCTATAGCTACGTCACCTGGGTTCTCCACTTAAAATGGAGGTGAGAGAGGAGTTCGATAGATCTAGATAGAGATCTCACTTGAGTTTTTTTTTTTTTTTTATAGAAGGACAATAGGGCACTCAACGGCCTTGTCATTATTACCCCAGTGTGGGTGTGAAGCCAGAATGGATACCTTTAGAAATTGACATAATTCCCACATACCTTCTTGACCTATGGTAAAGTCTATGGAGAAAGGATCACACAGAATTATTAACATTCACCAGTTACATTAAGAGAAAAAATCAAAAGCAGTAACACATTTCTGAGGAGAGTTGAAGACATCACAATCATCAGACTTAGAAAACACAGTTAGGGAGTTTAGAAGACACAGTAGCTCATTCCCACTTAATTTTTCATTTGCCAGGGTAAATGGATCTTTGAGGTGATAATAGTTGACCATAACTGTAATTAGGTGGAGGCTCCAACTGCAGCTGCCATTTTGGATGCGTTCTTTTGCAGCTAAGCAATCCAGTCCCTGACATTGAATGTGTAGCTATTGAGACAGCAATGCATTTTCTCCCTTCTGAATCACAGTGAACATCAGAGCAATTTGCTTTTATCTGGTAGGTTGCACAGTAATACACTACTCGCCCGATTCAGGGGTTTGTCACTTCTCCAGTTCTGTGTTACAGTCTATTCTTCAGGATCTCAATCAATGGCTTCACCTTTCAGGACATCATGCATGTCCACTAGCTTGATGTCATTATGTAATGATGGGGCTCAAAACATGTGACTCTAGACAATGGCACCTTGGCATGTTAAATATCTTAGGCTGAAGGAGTTTGGGAAAACGGCAGAAGCAGGAAGTCACTCTGACCTGTGTTCAAGCTGTCATCCTTGGCTCAGGCTGTTGTCCTAAATGCTGTAGTTTGGGAAAACCCCTCCTTGCCCTTCATCCCTGAAATAGGTCACAAAATTCCCATGTGAAAGATACCCTCCCTGTATCCAAGGAAGGAAAGAAGATATGGGAACCACCAGAGATGGGGAATTTGGGGTTGAGAAATCTGTACAAACAAACCTTATTAAACTATCCCTTGTCTTCCTTGCTAGCTCTTCACCATTGTCTACCCCAGTCAAAATTACTTTGTCTTGTCAATTCTTCACAGTTATTTATGTTTTCTAAAAGATGTAAAAGCTTCCTGCTCTGGTCACTTCTTTAGGTCTTCATTCTCTTGTGAAGGCTCCCACGGATATGCAAAAATTCAATAAAATTTCTATGCTTTCTTCTGTTAGCCTGTCTTGGTTAGTTTAAATTTTTGACCCAGAGACCCTAAGATGTTGAGAAAAACCTTTCTTCCCCTACAGTAGGTATAACCTAGAAATAGCGGATTCCCTAGATGTTTGGCAAGATACATGTGTGCAGATGGTGAGCCATACCTCTTTGAACTTGAGTTCCTGTTCTGGGGCAGATCTAGCATATTTTCTCAGTAAAGGGCCAAAGAGGAAATAATTTTCACTTTTGCTCCCTTGCAACTCCTTAACTCTGCCATTGCAGATAGAAAACAGCCATAGATAATATGCACACCAATGAACATGACATTTCCAATAAACTTTTATTTACAAATACAGGATGAGAGCTTAGTTTGGCCTGCAGGCTTTAGTTTGCAGACCCCTGATGTAGAACATGCCAACTATCTCAACACACACACACACACACACACACACACTCACACACACACACACACACACACACACACACACCAGAAAACCAAACCAAACCAAAACAAAAGAAAATGGTCTCTCCTATTCTCTTTTCCACTACAGGAGGCATGATGCTAAGTATGCTTCTTAGAAATTTGGAGTCAGTTATGCTACATTTGGGTATATTGCTCTCATCCATTTGCCAGGTGACTTGAAAAACTGGAAGCTTTGGCAAATATGTTCTCCCATGCAGTGGGCTTTCTTGTTATTTTGTTGATGGTTTCTTTCGCTGTACAGAAGCTTTTTATTTTGATGTAGTCCCATTTGTTTATTTTCTCTTTAGTTTCCATTGCCCTAGGAGCTGTATTGGTGAAGATATTGCTTCGGCATATGTCTGAGATTTTGCTGCCTGTGGATTCCTCTAGTATTTTTATGGTTTCCCATCTTATGTTTAAGTCCTTTATCCATTTTGAGTTTATTTTTGTGTATGGTGTAAGTTGGTGGTCTAGTTTCTTCTCCTTCTTCTTCTTCTCCTTCTTCTTCTTCTTCTTCTTCTTCTTCTTCTTCTTCTTCTTCTTCTTCTTCTTCTTCTTCTTCTTCTTCTTCTTCTTCTTCTTTGCATGTTTCTGTCCAATTTTCCCAATACCATTTATTGAAGACACTGACTTGACTCCATTGTATGTTCTTGCCTCCTTTGTCAAATATTAATTGAGCATAGTGGTTTGATTTCTGGGCTCTCTATTCTATTCCATTGGTCTATATGTCTGTTCTTGTGCCAGTACCAGGCTGTTTTGAGAATAGTGGCTTTGTAATACAGCTTGATATCTGGTATTGAGATTCTCCTACTTTGTCCTTCTTTCTCAGGATTGCTGCAGCTATTTGGGGTCACTTAGGTTGTTTCCAAGTCTTAGCTATGATAAATTGTGCTGCTATGAACATAGGGGTGCATATATCCTTTCTGACTGGTGTTTTTAGTTTCTTGGGATATCTTCCTAGAAGTGAGATCACTGGGTCAAATGGGAGTTCCATTTTTAGTTTTTGGAGGAAACTCCATACTGTTTTTCACAGTGGCTGCACCAGTCAGTCTGCATTCCCACCAGCAGTGCACGAGGGTTCCCTTTTCTCAGCATCCTCACCAGCACTTGTCATTAGTTGATTTTTTTTTTTTTTGATGATAGCCATTCTGACAGGTGTGAGATGGTACCTCATTGTTGTTTTGATTTGCATCTCTTGGATGATTAGTGACTTCGAGCATGTTTTCATCTGTCTCTTAGCCTTCCTTATGTCCTCTTTCGAAAAGTATCTATTTAGGTCCATTGCCCATTTTTTGATTGGGTTGTTTATCTTCCTTTAGTTAAGTTGTATAAGTTCTGTGTGGATTAAAAAACAATGGAAATCTACGCTGTGGTAAAAAAGAAGGAATTCTTACCATTTGCAACAGCCTGGATGGTACTGGAGAGCATTATGCTAAGCAAAATAAGCCAGTCAGAGAAAGAGAAATATTACATGATCTCACTTATTTGTGGAATATAATGAACAACATAAACTGATGAACAAAAATAGATCCAGAGACAGAGAGGCATCGATCAGACGGTCAAACCTCAGAGGGAAGGTAGGGGAGGATGGGGTTAAGAGGGAGCGATCAACCAAAGAACTTGTATGCATGCATATAAGCCTAACCAATGGACACAGACAGCAGGGGGGTGAGGGCATGAATGGGGAGGTGGCGGGCGGGGGGCAGTCAAGGGATAAGGACACATATGTAATACCTTAATCAATAAAGAAAAAGAAAACTGGAAGCTTTAAGAGAGGCCCAAATTAAAAGAAGCTCTAGCTGAGTGATATGAAGACAGTGGTAATAACAAAAATTGCAGATTTGGAAGCTGTGGCTAACAGTTTTAGAAGTCTTGACAAAAGGAAAATGGTAGCTCAGCAAACTATCTATTCAAGATTTCCTATAAAAGTCAAGAGGCCTCCATGGCAGTTGGAGTGGCCCTTTGATGCTTAGATGTGAATTTGGCCTATAGTAAATGAGGAAGAGGTACCAAAGCACTGGGAAGAGTACTGAGGAAAGGATCAGAAGGCTCAAGAAAGTAGGAACATTAGGATGGTGTTCTCATGCGAGGCCATTCAGCATCTCAGTTTACTGCAGACACTTCAAGCTCTACTATATCTATATATCCAAAGAGTTCAGGGAAGAGCCACCTAATCTCTGCCTCTCTGAGAGTGTACTATAGCTTCTCACTCTAATAAATCTTGCCACTATCACTTAAAACTCCTCCCACAGGAGTATCCCTGAAATTCTTTTCCTGGGACATCGCTGAAGGACCCAATTCCTCTAGTAACACTTCTAGGGGCTAGCACCATCCCACTCAGCACAGGCATTTGATTCCTTATCACTGTCCAACCTGTGAGTATTACAGTTCCAGAATCCTACTTGGATTAGGTTATCCCCCAAAGTAGATCCAGCTTCCTTTGCCCAAATGTGCCACTGACTTTTGCACTGTTTCTTAGAAGGTTTTTCCTTTTAGGCAGAACTAACAATCTTCAGGATCCAGCTCTGTGCCTGTTCTGCAAAGCTTTGTCCCCCGAAGTCAAGGTACTAGTGAAGTGAACAGTTTTTATAGTACTTAACACCGATCTGTCCCTATTTCCAGATGATTGCTTGTGACTGTTGTTCTGCATATTATTGTTTACGGGACTATTTCCTCTGTGAGGCTGTTAGAGATGAAGATAAATGTAAGCCCATGGCTGTTTCCCTTGCACCCAAGCATTCTGCCTGGCAAAGAATCTTAAGCATAGCTTAAGATAGTTTTTGCTGACTAACTGAATGAAAGCACCATCAGTACCCTGGACTGTGTTGAAGATACCAAGCCTCCAGAACCGCTCTGCTGGTGGGGTTTCTAGTCCCACAAACAGCTGCCCCACTTAAATTATTTGCTCTGTATTTTTTTCCTAAGCCCCTAAGACCTTGAGGCACAATAACCTCTTCGCTTGCAAGAGATTTGCAAGTCATCAATTCCTGACCATGGGCCATTTCCTTTGTAGAGGGGAGAAAGTGATTCCCTGCAGTCTTCTGAATTTACAGAGAAAAGCTGTCCAGATGTGGCTGGCCTACCTCTCTGGGCTCCCTCTCCCCCGCAGCTCCCCTAATTTTGCCTCCAAATGAAATTCATTCCTGGCTGAGGGGAGAGGGAAAGGATTAGGAGTCCACATGCAGCTTCTTTCAAGCTTTGGGGGAGGGCAGATGGTTCCTGTCAATGTTTTCTTTACATGCAGATTGTGTTCCTTAAAGCAAAATGCAGGCTGTGAATACCCAGGCTGGCTTGACATCAACCCTGGGGGGTGGAGAGGCCCTCCCAGGCTGGGTCAGGGTGGGGCAGGAAGAGACCTGGCTGTGGCTGGCTTCAGAATCAAGAAGTGCTCTGGGGTCCAGCATGGAAGAAGTGTGACCAACCTCACATCTGGGCTGAGTTCATGTTTCTTATAATGACTCATATTCTGAAATAATTCTAGGAGCTCAGTGAGATCTGATGTAGCCAGATAGAACACTCTAGAAGAATTGGGGCTTAAATTTTGCTTTGAAAAAATGGGGGTGGTTTGTTTGAAAGGAGAAGATAGAGGCTGGCATTCTAAGCAAGCAAAATAATGTGATTATGGTAGCAACAATTTGGATTGAAATTAATTTCAGTCCAATAAGTTTTTGTTGAGTACCTAATGTTAGAAAGCATTTAAAAGACAATTTTGGTGACACAAACTTATTTAATATTTCATGGGGTAGACAGTCTCCATTTGGAGAAGTGAAAACAATGGGGCAGAAGGTAGGATCTTTTATAGGATAGAGAATGAAAAACAAGGAATAGAAAATATCCCATTGACTGGGCCAAATAGCCAACTTTGTTTGGAGAAGGAACAAGGATAATAAGCATTGAGACCAGTGTTGGCTTGACATTTGGTTGACTGTGTTTCTGGTCAAGCACAACATTTACAAAGATACAAAAGTTATCTAAGTTTTGGTTTACTGATGTACTACCCAGGCAGGAGTGGCTCCATCTTGGGCCTAGGCAATTATTTTAACTCTGATAGGTACCAGACATGCATGTTTTGGATCTGTCCCCCATCAGGCAGTAAGTCACTTGCAGACAGGGGCTGTCTGCATCACAGCTAGGTAACAGATTCAAAGACCTTAGCACTTTAATGATTGATCAGTTCCTCTGCACCAGGTCCAGTGCTAGATGGCGGGGACCAGAGTTGGATATGGTTTCTGAAGTTAAGCTCAAAGTCTAGCAGTTATAGTAATGTAGAAACGTGTGTACAGAGTTCAAAATAGCACAGGGAAGAGAGTGATCAGTTCCTTTCAATGAGGTCAAGGACACCTTAGGAAGAATATGAGCCGAAATAAATAGAATTTTAAAGGAAAAACAGGATTTCTTTGGCTGGATGGGGGCAGGGGTTTTAGGCTGAGGAACAGCATATGCTCAGATGTATGAAACAGTATGTACTTTATGGGTGGAACTACAAGTAGTTTGTATTTCAGAATGTTCATTCAACAATTATTTGTTAAGCCCCTACTGTGTTCCAGGTGATGGGGATACAAGACTAATCAAGGCAGACATGTTTCTTTATTGCTGTATATGTCTGCTCAGGCCATAACAAAGTACCATAGACTGGGTGGCTTGAACAACAAAAAGTTATTTTCTCAAGTTGGAGATAAGGTGTTGGCAGAATTGGTTTCTTCTGAGGCCTCTCTCCTTGGCTTATGGATAGCCACCTGTGTGTGTCTGTGTTCTAATTACTCTTCTTATAAGGACACCAGCCACATGGGATTAGGAATCACCCTATGATCACATTTTAACTTAATTTCCTCCTTTACAATTCTATCTCCAAATACAGTCTCATTCAGAAGTACTGGGGTTTAGGACTTCAAAATATAAATTTTTTGGGATCATGACTCAGCTCATATACTTGCAGAGGGTTTACATTCTAATGTGTGTTGGGGTGAGGGGACAATAAATGACTATACCAAGAAAGACACTTGGTAAATTTAGATAATAATGTGTTGTGAAGAGAATAAAAATAAGATAATGGCATAGATATTTACCATTCATTATTACATATTATGTATTACATACTGTAGCAAATATATACAATATTGGTAAATATTGTTGGAATACCTTTAATGAGTCAGGATTTGGGTTTGTTGTTGGGGATCAAAATGTCCATTAGACAATCTCTGCCATTGCAGAAACCTATGTACATATAAAAAAATGTATGAGAAGACCCACAATGGGATTTAAATGGTTAATCAGGAACACTGGTGTTGTGCCAGCTGGGCGAAGGGAGATGGTGAGCTCTTCACCTGCATCATGCAGGAAAATCCATTTCCATCTTGCGTCCCAGAGATGAAATTCTTTTGCCACCAAAGGGAGTAGAACAAAACATTCTTTGATGATGGCAGCCCAGGCACAGTGCCCTGTGTCCTGACCTTTCTGTGACCCTGAGGCCAGGTAGACACAGAGGCTTGGATCAGAGATGGGTTAATTCATCATTGCCCATTAGCAGTAGGCATTTACTCTGGGCACTATGGTGGATAAAGGCTTACATTGACCCTTGAACAAATTCTGAAGCAGAGAATGAAAACACAGGCCCTCTAGAACGTGACTGTGTCAGCCCAGACCAGATGAGAGCAGTAAGGGGCTCCCAGAGGGGACTGCAGAAGCCAGGTGGAGCAAGGGAGAAATCTACCTGGGTCAAACTGGGACTAGCAAGGAACTGCCGCTGGTTCCTCAAGGAGGAGCAGCAAAGCCTCTGTCAATGTTTAGGGCAGTGACTCTCAAAGCTTAACAGGCCCACGAATCTCATGTAGAGACTGTTACACATGTAGATGATAGGTCCTCACCCAGCATCATTCAGTCGTGGAGGGGTGAGGGGAATCTGTGGTGGGAACCTGAGCCCTGTATTTTAAACAAGCCACCCCTTCTCTTCCCAACATGTTTTGGATGTAGATGCACTTGTAGCTGTAGATCTATGTCCATAGATGTAGGTAGGTGGATTGCTGATCACATTTTGAGGACTCTGTGTTATTTTAAAAAAATATATTTTTTATTGATTTCTGAGAGGAAGGGAGAGGGAGAGATAGAAACATCAATGATGAGAGAGAATCATTGATAGGTTTCCTCCTGCACACCCCACACTGGGGATCAAGCCCACAACCCAGGCAGGTGCCCTGACCTGGAATCGAACCGCGACCTTCTGGTTCATAGGTCAATGCTCAACCACTGAGCCACACCGGCTGGGCAAGGACTCTGTATTATTAAATACAAATAGGACTTAAATGAACTGTATGATAAATTGTATATAGTATTCTAGTCTATGAGTAGTTTAATCATTCTCAACTAATTCTTTTGGGTCACAAGAGTCCCTAGTTAAAGTAGCTGTGCAAATATCCTATATAATAAAACCCTAATATGCAAATAGACCGAATGGTGGAACAACTGGTCGCTATGACTCACACTAACCACCAGGAGGCAGACACTCAATGCAGGAGCTGCCCCCTGGTGGTCAGTGCGCTCCCACAGGGAGAGCCCCGCTAAGTCAGAAGCTGGGCTAATGGTTGGCGAGTGCAGTGGCAGTGGTGAGAGCTTCTCCCGCCTCTGCAGCAGCACTAAGGACCCCTTGGGGGATGTCTGCCTGCCGGCCTAAGCCTAACCCAGCAAGTGGACATCCCTCAAGGAGTCCCCGACTACGAGAAAGCACAGGCCGGGCTGAGGGAACCCCTCCCACCCCCACAGTGCATGATGTTGTGCACCCGGCCTCTAGTTGTTATATATGCCTGAATCAGGTAGACCCTGCCTATCCCACTTACCATTTGGCTGTGGAGAGTGGGCAAAACTAGATTCTGTTCAGGCCACCTGAGGTTTCACATGACCACTTTGCTCAAGTTCTGTAGCAACTGAAATGAAGAGGGAGAGAACTTTGTTATGACATTTTACTATGATCGCTCATAATATTTCTTGAGAGCATACCATGTGTCAGGCATATGGTTTACCCCAGAAGCCGACCCTGAGACTATGACTGAAAGGCAAGTAGTTTAACTGGGCGGTGATCCCAGGAACCACCAATTGGGAAGTGAGACAGGCAAGGGAAGGAAATCAGCAAGATGTGTGTTATCAAGTGAGTTACCCTGTGAGTAACATTGGGGTCCTCTGGGTTAGGTGACCAACTAACCCTGTTTACTTGGGAACAAGTGGTTTGATGAGATGAAGGACTTTCAGTGCAAAATCCAGGAAAGTCCCAGGCAAATCGGGATGCAGTGGTCACCCAATCTGAGAGTCAGTGTAGCACATATGCCAAAAGTTATCCCAACTTGGGGTGAGGAAATTGGGTTCTATATCCACCAACTCACCATCTGGTTGGTCAGGGTGATGCAGTTTCTCCTTGCAGCTCTGGAGAGTTCCAGAGTGAGTTAACCAGGCTGCCGATTGTTGCGTGGCCCTGGAAATAGGGGCAAATGCAGAATGCTTCTCACACAGCTTCTCACCTTCCCTCACCCCACATCCCCTTTTCTTCACTCTTACTTCCTGGGCTTGCAGCTCCCAAGTAAAGCATCAGCATTGTAATCCCTGCCTCAGGCTCTCCCTTTACTGGGGCTGGCCTAATTCAGCAGGAGCAGGTGACCCGAGTTCAAGTCTCAGTTCTTTGGCTGACCTGTGTCACCTTGAGAATTATTTTTTTCTCGGGGCCCCAGTTTCCCAAATGAGGACATTGGAACCACAGTTGACCCTTGAATGACGTGAGTTTGAACTGCAATGGCCCACTTATATGCAGATTTTTTCCCAATAAATATAGTCAGCCCTCATCCCCAAATTTTGCACTCATAGATTTAACCAATTGTGGATTGAAAGCAGTATTTTTGATTCGTGGTTAGGAATCCACAGGTTTGGAGGGCCAACTGTATGCATTGTTTGTTTCATGTCATTTTATATAAGGAACTTGAGCTTCCGTGGATTTTGGTATCTGCAGAGGGTCCTGGAACCAGTCCCCTGTGGATACTGAGGGATGACTGGGAAGTCAAAAGTTATATGCAGATTTTAGAGTGTGCCAGGCTAGGTGTCCTTAACCCCTGCATTGTTCAAGGGTCAAATGGGTATGATTTCTTAGTTCCTTCCTGGGCCTCATATTCTCTGATCCTATAAGAGTCTCCTAAAAGACTCTTGTAAGTTCCCTGCAAAGCAGTAAGCCATAAACTCCTTTCAACTAGGCCATATTTCCCCCCATCACTCTTAATGAATCTTGGTTTCCTGGGCAATTTTTATTTAACAGAAAAAAGGAGGGCACGAGAAAGCAAGTTTGGAAACCCAGGGCCTCTATGCCCCGAGGAGATTTTCCTAAAACAATCTTTTTTGGGAGGTGGGGGCAGGGAGAGACTTCGCAAGGAAATTCAGTTGTTCAAAAATGGCCTTTGAAACCAAAGACTATGGAAAAGTTTAAAGAAAAGCACAAAATGATTGGGGATAAATAGTTCCATATGAGTTACTGGATATAATATTCCTCCTTGTGCTACTCACTGCTGGGTGAAAGCAGACATTGCATGCTTGGTGTGTGCTAACAGATGTGTGTTTAGGTTTAATGGGATTTTAGAGGGGTCAAGAATTCCCCCAAAAGAGTACTTACTCCATTCTGCTCTCTGAGGGTCACAAGAAACCACTCAAAACCCCACCTCCTTTTTGTTGCCAGGCCTTAAAGGCTTTGTTTACTTCTCACTATGGTAAATCATTTGGAAAAGTTGGAGGATGAAAAATAATAATGGTAATAATACTAACAATAACATAATCAATACTGTTTATCAAATGTGGAGTGCATTAACTTATTTGAGTTTCACACAAAGAGAAGTTCAGTAACTTGTCCAAAGTCATGTGGTGGTGGAAGCAAAAGTGAACCTGGATCCCTGAGTCTGTGCTTTGGTCAATTTGAGTGCCCAATAAATGTTTGCTCTTTTGGGTAGTCGAGAATTAAACAGCTGTTATGGGCCAGGCCTTGTGGTGGCAAACAAGAATCAAATATAGCTCTTGCCTTCTGGGAGTTGTTACTCTAAATAGGATGAGAAAGTATTTCACAGATGGATCACTGTATACTTTAAACACAGATAATTACCATCCAGCAGACAGGAGGGAATAAAAGGCAAGGGAAAATTAAAAAAAATATTGAGGGGCACGATGATGCGTTGACAAGAGCCTTGGCTCTGGGGTTAGATCACAGTTAAAAGTCTGGCTCTATTATTTCCTAGCTGTGTGATCTTGGGCAAGTTACTTAACCTCTCTGAGCCCCAGGTTCAAGGAAAGTAAATCATTTGAACATGACCTTTAAAGTTGTATAAGATTTGAGATTATAGAAATATAAAGGAAAGAAACACATTAAAATTAATGGAGTTGTAGTATTATAAATGGTTTCTTAAAACATTTTTTTTTAATGTAAGGGGACAAAACATATACACAACAACCATACAAGTATTTATGAATTCTAGAGTTGGCGGCAGAATTGATTTTTTTGAGGGAGATTTCTTGATTGTTTAAGAAAAACATTTAAATAGACTTTTGATTATGGGGAGGCATGGAAGCTAGTCTGGAAGGAGGGGTGGAAACAAAGTTGCTCTGCATAATTAACTACAAGGTGCTATCTCCTTGGGTACAGAGAGCTCATGATGGTGCCTGTGGCAGAGAGTGACTAGTTGTTTGACAAACCTGCTTCCTTTTACTCTTGGGCACAAATTATCCTATGTTGACCAGCCTTTCTTGACATGTGGCATGGCCATAGATCCCAGCCAATGGAAACTGGGTGGGGATTTCACATGCCACTTGCAGGTTTGGCCCACAAAAAACATTCTACATATGAATCCTTCTCTTTTCCTAACTGCAGACTAGATGTTGATGCCCAGGGCAAACTGGCAGCCACATGTAGATGATGGCAGGTTCTCTGTGAGCCTGGGTCCCTGAGTGACTCTGTGGAGAAGAGCTCCATGAACCACCTTCCCCCCCTCTCATTAGACTTTGTAAAAGAAGACTAAAGCATTACTTTATGCCTCTAAAATATTTCAGGGTTTTGTTCATATGGAAAATAATACAATAATTAACAACTAGTAATACAAGAATAAACTCTATTTCATGTACTCAAAACTGTAAACCAACTATTGTCCATATAATATCAAACTTTGGGTTTATTCAGCAGGGTCCAGAGCGAGAGGATTAAGGTCCTGAAATCTGGAGGAGAGGAGGTAAGAGGCATTCTCTTTTACGAGGTTACCCCAGACAGAGTAAAATAGTGCCCTGCTTTGGCTAAGGATGGAGGTTTCTTGTGCAAAGGGACCCAATTTTTCATTTTACTTTTCTGTGTTGCAGTGCCTTGTAGTCCTCTCAGGACTTGAGTTAGTTAAGCACTTAGGCCTAGTCTTACCTGTGCTTTGGGGAATTAAGGGAAGGCCAGGTCTACATGTGGGAAGTCCAGGGAAAGGTATAATGGCAGGTTGGGGATGCTTGACTGGGCAGAAATGAATGGCAGTAGCTTGGAGCAGAGGTCTGGAGGGAGAGGTGGCTACCAAGGGGACATAAGCTATCTTGGGATCCTCAGAAGTACCTGGTAGCGATGTGGGCAGAGTTTGCTTTTGCTCCTAAGATTATGCAAATTGAAGCTTCCATTGTGTGATAGCCCCTTAGATTCTGAAGGGGCTATTTAGATGACACTTTAGACTGAGAAACTTGGGGATACTTGAGTTGCTTGTATTTTTAAAGTTTTCTTCAGTGATGAAAGGGGGAAAACACACTGAAAGTGAAGACAATAAGAAATGAAAATGAAAGTACCTAGCATTCACCATTGGGCCTAGCAGATAGTAGGTGCTCAGTGGTGGCTTCCTCTGTTCTAATGTTCATCATCAGTCTGATTATAGCTTTCTGAAGGGAGGACACCCTGGCATTATTTTAATTGATTATTATTGCCCATTGATTATCAGATGCATTCCGAGTTTAGAAACCCATGTGACAATCGTGTCTCTGGGACTTTAGAAAGGGCTGTAGGCTGGTGATCCGCTCTTGAGTGTCACAGCCACTCTTCCTCCTGGGAGGGAGACGGTTGTGTGATGACTGCTCTGAAACAGTTAGTGTAGTGAAAATCCAAGTGCTTAGATCAGATCACTGTCTTTCCTCTTTTACTCAGAGTAAACACCAATTTATTTATCACCAGTTTTTGAATTGTGACTTATCAGCCCAGCTTGCCTGGGTTCCTGGAAGTGGTATTACCGGGTCCTGTTCACACGCTCTAGTTCCTTACTTCCCCCCAGGAGGCAGGATCTGGGCTGGTAGGACAGATTACGATGTTCCCTGGAAGTCAAAGGGGCCGGGGTTATTTTCAGTTCTAAATGTTATGTAATATGAATTGGGAAACTAACACACTGACATGAGTTCAGTTGAAATGGAAGAGGGAGAAAGTCAAAACCATCAGTAGCAGAATCTTTTAGTACCTACTGTGTGCCATGGTGTGAGGTGCTACACCTTTTATCTTATTGAGTCTTTACAACAACTCGATGGGATGGTGCTGTGAAAATCCCCATGTCACACAGATAGGAAAACCAACATTCAGAGAGGTTGAGTCACTTGTGCACAAGGTGACATGTTAGAGACAATTCCTGGGTATTCTAATTCTAGAGCCTGTGCTCTTGACCACTGCACTGTGAGAAACATTGAAAATAATGGTTAGCCTGGAGATGAGAAAGAAAAGACTCAGAGGAGAGATAATTGTTCTCTTCAAATCCCTGGGAGGCAGAGTGATGAACTGAAAAGACCATAGGGCCAGAGAGACTAGAAGTGTCCCTAAGACATACAGCTAATAAATAGTAGAGCCAGAATTGTAACCAGAGGCTATTGGAAAGTTAGTTCTATGTCTATAATAAAGAAAATAACAACTACTTTACAGAGTTGTTGGAAGGATTAAATGAAGCAATATTTGGAAACCACATAGGCCTGAAAATTAGTAAGTGCTTAGTAAATGTTTAATTTCCATATCACCCATTTCCCTCCCCCCTTCCCCAAAGACTTGATGTATAGAAGAATTTTACTATAAGGTTCCCACAGACTGAAAAGTAGAGTTTCAGAGAGACAAATTTTGGTTCATTATCGAGTGAATTTTTAATGCTATCCAACAAATGTCTATTAGGCATCTATCAAATAGCAGGCCTAGATTTGGGCACTGGAGATGCAGAAATAAGTAAGATGTGTGTCCTACCCTCAAGGGGTTTCCAACCCACAAGGGAAGCAGATAAGATGAGAAGCGCATTCATGTGCTTCATAGAATATTTCCCATTTTATTAGAGACCAGAGCTCAGCAGGCAGCTTGGGAAGATTGTCTCCTTGGTCCTGGAGGTGGTTATGAAGTGGCTGTCAAGGACTCTAATAGGACAGGGTCCTCAGACTTTTGGAGCTTCTGCCACAAAATGGTCCAGGCTATGTACATCCTGGGATAGGTCACAGCATGCTCTGCTGCTGTGTCTAGCAGGTCCCCAGAAGCCTTTTTGACAATGTGTTTAAAGAGGCAGAGAGAATGGGTATGGGAGTAAATTTGAGTGCCAGTCCTGCTCCAGAATAAATCCCCAAGGAGGCTGCTTTGTGATGGCCCTGCCGAGAGCACTAATAAGTGCCACAGATGGAAATATGAACAGCAAGTGCCCTGGGCATTGATAGCTTTCCAGAGACTCAAAGGACTTGTTCCCTCACTTCATTCAGGTCTCTACTCAAGTGCCACCGCCTCTGAGAAGCCCTCCTTGACTACCCTTTCTGCCACTCTCTGTCCCCGAGTCTCTTGCATACTTCTACCTCCTCATACTTACCCCATCTAATTAATGGTTGCCTGTTGGATTGGTTATTTTCCTCCATAACCAGAATTGTCAGTTCCATGGGAAAGGGAGCTTATCTGTTTTATTCATTGTGGAATCCCTGGCACATTTGTAAAAACCAGGATACCAAAACCCACTTCTCAAATTTGCTGGGAAGATTATATGAGGTAACATTTGGAAAACATTGTTCCTGACATGTAGCAAATGCTCAATAAATGCTAATTCATTCCCTTTCCTCAGGCTCTTCTGTGCCTTGAACAGGTTTTCTATTAATAAATGAATAGGTGTGCCTACGTTTCCTGACTTGTAAAATGGGTTAACAATAATATCTACCTCATGGTATGGTAAAGATGAACTAAGATAAATAGTGGAAGGCTCTTAGCACAGGACACCACCATGCCCAGTACACATCAAGGTGAGCAAGGGGAAGCACGGGGGTTGTGGACAGGGACAGGAAGCCATTAAACTGCTTCCAGGGAAGAAGAAAGCAGGGAACAACTTGAGATTGCACTTGCCTGTCTCTTGTGTCAACATGGGACTTAAAGCACCATCAACAAATGACTACATAGATGGATGAATTAATCCTATGTGAGAACAAACAGTAATTTCTACACAAGGCTCCTGGGCAGATACTGAGTTCTAAAATTTTTTAAAGTATTTTTTTTTTTATTGATTTCAGAGAGGAAGGGAGAAGGAGAGAGATAGAAATATCAATGATGAGAGAGAATCATCGATAGGCTGCCTCCAGCACGCCCCCCACTGGGGATTGAGCCTGCAACGTGGGCAAATGCCCTGAGCGGGAATCAAACCATGACCTCCTGGTTCATAGGTTGAAGCTCAACTACTGAACCACATTGGCCAGGCAGTTCTAAAATTTTAATTGTCACTTCCCGCAGGTTCGTGAGCACTGACCAGCTCCTGGGACCAGCTGCTCTGCCCTTTCCCCTACTTCCCAGAAAGAAAGAGTCTGTCCATTCAGCTGCAGATGCAGAAATGTAAACCCAGAGGCTTGGCACCCTGCGGTGTGACTGCGCAACCCGGGGGCTGTGGCCAGGGCTGCAGGACCACACACACCCACTTCCCTGGTGTTGTCTGAAATTAGGAGCGGAGCAGAGTGAAAGAGCAATGACCCATGGGACAAGGAAACAAGAGATTACAATTCAGTCTGATCAGGGCTGAGATGATGGGGGAAGCACAGAACAGGAAATAGCTAATTCTGCCTGTCAATCATTAGCACCATCAATCTATGTTTTTAGAATAGGAACATAGAACAGGAACTATATTTTCCAAATGATACCTCATATAATCCTCCCAACAATCTCTACATGGCTGAGAAAGAGAGACTTGCTTGTCCTTCTCTGAAGGGAGCCCTCAGCCTCAACCCTGATGGTGGGGTACTGGGCTTCTTGCCTCTCTCCTTCTAGTCCAAGGGCTCTTTGGGGAGAGGCCCTGCATCCTCTCGTTGTTGTTCCTGAAGCACCAAGGTAGCAGTCCCCCCAACCCTTTTCCCTGTCCTCTGCTATCCAACGGAAGAGCCTGGGCTTTGGAGCCAGAGGCCTATTACTAAGCCTGTTTAGGCCTCATGTACAGAACTGGAAGGCTAGCCTGCAAGGCTGTTGTAAATGTTAGCAATGCCATCTTAACTGAATGCAGCATTCAATCAATCTTAGAAATTATTATTGTTTAATAATACAGGTTATAAAATATACATTTTAATTTAAGAGTAAAGTGAAATCTTCAGTATAATAAACAAGGCATTCAACTTCAAAAAACATTGCAATCTCAACATGCAAACAGTTCCTGTTTATACAAAACTGGAAATGCTCAGTATTCCACTATAGTGGTTGGGCACAATATTTTGTACCGAGAACAGCCTGTGAAAGTTCCGACATTGAGGCCGACACACAGGAACACGCCAGATGTTGCTGACACTGCAGTTTGTCCCTCTCTGGGAGTCCCTTTTAGATGCCTTGGCTTAGGCAAGGGGTTCAGGGATATCTCAGGTCAACAGTCTCAAAGCCCCCAAAGATGAAAGTGTGGGTTGGCTCAGCTCCCTCACCTTGGCCCTGTGGAAGCAAGTGGAGACGGGCTAGCTGGAAGCAGTGCCATCTTTGTTCCCTTCCCGGCACAGCGCCACCGGATTTTCATTGTGGAGGCTATTTTCAGCATTGCTTTCTTTAAGATGTTCATCTGAGAGCCTGGATGGGATGTTAGGAATTCTTGTCCTTCTATTAGACATCATATTAAGACTGAATTGTAGAAATAACATTATCTGGCCCTTGATGGACACTGCATGTCTCATGTGGCACTGCAGTACTGAGATACCATTTCTCTATAGTTCCAGGTAAAACTTGGAAGGTAGTTTGTCTGCTCAATTTATTCCATTATCAGAGTAAATAAAAAAATAAACTTATTAAGGTGACATTGGTTAATAACATTTTATAAGTTTCAGGTGTACAATTCTGTAATATATCATCTGTATGTTGCATTGTGTATTCAGCATCCAATGTCTAGTCTCCCTCTGCCTCCATATTTGACCCTCTTTACCCTCTTTGTCCTCCTCCCAACCCCCTTTCCCTTGGGTAATCACCCTTCTGTTGTCTTTGTTTTATTTGTTCATTTGTTGCCTTCTATTTTATATCTCACATATGAGTGAAATCATATGGTTCTTATCCTTTTCCATCTGACTTATTTCACTTAGCATGATATTCTCAAGATCCATCCATGCAAATGGCAGTATTTGATACTTTTTTATGGCTGAGTAGTATTCCATTGTGTATATACACTGAGTGGCCAGATTATTATGATCTCTGAACGCATAATAATCTGGCCACTCAGTATATATATGTGTGTGTTAGAGGCCCAGTGCATGAATTCATGCGTGGGTGGGGTCTGGCCAGCCTGACCAGGGGGAGGGGACATGGGCGGTTGGCTGGCCTGCCTGCTGGTCGAACTCCTGGTAGAGGGGACAATTTGCATATTAGCCTTTTATTATATAAAATATACACTGAGTGGCCAGATTATTAAGTGTTCAGAGATCATAATAATCTGGCCACTCAGTGTATACCACATATTCTTTATCCAGTCATCCATCCAAGGACATTTAGATTGTTTGCATGTTGTGCCTACCATGTATAATGCTGTAATGAACATAGAGATACATGTATCTTTACAAATATATGCTTTCAAATTTTTTGGATAGACACCTGGAAGAAGAATTGCTGGGTCATATTGTAGTTCCATTCTTAATTTTTTAAGGAAACTCCATACTGTTTTCCATGGTGGCTTTATCAGTTTATATTCCCACCAGCAGTGTATGAGCATTTCTTTTTCTCTACATCCTCTCCAACACTTGTTAAATTAATTAGTTGAGAGAGTGTATTCCTCCTATTTCCTCATCTAACTGGGGTCCCCTGGGTTGGGGGATGTGGGCAGCCCAGAGACACTGGCCATTGGGCTGTAGTGGCTATGAAGGCTGTGGAACAGCATGGAGCCATGAGTATGGGCAGTGGCACTGTGTCACCCCATTTGTGTTGTGCTGAAGCAGTGGCAGTTAAAAATCTACAGCTGGCCCTAGCCAATTTGGCTCAGTGGATAGAGCATCGGCCTGTGGTCTGAAGGGTTCTGAGTTCGATTCTGGTCAAGGGCATGTACCTTGATTGCAGGTTTGATCCCTGGCCCTGGTTGGGGTTCATTCAGGAGGCAACCTGTCTCTGTCACAACAATGATTCTCTCTCTATGTCTCTCCCCCTCCTTCCACTCTCCCTAAAAATCAATGGAAAAATAGCCTCAGGTGAGAATTAACAACAACAAAAGCTACAGCTGAAAAAATTTTACTAACAGCCACTGGAAACCAGTAAGCTCCCCCTGTTCTACTCTGAGCCCCACCGATTACTGTTAATCTTAAGGTTTAGTATTTGACAAACATTATTTTTTATCTTCCAAAAAGGTCAGCTCCTGTGCCAGGAATTGATTGCTGCAGGCTCTTCTTCTATGTCTTTTCTCTTACAATCTCCTTGGCCTTGGACTATCCATAGCTTTTCTGTACCCGTTGAAGTCCTACTCCTCCTTTTAGATGCAGGCCAGATGTCAACATGTCCTCTTGGCAGATGGATGGTTCCTTCTTGTGCTCCCTTTAGCATGCTATGTGCTTCTTGAGTGTGGGAGCATCCATATCAGACACATTTCTTTAAACCAGGGTCTAGTAATGAGCGTGGTATGTGAGCTTCTCTCTGCCTCCAGTATTCTCCTTTCTTTCATCCAATCCCCGTTCACCTGATTAGTTTTTGTCTCTGCTGAACCATCACAATCCAGGAGGCCTTTCTTGACCCCTTAGATTGGATAAGACCACCCTTCTCTGTGCTCCCATAGCACTCTGTACTTCCCAAATTATGGCACTGCTCATCATTTTCCATAATTGTATGTTGGTCTGTCCTCCCCTCTAGAAAACCAGCTCTGGGAAGATGAAAAACCTGCCCATTTTGTTTTGTTTACTCAGAATACATTCTCAGTACTTAATCTCCCCACCAGGAGTATGTGCTCAATAAATATTGAATGAATGAATGAGAAAACCTGGGCTCAGGTCCCATTGCTGCTGCTTAGCTGTGTGACCTTGGAAAAGTCAGTCTTCTACTATGAACAAGATTTCTTCATTGCTAGAGGGATAATCTCCCATATCCTTCCAGCTCTGACACTCTGCTATCTTGAGACCTATTTTACTCAACTATCTACAGCTCACGTTCTGATCCATCCAGCATGAGTCATGCCTCAAGAACTTTAGGTGCTTGTTCACTCGAATGATTGTACATTCTACGGGGAACCTTTCACTCTTCAAATATTATCTTTCTGATGTGGTCCTTGGCAGCGTCATGGATCCCTCCAGCTCATGCAGATTGCGTCGATTGATGGGAGCAGATGCCTTACCTACTCTCTCAGTTCCTGGCAGTCTTGGCCTTGTGCATTCCCATCAGGACCCCAGAAGAGGGTGAGACCTGCCAAGCTTGGGAGGGAGCGTGCTGTGATTCCCATGCAGCCTAAGAGTAGGAGAAGCTGTGACTCAGTATTTGTGAAATGTTAGTTTGCGGGTGAGTAAGACCAGACTGAGGCTACGTGTCTTGGAAAGTGGTGAGTCTAATTAATTGGAATTAGAGGCAGAAGGCCAAGGCCAGTTCCCGCCATTGCCACTCCCACTTCCTAGCTGTGTCCTCATTCACACATAATCTATCTTTTTTTCTGAGCCCCAGCTTTTTAATCTGTAAAATGGCTGCATGAACAATCAGGTTACTCACCCCCAGCATGGGTTTAGAAGCATGGAGGGACAGGATTTTCATTTTCATTAAGTACCTACTACGTGACACTCACTTTACATTTGTTATTTAATCTATCTTCAGAACGGTTCAGTGTGGTTGCGAGGTGAGATCAGAATCTGGCCTCAACTCTGGCTTTCTGTACAGCAGCATTCCCCCAACCATGTGCTGGAATACCCCTGTTCGCCTGAAACACGCTTCTGTCCACGGTTAGTAGATAAGGGTTCAGCAGTCAAACACATGCATTTAATCCCACATATTCCCAAATTAAACAGGACTTCCAGAGTATTTCTCTATACCAACACTCAAGCTTTGGGACTTAGTGGTATAAAGTAACAGGGATTTAAAGGGAAAGGCTCCAGCCATGCCAGAGCTCTAAATTTTATGCTCAGCAGCCTGAAATCGAGCTCCCTGATGTTAGAGTTGCTAGGGCAGCCTTCTCCCTAGATAGGACTTCCTGATGCAGCCATGCCTAGTGACCCCACTTGTGGAATTTTACTTTCCATCCCTGTGATTCTGGGTTCTGCTCAAGTGGACCTAAGGGAGGCATTCTTTCACTAGTGTGCCAACAATGGTTCTCTGGGGTAGGAAGTTGAATTACCACCTGCCTATTTTCAGGCTCCTTTATGTCCTTGATAAACAGGCAAAAAAAGGTTATTGTGCTTTCTAGGGAGATTAATCCTGATAACCAAGGGGCATAGGGTTGCTGCTAACAAAATTGGGCAGGGCAGGGAGTAGTGTATCTGAAATGGACAAGTTCCTCCGAAGGGTCTTCTACATTAAAAAGAAATGTTTAGGACTTAAAAGAAGGAAGACTACTAAGTCTCTACTCTGATCATACAATGGCTCAGATCCCTCAGTAATGAAGATAGTTTGGGTCATCCCACAGAGATAAGATTTCTGATCAGCTGAAATGTTGGCAGAGAGCAGAAAAACCATGATATTTAAGTCTTTCTTTCTCCATCACATTTTCTAACTGTGGTTTCATGATGTGTTACAGATAACATCTGTAAGATATTTTTTTTTACTGTTATAACAAATTTCTCTCCCCGCCTTGTTCCCTCACTTTTTGACTTGTGTGTAGGGGTGGCGGTGGACTTTACAGTTTTGTCCATAGGCTATAACATATTAAGATAGAATTTTCATGGTATCAGAGGGGTAAACATCATCCAGACATCCTGGACTCTGGCCTAGCACAATAACTAATGAGACTGTGGGTTGGCCTCCCTTATGCACAGGGCAAATACACTCCCATAGGTGGAGGACCTGGTTATGTTAGATTTTTATTCTTGTAACTAGAGGCCCGGTGCACGAAATTTGTGCATGGGGTGTGGGGTGGATGTTCCTCAGCCCGGCCTGCACCCTCTCCAATCTGAGACTCCTTGAGGGATGTCCGACTGCCCATTTAGGCCTGATGCCACCGGGATTGGGCCTAAACGGGCAGTCAGACATCCCTCTCACAATCCAGGACTGCTGGCTCCCAACCGCTTGCCTACCTGCCTGCCTGATTGCCCCTAACTGCATCTGCCTGACAGCCTGATCATCCCCTAACCACTCCCTTGCCAGACTGATCAACACCTAATTGCTCCCCTGCTGGCTCGATTGCCCCTAACTGCCCTCCCCTGCAGGCCTGGTCCCCTCCCACTGCCCTCCCCTGCAGGCCTGGTCCCCCCCAACTGCCCTTTCCTGCAGGCTTGGGTCTTTCCCAACTGCCCTCCCTTGCTGGCCTGATCGCCCACAACGGCCCTCCCCTGCCGGCCATCTTGTGGCAGCCATATTGTGTGTTGGAGTGATGGTCAATTTGCATATTACCTCTTTATTATATAGGATAATTGTTGTCACTGTCAAGTTTCAGTGTGGAAGAAAGGTCTATGTAAAAGTTGGATCACTATGGAGTAGACTATACAGGACATTATTATGTTATTCTGCTATTATGGTTCTTGAACTCCTGTCTGGAGAGTTTCCAGCCTTATGGGTCTGACTCCTCAAGGTTTCCCATTGGTTAGTCACCCAAGGAGCAGCTTTGAGGAAGCAGGGTCTACTCAGAAACATTTGGCTGGTCAGTGTGGTGGCGGGGTGTCCAGCTCTGGTGCAGAGGGAATGCCATTAGGGTGATTGTGGGGAGAGCAGTTTCCACTTGCTCAGCAGGGCTGCAGCTGCCGCAGGAGGTTTTTCCTGAGGCCAGGCTTCTGGGCATCGTTCCTAAGCTTTCTTTGAACTTTCCTCCAGCCCTCCCAAAGTCTTTGAAATAAATGTCAGCCAGGATCAGCTTCTGATTCTTGCAGAAAGAAAGCCTGACATATAGAAACTGGAATAATAGTAATAATTAATATAATAATAATATAACTAAAGAAAACCTTTATTGAGCACCTACTGTGTGCCAGGTACTATATTATATGCTAGATATGCATGGTTTCATAGCCTCCTTTCAACAATCCTACAAGTTTGGTATATTTTTACTTCTTTTTTGTTTTGTGTTTTAGTAGAGGAGGTAACCAAAGCTGACAGATATTTCAATATTTGTCTAATGTCACAAATTTGGAACTTATGTCCTTTCATGCCTCAGGAATTAAGATTACAACATCATGTTTTAGATCTTTTATTACGGGAAGTTTTCAAACATGCACAAAAAGAGAGAACAGTACAACACACCTCTGTGTACCCATCAGCCAGTTTTAGTAAATCATTAAACACAGCATAGTGCAGTATGCTCTATGCTATTAGTTTATGTCTGCAGGAGCTAGCACTACTGGGTTTTCTTGAATGTTTGAGGTTTAAGGGTTTGGAGCTTGAATTGGTTGTAAATATTAGAGCAGTGTTAATTATAATTATATTAAGTTTTTAAACTATGTAACATTTAAAACTTGAATATCAAAATATCGTTAAAATGAAAAGGAAAACAATAAACTGAGATTTCTTTGCCACAGATGTGATATTTTAAAAATATCTTCCTATCTAATAATAGACAAATATGCAAATTGACCATACCTCCGACACACCCACAAGCCACGCCCACCATCCAATCAGAGTGAGTATGCAAATTAACCCAAACCAAGATGGCTACAGCCACAGAGAGCAAGGTTTCCTAGGTAACAGAGGAAGCCAAGCTTTCCACCTGCCCTGGCCAGGCCTAAGCCTCCACTCAAGCTACAAAGTTTCAATTATAGAAGGTAAATAAATTCAAACAAATGGCGGCAGAATGGAGCTTGAGAGAGCAGGCCAGGGTTGCCGCCAGCAACAGGGGAAGCAAAGCTTTCTGCACACCCTGGCTGGGCCCACCCGCTTAAGGCAACAAAGTTTCAATTATAACCCCAACACAAATGACTGCCGGCCTCTGAGGGAGCCCCAGGCTTGGCTCCGCTCCAGGCTACAAAGTTTCAATTGTAGAAGGAAAATAAATCCCAGATACCAGGGCCTCCGCTTGGGTTGCCAGGGGGCGTGGCCGGCCTGCAAACCACCACAGGCCCCTAGCTCAGGTCGCCCCACACCCCAAGGGAACCCCCACCTGATCCAGGACGCCCTTCAGGGCAAACCAGCTGGCCCCCACCCCTGTACCAGGCTTCTATCCTATCTAATAAAAGAGTAATCTGCAGATTGATCATCACTGCAACACACAGTATCGCTGCCCCCATGTGGTCAAAGATCCTGCACCCATGTGGACACAAGATGGCCACCACAAGATGGCCAGCAGGAGAGGGCAGTTGGGAGGCACCCGGCCTGCAAGGGAGGGCAGTTGAGAGGGGCCAAGCCTGCAAGGGAGGGCAGTTGGAGGTGATCAACTCTGCAGGAGAGGGCAGTTAGGGGTGACCAGGCCAGCAGAGGAGGGAAGTTGGGGGCAAACCGGCTGGCAGCAGAGTGGTTAGGGGGTGATCAGGCTGGCAGGCAGAAGTGGTTAGGGGCAATCAGGAAGGCAGGCAGGCAAGCAGTTGGAAGCCAGCAGTCCTGGATTGTGAGAGGGATGTCCGACTGCCCGTTTAGGCCCGATCCCGGGGATCGGGCCTAAACGGGCAGTCGGACATCCCTTGAGGGGTCCCATATTGGCGAGGGTACAGGCTGGGCTGAGGGACAACCCCCCTTCGTGCACGAATTTCGTGCACTGGGCCTCTAGTTATTATATAAAGAGCTCATGCATAGTAAAAAGAAAATTAACAAATATAGCAGACAAGTGAGTTCCTAGAAAAAGAAACAACAATAGTTATGAAGCTTACCAGTAATCAAGGCAATAAAAAAGGAAAATGCTATTTTCACTTATGAAATGAAACATTTTTAAAACAGGTGTTCACATTCTGCTGAAGGAGGGTGATATAATATAACCCTATTGGAAATTAATTTGATGAAATATATTATGGACTTAAAGAAATTTATGTCCTTCAATCCAAAAATTCCACCAAGAAAATCTTCTCTTAAGGAATTATGAGAGGTGTGGAAAATATTTCTATACAAAGAATCTCATTATAGGGTAAATTATGGAGCAAAAATATTGGGAAAAAGCCCCAAAGCCTAACAATAAGAGAATGTGTAAATTATGATGCATACACAGGTACAGTATTATAGAACCATTTTCTCTATAAAATGGTCACATATATAAAGTATAATGTCATTTATATAAAATTTATCTCTTTCTCACCACACTCCCAGCAAAAAGCATTGGAAATAAATATATTGAAATGTTAACTGGGTTATCTTTGTATTGTGGGATTATGGATTTAAAATATTTTTCTCTTTATTCTTTTCTGCATTTTCTCCTTTTATCATGAAGAATGTGTACTCCCCTTTAGAATCAGAGAAGAAACTTAATAAAAAGTTGGTTTAAAATAATGCTATCCAGCTAAAACCTTCATAACTTTGTTTTTAAATGTTAGTCAAGTTCAGTTATGTTTTCTCTCTGTTTATTTACTTTTTAAAATTGACTTCAGAGAGATTGGAAGGAAGAAGGAGAGGGAGAGAGAGATACATTGATTGGTTGCCTCCCGTATGCATCCCTACCAGGAATTGAACCTGCAACCTGGGTATGTGCCCTGACAGAAAATTGAACCATGACCTTTCTGTGTACAGGATGACTCTCCAACCAACTGAGTCACACAGGCCAGGGCAACCTTCACAACTCTATCATTGTGAATTAATGAATAGTATAAATAGCTGTTTATTATTATCAATGGTAATAATAATTGAGTACTTACTATATGTAACTAGAGGCCTGGTGCATGAAATTTGTGCACAGGAGGGGGTGTCCCTCAGCCTTGCCTGCACCCTCTCTAATCTGGGACCCCTCGGACATCCCTCTCACAATCCAGGATTGCTGGCTCCTAATTGCTTCCCTGCCAGCCTGATTGATGCCTCACTGCTCCCCTGCCAGCCTGATCGCGCCCAACTGCCCTCCCTTGCTGGCCTGATCACCCCCAACTGCCTTTCCCTGCCAGCCTGATCGCCCCCAACTGACCTCCCCTGCTGGCCTGATCACCCTCAACTGCCCTACCCTGCTGGCCTGATCACTCACAACTGCCCTCCCCTGCCGCGACCCACCTCCTCCACCAGGACTGACCTCCTCTGCGCTGCGCAGAGCTGTAGGACCCCCAGGCCTCACTGTGTGAAGCAGCCACCGGGCCCCGCCTCTGCTGTGCACGTGGCCATCTTGTGATGACCATATTGTGACGATGTGAGGGCGTGATGCCACCTAGGCTATTATTAGTATAGATAATAATGATAATAGGAAATATTGAGTATCTACTATATGAAAAGTATTCAAAGATTTTTATTCAAACATCAATTGCTACATACAACAGATTTATAGTGAGAATTATTATTTCTATTATGTAGATGAGAAAACTAAGACTCCTGATAGGTAAATGGCCTTCTCAAAGTCACAGACCTATCATTGGTGGAGCCTGGGCTTGACCTAGGTTTGTTGGAGGCCAGGCTCTTGTTCTTCCCTTCTGGACAGCAGGAGATATCTCATGGGACAGTCCTTCCAAAGTGAGCCTACCTCATACTCAATATGATCAAAGCCTAGGAGTGGCCCAATGCTGAGTGCAACCTCATTGGATTGTTAGAGTCAATTGGTCATCATAGGAAGCTTCTCTTGTTCATGTTCTCTGCCTCCAGGCCTGACCCAAACCCCTGCAGATGGACATAGTCTTTTTTTTTTTTTTTTTTTTTTTTTTAGAAACACCAGTCTCTTCGATTAGGCTACAATGAAGGCCTCCAGGTCTGGGAACCTTTTCTACCTCCTTCCAGGACTGTGCATATCTCTGGGATGCTCCATAAAGTTGTTAATATTTAATTTGCTTAGGGCAACCTTCTTTTTTTTCTCTTTTTTTTTTTTCCAGTTATTACAAAGGAGCAGTATCTGTCTAGGTCACTTCGATCACTAAAACTTACCCACACCTTGCAGGGATATAGTAAGGATTAACAATAGTGATAGAAAGCCTACTATTCTGTAGACTCCATGAAGTAATGCCAGTCTGGTATCTATAGGTATGTCCGTTTTTTTGGTGTGCTGTCTTGTACATAGCAGGTACTCAACAGATCTTTGATGGGTAGCAATATGAATGAATGAACCCAGCACACACTACCTTGAGGAGTGCAGGCACTCAACAAACCCTAGCCAAGCCACACTGTTCCCCTGGTCCCTTCTGGGGTCTGTGCCTCTGCATGACAGAGGGCTTGCACTGGGTGTTCTCAGGGGTCCCTTCCAGCTCTGACATCTGTGCCTGCATCTGAATACTCCTGATGTGAGGTGGGGTTCAGGGAGGAAAGACGATCTTCCCAGCACATGCACAGTGTTCTCTGATGTATTCTCTGTGTGAGGGGAAGAGCCTGTGTACCCTCCCAGGGCTTGCTCCACCCCTCCAGTCTCCATCTAGGCCTCTTGCATGGCAATCTGCAACGTCTCTCAGAAGCACTTGGTGCCAGGATGACTCCTGCCTCAAGTATGTCCTCGGAAAGCCCTGGAGATAAGGGGCTTACGGAGTTTATGTAACGCGATGAGTGGCCAGGAGAATGTGCGCAAAGGGCTCTGATTCCATGGTGGGTCAGCCCTGTGACCACTCAGGGTGACTCAGCTGATATCCGCTCTCAGCTTGCAAATCCCACAGGACAGAGAGCACATTGGGAGGAGGTAGGAAATTCTGCTTCTACTTTATAATTTTTTGGTGGTTACTCCCCTTTTTGTTGTGAAAAGGAAAAGTCTGAGATGTTTGAACCAAACACAAAGGGTATAAATAAATATAAAAGAATGAAAAGTAAATAAGGAAATCAGGATGAAGGAAAAATAAAGTTTTCTAGGGGTCTTGCCTTTGCAGACCCAGTGTCCACTCTTTTCCACCCTGCTCCCTGCCCTGGGCACTGACCTTGTGGCCCCCATCTAGATCCCTGTTGGGTGATCCCCATGGGGATCAGAGTGAGAGGAGGTGTAGGTTATAAGGTCACTTTGGGCAATCTATGTCCTTCCATAGAGGATAGTAGTCCTCCCAAGGTGACCTTCTCAACAAGACTTTCTTTCTAGATAGGCAATTGCTCCGTACTCTGAGACTAGGTGATAAACCCCAGTGTCCTGGTCACTGTGTATTTCCCCTACCTCCAGACTACCCATCTATAAGTGGTCCCATTATAAATAAACCCTTCTTGAGTTACCCTAATTTGAACACAGCATCTGTTTCCTGTTAAAACTTTGTCTGATACATAAGGATAGAAACGGAATGAGAGGCAGTCAGAAATAACACTCACAAATGAAATATAAACTGTAGTGCTCTGTACATATGCCCCACCCCCTAAAGATGCACATGTGTATTATTGCATATGACCCTGTGCTTCTTAGTGGCCAAAGCAACAGAATTATAGAAAAAGATCTTTGGTTTTACCTCTTCTTCCCACCAGAGCTTGAAAAATCTTTCTAAATAAAACTCTTACTCTCACTCTTATTACCTTATGTTGTGGGTTGACTTGTCCCCCTAAAATATATATTCAAGTCTTAACTCCTAGTGACCTTATTTGGAAATAGGGTCTCTGCAGATGTAATGACATTGAAATGAAGTCATACTGGATTCAAATAGGCTATAATCCAATGACTGGTGTCCTTATAATAGGAGGGAAGTTTGGACACAGACATGCACAGGGAGAACACCATGTGCCGATGGAGACAGAAGTGATACGCAACTACCTGCGGCTGGGAGACAGGAGAGGCCAAGATTATCCCCTGGAACCTCCAGAAGGAATCAACCCTGCTGACACCTGATTTCATATGTCTAGCATCCAGAGGGAGGAGAGAATACGTTTCTGTTGCTTTAAGCCATTGAGTTTGTGGTAATTCATTATGGCAGCCCTAAGAAAACTATTATTTCTTGACTTGGCACCAGAGCTCTCAGTGATCTGGCCTCGGCTACCTTCCCAGCTTCATCTCACACAGCTTACCAGCCTACCCTTCCGCTCTAGTTCTCACATATGCTGTGCGATTTCAGATTTCCCAGCCCTTGGCTATGCTCTTATTGCTGCCTGGAATACCTTTTCTACTTTCCTGGACTCAGCTAAACTTTTCTCACTCTTACAGATTCAGCGCAGGCGTTACTGTCTCCAGGAGACTTCCCCTGGCTCTCCTAGCTGCTGGATCCACCTCCCTTGGACTCCCAAGCCATCCATAACAGAGAGCTGGAGCCTTTGTTCCCCTCCCTAGATGCTAACCTCCTCGAGGGCCAGGTCCTACTCACTTCTGCATCTCCAGGGTCTAGAACAGTGCCTGACACATGGTAGGTGCCCTGTCAGTGTCTATAGAACTATAAGTTCTGTCCATGCCATTTGTAAGGTACCTGCCATAACCCAGATGCTTTTCTAGACACTTCCTACTCTTTTCACCTGTGGATGAGGAAATTGAGGCTTGGAGGGTATGATGGTTAATTTTATGTGTCAAATACCAAACTAGATGTAATAAAGGTATTAGATGTGATTAACATTTCAGTCAGTCAGCTTTGAGTAAAACAGATTACTCTTCATAATGCAGGTGGGCCTCTGCCATCAGTTGAAGGCCTTCAGAGAAAAGGCTGAGGCCCCGAGGAAGAAAGAATTCTGCCTCCAAGCTGCTTTTGGACTCAACTGCAACATCAGCTCTTAACTGAATCTCCAGCTTGCAGTCCTACCCTACAGATTTTGGACTTGCCAGCCTCTACAATCATGGGGCCAGTTCCTAGGACAGCTAGATCTCTCCCTCTTTCTCCATATATATCCTACTGGCTCTGTTTCTCTGGAGAACCCTGACTAGTATAGACAGCATATTTTCTGAGGTTATGTGCCGATACGTGATCAAACTGGGATTGACATTAGATCTGATACTACAGTCTAGGCTCTTCCATTTCTAGCTGCAGCCTCTTGGCCCTGGGCAGACGGAAGGGGCCCAGTTACAAAGGATCTGAAATCTGCATTTTTTGTCCATAACAAATCTTGAGCAATCAGCTCAGAGTCTAGCATGGACTATGTTGATCAAATGAGTTGCATATTTATTAAATTTCTTTTTGCTTTTGCTCAGCAAGCAGAGATGTTTATTCCTTTAAAAAACACAAGTGGGGCAATATGACTGGGACACTCAGTTCTTTGAAGAGGCTGAGATTTGGTTGGCAGCACATTAAAAATGAGTGATGTTGGTTTTAGGTCTCAACAGAGATGCCATTTTTCACGTCTGTGTCATATTGTGCCTTTGCAGCTCAGCAATGACGGCACCACCCAAACATCCCTTCCCGGCTGTATTCCAGCCCACCTCCCAGAGAATATGCACTCTGGGAGAGGACCCATGCGATGGCGAGGTGCTGAGAGAGGCAGCAGCTATTTTACCTTGAGCCTCACTACCCTTTAAACTAGTTCTTATTCACCATTTTGCAAATGATATAGCTCAGCGAGGAAGAGTAGCTTGCTTTGTTTGAGATTTAAGAGATATTTTGTGAGCATCTACTAGGTGTCAGGCATGGGCTGAATGCTGGGAATTCAGTGGTGAATAAGAATGACAGACCACTCATGATGTAGAAAGGAATTAAACATGAAAATCATACACATCCAAGCAGAGGGACTTGTGGTGTTACTGATGGTGCATGGCTTCCAATCCCCGACTCCTCTTGTGTTGCTTTTCTTTCCTTTAGGAATGTCCTTGGTTTGGAATGCTCATTCTGGTACCTTCTCAGGTAATTGTCACTGGAAAATTTCTGTTCAATCCAGCAGGGCTTTGAAAGCTGTTTTGCTTCTTTTTAATCATAGGAGGTTCCAGGAAGGTTTGGAGTCCCAGTGGGTTGGAGTCCTAGCTCCAATTCTTACTAACTGTGTGACTTGGACAACTCCCAGGACCCCACTAAGTTTCATTTTCCTCATCTGTAATAGGAAGTCAATATGAGGCTCAGCTGAGAGCATGAGTGGGAAAATGCTTTGTCAACATTAAGAAACTTCCAGATGCTGGAAGTTATTAAAAACAAACAATCACCTGCCTAACCTCCTCAACGAGTAGCTGGGAATTATTCTACATAGAATGAGTGGCAGCCAGGGTGAGGTTTTTCTTTGCATAATGTATGTAACAGAGGCTTTAAGCAAATGAATATTCAAATAACATTGGAAAGAATAAAAGTAAGGATTTACAGTCCATATAAAGTATAAGTTAGTTTTCTAGTATTTCAAACTTCTTTTAGCTATAGTATTTCCTTACAATGTGTTAATTATAAAAGTATTTCATTTACCAAATAAAGGGAAAAAAGATTAGGTATCTCACCCACTAGATGGAAAGCAGGGAGCTCTGTGTTTCAAACTTTGCAACCCAAACTACTCTTTTTTTTTCTCTTAGATGAGGTAGTTGTTCCTTATAAACCGTTGCCTTCTGACCACAGCCCCACCCTGAAAGATCTATTCTGTGCATTTAGTGATGAGCGAAAACTCCTGGGACATAGCAAGGCCTTTGTTTTCTAGAGGGGTAACACTTTGTTTAATTATTTCCTGACTTGTTTGGAGGTCACTATCTGACAGCCTACGATTTAATCTCTAGCTTCAAAAAATACAGCTAAACAATGTCCGTTTTCTCTGCTGCCTTGGGGCCTACAGATCATAGTGCCTGGCACAGAGTAATTTTTCAATAAATGATAGCTATTTAAAAAATGATAATTATTACTACGACTACTATGATTGTATCATCACATAACTATTTTTTGGAATGAGTATGTGGAATTGGGAAGTAGGCCAGAAAAGGTCTGTGAATGGAATACTAATTTTAAAAAATTGTGTGTCCTTGTAGGCTCTCATTCATAGACTGTTTTTCCTTTTGTTACACAGAGTTCTAGTAGGCTTAGCATTCAGGTTACACACAGAAGATTAGAAGTAGCAAAATCTTCATGTAATGAAAGAAAAAAGTGTGCCTATTTCTCCCCATCAGATACTGAAAGGTTATCAGTGATCTCTTGCTGCTGAGGACAGAATCATGACTGGGTTCTGAGTTTGAATTATGACTCTGCCATTTAGCAGAGTGTGATTTGGGGCAGCATTTCACTAACCTCTTTTACTTTAAAAATGATATTAAAAATAATTTATATGAAAAATAATATCACCAATTTTCTGGTGACAATAATATCCATTCCATAAAATTATTAGTAAGAAAAATAGCTCATGTTTGCACAAGCTCATTGTATTGCACATGGTCCCTTCATCTATCTGGTTACTGTACATCCCCTAAGAGCCCTACCTTCTCAGTGTTTGAATTCCCCCTTGACCAGTGAGCAAAAGCAGGCTGGGAGGTGAGGTGATGCCTCTCTGGCTCCACCATTAGTGGCACAGCTGAGATTAGAGCCTGTTGTTTACTCTGTTGTTCTTAAGTGTAATTATGACCATCAAATATGGTATATTTGACTTCAGAAGGGGTTTTCTGTCCTCCATATCCTAAGACTCTTCAATTTTCATGATGCATTTGAGTTAACAAGCTCTCTGCATTGCCTAACATATCAGGCCCCATGAGGGGGTGGAGTGGTGAGTGGGGAAGAGGGATAGAAGTACTAGATGCATGCCATTCTGCAAAGTACCTATATCTAGTGGTGCATCAGGACATTGACAGGAGAAACAGAAAAAAAGAAAAAATTCAAATGGTTTTTATAATGTAGAATTACAACAAAGTAAACATGAATAAGACTCATCTATTTCCCAAGAGGCAGGGCCGCATTCTGGTGGGCAGGGTAGGGTTTTCTTTTGAAGAGAATCATTTATTCCGCTGTGAGTCATTCGGGGAATTGTTAATGCTAGGACAGAACGTGAGTGAAATTTTGAACTGTGTCAAGAAGATCTTGGCTCCAGACTTTGAGCTGAGGAAAGAAAACTGAAATAACTTAGATGGTGATGTGAAAAGCCTCACTAACCCCCGGGATATTAACCTTAGGAGATGCTGGGTAAAGGATATACGGGAATTATCTGTGTATTTTTTGCAGTTGTTCGGTAAGTCTAAAATTATCTCAAAATAAAAAGTTAAAAATAAATGTCCCCACAGAACAACAAAAACAAAAAGACATCTTAACGTCCAGATAGTTTCACTGGTGAATTCTACCAAATATTTAAGACAGAAATAATAGCAAATTTACACAAACTTTTTAAAGAGGAAGATAGAATGATCTCTAACCCATGTTGTGAGCCTAACATTACTCTGATACTAAAACCAGACATAGATATTACAAAAAATGAGAATCCAAGATTAATATCCCTAATGAATATAGATGCAAAATATTAGCAAAAATTAGCAAATAATGTTCACCAATATATTGTGTTTATCCCAGGAATACAAGTTTGGTTTAACATCTGAAATTCAGTTAATGTAGTACAAGATATTAATAAAATAAAGGAGAAAATAATATAATTATTTCAGTAGACACAAAAAGCATCTGACAATATTCAATACCTATTCATGATAAAATTCATCAGCAACTAGAAATAGAAGGGAATTTTTTTTTAACTAATAAAGGTCATTTACAATAAAACCTACTTCTAGACTTCATACTTGTGGTTGAGAATGAAAACTTTTCCCCTATAGTCAAGGATGTCCATTTTCACTAGTTCTGTTAAATACTTTACTTGTGATCCTGGACAGCCAATAAAGTAATAGAAATAAAGGCACTTAGTTTGGAAAGGAAGGTGTAAAACTGTCTTTATTTGCAGATGACATGATTATATAATGTAGAAAATCCCAAGAAGACTACAAAAAAGCTACTGGGACTAAGTGAATTTAGCATGATCATTGGATACAAGTTCAATATACCAAAACCAATTGTACTTCTATATGGCTTCTGGGGTGATGGTGGTGGGTAAGCTGGTAGGTGCATTTGTCACAACTCATCTGTGTACTTAAATTAGGTGCATTTAGGTTAAATTATATCCTGGTAGAATTGATTTAAAAGCTACAATAAATTAAATCTAATTCCTTGAATGTATTTAGTTGGCATTCCTGTCTTTTGTTAGAGAGTTGGCAAGTCAAATATGATATATATTTCATCAGATCTTATAATTTTGAGCAGGTTTTGAAAATATTGAATATAATCTTTGAATTGCTCCAAAGAATGAGCACAGTATCAGCATAGTTGAGGCTGAATCTTCTAGTAACAAACTAGATTGTGTAACATGCAAAGTTTAAAAATACTTCTGGGTTCTGGACCTACCATGTTATCATCTCTATCGCAGGCTGACTTTCAACAATCTTTGACATCAATACCTGAAGCTGAAGTTGAATTTTTCAGTTCTTTAACAAAGTCAAAGTCTGCACATTTTGGAAGAGCTGTGGCATGATTCTAATACTCAGTAATTTCAGTTTGTTTTCTGGTTGTTTTTCATGATTTTTATACCCGCCACAAAGTAGTTGAACTGATTAAAATTACTTAATGTTATGATATTGATATTATTTTAAATGTTTAAAATAAACTTTCTTCCCTTTTTGTTACTCATTAAATTCAAATTTTTATTTTGAATTTATCTTGCAGAATAGTCATTTGTCTCATTATTTTAGAAATAAATTTTGCAAGTTCTGCAATTGTATCATCAAGTGTCAAAATCATTCTAACTTCAAACCTAAAAATTTTCCATTGTGGTGTATAACTATTGTGCTTTTATTTTTTTTATTTATTTATTTATTTATTTATTTATTTTTGACTAACTATTGTGCTTTTAGTCCCATGTAAAATATAATTCATTATGCTTGGCTAAATATTAGACATAAATTATTCTTTAAATTATCATGCCAATATCCAGTATCACTTGCCTTTTTGGATATTATAGAAATCTTGCCATCTAAAAGCTTTAATTTTAGGAATTGGCAAAATTTTCAGTTTCCAATTTTCTATTTCTATCGTGATTAAACTTGTGTTTATTCCTAATGATCTTTTCTAAAGGACTGAAAATAAAATGTAATTGTATTCAAGCATATATAATTTGAATATTTTCATCAATAAATACTAAAGTAAAAATTAATGTTCTTCATGTTTTTTAAAAAAGTTGTTTTTATAAAATATTTAAATCAAAAGGCAAAATACAAATTATATTCAATGAATATTGAAATTATGAAATATTTAAAGGTAAATTTTTTACTTATTTTTTTGAAATTTTAATTAGGGATATTTAAATATTTTTATGAAAATAACACAAAATTCTAAAACTCGTCAGCCATCTAATTATGCTTTTATAAGGTTATCACATCCACTCATGTTTCATCTAGACCTACACATAGACATTTTCCAGTAATTGTTTAATATTGTTTCTAAGCTACTGTTAATATTGAGTTCATTTTAAATACCTTTGGAATTATGAATTGGAATGTTCAAAAAGGAGTGAGAAAATGGAAATCAGTACTTTGCTATGTAGGAAATGATTGTACTCGTGGTACCTGAGTGGAAGGATTTGACCAGTTAATGTGCTTTTTCTTTTATCTGGGCACTTCTGTCCCTTAATTCCCTCCACTTTCAGAAGCAGTGTCATCTCCAATTTTGGTAGCACAAACTCTCACAGCACTTGGATCCAGTTGCTCTTTTATTCAAGGACAGGAGGGAAAAGAGGAAGTCTTTTCCTGGAGCCCAAACTGCTTTAGTATGGAGAACACTCTGTTATAGGTGGCACTGTGCCAGTGTGGAGCCCTAGCCTTCAATGACAGGGTTGTGCATGTGTTCTTTAATGAGGTGTGTGTGTGTGTGTGTGTGTGTGTGTGTGTGTGTGTGTGTGTGTGTGTATGTGGACCCTCTAAAGCCCATGGGCCCATGGCTGGGGCCCCTCTCACCCAAGACTAAGGGTGATTGTAGGCAAGCCAGCCATTGAGGCCTCTTGAGCCGTAGACATGTGGGCGCTACAGAACAGAATCAATCATATGGAAACCCAGAGAATAGCAGGGCCCCATTCAAAACCTCCAAATTAAATGATTTCTGAGTTCCCTGGTACCTGGGTGCTCAGTGGAGCTGTCTTTGCTCTGTTGAGCTCTTGCCTAACTTGAACCAGAGAAATTCTATTTTTTATTTTTAATCAATTTGATACATTGGACTTTTGCCCATCATTTTGTTAGGAAAAAAATTATTTTACTAAAAAAGATGGAAAAAGTGATCTGGTCCAATTACCACTCATACCACCTTTATAACTGGGAACACTGAAGCTCAGTGAAGGGCAGTGACCTATTCAAGTTGATTGTTCAGTTAGCTACAAGGCCTGGACACAAAGCCAGGTGCCCAGACTCCCTACAGAGCATGCTTTTTCATGCTCTTAGAGTCAATCAAGGATGGAATAAATAACTTGTTACTGTGCTGATTCCAGAGGATAATTTAATAATCTTTTTAGCTTCTTCCTAGAAGCTAACATTGATCAGCTACTTCCTGGCCCTTAGTATGCTAGAAGACATTGTGTTCCTGATGGATTCAAGATTTTGGAGGCCATGCTGAAACTGGAGATCTCAGGCCCATATGCGCTCTTGGCCAAAACAACCGGCATCAAGTGTGAGTTCTATCCTATTCCCTCTCTGTCCATCTGTGTCTCTCTTCCTCTCCATCATCATTCACATTATTCAAAAGCATTGACTAGTACTACTGTGGACCAGTTATCACAGTATAGCAACTCAGGGACATAGGTGGCCTTTGCTGTCTGTCTATCTTTCTTTAATCTGTTTCTCTGTTTTCCTTTCCTTGTTTCTTATTGTGTCTCTCATCTACTAGTACATAGATATGTGCATATCTTTTTCATTTTTCTTGACCAAGGTCTCTTTTCTCTCTCTTTTACTTCTCTTTTTTCTCCTTTTTCTTTTTTTAAAAAATATTTTTTTATTGATTTTAGAGAGGAAGGAAGAGGGAGGGAGAGATATAAACATCAATGATGAGAAAGAATCATTGATTTTCTGCCTCCTACACATCCCACACTAGGGATTGAGCCCGAAATCGGGCATGTGCTCTGGTTTCAAACCGTGACCTCCTGGATCATAGGTCGATGCTCAACAACTGAGGCTACACTGGCTCACCACCTTCTTCTTCTTTTTTTTTTCCCAATCTGTACATCTTCCTCTATTTTCATCTTCCCTTATCTCTCACTGTATTTGCTCTTTCTTTTTACTTTTCCTATTTAGTTTTTATATTGTCTTTTGTTTCTTTCTCTGTGTCTCCTTATATCTCTTCCTGCATCTTGTGTTGCCATGTCTGTCTCCCTCTGTCTATTCTCAAACTTTCTTTATAGAATGTTTGTGCATTTGTACACAAAGTGGGAGGTTGCAAAGGCCTCTTGAATTTCTGTTCTTTACACAAGTCTGTGGAAAGACACCGAGGCTACCCTCATTGTTAAGCAGATATCACAAGATTTTCCTCTTCTGATGATTTGATTGTGTAAACACATTTTGGTCCCACTGACAAGGAGAGCTGAATCTCAGTAGGCTTGTGTATTAAACAAGCAGGGGCCAGATTTTTTTTTTTTCAGGTTTGAAGGAGACCTGCCCTACTATTTAAAAAAATATATTTTATTGATTTTTTTACAGAGAGGAAGAGAGAGGGATAGAGACTTAGACACATCGATGAGAGACAAACATAGATCAACTGCCTCCTGCACACCTCCTACTGGGGATGTGCCTGCCCTTGACTGGAATCGAACCTGGGACCTTCCAGTCCGCAGGCCGATGCTCTATCCACTGAGCCAAACTGGTTAGGGCCCTGCTTTTAAAATACAAGTGAAATGGTTGCTTTGAGGTGAAGATTCTAAAGGAATTTTGATGGAGGTTGGAGCCCCAAATACCCAAGTTTGTGTTTATATTCTTCAGGGTGGAAGCCAGATTGATTTTAAAATAGTCATTGAGAACTTCTTATATACTAGATTTTCTGGTAGGGACCAGAAAACAGATGTAGACCAGTCTTTTAGGAACAAAGTCTCCTAGGGAGAGTTTCCTGGATAATAGAGAGGGTTGTTTACTTGTCTAAATGTTTCACCAAAGGGAAGTACAAGTGGAAAATAATTTATTTAGGCCAGGAATAATCAAGGGAAGTTTTATAGAAATGTTGATATTTGATCTGGGCCTTGAAGCATAAATAGGAGTTTTCCAGGAAGAAAAAGGTGAAGGGTATTCTTTGCAAAGGAACTGGCACAGAAGGATAAAGCAGTTTGGGATATTGAGAACATAGTGAATAGAGGATGAGGCTGGAGCATTATGTTTGGGTCCAAACCTGAAGGTTTGAATGCCAGGATGAGGAATTTGGCCTTTTTCCTAAAGGTTATGTGTGGTCATGGAAGAGTTTTAAGCAAGAGTTAGGTTGGGGGATGGAAGGGAGGCCTGGAGACTAGGGAGGAGATTGAGGCAGTACTCCAGGTAAGAGAGGATGGAACCATGGTTATAATATTCCTCCTCATTAATAACCCTCTACTATGTACTAAGCACTTGGGAGTTATTAGGGATATGGGGATGAATACGACATGGTGGAGTTGGAGTCCCAAGGAACTTAAATTGAGAGGCGATATAAACACATTAACAGGTAATTTCTTTTTTTAAAAAATAAATCATTATTGTTCAAATTATTACAGTTGTTCCTCTTCTTTCTCCCCATAGCTCCCCTCCACCCCGTTCCCACCCCACCCCATGCCCTTATCCCCCCTCCCCCCCACTGTCCTCATCCATAGGTGTATGATTTTTGTCCAGTCTCTTCCCGCACCCCCCACACCCCTTTCCCCCTGAGGATTGTCAGTCCACTACCTTTCTATGCCCCTGATTCTATTATATTCACCAGTTTATCCTGTTCATCAGATTTTTTATTCACTTGATTTTTAGATTCACTTGTTGATAGATATGTATTTGTTGTTCATAATTTTTATCTTTACCTTTTTCTTCTTCTTCCTCTTCTTTAAGAATACCTTTCAGCATTTCATATAATACTGGTTTGGCGGTGATGAACTCCTTTAGCTTTTTCTTATCTGTGAAGCTCGTTATCTGACCTTCAATTCTGAATGATAGCTTTGCTGGGTAGAGTAGTCTTGGTTGTAGGTTCTTGCTATTCATCACTTTGAATATTTCTTGCCACTCCCTTCTGGCCTGCATAGTTTCTGTTGAGAAATCAGCTAACAATCTTATGGGTGCTCCCTTGTAGGTAACTAACTGTTTTTCTCTTGCTGCTTTTAATATTCTCTCTTTGTCTTTTGCTCTTGGCATTTTAATTATGATGTGTCTTGGTGTGGTCCTCTTTGGATTCCTCTTGTTTGGGGTTCTGTGCGCTTCCTGGACTTGTAAGTCTATTTTTTTCACCAGGTGGGGGAAGTTTTCTGTCATTATTTCTTCAAATAGGTTTTCAATATCTTGCCTTCTCTCTTCTTCTGGCACCCCCATAATTCAGATGTTGGTACGCTGGAAGTTGTCCCAGAGGCTCCTTACATTATCTTCATATTTTTGGATTCTTTTTTCTTTTTGCTTTTCCAGTTGAGTGTTTTTTGCTTCTTTGTATTTCAAATCTTTGACTTGATTCTTGCAATCCTCTAGTCTGCTCTTGGATCTCTGTATATTATTCTTTATTTCAGTCAGTGTATTCTTAATTTCTAGTTGGTCCTTTTTCATATCCTCGAGGGTCTCACTAAATTTACCAGCGGTTTCTAGAAAATTCTTGAAAAACCTTATAACCGTGGTTTTGCACTCTATATCCTCCATTTCTTTCATTTGTGACCTGTTTCTTTGTCTCCACATTTTGGCTGCTTCCCTGTGTTGATAGAGTGGCTTTGTGTGGTAGGTGTCCTATAGGGTCCAGTGGCTCAGCCTCCCTAGTTACCTGAGGTGGACACTCTTGGTGTACCACTTTGTGGGCTGTGTGCACAGTTTTGTTGTAGTTAAGCCTTGATTGTTGTTGGTATCACTGGGAGGAATTGACCTCCAGGCCAATTGGCTGTGAGGATCAGCTGTATCTATGATGGGAGAACTTCTGTGCTTGAGACACCCTTATGAGGCAAGACTTGTTTCAGTGGGGCTTTGGTGCTCACTGAGTCTGCCCCCCTGAGTGTGTCCCTTATGGATCTGAGGAGTTGTAATGTGGATGGTCCCACTCTGATAACTGGGTACACTGTCTCTTGGACCTCCAAGGAGGTGCTAATTTAGCCTCTGCCTGAGGCCACCCAGCAGGAGCTAAGGAGAGATCTGCAGATTCCTCTTCTTTGTTTGGGTTTTGGAGGTGCCCAGATGAGGCCCAGCTGTGAGGCAATGCAAGCTGCTATGGGGCCTTGGCCCTTCTTTTGGATGTTCTGGGTCTGTCTGACCCAGCTGCAGTTTGTTAGGTAATTTTAGATTTCAAAGGACCAGGCCATTCATATGCAAAAGCCTCTGTGCACACTTGGGTGGGGCAGGGTCTCAGGGCGGAGCAAACAGCAATGGCTTTCCATCGGCCCTGCCCTAAGAAGCCCTGGGTCTCAGTGTCCCCCAGTAATCGCTGCAGGCACCTCTGAGAGAAAGCCGCCCTCGAGTTCTGCCCGATGCCAGACAGTCCAGTTTCTCCCCGTATGAGTCTGGGTTCCCAGAGTCTTGCCCGGAAGTGGTGTTCAGAGCAGTCGGGAGCTTGTGTCTCACTCACGATTGAGAAAGAGAGCCGTGTACTCAGTTGCCAGCCCTTTCCGCGTGAGTGCGCCTCTGTACCTCTGCACTTTACTTCCAAAGCTCCTCTGAGTCTCAGTGTGCTTTTCTTTTTCCTTTTAGTTGTAGAATTTCCACTCAGCCAGCCTTCCTGTGGTTCTGGATGATGTCCGTTTTGTCTTTTAGTTGTAGTTTTGAAGTGGTTGTGCGAGGCAGCAAGTTCAGGTGTTTACCTATGCCGCCATCTTGGTTTTTCTGACAGATAATTTCTTCATAACTTTTTCTGTGCTAGACAGAGGGAATAACAGGGGGTGTGGAATCCAGAGAAAAACCTAATACAATATGGAAGGAGCTTGTCATGGTGGGCTTCCTGGAAGAAGTGAAGCTTTAGTTGAGCTTAAAGGGCAGGCCAGAGTTATCTAGAGCCATAGTTCTCAAAGTGTGGTTCCTGGCTTAGAAGCACTAGCATTGCCTGAGAAATTGTGAGAAATGAAAATTCTTGTGACTCAGCACAGACATACTGAAGCAGAAACTGGGTATGAGGGTCCAGCAACCTGTGTTTTAACCTGTCCAGTGATTTATGATTAAGTTCCAGAACCACTGATCTAGGCAAGGGAGAGGAAGTTGCTCCAGGCCAAGGGAGCAGATATGCAAAGTCATGGAGATAGCAGATGGCAGAGTGGCAACATCGTTCAGAGGCTGGAGGGCAGGGTCACTGTGTGGATGTGCCACAAGAAGAGCCTGGAAGGCTGGCTGGGCCAGATGATGGAATACCCTAAATAATAGCAGGGGAATGTGAAGCCACAGAAGGTTTTATGGAGGAGAGCATGGTCAGATTGCTCTTTGGAATCAGGTATGATGTGGGAACATGTAAAACAGGTAGTCAATTAACATTTGTTAAACTGGCCTGGGAGGAATTGGAATAGGCCCCTTCATCTGATGATTGTGCTCCAAATCAGGAAAGGCAAAGATTGGTCTCTTGTGCTAACTCTGGTCCATTGGGAGCAGCTGCCTGAGTGCGGTGTTGAGATGAATCCTGAAGTTAAGTTTGGATGTAGAGAAATGAGGTTTGTGATTAAGTAGCCAAGTTTTCAGTGTATGTGAGCAGTAGGGAAGGGAGGATGTAGTGGTTCAGGTGCTACATGTTAAATTTGAGTTGCTCTTTCCAGATAATTAACCCAATGAAAACAAGAAAACAAGAACACATGTTATCCAGAACTCATTTGTGTTCAGGAAACCCAGCCTTGCTCCTAGTCAATACCAGCTAGAATCAATTCTAAATTATGCGGAGTAGAGTCATTGAGGGACATGGGGTCTCCTCTTCTTCACACCCTCCACAGTGGAAACTCCTCTCATGTCTTGAAAAAATGACTGAATTTTCTACCACTATGCTTTTCTTTGGGGTCAGGCAGCTAAGGTCCCTATGGAATTGAAAATATTGGAAGAGAAATCAGGTCATCATGAACACATCATCGAGGCAATGACATCCATCAGTTATTGACTGCCACATGCAAGGCCCAACTCTTAGGATGGGGAGAACATACACTCTTCAGCAAGAAAAGTAATATTAAAGAAAATGTTTCCATCCAAGTAGACCTCATGCACAGGAGTCTGAATGGGGGCCAGCTGGAGAGGCCTGGAGCACAGCCCAAAGAGCCCCCCTCTGTTGCAAAATGGATTTGAAGACTTGTATTTCATCTTTAAAATTTATGCAATCTTAAAATTCCGCTCCATAATATGCAACAGATGGGTTTGTTTTACTGTAGATATTCTTAACATCAAATAGTATTTAAATTACTTACCAGCAAGTGGAAAGGATGCCCCAGGTAGAGGTGCAGTGTTTGTCCTGTAACTTTGCACAGGGATCCCCCCTCCCAGTACACCACTGTGTCCTGGAGTTGGGAAGAGTGGCTGTGAGAATGAGCAAGAAAGCCTGTTCGACTAGCTGTGTAACATTGGCTAAATTACTTCACCTCTCTGAGTTTGGTTTTGTCATCTGTATACTAGTATAGGAGCAAGTAGAGGGCAGGAAGAAATAAATGAAAATGTGTAGCACAGACCTTGTCACATATTAGGCCTGCAATACATTTGAGTTAAATTCCCATATCAAGGAGCCTGAGTCATGTTTATGACCATACAAATTATTAGTCTTAACACACAATTAGGCCTGGGGAGAGTGAAACTGTAAAAAGGTCAGTTTGGATTTTTGGGTAATGGCTGCCAGTACCCCTTGCTGTAAATTGCTGGGATATTAAGAACACAAAGGAAGGAGGGGTTCATTCCTACTGGGGAATCCTGGATGTTTCCAAGGAGATAGCATCGGAGCTGGACCATGCAGGGTGGGTAGATGTTCAACAGGCTCATGACTAGATCCTAGATGGTGGAGAATTAAACTTAAGACTGGACACGCAGATCTGAGTCTGAGCCTGGAGGCTTAGTCTGCATTAAGGAATCTAATTTTTATTCAGTTGGCCATAGGGAGCCATTGAAGACGTTTGAGCATAGAGGAGTAATGTGAGAACTGCACATGAGAAGGATCATTGAATATAAGCTTCCTAAGGACAGATTTCTCCCCCTCCAGCTGCCTCGTTCCCTGTGTGGTTCCTGCTGTATCCTATACTGTGCCTACAATATATTTGGTTCAATTAAGTGGGCAATACCTGAATGAATGAATGATTGAGTCACTCTGGTAGCATAGATTGGCATAGATTGGAGAAGGAAATCCTGGAGGCAGGAGAACCAGTTCAGGGACCATGAGTGCTGGTCCTCAGGGGTTGGCAGTGGGATGGGGTGCAAGAACAGCTGTGGGGAGGCTCTGGGAACATGGCTCTTCCCCTGCTCTCTGCGCCTCCTGGGGAGCACTGACCACTCTTTGAATTCAGGGAAAGTTTCAGGACAGCATAATTCATTGTGACAGCTTGGCCAAATGTTCTTCCAGAGCCCCTGTCCCCCATTCAGATGGGAACACAGTCCGGCACGCTCTAGAGAGGAAATAGTCATTTGCATCTGAACATGAAACAGCATTTTCTGAAACTCAGAGCAGGGCCCAGCTGGTGTGAGCTGGGCTCCCTCACAATTACAACCAGCTTGTTTCAATTTGGGACTGGGGGGTTAGGGGTGGGACTTCATATGCTGGCTTCCCAGCGGGAAGATATTCATATCCACACAAACACACACGTAAATGCAACAAGCTTGCATTCTTGGACATCTTGATTGAAGAGAGGACTTCCTGGGGGTAGGGAGAGGAAGGAAGGGAAAGGGTTGTACAAATGCATTTTCCTCCAAAGCCCAGGGGAACAGCTACTTTTGGAAGTCCAATAAAATCCACTGGGAACCGTGGGGAGTGACTTGCTGGTCCTGGAGCCATCTTGCAATGCTGAACCCCAGCTATGCATGCAGCATTTTGCCAGATGCTTTACTTTATGGCTTTCTGTAGAAGGCAGGTGGGGTGGGATGCTGGAGAAAGAAGTAGGCTGTCTGCCAAGGCTTTATATTGTTTTGAAAAATGATAAATGAAAGTTGGAAAAGTCACTGGGGTGAGACTTCAAGGAGACTCATTAGGAAGTTGCTGCCCCAAGTGAGACTCAATTTTATCCTGCTGTATAAATCCCTGAAAATCAAGACTGGATACAAATGTATAAACAAACACCAGTAAATGCAAATGGAGCTGTGTTTTCCCCACTGGCAGCCCTTCCCCCACTCCCTTTTCTTGTGTCTACCCCTCTTTTAATCTCCTCTCTTGATAACAGGCCTGATGCTGCCTGCAAAGATTTGCTTGTCACTGGGCCCGGCCCTATCCCTGCAGTCCCCATGGCCTGTGGCCTGCATTTGTCCACCAGCACAGAGGCAGGAGACTGGGCCCTAATAGACCAGAGTCAATGGCAAAACTTCTGAGGCTGTGAATGGACACAGCGATGAGGTGGACTTCTCACAGGAGAAGTGGGCAGCATGATATTCTGGAAATATCTCAGGCTTTATCATTGTACAGTTATGCATTTCAGTACTAGCTCTACAATGTAATCCTATCTAATAAAGAGGGAATATGCAAATTGACCATCACGCCATAACAAGATGGCTGCATCCACAGTGGAGGCTGGGATTCCGTAACACAAGATGGCTGCACCCACAGCGGAGGCTGGAATTCTATGACACAAGATGGCTGCGCCCACAGCACAAGCTAAGTTCCTGTAATGATCCTTGACGAGCAATCAGCAGGGACCTGAGGCTTTGTGGCACTGGCCGGGGCAGAGAACCTGAGGCTGGACCCCCTGCCTGGTGGGGCTTGACAGGGGACCTCAGACCATGCCCCCCACCCATGGGGTTTGACGGGAGACCTCAGGCCATTTCCCCCCCCCCCACCCATGGGGCTTGACGGGGCCCTCAAGGTGTGCCCACTGCCCAATGCTACCTCAGTCTGTGCCCCCTGCCCCGGCGCTGGGCCAGGCGACCTGAGGCTGTGCCCCACACCCGGTGGGGCTTGACAGGGGTGGGACTGGCCGGGTCTGGATCTAGCGCAATGGGTGTGGAGCTGGCCAGGTCTGGGTCTCATGCGATTTTGAGGAGCATGTGGGTGTGCAGGGACTTGACTCTGGGTCCCATGGTGTGTCCTAGACTCTGACAGGAGGAAGATTTTCATATACATTTTACTAATTTTCTTTCATCTCTGACACTTCTATTATAGAGAAAGGGTAAATAGCAATATTAAAATATTTCCTCTAATTAATTTCCTTTTAATGTGCACGAATTTCATCCACCAGGTCACTAGTAACTACATAAGCTCAAACAAGTAACTGCTTAACTTTCCTGCTCCTTAGTTTCACCACCTGTGAGTTGGGTATAATAATTCCTATCCCAGAGTTATTGTAGGAATAAATTGAGATGATGTGTTTAATAGTGGACTCACCTCACATATAATAATAGTAGCTAATACTTATCTAACACTTACTAGGTATAGTTTCTCAATCACTTTGATTAACTAACTTACTTGACTTTCACAATCACCTTAAGAAAGATAATAATTACTCTCATTTCATAGTCCCAGGGAGGTTATAGCACTTTTCATAGTAAGTGGCAAAGGTAGAACTTGAACCCAGGCAGTCTGACTCCAAAGTAAATGCTCATAACCACTGTTCAATGCTACCTCCAGCCACTATGGTGTGCACAATAGTAGGTACTCAGTGCTCCGTGGGTCCCCTCCCTTAACTACTTTCTCCAAGGAGCCAGGAGTCTTGCAGAATGTTCTCTGGCAACAGTGGAATGGTCCTCTCTGTTAATTAGGTGTTTCATTTTACTGCCAGCCTTTTGTTTCCCCCCTGGAGATCTGGCAGTATTTCTAATAAATTGTGTTTCAAGGAAAGCAATAGAAAAAGACAGTGAGTGGCTCCCAGGTTGGGGACTGCAAGGTTTCTTTAGGCAGGGGAGAACAATTGGCCCATTGTCTGAATTAATAGGACTTCCTAGGGAGGCAGCTGTGGGCCTTGCTCCCCAGTTTTATTTTAGCAATGACAAAATTAGGCTGCTTTTTCTTCCCCTTCCCTTTGGTCAGTAGCGTATTTTATTCTCACACGAAGCACTCCTTATTTCCAAAAAGGAAATTAAAGTTTTGGTTTTGGACTTTGTATAGGGATATGACAAGGGTTTGCTTGAATCTAGAGTGGGACTGAATACTGTGCAAGACTTGCTTTTGTGGAACTCAGAGTTCCCTTCTGGTGGGTACTCTGGGATATTCTTGGGTCCCCTGCCTGCATCTCAGAGAAAAGCCTCAGGAGTCAACTCTGGATTGATCAGTACCACTTATTTGGGTTGATGATGATCCAGGCCCAGGATGTGCAGTCCTTTGCCCTCTGGCTGGACATTTCTCTCCTCACCAGCAAGAAGCAAGAGGGGGAGCTGGGTGGTGGAGACCTGTGGTGGTGGAACTGGACATGGCCTCAGAGTGACCAGTACTTGAGTTTCAGCCCTACCACATATCAAGCTGTGTGATGTTGACCAAGTAGCTTAACTTTACTGTAGACAGTGATAATCTTCCCCACCCACTCTCATGGCATGATTGGCACTCTCAAGACAGCTCCGAACCATTGCATATGCTGTTCTCTATGGAATGCCATTTCCTTTCTAGCTGTTTGCCTCATTCCTGCCTAATCTTTAAATATCAGTTCAAATGTTCCTCTATTCATGGCAGGTGTTTAATATATTTCTTTGTAGGAGACATTTCTCATTTTTCTTGCTGCCCAGAATTTTAACCCTCTTCTTCCTTCTCAATCTTATGAATCTCATTAGAAGGCAGAGTCATCTCCTACTAGAGAAGCTGAAGAGCAAGATGATCCCTTTCCCAGTGTTCCTTGCCTCTCACTTTTACCAGCCAGATAAAATCACCTAGACTTTATTCAGGTGCTAGGGAGGAATTAGAGATATGGAAAATGACTGGTTGTATAGTTGCAGCCTTTCTCATTTCTGTGACTGATGGAAAGGGCATAGTTATAGTAAGAGCTTCCTTATTCCACTGCTAAATTCATGTTTCTTTCACCTCATTCAGCGCCTCAATTAGTCATGGTTCTTTACCCAACCTTCATTCCTAGAGGGCCTAAACCTGTAGTAGAGTTTAATGTATTGGGTTGCTATGGTCTTCTATTAACTTTTACCACCAGTCATGTTAGTTTATTTCGCAGGAGCATAAACCAGGCAGTTGGTAGTTTTGATTTCCAGTTAAATGAACCATTGTTGTGTCCCCAGGTATAAATATTCCTTCCTGGGGAAATAAGACCTCTAAGACAACAGAGCCCAAATTTGTAGCAATGGGAGTAAATTTTTTTGTGTGAATGGGTCATTAGAGTTAATGGTGAAAGAAACTCCTCCTGCTTCTTGGTTCTCACACCCAAGTATTCTGGCCATGGAAAAGTGGCATCATTTATGAACTGGTAGTTCAGAAGATATACTACACCTTGTGGCACAGTACCCAAACCTGGCAAGTACTGCCATCTAGCAAGAATCATAACTGAGTCTTTAATAGGTCATTATGCCATTCAATCTGTTAGACTGTCTGTTTTGAGTGATGAAGTTCATGATGAAACTCATGGTTATAAGTTCATTGTCCTACTTCTTGTTTGTAAAATAAATTCCTTGGTCAGAAGCAGTGTTGTGTGGGAGACTATGATAGAGAGTAAGGCATTCTTATGTCTGTTGATGGTGATGTTGTCAGAAACATATGGGCAGGGAAGTCATTTTCAGATATGGTATATATTGGTATCTGTTGCAGTGAGGATAAATTACTATCTCCCTACATGTTCAGACCAGGTGGCTAAATGCTTTCACTGGAAACAGTGCCTTATCTGAGTCTCAGCAATGATCTCTGTTGTTAATGGGTTGGACACTTATGCATAGGTTTAATAACATAGACTTCTAACCAAAGTCAATCTGGCTACATCATTGCTAAACTTCATCCTTGTGACTATGACCATTTTGTTCATAAGTCCATTGAGCAACCATTAGGATAGCTTGGGAAAGAAACTACCTAATCACATAATAGGACATCCTGACCATCTGATTGTTGAGTATTTCATTGCTGTTGCTTTTCTGTGAACATCTATATACACAAATAGCCTCATGCTCTGTATCCATTCTGAGAGGTTCAGCCCCAGAATGCTACCATTCTCTGATCTTGTTCTTTCCAAGACCTTGCCCATCTAGTCATTTTGATCACCCTAGGCCTTTTTGGTAAGCTCCAAATAACTTGGTGTAAACTCTAAGTTTGGTGGTGCGGTGATCTATTTTGGCTATTTAAGTGCCGTTTAGTTTAAGACCCAATTAATGGAGAACCAGGAGGTAAAGAACAAAAAGGATTGATTCTTTTCCTTCTCTTTACCAGCTGAGTTTCCCATGCTAGCACTTGAGTTTTCAGAAAGGGCAAAAGGCCAAGCACATGGAAAGCTCAGGCAGCCCAGCAGGAGGAGAGTGAGTCATTTACTTCTTGAGGAATTAGGTTCAGTAATGTCCCATTAATCTGGCTTCATCAGGAAATGAACTGTGTCACCTAAGTAAATTTTCCAATAACTGAAGCTTACCCTTTCATGTGCCAAAACTTGATTTAATCTTTTTAGATCTAAGTCTTTCTAAAACCAATTACATACTTCCTTGCCTATTTCAGTGGAGGATCCTGGCCATATTCTAACCTTTCCTTGATGACATGGTGACCATTCATTTACCAGGTTCTCATTTAAAAAAAATAAAGGGCTATTTGCCCTAATAATGAATTTCCCTATCCTAGTTGTGAAATCTGAGTTGTTTTGCCTATTGTAATAACTTTGTTTTCAGCCTCACTTTTCATGGTATTTGGTGCAGAAGACAAGCCTGACAAGAAGGGGTTCTGGAGTCAGATCCAAATTTGAATTCTAATTCTGCCACTTATGGCCTCTGGAATCCATTGTCCTCATATGCAACACAGGCATATGTTACTTGTGTCTAAACATTCCCTCAGTATCATTGTGAGGGCCAAGTACACAATGAAAGGGAAGAAAGCTGCTTAATAATAAATACTACTTTTTAGTGAGTGGGCTTACTTCTTGCTCTGCAATTTTCTTTCCCTTCCAGCTTGCTATGTCTAGTCTACAGAGGGCCATCTGTAACCTTTAAGGACAAGGTTGCCACTATCTTATTCACCCCATCACCAGCCACTTTGCACGTAGCACAAAACTGGGCAAAGGGTAGGGCTTGGGACATGTCTTTCTCATGATCATGCCAGCTCCTCAGAGGAAGTGAAGCTTCTCCTCAAGTAAGTTCTACAATCAGTTTTGCATGAGGGGGTCCTGGGGTATGTGGCACTTTTATAAACTTTGGATCTAAGTTTTTTATAATGCAACAGTCAAACTGTACCTCCAATATTCTCTAAGCTTTTCTGTTTTAGGAGAACTGAAAATGCATCACTGCTCAATTCTTAGAGAAAGGGGAGAAGGTATTTTCTTACTAAACTATTCATAAGCTCTCAGAGCTGCAAACAAAAACCATGGAACCTCCCCTACACACACACACACACACACACACACACACACACACACACACACACACACTCACACACACACTTTCCCTTTCCCTGAGAAGTACTCTGCCCTTGTTGTAATTGGTAAGGCATGAACAGCAAATGGGAAATTAAAAGTGAGGGGCATGCTGGTTATATTTCTTTTAAAAGTTTTGAGTTGCTGGAGCCAAGACCAAAGCCACGTATTGACATCGCAGGGCATGCCTCTGACAGCAGCCTCTTGCCAGGTTCCTAGAACACTGATTCATCTTGTGCAATGAAGACCTCTCCAGAGAGTAGGGCAGCAATGGGAAGGGAAACTCTTGCCATTTATTTTGCACTTAGTATGTGTCAGGCTGTATATTTGTTGTTTCATTTCATGCTGACCATAATTCTGTGGGGTAGATATTATCATCCATTTCTTTCAGACTAGGTAAATAGTTTGAGAATTTGAATAATTTTTCCAAGTTAGTACAGTTGATATTCAATAATTTTATTTGGCATGTGATAGAATATAGGGTAGGTGTCTACCTTGAGACACCCTCTACCAATATTTCTAGCCTATTCAATCCCATAGAGGTCTAGGAAAAAATATATGAAAACTCTGACATAAGCTGTTTTCATTTTTTTAAAATAGAATCTCAAGCTAGGTATCACAGAGTATAGAAATGACAGTTGTCACTATCATATATACTTTGATATGATACTTTACAATTCAGAAATATCTCCCCTTTCTTTCTTTGTCTATTCCTTCCTTGTATACTAGCTCCATTGTTGGATCTATCACACGAGCTCTCTGGCTATAGTTTTACCTTGAAAATGGGCATAATAATTTATGCACTACTCATGAGAAGCTTTTTAGGAAATCAAATAATATATTAGCTCTGGAACCTTTGTAAAAATGCTCTTTTAGCACCTGGAACTTAGTAAAATTGCAATTAAATGATGATTTGTGCAATTTGTGTTTACTATCTTTATCTCCTATAGAGATCTCATAGGTCTTCACCACTGTATTTCCAGCTTCTATATTATAGGGATTTTAGCAGCAGAATAGAACTTGAACCTGAGTCTAAGGATTGCTGTTAGGAGATGAGTGGAAACAATACATTTAAAACAAGAAAAAAATGAGGGAAATATATTGTTTGCATTGATCTGAATGATGCCAGTGAAGATCCATGAACCCAAGTTGCAAAGCTAATGCAGGGCAGGCTGTCCACCTGCTCTAGTTTTGATGCTGTCTCAGTCTTCAGTTTGGCTGGGTAGTACAGGGGAATGTAAGAGCATTGTGCTTGGAGTTGGAGGTCACATCGAAGAGTCTCTCAAGTTTTGTTTCTTCTGCAAATTTCATGGAATGCTTTCTATCTCCATCCATGTGACTAGCAACATTGAGAAATCTTGTTTTCAAGAAAACCACTGATGGTCAGAGAGTTCTGTCCTTGGCTCTTCCTATTAAGAGAACAGCATGGGTAAGGCCAGTTAGACATAATGGCCATAGCTCTCTATGATAAGCAGAGAAAATGCCCACTGGAAGATTTTGAAGAGGCTAGGTTGATGGCTTAGCTAGATGTTGACAAGGAATCTGGAAAATTCTCTTCTGAGGTCTTTTTACAACATCTATGGAATGCTGTTGATCCGGTAATTTAGCATCTCAACTCTAGTAGGAAATGAGGCTAGTTTGGTGTGATTCCCTTTGATTGAAGTTTCTTCTCTTTTTTATGTCCCAGATACTGGCTTGATAATCTCTTCTTCAATTATTCGGAGGATTGTTTTCAGATACTATAGTCACTAACATATAGTAAGCTTCTGATCAGAACCAGGCACTAGGTTGCCCTATTATCTAATTCAGTTCTCCCAATGATCATCCCTGGTGGGCAATGGTCTCATTCCTATTTTAGAGATGAGAAAATAGAAGCTTAGAAAGGTTATGAGATGTGACACGGTCACATGGCACCTTCTAGAATACAATATTCATGTGGGAGATACAGAGATGAAGACTGGAAGAGTGAGGGAAAGGAGACTAATATTCATTAGCAACCATGTGCTGGGCACCGGAGTGCTTGACAAGCCTTTTCTTGGGTAAGAGTCACTGCACAGCAAGGAGGAGGGCATTGTTAGTGTCTTCATTTAGAGAGGGCAACAGCATGGAGAGCTCATTGTCATAGAGCTAGTGAGTGGGAGCAAGTTTAGAGCCCTGGTCAGATGCCACAAAACTTGTCCTTCTAGTCACTAGATAGAGCTGCCTCACAGCAAGTGTGCAGCCCATGCTGGGGAATCCAGCTGAGGACTAGGGAAGCTGGAGAACCCGGGAGGCTGCAGGGGAACAAGAGGGTGTGGCAGCCCCTGGAGCCCTGGTGTCATGACCAGTCAGTGTCTGCAAGCTTCCTCCTATTGTCCCCCTGCTCTTGTGGAGCTTTCCATTTTGTGTTCCTTCCCAGCTAAAAATAAGATTTTGTTTGCACTGAGAGCAAAGGCCCTGGGACCCTCCTGAGAAAATCCACAGAGGAAACAGGACACAGAGTGGACTGCAAAGGCAGGAACATCAACTCCTATGCCCTGAGAGTCTGGGAGCATGGAGCGGGAAATGGCACTTCCCCTGTGTTTTTATGTTTAGCTGGGGTTTAATTAATAACCGGCAAACAAGTCTATAATTAACTCGATTTCCCTTTTGGCCAGCCTAGGGAATAATAAGAAAGCTCCTTCTTAAGTCCGCGGTGTTGCTGGAAGGATGGGAGGGAAGTCAGGCTTCAAGCGCTGCCTGCACAATAATGAGGGCCCTGCATAGCATTCATTGCCCCCTCCCCCTGCAAACTGTATTATCTATACCAGATGTTGCATTAAAAGAAGAATTACTATACTTCAGGGCTCAAATTATATGTGCCTGATTTATTGCCCTGCCTCAGTTTTAAGTGCTACCTTGCAGAAGGCTGATAAATGATAGCTTATTATTTTGCGGAGTGCTCAGGTTGATGAAGATATCAAGGGTGGGAAGGGGTCTACTCTTTCTAGGCTGACCATTTGGCTGGGCATTTTGCTCTTCTTCTGAACATTTTAAGTCTCCCCACACCCACCTCACCAAACACTTACCCTTTTGTCTGTTTTTATTTTTAATCTCTGAAGTGACATACTCAGGACCTTGTCTTGGTTTGCAAGATACCTACACATCTTGTACGTCAAAGGTGAGGTACCAAGGTTTGAGTGTGGCATTTAAGACTTGTCTCTGACTTCCTTTCCCATTGTTCCCCTTCCCACAGGCTCTGAATGGTTTGGCCCATGCCTCCCTCAGCAGTCTCATTTCTTATCCCTCTGCTACATTGCCCTTCTTCTAGCTTCTTGAACAACTAGACTCCTTCCTGCCTCAGGAACTTTGCACATTTTTCTCCTTCCCCTTGGAGATCTCTTCCTTCCATCCTTCGTTGGCTATACCCACTTTTCTTGTCTCATCATGAGCATCATTTCCTGACCTCCAGTATTTGTTAGATACCCCTTTCTATTCAGTCTAATGGTACCCTGTATATTCCCCTTCTAGCTCTTTCCATAATGTATGCTCATTTATTTATCTGTGTGATTATTTGCCTAATTTCTCTACTGTACTGTGAACACCATAAGGCCAGGGACTGGACTTATTAGTTCACTACTATAATCCCAGAGCTTAACACAGAACCAGGCACAGATGCACAACATTTTTTATTGAATAAATTGAGTAGGTAAGTGGTCAAGCTGCCTGCCCGCCCCATTCTTCACACTCCTCCTCCTCTTGATTCTTTCTGCTTCTGAAATAATCTCTTCTGCATCTAAAACTGGGGCCCACCTTGTCCTTCACAAAAGCTTTGTCACTTACTAGCTTTGTTACCTTGGGCAAGTTCTCCCTGTGATTCAGTTTCCCCCATTTGTAAAATGGGATTAACAATAGACTAACTTCACCCTGTGGTTGTGCAGATTAAGTGAGTCAGTGTGTTAAGGCACTCAGAAGTGTATGTCTCATGGAAGGTACTGCATAAAATGTTTAAAATATCTAGTGTGCAGCCTAATATTTATGGCTATACATTTCATCTCACTTGACTTTAATTTGGGCTTTTGCTCTGGCTATGCTTCCTTCAGCCACATCCCTTTGGCTTGGACTCTGCCTTTCTCAGCATATGTGGCCTCAAAGTGGGCACAGGTCAATAAAAAGGAGGGTTTAACTAGACAGGTATGACCCACTGAGCACAACAGCAACCATTTCAGATGTGAGTCAGGCAAATATGTCTATTGGAACAGTCAGGGGACTCCAGTGCCCTGGACTCTAGTGGTTCAGTTCAGTCCAAGAGCCTTTATCGAGCACCAGTTGAGTTTCAGGCCTGGGAGGGCGAAAGGATTCAGTGTTGGGCAAGACCTAGTTTCTGCTCTTGTTAAGCTCAGGGTCAAAGGGAGGTATGAAAAGGTAATCAGGAAATGAAAATGGAGTGCTGTGGTGGGGGCTGCGGGAATACAGGGGAAGGGCAGCTGACCCAGAATTGGGCTAGCTGCTCAAAGGAATTGATGCTTGAGCTGGTTCTTAGAAAAATGGAGATGACTTTGCCAGTTACTGAACTGGAGACAGAGTGTTCCAGGCAGAAGGAACAGAATGAAGAAGGCCCAGAGGCACTAGAAAATAAGATGTTTAGGTACTATGATTTATATAAGGACTCAGTGTAGTTAGAGAGTGCAAGTGGGTGTAGAGGGAGAGGAGGCCCAGGGATTTCTTGCTAAGGATTCAGGATTGTGTACTTTAGTTTATGGGCAGCAATGGAAGGCCCTGGAAGAAGAGAAGGAAGAAGAGAATTCCACAGTCATCTCCAGTTGCTGTAAAAAGGCAATATGTGCCAACACTGGGGTCCACAATTCTGTTAGACTAAGAAGGGGAACAATGAAGCCTTCAGCTACACAAAGACCCAACTTCGGGCTGCAGAGATGGGATCCAAGTCCTAGGAGTGCTTGCCTGGATGCCATGTTTATTCCCTGGGAGTCACCAATCTTTTAAAACCAAAGGTTTTAAAGATGTGTCAGCTCTCCAGGCATGGATGGAGCTGCCTTCCCTCATTTTAATTCAGCTTTAATAGGTTCCAGGGGCAGTTGCAGATTCATGAGCAAGGGAGGCAGGTGGAGGGGAAAGAGGGTAGCTTTTGTTGAGGGCCTACTCTGTAGGAACCCAACATGTGCCTGAAACGAACATTTTTTCTTTTAATCCTCTGCAACAACCATGAGAAGTAGGTATTATGACCCCCATTTTTATAGATTAGAAAACTGAGGGCTAGAGAGGCTAGAAAATTTGTTTGGCTAGTATTGACAGAACTTCAGTCTGTTTACTTCCAAACTCTTTATTGCTGCTTTTCCTGTCTATTTTCTTTACACAGCACCCAGAGTAGGGTGATTCTTGGGTACATGTGTTATTGCTCTACTAGACTGTTCACCTGTTCAGTGCCCAGCACGGGGTGTTTCACACATTAGTTCTCAGTACATGCTTACTAATTGGCCCAGTATCCTTCAAACCTACAATGAATCCATCAGTCACTAGAGGGCATTATGGATATGCAATATGGAGTGAAATTAAGAGTTACATATGATTTAATTCGCCATAGCTATCCACCTTCTCTTCCTTCCTTCCTTCCTTCCTTCCTTCCTTCCTTCCTTCCTTCCTTCCTTCCTTCCTTCCTTCCCTCTTTCCATCAATCACTTATTCATTCACAAAAAAATTATTAAATGACTCACATGTGCTAGGCACTAGGCTAGGGACACTGAGGTTAAAACCTAAAGTTGCTCCATTTTTGGCACACCATGGGGGCAAGGTCATAATGGGTTCAATCATAGGCAGCCCTTCACTTAGTCTGGGAGTCAAGGAAGACTTCTCTGAAAAGACAGTATCTGAACTAGGTTTAACAAATGAGTTGAAGTTTGCTTAGTGTAGAAAGTGAGAGAGAAATATACTCTAGGCAGTGGTCCTGGCATAAGCAAAGGCCCAGAAAAAGAGAGATGAAGAGCTGGTGGTGGGGCTGGAGAGGTGAGGAGGGCCTTGAATGGCAGGCTGAGGACTATGGACTTTCCCTGAGGTCTTTAGAATTGTTCGTGAAAGGTTTTAAGTGAGTTTAGGGTGTGAGAGAGAAGGGATTATTTACGTGTTCTGTTTTATTTTTTAGCAAGACCACTTTGGTATAAAGAAGAAAATAAAAAACTGGAGCCAAGACCAGTTTAAAGGCTGTATTAATCCATGTAAGAGGTAATAGTGGTCTGAATTATGGCAGCAGATATGGGGATGGAGAAAATTGGATGGAATTTAAAATTTTAAGATTTTAGGGAAGTAGAGTTGACAGGTCTTGGTAATTCATGAAGATGAAGGAGCTGACAATGATGCCCAGGTTTCTGGTTTGAGTGCCTAAATGGATGGAGGTGACATTCACTGGGTTGAAAACATGAAGGGGAGGAGCAGAGTTTGAAGGAACATGACAAGTTCAGTTTTAAACATGCTGAGTTAGAACTGCCTTTAGCATATCCGGCGATAGTGTCCTGCACACAGCCCCATGCATAGATTTGATACTGAAGAAAAGGCTCTGGGTTGGAGAGACTTCAGTTGAAGAGGTTTTTGGAGGCACAAATACATGGGTGGTTTTTAAAGAAATGGATTTGAGTAAGTTTAAGTAAGATTAGTCTTTGAAAAAAGAAGGTCTGAGAGTTGGACGGAGAACCTCCAGGAATAAGGCTCAAGGCCTGAAACGCTAAGTCTAAATGGGAGAGGGGTGTGGGGGGGTGGGAGGGGGAGGAACCTCTATGAGAATAACATCGTTGGATCTCAGGGGGGAAGATCTTGAAGGTTTGGTCAACAGTGGCAAAAGCTACAGAGATGAGGAAAAATAGAGACTGAGATGTATGTATTGGTTTTAGCAAATAATGTGGGTAAGTGCAATTTCTATGAAATGGTGGGTATGGACACCAAGATTTAGTAGCTTGAAGAGTTATTAATAGGTGAAGAAGTAAAAATTGTGAGTGAAGATGCTATAATTGGAATCTTGGGTTTGAAGGAAAAGAGGTTAGGAAGTAACTCTCTACGAATATGGAACAAATTGAGGGGGGTTTAAACTTAAGGATAGAGAATTATAACCAGGTTTATGAAAACATAGTGAGTAAAGAAGAAGAAGTTAAAGATACAAGATGAAGAGCAGATATTTATGGGTGGCAGGTAGATTCAGTAGATGGAGTTAACATTTGCCCGATGGAGGCAGTTTCATCCCAAGAAAATGAAAAAAAGAGAGAGAATTTAAACCAGAACAGGGTGAGATAATTATCTCAGCTACACCTGTCTGAGGCTGAAAATTAGTCTTGGAATTCTGTTTCAAGTCTTTGCAGTTTGTTTTGTCTACTCATCTGTCCATTCATCTAGTTTTCACTTACCCAGGCACTGGAATCTACTCATTCACTGGTCTGTCTATGACCCATCCAACTTGGCAGAGCCAGTGCTCATCCCCATGTAGGAGATCAGTCCTTCTTAGTTTATTATCTTTTTAAAAAATAAAATCCTCAGATAAATTTCCTTTCCAGATATTGTTATATATTAAATAAATTAATGAATAAATGAATACTTGAATGAATTTCAGATCTCTTTCATTTGACCATTTGACAATTATTTATTAAGTAACTACTATGTGCAAGGCATTGTGCAGGTGCTAGGGGACACAATGATAAACTAAATGGAGTTCATAGAGCTTGCTGTCTGGTAATGGCTACAGATATGAAATATAAGATGCTACATGCTATAATTAGATCATGGGGAAGGGGACAATCTAGACACAGGGCCCTGGAGATGGTATATTGAAGTGGTGACTAACCAGAAACCTGAGGCCTCCAGGTTATCCAAGTTGACTATTACAGTCTGGACTGTTGTTTTATGAATACAAAATCAGAATGTTTCTATCAGAATCTGCTACTTATGAATGTATAAATGAATAAACAAATGAACGAATGAACAATTTCTTCCATCCTATTAACAAGTTTATAGTCATTTGTTTTGAACTCTTGCTTCCCAGAAAGTGTCAACCTTCAGTAAACAGCTTCCTAGTATCAAAAGAGTTTGTAAATAGTGAAATGTTCTAATTCCAGCCAGTTCTTTACCAGTGTTGGTATTTTTCTGGGAAGAAAACTTGTGTGGCTTCACATTTGACTATAATAAGCATTTAAGGCAAGGCACTTGAAGTTTGGATGTGGGGGGACCTATTTTCAGTTGAAGAAACTAGTTTATCCATGCCCAAGGTCATTTAATTGACTTGAAGGTTGTGTGAATACTGTTAAAATGATTGTCCGTGGAGGATAGCTTTGCTTGGAAATGGTAAAAATGACTGTGAGAGATCAACAATTCTAGCTGCTTGCCCCAGTCTTTTGGTCAGGCCACCCAGAAACCAATTCCCAGCAGAGAACAATCTTCTACTTTTGCACATCTCTGGAGGAAAAGGACGTTAGCTTTGACACATCTCCATTATGGTGACTACAAAGGATAAAAGTCAGAAAATTCTCTGTTATAGAAATGAGATGAACTGATATCTGAGGAGCCAAAAGTGAAGGCATTACTAATAAAAATAAGGGTAATATTGGCTACTATGTTGTTTATTATGTGTCAGCCTGGTGAGGTGGCCGGCCATTCTAAGGAAGGGAAGAAAAAACAGGGGGCAGTGCTGAATGAGGGTTAGAGATGAACTGCCAGGCCCGTGTTCCAAGCCTGGCCACAGGGCCCTGGAGCTGCAGGGGCCACTTTGAAATGCTCTGATAAGACTCCACCATTCATCATGGGCAGAGAGTGGAAACCTCTTTACTTGGCACAGAGAAAAGACTCTGAACAAGCAACAATTATCAACCAAACAACAAAGGTCTCCAAAAGATTTACTGGGGGTTGTTTGTCAAGGGTAGCTTAAGAGGATTAAAAACTAGAGAGAGAAAAGAATCATGAAGAATAATACTCTGCCTCAAGAGTCTGAAATCTTGCCTGGCTGGCATGGCTCAATGGTTGAGCATGACCTATGAACCAGGAGGTCATGGTTGGATTCCTGGTGGGGGCATATGCCTGGGTTGCAGGCTCGACCCCCCAGTGTGGGGCCTGCAGGAAGCAGCTGATCAATGATTCTCTCTCATCATTGATGTTTCTAACTCTCTCTCCTTCTCCCTTCCTCTCTGAAATCAATAAAAATATATTAAAAAACAGTGCCTCCTATCAAATCTTAATGGCTTTTATTAATTTCAGCTTGGCTTCAGGGATGCAAAGATGGATGAGATGGAGTACCTGGAATGCCTCAAACATTCATAGCCTTGTGCAGGAAGAGAGGTACTCAATCAAGATTTTCTAAGAATGCATTTCCCTCATTCTAGCTTTTTGTATATTAGCCACGTACAAAAGCACAGGCTGAATTGGAAGCCCTCTGCTATTTCACTTTCATGTAAGAGTCTGTTCAGGAGTCAACTTTTCTGAAAAGCGTGTCTGACAACTCCTTCCCCAGCCATTGTTTCATTCCTCAGCCATGTGCTTTCATAGAATGTAATACTTGCCTCCTGAAACTTACTATGCTATTTACTTGCCTAGTAAAATAAACAGGCTTGCTCCATCTAGGTGAATTCCAGGAAGTATAATATGGTGTTTAGAAGATATTGATCAAATCTAACTCCCTTGGTTCACTTTCCTTATTTGAACAATTGGGATAATAAGAGTATTTATGTGTGGGGTTATTTTTTGATTGCCGCTAGATCCATTTTTGACTCTTTTTGCCTGGTTGCCTCCAACTGCCCTCCCTTGCAGGCCTGGTCCCTCCCAACTCCCCTCCCCTGCTGGCCTGATCGCCCACAACTGCCCTCCCCTGCTGGCCATCTTGTGGCGGCCATCTTGTGTCCACATGGGGGCAGCCATCTTGTGTGTTGGAGTGATGGTAAATTTGCATATTACCTCTTTATTATATAGGATTTACTTCAGTTCAATTGTGAAATAAATATCTCTAAGTCAGGACTTTAAGTGCTGGGGATACATAGTTACTGCCCCTAAAGTAGCTCATGAATGTATAAAACAGTGATTTCATTGGAATTGATATTCTCATAAACCTAATTGTGATAGGAAGGTGCCCAGGCACCTAGGATTCCATGGGGGGCGAGTCCACTTGATCAGGGGAGGGGTTGGGTCAGCACAGGCTTCACAAATTAGGGGCTCCAAGCTGAGCCTGAAGGCAAGGAGAGTAAACCAGGCAGGATAGGGGTGGGCTAAGGCAGTGATGGGCAACCTTTTGAGCTTGGTGTGTCAAACTTCGCCAAAAAACTGAGCATAACTCGGGTAGTGTGTCTCTTTGAGGAAAAAACATTATTTCGCAAATGCTTCATCCTCAGGAGCAGCAAATGTTTCATCCTTGGCATGCGGCCGCCTCAGCGGCCGCGTGTCATCAGAAATGGCTACACATGTCAGTGCTGACACGCGTGTCACAGGTTCGCCATCACTGGGCTAAGGGCTGCATGCAGAGGGAGTGCATGGAGAAACAGTGAGTGATGGGGCGGGACAGTTAAGCAGGGGTCAGTTCCTAAGGATCTTCAATGAAAATCTACATATCCTGGACTTCATTTAGAGGGCAATGGAAAGTAATGAAGAGCAAACCAGTGGCCCTCTCCTGGGGACAATTTGCCCCTCTCCTCCCTTTCCCCAGCCTGACATTTTGCAATATCTGGGAACTTCTTTGGTTATGAGACAGGAGTCACTACTGGCATCTTGTGCGTTGAGGCCTGTTATGCTGCTAAATATTCTACAATGTCCAGGACAGCTTCACCCAACAAAGAAGCTTCACCCAACAAAGAATTATCCAGCTAACAATGTCAATAATGCCAAGGTTGAAAAATTCTGTTTCAAACTAGAAAATGATGCATTGATTTTTTTTTTTTCTGCTTTAGAAGGACAAACTGGAAAGTGCTCTAAGAGCTTGGGAATTGCTATATAACTGGGTTACCTTGTTTATTTGGAATGTTCTTCATTCTAGATGAGACTGAATAAGTGGTATTTTCATTTGCTGCTTTATTTTTATCTTCTATTCCATGACTATCTACTAGAGGGCATTGATGGGATCATAGTCCATGTGAATGGTGCCCCCTAGAGTTGTGCAGTACACAATATGCACCCTAACAGAAAACAGTTTAAAATCAATCATTCAAGCAGTACTTCTCTTTAGGGCTCAGCACAAGCCTGGCATGAGAATTCAGAATTTGATGAATGAATGAACAAATGAATGAATGATCGGGCAATCCAAAGAATGGGAAAACTAATTTTGTACTAGGTGATGCTGAAGGAGAAACTTGCCATTAAAAATTTCAGAAAGGTATTATACCGGATTTCTGGAGTGCACCGAAGTGGAAACCAACAGGTCTCTGCCAGGGTCCTCTTGGCTGACACTTCGGAGTTCTGGCTGCTGAGGGGCCCTCAGAGTGAGGCTGGGTTTGACTCTGGAAAATAACTAGGTTTTCTTGTCTCCTGGGTCCTCTGCAGCCTTATCAGTGCAGCTTTGTCAGGGTTTCCACCATAAACCCTGGGTGTGGGGCTAAGTGGCCTATAAAATCTGACTTGGGGCTAAAGCCGGCAGCACAGAGCCTGCTAAGATGCAATTAGTTTGACTCCAGGAGTCTTCGGTTGGCTTCTTTGCTTAATTGGGAGAATGCAACCAAGAAGTAGGTTTGGTGCTCCTCTGTCTCTAAGGACAGGCACAGAAGGCTTCTGTTGCAGGGAAGAAAAATAGGCCCGTCACTATGCCGAGCTCTGGGAAGGAGGGTTTGGAAAAGGTTGCCCAGCAAAAGTTGGGAAGTGCTGCTGGGCAGGTGCCAAAGGCAGCTCTGTGACCTGGCCAGCCCCTTGCCAGCTTGAGAGGAGGGGTGTGGGGGGATACATTTCCCTTTGGTTAAATTACATGATGCTTAAGGCTTGCTTTTGTCCCTGAGAGGAGGTGTTCTGGGATGGTTGCAGCAAAATTAAATTCTTGTCTAAGGCCACGTTTCACACTTAAGCCCTCTTCACTCACTGATCACATTCATTCATTATTTCAATCATCACCTATTCTTACGTCTTTGTTCAGGGTGAGTAGTCTGGAAGTACAATGGAATCAGACTCTGTTTCAAACACAGGCACTGTCTACTGCCCGAGGTAAGGAAGATCCCCAATCTCATAGGGGTTTAGTTTCCTCATTTTTAAAGTTGTGAAAATAATACCTAGTTTATGGCTTAGGGATGAAATTTAAATGATATAACTAGTGAAAGGACTGTAAGACTATGTCTGGACAAAAATACAAGGGTTCTTTAAATATGAGCTTTATACTACTAGTTCTATTACAATAAAAACACAACTTGACAAATGCTGTCCTTGGGGTTTATACAATGCTGTAAAAACTCAGAGGTGTGAGTGCCTGTGTCTGAGGGTGGATGGAGGTGGGAGGGAGTCAGGGAAAACTTCATGGAGGAGGTGATGTGACCTGAGAACTCAATAATGGATTATGACCTTTCTAGGAAGAGAAGAGAAGAAAGAGCATTCCTGTTTGCAGGAGCAGCATGTGCACAACTATTGCATGTGCATGGTTGGCTTGGGGTAGAAGGATGCATATTTGTATCCTGATCACAGGGCCCAGGGTAAAGGGACCTGAGCTGTCCCAACCAATCCTTTTTTCCTTCTTCCCCTCCCTATTCTCTTTCTTGTTTTCACTTTTAGAGCACTTTATCCATGCAGATTTTTAGTGCACTGATAAGCTTCATAAGGAAAGAAACTGGCCCTCAGTCTCATGTCAGAGCCTCTGCCTTTAGGCCCCAGCCTGGCTCTGGGCTGAAGGCTCTCCTCTGGGGGATCTGATCTTTTCTGAGCAACTCTTCCTCCACCAGAGCTGACTTTCCACCTCTTGGGGCTGCTCAGCTCTCTACCCTGACCCTGTACCTCACTGCTTGCCCTGCCGGAGGGCTCGCTCCTATAAAGTTCTCTTAAAAATCGTTTATGACTCCTTAGTCCAGGCTCCCAGTCTACCCTGCACCATATGTGAGCTTGTTAATTCCTTAAAGGGCCCACTCAGAGAACAGCTTAGGGATGTGGACACAGATATACAGGGGGCAGCTGCCAATAGATGTCCCCTTTTCATAATGATGGACAGGGGTCAAGTGGAGAGCTGGAAGCAAGCAAATAAACACATTTTGAACACTTGCTGTTGCTGAAGACCATGCTGGCTATTTTTATATTTGAGACCTAGGTACATAGCCTGAATGTGTTACTAAACATCTTGGGCCATTTACTCATATTTTCCAAGTCTCAGTTTTCTCATGTGTAAAATGGGAGAGCAATGCTGACTTACTCTACTGAGGGCAGAGCAATCACTTGGCTGCTTTGAAAGTCTCAGGTCTGAATATTCCCTCATATCTGCTCAGGTTTGTAAGAGACTCTTAGATGTAACACATAATTCCTTTGTCCATTGGTTGAATGATCTCCCTGAAGTGGGCCATGGGGAATGAGCTCTGGATCTCGACCGAAAACTGGAAGCCAGAAGCTCGGTGTCAACTTGGGAAGGTTGTTGGGTCAGAAGAGAAAAATTAATTCCAAGGAGAGCAGCCCCCTTTTGTACCTGAGAAGGGATGGTCAGGGTGCAGTGAGGTGCCTACTCAGGTTAAACAAAACCTGGGAAAGCTAAAGAGACGGAAAATATCCCTGTAGCCTGGCCCGTCCACATAGCCAGATCCTCTGGGACGAGTCACTTGTTCCTGGGAGGCATGTGCTGTCAGAAAAGAACACGGACTGGAGTTCTCCAGGTTCCGCCCTTAGCAGCTGGGTGTCCACGGGCAAGTCACTTAACCCTCAGCCTTCCTACTTGTGGAGCAGCATTCCTGTTGGGGTAAATGGCCTGCTCCACAGGGGACACTCCATAAAGGCTAGTTCCCTCCTCCATCCGGCCAGCAAAATCCACCTCTCCCCCCAAGGACTGCCACCTAGCCCCAGGGAACAGCTCAGTAAAGTCCCCATAAAATTCAGCCACTCTGAGACCAGCTTCAGAAATTACAGCGAGTTGATTCATCACATTGTTTGAATTATGGCGATATGAAAATACAGCAAACCCACTGGGAGTCAGCCTTTTCCCATATATAAAACAGGGTTATGATCCCATATAAACTTTTAAAAGAGAATGCTTTAGTTTATATCTTCATACATCTGATTGAGGGGAAAAACAAAGAACAAGAAAAGAAATACGAACACATTGGCAAACAACATAATTCAAACCAACACCCTAGCTTATTAGTCCCTCAAGTCCCATTTCTTTTTCTTTATTCTTCATCTTCATAACATCCCTGATCCAGTGCCCACATTGCAATGGGCTGGGGCTCTCGGGAGCTTCAGAGTTCGCTCCCTTAGTTCATCCATCCTCTTTTCTCCATCTCCACAGCCACAGCCTGCATCCCAGTCACCAGCAGCTCTGTCCTGGACCACTGACCACCTTTCAAAGATGGGCCCATGTCTGTTCAGGCTGCAGCCAGGAGGATGGATGGAGGAGGGATAGCAGGGGACACAAGGCAGGGGACACAAACGTGTGTCTATCTTTCTCCATGTAAGACCTTCAGAGGCTCCTCGGTGTCCTCAGGAGGAGGTCTGAGCTCCGGAAAGCCCTGCCGCTGCCCACCACCCAGGCTTTTCTATTACTCTCCCCTTTGCCTTAAACATGCCCCTCTCTGCTTCCTCTGTCTGGAAGGCTCTCTCCTCTAAACTTCCTCACCTCTTTGTTTACTCTTATTTATCCTTTAAGGCTCAGTTTATATATAATTTCCTCGGCAAGAATTTACTGTGACCATCCTACCTCCTCTCACTCAGCCTAAACCAGGTTAAGCCCCCTCCCTAGCTGTGTGTTACCTTGGAAACATCTATTCCCCTACATGGGTAAGAAGTGATTGTAAGTCAGATGAATCTGTTTTCACTTCCAAGCTGTGAGCCCCAAGAGCAATGATGAAACCTATTTTGTTCATTATCATACCCTCAAATGCACAGTCAAGTGTTTGCTTACATGGTGGACACGCAAAAAAAAATACTTGCTGAGTGGTGATGACAGACCTCAGTCCCAGTCTGGGTTCCGTCACCGTCGGTGCTAAAGGTCACTTCAATGGTAACTTGACCAACATTCTCATCTGTAAAACGGGGATATGGACACCTACTTTGCAGTAGTGTCAGGAGAATCAGAGAAAAGTTTGTAAAGTGTGGAGCACATCATTACGGGTTTCACTTATTGAGTGCCTACTCTTATTACGCAGTCTTGGGGACAGAAGAAAATTTCTTTCTGACACTGTGATCATCAGTTGTGATGAAATATTCAACACCAGCGAATGCCCACCAGAGGGGCACAAGAGTGAATTCCTGGATCAGGGTTCTGTTTACACTGGGTGGGAAGGAATATCAGTTGTTAGTTTTCAAACGAGACCTCCTCTTGGATGGCAGCACATGAAAGACTTGCCTAGGCGTGGGTCCAGGGCTTTGTATGCAACATACGTGGATATTCAAATACAATTGCATTTACTCATGACCCCACCTGTCAAGAGCTCATATGTAATTTAAAAAGTACAAACAATTAGCCTTTATGACAAAGGCATAAAGAGAATGATAATGGTGTCATTTTCTAATTCTTCTGGGACTCCTCTCCCCTCTGTCCTTACATGTTCATCCTTTCGTAGGGAACAGCGAAGATGACTGAGGGTCAAGCTCTCCCAGAGGAGCATGTGACATTTCCCTCGTCGCCAGTCTTCTCACTGAAGCCTCCTAGAGTTTTGGATTTGGGCAAAGCCTTTGAGATGGTATCTGAAGGGATTCTTGGCAAAGTGGGCTGGCAGGGGACCCAGAGGCTTGGAGATTGAAAACAGACCACAAGAGGATGAAAAATTTCCTTCCCAATGGAACAAACACCATGTTGTAGTTTAAACTGTGTGTCCACCTAAGTAGTGACCTCGTGTGATCTTTGTGCAAAACTCTGATGCTGTAGAAGCTGGATTAGCCAACTCACTTTACAGAGGAGGAAAGGGTTTCAGATATTTTCCTATGACTGGCCAGCTAGTTAACAGCATTGCCAGGATTTAACATTGGTTGCCTACCTCAGAGCCCTCTTTGTTGTCCTTCTGGTAAACTGAGTCCTGAGTCGCTCTTATTATCTCTGCCTCCTCTCTCAGTGTGGCAGTCTAAGGAGGGAGGCATGCTTTATACATCCTCCCCTTTCTCTCCCTGTTGGTCTCCACCCCCTGAAGCCTGCCCTGCCCATGTCCCCAAGCACAGCTCATCATGCCCCTCCCTGACGTGTTCCTGTGGCCCTGGTTCATCCGCGTGCTTCTGTGTCAGAGCAGGTGCCGTGCAATGTGATTGAGCCACAGGGAAATACGATCTAGGTTGTGGGTTTCTGCTTAATTACATGGTGTCAAGGGAGAGGGCTGGATGGGGATGCACCCAGCAATAACTGAGTAGCTCCCACATATTTTACTTCCCATCACTGCAGACAGTCTGTGTTTTATGGGTGATGCTTTGCATTGTGGTAAAAAGATCTTGTCTGCCCAGAGAGAGGGAAATGTGCTGGATCATTTTTTGAGTGACTAAGATGTGCTAGTATTCCACACATTTACAACTTGTTGAATCCTTACAACATCCTACAGAGGAAGGGGTGGGTGACCCCATTTTACAGATGAGGAAACTGAGGTTTAGCAAAGTAAGGTTATATATCTACCCAGGAAATAAATGGTGGAGCCCAAACCCATGCTTTGGTCCCTGCTGCAGTTTCAGGGAACTGCCCCAAACAGGATTGTGGCCCACAGGGCCTGTGTGATGAGAGGATGTCAATCCAGGCCAGAACTTTCTGACAAGCAGGGATAAAGGGAAACAGCCTGCAACTATTAGACAAGGAAGAAGGAAGGGAATTATGAGGTGTCAACAAATAGGAAACATTTGGGATGCAATTTAAAGGAACATACAGGAAAAATTTCAGGAAGCCAAACTCTTCCAGAGCTGTTTGCTGTGGAAGTGGTGGGAAAGCCACCCTCTGGCCGGAGAACCATGAGTTCTGCAGAAAAATATTAGATCAAATCACAGAAACTCTTTGGGGAAAAAAAGCGTCTTTTATTCTTTTCATCATTCAGTTTATGCTCCTCCAGCTTCTTCCATGAGCCAATGCTATCCTAGGCACAGCGGCTCAGAGTTGAATAAAACCCAACTCCTGCCCTTGGGCCACTCATTATTGAAAGGTTATGAAGAGAAAGGACGTGTGTTACTGTGGGGCGCCGTGTACATACTGACAAATGCTACAGCGTTGGAAAGTGTAAAATCTGAGTGAGTGTTCATAAAGGAGAGAGCCACTAGGCCTGGGGAAATCAGAGAGGGCTCCATAGGGGAGGTGATGTGAGCAGGACCTCAAAGGAAGAGTAGGCATTCTCCAAATGGAGGTGTGGGCAGAGCACATTACAAGCAGAAAAATAACATGGGGAAGGCACAAAAGCAGGAGAGTGCACGGCAGATTCAGGGAAGAGTAGGCAGCCATACAGCAAATGCATGAAATAATACATAACGTGGCTCTTCAGGTTCTTGAATGCCTGTGTCTCCCAGCCTGTACTTGGAACACACAACATAAAACACAGACTGCACCAATCAAGACTGGTAAACAAATGCAAATGGCCAAATATCTTAATGAAGAATTAAGCACTTTGCCACCAGTAGATTTCCATCCAGCATTTCATCACACTCAACATTTCAATTGATGTCACATAGGAAAGCCATCTGTTAGGATGCAGTGAGGCCATTAGCACAGCAGACTGGAGCCCCAATGCCAGGCCTGAACCTGGCTCTGCAGCTTACCAGCAGTGTCACCTAGTGGCCCCTGTGTGCCTCACTTTCCTCGTCTGTAAAACACGGATAACAACCGAACCAATCTCCTAGGAGGAGGATTAAATTGACCATTTGTGAGTGTATCAAGATAGGGTCATTATTTAAATTGATGGAATCAACACATGACTGACTTTGCATATTTGTTTACAATTTATTCCCATAAATGGAGTTACACAATTATGTGAATGGGACCTCAGAGATCTTCTAGTCCAACTTCTTAGGTCTGGAAAGTTGGCCAGATTACTGTGTGATTTTGGGTAAGGCACTTACCTGTAACACCTGTGCCCTGAAAGAGCTAACCTGTGACGTCTGGCATCCAGCGATACTAATAGTCACACTGAGTTCTCACCAGGCACCAGGCCCTGTCATGCTTCCAAATGTCAACTCGTTCATCATTCCTAACAATTTCACAAGGCAGCAACTAAGAGAATTTCTATTTTACTAATAAAGACACCGAGGCATAGAGAAGTCAAATGACCTTCCCAAAGTCACAGTTCATGCACGGTAGAGGCAGGACTGAAACCTAGGTGGTCTGACTCCTGAGCAGTGTGCTCCTCCACCACCACTCTACCACTCCCGTAGAATAATGGCAAGAATGTGAATACTATTCCAGAGCTCTTAGGAATGTTAGATAAGGTCTGGGAGATAAAAATCTCTGCCATAACCTACGCAATTAAAAATTACAAAGTGCTATTATGTCATGTTATTATAAAGTATAAAGATTCATAAGTGTATACATAATGTCAAGTTATTATGGAACCTAATGATGGATAAAAATATAAAATATATAATAAGCAACCTGCAAAACAATCCTATCTAATAAAAGAGTAATATGCAAATTGACTGTCACTCCAACACACAAGATGGCTGCCCACATGTGAACACAAGATGGCCACCACAAGATGGCCAGCAGGGGAGGGCAGTTGGGAGGGACCAGGTCTGCAAGGGAGGGCAGTTGTGGGCGATCAGGCCAGCAGGGGAGGGAAGTTAGGGGTGACCAGGCCTGCAGTGGAGGGCAGTTAGGGGCAATCAGGCTGGCAGGGGAGCAGTTAGGCATCAATCAGGCTGGCAGGGGAGTGGTTAGGGGGTGATCAGGCTGGCAGACAGAAGCGGTTAGGGGCAATCAGGAAGGCAGGCAGGCGAGCAGTTGGGAGCCAGCAGTCCTGGATTGTGAGAGGGATGTCCGACTGCCCGTTTAGGCCCGATCCTACCAGGATCAGGCCTAAATGGGCAGTCGGACATCCCTCGAGGGGTCCCAGATTGAAGAGGGTGCAGGCTGGGCTGAGGGATGCCCCCCCACCCCCACCCCGTGCATGAATTTTGTGCACCGGGCCTCTAGTGTAAAATATTCTCTCAGTTACCTTGGTCTGTTTCTTCATCACCTTACACTCTTGACATGAGCGGATCCCTGTGTTCCTGAGTTTCTGAGAAGGACTGGCCTCAGAGCAGGGGGTTTTTGGTCAATGTGCTCAATGAACAAGCAGCAAACGACTGCCTGCACTGCCGTGAGGGGGTCCTGAGGCAGCTGGAGCTCATTTCTATTTTCTTTCCTGGCTAGCCTCAGCCTTGGCTGCACCCTAGAAGGAGGGTAGTGTGTCTCAGGGTCTCAGTAGTTCCTGAGAAATAAGTTCAATTTGTTTCTTTCTCCCCTGAATAACCCTCATTAGAGCTCATTTTTCTTCTTAGGCTATCTCCACATGATTTTTGGGAAAGCCCCCTTACAAATAGACCTGTATAGAATACTTGGAGAAGTCCTGCCCAGGGCTTAGAACACAGACTTCTGGGTAGAGCCGGGCCACTGACTTTACAGGTTATCCTGGGACAGTCACTGCTTCTCTGTGGGCCTCAGTTTTCCCTTTTGTAAAATAAGGAAATCGGATCCATGATCTGGAAGTTTCCTTCTGGCCTGAATACATACTTACAAGGTAGCATCCATCTAATTGCAGTCATAAGCTAAGGGTACTCTACAATGTTGAACACATTAAATCTAGAACACAGAAGCTTGAGTGGAAGTAGAACATTTAACCTGACACATCATGCTCTCCCCCAATACCCCCACTATGCTTCACAGGCATCTCTGGTGGTAGATCCCGTGGTTTTAAAATAGATTTATAAATTCCTTGACACTTTTCCCTCCAGTAGATGCAGTCTGATTCCCCTACCCTGTGTGACTTCCAAAATTAGGTCAAATGCGGCATCACAGGTTCCTCCCGGCCCTTGGCATTGGGCTGCTTGCTCTGGGGGAAGCTAGCTGCCATGTTGGGAGGATGCTTAAGTGACTCTATGAGGAACAGGTCTATTTGGTGGGGAACTGAGCCCCCGTGTGAACAGCCATGTGAGTGAACTACCTTGCAAACAGATTCTCCAGGTGTTCACATGTTGCTGGGAAAGGCAAGGGGGAAATTTGATAGTGTAGGAGACAATTATGCCATTAGTGTCCTAGGGCAGTGAGGCAGAATGGGTCTAGGCTACCCAGGGGAAGGTTGGCCTCACTAGCACAGGACGGACATCTATAGTGACAGGAAGGATGGCAGAGCACATAGGCATGGATGAGAGCAGTGGGTAGACATGGGGGGTGAGTGTGTGAAAGTTACCTTCAGAGTGCATCTGTTTCCTCAGTGACCAGAAAATACAAGATCATCAGCTGAGAGGGAGGAAGACAGAGGAGGTACTAGAGTTTTAAGGAAAAAGGAAAAGGTTTGGAGTAATCTCAAGTTCTGTGTGTGTGTGTGTATGTGTGTGTGTGTGTGTGTGTGTGTGTGTTTCCTTTCTGTCCTTTGTACAGAAGTTGGCATGGGGGAATGTTAACAAGACTCAAGATATAAAATTGAACAGGACGTTGCCCTTCCTGTGCACTGGCTTTGGGATATGATGGGGTTTGAATCTTGGCTGTACCCCTCACTGGGAGAGTGGCCTCAAGGATGGCATTGCCACCTCTTTGCTGCAGGTTTCTCATCGGGAAAAAGGGGGTTAAATGAAGTAACCAATCTTATGTGCCAGTTAGTGCCTGACACATAGTGGATGCTCAAGGCCGTGCCTCAGCCCAGTGGACTGCACAATGACCTTGGAGTCAGGAGAATTTGGACTGGACAACTTTTCTATTTTTGCACCTCAATAAACTACAAATAATAAAAGAATAGACTTAAACTAAGCATTAAACATCAACTCCCACTTTTAAGAGAAAAAATTAGAAGGAAAAAATATGTAAATTCAGATTTACTATCTTCCAAGCAAATTTCCAAAATTTTCTGTTTCCAAATCAATAAATGGTCGAAGGGCACAAAAGAAAGGCCAGCTGGGCCAGCTCTGTGCTGGCTGGTGACTTTCGTGTAAATTGCTCCTCTGTGTCTCAAATGCTTCATTTGCCAAGTGGGAAAGTGCAGCCCCTCCTGGAGGGGCAGGTGTGGGGCCTGCAGGGAGCGGCAGCAGTGTGCAACTGGGAGCACTGTCAAGCAAGCACTCAGGCGGGTGGTGGTGACCTGTATTTCCATGGGAACCGGGCTCCTGGGCAGCAGAGCGCATCTCAGCCTCCCAGTGCAGCTGCAGCACACCCCAGCCCAGAGCTGCAGCGGGAGGGGTGTCCCAGAGGGGCCTGGGCAGCCTCACAGGCTCCGTTTAGTTCTGACCTTTGCAGTATTTCCCAATAAAACTGTGACACGTTGCTTATGCTTTGGACTAGCGCTAAAGTACAGAAAGGTCAGGTTGCCCAGACCTTAACAAGGAACAGATGGAGGAAAATTGGATCACTCCCTCGCATCTTTCCCAATCCTCCTGGAGAAAACCTGGCAGGCAGTATGCAGAACCATGGTGCCCCCTGGCCCTCCTGACTTCCCCAGGCTGACGAAAGGAAGCAGACGCTCCGTGGCAGACTGTGCAGGATGCAGGCATTGCAGTCTGTGGTCCTGGCTTTGAATGCCAGGATGATCACACGTCCTGGTTTGCATAGGACGGTCCCAGTGCCGACCTGTGTAATGATTGTTAGCACCTACTTTTCCTTTCAAAGGTGTCCCTGTTTGGTGAGAAATTACAATGTGGCCTTTGCTTTATCTTGTTTGAACCTCAGTTTCTAAACCTGAAAAATGGAAATCATTCTTTATACCCCGCAGCATTATGGTTGATAATTATATATGACTGAAATAATTGCAATGAAATCAGATATAAAGCCTGGTATTTTCATATTAGTAGTGCTCTGGCTTATGCTCCCACCTTCTCCAAAGTATTTAAATAAAATTCTAGCTGATCATGGGACCACGGGTCAAGCTGTTCTCAAACTCTAGGGAACACCCCCTGCAGGAACTATTAAAACAAATTGCTGGGCTCATCCCCAGAGTTTTGGATTTAGTGCATGTGAGGTGGGGCTGGCGGGCTGAGACGTTGCATTTCTAACAAGCTCCCAGCTGATGCTGCTGGTCTGGGGACCGTACTCTGAGCACCGCTGGTCTGGTTTCTCTCCTTCCACTCACTCTCCTGGTCTTGCCAGAATGATCTTTACAAAACACTAGCTAGTCCATGTTGCTCCCACTGCTTAAAACCCTACAATGGCTCACTGTTTTCCTCAAGACAAAGCCCACCTCCTTAGCCAGGCACTCAAAGCCTGGCTATTGCCTTGACCTCCAGTTGCAGTGCTTGGCCTTCCTCCCAGGGGTAGGCTTCCCTTGGGAAGAGCTCGCACGTCAGACAGGCCCGGGCTTGAATTCGAGCTCTGGCATGTAATCTCTGTTGTGATTTTGGGCAAGTAACTTACCTCCCTCAAGCATATGGAAACTGAGCGTGGCAAGGTTAAGAATTCTTTCCTTCACACGGAGTTGGGTAGGCCAAAGGAACGGCATGGAGAGCACGTAGCTCCGTGCCTGCTCCATGGCAAGTCCTCTCAGGGCCTGTCTGCATAGGTTCCTCACCTGGCCTCTTTGACCTGCCTCCCTGGTCCCTGAGTTCTGACAGCTCTGGCTCACAGATCTGTTAAGCACCACCAGAAGGGCACACACAAGGCCAGATCTCTGTGAGTGGGATGGATAGGGAGAGCTTCCTGGAGGAAGTGAAACTTGGGTAAAATGTCCTTTCAATGTGGCCAGCAGCTTGCTGTTTTCTATACCCGGTGGCATTTTTTTCCTTAAATTTTTCGTTTACTCATTTTTGCATGTATACAACAAATATGAATAGAGTAGCTCCTGTGTCAGACTGTGCTGGGATACAGAGAATGAGGCTGGAAGCCTCGATGGCTGTGCTGGGAGGCAGTGGAGCAGAGGGTGAGGTGCAAGGGCTTTGGAGTAAGCCAGTGATGGCGAACCTCTGACACGCGTGTCAGTGCCATTTCTGATGACACGCGGCCGCTGAGGTGGGCTCATGCCGAGGATGAAACATTTATGTTATTTAAACTATAAATATCGGGAAATAATGTTTTTTCCTCAAAGGGACACACTACCCGAGTTATGCTCAGTTTTTTGGCGAAGTTTGAAACACCAAGCTCAAAAGGTTGCCCATCACTGGAATAAGCAAACCTGAAATCATAGTCCCACTTGACCTTGCCATAGGTGTGTGAGCTTGTGCCAGTTACTGAACACACCAGAGCTCTGTCTGTGAGATGGGCTAAAATGTCTGCAGAGCAGAGGCATGCTGAGAAAAAGGAATGCAATAGTTTGCACAAAGTGCTGGACAGAGGGCGGGGCTTGAGGTGTAAGCCCCTCCCCTTCCTGCCCCTGGGGAAAGGGGCCTCTAAACCTTCTCACCCCCTCATCTGCCTGAAGGCAACAGCCCTGAGGCAACACTTTCCTCTGCCAGCCTCCACCTGTTTCTCACCTCCAAAGCTCAGTTCCAGAATTACTCTGGGTTTTCAGAAGGATCACCGTTCCCCACGCACTGAATTGAGACCCACACAGTGTTGGGACCACAGAGGACATGGAATCCTATCCTGTTTACAGCTGAAGGGACAGGAGCTGAGAGGAAGGAGGAGGAGACTGCCGTCGTGAGGGCCTTCTCTGTGCCAGGTGCTGTGCGGGCACATGGCGCAGGCGTCAATGCATCTCCATTCAGCAGAGAAAGCAGCAGGTGTGGGTGTGTATAATTTTGCTCAGCTGCCTTAACGAAGTACCACAGACAAAGTGGCTTAAACAACAGAAATGTTTCTCATAGTACTAGAGGCTAGAAGTCCAAGACCAAGGGTTGGCAGGGTTAGTTTCTTCTGAGGCCTCTCTCCTTGGCGTGCAGAGGGCCATCTTCTCTCTGTGTCTTCACATCTTCCCTCTGTGTGTGTCTGTGTTCTAATCTCCTTAGTACAAGGACACCAGCCATATGGGATGAAGACCCACCCTAATGGCCTCACTTTACCTTAATTACCTCCTTAAAGGCCCTAATGCCAAATACAGTCACATTCTGAGTTGCTGGAAGCTAGGACTTAGACACATGAATTTTGGGGGACACAATTCAGCTCCTCACAGATAACCAGGCTCCAAGATGGCCCCCAATAATCCTGCTTCCTGGTATTCAACAGTCTTGTATCATCCCTTTCCACACTGTCCCAGGGTTGGCCTCTGAGACCAATAGTATATGGCAGAGTGAAGGTCTCTTACTTCTGACAGGATGTTGTAAAAGACCACCGTTTCCGTGTTGGTTACTGTTGCTCTCTCGGATCACTTGCTCTGGGGGAAGCCTGCTGCCGTGCTGTGAGGTGGATGCGCCTAAGAACTGAGGTCCCCCTGCCAACAGCCACGCCAGTGAGCCTCTGTGAAAGCAGGTCCTTCAGCTGCACCCTCATGAGAGACCCTGAGCCAGACCCTGACCTTTGGATAACTGCACCCTCATGAGAGACCCTGAGCCAGAACCCCCCAGTTTGGCAGTTCTTGGATTTCAGGTGCTCAGAATCTGTGTGATATAATAAATATTTATTGTTTTAAGCTGCTAAATATTGGAGGAATTTGTAACTCAGTGTGGGGTGCAAGTTCCTCAGCCAGGGACTTGACCCCTCTGGGTACAGGAAATTGAAAGAACTCACGAGTAGGTAGATGGGACATGCTTTACTATGAACAAAGCAGCCGGCAACTGGTCAGTGGCATCTTATATACACACTCAAACTAAAGAGGCCTTGGGCCAATTAGTGATCCCTGTGCTACATTAACATAAGCAAGTTATATAAGGGTGTGCTTGCAAAGAAGTTCGTATAGTGCTACTGCTGAGTCATTGCCCTTGTGCATGAAGAGTGGGCCTTTAACCTCCAGCGTACTCTGGTCAGGGCCCCCACACTCAGCCATTGATAACTAATATACAAGGTTTGAGAGAATTAAGGGCACACAGATTGCGAGTGGCAGAGACAGAATTAGATTTCTACATTTTTGGCTCCCTGACAAGTACCCTTTTTAGCACACTGTTATGTGAGCCAAGATTAGCTTTGTATATAGATGGTGCAGTTAGAGATTCAGGGAAAAGCAAAGAAAGAGAGGAGGAGGAGAGAGAAGGCCCTTAATAAGCAGTTGGGAAGAGGCTGAAAGGTACAGCTGAAGCCACACATCTGACAGGTGGAAAGGAGAAAGCCAAAGTGGAGGCCACACCTGCCTGTGGCCGCCACTGCGCCCAGGCTACAGCTGCTTCTGGGCTGCAGCTACTCCCAGGCTGCCTGGGTCCTATCTGTGATCAGAGAACCAAGACAGGCCCCTGGGCTATAGGCATCCCCAGGAGGGCGGTGCAAATCTGAAATCGCTTGAGTCTGTCAGGTCAAAGGCCTGCTCCAAATGGCCCAGGCTTTTTTCTTTAGGGCTGTGCAGCACCCAGGACCTGGCGAGGAGGTGAATCATAATAAGCATTTATTCATTGCCTACTGTGTGCCAAGAACTGGGCTAGCTGTGTGATTTAATTTCATATTTAGAGGAAAACTGAGAAGTATGTATTTAAGAAAATGTTTTCATTGACTTTAGAGAGAAAGGGATAGGGAAAGAGAGTTAGAAACATCAATGATGAGAGAGAATCCCTGATCGGCTGCCTCCTGCACACCCTACATAACCTGGGCATGACTGGGAATAGAACTGTGACTTCCTGGTTCACAGGTTGATGCTCAACCACTGAGCCACGCTGGCCAGGCAAAAGTGTGTACTTTTTAGAGAGAAAAGAAATGAGGTTCAGGGATCTGAGACAACACATGTGAAGTCTCTTTCCCAGCTGATGAGTAAGAATTTGAATGGAATTTTGCTTCTCTCCACATGCTCTGCTTCACCAAGTTCTCGGGCATTTTCCTTCTACCTGGCTATGTCAATGAATGAGGAGGCCGATTTCAGAGTCTCATTTAAACATATATTTTGAAATATCCACCATATACCTGGCACTGTAGAGATAAGGAAGCAACAGAAGCAGAGTCCCTGTCCCTAAGAATTGGGCAGGGAAGACCTCACAATGGATCATATTCACTTGATTGCTTGGGACGACAGAGGGAAGCACAAAGGGGTGTGAGAGTTGAGGACTAAGCTTAGCCTACCCTGGGCAGTCATGGAAGGCTTCCCAGAGGAGGGGATACCTAAATTGAGTCCTGACAGAGAGATGGAAGTTAGAGAGGCAAACAGGAGAAGTGGAATGTGTCCTAGGCATATGTAAAAACCAGGTTTAAGACAGCTGGGTATTCTTGGAAGACTTGCTCCTCAAAGTGTTGTCCTGAACTAGACCAGCAGCTCCAGCATCCACCAGGCAGTTTGTTAGAAATATAGAATCTCAGGTTCCACCACAGACTTACAGAATCAGAATCTGAATTCTAAAGAACACCCAGGTGATTCATATGCACATTTAAGTTTAGGACATGCTGTTGTAGAGGGAATAAGCATATGTAAAAACCACCTAAAGGAGCAAAGCAAGGCAAGGTGAGCTTCTTACAACACCTGCATAGGTGTGGGGAGCATGAAACAGAGGTGCAGTGGGAGGTTGGGATGCAGCTGAGCAGTGGGCTCCAGTCTCACATGTTTCCAGGCCCAAGAAATGTGGCCTGTTCTGATTTTTTAAAAGAAGACAAATATCTGGATATTTATTTTAAAATGATGATTTTTAAATGCTATCAATTAAGTTAAAAATTAAAAACATTATAGTGGATGGAAAATCATGCCTTTGGCTTGTTAGCTGGAGGCATCTAGCTTCTAATTCTGAGCATAGTGTTTGCATCTTCATAAATAGGTACTAAATGAATGAATGAATGAATGAGGTGGGAGAGGATTTGGATATTTCTTCACGGCTTGCAGAAGTGGCTAAGTGCTCCTCTTTACATAGACCTTTGGCCTGTTTCCCACCTGAAAGCCAAGAGTTTTCTAGTTAAGGATTTCTGAGTAACCTTTAAATCTCACCCCTGGTACTCCAGGAAGAGGGGCCGAATTTTCTGTGCCAAAGGGCAGGGTCAGTGGTACTGATGTGAGAGGCAGTTTTCGAGTACTAGCTCTTGGGTTTTGGAGAAGGCAGGGTTGTTTACAGTGGTGTGTTCTTCCTTTCCAATGGGGCTGAGCTTTCGATTGGACATAGAAGAAATGAGCCTCCTAATGCAGTTTTTATGTCCTTTAGGGTAAAGTCTCATAAAAAGATAACAGATCCTCTCTGAATATGGAGGGAGATGGAAAGGGAGGTGGGGCCCAGGCCACGCTGTTCCTTCTGCCTTTGATGCCCTTCCATGTCCGGCTTCCCCTTTCCCTGACGCCTGTCCTGGCTGAGACGGCCCTCCCCACACTTTCTAAGGTTCTCTCCATCTTCTTGCTGCCCTCACCCCTTCTCTGCTACTCAGAAGAATTCTGTCCCCATCTTTTTTTTTTATTTATATTTTATTGATTTTTTACAGAGAGGAAAGGAGAGAGATAGAGAGTTAGAAACATCGATGAGAGAGAAACATCGATCAGCTGCCTCCTGCACACCCCCTACCGGGGATGTGCCCGCAACCAAGGTACATGCCCTTGACCGGAATTGAACCTGGGACCCTTCAGTCCCCAGGCCGACGCTCTATCCACGGAGCCAAACCGGTTTCGGCATCTGTCCCCATCTTACCCTTCCTCTAGAGGAGAGGGTTTAGGTTTGGGCCAACTAAGAGTTTAGGTTACCAATGAGCTCACAGAGAACTCATGATCCGTTTTGAGCAGCTGTTGGCCAAGCTCCTCAATGAGAGACAATGGAGAAGATTGGATAGGAGCAGATTTTGGCATTTTGCAAACTTGGGTTCAAAGCTTAACAATGTCATCTACTCACTGAATGTCCTTGGTTGAGGCTTCAATATCTTTGGGCCTTAGTTTGTTCATCTGTAAGATGCAGAAAATAATAAGATTCTTTTAAAAAAGTAACTAATATTTTTTGAGCAGTTATATTTAAGGCACTATACTCAGGACCTTATTTTTTTAATTATATTTTTATTGATTACAGAGAGGAAGGGAGAGGGAGAGAGAGAGATAGAAACATCAATTATGAGAGAGAATCATTGATTGGCTGGCTCCTGCATGCCTCCCACTGGGAATCGAGCCCACAACCCAGTGTCCTGACATGGAATCAGACCGTGACCTCTTGCTTCATAGATTGATGCTCATCTACTGAGCCACACCAACTGGGAAGGACCTTATTGTTTTGTTGCATTTAATTCTCACAACAATCCTGGGAATTAAATGCTATCATTATCTGCATTTTACAGATGGGAAGACTGAAATACAATCAAGTTAGGCAAAGTGTCTGAGGTCACACAGGTGGTAAGTGGTAGAGCCTGAATCAGATGTAGGAGGTTCTGATTCCAGAGCCAACACAGATGACCACTGACTTGGATAAACTAAAAAGGATTTCAAATATGACATCTACTCTCATTTAGCCTTGGAAGGAGATTTAATGGGCCAGACAGGTGTTAGGTGATCAATATCAAGTTTAGTGAAGTCATTTTTGTAAAGGCTTTTCACTGACATTACTTAACTTTCCCCCCTCAGCAACTCTATGGGGTAGGTATTACCCCGTTTTTCAGATGGGGCAACTAAGGCTCAGAGACCTAGTCAACAGCTAAGCCAAGACTTGAATTCATTTTTTCCTGACCCAAAACACATGCTCTTTCTGTTTCATTGTGGTATTTGTCACTGTTAATAAATAAATTAGTTATATTTTTCATTAATCAAATTAATAGCTCAGTGAGCAAAAACGAACACAGGACAAGTTGATTGATCTTGATGACAGGAAGGAAAGGTACAAAGCTGGGCTTAGACCACAGGCTGTTGTCCTGTCGGTAGATCCAGGAAGAGGGTTGATAAGGAAATGGGCTGGGCATCAGAGGTTTTGAGCTGGTGTCCCTGGGTTTGCAGGGGAGTTTAAAGTGCATCGAAGGTAGGCTTTGTCACTTTCCTAACTTTGGATTCATAAGTGTCTGTATGCAATGGCTGTGGTGTAGCCAAGCCAAGGATGGAAACAGTCAATATAGGACATAGGTGAGCACATTTTTAGGTAGGTTAAAGGGCTAAATGGAAGTTAGGAGCATCAGCCTGAGTGGTTGAGATTTTGCAACACACTTTTTATCTTAATTATTTATAATCTAGCATCATGAACTAGCACTTTCTGTTCACCAGCCACCTTCAATCGATTGTGTTTGTTCTTACCTCTGAGCCTTTGCACATTCAGTCAGTCAGAGGAGAAGGCTGCACAATGGGGAGAAGGGCAGAGAGAGGAGAGTGTTGTTTTGGGGAAGTTCCCAGTGACTTCTCTGGTGCCAGGCTGGAAACTCTATGTAATGTCTAGAAGTTCTGTTATTCATCAGCTGTACAACCTTGGACAAACTACTGCATTTCTTTTTGCCTCATTTTAATCATTTGTAAGATAGGGATGATAATAACTCAAAAGGTTGGCATGATTAACAAACGTAAAGATAATAGGTTGCAGGAAGATAAGAGAAGACAGTGCTGAATGCTTAGCACAGTGTTTTGCCTCTAGTTAATATGCAATAATGGTGAGCTCTTCTAGTATTAGTCTTCTGGAAGGCTTTCCTGGATGGCCCCTGCCCCATCAACTCAGACAGTGAGATTAACATGTTTTCGCTGATTTCTCTAAGCACCTATTGAAATTCTGATTCATGAGGTGGGGTGTGGGATTCAGATATGACAGTCCCTTTTTTGTAGGCATTCCAGGTGATTCCAAATGGTCACACTTACTTTAATTGTCTAAGTTGGGTTTCTTGATTCTTCCTCATAAGCTATGAGGCATTTATTCTAGACTGAATTCTGTGAAGGTGGGAGCTGCATCTGTGTGGTTCGCTGATTTTCAGCACCTCAGCACAGGCCCCAGCACAGAGGAGGTTCTCGGTAATAATCTGAGGCACGGACAAGCTTGCATGCTGCTCCAGCGCTTGCCTCTGCAGCATTATGTGGTAGACAGAACTCAGAACTCAGAACTCAGGCCTACCTTTCCTGATAGCACTGTGACTATTAACGATTATTTCTGATCTGTCCCTGTTCAAACCAGGTTTCCGGCTCCTTGCTGGACACTGGCTGACATAGATGGCAGTATAGGATCGTGAGTGAGACCATGAATTCCGGAGGCAGCCAGCCTTAGTTTCCTTTTTCATAAATGGAAATATTAGCAACCAGAGCTTTGTGAATTATGCAGGTCTGTGGGTTTGTGAGGCCAGCCCTGGGGCTCACCCTGAGTGGTTGGTTTCTGAGCAAACAGTAGAGAAATCTTGATGCACACTTGCCTTTCTCCGGTGTCTCCAAGCTGTCAAGATCTCCAGAGTAAAGTGCCATTTAGGGAAGAAGGGGCCAATCTAATCCTGCTTCTTTGGCAAAATCTTGCAGCAAGCCATCCTCTAAAACGACTCTGATGGGCACTTCCAAGGAGGCCCTCCCCCCTCTCCCTGGCTGGGATGGCAGAATTAGATATCAGGGCATGCAGAGCTGGGGGCTCAGACAGATGTGGTCGGATTGCTGCACTTCGCAACTGTACTGCACCTTTCCCTGGCAGCCTCCCAAGGAAGTCACCTGTGTCCCACAGGATCTGAGCCAATTGAAATGCATGTCATCCAGGTGCCACCCTGGCAGTCTGGTGGCCTCTCATTTCCATCCCCACCCCCCACCTCCTGTGGCCTGGATTCCATTTACAGCTTCTTCAAATTACAGGTATTAACTGTAATGAGGCTTCCGCTCTGAGCTGCATGGGGAGCGGAAGGCCAGCTGATTACCCCTGAATTGGTACCATATATTTGAATGGCAGGAAGGCCCTAGGTAGGGGACCCGAATACTCACAGGAATTTTAGAGGTTTTCAAGTCCTAAGAAAGTCGCTAGAAACCCTAGAATGTGAGAGCCACCAGGGACTAGAGCTCTGCAAGAGGCCATGCTCTGGGAGAATTGTGAGGAACTTGTTTCTGAGTAAATCCTAGGAAAACCCTGAAGCAGGAAACTGAGGCCGGAAGGGTAGAGTGACTTATGATGGTCACAGTGTGTTAGTCATGCCTGAGCTGGCACTTCAGCCAGGCCTCCCTGTCCCGTCAGGGCTCTTTGCACGTCACCACAGTGGGTTCCTCTTCCTTGTTGGCATTGTATTGTCCTTCTCTGTAAAAGGGGTTAGTCTGGAGGTTGCCTCTCACAGAGCGTGTGAGATTCTACCTGGCCGACTGCCATGCTGCCAAGCTCCCCTCGCAGAACTGTCCGGAAGACTGGCCCAGTGACAGAAGCTGGGTTCCTTCTCTTCTTCTGGTTTATGTATGACCTTAATCACCTAGTTCTCCGTGTTTCCAAATGCAATAGGAAATGGGATTTCTGGTTTTGTAGAATCAAGAGCTCTGAGAGATGGGGCCAGAGGAACGCAGGGAAAGGTGACAGGTTGATGGGACAGAGCTGGTGAATGAGTTAGCTCCTTTGTTGTAGGACAGTGTGACCTTGAAAAGATCACCCAGAGGCCAGGTACTTACATCTCAGTTTATTGCTCTGTAAAATGGAAATATGGAGCCTTTTCTTAAGTTGAAAGGATCAAAAAAGATAATGGATTTGTAAATGTTTTATAAAATAGAAATAATTCTGTAGGGTTGAGTATAAAACTATTATTGGAAAATCTATAATAATAAAAGCATAATATGCTAATTAGACTGACTGGACAGCTGAACAACCTTCCAGAAGTCATTCCGGACATCCTTCCAGATGAAGCCACAGCAGCGGGGGCCGAGGTAGAGGCAGTTAGGAACAATCAGGCAGGCAAGCAGTTAGGGGTGATCAGGCAGGCAGGCAAGTGATTAGGGGCAGGCAGGCAGGCCAGCAGTTAGGAGCCAGAGGTCCCGGATTGTGAGAGGATGTCCGACTGACAGTTTAGGCCCAATCCCCCTAAACTGGCAGTCAGACATCCCTCAAGGGGTCCCGGATTGCCAGAGGGTACAGGCTGGGTTGAGGGACACCGCCCTCTACCATGAATTTCATGCACTGGGTCTCTAGTAGTAGATAATCTCCCCGCCTTCTCCTCCCCCACCTTTTTTTTTTTTTTTTTTTTTAGCAAGCATAACTTATTTTGTACCTACCATGCTCTAGGATTTTACTAGATATTTTATATTTATTTCTCACTAAACCATAGAATAATCCTGTGGCTCAAGGTGGTTAAGAGCTTTCTGAACATTAGCTCTTGGATCTTTAAAAGTATTACTATTTTTATTATATAGTTGAGAAAACTGAGGCTCCGAGAGATTGAGTGGTTTGCCCAAGGCCCACGAGGAAGTGGCTGAGCTGGGATTCAACTCCAAGTGACTCCATGCTGACATTTTCCATTGCTCTGCGTCCCCTCCTGAAGAACTTGGTTGGTGGTTAGATTCCACCCTCCTGGGTGTGAATGTAAGTTTCCAGATAGAAGCTTGAGAGCAGATATTTTGGTTCTGACTACTGCATACTCCAGAGCCTAATAAATGCTGAATCCAATTCATTTCAATTCAGCCAGCAAAACTTTTCTGCCCTGAAGAGTTTTCTAGATGAGCGTGCAGGATGGGGGCTGGACTTGTGTAGTGTAGACCTTCAGGGTTGCATTCCAGCAGGTCATGTCCTGTGCCCCACCCTCACCAGGGATGGCTTTACAGTGTTTACACTGTGAGGCTTGTAGTGACCAATGCAGGTCTCAGTGGCTGAAGGAGAGACTTGAAACAAAGGTTCTAGGCCAGGGTTTGAGTTGGAGCCAAACAGGGAAGGCTAGAGCCAGTCAGGTATGGGGTGTTCAGAAGTTCAAGGTGAAGACAGGCACAGTATAAGGTCATATTCAGAAACATGATACTGGGAGGAGGCTGGTCTTGAGCCCTTCATTCATAGCCCTTCTGTGTACACGGTCAGCGCATAGTTGCTGGGTGTCTCAGTTTGCTGGCTATGGTCAGCCTTGGACATATGTGTGGGGATTAGAAGAGCTATTCCCCACCCACCCACCCTTGTGTCTGCATATATACCACCATCCTTGGAGCACTCATCACACTGGCTGGAAACTCACGCAGAGGATAGAGGCTGTGTCTCTGCCACAGAACACAATGGCCCTTGGACTCTGTAGGGTGACAGCTTCAATCGCTCCCAGGACTGCCCACTGAGTCCCACTCCCTGGCCCCTGCGTGATCCTGATGATGTCAGGGGGTCTGTGTGTTAGGAGTCCTCTGTAACAAAGCACACTGCACGTGCCTTAGACTCCACTCTGGACAGAGGTGCGCTGCCTGGAGGCCATCTTTCCTTTCTCTCCCATGGAGCAGATGGTGTGTGACTGGACAGCACCATCCTCCTGGGATATTAGTCATCTTTTGTCCCCAGGAACCCAAGTCCTGTCCATCCCATGGAATTCCGCCTCCTCCTCACTATCTTCCTGCGTGGTAGGCCTTTGAATGAAGGTCTGTATTGTGGACGAAAGGGACCACATGCTAATCCGACAGACTCAGGGAAGGCCTGCATAGTGATCTTGCAAACACAAAGACCTAAAGTAACCACAAAGGATGGTCTGAAATTAAAACTTTAATTAAAAGCAGTAATGGTGGGTACTCATGTCCTAGGCTAGTATCTCCCCGGATAAAGGTCAACCTTTACCTTAACTGAGCCTATTATCTTTTTGCATCTACAATAATATATCATTGGAATGTCAAAAATAATTTTTCTTTTTCCAGACCCCTCAAAGCACAGACACCACTCTGCAGAGAACACGAATCCCCTCATTGTTATTGAGTTAATTGTTGACTGTTAAGTAAACCTAAGTAAAAGAACCATGTGTCTATCATTTTACTTTTTATCCAATCCCAGAGGTCTCCCTGCTTTGCTTTCTCCAGCCTCCCTAATCTATCACCAATGCAGTTCATGTAACCCACTTACATCTACTCTTTTGATTATAATGTATAAAACAAGGTAAAAAAAACCTGCCATTTTCTGGAGCATTATCCCAATACATTGAGTTCCTGCTTCCCAGCAATTGTTGACAGTTTGGTTCAAATATATTCACAAAAATTCTTTACAGGTTTGAATGTTTTGTTTTTTACGTTAACAGTATGAAGTCACTCTCAGCCCCGAGGCTTACTGGCTGTGTATAGTTAGGCAGCTTTCTTTTTAGGCCTCAGTTTTGCAGTCAGTGATACAACATGTATAATGATACAGTGGCAGCCATGGAGGGGTGAAAGCCCCCAGGTGTAGTCCCTCCATGATCTGCCTCAGCCTTTGACCCGAGGCCACACTCCTCTTGGACAGCTCCAGGCAATGGCTGAGCATGTGGGAGGGGGGTTTTTAGGGCCTGGTCATTTCTGCCCAATGTGGCCTACTCTAATAAGGTGTCTTTGCTGAGAGCTCCCCACTGGATTGGCCCAGCCTATGGTCAGTTCTGCATTGCTTTTGTGGGTCACTTCCTGCCAATCCAGCTTCCTCTCTGCTTTTCTTTCCAGGTATCAGATCCCTATCCCAGCCTGAAGGCTCTCCCTGTCCAATTCTGCCTTTTCCCCTTTCTTAATAGACATTGTTGTACCAGGTGTATCCCTAACGCATCTCAGTGTCTGCTTCCCAGAGGACCTAAATACCCACATGGTAAAGGTGCAATAAATGGTGGACATAGTTGTAACAGTAGTCATAACTGTTATTATTACTATTTTTCCCAATTAAGGGGAACCTGAAGTGAAAATACACAGGATGCCATTTCTCAGTCTGACCAGCAATGATCAGAGGAACAAATATTCTGCTGGCTGTGTGCTGTAGACCATGGCCCTGGGGGCCAGATCATGAAGGTCTTTATTTTACAAATGCTCACATCAGTTGCAATTGCTCTCCTCACAAAGAGCACTTACTCACTTGTAGCTGCAAGGCAGCTCAGGTTTCCTGAGGAAACAAATGAATTTTCAAAAGAGGAACATTTCATACTGGACGTGCTCAACACTTCCTCCCTGATGCCCGGTGGAGGGCGTATTGGACAATTCATTATACTTGTCAGGACTCGAAGACAATCAAACACCAGCCATGCTGCTCTGAGATTTAAGACCCTTCAGGATATTTTGCATACTTGTTATATTGCCACCTTTGGTGTGTTAACATTTATTGTCCCCCAGGGCCATAAAAATGTCCTGCCTTTTATAGAATGCACAGATTCAGAGACTTCCTCCTCCCCTCCCCCAACCAACCGACTGGTAGTTGGAAGAGATCTTACCATTCTTGATTTGTAACTGAAACCGCTACCCTGCTATTAGGTTGTTAAGTCAGGACATCAGCATGTTACAACAAGAAGGAGGACCCCTGCTCCCCACCCACAACCCAACAAAGTTCACTGAGAGACACTGACACTGGGGAGCCCACTAGTTACCAAGATAACTCACACTGTTCCCTTGTGTGTGTTATTCCCAGTTGACCATATGGCTTGATTTGCTTCTCACAGTCCTTGTTTATGCCTCTTGCCCCAGTGCAAATATTAATAGCACTCCTTTCCTCTTAGATAGGGAGTAGAATCTTCAGTAAACACACACATGCATATACACCCAGCCCTCCACCATCTACAGATAAAATGGTGAGAGTTTGGAGTCATGAAACAGATATAAATTTATAGGAGTGGGGCTGCTTCATTTATTCATAATTATTTATTGCGTGGTTCTGTGATTGCTGTAGAGAGCTCCCCAGGGACTCTTATGAAAAGTTAAAGGAACCACTACCCTCCATTGGACGAAGTACAATCTTGGTTGGAGTCAAGGATATGGCAGGAATGACCACTTACGGCTCTTTCTAGTTCTGTAAATGCTTCAAATAGATCAGTGTGTGCCATATATGTATATATGAACTGATTTGATTTTTATAATAGTCTTATAAGGTAGATACTATTATCCTCATTTTACAAATATAGAAATAAAGGCACCAGAAGGTGAAATAGCTTGCTTGCAAAGCCTAAGAGTTATAGGGGAGCAGGAATCCTTCCCTTGTATCCTATCCTGGTAGGAAGATGCAGCAGGGATGTGGGGTCTACTGGCCTTGACATTTCCCTCTAGTTATTTAATTGGCCATTCAAGTTCCCTTTAATCTGAGTACCATATAATTTATTATGCAATCTAGGACACTTTTGAGAATGAAGGAATGTTATGAATAGCTATGCTGGCACAATTGGCATAAATAGAATGACAATGTGAGACAAACCAGGTCATATGGTCATTGCCATACAGTTTAAACCAGTCCCTAGAAGCTTAAGCTTAAAATCTTCTCTAACAACAAGCAAAAAAAAAACAAAAAACAAAACAAAAACAAAACAACAACAACAACAACAAAAATTAAACAAAAATAGGAGAGGGCCCAGGGAGCTTCAGTTTGATCTATAATGTTTCACATTTTCAGCCAAGAAGTGGGTTCATACATATTATTTATACCAGGTGTACTCTTTGTCTGCCTGAAATATTTTTTAATTAAAAAGTGCACGAGGAGGGAGTACCAAGGACACTGTACTTATTGACTGTCTCCCGACATCCCGCAAGCGGTGGGGAAGGAGAGAGCGTCCTCCAGGGTGGCAGGAACAGGGGGGCTCTGAACCAGTCCTCTGGGTCATTCGAGACTTCAAGAAGGTACTATTTTCCAGAAAGAAATCAAAACTGTGTTCATGAATTGGGGTCTTTATTTTCCATAAGGCGTTTGATGGTTTTCCCAGAGAGAAAGAAAACACGTGGAAAAAAAGTGGGAAAATTGCCCCCCCATTCCCCCCCCCCCCCACACACACACACAGCCACGGCAAGGGAGAAAACCCTGCTCACTGCCCAGCTTCTAACTGAATGGCAGAGGAAGGTCCTAAATTGTCTCCCAGTCCCCAGGCCCCTTTCTAATTTATTGAGGGAAGGCCCAGGAGGTAAATCTAGATGTCATTCTCTAAGCCACTTAAAATGAGCCCATTAAACTACTGCCATGAACGGAGGTGTTTTCCCCAGGGTTGCGTGCCCCACCCTCACCCCACACCCAGCATCACCCAGGGCACCGCCACTGTGAGAGCCCCAGTGGCACCTCTGACAATGGAGCATTCAAGAAGGCCTTCGGGGACTGGACAGGGTCGGAAGCCTGTTTTATGCCCCGTTAATTACTACAACAATTTATAAAATTCATGACAAACATAAAGCCCTTACAGAGATTGTATTTCAAATGGTATTTACCTGTAACAGAATCCTCTTTGTTTGTAATTCCTGGATTTATGAGCTGTTGCACAACAAAATGGAACCACCCCTTCTCATTGGGGGGCACTGGCTGAGGGACCTCAAATATGCCACAGAGACAGAAACCTACACAGGCTTGGACTCTATCCCAGACCACCTCAGTCCATGGCACTTCTCAGTTTCACAGCCTGTGCACTTGGGGGAGTAGAGGTTGGACAGGGACAGGTACGTTTCCCCCCAGTGAATCTTGGTGTCTCAGAGCTGGAAGGGACCTCAGGTGTGAGCTAATCCAACTACGTGTCCATCTTCCCCACAGCTTCTCTCTCTCTGCTTGCATACCCCAGTGACAGGGAGCTCCTTACCTGACAAACAGCCCAGATTGCCCTTTTTCTCCAATCTTGACCCTTTTGCTCCTCCTCAACCTTCCCCCAACCACAGAGTGATTTTTCTAAAACCCAGACCTGATCTTATGTTGCTCCTTGCTTAAAATCACTCAGTGGCTTCCATTTGCTTTTGCGATAAGTCCAAACTCCTTAACAAGGCCTGCGAGTTTCTGCATGGGGTGGTCCCTGCCCTCTTGTCTACCCTTATCTGCGTGGCCCTCATCCATTCTTGTCTTAGGAGTGTCAAACTACTTTCAGTTACCCTCTCACATTAAATTCCTGCAGTAAGACTCATATAACACAAGGGCCAAAAACTTAATGTTAGGGGCAGCAAGTAAGACTGCATTCTGAAGCTGGAAGACGTTATGTGGGGATGAGGTGATTGGAGCCCCACAGAGGGAAGAGAGGATGCTGACAACTCCAGAGAAGAGAGGGAAGCAGGACCTTGGCAAGAAAGGATGGAATCTGAGGAGAATCAGAGTCCTGAGAGCAAGACAAAGGCCTGGCAGTTCTCTGGTGAATCTGAACTTGGAAGAGGCCTGTCTCCTCTGTCTCACCCCAGAGGACGGGGGACGGGGGGAGGAACCCAAGCTCCGCTCAGTTCTTTTCTCTGCCCAGCACATCTAGCGTTCGGTGAGTTTCCACCGTCAAGGGAAAGTGTACATCCATGCAAAGGTGCGAACTTTATGAGTTTTGGACCGAAGTTGCTTTTATTTCCTCCTTGGTGTCAGAATGTGTGTCCTCTGTGAGATCCGAGGGAGACATTCAGATTTGCATCCTCTAAAGCAGAGAACTGTTTATAAGGCAGTTAAAACTGGGAGGGACCGTGTACTCTGACTTTCCAAAGTGCCTATTTTAATGCTTTTGTGCTAAGTTTCTTTTAAGGAAATGATTGTTTTGTGCAGGGATCTAGAGAAAAGAGCATGAACTTTTAGTCTATCTGATTTTAACTGTTGTACTTACTGGTCGTGTGACCACAAGCAAAACACTTCCTCTCTCTGGGTCTTTAGTTTCTGCAAAAATACAGATTGTTGCTTGGAAGAACACTTTGAGATGTTCGCATCCTCAGGATGTAGAGATTGCGAGTTAACACTAATATCTCGCTCTCAGAGTTGCTCTGTATAAGAATTAAAGTAACCTATGTTATTATGCATATTGTAAGTGTGAGGCTTCTGCATGTCCCATCAGACTCCATTGTAAGGAGAAGCCAGGAAGATCAGTTCCAATCTATATAGCTGAGGTGTGGGAAAGAGGGAGTTGGCTGCAAGTAACAGAACACCTAACTAAATCAGATGGCAGAAATGATAAGAAAATTTGTCATTTCTTATTTTTGGATGTTAGAACACTGGGAGGTTCTGGGGTTAGTCAGTTCAATTGTTTGATGACATTATCAAAGGCCCCAAAATGAGTCTCAACAGCCCCAGTAGCATACTTTTGCTTTTCATTGCCTTCTCCCCTAAGCAAGAAACCACCAGATACCTGATCAGAAAGTGTTTGAGGTCAAAGAAAAAGAGGGCCTGGCTGTTGGTTGGAGAACCAGCTGTGTCTGCCCCAGAAAGGCACTAATACATACCACACACCCAGCAGGAAGGTATGGTTGGTTGAAGGTCAATGACTAGTTCAGTCTTTGGATATAGACACTGCCTGGTACAGAGGGAGGCAACGTGATAAGGAGAAACATAGTATCTTTAGAATCAAACTTGGGTTCAAATTTGGCTCTCCCATGATCAGACATGAGAGCTTAAGCAGATATTTGATGGCTGTGTATTTAGTCAGTCAAGGGAATGCAAATCAAAACCATAACGAAATGCCACTAAATACCCACCCACAAGAATGGTTAAAATTAAAGAGACTTTAATGTTAAGAGGTGAAACAACTGAAACTCTTCTAGCAATGCTGGTGGGAGTGTAATTTGATATATACTCTATGACTGATCCAGCCATTCTGTTCCTGGTTATATGTCTAATAGAAACAAGAGGTTATGTCCATCAAAGGACATCTATAAGCATGTTCATAGCAACATTATTCATAATAATGCAAATTGGAATCCACCCAAATGTCCATCAGCAGGAGAATGGAGAAATATATTGAAACATGGTGGACATGGTCATATGTTGCCCAGATTCCCACTCAAGGTCAGACTTGCAGCCCCAGCTTTTGGAAATGCTGCTGGCAGACACCTGCTTGGCCCTTCAGAACCGCCTTGGCTGCCCTGCATGGGGCAGCCCACACCCACACAGCATGGCTAAGACAGACCATTTTAGTGTTAGAGCTCTCTGAGGGTTGGCTGAGGCAGTCCGTGGGTCTACACTGAGATCTGGACTTCTCCCTGTTCCCTCTCCTGCTTCCCATCCCTTCTCCCACAGGTGTCATTCCAAGGACACTTCCTAGTGTCGACACTGCTTGCTAATCTCTGACTCAGAGGAGGCTTCCCAGAGAACAAATCTGCAGTGTGTGGTGTAGTCATACAATAGAATACGGTACAGCAATAGAAAGAACAAACCATGGCACAGGCAGCATGGATGAATGTCATGAGGAAAGCAAGGTATGAAAGAGTATCCACCATAGAATTCCAATTAAATGAAGGTGAAAAACAGCAAAAGCAATTCATGGTGAAATAAGTCAGAATAACAATGACCCTTGGCATTAGGGAGCCTTGTGTGGTGCTGGTACTGTATCTTGATTCAGAAGGTAGTTATACACACATTTATACATATATATGTATGTATGTATGTATGTAACATTTATTGAGGTGTATAACATATTTTTCCATGTATAAGACGCTATTTTTTTCTAAAATCGTTAGAATGAAAATCGAGGGGTGTCTTATACATGGAAATCAGCAGAGGAGGAAGCCGCCTCCGTGCCTAGCTGCCCATACCTTGTCAAACAGGCTTCCTTTAATCATGAGCCTTATTGTTACTGACATCAGCTGATGCTGTAATTGGAGGTGGAGGTGGAGAGTGCACAGATGCAACAGGGTCCGGAGCATTCTGAGCCCATAAAGATGTCAAAACAAAAAGATAAATACCGGTAAGCGATTGTCTTACTCTGCAAAATTCAAAGTGAATGTAATCAGCTATGCAAAAGAGGATGGAAATAGAGCTGCAGAGAGACAATTTGGACCTCCTCCCACTGAGTGTATGATCAGACAGTGGAGAAAACAGGAAGAACAACTCCCTAAGATGCTAAAAAAGAAGAAGGCCTTAAGGGGAAAACCAGCAAAATGGGCAAACTTGGAGCAGAGGCTTAAGATTTGGATTATGGAGCAGCGCCAGAGTGGCTTATGTGTGTCAACCAAGCTTATTCAATGTCAGGCAAGAATGTTTGCAAGCAAAGTGAGCATCGTTGATTTTACAGGAAAGGCAAAATGGTGCTTCAATTTTATAAGGAGAGAAGGGTTGGCCATGAGAACACGAACAAAGTTAGTTCAGAAAATGCCACCAGTTTATGAGGATGATCTCACATATATAGACAGTGACTCAGAAGACAGCAGCGATACAATAGAAGTTGAAGAAATTGATATGTTTGGAACTAATAGTGATAAAGAAGAGAGCAGTGATGCAACAGAGGCTGAATAAAGTTATATGCTGAATAATATCATAGTACTTGTATGTAAACATTATCTGCAATAATTACTAAATAAAAATGTGTTCTGTTTCAAATATTGATTTCTTAATTTTAGTTTGGAAAAGTGTGTGTGTGTGTGGGTGTCTTATACAAGGAAAAATATGGTACTTTGAATTGTGCACTTTACTGCATTAAGTTCCACTTCAATAACAATGATAAAATCCTATATAATAAAAGCCTAATATGCAAATCGACCAAACAGTAGAACGACCAGTTGCTATGACACGCACTGATCACCAGGGGGCATGCTCATTGCAGGAGCTGCCCCCTGGTGGTCAGTGCACTCCCACAGGGGGAGCACCACTCAGCCAGCAGCCAGGCTCATGGCTGGTGAGCACAGCAGCAGTGGCAGGAGCCTCTCCCACCTCTGCCGCAGCACTAAAGAGCAGTGAGCCAAGCGGTAAGGAGCAGTGACAGGTGGGTGGTAAGGAGCGAGGGGGTCCCAGACTGTGAGAGGGATGTCCGTCTGCCAGCTGGCAGACGGACATCCCCCAAGGGGTCCCGGACTACGAAAGGGCTCAAGCTGGGCTGAGGGACCTCCCCGAGTGCACAAATTTCATGCATTGGGCCTCTAGTAAAATAATAGAAAGGTCAGATTGTATTGGAGTTGCTATGTCCCCTAGTAGTCTGTAGCTCCCTGAGAGGCCAGACTCAGCTTGACTCATGGTGGGTGTTCAATGAACATTGTTTGAATGAATCAATAAGTATCTCCCTAGACACGTGAGTTGACCATTAATTGATGGCTGGACTTGGATAGTCTCTCCACTCTGAATTTCATTCTATAAGGAAAGAAACCAAGGAAATAGATTCCAATTCACAGGCATGTAGTGCACATTGAATAAGGTACTTGGTGGAAGCACACTTTGTGAACTATAAACTTCTTTGTGAGTTAATACACAGGTTCTGAAGCTGGGCTGCCAGTGGCAAGAAATAGGCTCCAGAACTACTAACTGTGTGACCTTGGGCAAGTTACTTGATACCTCTGTGCCTCAGCTTCTTTGTCTGTAAAATGGGGTAAAAATATATCTACCTTATTGGGTGATTGTGATAACTGAGATAATCTGAGTCACTTAGAATAGGGACTAATACTCAGTAAATTCTCAAATGCTAGTTAGTATTATCCCATAAAGAATTTTCCCTGGGCTAAGCATCCTTCTGGTAAAGCATTCCTTTCCTTCCTCTCCCTCCCCTGGCTTTCTTCCCTGCATCTCTGGAGCTCACAAGCATCCTCGGACCAGGCATTTATAGAGCCTCAAAGAAATGAGTTTTCCCAAAGGGCAACTGGCCTCCTACAAAGGAGATTATCTCACTGGGCAGCCCCATGCTCCTGATCAGAAAGTCTGAGCATCATTTTTTCCACCAGGGGAGGAAAAGAGGTGTTAATTGACTGTTGTGAAATATCTGTGCTTGTGAGGGGGGCAGAATGGGGCTCACCTGTGGAAACCTCTAGAGCTGTTAAGGCCTTGAGGGCAGAACATGATCCCAGAGTAGGCTTTTTCTCCATCACATGCTAGGCTGGGAGGAGCAGCCAAAGAGGAAGTGGGATTCTAAGTGAGAGCCAGACCCAGCAGGGGTGGTGTGGGGGGGCAGAAGGAGCTGGAGCCCCAGCTCTCTCAATAACTAGTTGTGTGACCTCAGCTTGTCACTTCATCTCTGGATTTCAGTAAAATGAGGGATGGGGGCTAGATAATCTGTAAGGGCTCATTCAACTCTGAATGTGGGGATTCTAAGAGTTGGAGCTTGGTATAGGAGCATCATATGACTTGAAACTGAAATCCAGCTCTGTTGTTTGGCAGACCTGTGTTCTTGGGCAAATGATGTCACTCTCTGTCCCTTTGGGTTCTTTCTGTAACAAGAAAGGTTTGGGGACAAGAAAGGTTTGCTGTACACAAGAGCTCACTCCGTAAGTAACAGTCCCTATGGTGGTTAATGTTATGTGTCAACTTTACTAGGCTACAGGATGCCCAGAGATTCCATCAAACATGATCCTGTCTGGGAGGGTGTTTTGAATGAGATGAACCTTTCAAATAGTGGGCTTAGAAAAGCAGATCTGGGGGCTCATCCAGTCAAAAGGCATGAGTAGAACAACAAGACTGGGTAAGAGGAACTTCCACCTGACTGCCTTTGAGCGGGGACCTTGATTTGCTCCTGCCTTTGGAATTGAACTGAAACATTGGCTCTTCTTGGGTCTCAAGTCTGCACTCTCGGACTGGACCTACACCGTCAGTTCTCCTGGGTCTCTAGCTTGTTGACAGCAGATCTGGGGACTTGTCAGCCTCCATACTTGTGTGAGCCGACTTCTAATAATAAATCACACACACACACACACACACACATATATACACACACACAACACACATACACACACAACACACACACACAACACACACACACACACACACACACACACACACACACAAATGTTGGTTCTGTTTCTCTGGAGAACCCTGACTAATACAGTCCCTTTCCCACCTGCCTTGTCAGTTTTGCCAGAAAAATATTCACATTTTTCTTTCATGTATCTTTCAGCTCCTACTATCTATTCCCAAATAAGACAGTGGCTTACAGAGAGAGCAAAAAGTCAGCAGCAATAGAATACATTACATTTGTCTTATGTTGTGCCCATTTTTATTGCTTTAAGTGTTTATATAATTATTATTTAATCCTAGGGACAAAACAATCCTACAAAATAAATAAAGCAGAATTTGTCCCTTTCCTTTTTTATTTTAGCAGCATTATTAAGGTATCATTGTATGTCAATTATTTAAGTGTACAATTTGATGAAGTTTGGAGCTATGTACACACCTGTGAGACCACACACACACACACACACACAATATAAAGAACATTCCCATCACCCCATAAAGTTTCTTGATGTTTCACTGATTCCCTTCCTATCCCTCACCTTCATCCCTAGAAGACCACTACTGATCTGTTTTCTTTTATATAATCACCAAGAAAACTGAGGGTTAGAAGGTGACATGTCCTGCTTCTGTAGGGCTTATATCCAGTCTCCTGAGACTCGGCCCAGTATTCATCCCAGGAGACCATCTTCAGTCATTCCCAGAAGAGAAGGAGAGGGACCCATTTACTGAGCACCTGCCATGTGCTCAGTCCCAGACGAGATGCTTTATTTATGGAGCCTGTGAATACAGTAGCCCGAGTACTCCTTTGGCTTTAGGTAGCTTCTCTCTGATGAATGTTCGCCTCCATCCCTGAGTTCTCACTGAGCTCACGGATCCAAGTGTGTATTTGCACCTGTGTCTCCTGTGGATGTCTAATAAGCATCTCAAACTGAACTTGACTAACATCACTCTGTTTAATACCTACCTGTCTCTCAGCCCCCAGCTGTTGTCCTCAAGTTTTCTACTCAAGTGTTCAAGCCAGAAATTCTAATCAGCTTTGATTCTTCCCTTCCTCTCACCTGGTACATCTAACCCACTGACAAGTTCTGTTAGCTCTATCTATGAAAGAATCCCACACTGGTCTCTATTTTCTGTGCCCAATGTCTCTGCCTGATCTTGAGAATGACAATAAGAACCCTGACTGTTTTATTTACTAATGCATTTACTGACATAGAAAAATATGTCAACACCTAGAAAAATATCTGGCATATACTAGATGCTCAATAACTATTGATTGAATAAATGAGCAAATTATAGGTATCTTAACTGCAGTAATTGTTAACCATCCTTACAGTCAAATACTTCTCCATTGCTATATAAAAATTCAATAACTCTTCCTAATTCTTTCTTCCCCCCATTGTTTTCCTTGGCTATGTGCTCTCCACAGTGATGAAATCTTTAAATGTTTTTACTTCTTCATTTTCCTACTCCCTTGTGGAATCTCCCCCACCCCCCACCTTCTGGGTTTTACTGAGTAATTTCAGAACTTTCATTCTATTATCCCATATTTTTTTCATAATATGCCTCTTCTGTTTCAATAATCCTTCGTTAACTCATATTACAATTCCCAGTCAAGCATTCATCATTCCTTTAGGTTTAACTATAAAACACTATAAAATTTATTTCCTCCCACTTTTTCTTATACTTTCATCTTCCCTATTTTGAGACTGTTGTTTTCATTTAATTTTCATTTGGTTAGAATGCTTCTCAAGTGATTTCCTCAGCTAGGGACATGGACACAGGCTCTTTGATGCTTGAAAATTTCTTTCAATAACAACCACAGCAACCACCACCACAACAAAAATATATTGGGTAGTAGTTCATGCCATTCCTGGACAAAGGGGTATGACAGCGAATACATAGTCAAGGGCCTGGTCCTCATGGAACTTACATCTCTCTCTGGCCTTTGTACTAGTGGAATAGACTTGCCTATGTGGCAGGAATCATCCAACTTCAATCTCAAAGGCTTTAAAAATGTCTCCTTTTCACCCAGGCTAATTTAAAAAAAAACCATATTTTATTGATTTTTACAGAGAGGAAGGGAGAGGGATAGAGAGTTAGAAACATCGATGAGAGAGAAACATCAATCAGCTGCCTCCTGCACACCCCCTAATGGGGATGTGCCCACAACCAAGGTACATGCCCTTGACCGGAATCGAACCTGGGACCTTTCAGTCCGCAGGCCGACGCTCTATCCACTGAGCCAAATCGGTTTTGGCTCACCCAGGCTAATTTTTCTGCATGGCAACTCACTAGGAAGGTTGTCCGCCACATGAGAGCTGAGAGTTGCAACTTTGTAGGCACAAGCTTCCCAGACCACAGCAGCAAGAGGGAGAGAGCTGGAAAGTCTCATGCCACTATTAAATGCATCTGCTAAGAAGTCACACACTCATTTTCATTGGCCAAAGAATGTCACCATGCCAAACTGCTAATGGGGCAGAGCAATGCCAAGCTCTCTGAGTGCCTGGAAGGCAGAGAACTGGAAGTATTTGTGAGCCTCACTAAAATCTAATTCAGCCTCCACCTAAAATTGATGTCTTGGCAGAATATAAGATGCTTGAAATCCATTTTTTCTCTCTGTGATCAAAAGATTATGATTCACTGTCTTCTATTGTTAATGTTGCATATAGAGAGTGAGATTTTTTGTTTTGTCTATCATCTATTATCTATCTATCTATCTATCTATCTATCTATCTATCTATCTATCTATCTATCTAATTTCCCTCCCTCCCATCCTTTCTCCCTTCCTCTCTTCCTCCCTCCTTTCTACTTTCCTTTCTCCCTCCCTTCCTCTCTTCCTTCCCTTCTATCTCTATCTGTATATTTTTATCTACATACATATGTACTCATCTGTTTATCTGTGTTATTTGAGGTCTGCCAAGATGATACAAAGATATGATTAGATATGTAAGAATATGTAAGAGATTTAGTGGGACAGGAGCAGGCGAAGTCCAGGAACCCTTCAGACTATGATGGAGGTCTGAAATATATGAAGGAGAGTGGAAAAGAAGAAAGATTAAGGTCGGGTTGTCTCTGACTGCAGCACACCTCCAAGAAAGCTTGGCCAGGTCTATGGGGAGTCCTTGAGCCAAAGATGTCTATGGCAGGAGTCCCACACCTCTCAGGAACTGGCCTGCCCTAGGACCCCCCACATGCTTAGCTGTTAGGTGGGAGCAGTCTGGAGGAGGCATGGCCTCAGCGTGACCTTCCTGGCAGGTTCAGAGGGGCTGAGGATGGTTAATTAGCTTTGCCGCAGTAGGATATCCGAGAGGCACATCTTTATGGCTGTCACAAGAAGCTTATATATTTTTTTCTTTTTCTTTTTTGGACTTTGGTAATTTTGCCAGGGTATGTCCAGGTGCATGTTACTTTAAAATTACTCCTATTCAAGACTACTTCCATATGAAGTTTCATGTCTTTCCTCACTTGAGTGAAATTTTAATTCTATCTCCCATTATTAATTCTCCTCCATCTGTTTCTTGTTTCCCTTTGGAACTCTGTTACTTACACAATATATTTCTTGCATATGTCTTTCATGTCTCTTACCTTTTCACCTATGATTTTCAATGTATGTAATTTTTGCTCTGTGCTGTGGGTTGTATTTTTCTTATATCTAATTTTCCAAAAATGCTATAGTTTTTGGAAATTTTAGTTTTCAAATGTCTCTATTGAATTTTGAAATTCAGATATCATGTGTAAAGGACCAAAGGCTATTTTTTGGTGTGTGCTTTCTCAATATCTCCTTGAGAATTCTACATCTTGCCTCCTTAAAGCAACCTGGCCTAGTTGTTGGGACTAATGTTCCTCCGTCACTGGCTTCTGATCCCTTAATAATATCTGCTCTGTGAATGCTTGTTCTGGAGTGTATGCACACCAGGCACTGGGGTCTTTTGGGTCGGGGAGATTGATAGGCAGTGGAAGATAGGAAGATGTTTCTTTTCCAGAAGTTTGCTGATGATAGATTTGTTAAAAGCAGGTGAGAAAGGGAGGCCTCTTTGTTCTAACATCGCAGTGGAAATGGGATATCCTCAGCCCCTCATTGCCACTGCTCCTGACACAGCACCTATGAGAATAGCTGACCTCCCCTGGAGCTACACATAGCTAGTTGGAGGGATGGTTCCCTCCTTATCTCAGAGGGTTCATCAGGCTTTCTTCTCATGACCTTATGATGAAGTCTTCACTGCAGATTCATCTAGAAAGGCAATCTTCTCTTCAGGTGAGGGTTTGGGTCCTGCCCCTGGTATCACCATAAATTGGTCCCTCATCCTATGTCTTTCCTAGTGTTTGAGATGTCAATCGTATGTGGCTTCTCTAGGCTGCTAAACCAGCCAAGCCAAGTTTATTTTGGTGATTGATTCATCCTGGGGTGTTGAAACAGTGAGAGGATCCTGAGCACACATTCAGGCCATTATTTTTTAGTATCCTTCAAAAATTTTCCCCTAAATCTTGATAAAGTGCCCCTCCTATCTTATCTTCTCGAGTCCCCCTTTTTCCCTTCTTTATTCATATTGGCATATCAGCTTGTTCATTAAGCAAGCCTTACAAAAGAGGCAACAATAGTTTGAATTTGTCATTGTCCTTTTACTTCCATACAGGTCAGATACCCTATCGGGTATTGACAATTGTCTGTCCTAAGTCTCAGGTCAGCAGTCTAGGACTGGCTGTGGGAGTCGGAGTGTCCCCCAAATAAAGATTGGCAGGTAGGCTTCGGCACAGTGGGAGAATGCTTCTCTGGTTGGGGGAGTGGATTGGGACATATAATAGTTGTTTGTGATAGTGGGGATCTCATCATGAGAGGATACCTTTCAAACACCTTTGTTGTTTAAGTTTTTTTCTTGATGGCTGGCAATATTGATGGTGTTTCTAATCAAGAGGTATAAGAGGTAAGCAGTAGGTGCCAGGCTCTGTGCAAGGCACTTTATATATGTTAACTAATTCACTCCTTACCACACCTCTGTTATCCTCATTGTACAAATGGGCCACTGGCTCAAAGAGAAGAAGTAAACTAAAGAACAGAATTGGTGTGTGAATATGGTCTGGGTGATTCCAGTGTCCTTGTGCCTGCTCTATGACACCAACTCATGTTATGTTCAATATTGAGTTGATTTTTGAAAGGTGAGCCAAGATGTCAATACAAAGAAAGAAAGGGAGGGTGTCAGTTTGAGACACCAGCATATGAACAGGCAGGGAGTCAGGTGTAAATGTAAATGTAAATGTAAATGTAAATGTGAAATGGGAAGAGGTCCCCTGTGATTAGATTATAACTGTGCAAAGGGTTGTTAAAGGGAGAGATGAGATTTCAAAGATAGGTTAATGCCAGATGGTGAAAGATCCCATCACTTCCAACCTGGGATGTCTCAGGCAAGTTACTTCATCTCTCTGAGCCTTAGTCTTATGATCTGGAAAATGGAGAAGAAATGCCCTTCATGACTGTCTGCATGTGTGTGTTCAAGCACTCATACGCATGGGTGTGTGTATAGAGCATGTAAGTGCTTAATGCCAGTTAATCTTCCTCCCTGTTTTTCAGGAGCTGGCAGCTGGCTGGAGGGGGCGGCGGGGAGGGGGGAAGGATGGGAGTAATGGAGGGCTGGCAACATTTTAGCAGCTCCAGAGGCCCCTGGCTTCTTCCAATCCCAACAACCTCTTCATCATTTGAAAGATCAGCTTCAGGTCCATTTGGTGTTAATTACAGCAACCCAGGCTTCTCTGTGTGAGGAAACAGGCCCTCATTTCTCTCATTAAAGTAAAATATGACCCATTTTTATGCCTGCGTATTTTGTTGCCGAGATTACGAGAATCATCCTCTCTGTTTATACGGAACGAAGAAACGTTACACCAGGAGAGCGGCCTGGGCCCCGGAGTCTAGGGAATAGAAAGCAGATGTTGTCCTCGCTCTTATTTTCCCATCCAACCCCAGCTCCCACTCTCTTCCTTTCTGCTTCTCCCTCTCAGCAGTATAATCCTCATTTCAGAGTAACACAAGGTAGGTGCATTGTAAGAGAATAAGCTCACATTTATTGAGCTCTTTATCAGGTGCCAAGCCCTATAAACAAGTTTCCCCTTTAACTCTCCCCAGAAGTTTCAGGAGTGGTTGGTATTAATCCTTTTTTTCAGCCCCAGTTCCCTCAAAGTCTTCCTATCACCCCAACATGTGGGGGAAACAAATCCTGCTGATCACAGAGGCAACCACAGACCTCCGGGCACTGCCTGTAGAGTCCACAGAGCTTTCCCACACATTGTCATTGCACAGCCGCAGCACAGGTCAAGGTGATTGGGGGCCTGAGGGGTTCAGGGATTCAAACTAGGTCAATGTAACTAGCAAGTGGTAGGGACTTGGAAAAATTTTAGGCAGAAAATGGACAATGTAGGATGTGTGATTTTGAAGGATTTCCATGGTAACAGTTTGGAGAATGGGCGGGAGGGAAGTGAGAGTGGAAGAGATGTAAGAAAAATTCTTCTCAGCACGGATGTAAGGCAGAGAGTTCTGCAGGCCCTCTCATTGTGACGCCAGAGCAGAGTGTCTAACAGGCCCACCCAAGGGTTATTTAGTTCTCTATGGCATGCTTGACAACTTTTTCTGTGAAGAGCCAGATAGTAAATATTTTCGTCTTTGTGGTCCATATAGTCTCCATTGCAGTTATTCAATAATACCATTGCGGCATGGACAAATGAGCATGAGTGGCGTAAATAAAACTTTATTTACAAAAGCAGAAGGCAGCTGCCGGCTCTTACTCTGTAGAAATGTATTTTTGTTGGACATATTGACATATTATTTACTATTGATTAGAGCCCAGGCTCTGTGAAATTACACGTTGATTTGTGAAGTTTTGTCTGAGAGAGATGCAAGTCATTTCTGTCTAATAGAAAAAACATAATTCCAACAGTTTTGTTAGATACTCATTTTGTATCTAACAAAAAATATATTCCATATTCCTTCTGCAGTGCTTATATAATTTCAATATTCAGTCCTTCAAATACTTTCTGGGCCAGCTTTACCATCAGGCTGGCTCCCTCATTAATGAGTTAAATATCTCTTTAACATCTGGTAACTTTGTATTAGTGGGGGAGTCCTTTTTATTTTAGCTGTCTGAAAATGACACAGTGCTTTAATGGAGAAGAGATGCAGGATAAAGCCGTTGGAGTATTCCAGAAAAGACATAGAGGCCGTGAAGATGGAGCAACTAAGATGTGCTAGAGATTAAGAGGGTGTAATTATTAGGACTTGATGACTGATGATACGGAGGAGTGAAAAACAGGAGAGAGAGTGAATGGTTCCCCAGTCTAGCTTGATATGGTGACTAATGCATGACTCTACTCTTCACAAAGTCAGGGTACCATCACAGCATATGTGTTCAGCCTTGGAAAGTTGTGTGGTTGAGAATGGAGATGGAAGGGAGAAGCCAAATGATAAAGAACAAGACCAACTTCTAAGGCCCCTCATCCTCACTGGCTTGTTGGAAATTGAATGCATCTTGATAGGTTAATATTTGGCAAGCTGACATGAGTGTTCAAATAAATAATTTCTTGGAGTTTTGAGGTGCCTAAAAATTTTAGGCAGAAAATTGACAATGTAGGATGTGTGATTTTGAAGGATTTCCATGGTAATGTGAGTTAAACACCATTATTATCTCCATTTTCCAGGTGAGAAACAGAAGCTCTGAGAGTTTAGGCAACTTTTCCTAAACTTTCTGTCTTGCACCCACAGAGGGACAGATGGCAATTCAGGTCGCCTGCTCCTGTTTTGTCTTCTGTAAAATGAAGATACCAACCTCATAGATCAGTAGTCGGCAAACTGCGGATCGTGAGCCACATGCGGCTCGTGAGCCGCGGTTTGCCGCTCTGTTGACTAATGAGTTTGCCGACCACTGGACTAGACTAAATGTTACCATGTAGTTGGAAGCTGTGAGGGTTAGGCAATTGTGGCATATTGTGTGCAAAGATGTAAAGGGTAGTATATGACAGTGGTCGGCAAACTCATTAGTCAACAGAGCGGCAAACAGCGGCTCATGAGCCACATGTGGCTCGCGAGCAGCAGTTTGCCAACCACTGTCATAGATGAACTGGAAGAACCCAGCTCAGTGACTGACACTGACATGCCTGACAGCTCAGTGACTGACACTGACATACAGGGACATGCCTGGTCTCACCTACTACAAATTGGTGTCTCTCCAAATTTGGGCGGATTACTGTAACCACTGATACAGTCTGCTGAAAGGCCTGAGTCTGAGAGAAAATAGAACTTGGCAGCTAATATTCTTTACTAAAGAATTTTACTAGTAGCACAGACAATTATTTTACAAAGAGGGGTAGGGAGAACCATGTTAAATCAGATCTCCTAAATATAAGATTCTCAACCCCCTCTTCTTTCACAGCCCAGAGAAGGTCATTTAATGAGGGTGACACTGAGCAGACTTGCCATGAGCCTTGGCACCCCACCAAGCACTCTGCAGGCTGTCATCCCTACGTGGTCTCCGTTACTCCTTGCTGCAGCTCCTGGAGCTATGCATTGTATCCCCACTTTGTACACAAGGAAACAGAGGCTACAGGAGGCTGACTCACTTGCCCAAGGTCATGCAGGTAGTAAGCATTGAACTAGGACTTGAATATTGGTCTCTGATGAATGACCGAGCTTCTTGCATTCTAACATGTACCAGGTGATTAGGACACAGTATAAAGAGAGCTATGATTTCAATCTAAGTCTAACGCTTAGTGATCCTGCAGAGGAGAGGACTGGAACCTTCTAGAAGAATGATGAAGGAACCTTTGTTTGGAGTCCTAAAGGACAAAAAGCTGGCCAGAGGGAGAGGAGAAGGAAGAGTGCTCAGGTAGAAGGGCAGCATGGATAAAGGTTTGGAGGGCCGGGGTCTGCGGCTCATTTAGAAAGTAAGTGGCCCGGGGTGGTAGCAGGAGAGAGTGGGAGGGAAGTCAGGGGCAGCCTTAGCGATTGGACCTGATTTAATACATGAAACAAACTTTATCTTTTTGCTTAGCAAGTCCATTCCCTCTCTCTAATCTGAAAATGAGAAGAGAGAGGCCACTGAAAAGTGTTTTCCCATTTGAAGCAGGTTTGCAATGAGAGGACCCAGCTGGCTGGTGGCTCAGGGAGGATCATGTATCAGGTCTGGAAGGCGTCCAAAGAGGGTCTTCTGAGGAGGCCGCGGAGCACGGCCAGTGCCTTCCATGCCTCTGTTTAATCACCCTGCCCCATTTGCTTTCTCATTTGTTCCTCGTCCAGTCGCTGCTCCCACACCTCATCAATCACCCTGGGCTCACAGAGGAAGACCCACCACGCTGCTGTGGAGACCCCCAGTGCCTGGTGCTGACAACAGAGAGCTGGACTCCATCTGTCCTGATGATCTGGGAGCAGATAAGGGCCATTAACACCTTTGTTAATTACAGAACCCCAAAGCAACCCCAAAGCAGGCCTGCTCATCCCCAGCAGGCAGAGCTGGGACCAGACATGGACATCCTGCTTGATCCTATTTTATTTAAATGAGTTAATCTATGAAAGCCCTTGGAACAGTGCCAGCACAGTTCAAGTGCTATAGAAGTCTTCGCTTTGTTGATATTGGTGTTGTCATAGTTATAGGTGGAGAGGGGACTTGCCCAGTCACACAGAAAGTGATAGGACAGGACCAGGCATGGGCTCTTTCCAAGGCATCTTGCTGCCCTGGAGGGGGCTCACAGGCTTTTTTATTATACCCAGTGACTGAAACTTTGCTTTTAATTTAGGGTCAGTTCTAAGAAAAGGTACAATAGGAAGCTTATTATTTCAGGGAATGAGTGACAGACTGGCCTTTCTCATCAAAATGACTATTTGCTCCCATCCCCAAACAGCACTGTATAGTAGGCATCTCCATTGGATGGATAAGAAATCAAGTATATACATAGCATACCCAGAGGCCTGCTCTCAGAAGATGCTCAATAAATTGTAACTTCCTTAGTCCTCTGGGTGGGTGTGGGTCTCTGACTAATGGAGATGCCTGCCTTGAAATTTATCTCCCACCAACACTGACCTTTCTCCCCTCCCAGAGTGAGAAATGAGAAAAGATGAGCAGGAGAGTGAGAGAATAACCAGCTTGGTGGGGGCAGGACTAGATGGGTGGCCGGGGGGTGGCCAGCTGCTGAGTGACACTAGAGTACCTTGAGGGGCACCCATTTGTCTTGTCCTTTGACATTTGGGATAATCTCAAACCTGCTTCTCACTCTGTGAAGCATGTGCACTATCTGTGGCTGGAAAGAATGTCTAAATAGATTCCAGAGGGTTTTTGGGAAGGCTGGGAAGGTGGGTGGTAGGCCCGGTGCACCAGGATGTCTTCAGCTTGGAGAGTTGAGAAGAAGACACTGGCTTAGCCCTGGCCGGGTGGCTCAATTGGTTGGAGCATCATCCCCTATACCAGTCAGGGTACGTACAGGAGGCAACCGATTGATATTTCTCTCTTGCATTGATGTTTCTCTCTCTCTCTCAAATCAATAACCGCCCCCCCCAAAACAACAACAACAACAACAACAACAACAACAACAACAACAAACAAACCCCAACATATCCTCAACTGAGGATTAGAAACAATAAAAAAAGACCCTGGCTTATGGAGTGGCCAAGAAGGTACATGGTGCTAGGCCCAGGATACTTTCTGAAACTTGCTAAAGTTGGTTTTAAAGGAAGTAAGATGCAGTTCGTTCTACTGCAGCTTACAAAATGAGATAATACAGTACAATGACTTAAGGTCCTGCCTCTAGAGCTGGGGTTCAAATCCTAGCCACCCCAATCATCAGCAACTTTTAAAATCTGTTTCTGTGCTTTAGTTTTCTTATCTGTCAACAGGGAGATTATTGCCATTACTTGCCTCATAGAGTTGATGTGTGAGGATTAAGCGTTGTTATACTTGAAGTGCTTGGAACAGTGTCGGGCACACAGTCAGCCCTATATGAATGTTGCTTTACTATTTTAGTGCCAACTTAAAACACACACACACACACACACACACACACACACACACACACACACACACATTTTTATTGATTTCAGAGAGGAATGGAGAGGGAGAGAGAAATAGAAACATCAATGATGAGAGAGAATCATTGATCAGCTGCCTCCTGTACATGGGGATCAAGCCTGCAACCTGGGCATGTGCTTTGACCGGGGATTGAACCAGTGATCTCCTGGTTCATAGGTCGATGTTCAACCACTGAGCCATGCCGGCTGGGCATTGCTATTTTTCAATATCCATTACCCATCAAGTGCTTTTGTGCATCAGTCTCTTATTCAATCCTCACAACTGATTCTCCCCACAGAGTACGTGGGCTGAGGTGTTGGACACTGATTCACTAACTCCAAAGACTGCATTTTTTCCTCTGGGCCAGGAAGACTCTAAAATTCTGTCAGTCCCCATATGAAATATTGCTTTTCCTTGAAATGTCCCCCACTTTCCCCCATTGGGTGAGAGCATGGAGAGATTAATGAGAAGGTTACTTGGTGGGCAGCCACTTAGCTTTGAGTGCTAAGACAAAGCTGGAAGTCATGGCCTCACCTCTGAGGCCAGCGTTCATTGCTGGATAAAATGGCTCCCTGCACATAGCTTGCTGTCAGACTTTCTTGTTTGCCTCCTGTCTTACTCATGGGAGCAGTGTGGCCGTAGGCAGGTCATGCCAGTTCTGCCAGCCTCATTTCCCTTTGCCTTTTCTATCTTCACAGCATCGTGGCTGGGTGGGCAGCTCATGAAGGGACTCTGACCACGAGGAGCTGCTTGTACATGGAATTTTACAGAGCTCGCAAAAGACCCACACCATTGCTATTCGTGGAGATACTTCCATAATAAAAATTGATTTAAAAAAGGCAAATAGCATTATAAAATAAGATATGTGTGAATTCAGACCATGACCATGCCCTTCCTCTAATGCTGCCAGTGCATGTCTGGGGCTGTACATAGCACCTCCTCTGGAGTCTACATGGCACATCTGATAAGGCTCTCCAGGGCTGTGGGGTGGGGCCAAGGGCCCTGCTAACCCCTCTGAGATAGGTTGTGGGTACCAGCCCTGCTGCCCCTCCCAGACCTAGACTGAGCTCCTTGGGCGGTGCCATGACTCTATTCCTCAGAGTGCCTGGCATAGCACTGCTGGAGAATCTGTCTGACAAAGAGAAATTGAACTTCCCTCCCTTCTCCTAAGATGCCTGGAACCTCCCATCTCCCTGCTTTTCCTCGTCAATTGGCTACAGGCCCTCTCACATCTGCCCAGCTTATTCTATTCCTGGTTCAGGCTCAGGATAAAGGCGACTGTGTCTGTGAGCAATCACTCCCTCCTCTGTGCACCCTTGGCTTTTGGTATAAAGCTCTACTGAGAGAGGTATGGAGCTAGAAATGCCTAGAGCTGAGAGGCCTAGAGCTTAGAGGATTTAAAACTATAGAAGTATAGAGCTGTAGAGCCATAGAAGTACAGAGCTATACTTCTGCGGCAGTGCTGTGTCCTGTACATGTGTGAATGAGAGCCCAGTGATCTGAGCTGTGAGTAGCTCAAACCTTGAGACCAGATCTGATGATGACCCAGTGAGCCAGTGTCTAGTTCAGAGCTTGGCACATAGCAGGTGCTTATGAATAGAGGAATCTGTGAGTAAAACAGACCTAGACCCTGGCTTCCAGGCCTCCCTTGCTATACCCCAGGCACCTGTTTTTTCCTTCAGTCACAACACTGACCCCATTTCATAATTGGTTTCTCTTTTTTGATTGTGAGCACTGGGTCCAGCCTTGTGTTGTGTCTCAGTCTTGCTCGCACCCCACACAGCACAGTGTCTGGCACACAACAGGTGCTTAATACCTACTGAAGGGATGAATGAATGACGGGGTCCTACATTTTATTCCCCTATGACTGCAAACTGGCAGAGCCATGCCAGGTCCTGGAACCCACTATTGTGATCTCTGCCTTAGTCACACTCCTCCTTGCTGTTCGGGGTCCATTTTATATCTCCAGGCAGCAGGAGGAAAGTGTTATGGGAAGAACAAATTGGGAGTCATTGTCGATTACTTCAGGAAGATAAGAGCCTGCAGTAGATGGGCCAACTCTTTGGGAGACAGAACAAGAACACATTGGCCTGGAATTATCATTGTTTTCTGTTCAACTTATTCTTTGCCCAGAATTGGTTCATTTCTTAAGTGGCCAATGACCTCCCTCTGCACTGGAGGGGGGGGGCATGCTAACAGGGGACCATTCAAGGTTAAGTCGAGCAAAATATTTAATAAAATAATTGAAGGTTCCTTACTTTACTCAAGAGGACATGAAGTCTAAGAGTTAAGTCACTTTCTCCAGGCTACAAGACTAACCAGTGATTGTACTTCTAGCTCTGATGTGTTGAGCACTTCCTGTATATTGGCCACTAATAGAAATGCTTTGCATATATTATAATACTTGAACCTGATTAAAACAACCTATGGATTGGGTTTAATTATTCCCGTTTGACAGAAAGTAGAAACTGAGGCTCAGAGAGATTCAGTAACTTGTCCAATGCTACCTTGTTAGACATTGGCAGAGCCGGGACTCCTGGTCGAATCTGGCAGACTCAGAGCCTGTACTGCGGAGGTTTTCAGTCAGCAGAATGTATACATTGGCACTGCCTCTGACATTTTTAAGAAACACTCATGCCAGAGCCCCACCTCAGACCTGCCGAATCAGAACCTCTGAATTCTGAATAAGCTCCCTAAGTGATTCCAGTGTACTTGCTGTTTGAGAACCTTGGCATAAACAACTCACCTCTTTGTGCCTCAGTTCTCTTATCTGGTAAGGGGCCCCTGGGGCCCAGGGCTCTTTGCAGGGATCCAAAAGAGCTTATGCTTGTGAAAGGGTCCAACACAATGTGGGGTGTTTAGTAATTATTGACTTCCTTGTCCCAGCAACCAAGGAGTGCCTGGAGGGCTTAGGGTCTCTTGTGTGTGTACATGATCCCACTTTGCCAGAGACCCAGAACATTGTTTTCTGGGCTTTGGGGTTCAGTTTCCTGATTGTTTGTTATTATTCTTAATAGAATTCAGGAGAAGGCCACGAGTGGGCCAGACATCTGTGATAAATCTGCTGGGTTTTTACAGGAAAGACTTCCCAAGTTCACTATATTCTATATTCCTTGCTTTTCTTTCCAGCTACAACACAGCCAGGAAAATATCTTGCTTGAACTGAAAGAAAATAGCCTGTTAGCCTCTGGTGAAAGTTGACTTAGGGACTATGAGTGTTGTATTAAATGGCAAATGAGTGCAAGGATTTTTGGAGCCTTCTTTCTGAAATGCCCATCTGAAAGGGGAAAGGAATATTTATTGCAAACCTTCCTTGTTTCAGTCCTTGTACCAACAGCTTCATCTCATGGGGGACCTCCCTCAGGGGGATGTGAGGAGTATCATTACCCCTATTTGACAGATGAGAAAACTGATGTTCAGAGAATGTACATGACATGACTAAAATCCTGCAGATAGTGTATAAGTTCAAACTTGGTCTGTCTGGCTTTGGAGCCTAGGATCTTCTCTGTACCACAACTGTCTGCTCAGGTCTTCTGTTTTCTTCCAATATTTTATAATAACTTCAAATTAATTTTATGACAAAAGCAATCAAAATTTAAAAGCTTGTTCTAAAAAAATTAGAGATCTTTGTAAAATGTAGCATTGTTGCTATGCTTAGTATATTTAGTGCTGGATTCTAGTAGGTGTGCAATAAATGATTGGTGATTGAATGGACAAATGGGTGAATCTTCTGCCTACCTCCCAGAGCACTCCTTTCTTCTCATGGGACCTTCCTGTGCTCATTCTTGCCTCCATGTCAGGCTTTCTCCCACTGTGTCTAGATCTGCTCCCTGGGAGCTTCTTTGCTTTGTGGCAAGTCTGGACTCCAAAGCTCCTCCCTCCCTCATCATATTTGGCCTGTTTTAGAAATAAAGAGTTTCTCGGCTCCCCTTCTAATACTTAGGGACAAGTCAGTTTCCTCTCTAGCTCTCCATTCTAAAATGTTAAGTTATAATCAAATATATGCCCAGTTTTACTTTTAATACATTAAATCATCATCATCATCATCATCATCATCATCATCATCATCATCATCATCATTGATATAATTTTTAGGGCTTCTTATGTCCCAGGCACTTTGTTGAGCACTTCATCTACAATGTCTTGAATACTCATAACAACCCTGTTGTAGTAGATTGAACAGTGTCTTCCCCCAAAGAAATGTCCAAATTCTAATCTCTGATAACTTTAGGTATGTGACCTTATTTGGGAATACAGTCTTTGCAGACGTGATTTAGTTAAAGATCTTGGAATGAGATTATCTGGATTTAGAGTGGGCCTCAAATCCAAAGACTGATGTCTTTATAAGAGAAGGGGGTGGCACTTTAACAAGGAGACACAGAGAAGGCCATGTGAAGATGGAGGTGGAGGTTAGAGTGAGCTGCTACAGGCAAAGAAGAGCCAAGGATTGCCAATAGTCAGCAGGAGGTCTGAGAGAAGCATGGAATGATTCTCCCTCAGAGTCTCCAGAGGGAGCTAACCTTATCAACACTTCAATTTTGAATTTTTGGTCTTCAGAATGGTGAGAGGATGACTTTCTATTGTGTTAAGCCAGCAAGTTTTTGGTAATTTGTTACACCCATAGTACAGAAGTTATTTTCTATTTTGCAGATAAGAAAACTGAGGTTGAGGAAGAGTTTATGACTTTGTCCAAGGTCACAGAGTTAGCAAGTGCACTGGACTGGATTCTAACCCAGCTCGAGGTCTGGCTGCATGGTACACAGTCTCAGCCTCAGAAGGGCCCATGCTTGTTCAAATGCTCTGCTGTTTGCCTTCTTGAAATTCTGAATACTTTTTGAATAACTGCATTTTGGGGCCCTACACCTTTATTTTGACCAGGTCTCTCAGGTCCCCAAATATCTGCTCTTTCCTTCATTACCTGCAGGTCTTCATCCATTGCCGCAGCTTCAGCTACCGAACTAGAACTAGTCTCCCCATTGTGGTAGGCTGAATAATGGCCCCCAAAGATGCGCATGTTCTAATCCCTGGAACTTGACATGGTAATAGGGACTTTGCAGATGTGATTGAATTAATCCTGAAATGGGAAGATTATGGTGGGAGATGTAGTCACAATGCTCCTTATGAGAGGGATACATGGGGAATTAAAGTCAAAGAGGAAGTCCATGATGACAGAACAGAGATGGAAGTGAGGTGTTTTGAAACTGGAGAAAGGGCTGCCTACCAAGAATTACAAGTGGCTTCTAAAAGCTTTAAAAGGCAAGGAGATGGAGTCTCCCCTTAGAGCCTCTGGAAGGAGCCAGCCCTGCCTACATCTTCACGTTAGCTCTGTGAAACTGAGTTTGGAGTTCTGACCTCCAGAGTTGAAAAGAATAAATCTGTGTTTTAAGCCACTAACTTTGTGGTAATCTGTTATAGCAGCAACAGGAAACAAATATACCCTCCTTCCAGGCCTCCCTCCTGGTCTCACCTTTAAATATGCAGAAGAAAAATAAATCATTCTGGTGGTATTGGGGAAGATAAATAGAACTCTAGTTCCACAGAAAAACATTGAAAACATTTACATAACATTTACATATAATTGCAGAAATCACAGGTTTTCAAAGGCAAGATTTCTTTTTTGAGGTTCATTTAGTATGCAGGGGAAAATATTCCAATATTTATAGTTAAATCATCAAATTTACCAATGTGATACAATAAATACTAGTTTAGAAAACTAAAGAATATTTAAAAAGTATGTCTTTTAAAAAACTCTCCATGCTTATTTTAATCTTTCATTATTCTGAAAGAGAACAGAATTTTAATGTTTGTGTTTTTATAATAGTTAGATTTCTGCCAATACATAAAAAGTTAGACATTAAAGGATAGTTTTAAACATAAATATAATCTAAGCCCTCTTTAGAAACAAAGAAAATCAAGCATCACAATTCTATAACAGCCAGCAAATAAAACGAGAGAGAGAGAGAGAGAGAGAGAGAGAGAGAGAGAGAGAGAGAGAGACCAAAGTGCATTTTTTTAAAGCCTGACTTTCAAGGTTACTCATTGCTTAGTCTTTGCCCAGTGTTCCTTCCACATCTGCCACTGTCCCCCCTATTCCGCACAAAGGCGTGCAGCTGAAAAAGCATGAACTTGAGAACAAGTTCTGTTCCATAACCTCCTGCCTGTGTGAGTTTGGGCAAGTCACTTCATTGGTGTGGGCCACATATATCCATTTCATACATGAGGAAATTAATTGTCAGGGCTGGGTTGCAGAGGAAATGAACCATGCCCAACATGACACTGCATCATAAGTTTTGGAGATGATGTTGTCAAGTATTAAGTGCTGTTCCCTCTTCCTTTCCATAGCAGTAGACATGTTCTAGACCCACTGCTCGTGGGGCATGGCTGTGAGGGCAGAAACACCGATTTTTAAAAGGCAGCTTTAGGATGTCTAAGTAGGCATGTGAAGCTCCTAGCAGCAGTTTGTATAGAAGACCAAACCTGGACCAACTGACAGCAAGAAGTTCATGCCTTAAACAACCGAGGGCCCAGGGATGATACTTGTCCTCTTGCTTTAGAAGAGCTCAAACCTTTCTGAGTTAGGAAAATGGAAGAGTTTGGGGAGGAGGGCAATAGATTGAGTCTCTGATGCAAGTGTCACCCCTTGGAGAGATGAGGAAGAAGGTGAAGGAATCCCCAGATAGGCTTGATGACTTCCAAAGAAGGGGGACTGGGGAGCCTCTAGCCAGCATCTGGAATGCTGTGAGTCCCTTGTTCAGGGATGTCATGAGCCTCAAAAGTATCTTACCCTACCCAGTCCTGGATGAGTAAGGTGACAATGCTACATGGGAAGAGTACTCAGCTTCTTTAACTGAGCCCAAAGTAACAGTGACTTTAAATAAGACAGAAGGTGATTTCTGTAGGCAGCTCTGCTCCAAAAGTCCTCTGGGGCTGTGGTTTCTTTGTTACTCTACTATCCCTAGTTGGTTTGGTGTCCCAGCTGCAGTTAGATCTCATCTACCACATCTGCATTTCAGGGAGCTGGAAGGGGGAAAGACAGGGTACAAAGGATGCAAACTGCTTCCTTTTCAGGGCATGACCAGTCATTTCACACATCGCTTCTTCTCACATCCTGTTGCCTGGAACTTTGTCCCATAGTCATCCCCAGCTGCAAGAAGGCTTGGAAATTGAATGTCTAGCTGCATGGCCATGAGATCAGATGAAACTTAAAGGAGTGAGACTTTATACTTAATGGGCATTAGGATAGAATGAATATTTGTGGATAAGTAGTAACCCTGTTATTGAGAACCAACATAGAACAAGTATTTCTCCACTGGATCAGGCAGAGTTCAATTAAGGAAGCAGAACCATTGTGACTATTATGGAATAAAGAATTTATTATAGAAATAAGACTGTACACAGTGGGTGAGAAGTTGAAAAAGAATGGTTCAAACGGAACATTTGGGGGTCAGAGAAAAGTCTCTAACCAGTGCTTCTGAGGCTAGTGCAGGTAGACAAGTGTGGGAGAAGAATAGGCTAGATGGCTGGTATGTCTCCTCTGTTGCTTACCTCATCTAAATAAAACAGCCTTCAGAAAACAATGGCTGCTGCTTCACTTCTGCTTCTAAATTTTGCATATGTTTCTCTTTGATCAACTCCAACCTGGAATTGTATAGGAAAGGAATTCTGGGAAATGTAGTTCTAGCTTAGCCCAGTTGATACAGTTACAAACCACCATATTCATGTGGTTGAGAGTAGTGAAGGATGCCATAACATTGAGATGGAGCAGATCTGGGGTTTCAGGGCTGGGTGAGGGGATAAGAGCAGCAGATTCTGCATGGTCCCTTGGACAACTCTGTGTCTCAGTGGATGCTGCTGCTGAGGCTGAGATGTCTCTGCCTCCCCACCTCTCTCTCCAGATCCTTGACACCATGCACCAGCCCCTCCATTCCTGTCAGGACTAAGGTGCAATCTTGGGAACTGAAATGCAACTTTGGAGTTGGTCCATGATGATTAAAACTCTAACTTGAGAAAACCCTGGCTTGTTTAAGAAAAACTTCAAATTGATTACATTAGATTTCTGCCTAAGCCCTTTAAGCAGAATATGGGCTTAGAACAGAGAAAAATAAGTTGAATTTATCATACACTGGAGTATGTACAGTGAGGAATTCACATATACTAAATAGGTAATCAATAAATTTTATCTGCCTCTTTCCTTTTTTCCAGGTCCAGCCAAACCAAAGGACACCTTTGGTCCCTCCATGGACCAGACTCTGGGTTTTGCACGTGTGCTTCCTTCTTTCATGAATGCTTTCACTTTTGTCACATGGATGGCATTTAGGCAGCCCATGGTGCACTTTATTTTTTAAAAAACATATTTTTACTTATTTCAGAGAAGAAGGGAGAGGGAGTGAGAGATAGAAACATCAATGATGAGAGAGAATCACTGATTGGGTGCCTCCTGCATGTCAAACACTGGGGATTGAGCCCATAACCCGGGTACGTGCCCTCACCAGGATTCAAACTGTGACCTCCTGATTCATAGGTCGATACTCAACCGCTGAGCCATGCTGGCCGGGCCACCAAGTGTGCTGGCCAGGAGGCTGGGACCTGAACTCAGGTCTGTAAGGAGTGGAGGCAGGAGTCCTGAGGAGCAGCTTCTCCATGGGGCTTTAGGGTCTGGCTCCTGTAGCTTCCAATGCATGTTACTTGCCTGTCACTTGTGACTATAGTCACCTTCCTCCTCACTGTGACATCATTTCTAGGACCTGGAGAGAGGGGCTGTGGACCAAAGCCAGGCCAGTTACAAGTGCACTTTTTCTTCTCTCTAAAATGACCTATCTGGCAATGTATGATGTTTTCTCCACATGGCCATAATGGGAGGGTTCCTCCATTTAAAGAAAAACTGAAGCAATGCCTGGATGAATTGTGATTACCAGGATATGATCCTCTTTTTCCGTCATCCTGACAGCCGGGAGATGAGCAAAGCAGAGGAATGGGGCTCTCCACCACCTTCTTCCAGGCGCTTGTTCCCTCTAGAGCAGCAGGCCTGGGGCTGGGAGGCTGCTGCTCCTGCTATGCTGCCAGGAGAGAACTAGGTCCCTTGCTTCATTCCTACTGATGTGCTCAGCAAACCCACCAGAGAAACTCCTCAGAGCCAGACCTGGGCTGGGTGCTGAGGGACCAGAGATGAAGAGCTGTGCCCCTCCCTAAGTGGAGAAAGGGAAGGCACTTCAGCCAGAGGCCACAGCAAGGGCAAAAGTGTGGCAATTTAGGACAGTCCCCAGAGGGACTGTTGCTGGAAAGGGAGGCAGGAGCCAATTAGGGCTTGAATAGGGATAAGGAGTGGATTTCTCCTTTAGGGGATGGAAAGATACTGAAATATTAGAATTCATCATCTCTGTTTCATTCAGGGCTCATATGGGAAAATGTGTTGAATCTTCAAAACCATGGGTATAGCCAGGCATCATTTTAGGGCAGATAGTACAATGTTTCCTTCCTTCCTTCCTCTCTCCCTACCCTCACTCCTTCCTTCCTTCTTATATTTCTATTTTTCTTTATACAACAAAGATTTAGTCTACTTATTCTCAAAACTAAGAGAGGTGTCTCATTGATCCCATGCCCAGGTACCTGGGATGCAGAGCAAGATAAATTCTTAAGGAATTAGAAATACCAGACTCACCGTCCCAGCTATATCTCTTCAAAATTAATAGCTCCTGTGTTTGGGCAGCATTTTTATAAACATTGCTTCTGATCCTCACAGACTTACAGTGCAGATTCAAGTCTCAACAATAGCAACAATACAAAGGTGTCATTTGCTCACTGACCAATTATTATGTTTTAAGCACTCTGAGAGAATTTTAACTTGTTGAGAATTTTAACAGTTGGTACTGTTGTCATGCCCATTATACAGATGAGGGAATTGAGGTTGAGAGAGCCTAAGAAACCCACTCAGGCCAACTTGTAGTGAAAACCAGATCTCAGCCTGGGCTTGTCCAGTTTCAAAGCCACACCTGTCCATACTACCATCCTCCTCCGAGCTCTGCAGTTAAATCAGGAGGTCACAGTTTGAATCCTGGTGAGGGCACGTACCCGGGTTATGGGCTCAATCCCCTGCAAAGAGGTGATGACCTTGCCCTGTGGCTGGATACAGGTGGTGTAAAGGTTAAGCTTGTTGTCTTGCAAACTGCAAAATACATATAATTACACCCTTATGAGGTATGATTATCACCATAAAAAAGCATAATTCCAGATAGAACTACATTGTCAATAGATGAATTCTGCTTTATTTTTAATACAAAAATTTAGGGTTATTTGTTTCACTTACTTAAATGCCTAAGCTACAGATTTTTTTATATTTATACTAGAGGCCTGGTGCACAAAAATTTATGCACTGGGGGGGGGGAGGTGTCCCTCAGCCTGGATACCCCCTCTCACAGTCTGGGAGCCCTCAGGGGATGTCCTACTGATGGCTTAGGCCTGCTCCCCGTGGCTGATCAGGGGAAGGCATCACCCCCATCACCCCCTCACTGCTGCTGCCTTTGGCCTCCGTCTGCGGGAGGCGACCAGGGTGATCAGGGGAAGGTGACACCCCCATCACACCTCTGCTGCTGCCATTGCCAGCTGCGTGGCTGCTTGAGCCTTGGCCCCCGCAGCCACCGCGGTTTGCCTGAGCTTGGCCTGGCCCTTGTTGCCTGAGCCTCAGGCCCTGGGCAGTGGCAGCCACCATCGGCGGCTTTCCTGAGCCTCGGGCAGCTGCTGTAGCTTTGTCTGGAAGGACACAGCGTCAAGTCCCTGCCCACCTGCGCGTGCCTGCCACGCACACAGCCTCCTGCTGATCGGTCGTTACGGCGTGATGGTATGACTACATTAGCATATTAGCTCTTTATTATATAGGCTAACATTAAACACCAAAATCAATTTGGAAATGAAGCAAAAACTTAGCAGTTGATTAAAAACACACACTCTTATTACTGTATTTGTTGCTGAAAGATTTCTTATGTGATTGCTTGATTTCTGGAGAAGACACACAATGGTATGTACAATTACTCTTGGGGACACCATTTTCATTTTAAAAGAAAGATGCTCAGATGGCAGTGCCATCTGGGTATTTCCAGGAGTACTTAAAATGCCCCAGATACTCATGTCTCCCTTCTTCAGAGCACTTCACAAAACACATCGATCATCCGGCTCGACGTGCGTGGAGCCATGCCGGGCCTGCTGGCAAGGAGAAGACCAAGGTCGGGGAGGCTCGCTCTGTTCCTTCTTAGAGCGCCTTTCCTAAACATCAGGAGGGTGGAAAATGGCCCTTTCTGGTAAACACAGATGGCTTGGGTACAACCCTGAGTTTTTACTTTAAAAGGATACAAAGTGAGCCAGACCTTCAATTGGAGACATGTGGGAAGTCTCCTGTACTCAGGGAGCTGGCTGCCTTCCTGTGGGCCTGTCTGGTTGCTCTTCCCTTCCTCAGGCCCTGCCCTGGCTCCTCCTCACTCTCCTTAAGGTCCCCCATGCCACTTCCTGCCCTGAAAAGGCTGTGTCCTCCAGGTTCTCCCCGCTTCTCTAACCTCTGTCTCTGCATCAAATTATTGAACAACTAGCTATCAGCCTTGGTTTCTCTCTGGGAAAAACTGGGTATTGCAACAATCCTGCAAGGGAGATCCTGGGGTCCAGTGAGATGTTCTGCATAAGGCACTCCCCAGTGCCCGACCCAGGCAATGTTCCCTGTGGGCTAGGTCTTGGAGCATCTGCTCTTTACCTCCTAGGTCAGTGGTCAGCAAACTGCGGCTCGCGAGCCACATGCGGCTCTTTGGCCCCTTGAGATTTCAGCAAAGGACAGTTTAGGAGTACCCTAATTAAGTTAATAACAATGTACCTACCTATATAGTTTAAGTTTAAAAAATTTGGCTCTCAAAAGAAATTTCAATCGTTGTACTGTTGATATTTGGCTCTGTTGACTAATGAGTTTGCCGACCACTTTCCTAGGTGATGAGGAGATGGCGGCTCAGCTCACCTGAACCTCTGAGTCTGTCTCTTTCTCCTCTATATTTTCTAGTCATGGTCCTCTATGGGAAAGAACACAGACTCTGAGTTCAAGAAGTCATGGGTTCAAATCCTGGCTCTGCCCCTTATTAATCATAGGAAATTAACTAATTCCAGAGCTTCTCTGAGCCTTAGTTTTCTCCCTTGTAAAATGGGGATCCCTCTTGGGCAGGCACACTGTGAGCATTAAGTGAGGTTCTGTCTGGAAGACTGCCCACATGCACATGGCAGAACCTTTCCATTCCCTGCCCCTGTGCCAACCTTAGACGTTAGTCCTTTGCCTGGTACTCAAGAGAATGTATGAGATAGATGTACGAGTGAATTTTTCCTAGAGCTGAGCATAGCAGTTTCTTGTCCTACAATTTTCACTATACCTTCACAAAATGACAGATAATGAAGGGAAAAATAGAGGTTAGCTGCTAAGAGGCCTGTTCTCTCGAATGTAATGTCGCAATGTAAGTCAAGTACCATCTTTAGTCCCTGATTGTCTTGGAGAAGAAAAACACAGAAGCCTTATTTATGATTTTATTCTCATTCCAGAGAGGAACAGTGGGTTCTTTCTCCAGTTGTCCCAGTCTGTAACCGGTAAGGAGCCCAGGGACATATTTCACAGTTAAGAGCTTTCCCCCAAGTTTAGACTTAAGCCTTCAGCAAAATGAACTATTGACTACCTTGCTCAGTTAAGACCATCATCTACTTTCCCAGTAAAAGTTTAATTCAAAGAAAAACTTGCTCATCCATCAAATATTTACTTATCACCTACTACATGCCCGATGGCAGTTTGGCAATTTGGAGAGGGAGATCAGGCCAGAGAGAGCTGACTAGGACAGTGTGGCGTAGTGGAATGAGCCCCGATTCTGTTGCTAAGAAACCTGGGTTCACCTTCCTACTATTTGAATTTAATTTTTGTGCAAACTTGGGCAAATCACCCAACTTCTTTGAATCTGAGCTATAATAAATCCCTGCTTCATTAGATTGTTTTGAGTCATGTGGTATGCTGGCTAGTCATCCTAGGTTCAGACAGACCTAGGATAGAATTCCACCTGTGCTACTTACTGTCATGTGGTCTTCAATAAATCACTTCACTTCTTTGAGCCTCAGTTTCCTCATCTGAATAATGGAAATAGTAAGGCATCTCTTAAAAGACTATTGGAATGGTTCAGAGCTAAGAATAGCAAATGAAAGCAACTGATGCAGTTCAAGGCAGGGAGAAGATTTTTCCAGGCCAAATTAGAATACATTCTGAATTTCCTAGCTTTTCTTGAGGTTAATTCTTTCATTTCTGACTTGACTGGACCTGCCAGAAGCAGTTTGCCAGAGGGCTCAAATCTTTGAACTTGTGCTTTTCCACTTTCTATAAAATAAATCCTTGGTTGCTAAACCCCCATGAAATAGTGATGTATCAAGTTAACTGTGCAGCCTGTTTTGCCTTGTCATGGCTCTACCCTCCTCTGGGTGGTGGTCCTGGCTGCTTTCTCTGTATACATATGACTGTGCATTGTATTACACAGGAGACTACCATCTCTTCTCCCCCAGCTCTTACCCTTACCAACTTTTTCTATCAAGTTATTTCAGGGAAAGCAGGACTCTTATGAGTGTTCCCACTTGATGGGGCCAGAGTTTACATTCTTTGGCTCATCCCGCATATGCAAACACACTTTACTAAATGTTGGCATTCTAAACTGTGATGGTCTGCGGCCCCATGACCTTTCTGGGCAGGGCACTGTGAGTTAAGAGTGGAAAATTAGAGTAGCTGGGCCCATCCTTCTACCCTGAGAGGGTGGAGGTCACTGCTAAGATTTTCCTTAAGGCCCCATATATCAGGGGTGCTTCAGCAGAGCCTGTGGCATGGTGATCCTCCCAGGGCTTTCTTTGCTGGAGCTAATATGTGTGGGCTTTTTGAGGAGGAATGGAAGGAGGAAGGAGTTGATATGTGTCCAGTAGTGGAAGGGATGGGGATTTGATTATAAAGGGGGGAAAAAAGAATGGATATTGGTGGGAATTGTTAACTTCAGTTTAAAGACAAGGAAACTAGGCTTGAGGAACTAAGGTGACTTGCCCCAGAGTCCCAGAACTTGTCAAGACTGGATCCCAGGTATGCTTAACTTGAAGACTTTCTATTACCCTACAGGTCCTCTCAATAAATAGCATGGGTATGACCAGTAATAAAAGCTATAACTAAGAGAAAGATTACTATGAGTCCACGCTATCTGGTTAGATTTCACAGAAGAAGGGTTCAGAAGGAGGAAAGGGGAGAACTGGTTAGGTGGAAAAGGGGAGAAAGAAAGGGAAATGTGATTATATCTTCCTTGCAGGTGGGTCTAAAAGCCATCTTTAGGTGTAGTCCCTTCAAATCAACAAACACTTCTGGAGTGCCACTTCTGTGAAAGGTCGAGTTTGGAGGAAGATACATTGGTAAATATGAGAAGAATCGTGCTTGAAACACCTCAGTGTCTGAATCACCTATAACCGAAGTACCTCACTTGGCCTTGACCTTGAGCCTTCTTTCTTCCTATGGCTTCACTTGCACTGATTTGTCTTGGCTGGGCCACTCACCCCCAGCCTGGAATGGTCCATCCTTCCTGGATAACAGGTGTTTGAACTTCCTGATGGTTGGGGAGACCCATTTTTAGGAGGAGTTCCCTGACCCCGTCTCTCCCATGATTCCTCTGTGTCCTTGGGTATTGCATTCTCCTATCACAGTACTGAAATTACTACACATCAAACATAAGCTTGGCTCCTCCACTAGAATATACTGCAAACTTCTTGAGAGTTGGCCGATTGTGGTGTTTTTTTTTTTGTGTGTGTAACTTATTGTCTTTTTAATTCAGTAAACACAAATAACTCATAATCTGCAGCTTAGTCAATGCTTTAGCTGGCTCTATTAGTTCACTAGGGCTGCCATAACAAGGTAGCACAAGCCTGGTGCCTCAAACAACAGAAATGAATGTTCTCACAATTCCGTAAACTAGAAGTCCAAGATCAAAGTGTGGCAGGGTTCTTTCTTCGTAGGCCTTCACCCTGGCTTGTGGATGGCTCCCCATGCATTTACATAATCTTCCCTCTGTGTGTGTCTGTGTCCTAATCTCTTTATAAAGACACTAGTCGTATTGGATTAGGGCCCACCTAAGTGACTTCACTTTACCGTATTTATCTATTTAAAGGCCTGTACAGTCACATTCTGAGGAACAGGGGGTTAGGAATTCCCCATGAATTGTTGTGGAGCAGAGAAGAGGGAAGAATAAATTCTGATCAGGAAGGGCAGGGGACCATTCCTGGGGGATGTTAGCGGAAGTACTCAGGACTGTGGGCTCCTTGGGATAAAGACTGTGGCTATTCCTCCCTGTATTCTGCATGCCTAAAGCAACGAAATATGCCCCAAAGACAGCTTTGCGAAATATGCCCCAAAGAAAGCTTTGAATAAACAAATGAACAAGCAGATGAATGAACTGGCATTGATCTAATAATGCTGCTGTTTGGACAGCATAGCTGCTCACAGGATAACTGCTCTTTGTGGTGTCCGGGCCATTGTCCCCTGGGCAGGGTCAGTAGAGCAAGGTTCCATGTTTCTCATGTGCTTGCAACAATGACCATCGGGATTAAAACTTTCCAACCCAATTAAACATTTGGGTGGTTGGGGCCCACCCAAGGAAAACAAGAGTGTGCTCAATCAAACCTTTTATTTGGAAAATGTTTTTCAGTGGAGAGACCTGGGTGCCTTGTCATTGCCTGGCTCTAGGATCCTGTTGCTAAAAGCCAGAGTGGAAATTTCAGAAAATAGAACAACTTAGACTTAAAAAAATGATAATCCCTCCAATTTGTAAAATTCTTTACAGTTTTTTTTTACAGAGGGCTTTTACTTTCATAACTACCCTGCAAAATGGGTGACAGAATGAGAATGGGCTTTCAAGTCCAGATGTAGATTCCAACCCCAGTTCTACCACTTCTTGGTGGTGAGAACTTGGGAAAGTTGAAATATTTCTTAAAGATCTGATTTTTTAAATTTGTGTGATGAAGATGATAATACCTATTTCTTATGATTGCTTTAAGGAGTGATTGATAAGAGGTATTGGAAAGAGCCTGGCACCTTTTGGCTACTCAAAAACACAAGAAGCCTAGCAGTGGTTGAGTGTCAACCTATGAACCAGGAAGTCATGGTTCGATTCCAGTCAGGGCACATGCCCTGGTTGCGGGCTCAATCCCCAGTAGTGAGTGTGCAGGAGACAGCTGATCAATGATTCTCTTTCATCATTGATATTTCTATCTCTCCCTCTACCTTCCTCTCTAAAACGAATAAACATATATTTTAAACAGCCCCACAACAATAGCTTGAACCAGAATTTGAATCTTTTCTCTTCTTCTTCTTTTTTTTAAATAGAGAGACTACAATAAATATTTCATAGAATTGTCATGGTGATTAAATGAATAATGCATGTGCACAGTGAGTGCTCAGTAAAGGTATGTATGTCTATTTTAAAAAATATGATCTTTAAAAAGTGAGATCAGGTGTTAGCTTCCTTCTGAATGTTTCAAACTAAATTACCTTTGACTTTGAAAAAAAAATCTTACAACTTCCAATGTCAAGAAAAATTGGCAGATGTGTGGAAACAGCAGCAGACTGGATGCTTCCTTGCTGTGAGGCCTTAGGAAAGTCACTTTCCTTCTCTGGGCCTCAGACTCCTCATCTCTGCAATGAGCCATTGGACCAGGTGAATGCTCTTACAGACCCCAAGAATCTGTGTTTTGTCCGTAAATCTATGTTTTGCCCAAGTCCAGCAAAACCCTTAGTACTTAAAAGGGAAAATTTAATCAGAATTTTTTTCTGATTCATGTGCACTTAGCCAAACAGAACCCTACTTTCTAAGAGCTCTTTGATGTTTAAACTGCCTTAAGGAGACATTTTTTTTCTTTTAAAGGGGTATTTTAAAGGTTTTTTTCTTAGAAACAGGAAATCAGGTTTTGGCAAGAGGGAAAGAAATTCAAACACACCAAGACTTGGGGGTGGGGGTGGTTGGTTTGTTTTCAGTGGGCAGGATTTGAGAGGGTTCCTGAGATTGGCAAGCATTGGCCTAGGCCACCCTAGCATAGCCTCCTGAGGGCCTGCCAACTTGAAAGGCTGTGTGACTGTCTGAGGCGGTGGTGAGGGAGACGTGCCTGAAGCATTTCCCAAGCCTTTCAGGACTGGTTGAATGTTTACTTTTCCCCCTCAGTCCCACATCTTACTTCTTTCTCTGTTGCGATATTTGGCAATCCAAATTGCCAAAAACCTTAAGTGATCTCTAAGGAAAATATTTTTCACTAGATGATCAGTTTTCCCTTCTAGAAAAAAAAGAAAAAGGAAAGAAAAAAAAATCAGATGAACACAGAAACGAGAGCGTGTGTGGCAGAGAGGGAGAGTTCCAGTTACCTCAGAAAAGCTCCTAAAATCTCTATTAACCATGTCAGGAGTCTGGAGTAGGTGGGTGTAGAGCTCAGGTTGGCCTCCTCTCAGCCACAGGACTTAAACAGATACCTTCACCCTCTGAGCTTCAGCTCCATCATCTGCAAGATGGAGAAATGACGACTGTTTCCCAGTGTTGCGGATGAGATCATGTGAAATAATGTATACATACTTGGAGCTCCCCAAATAGATGCTCAATGCATGCCCCCCTTTCCTGACTTACTGGCTCCAATGATGGGCAGTGCTCTTCTCAAGTGACCAACCTGTCCTTGTCCTTCTACAAAGCACTGGTGTGGATGCGGTAGGCAGTGAGAAATGGCATGCTGTAGAAAAAGTGAGTGCTGGGCCTGGAGCCAGATGACCTAGCCTCTGGCCCCTTTTTCTTTTTAATTGTGGTTTAAAAACCACATAATATAAAGTTTATCCTCTCAATTTGTAGGCGTACAGTGTAGTAGTGTTAACTATGTTCACATTATTGTGTAAAGGGTCTCTAAAACTTTTTCACCTTGAAAACTGAAACTCTATACCCATCGAACAACTCCCCACAACCCCTTCCCACAGTCCCTGGAAACCACCATTCTGCTTTCTGTTTCTATGATTTTCACTACTCCCGATAGCTCATAGTGGAATCAGACAGGATTTATCTTTTGGTGACTGGCTGATTTCACTCAGCATAATGTCTGCAAGGCTCATCTATGTGGTACCATGTGACAGATTTCCTTCTTCTTTAAGGCTGAGTAATATTCCATTGTATGTATATTCCACATTTTCTTTACCCATCCATCTATGGATCGGCCTTGAACTGCTTCCACCTGTTGGTTATTATGAATAATGCTACAATGAACAAGGGTGTGCAAATATCTCTTCAAGTTCCTTCTTCCAATTCTTTTGGATATATACCCAGAAGTGGGATTGCTGGATCACATGGCAATTCTATTTTTAGTTTTATTTTATTTTTTTAGGTGTCTTGTTAGCATAGTAGGTAGTGCGTCAGTCTCCTATTTTTAGTTTTCTGAGGAACCTCCACATTCTCACCAACACTTGTTATTTATTTACTAGAGGCCTGGTGCACAAAATTCATGCATGGGGGTGTGTGTGTTTCCTTCAGCCCAGCCTGCACCCTCTCCAATCTGGGACCCCTTGAGGGATGTCCCATTGCCTGTTTAGACCCGATCCCAACAGGCAATCGGGCATCCCTCTCACAATCCAGGACTGCTGGCTTCCAACCACTTGCCTGCCTGCCTGCCTGATTGCCCCTAACCACTTCTGCCTGCCAGCCTGATCACCCCCTAACCACTCCCCTGCCAACCTAATCAACACCTAATTGCTCCTCTGTCAGCCTGATTACCCCTAACTGCCCTCCCCTGCCAGCACAGTAACCCCTAAGTGCCCTCCCTTTCCAACCTGGTCACCCCCAACTGCCTTCCCCTGCTGTCCTGGTTCCCCCAAACTGCCCTACCCTGCTGGTCTGGTCCCCCTAAACTTCCCTGTCCTGCAGGCCTGGTCTCCCCAACTGCCCTCCCCTGATGGCCTGGTCACCCCTAACTGCTATTCCCTGCAGGCCTGGTCTCCCCTAACTGCCCTACCCTGCTGTCCTGGTTCCCCCAAACTGCCCTACCCTGCTGGTCTGGTCCCCCCCAACTGTCCTACCCTGCAAGCCTGGTTCCCCCCCAACTGCCCTCCCCTTCAGGCCTGGTTGCCCCCAACAGCCCTTGCCTGCAGGGCTATTACCCCCCAGCTGCCCTCTTCTGCAGGCCTGGTCCCCCCACAACTGCCCTCCCCGCTTGGTCCCCGTGACCTCTGGCTGGGCCGACAGGCCCAAGCACTCCAGCCTCGCTGCTCTACAGAGGTGGCAGAGCAGCGAGGCTTGATCCGCTACTGGAGTGGGCGGATCCCGTCTCTCTGCTTGGTCCCGTGACCCCTGGCCGGGCCGATAGGCCCAGGCACTCCAGCAGCGGGGCTGAGGGTACTGGACGCTGCCATCTTTGTGACGGAGTGACAGTTAATTTGCATATTACTCTTTTATTAGCTAGGATTTGTTGACTAGAGGCCCAGTGCATGAAATTCATGCATGGGGGTGGTCCCCTCAGCCCAGCCTGCACCCTCTATAATCTGGGATCCCTCAGGGGATGTCCGACTGCCAGTTTAGGTTCTGGGGATCAGGCTTAAACCAGCAGTTGGACATCCCTCTCACAATCTGGGACCACTGGCTCCTAACTGCTCATTTGCCTGCCTGCCTGCCTGATTGCCCCTAACTGCCCCCACTGCTGGCCTGGTTGCCCCACGCAGCCTGTTCGGACATCTGTTCGGTTGTTTCGGTTGTGACGGTCGCTTAGGCTTTTATATATATAGATAGTAGTTAGCCTAGTGGGTGTGAGCTGATACAGGCATACTTCAGAGGTACTGCAAGTTTGGTTTTAGACCACTGCCTATGAAGGATCTTGCCTTCAATTTGTGAAAAATGCAACATCTGTGAAGAGCAATAAAGCCAAGTGCAATAAAATGAGGTATATCTGTATTTCATTGTGGTTTTGATTTGCAGATGACACAGTTTCTAATGTCCCATTATTATCTTTCATTTAATGTCTTTGTGACCATGATATAATGTCTAGTTACTTGCTTTAAGGAGGCCTGTGGTAGGCCTATGTAGTGTGATGACCAGGATGTGGGCTATGAATGGACCAGGTTCCCAGGTGTACTAGTTTGCTAGGGCTTCCATAACAAAGTACCCCACACTAGGTGGCTTAAATAATAGAAATTTATTGTCACATGGTTCTGGAGGCTAGAAGTTCAAGATCAAGGTATCAGTAGGGTCTGTGAGAGGGAGAATACATTCCATGACTTGCCCCTACCTTCTGATAGCTTGTTGGCAATCTTTGGTGCTATTTGGTTTACAGATACTTTACCCCAATCTCTGCTTTCAAATTTACATGGCATTTTCCTTGTTTGAGTGACTATGTCCAAGTTTCCCCTTTTCATAAAGACATCAGTGTATATTGGATTATTGACCTCATTTTAACTTAATTGCCTCTTATAAAGACCTTATTTTTATGTAAATTTACATTCTAAGTACTGGAGGGTTACAACTTCATATCATTGGGGGGGGGGAGAGGGTACAATTAACCCCCCAATACCAAGCATCTCCTAGCTTGCATCTAGAGGTTACCTGAAACATCCAGCAGCTGAAGAGTCAGAGGCTGATGGAAAACTGGAAGCACAGAAGATGAGGAACCCAGCTGGGAAATCACATTCCTTCAGCTCTTCCCAGGACAGCAGGCTGAAAGAAATCTCTAAGCCAGGCAATGCTTGGATGTGGGAAGGAAAATAAGATCTTGAGCAAAGTAAAAGGAGCTTGTGTACCTGCTATCCTCCATGTGGGTGACTTGGTTTGATTTAAAGACATAGGATGGTCTACAGCAGTGGGCTCTTTCTCGGCCAATATCAGCCTTTCAGGAATGGAACTATAAGTAAGTGGTGGTGGAGGAGTGAGACACATCTATTCCCAGCTTCCCCTTACAGGCTGGTGCAACCTGGGAATTTGTCATGAACTGTGCTCTATGGGTTTAGGGGAGGATCAGATACCCCAAGAGCTTGACTGGAGGCCTGGTCTTTACTGGGGTGCAGAGCCCATGTGATTGCCTGAGTTACTTAGTTCTGCTTGACTAAAGGTCACCCAGATTTTGGAGGCTGATTTAGGTCTAGTGCTCATTGGGTCTAGTGGGCCATCACACTGCCTAACTTGAATTTCAATTGTGGATATAAAATATGTGGTGGATGCTGTAATTTGCCATCTTGATCCTTCTTTCTCCTTAGTGGCTGAAAATGCTTCTGACCTTCTCTAGAAATTAGTGGACTGGAGAGAGTTGCCTTACCCAAATCTGGGCCTACTTTCCGGGTTAGCCTGAATCCCATGTGCAGAAATCCTGCTCTTTTGCTGTAAAGTGGCTCATTATGAAGGGCCTCTCTAGCTTCTGAGCTGCTTGTAGGGTCAGCCAAAGCCTTTTTTTTTTCCAGCCTGGCTTTTCTTTCTGCCTCCTCCTGTATCCTTTCCTTCCCTTCCACAGTTATAGATTTCTCTAATAAACTTCTTGCATGCTACTTTCCATCTCAGAGCCCACTTCCCAGGGAATCCAACATGCACATATCTTCCAAGTAGAAGAGGACTGAACTTGAAGACACACATTCCAACTCTACAGAGAAAGGACCTGGAAAAAGAAATGACTATATCTGGCATGTGATTGTACTCAGAACATATCCCTCTCATAAATTAAATAGGAAATGGACAGACCAAAGCTCCAACTTTTAGACACATGACTAAAGAACATCTTTTTGGCTTTGATTCAAGATCACGAGCATGTGAAGGGAAGGACATTAGGGTGCACGCGTGTGTGTGTGTGTGGGGGGGTGGGGGTGGGGAGTATAACTGTATATTTAAAAATATTTTATTTATTGGGGAAGTCTCCTTCACCAGAAAGCAGGCACACACAGAGTTGTTACATTTGACAGGTGTGAAAAACAGAGCATTCAGACGATGCTTTCTCTCCAGCCTGTGGCCATGCACAAAGAGATGGGCGTTCTTTGGCCCTGCTTATGTGTAAATGTATCCCATCTGGTGTGAACTTCTCAGCATTTGGCCAGAGCCACTTTCTAAGAAAAGAGGAATTTAAGAGAAGCTTTTGCAAAGTCAGCAAGTAGAAGTTCCAGCTGTTTAGATGATGTTTTGTCAGGGCTGAGGGTGTGGGGCAGTAATAAATGACAAGAGATGAGGATATGATTAGAAAGCTCCCACCTGCAGTGTTGGACAAATAGACATGAGCTAATCCATATTTACATCAAGATGAGATGGATCCTAAGTCCCCTTTACCTTAGATGCAAATGCTTAGACATACAGGCCTATGTGCTTGCAGGCATAAACAAGATTAACATTTCTAAGTGTTCATAGGTTGAAATCAAGCCTCAGGGGATAACATGAGGCCTTAATGAAGCAGTAATTCGGACACTACCATTCAGTGTTCAAAAACTTTCATGGTTGCACACTGGCTAACTATAAGTCTACTCTCTTCAGTTGAAGCTCAAGGTCTTCCATGATTGAAAGCTGAGGAAGACCTTTATGCCATTCACTAGTATATCTGATCTCCTCCTTCTAGGCACATAGAGTGATTGTCCTTTCGTTCTCTTAACATTAGCCAAAGTCATTAGGTTTGATTTGGCCATTAAAATGTGAGTAGAATTGACACAGGTCATTTCAGGGTGGAAATGTTTGAGAGATGGAGTGCAGTCCTTCATGGTTCTTCTCCCCTAGCTCCAAGATCATGGAAATATGTATTGTTCTTCATAAAATTGAAGAATCTTGAATAGTGAACCAACATGGAGGAAAGCTGCTCTAGATAGGTACTTGGACTGACAAGGGACTTTCTGTCATCTAGAAATAAACTTGTTTTGTGCTTAATCACTGAGATCTTGGGCTGTTATTACAGCATAATTTAGCTTATCATGACTGGTAACACTGTTCTTTCTCTTATTCTAGCTTTACTTGTAGGTACTTTCCTTACTGGAAAGAACATGGCTTTTTGACATTAGAGGATTTACTGGGGTAAATCTTTCACCTTTAGAGAAAGGAGATAAATAATATTTGCCATATCTAGTGGTTCTGCTTGGCTCATAGTAGGTCAACATATTTTTTTTTAATTTCTTCCCTCCACCCCAATACTTCAACAACATTGGAATACTTGCTTTTGCCTCCTATCCCCTGAATTTTTGAGACAAGGAGTCTGTCCTAAATTCTTTATTTTATGCTTGAGTTTTTGATAAATTACAATATCAGAGGGGGCATTATTAGAACCCAGTTAGAAAGCAGCCTGGAGTTTATATATGTCAAAGAAGCTGATCTTGGCTTGTAAACAGAGAAAAGTAATCATTCCTGAAAGTCAGAAAGATGAATGGATTAAGAATATGAATTAGGAAGGTAAATGCTTTAAAACCAAGCTCTCTCACATGTATAGGATGTTAACATTTAATGAAAAGTGAACACTTCAGTGGCTTTTAATTTCAAGACTTCAACAGTTTACTGCATTTAGCCATTCATTAAAAAAATATTTACTAAGTTTCTACCATGTGCCAGGGGGTGCTCTAGACACTGGGGATAAAGTAATGAACAAGATAGAGAAGGTCTCTGCCCTTAAAGCATTTGCTTTTTAGGAAGGAGAGATACGTAAACAAGTAGGTGATAAATGTTATGAAGGGAAGAAACACTGAATGGCAGAGAGGAACAGTGTACAGCGGTACCTCTTTGGTCCAGGTCATCTAGAAGACCTCTCTCAGGGGTGATGGGTGTGCTGAGCACTGAAACCAAGAGCCAGCCAAGGGAATGTCTTGGAGAAGAGGAAAAATCAAGTGAAAGACTTTGGTGTGTAAAGGGCTTGGAGGGAGAAGAAGGAAGGCCATTGTGGGGCAGTAGAGGAGAGGAGAGAACCTATTAGATAAGAAAGAGAGGCAGACAGGGCCAAAATAAACACAATAAAGGTTTAGAATAAGGTTCAAATGACAATGTGATGATGTGAAACCACTGGGGAATTTTTTTGCGTGTGTTTTTTTTATTGAGATATAGCTGACATAGAATAAACTGCATGCATTTAAAAAATATAATTTTGTAAGTTTTGACATACACATGCACCTATAGACCCATTTCCATATCAAGATAGTGGATGTATCATCACCACCCAAAGTTCCTTCATACTCTTTCTCCCAGACCTTCTCATCTTGACTCCCCACCATCACAGACTACCACTAACCTGCTCCCTGTCACTATACATTTGTTTACTTTATATAAAGGCAATCAGATAGTGCATGTTCTTTTAAAAATAATCTGGCTTATTTTACCCAGCATAATTACTTTAGGATTCACCCATGTTGTGTGTTCCTTTTTATCAGTATTCTACTGTCTGGACATAATCACATTTTTTATATCCATTGACTTGTTTGTTGATGGACATTTGTGTGTTTTTTTCCTTCTGTTTTTTTTTTTTTTTTTTTTTTTGGTTATTACAGAGAAAACTGCTAAGAACATTCAGGTATATGACTTTGTATGGATTTATGCTTTATTTTCTCTTGAGAAAAAAACCAAGGAGTGAAATGGTTGGATCATATGACAGCTGTGTGTTTAACATTTTAAGAAACTGCCAAACTGTTGTCCATAGTGGTCATAGCATTTTACATTCCCACCATTATGAGAATTTCAAATCTTTTCTGTACTTGGTATAGTCAGTCTTTTTCATTTTAGTCATTCTAATCAATGTGTAGTGGTATCTTATGGGGTTTTAATTTAATTTCCCTATGACTATGATGTTGAGAAACTTTTCATGAGCTTATTTAACATACACATATTTTCTTTTGTGCAATATGTGTTCAAATTTCTAGATTTCTGCAAAAATTCTGCTGGGATGTATTGAATCAATGAGACAAAATGAGAGAATTAACATCTAAAAACTTTTGACCCCTCAATAGGGTATGTTTCCACTTATTTAGTTCTTCTTCAACCTCTGCAATATTTTGTAGTTTTAAGAATACTGATTCTTCACAAATTTCAGACTTATTCATGTGTTTCATATTTTTTATGTTATTACAAGTTACATTTAAAAAAGCATTCTATTTATGGTTGTTCATTGCTAATATATAGAAATACAATTGATTTTTGAATATTCATAATGTATTCTTCCACTTTGCTAAACTCAGTAGTTCCAATAGTATTTTTGTAGAGTATATAGATGTTCTACTTAGATGATTATGTAATCTGTGAACAAAGACAATTTTATTTTCTCTTTTCCAATATGGATACCTTCCATTTTATTTTCTTGCTTTATTTGACTTCCAAGAACTTCCAGTACAATGCTGAATGGAAGCAGTAAGAGTAGATGTCATTGTCTTGTTTCTGATCTTAGGAGGGAAAACATTCAGTCTTTTATCATCTACACTAATAAAAGAGAAACATGCAAATTGACCGTACCTCCACTACATCCACAAGCCACACCCACCAGCCAATCAGGAGCGAGTATGAAAATTAACCCAACCAAGATGGCCGTGGCCATGGAGCAAGCAGGAGGCTTGGGTTTCCCTGGCAATGGAGGAAACTAAACTTCCTGGCCAGCCCTGGCCTCCGCTCAAGGCTACAAAGTTTCAATTACAGAAGATAAATAAATCCTGGATATCTGGGCCTCCGCTTGGCCGGGGGGCATGGCCAGCCTACAAACAACAACAGACCCTTCACCCAGGCCACCCCACACCCCAAAGGAACCTCCACCCTGATCTGGGACACCTTTCAGGGCAAACCAGTCAGCCCCCACCTATGCACCAGGCCTCTATCCTATCTAATAAAAGAGTAATATGCAAATTGACTGTCACCCCAACACACAATATGGCTGCCCCCATGTGGTCAAAGATGGCTGCCCCCATGTGGACACAAGATGGCCGCCACAAGATAGCCAGCAGGAAAGGGCAGTTGGGAGGGACCAGGCCTGCAAGGGAGGGCAGTTGGGGGCAGTCAAGCCTGCAGCAGAGGCCAGGGCCAGCCAGAGCGGGCAGTGCTAACTGGCAATGGCCCACAGCTGGAGGAGCCTGGTGGGGTCTCCCTGGACACCTTGGCTCTCTGGTTTCAATCAAAGTGCCTTATCAGGGGAGGGCAGTTAGGGGTGACCAGGCCAGCAGAGGAGGGAAGTTGGGGGCAACCAGGCCTGCAGGGAAGGGCAGTTGGGGGGGACCCAGGCCTGCAAGGGAGGGCAGTTAGGGGCAATCAGGCTGGTAGGGGAGCAGTTAAGCATCAATCAGGCTGGCAGGGGAGTGGTTAGGGGTTGACCAGGCTGGCAGGCAGAAGCAGTTAGGGGCAATCTGGAAGGCAGGCAGGCGAGCAGTTGGGAGCCAGCAGTCCTGGATTGTGAGAGGGATGTCTGACAGCCTGTTTAGGCTAAGGTGACCAGATCGTCCTGCTTTTGGCGGGACAGTCCCGATTTTTAACAATTTGTCCCACGTCCCACGGCATTTTAAAAAAGTTTTGGCAAAAATAGGGACTTTTTTAAAATGCCGTGGGATGCGGGACAAATTGTTAAAAATCGGGACTGTCCCGCCAAAAGCGGGACGATCTGGTCACCTTAGTTTAGGCCCGATCCTAAATGGGCAGTCGGACATCCCTTGAGGGATCCCAGATTGGAGAGGGTGCAGGCTGGGCTGAGGGACACACCGCCCACCCCCTGTGCACAAATTTCATGTACCAGGCCTCTAGTTAAGTATAATCTTAGCTGCAGGTTTTTCATAGATACCCTTTATCAGATTGAGGGAAGTTCCAATCTTTTCCTAGTTGGCTAAGAGTGTTTATCAGAAGTGGATGTTAAATTTTGTCAAATGCTTTTTTCCTTTGCATCTATTGAGATGAGTATATATATTTTAGTTTATTCATATAGTAAATTACATTGATTGATTTTTTTTTTTTTAAATTCTAAATGACCTTGAATTTCTGGGATCAACCCAACTTGGTCATGATATATTGACCTTTTAAAAAGATATTGTTTAATTCAATTTGCCAAAATTTTGTTTATAATTTTGCATCTATGTTTATATAGCTGTTTACATTTAATATGATCATCAAATGTAAGTCTATAATGCTTGGGCTTATGTCTATAATCTTGCTATTTGTTTTATATTTGTCCCATCTGTTCTTCATTCCCCTTTCCCTTATTGTCTGCCTTCTTTTGGATTGAGTATTTTTTTATTATTTCATTTTATCTCCTTTTTGACTCAATAGCTGTATCTCTTTGTCTTGTTATTTTAATGGCTGCTTTAGGGTTTAAAGTATACAGAAGAGCTTACTACTCCCCTTGGACAACTTGGACAAGAAGTAGAGAAGGACAGTCTTAATCTCTTCCCTGGGCCCCTAGAGGGTTTGGGTTCTAATACTTCAAATCTGTGTAATACGCTCACTGTAAGTTTTATATTTAGTGTGTCTGTCCACTTATCCTGTTTGTAAAACTCTGGTCAGTTTCACTGTGACTGTTATGTAAGGAGAGGGAGGTTATGGGAGAAGCCACACACCAAGAGGCAGTGCCTGGAAATCTACCAGGAAGGCTGATGGAGCACCCTGGACATACAAGGTAACAGCAGGCGAGGGTGCCAGCAAACTGTCTCCGACCTGCCCTGAGCTCCTTCCATGTGGAGGGTCATAGCTACCCCCTGGATCAAAAGGGGACTTGCTTCTCAGGTGAAACCTCCTACCCATCTTCCCAACCATGCATGAGGCATGTGCTGGCATTGTTGGACAAAACGTAACAGATTGAAAGTGCTGGTGGTGTGAAATGTTGAGAACCTTCCAGACTGAGTATCTTTTAGTTCCTCAAGACTTTCAAGCCCTTCACCTGTGGGCCTTTGCCCATGTGGTTATCTCAGCTTGGAGTACTCTCTCTATTCTTGCCAACTCCATTTACCTAGGTCCTAGGGATCCCAACTTAGGATGAAAAATTTTCCAGACTGTTCTCCCCCAACACACCTTCAAGTACTGGGTTGCCCTTCCATGTGCTTCCAATGCATGCCCCCTCCCATCTCAGATAATGCCCATCCCCTTATAGAGTGAAAGGTCTAGTGAGGAGAGGGGAAAGGAAATGGGCTGTGAGAACACTGCACATCTTCTTACATCTGTTATTGTTTTTTTAAATTTCTTTATTGATTACGGTGTTACATATGTGTCCTTATTCCCCCATTACCCCCTCCATACCCCCCCATGCCCTTACCCCCCTGTTGTCTGTGTCTATTGGTTAGGCTTATATGCATGCATACAAGTCCTTTGGAGGTCTCGCCCCCTACCTTTCCTCTGAGGTTTAATGGTCTGATTGATGTTTCTCTGTCTTTGGATCTATTTTTGTTCATCAGTTTATGTTGTTCATTATATTCCATAAATGAGTGAGATCATGTGATATTTATTTTTCTTTGCCTGGCTTATTTCACTTAGCATAATGCTCTCTAGTTCCATCCATGCTGTGGCAAATGGTAAGAACTCCTTCTTTTTTACCGCAGCATAGTATTCCATTGTGTAGATTTACATCTGTTATTTACTTCAATGTCTGAATGCCAGACATTGTTCAAAGTACTGCAGACAGCTAATAATATTGTGAGATAGATGAATGAATGGGATTTCAAGTAAGTCAGGTGTATTGTTTGCACAGAGGGAATTATGACCCTGGGGAAGGCTAACCTACACATTTTGGAGTATTCAGAGGTTTGAGGGATCAGGAGAGTGCACCATCCTTAATAGCATAGGGAGAGTTAAGGCCATTCCCCTACAGCTGCCTTTCGAAGGCATCCAGTGACCATCTGTAATAGGAATTGTCCCTCATCCCCCAACCAGCATAATCATTACCTTGACCCAACAGCATATATTAATCCTGCCTGTTTTTGTAAATTATGTAATATGTAAATGTATTTTCTGTTTGATGAGGTCCACTTTTTTAATATGACCTCATATGTCATTATAAGAGCACATTTAAAAGATAAAAAAATTTAAGGGAGCGATAAATGAAAAAAATTAAGTAGAAAAAGAGATAATTTATAATGTCTATGATAATGATCTAGTTTTTAAATGAAAGTACATCCATGAGAAGTAAAAACAGAGTATTAAAAATCTAGTAAAATGAAATGCTAAGAGTTGAAATATAATAATGAGAGTCTGAATGAGAATAAAATTAGGGTAAAAGGCTAAAAACAATGAATAAAAATATGAAAATAAGAGAGGTAAAGGATGATGATTTAGGCCATAACCTAGGAGGTGAAAAATTAAAATGTAAAATGTTATTTTTTGAAAAGTAAAAATTAAAATTAAAAAAGCTAAAAACATAAAAGTAAAAATTAAAACTATACCTATATTTATATGGGTAAATTATTAAGAAAAATATTTTTAAAAGAAAATAAATATTATGTGAGAGAAGGGGAGAAAGAGATCAAAAGCAAAGCGTATGAATCTTTAAAACCAAATTGGAGAGGCTGGGTATCTTCTGGTTGCCTGTTAAAGCAGCAGAAACTCTGATGGGCAGAAGTCCAAATGGTGGCTGTAACCCTGCCAGCCTTCCATGAGCCAGAGGCAGCACTTCTGTTAACCAGTCGGTGGTGCCAGGAACCTTGGGCAGAGGATTCGAGCTGTGGTCATCCTGGTCTTAGCATTCTTCCCAGGCACACATCCGATGGCATGCAGTGAATATTTGCTCAGTGTCCTAAAGGATTAGCTGACAGGTGGAGAGAAGCAAGAGGAGATACAGCATAGCCACAGTGTCAAACTCCACTTCCTGGGCAAGTGCAGAGGACTCAGATGATATTTTTATGATGATAATAAAGATGATGATCATAAATATATATTTGTCTCTACACTGCACTAGATAGGCATTCCCCTCCAAGATGGTCTCATTTTTAGAGCTATAATAACCTTGCAAGTGTCCTACTTCATAAATTCTTAGACTCCACATTTATGCACATTAGCATCTCTAAGATCAAGGTGCATGTTGTCATCTATAAGAGAGCCTTATAGATTGGTTTAATTGTTAGTGTTTTTTTAAATAGACATAAAACAATAGTGGATATTATAATTCATGGTATGTTAGATTTGATGAAATACAGTAGATGCTATTCTCCACACTTTCCATATGAGGAAAGAGACTATAAGAGGCCAAACAAGCTGCCTGGCCTCATACGCTGGTGAATGTAGAGCCTGGTGTAGAGCACAGGCTCCAAGATTCCAAAACTTGTTGTTTTCCCCGCTGGAAACATAAGGGCTGGACAACATGTGACCCACACTGGGGAGGGTAAGCCCCAGAATGCATGAGCTGAGAAGCTCCCAGGAGACAAACTGGCCCTTGTGCACCAGGGCAGAGGTGGCCAGGAACCTGACGATCCACTCCTCCCAGTTCACTGCACCACACTGCCTCTTCCCATGACATGGGCTCTGCTTTTCACATCTTCCTGTTTCCCTATTTTTGTTGGAGTTTGCTTATTTTGTTTTTTGCTTTTGTCTTTCCAGCTGCTGGTTTCATCAAAGAGTCAAGGAGATACTGAGTAGGAAGGAAGTATCAGGCTCCATCCACTCCTATTCAATTACCTGATAGCTGGCTACCTTTGGAAATGTATTGTGGCCTCTGAGATTGGCCAAATGGAGCAGACTCAGCAGAAGTACCACGTCCATGGTGTTGCCAGGCCAGAGAAACAACATTATCTCCTCGTGGGAACAGTGTCTTCCCATAGTGCTTTGATTTAAACTTACAAGGAGAAATAGCCAGTTACAGAGTCATTTTCCTGAATGTCTGTTTTAGCTGCCTGGCAGTGTGTAGTGCTAACTGGCAATGGCCCACAGCTGGAGGAGCCTGGTGGGGTCTCCCTGGACACCTTGGCTCTCTGGTTTCAATCAAAGTACCTTATCAGTCTCTCACAAGTGCTTGCAAATGTAAACATGAATTTGGGAAAAGCAGATGGAAATGCAGAGCTGAAAGAACCTTTGATCCAAGCCCTTATTACATAGATAAGGAAAGGGAGGCCCAGAGAGGTGAAGTGGCTTGCCAAAGTCACGTAGTAGGTTATGGCTTGGACTGCAATCTGCATCACTGACTCAAGGTCATCCAGGGGTTTCCTTGGGATGAGTTAGTACAATATTTGCTGGGACTCTTTTTCATGTAACATCCTTGAGCTTGAGCAGGCTACTTGTCTGCACTATGCATTAGCCTTCTAACTTATCTCTTTGCCTCATCTCTCCCTTCTCTAACATGTGTATGTTGCAAGAATAATCTCCTTGGTTGAATTTCTAATCACATATCTTCCTGTTAAAAACCCCATAGCTCCTAAAGACTAAAGCCCAACCTCCAAGCTGCACAGTCTGGGTGCACACTTACTCCAACCTTATTTGTGGAAGAACAGAGCTTCTTCTTTACGTGACTATTACCTGTCATGTATCAGACAGAATCCTAATTGCTTTACATATGGTAGTTAATTTTAAATCTCACCATAACTTTGTGCAGTAGCAATTCCTCTATTGTAGTTGCAGAAGGCAAGGGTTAGACAGGACAAAAATTTTCTGTAAGATCACCCAGCTGTGGTAGAGAAAGGCATTCAACCTAGATCTGTCTGGCATAAAAATCTGTGTTCTCTCTAGTGGGCCAGACTGCCTCTCTACTACCATTTGTCTAAAAACCACCAAGGGCCTCATTTTTCCTTCTTCAAGGGAAGGAGGAAAAATGAGATAAGGTCTATGTTGACAGTAAAATAGAGAGACACTAAAAATAATTTAAATTCTAAGAGTCACCTTTGATTTCTCTTCATTACTTATTCCTCATATCCAGCTAGATTACCAAAACATATTCTAAAACCACCCTCCTCCCTCCATCTCTCCTGTTACACCTGATATTTAAGCCATCATTCCTAGGATTTTTGTTTGAGCTTATGCATGGATAATGGTGCCATTTAGTGAAATGGGGAGGACCAAGGGAGGGTCAAGTTGAAGGGTGAAAGTATTATAAATCAGAAGTTTTGGATTGTGCATGGTAAACGTGAATGTTTATTAGACAGCCTAGGGGAGATGTCAAGTAGGCAGTTAGATATTATAATCAAGAATCTGATTTGTTTGATGGCTAATAGCTTTCAGGCTCAACCTCTCCGTCTTCCACTCTCATCCCACATGTAGCAAACTGATAAAAAACCTGAGCCAGTTTCCTGCTTTCCTTTTCTGTTTCCCTCCAACTTAGGCTCGTTTAGAACTAAAGGGACCCTTGCTCCCTGCGTCACAGCCAAGGCCAGCCACCCAAGAAGCCCTGAGCTGAGCTTTTCTTTCTTGTGGTTGGCCTGAGTTATAGGTCTGGGGCTCTGCCTTGGTCCTTCCTCCTGGATCAAGATCTGCAACCCCACCCAGCATCCCAGGCTTGAACCAGGACAGGGTTCAACCTTTACCCCCAGCCCAAGATTGGGGCCCTGATGATCCAAGGTCCTTCGTACTTCAGGCTGTCTCCTCCCCAAGGCCTGATCTTGTCCCTGAACCTCCAGTCAGTGGGCCTGTCACATATGAGCATCAACTTCCTGTCTGATTCCCAGGTCCTGACCTCCTATTTCTTCTTAGACCCAAAGAGCAAGAAGTAAAAGCACTTGGTGTTCTCACTTTTATATGCATCTGCCTCTCCAACTAGGGTGTTGTCTTAGCCATTTTACTAGCCCCAAAGGGAGCAACACACATACCCCAACAGGCACAGAGCTGGCTGTCAGGAACTGTTAGTTGAATAGATTAAGAAAGTTCTGGGAAGGCACACTCACTGACAGGTTGGGGAGGGTTGATAGAACAGCCACAGAAGAATTAGCTTTAGTTTGACAAAGAAAGAGAAGGTGCATGGTGATGGAGAGTCTAGATTATTCTTTTCTCCAACAGCAACTACAGTTTGAAAACTTCCAGGAATGATACAGATTCCCTCCTAGAGTCAAGTTTCCCCATTTAAAGTGTTTGGTTCCCCCTCTTCTTAAACAAAAAATAAATAAACAAACTATTATAATCTCTTACAGGGCTACTGAAATAATCACTGCACTGATCTCCATCTTTTATTCTTGCTCTTTTATAATGAAGAATCCATACAGTAAACCAAAGTGAGCTTTGGAAACATAAACCAAACCAGGAGGGTTTTCCTTTCAAAACCCTTCCTCCCAATGGTTTCTTGACACACTCTGAATAAATTCAGTCGCATATTGTGGTCTGCACAGCTCTCTAGGACCTGTCCCTGCCTACCTCTCTGAGGTCATTTGCTACCACTGTTCCTCACTTTGCTCCAGCCCCATTGCCTTTCTTTCTGTGTTTTAACTAGATGAAACTTATTCCTGCCTCAGGGCCTAGGTACTTGATTTTTTCTCTGTTGTCAATACCCTTGTACCTGATTATTTATGGTTGACTTCTTCAAATTCATCTCAATTGTCATTCCCTCAGTGACATCTTCTACAACTACGCTATGTAATGTTGTACCTCCCCATCCACTGATTTCCATGTTCTATTTTTTCTTTAGTTATTATTATCTGAAACTATTTTTACTCATATCCTTATTTGTATTGGATGCTTGTTTACCTACTTGTTTATTGTCTTCCCTCTCCCAGTGCCTCCTATTCTCCACTTACCAAAATGCCAGCTTCGTGAGAGCAGGAACTCACTCTTGTTCGCTCTTCCCTTCTATTTCCAGCATATGAAACAGCACCTGGAACATAGTAGAGGATCAATAAATGTTTGAATAAAAAACATCTTTTAAAAAACCTTTGTTACTGTGCCTTCATTACCAGTTCTCATTGGAGCAGATGATGGTTGGGAGATGTATGATAACTGAGCAATGTAGATTGAATGGATTGGGTATAACCACCAGCTTCAGTCATTTATAAAAAAAAGACCAGAACATTTATCTACAATACATGATGAGGAGCTTTCCTGCCTCCTAATAATTCCCAATGGTTTAACATATAAGAGATCTTTATAGATAAATGCTAAGTCAGGAAAGGAGTGGACCAGAGCATCTAATTTTACCCTGGAATCTAAGTTAAGAAGAATATTTATGACTGCCAAGATGATGTGAATTTATCTTGAGTTAATGACACTTAAGCTTTAGAGATCCTTACTTGTCTAGGTGTCTTCCAATACTCTAAGAAGGGCTCTAGCAATGAGCTTGTGTGGTCAGATAAATCTGCACAATGTTCAAATGATTTTACTTAAATCAGTTCAGACTACTGCCTCTTTGCTCCCATTTCCAATATGTCACACCTCCCCTTGTCTTGGCTGGTGTTGGCTGATGTTGGAGGACTGGAGGCATTGCTGGGATTTTTTTGAGGGGAAGTTGGGTTGGGAATGCGTTAGGTTTGGGTTTAGTGAGATGTACTGATGTGAATCACTGTCCTCTCTGTATAGTTAAGTTGTGATAAGTCGTCCTGGAATATTTCTACCAGGGCCAAAGGCAGAATCCCAATATAAGTACATACTCTTCCATGGCAGCAGAAATATGTGAATAGTGGAGGAGAAACAATATTTGAAATATATGGGTCCAGAAGCTAGTCTGTGGAAAATATTTAATGATCAGATATTTAAGATTATACATGGCAGATTTGGTTCTTCTTATCATTTAGTCAAAATGGAAATTCTCTCCTATTGAGAATATACTCAGCAAGCTAGCATGCACAGTTATAAATGTCCCTTACATTAACTTAGTGAAATAGAGTTTCTGAGCTTCTTAAAATTCACAGACACAGAGTGCATCAGTACCACCAGCAGTGAGTATGTCGGACTGAAGGCTCATGTCTTTTGTATCCCCAAGTGTCAGATCCTGACTTAATGTATCTGACACACCTGGTTCTCACATTCTTGTTCCAGAAGAAATGGTACCTAAAATGATCACTAATGCTGCAAAATAGGCAGTATATAAACATTCATGGCGTTTTTATTGTACACTAATTGTTATGCAGGGTGTGATGAAGGACAGAGAGAGCCTTTAGACCCAGTCCTGACCTCATGGAGCCTACAAGCAGGGAGACAGAGCAAGCACAGATGAAAAAGATGGCTGCTTACAGAGGAGAAAAAGCAGAGCATGGATTCAGTCCACATTTCCCACAGGACTTCCTGTGGTGGCCCTTTAAATGACAGGTTAAAGAACCATGAGTGGTATGGGACTGAGCCAACAGTAAACTGGAGAAGGGTTTGGGTGCAGAGAGAAAGAAAAAGAGAGAGGAAAAGAGAAAGAGATGGCCTTTCAGTATTTTCCATGAGGATAAAACTTTAAGGGTAAATATTTAAAGGTCATTTTTCAGAAGGATTTCTGGGTGGGAGGCTGTGTAAACTGTCCAGTGTTGTGCCTTTGAAATCAACAATACAACTCTCCATTATTATTCAAACCTTTCAGAGTAAGACCAATGTTTCTTTGATGTGGTGTATTATAGATCAGGGTCATGAGACCTTCTGGATTTATTTGGACACAAACATTCATAATAGAAGGAGTGGGATGTGAGCTGGGCATGAGAGGAGCTGCAACAAAGCAGCAGATGAGACTGGAGAAGATAAAGACACATTCTATTTGGGAGATACTCTGTCACTCTGGGGTTCCCCAAACCCTAGGGTTCCCCACAATTCAAGTTTATCCCCAAAAGGCAACTTGTAGAAATATCAATCATCTCTATGGATTGATTGGGACTATTGGTACTAACATTGGTCCTCTCCCCACTCCCATCTCATTAGACATAAGAAATAGTCCAAACTCATTGGCTTTAGAACATGATCTCAAATTCCTTTCAGCATTCAGAGAAATCCCGTTTCTCTCTCCATTCATATGCAAACTCAGAGAGTCCTCTGCAAACTCTTCCTCCTCATTACCACCCAACCCCCACCTACCTGAGAGTGCATTTGCCATTAGATCTGAACACATCCTTAGTTGCTAATGTGGTATGCGATTTCTAAGACTTATATTTTCCAAAGTACATCATGAAATTCAATCCCAGGACCCAGGTGATTTCAAATGTTCTCCTTAGTTGAAAGCAAGAGGGGTTAATCTTTTTAAAAAATCCCTTTACATCTTGGCCAACTCCCTTATGTACAGTTGGACCACATCATAAAAGACTCTCAAATGGTTATGGTCAATGTCATTGGAATCATCTCCCTATCCAGATGATAAATCTGTGGGATCAGGGCTGTTCCCAAACCCAAAGAACTTTAGGCTGAACATGGGCACCTGGGGACTTGGATGGAGCCACCTGCTTTCTTGGAAACTAAAGAGAAAAAGGCATCTGTCAATTGTGTTCCCTTGGTATTAGCCCCCACTAACTAAACATTCAGTTGAAAGTAAGCTCCCAAATGATGTCAGAGTTGGGAAGAAATTGCATCCTGAGCATCATTCATGGCCAGCAGTCAGTTATTAATTTCTTTTCTTTTCTTTTTTTTTTTTTTGTCTCTTGTCTTTCCCAGGAAGCATATTCTCTTCTGATCATGGCTCTAAGTCTACAGAAGCTGCATTTTCCATCTCAGCATGAACTTAGTGAACTCTAGGTGCTTTTGCTCTAAGGTAAGGAACTGAAGGAGGTTTAGACCTGGCTTTGTTTTTTGATGCCTAACTGAACCTGGATGGGTCATTGCTCTAGGTCTTCATTTTCCCCACATGTGGAGTGAAGGTAGAAAGTCCCAATCATGGATCCTCCACATTCTGATGGAAAGGAGGTTGCTTTCTCCTAGACAACCAGTGATTCTGATTTTCTACAATGTACTGCCTCGTACTCTAGACGTCACTGGCAAACTTAGCAGTGTAGCATGATTTCAAATGTCCTATATCTTCTATATAAGCCAAACTAGATAATTGAAGGGCTCTGCAAAGTCACCACATTGAATAGCTCTTGGGCAAGTGGATCACGCTATAATCTATAAATAAATGATGCCCCAGAATTATGCAAATTGGCAAGTACTGAAGTTGTAGTGGGAATCACTATTTCTGTATCTTCCATTTCTTTCATGAAGACTCTAATCATGGTGATTCCTGCCTCCAGGGACATGCATATTTTTGATGTATATTTTGCAAGGGAAGAGGAACTGCAGGGGGTTCCCCTTGACCTTTCCTACTTGGCCCCTTCTTCATGGATTAGGAAGTTTCTGAGAATTTGTTTCCAACACTATATTCAGAAATTCCAGCACTGATGTAGAGTTCCAACTGAGCTTACCATAAAATAGAGTCAAAATTTTATTTATCACTTGATTTTTATAAGTCTTCACTCTGCCTGCTGGGCTGTGGTAGGTTCTGGGTGCCACGATTTAGTGTTTAATTAAGGTCAGTGCCTAGTAATTCCTCAGAGGTATATTTACTCTGTTAAAAGAATCAGGTCCTTCTGGGGAAAGCTTGGAGAAACAGGTATAGTCCATACTTCCAATGTTTTTTACATGGCTCATGGTTCCCTCTTCAAGGGTACTTGGCCATCCTTCCCTCTATTCAAGGAGCTTTGGGTTTGTTAAGGTATGGAATGTGCCTTAGGAACTACAAGAACATTAGTGACATCATATATTGGTACTATAAAACTTAGAGCTATGCAAATCAAGTAGATCTTTGATGGGTTTCCAGTCCACTGAGGGCCTAGGGTACCCCAAGGTCAGTTGTACTCTCCACTCTTGTCCGTGCAGGTGAAACACTACAATGTTGCTGCCCATTATGGTGACCACACCTAGTTTACAACTTCAGGTGAAAGGCTTCTAATTGGCCTTGGACTCACTGGAGTTTGCTCTTACCAGTGAAATCAGTGACTCCATTTCACTTGCAACTTTTCCCATCAGCATCCCCCACTCAGAGAAATGCTGGCTCTCTTTACATCAAGGTCAACCAGTGTTAAGTTCTTGGTAAGAGTGTGCACAGATCAATCAATGGTGGGTGGTGAGTGGTCAACAATGATGAATCCACTCTAGCATTCTTGTGCAGATCAATCAATGGTAGGGGGTGAGTGGTCACACATGATGAATCCGCTCCAGCATTCCTGACCCCCAGAGACTTTGGCTTGCTTCCTCTACTAATACCAGAGGATTTCAACTTCCTTTATTTATGTTGTTGCTATGTCCCTGTTTCTATCAACAACTTCCATGTGCTCAAGCTGGACATTGACTCCAGAATCATTGGAAGGACACCCTATTGGTAACTTTAGCCAGATGTATTATGTTCTTCTCCTTTTGGCCAAAGCTCTCTCAAAATTCATTTCTACACATGTTCTCCAGCTTTTTATACCTTCTCACCTTAGGTTTGACTTTGAAATAGCCTCCTTTCAGATTCACATTTGCGTACTGACTTTGGTGACCTTGGGCAAGTTTTTTTAACCTCTCTGAGCTTTAGGAGGGATATCACCCATAAAATGGGGAGAATGTGTCTATCTTCTAGTATTTTCAAAGAACTAATGAGATAATGCTGAACAAACCCTAGTACAGCATGGGGATCTCAGTAGATATTCAATAAACAGAATGTTTTGAAGTGGATATTAGTATGTGTATTATTATTAAGTAGGATTTTTGTAAGAAGTAAAAGAGATGATTTATATTGGTTATTTTGGTATGTAATAGGCTCTTAATAAATACTTGCATCTGTCCTCTCCTCCCCTCCCCCGCCCCCACATTGGGCTGCTTAACCTTTTCCCTGGGGTTGGTGCTGTTGCCAGTAACAGGCTACGCTTACAAAGGCCAACACACTCCATCTCTAGCTCACAGTGCAATGACAAACTGAGTTTTCTTGGCTCTTTGGTTCTACATTGCCCAGGACCAAAGGTTCCCACAGACTTGCCAGCAGCACTGCCCCTTTTAGGTTCCCACAGACTTGCCAGCAGCACTGCCTCTTATCCTCAGTGATTTGCACATGAGCAGCTGCAGTTTTTCATGGACCCAGACCCTATGTGACCTCACCTGGACATGCCACCCCTGGCCATTTCCCTGGTCCATCTCAGGATTGTTGAGACAGACCCTGTTCTGTTGCAAATTATTTGCCAAAGCTATGAACAGCCGCCCATAGCTTAGTCTGTCACTAGGCTTTGAGACGAAAGTAGATTTTCTATACAAAAGCAAGTACTAGTTTTAGTGTAGGAACTCTTAACTTTTGTGTATGGCTTTATATTTTTAAAAGTTCCTTCCCATCACTCATCATCTTATAAGCAGATCTATTTATCTACAGTTGCTAAATAATACCCAGTATTAGAACATACAGTTATGTGTTAAAATGCCTGGTCCTTGAAAAAAGGATCTTGCCAATATACTCACCAGATTTAAATTCAGGAATTAATTGAAATTATGGAAGCACCAAGAGCACAAGCAACCAGAGAGGTTAGTACAAAAAGGGTAAGTGCTCAGAGTATGAGACATATCAGCCCTTAAAGGAACAGGTTTGTTACTTTAGTCTTCCATTTGACAAATATTTATTGAGCAACGATTACATGGCAAGCATTCTTCTAGGCACTAAAAGTAAAATAAGAAACAAATAGACAAAAATTCTTGCCCTTATGGAGCTAGAGAGGGAGGCAGAAATTAAAGAAAATAAAAATTGCTAGATAGTAGTAAGCATTAAGAAAAAGTTAAGCAGGTGGGGGTTATAAATTGCTGGGGCTGGTATTGTGGGCATTGGGATGGCCATGATGGTGATGAGATGATTGAAATTTACCAAGCACTCTACTGGACACTTTGATATAGAGATGAATGAGGCAGCCACTGCCCTCATGGGAGTGTGGTGGGAGCTGTGGACTGCCCACCAAAATGTATTCTTTCCTTTTTCTATGGTAATAAGATCATAGTTGGGATAGATGTGGCTTTCAAGGCAAGCTCTATATTTCCAGTCTCATCTTGGAATTAGGTGTGGCCCTAGGACTAATCTTTCTCCAGTGGAGTGTGAAAAAGGTGGCATGGGTCACACCAGGGAGTGCCTTCTACTCGAGCTCTTACACCACACCTTTTCTTGGGCTGGAATGAGAAATACCAGAGTCACCTTGGAAGGCAGGTGTTGCAGGTACCAGATCCACAGTACCTCTGAGTCCTTGAATGACCACTGACCTGAAATACCCATCTGGAATATTAATTGAGAAATAAAGATAGAAACTATCTTTTTAGGGCTATTCTATTTGGGAGGGGGGCGTCTAGTTGCTATAGCAGTTACCTAATTTATGGAGCACTCATGGAATGCATCTTTAAAACTAAATAATATTTATTTAAGTACATGGCTGATTGCTGTATTTTAGTCACATGAAAGAGAGTTATGGTAGCAGAGAAAGGAATGTTTAATTCTTTCAGCAGTGGGTGGGTTAGGGTCAAGTTGGGAAAGGTATGATAAAGGGGATGATGATATTTGAGCTGTGTTTAGAGGAATGAACAAGAATTCACTTGGGGAGGAGAAGGGAAAGGGAGCTCCAAACTGCAGTCACAGATTGAATAAAAGCCCAGAGGCATGAAAGTGGCTATTTTGTGTTGTTGTTGTTGTTGTTGTGTGTGTGTGAGTGTGTGTGTGTGTGAGTGTGTATGTTTGAATTCCCTGTAATCATGAAGACATAAGAGTGGTATAGTCTTAAACCATTATTCTAATGATTTCAATCTGATTTTATATTTTTGAATGTGGGAAATATGGTATAGTAAAAAAAAAAAGCAATGTACAGGTTTGAAATTAAACATAGCTGTTCTGAAGATTTCAAAGATGACATCCACAAGGTTGGAAAAAATGTTTGATTCTTTTAAAAATGCCTGAATGTTCTTAATTAAGGGGCTCTGAGTAGTAGATTGAACCGCAAACCTGCTTCTCTGAAACCTTAATTCAATCATAGCTAAAATGGTTTCTAAAACATAGATGCCTGAAGTTGCAAAAATACAATTAAAATGGTTAAAAAGATTACATTTTTTTAAAGCATAGACACAAAGGAATATGTCTTCTCTCTAATTACCAGACAGTATAAATTATATTAGTCCATGTCAGAGGATATGAATCTAACATGTTTAACTCAGTCTGTCCATTTCTTTTTTGTTTGAAGCTACCACTTGCTGCACTGTTATTGAACTGTGTGTCCAGCACTATAAGAGTCCCATATACTGGTAAGTCAGGTATTATGTATCCTGGTTTTACAGATGAGGAAACTCAGGCACAGAGGTTGAGTACTTGTTTAAGGTTATGTGATTAAATACCATAGCAGGAATCTGAGGAGTCTACTTGATGCCAAAGCTCATTTTATTAACAACAACATTCCTTCTTTGCTCCTATTTAACATTTATTTTTTTATTTTTTATTTTTAGGGCCTGTGTTTTTATTTTCTGAAGCTATCCGACTATTATTTTTTGGATTATGTGTTTAATCATCATGCTTTTAAAACATTCCTCAACAACAAGTATTCTTTTTCAATCTGCCCTCTGGGGCCATGCTGACCTTTCATTGAGCCATGACTTCAATACAACAGTGGTCTCAAGTGTTTTGCAATAAAGGGCAATTTCCTCTGGCCGAGAATTACCTTACTGGGTCACAGGACACCCAGATTATGCAGGATTTCAAGGCATCCATATATCAGCATAAATCATCCTTAAATCTCTGGGTAAAACAAGGTCAGCTCAGTCTTAATTCTTTCTCTAATTTTTGGGTTCAGTAGTTAAGCTGTGATATTTATTGTCAGGAAATTGGTGGGTTTCATAGGAAAAAATGTTTTAACAGTTTGTTTTGACTGTCAGGGCTGGAGAAGTGATAAGGAGGGGTTAACAGTGATTCAATATCAGCCATGTGTCAGGTGTCAGGTGCTGCTCTTTTATTTTATCATCACCAAAGGCCTATGAGGCAAATACTATTATTTTAGGTTTCACAGATGAGGAATCTGAGACTGAGACTGCTCCAAGGTCACCCAGTTCCTAGGTGGTAATTCTGGAATGCAAACCGAAGCCCATGAGATTCCATAGTCAGGTATCTTTTCACAACAAGATGTTTGAGTAATTAGAGTGAATCGTTCTATTTAAGTAATCTCTCTAGCCTATTGTTTTTCAAACTCTGAAGTGATGAAAGGGATTTTGTGAATTGCTATCGGCATTAAAAATAACAGAATCAAGTGAAAATATTAGAGTACATTTCACGTAATAAGAACAATCATTGTTCTGTGAAACTTGTGTTTCGTTCTCCATACACACATGTTTCAGCGGTGCCCGAGAATGTGTGACCTGGCTTGCCTTGTAAAAGTGTTTTATCACAGGTAGCAGTCAAGAGCCTCTATCCCTGCTCTCTCTCTCTTGTGCTTTGGTCCAGACACTGGATGTCCTATATACTTCTCAAGTTCTCAGGTTTGAATCTGACCTTTTGCTCCACATTTAGCCAACTTTTACTATTGTCTTTCTTTTCATTTTTGCCAGCCTGTGAGTAGAAAATATTATCTTATTGTGGTTTAAGTTAGCATTTTTTTCTGTTCACTAATGAGGTTAAGCCTTTTTATATGTTTATAGATCATTTGTATTCCTCTGTTTACTTTTATGTGAAATGTCTGCTTATGTCTTTTGCCCATTTTTTTTATTAGGTTATTATTTCTTTATTGGCTAAGAGGGAATGCTTTGTTAGTTATTATATGCCAAATTTCTCTACTGGCTTATGGCTTTTAAAAAACATTTTTACAAGCTCTTTTGGTAAACAGAAGCTTTTATTTTTAATGAAATTACATTTATCAATTGTGTGTGTGTGTGTGTGTGTGTGTGTGTGTGTGTGTGTGTGATTAGTGCCTTGTTATGGAGCCTTTCCTTATACCAAAATTATAAATACCTTCTTGTATATTTCTAAAGTTTTAGTTTTTCCATTGAAGTACTTAATCCTCTAGAATAGAGTGTTATGTATGGTGTGAGGCAGTATATTTTATATTTTCCCCCACAATGGACACCCAATATTCCTAGCACCACTTATTAAATAACTCATCTTTTCCCCATCTCTGCAATGCTGCACCAGCCATGAACCAAGTTTCCATATATTCAGGAAGGTATATTGGTTCTCAATTCTGTCATAATGATCTGTTTGTCTATTCTTGTGCCATTAATACTATAGTTTATAAGACACCTGGTAGGGCAAAAATTCATTTAAGATAGGTGTAAATCTTTCCAAGTTTCACAAAACAGTTCTTGTTGAAATTTTGGTTGGAATAATTTAACTATAGATTATTTTGGGGAGAATTACATCATTATGATATCAAGTTTTCCTATTCATGAACACAGTAACATTTTTATTTATTTGGTTCTCTTTTAAGAAGTTACTTATTCCAAATGTTTCTTTAATCTAAATATTCAATTGGATTTTGAATATTGTGTTCTATCCAATCATCTTGCTCTCTAATTAGTGATAATAATTTTTTTTCATTTTTTGATACAATTACAACATCTACGAGTATTTCCTATTCTTATTCTTCTTATTTGTTTTTCTTGACTTAGGTTGGCTAGGGTCAATACTGAGTAAGGAAGCATCTTGTTCCTTCCTCAAAGAAAATTCTTCTAACACTTTACCTTTAAGTATGTTTTACTATAGGTTTTGTTTTAATAGTGATTTTTACATCACCGTTAACCTTCTCTATATCCTCCTGCCACAATCACCACACTGTTGTCCATGTTCATGAGTTCTTTCTCTTTTTTTATTTTTTGCTCAACCTCTCCACCCACCCTCACTCAGACCCCAACCCACCCCAACAGCTGTCAGCCTGCTCTCTATCTATGAGTCTGTCTCAATTTTGCTTGCTTCATTTTGTTCATTATATTCCACACATGAGTTAAATCATATGGTACTTGTCATTCTCTGACTGGCTTATTTCATTTAGCATAATGTTCTCCAGGTCCATCTTCTTACACCATACACAGGAATAAACTAAAAAATGGATTAAAGACTTAAATGTTAGATTCAAAACCATAAAAATCCCAGAAGTAAACATAGGCAGTAAAATCTTGGACAATTCTTATATTAATATTTTTTTCTGATATATCTTCTCAGGCAAGGAAACAAAAGAAAAAATAAACAAAAAATAAACTACATCAAACTAAAAAGTTTTTGCACAGCAAAGGAAGTCATTAACAAAATGAAAAGGGAACCCACAGAATAGGAGAACATATTCACCAATTATCCAAAATGTATAAAGAACTTATAAATGCAACACCAAAAAACCCCCACAAATAATCTAATTTAAAAATGGGCAAAAGACCTAAATAGATACTTCTCTAGAGAGGATATACAGATGGCCAATAGGCATATGAAAAGGTGCTCAATGTCACTAGTCATCAGAGAAATGCAAAAACCACAATGAGATATCATTTCACACCTGTAAGAATGTCTACCATCAAATAAAAATCAACAAACAAGAGTTGGCCAGGATATGGAGAAAAGAGAACACTGGTTCTCTGTTGGAGGGAATGCAGTTGGTGTAGCCACTGTGGAAAGCAGTATGGAGTTACCTCAAAAAATTAAAAATGACCCAGCAATTCCACTTCTGGGAATTTACCCCCAAAAAACTTGAAATACTAATTTGAAAGAATATATGTACCCCTATGTTCATTGCAGCATTATTTATAATAACCAAGATTTGGAAACAACCCAAATGTCCATCAGTAGATGAGTAGATAAAAAAAGCCATGGTACATTTACACAATGGAATACTACTTGGCCACGAAAAAGAAGGAACTTTTACTATAAGCTTTTGAAACATACTATTTATCAGTTCCCGTCTACTCCTAGTTTAATAAGAATTTTAAATTTTAAATGTTTATCGAACATTTAAAAATAACAAGAAGTGTTAGGATTTTTATTATTAATTAGTTGAATTATGCCATGAATTTTTAAAATGCTAAACCAAACTTGTATTCATGGGATTAAGAAAACTTTATCAAGTTTTATTATATTTTTCATTCATTGATGGAACCAATTTGGAAATGTGGCATTAGTGAATGACAAGAGCTGGTAATTTTTATTTTTTATTCTATTTCTATCTGGATTTGGCACCAAGATTATAACTTCATAAACTAGTTGGGGGGTATTCCTTTTTCTGTTCTCTAGAAGAGTGTTTGAGTAATATTAGAATTATCTGTTCCTTGAGTGTTTGATAGAATTCACTTGTAAACTATCCATTGGAGCCTGAAATTTTCTTTGTGGGAAGATTTAAAACCAGTCTTCAATTTCTTTAATGGTTATGATAGTATTTAGGCTTTTTATTTCTTTCTGAGTCAGACAAAATGAATGAGTACCTAAGAAATATAACATAAAAATAAGAGGAGGTTAACTTTTAGCATTGCATAATTCAATTAAGGGGAAGAAACCTATGAGTATTATCAAATAGAAAAGGAAATCCTGCTATTCTAAGATACTTCTAAAAATTATACTATCAATTGTAAAGGTACAAGTAAAGTCAAGATGTGGGACATGTCACAAAAAGTTGTGAGTCGCTCTCACCCTATGTATAACTTCTAAACGTATAAAAATGAGTCAGAAGAATCTTTGGATGTAGATTCTATAGAGACATAGGGAAACTGATTATTATATATAATAAGTGGTCAATAAGGATGGGGACACAATTAGGCTATTATGCGTAGATTATTTTTATGTGTTTATTTAATGTAATATGTCTTTCTTCCCCCCCCCCCTCAAGAAGGTATAATTAATCAGTGGTATGCCTCAGCACCAGTGACCTCTTAGAACTAAGGAAATATGGTCTTTGTTATTCATAACAGTGCCTTATTTTTTCTCATCTCTGTCCTTTTGAGTAAATAGTTTCCTCTCTTTCTTCATTGCCTGATGAACTTCTACTTCTTTTTAAGACACAGTTCAAATCAGTGTCTTCTGTGACAACTCTCTGAATGTCCTCCATGTACTCATAAAACCCACACTATCAATTAAGAAAAATAAATCCTTACAGAAATATCTGTTCTGAGTTTTTGAGTTATTCATCACTACTAGCTTGTGAGCTGCTTGCAAAGGGGCCATGTCATAATCACTTCCAGGTACCCTGGAGATAGTGCAATGTCTTACACATAGCAGGCAATTATTTTTCAATAATGTTTATTAGAAGAATAAGATGTGCTTTTGGTCATCTACCACTTCCTTGATTCTTTCATAACTTATCTGTATGTCATCAGAGATCCACATCAGAAATGAAACTGAGTGTAAGATCTTAGCAGATCATTTCTCTTCCTCCTCTGAAACCCCTCATTATCTGGCTATTCAAATTGGTAGCTGGAGGATGAGTAGGGGTTGGTGGAAGGCTTTTATATCTTTCCTGTTTTCATTCTGAGCAAGGTTTCACTTATTCTTGTCTGGTCTGATGCTGTTGGATTTGATCCCTGTGGGCCTCCCAGTAACCAGACCTGTGGTGTAATCTTACACCTAATTAGACAATCATGCAGCAAGCCCTGGCCCCTGCCATTTGAGAGATGATTTATTTTTCTTTGTTGTGCTCAGGAAAGTAGAGACTGGAATGTTATTTGAGAGGTCAAGCAACTCTTTCCCCTGCCCCACAATCATGTCCTCCCAGCCCCCTGCCTCCTTTGGCACCTCTCTCTGGAGACCCTGCAGTAGGTGTGGGTGGGTGGAGGGGTCTCCCACTGTGGCATTCTGAGGGAGCCAGGATTATATCTCTATCCGCATTGGAGCTTCCTTCACATGGTTCTGATCATAGTACTCTCCTACTGAAAATCAACAGACAGCTCCATAAAACTTTCCAGTTTGTAGAGTCAGTCCTCAGGGTGCTGTTGCTGTTTTGTTCTCTAACCTCACTTCTCAGACTACAGATTCATGGAGAAAAATGCCACACAACTGGAAAGTTGTGTAATTCTTCACACACGACACTTGGTTTCCAGTCCTCTACTTTGAGCGTCAGGTTCTTCTGTCTGAAATATTCTATCCCTGCATTCCCCTCCCTCCTCATGCTTCCTCAGGTAGTCAGCTCAGTATGACTCTTCAAAATTCTGCTTGTGTCTCTTCCTCCTGGAAGCCTTCCATGACTCTCCCAGACTAGGATAAGTTCCAATATTTCTTATTCTCACTGTGTCCTCTTGCCCCATTATCCAAATACTTGTTTCACATTTTATTGTAATTGTTGATTTACAGATCTTGTCTTCCCTACAGAGTATAAACTCTTGGAAACTAAAGTAAAAATGCTGTCATTGTGCCTAATAGAGTGCCTGACACAGGTTCTGGGTAAATATTCTTATTAAATAAATAAATTAGTTGAAGAGAAGTGAAGGGAGCCTGGGTGTTGTATAAAATGCAGGAAAGGAGCTGGGGAGAGATAGGGTGGGTAATATTGAACAAATTGAAGAGGCACACTGACCAGGGTCAGCAAGGGTGCTATTTATAAGATGTCCTAGTGTTCCTTTTAGGAGAAACAATGACTGACGCCATTTGGTCTAATGGCTGATCCAGGAACAAGGAACCTTTTAGTGAGAAATATGAATAATAACGACTTCATATCCTGCAGGGAAGTGTGAAAACTGGATAGAAAAGAAACTCGCTTCAAGGGAAGCAAGTTGGTGCAAAAAGCTGGTCTTCAACACAGGTTGTGGTCAGTGGGGACTGATGGACTGAGCAAAGCTCAGCACAGGATCTTTGAAATTACCTTCTGGTGTGAGTTAAGGGAATTGTGTGACGTTCCAAGGGAGATGAAAACTGTGGAGAACTGAAAGATGAAATCAGGTTAAAGAGTAGTCACTAGAGATGCTATTGTGTCCCAGTAAATTCTGGTGTTTAATACACGTGGGAGGAAGGTACTTTCTTCACACTAGGATGAGAACAGGAGCCGTGTAAGTAGTAACTGTCAGAGTGAAATGGATAACCTACTCTAAACAGCCACCTAAGAATGACATACCCACACTGGCAAGACAATCAAATTCTTCCTAAGATTCAGCCACATGTGCCATTCCCTGTCATAGACCAGTTCCTTGACTACTAGTTGTACCTGGTTCCAAGCTGCTTCTAATCCTCCTGGTCTGGCCTTGATGAAGTTCTTCTACTTGTTCTGCCTACCTCACTTGGCTGGTTTGACACTGGACCCCACTTTCTTGGCTCTGATCCCAGGGCCTCTAGAGAGTAATTCTGGTTATCTTCCTGATGAGCATCTGGTTTCAGGGAAGTTTTCATGAAGAAGGAGAGCTGAGACAACCAGATTGTTCCTTGAAAGAGACTCAAAGGATGTAGTCAAGCAGTGATGAGCGGTTGAATTTTAGGCTAGTTACATGTGGTGACCAAGCAGAGAAATCTGGAGGGCAGAGAGGCTGGGAGACTCTAACAGGCTCAGAGAGGCTGGGAGACTTTAACTCTAGAGGTAAAGGCTGTATTGGTCCTTGTTGATGGTCTATAGGTTCATATCCTCCAAGCTAGCTTTTATGTTTTGTTTGCATGCAATTTCCACGTAGCCCCTTTACTACCACTCTGGTTTTGTTTTCTTTTGTTTATTGTGAGGACCTATTGTCCTCACAAGCAGAGCCCTAACTTGGAGTGAGAGTTTGGGGTGGGGTGGAAGGCTATTCATCAAGGGGCCAAAGCACCAGAAATGAAATTTGATGAACACTTGACATGCACAGGGTGAGTTTGGGGAGGAGCAGTTTGGCAGAGAGCAGATGCCATGAGTAGTTGAGGAGGAAGGCTGCTGTTGTCTTTTGGGACCAGGAGAGCCACCATCGGGACCCCTTTCCCCCACAATTAGAGAGGAAGGGCTGGGTGGAACTTCTATTCTAGGGCTTGAATCATTTTCTTGACGATCTTCCCCAGACTGGCATGGCCTACTCCCAATAAATGCCAGTATTAATGTGCCAGGCACTGGGGTAAATGTTTTATATGCATTAATTTGTGAAATATCACAATATTTTGAAGTATGCCTTACTATAATTTCCATTTTACAGATGATGAAACTGTAATTTAGGAAGGCCAAGCTACCTGCCCCAAATCACATGGCAAAAGTGGTGGAGCCAAGGCCTTAAAGCAGGTCTCCACATGCCAAAGTCCGCTTGTTAGCATGACTTTATGTCTCCTTTGTACACGTGCATCACATCATGCTATTTGCAGCCTGTCTGATGGCTCTGCTGCTTTCAAAAGACTGCTCTGAAAAGGCACATAGTTTCCCATGCCCCGCTCCTCTCGCCACAGCCAGGTTCTGCTGGATCCCGGAGGTGCTTGTTGACTGCTCCCTATGAGTGCTGCCAACAGGCATTACCAAAATGTGAAATGATTTTCTTCTGGAGGAAAAAAACATGAGTAATAAGAACTGGATTCCAAAAGCAACAAGCTTTTGGACTATTTTTTGTTCTTCAAGAAATGTTTTACTTGAAAGGGCAAAGCTCTGAAGTTGCTGTTTGAAGTTCAGACTAGTTTTTAGACTTATGAACTTTAAAGGATGTGATTAGAATTCAAATTTGTGGGATGCATACAGTCCCTGTCACCCTGGGAAGAAGGGATGATTGATATGAGCTGCAATATATAGGGGAGTTGAGATGCATTGTCTTGGTTGCCCTGATGCCCTAGTTTCCCCAGTCACCAAAGTAGCTTCAAGTTTCTCAAGGGAGGAAATTTCTTACAATTTACTACAATTTATTTCATGTAATTTCAAAAGCTGTGGTTAGTCACGGAGGTAGCCTGGGTGCATTGGAGCTACTTGCATAGAGAAGGAACTTGGCCAAGATCCTTATTTTTGCTGAGCCACAGTTTTTTCTGCAAAATGAAGACCAATTGTACCCACACCATAGGTCCACAAAGAAGGGTAAATAAAATAAGGGATGTAAAGGCTCTTGAAATTGTAAAGGGCTCTTTAAATGTAGGGGATTATTATCATACATTCTTCTAGGCCATGTTTTTTATTAAGGAAGTGGTTTTGGCTTGCAGAGATGGCAGCAAAGGACATTCATTCATTCAAGAAATATCTATTGTCATCTACTATATATTGCTCATCACTGTATCTGAAAAGAGAACCACAGTGACTAAGATCAATGCAGAGCCTTCCTTACTGGGCTGGAGTCTGGCTGGAGACACAATTCATTGTTGCTGGAGAAGTACTTGATAACGAAAGGTTCTGACAGAATTGGAGATACACAGGAGAACACAGAAGTGTCTTCTCATCCAGGTTTGGGGAGTAAGAAATACTTTATATTCTGGTGCTTTTATGGGTTGGATTGTCTCCCCCTAATTTATGTGTTGAAGTCCTAACCCACAATAACTCAGAATGTGACTGTATTTGGAGATAGAGTTTTTAAAAGGTAATTAAAGTAAACTTAGGTCACATGGGTGGGCTCTAATCCATTATAACTTCTATCCCTATAAGAAGAGGATATCAGGACACAGAGATGCACAAGAACAGATGTAGCTCCATGTGAAATCAGGGGGTAGAGATAGCCATCTGCACGCCAAGGAGAGAGGCCTAAGAAGAAACAGACCTGTCAACACCGTGATCTTGGATTTTAGCCTCCAGACCTGTAAGAAAATGAGTTTCTGTTAAGCTACCCAGTCTATGGTACTTTGTTATGGCAGCTCTCCCAAACTAATACAGTAGTCCTCCCTCATCCATGGGGAATACGTTCCAGGACTCCCCATTGAATGCCTGAAACCACAGATAGTACCAAACTCTATCTATACTATGTTTTTTTCCTATACATACTTAGGATAAAGTTTAATTTATATGTTAGGCACAGTAAGAGATTAGAATAACTAAAAATAAAGTCAAACAATTACAATAATATACTGTAATAAAAGTTATGTGAATGTGGTCTCTCTCTCAAAATATCTTATTGTGCTGTACTCATCCTTCCTATGATGATGTGAGATGATAAATACCTTATGAAGTTGAGAATGTTCACCTTTTCACTTAAAGGAAGCACTTTATGACTTCTCTTGGGCGCATCCCTACTCGTGTGCTTTGGGGGCCATTCTTAAGTAAAATAAGGGTTTCTTGCATACAAGCATCTAAGATACTGTGACAGTTGATGCAATAACTGAGGTGACAAATGGGCAGGTAGTGTGGATATACTGTACAAAGGGAGGATTCACATCCAGGGTGGAAAGAAGTGGGACAACTTGAGATTTCATCATGCTTTCAGAATGGCATGCAATTTAAAAGTAATGCATTATTTATTTCTGGAATTTTTCATTTAATATTTTCAGACCACAGTTGACTGCAGGTAACTGAAACCATGAAAAGAAAACCACAGATAAGGTAGGGCTATTGTATAGGCACTGAGTAGACACTGAAAAATATTTGTTGAATAAATAAGTTAATGAAAATGATACTTCCATGGATAGCATGGCTAAGGGTGAGTGTAAGTGGGGAAGAAGGACGGCTAGAGTAGTCCTGGTAAAGGGAACAGTCTATGAAAGGCATGGAGACTTGTGAGAGTGAAATGTGTTCAGCACAACTATAGCACAAAAACACAGAGTGGTGGCATATGAAGGTAGAGGGGTAGTCAGGGACCAGGTCAAGTTTGGCCATGGAAGCCAGGCTGAGTGATTAGAATACCCCCTGGGGCCCTACTGTCCCAGGTAAGATGCAGTTACACATTTTTTGCATGTGTTGTTATGCAACATACAATTCAATGAAGACTAGTAACCTAACTACAAGGAGCTGTGCAGTTGAATTATTTCATTCAAGCTTCACAACAAACTTATGGAGTTCTGTTATCCATTTTGTAGATGAGGAAAGGAGGCTCAAACAGATTAAATAATTTCCCTAAGGGCAAATGACTAGGAGGTAACAGAGCAGAATTCACACTCACTTAGTTGAGAGATGGGTCTCTCAGGATAGCTGTTAAACCTCTTCAGGATGTACCTAGCTCTGGCCACGGAGCCTCTCACAGGGTCCTCAGAATTTGAGTTAGGAAGTTGTCACGAGTGAGGGCCTGTTTCCTGCATGAGATGTATCTGTGTGGGTGTGTAGGTGTGTGAGTATGTGCCCATGGGCATCGGTGGCTGGATTACATGGGAAGAGTCTTTCTTTTGTGGACAGCAGGATTGGAAGGGAATCTTCCTGCTGGGGTGCATGGTTGCTGTCAGGGAGATAGGAAGATGCCATCATTCCAGGCAAACCAGCAGCAACATCACTGGAAAGTCCACTGTGACCCGGGGCAAGGGAATATTGCCAGGAGGTCAGTGGGAACATTTTTCCTTGCCCCTCACCTTTCCACATGGAGGGCCTGCAACAAGACCATGGCCCTGGCCTCTTCTCACTCTTTCATTCTCTTCCTGGGTGAGAAGAGTGCCCTCTAATGGTGGGTGTGGAGCCTATCGGCCTGCCTCCAGGGAGCAGATATTCTGGTCTGCCCTGAGCCAGGCCTAGGCAGCTTGTCCTTCTGGGAGCCAGCAGTGTCCAGTGTCCCTGTGCCAGGTGGGTGAGTTTAATTTTAGGATAAAGTGTGGTTGACTAGCCCTTTTGACCACATCTCAAGCCCAATCATCCAATCTAGCTTTTATCAGCATGAAAGCTGATGTTTTTCTCTACATATGTCTAGTTCCCATGTTTCTCTTAGTTGGCTCTGACTTACGAGAAGAAAGGCACATTATAGTATTTGCTGGTCTCCTAAAGTTCTAATGCATCAGATTAATGACAAAAAGATGCTGAATGTGGGCACAGCGTGCTCAGGCAATGGAGGGCAGAGATGCTCCAGTTAAGTCCCTACCTGTGCATTTCCTGCTACCCGTATATGTTTTCCAGAAGTTTTTTGGAGCGTGGGGATTTTGAGACTTTAGCCTGTAAGCCACCTGAAGATTTATTTTTAGGTATTTTCCCCATTAAATATTTTTTATTCCTTTGTAAAAAAAAATGTTGGTAAGAGATTTGGATGATACAAGGAGTGTTTTGTAAAACAGTTATGGATATGAGAGCTTTGAAAAGCAGGGGTTGGAGAGAGGGTGTATCTGTTATCTATCACCATAATCAGAGTGTGTAACAACCAACCAATGCAAAGGACATCAATGCATTTGATGATCAGCATTTCTTTGTCAGGAGCTAGCTGGGAATCAGCTGGGTAGTTTTGCTGATCTTATCTGGGCTTGATCACCTGTCTGAGCTTGGCTGGCATTTGGCTGATACAGCACAGCCTCAGTGGGGTGACTGTTTTGCTCTGAGTGCCTCTCATTCTTTCTCAGACTAGCCTGGGCATGGCCTTATGACAATGGCAGAGGTGCAAGTGAGCAAGAAGAAACATGTAGGCCTCTGGGTGCTAGCCTCAGAATGGCACACCATCCCTTCTACCTGGTCATATTGGTTGAGGTGAGTCATGTGGTGTACGGAATGTACTCTGCTTTTATGAGAAAAACTCCAATTCTGAAATGACAGGGAGGAGTAAAAATGGGGGGCCATCAATGCAATCAATCTAGCACAGCAGGGGAGAGAAGAAATCCTGGTGAAAAGAACATACCTCACCCTGGTGCCCCCACCAGCGGGTTGACCTGGTTGGAAGAACATTTATAAACAACTGGGATGCATGAGCTGGCTGTGCCAGTTGTATTTGGCTGGTGTCCATTCTGATTGGCCAGTGCCTGTGCTGTTCTGGTATTTGAACCTTTTGAATATCATCCTTGTCCATATCCTCCACCTACCAAATCCTATAAGTTTTTAATTCTGAAAGATTTCTGTTATCCATATTCTTTTGACCATAGGTTCAGGGTTCTTTTCTGACATGGTTTCCTGCAACAGCCTTCTAACATCTCTCTCTCTCTCCCTCCCTCCCTCCCTCCCTCCCTCCCTCCCTCCCTCCCTCCCTTCCTCCCTCCCATTTTCTCTCCCTCCCTCCTCCCCTCCCTCTCTCCAGTCTGGTTTCTACTGGTCTCACACTATGAGGAGCCCTGTCTTTGTAAAATAAACACTTTTCTCCCTGCTTAAAATCTGCATGGATTTCTGTAGTTTGTCTATTACCTGTCCCATCTATAGACCCATCTTCAGTGACTGAGATGATGATAGCTCTTTGTCGCAAACCACTGGATCCTTAGTTGTACTGGACCCTCTGCTCAGAAGTCCTGCCCAATCTCCTTTTGCCATTGCACTCCTGCACATCCTTCAAGATGCGGCTTAGGCAGCCCCTCCTCCAGGAAGTCCACTGTCCCTTATCCCCAGGTGGAATGAGGCTTGCTCCATGGTGTCACTGTAGCCACCCAGGCTTCCCTTTAGCTCAGCACTCACCATGCTGCATTATATTTCTCTCTCTACTATCTACCTCCTGAACTTCTGGGGGGAGAGATTCAGTCTTATTTGGGTTGGCATCCACAGCACCTCTGACAGAGCCTAACACATGACAGATCTTCACTAATTTTTTAAAAAATGAAAAGAGGTATGCACACAATTGTATATGATAAAGTACAAAATATCCATGCATTCTCTGATGCATTTGTGTGTGCCTGTAGGCACCCTCCTTCGCCCTCCCAGATCCCAATTGTTTCTCTGATGCATATCACATACCCAAAGGGTTCATGGAGGGTGCTAAGTAAAGTAATTGAAAGCTTCTGCTTTGATGTTTTGTTTTTTTTTAAATTTCAGGAAGCTACTTGAACAAAGGGTAATTATTGCTGTTAATAGCAATAATTTCCCCATAATCTGGTTACATGTCTTATTTCATTTTAACGATCACAGCAGCTGTCTTTAAACAAGTCTGGACGGGCCTCTGGGGACAGAACTTCCTGAGGCATATCCTCCTTATTCTAATTATTCCACTGCTGGGACATGCCTGAGAAGGAAGCTGAGGGTGGGGGGCAGGGTGGGACAATATCACTCCCCCATCACCACCACCATCACTACCACCCTGGAGTCTTCTAGAACATAGAACTTTCTGGTGCTTTCCATAGCAACTGCATGGTGTCAAAGGAGAGGGAGATAGGGTTTCTGATTTCACCATCTCCTTGCTCTTATGAGCAATGAGATTTTATCTGGTGTCAGGGCCACAACTCCAAGGGAGCAAGCTTTCTTTTAGCTTCTCTTAATTGGCAGCCAGTAATAGGGAAAACCACCGACCAGATCAATCAATGCCTTGTGCCCACTAAGAACTTTTTTTTCTTCCTAAAACTTGCTTTATGAAAGAGAATGAGGTAGCTTCAGATGGTTTCACCTTAAAATAGGATTTTATGCCCTGCTCATTTGCTAAACATTTTCTAAGTCTATAGCTTCTGCCTCACTAGTTCTGCAATATCTGTGCATGCTCCCTTTGGCTTCCAATGGTCTGGAGTTTCCTCTGGAACCATGTCATTTCAGTTGATAATCCTAGCTCTGGAGTCAGCCGGATCAAGATTTCATTTTCTTCTCAGCCACCCACTAGGTTTCATGGCCTCGGAAAGGCCCTGTATCTTTTGGTATTTCAGAATTTTTGTTCCTTATTTGTAAAATGTGGGTAAAAAACACCTATTTTGTGTGGTTGAACCAAAAACTAGGCAAGGTGACTTAGGCAGATAGGCAGTAAATGACTGCTTCTGGTTCTTATTTAATTGGTGGTCTTGATGAGAGAGACTTAATGACCTGGTTAAATGCACCTGGACAGAAAATTAAGCTTTCAGAAATCCAATGAGGCAGGAAGAATGGTCTTTTATTAAACAATGGATTTCCACTGAATTTCATCTTTCCCATATCATAAAGGAACAGAGATGACCTGCTGGTCAATGGAAAGACTCATGTGGGAGAGAAAAAGATACCATCGGCATTTTCCCTTTAGCTTTTTGCCCCTAACAGCTGTTTTCAATATGTTAACGATTTAGGAAAACAGTAAAAATGATACCTTGGAAATTTTAGTCCCCCTGTTATGAAAAGACCTGCAGGAAGACAAGGGTTGTCTTTTCTTGGGTCATTTCATTTGATCCATGGTGGATTTAATTTTATTTTTAAGTGAAATAAACCTTAAGAAAAATTATTGTTCTATACACATTTTTTCAATGCACAGTTTCTGGCTTTAAAGGGGCTGGTTCAATAATTGAAGCAAATATAAAGTATATAAAACAACAAATGGAAACACTTATGGTGAGTTCTTTCTTGACCAAAAGTATTTCCAGGAAATATTATAAAATTTTCAAGCCACGTGAGGTAGTTTGGAGACCATTGTTTTTCTCTTATATAATATTATTAATGTTCTGATCTACAAATGGAAAAAAAAATACTGATTTGTAAATTTTCTTTTTCCCTAAGTCTTTGCCTCAGTGTTATGAGACCTAATGGAAAAATAGAAGGAAAAGATGCTTTGGAATCATAGTTAAAAGCAATGCCTTATGGATAAGGGTTGAAGAATGATAATAATCTCCATTCTCCCTACAAGTTCTAAACCAATTGAGAAATAAACACAAAAAACAGAAAGATGAAGGTAAAAGTTCTGGCTTCATTGTTGGTTGTATTGTATTGCATGGCAGAGTTTGGACCTGAGGACATGTGCAGGACTTTGAATGACACATTCAGGAGATATGAGTCTACAGAATGAACAAACATTGACACAGCCTGTGCAAAAAGAATCTCTGCCCCTCAAACATACAATTCCATTCAAGAGTAGGAAGTACATACATATCCTAATATATAAAAACCCAGGGTCCATAACATCCAAAACGACTGAAGGCTCGACTGAGTGGAAGTCAGTACTGGGTTACTGTGGCGACCCAGCACTGACTGCCACCTCTTTGGGCACTCTGACCCAACACTGACTGCCAAGGGGGCTGCGGATCAGGCCTGAAGAGAGGCCTGAACAGAGAAGCAGGGTCTGATCCGTAGCCTCCATGGCAGCTGTTGATCAGCACTTGCCTCTCTCTTTCACTCTGGGCCTGGCCACCAGCCGTGCCTCTCTTTCTCTCAGGCCTTTGCTGGGGCTGCTGACCAGCCCCACCTCTCTGATCAGGCCCATTTATAGGACTGGAGATGCTGACTGGATAGAAACCAACCAATCAGAACCAAATCTGGGTGAAGTGTGAGGAGCCAAGTTCCTAGGAGGCGGAACTTTTGATGCTAACTGGCATAGAAACTGACCAATCAGAACCAAATTGGCCAGCAGGGGAGGGAAGTTGGGGGTGATATCAGGCCGGCAGGGGAGGGCCATTGGGGGCGAGATCAGGCCAGCAGAGGAGGGAAGTTGGGGGTGAGATCAGGCTGGCAGGGGAGGGCAGTTAGGGGCAATCAGGCAGGCAGAGGCAGTTAGGGGTGATCAGGCCGGCAGGGGAGAACAGTTAGGGGTGAGATCAGGCCGGTGGGGGAGGGCTGTTGGGGGTGAGAGCAGGCCAGCAGGGGAGGGGATTTGGGGGCAAGATCAGGCTGGTAAGGGAGGGCCGTTGGGGGCAAGATCAGGCCAGCAGTGGAGGGCAGTTAGGGACAACCAGGTCTGCAGGGGAGGGTAGTTGGGGGCAAGATCAGGCCGGCAGGGGAGGGCAGTTGGGGGTGATCAGGTAGGCAGACAGAGGCAGTTAGGCGCAATCAGGCAGGCAGGCAGGTGAGTGATTAGGAGCCTAAACTGACAGTCGGACATCCCTCAAGGGGTCCCCGATTGGAGAGGGTGCAGGCTGGGCTGAAGGAACCCCCTCCATGCATGAATTTCATGCACCCGGCCACTAGTTGTATTATAAAAGACACAACTCAGGAACAGCCAAATGGAAGAGATGCATAGGGCAAAGTTTGGGGTGAGAGTAGCATAGAATTTCCATGACCTCTTTAGCTGCACCATCCTCCTGGTATATCAAAGTATTCATCAACCCAGAAGCTCCCCAAATTTCATTGTTCAAGAGTTTCTATTGAGGTTTCATTGTGTAGGCATGACAGATTAAATCACTGGCCATTGATGTCTGAACTCAATCTGCACTCTGCCTCCTTTCCCTGGAGATTGGGAGGCGGGACTGAAAGTTCCAATCCTCAGAGTGTGGCCAGCTCTCCCCTGAAATCATCTAAGGATTTACCTTGAATCACCTCATTTGCATAAACTCAGGTATGATGTAAAGGGACTCAAGAATATCAAAAGAGCCCTAACCGGTTTGGCTCAGTGGATAGAACATCAGCCTACGGACTCAAGGGTCCCAGGTTCGATTCCAGTCAAGTGCATGTACCTTGGTTGTGGGCACATACCAAGTAGGGAGTGGCAGGAGGCAGCTGATCAATGTTTCTAACTCTCTATCCCTCTCCCTTCCTCTCTGTAAGAAATCAATAAAATATGTTTAAAAAAATGAATATCAAAAGACAATCCTACCACTCAAGAAAATTCAAGAGATTTTAAAGCTCTGTGCCAGGAACTGGGGCAAAGACCAAACATATATATTTTCTATCTATTCTAATCCCAGAATGGAGCTTATGTTTTGAAAGATTTTGCTTCTCAAACTGATAAATTAAAAATGAGGGGAAACTCAACATATTATTTATAGCTTAAAAAATAATGGAAAGATACACAAAACAGATTATCTCATGTCCTGAAGTATGATACCATCAAACTGATAGACTTCCAGCTGAAATGGAAGAAAAGGCTAATCTGTGTGGCTCTGCCTCTGTCAAAAATGTGTCCAAAATATCTCTGAATGGAAAGAAAAAAGATGGATAATATTAGAAGTCTCTAGGTGATGGAATTAGTGATTTGTTGACTCAGAAAATATGAAAAAAAAAAGAATGAATGCATGTCCTCTTGGAAAACTTGTAAATCAAAAGTGACTTTTAAATATACAAAAATAAATGAACTAAAATGGCTAATATCTTGGGTAGAACTCTAAGGACCTGATTAAGAGAAGATCACCTTTGAGCAAATATAAACATTTTTAATATTTATTATTCACTTATTTACTAACAAATATTGAGTACCTTGTCTGAGCCAAACATTGTTCTAGGCAATGGAGATAAGAAAGTAAAAAGACACTTGATGTTCTTGCTTTCATGGGGCTTATGCTCTGTGGCTCAAATTGATTATCATATCATCATATCATATCATATCATATCATATCATATCATATCATATCATATCATACTAGAGGCCTGGTGCACAAAATTCATGCACAGGTAGGGTCCCTAGGCCTGGCCGGTGATCAGGGCTGATCTCTGGGGCAAATGGCAGGGTGATTGGGGGGCCCACTCACTGGCCCTGCCCCCTGCCACCACCACCAGTCGCCTCCCTCTGCAGGGCGACCAGTGGGGCAATCAGGGGCCCCAACTGACACCGCCTTGGCTGGCCTGGGGCCTGTGGGCTGGGGGCAGCTCTTGTGTTGAGCATCTGCCCCCTGGTGGTCAGTGTGCATCATAGCAACCTGTCATCCTCCAGTCGGTCATATTAGGCTTTTATTATATAGGATCATATATCATATTCATAATCATATTAATACTTACAAAAGTATGCAATAAATGTTTGATATGCTTGGGCTGTGCTAAGTCTTTTACATGGATAATTTTAGTTATTCTTCTGAGTGCCTCATGAGATTGAGGCACTTTTATTATCAAAATTTGAGACCCAGAGGGGTTTAGTTGACTGGTCAAGGGCACATAACTACTAAGTAGCAGAAATGGGATTAGTCCCCAAGTCTGGCTGACCCATATTTTTAACCCCTACTTCTTCTAAGACAGGATTCTACTTGCACTTTTAAAGCATAAAAATGTGTGTGTGTAAAATCAATTTTTAAATTAGCACAATAATGATTACTGAATTTGGCCAGCTGTTCAGAAAATCTGGGTGCTTCTGGAGCTCTCTGTTGGCAAGGAATCAAAGCTTCTGTCTTAATGGGGGTTATCCCTGAGACACTGGGATAAGCTGTTTAAGGAGGAAGCAACCGGAAATTTCAGGTGCAAATTTGTTGGCAAAGATGATAAAGGAGGAAGTTGGAATATTCAGGTTTGGGCAAAGGAAACCCTCAAATACTTGATTGAAGGGAGGAAAACCTGGTGTTGGGGCAGGGAACAAAATACAACCCACCTGCCTGGTTTTACATAACAGCCCTGCTCGCCAAACTCAACTGCGGCACCCCATGATCCTGAAAGATGGCCTGTGAATCTGAGGCAGCCATCACCCTTGGCTGCACTTAACTTAAAAAACACTAGCAAAAGTTTTCTCTTTCAAGTAGACTTGTATTTGATTTGTGCTGTAGGACAAGATGAGAAATGGTTGGGCAGGGGTGGGCCAGAAGGGAGGGAGGGAGGTGGGTGGGTATATTTTCCTTCTGCCAGTCTTTTTGAACTTTGTGCCACATGCTTCATGAATTCCTTCCCTCAGGGCAATGGAAATAAAATTACCTGCCTGAGGAATTTCAGAGTGAAAAATGAACTCACAGCCAGACGCTAGGATTGCTCCTGGCACAAATATTTAATGAGAGAAAGAGAGGGGCTCAGGACAGGGAGCTATAAAGGAGCAGGGGAAAGGGAACCTGTATTTGAGAGTCAAGAGACCTGGGTCCCCCATCCTGGGGCCTCAATTTCTCCATATTTAAAATGAAAGCATTAGAGATCCGGATCTGAAATGTTCTCAGTTCCTCCAGTAGGAAATTGGATGATTCCAAACCCTGGTAGGGGTAGGAAGGGCTTTCTAGTTCTTGCTGGGGAAACATGAGCTTGAGGGACAGCATCTGGAGAGGAGCAACTGCAGCAGCTCTGTCACACTAGCTGGGCGGAGGCTGGGCTGGGGCAGGACCCAGTACAGGACATGACATCACAGGCAGCTGTGGACCCTCCTGGGCACTGGGAGAAGCTGGGTCATGCCCCTTGACTATTAGCACTTTCCATAAGGGAGCTGAGACTTCATCTTCTTTATTTGTAGTGTGTGATTTTCTTTAAAGTGAGGGAAAATAATTGCCTCCTGCCTTTTCCAGTCTTCTTCACAAAATAATGAAGATAATAAAAAGGGAGTCGTGTATGATTTTGATTTTATTTCTCCTTCCTACCTCTCTCCTCCCCTTTCTGCCTTTCCCCCTTCCCTCCATCACCACCCCTCCCACATACACCAAAAGGTGATTTGATTTTTAACATGAAGCATCCTCTGTTGTGCTTTTAGGGCAAGTTGTAAAAGGCCCAGGGAGGCTCAATGTCCTCCTAAGTTTCCTTGGGGGGAGGGGGGATTGTTTGGAGGGAAGGGGGGGGGGGTTGGTCACTGGCTGTGCTGACAAAGACTAGGTCTCAATTTCAAATCCAGGACTTTCTGCCACAACAATGCTTCTCACCATCTCAAAACTGGTTTTTAAAGTTTTCAGTCTATCATGGACCAACAGTTTTATAAAATTCAATAAAAATGAATCAATGGAGAAATAAAGTAGGGGGAAAAGAAGACATACAAACCACAAACCCCAGTTTTTTTGTTGCTAAATTCAACAGACATATAAAAAGTACTCTGTTAAGCTGCTCTAAACTACATACAGTTTCCTCACTAATTCCTACAGCTCTTCATTCATTCTCGGTGTTTCTTCTGCTGAAGGTGGCAAGGGAGCAGGAACAAGGGGGGGGGGGGGCTGACTTGGGGGAGTTAGAGCAAGTGGAAGCCATTTTACATGGTTTGCTTTCGGAGCCCATTTATCAATGTGCTCTTTCTTTTTACATTTGTTCTTTAAGTTTCAAGGCTTGTTAAATGTACATTTCCATTTATCTTACAAGAAACCTTTTGCACTAGGCAGGAAGGAATATGAAGTAAGAGAAAAAGCACTGGGCTAGGAGCCCAAGACCTGGGTTCTAAGACTTTTTTTTCACTACTTTGTTACATGACTTTGGCCAATGACCTACCTTTACAATATTTCCAGTATATTCCCAGGTGGCCTGTGTGGTCCAAGCTCTCAAATCCTGTTCCTCTGGACAGTTATGATAATCTTTCTCCTGATTTTTCCACTTTCATTTAACCCGTTCCAGCCCATCCTCCAGCTTCTAAAGGCTGCCTTTAAGGATGTCCATCCTTTCCTCAAAAGTTATCCTTGGGCCTTCATTTTACGTGTTTTAACCTCTCTGAGACCCAGTTTCTAATAAAAAGTGGGTTAACAACAATAAGCTACCACTGGAAGCTCTGAAGAGACCTGTAATACATGGTTCTAAATGCGAGAGATTACCACCACCACCACCACCACCACCATGTGGAATGGACCCCAAGAACTCTGCCCCCTGGAAACTTGGGCCAGAAAGCCCACTCTTTGTGAAACTCAAATGCTAGAAGCACTTTTAAAAATCTTTTTTTTCTCCATCCAAACTTCTGCCTACTGGCCTGGCCTGGTGCAAATGCTTTCACAGGCAGCTGGGATTCTAGTTGGTGCCAAGAGGCTGTGTGTCCAAGGTTGCTTGGCAATACTTAATCCTCTGAGTCCTCCACCTCCCACGCATCTACTCTTTCAACCTTCAGTTTTTCAAGGGAAATCTACAAATAGACTCTTGTTTTATCTTCACATGAGCCTCAGAAATAGGCCTGGCATATATTATTTCTCTATGACCAAAAAAGGGACTAAGGCCCCGAGAAGTGAAATGAACACTTCAAGGTCATACAGCCATTTTGCAACTCAGGTGAGAGCAAAACTCAGATCTTTGAACTCCTGGTCCTGTGCTCTTTCCTCCTGTATACAAATATTTTTTTAATGACATTTTGTCTTAAAATTTCCCGCACCTGGTCCTAACTCCAAGGAAAATTTTTGTGTATAAAGTCAGTATTGTGGAGCTGAGAGGAAAATTGGAAGGGAAAAAATTTCATGTTAATGGGCTTTGATGCTAAACAGAAATCTTTAAACTGAAAGAAAAAAAACAAGCTGCAGATGAAATCTCTGCAGAAAAAAAGAAAATAACGTTTTGCTTACATATAAAAAAGAGAAACTGGACCATGCTACCAAGATGCTCAACTCTCCTGCATTAATTTTGAGGCACACAAAGACTGTTGATATGAGAACTTCTGCATGGATATGAAAAAATATACTTCACTAAAATGTGAAAGCCTTGAGATTACTTCTTTTCCTATTCCTTTCCCATCTCCCCTCCCCCCGTTTTGATCTCTGTTTCTTCTTCCATAAAATGAGATGGTGGGTGTATCACTTAGCTTTGGCTAAGCCTGGCTGCTGAAATAACAAACCCTCAAACGTTAAGGGCTTGCTATGACAATGATTTATTTCTTGGTCTCTTGGATCGGCTGTGGCTCTGCTCCAGGTCTTCTTTGACCCTGGTTCATTTTCCTGGATCATGTCTCTCTGGGTCATGCCCATCTCATAGCAGAGAGGAAAGAACTAAGGCAAAACCACTGTTTGGCTATTAAACTTTTTGCTTAGAAACAACACATATTATTTCTTTCACATTTTGTTGGCCAAAGAGAGTCACATGGACAAATCCAATGTCAATGGGGTAAAAATTATGATTCTCCTCAAGGACAGGCCCAATAGGGAGAAACAGCACATATTTTGACCATAATACAGTCTACCAAAATGTGGCTAATCTTATTCTATTCAATTATTTCAATGTCTCATCTTAAATTCAACATGCCCCAAACTTAACTCATCACCATTGCTCCCCAAATATACCTGCTTCCTATATCTCTTCTCCACAAAAAATGGTACCACCATCTATGTACCCCAAGATCTAAACAGAATTGAGGAATAAAGCTAGACTGCATTTCCTTGGTCTTACCTCCCAATTGTTAACTAAGGCCTGTGGATTCTGCTTCTGAGTTACCTCTCATTCATTTCCCTCTTCATATTTCCTTCATCACTGTCACAATCCAAGCCAGGGGTGATGAAGGTCTGATCTACTACAATAGTTTCCTCATCCATCTCCCCATCTCCAGTCTCTGGCATCCAGAGTGGGGTATGAATTTGAGGGGAAGGACATTGTGAAACCCAGGAAATTATTGCAGGATCAGTACATTATTCCTAAATAAATGGTCAGTAAAATGTGCACTTAGAATTTATCTTGCTTTTTCTTCAAGTAAGAAGGAATAGAAGATAAATGCATTTAAGAAGAGTTGACATTGTCCTCCCATTAAATGTCAGAAAATTCTATAGCCCTTCCTTTTAAAGATACAAAGATGATGGGAAATGGAAGCCCTTCAAAAGAGCAGGACCTCCCATTATATGAGGCAATGTATTTGAGTAGTCCTTTCACCCTGGGAACCTGCTCACTTGATGTGAGGAATTTGGGTCATTCTTGTTCACTGCTGCTTCCTTCCACACCTTTCCCCAGCCTCCCAGGTTCTGGGATCTCCAAAGGGAAAGGTAGAGGAGAAGGACGGGCGGTAGGTAGGGCTCAGTCAGGAATGGTGGACCTGGGAACAATGAATGTCCACCATTTCTCCAGACATTTGTGAATAAAATTAGAGAGACACACAGCAGGAAGGGATCTCAGTGACCAGTGAGTCCAGCCCCCCATATTGAAAGGTGAAGCACTGAAGTCTCAAAGTAGGGAAGTAGCTTGCCCAAGGTCACCTAGCAAGTTAGAAGCAGGATGAGGCCAGAACCTAGGACGCCTGTGTAATGGCACTAGAGTGTGCATAAGAAGAACCATCATTGCCTTAGGCATCTGACACTTCTTGTGCATTTCATAGATTTGTTTTTGTTTTTTTGTGTGTTTTTTGTTTGTTTGTTTTTTTTACCATCATTGACCTTAACATCATTTGGGCTATTTTTTAGACACAATGGCTACTTCTGCAACTCTCCACTGGTATGTTGGCATTTGACTTGGTGGGACTTGAGAGTCGTGAGGCTGTTGGAAGTGGGCTGGCTTCTGTGTGAGAAGGCCTGAGACCAAATCCTGGCTCCTCTGTGTGACTTTAGGCTGCTGCATTTTTTTCTCGGAGCCTTGATTTCCTCACTTAGACAATGGGAGTGATAACAATATACAGCTCACAAGCCACTTCTTGTAAAAATTAAATAAGAAGAAAGAGAAATTAGGTAGCATTGAATTTGATAATTTAAGTTTGTCACACTTCCACTGAAGTGCTTGCTGGGAGCAAAGCAGCAGGACAATAAAGATTGCCAATGTCACTCAGCAAGCACTGGCCACAAAGAGCTCACCAATAACATGCTGGTCTTCTCCACCCACTAATCAGTAAGCACAAAGTGACAGAAATTCAGGGAAACAAGGTACACAAGGCAAAGAAGTAAGGCAGGGAGGGAGTGATCAATTCTTTTGAGAGAGTGTCATAGGAGGCCCTGCAGAGTTGGCAATACTGGAGAATAAGTTTCAAAAGATGAAAAAGAACTCTCTCGATGAAGAATTGGGGTAATTTCAGGGAAATGTGATACCATGAGCATATGCATGGAGGTGTGAACATGTATTGTTTTTGGAAAACTACAGTAGGTAATTTAATATAGGTAGAGCAAAGAATAGAAGTGGGGGTGGGGAGTAATCAGGTTGAGAAATGAGACTAGAGATTTTGGTCTGGACTAGTTCATAAGGCAGCTTGAGTGAGAGGCTCAGAGGCAGAACCTGAGTTAGAACTAACAGGCTGGTGGCCTGGGGTTCAGCCCAAAGTTATGTTTTGCCTGATTGACATGAGGCCTTAATTTAGATGGAACCTGCACTCTCCTATTCTCCTTTCTGCTATCTGACCGTACCCTGCTACTTCATTTTTGTATTCATTTTTGGACCTTGAAGGCATTTGAGCTTGAGAGGTTTGGAGCAGAACACTGATGAAATCAGATTTGAGTTTTGGACTGAGGCTATGGCTGGACCCTGGTTGGAATATAGGGAGTAACTCAGGCAGTCACGCATTCTGTTAAGAGACAGTTGCACTAATTTGGTTGGGAGATGACAAGATTCTGTTCTAAGGCAGGGGTAGAGGGTACAGAGAGAGCAGAGTGAAACTGAGAATTATTTGGGAGGCAGAATCCACAGAACCTGGTAAAAAATTAAGATGAGGATAAGAGAGAGGGGAACTAGACTGAAGGGTTTTTGAAGGCAGACTGTTTTATGATTAGTACCTCTGGTGTCCAGTCCAGTGCGTGGTGCAACATAGAACTTCAATAAATAATTCTTAAATACATAAATAAATGGGTAAAGGATTTCAGATGGTCCTCAAGTTTCTAATTGAAAGGGAAACACATAGTAGGTTTGCAATACCTACTCAGTTAAATGTTACCTCTCAGTTAAATGTGAGCAACATATTTTGAATAACAGTGAAGTTTTGGCTCCTATTTTAAACTGAACGATAATTCCTCCAGCCTCCTATAGCCCATGGAAGCCCACTGAAGGAACTTGGCTGGCTTCAGCAAAGCATAAATTAGAGGCACTTGTCAAGGGGGATGGTGTCTGACATTTCCCTTAGGAGACCTGGGCCAAAGGAGTTGAAACACTGAGTTCCTTCTCTTTAGGAGATAAAAGTTAGAGGATGTCCAAATCTGGGGTCGCCAGGAGGCTGGGCGCCTTCTCCTTGCTTAGCCCTCTCACTATTGAAGCAACAACAAAGATCTAACCAACAACATAAATAAGTGCTCTGTGGATTGAAGAGATAATACTTCCACTGGCCAAATATTAAAATATCAAAGGCCCAGGAAAGGATATAGTTGTGGGCCTTTGATGTACCATAAAGGCCCATTTCATGCACCAGTCAGGAGTATTTCAGGGCAAAAATGGAATGATATTTTATGTCACCTCTAAGGCATAAAGGGCACTTTATGAGTCAAAGGAAGCCAAGTTCTCAAATGCCCGGAGACTGGCAGGTTACTAGTTTGAAATCTAAACACCAACTCAGATTCCAAAACAAAATTATTCCCAGAACCCTTTGCCCAACAGACATTTCTTCGGGTTGTCAGAGGCAATGGAGTGGGAGGTGGACCCCAAGGCCAGGTAGATGGAGTCCTGTCACCAAGGGGACCAGGGCCCAAGGTGCCAGTATTAGCTAATGGGCCCATAGTTACCAGACCCAGGGCCATGAAATATTGGGGGGAAAAATAATTGGGTGTAAGAGTTTCTCAAGAAATGCTTACTGGGTCAATGTTTCTTCCTTAGGAACCCATTATTCTCTGTCCTCTTTCATTTTTCTTCATTGATTATAACAATACTAGAGGCCTGGTGCACGAAATTCGTGCACAGGGGGGTTGTCCCTCAGCACAGCCTGCACCCTCTCCAATCTGGGACCCCTCCAGGGATATCTGACTGCCCATTTAAACATCCATCTCACAATCCAGGACTGCTGGCTCCCAACTGCTCGCCTGCCTGCCTCCCTGATTGCCCCTAACCGCTTCTGCTTGCCAGCCTTATCACCCCCTAACTATTTCCCTGCCAGTCTGGTCAATGCTTAACTGCTCCCCTGCCGGCCCGATTGCCCCTAAATGCCCTCCCCTGCCCGGCCTGGTCACCCCTAACTTCCCTCCCCTGCCAGACTGGTTACCCCTAACTGTTCTCCCCTGCAGGCCTGGTCGCCCCCAACTGCCATCTCTGCCAGCCTGGTCGCCCCCAACTGCCCTCCCCTGCTGGCCCAGTCACCCCTAACTGCCCTCTCCTGCAGGCCTGGTCCCCCCAACTGCCCACCCTGCAGGCCTGGGTCCCCCCAAACTGCCCTCCTCTCCCAGCCCAGTCACCCCTAACTGCCCTCCCCTGCAGGCCTGATTGCTCCCAACTGCCCTCCCTTGCAGGCCTGGTCCCTCCCAACTGCCCTCCCCTGCTGGCCTGATCACCCACAACTGCCCTCCCCTGCTGGCCATCTTGTGGCGGCCATCTTTGACCACATGGGGGCGGCCACCTTGTGTGTTGGAGTGATGGTCAATTTGCATATTACTCTTTTATTAGATAGGATAATATCAAGAAGTGACATATACTGTTTGTATTTTTATTGCCTCGTTCACCTTCAGATAAGCTCCATGTAACATGGGCTGTGTATTTTTCTCTGCAACAGAACATTGCCTGATACAAAGAAAGAACTTGTAAACAACAAGTTGAGTGAATGAATGAATGAATGAAGGCCCCCTAAATGAGCTAAAGCCTGTGCTAGATGCTTCAGACCTGCTCCCTCCATTTTTAGTGCTCATAGTTTAGTGGGAGAGATCATCACCATGTTGTATTGCAATTATTAGCATCAACCTAGAGCAGGATGCTATGGGGTACCAAGGAAACACCCAGGCAAACTCATGGAGGACAGGAAAAGCCACCCTGGAGAAAGTGATGCTGCAGCTGAGATCCAAGGATGTGTAAGAGTTAGCCAGAAGCAGACGTAGAGAAAGTTTTCACAGCAGGAGAAATGGCTTGTGCCAAGTCACAACACACCCCATGACATGGCTGAGTAGAGATGTGTTGAATCAATAAACACATAAATGAATGCTTTAAAATTTACAACAGTTTATTTTTTCTAATCATTAACTTAAAGAGCCAGTCAAAAAAGTACCTTCCCATTAATGTGTCATTTTACTGAGTCATCATTGGTCTATTTTGTTTTTCCCAAAGAAAATATAAACACTCCCAGGAGCATGTGTTGGTTGACATAGGAACTTGAAAAAAATAAAAAAAGCACAAAAATGCAAGATAAATAATAAAGAATATATAATTGCAAACACTCATATAGTCTTTTAGAAAATAAAAGGTCTTCAAGTATCACTTAGTGAGATGTTCCTAAAGGACCCAGAATCTGAAATTGGAAGAATGGGAGTCAAGCTCTGCATCAATATTTATTTCGTCTTGTGTCTGTCAGTTGTGGTTTCTGAGCTGTGAGAATCCAATGAAAGTACTTATGAACCAAAAAGCGAGGGACACATAAGAGAAATTTAGTACTATTCTCTCACTCAATTTACTATTTTATTTTTTTAATGACAAAGTAAAAGGCCTTCTTTTTTGTGTATAGTTCTAAGAAGGTTGACACAGATATAGATTTATGTAATTACTAGAGGCCTGGTGCACGAATTCATGCATGGGTGGGGTCCAGCTGGTCTGCCCCGATCGGGGCTGATCATGGCAGGCCGGTTAAGGGGGAGGGCCGTGGGAGGTTGGCCGGCTGTCCCCTTACCCCCCATTGGGCCGGTTGGCCCACTGCAGTGCATGTCATAGCGACTGTTCATTCCGGTCGTTCCAGTCGTTCTGGTCACTTGGCTTTTATATATATAGATCACCACAGTCAGGATATAGAATAGTTCTATTGCCCTGTGAAACTCCCTTATGCTGCCTCTTTTTCAAAAAATATGTTTTATTGTTTTCAGATAGAGGAAGGGAGAGGGAGAGAGAGATAGATACATCAATGCTGAGAGAGAATCATCGATCGGCTGCCTCCTGCACACCCCGTACTGGGAATTGAGCCTGAAATACCAGCATGTGCCCTGATCAGGAATCAAACCATGATCTCCTGGTTCATGGGTTGATGCTCAACCACTGAGCTATGCTGGCCTGGTTATGCTGCCTCTTTATAGTCACATCTTCCCTGCATCTCTCACCCATAGCAACCACTGTATATTCTCTGTAACTATAGTTCTGTCTTTTTGTAAATTGAGAATGGCAGATAAATGGACTCATACAGCATGTAACCTTTTGAGATACAGTTTTTTCACTCAGCATAATTAGCCTTTGAAATTCATGCAAGTTGTTGAATTCCTTTTATTGCCGAGTAGTATTGCATGTTTTGGATCTACCCCAGTTTGTTTATCCATTCAGCCATTGAAGGACATTCAGGTTGTTTCCACTTTTTGTTGATGAGGAAAAGACCTGCTGTACACATTTGTGTACAGGTATTTGTGTGAACATAAACCTTCATTTCTGTAGACTAAATATCGAGCACTGGGACTGGTGAGTCACAAGTTAAATACATGATTAAATTTATTTAAAATGATAAACTGTTTTCCAGAGTGGCTTGTTTGCTTACTTATTTGCTCTAGTATACAGGTGAAGAGACAGGGGGAAGGGTAGGTGTAAGAAGGTAAGTGACCTGCCCAAGGTCACACTCTCATATGTGGTGCATTGAGTTTGACTCCAGGCTCATGCTCTACTCACTAAGCACATTTTCCCTCAGTTACAGAAAGTTAAAGACAGAGGTTTATTTTCAATGAATCAACATTTCCACCTTTATGGCTATGGTACATTATAAAGGAAAAATTTCCATGCTTTCATAATGTGAACTGAATATTTATTAATAACCCTTCCTCAATTGCTTCAATTTTCACATTATTAAAAAGCTCAAGCTTGGCTCACTTGTCATTTTCTTCTCTCTGCCTGGAATGGATTTCTTTTAACTGGGGCTGGGACTGAGAAATGGAAGGAAGGATTTAGGTCTGGTACCCACTGTGCCCGCCAGGAGATTCCATGCCCCTGGCCTCCCTCCTCTTGGCATTTCAACAAGGAGTGGTCCCCAACCTTGGTTTGGGTCAGACAGTTTGAGAGGGCAGGAGGCCCATCCAGGTCCAGTGTCCCATGGATATCCCTTATCTGATTTCATGGCTAAAGGTGTGGAGGTGGTTTTAGTTCAAGGTTATTTGTGTCAGGAGGGAAAAACTGATGGATCCCTTTCAGAATTCAGCTTTTATGAGAGGCCTTAAGCCTCTCCCTGGCTAAGGTTTCCTGCTTGAGTGCTGAGGGCAAATAGAAAAAAGGAAGGAAACAAGTTAGGGAAGGAAAGAGCAAAATAAAATAATGAAAGAAGGATAAAGAGAAGGGAAAAAAAGGAGAAATAATAAAGAGGGAAAACTAGAGAGAGAAAGAAAGAAGGAGAGATGAGAAACACTAAGGAGGGGAAATGAAAAAAAAAAAAAAAAGACTTGAAACCAGGTGGTTTATTTTGCTTCCCTGGTGTTTGTTATAGATTATCCTAGACTAGCTGGAAGGGAACAGAGTAATTGGACCAAGGTAATTAGATCTTCATTTGATTTTGTGTTTGTTTGTTTGACTACTTAGTTTATAACTTGGCAGGGAGTTTATCATACATGCTCTGCTAACTGGTTTATCTAAACTGAGATTGAGCATGAACAAAATTGACATTGGATTTGCTGCTTCAGACCACACAGAAGAGGGGAGAAAATCCTTTCAAGTAAACATTGATGTCTAGGTGCAGTAGCAGACCTGACAGGCGATCTCAGGGCCCCTTGGAGTCCTGGGCAAACAGATGCTAAGTAGTGGCTGGGCTGAGCAAACATAGACTGAGATCCCAGGAGCCGTGTGGAACTCTCCTAAGAATTTTGAATTTGCAGTCAGACAGATCTGAGTTTAATTCCCAGCTTAGCTACTTAATACCCATTTTGTCCTCTCTGAGCCTCAGTTTTCCCACTTGTGAAATGGGATAATAATACTAACCTTACAGGCCAGAGGAGATTAAATGAAGTATCAGGGAAAGATGTTTAACAAGCATGGCTTTAAGGAAGGGCTTGGTTCTTCCATTTCTCCTTGCCTGGGGAACAATATCTGGGAAAGTCAGCCAGAACACTGATGTGGTTGAGGAGGACTGACACCCAAGTTGTAGGCTATCCCCCATCTGTTTATTCACTCCAGTTCCTATTAGAATCAAATTCTGGGACTTCAAGAAGGCATCTTTACAGTTCCCCTATTGGTAAATTGGATTTCAAGTTCCCTGTTGGGGATTTATATTTGAGTAATAACTTTCAATGCTGCACATTTGTAGTCCTCACATTTTTGGCTTCCCCTTTGGGCTCCTTGCTCTATTGGCCTATCTGACCACTCTCATGGAGCCTCTACCAGACATCACCTTCTCTGGGTTTCTTTTCCTCCTGACATTGGGCTTTGTGCCTCTCCCTATGGCTCATTTGGCAATCTCTCCAATTATACTGGAGTCTACAGCGTGCTGTGATGTTTGCTTTGGTTTATTTGCCTGTTGGAATGCAAGGTCCTTGAGTTCAGGAACTTGCTTCCATCTCCAAGTCTCCAGTGCCTAACACACACATAGTTGCGTGACTGTGCAACTTGCTTCACCTCTTGTAGCTTCACTTTCCTTATCTGTAATATGGGGATAATAACAGTATCTAAAGGTTAATTGACTTAATACAGGTGAAAATCCCTTAGTACTATTCCTGGTACATAGTAAGTGGTCAATTTGTATTAGCTATTATAAATGCCATTTTGGATGATTGAATGAATGAACAAATATGAATAAGACATATTCCCTGCTATTAAGGAAGTTGGTCTAGTGGGGGAAATGTGTGTAAACAGCTTACAATGAAACAATGTGATATCAAGGAAGAAGTCCATAAAAATGTATTAACAATGGAAAATAAAGATTCATTTAAAATTTGATCATTAAAATAAAGATGAAAAGTCAGGAAGCACAAAATTGATGTGTGTGTGTGTGTGTGTGTGTGTGTGTGTGTGTGTGTGTTGAGGAAAATGGAAATAATAGGTAGGAAGTATTATAATACCAAGGACTTAGGCTACAAGGAGCTGTGAATAAGAATTTTCCAATCTGCTTTGAGTTTTCTAGCTGCCAAAGCAGAAAGTTAGGACAATTTTACATTAAAAATCTTTAACCCCAGCAGTAAGAAATTGTCCAGTGATTTTTAACAAGGACACCATTGGTATTCTGTGAGGGACAATTCTTCATTGGGTGAGACTGTCCCATATATTGCAGGACATGGAGCTTCCCTGGTCTCTGGCTGCTAAATGTCAGATACTGGGACAATAAAAAAAATGCCTCTATACTTCTAACCATGGCACTTACTGGGTGGAACTACCCCAGCTGAGAACCACTGAACTTAACCCATTTGTTTTCAACAGAGGAGGATGTCAAGATTCAGAGAGCAGACCTGATGGCCTAGGAGCCCACAGATCAATAGTGTCAAAGCCAGGCCCCGAACACACATTTCTTGACTCTAGTTTGGTTTTTAGTAATGTTCTATTTCCCAGTGTTTTCTTTTAAAAATTCTGTTGATTTTATTATTTCAACCATATACTGAAGCATACCCACCCTTTGCATTTGCAGATAATACTTTGAGCTTTTTCAGTCTGTAAACGATTATCTTGTATGGGGAAACATTGGGGGAAAATGATCAATTATCTCATGGGCAGAAACCAGAGGGCCTCAGTGCTCTTCAATGCTTAGAGTTCCGAGTGAGAAGTCAGAATGCCTGGTTTCTTCCACCGAACCGGCGCCAGCATAGTTTCCTGAGATTTACCAGGCCAGACAGTTTGACTCAATGATTCTGAGAATTCAGATGGAAAAGCCCAAGTTCTTCCTCCTTTGGCTGTATATATCTGGCGATTCTGATGGAAGCAAATAGAAGAGTGGAGGAGTGTTTCAATTTGTGTGATTATTCTCATAGTTGAGTGTTGAGAAACTCCTTGAAGCTGCCTGTTAGGTAAGAAGGGCCCAGATGTGATCTGGTTCCCTTTGTCAGCCTGAAGAGCTGCTGGGACCTACAGCAACTTGGAGGGCAGACGTCTGGACTGACAGCTAGAATCTGACCTGAGGTTTCCTGCCTCTGAAGCTTAAAACTGTGTGACCTTGATCAAATGCAATTCTCTGCCTGGGCCCGCTCCCTGAGAGTCCTGAACGCACATGGTTATTGGGGGCAATCTCATCAGACAATAATGAGAGAGGTCTTTCCCTTTTTGAGGCAGCATGCCATGCAGAGAACACTGGGGCTCATCAGCGGTCTGATTGCTTTTCCTTTTTCTGGATACATAGCTAAACTTCATCCCAGCTCTCTTGCTCTTAAGGTAGAGCCAGGGGAGGTGGGCAGAAGTGATCTATTTATTTTTGCATGGAACTCTTTCCCCTGCTGTGTCAGCTTTGGAGGTCACATGTTGGAGATGGCAGTGTCACGGATGAGAGGAGGTTGGGCCCTGAATCACCATGAAGAAGGCTGCCCTCTGAACACTTGATTAGACTGGAAAGTGAACAAGAAGTAAGTCTTGCCAAAACCGGCTTGGCTCAGTGGATAGAGCGTCGGCCTGCGGACTCAGGGGTCCCAGGTTCGATTCCGGTCAATGGCATGCACCTTGGTTGCGGGCACATCCCCAGTGGGGGTGTGCAGGAGGCAGCTGATCGATGTTTCTCTCTCATCGATGTTTCTAGGTCTATCCTTCTCTCTTCCTCTCTGTAAAAAATCAATAAAATATATTTAAAAAAAAGAAGTAAGTCTCAAATTTACATTGCTTAACAATAAAGCTGTGCTTGTTATAGATATAGATGATACCTACCCTGACTAATATAACTGCCAATACAACCCAGCAGACTATGAGAAGAACAAATGAATGAGCACTGCTCTTTTCCTCTCCCAGCCTCTCATCCCTATCAATATGCTCTCAACAGAGTCCAAAGAGAATACTCAACAATTATTGAGAATTTTCATTTTTGTGCTTCTTTATTCAATATGATTTGATTCCAAAATCTATCACCCCCCCTCCATTAGATCACCATTGCTATTTGAGAAGCAAATAAACCTATGGTTGAACCCAATGTTTTGAACTTACTCTATGTGACCTTGGGGAGGTCATATTACAGCTGAAGAAACTGACACTCTGAGAGGGAAAGTGAAACTAAGAACCTATGTAATTGGATTATTGTAAAGATTAAATGAAATCCCGCATGTGGAGCACCTAGCACAGAGCCTGTTACATAGAAAGTACTCAATCAATGTCAGTTCCAACATTCCTCATTCTCCCTGAAGAGTGAAGAGCTTTGATTCCTGTCAAAGGAATCACTGAGTACAGGGAATCCTAAAAGGATTGGGGAGAAGTATGTAGGCATTTCCTGTTCCCTTCACCCTAATGCAGTCCCATTAAAAAACTCATCTTTTTGAGGTACCTCAGACTGGAAGCAGGGCTGTGTTTTCTAGACTTGGTTCTTTGGATCCATAGCTGCTCTTCTTCTTTGGGTTTCAGTTTCTCTTCAGAATGTCAGGGTTTTACTAAATGACCTCCCAGAGCCCTCCAGCTCTGCCAGCGTGGAATTCCAAGTTAATGTGAGAAGACTGAAAGACTGCGGAGAGGCGTCAAGGATGGGGAATGGGCTGGAACGGAGGCTTAGCTGTATCATATAACGTGTCCCAGAGGACATAATCCATGCTCCAAGGTCATACAGAGAAGATTTACAGTCTTGGAGTCCATAAATAATCACTGGATGGTAGAGTCCTTTAAATATCCAATGACTTTGGATGCCCCAATAAGGGAGAAAACCCATCCTTCTTAGAAACGTGAATGTTAGTGTAGGATTGGATTCAGGCTTGCTTTCTTTTCCTTTTCTTTCTTTTCTTCTTCCCCTTCCTCCTCTTCCCCTTCTGGTTCTTCCTTCTTTTCTTTTCCTCTCCCCTAACCTCTTTCTCTTCAAGCTCTTTTCCTCCCCCTCTTCCCCCAGTCCTGGTTTACTACTCACAAAGACTTTCCCATTTTTCAAGAACTTTGCTTCTTTCACTTCTCTTTTTGATACATGCATTTTATTATTTGAGCTTCCAAACCAACTTGTATAACTTGTGTGTATTTCTTCCATCTTCTATTTAGCATTAGCCATCTATTCAGAAAGTACAAGGAGATAATCAGGTCACTTTTTGATTAAACAATTTTGGTGACTTAATAATAACACTGATAACAGAGTGATGTGTTTATAAATTCAAGAGAGATTGTCAGGCGCCATAATTTTAACTACTACTGCAGGCAGTTGAAGTTATTGTAGAAAGTGGTTATGGGGACGGGCAATTCTGAGAAATTCTGGGGAAAAACAAGTAGAAGACAAATAGGCTCTTTTCAATGCTGTTTATAGTTTTTAGGATAATTATGACTTCCAAGTTTTTGCGGACAAAATCATTAACTCTGACATTCTAATCAACCTTGAAATTAACTCCAATCTGAAACTTTAGCCACTGAACAGACATTTTTTTTTTTTTTTGATGTGCAATCATTTGCTTTTTTCCTTTGGAGTAGAAAATTAAGAGCACAATTTGGAATCATATGGAGAGTGTTACCATAGCATTTGATTCCCAAGGTAGCCTTAATTACAATTACAGGGACACAATTACAGGAAAATAGAGAGATTTCACCTCTTTAAATCTACTTCTTTTGCTTCTGCTTAATATATACAGGTTCAATATTTTGACTAGAAACCACAACACTCCAAATTCTTAGCACAGTGCCCAGAACAGGTTTTGTACTAAAAAAGTCAAATGACTTTTATTTTCTTAGCCACCCTGCAGCCTAAGTATCACCATGGCCATTTAGAGATGAGATTGCAGTAGCTTTGAACTTCAAAGTGATTCTTGGTTTGTCTGGTTCCAAACTTCTCTTTTCACACTTGCACCTAGAATTTTTTTTCTACTTACTATTGCTTTGGTTACCAATGTCTTTCTTTCCTTGTGGAACACAAAAATTTAAAGGGAATAAAACTTTGAATAAAGGAAATAAAATTATGTAAATTTTCATTTTCCATTGATAAAGCATGTTATGGTTTCATTCAGTCATTTCCAATAAATTGCTATCCTCATTCTTGCATTATCACATTTTAGCCTTTTTTTTTTTTTTTTTTTTTTTACATTCTGAATCTCCTACTCTGTGACTGTAAGCTCCTCCAGGAAAGACATCATCTCTATTTTGTTTGCTATTTTCTATCCAGTGAGGAACCCAATGACTGACATCTGGTGGGGGCTCACATACCTACTATGTGATTACCCTTAACTGATATTTAACCAGTACTGTCTATGCATAATCATACAATACTGCAAGACCTGAGAGCACTGATGTAGATGGGGAGAGAAGATTAGAACTGGGAACAAATAGTTAGTGATAGAAGACACTGAAGGCCAAGGGACCAGTGGGTGGGTATTTGGGCTCATCTGTTATGGCCTCAAAACCTTCCTCATTATGATGGAAAATGATGAAGAGGACTGTGATAGATATTCCCTGCTTATCCCTCCAGATCTACTCTTTGATTCTTTCTGTGCCCTGGAGTCTGACTTCTGTGGAATGTATCATGGAGGCTCTTTGTCCTTTGCTTTCCAGTTGAGTGTAGCCAGTAAGTGCTGACAGGATATTGGAAGGCAGAAAAGAGAGAGGGGTGAGTCTCATCTATGACAGCCACACCTGTTGAGCAGCCCCTACCCCTGTCCCCCAGCCTCACTAAGCTCTGGTAATACTGGTCCCTCTCCTGGCCCTGTTAGCTATTGAGGTAGCAACAGCTTTTTGAAATGTTAGTCGCTGGGTACATTACTGTCCCCCATTGGTCCCCTCATTGCTGTCCACACCTATGTAAACAATCTCTTCATTAAGTTTTTTTCAGTTAAATGCATGGAAAGTTCTGTTCCTTGCCAGGACACTGACCAATAAAAGGAACCTTGGCCTGTATAATTGGATTAACATGGGCTGGCCAAGCAGAGCCTTTCTTTTGCTATTTGCTTAAGCGAGGACACATTTGCTGAAGTGAGGGGAAGTGAGCAGAGGCTAATGGTCTGGCATCATAGCTCTGAAGCCCTCACTCTATTATTTACTCATTCACTTATTCATTCAGCTATTCAATTATTCAATGAATATTTCCTGGATGGTCACTATATGTCAGGCAGTCTTCCAAGCTCTGAAGTTTTGTTGTGAATAAAACTGACAACATTAGCCGGGTGACTGGATTTTATATTCTAACTATAGAAGAAAGGCATTTATTTATTTATTTATTTATTTATTTATTTATATCTCAGGTGGGGATATAATCTATGAAGCAGAAGAGGATAAAGAGCAGGACTGAATGGCCCTACATTTGCTTTAAAAATTAGCCCCCAGAACAAATACTTCTTGCTAGTATTTAGGTCACTTAAGTCACAACTCTGCAGAGGGTGAAGTCCTATGGTTCCCTTTCTTGCTATTGAAAAGGCTGTTGGTGTCCATCTTAGATTGCCAATACTAATCCCAACAAGTTTAATCTGGGTCACAGCCTAATGATGTATATGCTTCTTTCCATGAGCAAAGTCAAGTTTTCCTATAATCCTGGACTGAATTTTACATGGGCCGGTGGTCAGATGAAGAAGAGGATCTCACATTATATACTCAGAATGTCAGATCCAGAAAACAAACATAGTGGATGGGAAGTGGCTGACAGAACACCTAGCACAGAATACATATTGAGGGATATTATTATTTAATCCTCATATCAACCTACAAGGTAGGTGAGAATTATTGTACCTTTCTTATGGGTGACAAAAATAAGGGTCAAGAAGATTCAGAAGAAAGGATATAAAAAAGAAAAAATTTGAAATAAGATACAAGTGACAGATGATGCTAATATAAGTACACATCATGGACCCAATCATAACTGTGTTCAGTTCCCTATAAACTTCACAAAACACCAATTTTTTTTTTTGTTCCTACACAAGTTAGCATCTTAGTATTTAAAGGAGTAAAAATACCACATGAGGGCAGCCATCTTGTATGTTGGAGTGATGGTCAATTTGCATATTACCTCTTTATTATATAAGATAATAACTGAATCACGCTGTTTTTATTCACCTGCATTGATCTTCCTTTGCTTGTTATTTATGCTAGTGAGATTGATTCAAGTCATGAGTGACAGTAGTTTCCTATTTTACATTGCTTTACAGTTTTCCACTGTGTGTCTGTTGGCATTGGGTCAATTCCAGCTTTTGGCTATTAAGATAATGTTGTTGTGAACGTTCCTGGACATGCTGTTCATTGCATAAATTGACAGAAATTTTATTAGGTGTATGTCTGAGTATTGACTCACTTGATCATGGACTGTGAAGTTTTTCAGTCTTAAAAAATCCTGCCAGTTTTCAAAGTTGTTGAGCCAGTTTATACCACTACCAACAGTGTCTAAAAGTTCCAGTTGCTCCACACTCTTGGGAATGTTTGGTATTGTCAGGGTTTTTTTAACATTAAAATCCTATCTAATAAAAGAGTAATATGCAAATTAACCATCACTCCATTACACCCACAAGCCACGCCTACCATCCAATCAGGAGCAAATATGCAAATTAACCCAACCAAGATGGCTGCAGCCACGGAGCAAGCAGGAGGCTCGGGTTTTCCCGGCAATGGAGGAAGCCAAGCTTCCCGCCCAGCCTGGCCTGCCCTGGCCTCCGCTCAAGGCTACAAAGTTTCAATTATAGAAGATAAATAAATCCCAACAAAAATGGCGGCAGCCATGGAGCTGGAGAGAGCAGGAGGCTTGAGTTGCCCTGGCGATGGAGGAAGCCAAGCTTCTGCAGCCCTGGCCTGCCTTGGCCTCCGCTCAAGGCTACAAAGTTTCAATTATAAAAGATAAATAAATCCCAACAAAAATGGCTGCAGCCACGGAGCAAGCAGGAGGCTTGGCTCCGCTCAAGGCTACAAAGTTTCAATTATAGAAGATAAATAAATCCCAGATACCAGGGCCTCCACTTGGGTCACCGGGGGGTGTGGCCAGCCTGCAAACCACCACAGGCCCCTTGCCCAGGCCGCCCCACTCCCCAAGGGAACCTCACCCTGATCCGGGACACCCTTCAGGGCAAACCAGCTGGCCCCCACCCATGCACCAGGCCTCTATCCTATCTAATAAAAGAGTAATATGCAAATTAACCATCACTCCAACATACAAGATGGCTTCCCCCATGTGGTCAAAGATCCTGCCCCATGTGGACAAAATATGGCCACCACAAGATGGCCAGCAGGGGATGACAGTTGGGAGGGACCAGGCCTGCAAGAGAGGGTAGTTGGGGGCGATCAAGCCTGCAGGGGAGGGCAGTTAGGGGTGACCAGGCCAGCAGAGGAGGGAAGTTGGGGGCAACCGGGCCTGCAGGGAAGGGCAGTTGGGGGGGACCCAGGCCTGCAGGGGAGGGCAGTTAGGCATCAATCAGGCTGGCAGGGGAGTGGTTAGGGGCAATCAGGAAGGAAGGCAGGTGAGCAGTTGGGAGCCAGCAGTCCTGGATTGTGAGAGGGATGTCAGACTGTCTGTTTAGGCCTGATCCTACCAGGATCCCAGATTGGAGAGGGTGCAGGCTGGGCTGAGGGAACCCCCCCCCCCCCTCTGTGCATGAATTTCGTGCACCGGGCCTCTAGTACTTTAATAATTCTTGTGGATCCCTAGTGGTATCTCATTGTGGTTTTGATTTACATTTCCCTGATGGATAATAATTTTAAACATATGCTAATTGGCCATTTGGATATTCTCTTCCATGAAATGCCTCTTCAAGTCTTTTTAAAAAAATTTTATTTTTATTGATTTAAGAGAAAGGGAGAGGGAGAGATAGAAACATCAGTATTGAGAGAGAATCATTGATTGCTGCCTCCTTCCTTGAGCCTGCAACCTGGGCATGTGCCCTGTCTGGGAATCAAACTGTGACCTTCTGGTTCATAGGTTGATGCTCAACCACTAAACCACACCTGTAGGGGAAATCTTTTGACTATTAAAAATTTGTCTTATGTGTCTAATTCTTATGGATTTATACGAGTTCTTTAAAATTTTTTTGTAATGAATTTTTTTGGGGGTATATACAGTTACAACATCTTTTCCTACACTTGCCTTCTCATTGTTTTAGTGGTATCTTTGGATGAACAGAAGTTTTTAACATTAATAAAATCAAATATATGAATCTTTTTCCTAATTAGTGTGTTTTGTGTTCTACTTAGGAAATGCTTGCCTACACGAGCCATGAAGATATGCTATTATGTTACCTTCTAGAGGTTTTATTTTATTTTATTTTATTTTTGCCTGTCACACTTAGATCTATAATCCATCTGAAATTGAATTTTGTGGGTGTTGGGGTTCAAGGTTCATTTTTCTCTGTATTAGTACCCAATTAATTTAGCACCAATTACTGAAAACACCATTCTTTCTTACCTGCACTGCAGGCATTTTTTGATATAAGTCAGTTGACTGTGTATGTGTGCATCTGTTTCTGAAATTTTATTTTGTTCCATTGGTTATTTCTGCATCAATATTACACTTGCTTAAATTAATCTAGATTTATAGTAAGTCTTGAAATCTAGTAGTATAAGCACTTCAGTTTTATTCTTTTTTCCCACACTATGTTTGTTGGGTTTGGCTTTTTGCATTTCCACATAAACTTTAGAATTAGCTTATGGAATCCCACATAGTGAGTTTTGTCTGCACTCTACCCAAATCCCCTCAGATTCCTTTTACTCTTTTGTGTCTGCCCTCCCCTCTTAGCTTCTGTGTGTTTTACTTCCTACAGCCTACACCTGTGATTCTCTTTGAAGAACTCTTTAAAAGCTACTGGAGCCACTTGGCCCAAATGTATGGAGAGCTGGAAATGCCTGGGAGTTTATGTTCTCCTGGGGCAGATCTTAGCAATGACTCAATGGTACATGGTATGAAAGCCCAGATTATTTGCCTAGAAAATGGAAAGCTTTGAGGTGTAAGTTATTCTCCTGAACTTCCTTTTAGGATCCTGAAATCAAACCTTTACTTGCTTTCTTCTCTTTCCAAGATTTACTTATCCATTTCCTGATCAATTTCTTCTGAGACCATTTCTTTAATAAATCACTTGTACACAAATCCTCATCTCGGGATCTATTTCTGTGTGATCCAAGCTAAGATATTACAGAAAAATGTTGTTGCAATTTTGATTGGAATTGCACTGAATGTATAGATCAGTCTGGGGAGAACTGACAAAATTACAGTATTAAGTATTCCAGTCCATGAACATGGCATGTCCTTCAATTTAAGCAGGTCTTCTTTGATTTCTCTCAGGAATGTTTTATTTGTTTTGTTTTCTACATGCAAGTTTCGCAAATCTTTTGTTAGATTAATTCCTATGTTTTTATTGTTTCTTGAAGCAATTGTAAATAATAGTTAAAACATTTTAAATGATATTGACCTTCTGAATTTAGTGGTCTTACTAAATTATAATAATTTGTCCATAGATTATTTTAGATTTTCTACATATACCATTAATGTCATCTGTGTATAATAGCAGTCTTATTTATTCCTTTCCCATTCTTGTGTTTTCCCCTCTCCTTTTAACTTATTGCCCTGGCTAAGGCCTCCAGGACAACATTCCTAGAAATATCAATAGTGCAAAATGTAAATTGCACTCCAATGGATACCATGGCCATGTGATTTCCTCAGCTTAACTTTTTAGTTGAGAAGTATTACAGGAATAATATATAATATCGTGTATAACAAACATAAATTTTATGTATCCATAAAAATTTGGCATGCAACTTATGAAAGGTATGTAACATATCTACTGTCACTTGAGAACCACTGACTTAGTGTTTTTATCAATTAGTGTATTTACCATCATATTTAACAATCAGTATAATGTGCAGAGATTAGGGGTGAGGCTAAGTTTAGTTGTTCAATTTTGATAATATTAAATTCAGCATTCAACATTCTTGTCTGGCCAACCTTCTCTACAATTTCCCAAGAGAACTATACAAATGATGTATGATGATGTAGAATGAGGAGCAAAGAATTTTACATCCCCAGGATTCTATTCCCTGATGTAGGACCTCTTCCAAAAAGAGTCCTTCATTGACATGCTCAAATGAACTCAGCTGAGTGACCTGTAAGTTCACTTTCATATCACTTATTACACTTGTGTTTTATCATTATTTGTTCAGCAACTTCCCCAGGAGCTGTTATACCATGGGTCATGCTTGTCTTATTTGTTCAGTACTCAATCCTAAGATCCTAGCAAGTACCTGGTGTCAATCTACTACTTATTGCCTCGTAACTAGGATGGCAGAGTTGGATGTCTAAAATGTTACTCCAGCTATGTGACACAAGGCCCTGATTCACTCATTTATTGTTCAATCATTCAATATTTATTTGAGGATATTCTACCTACCAGGACCTGTGTTTTTTATCCAATATTTCATTTAGTTCTCCCAACATTCCTACAGTAGATATTATTATCCCTATAGATGGGTAAATTTGGGCTAAGGTGTGGCAGAGCTCATATCCATTCAAATCTGTTTGAATCCAAAACGTTGTTTTATCAGAAAACTAATTCAGGCTAAAAGAAAGAATATGATAGAGAGAAAGCCTATGGGGGCATGGTCACTGCTTTGGAAGATTTGAATGGCTGGGATGTGGCACCAGGAGGAACTGTTATCTATGACTTTAAAAAGCAAAACCGGTACCTGTCAGTTAGAAGCTCCAGATTTCCAGAAAAAAAAATAGGAAAAAATTTCTGGTGAGAATAACTGTCCAAAGGAGAAAGGTCAGCTTTAGTGCTATGAGCTACTTGTTATTCTGGGACAGACCCAGTCTTAAGGTATAAATACCATGGTTACTGTGATGCCACCTTGCCTTTTAGGAGCTCATTGTCTTGAAATGAAACAGCACATTGTGCCCTAATTAGTCATTTACTTGTTTACTGCTTGACAGTGAAGCCCAAGGTACTACGGAGGCATAGAAATGGGAACACCTGACAACTCCTTCTCTGCAGAGCCTTCCTGGAGAAATCTGGATGTGGTTATAGAAAAAGTGGGAGAGTTCTAGGTGGAGAAGAACAGAATGGAATGGCATGAAGAAGTCCCGATGCCTAAAGAGCCTGTAGAGTGTATCTGGACAAAATGCTAGTAACTTTGGGTGAAAAGTTAGCATGAAATGCTGGGCAATGACCTGGACGAGCAGACATCAGATAATAAAGGACCTCAAAAGACCTCTGAGGAGCTGGGATTTCTTTTTGTGATTCAGAGTGAAGTTATAAGCTGAGGCTTGCCCATTAGCTGCCCACCCGTTTCCTCTATGCCTCCCTGCGTCTCTTACATTGTCCTCCTTCTGGCCCCAGTGTGGAAAACCTGTTAATTAATGATGAAAACCATTCTGCTCTCCAGGCCTGTAAAAGCTTCCTGGGAGCAATTTGCAAAAGAACGCCTGACTGTTGCTGTCAGCAGTTCCTTGACCCCCGAGTAACAGGAATCCTGGTCCTCAGGCAGTTCCCCCATCTCCTGGGTGTGTCTGCCTCAGCCACACTCAGAGAATCTCCTCACTGGGGCCTGGTGCTCAGTGTCCCAGATCCATCCAGGCCTGGAAGCCATCAGAGACACAGGGAATTAGATGTGTCAGGCAGAGAGGGGCAGGACTTTGAGGGCTGGGACAGTTTCCACATAACTATTTGGCTCCCAGCACTGTTTGTGGAAAAAAAAAATGTTTTTGCAGAGGAGGCACCCCACACTACTTCCACCTTCTATTATTATTATTTTTGCACAGGTCATTTTTGTATTGATCTCTGTTTATGATTTCGAAAATATGTCATAGGCCAGTTTGTTTCTCAGCTGTAGTACCAATGAATTATACCAATATGGTGCAAATCCCCTTCTGGCTAACTTTTCTAAGCATTCAGCAATAGGCTACCTCTGTGTGAGGAAAGGAAAGGGGAAGAAGGTTCAGATGTTTGGGGCAAATATTGGAGGGCACATGAGAACTCAAATGTGTTACTTGGATAGGCCTTTCAAGTTTGTGGATATTTGTTTAATTGGGTAAATCTCCTTAGCAAGAAACCTCAGGATTAGGAAGAATTTCTCTTCCTTCCTACCCTCCCCCAGCCATTTTCCACTCCCATCTAATTGGTAACTGTGATAGTTATTCTTCGTGTATACACCCAATCCCCAGACCCATATTTCATCCTTCTCTGACAGGCTGTTGACTCAAAAAGGTTGACAGCTACAGACCCCAGGATCCAAGCTCTCCTAACCTCTGGCTTCCAGTTGGGTTCGGCCAATGATAGGCACTGGCATGAGATTAGAGTGGAAGGGAAGATAGGCTGGGTATGTTATTCCCTTGCCTCTCCCCCCAGCCTGGCCGTGGTCTATAGAAGCTGTGTTCCTGACTATAGCTATAGTTCCTGTTGGGTTGACCGTCTTCCTTGGCTTCTGATTTCTCTGGGCTCTGGTAATACTATTCCTTTTCCTTGTCCCCTCAGATCTGCAGGTGGCAATGCCTTTTTTCTATTGAGTGTGCTGGTTCCCTTAACCTTGCCCATACCTCCTAAGAAGGCCTTTTATTAAGCTTTCTTGGATTAAATCCTTGTAAATGTGCCTCTTGTGTCCTGCTAGAACTAGAGTGAAAAAGTGGCCAAGATATTTAATTTTATTTCCCCAGGATCTTTCTCTCCACCTCCCCCCCCCAAACCTCCACCTCCACTGGTGACTGTCCTCATTTCTGGGTTGGATTTGTGTGATAGCCACCTTTCTCCTTGCCTCCAATCTGGCCAGCTTCCTTCAATCTCATACTACAGTCAGACAATTTCCTAAAAGCATACTCAAGCATGCTACTTTCCAACTTACAATCCTTTTATGACTCCACTTCTCTTCAGATCAAAGCCAAACTCTCTGCCTGCTTACAAAGCACTCCATGGTGTGGCCTCAGCCAGCTTCTCCCACATGCCACTCCCTCTCATTGGCTCTATGCTCCAGCTATGAGAAAACACTAGTCTTATTCTGGACCCATCTAGCATTCTTCTGCTTGTTCAAGAAAATAGTTGTACAAGCAATATATTTATTGAGCATATACTATATACCAGGTACCAAGCTAAGAGTTTTTTTAAATGGATAATTCATCTTTTTTTAAATGGATAATTCTCACAGAAACTCTATACAACATATGCTATTATAGTCTCTATTTTACAGTTGGGGAAACCAGGGAATAGATCTATGAGGGCATGTGCCATGCTCATCAGCTAAGACAGTGGTCGGCAAACTGTGGCTTGTGAGCCACATGCGCCTCTTTGGCTCCTTGAGTGTGGCTCTTCCACAAAATACCACGTGTGGGCGCGCATGTACAGTGCTATTGAAACTTCATGGCCCATGCGCAGAAGTCGGTTTTCGGCCTGGGCGAGTCTATTTTGAAGAAGTGGCGTTAGAACACTCAAGGGGCCAAAGAGCCGCATGTGGCTCGAGAGCCACGGTTTGCCGACCACTGAGCTAGGAGGTAGTGGAGACAGGTTTCAAGTCCAGGCAGTCCCAGCTCCAGAGGACACATTGCAGTCAATGAGCGCTTGAGCACCAAATCTTCTTTCAGATCCCAGTTCACTGGTCACCTCTCCTGAGAAGTTTCTCCTCATGTCCTCTAGTTGAACTCATTCCCTCCTCCAGTTTTCTACAACATTTTGTTCCTCAACTCAACCCAATGTACTGTACTGCAGCTGTTGGTTTCCATACCTGTGGATGGTGCCCCCATGGACTGTGAGAAGGCTCCTTAAGGAAGATTATCTGCTTCCTGTCAGTGGCAGGTGCTGGGCACATTGTATTTAATAATTGGGGAATGAGTGGGTGAATGAATACTTTCGAAGTACGGCCATAAAGCTCAAGCCCCATGTCTGTGTATATCAGAAAAGAGAAGGTCAAATCCAGAGATCTCAGAGATTGTTCAAATGTTGAAATTAATTGAAATGCATTGAGAACCTACCATGGTGTAAACATAAGTCTCTGTGTCTAGCATTTTCTTTTCCATCATATAGAGTTATCAGAGCAGAGGGACTGCTGACATTTATGCAAAAAATAACTAGTTTGCTTAATTTTCTTAATGCTATTAGAGTGATGTTGACACAATTATCTCTGAGAGCATTCTCATGTTATAAATCTGGATATCGAAGCTTAGAGAGGTGGGGCAGTTGAATGAAGCATTGGGCAACTTGTAGGAATCACGAGGCAGGGTTGGAACCCAGTTCTGTCTGACTCTGGAGCCCATGCTCTCTCCTCTAAACCAGTGTTAGTGTTGTCGAGTAGATGTCCTACAATGATGGAAATGTTGAGCACTGCAATAGAAATGAGCCCCCTGTGGCTAGTGAGCATTTAAAATGTGGCCAGTACAACAAAGGAACTGAATTTTTAATTCTCTGTCACTTTAATTTAAATAATCATTCGTGGCTAGTAGTTACCCTAGTAGACAGCTTAACTTACACCATTTAAATTAACTAAGACAATGACTCAATTACATACATCCCCATCTCTCTTTGTTTCTCTCCCATCCCTCTCCTTTTTCTCACTTTTTTTTTTCCAGAGAGGAAGGGAGAGGGAGAGAGAGATGGAAATATCAATGATGAGAGAGAATCACTAATAGGCTGCCTCCTGCATGCCCCACATGGTGGATTGAGCCCGCAACCCAGGGATGTGCCGTTAACTGGAATCGATCCCAGGATCCTTCAGTCCGTAGGCAGATGCTCTGAGCCAAACTGGCTAGGGCCCTTTTTCTAACTTTTATTGGTGACTGAGAACCAACCATGCAGAAGGCCATGAATTGATGTGGGGCGAGTGGGACAATCATGATCTGACCCTGTGCCTGCTCTGGCTTCTGTTCAAGGGAAGGAGATTAGACTTGTGCATAAAAAACTAAAATACAAAGTTGAAAGCTTAATGTTCTAAGTGTCTTATGAGAGGAGCATATAAGAGGTGAAGGGATAAGAAGGCTCACCCTGTCTCCTTATAAGGCTGACAGCAGTGCGTGGGTAGGTGTGCAATAACTGATGTGAATGTCTGTTAACAGTAATGGGCGTTAGAAATTGTCATGCATGCTGGTGACACAAGCCATCAAAACCAACATTGTCATAATCTTGTGAGTTGATAGTATTCCAAGGACCTGCCTCTATGATCTCACTGGATCTTTACAAGGCCACTGTGAGAAGTGCAGGTTCCCATCCCCGTCCTGAGGTGTAGAAAGGGGTGCTCAGAGAGGGTAAGCACCTGCCTAAGGACAGATAGCTGACTGAAACAGAGGCTGGGGTGCAGCCCCAGGTTTCCTGACTCTGAAATCAGGGAGCTTTGCAATCTCCTATCTGCCTTTGGCAGATTTTGGGAGTCATTAGTATCCACCCACCCTCATTACTGGCAGAGGCAAGGACCTGGGGAAATAACTGCCGAGGCTTAGGCAATTCAGCTGAAGCTAGCTGGGAGGTGCTACAGCTACACCCCTGACCCAGGCCAGGCCTGTTGGACACACCAAGGCCTTTGTCATAAGCAAAGGTGTGCCAGGGAATGAGATCAGTGGTGAGGCCCATCGTGATGTGGCCACAAACAGACCCAAATTCCACAGCCCTGCAGGTTGTCCAAATGGGCAGCTTCTGAGGGACTCATCAGCATTCCTGGCACTTATTTTGGAAGGATCTGAGCCCAGGAGGAGAATCACAAAAAGCTGGTGATCGAAAAGGCTCAGAGGTACTTTCTAATCTTTCACCCAGCTCCCTTTTTAGGCAGATGGGAAGATCAGACCCAGAAAAGGGGAGAGAATTTGTACAGCAAAGAGTCAGTAAACTCCCACTGCTGTTCTGTTAACCATTCCTTGACTCCCAAAACATGTCTCCAATGAGACCACTTTAGGCCTTTCTTCAGGGTTTGTTTTGAAAATTCAATACAAAAGAACACTACGGGCAAATGATTGCATAACTGCATTTGTTGATGTCTTTACAAAACGGCTGCCTGATGTCTGTCCACATACTCCAGAGCATCAGCACTAGTGGGGCCCTTGGGGCTCATCCATGTAACCCTCTATCTTACAGATAAGGAGACAGAAATCCAGCTGGCTTCGTGATGTGCTCAGGTCATGTATCAAGCTGGAGTCTTAGCTGAGAGGTCTGTGTCTGTTTCTGGTGCCAGGAGCACACAATATAAAAAGCTTTGAGGGGAGGGCACATCCCAGTAGCATAGGAATCTGCCCTGAAGTTTCTGTTCAGATCAGGAGCCTGGCCATACAGGTAACCAAAGTCCCTACCTCATTATGAACTTGGAGTCCATCTCAAAGGTTCTGATGCAAACACAGTGCAGCTCCCTGCTTCAAGACCCAGTTTCAGGTCTTCTTCCTCCAGGAAGTTGACTCTAAGTTTTCCAACATGCACCAGTTCTCTTCATTCACTTCTTTACATTTTTTATTGTCTATCCCACTCCACTTTGACCTTCTGGACATACACATCCAAGAAAAGGGAATTAGCATGTTTTGAACACCTGCTTCAGGCCAGAATTTGCATGATTCTCTTATTTAAGCCTCTCAACACCCATGAAAAGGATGCTATCATCCTTCCTCGGAAGGCAAGGCGCTAAGTCTCAGAGAGGAGAGGAGGCTTGCTCAAGTCCACACAGTGCACACCTCATTAATTTAGTCAGCAAAATTTTATGGCACACCTGCCAAATACCAGGCTCTGCTCTAGGTGGAGTGAAGCCCTTTATCTCATGGAAAAGCTTAGGCACCAAGGGAAAAGGCAGAAAATAAACAAGTAAACAAATTTACTTAAAGCTCTATCAACCAGGATTGCTCATTGTTTCTGAAAACACCTTACAATTCCACTAATTTGGCTTCTACTTCATTAGGAAATCTCTCTTTCCAACTTTAAGTATTGAAAGATCAAAGATCACACAGTGCTCAGGCCTACCTCCACCAGGAAGCCTCCTCTTGGCTCTCAAACTGCATCATAAGAATTAATATTTATTGAGCCCCTATGTTGTGTCAGATAGTATTGTAAGCTTGTAACATGGTTTGTCAGTTCTTATCCTCACAACAAGCCAGTGAGGTCAGTACTGTTACATAAAATTTTACAGATAAGGAGACAGAGGCTCAGAAAGACTAAACTTGTTCCTTATTGCCCCCTTACTAGCTGTGTCTAGTAAGTGGTAGAGCTAGGATTAGAACCTGAGCAGACTATCTCCAGAGCCCAATGCACTTAAGTATTATTCTATCCTGAGTCAGACAGAGCTCCTTCCACTTGTGAGCCATGCTGAAAGATGCTGTACGAGGTGGCCTGGTGTGAGGGGGGATCATAACAATGGTAGACACTGGTTCAGGTTTGAGCTGAAACTCAAGCAATTATGTTCTCTCTCTGGAGTTACTATGTTTGAGGCATAGTTGGAGATTCAAATATTCACCAAATGGGATAATCTGTACATAAATATGCTCTGGCCCAGCCCTGAGACTCAGAGTAGATGTTCAATAAATGGTTGCTCAACTGAATCTGGATAGAGTAAACATGATAGTCCTTTTCTGCCTGGCTACGCTTTTGACTCTCCAACAAATTAGGTTCCCTCAGTAATTTCTATCACTGCAATGTGCTACCTCAGGAAATGAATGTATTTTTGCCTTGTTCAGTGCATGAGTCCTCTCCATATAAACTTCTTGCCAGCTGGATCACATCTTATTCACCAGTAGCTTCTGCGGCATATAACTTGTACAAGACATGTGATAATTACTTAATGAATAAAAAGATCCCAAATGAAAAAGCCTTTTACATTGGAAGACCTGACTTCCTAGCTACATGGCCACAGCTGGCCTAATCTGTGTCAGGTCTTCACCTCTGTTTCCATCAATTTCTCTGTCCAAGGAGTTTGGAATTGGTACTTAGAGATAGAGTCAGTTGGCCATGGGAGACAGGTCAGAGTCCTGTGAACTTTGGGGCTGTTTCAGATACTGTGGGTATAAAAAAATGTATCTTAGTTGTGTATAATGACCATTTATTATGCTCATAGATTCCGAGGGTCTGAAATTCAGAGAGAGCACAGCAGGAACAAGTTGTGTCTATTCTGCCATGTCTGGGGTCTAAGTTAGAAGATTCAATGGTTGGGGCATGGAATTACCTCAAGCTTCATTCATTCACATGGCTGACGGATGGCTGATGCTGGCTGTCAGCTAGGGGCCTTCGTTCCTTTCTATGTGGTCTCGCCACATGGGCTATTTGGGGCTTCCTCACAGCATGGTGATTAGGTTTCGAGAGTGAGTGTCTCCAGAGAGAAAGAACCAGGTAGAAGCCATAATGCCTTTTATGACTTAGCCTCAGATGTCATGCAATGTCATTCATCCTATTCATCAAGGCAGTCACAAAGTCCAACTTCACTAGGAGGAGAAATAGATTCTGCCTATTTAAAAAAATTATTGATTTTTAGAGGGAGTGGAATGGAAAGGGAGAAAGAAACATTAATGTGAGAGTGAAACATTAATTAGCTGCTTTCTGCATGCGCCCTGCCTGGGATTGAGCCTATAACCTGGGCATGTGCCTTGAATTGGAATTGAACCAGCAACCTTTCAGTGCACAGGATGATGCCCAACCAACTGAACCACACTGGCCAGGGCATATTCTGCCTACTTTTTTTAAAAAAAATTGTTTTATTGATTTCAAAGAGGAAGGAAGAGGGAGAGAAAGATAGAAACATCCATGATGAGAGAGAATCATGGGTTGGCTGCCTCCTGCAAGTCCCCCACTGGGGATCAAGCCCACAACCCAGGCATGTGCCCTTGACCAGAATTGAACCTGGGACCTTTTAGTTCACAGGCCAATGCTTTATCCACTGAACCAAATCAGCTAGGGCTATTCTGCCTATTTTTTTAAAATATATGTTTTTATTGACTTCAGAGAGGAAGAGAGAGGGAGAGAAAAATAGAAACATCAATGATAAGAGATAATCATTGATTGGCTGCCTCCTGCATGCCCCCTACCTGGAATTGGGAATCGAGCCTGCAACCCGGGAGGGAATGTGCCCTGACTGGGAATCTGACCATGACCTCCAGGTCCATAGGTCGATGCTCAACCACTGAGCCACACTGGTCAGGCAGATTCTCTCTATTGATGGGGAGTGGCCAATTTTTGAAAGAACATGTAGACTTTAAAATAAAATTTAAATTAAAAAAATGTTGCAGTAGTCAACCTGGAAAATACAGTCTGCCACAGGTGGAGGCCACAATTTGCGAGGAAACCATGATGAATTATGTTCAAGATGGAAAGTTACAGATGGATTATGGAAAAGGAACTATTGAGCAGAGCAGACATACCAAGGAATGCAGAAACAAAATTCAGTCAGAGAGGTCAGGGTATTACAGGTTGGGTTCTCCAAAGAAGATACCTAGAGGTTAGGGTACAAGGTGTTTATTGTATCTTGGGGGGTCAAAACTTGTGAAAGGAAGTGGGAAGAAGCATTACTAGGTAGAGGGAGAATATGAACTGGGATAGAGGTCCAACAAAGCTTCAGGAAACACAATGTGTGTTCTGGAGAAAATTGTGTTCATCAAAGTTGTCCCTTGTCAGGTTGAAATGATGACTGGGCCTTTGTATACTGCCTTGCTTAATCATGAAATGTGAGCTACTCCAGCAAGGGCATGACCTTGGATGAAGCTGGCTTTTATAGATAGCTAAGGTGGATCTTGATGGAGCTGATAGCTGGAAGCTGTGTGCTGATGCTCCTCTCAGGCCGGCAGTTAGTTTTTCCTGGAAGGATATCTGTTTGCACATCTCTGTGTGTACCACAAGGGGGAGGACTTTCCAGTTCTCATGTGTTCTGATTGTTGTACAAAGAGGTTCTATAAAATACTCTTCCATAGTTACAACATACCACTCTGCATCAAGTTGAACGGATTTCCATTTTACGACCCAGTATTCCAGTCTAAGGCTCCGAGTCTCAGTTTTTCTACCTACAAAGCGAAGAGGTTGGATGGGCTTTCCAGTTTTGAAATCAGGTGATTCTTATCCACTTGGCTGCTGCCTTTTGCGCAGCCAGCTCTGCAGAAAGTGGAACACAGCTCACTTGTTGTTGAGAGCGTCTTATCAGATACAGACTCAGACAGACACAGTCTGGCTTAGCTGTTCATGTGATTTATTGACCCTATTCAGAAGAAAGCACCAGGTGATAGCTGAGCTGTGGCAGTAGCCAGCTGGCTCCCAACACATTCCAGGTATAAAAAAAGAACTCATTAGGAGCGCCAATCTTGAATAATTTTGACTTCAGATGCTAGGAACCCTCAATGGCCTGAAAAGTGTTAGCAAACTCAATTCCTACCTCTGAGCCCCTAGGTTCTCACTTTGAAATGTACAGCAGTACTCATGGCAGCAGATTGCTGAGGGCACTAAGGATGTGGGTGCTGGTGAGTTCCAGCAATCAGATTCTTAGCCATGACATTCTTCTTCCAAATAAATAAATTTGGACAACACACAATATTGGAGTTACATGAACCTAGACTAATTTCTGCGTCCATCATGTACTAATTATATAAACTTAGTCAATCTCAGTACATTTCCTCACCTTAAATATGTATCTAAAAACTATCTCACAGGCTTATTTCGAATACTGAAATAATAACGTGTTATAAAGCATTTAGCACAGTGCTAGGCACATTCCTAACAAATATTATTAGAGTTCAACAGAAACAGAACCTTTCAATGATCAAGACTCTACTCTGTTTTAGGCACCATGATAAGTGCTAGGAGAACAAAGCTACCAAAGCATGCGTCTGGCCTCAAGGATGTTCGGTACAGTAGGAAAGACAAAATATCAGTCTAATGCAAACTCTCCCACATCCCAGCAAAGTGACTATGGACAAGTCATTTCACTTCTGTGAGTCTTAGTTTCTTGTAAAATACAGATAATTCTACTCCATTCATAGCATTATATTGATGAGGATAGGAGATAATCTGTATATATAAAAGCCTAAAATGCAAAGTGTCCCCTCAGGAGTTTGGGAGACCAGGAGTTCGATCGATCGCTGTGATGTGCGCTGACCACCAGGGAGTGGTGCGGAGCGAAGGAAGGCCTTGGCCAGTGGCCGGCAGCCAGCAGCCAGCAGCCAGGGAAGGGAGGCCCCAGCTGGCAGCCAGAAGGCCCCGATTGCTGGCCAGGCCTAGGGACCCTACCGGGTCTCTAGTGTGTGATAAGATGCCTGCACATGGCTATCATTTGTTGAGCATCTCTTATTACACTATGAGCTCTGATCTGGCCTATTGGCTTTTCCAGGGGCTACTCAGTAGAGGAAACTCCTAAACATATGAAACTTATGGGAATTTGCCCAATCTCTTTGGCCATTTGGCCTGCTTCATACTTTCTGGGATATGTTAAAGCGGAAGCTTAAAATAATAGTGGGAGCCAGGAAATGCCAGGCTCAAGTTCATGCTTTGGCACTTTGAGGTCCAGAAAAATTAAAGTGCCATACAGTTATAGTGTCCTCATTTATTGGGTGAATCAGGCAGCCAGGGCTTACAGTACTGATGCTGCTCTCTCTGTGAAATGTGACAGATGAGCCTCAGTTGGAGGCTTTGGTTTCCTCATTTGTGCAATGGCTCTGGGCTATATTTCCTTCAAGGATGGTGTTGTATTCAAGCAGGTAATGTTTGTGACAATTGTAGTACAGTGCCTGACTCAACTCAAAACAACTTAGAAGAAATTTAATAAAAATGAAGCTATGAGGTAAAGAAATTAGTGCTTGGAGAGTTATTACTTTACTAGAGGCCCGATGCACAAAATTCGTGCAAGAGTAGGCCTTCCTTTCCCCGGCTGCTGGCACTGGCTTCCTTCTGGCACCTGGGAACCGGAACCTGGGCTTCCCTCTGGCCACCAGCAGCCCCGGCTTGGCTTTGTTCAGAAGGACGTCCAGTCTAATTAGCATATTACACTTTTATTATTATAGATTGTGACTCTTTGTATTTGTGTCCTCAGTGACTGACACACAGGAAACGCTCAATATATATTTGTCCTATGCCCATCCAGAGAAATGTCTTCAATTTCAAATTTCAATCCAGTTATCGCTTTTTAAAAAAAATGTTTTTTTAACTGATTTTAAAGAGGTAGGGAAAGGGGGAGAGAGAGAGAAACAGCAATGATGAGAGAGAATCATTGATTGGTTGTCTCCTGCACTCCCCTTGGGCATATGCCCTGATTGGGAAATGAACTGTGATCTCTTAGTTCATAGGTCGATGTTCAACCACTGAACAACACTGGCTGGGCCAGGTATCGCTTTTGAAGATCATTTATTTTGTGACATTTTTATTGACTTTGTTTTTCTCCCAAGGACCTTGAATCCTCTCCCTGTGGATATAGATTATTTTTCCTGACTAGGAAACTTCAGGCAAGGTGTCCCCCTGGGCAAGTCATAAGGGAAGTGAGAATCATGCTTGTTTGCAGAGATGGTGGTTGGTCTTGAGTCAGGCCTGGGCTCCTAGGACCCACTCTGACTTGGCTCCATCACTCCAGGCTGCTTATGGCTCTGTGATTGCCTTTGGTGATTAGCGGAGAAGGAACGAGTGAGTTCCTTGTGCTGACACACACTCACATGCACATGTGTAAGTTCCTAATGACTCACATCCTCTCCTAATGACAGCCAATTACCGTGGAACGCTGGACGGCTCCAGGGAGGGGCTCCAGTCCAGTGCCTCTCTCAGATCCCAAACTGACCATATGGATGCAGTGACTCACTGCTCAAATGCAGCTAGAGAGAATGTCACCGTCAGTTTGGCTACCACAGACGATCTTGGAAGCTATGGGGCCTGAAGACAAATCACATTTCTGGGCTTTTGAGAAAGCAATGAAACCCTCTAAATTTAGATTGGGCTCTCTTCTGGGATCAGTCATCTCAGTGAGATGTCATTTTGTTATGAAAACCTGAACTGAAATCATAATGGCCCATCTCGCTGAGCATTCATATGCTCCTGGCCCACAGAGATCATCTGGCAGCAGCCTCGAGTTCAGTTGCAGAATTATTTCCCAGCCCAGGCTCCTTCCAGTCCACAAGTAAGGGTTTAATCATCCCAACCTGCTTAAAAAGGCGCTAATCACTTCCAAGTGCCTCACAGGTCCTTGCTGGGCGTTTCCTACATTTTCTCAGTTAACCCCCTCTCCTCCTCCATAGGATAGGCATGTTAGTCCTCACTTCTCAGAGTTTATGGATTCTGGTTGAAATGATTCGTCTAAGCCCTCACTATGGCAGAGCCAGGAATGGAACCCTGGTTTATCTGATTCCAGACTCTATGCTCTTCCTGCTACACCACACAGGCCAGAGCTGTGGTTCTCCTTCCTCCCACGCTTTCTGCAGTCCTGTGTCAGACACAGCCAGGCCCACCACTGACCTTGCTGTCTTATAACAGAGCCCAGTTCCTGACACACCGTGAACACCCAATCACAACTTACTGAAATGAAAGGGAAATGTGGTAAAGGGTGTGTGACATTGGGCAGGACTCTGGTTTTTTTATTCATAAAATGAGGAGTTTGGTTAGATAATCTCTTGGCTTTGCTCCTACTTGAATGGTTTAGAGCAGTGGTTCTCAACACAGGCTACACACTGGAATCCCCTGGGGAGCTTTTCAAAAACACCAGTGTCCGGGATTCTTTCTAGAACTTTTGGGTTAATTGGTCTGGAGAGGGGCCCAGATTTAAGTATTTTCTAAAAGCTTTCCTGTAGGAATCCCTTTCCATGTCCCGCGTGGTCCAGGGTTCCGGTTCAGGGTTCGAGTTCTGGAGAAGGGCCGCACACAAATGAAAGGAGACTTGAAGAAATTCAATTTGGCGAAATGGGGGGGGCAGGCGGTAGTCCACCTCTAGTGGGAGAACTGACAACTGCTCTGGCTCTGCCATCCCTTTTATTGAGGCTTTGGGGAAAACATCTTAGTCAAGATAAACAGAAATATACATGTAGCCCTTAGGCAGGAAATAACAAAAACTTAATGGGACAAACCAAGGTGGAAGCTGCTTCAGCTAACAATATCTCAACTAAAGGGTGAGTGGTTAGAGCAATTAAGGTTGTTGACCAGCCTTCCTGGCTTCCTGTCAACATCTCTCTTTTAGTGAAACTGATTTGTTTCCGGCACTTTCCAGTGACTCTAATGGGCAGGCAGGGTTAAGAATGACTAGTCTAGTTCCCTGACCCTCCTGCTCTCATACCTTATTGGTGACAATCATTGACTCGTTGCACAAGCCAAGAACTTGAGGATCAACTTTGTTCTTTCTACCTTATCACTGTAACATTCAATCTAACTAGTCCTTCTACCTCAAACACTTGCCCTGTTCTTTCTCTCCTGCTCTCTCCTAACTAGGAACTCACCACTATCCTTCAACTGCGAGATTTCAATAGCCACTGTGGTGGACTGGGGGTTTCCCAGTCATCATTCCTGTCCCTCTCCTTGTTTTTGTTTGAACTTGACTTTGTTCAAGCATTCATCTATCTCCTACAAGGCTCAGAGGATGCTGCCCCCACCCCAGTTTAGGGTGAGTTCTATTATAGCCTGTCTGGGTATGGCACACCCCTGGCAAACAGTGTTAGTCTGAACCTAGGTTTGTGATTTAAGCGGCCTAATAAGACTGATGGGAAGGAAAGGAAGGACTTATCATTCTTGCTGTGGGGAGTGGATTCTTTCTCTTCCTTGCTTGATATAAACAAGGAAGCACACAGACCAGATGGGCCCTGGCAGCCATCCTGTGACCATGAAGGGAAACAGCCTTAGGATGATATGGATTGGAAATGTTTATATTTCCAGATATCTATCTATCTATCTATCTATCTATCTATCTATCTATCTATCTATCTATTTTCACTTTATCCTAAGGCTGTTTCCTTTCATCGTATAAATTGCTATGTTATATTACATAGTACCTATTACTATATTATATATATCTTTATATATGTAGTGTTTGGAACATATGAGACATGTAATAAATATGGGATGAATAATGAATGAGTGACCTCATTATCTGAATGGAATCAGGTCAATCTGGGTCCCAGTGTACTCTGGAATAGGGTTGGTAAACTTTTTAATAAAGGGACCATTTTTTTTTTGTGTGTGTGTGTATATATATACACATGGCTTTGTGGACCATGTTGTCTATATTGTGATTGCTAAATTCTATGGTTGTAGAGCAAAAGTAGCCATAGAATATACACAAATGAATGAGCAGAATTGTGTTTCAATAAAACTTTATTTATAAAAATAAACAGGGGGCCTCATTTAGTCCACAAACTATATTTTGCTGACCTGTGTGTGATATAACCTGATAGGAATGACAAAAATTTGGCTTGCTTGCAGATCTTCTGTCTCATGACAGACGTCACTAATCCATCAAGCCCTCTTTCATGCTGAACCTGTATTCGCTCTCATACACCTCAACCCAGCACCATCAATCAGTTGGAGCTGGTGTGTTGAATGCAATCTATTTGACATGTCTGCCTAGATAATACTCTTAGTTCTTTACAAAGCCCGGTGGTTGGGAGCTCACAGACCTTGTGTTACTTGTGACATTATCCCAGACATTTTTTCTCTCTGGGTCTTGGGTATCTCTAATGTTGAGAGTTTTGCTGACAGGAACTTGAGAGATTACCTAGGCAAAGATTCCTTAAAAAAAAAAAAAGTTTGTCTGGTTTTACTCTCTCTGTTCTTGCTATGTGGTCAATTAAGCAAGGGAAAATAATTTAAGCCAGTTGTGATAATAGAGCATTAGAACTTGGGCTCATATTTTTTCGTCCTTTCCACCTTGTTGAGTTATTGAGGGCAGATCGTGGCTTTAGTGGTAGAGAATGGCTGACATCCCGTTCTAGAATGCCACCTTTCCTCCCATTGTGCCACTTGTCAAGCTTTCCAAATATGCCCCTTTCACCTTCTATTTCAACGTTATTTTCATTCTGAGACTCCTGACATGTTTAATTCCTTGTCTAAGCCCTCTCCCCATCCAAATGTCGCCACCCTTGTCATACAATTTATTTTCCACACACATATAAAATCAAGCTTGAACATTTTTCTCTACTAGGAACTCTTGAGAAATAGCTTTTGGAGCAGTCATCCATCACGGTGGCAATAATACTCAAAGAATATTCTCTTTTATTTGTTTAGTGCTTCTCATTCTAGATCAGATTTCATTGAGGGCAGCCTGTGTCAGCAGAAAAATGCCCTTCATTAGGTATGTATCTATCCTATCAATCAATCAAGGAGAGGGAAAAAAATGATCTGAAGCACCTACTATGTGCCAGCCCAAAGGAGGGTGATTAGTCTCCATTATCCTGATGAGACAATAGGTTTAGAGAAGTTAAATGATAGAGGAGATTGGAGTGGGGTTTCTGAATGAATCCTAGTTGTATCAATCAAGGTTCTACAAAGAGTCAGAACCAATTGTGTGTGTGTGTGTGTGTGTGTGTGTGTGTGTGTGTGTTTATATTATCTTCTGTCTATCTATCATCTATCATCTATCTATGTATTTATCTACCTATATATCTGTTCAACATCAATTGAGAATTAATTTTAAGGAATTGGCTGACAATAGTTTAATGTCTTGCATGTCAGAAATCTTCAGGGCAGTCAGGGCCTGCTGGCAGGCTGTAAGAAATGCAGGCAAGACTTTCTATTACAACCTTGAGTCTCAAATCCTTAGGGCAGGTCAGCAGATTGGAAACTTGGGCAGGGTTTCCATATTATAGTCTTGAGGCAGAATGCTTCTCTGAGAAACCTAGATTTCCCACATAAGGCCTTTCACTGATTGGATGAAGCTCACTCATTCTGGAGGATAATCTGCTTTTCTTAAAGTCCACTGATTACAAATGTTAATTTGCAGGCTGGGGGGGGGGGAGGAGGTTTAGTTCTTCATATGGAGAATAATACAATTGTTAATAAATGATAATACAAGAATAAACTCTGTGCTTCACATACTCACAACTGTAAACCCACTTTTGCTCTACCCTGTTCAAAAGACGGTCATAGCAACATCTGGACTACCATTTGATCAAATAACTGGATACCTTAGCCTAGCCAATTGACACATAACATTAACCATCACATTAATCCACTATTCTTTCTACTTCTCATACTTCCTTAGTCTTAGGTGAGCTCTAAAAGAAGGCTTTCTTAAGTCTTCTTAGATCAAGTTGACAATTTAGAGGGCACAAGGCATAGGATCTTTAACTTGGGGCACTCCCACTGGATGAGTGTGGCCAATGTGTTACTGCCACAGATGATTTTGGTTAGGATTTGTGGTTAGGATCTTGCTTGAAGGGTTTTACTGGCTCTTTTGTGCTCTTAGGAAAAGCCATGTCCCAACGGGGCTTCTAGTCTCTTCATTGTAGGGTCTTTGCCTACTTCTGTAGCCTCCTCATGACCACTTCTCTGCACATTCAGTGCTCCTGCTACAAGGGCTGGATTTGTCATTTTCAATGACCAATGCTCTTTTTTATTTATTTTTTTTTACCTCTGAACTTTCTAACACACCATTTACTCTGACGGGAACACACTATTTTCTCCTCTACTACTGTCCATTCTCATATGAGTAAATTTGAGATGATCCCTTAGGTTTCAGCCTAATTACCATTTTCTTGGGAGCTTTCCCAAGTATGCAGTGGGGCTCTGATCTGCATGTGTACTTACTGACCAGTGTGCTTCTCACACAACCTGCTTGGTTCCCTGTGAGTTTCATGTGGGGAGGGTCGATGGCTCATTTCCTGGGGCCTCCAATGCACAGAGTAATGTCTGGCACATGATGGACACTTAATAAATATTTGTTCAATATCAAGTGAAAGAGAAGAATGCAACCTTTGATATTCTTTTGTCTTTTTTTTCCCAGTGTTTATGTGGTTGAGTTTTTCCCCCCAAGTAAATGACTGCCTGAACGTGAGTTCCCCTAAATATCTGTCTTTATATAATAAATGTTTTTATGAGGAACAATTAAAGTGACCATCTCTTCTCAGTGGAATTCATGTTAGCCATCTAATTAGCTCCCTTCTTAGAAGCAGGATCTGGTCAGCTGGCTTGAGGCCCAGGTCACAAAGGATGATTTAGTGGTCAGATGGCAACATGGAGTCCTTGCCCTTGTGGACTTTCCCTGAGGCTGCTTCAGGAAGACTGCTAGAAAGATGACAGGTATACACATCCAAAATAACTCTGGGTTGGTCTCAGAGTCGTTTACTGCCCCAGGAGCCCTCCCTGGAGTTTGATGCTAAGACATTAGAAACACACATGGAGACAATGATGCATTTATGTTTAGTCTGAATTTGTCCAGTATAGCTACATCACTGTGGAGAAGCAAGGTTCATCATGGCAGGCCAGTCCTTCCTCTCTCAGCCTGTCCATCAAGGCTACAGGGCTGGAAACCATCTCATGGGATTTCATTGTATTCTTCTCAAAAAATGACATAGCTGAAACCTCTGTCTTGGAAAACCTTAAGAAATTGAAGTCCATTTTTTCAACATTTCTATAATGTTTTTAATTTACTTAAAAATATTTCTTTAAAAGGAAGAAACTCCTACCATTTCCAACAGCATGAATGGACCTGGAGAGCATTATGCTAAGCGAAATAAGTCAGTCAGAAAAAGATAAATATCACATGATCTCACTCATTTGTGGAATATAATGAATGACATAAACTGATGAACAAAAATAGATCTAGAGACAGAGAAGCATCAATCAGATGCTCAAACCTCAGAGGGAAGATAGGGGAGGGTGGGGGTAAGGGGGAAAGATCAATCAAAGGACTTGTATGCAAGCATTTAAGCATAACAAATGGACACAGACACCAGGGGGGTGAGGGCATGAGTGGGGGGGGCAATGGGGGGACTAAGGATACATATGTAATACCTTAATAAATAAATAAAGAAAAAAAGACACTGAAAAAAATAAAATAGAAAAAATATATTGAGGCACTGAGTTATGCATTAGGAATGGCTCAAGTAAAATGAGCTGTTGGGGTCATGAGGTGGAGGGGTGGAAGGAGGGGCAGGGAGACCTGATTGCTTCTTTAGGGGATGGAAGCCTTGGTTATGTTTAAGCAATAGAGTGATAAATTCAGAAGTGAGAGTCAGAAAGAACTATAGAAGCAATATAAAGAATTTGCCAGTAGGAGATAATGGAGCGTGCAAGTCTGGGATATGACTAGGAGGCCATTGTAAATAGTCTTGCAAATCACATCTTTCTGTTGTGGACCCATTGGGTTGGTCAGTCTGACGGTCACTGTGCATTTCCATTTGAGAAGTTGCTGATCAGTGTTTACTTACTGGTTGGTTAAGTAGAAATAATTTTTCCACATTTGTCTTCTAATTACAGACTCTTTGGCAAATATCAGAATTTTTCAGCCATATGAGGAAACAAAATAAATCATTATATTTATGTAATAATAATGATGAAGTAGGGGATATTGGATGCATGGCCCAGACTTCGTCTCTGTACTTAAGGAATTATTTCTCCAGCTGCTGGGAGGGCTGCCAGAAGACAGCCCTCAATTCTTAGTCCCCTTTGAGGATTGCATCAGCTGAAGAGAGCTACCTCTCCTGAGATCCTACTGCCTTTCTGGGGCAGCCCACATCTAATGACTGAACTCTGGGGTGGGGGGGGGGTATAAATGCCTGGCCTCCTAACCCCAATGTAGGGTAACTCTGAAAGGCCGTTCCCACTTCAGAGTTCCCTACAGTGTTGGCTGAGACCTCTGTTGAGGCTGCACCACAGCTCACTACTTTCTCTGCCTGACCCTGCCACCTACTCTTCTCTTTCATGTGTGGGGATCCTGAGAGAAGTCCCTGATACCATTTCTGCATGCACACTTCCATCTCAGCCTGCTGCTTGGGGACCTAGCCAGCAGCAAATGATAATTGTAGCTGATGTTTACTTGTTCCTGACAACATGTTAGGGAGTTTATACATGTGGTCTCATTTGATTCTTACAATAACCATTGGGAGTAGGTAGCTCATAATTGCATGGGCACTGAAGAATTTCCTAGTGATAATCTTAGGCATACTTTTGTCCTTCCTGGGAGAGGGTAGGACAGGGATTCCTAACTGCTTTGGACATATTAGAAACTGAGATACACAGAGAAATAACTTTCCCAAGATCACAAATCTAGGAGCGTTGCAGAGTTGTCTGACTTTCTGGTCAATTCCATCGCATATAGAGATTCCCATTTCCACTCATGCTTTTTGATATACTTATATCCTAGGTAGGCTGGGCCCAGGATTTCCATGCTCTTGTGGTAAAGCTGGGCCTTTATCAGTTAAAGTCCACTTTGTGAACTTCCACTCAAAACGTGTGGTCTAGGACACAATGGAAATGAGTAGTTCTTATCCGATATCAATGCCAAGGAGGCTGTTAGCTTCTAACTTGGGGATTCAAACATTTTCTACAGAGCTTCATCGGGGGCTCTCGAGAGGAAAGAATAGAGAAGGACAAAGAGAGGAAGGGAAAACAAGAGGAAGGGGGCTAGGGCCTGAGATGTAAAGGAAAGGGGAAAAGAAAAGAGGCTAGGGGAGGGAGAGGGAGACAGAGGAAAGGAGAGGGGCAGAGAGGAGAGCAGGAGGCTGGTAGACTGTTCCATGAAATAAATAACACAGCTTTCCTGCCTATGAGGCAACGGTGTTAGTGGGGGCTTTGAACTCCTCAGGACAGTATGCTTTATCATCTGGAAAAATAAATGCAGACCTGGTGGCCCAAGGAGCAGGCAGCGGTGGGCTGGGGGGTGCAGCTCCGCACTGTCAACAAGGGGCAGCCTGCTGTCTGTGTCTGCACAGAGGGGCCCTAGGAGGCATCCTCCAGGAGGCACTGGGGCCAAGAGGGCTCTCAGCTGGTGCTGAGTGAGTTCTTCAGAGTAAACAGGGGTTCCAGGGCCTAGGGACCCTCCTGTTGGTGGTAACATGGACACGATGTGGGCCCTGGAAGGAGCTTGGTATTTTTAGCTCTCCAGTTGCTTTGAAAGAAAGAGGGGAAGAAGCAGAGCCGCAGTGTGCAATTTATTATTTTTTAGGACATAATAGCTAACAGCTCCAAAAACATTCTGGATGTGCTCCACGGCTCATCAATGAGCACATCACCACAGAATGAGGAAAGGGTAAACACCTGGACCGGAGCACCGCCTGGTATGGCGCGGGGCTAGGGAACCGCTCTGCATGGGCCTCACCTGGGACTAGGACAGGCGCTCACCTGTGGGCTCCTTGCAGCATCAATACCCTCCTTGTTCCAATAATGGAAAGCATTATGGTTTGATCAGACCCAAATTGAAGTCCTAATTTCCTAGGCTACTACGAGGTCATGAAAGTGCCAGAGGCTTGGGAGTCAGTCCAGGAACCTGACCTGCCAACTTGCTGGCTGTGGCCATAGATGAGTCACATGGTAACCCTGAGCCTAGGTGAATTCAAAAGTCTCTTGGAGCTTTAATGTTAAACAAGCCTTCAGAAATATAGGTGAGGAGAGGGCCTGAGAAGCCAGGTAGGTCCCAGTGCACCTCAGTAAGGGTGATGGCCTACCTTCTCCCTCGAGGGTAGAGGAACTTGTACTTTCTCCTATTACTTGCAGCTGTGTAAACTCTAAGCCGCCCCCAGGGGTAAAGAGTTTAATTTTGCGATAGTAAACAGAGATGGGCAGCCTGTGGGCCAGGAGCAGGTGGATGAGCAAAGAGGGTCAATGGTTGCAGGCTCGGAGTTGCAGGATGTCTTCAGGGAGCCAGGCCAGAATACAGAGAACGAAGGCAGCACTGGCCCTGTGTGTGGGGAAGAATGCTGAACGAGGACAGGGAAGACCAAGGTTTGCCATCTGCTCAAATGGGAGAATCACTGCCCTCCCAGAAGCACAGGCATTCTGGCATGGACTCTGCCCAAGTCTCCCCATTTGTTTTGCTGAAGTGCCCCCAGCTGGCTGGTCTTTCTGCAGTCTCTCTTCATCTCCCTCCAGGATGATCCTCTCAGCCTCCTAACTGTTCTCACTGCCTTTCAGCTTTGTTCTGCTCTGCTCCACCCTCAGCACTGCCTCCTCCAAAGTGATCTTCTAATGCCAGAAGGTCAGATGGGGCTATTCTGTGGCACACAACTGTCAATAGGCCCTCTGCCTCAGGCTGAAGTCCAAGCACTGAAGGACTTCCCAAGGTCAGGTCCCTGCTCACTGTTCAGGTTCCAGCACCCGAGTCTGCTCTTCAGCATGCACCTTAGGTTGCAGCCTCATAGTTTCTGAAAGGCACCACACTTCTCAGGCATGCGTGCCTTTGCATGTGCTGTTCCTTTTGCGTGTGCTCTTTTAAAACTCATCTCAAGCATCTGCTCTGTCTGGAGGACAGCCCAGGAGAGCTTCAGGGAGCAAATCTCTTCCCCCTGTGGAGAGGCCCACTACAGCCCTCTCGCATTGCCTGCAATACTCCACATGGGGAGACAGGTGAAAATAGGACTTCACACGAACCAGGTTGTGGTCATCGTGGTCCTAAGACTATCACAGTTATCAGTATGTTGCAGCTCTCAGGAGCTGATTGGTTTATAAATGGAGAAATAAAGTAGTGATAAAAATCCCTTCTCTTTCTACTTTCTATTGGGAGTATTCAAAGAATGGAAAAACATTTTATAAAAGGTAAAGACTGTGCACATTTGAGTTTGTCATGAAGACCTGATTTTAGAGCAGAAAATAGAGGTGCTAGAGAAGAAGCAGAACTCATCCTTTCCTCCCACACCTCCCTCTATTCCTCTCATTTCTTCCTACCTTCCCTTCCTTCTTTGGTGTTTGGCACTGTCCTAGGCATAAAGAGATACTAAAAAATAAGACAGACAAGACCCCATGCCCCATGTAGCATATTTTCCTACTACAAACATAAATAAACATGATTTTTATTAATGAGTGAGTGAGATAAGCCAGAAGCAGGTGCAGCAGGTACAGCAGGTGCAATGGGGTGGGAAGGTCTTCAGAAGCCAGGCAGCCCTGCCTCCCATCAGGGCAGGACAGCTTTGAACTGTGTGACTTGGAGCATCAGGGCCTTGGCACCTTCACAGTTTCTTTGCCAGTGTGAGATGATAATACCACCTGTATACATAATTGTGAGGACTAGATAAATAGACCTGCCTGTGGCTTCCCAGGAACTGATCTCTGAGACAAAGAATTTATTAAGTGAAAGGTCAAGTGCCTAGGCCATGTGCAAAGGAGCAGTCTTCTTTCCAGTGAAGGACCCAGACATGCCAGGGAAACCATTTTTCTTTGAGGCTCTCTGCCTGGTTCTGTAGACCTTTCCCAGGCCCTGCATCATGGTTTGCTATGGTCACTGTGTTCTAACCAGAAATTGGCTATGTGGCTGGCCTGAGGCTAGTCACTTTCACTTTCTGGGCCTATTTTTCCATTTGTAAAAAAAGGGCATTGAACTAAGTCACCCCCATATGTTACAGTACAGACATTCTCTGATTTGAGTTTGGGAATCATTTTACTACAAGCATGCTTTCCTCTCAAACTAATGACTCCAATTAGTTTTCCTGATCTCTATTAAGGAAGGTTCCAAGACAAAACATTGTGGCCTTGTCTGTTTTATTTCCCTCCAGAGAAGATAGTGCACTTGGTATCTTCAAGGTCATGAAAACAAGGTGTTCTTGCCATAAAGACTTGGTTGAGGCCAGATGGAGGAAGACAACTGGTTCAGACATACTCAAAAGTTGGAATAGGTTGTGTTCTATCCAGCAGCAGTGAGACTAATTGGAGGTCATGTGTATATGAGGACATGTGGGTGTGTGCATGTTTTTATCCCAGAAACCAGATGAAAGTTCAAAGTCTTTAACACATTCTTCACCACAGAAGGCATATCCCATCATTCCACTCCATGCCCTGGAGTGGAAGTTTTCTTTATTTTTTGCTCACTCTCTTTCATAGCACATTTTACTAAGTACTTCTTCTAGTTTTACATATTGAAGAAACTCCTGTTCAAAAAGTTTAAGTGCCCAGATTAAGGTTGCACAGCTGGGGAATGGCTGAGCTGTGATCCTAACTCAGATGGGTTTAATGCCAAGGCCCATAAGCCTTTTTGAGCAATCTCCTCATGCAGAATTAGACTCTCAGTTGAGAGTACATGAGTAAACTCATGACTTCAGAACAGGCTTGATCAAGCTACAAGATCCATCTGTCAAGTTCACAGGAGATTTGCTAGGACATGGCTCTCAAATTCTAAAAGTGTATAGGAGTCCTGGGATGCTTCTTTAATTTATATTCTTTTATTCTATACTTAGAGATTCTGAATTTTTAGGATACAGATAGTCTAGAACCATAAGCCAAGAAGCAAAACACTTTTAGGGGTTTGGATAGGGTTTGATGCTCAATCATTCTGCCTCCAAGAAAAAATTCATAGTACAATAGAAAATAAGATACCAGTTTTATTAATGGCTGGGAAAGCATAGAATACCCCACTGTAAAGCATTGCTAAAACTGTTGGAGAAAGTGGCCTAGACCTCAGCATGCCCTACTCACATCCTGGATTTAGATTTGAGTTTACAACCTGAGGTCTGCAAACCGAGATGTCTGGGTTGATGAAGCCAACCTCACATTCACTTATCCAAACAACCACACAAATGAGGATGTGGTTGCCTGACCCTCTCACCCCATCACAAGTCACACAGAAGAACAGTTGGTGGATGCCTCCTCAGAAGAAGCTTATTGCAGGCAGACAGAAGTGGGCAAACTGGTCTGAAAGAGGGAAAAAGCAACTCAAAGAGGGAGCAGGAGAATACTATTCTTCAGGCCTCAGGAAGCAGAATAGGGTGTATACATAGCTACATGGTTCCTTTTCATGGAGTGTCCTTGCACCCTCAAAATTCATGGTCCAGGACTATCAGGGTCTATCCAACCATATAGACAATTCCTCCTCTTCTGCAGAGAAACTTGCAAGGCGTGGAGAACTTGAATACAAGGATGGGAGTAGACATTCCCTCTTTTGTCAGTCAAGGCTGAAGTGTGAGGTGAGGATTGGAGACATGTTCCTTTAGTCAACCCAATCCTTGGCTGAGCACCAACTCTGTGCTAAAAGAGGAGTCCTCTCTCTCCTGCAGGAGGTATCCTTCACTCCATCAATATTTGACAACTGACTTCACTGAGCATGGGGCGCATAAACAAAACAGACCCGGCCCCTGTCCTCATGAGGCTGGCATTCCAGTTGGGGAGATAGCCAGACACTCTATCAAGTAGGATGATATTATAAAGGAAATAATGACAAATTGTGATAAGTGTTATGAAAGTAACTAACAAGGGACAGAGACAGAGAATATGATGGGAGAAGCCATTCTACATGGAAGAGTAAAGGGAGAAACAATAGATATCATACAATCTAAATGACGGTATGCTATAGAAAAGACTCTGGGAGCAGAGGGGAGGAAATGATGAGCATTATGCCTGGGAAACTTAAGACAATTGAAGCGATCTGCCCATGACCATGAGATGCCACAGGCAAGACCACACTAGAATCAGGGGCCAGAATGTTTTTTTTACTTAAAGCCTTTATCTTATTCCTTTTATTCTGTCTTGAATCATATCCTCTAGATTAGATTGCCTGGTAGGGGGAGAGTTATCTTCAAAGAGTTAGTCTTTATGTCTTGGAAGAAGACTCAAAGGTCATTGAAAAGAAAACATGTGTCATACTAAAAGTCTCTTAAAATGAGACAATGAAAATTTTAAATTATACTGTGAGTATAAGCTTCAAGCACTTCTCACTCTTTAATAGGTTCATCTACCCCAAAGGCTTGTTTAGAGACTAGGGGAACAGATGGCAAACACTTTATAGATTGCAAATAATGTACACATGCTAGGAATTATCAGATATATACCTAACACACAGAGCGAGTAAAGATTTTTCCTGTTTTACTTTTAGAAAATCACTACTATTCCTTCTTTATTCTGAGAATTAGAAACAAAAGTGGCTTGGTTCCGAAGTGGAGAGAGCTCCTACAAAATGCTCTCTTCTCATCCTTCCTTTTATCTTTTTCAGGGACAATCAGCTGCCAGAAATGTGTCCCCTCAAGCAGTCCTCCACATCTTATTTGGATAAAACTTAAATTATTACCACACCAGTTGGTGCTTACTTTTTTCCTTTTCTCTTTTCCAAGAATAGCTGTAACCAAGCTTGACAAACTACTGATTTCTACCAAAGCGCTTTCAACACCTTTTAGACATCAGAGACCAAAGGGATGAGAAGAACTAAAGGCAAGGAGGAAATTCAGAAGTTTCTCATGATTCCAGACCCACGGCTTCCTCCAGGAAGTCTTCCCAGGTTTTCTAGCAGCAAATAAAGATTTACTTGCCAAAACCGGTTTGGCTCAGTGGATAGAGCGTCGGCCTGCGGACTGAAAGGTCCCAGGTTCGATTCCGGTCAAAGGGCATGTACCTTGGTTGTGGGCACATCCCCAGTAGGGGGTGTGCAGGAGGCAGCTGATCGATGTTTCTCTCTCATCGATGTTTCTAACTCTATATCCCTCTCTCTTCCTCTCTGTAAAAAATCAATAAAATATATATTTAAAAAAAAGATTTACTCAATACCTGCCATTGGGGCATGGGACTCATATTGCTCCTTTTCCCCTCTGTTTTTGCAAGGCTCTGTTCTGGGCATTGGTTTTCCAATAATGAGTCCCATGGCCCAACAAGCTTGCAAAGTTCTGCCTGAGAAACTTATACATTATTATGTATATAAACAAGTAAACACATAACAACAGCATATGGCACAAAGTAGGATGAAATGAAATGCTGTAAGAACAGAGGGAGTAAAGGAAATGACTTCTTCCTTCTGGAGAAATAAGAAAAGAGTAGACCTTAATTCTGGATCTTGGAAGGGGGTACATTTGAGCTGATCCTTTAAAGATGGCAAGGGTCTTATAGGTAGAGAACTAGGGTAGCAGATGCAGATGAGGAAGGAGAAATCTAAAATAAAAATGTGGTTGTTGGTACATTCCAGGTGGAGGGAAAGTAGGAACTCAAGAATAAAGAAGAATCTTTTGGGGAGAAAAATAATCCACTATGCCTGCTGCATACAATGCATGCCAAGGGAATTGAGTAGTCATATATACTGTATAATCAATAAGATATATATATATATATATCATTGATTTCAGAGATGAAGGGAGAGAGAGAGAGATATGGAAACATCAATGATGAAAGATAATCATTGATCAGCTGCTTCCTGCACACCACACACTGTGGATAGAGCCCACAACAACCTGGTCATGTGCCTTGACCGGGAATCGGACCATGACCTCCTCGTTCGTAAGTAGACACTCAACCACTGAGTCATGCCAGCTGGGCTGAATAGTCATTTTTAATAAAGAGAACATTTGGACTTAATGACAGGGTTGATTTAAATTTAGGTCCACGTTACCCCTTTTACTAACTGCATAATGTTGAATACATCTCATTGACTCTCTGGATTTAGTGTTTCTCATTCATTATGAGAATAATAATGCTTGTCACTCAGATTTTATCCACTTTTCATAGGAAGATTGGCAAAGATTTTATGCACTTTTCATAAGAAGGTGCTTAGAAAAGTGCTTGGACCAAAATAGCTGCTCGATGTATCTGAGAGCCTTGTTTGACTTTCTCAGCAAAGGGCTAAAGCTATTAAGGATGGAAACCCAAAAAAGGCTAACTTAGCTGACTTTGGCATCACAACTTGGGCAGCATGCCTAATTGGGTCTCCTTTGTGTTCTTGGCCAGGTATCCTAATCTCTCTGAGCCTCCATGTCCTTGCCTGGATTTAAGGATTGTTGATTGAGAAGGGAACTTCTCTTCTATTCTTCCCACAATCCTACCTTATCCCATTGAGGAGAGAATGTGCATTCCAATTCCCTCTCAGTTAGTGGAACAGATTCTCTTTCCACTCCCTTATATACCTCTCTCTAAAAAGAAGTGTCTAATGTGCTCAGTACCAATGGAGGTCAAACTCTAATCCCTTGCTAGTGAGTGAGATCACTACCTTGGACAACAATCTCCATCTTCTCTTCTGTGTTCCAGCTACTCCACTTATAACTGTGCATGTCACAGGGAGAATATAGGTTATACCTCTTCCAGATGAAATCCTAAGCAATGTTCTCTAGCCAAGTTCACCCACAACTCTGTAATTTTTGTTGATGTTGTTACAGGGTATGGCAACGTAGAAAAATGGCCACAATTTTTTTTTTTACCTTTTCCCTTTAAGAGGTAGAGTTGATTTCTCTATGCCTATAATCTGGATTGGCCTTTTGACTTCCTTTGGCTAAAAAAAGCAACAGAAGTTATATATAAAGTCTGAGCCTGAGCCTTAAGAGGTTTTACCTGTTCCCTTGGCTCTCTTGAAACCCTGTGGCCTTCAAGCACAGTTAGCCCAGGCCAAATTTCTGAATGAAGGAGGACCAATGGAGAGAAGTCATCTCAGCCAACCTAGCCAAGGCTGTTGAAGACTAGCCATCCTCTAGTTGACCCATCAGTTGATGCACATATATCAATGAGCATTAACCAAGATCAGCTGGGCTCAGCCCAGATGAGCAGAACTGCTTGCCTGACCTGTACCTTTCTGAACAATAACAAATGGTTATTTTAAGCCCCTAAGTTTTAGGGTAATCTGTTATGTAGCAAAAGCTACCAGATACACATGGTGATTACACACATTAAAAAAAAAGCGATGCTTGTTTCCCATTTGGCTGGTAACCTTTGTGTGATGAGTTAGACATACTTGGGAAGGAAAAAGTTATGCAGTATCCTGAACCACTATAGGGATGACAGATTTCTCCTAAAGATGTCATCAGTCTTAAGAAAGCCACCAGGTATGGCCACACAAGTTATGAATAGCACTATTCTGGAGACCAATGACTATCCTGGCAATGCAACATGTACTCTGTGATACTGATGGTGGCCCCAAACTCATGCAATGCAGTGGCCCGTAGAATTAATTAAAATGATGTGTAAAGTCTCTGGCTTTAATTGATGCAAAATAAACATCTATTTTTAAATAATAATTTCTTGGTATTGAAATATTTTACTATGTTGAATTTTATGATTATTCATACTTAATGATCCAATAAGCCTTCATTTTCCCATCAGAAAAGTGTGTGGGGAGTGGTGATGGTGGAGGGGGTAGATTAGATGATCTTTAAGGTTCTCTCTAGCATGGTTACTCTGTGATTCATGGGCTAACACAAATCTCATAAAAAGAAGCCAAAACACATGCCCTGAGTGGGCTTCTTTGGTGAAATTGGGGACATGACCCAGTGTGGCAGGCCATCCGTCAGGCGGCTGTGTCAGCAGCCAGAGAGCAGCCCATAAAGCTGCCAGAGCTGCCCTTTGTTTTGCCCCAGTCAAAGAGAAAGCAGAGCAAGGCCTCTGTACCAGGAAGGCCTGCTTGCAGAAAACAGGCTGGACTGTGTTTGGACCAGAATGAGCCCGAGGAACCCAAACAGTTAATGCACCATCGAAGCCACAAATAAATCCTGTGGTTTGAGATCAAAAGCAAGCAGCATAGAAAAATGAAAACATTGATGAGATGCCTTTTTCCCCCCATCTGCTGCCTACCCAGCTCCTGACTGTTTACACCAGACTTAAAGCTCCCAGGGACAGTTCTGGAGCAGAATTTTACTTATTGACAATGGAGCTGCGGAAAGGACACTGAGGCTGTGTGGAGGAGGCTGAGTACCAGTCCTGGGTTTTCCACTAGTCAGCCATGACACCTTGGACCCTGATGCCCGAGTCTCACCTGGGATACTGACTGGAGGGACCTGGGCTGGGGCCTGGAGGTGGAATCACTTAGCTCCTGGAGTGACTCTCCACCGCAGCCAGGGTTGAAATGTAACTGCTTTAGTCTTTGGGTCCCTCTTCTGTCAAATGGGGAAAGTAGAACCTACTTAGCAGTGTTGTGAGATTCAACAGAAGATACACAATAGATGTTAAAGAGCAATGGTTATCATCTGGCAGTTTCTTGTCTGGAAGGATTCTGTGCCTAGGACCTGGGGCCAGATACACACAAGTCTTGAGGAACCAGCTGTATCTATCCTTTAACCAGCCCCTTCAATATCAGGAATCTGTCTAGGTTCCACAGGGTATGGGCCTGTGTGGGTAAAACCAAGGGGAACTTGGGGAATGTTGTGGGATGCATTTATGGTGTCCTGATCACAGGAAATAATACATCCCACAAGTCATCCAGCCAACTGGTTACATTTGCTCCCTTATTTCCTGTTTGAGTGGTATCCAAGTGGCACTTAAAAGTTATTAATAATACTACCAATGAATGAATAAAGGAACAACTGTCCTATTTACCCAGCCAGTGTCAGGACCTGGGTTCAGTGGCAGGGGAGGGGAGGGTGAGTAGGTTAAGGGAAAGAGACTAGGTGCATGGGCACGCAGCCACATCTATTCCCATTCATTCATTGACTTATTCCGGTATGCCAGCCTGCATTCATTCAACAAATATTGTCTTGGAGGCTGACTGTGCTGGGTGCCCAGGATAGAGAAATGATTCAGACCCCATTGCCTTCAGGCTGTTCATTGCACAAGGGAGGCAAATCTACAGTTAGTGGTGTTGTTAAAGGTCCAATGACCAGGACTCACGTTAGTGGTAAGGTGTTCAGAGAAGGGCGATGTTGGTGCAGGTGGGAAAACGTGGGGAAAGGTTCTCAATAGAATTGGATCTAGATCACTAATAAGGCCCTAGTTTGTGTCCTTTCAGTTTCTCACCTGGGCACATGCCTTTACCAATCTATTTTCAACCTCTAATTTTCCAATCCATTTTCCCAAAAGCACAGCTCTAATGATGTCACTCCTCTGCTCAGACACTTTTAATGCCACCCTCCCTCCCCCAACCGCCTCCATTGCTACCTGCAGAGTAAAAACCAGATTCCTTAGACAGGTACTCACAGCCCTCCTTGGCCTGAGTTGTCCCACATTCCAGTCTTGTCTCATCTCTCTCTACATTCCTCCTGGTACTTGGGTTCATCCCACATGGAACTATTTGACATTGTCCTGACACTCCAGGCTCTCTCACGTCTAAATGCCCTTACACAAGCCTAAAATGCTTTTCTTTCTTCACACCCTCAAGCTCCGCATTTCTTGCCACACTGAGCTGTTTGCTTCCACCCAGTAGTTTCTTTTATATCTGTGCACAGATTACTTCCTGTTGGAATAACTTTCCTCTTGTCTTTTGCCTGTCTGGAGAAGTACCTTTCACTCTTACAAGAATAATCAAATGTTTCCTGGTGAGCCTTCTGGTCCCCTGAATAGCAATGGCTTCCTCCTTTGGGCTCCACTAACTGTTGAATCTCTCTCCTTCACTGATAGCACCCGAGTGTAACAAAAGAGACAGAAATAAGCAATGGGTCTTTGCTACCTTGGGAGACCCAGGGATTAGAAATTGTGTTTTACTGCTCTGTTTAGGCCCCTGTTAAAGGAAAGGGAATGTTTCAGCCAGAGGCTGGTAAATTGATTGGGTTTATCTTATTGATCTTGCCTTTCCTGGGATTGAGTGTCCAGCTCTTGCCTGGAATTAGATTCTATGTCTAGGCTAAGTCAGTAAAACAAAATCTCTTGTAAGTATTTGCCTGGCTTTGCAATGTTTGATGCAATTTATGGATTAAAAGTCTTGCAAAACCAAGGGATCAAATACACATTAGGCCAACCTGTAGAAGTTGGGGAAAAGAGCCAAGGGCCACCCATGGTCAAGTCCTTGAATTCTGTGAATTTAGGTAAAAAAATTGGCTTTGAGTTTTATTTTTCAGCCCCACTCCCTGGACACAATTTTCTGATTTCCCCCCCTTTTTTAATAACCAGAAATGCCACAACTTGGAGAACTATGGTTTTTCTATTAACCTTGCAATCTCAAAGTACAGTTGGCTGAAAAGATCACTGTCTTCCAGTTCCCCACAGATCACTGTGAGGTCCCACTCTCCAGCTTATCTCCCCAACTATAAACAGAAATATAAGAGTTTCCAATATCTCTTCTAGCTCAATAGGTTCATTCATTTCTTCCCTCTGTGTGCCATCCTATAGCATTGGTCAATGCAAAACCCATTTTTTTTTCCTAAGCACCAACCATGTTGTCTTCTCTTTTATCCACCAATTAGCATCAGTGACTTATTGACTATATTCAGGCTCTTTAGTTTGACATTCAAGGTCCTCTGTAATCTGCCCACAGTTACCATGTTGTAAGTATTATTTCCCTCAATCCCAAGCTCAATAGACTATTTTCTATTTCCAAGTGCCATGTACATTCAGCATTTATGTTTTTGCCACATGTCTCTAATATCCTTTCTTTATGTCAGCATTTAGTAAAATCGTACACATGCTTCCCCAGACACAGGACCATAAAAGTCCATGTTTGGTATATCATAGAATTCTGCTACAAGTCACCTGTTCTGCTCCTTCTTCTTCCTCATTGATTCCTAGTTTTGGATATTTGGAATTTGCTCATGTTCCTATAATTAACCTTGGGTATGTACTTGAAACCATGTTTTGGTAACTTTTTGGGGACTCTAGTGAAATCTAAGCCTGGAAGTTATTGCTTGCTTCTTCCTCCAATTTTAGAATAGTAACCTTAAGCCCTCCCCATCCCCAACCATTTAACTAATTTCCTTACAACTCCTTGAAAGACTTAGCTAAAGCCAACTACTGGTCTATCTGGGCTCCCTTTTCCAACAGCTGGGCCATCAGAGGTTCTTCCCTCCTACCCGGTCTTTCTCCTATTGTCACTTACTGCATCCACCCTCTGTCACCTGCCCTTTCCTTTCAGCTCTGGAAATGACTGGACCCTAGAAAGCCCATGTCTGAATGCTGCCATCACACCTGGCTGAGGCCAGTGGCCATCTCACTTAAGGACATACAATAATAAACTTCTGAGTGCTTTAGATTTTAGGAAGCCATGCCTTATAAGAGCAGTCTTATATGAAGGATCAGAGTCTTAAAATGTAAAGTCCCTAGTGTTTTTTTGAGCCATCTCCTTTTAAAAGCTTTACAAGAATGTTACATCTTTGGTCAGAAGCTTAGCTCTTTTATGGCATATATGTTCTTTAAAAATAAGCTTTGTGGTCAGATGTATATGGCTCCAAATAGTAGTGCTGCAGGTTTATTTCTGTATTACCTTGTGTCAGGTACTTAATCTCTCTGAGCACCAGTGTCCTCTCCTATGAAATGGTGTAGGGCTTACCTCCATAACTGGACATTGTGGGGAATATATGAGTCGGTTATATGTGAAAGTCTAATCCAAGGGCTACACACAGCCACTGCCCCACACATGTTGGCTCCTTTACATTCTTTCAATAACAGTCTTTTCCTGGAACTAAAACACAAATTCCATTCTGGGAAAGGGCTTCTCAAGTTTGAAGACTGCCTGTTGGTTAGTAGTAGCCAGACCAAAGTGGGTCCTTGAGTGTCAATCAGAAGAGTTCAGATCTTTGAACCCCTACCTTCTCATTGCCTATGGCTGTCTGAGTCACAGATCTGTCTTAATTAGCATGTGTAGCCATCCAATTTCAACATGTTCTCACTGAAACTTTTAACCACAGGGATCTTGGGAGACCTCTGTCTGAACCTCTGTGGGTAGGAAAGGAAGGTGGAGCTCAGAGAGGGCTTGTTTAGGAAGGCCTCATAACGGACTGGTCTGTGCCAGGAGGATTTCAAAGCAATTGTATGTGTTTTCCTCATTTTATTTCTAAGGGTCTGTGTGTGTATAGTGCATGCATGTATTTATTGTGATTGTAGCTGCTGCTGCTACTATTACTATTATTATTACTATTAATGGTACTATTTCTATTACATTCTGCTAAAGATAGTTGAGATGTGTCATAACAGAGTGGTTAAAGTCATGGTCATTGAAGCCAGACTGACTGTTTCAAAGCCAAGCTGAGTTTTCTCATCTAATTGAAATGAAAATATGAACAGTACTCATTTCATGGGGTGGTTCTGGGTCTTAAACATATCAATATACATGAAGAGCCTAAAGAAGTATTTGGTCAGAGTAAGCACTGTATAAGTTGTAGCTACTGTATTGTCTTAATATCATTATTATTATTAAGACAATACAGTAATTATTAAAGAAATTAATTGTCTTTAATTATTAATTATCTTCAGATTAAAGAATTTAGCCTTCAATTGATAGTGAGAACATTAACCCTTCAAATGCCCAGGATGTTTGTTACTTACAATTTATGATGATATGTATATTATTATAGCATTGTGTGAAATTTCCTTCACTAGACTCAGTTTCTTAGTCATAGGACCAGGCCTGACATGTAGCAGAAGGAAAAAAAAAAAGTTTTAGAAGGTCCATGCTTCTCAAATTTGAGAATACTTACATGTGGGAGGAATGGTGGCATGTCAGTACAGTATAAAAAGAGTTCAGGATAAAGATATTGCATTTTCATGGGCTATCACATTTACTAGGGAAATAAAGTAAAGTTTTAAGTAATAGGGAACATCTAGAAATACTCTGAAATAGAAGTTCAAGTTTGCATGACTTAAGCCATTAGTTCTCAGAAGACACTTGCACAGGTCTGCTTTGGGCTCTGCCTCTAGGACCCTGAGGGATACCTGATGGCTTTCTTCTGTCCTTTAGGCACATTTGAAGTTAATGCTTGAGAAGTGCTGTCTTGCTTCATACTCTGAGAAACAATTTGAGAAGATAGTAGGTTGAGTAAGGCTATGAAGAGTGAGCAGATGTTCTGACGGAAACAGGTTTCTAAGGAGAAGAACAATATGATCACAGAGACTTTTTTTTTAAGATCATGGGGTCAGCATTTAGCAGTGAATAGGAGGTGAAAGAGACTAGAGGCAGGGAGACCAGTTTAGAGGCTTCTGTAGTTGTCCAGAGGGGAGATGAAGGAGTCAGCTGGTGGTAGGGTAATCTTCATGAGGCTATAGCAACAGGCTGGGGAGAAAAGTTAATGTAGTAGAAGTGGGGACCATTATCATTTGGGCCACTTCATGTAACTGACTTGTGCCTTCAGGGCCTGCTCAACGCCGTCTAGTATATACCACTTCCATTTGATAATGGAGTGCAGCTGTGCCTGCCCAATTTTATGGCTTGACAGGTTAAACAACATCCAGTTTATTATGGAAAGCTCAAGTCAAATGTTAACTTGGGGACCCATAGCTAAGCATTCAACATGTACTAAGGACCAGTAGCAATGGTATAGGGATGGACAGAACAATGTAAAAGGAGGCAAGAATGATCTCCTGAGGCAAAAGTGAAACCAAGGGTCCTTATGACTTTGAATAAATTTAGTTTTAAATCCTAGCTCTAGAAATCCTCTCTACCCCTCAGAGACCTAGCCTTTTCTCAGGATAATCAGCAACCCTGGAGGCAGCAGAAAACAGTAGCCCACACGTGGTTAATGGTCACATGGTCAGGACCTCTGGCAGGCTAAAATAGCATCTTGACCTAAGTTATATTTCAGTTCCTGAGCCCTAAAGTGGACCAATCCCCTGGCTACTTTCCCTTGAGACCCAACAGAAGATGCAGAAACAGACCTCAGAGCTGTTTTCAAGACTCAAAGAAATGATTTATTATCCTTACCTTTCCTTAGCCCAATAAGCTTCCAGTACAACCCAGACCCCTAACCCAAGATGTCTGGTGATTTTGCCCTATATAATCTATAACCTACATGCCATCAGTATTTCAGACTTTTGGAGCATTAGCTTCCTGTTTTCCTGGATGGTGCCATTCTTGATAAAATATTTCTCCATTACAATTCCCAGTGTTTAGTGTTTGGCTCTGCCAGCACCTGGTGGAAAAACTCTTTCTATTGTATAACAGAAGTAACCCAACATGCCATTTGTTTAAGATAGACAATACCCAAAGGGATGGGGCAAAACCAGGGTATATAATCTTTGGGAGGTTACAAGATACACTTTGCATTTTTCTTTTTTGTGTTTAATTAAAACATGCTGGGTGTGGAAGGGGTACTAGAGATAGTATGTTAAGAGTTCAGAGAAGGGAATGGTAGCTATGGGCTAGATGTGGTGGAGAGGTGGGGAACAGAGAATCTTCTAAAGGAGATGGCACTTGGCCTGAACCTCAAAGACTTGGTAGGACTTTAGGGAAATTGAAGAACATTCCAGACAGGAAAAAGGCATTGAGCCTGAGGTCCTTAAAATAATACAACTTGGCTCCTGACTTTGATTCATGAGGGAAGAATTCACCCAAGGCCATCAGCCAAGTGGAAGAGCTCTAAGGTCAAGGACTGTACATTTTTTGTAGCATTTCTCATTTGTTTGAGCTTAAATGAAGCCGAACCCTGCAGGAAAATGAGCACATGTTACACATCCCCAAAGCCAGGAGGCTTCATGGCCAGAAAACTATGCTGATGGGATAGTAATGCAGATGACTAATGCACCCTCCTAGGTCTCCTGTGGTTTGAGACCCCAGGAATCTGGGGCAGGCAGGAGACAAACAGGCTGTGGCTCCAAGTGAGGTGATGAAGCAAGAGGCAGCCCAGAGCAGTGAAGAGTGTTCTGGAAATTACAAGAGGGGTTCTTATCCAGAGGCCCTGAAGAAGTCAGGTTACTTCTCTGCGCTTCAGTTTGCTCCTTAAGATCTTGATTTGATATCTTAGAGCACCATGAATTACCAGCAAGTGTATGCACCATTAGCCAGGTCTGTGTCTTAATGATGGATGCTAAAACCACATACAGGCCAGACTTAGGGACAAGTCATTTCACTCATGTTCCTGCTCATCCTTCAAGATCCAGTTGGCTGTCTTCTTCACTGGGAAGCTCTGATTCCCCCACACAGAGCTCATCACTATCAAAACTGTCTTGTGTTCCTATAGCACTTAGGAATGCATAATTATCACAATGGGGACCTTACAAGGAAATGTCAAAAGGGTCATCTTCTCTTTTTCCCCTATGGGCATTTCAAAGGTAGGCAGGTCTTTGAATTAGGTTCTTCAGAGCAGAATTCTCTGCCTCTAACACTGGGCCTGTCCAACAAAGGGGTGAATGAAAGATACAGTGGCCATGAGAGATAGGAAATTGCTCCTAATAAATTTGGAGAGACTTATCTGTTACATGGCCTGTGCGAGTGGGCAACCTTTTCATCTGCTTGAAGAGTCAACGTATGTTTATCATGAGGTTGAGAATCTAGATATTCTGGAAAACAACCCCCTGATTTATGTTTCTCCCCTAGCCCTCTACATTACAGTTACAATATTAGAAAGAAAACAGGACACAGAGTTAGAAAGTCCTGGGTTCAAACCCAAGGACCAACATTTGCTTGCTATGTTTTCTTAGAAAATTCACTTAACCTGTCTGAGCTTCATTTCTTCATCTACAAAATTCAATAATAATAATGATTCCAAAGGGTTACTATGAAGATTAAGTGAAGCAATATATGTAAAACTAGCACAGTCAAAGTTATACAAGTATAAACTCAATGCCTACTATGTGTCAGTCTGACACCCATACACAAGTGGGCTTCCCTCAAGTTATTTGGAAAATGGAGTTTTCTCCTAGGCAGAGGGGCTGGAGGTAAATTTACTTTGTCTCTAATATTATAGCAGAAAAGGGTTGCAGGTGGGTAGGTAAGGCCAGGCTTGCTCTATGCCTGGCAGGCATGCAGCTGGGCTTTGCTGTGTCCATTCTGGTGCCAAAAGCACTCATCGACAAAGCAGGGCTTCACCCCCAGTTAACCACAGGAGCAGCTGTCCACAGCTGTGCTTCCCCAATGTGACTTTGCTCTGCTGAGACAAATACTGTGTGTGACCTACCGTCCAGCCATGTCCCCTTCCCCTTTGACCAACATGGACTCTTCTCAGAGCACCCCTTTCCAACAATGCGAGTCAGGTGACAGTCGCTGAACTACTCAGTGTCAGGCTGTTTGGTCAATCTGTGTTTGCTCATTGAGTTTTCACCAGTGATGTAGGAATATGAGGGATAAATATGTCACATGGGCTTCTTAAGGAAGGAGACTGACTTAAAGCCTTTTTAGCTCATGCATCTCAAGTTATCATCTATGGCTGTATGTTCATGGTCCACGATGCACATGGGATCCCATTTAGGTGATCCAAAATCACATGCTAATTGGTTTTCTAGACTGTAGGTTTTTTTACTGTCTTATTCTTTGATGTTTAAGCTTCTTAAGTTGACAGCACTTGATTTGCTAACCCCTTCTTAGTTTTCATTTACATTGCTATTGTCTCAGCCAAAGGAAGTCTATCTGGTGTCTCTCACATGTGAGCCCTTTACTTACTATACTTAAAATTCCTGTGATTCTTTGCTAATAGAGCTTGGAGGGTCTTGGAAACTATTTGATAAAACCCAAACTTTTTATGAATGTAGTAATTTGGATTTAGAAGAAAAGGAAATGACTTTGCTATTATAATAATCACAATCATAATAAGCAAGCATTATGATTATGACTAATATTTCTGCATATGTGTATAAAACTTTAAAGTTTATAAATTATTTTTATTTAACTGATCTTGTTTGAACACCATAGCAACATCAGGAAAATAGGACAGAGAATATTCTTCTCATGTTTCAGGTGAGAAATAATCTCAAATGAAGTGAATTGCTCACTAGTTTTGTTTATTACTTTGAAGGGCATTATAAAGCCAAGTTCAAGGAATCAGATCAGAGTTCAAGGTCTGTTTCTACCCCTAGTAGAAGTGTGACTTTGGATAAATTATTTAACTCGTCTGAACCTCAGTATCTCTATCTGAAAAACAGAATTTGGAAAATTATTGATCATCTATTAGTACTTATCTTTTTAAAAAATGGTGGTTATTAAAATAGATTACTCTGACTTTTTTTTTTTTACCTCAACTTCCTACCAATGAGGCCACTATATGGTTGTCTGCTGCTCTCAGAGACATAAGGTATCATTCCAGTTTAGAGTTCATTCCTTTGCCAAATAAAGACCATCCCTCTCCCTTAATGGGTGACCTCCTAGTCATGGGCAAGGAAAAATAAAGCATAAGTTATGAAGAGTTACTACAGCCAGAGGCATCCTTCATGATTAAAGGCTAAACAAACAAATCTTTAGAGCAAAGCAGAATGTTTCTTTACAACAATAAAAACAACCTTCTGCAGTAACATACACTGGCTGTTTTGAAGCTCTTTTTCTACTCCAAGGTCAGACAGAGGCTGAGACTTCATTATTCTTTCATCTCCAGAATTTACTCCATTTGTAGCTCTGTAAGAACCAGCTCTGCTCTGTGGCCACCAAAAAAGCTGATTCCATTCCTGCCCGCATTACTGGTGTGCAGCTTTCAGTAGCATCTCCCTCACAGTCACAGTCCCTTGCCTCTGCAGGTTCCTTCAATCTCATTGAAAACTGAACTTACCATCTTATGCTCCCCAAGCCCCTCTGAATTTCAGTCTCAGTGAATGACACCAGCATCTCTTTTGTCAATCAAAACAGAAATCTGGCAGTTATCTTTGAATGGCAGAGGTAAGAGATAACCATGTCCTTTTGAGTTTACCTTTGAGTTGCCTACCAAATTCAGCCCCCGTTTTTAAATTCTAATCCCACTATCCTCATAACCACTCTCATTATCCACATTAGGTGTTAAAAGACTCTCCCAGCCTGCCTTCAAAAGGTCAATATCACTGAAGAGCAATTGTGAGACTCTTCACAGGTCCTATCATGGATGTCTTCATCTGCTATGCTAAGAAGTTAAGAATTTATTTGATATGTAACAGGGAACCAAGTGATGGTGCCAGATTTGCATTTTAGAAAAATCACTCTAGCTTCAATTATAGATGCTAAATTAAATAGTATAAGCATAGAGGTCACAGGTCAGGCTAAAGAGATTATTCAGTAACAATGTAGCTGAAAGATGACCAGAATCTTAGGTAGAGTGGTGGTGGTAGAGATGGAGCAGAGGAGATTTTTGAAAACTAGTGATGTGTAGAACTTAAAGGATTGGTACGTAATAGAGTTTAGAGGATATGGGAGATCCAGATCTTGAATGACAAGATTTTTTTTTGTCTTGGAATGGATGAAAACATTTACACTGAAAAACAAAAAACTCAATAAAATGAGATTTCTTCAAATACCTCAAAAGCTGTCATAAAAACAAAACAAACCATGTATTGATCCACATTCTGAATCCCTTCTGAAAGTAAAACAAAAAAAGGTGAGGTTAGGAGAGGTAGATTTGAGTATGATATAAGTAGAGCTTTCTAAAATGTTGCTCCCAAATGGCTCCAATGGGATGTTCATTGGTTCACAGACAGGTCCAGTTCCTAGTTGTATAATATTAGGTGAATCATTGATGAACACGAAGATTCCTTCAAACATGGTGATGCTGGGATTCTCCAAGTTCCAGAGGGTCAACCTTATGAAGAGGCACAAAGATGTCCTGAAGACAGTGCTTGGCTGGCATTTTGGTGGCCACTATTCTGGTTCTAGTTCTGTGCTTGTCTAACTTACAGGGTGACATTAAGCTGTTTCCCCTCTGGACTCTAATACCCACTTACTTAAAAGATGAGGAGTTGAGGTAGATAATAATGAAAAGAAAACTAAAATAGTAATCACCCAGTGAATGGTAACTGCTGTTATTGTGGCCAAGAATCATGTCCCGTGTTTCATACATATCATGTTCTTTAAGCCTCGAAAATGGCACTGTATTATTAATTTCTCTACTTTCCGAATGAGAAGCCTGGGGCTCACAGAGATTATATCTTTTATCATTTTTACACTGTGTGATTCGATAGTCTTAATGCCAATGAGATTGGAGCTGAGTCTTGATATTGTAGATTCTAGAGAAAAGGCTCACAGACTGCTTCTAAAGTTCCCGCTTTCTGTGGTTTGACTATTCCATCTTCCCTGGATTCTCTAAGAGGCCCCAAGACCCCTTGTTCAAACTATGCTGTATTTCAAATCAAGAACCATAACAATATACTAATTGTCAAGGAACTTAAAGCTGGGTAAAGGATCTGATTATAAACACAAAAAGACACAAATGATGTGTCTGTCTCTCCCTTGAGGTCAGGTACCAAGACTGATTAATTTTGTTTACTCATTGCCTAGCTCAGGTCAGGCACCTCAGGCACTCTGCTAGTAGTTGTTGAATGAAATACTTCATAGTGGTTATGGAAAAATATATTCATAATATTTAGTGCAGTACATTTCACATTTATGAGTATAGAACTGAGCTCAGAAAATAGAAAAAAGGACATATTTGTGGGAAAAATTTTAAATTTAGAACATACTATTATATTTGACATGCTCACTGCATCCAACTGGAGCTCTCCAACAGGCGTCTGGATACTAATACACAGCATGTTAGAGGAGGAATGGAGCTGGATTTAGAAAAAATTCAGTGTCTAGATAGGTGGCATTTAAGGTCATGGGGCCAGATGAAATCATCTAAGTAGTAAAAGTAAATAGAAAAAATGAAATAATCAAAGAAAGAATCCCGAATCCCTCCAATATAGAAAATGGGAAGACGCGGAGGTCCCAACAAAGGGGACTGAAAATTGTAGCAAATGATATCAGAGAAAAACCAGGAGCCAAGAGAAGTGTCCCAAAAGCCAACTGAAGAAAATACTTTAAGAAGGAAGTGATCAGCTAGTTCAAATGCTGCTAATAGTTGAAGATAAGAAATGAGACTCTTCCACAGTATTTGGCAATGTGAAGGTCGTTGGTAATATTGATGAGAGCAGTTCAGAGGTGTTCTGAGTGAACACCTGCATGGAATGGTGAGCAATCATTTGCTTGCTTGATCTTCCACCAATCCCATCCCTTTTTCTCACTCTGTTCTACTTTGCAGAGAAATACAGTTTCTAATGTCCTTTACCAACTGGCTTCAGACCAGATTGGATTTACAGGAGACAATGGCAGGAGATTGGAAGGCAAAAGAAGATGAGCCAGAGTATTCTTTTCCCATTCTTCCTGCTTCTCCTCCATGGATCTGGCTACCACTAAACAGTTTTCTCTCTGTGGCCCAAGTGCCCACTGGGTAGGCTCACTGAGGCCCCACTTCCATGGAGCTCTGGAAGCAGTATCTCCTCCCTCTGTCTCTCAAGTCCTAGCAATATAAGTAACTTTCTCTTATGGCTAATATTGGAGTTTCCTCACCTTCCCCTGGCCAACCTTATCTCTATTCCCTTTGCAGAGCCCACTCCCATACAAGTCTGATTGTATTCATCCATTTTTGGTCAGCAGAATCCTGGGTCTACGTTCCACACATTCTGGGCCATCATCCAGGCATCCTTGTGGTTTCCAAGCACATTTTTGAGAAGGACATGGGGACCCAAGCCCCAAGAACAACAGTTCCTTGGGTGTTTCTGGAATGGCTCATGGTATGAGCCTCTTTCTTTTTAGCTGGGGTAGAAATACTTCTCTCAAGTCATAAACTCTTCCTCAGATGTGGTGTGCAGGCTTGTCCACAGGAAAGGTTTAAGCAAATAGACCTGCCACCACAGTTTCCAAGTGTCCCATCCTAGGAAAGCTAAAAGAAGGCAACACACATAAATTAACTCAGCATGATTTGCATAAATGAGTGGGAGGCAAATTTAGTGGGCCACAGAAATGGGAAGGGGAGCCTCAACTTCACCCAAATATATGTTTTTCCAGATTAACCTTGAGTTTCTATATTTTAAAATTCTAAGATTCTGAGCTTTAGATTTTGAGGGTTTTTGGGGTGTGATTCTTGTGTCTCTAAGGCCTCCCCAGTCTATAAATATAAGTTGTGACCTCTTAATAATAATTACCCACATTTTTCTATCTACATTCTCCATTTGCTTCTGTAGGCTCATTGACCATCCTGGATGTCTTACTTCTGGCCTGGCTCTTCTGTCCCCTCACACTCCCTGACAGATGGGGCCTCTTTCATGGCTCTGGTTGACAAGGCTCCAATGACACTGCTTTATCCACTTCTCCCTTTAGACTGAGCAGTAGAAAAAGCCTCCTGCAGGTGCCTCCCATTCTTTGTTGGTTCACTTAACCCTCCCTGTGTTTCTGTAAAAAGCCTTTTTATTAAAGTCTTATTCATTTTAAACCCTGTTGAGTCTGTCATCTCTTTCATTCCAGGGCCATGACAGTACTTCTTGGCATTCCAGAAAGAACTTGAGTACATTCAAGCAAATGTTTAGCATTGATTGCATGCCCACTCTGGGTCAGGCACAAAGCTTCCTCTCTTGTTCTCACTGCCCTCACTGAGGTGTGTGGCTGGGAAGCCACTAGAAGACCTACCCCTCGAGGCTGGGTTCCACTTGGCTGTGTCATGTGCTACCCCTCTCCTGATGTCCCCAAGGCTGCAATCTCATACTGGGCCAATGTGCAGTCATGTTTCTTAGAGTCTTCACTGTACTGAGGGCTCTCCAGTTCTGCTCAGAATTGAAGAGAACATTCCCTCTCTCCTACTATGACCATCTCACTAAGCATAGCTGGCCCAGTGTCTTACAGAATATCCTAATTCCCCAGGACAATAGGACCCATTAGTTTTCCCTGGAAGCCTCCTCCATGGTCTCTGACACAGCTTTGAGCAACTGGGCCAGGAGCTGTAAAAGGATTGGGATAAAAAGTATCCTATGGCTAAGTTTGGGCAACACTGGATTAAAAACAAAAATATAAAAAGGGAGTATTTTGAACTACTCAGAACGTTTCAGTGGACTGAGAATTTCTAAAGGGGGCCTATTGGGAACAGTATCTGCCCATGTTATTTGGTTATGAAAAACTTCCTTCAAGGAGTATTTCATGGGCCACCCCACCTCCTGCTCTGCTGCTGCTGCTGCCACCACCCCAAGCCTGGGCACCATGTCACAACAAGAGTGACTTGTTCTGTTTCACAATAGAGGTCCCTGGAAAGACTTTCAGCTCTGAAGAGGAAGAAGCTGATTATTGGAAAGATCTGACTATGACCTACAAGTAAAGGGCAGAGAAAACACCAGAGGAGCTCTGAGAATTCCAGGAGGGAAGCTGAAAATATGAAGCTGAATTGGAGATGCAGCTGCAACAAATTGAAACCAGGAACAGGGACCTCCTATCAGAAAATAACCACCTTCACATGGAGCTAGAAACCACCAAGGAGGAGTCGGAGACGCAGCATTCTGAAGGCTACTGGCAGATCTCCGCCTTAGAGAATGACCTTGCCCAGACAAAGGCAATTAAAGATCAGCTGCAGAAATATATCCAAGAGCTGGAACAAGCAAATTGTATCTTGGAAAGAGTGAAATGGGCCACGATCCTGTCTCTGGAAGAACTGGAGCAGTACTTGAATCAAACCATTGAAAGAAATGCCTCCCCGGAGAGCGAGCTTGACAAGAAGAATCTCCTAGAATCTGTTCAGCAACTGAAGGAGGAAGCCAGAGATCTGTGGCAGGAATTAGCTGTGCAGCAAAAGTAGGAGAAACCCAGGACCCCCCTAGACTGGCTCTGTAAAAGCTGAAAGGAGACAGCTATGCAGGCCATTGGCTGGTGCTGTCCACTCCCATGGTTCATCGGGGACCCAGCTCTAACTCAAGGGGACATTCAGACATGGTCTGGATAATAGCATGGGTGGGACTCCCTCATGCCTGTGATCTGGATCTCAGCCCTCCACATCATGGCAGACCTGCTATGGAAAGTAGGGGCACTGGAGTCCAAAGTCACATCTTGCTGGAACTTCATGTATAAACAGTCCCCAAACTAAACAAGTAGTCAGACCTCAGGGTGGGGGAACAAGAACAGAGATGGCCCTGACAGACAACCCAGCAGCACCAGCATGCCTCTGGGCGACAAAGCCTTGGCAAAATGCCTGGAATATGGGAAGGTGCTTTCAAATCTGTCTTCACCATTGCTGACGTCAGCTCAGGGTGTAGTCAAGATGTTGCTTTAGGAAATTCACAGAAGCAAAGCCACTGGCATCTGTGTGGGAGTTGTTACCTTTCTTCCTTTATTTAAAAAAATACATTTTATTGATGTCAGAGAAAGGGAGAGGGAGAGAGAGATAGAAATATCAATGATGAGAGAGAATCATTGATCAGTTGACTTATCCACACCCCCTACTGGGCATCAAGCCCACAACCCAGGCATGTACCCTGACTGGGAATCTAACCCTGACCTGCTGGTTCGTAGGTCAATGCTCAACCACTGGGCAATACTGGCCAAGCCCTTCCACTATTCACATTAGGTTTTTGTTTTCTTAAGTTAGTTTGATAAATATAGGTAAGCAGGCACACTAGCCAGTGACAGAGGCCATCACCTGTGGCCCCTGGTGGTTGATCCTGTGAAATGTTGTCTCCTAATCCCCAGCTTCCTTGTTGGTGTGCTGCAGATGGATAGGAACAAACTGGCCCCTCTGGAAAGGGCTCTGAGGTTTGGTACTCAGGCTACCCCATCATTTTGAGCTGACCTGAGTTCTGCTTGGTCTTAGGAGGTGTTTTTAATGTCTGGAGACACCTGACAAGTGGCATCTGAGACCACCTCAGGCTCACCCCAGCCCCACTCAGCAGGATCCCTCTTCCAGAACAAAGTCTCCCAAAGCTTCATGGTACAACAAGAATCTGTATGCTGAAATCATGTCTAGGACCAAAGCACTAGGTATGTGCTTTAAAAACACACACAAAAAAAGCCTGTAGTGTAGTGTATCTCCCACACTTTTTAATCTGTCTCTTGGGGCTTTTAGAGGTGTGCTTGAGTTTCAGAGTATATTTTGTGTGGACCATGCCAGAGGAAAATCTGTGTCCTTTTTAGATCTGTTCCAACTGACCGTTAGTTGTCCTGAGCCCCACCCCTGGCATGGGGGTGACCTTCACTTTGGGACCCTTGAGGGTCATTGGGGTGGGGTAGGCTTGGAAATACAGCCTTTAAGAACAGGACTTCAGGCTCTCTCCCTCCTGAAGCACTCCCTTATGTCCCCCTGCCCCTCTCCCACCTAGGCCTGTTAACTTTACCTCTCTCCTAAATTCCAAGGGTCCCCAGGAGACTTGCAACCGGGGGAGGAGTGGGCCGTGACAGCTCATCCTGGGCTAACCCCAACCCCCTGAACCTGTCTCCAAGGTCCCCCCTTTTTTCTGACTCTCCAGTGAGCTGACAGCAGCCCTGTCTTGGCTCTCCTGTTGCTTCTTCTAGCCTAAGCCTTTCCTTGTTCACTGTCCCCAGCTTTAACAAATAAACAGGACTTCATTCAAGGCCATAATAAAATAATCAGGTGAACTTCAAATAAGATTAAACCACCAGGATTGTTTTTGGAAGCTTCCTTGTAAAGGAAGAAATGAACACAGGATTTCCAATGCAGGCTATGCATATGCTTATCTCTGCTTGTTGTGAGCTGCTGTCTTACAAGACTGCTTCAGTCACAAGTAAGAAGAACATGAATTTAGGAGCATGTGTGCAGCTTAACCACCTTCCTTTTGTTACTAAGTTATTTTTCCAAAAGAACAGGAAAAATATCTTTGATTTGAAAATAGAACTTTTCAAGTGTTACTGAAATTCAACAGAGAATTAAATTTCAGTGCCTGGTTCATTCCCTAGAAACATTTTGATTTGCATTGGTAAAAGATGTACTTTTAAAAATATTTATTTACTGATTATAAAGAGAGAGAGGAATGGAGAGAGACAAAGAAACATTGCTTTGTTGTTTCATTTATTCATACATTCATTGGTGTTTCTTGTATGTGTCCTGACTGGGATTGCACCAAAAACCTTGGCATATCAGGACAATGCTCTAACCAACTGAGCTACCTGGCCAGAGTGAATAAAATATGTACTTTTATTTTAAAAATAAATAAAACAAGGTAAACTAAATTTCAAGAAACAAAAGGAAGCATTGCATGAACTACACTTTTAGGAAATGCTGACCTTTACTTAGTACTTCCGCTAATTTATAATAGTGAAGTTTTTTATGTTTTTAAAATTTTTATTTCAGGCAGACAGAATGGACTTGCCAATGAGAGGCCACCTAGAGGAGAGGCAACATATTGTCATGGGGGAAATAGCTCGGGATTTGGGCTCAGCCAGACTTGATTCTGAATTCTGACTCAGTTGCAGAGTGGCATTTGGCAAATTACTTCACCTTTCTGGACCTCAGCTTCCACGTTAGTAAGTGGAACCAGTAGAGTCTATTAAATGTGATAATGATTTAAAGTTTCCATCCTTGTTTCTGGAACATATAAGGTGCTCAACAAGTGTGATTTCTCCTTCCTTAGAAATGAATGCTCTCTCACGTGACCCAGCCATTCCTCATCTCTTATCAGAAGCCTCCTTGACTATTTCTTTTTATTCTGAACTTCTCTGGCATTTAAAGCATGGACAGGGGAGAGTCGGTCTTAGTGAATCAGAGAAAGTTAAAGCAAGAGAGAAACTGTCTTTGCAGCCCTCTTTCATTAATGATGCCAAGAACTGAAATAGGTTCTTGGAACTGAATTTTGAGGCAAAATCCACAAGGATTTCTTCATTTCTCATTCCAAACCTGGAAATAAGTATATTCTCCTCTAGTTTCTATTTATTGTTAATGTTGATACATACCCTTATTATAAAAATAATTCACACAAAATCCTGCCACCCAAAATCCTGCCACATCAGATATTTTCACTTTTGCTGGTGACTTTTTTTTGCAATAACAAAATATTTTTGTATACAAAGATTACTAAACATAATATTAAATATTAAATATTATTCCATGTTGATGCCTTGTCTTTACAATTATTTTTAATGATTTTATGATACTTGATCAAAGATTTCTATGGGTACTAAATTCAGGTAATCTTTGGGGAAAAGGTTGCTCTGGTGACTGGTTATATATGATCATGTCCCCACTGTTGAGTATTTTTTGTTCCCAATTCCTTCACTATTTTTTAAAATTTTATAGCAATCTTCATGCATGTATGTTAGGATAATTTTTTAATATATTATTTTTTTCTCTCTGTATCTATGACTTCCTAGCTAAATACAGATAGACTGTTCTTATTCCAGCCTAGAGGAGGCTTGGGGTTGGGCTAAATGCTCAGCCTTCTATAAAATTCTTCTCTTCTTGACTTTTGTTTTCAAAGGTAGAAGTGTGGGTGTTGGTGGGAGGAAAGGAGAGGGCAGCCAAGGGACCTGGGGAGAGGCAGAGTGTCTTGGAAAATATAGTAAAAGCATAATTCCTTTTTCTCTCCTCTGTTTATTTGGGGGTTGGGAATAATCTCTCTCAGAAACACCTCAAAAACTGAGATTAAACTTTCCAAGACCACCAAAGAAATGGGTTTCAATGTCATAAATTGAGTTGTTTTACAAAAATACTGAGTATGTGAGCTAAAATTCATACCTATCCTTAGGTTATTATTATTTAAAGATAATTTTCCTGAAGAAGAATTTATGAGTCAAGATATATAAACATTTTTACATCTCTTGGTTTCATGGTTCCAAATCATTGTACAGAAAAAATGCCATAATTTACCCAATACTAAGAATAACTGAAGGTACTATTTCCATCGTATACTCACTAGCTTTAGTTACTATACTTAAAAAGATTATTGCTAATTAACTAATGAAAATGTTACTTCAATTTAATGAGCATTTCTTAAGTTACTAGAGAGTTTGAATGTGTTTCATGTACTTATTTGTGAAATTAATTTCTCAAGTATATTAAGTTTTAGTGTATAACAATTAACTTTAAAAAAGAAATCATTTCTTATCTTTAATAATTTGCCTTTCCTTGTGGATTGTGCCCCTCACAGAATATTCTTTATCCAGTCTGCTTCCCAATTTGGACCCAGCCCCCAACCTGTCACCATGGAAAAATATGTCTTTCATCTGTGAGTTCAGACCTGGCCACCTAAAGGCCAACTTCTCCTTTTCGGCTGAGATAGGCAGGTTCTAATTAGGCAGCATTATGATTATAAGGAAATTATTCATTAATGAAATACATAATGTGATCATGAGTAAGGCAACCCATTGCTTTATATAAATAGTTGTAGGCACTTGGGAGTTAAGATTCACTATCACTGGCTGCACATTTTCTAAAGGAAATAGACCAGATGAGAAATATACCTTGTGTGGGGACACACAATATAAGCCCTGTGTAAGCAAACCCACATTTTATTTATAAAAATGAGTTTAGAAAAATTAGTTTCATACAATGTTATTCAAGAACACTCCCACCCACCCACCCCCCACGCCACTCAATCTAGGCAAGTTTTAAACACCCCAGTAGTGACACTGAAATAAGTACTGGATGAGAAATACCCTCTTTTTCTTCAACTACTCTTGCCTGGACAAATTATTTAAATAGCTTGACTCGGGTGTTATCTTATCCTGGAAACCTTCCTTAACCATGGGATGGGATAGGACAGGTGACTCTGATCTGTGCTTTGGTAAATGTGTTCTTTGGTCTTCTTAGAAATTTCAGGCTTCTTTCCTCTGTGTCTTTAACTTCTCCTTCTGGACTGGACCCCTTCGATCAATAATGAAGCATGCCCCAGTCTTTTCCAATTTGTTGAAGTACTCTCAGCAGCTCTCTCAGGTATTGCTGTCTCCTTCCCTTTAATGCTGAATTTCTTAAAAAAATTATCTATGCTTTGTCCCTACCTCATTTTTCATTCTCTCTCCAACCCATTCCAATCTGGTCTGCCTATAATTGCATCCAAATGGGTCTCACTAGAATTATCTTCATGTTGCTTAGTCCAGTGTACCACTTTCAATAGGTCTTATTGTACTAGACTTATCGGTAGCATTTATCACTGCTGACCATGGGCCCTCTGCTTTGATTTACTCTTCCCTTGGCTCTGTGATATCACATTCACTTGATTTTCTTACCACCTTCCTGGCTGTCCCCTTGAGTCTCCTTTGCTGGATACTCATCTTTGTCCAGATCGCTAAATGCTGGTACTCCTCCCCTTCACTCATCATCTCTACTCCCAGGGTTACAATCCATCTATATGTAAATAACTGTCATATTTGTATCTGAGCTCTACTCACCACTTTTGCATTTTAGCTTTGCATACCCAAACTCCACATGGCCTCTCTAAAAAGCACGTTAAAATCAATATATTCCAAAGTGATTTCATCATACTCTCCCCAACCTGCTCCTTCTCCAGTGTCCTTTACTTAGGAATGTTCTCCTTAAAGTTTTGGGTTATTTTGTTTTTTTTTCTTTCCAGTTTATGTTTGTTTGCTCATAGATTTATTGATTGAGTAACTGAATGGATCTAAGTTATATTTTTCCAACAGTCAAGGAGAAAGCTTTACACTTCATTATCAGCCTAGAAAAACTTCCTGTTTAAGCCAAATTGTTTCCTCCATTCTCCTTTCGCATGTGATTTATCAGTACTGCCAGTGATATATGAATTCTTTGCAAATCCTGATTAAAAAAATATAACAGGATATGTATATTTTATTTTAAATATTAAATTTGGAACCATATGTTTACAGTGCTTCTTTTTCTGAATTAGATTTAATTGAACTAGATTTAATGCAAATAAAATAGAGTTCACTTAAAAAAATCTGATGCTTTGAAATACTTCCAACTATGTACAAAACAATCACAAAAGACCTATTCTACCCCCTTTGTGGCTATTGGATGAAGCTGTAGTGGAAGAAGCTACTCAGCTGGGACATATCTTGATCATGTTTCTAGCCAAACTCTTGCAAAAACACATCAGCTAGGAAAATCCTGAATACTAATGACAATCCCTTACGTTTGCATAAGCAAACACATACATGAGGGATTGCTTCACAATCTGCAAAGCATTTACAATCATCTTGACTCCTGGAGCTATCCTTAGGTAAGCAGGGCTCACTTTATATTTTACAGATAAGGAAACTGAGGTCCAGAGAGAGGTAAGGTCTTTCAGTTTGTAAAATCGTGTCGTTTGGGAGCCTCGTTGCAGGAGATTGAATTTAGGTCTATATTATAAGCATTACAACCCTCAGGCTGCTCCTTGAACCTCAGACTATAGAATCCCAGCAAGAATGTTGCATCATCTCTTCCAGGAAAGAGGATAGGGTGGTTTTAGCAGAAGAGGAAAAGCATAGGAGAGAGGGAATTTAGGATGCTATCACGGAGAAGCATAAAATTAGACTGGCCTGAAAATTAGGGTTCAAAGGAAGAAAATAGCAGGAGATAAGACTGGAAAAGGTGGCTAGAGTCAGAGCAAGAGCCCTCAACTGTTAGGTTGAGTATTTTCCCAGAGCATCCTCCTGCCAGTGGGAGAGCTGCTATAGGATTAATTCTGTCCACACTGCAAATGCATATTCAAAAGTGGCTTTCCAAGGCAGCCTGCTCAGACTCCCATACTTAAAGAGACAACCTTTCTGGACCTGTAACTGGGAGAAAATTCCAAAATGGTTTCAACTCCAGTCTGGAAACTGGAGAGTTAACTTATAGTTGGTTGTGCTTGCTTTGAGCACATCAACTCCCCACCATCTCCTTACACCCCAACTTTATCTTTCATTCATAATTGTAAAAAATTATCTGTGTTTGGAAATATCTACCTTGCTGTATTTCAAGTTGCTTTGTAGGCAGAGACTGCATAATATTCATTTGTAATTAGCCACCCTCATTGGCACTGAATACAGAGCCTTGCAATAGTAGGTGCTTAATATTAGGTGAGTAGACAAGTAGACAAAAGAAACCTGGAACCCAAAGAAGTTCAGTGATTAGATGATGGAGGAGAGGGAGACAAGTGGGGAAAACAAAGAATTAGTTTTGTAAAAAGGATTACATTTTAACTCCAAATGGAGCCCTCAATAATAGTTACTTGGGCAAATGCCTTTATTATTCTCTCTTTTTGCTAATATTTACCCTTCAAACTAGGAAAGCCATAAGTTTTATCAAGTTAATTAATGCCCAGGAAACAGCTCTCAAGCAATGAAGAACTGGGAGTTGGTGGATAAATACCCTGGTTTTTTTTTATCCCTTGGAAAAGGGCAACTGTAGGTTTTTTCTGCTCTCTCCAGGAGTTTCACAGCAGGATTAAGCTCCAGTTTTCCATAATTGTAACTGATTCGATAATACAACATTTATTTGCTCCCCTTTCCCCACTTGCCTACAAGTATTTCCTGACATTACTTCCCAAATAAACTACTTGCACTCAAATCCTTGTCTTAGAGTCAGCTTCTGGGGAAACCCAAAGACAAACAAACAACTTGCACTCAAATCCTGTCTTAGGGTCTGCTTCTGGAGAAGCCCAAAGACAAAGCTGGGCTGACTCTTGCATTGATAAAATCCTCACCCTGGTATAACAAAATGCTAAAATAGAATGGTGTCCAGTTTTTGGATGAAACTTTCAACAGAGGGAACAAAACAGGTGGCCAAAACTTTGTGCAGGGCTTGCACAGGGGATGCTCTAATGAAGTGTAGTGACTCCCAGCTGTTCAACATCACTGTTTCTATACCTTTGAGGTGCATATTGGGGTTAGAAGATGTTTTTATAATGCTGTGGCATTTTCCCTGCTCTTCCTTCTCTGTGGATATTTCTCCACCTGAAGACTAGTGAAGGATTGTCATTAGTATTCAGGATCTTCCTAGCTGATGTGTTTTTGCAAGAGTTTGGCTAGAAACATGACTACAGCGAGTTCATTGAGAGACATGTATGTGTTCCTAAACCTGTGTCTGACCCATATCAGAGAAGTTTCAGGGGCAAGAGGTTTTACTATTTCCATAGCAGTGGAACAGAGAGAAGTGGCTGCTTTGGGAGCAAGCTACACTTCCCTGGGTGTCAAACCAGGCCAGCGTTTTGGAGTGACCACATTGAGGATTGTTCTAAAAGGGACCTCACCTAAGAGGATATTGTGCTGGGGTTGGAGGAGGGAGTCGTAAGAGACATGCTGCCATGTCGTAACACTGGAGCAGCTTAAGGGGAGATTCTCATAGATAGGAATGCAGGCCTCATGCAAACAGTCATTTGAATTAAACAATTTTGGAAACATCTTTCAATCCAAGAGGGCACCAGTGGAAGATCACAGCAGTCCCAATCTAGGAAGACCTTTTCTTCTCCATCCTCCCTCCATCTGCCCATACCTCCCTATGCTTTGAGCTAGGAAGCTGGGGGGAAGTAGGGAATTAGGAGACCAAACATAGAAAAGATACTAACCCCTCAAATCTGTGGGGAAAAGATGTTTTAACTTTCAATTAAATTTGGAATTTTAGCTATTACATAGGGTTGTTGTGTTCTTAATTAGTAAGGTGAAAAGAGTGAGCAGAAGGGTCAAAGGGAACTGCCCTAGATTTCACTTAAAGGCAGAAAAGTAGTCAAACAAATTGAGTTTGAACAGACTGTTGGGGAAAAGATTGAAATTCTGTTTCCTGTGACATTATCTTCTTTCAACTCCATCCTTACACTGGCATTCAAAGTCCTCCACAGCTTTGGTGCTACCTGTCTTTTCAGCATTAGCTCTTCTTTTGCTTGTGGGAGCGCTAGTCTTTGTAGTTAGTATTCAATAATACATCACCTGTTCTAAGCAAAGTCTCTTAGACCCAATGTGAGAATTAACTTCCTAGTGCATAATATTCTGAATATTTGTATCTTGGCTGTCCCTTCCACTTTCCCTTTGTACACAATTCCTCTGTGGTATTTTTTATGTAGTTCCTTAAGATAAGTTGACTTATGTTGCTCTCATAGAAGATTGTGAGCTAAGTGAAGTTGGATCTTCTATAATCCTATATAATAAAGAGCTAATATGCAAATGGCATCATGCCCTAACAGCTCAGATACTCAACACTGAGGAGAGAGGAATGGGGACCAGCCAGGCACAAATGAGCTCACAAGAGAGGAATGGGGACCAGCAAGGCTGTGGCCCTGGAGAGGGACAAGCCCCCTGCCACACAGTCCCGGGAGCCAGCGGCTGCACCTGCGCCTGTGGCCTGGGAGAGGGACAAGCCACCTGTCCTGCGGTCCCAGGTGCCTGTGGCTGTGGCCTGGGCAAAGCCACTCACCCATGGTCCCCTGCGGCTGTGGCCGACCTGGGCGAAGCCGGCCCAGGTCCTGGGTGCCTGTGACTGGCCGGAGAGGGAATCCTGGGTCCCAGGTGCGGGGCGAGGCAGAGGTGGTTAGGGGTAATCAGGCAGGTAGGGGAGCAGTTAGGAGTGATCAGGTTGGCAGGCAGAGGTGGTTAGGGGCGATCAGGCAGGCAGGCAGGCAGGCGGGCAGTTAGGAGCCAGCGGTCCCGGATTGAGGCAGTTGGACATCCCCCGAGGGGTCCCAGGTTGGAGAGGGTGCAGGACGGGCTGAGGGACCCCCTGCCCTCTGTGCATGAATTTCATGCACTGGGTCTCTAGTAAGTACTTTAATAGAGGTCTTGTGACTGATGATTCAGATATTAACAAGGCAATCCACTTAGTATTTGAGTTATTACCGATAAAGTATGGCATTCCTTCCAGAGGCTATTAACTGAGTGAGGATAAAAGATTCATAAACAAAGGTCCACTGAGCTGCCAGAGCCTGCTCAAAGATGGAAATAGGGTTTGCACTACAGGTCAAATGCTGGGGTCATTGGCAGGTCACCATGCAGTGAACCACTGAGTGGACAAACTGTGGTCAGGAGTGAAATTGACAGAAGGAGACAGGAAGTCCAAGAAGGGACACAATAGAGTGTCAGTGTCTGAGAGGCAAATCCAAATTGGATTGACAGAGACTCAGATTTATTCCATGGTTCTCCATGAAGTGGCATGCGACATCCTGTGATGGTTACAAAAGCCCAAAGCACCATACCCCTGGTGCTCATTACCTTGATTTAAAGGCATGGTACCCTGCATTTGGTATAACTATGGAATTTATAAGTAGGCAGAATTGGGGAGCCGTGTCTGGATCAAAAGAGGACACAAAGTATATTTGAAGAGCTTTTTATAAAAGATTAAGACTATGTAAATCATTGAAATGAAAAAGTGAGTGTAGGGTGAGTTATTGATGGAGGGCCAAGGATTTACTGCCACAGTCATTGCTTATTTTACTGTCCCTAAAACCTTTTTTTTTGGGGGGGGGGGAGGAGAGAGAGAGAGAGAGAGAGAGAGAGAGAGAGAGAGAGAGAGAGAGAGAGAGAGAGAAGGAGAAAATGAACCTGAGTTAAGCTGAATGAACTCAATTTAGTCAACAGGCAAACTCAGAAGCAATCTCACAGCCTATCTGGACCCTAATATTAAGTAGTCAGTTACCTGTCTTTCATTTAATACACCCCATGGAGGAGTGCCAAATCTTAGCAAGACACTTGGAGGGGACTCCTCCCTCAGGTCATCTAAATAGGACATCAATCATTGTATAAGGCTATTTCCTCTGAATGGAGCCTTCCGAAATAGTAGAGAAGCAAGACCATTCCTGTTGTGCTGACTTCATTTTGGTTGATAAACTTCCCCATCACTTTCAACATGAGATTGTAGTGCCTTGGCCTTGACTAGGCTTCTCAGCTGCCCCTTTTCCCAGCCTTCCATCCTCTCCCCTCCCAAAGTGGGGTGGGACTATTTGCCTTGAAAGCTTCTAAACCTGGCAGGTTAGCAGCCAGCTGCAACCCATCAAGCCTGCTGATTAGGGGGTTTGAAAGGGTGGAGCGTTTTTAACACAATGATTGACAATGGCTTCTATCTCACACACCTGCTGCTTTAAAATCCCCATAAAATGTCAGCAGGGAGTGTAAGTGATATACAGCAGTAGTGCTGCCCAGGGTAGGAATGTTAAGTGTTAGGAGAGGGGAGTGTCTGAACTTTAGCTACTGGAAAGAAAACAAAACAAGCACCCAATGTAATCCACATCTAAAGAGCGGGCCACCATGGAGTAGTACACCATGCCCAGCTTTGCTAGAGTAGTACAGGGCTTCAGAACTGCCAATCACCCGTAAGCCTTGACTTGCAGTTACTGTGTGACTACCCCAGACTGTTCCTGCCCAATGCAGGGCCAGCTCCTGGGCACACCAGATCAGGTGGCCTCAGAGTTACCTCTGGCCCCTAAGCAGTTTCCACGTGGGTCAGAAACTGGCCATTTAGGATTGACTCAGGTTTGATGGATTCTGAGCTCTTTCTCAGTGCCCTAAAAGTAGGACCTGCTTAGTCAAGTGACTCTGTGATAGTTTCCTTATAGGCAGGCTGCCAATTGCAGTGGCCCAATACTAAAATCAACCCAAGTACAAACTTATCCTTGAGCCAAATTACTGTGCCTAGGTGGCCAAGGGCAAGAGGAAGGTAGAAAGATTCCAGGTGGATCTGAGAGCAAGGGCTGAGGTGTTAGGTACAGTGCCAGGTCACCAAAGTCAGAGGATAACCTGAGTACAACTAGTTTGCAAACGTGGTCCTCAGTCGGGTAGAGTTTAGTGAGAGAGAGAGCAGGGGAGGAGCAGACCTGAAATATCACTCTAGGAGGCAATATTTGAGGAGGCGAGGGATGCCCAGTTCATGTTTCATCTCTGGTGTGGTAGGAATTATTAATTCTGGATAGTTATCAGTAGTGAAGAATGAATACTGGGACCTTTATGGCATGGGGTTATTAATGAATTCAGTTCTTTTAGTTAATGTGTCAGACATTGTGCTGTCACCTGGGGATATCAGGGCCCATAGGTACTCTTCTTGCCCTCTCAGAGCTACGTAGGTATTACCTGAACACTGCTGGTCCTGTCTAATAAGTGCTGGTGGAATGGGAAAGTGCAGGGAGCTTTGGGAGCCCTGGGTCTGAGGGAAAACACAGGAAATCCTGTTAACTGCAGAAATCTAGTATTTCAATTCAATAAGCATACATTGAGCATCTGCTATATACCAGGTACCACGGAGGTCTGAGAAACTCTGCTCACTACTGTGAACAACTTAAGGAGTGAGTTTTCATTTCTTCTCATTTCCACATTCACAGAAGCAGAATATAAGAAGAGAATTTGCCCACGTGCAGGGTTGCAAAGAGGGAGGAGTGATTACTATAGACTTAGGTTTTTTAAAAAAGTAGGAAATGTCCCAAATATACAAAAATGAGAACAATTATAGAATAGATACCCAGTTATATCCAACATTCCGAAATAATAGTCTTCATGTTGCAAAAATTGCTGCATCTCTCTCTTTAAATGACGGCATCTAAAACGAATGCCTCTTTGCTCCAGCCAGCCTCCCTCAAAGGTCTAAACTCTCCTGAAGTTGGTATCATTCCAAACATTTTAAAAACTGTTACTCCATCTGCATGACAAATGTCCTTTCCCTATCTATCACTCGTCTTGCCACTTCAAGTATGCTGGTTTTCATTGAATACGTGTTTTAATTTTTAATGCATTCAATTTTATTAATTTATTCCTTTAAATGTACTCAATTTGTTTTTTGATTAAAAAATAGGACATCTGTAATACTTTCAACAATAAAGAAATAAAAATAAAAGATTTTCCTGTCTTGAAGTCATGAGATATTTTTTCTGTTGCTTTCTGATAGTTTAAGAGTTTTGCTTTTACTTTCACGGCTTCAGACCTGCTGAAATTTATTTTTTCATAAATTTTGAAGAAAAGATCTAATTTTATCTTCACCCCCCCACAAATATAGCCAATAACCCAGCATCATTTAGTGATTAGTCCTTTTCCCCATGGAATTCTAATGCCCTTTCTCATACTCATGATCCTCTTATATATGCAGATCCATTTCTAAACACTCTGCTTTTTTTACGGTTTGTCGATCCCTACATCAATATGGTACTGTTTTAGTTATTATATCTTTTTGATAAATATTTACATCTGGTAAACTAAATCTCCTTTCATCCCTCCATTGGATTATAAATTCCTGACCTTTTGCTCTTTCTTATACAATTTTGGAATTAACATCATTTGCCTAAAAATCCATTGTAGAGATTTAAATTATATACTTTTTTTTAATTTAGGGGAAGTGTTATCAATGTGATTGTACTCCTAAATATGAATGTAATTTAAATCTTCATTTATTTAGATTGATTTTTTACATTCTTCAATAAAGTTTTATAATTTCCTCTATAAATATGTTAACAGATGCCTACATATGTTTTAAATGACTTATATCTAAGTGCCTTGTGTCTTTGTTGTTATTGTAAATGGTGTTTACAGTTTTTAAATTGTTGTAGTATACAGGTTTATAGTGACAACTGAATTTTATTTATTGATACAGCAACCTGAAACTGTAATGAACTTTTTTTTTTTAGTTTTTCTATAGCTTCTCTTGAATTTTTCAGTAGATAATTTTATCTCTGTATTTGATGCAGCTTTGCTTATCATTTTCTCCAATCTTGATATTTTATATTTGTTTTTATTGGCTTATTGTTGTGCTAGGACCAATGGTACAATATCTCTGTGCTGCATAAGAAATAATTTGTCAGATTAATTTCTAGTTTACTAATTTTTAGTTTGTACTTTATTTCTATTTTGTTAATTGTATTTATAATATCCTATTTCTTCTTTGATTTGTTTTTTATTCTTTCACATTGACCTCACCTTCTATAACCTTGATTATGCTAGGTTATACGGTAGTAACAAACAATTCTAAACTCTTGATGGTTTAAAACAACAGGATCTTATTGTGTTCTGAAAAAATTAGTGTAATGCTCTGCTCCACACAACTCCTTCTAATAAATCCAGGCTCATTGAAACACCAACACTTTGTTTTTGCATCTTCTGAAACATGAGGGTTCTCAGTCATGACAGGAAGAGAGAATATGTGTTATCGACTGAAGGTTTGTTTCCTCCAAATTCATATGCCAAAGCTGTAACTCCCAGTGTGATGGTATTTAGAGATGGGACCTTTGGGAGGTAGTTAGAATTACATGAGGTCGTGAGGGTGAGGCCTTCACGATGGAATTAGTGGCCTTTATAGGAAGCAACACCAAAAACCGTTCTCTCTCTCTCTCTCTCTCTCTCTTTCTCTCTCTCTCTCTCTCTCTCATCTCAGAACACAGCAAGAAGACAGCCATCTGCAAGCTAGGAAGCAGGCTCTCACCTGGAATTGAAATGGCTGGCACCTTCTTGATCTTGGACTTTCCAGTTTCCAGGACTGTGAGAAAATAAATTTCTGTTGTTTAAACCACTCACCCAGGCTATGGTATTTTGTTATGGCTGTCCAAGGTGACTAGTGCTGCATGGAAAGCCATGCACCAGCTTTTAAGAATGTACTTTGGCTCAGAAGTGACACACATTGCTTCCCATAACAGACTGTTGGCCAGAACAAGTCACATTTTTCCACTTCCTTATCATGTGACTAGGAAATATATTCTTTCTGGGGATTAAAAAGGGAAGGAGAACCAGATAATGTTATAAAATGCCAAAGTATACTGCATGTTTTATTCTTTTTACTTGTGATTTCTGTTTTGTTTTTTTTTAACATATTATTTTTAGTCTTTTAAATTATCTCACTATCTCTAATTCAAGGGGAGTTTTCTGATCTTTCTCTTTTTCAACCAACTCACTTTTTAATGATCATTTGTTTTTTTTTTTGTTTTTAAACTTTTTATTGTCAGCTGATCTTTAGCTGTTTTTGTCATTACTTGAGGGAATCCTGCTTTTTTTCAGAGTATATTCCCAGAATATTTGTTTTGTTTTTTATTTGCTTCCTTTTTTCATACACTCCATGAATATTACTGGCGAAGGACCATTTTTATGTTGCTTGATTGTGTAGGAATTCCTGAACCCCACGACAAATTAAAATTCAGGCTCCAAATACAAAAGATAGACAGGCCTGGTGTTTTATCATTTTCAGGAAGAATTTGTTTCCCATTCAGAGTCCAGGTAGAGGCATGCAAGCTTCCATGCCATCTCCCTGTTCTGATGAGCAGACTACTTTTTATAGCACCCTTTCACTGATGTTGCAGACTTTTGAGTGTCTCCGCTTTATGTAGTTGTCTTGATTCCAATTCTTATTTTATATATTTTTTCCCCTGTAGCAATTAAACTCAAGCCCTTGGTGTTGAATGCCCTACACTGTATAATTGGTGCTGATTTTTATAACTTATCTTAATTTCTGACATATGGGTTTCCCATTTATTTCTTACAAAACAGTAAAATTAGCTGTTATTTAATTCCAAAGTTTCTAAGAATTTTAGTGAGGGTTTATATATGTATGTGTTATTGTTGTTCATAATGTTGCCAAAAGTAATCACAGTGCTTTTAAAAGAAGGAATAAGTTGAATAATCGCTTAAACATTTATGAATTATCAAGCACCTTTTCTTTATCAGGTTCTGTAGAAGGTTCTATAAATTCAGATATTCACAGAATGATCACTACTCTTAAATTGTTCCTAGTCTAGTGGGGATAAAAGACAAAAGATAACTATAATACAAGACAAATGCTATAATAGAAAAAAGAAGTATTCTCATAAAGGTTGATAGAAGCTAAGGGAGAGAAAGGGAGTATTCTCACAAAGGTAGATAGAAGCTAAGATCCTAGGTCTTAGAACATAATTTTTCCCCAACTAGTAATTTTTTTTTTGGGGGGGTTGGCCTTATATAAATTATGTTGTGTTAATTTTGCTTCTGAGAAAATGAATTCTGAAGAAATGGAACTAACATATGTCATAGACTCCCCCTCCCCCAAATAAGTGTGAAGCTCATAGAAGCAGCCTTTGCTTTCAATGTTTCTATATTTGAACTTCTTTCTACAATTCAAGGATGCTACCATAAGTTTATAGTGATGCCAACACTTTGGTTCTATGGTTGAAACTGACCAAGCTGGTTGGAAAAGACAGGGGATTTTTATTTAATTATACTCTAACTTAAAAAAATGTGAATAATAACTTTATCAGAGTTAATGTTGCTATAAAACATAAGCCTTTCAATGATAAATTTATTCATTGCTTTTGCATCTATCAATAAATCCTTCTAACCATTACCTTTCAATTTTACTGTCATTCAAAATCTAGTATTTTATTTAAAAACTAGAGGCCTGATACACGAAATTCGTGCACTCGGGGGGGGGGGGGGGGGGATCCCTCAGCCAGGTCTGCATCTTCTTGTAGTCTGGGAACCCTTGGGGGATGTCTTACTGATGGCTTAGGCCCACTCCTTCTGGGAGTGGGCCTAAGCCATCAGTCGGACATCCTTAGTGCTGCTGTGGAGGCAGGAGAGGCTCCTGCCACTGCCACTGTGCTTGCCAGCTGTAAGCCCGGCTTCTGGCTGAGCAGTGCTTCCCCTGTGGGAGCACACTGACCACCAGGGGGCAGCTCCTGCATTGAGCATCTGCCCCCTGGTGGTCATTGCATGTCATAGCAACCGGTTGTTCTGCCATTGGGCTTAAACTGGCTCTCTGACATCTCCCAAGGGGTCCCAGATTGCGAGAGGGAGCGGGCCAGGCTGAGGGACCCCACCGGTGCATGATTGAGGTTGGGGAGGGATGTAGGTGGTTGGCCAGCTGGGGAGGGCTCCAGGGCAGGTCCAGCCCATCTCAGTCCCGATGGGCTGGACCCCAGCAGCAAGCTAATCTACTGGTCAGAGTGTCTGTGCCCTGGTGGTCAGTGCATGTCATAGCAACAGGTCTACTCTGTCTCCTAGTGGTCAGTGCACAGTCATAGCAAGCAGTTGAATTGTCTTAGCATATCATTAGCATATTATACTTTGATTGGTTGAATGGCCAACCAGATAACTGGACACTTAGCATATTAGGCTTTTGTTATATAGCAGTGGTTCTCAACCTTTCTAATGCCACGACCCTTTAATACAGTTCCTCATGTTGTGGTGACCCCCAGCCATAAAATTATTTTCGTTGCTACTTCATAACTATAATTTTGCTACTGTTATGAATTGTAATGTAAATATCTGTGTTTTCTGATGGTCTTAGGCTACAGGTTGAGAACCGCTAGCAGGGTCGCCTAAGACCATCGGAAAACACAGATATTTACATTACAATTCATAACAGTAGCAAAATTACAGTTATGAAGTAGCAACAAAAATAATTTTATGGTTGGGGGTCACCACAACATGAGGAACTGTATTAAAGGGTCGCAGCATTAAGAAAGGTTGAGAACCACTGTTATATAGGATTTTACCTAACCATCATGGACATTTCCATTAAAAATATAATGATTTAGAACAATTTTGATCTATTTTGTTCAATTTTTATTTATATAATGTTTGTTTAGCTAGTAAACAAGTTGAAATTTTCATCTTAAAAATTTTTTTTTGCAAAATATAAAATAGATATAGCCATGCATCATTCACATTGTTAAATTTTCTGTGATCAAGTTTTTCTAAAACTTCAGAAGAACATTTTCTTTATATTCACTTTGAAATTTTTTCATAGCCATATATTCACTCACTGATACTGAACAATAGATTCTTGCACTCAATGTTTAGTAAAGTTTGGTATTCAATTGCTCCTAGTCTAGTGGGAAAAAAAAATCTTCATAGGTTACTTCTCTATAACCTTTCTTTTATAAAAACCATCTTTGAATAGATTTGTTAACTTGTCAGCAAGAAGACATACAATTTTTCCTTTTATATCTGAGTCTTATGTCTTCATTCTAAGTGTAGAAAGTCAGAGTACTCATGAAATACTACATCATTGGCATACGTGATCTCATTTCATACTCAGAAACCTGGGCTAGGTGTTACCATTGCACATTCAAAGAGAAGAAAAGAGAGGAGGACTTTCAACAATTATGACTGAAGAAGTTGGTGATGCTTTTGTATAACAAGCAAGTATACAACTGGACAAAATTGTTAAAAGCAACCATTTCAGGGCAAAAAGAATTAATGACAGACAAAAAAAATGAGAAGCATTTATTTTTGAAAAGCTGCTTTAGTTTTGGGTAAGGATAAACCTCTGGCCCTCTTGCATATATATATGTTCCCTTCCTCCCTTCACCAGATTAGTAGGAAGAAAACTTTGTCAGCCTGGGATTGACTGAAAAAACCAGCAGCTTTACTGCCAGTAGCAATTAATTCAAATGGGTACAGGAAGCAAAAAATTTTGGCTTTGCCAGCTAAAATGGCAGGATTAATTGGAAATAGATGGGAAAACCCACAGTCGTGCAAGAACAAGGTTGCCTTCCAATTTGGGATGAGTGACAGGATATTCAGAAACTTCATGAAGAGAATGTGGAAAGGAGACAGTTTTGGAAAGCCTGAGATAAGCTTTTCCACACTCTTCTGCTGTATGGAAAACTACATACGCAAAGGGGAAACCCAAGAGAGCTTGGCAAAAACTAAAAGCCAAAGTGCATTTCAGAATTACCTGATGCTTTAAATGCATTCCCCAACCCACACAGAACAACCAGGAGTGGGTGAAAGAATCCAGATCCTAGATTTACCATGAAAAATCTCCAAAGTGCCATTATAAATGTGTATAAAGACTTCAAATGTTATGTTCAATAAATTGAAGAAAAATAACCTAACAATAAATAAGAAAACAAGGAATCCAATAATGAAAAATACATTTTGAAAAGAAAAAAAATGCAGCCTAATCAGTGTGACTCAATGATTGAGTGTCGACCTATGAACCAGAAAATCAGGGTTCAATTACCAGTCAGGGCACATGCCCAGGTTGTGGGTTTGATTCCTGGTAGGGGACATGCAGGAGGCAGCCAATCAATGATTCTCTGTCATCATTGATGTTTCTACCTCTCTCTCCCTCTACCTTACTCTCTGAAATGAATAAAAATATATTTAAAAAGAAGTAAAAATAAAAGAATCCAACATAAATTCTAAAATGTAAAGTAAAATAACTGAAATAAAATAAATTCATCAGATGCGCTCAACAGAATAGTTGAGGCAAATGAAACAGTGAACATAAAGATGAAGAGAAATTTTCAAAAGGAATTACAAGACAAAAATTGAAGAAAATTTATCATAGTGTAAGACACTTGTAGGACAATGTTAGGTGTTGTAATATACGTATATGGAAACTCAGAAGGAGGGTAAATAAAGAAAGAGACAGAAGAAAATATTTAGAAATATAATGGCCCACGCTTCCCAAATTCAATGATAACCATTAATTTACAGATTCAAGAAGTTTTATGAGCCCCAAATTAAAACAAACAAACAAATAAAACACAAGGATAACCACACCTAAATACAACATAGTCAAATTGCTGAAAGCCAAAGCAAAGAGAGAAATCTTAAAAGCAGAAAGAAAATTTGTCACATACAGGGAAAGGACAATACAATTTATGGCAACAAAAAAGTCCAGATGGCAGTGAAATGACATATACAGTGTTTAACAACAACAACAAAAAAATCTGTCAATAAAGAATTCTATGTCCAGGAAATTATCTTTCAAAATAAAAATGAAATAAAGACATTTCCAAGATAAAACCTGAGGGAATTTGTTGCCAGTTACTTTCTGTACAAGAAATACTAAAGAAAAGTCCTTCAGGGTGAAAGGAAATGACACTATGTGAAAACTTGGAACCATAGGAAAAAAAGAAGAGCACCAGAATATACATAGTTTGCTTTTTTCATTTCTTAATTTCTGTAAAAAATGTAAGCAATAATTATAATTCAATATTATTGGGTTTATAACCAATATAATTTTAATATAAATTACATAGCACAAAGAAGGGGAAGGAAATGGAGCTATACTGGTACAAAGAAGCTATCTTTTGTAGAAATAAAATCAACAATAAGTTGAGGTAGGTTGTGATGTTACAGATATATATTAATATTTCTAGAGCAACACCTAAATATACCTCAAAAATACAGTTAAATTATCAGAGTAACTAAAGTGGTACAATAAAAATATTTGTATAATACAAGAGAAGGCAATAAAAGAGATAAAAGGGAACAACGTGTCACAAGACATAAGTAAAGCAAAGTGGAGGACATGAATCTATTCATATCAATAAGTGCAAAAATGGGAATAAATTAAATACCCAAATCAAAAGGCATACATTGTCAGACTGAATATAAAAGCAAGCTCCATCTTTAAATCTTGGATTTAGAAATAAAGAAGTTGGAATTTTTTTTTTTAGAGAAAAAGGCAAAATAGACATATGGTAATTATAAGTGTTGGAGTTGATTTATTATTATCAGGAAAAAAAAGACTTTAAGATAAAAATTATAGAGACAAAAAAGGCAATTTCATAATGATGAAAGCATCAGCATGCCAGGAAGATATAATTGCTATAAATATATATGCACCTAAACCAGAACCCAAAATTACATTGTATTTATTTTTTTATAAATCTTTATTGTTGAAAGTATTACATATGTCCCTTCCCCCTGCCATTGCCCTCTCCTATGCCCCTCCCCCAACCAAATTACATTTTAAAACTGATCAAATAGAAAGGAGAAAGAGGCAATTGAAAAAAATTAGAGATTATAATAATTATGGTTCTCCAGAGAAACAGGATAGGGTGTGTGTGTGTGTGTGTGTGTGTGTGTGTGTGTGTGTGTGTGTATTCTTATAATAATGAGGTTTATTATAAGAAATTGGCTCTCATAATTATGGAGGCTGAGAAGTACCAAGATCTATGATTGGCAGACTCAGGAAAGCTGATGGTATAGTTCTAGCCCAAGTTTGAAGGCCTGAGAATCTGGAGAGCTGATACTGCAAGCTGCAGTCCAAGGGCAGGACTGACATCCCTGTTATAGGAGACAGGCAGGCAGTTTACTCTTTGTCTTTTTGTTTTATTTGGGTCCTCAGTTGATTACAAGAGCCCCACTCACATTAGGGAGAACAATCTGCTTTATTTAGGCTACCCATTTAAATGTTAACCTCATCCAGAAACACCCTCAGGACACACCTGTAATGTTTGACCCAAAGTCGGGGCTCCATGGCTTAGTCAAGGTGACACATAAAAGCAACTATCACAGACATTTCATTATTCATCTCTAAATAACTAATATAACAACTAAACAAAATCAGCAAAGAATAGATGATTTGAACAATTTTTGATCAATCAAATTGACATTTCCTTTTATTAGCTGCCCCATGTGTTACATATGAGAGGGTCAGTCTAGCCTAAATGCACATGGCAGCAGTAAACAGGGCTACCAGGCATGTTATCTTGCCAGTAACTTAGAGTGCAACTAGACACAGTGATAGAAACAGTAGAAATGAGAGTTGGGAACAAGGCCAAGAAAAGTGGCTTATTTTAGTGGTCAAGATTGCATCTTGTGTACCAGCTCTGAGTGGCATCAACAGCTGGATGACTTGATACTGATGACCTCAATCACTTATGGTAGACAGTTTTTCACTCCCATCTTTGCAAGGGATTATACATATCTGCCTCAAAGGTTATATAGATCTCCCTCCTGTCATGGACTTGCAACCCCTCTCTACAGAAGAGGTATAATTCCCTGCGATATAGACATCATGCTTGACCATGTGATATCATTCAGCCAATGGAAATGAGAGAAAGGGGCATACTCACGTCCTTGAAGAAACTTTAAGAACCATTCTGTGGTTCACCTTTCAAGAATGGCATAACCCAGATAGGGCTTGCTTCTTCTGCTTGAATTTCAGAATAAAAAAGATACTTGGAGCAAAGCTGCAGCTGACCCCTAACACAGAATGGAGCCGCAGCCTATATGAAGCCAGCAGGTAATGAGTGGAAAATGAGTTTTGTTATGATTTCAATTCTGCTTGTTGTCACAGGATACCCTAGTGAAAGGTGACTGATGAACCTTGATACTGAACACTCCAATTAAAGCCACTGCTCCTGTGTGGTAGACATTTATTTGAATGTCTGTCTAGCCACTTTTCTCTGTTGCAGGATAGGGTTCTGATCATAGGTTAGGGCCATGGAAGTTATATTGATATTATATTTCCTTATCACCCTTTGACCATAGCTGGTCAAAAGGGGCCAAATTCTCTCCATTGAGAATTTCACCCAAGACCTGGAGCCTAGAATTTGGGATCCAATTCCCACCCATTGAAAAGTTTCCAGAAAAAAAAAATCTACCAACTCTTCTTAGTCCCTGGAGAAATCCTGCTCCTTTATTAATTCTATTGGATTCCATATGATATCCCAGTAATCTTCAAAAATTATAAATAAATAACCCAGCTGCCTTTAAAACTAAGCCAATGCTAGTTGGTTTGCAACCAAAGGAACCTTAACTAATACATCAAGCACCTAAAACTATCATGATATTATTCAAATTCATTCTTTAAATGTTGGCTCAGCTAAGGCCAGCCCCTGCCAGGAGCTGCTCCTGCAGGGACAGAGGATGTGGGAGGGATCTAGGCTAAGGGAGTTGGCCACTTCTTTAAGTCTGACCAGGAACAAAGCAGAGCCTGGAGTTTCCAAATTCCATCCCTGTCTTCCAATCTCCACATGATGTATCTTTTTTACTTCCTCATCTCCCAAAATAGGAACCAGATTTTTAGCAATCCTGGTGCATCCTCCCCTTAAAACTGGCACAATGGATGGGGCAGAATATGTACAACACAGAGCTCTCTTGCTGTGTAAATGGGTGGTCCCCAGCAGGGTTGTTTTTGGCCAAGTGGGTGCTGGGTATTTTCAGTTACAGTTGCACATCATTGCCTGTAAAAACCTCTTGGCAGTATTCCAAGATAATGCATTAAAATATAATTGGCTTTATGAAGAGAAAGAACAGTCATGCACTAACACAGGTTTTGCAAAGTTAGGGACAGCTAATGAAATAAAATTTTGTTACAACAAGGATGGAGCTTCTTTTACTGGCATTTTCATTTTCATGTTGTCTTTTCTTTTGTGCATTAAAGAGAATATCCGTCCAGCTACCAACTTTTCTCAAAGATACCTGCGCAATTTCTAGACAAAAAGCTTTTAAGTTTTATAAGCGGATAGAACAGAGAAGGTGTTCCTTCTTCCTGCATGACTCGAGTCAAAGTGTCCTGATCACACCTATGAGATTTACATCCATGTGCCTAAATATCTGCTAGGCATTTCCAATCTAAAGGGCAGTCTATCAGTTCTAAACTCAGTTTAGTGCAAACAAAACTCAATTCAACATATTTCCCACTCCCCAGAACCCATATCTCTTTTCCTTTTATATCATCAATTTATGTTATCATTATCCACCCACACAAACCAATTAGAAGTATTTCCATCATCCATGACTGGACCTTTTCCATGACATCCATGTCCAGTCACTCACTATCTTTTATTTGACTTCCCAAATAGTTTGAGTTAGTTACTACACTGACTTAACAGAGATGAACAATGCCGAATCATTACAATAGCTTTTCAATTGGTTTAATTGGTTTTCTGATTAAACACTTACTGCAATGCCTCCTCTCTAATCAGTTATTCATATGGCCATCAAGGCGATCCTCCTAAAGGATGTGTTGGATAATGCAACTCTGGATAAGTCTGAATTTGATGCTATAGGCAATGTGAAAACACCAAACTCTTTAGAAGGATATTTAAGACCTTCCCTGTGTGAGTCACTTTCTTTTTTGCCTTTTCTCCCACCCAGTTCTAAGCACCCTGTCTCCGTTATAGAAACCCCACAAGCCCCAGTACAATGTCACCACAGCTGATCCCCCAGCCAGAATTAACCTCTGCCTCCTTTTGCTTATACTGCATTTGACATAGTGCTCTAGTTAGCATTATTTCATTCTCGGTGGCATTATAAATAAAACACCCACTCCCAGGTGAGGTTGTTGTGTAATTTTTTGTTTTGATTTATGAGCTCTCTTTTGAAAGGGACTTTAAACACGGGTGTCCTGGCCCATTACCTTACAGGGATTGAGAGGAAAGGTGTTATTTCTGGCCTGTCAGGAGTTGCAGATTTGTCTCCATCAGAAATGCTTTTTTGAGAGAGGGTCATTCTTGTAGTATGACATTTTTTAAACTCCAGGGACAACAGAACCAATTTTGGGAGGCTGCATTGTTCACAGAATGGGCCAAATAATTTCATCCGATATTTATAGAGTGACACAATTTATTATCTGAACTGGGATACTTTGGAATGAACTGAAATAATTAAACTTACACACTTTTTTGAAATATTTATTAATTGGCTAACAAATTTGTCAACCTATAAATAATTCTATTCACACACTGTTTGCAAAAAAAATTATTTTTAAAAACTAAGACTAACATCTCTAGTAATTAAAAAATCTCAATTTTGCTTATGTGACCATTAGAAAGTAACAAAATAATTATACATACCCACATTTGTTAATAAATTTATTGACAGTATCATTTTGTGGTGCCATATCATTGGTATTTTTCTGCAGTTATTTTTTTCAATATACTCTTATCATTTTAATTTTTTTCCATATAATTGCCTGACACTTTAATTTGTATTTTTTAGTTAACAAATTCAATTTAACTTTGGTTTAAGACCATAATGTTTTTGAGAAAACTCTATAGGTATCAAGGTATGTGGTAAGCTCAATGGAAATCCTGTTAAATGAAGGTATTACTTTCCATTTTTTGTAATAAAATATATGTAGCCCAAATAGTTTCATGGATACAATCACTTGCCCCATTTAGAAAATCTTTAATAAAACATTTTAGAAAATATGATTTACCAAATACGTTATACCCATTTATTATTATTTCCATCAAATTTGCATGTTTTTTAAAAAATGTAGGTTTTTTCAATGTCATTTGGTGCCAGCACAGAATACACATTTATCCAACTAGAAAGAGGAGCTTTATCAAAATATTCTTTTCTCAAGTCAAGACATTTCAAAGTGCAATTACAGAATTTCAAAGTTAACTGCTGCATACTACTTTAGCTGTCATTGTCTAATTTGTTCAGTTTCTCCCTTGTTTATGTAGAAATACATTTCCGTCTCTTTCTGTTTGCAAGCTTTATTTTCTATCATTGCCATTTTCTAAAAGTTTCAAAAGCTGAATTTTTGTTACTCTTTAATTTTGAAAACATGTAATCAAAATTTACAGTACTCATTTAGAAATGACACTTAAGTTGATTTACATAGTTTTTCTAAAATCCAATTAATAGGCATCAAAAAGAGAACATGCCCACACAAACATGTTACAAAATTTTTGCTATTAAACATTAACCTTGCCACAGAATTTCTCTATATTAAAACAATAAATTTTGATAACTACAAATTCTATTTTAATTGTAGAATTTAACAGTAAATTATGATATAAATATAAAATGTGTATATTACTACCAATTCCAAGTATATTTGCACACCACTATAGATTTCTTAATTTTAGTAAAAATACTGTTTTCACCACAATGCTGTGTTCAGAAAAATTTTATTCACATTACCACGACAAAAATATTTTCATGTTCAATATTTAACTTTTTTTTACTGCAAAATGGTAATATTAGACATTTTATCTTTATCAGAATAGATGTCCAAAATTTTTACTTTGATTCTAGAAATTTGGTGAAAAAGTGGCCATTGTTGAAAATAAACACATTTCTATTTGAAACAACTTATCACACTAGTAAGTTGCTAAAACTGGCATTAACTATTTGCAACATTTTTTCTTATGCAAATGGAACCGATTTATTAATATCTATCATTTCCTTTTTCATAAAGCTTAAGAAAATCTTGAATTGAAAATGAGCAAAATTAAATTTTAATAAGAATGAAAAGTCATTGTTCACAACATGATATGTGAAAGTACTTTCTAGATATAGTTGTCATGTCAACTTCAGGCAAAGCTTCTTAAATATTTTCTTAAAAATAACTAATTTTTGAAATAAATTACTATGATTGTTCTACATATTTGTGTCTGGTCTTCATGTAGTTGGTGATATCACTATGGCCCTTATGGCAGATGAGAAATGTTGCAAAACATTTTATGAAAGTTACATGTTCATCGTCAGCTTTCTTAATAACTTAAAATGTAATATTATATATTTTATTAAACATGTATTTTTTACTTTTTTATTGTTGCTTAAATGTTTATTGAAAAATATAACAAGTTACAAGACGGTTGCAACAAGGTTGTTTAGACTGCTATCTGTACATTCTACCATAGGAACTGCTCAGCCTTTTTTGTTTTCCTTGCATATATTTCACTTCAACTTAATGTATAGTTTTACACACTTCCTGCTGGCATCACTGACTGGCAGATAGCTTCATGATTCTTGAAGTCCAAGGCAAGGGCCATAGCACAACTGACTGTACACCAAATGGGTGGCAGGGGAAGAAGAATTAATTTCTTCTGCCACCACTACCTGAGACTGAAAGGAGTTAGATGTTTCTATCCAATGACATCTGAGTGTACTGTATTTTATCAGTGAGTACCAAGCAAACTATTCTTGATGAACTTTATAATTACCTTTCATCTCAAAAGTGTTAGGGAAAAATATTATTATATGGGTCATTGTGACCATTTGTTATATTTTACTATGTGTTAAAGTGAGAACTTATCTCACACATACTTGACAAGATCATGGCAGGAATTTGAAGAACAGATTGGTTTTCTACCAGATCACCACAGGGCATTTTAATGCAACTATCTATAATAATAAAAACATAATATGCTAATTAGACCAGATGACCTTCTGGATGAAGCTGGGGCTGCAAGGGAAGCCTGGGTCCCAGGTGCCAGAGGAAAGCTGGTGCCGGCAGCCGCAGGGGGAAGGAAGGCCTATTTTTGCATGAATTTGGTGCATCAGGCCTCTAGTTAATAACATCATTTAAAAATAAATTCAAGACAAATCTTACACTGGATAGATTTCTGAGATGATAGGAATATACCAGAACTTTTTCAGGCAAAGTAAGGTATATGGTCATACTTTTTATAGAAATGTAAAAAACTTAAGATGTCTCATCATCAAGAGAGTCGTTTTACAGAGGATATCTGCTTTATTAAAATTCTACTGATAATTTCCCAAATATCAGCCATGTAACTTCAAGTTTGCCTTTTCCCTTTCCTTTTATTCCCAGTAAAAATCAAATTCGAAAAAGCCATCAGTTACAGCAAACTAAGGAAAAAAAGGGAAACTTCTCAATCTGATAAAAAGTATAAGAAATTTAGAGCTAATATATTTAGTGATGAAATTTAAACACTTTTTCCATCATCAGAGCCTAGGTCAGAATGCCACTCTCACCAAACCTATTCAGTGTTGTATTGGAGGTCCTAGCCATAGCGATAAGGCAAGAAAAAACATGTTAGCAGAGGAAAAGTAACGGTCTATTTGTGGTTGACAGGATTGTTTATATAGAAAATCCAATCTCAGGTAACCAGAAAGCTGTATACTTGTGAGGCATTCGATCCTTTGCTTCAGACTTGGTTATTGACTATGATGTGTAAGTACTTTACTCAAACTTTATCAGGAAATGCCAGAGGGAGGAGTGAGAGCTAGGGTTTGGATGCTCAGTCCCCATCCTAAAACCTTAAAAATCAAATAATGTCTCAGCTTATTTAAATTTTTAAAGCACTTTTATATTCATGATTTATAACCCTCTGTGAAATCAGCAGAGCATGTATTCCCACATTTTAAGTGTGGGAACTCATTATTCCCACATTATAGGGAAGGCATCTGAGGTTCAACGAAGTGAAATGATTTGTTTATTTTGAAGGAGCTAATAAGTTTGCAGGAGTAATTACTTTGGACTGGAAGGAAGTCATGAGCTAGTGATGGAGAGGAGACCAGAGATAGATATTCTGAGTTGTATTCTGACATTCCTTTTAAACCAAACTATTTAATAGGTACCTAAGATTTAGCTATAGCTCTCATTTTTTAATTAATTAATATTTTATTTGAGGGGCTATTGTCCAAGTTGGGGGAGGTAGAGTGGGGAAACTGAATCTAGACTAATGTTCTTAGATTTGTGAGGAAAGACCTCCAACTTGACATTACTAAGTCAAAACCCTAAGCCTGGAAGACAAAGCAGCTCAGTGTATTCTGACCTGAGAGGTCATATTTGCATTTAATCAAAATACATTACTTCTTTTGCAAACTTAAATTCAGAGTCTGAAGATTGATTTTTATCTAAGAGACAAGTTATTCTAACTAAGCAGATGTGGGAAAGAGAGTTGGGAATAAGTCCAGGAATTCTGGACTTAAATTCTGAATCTGCTACACCATGTAGTATGAATTTATATGCAGGTCCCTTCTAATCCTTGCACCTCCAACTCCTCACCCATCGAAGAGGTGAATTAGATACGTGTAGGTACTTCTAACCATTATGGTCTAAAGTTTTCATATAGGTTCCCCTTTAGGTAATCTGCTTTGTTTTTCTCAAGAGGCTAACACAAATCAACCCATTCTAATACAGTGAGACTTTTTTTTTCAGAAAATATTCAGAGAAAGAGAAGCCATGGTAAAATAATCTAACCTATTTTTTTTTTAAAAAAAAAAAAACAACAAAACAAGTTAGTGCAGCAGAAATAGGAGGCAGACTGGGGTTAAAATTTTTTATAGCTGTGTGATATTGTACAAGTTACTCCTCCACACTGGGCCTTCATTTCTTTAATTGTAAAATAATGAAGTATCTCCCTTGTAGATTGTTCAGAAAATTGGAACTCATATAAATAAAATTTCTCAAATATAGTAGATTCTAATAAGGTGGCTACTACTGTTTGAATATTTGTATATCCCCCTCCCCCAAATTTATGTCTTGAAGTCCTAACTCCCAATGTAGTGATGATATTTGGAGGTGGTGTCTTTGGGAGGTAACTATATTTAGATGAGGAGATGAGGGTGGGGATTCGTATTCTTATGAAAAGAAGAGGAAATCAGAGGTATCTCCCTCTCCCTTCCCAAAACAGTGAGAAGGCTGGCTGTCTTCTGTGGTATTTGTTATAGCAGCCTGAGCAGGCTAAGATGGTGGTAATTATAAAGCAGATGAGAAAACAGAGGGACAGAGATCATCTGCAATGGAGTCAGAGCCAAGACTAGAACTTAGATTACTTGACTTCTAAACCTCAGGTTCAACACACCAGACTCCACCTCCTTTTGCCCACCAGTATCTGAAAGGCAATTCTGTTTTATCACTGGGTTATCTAGGAAAAGACGAAGCATCTCTATGTGTAGCCATTTTCTCCTTCCACCATGTGGAAATTTAAACCCTCTAGGCAGAAAGCCTGCCTGCATACTCTCAGGAGACACAAAGATCCTGGCAAGCTCTGTGCTCCAAATCACCCTTCTCCAATTACCCTCCCCCAGGTTCCTCAGTTAGCAGGACCAGCAGCTCCTCTCCACTGCGCCAGTTCTGGGGCTGGAGCCTAATGCATCACAGGTGGGTCCCGCTCCAAACTCATTCCAGATGGCCTCCCAGTCTAAGCCTCCCAGCCTCATTATATTTTGGCTATCCTGGGATCGTTAATGATGCTGAAGGACCATGAGTCCTGAGGATGGCAGCGACATGCTCTGAAGCTAGGACCTTTGAGAGACCTTCTATATTGGAGCACCCACCATAATATATGCATTCACAGGGAGCAAGCATATGTTGACCTTGGCACTCAAAGGTCACTGTGAGGGGGCCCATGAATTTGACATTGTGAATGGTCTGTCTGCTTGGGTCACAGAACAAGCATAAAGGAATCATCTGTGCTCTTATAGAAAATAGCTCCATTGCTGTTGGGCTCTAGAGAGAGTAAAGATATATCCTTGAACCCTAGTAATTGCTGCACCAGTTATTCCTTGGGGAAGGGGGACATGCTGGGGCAATTGTTTAGGGGCAAAGGGTGAACTTCAGAGTTTTTAACACTTTAACAGCCTAATCGCTTCGGGAAGAGTATAACATTCCATTAATTTCATCTTTATGTTACTAAATAGCTTTATTCTACAAAATAATTTCAACTTCCTTTCTATTTGAAAAGCTTCCCAAGGCAGATATTAGAAGGTGAGCAAATATCAGATTATTCAAGGGGCTTTTAATTTATAATATGCTTTTTTTAAAAAAAGTATATTTGGAGTTATCCATGTTTTGGGGGTCTTAAGAGCTCAGCAGAAAAAAAAATTAAGTAAAGAACATGACATTTATTATTTTTTTTCTGTTTTCTTTTTGTTTAAGTGCATAACATTTATTTTTTTATTTTTTTATTTTTTAAAAGAGCAGATTCTTTTTAAAAAAAATATATTTTATTGATTTTTTACAGAGAGGAATGGAGAAGGATAGAGAGTTAGAAACATTGATGAGAGAGAAACATTGATCAGCTGCTTCCTGCACAATCCCCATTGGGTATGTGCCCGCAACCAAGGTACATGCCCTTGACCGGAATCGAACCTGGGACCCTTAAGTCCGCAGGCCAACGCTCCATCCACTGAGCCAAACCGGTTAGGGCTAAGTGCATAACATTTAAACTCAGTCATTTTTGGATTTAAATTTCAATCTCATCACTTATAAGCTTGAAGAATTTGTTGAAGAAATATTTTACTTCTCTGATGGCCATTATCTGGGAAATTAGCATAATCCCAACATAAAAGAGTGTTTTTTTGGTTTTGTTTACTTCCTCTCTCATGTATTTTTTCACCCTCATTCACTCATGCATTGACATATTAACTTGTTTATTCCCTGAGTTCCTGCTCTATCCCAGGCACCAGGCTAGATGATACAAGAAACCTCTTTGAGACAAGACTAATGTTTAACTCAATTAGAAAAGTATTTGTTGAGCATTCACTATGTGCCAGTTAATATGCTAGACAATGGGCAGAGGGCAGTGCATGGCACAATGTCCGTCTCCAGAGGGATTAGGGCTCAGTAGACATTGAACCAAGGACATTGTGGCATGCTTATTGCTGCAGTGTATGTTCTTGTACACTAGAGTATGATTAGGTGTAGTAGACTTTGCTTGACTGGCTCACTAAGGCTCTCCAAAGGGAAGACAGTCAACCTGAGTTCTGAGGAGACATTTGCTGGAAAGAACTGGGCAGGTGGAAGTTGAATCTGTGGTCATTCCACAGACAAATTTATAAAGTTCTCAAAAATATATATTTTTTACTTTATGATACCATTTACATGCTCACTACTATAAATAGCAATTTTAACACTCCATATTTTACCCCTGAAAAATTACAACAACAAAATAAAAAGTATTGCTGATGAAGTAGAAATTCCTTTCAATCACCATGGTAGAAAGTACTACTTGCTTATCCCAATCCATTGTTCTTTCTGTCTTATAGGCAGATCACTGGCTTAGTTCTAGCTAAAAGACTGCTTTTGTTGGCTTCCCTTTAGCTGAACTATATGGTTGGCAATAAAATGGTTACTTTATTTATTATAATTATTATTATTAAATATTTTTATTGATTTCAGAGAGGAAGGGAGAGGGAGAGACAGAAACATCAATGATAAGAGAGAATCATTAATCAGCTGCCTCCTGTACACCCCCTGCTGGGGATCTAGCCTGCAACCCAAGCATGTGCCCTTGACCAGAATCGAACCTAGGACCCTTCTGCAGACCAACGCTCTATCCACTGAACCAAACTAGCTAGGGCGGTAATTTTATTTTTAAGTTGGGAGTTTGACATGGGTTAAGAAATAGTGTTTTTGTTTGTTTGTTAGTTTGTTTTTTGGGAGGACATATGTAAGAGATTTTAAAAGGCTATAATTCTATAACATTGGACTAGATTTAAATAAATACAATGTGATTCTACCATGAGCCTGTATCTGCAATAAGAATGTATGTATCAACTCTATATATGTTTTACATTTACACCTTCAAGCAAGCTGCTTCCTGTTTCTACCACTCACGTAGGGCCACACAGTGCATTAGTAAGAGGACTAAGATGCAAATTTCAGTTCATCCCAATACAAACTGGGACTTGCAAGAGTAATATTGGGGTTTGAGACAATATAGGCAAAGCACCCAGCATCAGTCTTAGAATATAGTTCATGGTGAATGACAAGCTACTTTTCTTCCTCTCTCCTCACCCTCTTTACTGCTGCTATGATGGACTCCAGCAAGATCAAAACAACCTTGTTGACAATCAGTTTGAATCCCTTCTGACTGTGTGTTTTGTGGTATGTACTAAAGCAGGCATGGGTGAGAGGAGCGGTTGTTTAGAGAACACTGAGCAGGTATCAAAAAGATGCAGTGCAGCCTCTCATGTTTATTTGGACTGCAACAGAGCACATGTCAACATCTCATCGCCTGGCCCGGAGACTGGACCCCTTGATTGGGACCTGGTTTCGGTACCCATAAAGAAACCCATTTTGGCCCAAGAGCCAAGTGTATCTTTTCCCAATGTTCCTCTTTGCAGTTTCTATAGCATACCTCCTGGATGTCTGGGCTGCTGTACAATGTAAAAATCATGATCAGACAGAGGCCTGAGGGTCAGCTACTTCAACAAGACTCAAACAAGTCACATATGTGTGTGGTTCCCATACATACATGCACATATTCAATATAACATTGTTTCCAATAGCAGCTAAAGGAAAATCAACTAGTAGCTGAAGACATAGGGATCAGTGTTGTGAGAACAAGTCACTTGGCAGCTGCTGGGTGCAGACCCTGCCTGACCACACTTCTATACATGTCCACACCTGCCACTGCCTGCCTCCTAGTTTCACTCCAGCACTCATACTGGCCTTTCCGCCTTCCTGCTCTTCTTCCTGCTGCTCCCTCCTCCTGGATGTCATCCATCTATATCTGTTAGAGCAGGCAGCTAGGAAGATCTGAGCTGGGGAAGGCAATTGGGGCTTGGAGGGAGTGTGTGTGAGATACAACAAATTGGAAATAGACAATGGAGGTGGCAGGCCCCTATGTGAGCAGGAAAGATTGAGACCCTTCAGGATGTGGTCTAACTGGTGGCATTAACACCTAGGTAAAAGATACATATAATTTAAAAATACTTTTTTTTGAGACACGGGAGGGAAGGGGTGACTGCTCCTTGCCTAGCGGCATTCCAACCTAGGGGTATAAATCCTCTAAACTCCCAAATATCTTAGCCAGCTGAGTTGCCCACTCAGGTCTTTTCTGAGTATATTTCTTTCTGATAAATAAATCTTCACCTACTTTTGATGCCATTTGTTGTCTCTTGTTTGAATTCATTCCTACAAGCAAGACAAGAATTAGGGGTGCAGAGTATTGTCTCTGGCCAGAGGTTATCTCCGGCCAGATCCCCTTGACCACCACTGACATATCCTACACCTTACAAAACTCAGTTAAAGCTAAATGATTTCTGACACAGACCTTCTACCTCTGCCAACTCACAGACTTCTGAATACCAGTAAAAGATTGTGTGCTTTAGTAATTGCAATTCCAAATTATATATGCATGTATTATATATATATATGTATATATATATATATATATATATATATATATATATACATACATACACATATACACACACACACACATATATATATATATATACATATATACATATATATATTATATGTATATTTAAGGATTTTATTTTGATGTAATGAAATGCTGGTATTAACAGTGTTTTTTAAGAATGTTTACAATATAAAATTTAAAAACCAACTGAATATTTGACACCTTTTAATACTTATATTTATAAGCTTAGGAAAAATTAACTTAAATTATAAAAGTATGAATGTTAAACATATACTATTCAAATACACTGATGAAAATAATGAACATTACACACAAGAAAATTTATTCTAAAGTAATTGAAAATGAAATCTTAGTTATATAAAGTATACCCTTGAAAACATCAATTTTATACTGGTTGGGAAGGCAGTATTTAATGAGGATAGGTTAGTTTTATCTATTTTTATAGTTCCAGATGCAGAAAAAATTATATCAAAGCAAATAGCTGGATAATTTGAAGATGAAGGAGCTTGCTTATAACTACAAAGGACCAAAAATGCTCCCTCTGGAATACAAAGGTTTAAGGAGGGTGGGGAAGGTAGAAGAGGGTAAAAGGAGGATAAATGGTGATAGAAGGAGACTTGACTTGGGTGATGAACACACAATACAATCTATACTAATAAAAGGGTAATATGCTAATTAGACCGGGTTTACCGTACATCTTCTGGTCGTCCGGTCCTCCTTCCTGACAAAGCCATGGTGACGGGGGCCAAGGCAGAGGTGGTTAGTGGCAATCAGGCCAGCAGACAGAGAGGTTAGGGGCAATCAGGTGGGCAGGCAGAGGGGTTAGGAGTGATCAGGCAGGCAGGCAGGTGAGCGGTTAGGAGCCAGAGCCAGTAGTCCCGGATTGTAAGAGGGATGTTCGACTGCCAGTCAGACATCCCCTGAGGGGTTCCAGATTGGAGAGGGTGCAGGCTAGACTGAGGGATCCCCCCTCCGTGAACAAATTTCATGCACCGGGCCTCTAGTCCTATATAACAAAAGCCTAATATGCTAAGTGTCCAGTCGTCCAGTCGGCCTTTCAACCAATCAAAGTATAATATGCTAATGATATGCTAAGGCCACTCAACTTCTCGCTATGATGTGCACTGACCACCAGGAGGCAGATAGTCGACTGATTGACCAGTCACTATGACGTGCACTGACCACCAGGGGGAAAATGCTCCGACTGGTAGGTTAGCTTGCTGCTGGAGCAGGCCTAAGCCATCAGTTGGACATCCCCTGAGGGCTCCTGGACTGCGAGAGGGCATAGGCCGGGCTGAGGGACCAACCCCCTGAGTGCATGAATTTCATGCACCGGGTCTCTAGTCTATTATAAAATTGTACACCTGAAACCTACAGTTTTCTTAACCTATGTCACCCCGATAAATTCAATTACAAATTTTTAAAAAGAAAAAAGTTTCAATACTCAAAAAACTTGTTCAAATAAGTTCTTAATTTTTCAGTTTCACTCTGTTACCTTTGTATTCCCTGTTTGGCAATCTTTCACCTAGACTAAGAATCATGCCTGAACTAGAAGCATCCTTTACTAATTGTCATTTTCTTCTTCCTCACAATCTCTTGCAGATTAAGAAGCTAGAGTACATGTTCTAAGTCAGCATGATTTTGTTTGATTTAAAATTCAAATGTCAAATATAACCATCTGAATATATCCAAGATATAAATGATTGGGGTTTCAGCATTTGTAAAACTCTGTAATAATAGTATCACATAAACAAATGATAGTATCCCCACACACAAATCAATATTTATTTATATAAAATAGCCTGGTGTTATTCTTAAATAATTGAAAATGAAATTTATTTTCATTCAGGGCGAAGTGGATTGATTTCTTTTGAGTATTTACTGCACACCTCTTAGGGCCCAGGGCTGTGCTGATGTGGCTGGCTTTGCAGTGGAACCAGAGCCAAGTCCCTTTGTCCTCATACAGCTGCTACTTTTTGGTGGGGGAGCAGGCACCGCATAAACACACCAAAGTGCATCATTGATTGTGACAATTGCTTACAATTGCAGTGGCCACAGAGGAGTGTGGTAGGAAACCTAATGTAGATCAAGGAATTGGTGAAAGCTCTATAAACAGAAACATGAAAGATAAGTGGGAATTAGATGAAAATTCAGGAGGTGGGAGGAAATAAAGGTTCTGTGCTGAAGTCTTGAGGCAGGAAGAACTCAAGGTTATTTTGCTCATTTTGGGAACTGAAATTAGGTCCTCCCCATCACCAGCAAAGATGTGCTGTGAGAGTAGCGTGAAAGGAAGAGAAGAGGCAGAGGAGACTTGAAGGACAGTGCCCTCCCATTAGGGCTACAGCTAGTCTCTATGTAGCCTCTGTGAAAATTAGAAAAGACTCCTTCTCTGTGCAGATGAAACTCCACCCCCAGGACTTGGTAAACAGAGCACAGGATGGGTTTTTACTCTGTTACCCCAGTGGCCTTTGTGCAGTGTGTAATGGTAAGTGATAGACTCAAGTGATGTTACTCAACTTGTTCCAAAAATGAGACTTGTTTTTCAATTTCCTATTTGCAGAGAAAATTACCTCAGTACTTAGTGGCATGAAACAAGAATAACTACCATCTCTCAATTTTTGAGTGTCAGAAATTCAGAAGTATCTTGGCTAGGCTGTGCTGGCTTAGGGTTTCTTAGGAGGTTTAGTCAGATGTCCCCAGAGCTTGCAGGATCTACTTCCAATGTGACTTACTCTTAGGGTGAGCAACCGTTCTGCTTTACATGAGATGGAGGGGTTTCCAAGGATGTAGAACTTTCAGTTCTAAATCCTGGAGAGGTAGTATCAGGCAACTTGGGATGACTAGTTACCCTACTCACTCAACTCATGGCTGGCTAGTTGGTGGTGGCTGTTGATGGGATGCCTTGGTTCCTTTCCATGTGAGAGTAACCACCATTCTGCTCCAGTAACCATGCAGCAGGGCAGATGCTTTGTGACAAAAATGTACATGATTAAAGAGATCAAGGTAGCCATTATCACCAAGCACGGGAGTCACACATTGTCACTTTCATCATGGTCTCTTGGTGGCACAAACTAGCCCTGTAAATTGAAACTATACAAGAGCATCAATATCAGGACACAGGATCATGAGGAGTCATTTTGGAGACTTGTTTGGAAGAGGGCAAGAGTAGAACAAAGACTTGCAGGAGACTCTTAAAATGGACTAGTTGAGAAACATTAATTTATACTACAACACTGGCAGAAGTGATGAAGGAAAGTAAACAGATGTGATATAATAGTTGGATTTGTAATTAATGGGAACTTTTATATACATAACAATACATTTCCATACTTTTGTATTCTTGTGTTGTAATGATTAGTTCACTGAGTTCTTGGAATAAGCTACCTGATTCACTTCACTTGTAGTAAACACCTACTATGTGCCATGTACATAGTATGAACTCTGAGATTTAATACATTTTTAGATCTCATTTGAACCTCCCATTTTTCTGATTGTTTAGCAGTTATGTAACTTGCTAATATCAACAGCGAATGAGTGCTGGAACTGGACCCAAACTCTGGATTTACAACAGGCAAGTTCATGATATTTATATATTTTCTTAAATATCTACTAGTAAATATCCCATGAATTTTTAAAGATATGGGTTTTTATTATTTCTAATGAGGAAATGAGGTTATTTTCATTTTAAAATAAAGTAGCATAATTCTTTTCACATGTTAAAAGCATTGTCTCTAAACTTATTTAATAATTTGATATGACAAACTTGTGACTTACTCATAGGTTTGCCATATATGGTATATGGGTCAATCCATAAATTCATATCTCATTTACAGATGAGAAAGTTGAGGATTCAAGAGGCTACAGCTATGACCTCAGAGATATTTGTAGTGCTCTTTCCATTGTGCTACAATGCCTTCCTAGGTCAGTTGGACAAAGGACAGGGGTGAAAAGGAACCACTCCTCCTTCCTCATAGGTAGGGGACAAAAGTTAAAACTATGCTCTTTAGAACCAGATGGACCCAAGTTCAAATTCCTGTTCTATCAGTTTCTAGCCATATATCCTTGGCAAAAGTATTTTAGGTCTTGGAGCCTCAGTTTCTTCTTTAGTAAAATAAGGAAATTACCATCAAGCTGTACAAGGTTTAGATGAGTTGGGTATGTTTAGAAAAACAAATACAGATGTCATGCCCGTTGTGAGAATTAATTCAATTTTTCTCCTATTCTCCCCTTGAACTCTCAACACTAGGTTCCCTTTAACGCAGATGTGCCTCATTTCAGAGTTTCAGACACTTGTTGAGACTAGAGAAAAGACAAATTTTCTCTTAGTCTGTGAGCCAGAGCTCTGGCTAAAAGCCTAAGGGGTTTTGGAGAAGGACTCTTCTTGCCTGGAGCACACCACCCAGAGGTTCTAGGTCTCTCAGGCCCCAAGATGTCATCACGTGGTTCTCGGTCAAGAGCCTGGCTATAACAGAGGGGTCTTTGCATGGTTTTGGACCACATTTTCCTAATACACTTATTTCAACTTTTGGATGTATTGTGATTTTCTTTCTTGTAAAATTTTTTTAAAAACTTGGAATGGATAACTACATTCTAAAACTATGAAATCTAATATATACTAAATTACTTTTGTAGCACTTTCCAATTTACAAGGCCTTTTCACACATGTTCTCTTGTTTTGACTTGAAATATCATGGGAAAGAGGAAGAACTTAACTTAGTTACATCTTCCAGATGGGCCTGGTCCCAGAGAGGAATGATAGGACTGGAAAGTGATTCACAGGTGGGTGAGAAGGTAGGGGTGGGGATTGAGGATTCATAGGTGGGTGAGAAGGTAGGGGTGGGGATTGAGGACAAGAGGGAAATGGTGTCAGGGTTTTCCACAGGGTTTTAGGAGACAATTTTGAAAATGTTTGAAGATTAGGGCACAGCTGCTGTCTGGCTGTGTGTGTAAGTGTGTTGTGGGGAAATGTGTAGATAAGCTGACTAGTTGGAGAACAAATTTTATTTTTGATGATTTGTTGTGTGCTGTGAATGGGATCTTGGCATTGTTCAGGAGACTACAGTGAAGATTTAAAATGCCCTTTAAGTTATTTGTGGAAGTTAATCTGATTTATTCTGATAGTGATGCTGTACTGAAGGGGATTTAGGATTTGTACAAGCTGTGTAAATAAAAATTACTTGAGGCACACATCAAAAACTAATTGTTACACACTAGCATGTTTCTCTGCAGTTAAAAATCCCAGGTGTCTTCTAGGTCTAATGTTCCAAGAATCAGCAATCTTTGAAATCCAGCCAGAATGTCTACTTTCTATGCCAAATAGAATATAGGATAATTCAAGTAAAATCCTAGCAATTTGTGAATACTGAATAGGCATTTATAGTACATAGTGAACGATATAGGTAAAAATCTTATCATATAAGTCTTTAATAAATGGTAATCTCCTTTTCTATTAAAATTAAGTGTTGTATTTGAAAAACAAATATGTCTCCATGTGTGACAGAGAATTAACTCTGCCTGTTATAGTGTTTTCCTCCAGCCCAACTCAACTCGATTCACAATTCCTCAACAGTCTTATACATCTGCTGAAACCCTGCATTCAGTATCACTGCTGGAGAATATGACTTTTGTCTCATTTCTGCCTTCCAAATCTCACATAATGCACCTCATTGATGCAGAATGCTGGAGGCAAGGAAGTTTGGGAAATGTGATTCTTAGGCTTCCAGCCCCATTGATAAAGTGGAAAGCAAAGGAGCAGGTAGTAAAGAATGCTAGAACACAAACCAAAGACCCACATCACTTAACATCACTTAAAGTATCTCTTCCTGATGTTTGGACCCCAACATCCTCTTCAGCCTCTCCTACCTGACTCTCTATGCCTCAGTCTCACTCAATATGTGGCAGTTCCGGTCATGCATCCTGCCTCATGCTATTCTCTCTCCTTAGAGGGCCCTCTCTTTCTGCCATTGGCCTAACTCCCTTCCCCTCTTCCTTTAAGTATTTATTAACAAATATCTTTCTTGTGGAAGCTGCTCTGACCACCTTGTCTGATTGGATGCACTTTGCCCATACTTTCTCGTCACCATACACTCATGTCTTATACTCCTCTGTTTACTTATCTGTCCTCCTCCTAGAGGCTGGAACTTCTAGAAGTTAATGATTGCATCTATGTGTGTGTCTGTAACCCAGTGCTTTTACATAGTTACCCACAGAAAAGAAAAAGACATTCAGCACATATGTACTTGGCACTTAATATGAGCCAGACACTATGATGGTCTTATTCAAAAAGTGGAGAAGACGAAAACAACCATGGTATAAAGTTCTCATCTATTTTTAAAAATGGTCATAATAATTTCTGCCACACCCTGTCTCTCCTTTCCCAATTAGAGAGTGAAAGAGCCAGCTCGGGAGCCAGGACTCTATCTTACTTTGCTGCAGCACAATCCTCCCCTTCTACAACCAAAAACAGGACAGTTATTAGAGACCTCAAACTTTTCTTCTGTTTTCTTATAAAGAGAAATGCACCCACACATTGCTTCCACCCCCAGCCATGAGCAAGGCCAGTTAACACAGGACACAACTCCCCTAGCATGGCCAACCCCTCAGGACACCCGTGCCTGCCCTAGGGCCTTGGGGTTTCTGGCCCTGTCAAGTGTAATCAGGGCCACCGGGACAAATGAAGCCTGCAGTCCATCAAACGTGCAGACAGATGTGGTTGGCGGCGAGTGGGGCCATGGCTTAGAAACTACTGGAGTCTCATTATGGAGACACATGATCCTTGTGAGCTTTGCTTAGGAGAAAGCCAGACCCTCCTTTCCTTTTTTTTTTCTTCTTATGCTTCAAATCAGTCTGTAGCCCTGGGATTTCTCATTAGGAGAGAAATGAGAAAGTGCATAAAATCTGATCTTTTTAGATATGGAATTTTGTGTTTTACTTGATGTTTAAAACCCCAAGGCTTTGGTCTCAGTGCCCTAGGCTGGGAGCCAGAGATGTTTATTCAGGTCCTCTCGACATAAGCCTGTTTCAGCTCATTTTTTTCTGCTCTATAAAGGAAAAAGGCTGATTCTTAACCCTTTTCTCTTGTCACAGACTTGGAAATCTGACAGAAGTTATGGATCCTCAGAAAGTGAATAAGTATAACTCATGTATTAGTCACATTAGAACTTATTAGTTGTTGTCTCTCACTGTCCTTTTACAATGAGACCAGTGGGGGCATTTGCCTCCTCCTTTACCTAGATGCATATTTCAACAGACTCAGGGCTTTTCTGTTCACTCTTAAATAATATTCTTCCAATGGTCAATGTAGGTTAATTCAGAAGCCAGAATAGCCATGATAAGATATTAATTCAAACTCCAAATTTAATTGAGAGAATCTTTCCCTTTCCTTCGTTTTGGCCTGGCTAGAGCGGCAGTTCCTGACCTAAGAGTCAGCGCTCAGGGAGGAGAGAGTGAAGGTTTAGCACAGTTCTTACTGAAACCTGCCTCACTCTCTGATGTGGCCGATGTTTGGAGTGGACTCCTTTCCTCCTAGGCTCTTTCATGGGGCTGTAGAGCTACCTACCTGATATTATAACTCCTGTGATGTAGGCAGGGGACATTTTAGCTGGCCTCGGAGCCTCTCCTGCTGCCTGACCTTCATTTAGGTTCTTGCTCTTGAGTCCACTAGACCTCTAGCAGCAGTGCTCTTGAGTAGGTTTCAAAACACCTCCAGGCAGCTGTTCCACTTCTTGCCCCAGGAAACACTCCTGTACCTCTAGTTCCAACAAGGTCTAAGGTGCAGGCTGATCTTGGTATAGCCACTCAATCCCAGACAGCTTCAGCATTTTCAGGTATGAGCCCTGCATCATTCTGTGTCTCCCAAACCCAGGGAAGGCTTATCAAACTCTTTAATGGCCCATGCAAGTCTCCTTTATATTAGGCTGGAAGTAAAAACAGGAACATCTCCTCTAACACCATTCCCCACTTGGGTGGAGGTAGATTCTCCCAGACAGTAGTAGCCCGCCTCCCCCACCTCCACACACACACACACAAATCCTTCATTTTCCTTACGTTGTTAGCCCTTCTTAGGCCCTAGATCTGCCTGAGGGTCCCAGTTCCCTGGAACTGCTTCTCTGCATTTTTTTTTTTTTGATATGTTATTTGAGAATATGGAGTTACAAAGGGTATGCGAGAGACCATCATATTGATGATTCAATAAAAATGGAGGCAGGAAAATCCCTACATCCTAAACAATATATACAAACCTTTTTGTTGCATTATGGCTTCAAGGATTTGAGCCAATAAGTGGATGCCAGAACAAGAGTGCTTGGGTTAGATTCCTTGATCTAGTTTTTACTAAGTTCTAGTTATAGGTTGGGCATAAACTAAAGTAATAAAGATATAGGAATAAATATGTAGGGCCCGTGTCTTTTAAAATATGTAAGCCAGTTCTTAGAGTGCTCTGTGACAAATGCTACAATGGAGCAGGGAGGTGTGTCCACGGGAAACATCTAGTTCCATTCAGGGATGCAGTAAAGGTCTCAGAAGAAATAATACTTAAAAGGAGACCCAAAGTGAACAAAATGAGGATGAGGTCCAGGTAGTTGAAAGCATCCTAGGCAAAGGTATAAAGTCATGGCAGCATGTCTCATGGAGCCACTTGATGGAAGGTGAGAAGAGGGTTAGGCAGGGACATGGGGTCTTGACTGCCTTGCTCAATATTATTCCAATTCCCCACTTTGCTTATTCAGGTAAACCCTAGATCAGTGACATAGACAGGAAATCATTTGGAGCATCTTGAAAAATTTAGGCATGAGGTTATAATAGCCTGGATGAAAGTACTGGCAAGGGCAATGAGGGAAAAGGTAGTATTCCTAAAATTTGAATATAGTTGGGGTTAAGGGAGAGGGGAAATCTAATATGACTCTAAGGCTTTGGGCTCAGGAAATACAGTGGTGATTTTCAGGGAAAGAGAACATAAGAAAAGAAGCCAATCAAGGGAGAAATAGCAAACACTGGAGATAAAGACTCATTAGTTGGAGTCTGGCTTATGTAGCTCAATGGTTGAGCATTGATCTATGAACCAGGAGGTAATGGTTCAATTCCCTATCAGGGCATATGCCCAGGTTGCAGGCTGGATCCCTAGTCAGGGAGTGAAGGAGGCAGCCCATTGATGATTCTCTTTCATCATTGATGTTTCTATCCCTCTCTCCCTCTCCTTTCCTCTCATTAGTTGGGGAGCATATTGACTTTGATGCAGAGGTGTCTGAAGGGCCAGCACATATGGCTGTAGAAGAGGACATGTAGACTTGCAGGGTTCCAGTCACTGCCCAACTCTAGCCTCTGATCTCAGCTCATTTTCCCACAGGGCTCAGAATTACAGACGCAGGTGCAGTTGAGATATTTTTTAAGGCCAGGGTAAATCAGTGTAAGGTAAGCTTTTACTTCCAGTTTGTCTTGATTCTCAGAAGAAAAGGGGGCTGAAATTCATAAACAATTCAAAGAATAATTCAAAGGTCAATTCTTTGGATGGTAAGTTAAAATGCCTGAATTCAGTGCAGGCTGGACCCAGCAGCTCTACTTCATGGTCAATAGGGCATTGGGATAAATGATCAGATTGGGCCGAGGTAAAGGCAGGTGACAAGCCAGTCACAGAAATCCCAGGACTCCCACTATACCAGGCAATGATTTATATCCAGGTGCTAACCACTTAATTGAAGGGGATTGCATAGTATAGAAGAGCATTGCATTGGTTAGAGGAGCCATAACAAGCTTTAGCTTCAGAAGATAAGAACAGGAATTCAAGGAAGAGGTTAGGGGTGGGAAAAGGCTTTCCTTGCTTATCCTAAGGCAGGTTTCATTATCCAATTTTGTTTTAGCTCCTTGTTTGTTTCTCTTGTGGCACTTATCATTAAGTATTCTATTTCCACATCTCTTCATTTGTGACTTCTCCAATAAACCTGAGGGCAGCAACTCTCTATTTTTTCTACTTTATCTCTAATGACTAGAACATGATTGGCACACAGTAGACACTCATATATATTGAGCAAATGAAGTAGAATACAAGGTGAGATCATTAACAAGGTGAAGCAGGCAACCACCTGTTCTTATTAGGGGCTCATTATAATGAGGTGGGCTGATATGACAGCATGAGGACCCAGGCCAGACCAGTCACTGCATGGTTTCTATATCCATCAAGTTTTTTTCTAAGAGTGGCCTTTATGTACTAGAACCAAGGACTATCATTTGGTTTCTATCTGCCACCTCTACTCCTGCCCAAATATAATGTTTGAGTCATTTCTAAAATACCCCTGCTTCAATTGTCTATCCTGTTTGTATAACTATTTCCAAATTTAGGGAACCCCCTGCCTCTGGAGTAAGCCCTCTGTTCCACACATAGCTTGGACTACTATGTTTTGCTACAATATTGGAAATATCTGATGTTTATCTATTTTACCATTCATAGTACAGTACTTTACTGAAGAAGCCTTGTGTATGCTTGCTTTTATGTATGCAGAAATGAAGAAAAGATAAACATCTGTAGCTGAGTTTTTAAACAAAGTTTCAAGAGATATTCTTTGATTACTATTCATTTATTGGGACTATGGAAAGCAATAAAATGCTTGGCTTTTTTCAGTCTTTACAAGAGGCTATCTGTCACCCAGTCACTGAATGATGAAAACCAAGCAGTGCAATAACTTCAGGGTGTAGAGGTAAGGTCAGGCCAGGAATCAGTGTCAGGTAAGAGGTGAGTGAACTTCAGATATTATCTGGGAGGCAAAAGGAATAACTAAAGGGGTGAACTCAAGGTCAATCACTAAGGGTCAGTGATTGTAGGTCATATTCTAGTCAGGAGGCATTAGGTCATAGTCAAAGGATGGAACTCAAGGCAATTAGTCAGGTCTTGATTGATATTTGTCACTTTGGCACTCTGTGACCCTAAGAGTTATACCAGGGACAGAAGTCAACTTAGGAAGGTTAATTGTGGGGCATTTTAGAATAGTGGTAAAGAACATGACTTGGTTACCTGACAAACATCTCTTTCAAGTTTCAGAATCATATGTACAACCACTGAATGACTTTTGATTGCCTCCAACTTGAGTTAGCCAAAGCCATGGTCATAGGCATGGTTGAGGGAAGAATGCTGGTGCATCAGTGGTGGGTTTGAACTAACTGCTCATTAGCTTGCTTGGACCTTTTGGTTTGCCTATGTTTGATGTTTAATGTGCCATTTCCATCTATTGATGGAATGTTGCTGGGCCCATTTGATCTTATGACTTGGTGTGTGTGACAGGATTCAACTCATAACTGGCATCTATGGGCACATAGGGAGTTGGAGTTAGGATTTCATCTCTACAAGGGCCTGGAGCACAAAGGTTATTTTTTAAAATAATGACAAGGAGACAAAATTTTGGAATAAGCTTATTTCCAGAAATTGCTTATTGAAAATTACTCTAATCAGCAATAGAAAAATAAGGAATATTATACCATATTTACCATTTGGAGGGGAGGAGTTTGAAATACTTTAATAACAGAGTAAAAAGAGCAAAACTACCTAACATGCATCTCACTTTTACTTTCTTTATCAAAGAGAACAGTTTTTAAAATTTTAATGATGGCATAAACATAAAATTAAGTAAAAAGACAATAAGATAAACAATATTAAAAGCTATAACAAATGAAATTATTTTAACTTTCCAGGCTCAAAGAGCACATCTTAATTAGGAAATAAGACATAGATTTGATATGGAAATACTTTTAGTAATTGAAGAGAAATAGAAAATAATAGATTGCCTGAGTTGAAAATATATCTTAACATTCAAGAAAGGAGAAGAAAGATAGAGTTTTGGAAGCTTTAGGCCAATGAACTTAATGTCCACTCCCAAGAATTCTACAAGGGATTACTAACCAAGTTATTGAGAAGTAATAAAGAAGAAAGCAATTATTATGTTTAATAACTTACTATGTAAATTGCTTTTAAAATCAAAGTCCTGAATTGGTAAAATAAATAAAAGGATGTATAATTATCCATGAAAGATGACATGGCCTTTCTTGCTAAAAAGCCGTCAGAGGCCTGTGCTGTGATTGTTCCTTGAGACTTAACCACAAATTCCACATGACCTGGTGGGTGTGAGGGGGTGTCAACCTTTTCCAGTACTGACACTTCCCACATCAGAGGTTCTGCCAGATTGGATGGCCCAAGCAAATGGATGGCTTGCAACACACACAAATCTGGCCCTTTAAAAACACACAGAGCCTCACTGGGTGAGCTTGCTTGGAACTGAGAAAGTCAGCAGAGGTGACTTGAATACATGTGTGAAACAAAGATGAGGAGAAAGGAAATTCTGTTCTTGTCTTGGTTCTGTAAAGAAAACCACTGGACAAGTGCTGACCCAGCTTCTCTCCCAGAACATCCAAGCCGACTGATTTCTGCCTAATGGAGTTGGATTCATGGGATCAAGTAGGTTTTGTAGTGGGTTGTGTAGTTGCCTCCATGGGCTGAATGGAGCTGAGCCACATGATATCACCAACACCCTGACAATTTTCACCTTGATTCACCTTACCGGATTTCCTCTTACGTTATAGGTTACCAGCCATACCATCAGAGTCAACACAGTGAGAGTATGAGATAGCAAGGGCAAAATGAAAGGGGTTACTTTTTGTTGCCTATTGTTTATGTCAGGAAATATGCTGGGCACTTTTTACATTAAACAAACACTCAATGCTTATTATGTACAACCTTCTCATTCAATCTTTAAGCTCTGTTAAATTCATTTGACACAAAAGGCAACTCAGAGGATTAAGTGACTTGCTTAAATTCACATACAGAGTCTAAATGATGTATGGGTAGGATTTTGACCCAGTTCCTTTGGAAAAGAAGTCCGAGTCTAAGATTTTTGTGTTAACACTTTGCTGGTGGGTAAAGTTCCAGAGAAGTAGAAGTGAGGAAAAAGGAGAGAGGAGGAGAGAAAAAAAAATGTAACAGTGCATTCTGAGTTGCCGCAGCATGGTGATGAACAGATTTCCTGGACTTCTGGCATCTTCAGGAGAGGCTGTATGAAATGACTGGCCCATTAGCTCCCACCCACCCCACCCTCACCAGTCAGGGATGACCTCATGGAGTGTTCACTTTCCGGCACTTCTAGGCTATTCAACTGCAGATGTTAAGAAGCTGGTCCTGTGGTGGCTCAGTTGTGACACTAAAGCCCCAGAGGAGAAGGCAATGCACAAGAATATGGGTTTGGGGCCGGCACCTGCAGGGCAAGCCCTCAAGGGACCTGAGGGGTTAGGAGAAATTGCCTCTGCTTCTGATGGTCTCTGCCATCGTCTCTGTCTGTAGCAGTAGCAGAGGCCGCAGAAGCCTGAGTCCAAGATCATGGGAACCAAGCAAGTCTTCCCTAGGCCTGCGTTGGTCAGGAGCAAGATGAGGGGGCAGATCCTGGTCAGGACATAAATCTGAATCCCTTGTAGTTAGGGTACATGGCGCTGTTTTCCTTTTTTACATTTGAACAATTCCTAACATGTTTAAACTAAAATCAACATTGAAAGGAAGCATTAATTGAAGCACTGTAAACATCTTTAGGTTCTGAAGATCAGGGGCTATTTCTTAAGACCTAATGTTTTCCTTTAGATGACTTCAAAATTGTAAAGGCTGATTGCTATTCATATTGTAGAAGCACTGGAGAAAGGTTGGAAAGTATCCAAAAGTGTAAGAAAAAAAATAAAATCCCTCTTATCAACAATACCTAGAAGTAAATATTTATAGTATTGTGTGTGTGTTACAAGAAATAAAGGCAGCTGTTATATAAATGCTAAGTAAAAAATGAACTAAAACTGCATACAAACAGTGTGTTGGATATGTATTCTTTTTAAGAAATATTTGATTGTGGTTAAGTGTATATAACATGAAATATGGCATTTTAGCCATTTTTAACCTTTTGCACTCGGATGTCGAGTGTGACTCGACACGGTTAGCATTAGAATAAAGGAATAGAGAAAAAAGCAAGCGAGTGCAAAGGGTTAAGAGTATAATTCAATGGCATTCATACCCCTTTTCCTCTTTCCTATTATCACTAATGTAAGATACAACTGCGCATGTCTCTTAGAAATTCCATACCTGTGACAACTGCAAAAGGTCAACTTCAGCAACCACGGCCTGATAACAGTGACCTGATGAGGGCTCATTCTGCCGAGGTGTACAGTGAGGTTCAAGGAATGTGGGAGGGACACTGAGAGCACCTGCTATCCCTCTGGGTGGTCCCCAAAGAATAAAGAAAAGAACTCTCTTGCTTTAAATCACAGCTCAGAAGCCTATAAGACTCCAGTTTAGTGCCCACCATGTAAGAGTGGGTCTTCTGTGTCAAAATCATCTGCCCCAGGCTGAAACCCACAGCATCCAGAAGAGACACTGATTCCCTTCTGAAAAGGGCCTAAGACTTTCAGTGATGAGCATCTGGATCACTCTATTAGATAAGCACCTTAGGCCTGGCGAAGTGCAGATCAAGCGTGGGAGAGACCCAGAAGGGGCAATGGAAGAGGGAGCTGAGATTCAGTTACAACCTGGGCACCACCTGCAGCAGTGGAGACTTGAGCTTGTTCCGCTAACCCACCTGCAGTACATCTCAAGGAGAGTGCACTGAGCAAGGCTCAGGGAAGGAGATTGCCCTGAGAAATCTTGAGATGGAGCAGTCATGGTGATAGGCGTGACTGCAGTAAATGATGGCCCGTGTCAGACGCCCTTTATGTCCTGTAGTATGTGTCTTCAGCTCTCTCTTCACTCCACCCATTGCTGCAGCATCAGCTTCCCACAGGTGTAACTTTTCAATACCTCCTGTTTCTTGCTTTCTGCCCCAGGTCTTCCCTGACACCTCAGAGTGGGAGGTCCAGAGGAACTCTCTCAGTACTCATGTTTGTGCTGCCCTGGACATATAGAGGGAGGCAACACCCATGGGTAAGCCTTGGCCAATGGGGAACGGAGTCAGTGGACATATCCTCCTTTCCCCCATCCATTCAGTGGATGATTCTGAGGTGCATTCTACACAGCTCTTCAGAGGATCACAGTGGGACTGAGCCCCCTTGCACACAGTGGTGACAAGCTCATCCTTGCCCTGGCTTTCCCACTTTTCCTGTCTTTCTTTCTGTCCCGCCATTCCTCTTCCCTGAAATATCTTCCCCAAATAAGTTACATGCTAGCAAGCTCTTACCTGAGGCTGTGCTTTCTAGGAGAACCCAGGATAAGATTAGTAGTGTGTATCCAACTCAACATAAATGTCATAAGCCTGTCTCCCCTATCATTATAATGGATATGAACATTTTTAATAGTTGTAACTTAAGGCAGCCTCTAGGGCCACACTGCCTGTCAAATAACTGCCTGTTAAATAACCTTGGACAAGTTATTTAACGTTTTGGTGCTAATAGTAATGATACCCTCATAGGGTTTTTGAGAGAAATTAATATGTTAATTCAGATTAAGTGCTTTGAACTTTGTCTGGCACAGAATAGCTGACACACTGTGCTCTCTATTTTTATTCTAACAAGAAAGTGGCTATTTACAATTTCCCTATCGTTTCCATAATTTTCCACAGTTGACTAAGGCGCTGTGTGAACCGTAGTGGCACGAACGGTTCTGCCACAACCATGCTCACTGTGGGAACAACCTGCATGTGAGCCATTTCCACATTCCAGGTTATTTCCTAAGGATAGATTTCTGGAAGTAAAATTTCTGGGTCCAAATAGCCCTTTGCCATGGCAGCACTTAGCACACGCCATTGTAACAGGATTACATGTGACTCCTGAGATGTAAGTCCTTGAGGGTAGGAGCCAGGACTTTTGATCCTCATTGTATCTTCAGTACTTGAAAAACTAAAGACAGCTCTAGTGTCAAATAAACACAACCACGGTATTGATATATATATTTCTGAAGTGTTTTCCAGAGTAAGTGACATATTCTTAATATATTTTATAGTGAGCTTAGAGGGTGTGAATATCTAAAATGGATCAGGACACACACAAGACAGACAACTTGCACAGACAGACATATGATCAGAGTTTACAAGCGCTGGTGGGCAGAATATATTACTGTAATATAAACTTGCCCACCCACCCCCATTACAAAAAAATAAACACGTTTCATATTCCAACTTTGTCAATAACCAAGGGGCAGAAATGTATCCCATATGAAAATAAACATTTGGCCTTCATAATTAAAAGTCAATATTAGACGAGGACCCCAAACAGTCCAGGCAATTACCTGCCTCCTCTTAGCTCAGGCCTTGGTGAGTCCTCCCTACATACTGTGGGAGGAACAGCTGCTCTGCCAAGGCTCACCTGGTTAGAATTTTTCATGGAGCGTGACTTTGAGAAAAAAATCCCAGTCAAGCAAAACTGTGCAAATTAATTTGGGTTTACGTTACCGAATAGGTATCCCAACTGAGTGTCTGCAAAGGGGTCTGAAACATAAAATGTCATATAAACAGAATAAGAATTGACCACTTTGGAAGCAATAAAATTAGTGCCTTCTGGGAAATTAAACTCAGTTACAACAAGATACTAAGTGTAAACAGAATTGATGGAAACAGACACACTATACATAACTATTAGTTTGGAGATACTTGGACTTTAAAACATCTTAAACTATTATTGTGCCTCTCCCTGCCCGGTGCTGTGTTGTGTACCAGGGTGTGGGGTTGAGGATGTGCTAGCTCTCCCAAACCCAGATTATAGAGTCAGTACAGCCCGTGTTATAATAAAATGCAGTGGGAACACAGATGCTGGAGCAATTAGTTTGGATTTCCACCAGTGGGGTGGTTATGGAGATTTTTAGATTATATAGATTTCCAGGTATAATGAAGACAGAAGATGAGTCACCCTCCTCCTTGAGGTTCAGAATTCTTTCACGTGACTTCCCATCACACCAGATGAGAAACTCCCTTCTAATCTCCTTGAGACTCTCAAGGGGGAGAGTGCTTGGGGAGGTTTCTGTTTCTCCTGATTATAATGGCTGTGGCCGTGGGCTCCTGATTCTAATGAATTAGACCATTTTTTCAATCACCTGGCTGTCCACACCGGCAGTTTCTTTTCCACGCGACATTAACCCACCATAAACACCAGTCCATCCTTTAATCCCCCAAACACTACTGATATCATCTGGGCAGCACCAGACTTCTACTGAGTGGTGGGACAATAGAGGAATTCTCACATTCTAGCATCTACCACAACCTCAACATGAGTATTCAAGTATTCTTATTCTTAAGTCATTTATCCACTTGGCCACTAGGAGTTTCTGACTGTCTAGTTTATTTCTTACCCCACTCTCCCTTGAACTCTGCTTCTCAATAGTCTTCAGCCCAAACTCCCAATTCTTGTAGCTAACTGATTCTGTGTTAAAATGTCTTTAATAGATTTCTTGTTCAGGTCTATCATGCTAGTTTCTTAAAATAATGGGGGGTGCATTATTGGGTATTTCAGGGGATAATAATATAACAGGAAAAAGAACAATAACACTGGGGTCAGAAAGAACTCTTCAAACCCTATACATTTTCTCTGTGAATTGCTTCACCACAGACAAATCCGCAATCTCTAAGCCTCTGTGCCCTCAAATTGAAAATGGGGACACTACCAGCTATTTCAAAGGTTATGGGAGGACTCGATGAAGTAGAATATGGGGGACATCCATGGATGGAGAGAGATAAGACGTGGAGAACTCAGGGAAGACTGAAATAATCTGGCAGACTTTGGCCCAACGAGCCTGCAGACAAATGGGTATTTGTTTTGTTTGTGTGTTTTTTTGTTTGTTTTATTTTTTTTGGATTTCCCAGCATACTCATACTTTTTCAAGTCAAGTGTGTTGTGAACATTTTTTGAAAAATAAGATGTTCCACATGAAAATCTGGTGTTCTGCATTTGAAAAGGTCAGAAGATCTAAAACACCAGGCCTGCCCTCTCCCTGGCAACAACCGGCTGGCCTTTAGCCGTGACTGCCCCGTGACAGCGGGTCAGCGTCACTCATTTCTGCAGGCTGCTGGCTTCCATCAGCTCCGGGGTCTGCAACTCCCATCCGACGTGTGAGTCCAGGGGCTGCTCGGCTGAAGGCAGAAATAGAACATCTGGTGTGACGAGAATGCGGGCAGTCTATGAGACCAAACCACTGAAACTGGGATTCTCTTGGAACTTCTGAAATACACGATTTCTAGAAAAATGGAATGGTGAGGGAGAAAGGGTCGGAGGAGTTAGGACTGGGATGGAGACTATATATTTAGATTGGGGCCAGGCTCAGCAATCCTGCAACAGTCCCTCAGGGACTAGCTGACTTACTCAAGGACTAGCTGACCTATTCCGTGCAGTTTTTATGGCAACAAGAGCTTCAGTTTTCAGTTTCTAGGAGCTTCCAAGTTCCTTCTTGCCCTGTTTCCTCTTATCTTACCAAAACACGATTTTAACAGCTAGAGAATGCAGGTAGGTAGGGGCCCCTCTGTCTGCTGATTCCTTCCATATGTGGGTTATTTCATTTTCCAAGGGGCCCTGGGTTTGGGAAAACTACTTGTCCAGTGTAATCACCTGTGAGCTAGTATAAACTCAAGCTTTACTGCAATTTATTAGTCACTGACATACCAAAAGGAAACGAGGTTTAAAGAAACTAAGAAAATAGCCAATGGAGATTTTAATCTAAGGTATATTTGAGCATATATATATATATATATATATATATATATATATATATATGTATATTAAAGAAAAAACAGATCCATTTCTATCAATGTCCATGCAACATCCTGCACAGATATGTTACAGCTGATGTGGCTTGCAAGCCCACATGTTCAAAACAGCCCAAGAATTGGTTTCAGCATCCCTTCCCTGGTCCCCAGGAAGAGTGGTGTTGGAAGCTCACGAGAGATCAAAGGCTTGGGTCTGTAATAGTCCTGCTTTGTAAATTTCAGATTGCCCAAAACATTAAGGGGAAAGTTGGTATATACCCTAGGGCAGATGAATGTCTTTCTTATAATCCGAAGAGCTATCACGTTCATGATGCGTAGGCCCTTAAGAATCTCCAACTCCCTCTTTTTAAAGGTAGGAAAAATGTAGGCCCAAAGAAATTAATTCAGCAAGCCACCCAGCCCTCAGTCAGTGTGGCACTGTGACATGGTGGGGAGAGGACCCTTGTCTTCACAGAGCTTAAAGGTTGACAGGTGAGACAGACACATAATACACAAATATGAAACTATAACTGATACAGGTACAGAGAAGGAGATGCATAGATAGGCTTAACCTGGGCTGGTGGGGCTCTCTGAGGAAGTGAGACTAAGTAAGGATCTTAAGAATAAGGAGGAATTAAGTAGGCAGACCAAGTCAAGTCATGGGGTAGGAGATATCCTGCCAAGAACATAAAAATTAGGGGATTTGGATGATGGGCAGTGGGAGAGGGAAGGCTCTGTGCAGTGCTCTTTATTCACCTCCTCAAGATATCCCTTCAAACTAGTGTTAGAATGTTGCCACTCCTGCTTCTAACCAACTTTAAACATTTCTGCATGGTGCACAATCCTAGGCATTGCAGATGCTTATTTTTATTCTGAAGCACAGCGCCTGTTACAGAATCTACGATTGCTGAGATTTCTGCTTTGTCTCCCTTGTTTCCTTACTTTCTGCTGGAAGGGCTAATCGACAGAAAATCTTTCCAAGTCTTCTCAAACCTGAAGAGAGGAAAAATGAGGAACTCCCCGACTAATTGGACTTTAAGTCAAAAATTCCCCACTCCCCCTCTAAATTGTCAGAGGAAGCCAGTGACCAATGAAATGACGTGCAGATTGTTCATGCATCCAAGCTCCTCCCGCCCGTGTTGCTATATGGGATTAGAGTAACTGGAAAATATTAACCACCAGACCTGTGATGAGAGGCACCTGGAGACTTGGCTCCATTCTGTAAAAATGATCATTGGATGGCTCATTAGTGAGAACGTTAACAAGATTAAGCAAATGTTTCTGCTGAATCAGCTCCAGTCAAAATTATGTAGCTTTTGGCCGAAAAACATCATGAGACACACAGAGCAAAGGGTAGTTACAACAATGTACTTTAATAATCATATTGCAACAGTCACATTCACAAAGCCATACTAACCTTGTTTAGGGAATTAGGTCCATGAGAAGAAATAGATCTGTATGTCGTGTTCTCATTTTAAATATAATGCTAAAAATCGCCTTAGCTCTGATGTTAGAAGAATTGATTTAAGGAATGTACATAAACATCTACATATCAATATCTGATAATATGATACTTTTCCTGAGATGGTAGTTAAGTACTATTTAAAATCACCTCAAAAACCCCATCGTCATGGTTCCAAGTTCCCTGGATAGGATTAAAATGAATGTAATATAACCTAAATAAAATTGAGATGCCTGGTGGTCCAACCTTAAATGATGTCACATGAAAAAAAAAGAATTATTTTTCTCATTTTAAAAAGTATTCCAAAAATGCAAAGGGAGAGATTTCATATATGACATATTGTCACCTTTCCCAGGTTTCTCCCTTTTTCTCCCTCACATGTATAGCAGTTGTCTGGCAGTGCCCTATCCAAACTGTCCTCATTCTCTCTCAGCCTAGAGGCCAGTGGCTCACATTTTTGTAAATCACTCTGAGTATATCAATTTATCTTCTGCCACAAAATACCTGCCCTCTCCAGTGTCCTTAATGTATAGGTCATACAGTATCTCTTAATTTTCTCCATCACTCTGCAAGATAAGTGGTAAAGACAATTTCCAAGGAAAGTATGCCTGTGTGAGGGAGGAAGAAAGAGTGACTGATGGGGGAAAAGTTAATATACAAATGTTCACAGCCCCTTTGCTTTAGTCTTAAAAGTCCATCCCTCTAAGTATATTGCAAATCCCTTTAGGAAAAAGAATGAGCCTGACTGTACATACAGGGTAGGGCAAAAGGAGGTATACAGTTGTTCATATAGAAAATTAATACATAATATAAGAATAAACTGTTTTGCTCACAACTGTAAACCTACTTTTGCCCCACCATGTATAATGGTCCCTGAGCAATTTAATGAAGCATTCTACGAGGACTTGGATATACAAATAAGCCTGTTGAGAATAGTTTTTAAATGCCATTTGGTCAATGGAGTCTCTTGGTGGTCATTAGCTCAAAAATAGTCATGAAGCATCAAACCTGTAGGTCTTGGAGATTCTGAGGTCAGATAACTCTTGCCCTGTGGACCTTTCATTTCATTATGGCCCATTAAGACATCACCTTTCTTTGGAGCAATGAATGTTAAGAGCCCCTGCTTAACCGCATGCAGCAAAGACAGCACTCCAAAGTAAGATCAGGGTAGACTGGGAAGCGTTGTTCTGTCACCGTATAAGGGCAGCATTAATCTCTATATAATCACATACAATGCCTCCCTAAGAATCCCCCCTGGTGATCTGGGCCACCTGATCATTCTCACCTCAGAATCCATTTGGTCTCTCTTGCATATGAACTAGCTGCCCTACTTACATAAAACTATTCCTGCTCCCTTCTATGGCTAACTGAGTTCCCAGTTAGTGAGAAGACTGACTTTGGTTATATTCTTTTCATGTTTGCCCCCCTACTCATTCTATAAATATTTCTTGAGCACCTAAGCTATGAAAATCACGGTGGTTGGTGCTAGCAAAACCAGAAAAAACATTGAGCTTCTTATGACTACAGATGGCCTGATGGGGTGAATGGGGTTAGTCAGAAGGTGGAAGATTTCACACCTTTTTAGATACCAAAGCCAATAAATGTAAGTGCTAGGAGACAGGGAAATTCAAAGTTCTGTAATTATATAGAAGGGCGTTTGACTCAGTAGGCTGGGAAGGCGGTCATTGTCAGAGAAGTCTTCATGGAAGAGACTCTGGAAATGAGTTATGAAGAATTCACCAAACCCAGAGCAGGTAGCATATACTTAGGAGTAAGCAAGACCGTGTCCTTTAAAAAGCAGAGCCTACGCAAGGATTACAGTTGATTTATTCAATGGGTGCAAAGTCAAGGCCCATGTATTTTAAGAGTGGAAACTCAGCAACATATAGTGGCTCTTGGTCCAGAAGGATAGTGCCCCTTGCTTGCATGAACCATCTTGAGTTGGCACTTCAGCTACACTTTGGAGAGGGTTTTTCACTAGTCTCTGAGGCCAGCAGCTCTGGGTGGTATGTCCAGGGGGTCCAATGGATACATGCGCATGTATATTTGACCTTCACTCCTGATGCCAAATACCTTAGGTTAGGTTCCCTAAAGACAGGGATTTTTATGCAAATGATTTGTTGAGGAAATACTTACAGGATAAATCTGAAAGGAGGTGAGGGAGCAGGTTAAGGCAGGGGAAGAGATGTGGTTTTAGCTGAGTCTACTGCAGCGTGATCTCTAAGGGAGCCCTGGAACACGAAAGGCACCAGAGCTCCCTGAGGCAAGGAACTGTGCTTTTGCATCTCAATATCGGTCAGTGATTGGTCTTGGGACACCCCTAGGACAGCATTTCTAGAAAAGGCAGTTCTTATTGGTTGAGGGCAACTTTCTGGAGAAATGTACACCTATCGAGCTGTTAACCTCCCACACTCACATCAGCTAGGTAATGGGTGTGCTGATCCAGGAAAGATCTGCTTGAGGCCCCAACAGTTGATTTCATCATACCTTGTAACCCTCCCTTGAAAGTTTTGGATTACCTTGACAGTATTGTCACAGCCACTAAGCTGGAAGGTGCCCCATCCCAGCTTGCAAATCTGGGAAGTCTAGCCAGCTGTCAGATTAGAATATTTCTATTCCTTTACTGCATCTTCTGTTCATCAACTCAACCTATTTGTTAAATCCTGACTGTGGCACATATGATATGCTTTGGGGATATGGAAATAAATCTAACAATATTGCTCTTATAAGCACTCTAGTGCGGGCATTTTATAGATAGCATTTACTGAGATTTTATATAGCAATTCAAGCCTCAATCTACTGTAATCACAGAACCATTCATCAGGATGAGGCATTGAATCACTTATAGGCACCATATATTTTCATATCACTGGCTATGATGTCTGCCTCTATCAACTCCTGATCTGCTTATTCTGGATGATCTGATGTCTCTATGGGATTTGCTTCTGTTGACAAAGTCAGCACAAGTAGTCATGATAACAGCTTACATTTGGGGGCAATTAAAGCATGTTGGGTACTTAAAATGATAAACAGTTTTCATCAGTTCTAGAAACTACCCTATAATGAAGTTTTTCAAAGTATGACCCACCATATTCTCATCAGATCCCCCTCCTCTAAGAGAAGACAGTCTGCCTGCTATGCCAAGACTGCTTCAGGGCAAGTCCTCTTGGTCCCACTCCCCTGTAAACTAGGTTTTACTGCCCATATGACCCTCGCAAATATAAGATTGAGCGAGTATGGGTAGCATTAATAGTTCGTCTTAAATAAAATGGGAAGAGTGTGAGGCAGACATTTGTCAGTGCCGCCTTTATCCCTGAGAATGTATTGTTTTATTATGCTCCAGGCAGCTTCCAGCTTCTAGAATCTGCATCTCTGCTGCCCATGAATAGCGGGCTGGCCATGCTAGGGACTGACCACCACCCACATTCAGGCCTTAACAACTGAGGGGGATAGCAGTAGCCAGGTCCCTTGCCTCTCTCAGCTGGGACAATCCTGAGGGATGTGTGCTACAAGATTTCAGAGGTTAAGCTCCAGCCACGCACAGGGTAACTAGCCTAATACATCTGGTACTGACGACATTCCCCTTATTACTTCTTCATTACCATCCAGTGTTCCCTGAACCTCCAAAATAAACCAATGGCATCTAATATTTGTTTCAGGGCCTGCATCTGGGGGAACCCAAACTAAAACACCAAGTCTTAAAAACAAAAATTCACATTTTAAGACATCTTGTTCATTGCCTTTCAGCTCACCGCCGTAGTAAACCTCTCACGGGAGAAAGGCTATTCAACTAAGATGCTTTGAGTCTCTCTCAGATTTATATCAGATTTAGCTGAAAGGCAAGAATGGCAGCAAAGGGAAGAGATTATGCCTTTGAACACCTTGCATTTCAAGTGCACAGGACACTCCTTAGTGTCAGTTCTTAGTGAGCAAGTAGTCTATTCAAGAAGGCAGCTGAGCCTAGACCGTGTTGCTATCTCCATCCCAAAGAGCCCAGCAACCTCTGGAAGCGTTTCACCAGTCATCCCATTGCACAGCCTAGAAGGAACGTGATGTGCTCCCAAAATCAAGATCCATAGATTTTGTTCAGTCTTCAGCAACTGTTTTATATTTTATCAGCCTAAATACAGAAAAGCCTTTTCAACAGATGGATTGCATCAGATTCTGTAAACATTGTAATTGTTTGGCAGGATTAGTGCTTGTGCTGAAAAATGTAATTTGCAAAGATACACACAGACGGCACATATTCCCCCAATACACACAGCAACGCAGTTTAGGCTGCAAATGAGGCCCCATCATATGCCTTCTGTACAGTGCTCATTAACTCATCAAATCCAGAATTAAATAGCAATTATCTCCAACATTTCAGACTGCTGTTTCTGCCATTTGCTGTTTCATATGAGCTTAAGAAATGAAATAAAGCACAGCCCCCATCCATTTCTCCCCAGCATACTCACAGAGACCCTGGAGGGCAGCCAAGTGACACAGTGCTAAATAGAATCAGCCCTTTTAAATTAGGTGTGGGCAGAGCAGATATTTTACTTTACTAAAAAGATAAGCATCCTGTAGTTTGGGTGGTTTCACAGTCACTGCCCAAGGAAATTTACAAAGATGCTGGTCTAGCTTATAAGGAACTCCCCTCAGATGACTGTTCTGGGAATGATTCAGAGGGCTTGGGGAAAGAATCCTCTTGATTTATATAATTTCATCAGCCGCCCATTTTAATAGAGTATTTTATTGCTAAAATCAAGGAGGAAAGCAATTGCAAGTAAGTCAATCTCAGGCATGCTGCCAGGCAGACCTAGGTCCATGGAAAGTTCAAGGCTGATGGAAGAACCCTCCACTTGAGACTTGTGAGAGCAATTGTGGGCTTATCATGTTAATCATCGAAGGCCTCCTCTGTACCAGGCACTGGACTAAGCATGTCACTCCTTAGGTTGAGGCTTAAATGGTTTAAAAATGAGAGGATTAAAGCTCAGGGGTCTTTAATAACTTGCCCAAGGAGGTTGCTGTCAGACCTGATTCAAACTTAGTTTTGCCAAAGTTCCCGACTCTGAAGCTCCTTTTGTCAAATCTTCAAAGAGATCCCTATGTAGATCTAAAACCTATGTAGCCCACTAGGAATAAATTGTTTTCTTTTCCTTGATTTCTACTCAAAATTGAGGAGTGGAGAAGAGGCCAGCTCCTAAATGAAGGGGATTGAGAGAAAAAAGAGAACATGATGGTTATAAGTAAAGTCAGCTTTTGAAAGTTCGTTTATCTCTCAATTCTGAAAGAGTTCATAGCCAAATTTTGTGGCAGAAGATGTATTCTGTTCATCCAAATTGCAATAATTACACGCAATACTGCTTCAGTGTTTTCTGATTACAAATGAACAAAAACAAAACAAAAAACAAACAAGTAAAAGAATAAAGATAGAAAAGCACAAAGAAAAAAAATTGGAGGTTATAGGTTCAATTCCTGGTCAGGGCTCATGCCTGGGTTGTGGACTTGACCCCCAGTAGGACATGCAGAAGGCAGCCAATGGATGTTTCTCTCATTGATGTTTCTCTTTCTATCTCCCTCTCCATTCCTCTCAATCTAAAAAAATAATAAAAATTTCAATCCAAAGTGATTATAATGCATGCAGAAAAGTATAAAAATTGTAAATCCCCAGTGAATTAAAGCAACATGAAAATTTTTCTGTAACTACATCTCCCACAGAGTTCAAGAGACATTTATCACTACTCATCAAGATCCCTTCTTGCCCCCTAAACATCACTGCCCTCTATTTCCCCCACCTTGTAACCACTGTGCGTATTTCTCTAAACTATTGTTGAGTTTCGCCCGAGTTTAAGTTTTATGTAAAGACGACACTGCTTGATGTATTCATGTTGTTTCATGTAACTATAGCTCAGTCATTTTTATTGCTGTATAATATTCTATTATAGGTTAGTTTAGCAGACTTAGCAAATAAAAATTCAAGATACCCAACTGAATTTGAATTTCAGATAAGTATTTTTAGTATTAATATGTCCCATGCACTATTCATGCACTATTTGTGATATGCCTATATTGTAAAATTATTATTTCCCTAAAATTTAAATGGGCATCTTGGATATTATTTGACAATCCTAATTTTACAATCTTTAAAAGTTATCTAATACTCTACTTTTGGAAAGTTTAAACTTTTGGCTATTGCAGATATGCTGCTAAGGACATTCTTTTACAGGTCTTTTCATTGTTAAGGTTTTAAAACAAATTCTTTCTTCCTTGTGCAATATGTGAATATATGCTTTCAATTAAAATGTGATCAAATTATAGTTTCAACATTTTGCATGTTCCGGACATTATAATTTTTGGAGTGTGTAGTATTCCTTTGGGTGACTGGGAATTGTCAAATTATAGTTAAATTAGGGCACATTTTATTGATAATTTAGATACTCACAGTTCTAGAGAACCACTCTGGAGAGTTTGAAGAACACGAGAGAAGAAAAACCAAGAGGTGGTTGCAGAATAAGCAAGATAGAACTCTTGAGATTTGCCTCAGTCTCTTTTCTAGACAACACAAGTGAAGACATGATTGAAGATACAATCCCAAGGAAGTACGAGTCGAGAGGAGATGTGGGAAAGACCAGAAGGAAAGCAGTTAAAGGTGGGGTACTACCGAGCTGGCTATGGCTTCAAGAAAACTTTATAGCAGGTTGCTTAATCACAGGAGAGGGCCCTAGAGAGGCCTGTGGATCCATTGAATCTGATTGACAGCTGTAGAAGAATACCAGCCATTCATCTTTAAAGTGTGCCTCTGAAGGTGGTAACACTCCCACACTTTCAGTTTTGGATAATCTAGCCTTGCTGTTAGGACATTGGCGAGGCCAGATTCTCTCTGGCTACAGCCCAGTCAGACCCGCAGCTGCCTTGGAGCTGTCATGGAGCTGCTTTTTAGCCACTACTGGAAGATGATGGAGGTCTTGCAGAATCCTGTGCCCTGCCTGAGGAAGCTGTGGGACAATGTGAAATCTCTCTATATAAAAGCCTAATATGCAAATTGTCCCTGCGGGAGTTTGACCGGGAGACCAATTGCTCGCTGTGACTCGTGCTGACCACCAGGGGGTGGCACAGAACAAAGGAAGGCCCTGGAAGCAGGCGGCAGGCGGCAGCCGGGGAAGGGAGGCTCTGTATAAGCAGGAGTGAAAGCTCCGGTAAAGTGGTAAATGGCCTGCCAGAGCTTTGAAGGCATGTCTCAAAGCACACACAGTCCCTAGCAGAGATTGGAGCTGTATTGGTTCAAAGTGAGGGTGGAAAAGGGGGTTCTATGGAAAGTAACCTCACAGGGTGATCTAGTCACAAATTCCCAACTAGGCAGGTCTTGGTGGCAGTCATGCCCCTGGCTTATATCTGTAGGAAAATATTTATCTTTGCCTTAAGCAAACTCCATTCATTGTTGTGCATCTAGGTTAACGCACCTTTGAAATGCCAGAGTAATCCTTTTTTCAGATACCTGGGAAGCAACCACTCTTAAGAAAGCACATAATCTTTTTGTTTTGTTTTGTTTTTTTGTTAAGTACAGTAGGCCCTCAGGTTATGTCAGAGATCCGTTCCTACAGGGCGGCATAACTTGATTTTCGCCGTAAGTCAGAACCCGCCACATAAGCACCTATGCCACTCACATGGAGCACATACACAGCAGTAATGAAGTGAAACAGAAAAAAAAAATTTAAAAGAAAGATAATTCCTCACCTTTACTTGTGGTAAATAATGAAAAACATAAAGCACATATGTACATACATTGAAATGATGGAACTTTTTTTTATCAATAAATGGGAGATGGCGACGTAACCACGAAATGATGTACATTGAGTCTGACGTAACCTGAGGACTGTCTGTAGATCTTTATTGATTTTAGAGTGGAAAGGAGAGGGAAAGAGAGAAAGAAATATTAATGATGAGAGAGAGTCACTGATCAGCTGCCTCCTGCACACCCCCTACTGGGGATCGAGCCCACAACCCAGGCATGTGCCCAGACCAGAATCCAACCATGACCTTTTGGCTCATAGCTCCATGCTCAATAACTGAGCCACGAGGGGCTGGGCAGGAAGCACATAATCTTATAATCCAATCCCTGTCTTGTTTTCTCCCACCTTCATGTAATCTTCTTTACATCCCCTCCTTAATTTCAAATGTAGAAAAGAAACTGCAGAGTGGGTGTGTGGCATAGGCAGTGGTGGAGGCCCAGTGAGGCCAGGAGGTGGTGGAGGTGGAAGCAGAGGAGCAGCATCCAGTGAGACAGAGGGCACAGCTGGAGGGGGTGAGGAGGCTGTGGTAAGCATGGGGGTGTGTGTGAAGGGGGGTGTCCCTGGTGATGGCTGAGGTGGTGAGAGGGTGGAAGATCGCAGACCTGCTCAGTGTCCTGCGACAGTACAACATCCAGAAGAAGGCGATCTTGGTGAAGGGGACTGGAAAGGAAGGCCAACCCAGGGAGTACTACACATTGGATTCTATTTTACTTCTACTTAGTAACGTGCACCTTTCTCATCCTGTTTATGTCCAAAGCGCAGCACAGTCACTGACAATATTCCTGTGTTTAGAAGACCTGACGGAAAAGATCTGCTTGGGGAGCTGGCAAAATGGTGGTGATGGCGCGACTCTCGCTGCAGGAGCGGCTGGACCTTGTCTTTAATGTAGAAGACCTCCCCTATGAGGAGGAAATGATGCGGAACCAGTTCTTTGTCAAATGCTGGCTCCACTACATTGAGCTCAAGCAGACCCCCCCAACCCCCGAAGCCCAGGCTCAATCAGCTGTATGAGCGAGCGAGTGCTGAAGCTGCTGCCCTGCAGCTACAAACTCTGCTACTGTTACCTGATGGTGCGCAGGGCACAGGTGAAGCATCGCTGTGTGACTGATCCCACCCATGAAGATGTCAACAACTGCCACGAGTGGGCCTTGGTGTTCATGCACAAGATGCCACGTCTATGGCTAGACTATCGTCAGTTTTTTGTGGACCAGGGCCCTATCACTCACAACCGCCGCACTTTCAACCCTGTCCTCTGGGCACTGCTCATCACACGCACTCTCGTATTTGGCCTCTGTACCTGCACTTCCTGCGTTCACACCCACTGCCTGAGATGGCCATGCGGGGCTACCAAGCTGAGCCCCGAGAGCGCAGAGGGGTACATTGAGTACCTCAAGTCAAGGGACTGGCTGGACGAGGCTGCACAGTGCTTGGCCACCATGGTGAATGATGAGCGCTTCCTGTCCAAGGCGGGCACGTCCAACTACCAGCTGTGGCACAAGCTCTGTGAGCTCATCTCCCAGAACCCGGACAAGGTGCAGTCGCTCAACATGGACACCATCACCCAAGGGGGCCTTACTCGCTTCACAGACCAGCTGGGCAAGCTCTGGTGCTCACTGGCCGACCACTACATGCTCAATGGCCATTTTGAGAAGGCCCGGGACGTGTACAAGGAGGCCATCCGAACTGTGATGACTGTGCGGGATTTCACCCGGGTATTTGACAGCTATGCCTAGTTCAGGACAGCATGATTGAGGCGAAGATGGAGACCACCTCAGAGCTGGGGCAGGAAGAAGAGGATGTCATGGACTTGGAACTGCACCTGACCTGCTTTGAGCAGCTGATCAGTTGGCGGCCCCTTCTCCTTAATAGCATCTTGCTGCCCCAGAACCCACACCATGTACATGAGTGGCCCTGCACCAGGGCTGCACCCGGGAGAACATCAGCACGTACTGAGAGGTGTGCAGACAGTGGATCCCTGCAAGGCTACGGCAAACTCCACAGGCTGTGGGTTCCATTTGCCAAGTTTTATGAAGACAACGGGCAGCTGGATGATACCCGCATCATCCTGGAGAGTGCCGCCAAAGTGAGCTTTAAGCAAGTGGATGACCTGGCAAGTGTGTGGTGCGAGTGTGGTGAGCTGGAGCTCTGACTTGAGAATTAGGACCAGGCCTGCGGCTGTTGCGGAAGGTAACAGCACTACCTGCCCACCGGGCTGAGTATTTTGATGGCTCGGTGCCCGTGCAGAATCGTGTGCATAAATCATTAAAGGTGTGGTCCTTGCTTGCTGACCTGGAGGAAAGCCATGGCACCTTTCAGTCTACCAAGGCTGAGTATGACAGCATTCTGGACCTGCGCATTGCTACCAACTACGCCATATTCCTGGAGGAGCACAAGTACTTCGAGGAGAGCTTCAAGGCAAAGGAGCATGGCATCTTGCTGTTCAAGTGGCCCACTGTGTCTGACAGGAGCACCTAGCTGACCAAATTCATCACCCACTATGGGGGCTGCAAGCTGGAGCGGGCGCAGGACCTCTTTGAGCAGGGGCTGGATGGCTGTCCCCCCCAAATATGCAAAGATCCTGTACCTGCTGTATGCACAGCTGGAGGAGGAGTGGGGCCTGGCCCAGCATGCAATGGCCGTGTAGGAGCGCACCACCCAGGCCGTAGAGCGCACCCAGCAGTACAACATCTTAAAATCTACATCAAGCAAACAGTAGAGATCTATGAGTCACCCACACCAGCCGTGGCATCTACCACTGCTCGCAATGAAACCTGTTTGTGTGTGTGTGTGTGTGTGTATGTGTGTGTATATATATATATATATATATATATATATATATATATCTACTTGCATATCTCAGTGGTGAAGCATCAACGTCAGCAAATATTGACGGAAGCGCCCCTGTAGAACTAGGGCTTCAGCAATCTATTCAAGTCAAAGAGCTGCAGAGGAAGTGTCAGCAGGAGCAAAGAAACCACGAATTAAGGATGAAGAGCGTGTGCGCCTCGATAAAGAGAGATGGGCTGCCCGCTTGCAGGGTCACAGAGAAGGGATTGTACGGCCTGGACAGATTAGGTCTTTGTCTGAAACTGTGTCAGTGGAAAAAACTGCTGCCATCAAAGCCAAAATCATGGCAAAGAAAAGATCCACCATCAAGATTGACTTAGGTGATCCCTTAGCCGCTCTCAAAGGGAGGAGTTTTGTGGACGCGGAGGTGGATGTGACCCGGAACATTGTCAGCAGAGAGAGAGGGGGGAGGATACGGACAACCATCCTACAGAGCACGGGAAGACCTTTGCTGAGGACATTTTTGCAATTCTTCAGTCTGTGGAAGCCAGAGAGGAAGGGCGAGCGCCTGAACAGTGACCGGCCCCAAAGGCAGCACCTGTGGCTCCCACATTGCCTACCAAACAGCCGACCCCAGCTGCCTACAACAGATATGTCCAGGAACGATTCAAAGGAAAAGAAGAAATGGAAGGCTTCAACATTGACACGATTGGCACCTACCATGGGATGACGCTGGAGTCCGTGACGGAGGGTGGGGCGGCCGGTGAGACTCAGACCCCCGCAGCACAGCCAGTACCGAGACCCATTTCTCAAGCAAGACCCCCTCCTCATCAGAAGAAAGGCTCTCAGACCCCCATTATCATAATCCCTGCCGCCGCCACCTCCTTAATAACCATGCTGAACGCAAAGGACCTTCTGCAGGACCTGACCCATCAGATGAGAAGAAGAAACAGGGCTGCCGACGAGAAAATGAAACTCTGATACAGAGGAGAAAAGACCAGATGCAGCCGAGGGGCACCGCGCTCAGCCTCACGGTGCCCTACAGAGTCGTAGACCAGCCTCTGAAACACACGCCTCAGGACTGGGACCGGGTCGTGGCCGTCTTCGTGCACGGTCCTGCCTGGCAGTTCAAAGGGTGGCCAGGGCTTTTGCCTGATAGATCTCCATTTGACATGTTTGCTAAAATTAAAGCCTTCCATCTCAAATATGATCAAGTTCCTCTAGACCCCAACGTGCAGAAGTGGGACGTAACAGTGTTAGAGCTCAGCTATTACAAACGCCACTCAGACAGACGGCTTTTCTTAAGCTTCTGGGAAACGCTGGATAGGTACATGGTAAGGCATAAATCCCACTTGAGATTCTGAATTACGTGGTTTCCCGTCTGGAAATCTGGATTAAGAAGCGTGGGTATACCTTCATCTAAAGACTGACTGAGTGTCAAGCTCTGAATTTATCAAAATCTCACAAATGATGAAGGTCACGGATCGAGCAAAGATCTCATATGATGCTTTTGTGCTTCAAAGAGATCATATGATGCCTGTCATTCATATAAGTAAACTTTTTGGCCTACAACTATCTATAATAATAAAAGTGTAATATGCTAATTAGACTGGACATCCTTCCAGAGAAAGCCGGGTCTGTGAGGGAAGCCCGGGTGCCTACCAGGGGCCACAGGGTGGTGAAGGGAAGCCGGTGCCGGCAGCCCGGGGAAGGAAGGCCTACTCTTGCATGAAGTTCATGCATTGGGCCTCTAGATTTTTTAAATATTAGCCTCCTAGTCTGTAATAGAAATTGTATATTTTGATAGAAGTTTTTTCTCCATTGGTTAAACTAGCATTATTTAAAATGTGTTTCTTTAGAAAAATAAAAGAAACTGCAGAACTGTTATTTGCTGAAGTATTTGAGATCTTGTTTTGGCTCAAATAAACTCAAAAATTCTCTACAGGTTTAGACATTTCTTATGTTGATGAAAGCATTTTAAGAAGTCTCTGTTTGCCCTGGCTGTTTTGGCTCATTGGATAGAGCCTTGGCCTATCCAAGGGTCCCAGGTTCGATTCCAGGCAAGGGCATATGCCTGGGTTGCTGATTCAATCCCCAGTGTGGGGTGTGCAGGAGGCAGCCGATCAATGATTCTCTCTCATCATTGATGTTTCTATCTCTCTCTCCTTCTCCCTTCCTCTCTGAAATCAATAAAAATATATATATATATATTTTTTTTTTTTTAAAAAAAGAAGTCTCTGTTCAATCATTAGTTGATCACTAAGCAAGCCAAGCAGAAACTTCAGTGGTCACACATCAAAAGTGATTGTGCCCTAGCTGGTTCGGCTCAGCCGATAGAGCGTCTGCATGGGGACTAAAAGTCCTGAGTTCAATTCTGGTCAAGGGCACATGTCCAGGTCTCAGGCTCGATCCCCAGTGGGGGAGTGCAGAAGGAAGCCAATCCATGATTCTCTCTCATCATTGATCTTTCCATCTCTCTCTCCCTCCCCCTTCCTCTCTAAAATCAATAGAAAAATATATTTTTTAAAAAGTGATTATCCCCACCCGGCTTGGCTCAGTGCGTCCGCCTGCGGACTGAAGGGTCCCGGGTTTGATTCCTGTCAAGGGCATATGCCTGGGTTGCGGGCTTGATCCCCAGTGGGGGGCATGCAGGAGGCAGCTGATCAATGATTCTCTCTCATCATTGATGTTTCTATCTCTCTCTTCCTCTCTGAAATCAATAAAAATATGTTAAAAAAATAAAAAAGTGGTTGCTCTTTTATTTAATGTTCTGGGGAAAATAGGAACTGAAAATATACATTTGGATGTGAAATAACATCTAGAAGTCAGGTGGGGTGGTAAAATGGCTGAAACTGGGTTCATTTTGGGTGTTCTAAGTCCAATGCAAGCCTCAACATCTAGGTGGAGACCACAGACCAACAAGTCATTCAGCAAACATGGAAACAAGCAACTGGTGCTAGGTATGTCCACCTGATAGCAGCCCCACATGAGGCTGCTTCCACATATGTTAAGCAGAGTTTGAGCACATGTTCTTCAACTTGCCTGACATTAGGCCCCTCCTTGATCCTCTGTCTCATATCTTAAAAGCTCAGGCACCTCAATTGTCTTCTGTTGTATAATCAAGCACCTGAAGTTGGTACACTGGAGTTATAGCTCAGTTGAAGTCACTAACAAGACCTTTACCTCCAGCAAGGTGGTGCAGCGCCCCAGCTACTCCTGCAGTGGGAGGGCCTTAAGTGAATTCACCTTCAGCTGGGACTCCAGGCAAGTGCAGAAGCTTAACCAGAACTTCCTGAGTCAAGCTGTGCACAGTCTGTAATCTTGTGGGGAGTGTTTCTCTGACCTGCCAGAGAAATGGACGTGTAGGAATCTACAATCAACACAAATGAGCATAAGTTAAAGGATAAAGCCTCCCAGTAGTCTCGCTACCTAGTGTCAGAAAGCCCTCAGGAAGAGGCTGACTTCCCCCTCTGACCCTGCCTCCCCACTCTGCACAGACTCAAGTTTCCACAGCCCGTGGCCAAGGGCGCTTCCAATCCAGTGATTCTTTCTCCAGCAGAGTGAGGGCGACCAGCTGGTGAAACCATTTCAGATGGACTGAATTGATTCTCATGACACGAGGTGTTGTAAGACTTGTAACAAGTTTATAGACCTCCATGGAAATATGACTCATTTTTCTTATCACCCATATATAGGTTTTAAGGTGAACAGATGACTGTGTGGAGGTGATTATTTGGCAAAGAAGGGACATCTGGGCTGTAGTCACAGCAAGTGAACCTCTTTAGCTGGTGGAGGGGGAGAGGAGACAAACTTACCAGGATTTTGGCGGGAAAAGAGCATTTTGGGTTAATTTGTCTCAACAGGAGTTTCTTTAACTAAATATTCAAGTAGCAGTGTTTGAGAGCTGTGATTCTAGACTCTCAAAAGTTGCCTGGAGAAATCTGTCATCCTCTAGAATGGCTATGTACTGTAGCAGCTCCACCCAGGAAGTGCCATGCTGTTCTTTGCTAGATCTAAATAGAAAAAAAAAAAAAAACATATGGGGGAACCAGAGGGAAAGACATAGCCTTCATTACTTATATCTGGGGAAGACCTGATGATAGCCAGTTGGGTGAGTTTCCACATTGGACCAGGATAGGCTAGGGGCTTAACTAGCAGAAGGGAGAATAGAGAGGGAAGAGGAGAGAAGGGAAGGGGAGAGGGGGGAACCGAGCTGGGAAAGACCTGAGGTCAGACCAAGGACAGAGAGCCTGGTAAAGCTTGTTAGCCATCAAGGGCGAGGGAAACACTTGGGTCGGTGCTGCCCTGCTCCTCGTGGACACTGGCCAGATGGACACCATTCCACTGACTGGGAGGTGGAACTGGGTATATCCTCGCTTGACCCTACAGGCTACACACTTCACATACCCAGCACTGAGAATAGTGCCAGGCTACTTCCCACAAGCATGCCAAGGAGAAATCAGTCTGACTGAACTTTTAAAAACATAAATGTTTGTTAAAACCTAACCAAGAACAAACCCTGGGACGCTGGGAAATCAGTTTCTTCTGTAAGTCAGCAGCGATCACTGGTGTTGGCACACCTGAGACGTTACGGGCGCCTCAGTCCAAACGTCAGGTCTCAGATATTCTTCTCAAATGCTAGTCAAAACTAGTCTTCAACAATTGCTTGTGTGTGTGGTTCCTGATTATTAGCATAGACAACTGTTACAGCTGGACAGCTGGCTGCCCTAGGTCCACTACCACAACCCTCAGCCACTCCCATAGCCTCAGAGAAGTTACACACCCTCAACACTCCACTTGTGGGCCAGTCTGTCCATCGCCTTCCTGCTGGCAAGCCTGACAAAGCGCTTCTGCTCAGATCCATTGGGTCTGTACCTCCATCCCTGTGATATCCAGGACAGATGGTGAATTTGTTGGGAGGAGGTGCTGGGCCACTGTAGTGATGTCTCATTTTCTTATTGTTGTTCTCCTTAGTATTATTCTTCTTAATAAAGTTGGCCATGGGGTCCCCTTCTCTTTCTTGTTCTCTCAGCATCTGATCCACATGTTTATCATCAAGACAGTGGGCTAGAGGCATTTCATTTTCTTTACTGCATCCTTCCACATTTTGTTGCAGCTGCCGGCTTCTGGACAAGCCCCTTTCCCCACTGGGCATATAGAGCATGTCTCTGAGTCCTTCTCTGCTTCTCTCCTTTGCTCTAAACATTCTGGTTTCAAATTCTTCTTATGACCAGACCAATCTTGAAATAGGGTTTCAGCATATCGGAATTCAGCTTCTCATGCCATGGTTTCTTGAAATTCTGCTGCTCTCGCTGTTTGTCAGTTAACACCAACACAGTGCTAGCCCCAGAATACACCGGTGCAGCCTTCTTTCCCAGAGGCTGAGCACTTCGAGGTGGAGACAGGTCGGAATCAGAAGAGTTGGCCCTCTTGTTTCCTCCCTGGTGGAGAGGGGTCAGAAACCGAGCTCTAGTCTTCCAGTCTCTTTCATGGAGGTGACATATCTGAATCAGAATCCTGGTGCCCTGAACTTCGTTTCTTCCATGGAGGAGAATGATCTGAATTGGAAGCTTTCTGACTGTCACTTGGGAAGGAAGAAAAGTCCAACGTGTGACTCTGATGTCTTCTAGGTGAAGCGCTTGTATGAAATTTCTTATGGCTGGTGAAGAGCCTTTAGAATCATGCTGTGCATTTCCAAAATGGAATTTTGCTTGCTTTTTTCATGGAGCAGAGTTGTCCGAGTTATATTCATATTTGCTGTTCTTCAGGTGTGAGGGATGAGAGTGTCCTGGCCCCTTCCAATGTGGAGATGTTTTGCTAGGGGCTCTTTCTGGGGCTTTACTGCTTTTGGTTCTGGGCAGTGAATGAGGAACATTAGGAACCAAATTGGGGAAGTTATGACTGGCCCTCCTGAGCTGCGATGTGTCCAAAGATTCAAGTCTTTTTAGGTTGAGATGAGTCAGGGGAGCTGTTCAGGCACTTCTATTGGGAGAGATACCTGAGGAACTGTTATCGGTCCTCCTAAGAGAAGAGGATATGGGGTGTCATATGGACCCTTCTAGGAGGAGAGGATCTGGGGTATCACATGGACCCCCTACCTAGGAGGAGAAGGATCTGGGGAGTCATGACAGAAATGTCTTTGTGAAAGTAAGTCCTCATTGTGGCCTCCCAGAAGCTTCTACTTGGCACTGGATGAAAAGATATTCACCTGCTCAGCCTCTTCTGGCCGCTTATCTATACATTCAGCCACTGAAGGCAACTCTCCATCACCTTTCTTTTCCTCCTTTTCTAGTTTAGTGGTGGAGAAAGATGTACAGCTTACGTCATCCACAATCCACCTTCCCCTCCCACCCACATGACCAGATTAAATCACTTTTTGCGACACTTGAGAATGGAGTCTGAGCTCCTGTGGCAGCAGGCATCTGCTCCTGACAAGTAACTTCAGATACTTGGCCTTGGAGGACAGAGGAGCTGTCTGCCACCACTGCCCTGGTGAAGGCACGGGCAAGGCTCTGAATGAACTTGATATGAAGTTATTAGTTTTTGATTGGATGAAAGGATTTGAGAAGAAAAGTGGTTAAAGCAGCTTAGGGAAGCTGTGAGCTGTCAATTGGGTTCTGAAGTTTGGATAGAATTTACCTGGACACAAGTCAGGTGGGAAGCAAGATGGAATAGGGTTTATAGAAATGAGGCTAGTTTATGGAGAACAGTTTGACATCTTTCTTAGAAGGAAAGCCTTGCACAAGATGAACAACGAGAGTATTGGCACCATTTGAAAAGCTGTCTTTGCCTTTAGGTAGCAAAATGCTTTCATCTCTTCTGAGAACCTTGGGTTCACTCTATTTCCATTGCATTTTGCTCCAACCTAGGAGCCAGCCATGTTGCCCTGAACATTCCATAAAACAAATCCTGTGCCTCAGGTTTAGAGTCCTAGAATGTTTAGGGGGTGGGGAGGCAGGCTTCACATGTAACTAAACAAAAAATAAATCACACCAATTCAATTTTGATCTGGAATCAAACCAGAGAATGACTTGAGACTTAGTTATTTCATTCATGATACTAACATTAACATTGATTGCTTGCAAAAGAAAAATGGGTTATAGATTAAGTTGAAAAGACTATAGCCCAGAACTATTTATGAACAAGTAGCCAACAATACTCAAGTCTGAATCAGTCTGAGATTATCACACCTAGCAGAGAAGGAAAAAGTTATCTTTTATAATTCTAAATGAGAACCAAGAGAAACTTGATTACTAGGAAGGGACAAAGAAAAAGGCAGAAGTTAATGAGGATTGTGGATTTTTAAATGCTTTTATAGCTAAGAACTTTGTCAGTAAACACTAAAATTCATCCTGTTTGATGTAATAACTATGCCTGATAACACTACTTGATTTGGGAAGCTGTCATATTTATGGATATTGACATCACCACTGAGAATGCATTTTTACTTGCTAGAATAAGACCAGTCCTAAGAAGAGGTGGGCTACTACATATCTGAGGTTATTAATTCTAAAAATCCCTCAGGTATCTAAGAGGGAAATCTAAGGGAAATCTCCAATGGAAGAGATGGAGCACTTCACTGTGCAACATCACTAGAATGAACATGCTGTCTCTTGATAACTTACTAAGAAGCTTTGTTTTTACAGTAGAATTTTCCATCTTAGTTTGCTTTAGAGGAATCTTGTTAATTCTAACAATTTTTCTACAGAGAATAAGGAATTCCACTGTAGAGACAGAGGCATAGTATCCATACTTTACAACTAGAACTCACCTAAGCACAAACACCAACACAAGAATGAGCTCATCATTTGAGTAAAAAGGTTGGTTTCATGGACCAGTGGAACAAATGCCACAATATTCACTAGAAGATCCAGCTTCTCTTTTCATGTGCAGTGTTGGTCCAGGACAATGTAGCTATTTGGAGTAGGACCCCTTCTTCCAAAGGTGTGGACTCAGTTCATCTACTTACCACCTGCCTCTGGACTAGTCAACTACCCACTTGTCCCAATTATGCCCCAATTAATTAATGATCTGCCTATACTTAGTAGGACATATGCAGGTGACCAGGGGTCAGCAATAACGGTCTATTCCCTGGTACTTCCGTGTCTAGACAGTTGAGCCGAACCAGAACACATGAACACACAAGACAGAATTAGTATGCAAACACACAAGGTTTATTTACCTATTCCTAGTGGGTCCTAGGCTCCAGCGAAGGCCACCCGGCGATGCACACTGAAAGACGGATGATGAAGACGGAGACAGACAGGCGGTCGCAGTTGATTCAGGCTTGCACAGCAGAGCAGTCAGTCAGGGGCTTGTCTCACAGAGCGATGTGGAGTCCTCCTCTTATCAGGCAGGAGAAGTTGACTGAAGAAGGTCCAGTACTTATATAGCCAGTAGTAAACAACTTGTGTCTTATCGGTGTGGGCCAGACAGTATGCCTTATGCTAGGAGCAGGACATTTACACTTAAGGGCTTAGGGCGTTTACATCAAGATAGTGGGGCGTTCACCATGTTTATAACATTTTGGAAGTTACAGAGTATTGGGGTCTCCACACAGCAAACATTTCACACAATAACATTTCACACATTAGAGGGGTTTCCTTATGACCATAACATTATAACACCACTCAAGTCTGGATGGATGAGAGAAGGTTAGTATTTGCTAGCAAAAATCAAAGCAAAGGTCTATGATACATACATGACACAGATCTGCTTAATGTGCCAGGTGACTGAGCTTTTGGTGGGTGATAGCTTAACTATATTCTTGCCCTGACTGTATTCAGCTCTGACACGCCTAGGGTAGCATTCCCTCTCATTGATAGAGGAATTGAGGAGGTGAAGTGACTTTGCCAAAGCCATGTGAATGGTTAAGTGTGAGGGTCAGGTTTCAAGTCCTTTGACTTGAAAATTATTCATGTGAAAATCATTCAGCTAGTGAGGGCGAAAAAATTCGTTTATTTTTTATTTAAGAATAATAACAGTTTGTATGGTCTTTTACCTTGAAGATGGAACAGATTTTAATGTACCTTAAAAATGTTTTTGCTACATCCTCAGACATTCCTCACTTTTGAGACTCACTACTCAAGTTGCTATTGTTGACCTGAAAATATTTTTACCCAAAGAGTAAAAAATGAGTCGCACACAAGTCATTTTAGCTATTTCCCAAGAGAGTCATTCTTTGTGCTCACATTTAAATGCATTGTGCTTTACAGCCATCATCTTCCTTACTTTTCCTGAGCATTTAGCTCCTCCTGGGTCTGACTTCTCTCCTGGCAGTGTTCAAAGATCTTAATTCTGTGTCCAGTACTATACAGTATTGCTGATGTTATACAAACATACTTAATGAAACCATTAGAGGATATGCTGGTTTATAGGTGTTTTAACTGCATCATCATAAAAATCCTTGGTGGATTGTTATATACATGTTTATGGCTGTTTTAGTGATATTTGAACAAGTTGATTGAGACTTTGGACAGGCTGAGAATACTTTTGTTTTCCCATTTGAAATATTTTGATTCCTGCTATCTAATATGTTTTTTTAGGAGAAGATTAATATTTCATAAAAGATTAAAGTACATATGCATTACTTCTCAGGTACAACTATACTAGAGGACATATGAGTAGTCAGATGCTTGTACTTGTATGTAGAAACTCCAGGAGGTGACGACTACAAAAGGATCCAACACAATTGCACTGAAGTGGCCACAAATACCCCTAATGGTATAGTCTTTAATAAGATGATTTTTTTCTGAAATATATGTACTTTCCCCCTGCCCCTAAATTTTATACTAATAGCTAATCTTGCTCTGAGATGTTTTCTTTGAAAACTCAGTAAGTATTAACTAGTACAATAGTTAAGTTTCAAGTTCGAGTTATAAACAGTTTTCACCTGCATGTAACTTGTGTACTGTGTTGGGCTGTTCTTTACTAGATCCTAAGATCTAGCATTCTGGAGCTCTGGAGCCCTGCCCCCCTAATTGCCAGTATTGACAGTCTCCAAAATTGCCCCCATAAGTTTTCAAGATGAACTGGGGGGAGTGTGACACTGTACTTCTTGGAAGCTGCTGAATTGTCCCTCTTGGAAGTTGCTGAATTATACTATCTACCACCATTGAGATCTTAATTTCACAGCCCACAATGAGAAAAAAAAAACAACCCACAAAATTCTAGAGTCACAGCTGATTGACAGCACTATTAGGTTCCTCACTATCATCCTGGGGTCAAGATACATAGGGAATAATTGCAAAGCTACATAACTCATTACAGAACTCAAGAGCTTTCAGAGGCAGTTATGCCTCTGACATAAGAGTATAGAGAATCTGGGGGATGGGGTGGCTGGGGAGAGGTCAATGGGGGGGGGGAAGGAGACATGTAATACTATATGTAATACTTTAAACAATAAAGAATTTTTTAAAAAGAGTATAGAGTAGCAAAGAGAAATGGCTTTGGAGTCAGACTACATATATTTAAGTCTCAGCAATCTAAGAATAGACCATTTCCTTACTCGGTTCCTCAACTTACTCATCTGTCAAGTGGGTATGTTAATAGCATCTAACATGGGTTTGTGAAGATACCCTACAGTGTTTGACATAAAGAACATGAATGTTATCTACTATTAAATTATTTGCCTTTTTTCAGGCTGGTGCTACCAAGTTAGGTAATTTGTATATTAGAAAGAATGTTAGACAATAACTCATGCAGGGAATTCAAGAAGTTCCCCTAAAAGGAGGATTCATTTCTTAAGAACTAGGTTTGTAGAATTCTTTCCAGAGCCCAGAATTGCATTTATCTAAAGTGAGACATGGTCATTGCTTTAAGTGTATTTTTTAGGTTGTTAGTTTCCTTAGTTTGTGTTCCTATTTCTAAACATTTATTTTTCTATGGCTAGATAATACTTTAGGTGTTTGTTTGTTTTTTTAATTCTTGGTAGTCAAAGAAAAACCTGAGCATTTGCATGTCTTTTCCATTAGGTTTAAGATAAGCTCATCTCTGATCAAAACCAAACTGAACTTCCAAAAGGTAAAGACATCTGTTCTACATCATCTTTTATGACTTGCAATATTTGACTGGTATTTCTATTGTGGCATAAATGTTTGAGGAGAAATGATCATGGTCTTCTTCCCAGACCTATAAGAACTCCAACCTGAGTCCTGGGGGGACTATCTGCAAGTGAACAACTGATTAGTCAGCTGCTCTCTCTGTTCAGTTTCACGTGAACAGCATGTCAGATGATGCCTCAAATCCTAGCAGGGGCCTTCCATTTCCATTTGGGGAGTTTCAAGAACTTGGAATCCTGAAATAATCAGCTTTTTTATCATGAAAACAATAGGTAATATTTTCCATCCTTTCGGTGGAGGAGCCAAAAAAATTAAGGTGCAAATGGGATTAGACCTTTAAGAGTCTTTCTGTTGCATTTCACATAACTATCCCCTCTCCTGGCCCCCAGAGGGAAGAATTTGAACCATAACAAAAGGAAACAAGGCTCTTGGCATTCAAGTCTCTCCAGCTTTTCAACCATCAATGGACTATTTATTATTCCCAGCATCCTTTGTCATTCATCTTCATAAATTATCTCTTAATTCTGGCTTGTTAGTAGCATTCACCCTAAACTAAGTCAAATGACAGCCTCTATGAGGCCTGCTCTCCACTCAGCCAAAACAAAACAAAACTCCAGTTAGAACTAATCTTCACTTCTGTGCAGTGACTCTCATAAAACTGAATTCTACCCTGTCTGAACACAAGTGACAGGCTTGGCTTTTCCCTGACAAACCACTTTAAGCTACCTCTTTTATGGAGCCTTGTGCTTTAGAGTAAATATATATAAAACATCTCTAGAAGAGGTATTTAAACCTATCATTCCATGTAAAAACTGAACAAGCAGTAGCCAACATGATTAGATGGAATACAAAACATGTTAGAAGTTTAACTCTATGGTTTGCCATATGTTTGTTGAAATAACATTGGCTATATTTATAAGGTGAGAAAAATACCCATTGGAAAAATTAGTTACTTGGCTTTCAACTGAAAGAGCTGCCAGTGATGTAAAGAAAGTTTTCTGGGGAATTCCACCATAGTGAAAACAAGCAAAAGAAATCAACCGTTCCCATACTTAATTATCCAGCATCCCCTAATTAATTCTTGTGACTATGGAAGCATGCCACTGATATTTCCATTAAGAGTACCTGCTGCAGGAAACACAGCCAGTTGACAGTCTTCAGTGATCTACCATGACATTCACAATGAGGCTGTGCGTCACCTGCTGCCCTCGGTCAGAGGCCAAGCAGTGTAGGCTGCTAGAGCCAGCCTGCTTCCGTCTGACAAAGCTCCTCAAATGGGCCACCACTGTTCTAGGACTCCTCAGTGACAGGCTTGGCTTTTTCCTGACAAACCACTTTAGACTAGCCTAGACTTTCTCAGGACTGAGCTGTAGTCAGCTTCTTCTTAACCAATCCCGCTTCCATCTCTCCTTTCACAGGAGTCAGAAGTACATCGGTGAGTGGCTATCATCAGTGTCTATTTGTTTCACAGGTGTTTCCCTTAATAAGTCTCTACTTCTATCTTGGCTTCTGTTTCTGAGGATCTGAACTGATAAGGGAGGGAGGTACTGGGATTGGTTTGAGAAGGCAAGTAGTAGAATGCCTTGAGTACTCACTTACTGCATGGGTAGCAATGACAACCCCACCCAGAGTGAAGCTGAGGACAAAGATAATCATTTTATAAGTTGGTCAAACAATTAAATAGCTGATCAGTTGTGACCTGGGAAAATACCCCAGTAAAGGGAAAGCCCCTAGCCAGTGACATGTTTCAGACACTTAAATATTGGGAGACGACAAACCACAGAATGAGAGAAAATATTTGCAAATCATAAATAAGAAGTTAGTATGCAGAATAAACTGAAACAGGAAATTCTAATAAAAAGTGGGTAAATTACTTGAATAGATATTTGGCCAAAGAATACGTACAAAGAATAAGCACATGAAGATGCTCACTATCATTAGTCATTGGGGGAATGCAAATTCAAACCACAATGAGATGGACATTTTAATGGGGATAAAGTGGTATTAAAACTTTTTTTGGCAAAGATGTGGATAAATTGGAACCCTTGTGCATTGTGGGTGGGAGAATAAAATGGTGCAGTCACTATGGAAGAGTTTGATGATTCCCCGAAAAACTATATGGATTACTATATGACCCATAAATTCCACTCAAAGGAATTGAAAGCAGGGATTCAAACAGATACTTGTAAGTCACTGTTCACTTCATCATTATTTACAATAGCCAAGAAGTAGAGACAGTCCATGTGTCCATTTACAGATGATAGAGTAAACAAATGGGGTACATTTACAAAGTAGGTTATTCAGAGGAGTAAAGTTTTAATACATGCACAACATAGATGAACCTCCAGGACATTGTGCTAAATGAAATAAGCCAGGCACAAAAAGACAAATATTGTATGACTGCACTTATTAGATACCTAAATTAGGCAGATTCATAAAGACAAAGTAGATTAGAGGTGACCAGAGCTAGGGAGAAAGGGAATGGGGAGTTATTGCTTAATAGTTACAGAGTTTTCAAAATAGATAGTGGTGATGGTTGCATAATGTTTTGAATGTAAAATAGCACTTAATTGTTCAGTTAGTTAAAATAAGTTTTATTATTTTTAAAATGATTAAAATTTTCCTCTGGAGAGAGGAAAGGCAATAAGAACATCTGTCTACACAAATACTTGAAAGATTTGTACACCAATTTCTATAAAAGCACTTACTCATAATTGTCAAAAAGGAGAAACAAATGTCTGTTGGCTGGTGAATGAATAAGGTGTGTTGGATTATTTAGCAATCAAAAGGAATGAACTACTGATGAAAGTTACTATGTGGATGAGCTTCTGCTACCTATGAAGTGAAAAGAAGCCAGAAGCAAAATACCATGCGTTTTTTGATCCCACTTTTATGAAATGCCCAGGCAAATCTAGAGATAGAAATTAGATTAATAGTTGTCTGGGGCAGGGAGATGGGAATGGGAATTAATTACAAATTGGCATGAGGGATATTTTGGGTGATAATATAAAACTGGGTTGTGGTGATAGATGCAGTCCTGAATTTACTAAGCTGACTTGTATCCTTAAAAGGGGTGAGTTTTATGGTATAAGTTACAGCACAATAAAAATTTTAAAGGCCATGTGGGGTAAGAGAAAGTCACAGCAGGGGAATCACAATGCAGGTCTCTGGGGGTGTCCTGTCAAGGCCTGTGTTTCCACAGTGGAGAATTGTTATGTTTTTCAAGAGGTAGTTGGGTTGCTAGAATTCTGCTAAGTAGAGATCATGAGGTCAACAAGGGAGGCTCCAAGGGACCATGAGTCTGGAGCTGCCCACTACAAGCTTGGTTCTATCAGATTTACCAAGTTTATAAATTCAGACAAGACCAACAACAGTATGTTGCAATATAGAAATGGATTAGCCAGGAACAAAGCTAGTTGAATCAGAGATCACAACCTGCATTAACGGGTAGCTCAAACACCCAGGACTCCTATAAGAGATGCACAATGCTTCTCCCTCACCATACATGTGAGAGTGTTGTGTGGGTGAGTTTATTATACAGATCAGCTGGAGGAAAATTCTGCGCTTGGTTTACAGATGGGTATAAGTCAAAATTGGAGAGCTGCTACTCCTGCTCCCTCCTATACCTTTCAAAGGAATTTTCCCCAATAAATCACACTTAATCCATCTTGGTCTCTGCTTCGTAGTAGGTCCAAATGGACAGTATCCTAAATCAATATGTAAAAACATTTAAAGTCCAATATTGGCAACTGACCTAATTCATTGTCATAGAAGTTAATAGGTGTCTTATATGCACTGCTTAGCAAAAATAAGTTATCTTTAAAGGCAAAATGGGATCCTGGATTGATTTTAGACCTTTTATAATATGCACACAGTGCTATAAATTGTCCTCTAAGCACCACTTTTCCTGTATCCCACAAATTTTGGTAAGTCATATTCTTGTTCTAATTTAGTTTAAATTAAAAAAAAAATTCTCTTGAGATTTCTTTGATCCATGTGTTATTTAGAAGTGTGTAGTTTAAACTCCACGTATTTTTAATGTTTTCCAGCTATCTTTCTAGTATTCTTTCTGTTATTGATTTCTAGTTTAATTCCATTGTGCTTTGAGAACACACTTTTATATTTTCTATTTTTTCAAATTTGTTAAGGTGTGTTTTACAAGCTGGAATGTGCTCTTAATGAATGTTCTGTGTGAGCTTTGAGTAGAATGTGTATTTTGCTATTGCTGGATTATGCCATAGGTATTAGATTCAATTGATTTATGTTGCTGGTCAGTTATACTAATTTTCTGCCTGCTGGATGTGTCAATTACCTACAGAGGGATATTGAGCTTTCCAAATATAGTAGTGATTTATCCATCTCTCCTTGCAGTTCTATTGGCTTTTGTTAGGCATACACACATTAAGAATTATTATGTATTCTTGGAAAATTGACCTTTTTATTATATAACACCCCTCATATTTTTGTTATAGAGTTGGATTTGTGTAAAATGAATACAGATACTCTAGTTCTTTTGATTATTGTTAGCATGATATTATCTTTCTCCATGCCTTTTTTAAAAAAAAAACTATGTGTATTTAAGTTGGGCTTCTTATAGAATACATATAGTTGAGTCTTGTTTTTTGATCCACTTCAACAGCCTGTCTTTTATTTGGTGTATTTAGACCCTTGATGTTAAAGTGATTGATAGAGTTGGATTAATATTTATTACAGTTTTCTATTAGTTACCTTTGTTCTTTCATTTTTGTATTCCACTCTCTCTGGTAGTAGTTGAATATTATTTATTATTGCATTTTTCCTTCTTAGCATGTCAATAATTCTTATTTTAGTGGTTGCTCTTAAGATTGCAGTATATATTTACAAGTAGTCTTCTCTTTTAATTGTACTTCTCACTTCATGGGTAGTACAATTACCTTGTAATAGTGCATTCCTAATTCATCCCTCTTCTCATAATTTTGTCATTCATTTTATTTATCCATAAACTAGAGTTGCCAAATGCATTACTTTGAACAATCTGTTACCTATTAGGTCAATTAACTGACTCTTACTTTAATTCATTTCTTCTCTAGTGCTCTTTTCTAATATATAGCCGAGTTTCTGGCCTGTATAATTTTCCATTCTTTCTGAAGATTTAACATTTTTTGGAAGGCAGGTCTACTGGCTACAAATTCTCTATTTGTTTTGTCTAAGAAAGTCTTTGTCTGCCCCCCTCTTGAACTCTTGAAGGATAATTTTCACTGGATAAAGAATTCTAGGCTGTTTCTTCCCTCAAAATCCCCTAAAATGTTTCACTCACTTGTCAGCATGGTTTCTGAAAAGAAGTCTAATATAATTTTTATTCTTGCTCCTCTATTGTCAAGGTGTATGTTTTCCCCCTGGCCTCTTTCTGGTCCAACATTTTCTACAGTATGAATATATACGTAGATGCTTTTTTGGTTTGATTTTTGATGTTCTAAGATTCCTGGATATGTGTTTTGGTGTCTATCATTAATTCTCAGTCATTGTTCCTTCAAATATTTTGTTTCTTTCTCTTTTATGATATTCCTACTACAAGTAACACTCTTTGTAACTGTCCTGAAGTTTAGATATGGTGTTCTATCCTTTCCATTTTTTCTCTTTGCATTTCAGTGTTAGAAGTTCCTATTGGCATTTCAAGCTTACCAGTTCTTTGGTCACTTCCAATCTATTGAATAGCTCAAAGGCACTCTGCTTTTGTTGGTTTGATTCTAGCGTTTCTTTTTGATTCTTAAAGTTTCCATCTCTGTCCACATTCCAAATTTTTCTTGTATCTGATTAGAGCCATTAGCTTATCAGTCAGTTGTTTTAAATTTACCAGTCATTTTTTTAGTATTCCTTGACATTTTTTGTTGAAAACCGGACATTGTGAACTGGGTAAAGGAATGGAGGTAAATGGGCCTTTAGTGTGAGGTTGTGTGTTTATCTGACTAAGGGTTAGGCTATGTTTACTGTAATGGTATGTTTCAGAGGCTAAACCTTCCTGATATTTTCCTTGATTTTGTCTCCCCTGTTGTCTTTGGGGTTCCCTATAAACTTCAATAAAACCTGAGACATGTTTTTTTTTCAGTTGTGTCTCCCTGCTACTACATCAGGAAAACTAGGATGTGGTGCTTAGATGTGAGGGAACGAAAAGCTTTCTCAAGTTTCAGTCCAGTGATGAGGTCCTGGGCTTTCAGTGAGCCCATGCACTTGGGCAGTGATCATCACAAGTGCTTCTTTGTGTATTTTTCCCTTCTTCCTCATGTGAGACAGAACTGGTAAGAGGGAACTGGAGTTGGGTACTTCCCTTCCTCCCACATGAAAAGCTAGAGGAGGTTGAAGTTGGGTCTTTCCTTTCCGATTTGTTGGTTAGGTAACTCTGATAAAATAGTTTCTCTTGAGGGCAGGCCTAAGAACAGAATGCTCTGGAGTGTTTCAAAATGGTTCCTTTTCCTCTCCTTCTGCTGAGCAGGAAGGGATTTTTCTCCTGTCTTCCCTGGGAGAGCCTGGTAGGGCTCCTGGGGCGGGGGGGCGGGGGGGTGTAAAACTCAAGTGTGGGGCCCTCCAAAACCAGCCCCTCGAGTTTTTAAACTCTCCAACTGGTCCACACTGAGCCTCTGGCAGCCATCAGATAGTTGTTTCCTACTTAGATACTGGGTCCTGTGAAGTTTTCTGTTACTCAGTTTCTGCTCTACTAAGTTGTTAGGAACTGTAAAATGAGAAAAATGGGAAAACCACCAATTTGCCCAATGGCCTTAATTTTCTGATTAATAGAAGTAGAGTTAGACTTTCCATATGTTTAGTTTTATTCTTAGTTGTGTGCATGGAAGTGACTACTTCTACATTCATTACATGACAGACCCCAAATTAGAAGTTCCCACTACCCAAACCTTTATACACATCTCTATCCAGAAGAAAGTGTGACTTATCCACAAGAGTCAGAACTTATTATAGCCAGCTAGGGTTTTGTTTTGTATTTTAACTCATTTCATTGAGATGGTGGGTTATGTTATTAAGCCCCTAGTGCAAGAATAGCTTGTTTTAATGCTTGGAACCAGATGGACTTGGAGTTCAACAATACATTTCTGGGAACCTTGAACACTGACTTTTGCTTTTAGGCAGAAATAGGATTCTTAGAATAGGATACCTTTTTTTTAGTTGTTAAACACATATCTTCCTTCATACCTCAAAGATTAAGTTCTAACAGAAAAAAATAGTCCAGTAACACTGGCCATATCCGTGGCTTTTCAAGGGGAACAAAACAATTACATAGCATTTGACAATAAGTTACCAAATACATTTTGTGCATGACTCTTGGCAAGGTCTTGCTTTAGCATAGGTAAACTGTATTCAATCATCTGTGCAGAAATGGTTCTCCCGAAATTCTGAGAAGCATAGAACCGTGGATCAGACAGCGTCCAATGGTAGGAGGAAGAAACGGGAGAAATCAGCCACTTATTTGGCCTGGGCTTCAAGTTTAGACACGTTGGAATTGCCTCACCATATTTGGTATCAGGTGAAGCATTGAATTAAAACCTTTTCCTTTAGAATATTTCAAACAAAGAGGCCCCAAACCATGTAAAAAATGTTGGGGGAATATCCTGTTACAATCTTTCATTGCTACAAACAAAGAGAACAGCTAAAGCTAGAATAGATCTTGTCCTCAAAAGTTTAATGGGCTAGCCACTCAACTATTAGGGCAATAGAAGGAAGGGTTTATTGAGTTGCTTTCCCAGATTCAGCTCTGTTGGAAAGCTTAGACTGTTATGCAGGAACAGTGGTAGCCAACAAGCTAGTTATGGGTTCTGGAGTATGGAGACACTTTGCCTATTTTGTTTGAGGCAGTTACTAGGCTCCTTATTCACGTTGATGTAACACCAGTAGTTATCATGTTACCTGATAGATCTGTTCTGCACATTTGGCCACATAGGCCCTCTTTAGGCATCAGTATTACAATACAAGCTCTAGGGGCAACCCTTAAATATTTTGGTATCTTTCTCTATTATATCCATCTTTTAATGTTGGAAGTTCAAAGTCACTAACCTGAGCAGAAATACCTATTTTGAGTGTCTGCAAAAAGGCAAGAAATTCCTTCCCATCATAGAATTCAACTTTAGTAGATACCGTCAGATGTAGTAGATGTACCTGACATAGACAGGTGATCTACCTACATTCAAGACACTTCCAGAAGTGATCATTTTCTCATTTTACAGATGAAATTGAGATTAACTCACCAGACTCACATAGTATTTGGAGTTGCACTAAGATTCAAACTTCCAATCCCTCGCTTTATCATACCCCAGCTTCAGTGACCACAGGAAGGCTGAGGAAGTAGCCACATTGGAAATAGATGCCAAAATGCAAGAATGCCAGGAAGAAGGGACAGAAAGAGCATTACAAGCAGAGGCAGCAGCTTAACCCGAGGCACAGGATTTGGTTTATGGTTCATTCAGGGCAACATGGTTAGCTCCTAGTCTGAAGCAAAATGCAATGGAAATAGAGTGAACCCAAGCTTCTTAGAAGAGATGAAAGCATTTTACTACCTAAAGTCGAAGACAGCTCTTCAAATGGTGCCAAAACTCTGGTTTGTTCAGCTTGTGTAAGTCTTTCCTTCTAAGAAAGATGTCAAACTGTTCTCCATACACTAACCTCATTCCTATAAACCATATTCCATCTCACTTCCCACCTGACTTGTGCCCAGGTAAATTCTATCCAAATTTCAAAGCCCAATTGATAGCTCACAGCTTCCCCAAGCTGCTTTAACCACTTTTCTTCTCAAATCCTTTTACCCTTTCTCTAACTGGCTTATTTCACTTAACATAATGCTCTCTGGTTCCATCAATGCTGTTGCAAATGGTAAAAGTTCCGGATGAACAAAAATAGATCCAGAGACAAATGGCAGGGGAAGTGGGGAGGTTAGAGAGCAACCAAAGGACTTGTATGCATGCATATTAGCATAACCAATGGACACAGACACTGGAGCATTGGGGGCTTGCCCAGGGTGGAAATGGCTGGGGGAGGGGGTGTCAATTGGGGAAAAAGGAGACATATGTAAAACTTTAGACAATAAATAAATAAATAAAAATAAATCCTTTCACCCAATTAAGAGCTAATGTCTTTACATCAAGTTCAGTCAGAGCCCCACCCTTGCAGCCACCCTGAGGGCAGGCAACTCTTCTCAGCTACTGGCCTTGGAGAGCAGGTTGCTTGTGGGGGCAGTTGCCAAAAACCACGGAGGCTGGGTCTCCATTCTCAAGCATAGCAAAAACGGCCTAAGCCTAGAGATATCTGTGGGAAGGGAATGCGGGTTGTGGATAACAATGTGAGCTGCCCATCTGTCTGTCTCCTTTAGCATTTGAGAATACTTGAGACCTGACTTTGGATTGAGGCACCTGTAAATTCTCAGGAGCACCAACACTGTCGGTTGCTGCAACTTCCAGAAGAAACATTGATTTCTCAGTGTCCCAGGGTTTGTTCTTCCTTGTGTTTATTTAAAAAACAAAAAACAAAAACTAAGTGTTTTTGTTTTTTGTTTTTTAAATAAAAGTTCAGTCAGATTGATTTCTCCTTGCCATGTTTGTGGGAAGTAGCCTAGCACTATTCTCAGTGCTGGGTATTTGAACTATGTTGTCATTCCAGAGGATGACAAGTTTCTCCAGACAGACAACTTTTGAGAGTCTAAAATTATAGCTCTCAAATACTGCTATTTGAATATTTAGTTAATGTGACTCCTGTTAAGATAAAATAGCCAAAAATGCTTTTTTTCCCTGCCAAAATCATTGTTTGTCTCCTCTTCCCCTCCCACTAGCTAAAGAGATTGACTGGCTGTGACTTGCGCAGATGTCCCTTCTTTGCCAAATAATCACCTCCACACAGTCATCTGTTCACCTTAAAACCTTTATGTGGGCGATAAGAAAAATGAGTCAGATTTCCATGGAGGTCTATAAACTTGTTACAAGTCTTACAACACCTCGGGTCATGAGAATCAATTCAGTCCGTCTGAAATGGTTTCACCAGCTGGTCGCCCTCACTCTGCTAGGCAGAAAGAATCACTGGATTGGAAGCGCCCTTGGCCACGGGCTGTGGAAACTTGAGTCTGTGCAGAGTGGGGAGGCAGGGTCAGAGGGGGAAGTCAGCCTCTTCCTGAGGGCTTTCTGACACTAGGTAGTGAGACTACTGGGAAGCTTTATCCTTTAACTTATGCTCATTTGTGTTAATTGTAGATTCCTAAACGCCCATTTCTCTGGCAGGTCAGAGAAACATTCCCCACAAGATTACAGACTGTGCACCGCTTGACTCAGGATGTTCTAGTTAGGCTTCTGCACTTGCCTGGAGTCCCAGCTGAAGGTGAATTCACTTAAGGCCCTCCCATTGCAGGAGTAGCTGGGGCACTGCACCACCTTGCTGGAGGTAAAGGTCTTGTTAGTGACTTCAGCTGAGCAACAACTTCAGTGTATCAACTTCAGGTACTTGATTATAAAACAGAAAACGATTGAGGTGCCTGAGCTTTTAAGACCCGACACAAAGGATAAAGGAGGAGCCTAATGTCAGGCAAGTTGAACATGTGCTCAAACTCTGCTTCACATCGGTGGAAGCAGCCTCATGTGGGGCTGTGATCAGGTGGACATGCCTAGCACCAGATGCTTGTTTTCATGTTTGCTCAATGACTTGTTCAGCGGTCTCCACCTAGATATTGAGGCTTGCACTGGACTTACAACACCCAAAATCAACCTAGTTTCAGCCATTTTACCACCCCACATGGTATCTAGATGTTATTTCACATTCAACTGTTCATATCTTCACTGGTTGTCTAGTGGGATTAAGTGATAAATAGCAGGCCACCTGTCACAAAGGTGCTCGGTCCTTTCTCTTTCCCCCCCTGAAAGTCATCAAGTGCAGCTTATTCTGCTTCTCTCTCCTCAGCTGGCACAGGACTGTTAATGACTACTGAGCACAAATAGATTCTAGTAGCTTGCTAGCAACAGCCCAGCATTTACTCTAGTCCAGGTTTCAATACAAATATTTGAGCCCCCAAAAGTAGAATAGTTACTCACAATCTAACTTGAGCTCTTGGCTTGCTCTGTTATTTGGAAAGCCCTTCCCAGGGAGATACAATGCTCCCCAAAGTCGTGATTGGCTCTACATGAACCCCCTAGCTTTGAGAAACCCCAGTACAGGACAACAGAGCCCTGTGAAGAGGTAGATACTGTAGTTAAAAAACCTTCCTATGGAAAGGAGCATCCTTACCCCAGTTCTTCCAAGCTTGGGGCAGGCACTGCCAACAAACTTCTGTACTCAGTTTTTATTATTATTTTTTTTTTGTTAATCCTCATCTGAGGATGTTTTTCCTATTGATTTTTAGAGAAAAGGGAGGGGGAGAGACACAGAGAGAAAAACATGGGCGTGAGAAAGACATCAATTGGTTGCTCCCCACACCCACCTGCCCATGCCCCGACCAGGGCTAGGGATCAAGCCTGCAATTGAGGTAGGTGCCTTGACCGGAATCAAACATGGGACTCTTCAGTCCACGGGCCAATGCTCTATCCACTGAGCCAAACTGACGTGGACTCTGTACTCAGGTTTTAAAAGAAGGAGCCCGACCTTCCCTGCCATTGTGGGAATACCAGCAGAGTTGTCATGCTAGTTAGGGAGCGTCTCCTCTCCGGTGGGTCCCTTTTCAGGGGACTGGGAAGAAGCTCTGCAGGCAAGCATCTGCCCCACTTTAACAGGTTAGGCAGAGCCTGAACCAAAATGAGGGAGAAGCATTTCAGAGCTGTGCAGTCCACCAACAACTAGAGAACTGCCTTCTTCAGAACTGGTAAAGGGATGAGGTGAAGACACAAGGCTTTGTAAGAGAAGCCACAGGAAAAGAGAACAGTCCCTTCAGTAAGACAGTGTTTCAGGTCCTGGAAGTAGGCCTGAGACAGAACGTTCTTGCAGAAAGAAAGGGAAAGAATAGATACCATTTCTTCACTTCTTGCCAGCTCCCCTACTTCCCCAGTCTCCACCTCATTACAAACGGCTAACGTACACAAATAGTAAGACGCCCTGCTGCCTAGAGCAGAGGCCCTCCACAATGCCGCAGGTGACTGTCTTGGCTTTTAAAGGCGGGTGTCCTGGGCGCATGCTCAGCAAGAAATGGAGCTGCATCAGGGAGGGGAAAACACCTGCCTCGCCAACCCTCCTCTCACTCTCCACTGCAAAGGCTCCACTTCATCTCGGAAGAGAAGGGGCAGCTGAGAGTTACTGAGGCAGCAACTTTATCTCGTGGGTTAATCACCCAGAGCTGTACCTCCTCCCCCGTTTTTTCACCTTTTCCTCAAGCTCTGCCTCAAGGTTTATGCTGCAAAGTGTCCAGGGAGGAACAGTTCTCAAAGACTAGCTCTGAGAAGCTTTGCATTATTTTGCCAAATGAGTGCGAGAATTCTCCTGTGGGTGTCTCCACTCATGGATAGGGTTGCCAGGTTTAACCAATACAAGGACAGGATACCCAGTGACATTTGAATTTCAGATAATGAACACATCGTTTTGTAGTATAGTTATGCTGCATTTAAGCTCCACTATCCTATTTGGGATATATCTGTCCTGCAAAATTATTTGTTGTTTATTTGTTTTTTTTCATTGTCACTGGGCATAATAAACTTTATCTGGCAACTCCTATGAGGCCCCAGACTACCCAGATGATTCCTCCTCCCAGCCAAATTCTGGTTGAGTTCTTTGTGATACTAATGAGAGAAACACAAGAAGATACATTGCTATTGCTCCATTGTACCTAAAACTGCACCACCAACCTGTATAGCTCTGTCCTGCCCTGAAGGGAGTGACCCTCAGATTCAACAGGCTCAGTCGAGAGTACATAGTTCAAAGCCAGAAGCTACCCCTTGAAGAATTCTGTTAAACTTCCTGTGTGACTTGGAATAGATTCCATCTTCCTGTGGTCATTAATTTCCCCACCTGTGGGATGACTTGAACTCAATAATAACGGCGATTATTCACGGAGCCAGTCATGCCCGTCAGGCTCATTATTTCTAATTGATTCAACAATGCTGCTAGATCTGTATTTTACAGCTTTACATTTCACAGAACTCAGAGAAACAAAGGGTCCGCAGGTAAAGGCTATGATTGAAACCTAGACCCAGTTGATTTTCAGTCCTGGGATCTTTTCTGTTCTTCATTACACTTCTCTAAGTGTTTCTGAGTTGTTCATTCATTCATGTTTGTTTGATTGCTTGTTTGTTTGTTGGTTGGTTGTTTATAATTAGGTAATACAGACACATGTTACACACACACACACACACACACACACACACACAAAACAGGTACAAAATGGTGAAAAGTAAGACTTCCTCCCTTGTTTTTCTTCTAGTCACTAATTCTTCTCTCCAGAGCCAATCAGCCAATTAATAGTTTTCAGATACATCTTGTTCATTTTCTTTTTCATAGAAGGTGGCCTCCTATACAAAATTTTCTGCACTTCCCCTTTCCCCACTTAATATAAGTTCGAGATATTTCCATTTAGTAAATATAACAGTGTCTTTTTAAATGGCTGCCATTATATGGATATGTTACATTTTTTTCTTACCAATGGTTTATACAAGTATACATTTAGATTTATTTGCCATATTTTGCCCCCCCTCTTTTAACAAAAATGCTATAATAAGTATCTTTCTATAAGCTTATATTTGTACATGTGCTACCCATGGGATGCACAGTTAGGTATTTAAAGATTTAGGAATGAATTCACTTACTCAAAGGATATGTGCATTATAAACTTTGAGAGATACTGCCAGATGGAGCGGAAGTTGAGATAATAACGAACATTCCTTTCAACAATATATAATTACCTGTTGGCCAACAAAGCTCCTTACCCAAGTCTCTGCCAATCTGATAGGTGAAAAAATCGTGTCTTATGATGGTTTTAATTTACATTTACCTTATTATAAATGTGACTGGGGATTTTTTCCTGTGTTTGAGCCTTTTTCTCCTCTTGGGAATGTCCATCTAGATTATCAGGGGCCCAAGGAATGAAAACAACACATGGGTAAACCTTGTATTCAGTTGGTAAAATAATGCCAAGTTGTTATACCTTTTCTTATTAACTTGTAGAGGAATATCAGATTCTCAAAAAAAAAAAAAAGCCACTTTACCTGTGATTTGAATTTCAAATATCTGTAGGTTGTCTTTTAACTTTGTGTATTGCCATTTTTTCTAATTCACTGTATTTAATTTTTATCTAGTAAGATTTATGGCTTCAGAATTTATATCAAAATTAGATAGACTTTCTCTGCTCTAAGGTTCTAAAACAAATCTTTCTTTTCTTTTCTTTTATATCACAATTCCATTTTTTAAAGTACTGAAATATTTTGACCTAACAAAAATGTGTTTATCTGTCATCAGCATCTCAAATGTTTTCTTTCAGTCTATAATTTTGTACTGACTTTTTATGTTTGAGTATATTTGTCCCAGGTTATTTGCTCCCTACTGCTCCATAAGATAAGTTTGTAGCTTTTCTTGTTGACCTGCAGTGCCTCTCACTCAGGGAAGAAGGAGTCTATATCCCTTACCACTGATGTGTAATTGACAAATGGTCACCAATGTTTTTATAATATGAGATTATGTTACACACTTATTCTCTGCTTGAGGGGAAATCATGAGTTTCTACCAGCTCTCTTGTTCTTTTCTCTTTGTCACAAGAATGGCATGTCCCAAATAAGGGCAATTCCTTCAGGCTAGGTCCAGCAGATCCCCAGCCACCAAGAAGGAATGTGAGTGAGAAATACATGTTTACTGTTATAAACTACTAAGACTTTAGGGTTGTTTGTTACCTAAGCAAACCTGACATTCACATCTTAATTGTATCTACGTTTAACCCTTGTATCATGAAGTATAACGTACATCCAAAATAAGGAAACAAAACAAATGTTCCCTGCCATAAATTACCACTAAGTTAATCCCCATGTGACCATCACCAACCAGGTCTAGAGGCAAAATATTTCCAGCCCTGGTAAACAAGACTATACCCTCTCTTCAATGTGATAGGCTGAATTGTAGGTCCGCTAAAATTCACAAATTGAAGTTCCAACCCCCCATACTTCAGAATGTGACTGTATTTAGAGAGTCTTTGAGGAGGTAATTAAGTTAAAAAGAGGTCTTTAGGGTGGACCCTACTTCAGTGTGACAGGTATTGTTATATGAAGAGGAAATTGGGACACAAATATGCACAGAAGAAAGACCAAGTGAAGACATGGGGAGAAGAGAGCTCTCTATAAGCCAAGGAGAGAGGTCTCAGAGAAAACCAACCCTGGTTTCTTGGACTTCTTGATCTTGGACTTCTGCCTCCAGAGATGTAAATAAATTTTTGTTGTTTAAGCCTGTGTTGCTTTGTTATGACAGCTCTCGGAAATTAATTTACTCATAATAGTGGATCCCTCAATATCCGTTAGCAATAATGTCTGTACTTAATTTCCATTGGTATAGTTTGTTGCTTGCTTTGTTTTTTAATTTTTATAGAAATATAATCATGCACTGTTTGTGTGTGTGTGTGTGTGTGTGTGTGTGTGTGTTACTTGTGCTCAAAATTATAGTTGTGAGGTTCATCACTCTCTTTGCTATAAAAATATTCTCCCATGTATTAACTCATTCTACTGTTTATGAACTTTTGTGCTGTTTCTGATCTGGAACTATTATGAATAATAATGATATATAATTCTTGAACACATCTCTTTGTGCTTATGTGCATCAAAGAGTAAAATTCATGTATTATAGAGTATGTGTATGTTTAAGTTTAGTAGATAATGCCAAATAATTTCAAAATTATTTTAATAATTCATGTTTTCACCAGCAGTTCAGGAGAGTTTCTGATGTTCAACATTCTTGCCAACATTTGCTATTGTCAATTTTTAAAATTATTTTGTCATTTAAGACTATAAAATTGTTTCTTATTATGGTTTGAATTTGTATTTCTGTGATTACAAATGAGGTTAAGTAACTTTTAAAAACATTGATTGGTCATTAGAATATCCTTATCTGCAATCTTTTTTCAACATTCCTGAATGTTTTTGTTGGATAGTATTTTTATTATTGATTTGTTTATTTTCTTTATATATTATGAAAGTGAGCCTTTCATTGGTTATTATGCTATTAATATAGTCTTTCATTCAGAAAATGTAAATTTGTTCTGTAACCTACACCATATTAAAAATCAATTAAATTGTGGTTCTAAATATAAAAAGACAAAATAATACAATTCTTAGAAGATAATATGGCAGACTATCTCATGACCTTGACATAGAGAAAGTCTTAAGCAGGGCACAAAAATGAGATTGATAAATTTGATCACAACAATTAAAATATTATTACTCCCAAACTACCATTAAAATGATTAGAAGGCAAGCCCACAGAGAGGAAGTGATATTTCTAGGGGTGTCTAAGTGAGGTAAATCCTCAGTTTCCTGGGTGGAAGTTAATGGATAATGTTTAAAGTTGATCCAAGAAATAACAAAACAAAAATAAATACATAAGCACATAATAGGTCACTGTTTCTGGGACTAGGACTAACTGAGGATAGGTGGGAAAAAGATGGAAAACTATTGGTTTTCACTATAACCCCTCTATATTATTTTATGTGTTAACTAGAGGCCTGGTGCATGGAATTTGTGCATGGGGGGGCGGTCCCTTCAGCCCAGCCTGTACCCTCTCCAATCTGGAACCCCTTGGGGAATGTCTGATATGTCTGACTGCCGGCAGTCGGACATCCCTCTCACAATCCTGGATTGCTGGCTCCTAATCGCTCACCTGCCTGCCTACCTGGTTGCCCCTAACTGACCCCCACTGCTGGCCAGGTCACTCCCAACTGCCCCCCCCCCGCTGACCTGGATGCCTCTTACTGCCCCCCCTGCCGGCCTGGTTGCCCCCAACTGCCCTCCCTGCTGGCCTGGTCACCCCAAACTGCCCCCCCCCCCCCGCTGGCCTGATCACCCCATGCAGCCTGCTTGTTCAGTCGTTTGGTCATCCCTCACTAACCCCCCTGCCGGCCTGGTTGCCCCACGCAGCCGGTTTGTTCAGTCCCTCACTAACCCCCCTGCGGGCCTGGTCATGGCAGCCATCTTGTGAGGGTGTGAGGGTCAATTTGCATATTACCTCATTATTATATAGGATTATGTGCATGTATTACTTTGTGTGTTTTTTTTTTAAAGGTACTCTTTTTTAGAAAGATGTAGTAATTCTTCAACTCTTATTGAAGTACCTCTGGAGTGAAGAATGGAGATACCTTCTTAGACCTCCAGCCATGCCCTAAGACTGTAATGACAAATTAAAAAAAAAAAAATGCTTTCAGGTCTGGTATTTTACAATAAAAATCACAAGAATTTTATATTCTTAGTCATCATATATTTGTGTTAGTTTAATGTGAAATCTTTTATTTAAATTACTTATATATTTACTCAAATTTCCCAGCAAATTTCATCTTTAGGAAGATCCAGCAGGTTTATTCTTTGGCTTCAAGTAGCCCCAGGACACCCCTGAGGACCCCCTGGACTGTAAGTAACCCAGTATGAGAAGGATATTTCTAACTTGTTAATGCTGCCATAATGGCTAAATATATTATGGCTTCCAGATGTTGTATCTACTTCAGATGTCAGATAGGGAGCACAAGGCAGTGTAATTGTGCAGTACCCATTTTGCAATCAGAAGATCTGTTTGCATTCTGACTGGGACCTTACTTTGAGCAAGTTACTTGAAGTCCCAAGACTTTCACATTCTCAACTATAAAACAAGCCTAATAAATACTGATTTTGCCTATTACCCCACAAAGTTGTTCTGTGGCTTATGTGAGAAATTATTTTGTAAACCATGTAACATTTGTCTTCCAGAGTACAAGCAGAAATTTTGTATGTCAAATTTTAATGCCAGAATTTTCAACGTAAATTGAAAATGTGATATTTTTTAATATCTATATAGCTTCTCCAAGGTGTTTGCATTGACCAGTGAGTTCCATTGAATGAAAATTTACAGCTCCCACTCCATATCAGGCTAGGCACTAGGAATTACCAATATACAAAGAGGACTCCCTGTCTTCAAGTCACATACAATAGAATCTGCATTATAGATTTGGTAGAAAAGCCTTTTACATGAGCACACATGCCACATATTTTCCTGACTGCGTTGCCTTGGGAAGTCATTTTCCTTTCCTGGTCTTTAGTTTCTTTATCTATAAAAGGAAGATGTTGTAATTTTATACATACTTAAGATTCATTGATTTCCAATATTCTATATTTACCAGGACCTTTTAATGCCTTTTTAAAAAATCTGCAGCAATGCTTGATTGACTACCTTCTTCATGATCAATACACGAGTCAGGGTTACCAGGAAGTACTCAAAATTGAGCATAGAGGAAACTAAGTACACTGGTGAAAGAGGAGCTGCAAGGCCTCCTACCCGCCCCCCCCCACCCCCCCGCTTCTCTCCCCGCAAACACACACACCCTGAGATTAGCAGCAGCAGAAACCTGCTATCACTCCCTGGGCTAGAAGGACAAAGGGAGAAATTGATGCTTCCAAAGACCATGGTCAAGTTCACCTGGAAGGAGATGGAACCAGGAAGGCTTGTCTAGTGTCCATAGAGGAGACACAACCAGGTCCAGAGATACTGAGTCAAAGAATAGAGCAAGTATAACGGATTTTTTTTCTCCTTTGCCCATTATCTCCAACTGTGCCTCCCAAGGCCCAACCCACCAGAGCTTTCTAAGCAGGTGCTGGGGAAATGCAGCCTTCTTGGGCCATTTCCAGTGACACAGAGTAAAGCAGGGGAAGGGTGAGGAATGGATTTGAGCCCAAATAGTTCACAGACTGGCCCCATCACTGTGGTGCTTGGTACTCCTTCAAGGAGCTTATGATGCACCAGAGAAAACCAAGCTCATATTATGGAGCAACAAAAATTAAAAATTATTTCATTAACATATGTTATCTGAAACCTCCAAAATATTGGCTTTATTTTTTTTTTTCAGATGAGAAAATGGGCTCAGAGAGTTAACTTGCCCAAACTCACAGAGCAAGTAAAAGTGAAGTTGGAACCTATGACCACCTGCCTCCCAAGGATGTGATCTTTCTTCCATACACATTATATGTTGCAAATTCTCAGTAAGAGGGGTGTTCAGATAAAGGAAGGCCTCTATTTCCTCATCTGAAATCCCACAAATGGGATTTGAAAAGCTCCAATAGGAATCCTCTATCAGTAGATGCTGGCATCCTTTAGGAGGGCTTCAGAGAAAACCAGCCGCAGTGGCTCAGTGGTTGAGCGTTGACCTATGAACCAGGAGGTCATGGTTCAATTCCAGGTCAGGGCACATGACTAGACTATGAGCTTGATCCCCAGTGTGCAGCCTGCAGGAGGCAGCCAATCAATGAATCAATGATTCTCTCTCATTATTGATGTTTCTATCTCTCTCTCCCTCTCTCTTCCTCTCTGAAATCAATAAAAAAGAAAAAAAATAGAAAAGGTAGGGCTCTTTGGGGTCTTCAAAGATGTGTAGGACTCACAGAGAAAGGGTCTGAGTAAAGTTCCTCTTGTTTTTCTCTCTCTGAGAAATCTCTTCTCTCTCAGCAGCCTTGATTTGAGTTTTGAGTACTGAAACATAATATTGCTTCCAGGAACCTTGATGGGCTTTCCTAAGTTTTTGCTTAGGATATGAAAAGCAGTTGTCACATCACACAGCTATGGAGCCTCGGAGGCATCTGACAGAGTGTCTGGAGTCCACCCTCATCCTTAGGGCCTTGCACCCTGACTCAGGGGTACCTGCATGTTTGACATTAGTTTTCCTGGGCAACTGGATCTCTATTGGCCATACATCTGAGAATTCTCAAGAACACTGTTTATTCCTTGAGAAATCTGGAATGAATTAGGCTGAATAAATTGGCTCTCAACTTGGCTGTTTCAGATGGCAGCAAAGAAATAACATATGCTGCTTTTCCCCCTTTTTCTTTTTTTTATTTATTGAAGGGGAAATGAAAACACACCCATGTCCACACAAAAAAATAGATTTTGTCAAATTATGCTTCATTTCTGCAGAAAGTGGAAACCTTTGATCAGAATATTTAGGTGTCTCAGAAGAGTGTTAGGATAGCAAGAAGCCTGGGGAATTCATTCTAAGCATGTCTGCAACCTGTGCAGCATAAATCTAAGTTGAACTGCAGTGTCCACAGAGCCAACCTGCAGCTGAGTTGCTAGGGCTACTGATGCAGTAAGCAAACACAACAAAGAACGTTCCCCTCTTAATCCTCCCCCGATCCTACCTTTCTAACCTCAGCGCCAGACATTCATCAAAAGAAAGCCACATGGAGACTTTGAAATATTATTCAGAAAGAAATTAGAAGAAAACACAAAAGGAGAAATAATCGGGGCATAATTAATCAGGATTAAACCTAACACATACATTGTTTTAACTGCTCAATCTCAGTTTACAAATAATTAATGATAACAATGATAGGTGACATGCTTGAGCACTATGCTAAGTTCTTAGCTTATATTACCTATTTACATGTAAGAGTAACCTCATAAATGAAGTACTATTATTATCCCTACCTTATAATGATAAAAATTAGCTTTAAGAATTTAAGTACATTTCCTGAGCTAATACATTTAGAAAGTAAAGGAGCCAGATTTCAACATTAAGTCTACCTAACTGCATTATCCAGCTCTAAACCATTATACCAAACCCTATGGAATAGACATGGAGATATGCTGCCCAGATTTTTTTTCAAGAAAGAATTTGTTGCTCCAGCTGCTTTGGGTGCTATCAGTAGGCAGTCTTTAGCTGTCAGCCCCTTTGGAGTCATCTCAGCTGCAGAGTACCACCTCTCCCAAGGTCAAATCTTTCCCAGGGCTGCTCATATCCAATGACTGATGGGCAGTTCCAGACACATAGTCAATTGGTATCCTATGGTCAAGCTGGCAGCCTTTTCTGTCACCTGGTATCTGGCCAGAGCATTATTCCTAGGTGTGGAATGTGATCCTTTAAAACCTGAAAAATTCTGCCAAGTGGTTTGCTTCCTTCTTTATGGTAACTGATGCAAGATCCAGGAATTTGTTTTTTACTTTGGAAGGCATATCCTAGCATGCCCTTGACCACTGGACTGCTAAAAGCTTTACTGAAGTGGCAGATCTCAGAGTCTTTGTAGGTTTTTGTTTCCTATCTTCTGGAGCACTTGTGCCTTCCCAAGGCTTCCTGTGTACTAGAAACTTGTTCATTCTACTCGATCAGCATGATATCATCAATGTCCTGCATCAATATGATGTTCCAGGATGGTCCTAGGGGTTCAGATCTCTTTGGGTTACATTATAATAGACAATGTACAAATTAACATGGACTTTGAGAAAATTGTACATGGATATTTTGTCTCTTCCATGTGGATGCTAGCTTTTGAAAATCTGATCAGAATAGGGAAGAAGCATTCAACCAGTAAAGCTTCCTGAGGCCTTGTTAGTCTTCTCTATCAAAGATAACACATCGAATACAGCAGCAGCATTAGGGCTACTTCCTGTTTAACTTGAAGTAACCTACAATCATTCTCCAGGATTTTTTTTTTTAATTTATTATCTTGGAAAGGGTGAGAGGAACATGGTTAAAGGCTTCTCCTTGGTTTCTCTATTGTGATAGCTCTTACCCAACAGACCCAATGTAGGGGTTACTCCAATTGCCAAATACATCAATCCCATTTATAAATTCAGAGAGTGGTAAAATAGCCACCAGGTGGACTGATTGTTTGCCAATCTTTGGCCAGAATTTTATTTACAGGCATCGTATATGCCACTACTCTAATAGGGGATGTGTGATAATTCTCCATGTCTTTCACAGTTCCCTTTTTCTCAATCAACCAAATAAATTGCTGAAGTTCCCTTTGGGGCAGAAAGAAGGGAATTAATGCAGTATTTATTAGTTGTGATTTGACAGGGTCCTTCCTCATGGGAATTGAGCCACACCTTCACGCAAAAAGTTTTTGGTCTGAAAACTGATTCAAGTATAAAAACTAGGTAAGGGATTGGGACATTTTATGGTGACAACCTCCTTCAGTCTCTTGCTCCTCCAAGCTTGCTCTCTTTATATTATAGCATTAAGCAGTATTCTCATCGACAGCCCATCTATGTTGCCTCTGGAGATAGGGTCTTCTATTAACTCTCTCCACAACTTTCAAGCCCTGCAGCTGCCATTCCAACTTTACCAGTCATTATAATGGCAAAATCCTGGCTTCTGGCAGTTAAGCACCACCATCTGACCTCCATTGCTCCACTGTGGGAAGGAGGGTAGCATTATCCACACTGTTATCAACAAATCAATGTCTGTAACAACTCTACCTTTGTCACAAGTCTATGGGCATTCAACAAAAGAGAGACTTTCCTGCCTGGTCAGAGAAGAAAGAGCCCTTTGTTCTATAGGTCCTAGAGTAGAAAAACAGCATTATAGACTGGATGTATTTGTTTTTTGCTTCTAATTGTCTCTAAGAGATGGGCATTAGGTCCACCCTCTTATGGAGCCAGTTAGAAATGTCCTGACTTTTGTCTGATTAGCAAAGTAACAAGAGCCAAGTAGAATACTATATCAAATTGAAGATGGCTGATATCAGGGGAAGACTTAAATCTTCCCAACAAAAAACAATGCACATAAAAGAAAATTGTAGAGCAACATCTCTAATGAACATAGATGCAAAAATCCTCAATAAAATATTAGCAAAACAAATTCAACAGCACACAATGAACAAGTGGGATTTGATCCAGGGATGTAAGAATTATTTAATATCCACAAATCAATCAATGTCACATACCACATTAACAAAGTAAAGGTTAAAAAATACGATTATTTCAATAAAGGAAGAAAAAGCCTTTGACAAAATTCAACATCCATTCATGATAAAAAAAAACAACTTTCAACAAACTGGATATAAAGGAAATATACCTCAAGATAGTAAAGGCCAGGTTATTTCTGATAATTCCACAGAAAATATCATACTTGATGGTAAAAAGCTGTAAGCTTTTCCTCTGAGATCAGGAACAAGAAAAGGATGCCCACTCTTACTACTTTTATTCAACACTAGGGGCCCAGTGCACAAATTCCTGCACCTTGAAAGGAACTGTGGGTCATGAGGCTGCAGTGGGCACAGAGGCGGGTCTTGGCCATCCTCCAAGCCTCTGCCCAGCCCCTCCCGCCATGGTTCCTGATCCCCTGTCTGCTGGCAGTCCCGCTCCACCGCCAAATGCCAGCTCCACTTGCACCCACTGACAGCGTGGAGCCATTGGGGCCAGCGCCAGCAGCGGGTGCGAGTGGGGCCAACACTGTCAGCGGGTGCAGGTGGCAGCTGCTGCCCTGATCACCCCTCAGGAGCAGGGGGAGGTAGAGAAGCCCTGAGGGGTGATCAGGGCCTGCAGCTGCTGCTCACACCTGCTGATGGCGCCAAGTGGTCAAGACCAGCGCCAGGCGCCAGAAGCAGATGCGAGTGGCAACTCCAGCACCAGCTGCGGGTGCAAGAGGGGCCAGCACTAGCAGTAGGTATGAGTGCCAGGCGGGACTGTGGTGTGCAGGAACAATGAATTTTCAGTAACCACCAGAGGCTTGCCCTGATGACAGCAACTGGTGCCCCACCTTGGTCTGGTGCCCCTGCTCACCTGATCCACCATCCTGCCATGACCGAAGCCCACCATGTTCTGCACTCTGCCATCTGCTGCTGATTCCTGCCAGGTTCTACATGTGCCCCATGGTGGTCAGCTCACATCATAGCAACCGGTTGTTCAGTTGTTCCACAGTTTGGTCTATTTGATTATTAGAGTTTTATATATATACTAGAGGCCCAGTGCATGAAATTCATGCACAGGGTAGGGGGTGTCCCTCAGCCCAGCCTGCACCCTCTCCAAACCGGGATTGGGCCTAAACGGGTGGTCGAACATCCCTCTCACAATCCAGGACTGCTGGCTCCCAACTGCTTGCCTGCCTGCCTTCCTGATTGCCCCTAACCGCTTCTGCCTGCCAGACTGATCACCCCCTAACCACACCCCTTCCAGCCTGATTGATGCCTAACTATCCTCCCCTGCAGGCCTGGTCACCCCTAACTGCCCTTCCCTGCAGTCCTGGTCACCCCTAACTGCCCTCCCCTGCAGTCCTGGTCACCCTTAACTGCCCTCCCCTGCAGGCCTGTTCCCTCCCCCAGCTGCTCTCCCCTGCATGCCTGGGTCCCCCCCAACTGCCCTTCCCTGCAGGCCCGGTCGCCCGAAACTTCCCTCCTCTGCTGGCCTGGTCACCCCTAACTGCCCTCCCCTGCAGGCTTGATCACCCCAACTGCCCTCCCTTGCAGGCCTGATCCCTCCCAAATGCCCTCCCCTGCTGGCCATCTTGTGGTGGCCATCTTGTAGCCACATGGGGGCAGCCATCTTTGACCACATGGGGGCAGCCATCTTGTGTGTTGGAGTGATGGTCAATTTGCATATTACTCTTTTATTAGATAAGATAGACTAGGGCCTGGTGCAAGAAATTTGTGCATGGAGGGGTGTCCCTCAGCCTGGCTTGCACCCCCTCTAAACCGAGACCCCTCAGGGGATGTCTGACTGCCGGTAAACCAGCTGTCGGACATCCCTCTCGCAATTCGGTACCGCTGGCTCCTAACTACTTGCCTAACTGCCTACCTGATCACCCCTAACTGCCTCTGCCTGCCATCCTGATAGCCCCTAACAGTTACCCTGATGCCCTGATCACCCCCTAACTGTTCCCCTGCCAGCCCGATTGCCCCCTAACTAAGCCTTGAGCCACTGGGCAGCCGCCATTGGAGACTTGCCTGAGCCTTGGGCCGGTCCTGGGCGACTGGGCAGCCACCATCCCCAGCTGCCCTGAGTCTCGGGCCGGCATTGAGCGGCTGGGCAACCACCATCAGTGGCTTTCTTGAGCTCGCAGCCACCATCCCCAGCTTCCCTGAGCCTCAGGCCAGCCCTGGGTGGCTGGAAAGCTGCCATCCCTGGCTTCCCTGAGCCTCAGGCAGCCGCTGAAGCTTTGTCTTGAAGGACATCTGGAAGGTCATCCGGAAGGTCTCCCGGTCTAATTAGCATATTACTCTTTTATTAGTACAAATAGTACTGGAAGTCCTAATCAGAGCAATTAGGCAAGAAAATAGCAATTAGAAAGAATGAATATTGTTAAAATGTCCATACTATTCAAACCAATCTACAGATTCAATGTGTCTCTATCAAATTTTCAATTGCATTTTTTTACAGAAAGAGAAAAAACAATTCTAAAATTTGTATTAAACCATAAAAGATCAGAATAGCTAAAGCAATCTTGAGAAAGAACAAAGCTCCATGCATCATACTCCTTTATTTTAGACTACATGACAAAGCCATAGTAATCAAAACATACGGTATTGGTATAAAAACAAATACACAGATCAATGGAACAGAATACAGAGACCAGATAAGCCCAATTAATTTATGTCAAAGGAGCCAATAATACAGAATGGGGAAAATAATCTCTTCAATAAATGATATTGGGAAAACTATGCAAAAGAGTAAAACTATAACTCTATTTTGCACCATACAAATTTAATTCAAAGTTGGTTAAAAATTTAAATTTAAGATCTGAAACCATAAAAATCCTAGAGGAAAACGTAAACAGTGAGACTAGATTAAACTAAAAGTGTTCTTCATTACAAAGGAAACCACTAACAAAATGAAAAGGCATCCTATGGAAAGGGAGAAAATACTTGCAAATTATATATTTGTGAAGGGACCAATACCCCAAATATAAAGAACTAATGCAACTCAACAGCAAAAGAACCCAAACAATCTGATTAAAAATTGGACTGAGGAACTGAATAGACTTTTTTTCCAGAGAAGACATATAATTGGTCAACAGATATATGACAGGTGCTCAACATCACAAATCATCAAGGAAATTAAAAGCAAAACCACAATGAGATTTGTCCTGCTTGTTAGAATTACCATTTTCAAAAAAGACTGGAGATAACAAGTATTAGTGAGGAGATAGAGAAAAGGGAAACTTTGTGCAGCCACTGTGGAAAATAGTATGAAAGTTCCTAAAAATAAAAATAAAAATAGAGCTACCATATGATTCAGTAATTCCACCTCTGGCTATATATCCAAAGGAAAGGAAAGCAGGATCTCAAAGAGATAACTGCACTCCCATGTTCACTGGCATTATTCACAATAGCTAAGATAAGGAAACAAACTAAGTGCCTCTCAATGAATGAATAAAGACATAAATATTTTTTTCACATCTTTATTATTCAGCCATGAGAAAGAAGGAAATATTGCTGTTGACAACAACACGGATGGGTCCTGAAAACATGCTGAGTGCTATAAGCCAGACAGAAAAAGACAAATACTGTTGATATCACTTATATGTAGAATCTAAAAGGGAAAGAAAAAAAGCCAAGCTCATAGAAACAGATAGTAGAAAAGTTACTAGGGACTAAAGGGGGGAGAAAAAGGGAGAGATTGGTCAAAAAGTACAAACTTTGAGCTATAAGATGAATAATATTTTGGATATAGTGTATAATATGGTGACTACAGTTGATAACACAATGATATAATTGAAATTTGTTAAGAGAGTAGAAATTAAATGTTTTTATCGGTCAAAAAAGAGATGAATATATGAGGTGATGGATGTGTTAATTAACCTTTGGGAGGAATCCTTTAAGAATACATATGTATAACAAATCATCACAATGTACACTTTAAATATTTTACTATTTTGGTCTTTTTAAAGACCAAATCTTTTTAAAAAATATAGAAACTAACTACTTTTCAAATTTTAGATTTTTCCAAAATTTTAACATTTTCATTAAAATAAAATTGCTTTATTGCTACATTTCTACTTTAGTAGAAGATTACGAGGGAAAAAAACCTTCTTTTACTGGGTGGCCCTGAGTCTCATTGAGGAGCAGGTATTTCCCCAGAGTCACCTCAATAAGATGGGAACTTATCATATTTGCTTTTGTTTAATATCTGTGTTCTCTTATTACTCTCAAGCTCCCTTAGATAAAGCCATGGCTCTTTATCACCAGGCCTAGCATAGTGCATCATAGCTGGACTAGAATAGTGCCTGGCAATACTTATTGTTTCGTAAATTCATTCATTAATTATGTAATAAATACTGGACAAGTGAGCAATAGATGCACAAATTATTATAGAGCATCGAATCAAATTTAGATTCTTAGTCATCCATCGCCTCGTGGATATCTGCTCTCTCATTCACAAATAGATTTTATTCAGCCCTGTAAGTGGAAAATATCCAGCAGGATGTAGCCTTTTACTCAGAGAGCCAAACGAGGAAGGGATACATTAGATGTGAGCAATTGGGAATCCTGCCCACCTCAGGACATTGGTAGCATTTTAATGATATAGACCCCTATCTATTTTCTTTGCTCCATCCACCTCCCTCCTATATTATATGTCCCCATTGAATTCTCATTTTCAGTAGCGTCTGGTGCTAGCTCTAACATATCAGCAGAAACAAAGAGTGGCATTTCCAACCTTCTTAGGTTCAGCACTGCCCATATAGTGTCTTTTGTTAATTGTTTTTGGCCTCTAGAGGCACTGAGTCACTATTTCCTTTATGGGCAACTTTTAAGTCTTGTCTTCTCAGGAAACTTACAGCTCTTCATCTTATCATCTCATTTGATCCTCCCAAAGGTCCTATGACGTAAATGACCAGATGTCATGCACAGAAAGGTCACTGAATGAGGAAATCAGAAGACAATGATTCTTATTTTTACTATTTATTAGTTGTGTGATCTTAGGCAAATCTCATACAGTCATAAAAAAGAAATGGTTTTTTTTTGGATCCAACACCCAACGAATATTTGGTGAAATGCTAAAGGTACAGTGGGACATAAGACAGGTAAGTTCTCTTTTCTCCCAGTGCTTTCATTCCAGTGAAGTATAGACAAATGAAAAGGCAGCAAATAGATAAGAAAAACTTATATATTAATAAATGCTAACTTACTGAATTAATAAATATTATGGAAAAAATAGAAAAAGGCTGATGTATTAAATAGTGACCAGTGGAAGCTGTTCTAATTAGGAGGTCAGAGAATGCCCCCTCCAAAGAAGTGAAACTTTCCCATATCTGACAGCAAAGAGGAGTCAGCCCATGAAGAGGGTGATGAAGAGCTTTCCATGCAGAGGGAACAGATATTTAGAAGTTCCAAGTTACAGAAGTTCCAAGATGGCACAGGCTTGGTTGTCCTTGACAGTTTTTATTATTGGTGTTTCCCATTATACAGATGATGCTCCTAAGGCCTAGAGCAGTGAAGCAACTTGCTCAGGAGTAAATGTTGACTTATAAGAGCATGGATTCAGACCCATAACTTTTGACTCTTAAAGAGAATGTTCTTCATTTAAATTCTTAGCCACCTTAGTTCAGACCCTCACGATCCCACCTCTGGATAATTTCAGTTGATTCCTAATTGGTTGCTCAGCATCTACATCTACCTTTTCCCACTTCCAGCCCACTTCATCTTTGGTATTGAAGATGGCTAGTTTTATTTCTAATATGGAGGTCTAATCATGTTCTCTCTCTCTCTCTCTCTCTCTCTCTCTCTCTCTCTCTCTCATGCTTTAAATGCCTCCTGTGGCTTCTAGAAGCCTAAAGATAAAGTCCAAGATGTCCAACTTATTATTTAATGGATTCTTCACATTTCAGCCTTATCTCTTAACACCATCTTTCCCAATCCTTCCTTTAGCCTCACTGAATGAAATGTCAGGCCATTTTATGCCACTGTGTTTTCAAAACATACTATTCTCTTTTGTTAGTAAATTCCAATCATCTTGCAATTACTCATGCAATTGACATTTACTGTGTAAAGTACATCACTTCCTTATCTATGCCAGCATAACACTTTTGCTCTATTATAGTACTTAGTTTCCATATCTATTGTAATGGTTCATTTACTTGCCCTATTAGATTGTGAGATCCTAAAGGGCAGAAAACAATGTTTTTTTGTGTGCTGGAGAATTTTAGTAATTAGTTTATGTGTGCCAGGAGATAAAATAGGTTGAAAATTGCTGCCTTAGTATGTCAATCATAGTGGTTTTTTAAATTCTTGTTCTGATCATTCCAATATCCCTGCCCTGTCTGGTTCCAATGTTTGCTCTGACTCTTCAAATTGTGTTTCTTGCCTTTTAGAATGCCTTGTAATTTTCTCTTGATATTTGACCTGATGTATCACATAAAAGGAGCTGCTGTAAATATGCCTTTAATAATGTGATGGTGAGAGGTGGGGGAAGGGAAAGCATTCTATAGTCCAATGACGAGGTCTCAGTGTTTCAATAAGTCTTACCTGTGGACTGTGAACTTTACTGTTTCTCACCCCCAATAGATGGGGTGGGATGGCAAGCATGGGCTGGAGTTGGGTATTTCCCTTCCCCTAGCTCAGGTTGGCTCTGTTTAAGGAGTTCCCCCTGAGGGCAGGCTTTGCTAAGAATAACAGAGTTCTCTGGTGTATTTAAAAATGGTTCCTTTCCCCTCTCCCTGCCAGAACCCTGAGGGGATTTTTCTCTGATATTTACTGTTGGAATCTAGTCAAGATCCTGGAGGTAAATGTCACAATATTATGAGGGGCTCCTAAAATTCCCCTGGAGTTCTTAACTCTCAGACTTGTCCACACGGAGCCTGCATCAGTTCCTCAATTGCAGTGCAGGTTTTCTGCCCAGTCCGTGGTTCCTGAGGAGGTTTCCACCTGTCATCTCTGCTCCCAGAACTGTGACTCTTTGTATTCCCTTTTCTGTCTCTCCAATCTTGGGGGCAGTGTTTTGCCCTGTGTCCTCCCCTCTCTTATAGATCTGAGAAGACTTCTTGATTTTTCTGTTTATTCAGCTTTTTACTTGTTAGGAAGGTGTGGAACTTCCAATCTCATTTCATGTGGAACTGGCAAAAAGAGTCTCTGCAGTAATTTTTGGTTGGCGGTTGGATATTGTGAATGTCACATTGTTGAGTGTCTGGATTTGTTGCTTTCCTTTAAAGAATGTTGGCATTTATTCTGCAAGTGGGTCATGCTACTTTCAGAGCAACTTCATTTTTTCCCCTAGCTTTATTTTTTAAACTTTTTTTTTAAAGGATAGGTTTAAAGTACTCCTTTTCTTCGGTATAACCTTATTCTCCATCTAAGGCGTGCCTCTTGGGTCTCAAGCAAATGACTCAGGGGTTGCATTACATCTCTCCATTCTGGTTATTTGGTACATGAAGAGAGCTATATGTGAGTTTTGAGAATTTCTCAGCTTACACATTCCCAGTTGCTCTTTGCCCTTATTCATAGGCTTTCACCTTACACATCAGTAAGTTCATATTGAGGATACAATAAATGTAAGCCAGTGCAATTTTCTCTGCATTTCTGGAGCTTCTCCTTCTTTCTCCCTTGGCGTGGCTCTCTCCGCTCTGAGACTCTTCTTTGCAACTTCCAGCAAAGAAGAGTCTCTCTATTGGAAGTTATTTTACCGTTGCTAAATATAAAACACTTTAAAAAATTACTTTGTTCGTTTTTCTAGTTGTTAGCTATGAGAAAGTGTGTTTTCTGTTACTCTATCATAGCCAGAAGCAGATATTCAGAAATGCCAAGCCTTTAAATAATAGGCAATCTGGCTGTAAAATACTAGATCAGTGTGACTTCATTTTGCATTTCTCTGATTATTAATCAAATTAGAAATCTTTTTTCCAGGTTTATTGGACATTTGTGCTACTGCTTCTACTCATATGTTTGACCTGTTTTAAAAATATTGAATTGTTTTGTTCTTGTTGATTAAATGAATTCTTTGAAAATCCTGGTACTAATTCCTTGCCAATTATATTATTAAATATATTGGTTCCAAATATCTTGTTAGTCTTCTTACTTTACAATGCATTTTGTTTAATAAAAATTTTGTTTTGTTTTAAATGTGGATAACTATTAATTTTTATGTTTTTTCTTATTTAACAATTCTTTGGTTTATTAAAAAAATGTTAGTTTTATTTCTCATATTCATGGCTATAATTCACTTATAATAATTCACTTTCTTTTTTTTTGTTTGTTTGTTAATGTTCACCTGAGGATATTTCTCCATTGATTCTTAGAGAGAGTGGAAGGGAGGGGGAGAGACAGAGAAGAAACATAGATGTGAGAGAGTCACATCAATTGGTTCCCTCCTGCATGTGCCCCAGGACCAAGCCTGCAACCAAGGTATGTTCCCTTGACTGGAATCGAACCCAAGACCCTTCAGTCTGTGGGTCAATGCTCTATCCACTGAGCCAAACTGGGTAAGGCAATAATTGATTTTTGTGCATAATGTTCAATAGAAAACTAATTTTTTTCCCTGTAAGTATATCCAATAGCATCCATTCAATTTATTGGGCTAATCCTTTTCATTCTATTGATCCACAATGCTACACTTGCAGTTTATCAAGTTTTCTTATGTACATGATTCTGTTTCTGAGCTCTGTATTTCTCTCATTAATCTGATTGTCCATGCAAGCTTGTCCTAATTCTGTATAGTGTTCATTTATAGAGCTTCATAATAAAGCTTGATATTTGATAGAGTAAGATCAAGCACTCTTATTTTTTCAAATGTTTCTTAGCTCTTTCTCTCTTGGCTAAGTTCAGTAACAGGTACTACTAAGATTAAGTTTTGAATTTATAAATTAATTATGGAAATTCAACATCTTCGTTGAGTCTTTCCAATAATGAACATGTTAATATATCTTCATTTACTCAGGTTTTTAAAAATATTATCCTATAAGTCTTTATAATTTTCCTAATTAGAGGACATGAATATTTTTCATTCCACTATTTCTATATGTTAAAGTCTTTAAAATGTTATCTTTACTGTTGAAAGTATTACAGATGTCCTCTCCCCGCCCCCCCCCATTGACCTCCTCTACCCCATTCCCACCCCTCTAAAGTTTTTAATTACTACTTGAATGGGATCTGTATTTTCTATTACATTTTACTAATTGTTGTACTTATATAAAAGTGTATTTGATATTTGTATATTTATCTTATATCTGCTAATTTTGCTTAATTATTTAATTAGATAAAATATAGTGCCTATGGATCTCTTAAGTAGAGAATTATAGTGTCTACAAATAAGGATGGTTATTGTCTTTCTTTAATTTCTATTCCTATATTTAAAATTTTCTCTTTAATTGTATTATGTAGGACTTACTGCAATATTGATTAGAAGTGGACTAGTTCTATTATTTCATTGTCAAACACGATGTTCTGTAGGTTTTGATAAATTATTGAGGGTGCTACTTTCTAATCAAAGTTGACTAGAATATTTTTCCATGTTTAATGTGTGCTAAATATTTTAAATATTTATTCTACATCTATTGAGATGGCTGTTTATTTTTTCTCCTATAATGTATCAATGAAGTATACTATCTAATACATTTCCAGATTAACTGTTCCTGCGATCTTCATTACTTGCTCATTACTTTCAACAAGCAAACAAAACAAAACCCCCTCAGCTTTAATCTACATGTAACTATATTATTAAATACTAGAAGCCCGGTGCACAAATTCGTGCACGGGTGGGGTCCAGCCAGCCCACCCTGATCAGGGCCAATTGGGCTGGGCTGGCTGGAGGGAGGGGCTGCAGGTGGTTAGCTGGCTGGCCCCGCCCCCTGGTCAAACTCTCTGTCAAATTCCTGGCCAAGGGGACAATTTGCATATTAGGCTTTTATTATAAAGGATTTTTGTACTTGTCCTGTTTCTATTTTATATGAGGATCAGTTTGATCACAATCCAACTTTCTTTAATGGCTATTGGTTTGTTTAAAATTTCTATTTTGTTTCTTGAGTCAATTTTGGCAATTTTTTTCCTGAAAATGTAACCATTTCAACTAAGTTTGAAAATGTACTCACATGAAATTATTCTTTGTAATCACTTCATTCTTTATGCTAAATTATGTTTGTAAGAGGTATTGGGTATTTTTTAATTGGTTCAAGGATCTCTACATTTGTTTCAGGAAAGTGGTGTTAGAGAGAATTCACCACCACCCTTCCTCTACAAGATAGCTGCCAAACATGCGACATTGTTACTCAGACTATCACTAAAGTTTCCACCCCAATGGAAATGTGGCCTGATGATCTAGTAGTGTGGAGATATGCATCATTGTCTCCTTTTGATGATGATGATTATTATTATTTATTATTATTTTATTTTATTATTTTATTTTTGGTTAATCCCCACCTGAGGATATTTTTTTCCATTGATTTTTAGAGAGAGTGGAAGGAAAAGAGGAAGGGAGGGAGAAAAAGAGAAACATTGATGTGAGAAAAGCACATCAATTAGTTGCCTCCCACATGCACCCTGACTGGGGTGGGGATTGAACCTGCAACCCAGGTATATACCCTTGCCTGGGAATGAAATCCGTGACTCTTTGGTGCATGGGCAGACACTCCAACCACTGAACCATACCAGCCAAGGCGGTCTCCTTTCAACAAATAAAGAATTGGAGGCTCAAGAAGTTTGAGAAAACTGCCCAAGTTTAAAAACTATTTAGTGTAGAGTTAGGTTTTTAAAAAATCTCCAAGTCAAGATCTTTCCATCACAGTGTCCTTTCTCAGTGTGTGGTCTGACAGCCCCCTAGTGCAGAATCACCGTGGGGATTTGATTAAAAATTCTCATTGCTGAGCCCTACTCCAGATATACTGATCTGAATCTCCATGGGGCACAGGGCCTAGGAATCTGCATTGTAAACACATTTTATAGATGCTTTTTACCCACTACATTTTAAGAATGTCTGTATCTATAGCAGCTTTCATATTAAGTCACTCAACAAAGTAGAATACTTAACAAGTAAGTCATTTACTACTGAATTTCCATCCCTTGTGGCTGGCTTTCCTGGTTCAGGAAATTATAACCAAACTTCTCATGTACTTACTCCATTTAAAAGAGAAAAAAAAAGGTAATGCTGACTTCAGTGTAAATATTCGAAATAGGGCATTCTTGCAACTGGCTGAGAGCCCCACAGGCACACACCGCACCAGGAAAGGAGCTGCACAAACTTGGGGTCATGGAAATATTAGCAAAGGAAATGAAGTAAGAAAACGGATGTGAGAATGGGACTGTTGCAGAGCTCCATATTACAATGAGAAATATGACACCAAAGCCCCAATAAAGAAGTCTTTAAAAGTCTTTCTAGGTTCTTTATCAGCTAAGAGATTTTTCTCTTTTATCTGTGGTTTGGTTTTGGTCTCTCTTTTGCATTTGCTTTTTTTCCTGAATTCTTGGAAGTTCCTGTATGTTGATTTTCTGGAAAAGGATGAAAGAAAAACAATCTCCTTTTCTACCTTTATTGACAATTGCTACCTTCTGTGTTCCGTCATTTAGTACTGATTCAATATTTCGTTCACACATTCCCTCAGCAAACAGATAATTGATCATTGGACACTGTATTAGGCGTTGCAGGCCTTGCCCTTGAAAATGGCACAATTTATATAATAAAAGCCTAATATGCAAATTGTCCCCTTGGGCGGTCATTCAACCGGGAGTTTGACTACTTGCTATGATATGCTCTGACCACCGGGGATGGCACGAACCATGGTGGGCATCGGGGATGTGGCGCTGGCAGTGGGTACTCAGGTGTCAGGTGCCCGCCCCACACTCACTCTTCTGGGTGAGTCGGGCCACAGCCGCAGGGACTGCAGGGGCCGGTCAGCTCCCCGTGGGTTCGCGCAGGAGCCAGTCTGCAAGGCCAGCCAGGAGAGAGCATGCTGCCCACCCAGCTTCTGTGAGGCACCACTGGGTGGCCCAGAGGCCAATGCTACACCCTGGCCTGCAGCGTCTGGCCGCACTCACCACATCTCCACTTGGGCACCATGACTCAGGTGGAGGGGGACACACAGGGGCCTGGGGGCCCAGGTGCTTCCCAGGGCCCAGAGGTCAGCTGGGACCTACCCTTCCACTGTCTTCATGCTTCAATCACCAGCCAGGCCTCAGGACCGCACCCATGCATGAATTTCGTGCACCGGGCCTCTAGTAATAAATAATCACAAATAATCACAATTAAAAGTTGAAAATTGTAAAATAAAAATGTCTTATCTCTCTGGCTGAGAGAACTGACATTTTATAAAGAACTGGCTAGAAAAATAAAGGTGAATAATTTAGAGTACTAGGCTTCCTAGGTAAAAATTTGTCTCTTATTAGATGTATGCCCTTAATCTCTCTGTGCCTCAAATTCTTCATCTGTAAAATGGAAACAGTTAGAGTGTCTACCTCACAGGGTTGTGAGATTAAATCAGTTGATATTTGTGAAGTGCTTAGAATAGTTCCTGGTGCGTAGTTATATATAAATGTTAGTTGTTACTGTTGTTATTATCATGAAAGGGTTCAAGGGAGACCTATTCCATTCCTTACCCAAAGGCTCATGTGAACAATAGCCCAGAGGCATGTGAAGGAGTATGATGTCCATGCAGTGACAAGAAGTTCTGTAAATGAAGTGTACAGTTCACGTGTGCATTTAGCATTTTAATGGTAGCCAAGCTATTCTTCTACTTTTCATACAATGCATTTATGATTGCAAACAAAAGCCATAACAATTTAGCATTGTTGTTGTTTTTTACTGAATGAATTATTTTCTTGACAATTTTTTATTGAGTGCCTCCCTATGCAGGTCCTATTGTAAACAATACAGATAATAATCCCTGCCTGTGGAGAGTTTATATCGTAGTGGGAAGGTAAAAAGAAAGAGAATAAACAATAATTAAATAGACTATAGAGGATGATTATAATGTACCAAAGAACAAAATAAAGTAGGGAAGGAAATAGGAAGCATCAGGACCAACGTGGGAACAGGAGAGTGCCATTTTCAATAGGGAGGTCAGGAAAGGCCTTACTAGGAAATAAAATGTGAAATAAAAATCTGGAAGTATAGGAGTCAGAGCAAGTCACTTTATAGTTGAGAGTAGAAGAAGCATTTTAGGCAGAAGAAATAGCAAGTGCAAAGGCTCTGAGGTAAGCTTACCATGCTTGATCAAGAATAACAAGGAAGCCAATGTGGCTGAACTCTAGAAGTCCCTCCATATCCACAGGAAATACCTTGCAACACCTCCAGTAGATGCCTGAGCATACATATATACCTATGGTAAAGTTTAATGTATAAATTAACATAGTAAGAGATTAATAGCAACTAATAATAAAATAGAATCATAACACGATACTGCTTTAAAAGTTATGTGAATGTGGTCTCTCTCTTAGAATATTTTATTGTGCTGTGCTCACCTTTGCACTTAAAGGAAGCACGTAATGGTTTCTCTTGCACTTTGGGGCTAATACTAAGTAAAACAAGGGTTACTTGAACCCAGTACTGTGATACCATGACAGTTGGCCTGAAAATGGAGACAGCTACTGAGTAACTAACAGATGGGGAGCGTACAGAGCATGGACAGCACAAAGGGGCGATTCTACTCAGAGTGGCGCCCAATTTAACACTTATCAATTATTTCTGGAATTTTCTATTTAATATTTTCAGGCCGCAGTTGACCTTGAGTAACTAAAATCTCTGAAAGTGAAACAGACAAGGGGAGACTATTATAGATTCCAAAGCCAGAGGGGTCATAAGGTCTTGAAAGTGTAGAAACTTAAGAGGTTATAGGAGGATTATGAGGATAAATGGGAGTCACTGAAGGGTCTTGAGCAGTGGAGGATATGTTGACTTACATTTTTATTTTTTAATATATTTTTATTGATTTCAGAGAGGAAGGGAGAGGGAGAGTTAGAAACATCAATGATGAGAGAGAACAATCACTTGCCTCCCGCACAACTCCTACTGGGGACTGAGCCTGCAACCCAAGCATGCGCCCCAGACAGGAATAGAACCAGAAAAGACCCTTTTATCCACAGGCCGACACTCTCTATCCACTAAGCCAAACCAGCTAGGGCATGACTTACATTTTTAAAAGGATAAACCCACAGCAAAGATCATACTCAGTGGACAGAAACTAAAAGTGTTTCCACTAAGATTAGGAATAAGACAGAAATGTCTGCTTTCACCTCTCTTATTCAGCAGAGTACTGGAAGTTCTTACCATAGCAATTAGATAAGAAGAAGAAATAAAAAGCACCTAGATTGGAAAAGAGGAAGTAAAACTGCCATTTTCACAAATGACATGATACTAGAAATGACATGTACATAGAAAACCCTAAAAGCAGGGGTGGGGGACCTTTTTTCTGCCAAGGGCCATTTGCATATTTATAAAATGATTCACAGGCCATACAAAATTACCAATTTAAAAATTAGCCTGCTATATTTGATCAAACATTTAATTAACTCACCCCTAATACTTTGGCAGGGCCAGACCAAATGATTCTGCAGGTCTTATGTGGCCTGTGAGCTGGATGTTCCCCCGCCTGCCCTTAAGTCTCTACCAAGAAACTACTAGAACTGATAAATGAATTTGGTAAAGTAGCAGGATACAAAATTAATATTCAGAAGTTGGTGGCCTTTTTATACACCAATAATGAACTATCAGAAAGAGAAATTCAGAAAGCAATCCCATTTACTATTGCAGCAAAGAAAAAAAAAAAAAGTACCTAAGAATAAATTTAACCAAGGAGGTAAAAGATCTGGAAAACAGGATACTGAAGAAAAAAAATTGAAAAAATAAATTTTTGTAAATTAAAATCATGAGTCATTAAAAAAAAAAGAGGACCACTCTGTCAGCAATGTGGAGAATATGGCTGAAAGCTATATATATTATGCATTTATCCAGCAGTTACCAAGTTCCAGCCCCAAGTTCCCTACCAGGACCACCCTTCCATTTATATGGTGGTGTTACTTTGTTTTAAACAAGTTTACTGAGTATAATTGACATAAAATAAACTGCATTGTATTTGAAGTGTACAAATGGATAAGATTTGATATGTGCATAAGCCATCACCATATCTGAGCTAGTGATTGATATTCATTACCCCTACAGTTTCTCATATGGTATGGTTTTATTTTACTAGTTGCATCACCCAGTTGCTGTTTTAAAAGTGGGGTGGAGTAAGTGGTGTGTGGAGTAAAGGCAGTGGCCATTTGTTCTATATTCTTGGCAACGACCTGGACACCATTGCATATACCTGACATGGTGGGTTTCCTTCCTCTTTTGCTTACTTTAGGAATACCTAGAAGGGTAATTGCAGGGCCAATTTCAACTATTCCAGACCTTTCATTGCATTTGGAAAGGTGTGGCCTACGGTTCTGAGCAGAAAGAGAGAGGAGCCTGTGTTTAATGTGGCAAATATTTCTTGCCAAGATTGTTTGATGGAAGCCCATCCAGCCGTTTGCAGCTATTTCGGTCCTGTTATAAGGAAAGTAAGCTATTTGGTTTGGAATTGCCTAGGTTTCTGACAGACACTTATAAGCCAATTAAAATGGATGAAAGATGTGGCAGAAGGAGAATTTTTCCCCCCTAAGGAATAAAGACATTCCAACATCTGCATCATTACACTTGGCAATAATTCCCCCCTTGGAGCTAATTAAGAAATGTGGGTGGGTTGTTTTTAACTTCCTTAATTCTACCTTTGATTCTCCTTCCACCTCACCCCTCATCCCTGAGTAGCAATATATTTTCTTACTAGGTGAGGGGAAACTCCTAAATAGCTTAATAATGTACCTTGCCAATATTATCCACAGCACCTTGGAATTTCCTTCCACCAAATGTGCTGCCTCTCCAAGTTCTTTCTCAGTCCCAGCCAGACAATGGCTCCTTCTTCCCTAACTCTGCACTGACTCTCAGTCTCTCGTGACATTTATTTTTACCCAAATAGCTAAACAAGATTTATTTTCTCAAGTTCATATCCATCCATCCATCTGTCTATATATTCACATGTAAAATTTTTGTTCAATTATTATTTATTGAACATCTACTCTATCAGTCAGGGTCCTAGTAGGAATCACATGGCACATATAAATGGGGTGATTTTAAAAGAAATCAGTATGGGGAGGATGTACAACACATGAATGAATGAGTATTGGAAACCCAAGAGGAATTAGTGTAGAATCTTGGATATAGTAACAATAGGAAGCATTACCACTCCTAATTCTAAAGAGGCAAGAAGGAAGAATTACTAGAACCAGAGAGAGACAGAGAAGGAGAGACTGGACTAAATTGAAACCTTGCCTCTGGCCAGGGGATGAAGCCAACCCACAGCATCCTGCCAGGAAGAAGCCTGGGGAATAAACACACTGACCTTACTCTCTTTCTTCTTTCCTCCTTATCTCTTGCCATGTTGATCCTTGACAAAATTCCTAAAGAAACAGGACAAAAGGAAACCTATTAATGTCAGTGATGCAGATCAGATTTCCCGGGGACAGAGCCTGAGAGAGTGGATCAGAAGGGCAAACAACTGCTTTGTGACAAACAAAATATATTGAACTGCTCTCTGAGTGAATATTTAGGTATCCTATAGGAATGTCAAACTCAACTGATAGAGATTGAATTATTTTATTCCCACAATATTGCTCTTTTTCCTCTATTACCAATCTTGGTGTCACCATCTGCCAGGTCACTCAAATCAGAAATACTGGGGACTTGAGTTTTATTCTATAATTTATTGTGTCTTTTAACTCCTGCCCTTCTACCCTTGGTTATGTCACCAAGCAGTGCTATTTTATCCCTAAGATGTTCCTAACATCTGTATCTCCTCTACACCCCTATTATCATTGCCTAGTACAGACTTTTGCATCTATCTTATTTATTGCACCAGCAACCTACCACTCTCTAATTCATCCTCCACATTGCCACCAGAGTGACTTTTCTAAAACATAATTCTTCTTACTTGTTTATTGTGTCTCTCCCACTAGAATATAATCTCCATCTTTTGTTTACTACTCTATTCTCAGTACATATGTGTGGCATTGCGTGGGTACTAAAGGACATTTTGGCTGCTTCCAAGTTTTGGCAGTTATGAATAAAACATCTGTGTGCAGATTTTTGTGTGAACATAAGTTTTTTAACTCCTTTGAGTAAAATTCCAAGGAGCATGATTATTGAATTATATAGTAACAGTATGTTTAGTTTGTTAAGAAATTGCCAAACTGTCCTCCAAGGTATCTGTACCTTTTACATTCCCACCAGCAATGAATGAGAGGACCTATTGCTTCACATCCTTGTCAGCATTTAATATTGTCAGTGTTCCAGATTTTGGCCATTCTAGTAAGTGTTAGTGGTATTTCATTGTTGTTCTAATATCCATTTCCCTGATAAAGTGTCTTTTGTATGCTTATTTGTCATCTGTATATATTCATGGCAAATAAGCATACAAAAAGACACCTTATCATATGTCATCAGGGACATGCAAAGTCTTTTTAAGTATTTGGTCCATTTTTAATTGACTTGTTTATTTTCTTATTGTTGAATATTAAGAGTTCTTAATATGTTTTGGATAACAGTTCTTTACCAGATGTGTCTTTTGCAAATATTTTCTCTGTCTGTGGCTTGTCTCCTCATTCTCTTGACATTGTTTTCAGTATTTTTAATTTTAATAAAGTCTAGCTTGTTAATTATTTTTGTGAAAAAATGAAATCCAACTATGTAATTTTAAAGATCTTATTGACTATATTCAATGATTCAGGCAGCATCCAATCTAACAGATAGAAAGGAGCTCCGAGTTGCTATACAAAATATAAGACTTTCTGCCCTCACCGATGTGGCTTAGTGGATAGAGCATCAGCCTGTGGACTGAAGGGTCCCGGGTTCGATTCTGGTCAAGGGCACATGCCTGGAATGCCGGCTCAATCCCCAGTGTGGGGCGTGCAGGAGGCAGCAGATCAATGACTCTCATCATTGATGTCTCTATCTCTCTTTCCCTCTTCCTCTCTGAAATCAATAAAATATATATATATATGACTTTCTTAGTCAGAGGGAGCAGAAACAAGGAAGTTCTACTAGAAAAAAAGTGGATTGTGTATTGCAAGATTACTTTTTTTAGAGGATAGCAAGGGTCTATCAAGCAGGTTGCGTAGTTGGTGTTAATTAGGGGATTCCTGATGGATTGGTTTAAGATTTCTTTTCTTGGAGAGCTGAAATTCTAATTGAGTCTCAGTTTGGTGATGTGGGCTTAACATAAGCAATTCCATTTTGGGCCTGTTGTCTTGTCTTGTTTCTTTCCTGGTTCATGCCTTTGGAGTTGTACCTAATTAACTGCTAAAATGTCTTTTTAAATCTTCAATAGATGGGTAAAACTCTTTGGACAACATTGTATATAGCAATAACAAATTAACTAAGAATATCATTCAGAATATATATATAACTTAGAAAACCATTTGATGTATTGGGAAGTCTTTGACATATCCTATATATGTCCTATAGGAGTATATAATAAGAGTCGCAAAAGACAACACTAAAACAAATGATACGGAAAGAATATTTGAAATATCTACACTAATAAAAGAGAAAGATGCACATTGACCATAGCTCTGCTACACCCACCAGCCAATCAGGAATGAGTATGCAAATTAACCCAAAGATGGCAGGTTAATTTGCATACACAGGCATCCAGTGGCCTGGGTCCTGGGAACATCCTCAGGACTCAGGCTGTTCCAGACCTGTAGGCCCAAGCGTAGGCCCTGAGCTGCCAGGGTTCCAGAACGCCCCGACCACTCCTAGCCTACCAGCCTTGGCGCAAATCGGCCAGGGATGGGGTGGCAGAGGCTTGAGCAGGGCCTGAGCAAAGCCGGGGGGGGCCCTGCCCAAGCTGTGGCACAGGCTTGATTGGAGCCGGGGGCCCTGCCCAAGCCAAGGCAGAGGTTAATCAGAACTGGGGGAGGCCCTGCCAGAGCCACAGCAGAGGCTTGAGCAGGGCATGAGAGGAGCTGGGGGGGCCCTGCCCAATCCGCGGCAGAGGCTTGAGGGGGGTGGAGCGGGGAGCGCCCTGCCCAAGCTGTGGCAGAGGCTTGAGCAGGTGGTGGAGGTGTGCCAGCCTCGACTTGCCAGCAGTCCTGCCTCTGTGCATGAGCTACAGAGGAAACACCTTTTCTGACCACTCATTGGCTAAGCTCCCTGTATGCCATTGGTAATGTTCTTGGTAACTTGGGTAATAAGTATCCAAAAAGGTGATCTAGGGTTTTTCCACCAACTCCTGGAGGAAAAAACAAAGGTCTGCTGCTGGAGGGCTAAGAAATGTCATATCCTGCCCTAGTGGGTTTGGCTCAGTGGATAATGCCTCGACCTGCCGACTGCAGGGTCCGGGTTCGATTCTGATCAAGGGCATGTACCTCGGTTGCCGGCTCCTCCCTGGCTGGGGCTCATGCAGGAAGCAACCAATCAAAGTGTCCATCTCACATTGATGTTTCTCTCTGTCTTTCCCTCTCCCATACCCTCTAAAAATCAATGGAAACATATCCTCAGGTGAGGATTAAAAAAAAGAAAAAAAGAAAAAATGTCATATCCTATGAAAGACACATCTTGAAAATGCCTAAAGAAAGTTGTCATTTTTTCATGGTTAAGGGACTGGAGTCCGTGTTGATGAAAACACCTTGGGGGCTGCAGTGGCTGGCAGTGTCTGCAGCAGCGGGCTGATGGGGCTGGCGCCTTCCCCTGATCAGCCTGGTTGCCTCCCACAGAGGGAGGCCAGACCGGGGGGAGCAGGCCTAAGCCATCAGTAGGACATCCCCTGAGGGCTCCCAGTCTGTGAGAGGGGGCAGGCTGGGCTGAGGGACCCCCCCCCCAGTGAACGAATTTTGTGCACTGGGCCCCTAGTGTAGGATAATAAATTTCTACCAAGATATGTCTTATATTTAAAGTGAGCTTCAATGCTAATAATATAAATACATATAAGTTCATGCAAAAATATATCAATGATAAAGATCTTTAAAGCCAACAGAATAAAAATATAGAAAGATTATGTACAAAAATAATCATTTAGATAACAGCCGTCTCATCAATAGCAACAAGGAACAAAGACAATGGAGTAATATTAACATGCTGAGGAAAAACAAGTCTTAAAAATAAGGTATATGTAAGATAAAAAAACATTATCTATACTAATAAAAGGGTAATATACAAATTGGTCAGGATGCCCTCACAGTAATGCCTGAACAGCAGGCTGTGTGGGGCAACAAGGCTGGCAAGGGGGGCAGTGAGGGGTGACCAGTCCAGCAGAGGGGGGAAGTGAGGGGTGACCAGGCCAGCAGGGGGGGGGGCAGTTGGTGGCAACCAGGCTGGCAGGGTAGTAGTAAGAAACAACCAGGCCAGCAGGGGGGGGGGGGCAGTTGGGAGCAACCAGGCTGGCAGGGGGGGCAAAGAGGCCAGCAGGGAAGGCAGTAAGGGGTGACCAGGCCAGCGGGGGCGGGCAGTTGGGGGTGATCAGGCTGGCAGGCAGAGGTGGTTAGGGGTGATCAGGCTGGCAGGGGGGACAGTTAGGGACGATCAGGCAGGCAGGCAGGTGAGCAGTTAGGAGCCAGCAGTCCCAGATTGTGAGAGGTATGTCCCGGATTGGAGAGGGTGCAAGCTACGCTGAGGGGACCCTGTTCCCATGCACAAATTTTATGCACCAGGCCTCTAGTCCTATATAATAAATAGGTAATATGCAAATTGACCATCACACCATCACAAGATGGCAGTGCCCATAGCAGGGGCGGGGCTGGCTGCTCTGTGCGCCTGCCACTCGAGTCCTCTCAGCCCCATGCACCTGCCGCCAGAGTCCCCTCAGCCCCGCTGGGGTCTTGGGTCCTCCTGCACCCCCCACTGACTGAGGCTCAGGCAAGCAGGGCTGGCCGAGGCACAGTAAAGTCACTGATGGTAACTGCCCAGCTGCCCCCGGCCAGCCTGAGGTGCAGGCAAGCCTTGAATGGTAGCTGCCCAGCTGCCAAGGGCCGGCCCGAGGTTCAGGTAACCAGGGCTGGTCAAGGTTTGCGCTACCAGCAGTGGCAGCAGTAGAGGTGTGATGGGGGTATCACCTTCTGCTGATTGCCTGGGTCACTTCCTGCCCCTGGGGAATCCTAGATTGTGAGAGGGGGCAGGCCAGGCTGAGGGATCCCCCCTCCAGTGCATGCATTTTCATGCACTGGGCCTCTAGTTCAAAAATAAGTAGGAAAAATATAATTCCAGACCTATAAAGACTAAAATCCTGACCAGCCAGTGTCTCAGTGGTTGAGTGTCAACCTATGAGCCAGGAGATCATGTTTTGGTTCCAATTAGGGCACATGTCTGGGTTGCAGGCTAGATCCCCAGTGTGGGGTATGCAGGGGGAAGCTGATCAATGATTCTCTCTCATCACTGATGTTTCTATCTCCCTCTCCCTCTTTCTTCCTCTCTGAAATCAATATAAAAATTTTTAAAAAGACTAAGATCGTTACTTTAAAAAGTAGTAAAGAATATAGTTCTGCAAGAAGAAATAATTTATCCAAGGAATACAAGAACAATATAACAAAAGATTGGCAAGACATTTTTTGTGAAAAAAAAATGTGGACACAAAAGAAGTCCTACATTATTGGAGAAATACCATAAAGTGGGCAGTTCTCTCAAAATTAATCTATAAATATATTTTAACACTGATTAAAAATTTCATAACTTAAAAAAAAATGAAACTTGGTAAGATGACAATGAAATCCATATGGAAGAATCAGAACAGAGGACAGCCAAGATAGTTTGAAGAAGAATGTGATTGCATTTGTCCTACCAGCTATTAAGACATATTTTAAAGCTGTAGCCATTTAAACAGTGTGGAATATGCCCAGAAGTATACAAGCATAGCAATGGAACAAATTAGAAAGCTCAAAAGCAGACCCAATAATTGATGGGAACTACATTTGTAGCACAGATGTAAAAAGAATGTTAGTAATATAAACATTTAAAAAATCTTCATAGTGCATATTTACCTCTTATGGTATTCTATGTATATACATTTGAACTTGGAGGAAGATAGTAGGAAGTCTGAATCTTGCCATAGATGAAGCTATTATTTCTTATCAATATTTAATAATCTGATAATATATTTTATATAATGTCTGATATATCCATGAATTGGTTACAAAGATACATAAAGCATAGTCTTTGACCTAGATTGTCACAGAAACCTAGTGAGAGACCAAAAAAATTAGAAATATCTTCAAGATATATATTTAGTACACAGTAGAAAGTGATTTAGTTTTCAGGAGACATCAGATAAGACTTGACAGAGAACTTGGAGATGATAACAGGGTTTGAAAGGTGCAATAGAAGTTTAAGTAGACTGAATCTGAAAGGACATGTTCAAAGTATTAATTTTGAAGTAATATATTGTTTCTGAAAATCAAAAGACTGTTCACATACTTACTATACTAACCATAAATGCAAAGATGTATATTTAATATACAAATATTTCCTATATACCCTATGCTGGTTAGCTTACTGCATAAAAAATTATCCCAAAACTTAGTAGCTTAAAATAGCAGTCATTTATTATTGCTCTTGTGTCTGCAAGTCCATGGGAAGTCTGCTGACAGCTATCTGGGCTGGGTTCTGGTAGGGTAACCTGCTCTATGTGTTTCTCACTCTCCTCTTCTGACCAGTGGGCTGCCGGCACATGTCCTTCTCATGGTGATGGTGGACGTTTAAGGGGTCAAGTGGAAACACTGAGGCTTCTTAAAACCTAGGCTCTGCACTGACACACTATCATTTCTACCATCTGTCACTGTCCCAGAAAGTTACATGGCCAAATCTCAAGTCAAGGGTGGGGGAGTACACTGCACCCTTAGTGAGGCCATGGCAAGGATGTGCATGCTCAGATGAGTGAACAATCAAGACAATTGATAGATTCTACTTCATATCTTCAGGTACTTGCCACAGTTTACAACAAAAGACATGGAGGGAGATATACTACTAAATGACCCTTCTAAAAGAGACCATGTCCAATAGAAACCCCAGACCAAGGGGAACTGCTGTAATCAGGCATGGACACAAGTTCTGAGATTCCTGACAGTCAAAAGCAAAAAGAAAAATGAAGGGAAAATGTTTCTTTTGCAAAAGGGCAAAGCAAATAAAATGTCTGAGGAAAGGAAGAGCACCAATTTGTGAAAGCTAAATACACATATATCTAACTTATCAACATATTAATCTATGGGTATGGACTCCCATACATTCTGTGTGGTTAGAAGATGGACTGATATGTATCACAAGATAAATTCTTAATATAAATGTTATCATATGTGTCTATCATTCACTCTTATTCTCTCTCTCTTTCTTTCTCTCTCTCTCTCTCTCATTTATGTCCATTAGTAACAATAAGGAGCAGGCCATCCCTCTTGCCTCAAAAGAATTCTATTTTTCAGCCAAGAGAGAGCAGACTAAGATAACCAGGCAGATTTTTTCCATCTCTAGTGTCTGACTAGATGACAAAGAAGTCTGCTGCTTTAGCCAAGTTGTCTGCCAACATTTTACTTTCTTCATTTGCTATTAGTTGCTTGGTCGCAGGGAAAAAGCAAAACAAAACAATCTTCGCAAAATCTGGACCTTTTATCTCCCACTTAATAAATAGTTCCGGCTATCTGTTGCCTCACATCCTGTGTGAGTTGGTATGAGAACCAGTTTGGCGATTTTATATGGAAACAAAACTTCACGATGTGCCTTTGGGCTAATATCGGAAACAATGGTGATGCTTTGTAAGTGTGGACTGTTTTTCACTTTCTCCAACAAGTAGTGACATGGTGACACTGACAGCGTTGGGCCTGTGACACCCTCTGGTTGTATCCTAGTTACTTTGTGTGAACCTAAAACATCAGTTAATATACTTCAATCTCAATTTCTTAATTTGTAAAAGTAATGACAGTAATGTCTATCTCAAAGCATGGTTATAAGGATTAACATTGAGTGTGTGTGTGTGTGTGTGTGTATGTGTGTGTGTGTGTGTGTGTGTGTGTGTGTGTGTGTGTCTGCCAGGATCAGAGTGGTAGCACTGTACATTTAAGTAAATAAAAGAGACTTACCCTCAACTAGCTTACAGTAGAGGGGTACTTGAGGAAAAAGGAAATTTCTCTTCTTGATTTAATTCAAAGACACCTCATATATATAACTGTGTAGGTTGTACATTTCACAACATGGGAGGCACCATTCACATAGATTACAATGTATAGCATGAAGCCTAAACAACTGTACATGGTAGCTTTGATTATAATCTTTTGTGTTTATACACTCATTTATTTATAGATTCATTTATAGACTCATCAAGTGTCTAAAGAACTCCCTCTCTTTTCAAATTTCGACTTTAGTTTTATTAGGAATATTATATACACCAAGGTATTCAACAGGGGATTCTTGAAATTCTCAGGATGTGTCCCTCCCAAAGTAGCCAAGATATGCTGTTCACTTAACGTACAATATGCACAACAGATCAGGGCCTTGCTGGAGCAGTGAAGCAGTACTTAGCACAAAACATTTTAAGGCTGGTATGGATTTCAGGATGTCTGTGTGTATGTGTGTGTATGTATCATTTATCTTTCTTAACCTATACAAGGTTTGGTATATTATTTTTTGTGCTGTCAAGTGATCAAAAATTATAATTTCCTTACCTATTATCTTACCTAAAGATTTCATTTAAATCTTTTAAAAAGGTAATTATGGGAAGGATGCTCAATGCCACTAATCATCAGAGTGATGCAACTTAAAGCCACAATGACATATCACCTCACACCTGTCAGAATGGCTACAAGCAATAAATCAACAAATGATAAGTGTTGACGAGGATGTGGAGAAAAAGAAACCCTCATACACTGTTGATGGAAATGCAGACTGGTACAGCCACTGTGGAAAACAGTATGGAGTTTCCTCAAAAAATCAAATGTGGAAGTGCCATATGACCCAGTGATTTCACTTCTGGGAATTTATCCAAAGAAACTGTAACACTGATTCAAAAGAATGTATGCACCCCTATGTTCATTTCAACATTATTACAATAGCCAAGATTTGGAAACAGCCCAAGTGCCCATCAGTAGATGAATGGTTAAAACAGCTGTGGTATATATAGACAAAGGAATACCATTTGGCCATAAAAAGAAGAAAAAATCTCACCTTTTGCAATAGCATTGATGGATATGGAGAGTATTATGCCAAGTGAAGTAAGCCAGTCAGAGAAAGACAAATACCATATAATTTCACTTATATGTGGAATCTAATGATCTAACAAACAAAATAGAAACAAACTAATATATACATAGAACAGCTGTCAGAGGAAAGGGGGCTAGAGAGGGCTGGGTGAAAAGGTGAAGGGATTAAGCAAAGAACCCAACACCTCATAGATAAGACAACAGTATGGTGGTTACCAGAGGGAAAGATGAGTGGTAGTAAGTAGAAGAGGGTAAAGGGGGATAAATGGTGACAGAAGAAGACTTGACTTTGGGTGGTGAACACACAATACAATGTACAGATGATTTATTATTGAATTGTACAACTGAAACCGATATAATTTTGGTAACCAATGTCACCCCATAGGTTGAGTCTCAACCACTGAGTGATACTGGCTGGGTTCTCTATACGATTTTACAGAAAATTTGTAATCTTTGCTCATGCTGTTTCTTAGTGTTTACTTCAAACATTGAGGCTTCTATACAGAATCAACAAGGAGGTTTTGCTTGCTTCCAAAATGCCAACAGGTGATAAGCAGAAAATTACTACGTAATTAGTGAGTTTTGATCCTGCTTATTGGATCCAATAGCCTTGGTAGTCTGTGCACTCAGGCCTGCTGTCTCATTATTTTTCTTTTAGGGTTTAGTAGGTGGTTTCCCTGTCTTTAAAAAAATTATTATTTATTTTTTTATATGACAAGAGGAATTACTTAGCATCCCTTGAGTTAGGACGGGTAAATTTCTGACTGAGGCCCAAGATTAAAACAGACTCTCCATTGGGGAGATACCTGGACAATATTAATTTTCCATACAGCATCATGAACCATCCTCCTTGTTGCCCTAGTTCACGGCTTTATTGTTTAACCAGTCCATGCTGAGAGTCTTGTGGGTTACAGCTCCGTGTGACTGCCAAGAATACATTATTTCCACTATTGCACATTCTATTATGTTCTCTAGGAGGAAATGTTTGAAGTGAGGCCAAGTGAAAAATTTCCAATTATGTTTCTCCCTGAATCTGCCATAATTTCAAGAATTGATTCCCATCCCTCTAGTTAGCAAGTTGTCATTAGTTGTGGCCTTCATTTTGGTATCTCACATTTTCTACCTTTCCAAATCTTACAGAATTTCCAAGACCAGTTCCCTTTTTGCAACTAGTAGGGACTGCTTGATGTTTTGAAATTTATAGCTTTTGGAATTTGTCCATTTTTATGTCACTTTGTTCAGAAGAGGAGTGAATGTCACTTAATAACAAGTGAATAATTGTCTACTTTCTTAGATGGTTCTTTGTTTCAGGGCTTTCAATAGTTTCTTTTAAATTGTTAATAACTTTACAGAATAATGATTTCCTTGAGGGCAGGAACTGAACCTTTTCTTCTATTGGGTACTCAGGACATATCCAAAAACCTGGGCACAGAGTTGGTATTTGATAAATATTTGTTGCCCTTTCTCACTTCCAGGGGAAAAATATCCATCAAATCATAGTCCTATAATATGCAGTTATAAAAGTTGAAAGGAGGTAGAGTAGTTTGTGGTAAGCAGTATAATATATGAAACGGGTAGAGGGTTAACAATATGGATTTTAGAGCCATCCAGACCCGAGTGCAAATACTAGCCATGCTGCTGGGTAACCATGTGTCTGGTTAAGTTCATGACATCTCTAAGCCTTTGTCTTCTCCTCTATAAATGTCTAAAATGACATCCATCTTATAAAGATGTTAAGAAACTGAATGAGATAATGCATGCAAGTCTAAGCATAATACCTAGCTCATAGTAAACACTTAACCTATGGTATATTATGTTATTATTAGTAGTACCAATATTAGTACTTTTAGTAGTATCAAGGTCAGTATTCAAAGAGTGATACCTGTGCAGTAGCCTCTAATTTCATAGCTATTAGTTCTGTGGCCTGTGTCAGATAAGATCCTTTGAGAAGCAGATGACAACAGAGGATGTGCAAGAGACTTATTGGGGGGAATGATTACAAAGGATAACTATGGAAGGAGCAGGAGTGGTAGGTGATGCAGTTCTGACACCTTTGAAAGGAGAGTGGGAATGAAGGAGCATCAGATAGGAGGAATCACTGACTGGGTATAGTTCTGAGGAAGTTCTGGCCAGGCCAATACAGAGCCTCAGAGCAAACGTTGGAGGACTCCCACATTGGGCAGGAGCGGACTGGCTCCAGTGTCACTGCTGTGCTCAGTCATTGCCTCGGAGCAGCCTGGGTGAAGTGTAACCTTGGCACAAATGTCAGCAAAGACCTGAAGATATGGCAGCATTGTCATCTATGCTGGGTGCAGTAGGTTTTCTTGGATGGAGATCTGAGCAATGCACCTCCTTGCCAACCACTTGGTCTTAGACTCATTATTCCACCTGTTATAGTCTTAGTCTATCATCCATCACATGAAGAACATAATAATACTAAATGGAAAGAATGCAAGGTTTCACTTAGATGATGTCTTAGGGGGTGTCTAAAGCATAGTAGAGTGTTCAGAAAATGTTCACTCCTTTCCTTCCCCCTAGTTTTATCTTCTGTCTTTAACTCCCTTTCCTTAAGGAGAGACTCCCAATTTCTTCTTGAGAACCGCTAGCAGGGTTGCCTAAGACCATCGGAAAACACAGATATTTACATTACGATTCATAACAGTAGCAAAATTACAGTTATGAAGTAGCAACAAAAATAATTTTATGGTTGGGGGTCACCACAACATGAGGAACTGTATTAAAGGGTCGCGGCATTAGAAAGGTTGAGAACCACTGCTCTAGAGAGTAGCTCAACATTGAAAATCCCCACTTTTGCCTTGGTCATCCAGTCTTTGGCCAAATATACTAGAAGTGAATTATCCAGATAATGACTCTGTCCACATTGTTCCTCTATATGGATAGAAACAGTCTCAGACAAAAAAAGAACAGAGAAATGGAAAGAAATTCATATTTGGCATTAGGTTTCTTTTTCCTTGTGGGAATAAAGCTTGCTTCTCTTTGAGATTAAACACTTTATGGGAACACTATGTCTTGAATGCTTCATCCTATTCAAGTCATTGGGGGCACATTCTAGAAATAGAATTCTAAATGGAAGGATATGAGCTGAGTGGGGCAGATCACTGTCTTGAGCCTATGGAATTCTCAGAAAGAAACCCTTCTGAATTGTAGCCCACCGATAGACCACACAAACGGGGAGAGGCTGAAATAATTACACATTGCACAGAAAAATTGAAAAACACAAAACATCAACAATGCAATTGGAATTCTAGAGAAGAATTTTTTTAATAAGCTGGGCAAGCAGAAATATAAATACACATAGTTTTAGAATGATTCGTCCTATATGCAATCTTTTAAAAATTAAACTTCAGCAAAACCCATGTTGCTTTTGCTTCTGCTTGATTATAACATATCCCAAAGGTGTTGTGTAGCCTCCAAATCTTTTCATGGAGAAGCTTTCCCTTTCCCAGCTCCAAACACCACCAGTTTAAATTGGTTATCTTCCAAAGGTTTCACAATGTTTGTCTTTGGGTGCCTTGACACAAACAAAATTAAAAGTTTAATATTTTTCTCTTCAGACAGTTTCTCTATAAAGCATCTTTGTTCCATGGCTGGCTTAGCAAGACCAATCTTGTCTGTACCTGTTCATTCTGGATACTTATTTGAACCAAGTGGTGTTGAGATCTAGTCTTTGAAATTGAAGAGAGAGTACCCAAGTTTCTCAGATGGCCTGTTGAAGCTCTACAGGACCAGATTTCCTGTAAAAGTTCCTCACTGCTTACAGAAAAAAAGCCAGATTATTTGGCCTAGGCATCTTTTCTCAATAGGGACATGTTTTAATATACTAAAAAATACAATGAATCATACAGGGTATCTAAAAAAGTATACACTAATAAAAGCTGATAGCTCAATTGATGTTTCCCTCTTTTCAAATTTAACCCATTGGAATTCATCATTATTCAAAGTGTGTATTCATTTTCTGGGGACACATTATATAGTAAGCATCCATGTATCCACAATCCAGCCTTGCCAGCTCTTAACATTTTGCTACATTTGTACCAGATCTTTTAAAAAATGACACTGAAAATGAGAGCTAGATTAGCAGGCTTCTGAATCCCTTACTGTCCTTCCAGAAGGAACCAATGCCCTGATATGATGTGCATCTTTTCTGCACCTGCTTTTGTCCTTCTACTATATATGAAATATACTCAAAAACAATCCATGATTTTCTCTAGGTTTTAAAATGTATATATGTTATATTCAAAATATTCAACTGAAATTCGTGTTTGCATGTGGTGTGAGAGAGATATACCTTTCTTTTCTTTTCTAAATGAATAACTAATTTTCCTCCTTTCTGTGTATTAGTTATAATTCATCCTATCACCTTTTACTTATTTGTTCAGGCTTTTTATTTTTGAAATTTCCTCTTGGGTCAGTTGTGGTAAGTTATATTCATCTAGGATACAATCCATTTCTTCTAAGTTTTTGAATGTATTAACATAAAGCTTTAATATTTTTCATTCTCTATTATTTTATGATTATATCTCATTATTTCTCATTATTAATGACTTATTATTAATATTGCCTACTCCCTTTGTTTCATGACCAACTTCTCTAGACCTTCTCAAGGTCTTTCTTTTAAATGCATATTTTAAAAATGAATAACAGTTCTAATTTTAATGATCTCTAATATGGCTTTGTTTTCTATTTAACTTCTCATCTTATACTTTTTATTTCTTCTTTTGGGGTTTATAATTTTTAAAATATTTGAAATTTTGAGTTTAAGTTTAGCAGTCTAATTTTCAGACTTCTTTTATAGCATTTTGAGGTAATAATTTTTTCTATAACTATTGCTTTATCTATTTTCACTAGCTTTGCCATTATCATCCACAAAGCTTATATTCTTGGGTGATGTTGAAGAAAGTGGTGATATAAATAAATTAATTAAAAGTATTTTATGAGTGATAGTGCTATGGTAAAAAATGAGTATGGAAAAGGAATACAGGGTGTTGGGTAGGGAGGGGGCTCTGTAGTTTTAAATATAATCATAAAGCAAGGTCTCACACACAGGTGGTATTTGTGCAAAGACCTGAAAGAGGTAAAGAAAGGACCAATATGAATATCTTGGGGGAAAGCATCCAACCAGAGGAACCCATAAGATCAGAAGTTCTGCGATGGAAACATGATTAGAGTGTTTACAGAACAGAAGGTTTTGTGTTCATGTCTGGAGCAGAGTGAACAAGGCAGAGAGCAGAAGGGGAAATGTTCAGAGTTAACAGGGCATGTCATAGAGAGTTGTGTTGGCCATTGTAAATTGTTTTACCATAATGGGATAGGAAGCTTTTGGAAGTATTTAAGCAGAGAATTGACATGATGTAACCTGACTTTTACTTTTTAAGATTCAGATGTTGATAGCAAACACTAGAGGTAAGGGCAGAAGCGGGGAGGTCAGGTAAGAGGCCATTGAAATAATTCTGATGAAAGACAATGGTGGGTGGAATTTAGTCATTGTAGTGAATGAACTTAGTAAGAAAAATGGAACAATTTTAACTATCATTTTCAAATGTTATTTCCCCTTCCATTCCTTTTTATGTTGTATTGAATTCCAGCTTCCATATCTCTTAAATTAAAAAAAAATGTTTATCTCTCTATACTATATTTTTGGTAATTTATTCAGATATATTTTGCAGTTCGTTAATGTTTCTTTAGTTTATTCTAGGCTACTGTTTATATTATATATGGCTTTTAATTTCAATAACTATATTTTTCATTTATATATTCTCCCTCAGAAAGATATTTTTAATGGTATCCTTTGTGGTTTCTTTTTGTCTTCAATGATTTTTACTTTACGTATTTCATACTTTCTATTATCTGAAGTTCTTGGAGGTCTATTTCTGCTGTTTCTTCTATCTCTCCCTCATGATTATTTCTTTATGAATTATGGAATTTTTATTTTCAAGCTAATCTGCAGTGGGGCTTCAGCTTGGAAAACATTTTGTGACCTTGTTTGATGATATGTGCTACCAGAATGGTTTTGTGTTTGCTTCTTTCTGGAGCTACCAAAATAATTACTGTCTTTTCTGTTAATTTCTCAGCTTGCAGTTTTCCAGATCACTCATGTAATATTTATTAAAATTCCAATTTCAAGGGTAACAGGTCTTTGGCAACAAATCATCAGAGATGACAATTTTGTTTTTATGTTCAGGCTGATAAATATATTTTATTTGTGAATTCTTATAATAGTAGATAGATTTCTTTAAGCCCCATAGTTTATTTTTTGAGTCATTGGAAGGCTATTACTTTGTGGGTAGATAACAGATATGTAGCCATCTATCCCCAACACCCCTGGCCTAATGTCTCATTCATTGTCCACTTAGGAACAAAGAAGTCAAGATCTTTGTTAGTAAAAAGTTCAGTTTATGAGTTTACTGGTTAATTTTGCAGAATTTTGAGGTTCCTACAGACTTTCCTTTCTATTTGACAGCTGTGCATTTGAATGATGTTTGTTGTGTTTTATGGAACTACCTAATGTGACATATTGACAAACATGGATAGTGAACTGTCTGGCATTTCATATTCTGCTATAATTTATCTTTCTGCTTCCATATCCAATTTATCACCCACCATAGCTTCATAAGTTGGACAAATTGACAAAAGATTACTTTGCTTTTTTTGTTTTCTTCTCCTATATTTCTTCCTTTGCTACTCTTATGTCCACATGTGAGTCATACATTAAAGCCCTGCTTAAATGTCACTTCTTCCAGGAAGTTTTCCCTCATCTACTAAAAGGAAGTGTCTTATATGTATCCCTTATTTAATGCCTATTGACTTCCTGCATCTATTGTGTTTATTGTTATGCTCTTACTTTTAAACTCTACCCCACTCCTAGAATTACCCTGGAAACTTTTGGTCTAGGACAAGATCTGTGGTTAGTTCATTTTGTATATATCCCAGATGTAGCACTGTGTCTTTCAGAGTCTGAGAGCTTATTAAACACAATTGAATTTCAGCAGAGTTTCAAACAGAAGCTGTGATATAAATATATTATAGAATAGAATTAATATATATCCAGTGAATGCTGAGATTAGATTCTGTAAATTGATTCAAATTTTAAGACTAACAAGAATAATAATACTCTAAATAGTCGAACCTATTATGTTTCAGGCACTTTTCTAGTGCTTTACTTATTTGATGTCTAATTCTGATGACATTTCTGAAAAACAGATGAGGTGAAGGTAGTTGCTCAAGATCACAGAGGTAGTAAGAGCTAGTAAGAGGAAGGAAGCTGAGATTTGTCTAGCTTATAAAAAAGCCAAGTGTACACAGATACCAAAATAGAAAACCGATGCTTTATCGGAGATAGAATATTGCTTATTCCATGTGGCTAATCAGAAATGGTGGACCGAGGTAAAAGGGATTGCAATGATGCCACTCATTTGTGAGGGCTCAGCTCCAGGGCCACCTCCTCCCAGAAGTCTCTACCTACCTGGTTAGTTTTCTCCTAGAAGACTTCCATAGTCCTCTGTCTTTATCTTAATTTTATACCTTATTCACTTGATTTTAATTGTCTGTTTATAGGATTGTCTCCCCATTAGACAATGAGTGACTTGAAGACAGGAACTTTATTTTTCATTTTGTCTTCCCATTTTAGTCCCATAAGATATGAGTAGTGTTCTTATCAAAATATTTACATGCCGTATCTTAGCCTTGGGGGTCCACAATGCAAATTAATAAATAAAGATTCTATGAAGTTCTGCAGAAAAGAGATGTGTTTAGCCTTAACTAAAGTAGCATTTCCCAATCATACTTGACCATGAAATCTTTTTCCTCAGAATACTTATTAATTACTTGTGCACCTGGTGTTTCAGAAAATAGACCTTGGGAAATAGAGTTCTTACATGGCTTTATTGGATGTTTCTTTTCTCCTTGTTTTGGGGGTGACAGGTGGATAGTGATAGTGATCGGTAGATAGTGAACCAACTAATTTTATAATCCAAAAGGGATCTTTCTCATCCAATTACTAAAAAGAAAGTATGCTTTGTAGTAGGAGGCAAACTCAGAATTGCTAAAGGAAACTGCTCTCTTGGCAAGAGAATGTACTTGGCATTTCTGTATTTAAGGTAACCACACCTGTTTTAGGGATGTGGGAGGGGGAATCCTTGAACCAAATTTATTCTTTGCTTTGATTCTCCTTTAGAACATGAGTCTGTTTCTCCCAAAGCATGCACATATTCATTCACTCTTTCTGTTAAAATACATACATCGAAGTGGCAGTTGCAGTATTTAGAAATAAAAAATACAGGGAGAGGAGTTCAATAGTTTCTCAGTGCTAAAGGCAGCCAAGGGCTGAGCCCTGTGTGTCATAAATGACAGGGCTATCCAGAGGCAAAAATCCTTTGTAGGCAGTTTTTATCCCCTTTTAAATTTTTTGGTTTTAAAGAGTGGAATCTTTCAGTAGCAGAAGCAGTTGCAATCAAACCTCACCTGTTTTTTATATTTCACAGCTCCTTAGGGAAAAAAGAAAAAGAAAAAGATAACCTGAGAAAGGAGATAGGTAGAAATGCCAAGTTCTGAGCAGCACTGTTTTCCAAAAGATGGACGATGCAAAGGTGCTTTTCTTTTTATAACCATTTTGGTGTCTCTTGCCCCGTGAAATGACTCTTGAAAAGTCTCTTTTTCTGCAATCATAAATGCCTCTACTATGATCCTCGGGAAAACTCTCATAAAACACACTCATGTGAGGAATTCCATGTTATTTGTCTCATGGGTCCCAGGTATATTACATACACAGGCGCAGGCCTATATTTAATACCAAGGCATTTGAAAGGAGTGCACCCCAGGATTCTCAGTGCTCAGAGTAATTATAAAACACTTGCTGAAGCAGAGTTACAAAGATGTTTTTATTCCTCAAAGTTGTTGTTTTTGTCTTGTTTACTATGCTTGGTGAGTAGGAGGTAGACCACTAAGTAAAAAACAAAAGTCAATTAAAACCCATTGCAGGTAACATTTTGGTAAAGGAAAGTTACTATGACTGAGGCTCTATCAAGGACCAGCATTCTGTATTTTATTCATCTAAATTCTCACAATATCCATATAAGGCAATTATTATTCCCATTTTACATATGAAGAAAGTAGATCTCAGAGAGTAAGAGGTTACAGAGCTACAAAATAGTGGAGCCAACCTTGGAAACCAGGTCTGCAAGGTCTCCAAAGGTGAAATAGGAGGTGTTGGAGAGGTGAGGCAATTTTAGGTCAAGTTACCTAAAAGGTAACATCTTCCTAAAAATGTGAAGGGCATGAGCTCAGAGTCTGTGTGGGAAGCCATTATAAAAGGATATGGGCACAGAGAAGCATGAAAAGGTGGGGCCATTAATATAATCCATCTACCACACTGGGTATAGTAAGCAAGAGGTGAGTGACTCAAAGAGACTGGGGAAGAGGCATGGTCCAGACAACTCAGGACCTTGTGGGGTGTGCTAATGGGGTTTATTTTCATTTTAAGGCCAAGAAGGAAGCCCTGGTAGTGGCTTGCACTAGCTATTACCAGTGGAAGCAGACACCAGTGGGCAAAGATGAGATATATTGTGTTTGTTCAATGGATAACATTTGGTGACATTTTAGATGTGAGTGCTAAAGGGAAAGCAGGACTCAAGGATAACAGTGGAGTCTTTGACTCTCTGACTTGAGTTTGTGGTAGATGATGGCACCATTCCCTGAGATAGAGAAGAATGAAGAAGCATCGGGGGTTTGGGGAGCAGGAATCAAGAGTTCTGTTTGGGGCATTGACTTAGCCAGTGTCAGATAAAAAAAGCAGAAATTACTAGATATTTTAGGAATCTGTTGCTGGGAAATGGTCACAGGGGACAGGGTTGCATTATACATTTCATGGCCTGAGGCACTTTTGTCTTCATAGACCCTTCCTCTATTCATTCCCCGCCCCCACTTCTGATTAAGAAAAACACACACACAATTAAAACTTTCTAGGGCCCTAAAACTATTGTGGGCCCGGCCACAGGCTTTGTGCCTGCTATGACTAATGGATAAGCCAGCCCCGATAAAGGCGTTGAAAGAATTAGAAAGCAAAAGGGAAACTGGATATTACATAGAGATCAGGAAGCTTCTGCCACCAGTGGGCTGGGGCTCATGAGCCACACTTAAGCACTGATGGTGCTGGAACCACAGACTCCTGCTGCTAAGCAGGAGCCTTCATTGCTCTCTCTAAAGCTGCCAAAACTCTATTACTGGAGCTGCTTAAACTGCCATCACAGAAAGTGCTGGAATCATGACAGCTAACGCTGAGCAGAAAACATCAGGGTTGCCATTGCCAGAGGAGCTGCCAGGAGCTCGGGGGTCTTTAGTTTCTTCCCCTTTCTCATCTCCCTGTAATACCTTTTACTGGAAGAACCTGAAGCAAAGTCTGCAGGTCTGGGAGTCTGGGAGCTGTTGTTTTCAGGCTTCCCATTCTAACCGTACGGGGAGAACCTAAGAGTACAAATGCAGGGGTAATAATCAACCAATAAACATCTGGCATATGCATGTTACGTTTGAGCTGTCTGTAAAACTGGCTAATGGAAATGTAGAGGGAGGTCTCTTTGAATGGGGGTGTGAAGAAAGAAGAGTTGGTCAACTAAGACTAAGAACTAAGATTTCCAACATATTCCATCTAATAAAGGAAGAGAAACTGGCAAAGGAGACTGAGAAGTCAGAGAAGAAAAGCAGCCAACTGTAGAACCCAAGAAGGGAGAGTGTTTTGAGAAAGGGTGAATGACCACCTGTGTTAGATGCCACTGAAAGGTAAACAAGATGAAAACATAAAAGGTGCCTTTGGATTTCACATCGTGGACGTCATTGGTAACCTTGACATAGTTTATTTCAATCAAAGTGCTATGCATGCAAGCCAAAATGGCTTCATGTTTTCTGATTTATTTTATGAAAAACCCTTTTATATGTGGATTATTATTGCCCCACATACCTACTGAGTGGTGGAATAAAATTCCAAACTCAGGATTCTGACAAGTCCAGTTGTCTTTCTACTATCCCCCAAATTTATAAAAATAATTACTGTCCTTCCTTTACAAGAAATGATATAGCAAAACAGAAGTTTCTAATCCTTCCTTGCAGAAATTCTGGCCACGTGCAACTTGGTCCACATGGAATCTCAAGTTAAAAAAAAATACTTAGATACAAAATTCCACGGCCTCTAGGATTTCTCATCAAGAGGCACTTTGAGTGCGTACAGATGGAAACCAGGAGTAGGTATGGTCTTCCCATTACCACCTCCCCCAACACTTATTTTATCATTCCCCCCTTAAAGAGCAGGGAAGATTTTGCATTCTGATCTTTTTATTTTAAAGCAATGGCAGGGAACTTTAGATCACATCTGTCAGCTAAACATTCCAAGGAAGCTGTCTGCATACTAGTCAGGCTCAGAAGATGAAAGGTCAAGTAATAACTGGTGAGGTGAGAGGAGCTGCAAAAGAGAAAAATGAAAATCTATTGAAAAACGGGGAGTTGCCGTGGAAGGCTAAATAGCTAAGAAGGGCCTCAAGAGAATATTCCCAGCTGATTCTAAAGAGGCCGTGAAATCACTGCCTGGAATGAATGGCACCAGCAGGAATATTAAGATAGAGAGAGGAAGATTCCAAGGAAGAATGATGTTTTGACAGCTCTGAGGCTTAAACTATCTGGGGAAAACCAGGTACATTCCTCCTGCCAATTCCTAAGTTCATCTCTTGCCTGGATTGTTGCAACAGCCTCTTAATTTGTCTTTCATCTTTGGGATAGCCCGTAGTGTGACTCTACACAACAGCTAAGGTGATCTTCCAAAAGTACAAATATAACCTCCTCTTTAAGCTCTGCAATTCTTCTCTTTACTTACAGGATATAAGTGCAAGTTCTTTAACATTGTTCACTTACTTCTCCTACCTTCTCCACCCCTTTCCCAACACACACACACACACACACACACACACACACACACACACACATATCTAATATGTATATATTAGAGGCCCTGTGCACGAAATGCATGCACTCGGGGGGGGGGGGGGGGGGTGGTGGCGGGTCCCGCAGCGTGGCCTGGCCCTCTCACAGTTTAGGAGCCCTTGGGGGATGTCCAACTGCTGTGAAGGCGGCACCGCTGCTGCACTTGCCAGCTGTAAGCCTGGCTCAGGGCTTCTGGCTGAGCGAAGCTCCCCCTGTGGGAGTGCACTAACCACCAGGAGAAGCTCCTGGGTTGAGTGTCTGCCCCCTGGTGGTCAGTGCGCATCATAGCCACCAGTCATTCTGCTGCTTGATCGATTTGCATATTAGCCTTTTATTATATAGGACTAGAGGCCCAGTACACGAAAATTCATGCACTGGGGAGGGGTCCCTCAGCCCAGCCTGCCCCCTCTCACAGTCCAGGAAACCTCAGGGGATGTCCTACTGACGCAGGGAGCAGGCCTAAGCTGCAGTCTGGCCTCCCTCTGCAGGAGGCGACCAGGCCAATCAGGGGAAGGCGACACCCCCATCACGCCACTGCTGCTGCCTCTGGCCTCCTTCTGCGGGAGGCAACCGGGCCAATCAGGGGAAGACGACACCCCCATCATGCCACTGCTGCTGCCATTGCTGGCCGCTGTGGCTGCCAGAGCCTTGGCCTGGCCCTCGCAGCAGCAATTGCCATTTGCGGCTGCCTGAGCCTCAGCTGCGAGGGCCGAGGCTCAAGAAGCCGCTGGGGCTTTGTCTGGAAGGACGTCCAGTCTAATTAGCATATTACCCTTTTATTAGTATAGATAGTTATATTAGCTGTATTTCTCTAAAGAACAGGGCCCTTTTAAGTTGTAATAAACAGATTCTGTGGAAGTGAGAAGAGCTTGAAGGGGCCCATCATGCTAATTACAGCACTGAACAGATTCCATGTTCCATTGCTAAGTCACCAAATATATGGAGGCCAAGAGCAGTTATAATGACAGTAATGGGAGCTTCCTCATCTGGCTTTCTGGATCTTGGATTACACCTATTGATGTATGTTTTTTAATTCAGTAGTTTCAGTAGCTATCCCTAAATGCCTAACTTTTTGACTGCAGCAAAAATAGCAGCTCTGGGGTGGAGGGAGGGGTCATACTTGTGACATTCTAGGACATTCCTAGATATATAACTATTGTTCACACTTTCAGCCTTAAAAACAAAACAAAACACTTTAGAAGCCCTAAATCCCCTATTAAAAATCTTTAAAGTCTGAGTAATATCATTATATTTTACATATGCTAATAACTTATGGGAGAAAAGCTATATTTATTTTTAAAAAATAGAAAGCATAAAAGAGCATTCTAGCCATCATGGCCTATGTATTTAGAAGACTGTGAATTAAGTTCGTAAACACCTAGAAAAGACATATAATTATATTCTATATAAAGTCCAGTGGCTATAAAAGAACATTGCTAGCAAATTAATGAACTACTTTTCATTTATGCTTGTAGGATTCATTAAACAGTTTAAAGGAACGATTTCAAAATAAAAATTTCCATATTCATACCACTAGCTTTATTTCTTAGGAAACACACACACACACACACACACCCTAGATGATAGACTATGTAATTGAAACTGATCTTATTTTGCCAAGAACGCAAGGAAAGAAAGAAGCTCCATTTTAATACAAATAACATAGATTATCAAAAAAAGCAAATTCCTCCTGATAAACTTAGAGACTCCCCAAGCTTCTATATAGTTCTGAGTTTGGGAAGTTTTCTTTCCTAAAGGACTAGTCCCACCAAAATAATTAGGTACCATCTCCCAAGACTAAAGCTCTAGTAACAGCACTCTCCCCTGCCCATCCAGCGCTGAGAGGCGGGAGTGGAAACTTACCACCTCTAGGTTCTGAATGGGTATGGAAGAGAGGTGCGCCTGGCAGAGCTGTAGCAGATGACTGTTGCTAGTCTCTGAGACTTTCACCACCCCACGTTGGTTCCCTTAACTCTGACCTTAACTGTAGATAGGCCTTTCATTAAACCCTCTTCAATTACCCTTTTGAGTGTGCCTTCCATTTCCCTGCCAGGGCCCTGACTGATATCGGTAAATGCTCTCATCAAAGAATGGGGCAGCTTCTGTTTAATATCTGATCTTAATGTCATTCAGACCCAAGTTTGCCTTTTAAATCAGAGTAAGGCTGCAGAGATGTTTTCTGCCCTGGGGTCAGCGATATCAGTCAGGGCCCTGGCTGGAAATGGAAGGCACACTCAAAAGGATAAATGAAGAGGATTTAATGAAAGGCCTATGTACAGTTAAGGTCAGGGTTAAGGGAACCAACGTGGGGTGGTGAAAGTCTCAGAGACTAGCAACAGTCATCTGCTACAGCTCTGCCAGGCACACCTTCTTCCATGCCCATTCAGAACCTAGAGGTGGTAAGTTTCCACTCCCGCCTCTCAGAGCTGGATGGGCAGGGGAGAGTGCTGTTACTAGAGCTTTAGTCTTGAGAGAGAGTCTGCCCAGAAGGAGCTGCAGCCATTGGTAGAGAAAGGCAGCTACTGGTACACCAGCATGGCCACAGAACTGCAAAGATACATAAGAATAAGTGTCCCCAAAGTGCATCCTCTATGGGGAAAGTTTCAGATTCGACAGTTAAAAAGCCTGGATTCAATATGATATACTGAGCACATGTTTTTGGACATATTATTTAAATGTTCTGAAATTGTCTTCTTAGTTTTAAAACAGGAATACTCATACCAATGATGTCATAGGGATCAAAGGGAAGAACAGATATGAGTCATTTGAAAACTACAAAATACCACTTACTTTTATCATTATTTTTATTGTGATGATCATTACCTTCTTTGTTATCATTATTACCTTTAGAGACACTCATTCATTTCAAAAGAATATTTGAACAAGCAATTTTATGACTAAGATATATTTTTTCTACATGCCAGAATATTTTATAGCGTAGTCACCTCTGGCTATCAATATTTAAATACTAGGGATCCATGGGACTAAGTACAGTAAATAAGTTTTCAGACAGTAATAGAATACTCTATAGAACTTAAGAAAACACAGTGCAAGACTCCTTAGCCTTTGTTCCATGTGAAAACTCAGAGAGATGTTTATTCAGTAGCTCCTTAAATCTCAGGTATCAAATATGGCAAAACTACTGCTCTCCCCTTCATGCACCCATGGCAGACATTACAGAGCCCAGGGACACATTAGAACCCAGAGAACATTAGAGCTAGAGATAACATTAGAATCTTCCTCAGTATAAGCTTTCCAGGCAGTCACTAGCAAGTCCAGAAAAAAAAGGTAATCAATTTAGTCCAAGAACCTGGTCATGTTTTCCTGAAAGTGAGAAGACTTAGGAAGGATAACAGTAAACTCTTTAAATATCTGCAAGGCTGTGTGCTAAATAGAAGGCAGCGAGGTTCAGTGTGGCCTCAGAGGAATACATGAGAGCCAGTGGGTAGAAGTGTGTGAGAGGCATCTATCAGCTGTTTAGCCTTTAGAGCTAACCAGTGTGCTATCATTTTTAAATGTACTATATTCAGTTGAACCTGCATGAACCTCTCTATCATGGGTGTTTTGAAATAAAATAATTCTTGATTTAGGAGAGTGGGTAAGCTAAATAATGACTAATGCCCATTCCAGGTGTAGATTTCCACAGTTTTAGGTCTTTCTAGGAGTTCAGTGGTGTGCACCAATTCTCAGAAGGCAGCTGTAAAGAAAAGCCTTACTGGTTCACTTGGGAATCTTTAGATGGGTATAGAATTGGCAAAGTCCCATACAATCCATTTGCCAGCTTTATTTTATAATGTGTCAGCCAGAACTCCCCTAGCCAATATTTTGTGCCCCGGAAAGGAAAGCCCACGACATGGTAAATTATTGATGATGCTGCCAAAAAGGAATTTCACTCTCGGATCAAATTTGGATTAAATATAGTAAATCCAGGCATTAGTTTTTAATAATCAAAAAGTTCTGTCGATGTGCTTTAAGAGAATAAAATCCCCCCCTTTTAAAGGTCTGTTTGATGTAACACTTGAAAGTTGAGATGTAATCAATCATTAACAATATTTAATATTCTCTACCTTCTAGAAATACAATACGGTCAAGGTGCTGAGGTGTGAAAACTGGCCACAGCTCAATTCTTATATTAGATGAAACCACTTTTGAAGTATCATTTTCTTACCCACATTCAATTTAGCATTTCTTCAGCATATTACTTTTATCCATCACTACTTATTTTAATTAAATGAATTTACCTGATACTTGGGTCTCTAGGCACATGTAGGGGGAAAGAGGACATAGTATAATGTACATAAGCAAAGCAAATATTAGAGTTCCCAATTCTGTGTAAAATGATCCAGCAGCAAAATGGGATTTCGATGTCTCCATATGGAATTACTAGGCATTTGTTTAAATAGGAACAAATTTCTGCTGCCTTTTTGGAGAACTTTGAGAGCATGGATTCTGTCTTACATTATCTGTTTCCTCAACTCTTAGCATAGTGTTCAGAACATAGTGGAGATCAATAGGTATGGAGTAAATTTAAAAAAAGAACTACCAAGTTCTCCCTACTCTGTGCTCCTCAGAGTATTTAACACGTGGAATTATACTTTTTTGTTTGTTTATTTTTATTTGTCTGTCCCCCACATTAATCTGTGAGCTCCTTGACAGCACCCATCTCACCAATTCCCAGTGTCTAATTTAGTGCCTACTAGGTACTCCTTTAATGTGTGTTAAATGAGTACTTTCCTCAGTGAGATCACATGCACACACTCAAATAGGCTTTACTGAGGAACAGCATTGGTCAGTAAAGAGCAATGGCTTTCAGAGTGTTTGAATTCCTAAATTAAATTCCTAAATTTTTATTAACCACATAACCTATGGCAGGGATTTTCAACTGGTGTGCCATAGGTATTTTAAAATCATGCAATACCTGACTATTTAATCTGGGGCACTGACTTCTTTTTCCTTAGATTGTCAAATGAAAATATGACCAAAGCCCTAGCTGGTTTTGCTCAGTGGTTAGAGCGTCTGCCCTTGTACTAAAAGGTTCTAGGTTTGATGTTGGTCAAAGGTCATGTACCTTGGTTGCAGCTGGGCTTGTGTGAGAGGCAAGCAATCGATGTGTCTCTCTCACATCCATGTTTTCTCTGTGTCTCCCCTCCCTTCCACTCTCTCTAAAAATCAACAAAAAAATATCCTCAGATGAGAACAACAACAAAAAATGACCACAACCAACACAACAATAGCCATCTGGTGTAAATGCTGTCTTGAACCATAAATATATAGGTCATATAATAGCTGCATTTTATTGGTCACGTAACACAATAAGGTTGCATCTGATTGGTTCATTCTTGGTAGCAGAAATCCTTCAATACAAGTATAGGCACCTGATTTTTTAAAAAATCACTTTGGAGCAAAAAGGGTCACTACTGCTATTATTATTAGTTTTGTAAATCAATTTAAAGTATACCTATTTTTTGGTCAGATAAGCAAAAAGTACATATTTTTTGGTATGCTGCAGAATTTTAGTAATTAGTTTATGTGTGCCATGATATGAAAAAGGCACGCTGACCTATGGGAATATATTTATCCTCTATGATCCTCAATATCCTCATTTGTAAAATAGGAAGAGTAGTAATCTAATTATATGATGCTTATCACTTATAATCTCTTTCATATGTATATTAATTGTATTTAGTATTCACCTACCCAATTATATATGATGTACTCTAGGCAAGACAGTCACATAACAATTAAGAGCAAAGGCTTTGGAGTTAGGTTACCTGGTTTGAAATGCAGATTTGGTTCACTAAATATGGGACTTTGGGAAACTTATTCCCAAATCTGTGCCTCAACTTCCTCTTCTATAACATGGGGGATACTAATAGTACATACTTCATAGATTGTTGCATGTACAGCACGTAAAATAGTGTCTGGTGCATAATGCACAGAAAATTTAGCTATCATTATTACTATTAATATATTTATACATCTCTCCCTTTCTTTAAATAACACCTGGAAGTTTTCATGAATTATGTCACCCAGCATTTAGCAGCTCAAACCAGAAAACTTCTTATTCTGTTCTAATGTAATTTTCTTGATTAAATTATATTGTCTCATCTTATCTTCTCTATTAGTTTGCTGAGCTCCCCAGCTAAATTTCCAGCTCCTCTAATACTAGAACACTTCTCAAAGTCACTCAGGACCAATGTTAGCCCTAAAATCAAACCCCTCTGCAGTGAGATCCCTCTTGGTTAACTTCTCCTCTACCTTTTTAATCACTCTGATTAAATATTTCACAATCATCTTTATCCCTTTTCTGTAACCCCCTAACTGATGTTTATCTCAACATCTTATTCTTTCTCAATAGTGTTTCCTAAATCCATCTGCACTGCTTTATCCCAATACTGGCACCCCAGTTCAGATCACATCATCTTTTACCTAGGAGATGGCATCAGCCTCCCAACTGACCCTTTAGCTTGCAGTTCCTCTATTTCATCCTATACCCCATGGCCAGGTCAATTTTTTCCAAAGCACTGTTGAAATATTCTGAGCCCCTCCTCAACACATTCATATTGTTGACCATGTAAAGGTGAAACTCTTGAGGTTGAAAACCTCATAGTTTCCTTCATCTGGATCTCTTTATCTCTCTAGGTCTAGGTTTTAACTTCCTATAAAGGATGGGAGGGAAAAGTACTCATATTTATTTATTTGGCTCTTCAAGCTTCTGGGACATTGCTAAAGGTAGATGCACAATGAGATTTCTACAAAAACACTGTGAGGTGGGCATTATTACTCCATTCTTCAAATGAGGAAACTGAGGTGTAAGACAGTAAAAGTACCTTGTTCAAAGACACAATAGCTAGCAAGTGGCAGATCCTAATTGGAGCCCAAGTGTTTTGAGATCAAATCCTGTGCTATTTTTTAAGAACATGCTGTTTCCTCAGATAACCAGGTTACTTTGTTCTAAGTACTTATGTACTTCAGCAGTAAAAACAATATATCATATTAAGTGTGGTGGTAAAAATTCATGTCAGTACTATGATTGTCATTTCTAAACCCTCCAGAATGAAGCAAGCTCTCTGAATTATGAGAGAACACAGCACAAATTATCTCCCTGTACTATAGAGGCGGTGTGACATATAGAAAGAGAAAAGGCTTAAGAACCAGACCAGACAAATCAAAATGAACTAGCTTGATGACCTTGAGCAAGTGATTACTTCCCTGGAGGCATTTTCTCATTGTAGAAAATGAGAATAATATGTCTTAGATCAGTGGGTGGTAAGAAATGAAAACCATACTTTAAACACCTAGTCAAATCAACAAATGTTAACTCACCATCTCTTCTGTTTCTTAAATCACTATCTCCTTCTGGATATTTTTTTAAGAAATAACTTGATCTGCCCATAAAATTCTAAATCTTTCCCTTATAATCTTTCAAAGGAGACCAAATTCTGCTTTGTTTGGGAGTTAACACCTTTATATAAGATGGCATCTATTGGTAAGCACTGTGATCAAATGAAAGAGCAATCTAATTTTTTGTGAATTCATTATTTAAGGAAGGGTAGAACCCACTAGCTGCCAAAGCCTTGAGTAGAAGCATAATTTCAAAACTAAACCATCTTGCCACATAAAAAGCAATACAATTCTAACCTCAGAGTTACTCAGCCTCAGATGGAGAGAAATGAAGTAGAAATATGAGTTACAAAGCTGAGGAGCCCCAAGCCAGTTTGCAATATTTTCCAAGAATGTCTTTATAACGTTCATGGAAAATACATTGAACAGCTATTTTGGCCTTGACAGTGTGTGTGGCAGAGCACCTCCCAATAACTTTTTATTAGTTTTTATTACTATTTTATTGTAAAATCTGCGTTTTATCAATTTTTCATAGTCAATTAGATTGAGGCAGGCCCTTAGAAATGATCTCAGGCAATATCCCACTCAGTGCAGGGATCTCATCCTCAGTCTCCCAGGGCTGAATATTTATTCCCTGCTCGAGGGAAGAGAATGGGTAGAAGGGGAGAAAATAAATGACAGAAAATGGTTATAAAATAGTCTACCTCACAGGGCATTACTAACATTGAGTTTGCACTACTCTTTATTCATCTAAATGTTAGTTTTTGGTATTTATTTTTCTTTTGAAAAAAAAACTGACATTGAATTTAATTCTAATTTTTCATGTTACATTTCTTGTAAGATCTTTTTCCTCTGCCTTTCTGCTAGTCAATGCTTCTAAATAGGATGCCACCTTGCACCCTCTTCTCCGATTCTTCTATACAAGCTATTTACATTTACTGTTTCAGTCTTCAGCTCTCCATTGGTAATTCTTTCCTGCCCCATTGGTCATTCTTAAGTCTCTTTCTGTGGTTCAAAACTCTCTTGAGCACCAGAAGTCATAGATCCAACTGATCTCTGAACATCTCCATCTGACATCAAACAAAACACTTCAAAAACAAGTCCAAAACTGAACTCATTAGACTTACCATCAAACCTCTTTCTCTCTTGACAATTAGTCAAGTAAAAATATAATGTCAGTAAGGACTACTTACAGATTTTTTTAAAACATACCTAAGTTCTAGAATCAAAGTGGAGATCTAAATCACAATTAAAGGGGATAAGAATTCTCAAAAAGTATCTGCCACTAGCAAACACCCATAATCTGATTAATTTACAGCAAAATTATTTTCCTTTTTTATAGTAAAAAAAAAATTAAAAGTATAGCTGATATATAAATGACCTCCTTTTCCAGAACATAATAGAACAATAAGAAACTTATTTATTCTCCTCCTTTAACAACTTGAAATCCTGGAAAAACTGAATATGAAAAAATAAAATGATTTTCAGACATTGGACCATAGGAAGAAGGGAACTAGAGAAGGGAAATAAAAGGGTGAGTCCTCATTATCTGGCCTACTGTCTAGAGTTACAGAACAGGCAGGAATAGCTAAAATAGATCAGAGGTTGGCAGGCAAAGGCAGCTAGAATTTGAGGGATACAACACTAGAGTGGAGGGAGGTATGCAGAGAGAGCTCTAGAGATCTATAGAGGAATCCTTCAAATTCTTGGCTGAATACTATTCTATCCATTCATGAAAGGAAATTACCCAAAGCCTGGAAAAACCATACAGAGGGCTGAAATAGTGTGTGTGCCAACCAATCAGAGTATAAAGATATTGTAATAGTTAGGACACCAGGTAAACTTCTAAGAAAAAAGAGTATCACCTTAATGGTGGGGCTAAACTAGGTCTAGCCATAAAGCTACTCTGGACATGCCTTAAAGCTTAAAAGAAAACACTAAAAGGATTCAATTAATTCCAAATAATTTAACGGCATGCCAGAACAAAATCCAACACTATATAAAAGAATATAACAAAACTCTGCACCTAAAGATGTAAAATCACAATGTCTAGCATTCGATATAAAATTTAGAGAAAAATTTATAGGAGCAGAGTAATATAGAACATTATCAGGGGAAAAATTAGTCAATAGAAACAGACCCTTAAATGACAGAGATGATGAAACTAACAGACAAAAATATTAAAACATATGTTCCACACATTCAAGAAGACAGCAAAAAACATAAACAGGATGGGAATAAAAATTCAAGATATAAAACTAAGACCTAAATGGAACTTACCTGGAAGATCTAACAATTAAAATTTCTTAAATGAAAGACATAGAGAAAAAATAAATTAATAGAACATCAGGACAGAACAAAGAAAATACCCTTCAAAATAAAGGATATTATATAAAAACTTCAGACCAACAAAGCAGTATGACATTAATTTCCAGCAGACCTACACTGTAAGTTATGTTAAAAAAATTCTTTAGGCAAAAGGAAAATGTTAGCAGATGGAGATTCAGATCTAAACAAAGGAATGAGCTCCAGAAATAGTAAATGTATAAGACATTTTTTCTCTTTGTTAAATTTTGTAATTAACCTTACAAAACAAAAATAATAACATTAAATTGTGGAGTTTAGAGCATAGATAGAAATAAAATATATGACAATACTACACACAGTATAGGAGGGGGAAATTGAGGTATACCCTTATATGGTTCTTATGCAGTACACTAGTCATATACTATGATTTGAAGGTATACTGTAATAAGTTAGATAAGTATATTATAAATCCTAAAACAACCACTAAAACAAAAAATAACAAAGAGGCTAAGCTAATAGTGTAGAAGAATAAAATACTAAAAGTATTCAATCCAAAAGAAGACAAAAAATGGGACATTAAGAAATAAAGAACAGAAAGGAAAAATTAAAACAAATAATAAGATGACCACTTAGGCCCACTGCATTGATAATTACATTACATTTAAATGGTCTAATATTCCAATTAAAATGAGATTATTTTTACATAATAAAAAAAAAGAGCTAAATATTTGTTGTTTACAAGAAACCAACATTTTAGTACAAATACAGAGATATTCTAAAAGTAAAAGGGTAAAATATATCTGCCATGCTTACTCCAAACAAAGGAATATTAGAGTGATCATATTAATATCTGGCCAACTAAATTTCAGAAGGAGTATTACTAGGGTTAAAGTGGAATCCTATATAATAAAAGGCTAATATGCAAATTGTCCCCTCGACCGGGAGTTCGACCAGGGGGTGTGCCAGCCGGCCAACCTCCCACGTCCCCTTCCCGCAGCTGGCCTGGCCTGATTGGCCTGATGGGGGCAGGCCAGCTGGATCCCATCTGTGCACGAATTCATGCACCAGGCCTCTAGCATTTTGTAATGACAAAGGGGTTAATTTATTAAGAAGAAATACCAATTCGAAAAAAGCATGCATGCAAAAGCAGAGCTTCAAAATATATAAAACAAAAACTGACAGAATTGAAGTAGGAACAGAAAATCTACCATTACAGTTGGGAGTTTCAAAACTCCTCTCTCAGTAATTGATAGGACAAATAGAAAATCACACATGTGGAAAACTTGAACAACACTTTTTAATCCATTTGACTCGAATAAAATTTATTGGGTTCTAACTCCATAGCAGAACATACATTTTGCAACAAGGTAAATCATATTCTGGGCTATATATCAAGTCTCAACAAATTTAATCATACATATGTTATCTGACTTCAAGGAATTTAAACTAGAAATGGATGTAAAGAAAATACCTAAAAAATCTCCAAATATTTGGAAATTGAACAACACACTTCTATATAACCCATAAATGAAAGAAGAAATCAGAAGTGAAATTACAAATTATTTTGAACTGAATGAAAATGAGAAGCAACACATAAAAATTTATGGAACACAGATAAAGCAGTTCTAAGTGGGAAATTTATAGCACTAAATGTTTATATTATGAAATAAGTGTCTCAAAATTATCTAAGTTTCTATTTAAGAAATTAGGAAAAACACAAATAAATGTATACACAATTAAATACACTCATTTTAAACGCACAGTTCAGTAAGTTATGATAAATGTATATAACCCATGTATATATATCACCATTATCACCCCACAAGTATCCTTGTGCTCTTTGCAGTTAAACTACCACTATCACCACAATCACCAATACCAGTCCAAAGTGACAGCTGATCTTCTCTTGGTCACTATAGATTACTATTGCCTATTGTAGAATTCCATATAAGTGGATATTAATATGGTATGCAACTCCTGTTTGTCTTCTTTTTCTCACCATGTTTTTGAGATTCACATGCTTTGTATGTATAAGTAATTTTTTAAATCTTTATTGCTAAGCAATATCCCATTATATGAGTATATTACAATTTGTTTATTCACCTATTGGTTGGCATTTATATTATTTCCAATCTCTGATTTCTTTTCTTAAATATATTTTTATTGATTTCAGAGAGGAAGGGAGAGGGAGAGAGATAGAAACATCAATGATGAGAGAGAATCATTCATTGGCTGCCTCCTGCATGCCCCTACTGAGGATCGAGCTCGCAACATAGGCATGTGCCCTTGACTGGAATCGAACCTGGGACCCTTCAGTCCACAGGCCAACGCTCTATCCACTGAGCCAAATCAGCTAGGGCCAGACTCTGATTTCTATGAGTAAAACTGTTATGAACATCTGTGAACAAATGAGACTGGGACTTTAACTGAAATTGCACATTTGCTTGGCTTCTCCTCCTCCCCTATCCAATGTGTCTCTTTCCTTTATGGGTGTCTTCAGGGATACTTTTTAATAACTTGCACCAAAATCCTTGGCTCCAGATCTGCTTCTAGAAGAGCCCAAGCTAAGCTATCACCTGAGGCAAATGCCTCTCAATATGATGATTGTCCTTAAGATCCCACTCCCTCATTGCCTCCAGACTGATAACGAAAGTCAAGTCTCAGTATAGCCCACACAGAGAATTATAGTCCCTGTCCAGGAAATAGCTGCTTGCTACTAACATTCTTGGGAAACACGGAGCATGTATGCAAGTGAACCTTGAGGTGTGGAGTCTAAGGAGGTAGGATATAAGACTAGATAGTTGAGAATTTATTGACTCAAGATTGAACATTCTTGCAAGAATATCTGGAACTGGTCCTAAATCTCTAGGTTGGACGTACAAAGGACTCTAGTGAATGAGATGGAGATGCAGGAATTCCTTTGGAATGGTATAGAGAAAATGGTCAGAATATAAGAGAAGTGAGAATATTAAAATGAATTTATTAGGTGAGAACAGAAATTTCATCACCTAACTGTTCCCAAGAAGGGCCCAGAGGATACTCCCCTTACAAAGTCAATATACACTAGTGAAGAGGTGATTGGCATCTTTGAGAAATTGTGTCGATTAGCATAGGCCATGTGGACAGGGAGATTATGCTGGAATGGTAGAGGCCTAGAAACAATATTCAGCCATCAGAGACAAGGTAGACATAATGATCAAAATGATAATTAAGCCCAGAGTGGCAATTAGGATACTTTGGCTTACAGGGATTTGTGGCAGTTGCTAAAACCTCATGGAATTTCTAAAGTTGAAATAGGTATACAACAGACTAGAGTGATGCTCAACTTAAACATTAAGAAAAAAAAAAAGGAACACAAATATTTGATTCTAGCTGCTGCCATGGAAACTTATGGTCCCTTACCTAGTTTGCAGATCTAAGACTTTCACAGAATCGGCCCTCACTGATAGAAGAGAATATGGAGTCTCCTTCATGAAGGTTCCTATAATATCACAGCAAGACTATATGGCAAATACAGTATTTTGCTGATTTGTTCATAAGCATGTGCCATTTGCCTGGAAATGGGATACTGGGAAATGAATAACCAGAATTTTCAAGGAGTATTGGATAATACCCCAGAGATGACACCATGTAACCTAGGTTTTCCCAAAAAGCAGAGCCTGTGTCAAAGGATTGCTTGTAGATAGTTTATTTGGGGAGGAAATACCAAAGAATTGGAGTGGAGGCAGTGAGAATAATGAAGAAGAAAAGGAAGGAAAACCAATCCAATGGTGTATTATCAAGCAGGTTTGTAGGGTGGGCAACTGTGGCTTGAACCTGCTAGGGACCCTCTAAAGATTAATTTAGAATGGACCTCCAAATGGTCTACCAATGAATGGAAGATGGGAGTATTTATCTACCAGTTCTCCTCACCCATTTCTCAAGGGTAATCTCATCACTGTCTGTACCCTCCCACTTCCTTGTTTGTTCTTCACAGCAGAATGGCTGAGAGAGAATTCCAAAAGGCAGGTCAGAGAATCCCCTGGGCAGAAAATGAGAGATACCCTATGCAGCTATAGCCACTGGGACTAGCCCTTGTTTCATTAACCCTCTTATAAAGCATTGCATAGATTATGGTTGGCTACCTCTTTGAAAGTGTCTCTATAAAGGATTGGACTTGCTTTTCCCCTCTGTCAGAGATGGGGTGAGGGCATTATTCAGCTCTCTGTTGCAGTAAGAGAGCCAGATATGATGGAATACACGAGGGGACCTTAGGTACAAGGAATCAGACATCTCTTATACACCACTTCAGATCGCCTTGGCCTCATTTATGTCTCATTCCAGAAAGCACTGTTCTGTGTAGTCTCAGATTGACTATTGTTGGTGTAATCTGCCATCTCACACCTGTACTATGAGCCAGTCCTTCCCTGGAGCTTCCCTCTTGATCCTAAGGCATGGAATATGCTGGGACTACACTCAGTGCCCACCCATGTAAAATCCAGAAGTGAGGCAAAGTAAACACCCCTTGGGGTGAAACTAACTAACAAAAGGTAGATAGAGGGAAATGAAAAAATTCTTCTCCATATCTCTCCTTGTCATGGATAACGACCCTCAATCAGTCCTGTGAGACCAGACAACTATGAACTTCTAGCTGTTGACCACTCAACCCCATGATATATTTCTCTGTGCTGCTCCCCAGTGTGAAAAAACTATTACATGATGTGTACTCCTTGAACTTCCTATCAAAGCACTCATATATAAGGCATCATATCAAACTCTGAATTTTGGGAAATCCAAGTTAAGCACGGGGGTAACAAAATTACCAATATTTCACAATGATGATGGTCTATCTGGAAAACCAAAGAGACACAGCAATAACAACAACAAAGCCCTAATAATAGGACTCAGTACACTGCCTTATGATAAAAATACACAAAAGTGACTAGTTGGTTTATATGTGAGAAATAACTTCATAAAAAGTTGAGTTAATAGGAAATGTACTAAACCTAAGGAGGACAAAATGACTACATCTGGGCCATAAAAGAAATGAATTACTGGAAGACTTGTCATGTTCCAAGATGCAAAGGCTTAATGTTATAAATATGTCAAATATCCATAAATTAATCTGTAAATTTAATGAAATTTCAATTAAAATTCTAATTCCTTAACTTAGAAACTTAATTCCAAAAGATATCTGAGAGAATAAACTCATGAAAATAGCCAAGGACATTTTGAAAAAGAGTAATAAGAGATGACTAACCCTAATAAATAGGCAAGTTTGTTATAAAAGCTATAATTTAAAAATTGTGTGTTACAGCTATAGATAGTCTAGGAACCTGGCCCAAGTAGAGACAGATGTAATATATGTTAAAAGTGGCATAAAATATCAGTGGGGAATTAGTGTATAGTTTTTTAATAATATAGCACAATTGGCTAGTCACTTGGGAAAAAATATATCCACCTCCCACCCCGACCCTTCATGGAGAAATAAGTTCCAGATGGAATAACAGCATCTTAGTTTGCTGCGTGCTCTTCCATAACTCTATTTTGGCATTTACTTTTTTTTTTTTACATGAAGGATTGCTGTATATAATAGTCTGCCATTTGCTTTTTTCATTTACTATTATTTACCTCTGGGGAGTGGGGGTGGGGCTGAGTTTGAGAGTGATAATAAAAGGGAGTTTAACATAAATTAATCAGTTCATTCACCAACTCATTGCTGAGTGCCTGCCATGTGCTAGTCACTATTCTTGGTGCTGGGGACACGGCAGTGAACAGCAACACTACCTGCCCTCTTGAAGCTTGCATTCTAGTTGGGAGGAGAGAGAGACCATAAACAAGTAAAATATGTCATATGCTAAATGGTGAAAAATGCTACCTAGGAAAATAAAGCAGAAAAAAAAAGGATAAGGAAGGCAGACTTTTGTGACATTTGAGCAAAGACATGAAAGAGATGAGGGAGAGAGCCCTTTGGAGGGTGGGTGCTGTATTCCCAGGCAGAGGGAACCTGAGCAAAGAGGCTGGAGGAGGGAGTGAGCCTGGCATGTTCACCACCCTGGCTTGGGCACTGTTCCTTGGACATGTCTAGAGAGAAAGTAGTAGAAAAGGAGATCAGGAATATAAGGCATACTTCACAGGGCCTGACAGGCCTTTTGAGGTCTGGTGTATCCTCTGAATGAAGGAGTAATCTGTTGTAAGGCATTAAGCCAAGGACAGACATGATCCAATTTAGTTTTTGTTAACAGGATTACTATGGGGATACTATATGGAGAATAACATGCAGGGAAATCGATAGGAGGCTACTGCAAATATAGAGAAGAGAGGTGGCAGTGGTTGGGACCAGGTTGGTGGCCAGGAAGTTGGTTTCTGGATGTATTTTGAAAGTATAGCTGGCAGGATGTTTTATTAGTTGGGTGAGGAGGGATGAGGTCTCTAAGAGAGTCAGCAAGGTTCTGAACTTTATTATGAGCAATGAAAAAGGTAGATTTGCCTGTAATTGAGATGGAGGGATGGTGGGAGGGGTTGGTTGTAACAGGGATGTCAGAACTTAGTTTTGGGTTTGCTACATTTGAGATACTTATTAGATATCCAGGTAGAGGTATCAAATAGTTGGGTGGATATATGGCTCTGGAATTCAGGGACAGTTCAGGAATAATATATAAATCTGAAAGTCATCAAGTCACAATTTAGTCAGACACTGAATGCAATAACCTAGGGCACAAAGGGCATAAGAATCACATTTCAGTGATTCTTATCATAAATGTTTACAATATATTTTTATGTGTATTTTTGTACAATTTTTAGAACTAGTAAAGCACTGGAAGAAAATATATGCAAAATATTATATAATTTTCTGTGGAGTAAAATGTTCTAGGCTTGATACCAAAAATACAGTCATAAAAGAAATCACTAACAGACATGACTACATGATAATTAAACATTCTGTATATCACATATGGCATATATAAAAATAAGAAACCAATAAATTATTGGAAAAAATTAGTGCCAATGTGCATGACATACAAGTTTCTAACCTTAATATGTAAACGTTTCTTGCAAATCAGTAAGTGTAAGATAAATGCCCTAATGGTAAAAAAAATAAAAAAATAAGTATAGAACTGAACACAAAATTCATAAAAGAACAAATAGAAACCATCAGTAAATATATAGGACATGTACAAACTAAAATTACATTTTCATTTAAATTGGCAAAAAGCAGCCCTGACTGGTTTGGCTCAGTGGATAGAGTGTCGGCCTGCGGACTCAAGGGTCCCAGGTTCGATTCTGGTCAAGGGCATGTACCTTGGTTGCGGGTACAACCCCAGTAGGGTGTGTGCAGGAGGCAGCTCATGGATGTTTCTCTCTCATTGATGTTTCTAACTCTCTATCCCTCTCCCTTTCTCTCTGTAAAAAATCAATAAAATATATTTTAATAAATTGGCAAAAAGCATCTTAATGTGATACCACCTAGTTTTGGCAAGGGTGCTGAGAAATGTGTGCTCTTTATATGTTTACTGTAAATTAATATTAAATTTCCTGAGTTTAAAGAGGCATCTAACGGAGCCTTAAACTGCACATATTCTTTGACTAGAAAGTTCAGCTCTTATAATTTATGTGAAAGAAATTCTTTTGTTTATGGGTCATGACTCATTTAAAAGGAAGTAAATTAAAATATTTTAAAACAGCTCAGCTGGAGTGGCTCAGTGGTTGAGTATCAACCTATGAACCAGGAAGTCACAGTTCAATTCCTGGTCAGGGCACATCCCTGGGTTGCAGGCCCAGTAGGGGGCATGCAGGAAGCAGCCAATCAATGATCCTCTCTCATCATTGAAGTTTCTATCTCTTTCTCCCTCTGCCTTCCTCTCTGAAATCAATAAAAATATATTTTTTAAATATTTTAAAACAGTATAATAGTAGATATTAACTCAATGGGGAAAAAGTTAATAACTAATATTAGAGAATTTACTAAGTAAATTTTACGACATCCATATAACATGGTATCATAGGCATGTTGTAGAACAATAATTATTTATAAAAATATTTGTGTGAGTATATGTGTTGTTATAGAAACAGAGTTGATAACAAAACAAAAGGTAGAGTAGCTTTCCATCTTTAAAAATGCCTATAAACTGCATAGAAAAATCTGAAAGAATTTGAAAATATCAAATTTGTTTTTCTGTGGATAGCAAAATCACACGTGATCTTATTTTTTGCTTTCTGCTTAATTGTATTTTCTCAGTCTTTTAGAAAACAAAAATGTTTTTCTAACTTGGTGTGGTTGAAAAATGAAATCAATATAATAAGGAATAAAAGAAGAAGGTCCAACAGCCCTGGTTGCTATCCAATATTATATAATCCTGGAGTGTTTCAAAACCACCCAGTTATGTGCTGACAGCTTGTCCAGATGTCTGGGATGAGAGTCATAGAGCATCTTTGTCCCAGTGAATTGAATGGCTGGGCACACAAACAACCTGCCCTTTATTTTATTTATTTGCACTTAGACAAGGCAATTTTCCCTGTCTTCATCATTTTGCTTTTTTGTTATGAATTCAAGGCACTTTACTATGTACTTAACTTATTTGATAGTATCCATACAGATATCCTCCAAGTTGAAAGTTAATATTTCATTTGACCAAAGAGGAAACTGAGGTACAAAGACACTGAGTAACTTGTTAAATTTAATTGGTAACTAAAGAATATAGCTAAACTAAAGGCCCGGTGCACAAAATTCTGGGACTCCTCAGGGGATGTCCAACTGCCGGAACATCTATGGGATTGGGCCTAAACCGGCAGTTGGAGACCCCTCTCAAAATCTGGAACCACTGGTTCCTAACTGCTTACCTGCCTGCCTGCCTGATCACCCCTAATCCCTCTGCCTACCTGCCTGATTGCTCCTAACTGCCCCTACCTTGCCCCCCTGTCAGCCTGATCGCCCCTACCTTGCCCCCCTGCTGGCCTGATCGCCCCTACCTTGCCCCCCTGCTGGCCTGATCACCCCTAACTTGCTCTCCTGCCAGCCTGATCACCCCTAACTGCCTCTGATTTGGCCCCTGGCCTAAGCCGCAGTCTGGCCTCCCTCTGTGGGAGGCGACCTGACGGATCAGGAAAGGCGCCACCCCTATTACCCCACTGCTGCTGCCCCTGTCGGCCTGAGCCTCAGCCCTCACAGCTGCTGCAGCTTTGCCCAGAAGACATCCGCCCTAATTAGCATATTACCCTTTTATTAGTATAGATTTTAAATGCTGGTCTCTCTACCCTAAACCTTTGCTCTTTCCACCATAATTTTTTCCTACTGAGTGAGTGGGATGAAAGATGATTTAAACAAGGGACATCAATTAAATGACAGTAAATATTATTGTGAGACAGTTTGTACTTTTTCAATTATATTTCAAACCTGCTTTCATCAAGGAAAATTTCAAGTTTTATAAGATCCTATCTATAAACCTCTTTAACACTTAGTGATTCTCATTTTTTAATAATAAGAGCATAAATCTAATGCTTAGAGCCTATTTAATTTAATATATTGCTTTGCCTTACTGAATTTAGTTTTATCTTCTATTTAGAGAGATACTGATTCTTCCATTTATAGTCACACTACAGATTTTTTAAAATAAATTTAAAATTTTCATAAGTAGATTTAAAAATATTCAATCATTGATATTTTTACAATGTACAAATAGAGCATTAACATTTTTAAAACTTGTAAAGGTTAAATGCAAATGCCTGGAGCTTGTAAAATAACTGAACTACTATGTGTTGCCTCTTTTTACCATTTTAGGAATTGGAAAAGGTACACAGTTAATTTTTGTTAAGCCTTTACTGTGTTTTGGTAGTTTCTCTGTGTGATCCCACTTAATTTTCACAGTTGTTCTGTGAGATTGGTATTAATACACCGAATTTACAAATTTGGAAAATGAGGCAATGCATGGTAATGTAGCCTAAGGGCACCCAGTTGCTAAATGGTGAACTGGGATTGGAACTCAAAGTCCTGGGTCTCCAAGGACTCAATTTTAAACCAGGCTATTCAAAGAAAGATAGCTCATCGGCTTGCTTTTTTGCAATTCTATACAAGTGTTAGATCCTGAATGTGCAGTAAATCCAAGAGAAGTTCAATGTAGGGGTGACTATTGTGGGCTAGGATTGACAGTGAAGGCTTTGTAGAGTGGGTGTAGCTGATCTGAGATTCTTTGAAGGACAGGTTAGCCCTGGGAGGAGATGCTTTTGGAACAATTAAGGTGACATCGATACCACTAAGGCTGGTTTCTGAAATGCAGCAACTTATAGCTCTATGGTTTTATCTCTGCAAATGGCTAAAAGGGGCAACATTTTAAGCTTCTATCAATACTTTATACCTTACTATGAATTAATTTTTAGTACTTTGCTGAAAGTAGGTTGGAATAATGGAAAGTATTTCAACATTCTGGAGATCATCAGACCATAAACAATGGCAATGAGGAAGCCATGAAGCTAATTCACAAGTTTACCCATGTGCAGGTATTAAGAACTTTTTACCATAGTTGCCCAAATATCAATGGTACTCTCGGCAAAAGATCAGGGCAATTGTCTCACTTGTATAAATTTCCTAATAACGTTTCTCAGTGGGATAATATAAAAAACGAATCTGAAGACTTGTAGTACCTTACGGTTAAAATGTCTAACCAAGTTTTCCAGCCTGTGTGCCTATGAAATTCTAGTCAGGGAAACAGCAATCATTGTGGGCCTCTGCTGGCCAAGGCTCCATGTTTATTATTGGGAAGATCACTTACAGCCCCAGGGAGGTCACAGTGTTGACCTGACATGCTTCCCATCCTCTCTGCTCTTTAGCTGATCATTTAAGACATTTAAACCTGATACCTCAGATCCTTTGGACCTGAAAACCAGATGTGCTCAGCTGGAGAGAGGAAAGGGCTCCAACAGAATCCAAACTCTTTGCAGTAAAGAGCCACATTGACAAGTAAGCCAAGGGTTTGTCTTTTCTGCCCCCTCTTTGACCTCTGACTCCCTTTTCCATATGAGCTTCACCCTTCCATCTAGAAAGTGGACATGTTTTATCAAATCCCCAGGTCTTAATGGCCCACAAGACCCATTTGTTTGATCTCTAAAGTTTATTTAATATCTATCGCTATGCCCTCTGACCTTGTCCAACATGTCATCATTACTGCCCTAGATTATGAAATATTCTTCTAATTGACCTCCCACCTCTCCTCCTCAAAGACAATATTCTGGATTTTAATGAATATCAAAATGATATCATGAAGATAGTGGCTACCATTGCCTGAGAGGCTCTGTCAGTGTGCTTCATATAAGCATTTTACACACACCATTTCTCCAGTCTTCTTGTTCCTCACTTCCATAATGCTCCCTATATCATAATTACCATGAGATGCTTTCAGTTCCTCTGGATACTTTATACGGTCTACCTCTGTCACCTGAAGCAAGTCACTGTCCTCACTTGGGATCTAATTCTTCAACTGTGAAATGAGATTCTATCATGTCTAATGTTTATTAAGTCCTGCGGGTTTAAAATCGCTGAAAGGGTTTTCTCCTTCTCTTCCTTGTAGTGCTCTGTGTGCTCCTGAGGTGAGAGAGGGGAAAAGTGAGTCAGTTATTTTCCCTGTTAACTACTTTAGCTAGCTCCTGGCACATCCTCTTTTCCAATCTGACTTGTCAGATTCCAACCTTTCACTCTAAAATCTCCAGCTCTCACTGTATTTAGACTAAAGGCTGTGAAATACCACTGGGCTCCACATGGTTTTATATTTGTCCCAGGGGCCTCGTGCAGCTCAATTGTGTGTTCCCATGCTCTTCAAGGATCATATGCTTTATGCTTCTTTTTTAAAATATATATTCATAGCATTTATCAGAGATAGGGGAAGGCAAATGGGAAGTCACATTTATAACATCACAGTTAAGAGAATGAATTCTGCATCCTGGCAGCATGGGTTCAATAAGATTCTGACATGGCCATTTACTGACCTTGGGCAAGTTATTTAATCTCTGATCTCAATGTTTTTTCTGTATAATAGCAAAATGTTAGCTACTTTATAGGTTATTATGAGGGTTATTAGTTAACATAAGTACTTAAAATAGTGCCTAAAACATGGTTGTGTTATAGTTTTTCCTATTATTTATTAAGACTTTTTTCACTCCAAGGATTATGTTAGAAGCACTAGTAATAATGATAATAAAATAATAACATATACTAATTATTGATCACTTGCAAGATACTATCATTTTTTTATGATTTTCAATTCTTGACAGCAATGTGACTCATTTTACAAATGATAAAACGAAGTTTGAGGGTGTTTCAGTACCTTGTTCAAATATGAGAATTAATACTTTTTGAAGCCTAGACTGAGACCAGGTCATTCAGAGTCCAAAGCTCATATTGTTTCTATCATATGAACCATACCAGGATTGCTCCTCATCTGATTGGTTTTAGTTTTTTGTTGTTGAGGCATGCATAGGGAATGAAGCTCACTATTTGGCATTCTCTCCTGTGCTGAGCAGCCATACAGATGTCATCTGTGTGTTATGCCCAATTTGCTATCCCCCCACCTCATGTACTATAGCTATAAAGACATCTTTTTTTCCTCCCACTCAATAAAGCATTCTGTAAGTTGGGTGGTATTTTACAGCGTTAAACTTGACTCTACCTGATACACTGTTACCTAACTGATAATCTTCCAGCCTTCTCCCACTTCAAGAGTCACATTCTTCAGAGTATGTTGAAAAACAGTGATTTGCTTTAGCACACCACCTTGTTTGCAATTCACGGTTCTGTTGTACTTGTCCACCACTGAAAGCCCCTGCTCATTTTGAAGTGGTTTCCACCTGAAGCTCCTGGACCACACTCCCTTCTGAGAAGGTTCTACCCTCCTTTCATAGGCAGCATTGAATGAAGGTGGGAAAGCCATGCTTCCCTGTGCAGACCTTTATCTCTGTTCTCCATTATACCATAGCCTCACTAAAAGTTGAGCATAACCAAATGAATTGTAATGTTGAAGGAGAAACCTGCTTTATACAACTGTCCATTATAAACCAAGAAAAAATTATAAACAAAGGTAAATCCTTCGCAGGAAATCTTTATCAGACACACCTGATTTCTCACTTTGTGCTGCCATCTACAAGTCTTCATTCCTCTCCATGGTAACCTCCTTTCACATATCTTTGCAGCATAAATCTTTATTTTTGATAAATACATTTTGACCTCAATCATTAATCAGTGGCTTGAGGCCCATTTCCATCATCTCCAAAATTTATCTCTAGACACAGTAGTCACTCAGCAATACAATTACCAAGTTATTTGCCATGGAAGGCTTCGCTAAGGCAGTCCAATGTGTGGTTTGATCCTCAGCGTTTAGAATTAGTGCTGATGCTTCAAGCCATCTCCACATAGATCTCATCAAGATCCTGAGAATACATACACACTCAATCCTCCAAAAGATTTGCTTGTTCTCAGAAACCTGACAGTAAATTCATACTGAAGAAGAAAAACAATTCCTTAATTGCAATAAAATTAACACTACTAGAGTCTTCTATAATAACAGGTAGCACATCATATTGCCAAGCAGAGCACGGCCAGTTCTTCTATATTTACTTCCTGTTACTATCAGTTAAAGTAAGAGAAAACCCAAATCCAATTCTCAAACAAGGAAGGCAGTTTCTATAACCAAAACCTCAAAAGGTACAAAGACTTCATATGGAATTTGATAAAGTGCTTCAACACCACCAACAAAGGACCAGAGAACCTGCTTCTATCCATCTTTCTTTTCCTCTAGAGGCCTGGTGCACAAAATTCATGCACGGGGAATGGAGTGTCCCTCAGCCTGGCCTGCACCCTCTCCAATCTGGGACCCCTCGGGGGATGTCTGACTGCCGGTTTAGGGGCATTAACTCCAGCCATTAGGAAAATCACACAGAATGTCCTTGACATACAGTGTGGTCTTATGAGTTGTTTTAATAATAATGGCCATTCCTTTAAATAATATCTGCTTACATACAATACAGCTGGTACTATGTGAATTCAGAATGTTAATATCACAAAATCATAGAAGGTTGTGGTGAAAATAACCTTGGATTGTCTAGTCCAAACTTTTATAAATATTAGAATTCCCTTTTCAAAGATTTTGAATGCTTTTTGTCCTAAGAAGCTTAACCAACTTTTGAGGCAACCCATTTTCTGTGAAAGGACTGGGGGACTCTGGCAGCAGACGTGTGTTGTAGCTGGACCCGCCTGGGTGTGGGTCTGGCTATGCCGCACAATTTCCGTCCCTGCCCCCCCCCCCCCCCCGGGCCTGGGGGACTCCAGCGGGGCTGATGGGACTGGGCACTGCCATTTTTGTGACAGTGTGATGGTCAATTTGCACATTCCCTCTTTATTCGATAGGATGGCTGCTATGACATTCTACCACAAACTTAAAACAAGAGAAATTTATTATCTTACAGTCTGTAGGCCAGAAGTCCTACAATCAAGATCTCAGCAGGGCTGGCTTCCTCCTGGAGGCTCTAGAGGAGAATCTCCTTCCTTGTCTTTTCTAGTTTCTCAAGACTGCCCTCTAAGCAAGCAACATAGCATCTTCCAATCTTTCTCTCCCCTTCCATTGCCACTTCACCTTTTTTCCTCTTTAATATTCTTCTATTTCTCTTTATAAGGACCCTTGAGATTACATTAAATCCACCTCAATAGTTTAAGATAATCTACCATCTCAAGATCTTTAACCTAATGATACTTTCAAAATTCCCTGTTACCATGTAAGGTAAAATTTACAGGTTGTGGGGGAGGGAGCATTATTCTGTCTATAATATCTGCTTTCCATTGTGTCAATGCCATTTGAAAATAGCACTTCTTATGTTTATCAAAGGACAGTCAGCAGCTCCATGGGCTACATGCTTCTCAATTCCTTCAGCAGGAAGAACAGAGATTCCAGCAAACCTCTTCTCTTCTCTTGCTTGCCAGCATTTGGTCACATGCTCGTCCCTGAACCAATCATAATGGCCTTGGAGTAAGTGGAGTTAGATTTGGAGTTAGATTTGCAGATCTAACCAATCATAATGGCCTTGGAGTTAGATTTGCAGATCAATTTAAACCAGGAAATGAAGCTGAGGATGGGGTCAACTACCATGGATAGAAATGTAGGAGAGACAGTTTTCTGAAGGATATTCAGAGTGTGGTAGCATGAAGCAGGAGATAGTTAATGGGCAACAGCAACTATAAAAGCAAAAACCATAGCGTCCCAACAGTATGATCAGAATATGCTCAATAGATCCCTGATAAATGAAATAATTCCACAGTTCATTGGTCCTTTCATGGACCCTGCTTACTCTTACAAAGACCTGGCAGAAACTTTTATTTTAGGTCTAATTCTAAATCTCAGACAGGACTGTAAGGGTATGGTAAAAATGTAAAATCCTTATGCTCAACTAACACTGCTTGGTGGTTGTTTTCCCAGTATTTTTACTTTTAAAAGTAAACTGTTTATACTCTTTTGCACTTAGACATCAGTAACAAATCCCTCGTGGTGGACCTGTGAGTTAACTGACTATATCAGGGTGTTGTGACATTGCTGTTGAGGTATGATTTCTCACAGCAATGGGATTCAGGCATGGCTTTCTTCTTTAGCACTTGTTGGCTCTGTTTGCATAGACATGTTTTTGTTTTTTTTTCTGAAAGGATGAAAATATATTCTTTTTTTCTTGTCTTTCTCACTTAAGTTTTATTCTAGAGCATTTTGGGAAAATTGGCACTTTTCTTGTAGTTTCACATTCTCTCCATGAGAACAATTATAAGGGCACCATGGAATTTTACCTGAACAAGTTTCCTTAATCATGGGCTTCCTAATCAAAGACTTGGAGACATTTACTCTTTGGTTTATCTTTGTAACTCTAAGGCAGTGATGGGCAACCTTTTTCGCCAAAAAACTGAGCATAACTCAGGTAGTGTGTCACTTTGAGGAAAAAACTAACTCCAAGACTCTAGTCGCAAATGTTTCATCCTCAGGAGCAGCAAATGTTTCATCCTTGGCATGCGGCCGCGTGTCATCAGAAATGGCTATGCGTGTCAGTGCTGACATGCATGTCATAGGTTCGCCATCACTGCAAGGAATATAGTCATCTTCATGAAATTTCCTTGGATCTGTATTTTGAAGACCTGATAACTGAAAATAATGTCTCATTCAGATTTGCCTTGAAAAATTTTAAAACAAATGTTTCATTTGCTTCTCTCCTATGTAGCAAGACTTAAGTTCCTCTGCATCAACCTTTACTTTTCTGGGCTTCTTGTGCAGACTTGTGGACTTTTTGCCCTTGTTGTTGCTATCTATAATGAGAGAATTCCTGAGTTTGCAAAAGGCATAAGAATGGCCTAATATAGTCTTCATCTGACACATCAGCAACGTCCTCTAGTGTTAGAGAGCTTAGTACTTTGGTGTCAATATATTCTATTGTACTTAAAACTTTAATAGTTCTTACTTGATAGTGGTAAGAACACTGTTTTCCTAGAACTTTTAATCCTGGATCCTATTTCTGACCTTGAGGCAACATCATAGAAATTTATGTAATAAAACCATAGTAGTTTATTTCTAAAAGTGTGAGATACTGCTTTTATTTGTCTCATTAGAAAAAAATAGTTATGTAAAGCCATCATATACATGAACTCATATAATTCTCAAAGTATGATAAGGTAAATAGGGTTGTTCCCACTTTACAGATGCGTAAATAAGCTCAGATATGTTTAGTTATTCTATTAACATATTTAATGTGAAGGCATTGTGGTAGACAGAGTATAGAGTGTTATATGAACAAACATGGTCTCTTATCTGCATGAATTTTAAAAACTAGTAAAACCTTAAAAAATATATGTCTACATCTATATATATATACAGGTGCTATGCCAAAAAAAAATATCAAGATGCTCTAAGAGAATTTCTAAGGTGTAGGGGTAATGGCTACATACTGAGTGTTTAGGCAAAGGCCTCTCTGAAATTAAATTTAAATGTGACATGGAAAACATGAGAAGAATGAGTCAAAGACTGACCTGGAGAGATGGACCAGCAAGTAGGAAGACTGAAGGTGCTAAAGAGTTTGGCATGGTGAAGGTACTTCCGAAAGGCCAAAGAGATGGAGCCTAGGGACCAAAGGGGAGAGTTGGACAAAAAGAGACTAGAGACATAGTTGTTCAGGAAGTCATCAGATAGTGAAAAGGTGTCACTTATTTTAAGGCCAAAAGAAAGCAGGGTTTTAAGCAGGGGAATGAAAAGATCTAATTTACCTTTTGAAGAGCTCACTCTTGATGTCCAGTTAAGAATGGAGAGTGGGCAGAGTGTATGACAGGAGACCAGTTAGGAGGCTAGTACAGCAATTCAGAAAAGAGGTAAGGGTTGATTAAACTACACTGGAAGTGGAGATGGAGAAAAGTTCATTAATTAAAGAGCTATTTGCAATGTCAATTTTATCAATTTTGATAGTGAATTGAAAAAGAGTAAATGAGGAATCAATGGTAAGTCCTAAGTTTCTGGCTTAACCTGCTTCTTCAGCAGTTGAGTCATTTACTGCAATGGGGAAAGATGGGAAGAGAAACAAGTGTTAAGGATGAAGAATAAGATTTTAGTTTTTCATAATGAATAGCTCTTAAGTGGAATCCATTCTACCTGAATTCAAACCTAAGTATTTGCAGTCCATTAATTTATTCATTTTGACAAATATTTTGAGCATCTTCTTTGTTCCAAAAACTATGCTAGCCAATGGGAACAGTATGTAAGACACAACCCTTGTATGTAAGAAGTCCACCATCCAATCTGAAGAAAATATGGTAAATCAATTATTATAGTGTATTAAATGTTATGATAAAGGTATATAGAAGATGCTATGAACTGAAAAGATAGGTGATGCTAACAGATAGATGTCATAAAAATACATATTTGTCATCAATGTGACAACCCATCTTGGGGTTCTCACAAATGGCTTCATAGAAGAGGCCTATGAATAGGAGCTTACAAAAAAGACAATGGGTGTAGGAGGATTCCAGAAAGAAAAAAAAATGCAAGAAGGCACAAAGGGTTTGTTCAGAAAACTAACTGGTTCAGTATGTTGGAATATAGGCTGTAATGAGAAAAATGGAAAAACAAAAAGGTAAAATGGGATCAGATCTTGATGGAATTTTGCATATTATGTGGTTTGGACTTTATCTTTTAGGCAATAGGGAACCATGAAAGGATTTTTAAGATGACAAGAGACAGCATCAGGTTTTTAAAAATATTACCAACCTCAGTGTGTATGGAATATGTGTAAGAATAGGGAGACATTGGAGGTCACTGCAGAGGAGAAAATGATTTTAAAAAAATAAACTAGGAAACAGTGGCAGTGAAAAGGAGAGAATTAAATTAGAAGGTTTTGAATTCTAAAACATTTGTTAATCACTGAGCTATAATGTTAAATGCTAGACATGGTAGTTGTAGAGGTCATAATATAAGGATTCATGATCACAGACTCAAACTATTGAGTTTCAATGGCATTCTAACAACTTCTTTGACGCTTTCCTCTTTATTTCTGATCTAGTCTCCTGTGGTTATTGCTTGATAGATTGTTGGCTGAACCTACTTCAGCTGGGCCCAATGGCTCTGCAGCAATCTTTTCATAAAGGGATTCCTGGGTTATATAAATATTTTGACACTGTGAGAAGTTTGAGGAACAAGACCATGTCACCTTTATTTCTTTGTTCCATTTCTTTATGCTCATTGGATGAAAGCGTTACTGAACTAAGGTATGCTCAGTAGATAACTTGATTACCTACAAATTTGTCTGAATTCATGATAGCAAAGACAACTGAATTCTGAATTTCTACTTTGAAGAAGACTCAGTCCCCCAAATAGCAATTTGATCTTTAAAAAATATTCTTCCAGTGAAACACATTTGATAATAATTGTCCAAGCCATTTTTTTTCTCTTGGCCATTCATAGCCAAAAGTTACTGTAACTGGAAAACGCCACATGAGATATGAAATAGAGGACTAGAATTATCACTTGTTAATTATATCATCTAGGGCAAGACATGTAATTTTTGTCATCTGTAAAGTAGGTAGGGCCATTATGTTACTGCCCATAGAATTTTGCAATGTCCTAACCATGGTTGTCAAAATCACTATTGTTCCTTCCCCACACAGTTGTTTTTTGAATCCATAATATTTTAATTGTAATATAAGTAGTAAATGCACCATTTCAATTGAGCTGTTGTAAGTAGTTAGAGAAGGCTTGGAGGTTTGCTTGAAAGAGGTAAGTCTTTAGATTCAGGCAGGTTTTAAGTCCTGATTTCAACATCTTCAGCTGAGTGTCTTCAGAGAAGTTATCTAAATGCTCTAGTCTCATTTCCATCACATGTATAAAAATACCTATGTTACTAGATTATGAAGTTTAAAAAGGCAGTTCATGTATTTTTTATGTAGCCTTAGACCTGATTTCCTTCTAACTCTCTTTCTTGACCATCTCCTCCTGATCAATATCTCTTTTCCAACCTAATAAAGAGATCTAGGGAGTGTTTTTTCAGCAATTTTTATGAAAGACATTTATTAGGCCATAAAAACACAATGTTAACATTTTTACTCACTTGTTGGGACATGAAGTTCTACGATTTCTTTTTATGGGTAAGCTTTGTTTTTCTTCATTTTTTTCCCTCTCCTGCACTCAAAGTTGGCCCAAATATGGTAACAGTAAATCATTCAGACTGGGTTAATACTCGCCATTATAGGTTTAGATGCCTCTCAGTTCCCTTGCTCATCTCTGAGACAGAGAGGGAATTAGCCAGACCTTCATTAGAATCATTGCTTGGCATATTAAAGCTTTGAGTACCTTGTAATGTGATCTCTATTTTCCTTACCTTTCAAATCTCTGGCTCCAAAGAAACCATAGCTTTGCTGGTTTTTGTGCAACAACCACAATGATGTTTTTCAACTTTACTTAATTTTCCTTCCATCTGTTCTTTCCCCAAAAAGGCATTTGCCTCCCTTTCTCCCTTCATTGAATGCCAAGTACTGTAGGTTTGTTTCTTCCTTTCTTCAATCAGGTCAAAGTGCCTCCTCTTGCTTGGAGCTTTGACCTGTCTTTGTGGACTCATCCTCCTGGACTCAGGGCCCTGATTGTCTCAGGAGTTCTGAAGGCATATGATTTCATTTATAGTCATGTGGTGAATGCTTACTTTTTAAAATCAGCTTTGAAAATATTCAATTTTAAGGTAAATTTTATAAAAAGCTGGAATGACTGATGTTTCACTGTCCTAATCCTTTCTCTTGTATGTTTGCATGGCCAGAGGGAGGCTGTATTAGACCCTATTCAGAATAATTCCTTTTAAAAGGCTATTTTATTTGCTCTATGCTCTCTGGACACCATGATCTTGAACATAAATGTTGGTTGGATCCATATCAAAAGTAATTCCTGCCCTAAATGGTTTGGCTCAGTGGATAGAGCGTCGGCTTGCGGACTCAAGGGTCCCAGGTTCAATTCCGGTCAAGTGCATGTACCTTGGTTGCAGGCACATCCCCAGTAGGAGGTGTGCAGGAGGCAGCTGATCGATGTTTCTCTTTCATCAATGTTTCTAACTTTCTATCCCTCTCCCTTCCTCTCTGTAAAAAATCAATAAAATATATATTTTTTAAAAAGAGTAATTCCAAAAAGTAGATATCTTGATTAATAGAAGTGGTGTGGTATAGCACAGTGGCTCCCCAACTCTAGGACATTTGATGCTGGTAGCACACAAAATGGCTGAAGGTGGTTCACAGCAGCCAATAACATTGAATCACACACTGTGAAAGTTATTTCCTTTTCTGGTCTTTGTAATAATTATCATGGATAATTAATACATATTTATATTAATCATCATAGACAATTGATATATATTTTAATTATTACAAAAATATGTAGCTGCCATTACAGCTTGGACTATTAATGAGTCACAAAAATATGTAGCTGTCATTGGAACCTGGACTATTAATTACAACTTCAAAGAGCATAGGAAAAGTTCTTTGGCAAGAATCATTGAGGAAAAGCTATGTTAGGGTTACCATTTGAGTCTACGTGACTCACCTCTACTATCAAGTGCTTTTTTCTACATCATCTTTTATCTCCAAAAGGTGCCTTTGGAGTGTTCTCTGTCTCAGAGTGGCACTGTCCATCACCCAGATCTGCACATCAGAAAGTTGAGGGACAGGTCCCCTTTCTCTCTCTCTCTCTTTCTCTCTCTCCACTTCTCTCCCTCTCTCCTTCCCTATAATCCTAGGTGCAATCCATTATCAAGTTCTGTTTCATTTCTATTTCATTAATCTTCAAAACTTTCTTTACACTGTCTCTACATTCACCACATGCTCTATATTATTTGGTCCCTACTTTTTCCTCAACACTTATCTCAAACCACTTTCTCTTTATTCTTTCTCATCCATCCTTTGCACATGCTAATTCTCCTTACTGGGCAGCTCTAGTCCTTCCCAACCCTCCATCTCTGTTCCCTTTTTGATTCTGTTCATCCTGCAAAGCTCAGATCAATGGTTCTCTCCTCTGGGCAATCTTCCCTGACTCTTGTTCAAAACCTTTAATTAGACCAACTTTCTTGTTTTTACATTTTCTTTCCTCCATAGGATTTATCTGTGGTTAACGTTTTGAAAAACTATTTGTTAATTTTCTGTATTCCTACCAGACTTAGTCCATGAGAGAATAATTTCTGTTTTTGCTTAGCATTCTGTCCCCAGTACCTAATCAGAAACTGACACATAGTAAGTGGTCAATAAATATTGTTGTTTTTTTGTTTCTTTTTAAATTCTACTTTTTATTATTTATTTATTTATTTATTTTTTAAATTTCTTTATTGATTAAGGTGTCACATATTTGTCCTCATCCCCCCCATTCCCATCCCCCACCCCTCCCCACGGATGCCCCCACCCCCCTGTTGTCCTTAACCATTGGTTAGGCTTGTATGCATGCATACAAGTCCTTTGGTTGATCTCTCCCCCCTACCCCCACCCTCCCCTACCCTCCCTCTGAGGCCCGACAGTCCGATTGATGCCTCCTTGTTTCTGGGTCTGTTCTTGTTCATCAGTCTATGTTGTTCATCATTTCCCCTAGATGAGTGAGATCATGTGTTACTAGAAATATACTTATAAGAACCGAATGTGAGACGAGCAATAATAGTTATGCTGACAGGCAAATGAATCAGTCTGTAGTAAGTTTCTTTCTGGACCAACAGTTCTTTTGAGACCCAATTTCAATGTCCACCAGTTCCTTATGTGTACATGTCGGCACTGACTTTTCAGCTCTGGATGGTGGACAAATGGTGGTAATGCAGGTCCAACTCCCTCTGGTTTGGTCTCGCCCGGACCCAGGGGCGCGGCTTCACCCAGACTCAGGGGCGCGCGGCCTCACCCGGTCCCGGGATCCAGCCTCACCAGGACCCAGGGGTGCGCGGCCTCACCCGGACCCGGGACCCAGCCTCACCCGGATCCAGGGGCACAAGGCCTTAAATATTGTTTCTTTTAATAAATGAGTGAATCAGTTCTCTTCACTAGCATTTACAATGTTGTGCAACCATCACCACTATTTAGTTCCAGAAAATTTTTATCTCCCAAAAGGAAACTCCCTACCCATTAAGCAGTCACTCCCTATTCCCTCTCCCCTCAACCCCTGGCAATTTGCTTTCTGTCCCTATGGATTTGCTGACTCTGGATATTGCATACTAGTATAAATGGAATCACTAGTACATTGTATATTTCCTAATCTAGACTAGCCTTTATCAATTCTTAACCCATCATTTAGCACAGTGCATTGCATGTAGATAGTATAGAATAAATGCTTATTAAAATAATTTTTTCTTTTATACTTATCATATTAAATATATACACAAAATATAGTTTTAGTTATGAGGGCAAGGATTTTCTTACATTTTTCTAGTAGGAAATTCAACTGAAGAAGTACATAGCATATAATGTATTGATTTTGGTTATTGTACTATATACCCAATTTACTTCCAAAAATAGTTTGAAACTAAAAGACAATATGATTTTAAAAATATTAAGATATTAAAACAGAAACAGAATATCAAAAGGCATAAAGGCAAAGGGGAAACTTACACTAATAGATAATTGTCACAATTAAGAACATCTCTGAACTTTCTACAAACCAAAGAAAAAAATCTATTATATAATCTTGAAAAGAATCATATCTATTTTAAACAGTGAGTAATTTCCTTTAATGTTCTAAAAGAAATGTTTAATTTATCTATTTATTCTTAACTGTTTATAAGTAATGACATTATATTAGATACAACTTTGTAGAATGGATATAAAGATAAAATGTTTTTAACCATATTTCCCAGGGGTTAAAATTAGTATTTCTTATATAATGACACTTATAATGATGTATCCACTAGTACTCAAAAGAAAACTAAAGCCAAGCTTTAGAGCTCATGCATGAAACTGGTGGACCTATTTATTTACTCCGATATCAAATCCCCATTCTAAAGCTTGTCAGTCAAGCCACAATTCAAAGTAATTCCAGAGCAGCAAGTTTGCCGAGCCAAGCAATTTTGAAAATACCCACCTTCAATCACAACAGTGGGTGTAGTTTGGAAATGGGTTTCTACAAAGGTTGGTTTGAACCACAGGTCAAGCAGAGTGACCCGTGATCATTTATATATAGGCATTATGATCATTTGTCATTATTTTGCACCACCTGGCAAAGATTGAGTCCAAAATAGCCCACCTGGTAGACATTACATTTTGATCAAAAATCAGATCACATAGACTGGTGCTTGATTGGAAAATTTACCCATGAGTCTGCAAAAGTGGAGTACAGTTAAAGTTATTTTCTATATTTGTAAAACACAAACTTTCCTTTTCTGTAGCTCGGCAGAAAGCAAACTTAATGGAAGGTTCTCGTGTGAAACTATCAGATTTGTTAAGCATTTGATGTTAGCTAAAAGCACTCTGAGTCAATTGAGAGGAGCCGAAACGGCCCAATTTAGAGTTTCTGGTGTACTTAGGAACAATTGCAAGGTTATTTTAGGGAAGCTGGTCTGTAAGGTTTCCTGATTTTTTTGTCAGCACATCACTCTGGCCTCGGGGTTAGATTAATTAAGGCCTTCAATGCACACTCCCCCTCCCATCTGAGAATGATGGTAAAGGTCATAGCCACTAAAACCACAGAGGCCTCAATGACATCCTATTTTCGTGTTAGAAATCCAAGAAGGTTTTTGCTAAAATAAACACCAAGAGATTTTAAATAAACTAAACTGATTATTAGCTGACATGCTTTTTTTCTCTCCCTTGAATGTAATCCATTGAAATTCAATTCATATATATCCATTCATTCAATAAGCATTTATTATGCACCTACTAAGTGGCAGGCACTATATTTGGGATTAGAGATTCAATGCTGAAGTCTGACAAGTTTAGGACACTTAGCAGCTTATTTCTTAGAGTAGTTACACATTCATTTAATTATTCAAAACATATTTGTTAAGCATCTACTATGTTCCAGGCACTGTTCAGTCAATTAGAATATATCACTCAGAACAAGTCTTGCATTCTAGTAGACAGTATAATACAAAAAAAAAAAAAAACATCATTAATAATTAAACTGTATTAGCCACTTATGGTAATAGATAGAGTATGTTAGAAGATAATAAATGCTATAGAATCAAAACAAAACAACAATTGGGACAACAATATTGATTAAGGAAGTTAAGGTTGGGTTCATTGAAAAGGTGCCATTTGAGCAAAGACCTGAAAAGGCTGTGAGGAGTGGGCCATGCTGACAAGGAATGAAGAACATTCCAGGCAGTGGAAATTTTATAATGAAAATGCACAAAGACAATAGCAAACCTGGTATATTTGAATAACAGCAAGGAGGCCAAGGTGGTTGGAGTGGAGTGAGCAAGGTGAACAGTGGTAGGAAATGAAATTAGAAAGTAAGAAGGTGGTAGGATACTGAAAAGGAAGGTGATAGATGATATAACGCTTTGTAAGCCACTGAAAGGACTAGGGCTTTCATTCTGCATGAAATGATTTATATTTTTATTATATTTTTATTTATTTATTTATTTTTTATTTTTTATTTTTTATTTTTTTTAAATATATTTTATTGATTTTTTACAGAGAGGAAGAGAGAGGGATAGAGAGCTAGAAACATCGATGAGAGAGAAACATCGATCAGCTGCCTCTTGCACATACCCTACTGGGGATGTGCCCGCAACCAAGGTACATGCCCTTGACCGGAATCGAACCTGGGACCTTTCAGTCCGTAGGCCGACGCTCTATCCACTGAGCCAAACCGGTTTCGGCTTTATTATATTTTTAAAGGATAAGTCTAGCTTCCATGTTAGAAATAGACTTTAGAGACCACCAAGGATCAAAGCACCAAGAAGCATTAAGAAGCTAGTAGAGAAATCTTGGCCAGGGGCCAGGGTGGCTTGGACCAAATTGGTAGCAGTGAAAGTGGTGAGAAATAATCAGGTTCTGGAAATATTTTAAAGGTAAAGCCAACAAATGTCCTGATGGATTGAATGTGAGATGGGAAATAAAGACACATGACTTCATTCATCCAACCAATCTTTCATTTCTTGACTCATTCCTTCACTCATCTATTAATTTACTCAACAAAAAGCAGCTAAACCCTTTCATGCCAGGCACTGACATCATAGAAAGGATGCAGAGTCAGTCTCAGCTCTCAAGATGCTCAGTCTAATGAAGAAGACAAGCTTATAAACAAAATATGCTATCCTAGACATATGGAGCCAAACAGTGATTTAGGCACAGAGGAAGAAATGTTTGGGTTAGGTCTTAAAGGAAGAGTGGGAATTTGTCAGCTGATTAAAGCTGGGGAGGGCTTCCCAGGCAGAGGGTACTACAAAGAGGCAAGAGACAGTTTTGCAATTTGATAAACCAAAGGTAGTTTGGAGTGGCTTATAAAGATGGTGCAAAGGTGAGGATATTGATTGCAAAGGCTGGTGAGGAATGAGCTCTTTCAAATGACATTAGACCTCAGGCTAAGTGTGGTGGTCATTTTTCTTTTAGTGGTGAGAAGTTATAGTAGAGGTTTAAATAGTGGAATGACATGACCAGATTTGGGTTTTAGAAAAATCATAATTGAGTAGGACAAGTGAATTTAGAAATGTTTGTAGAAAGTTATTGACAGCATAGAAGGGGAGATAGTAATTTTGTAAAATCCAGTTTGTAAAAAATACAGACTCATAAAATGTTTTCACTCTGTGTATTAGTCAGGCTTCTCCAGAGAAACAGAACCAATAGGATATATCCAAATGTCCTATATAAGATATACAGTACATATTCATATATATCCATATCTCTTCTTCTATATCTATATATCATAAGGAGATTTATTATAAAGAATTGATTCAGCCTGGCCAGTGTTGCTCAGTGGTTGAGCATTGAACTATAAAGGAGGAGGTCATGGTTCGATTCCCAGTCAGGGCACATGCACCCATTGTGGCTCGATCCCCAATGTGGGGTGTGCAGGAGGCAGCCAATCAATAATTCTCTCTCATCATTGATGTTTATATCACTCTCTCCCATACTATTATGAAGGCTCAGAAATCACATGACCTATTGTCTGCAAGTTGTAGAGACAGGGGTGAGAACCATAAGCACTGATGATGAAAGTTTCAGGCTGAAAGTTCTGAAAATTTCAGGCTGAGAATGGGAAAAGACAGATGTCCCAGCTCAGCATGAGAGAGAGAGAGAGAGAGAGAGAGAGAGAGAGAGAGAGAGAGAGAATTATTTTCTCTATGTTCTTGTTCTATTTAGGTCCTCAAAGGATTGGATGATGCCCAAGCACATTGGAGAGGACAATCTGCTCTATTTAATCTACCAATTCAAATGCTAATCCCAGCTGGAAACTGGGATTAGCATTTGAATTGGTAGATTAAATAGAGCAGATTAACCCACCCTCACAGACACACCCAGAAATAGTGTTTAACTAAATAGCTGGGCACCCTGTGGCCCAGTCAAGTTGACACATACAATTAATCATAAAACTCTGTTATTAACATAAATATGAATTAGCAAAAAGTAAATAAAGCTGCCTTCTTTTTAAAAGCTGGGAATCTCCACTTTAATCCCAGCAGTGAGCCAAACTACTTTTGACATTTAGGACATGCAAGGCTCCGTTATCAATTGACTTTGTAAGACATAACAGTAAGTAATGTGTTGCTCCCCTTCAAGGCCAGGCAAGTCTAGACACAGGTCCTGAATGCTGAAAGGTGTAGGTAAAAGTCCCAGATCCTTTCCTTCTGAGTTCAGTGTACCTCCAAGTATGGTTCCCAATCCCTTGATTTGACAAAATATAGGAGTCCCAGTTGAAAACTACCACATCAAAATCTCTGCATACAGCCCTAGCTGGTTTGGCTTAGTGGATGGAACTTCGGCCGGTGGACTGAAGAGTCCCAGGTTCAATTCTGGTCAAGGGCACATGCCTGGGTTATGGGCTCAGTCCAACATGTAGCAGGCAGCCAATCAATGATTCCCTTTTGTTATTGATGTTTCTATCTCTCTCTTCCTCTCCTTTCCTCTCTGAAATAAATAAAAATATCCTATCTAATAAAAGAGTAATATGCAAATTAACCACCACTCCACTACACCCACAAGCCATGCCCACAAGCCAATCAGGAGCGAATATGCAAATAAACTCAACCAAGATGGCTATGGCCACAGAGAGCAGGAGGGAGAGGCTTGGGTTTCCCCGGCAATGGAGGAAGCCAAGCTTTCCGCCTGCCCTTGCCAGCCTAGGCCTCCAGTCAAGGCTACAAAGTTTCAATGATAGAAGATACATAAATCCAAACAGAAATGGCAGCAGCCATGGAGCTGGAAAGAGCAGGAGGCTCGAGTTGCCCCCGGCAATGGAGGATTCCAAGCTTTCCACATACCCTGGCCAGCCCAGGCCACCGCTTAAGGCTACAAAGTTTCAATTATAGAAGATACATAAGTTCCAACATTAATGGCTGCTGCCACGGAGCAAGCAGAAGGCTTGGCTCCACTCCAGGCTACAAAGTTTCAATTGTAGAAGATAAATAAACCCCAGATACTAGGGACTCTGCTTGGGTCACCAGGGGGCGTGGCTGGCCTGCAAACCACCACAGGCCCCTCACCCAGGCCACCCCACACCCCAAGGGAACCCCCACCCTGATCCAGGACACCCTTCAGGGCAAACCAGCCGGCCCCCACCCGTGCACCAGGCATCTATCCTATCTAATAAAAGAGTAATATGGAGATTGACCATCACTCCAACACACAAGATGGCTGCCCCCATGTGGTCAAAGATCCTGCCCCCATATGGACACAAGATGGCCACCACAAGATGGCCAGCAGGGGAGGGCAGTTGGGAGGGACCAGGCCTGCAAGAGAGGACAGTTGTGGGTGACCAGGCCTGCAGGGAAGGGCAGCTGGGAGGGACCCAGGCCTGCAGGGGAAAGCTGTTGGGGGGGACCAGGCCTGCAGGGGAGGGCAGTTAGGTGCAAACAGGCTGGCAGGGGAGCAGTTAGGCATCAATCAAGCTGGCAGGGGAGTTGTTAGGGAGTGATCAGGCTGGCAGGCAGAAGCAGTTAGGGGCAATCAGGAAGGCAGGCAGGCGAGCAGTTGGGAGCCAGCAGTCCTGGATTGTGAGAGGGATGTCCCAGATTGGAGAGGGTGCAGGCTGGGCTGAGGGACACCCTTCCCCCCCGCCACGTGCACGAATTTCGTGCACCAGGCCTCTAGTATTTTTTAAAAAATCTCTGCGTGCAGAACCCTGAAAACTATTTATCAAGCACTCCAGTTAATAGATATACACAGTAGAATAACTGTGCAGCCTCAGGTAGTTTATCTTCTGAGCTCTTGGGTACGATGATGGTGTACATCCCGTAAGGTTGTAGAAAAAATTAAACGAGACAGCTTTTGGCATAATTTTGAACAGGGTATGGAACTTAGTGGGCACTTGATGAATGATAATTACAATCAAGTAACTAAAATATAAGGCTGAATACCATTAGTATTGTACTGGTGCAATACCAATGACCAAAAAATATATAATTATGGAACTGAAAAGAAAGAGTTAAGTTCTGAAATGAGGGGAAGTTGAAGAGGTATCATAGAAGGTTCCAACCTTTCCTCTTGTTCCTCTTGCCTAATTCCATTTTCGCTCCAAACTTCCAGACTCTTTTCAAAAGAAAGCTTTGATCATGCAACCCTTTGTCCTCCCCACTTTCTGTACTACAACTTACTTCTAACATGACACCAAACCCAGATCCTTTCTTCCAGCAACCATTTCATTTAGGGTGAGCAAGGCCAGCCTCTTCTGAGCCACTACAACCCCTTGCCATTGCATCACCCTATACTGGGGATTGAGAGGGGTAGTGTCAGGATGACTCTGCCCATGTCTCTCTCTTCATCTAGACTGAGCTCAAGAAAAGGAAGTGGTCTTATCCTTTCATCTTTACATCTCCAGACCTATCATACTTTGATTCAAATTTGATTAAAGTCTAGGTACTCCTTAAATATCTGTTGACCTGAGCTGATAGCAAACTTCGTTATGGGCCTGATGATTACTTGTGACATCTGAGATGGGTGGCAGGACATTCCATGCAGGCTATGGCAATAAACAAAGGCATGGGAGAGGAATGGGGTATATATGGAGGAAGTAGTGCAGAAAGATAATGTCTAGTCATATGTGGTCAAAGTACAGTATGCATAATGAGGCAGACTATGAGATAAGGGTGGGTGGAGGTGACAGTTAATAAGTTATACCCTACAGCCTTGGCCAGTGTGGCTCAGTTGGTTGGGCATCGTTTGGTGAACCAAAAGGCTGCTAATTTGATTTCTAGTCAGGGCACACGCCCTGGTTACATGCTCGATCCCTGTTAGGGGCATGCAGGAGGCAACTAATCAATGTCCTCTCTCTCTCCTTCTCTCTCTCTTTCTGAAAAAAATAAAAAAGAAGTTATGCCCTATAGACAATGATTATCTATCAATGGGTTGGACAAAGGGTGGCATGATCAAAGCTTTCTTTCAAGAAGATTCTGGAGGTTTGAAGCGAGAATGGTTTGAAGCAGATGAGTTACAGAAAAACTACTCAAGCAGAAATAGGAGCACCTGTTAAAGCTTGTCAACAGACATTAGATCTGGTACAAATTAGCTGGCCCTTACTCAAAAGCTGTTTCAATAGCAAAAAATGAAGACTGACAATGTTTCTTGGAGCCTCATTTATTTTGTTCCATCAAGTTTTGCAATTATCACTGTTTATTATTCTCTTATAAAAAAAACAGACAATTCAGGATAGATGAGACCATCACATTTTTCTAATTCTGTTAAATAATGTGTGCCATGTAATCTTGAGACTACATCTGAGAAGCTGCAAACAACTCAGGTGGGTTTTTTCCTTATTCTTTTTTAAAACAACAAAGCAAATACTCTGTTTTTATTCATTAGAGAAAGCCCTGCTGCTATTAGTCTGTGTATACAATTTACTGAAGCTTGAAATTCAGCACTCAGGGAATTGTTTAAATTATCTTTGGGCATCACATCCTCCCTTGGTGTCTTGCCAAAGAAAATAATTCAAGAAATATTTGTTGAAAGAATAGTTAATAATTTATTGCAACATTCCTTGCAATAGTTTCTGCTTAGATTTTGACTTCAGATCTTATTTTCCACAGCTTCTAATTAACATGTTGGGGTACATCTTTTGGACCCTGTAGCTGCTTGTCCAGTATTGACCTTGAACCTGTATTTTTACAGCTTTCTGTGGTGAGCCAGAAAGGAGGGGTCTGGCCCAGGCTCAGGCAGGACTACATGTGCAAGCAATGCACAGGAAGTGAGGATGGGTGTTAGGGCTGGCAAGGCTGCTATTTGTGGTTGGTGCCAAGAAGACTATGTGAGTATACGGGAGCCATTGCTGGGTCAACATTCCTGTATTTGATAGAGCTGTCAGTATTTGATAGATCAAAGTAATAAAAATCAATAAGAATAGAGAATATGAGAACAAAATTAACAGGCTGATATTTATATATAGTGGATCCAACTATTTTAAAAGTTTACATTCTGTCCACAAGGAGCATTTAGAAAACATAGCAAACATATAGTTATTTTATAACCTAGTAATTCCACTCTTATTTATTTACCCATTAAAAAATGAACATATCTACTAGAAAGACTTATATATAATCATTCATGGAAGCTTTATTCTTAATCACCCTAAATCTGAAAACAACAAAAAAGTTCATGGAGAGGCAAATAGATAAATAAATTATGGTATATCCATAAAATAGAATACCATGTACTTAGCAATAAAAATTAATAAATTGTGACATAGGCAGCAACATAGATGAATCTCCAAAACATTTGGTCAGTGTGGCTCAGTGGTTGAGCATTGGCCCAAGAACCAGGGGTTATGGTTCAATTCCCAGTCAGAGTACATGCCCGAGTTGCAGGCTCCATTCCCAGTGAGGGGCTTGCAAGAAGCAGTCTATCGATGTTTCTCTTTCATCAATGTTTCTATCTCTCTATCCCTCTCCCTTCCTCTCTCTAAAATCAATAAAAATATATTTAGAAAAATATTATGCTGAGCAGAAGAAATCAGACACAAGAGTATATACTATATGATTTCATTTACATAAAGCTCTAGAAAAACAAATCTATTTTATAGTGACATAAAGATCAGTGATTGCCCAGGGTCAGATGAAGGTGGGAAATAGAAGGAGAAGGGACACATGGGTTGATGGAAATATTTTATCTCAATTGTTTTGGTTGTTACATGAGTATATACATTGTCAAAGTTCATCAAATTGTACCTTTTAAGTGGGTGAATTTTTGTATGTAAATTATTCTGCAATAAAGCTAGTTAAAACCAAAAAAAGTTATGTTGTTTTATATATATATATATATATATATATACACACATATATATGTTATATGTATACAATATATATATATATATATATATATATACATATATATATATATATACACACATATATATATATCCAACTTTGTTAATAGTAAAGATTATAATCTTACATGTAACTGATGAAGGGCTTGTAGGCATAATAAATATAGGTAATCAATAGAAAAATAGGCAGGAGACTTGAAGAGGTACTTCACAAAAGAGGCTATCCAAATGCTCCTCTCCTATGAAAAGTAATCAGTGAGATGCTAATTAGTACCTCAATGAGATCCCATCACACACCCATCAATTTGACTAAAATTGAAAAAACTGATACTACCAAAATTTGCCCAAGTTGTGGAATAAGTGGAACTCTCTACACTGTCTATGACTCCATAAATTAATGCAACTATTTTGAAAACCTGGCATTACCTATTCAAACTGAATATAAATATATAATACTAGAGATCTGGTGCGCGAAATTCATGCACAGGTAGGGTCTCTAGGCCTGGCCGGCGATCAGGGCTGATTGGGGCCTTCCTCCCCCATCTGCCAGCTGCGGGCTCAGGCCTTCCTTTATTCTGCGCCACCCCCTGGTGGTCAGCGCACGTCATAGCAAGCAATCGAACTCCCGGTCAGTCAAACTCCTGAGGGGACAATTTGCATATTAGCCTTTTATGGTATAGGATGACCCATCAATTCCATTACTAATCCTATATCATAAAAGGCTAATATGCAAATAAACCAAACGGTGGAATGACCGGTTGCTATGACGCGCACTGACCACCAGGGGGCAGATGCTCAACACAGGAGCTGCCCCCTGATGGTCAGTGTGCTCCCACAGGGGGAGCCCTGCTCAGCCAGAAGCCAGGCTCATGGCTGCCAAGCAGAGCAGCGGTAACGGGAGCCTCTCCCACCTCTGCTGCAGGCAGGTAGCAAGGAGTGAGGGGTCCTGGACTGTGAGAGCCCCAGACTGCAAGAGGGGTCCCAGACTGCGAGAGGGTGCAGGCCGGGCTGAGGGACCCCCTCCACCAGTGCACGAATGTCATGCACCTGGCCTCTAGTCATATATAAATCTGAAATGCATAGGCGCTTTAAAATATCAGTGTGAGAATGTTTATAGAAACACTATTCATAATTGCCCCTAATAAAGAGTACAATGGGTAAATAAATTGTGGCTTATATGTCTAGTGGGATTATTTACTCGGTAATGGCATGCCTGAAGCCAATTCCAGCATGTCAGCAGGGCTGAATCATCTGGGACTGCTGAAGGGCATCTCCCCAAACCTGAGTGGGATTGTCTGTTGCTGGACAGCTCGGGGCATCTTAATCTGCATGTTATTGCCTTCTGTTGGCCAAACACCTGAACAGCTGTAGGCTATTCCCCAATCTGACAATGCTTCTGTAAACCCTACCCTTTGAAACCCTGACCCTTTGAAGTGTATTATCTCCACCTTGCCTTAGGACAAATTGTGTTAATAAAAGCATGGGTCCTGAGTCAAGGGAAGTCTAGCTCCTTTAGCTGAAGCACCTCTGACCCCCAATGCCTTTCAAAACTATCTTTCGTCTTTGGACTCCTTATTAAATCTACGCAAAGCTTTCTCCAGATTGCAGCACCCCTTTGTAATGCTGGGACAAGAACCCTGGCAATGCATAGGAAGCCAGGTAGTAAATACCTTCAGAAAGGAGGGAGAAGGAGTCATTATACAGCCCAGTGATTCCACCAGGGCATGTGGGGACTTCTGGAGTAAAGATAACATTCTACTTAATAACTTGGGATGTACTAGCATGAGTATGTTCAGCTCATGATAATTAGTTGAGCATTACACTTAAGTTCATGTACCTTCACACATATTTTATGCTCAGATAAAAAATTAGAGATGAAAGGATGGCAGATCAGCACCAATATCATTTATTTCTATCAAACTGAGTTTTGTTTACTGCCAGCCTCTGTCCTTCTAGATCAGGCGTCCTCAAATTATGGCCCGTGGGCCACATGTGGATGTTTTTGCCGTTTTGTTTTTTTTTACTTCAAAATAAGATATGTGCAGTGTGCATAGAAATTTGTTCATAGTTTTTTTTTTAAACTATAGTCCGGCCCTCCAAAGGTCTGAGGGACAGTGAACTGGCCCCCTGTTTAAAAAGTTTGAGGACCCCTGTCTAGATCATATAATAAGGCACAAGAGTAATTCTCTTCAGAAAAATCTCTTATCAGTATCAGTTTCTGACATGAGTCTGGTTACCTGGAACAACCTTTCTGATAAAGACAAGTCAAAAGTTGAATTAAATATGAATAAATGCATTTTAAATACATTTTTGATACTTCTACACTGATGTAGAATTGAATTGCTTGTAGCAGACAAATGCTTTTGCTAAGAATAATTTTAAAAGCTAAATAAATACAAAAACTGACTCTTAAAAAGGCATCAGAAAACCACTGAAGAAATAAGGACTTGGGGGTTCAAAATTATGGGAATGGAAAATCACAGAGAGGTGGGATGATATTATGCATTTGCTTCTTCTCCTTTTTTTTTTTTTTTTTTAATCTGTGATATTCCCCAATTCTGGTTTAAGAATAGAGGCTAAGAATAAGAGTAAAAGGCCATTGATGAGGGTCAGAGAGACCAACAGAACTTTCGTGAGGAAACACATAGCCAGTTTTCCTCTTAAAACATTTGCCGAATTCTGAGACTAAGCAGAAAGCTCCTGAAAAGTGAATTGCAGTTTGGGGCAGTCTTTCCATGCTGAAAAGACCAAGATCAGAATTTAGGATCCACTAAGAGAAGTGACATTGGTGAACACATCGGGCTTTTCACTGAAATGCCACACAAGCCAACCAGAGGTAGGTTTGTGTTTTCCAAAACAGCAATCCAGTTTTAAGCCATTATTTAGGTGATCATTCCCTACTTTCTTTGCCCAGTACACAAAAGGGTGAACTACTTCTGGAAAAAAAAATCATCATTTGGATCATTTATAATTTGTTATACACAATATCTGGCATTCGGTGAAAACATGGTAGACATGAAATAGGCATTATGCTTGAAAACCAAGAGAGAAGTGGGAAAAGAAAAACTCAGATGCATAGGTGATACAAATATTGAAGTTAATCAGGCACGGACATTCACTGCAATCAACATCTCCAAAAATTACAAAAAAAAAAAAAAGGTAGGTAAATGGCATAAGGTAATGAAGAATTTCATCAAGAATCAAGCTCTTTAAATGGATCGCTGGGCTGCCAAAAATGCAGAAATTCGAAGGAGCCAAACATGAATGAAAAGTGGAAATTGTGAGGCATGTTTTATACTGAATACAGCTTTCATCATGGATAAAGGTTTCTGCAATATTTCGTGACTCGAAGTTTACATTTTGATAATTGTGCAATGTATATGAATCGATAGATTAAAGTTCAGGGTGTTCTATAGACTGAATTGTGTCCCCCTAACATTCTTATGTTGAAGCCCTATCCCCTATGTGACTATATTTGGAGACAGGACTTTCAGAAGGTAAGTAAGCTTAAATGAGCTCATGAGGGTGGAGCCCTAATCTGATGGGTTTGGGAGCCTTATAAGAAGAGGAAAAAGGAGAAGGACCTGTTTCTCTCCAGGATGTGAGGATGCAGTGAGAAGGCACCATCTGCAAGCCAGGAAGAGTTCTCCTTATAAACCAACCATGTTGACGCCCTTATCTCAGACTTCCAGTCTCCAGGACTATGAGGAAATAAATTTCTGTTGCTTAAGACACCCACTCTATGGTATTTTGTTATGACAGTCTGAGAAAACTAATACAGGCTGGAGGCAAATTCTAAACTATCAAAGGACTGCACCCTCAGTGGAAGGGAAAATGAAAAGTAGATACACTTCTTAATCAAGAAGAGCAAGGAAACTTGTCTACTGATTTAATTCATAAACCTAAGAAAATAAGAAAATCTTTCCAGAGAATACTAATAAAGCCAATCCTCACATGAATTTTTCAGTCCAAATATTTGCTACTCTGCAGTACAAAACACCTCATGTAGATAATTTAATTTGAGTTAATTCTGAGTTGTAGAGAAATAAAACAAATTAGAAGAACCATATGCAAATCCTCTCAGAAAATATAAAGCTTCAATCCATGCCACTAAGTACTCCCCAGATAAAGTTTTAAGGAAAACTTTCCCTAAGGAAAATATAAGGAAAACAAAAAGGAAACAAAGTAGTAAGGATGAAAGTAAACATTAAAAAACAAATAGAAAAATCAGAGCTATACCAATTTTGTTGCTACCTAAAATGGATTCCTGTAGTACCAGCAAAAAAGAAATTTCCAACTGCACACACGTGGGAGAAGTTCAAGTTAGTGGCAAGATTTATTGGGGAGAAAAAAAATAATACACCCTGGGGATCTAGTAGCAATTGCTTCTCTCCTCCCCATGATCCCTGTTTAATCCTATGTTTCCTTGGTTTTGCGCATAAGCAGGTTACCTTTGAAACTATCCAACCTGGTCCTTATTCTTCCTGGGCTTGTACTGCCCCCCACAAGCAATCTCTTTTCTGGATTTTCTGGGGCCTGGCCCCATCATACAAACCAATCCTTTTTCTAGGCTAGACTCCTCCCCTTTATGATTGACATTATGGCTCCTACTGCGCAAGCCCCAAAGTTCCTCCCTGCAATATCTTTGCTTTTATTGCACATGCCTCAACAAAGGAATTTTCCCCTCAGGTAGCCCAGTGGAAGGGTCCGTCCCGGGAAGTTTGGACATCCATCCTTCATACCTGCCAGGAGATTAAGTCCCTTTGGGCAGATGATGTGGCTGTCTGTCCCCTGGTGTCTGAGAAGCTGTAGCTTCCAGGCTTAAACCTGATTAAGTGGAACTTCCAGACTCAATCAGGCGTAGGCATTTTAGCTCCTTTTCTCTTTTGTTTTATCTATCTAGCTGCCTGTGTATGGTAATACTTCCATATACAGTGTTGGAATTATTCAATCTATATATATAAAAGCCTAAACAATCTTTATGACCGGTCAACTGAACGATGGGTTGACCAGTCGCTATGATGCACACTGACCACCAGGGGACAGACTCTCAATGCAGCCCTGGTGGTCAGTGTGCTCCCACAGCCAACTTTCTGTGGCTGGCCAACCTCCCGCGGTCCCTCCCCCCGGCTGGCCGGCCTGATAGGCCCTGATCATCAGCCAGGCTGAGGGACCCCACCCATGCATGAATTCGTGCACCGGGCCTCTAGTGTTTATATAAAATAAGAATGCTTAATATTTTTTCAAAAATTTTAAAGAGGCTTAAATATGAGCAAGCGAAAAGAAACTTGGGGGGAAAATGACCAAGCATATTTGGAAAAGTACCAAAAATAATTTATAGAAATGGAAAATGTAATTACTAAAATTAAACCTTCAATGAATGGTTAAAAGTCAGATTATATAAAATAGAGTAAATAATTACTGGATGAGATGATAAAACCAAGAGCATTACCCAAAATGTGACCCAGTGAGACAAAATAAGAAGAAAAAAAATATATAAAAAAGAGATTAAAATACATAGAAGGTATATGGAAAGGTCTAACATAGATGATCAGAGTTCCAGAGAGAAACAATAGAAAGAAAAGAAACAATATTCAATTATTTAATGACAGAGCATTTTTCAGAACTGTGGAAATATACTTATATAGTATAACTATAACTTATGATAGAAGTTGTGATTTTTTGTATACATTTTGCTATAACCTAATAAAGTGAAACGTGATTTTTCCTTACAACTCATCAATGTACTTCAGTGGTATATACCTTCGACAAATTCTTTCACATAAGAAGACATGTGCAATACTGTTCATAGGGGTACTGTCCTCAATAATATGTATAGTATACTCATTCATACAATGAAATACCATACAATAGTAAAAATTAATAGATCAACACTGATTAATTTTGAAAAAATAAAAAAGCAACTAAAAAGAAAATATAACATATTATTTCATTTCATTTTTTTTTTTTAATTCTTACCCAAGGATATTTTTCCATTGATTTTTAGAGAAAGTGGAAGGGAGGAGGAGAGACAGAGAGAGAGAAACATTGATGTGAGAGAGAGACATCAATTGGTTGCTTCCTGCACGTGCCCTGACCAGGGCCAGGGATCAAGCCTGCAGCCGAGGTACATGCCCTTGACTAGAATCAAACCTGGGACCCTTCAGTCTGCAGTCAGATGCTTTATATACTGAGCCAAACCCACTAGGACAAATTTCTTATTGTTATTTATTTATTGTTGACACTATTACAGATGTCCTCCATTTACCCACCTCCACCCAGCTCCCACTCCCCCACCCCCAGCCTTTGGCCATCCCCACACTGTGGTCTGTGTCCATATGCTATGCATATATGTTCCTTAAAATGCAAGACAATAATCTTTTTTTTTTTAATTATTGATTTCAGAGAGGAAGGTAGAGGGAGAGAGAGATGGAAACATCAATGGTGAGCTAGAATCATTGATCAGTTGTCTCTGCCATGCCCCCTACTGGGGATAAAACCCTGGACCCTTTTTTCCCCAGGCTGATGCTCTATCCACTGAGCCAAACCAGCCAGGGCAAAACAGTAATCTTTGTAGTTATCTATTTGTAAGATGGCCTCACACACAGAGAACACCAATGTGAATTATTAGTACATGTCCACTCAATCTTTGTCTCATAAACATATCTGCACATTCACTATACACCATGTACTACATACCCACACACATATATTTTTATAACCTGCTTCTTTCACTTAGAATAAATTATAAACAGTTTCTCATGTAAAAAAAGTATGAATGATATTATTGGCCACATAGAATTCTGGCAGATTAATGTACCATACTTAACCAATCCTTTACTATTGGACCTTTAATTAATTCAAACATTTTTCATAATAAATAGTATTGCAATAATGCATAGCCTTACACATAGTTTTTTGTTATATCACTGTTTGTTTCAGTAGAATAAATTTCTCTTGGTAGAATGGCTTCTTACAAGGTTATGGCACTATACACTGCCACCAGTGATGTGAGAGTAATCAGGCCCCCAGTAGCCTTTGTAGATTCCAATGTTCTATTTAATTTTTATCAATTTGATAGGTAAAAAATATCATTAAGGTTTTCTAATGTACTCTCATTTCTAATGTTTGGAACTTTTCATATATGTATGGGTCTTTTCTATTTATCCTATCTAATAAAAGAGAAACATGCAAATTGACTGTACCTCTGCTACATCCATAAGCCACACCCACCAGCCAATCAGGAGAGGGTATGCAAATTAACCACACCAAGATGGTGGCAGCCACGGATCTGGAGCAAGCAGGAGGCTTGGGTTTCCCCCGACGATGGAGGAAGCCAAGCTTCCCCCATTGTGGCCTGCCCTGGCCTCCGCTCAAGGCTACAAAGTTTCAATTATAGAAGATAAACAAATGGAAGAACATACCATGTTCCTGGATTGGTAGAATCAATATCATTAAAATGTCCATACTACCCAAAGCAATCTATAGATTCAATGCACTCCCCATTAAAATACCAACGGCATATTTCACAGACCTAGAAATAACTCTCCAAAAATTCATCTGAAATAAAAAGAGATCCCAAATAGCCACAGCAATCGTGAGAAAGAAGAACAAAGTAGGTGGGATCTCAATACCAGATTTCAAGCTGTATTACAAAGCCTCTGTTCTCAAAACAGACTGGTACTGGCACAAGAACAGACATATAGAACAATGGAATAGAATAGAGAACCCAGATATCGACCCAAACCACTATGCTCAATTAATATTTGACAAAGGAGGCATGAACATACAATGGAGTCAAGACAGTCTCTTCAATAAATGGTGTTGGGAAAACTGGACAGATACATGCAAAAAAATGAAACTAGACCACCAACTTACACCATACACAAAAATAAACTCAAAATGGATATAGCACTTAAACATAAGATGGGAAACCATAAAAATACTAGAGGAATCCACAGGCAGAGAAATCTCAGACATATGCCAAAGCAATTTCTTCACCAATGCCGCTCCTAGGGCAATGGAAACTAAAGAGAAAATAAACAAATGGGACTACATCAAAATAAAAAGCTTTTGTACAGCAAAAGAAACCATCAACAAAACAACAAGAAAGTCCACTGTATGGGAGAACATATTTGCAAATGTTATCACATGGATGGAGCTGGAGAGCATTATGTTAAGTGAAATAAGCCAGGCAATGAAAGAAAAATACCTCATGATCTCACTCATTTATGGAAAATAAAGAACATTATAACCTGATAAACAAAAAGATAGATACAGAGGCAGTAAAGCATCGAACAGACTGTCAAATTACAGTGGGAAAGCAGGGGAGTGTTGGGGAGGGGGGAAAAGAGATCTACCAAAGAACTTGTATGTATGCATATAAGCACAACAAATGGACACAGGACATGTGTCCAACAAATGGAGGGGGGTGGGATGAGGGCATGCGACAGGGGGTAGGGGAGGCTGGGGAAAGGTCAAGGGGGTAAAAAAAGGAGATATTTGTACTACTACATGTAATACTTTAAACAATAAAAAATATTTAAAAATAAAAATAAATAAATAAATAAATAAATCCCAGATACCTGCTTCCAGCCTATGTTTAGGTCACCAGGGGGTGTGGCTGGCCTGCAAACTACCACAGGCCCCTCACCCAGGCTGCCCCATGTCCCAAGGGAACCCCCATCCTGATTCGGGACACCCTTCAGGGCAAACCAGCCAGCCCCCACCTGTGCACCAGGCCTCTATCCTATCTAATAAAAGAGTAATATGCAAATTGACTGTCACTCCAACACACAAGATGGCTGCCCCCATATGGATACAAGATGGCTGCCACAAGATGGCCAGCAAGGGAGGGCAGTTGGGAGGGACCAGGCCTGCAGGAAAGGGCAGTTTGGGGGTATTCAGGCCTGCAGGGGAGAGCAGTTGGGGGGACCAGGCCTGCAGGGGAAGGCAGTTGAAGGGGACCAGGCCTGCAGGACAGGGCAGTTAGGGGTGACCAGGCCTGCAGGGGAGGGCAGTTGGGGGCAACCAAGCCTGCAGGGGAGGGCATTTTGGGGGGACCCAGGACTGCAGGGGAGGGCTATTTGCAGGGGGGACCAGACCAGCAGGGGAAAGCAGTTAGGGGCAATGAGGCTGGCAGGGGAGGGCAGTTAGGGGTGACCAGGTCAGCAGGGGAGGCCAGTTGGGGGGGACCAGGCTGGCAGGGGAGGGCAGTTAGGGGTGACCAGGCTAGCAGGGGAGGGCAATTAGGGGTGACCAGGCCGGCAGGGGAGGGCAGTTAGGGGCAATCAGGCTGGCAGGGGAGTGGATAGGGGGTGATCAGGCTGGCAGGCAGAAGCGGTTAGGGGCAATCAGGAAAGCAGGCAGGTGAGCAGTTGGGAACCAGCAGTCCTGGATTATGAGAGGGATATCTGATTGCCTACTGGGATCAGGCCTAAATGGACAGTCAGACATCCCTTGAGGGGTCCCAGATTGGAGAGGGTACAGGCTGGGCTGTGGGACACACCTCCTGTGCACGAATTTTGTGCACCAGGCCTCTAGTTCTTTTATAAACAGCTTGTACACTTAAATTGGTATATAACTTGCAAATTAGTCTTGTCTATTTTTCTTTTTGATAGACCGCTTTTCAAAAGAATTTGTAAAATCTATGTGTGTGAGTATCTGCATTTTCGGAACTATTGTAAAGTAGACTATTTTTTCCAGCATTGCATTTGGCCAGGCCTCCATGCCAAGGAAACCATGGAATTGTCCCTGGTCTTGCTCTTAGTGCTGCTGCTTGCCATGTCCTTCTCAGTGCTTGCTGAGCTATTCCAAACACCAGGAAGAACTTCTTTCTCATGCTATAGGACAGAGGTTGGCAAACTACAAAAGGTGGGCCAAATCTTGCCTGTCACCTATATTTTGTATGACCTGAGAGAACATTTTAAATGGTTGGAACATAATTTTTAAATGACATTAACATTATATGAAATTCAAATCTCAATATCCATAATAAAATTGTATTGGAACACAGCTTTACTCATTCATTTACAGATCATTTCTGGCAGCTTTCATGCTACAATGGCAGAGGTGAGGGGTTGCTAGAGACCACATGGTCAGCAAAGCCTGAAATATTTACTAGCTGGCCCTTTATAGAAGTTTGCTGATCCTTGCTGTAGATTTTTAGTTTTAAAAGGGATAACGATAACACATTTTATCTCTAATACCTTTCTTCCCCACTGTTAGCTTTCACCTATGTTAGGGTTATTAATGGGATTTTGCCAGAATCTATTACTTATTGCTATAATGCTGGACATTTTTATCAGGAAGGATAGATTTGAGCCATACCTTCCTTTAATCCACCTCCAAAAATTCCTTGAGGTATCAAGAATATGAATGGCATTCTTCTTTAATTGGGCTTTCCTGTACATTCTACCTATTTTTAAAAATTTCTTTGACCATTTTAATAGTGATTTGGAAGTAAAGAGAAATAGATCTTTACTCAAATTACCTTCTTAATCTAACTCATGGCTATTTGTATTTTAATTTAAATAATTCAGTGATAATCATTATTGTTTGAGAATGTGCTTGGAAATGGAAACAATTTAGAAAGTAATGATCTAAAGTTTAATGCTCTAATGACTATTGATGGTTGCCATTCTGGCAGGTGTGAGGTGGTACTTCATTGTCATTTTCATTTGCATCTCTTTGATGATTAATGATGTTGAAAGAATATATGTACCCCTATGTTCATAGCATTGTGATGTATAATAGCTAAAATCTGGAAATAGCGCAAGTGCCCAACAGTAGATGGGTGGATAAAAAAAGCGGTGGTATTTTACACAATGGAATACTATGCAGTTGTAAAAAAAAAAGAAGGATCTATTACCCTTTGAGACAACATGGAGGGACCTGGAGAGTATTATGTTAAGTGAAATAAGTCAGCCAGAGAAATACAAATATCACATGATCTCACTTATATATAGAATTTAATGAATAAAATAAACTGACAAAATGGATTGAGACATGGAAGCATGGAACAGATGGGTGATTTTCAGAGGGAAGGGGGCAGGAAGAGATTAATCAAAGAACTTATATGAATCTGTGCATTGCCCATGGACACAGACAATAGGGTGGTGAAGGCCTGGGGTAGGGTGGAAACAGGGTGAAGGAGGGCAATGGGGATAAAAAGAGGAGGAGGAACATCTGTAATACTCTCAACAATAAAGATTTAAAAAATGTTTCAGTGAAAGAGAAATATAGTTGATACCTGATTCTTTCCCCAAGTTTATCTCACTAATATTTTGCAAGGGAGAAAGAAAAGCAGTTTTTAATCACTGGCTAGCAATTGTTTTATGTCATTTTTAAATCCAATAATCAGCCCGAGGAGTAAGAAATACACACTATATCCTTAATCTGTGGCACTGACTTCCTCACTGTTTAGTAAGGTGCAAGTTCCATAGATGTAATTGGTATAAGCAGAACCAGGTCAAGGATCGTGCTATACTGATGTTACATGGCTTCCCAATCTGTAAGGAACACTAAAACATCAATAAGGAAGAAATGAGATTGAGAAAATGTTACCTACAAGAGTTCATCTCAAAGAAAGTACTAAATGTGGCTAAAAGAAATAACCTGAGTCATTCTTGAGTAAGAAAACAGATTACTGAACTTCCCCCTAAGGCTGGTGGGTCCAGTTTGCAGCATAACTATTGTTTTTGTTAAAGGAGTTCTGTGAATGGATAGCTGTGATCCTCCTTCTCACCTTTCTCTCTTGAACTTTAAAGAGATGTCCTTAAAATAGACATTGATATCCATTTAAATGGGCACCAACTTTTCAGCCTTCGGGTTATCCTCATATCATTCCAGTCCCAGTGGGGGAAAATCTCCACACAGATCTATTGAAATACTTATCCTGGGGTTTTACCATCGGGGAAAGGGGCTCCATGTGGTATTGTGTAGGAATAGGATCACAGCATAAAATATTTTTAAAAAACAACATTGGTCTCATGGGATATTTAATGGTGTTACATGAGGAGAATCATGCCATGCTCCAATGGGAAATCAATTTCTTTTTTACCGGTTCTGCAAAATCAATATCTTTAATAGCAAGGAGATCATTAGTAGGAAGGAAGAGTAAGCCAGACAGATACACATTTAGAGAGACAGACAAAAAAATGGATTCTGGAGTTAATGTGTAAATCATGCAGCCAACATTTTATGAAGCATGTTGAAGAGAAATTAAAGACTGTTTAGAAACCCAAACAAAAGAGGATCCATATTGAACAAGGGATATCTTTTTTTTTTTTTTTAGTCATATTGGTTAACGGTAAACAATTAAGTAGGAGGAAAAACAGAAATTGATTTCAGAATTCCACTGTAAAGAAACAGATCTGAAGGAAAAGAATGAGAAAGATTTAGAGAACACTGTCTTCAGCTTGAGTTATTAATGGTGTATATTTTTAAAGGTTTCAGTCAAGTTTGCTCAGTTATTTCTAAGAAATATTTCATCATCCTCACTATGTCCCAACTTAAAAGATTTTGTTCAAACCAACTTAAATGTGAATTAAAGGGTATTGCTTAAACAAAATTTGGTAAATCTAGCTTTTAGATTTTAAGTAATGGAATACTAGGTCCTTCTTAAGAATCTAGTCTTAATGTGATTTCTGGCTGACTGTGCTACATATTTTACTATGATACTACTGAGATTTACACAATGGGGTAAAAGTAGGTTTACATTTTTGACTACAGAGTTTATTCTTGTATTATTTTGTCAATTATTATATTTTTTCTATATGAACAACTGTAAATTTACTTTTGCCCTACCTATATTATCATATGTTCAGTGTAATTACTATATACTTAGGGAGAAAACAGATTTAAAAAATTATTTTTGTCTTATGACTTACACTTTGGCTGAACTTAATTTTTTATATACTTGTCTACCTGCCTCCACCTTTGCTCCAAAATCAAGTTCCAACTTCCCACAGGTTCCCATGAGCTAGCACCTTTGTGAGCAACAATATCTTTACATAAACCAATTGCACTGTGAAATGTGGGTCCTCCTGATTGTGAAGCCAGGCAATCAATGGGTCAGGGCTTCCTGTCACTATTTGAGCCAATTCAGCAGAGACATGGTTGAATTACATATGAGCATTTATTCCAATACTGCCGGCAGTATGGGAGAGCAGCAGGTCATCCACAAAAATCTGCTCTGCACCCCACCAGCTGCTTATATTGGGTAGAAAGACAAAGATTACATGGGGGGTGGGGGCGGGTAGGAATTGCAGACAAGGGAAAGCAGGCTCAGGATAATCATTACAGGTTACAAATCATGTGGGCTGGGGGAAGGGGCGGGGGCGGGGCAAGAGTGCAGGTGCCTCCAGGCACCACAGGACCAGATTACAGGGGCTGGGGGTTGTAAAGAGTAGGTGCCTCCCAGGCTAGATTGTTTCAGCCAGGAGGTTGCAAATATTTCCATAATGATAGGTAGTTCTTAGGACAGGAGGATGGACTACATTCGGATATTAGCTCCCGTGTCCCAGGGCATGCAACTCCAAGCCAGGTTAGAATATGCTTTCTCTAATCAGAAAAGAACAATTATGGTTAGCAGAGCATGATTAATATTACTTATAATTATAATTAGTTTCCAATATTCTATTTCTGCCCCTAATAATTGCATGCATCTGGATCTTATTTTGTATCTGTAAAACATTCTGACTTGCTGACATTTGGAGTGCTTATCATGACATCATGAAGACCAAACTCTATGAAGACACCAGATTCTGATATCTCCAAGTTGTGGAACCTTGGGAAAGTTATTTGACATCTTGAACCTTCATTTCCCCATCTGAAAAGTACCTAGCTCAAAGGATGGGTGAGTGGATTAAACCAGATCTGTGTGTGACACCAACCATAGTGCCCACCTAATAGCTGATCTCTTTTTGCTAATTCACTCTCTAACAAGACTGCTTCTTCAAATCCCTGAAACTGGGGTCCTGACATGAAAGAATGAATTGCCTGAGAAGGTCAAGTTCCTTCTGACTTTCAGTACTACCTGCCTGCTGAAATCCCACGTGGAGTCCTCAGAATTTACTCAAATGAAAAAAATATTATTTACTATTGAGGAATAACAGGAAAAAGTTGATCATACATCTTTTCCTTTCTTCTAGCCTGTGGTCTCCAAAATAGAGGCTAGCTCAAAGGATGGTGTGTGGATTAAACAAGATCTGCCTGTTCTTTTCTTTATCCCTAACAAGTGGCGACTGCACATTAGTAAATATTTGCTGAAGAGTAAATGCCATTTTCAACTTATCAGTGGAAGTTCCATGACTATTGATACTAACTTACATCCTCTATGGCCCTCTAAATATTGACCATTACATCATTGACCATCATCTCAAAAATTAGCCCTAGAAGGTGATCACTTTTCCAAAATTCACCCAAGTCTTTCTGTACCCAGTTCTACCTTCTTTCCTCTTCTCACTAACTCCATGTTGCTAAGACCCTAGTATATCTTTAAACTGAGTTTATTTTAATGGCATCTCTTATGATCTTCCCCATCCTCTACTATGTACTAGAATATTTCTATATGTATTTCAACAACGTATTAGGTAGAAATGTCCTTGAGATTATAAGTGGGTCCTCATTTAAAGCCAATATAGTATGTATTTTTCAATAAATAATTATTGGATTTTGATATTTTGGCTTGGGGCTTTGCCGGAGATATTAGTTTCCCAGAAGCCATCAATAGATAGGCTCTAAAGTTAGAATTAATTAGTGAGATTTTGGCCATATGTAGAAAGATGGGAAAGAAGAAAGGTTTTAAGGAAAATTTCACAAGCAAAAGAGGAGTATTTGCATAGGATGTTAAAAAAGAAAAAAGGAAACGGGCTTTTAAGATTAAATAAAACAGTGAGTTAAACAAAATTAATTTTTTTTTAATTACAGGACACCTCAAACCCTTTCAAATTTCAGATCTTATGCTGTCATAGATTGTGAAATATACAGAGCTTCCTAACATAATTTGGTCATGAAAGCTTTCTATTTCCTCGGAGAATCTAAAGGTATCAGTGGACGATGCTGCTCTGTGTATCTAGCCTGCTCATCCTGGCTTCCTGTTGTCTGCTGAGGAAAGAGTTTGAAAAGATTTATCAATGTCTTCTGAAAAAAAAAATCTTGTAATATCGCCCTTGACCCCATGTCTCAATTCACCCAATGATCTTTATAGCTAATTGAACTTTAACTAAAGTCACTGCTGTCAATATTTTTCCTTCAAGTTATCTGGGTCAAAACCCTGTCTTAGTTTCAAGGTTTAATTAGATGGAAACAAACAATATTATTAAAGACAACATAGCTGCCATTATTCCCTTACTTTATCCATGTGCTTCTTAGTTTTGACTTCCAACTTTAACCATAACAGTACAATGAACTTCTAGCCTATTACCTGAAGGACCCTGAGATGTTTTCTCTATTCCTATTCATCTGTTCAACAGGTATTTATTGAAGGTGTACTATATGCCAAGCACTATTTAGGTTTTTGAGATACATCAATGAATAATGAGTAATCACTTTCGAAGCATGATTGTATACAGAGTTGTTTTTAAAGTGACACCTCTTGCTCAGCCGTGTGAAAAAATCCTAATCATTTACTGCCTCAGAGCTTCAATGTTTCCCATCTGATAACCAGGATGAAGAAAAACAAAGTAAAGGCATTCCCCCACTTTTCACAATTAACACCACTTCACTTTTATGAAAGACATACATTTAGTACCTGTCTGGTGAAAAGAGAAAATTCGGCATTTGTTTTGCAGTGGATCTGTTAGAGAGACAGCATGCACTCAAAGCAGCCAGAGTGGCCCTGCCCATCTCATGCCACAGAAAGGACACTCAGCATCTCAGCATCAACCCGCCATCGCTTTGAATTGTGTCTGTGAGCATCAGTGCTTCGTGGCTGTTTCTTTGTGCATCCTTTAGTAAGGTATGTCCTCGGGTATCAGAGAAGCTGAAGAGAGTTCATAAGGGTGCTATGCTTATCCAAAAACTGGGCATAATTAAGTGTGGTTGGGATGATCTAGTAGATTATTTTTGGGGTCTGGGAATGCTAAAAAAACTTTCCATATAAATGAAGGGCTTCTTCATTTTACGCCCTTTCAGTTTACCTAAGATTTCATAGGAATGCTCTATTTTCAGATAGCAGGATAAACCTGTATTTTAAGGTGCTTAAAAATGATAATAGAAAAATTATAGGAGCCTAGATCTTATAGGTTGGTTGATAAGGTGAGCAGGAAGCAACATTTTAATTTGTGGATCTGGTATTTTGCATGCTGTTTTTGCACAGTTGAAGGAAAGGGAGAGGGATTCAGAAGTGGACTTTCAGGCAGGTGTCCCTGCAAAAGCTGAGCGAAGGAGGAAGCGGGTGTCTAGTTTTCCATGTAGGTGGCCCACTCATTGGCCTCAGCCTGTTACCAGCCATGAGGCTGAAGCTAAATGCTTTGTCAGTGTCTGCCCCTCATGTGAGAACTGCCACGCTCACCGCAGTGCCCACAGGCTTTGCTGAAAGGCTTTTGGGTTTCAGTGGAAAGAAAGTGCTGTGTCAAACCAAGTCTAGCCCAGCAGATGCTGATCCCTCTCCTCCAAGTGCGGTGTCTGTCTAAACCTGGGAGCGCCGCTTTGCAGTCTGGAGGCTCCTCTTGTCCTGAAAGCCTAACCTTCAATTTGAAAATGTTCTCAAAGCGTTCCTCAACATGAAAATATTTGTTCAAATCCTCAGAATGCAATAAGAAAATATCCTTCTAGCAAAAGCAATGACTTAGCATTTTGGGATTGGCACAAAAGTAGGAAAACGTCGCACAGGGACTCACAGCCTTTCTGGTTATTGGCTGGGTCTTGCTTCTAAGGATTAAATCTCATTATGAACTTGGCTTACCTTCTCTCTTGATGGTTCTGGATAGTATTCCCAGGATCTCATATTTTTATGTGTCCTAATTTACTTGGAGAATCTTAGAGATACAATATTATACCACAGAGACTAACTTCCACAACCTCTTATGTTTGAGATGGGGAAACTGAGGTTCAGAGGGGTTTTTATGATTTATCTCCAAGGCTAAATAATTAGTTAGTGCCAGAGCTGGTAATAAAACTCTGACTCTTTCAATGACCCCATATTACCTTCTTTTCTCAGAAATTAATTTTCTATTACTCTTTTTAGTCCTCCTTCACATGATAAAGTTTGCATGAATGTTAATAAGGTTCTTGGAGCAAACACCAGAGAAAGTATTCTCCAGTATGTACTCTTTAGGGAAATATAATACATGACTGAGAAACTAGGTGGTCTGAAAGAGGAACTACAAATGACGATACTTGTTCCAAGTTCTCAGGCTTCCAGAGTTATAGGGGCCAGCTTGCTTAACCTCTCTGTTCCCATATTTGCAAAATAAGGATGATCTGTTTCCATTTTGTGGTTTCTCTGTGAAATATTTGAAATCTGTGATAGGGGTGAGTGGTGCTTGGGTCAAAAGAGGAGTGTCTTCATGCTGTATTGCTTTTATTATCTGTAATTGTGCTATAAACTTCCAGACCCTTCCCCACATTAAAATTGCACTCTCCTCCCTTCCTTGTGGTTAGATCCACTCCTGCCTATACAAAACAAAGAACCCATCTTATTATATTTGCTAACAAGTTCCCTGCATTGTGCAATATTTTGTATACTTAATCCAGTCAGTCAGCAAATATTTGTGTACTAGAACATTGTGTTAGTGCTGAGGTCACAATGATTTCTTAATATTCATTCAACAAAAACTGCATTTAGTCAAGTGTATACTCCATAGCAATTCCTGTTCTGGGTATGGAAAATACCACGTAAGTAAGATTAAAACTTGACCTTGAGGACCATATCTCCAAATAACACTAAAATTAAATTTATGTTAAACATTATATTTCATATTTTTCTACTAAAACCATGTAAATGTTAATGTTTCCACTGAATATACAAGCACAAGATGCCATATTTCCAAAATGAAGATAAGGAAACCATGATATTAGCCTGGATGGTGTTGTCCTCATTCTCTTTTTGTAATTACTACATGCTGTTGGACATTCATGGACCTCATTTCTACTGTCTTCAGATGCAAATGAGGAACCACTGCTTCTATCAAGCCAGGACTCAAGCCTCATTGCTAGCCCTACAGTGCTCCTGGCATCAGAGATTTAGTGATGCCATTATTACTTTATCTACATTAGCTATAATTGCTAGTTCACCCTCTTTAGTGACCTCTGAAACATCCCACTAGCTTGGATGAACATAGTATCTGTCACCATGGCCTATGGATACCATGTTCTACCTGGCAAGCGAGGTCCCTTTTAACTTCCTCCATGCTCTTTGCAGTTAATGAGGCTGTGCAGAACTGGATTCTAGGATATGATGTAGCCTGCAAAGGCAAAGGAATGTGGACATGGGGGATGGTATCATAAGAATGTACTTCAGGAACATCAACTGACAGTTCCCTTTAAGATTCAGAAGTTTTTCTTCCCCATGGAAACATTAAGCTGAGCAATAATAGGACAGGAAGAATTTGAAAGAAGATATAGGTGACTACATCTGGTGTTGTGCATCTCATAATTGTGCATTAAGAAACTTCTAATCCTATAGACTTGCTTTTAATAGAAACCAGATACTTTTGAGGTTTTTATCTCCCAGCATCATAAGAAAATCTGTTACATAACAAGAAAAAGTGAGGCATCGGAGTCAAGCAATGGGACTGGTGTCAGCAACAGTAAAATGGACTTAAGGCTCAGAAGTCTGAATTTTTCAAAACCAAGTGGGGGTATTTATGAAGGCATTAGAGGGATAAAAGCAGGAGACAAGAACATTCAGAACGAATGTGTGGAAATGTCTTCAGAGCCAGATTGTGCAATAATACAGAGCCAGAGATCACATAGTCGCAAGAACCTAACCCTCACTGTTTTGTTAAGGGAGTGAGATTCCCTGGGCAGAGACACCACAGGGCAGCTATGTTGTTGGTTGTTGTTGTTTTACAGGCTATGTGAATGTGACCCTAGGACCAAAGCAATTGCTTTACTTTGAGTGAAGTTTAGACATATCCTCATGGAACAAAAGTCAAACAAACAACCATAACTCCAATTTTTAGTTTTGTTTCTCCTAGAAGCACACCCTGAGACAGGGACTCAAGTACAGAATGTTTATTTTGGGCCAAGCAGACAATAATGGTAGGTAAATGGGAAGAGTAACAGAGGAGGGAAGGTGTATTATTAAGTCAGCTACCCCAACAAGGAAATGAAGCTTCATTCCCTGGGACTTCCAGCCTGGTATGCTGGACAGGGTGGTCTTCTGCGCTTCCAGAAAGGAAGGGATGCAGAACTGGCATGCACAACCTGGGAGTCTGCCAAGGTATGCCAAATGATACAAGGAATTTGGCCAGGGAGGGGGGTGAGGGGGGGACACAGGGGCACTGGCAGCATCTTCTGTACTTTCAGCCAAGAGCTCTAGAAGGCTAGTTTAGTGCCCACAGTGAAAGGGAGGGTTTTCTCTTAAGTCATAATTCAGCATCCAGGACAGACCCTAATTCCCTTCTCAGACAGATTCAGGTCTTTAAGTCAATGAACTCTTCCCTTCAGACTCAAAAACCAATAATTATAAACATGAACAGGCACACATCAAAAATATTGTGGGTTTGGCTCTATACCACTGCAATAAAACAAGTACCACAATACAGAGAGTACCACAATACAGCAAGTATTGCAACATAGCGAGTCATAATCCTTTTTGCTAAAGTAGAGTCTTGCCTTCAATTTGTTAAAAGATATAACATCTTTAAAGGACAATAAAGCAAGGTATGCCTGTATTAGGGAAGTTAATACATTAGGACTATCAAGATTTCTCTTGCAGACTTAGGGACTTCTACCCCAGGGTTTGGGCTGATCTGATAACCCACACCATAACCCACATAGTAGACAGAATGGACTTTCAATTCAGATAAACCTGGGAGGCATGTCGATGTATCAACTGCCTCACCCCTCACCCAGTGGGGGTTAGAATTGGTAATTTCATTCCTGATACTAATTCCATAAATGATTCTGGCTCTCTGAGCCTTAATTTACTAACCTATCAAGTTATATTGCAGAGTTCTTGGGAGAATTCTGAACGTCTGCATCTGTGAAGTACCTGCTATGGCTTGTGACACCTTGTACAAATGCCACAAGTATAAATCAAAAGAACAAAAGTCCCCCTCACCCTAGAGCCCCTTGGATATCTCACAGGTACTGAACCCTATCCTGTTTTGGTCTCTATACACACTGTGCTTATACAAACCACCCTACACAAACTTTACCGACCCAGGCTGGTCTGAACCAAAGCACAGCCTAAAACACTCTGAGATCACGCAGGGAGCTTCTCTCATAGCCTTTGCCAGAGCTCACAGGAAATTGCTTCAAAAGCAACATCCTGTAAAGGAAAAAGGAAAATAGCTTTGGATCTGGACAAACCTGGTTTTGTTACTTCCTATTCTACTATTCATGAAATGTTTATTTATAAATAGGTATATTTTATCCAAGTCACTAAATTAATGCTGCATGACCTCAGGAAAATCCAGGAAAGTTTGCCAGAGACAAGACATTTGGGATGCAGAGGAGCAATCACAGGGCCTGTCCCTTTTTGGACTATAGGAAAGGCTGTCCTCCCCCAATGCCTGAGCCACGCCCAGCTATCCAAGAGACTAGCAAAAAGGGGTGCAGGAAGACATGATTTCTCTCAAAGGATTTGCAGAGTTGGGGGAAAAAATGCCTGTGGTCACCCTGAAATCACAGCTGTCTGAGATTTAAAACAGCAGAAATACCAATTCTAAACCCCACTGGGTAAGGGGTGAGGCAGTTGATATATCTACATGCCTCCCTTCCATTGATTCCTGAAGAATGTCTCCAGGCTTCTCAAAGGCAATATATCTGACATCTGCAGTTCAGTGGATGGGAACTACAAAGAGTTGGGATGTGGGCAGAATGGTGCCCAAGAATAATAATTTTATACTGGCCTCAATCAAGGCAGCCTGCATGGCTAAAGGGAAAAGTTGGGGGCATGATGATTATTCTTTCTTTACCCTTCTAGAGCCACATGCATTCCTTTTCTATCCTGCCCTGGAAAGTTGACCTGAATAAGTAACAACCACAATTTCCATGGGATGGCTATGTCCTCCACCAAAAGCCATCCTTCTGTCAGGGGACCTTTTCCACACATCCAGACCCCTGTTTTCCTCCTGACCCTTTGGGCTTCATGGTGATCTCAGTTCCCAGCTGGTAAAATAGCTTATAGCATTCCCCCATCCTTTCTTGGTTTCCATAAATCCTGAACACATCTTTACAAACAATCCCTTTACTAAATTTCCATCAATTGACCAGTTGGGATGTACACCACCTGCTCCCTGCTGGAGTTATGCTGTAACTGGACAATCATTGGGTCTACGCTGCCTGTCACTATTTGAGCCAATTAAGCAGAGACAAGGTTGAATCATATATGAGCATTTATTCCAATACTGCCAGCAGTATGGGAGAGCAGCAGATCATCCACAAAAATCTGCTCTGAACCCCACCATAAACCAGCTGCTTATGTTGGGTAGAAAGACAAGGATTACATGGGGAAGTAGGCAAAAGAGTATGCCAAATGGGCAGTTAACAGGTAATGCAGGCTGGAGATTTGCAAAGGCCTGTGGGTATGCAAAGGCTGGGGGTCTTCAAAAGGCTGGCGGCTCTGGTTTCTGCAATGAGGTTGTTAATCTTTCCAAGATAATAAGAAGCTCCCTAATAGGGAGGATGGTCTGCATTTCCAGGTGAGTTCCCAGGTCCCACATGCAACTCCCAGCCAATTTAGAATGTGCCTTCTTTAATCAGGACAAAACAATCATGGTTAACAGAGCATGATTAATATTTCTTACAATTATAATTGATCCCCAATATTTTATTTCTGCCCCTGTTACTGATTGATAGAAACCTATGCACTGAGCAACAGGAATCATGTGATGACCTTTTCCATTTGTTAAGCCATGGTCAGTAAAACCACTTCAGTGAGAGGTGTCCATGTGTTGAAGGACAAATATGAATCAGTTTTATTCTTAGTCTAACATTTACCAACTACATTGTGTTAAATAACCTTTTTAGGAAAGGATGCACATCCCTTAGATCATACTCAATAAGAATCCTGGGCTTTCAGTTACTCTCAGTTTGCTAATAAGAATCTCATCCTAATTTTTAGATAGTGTCATTCATTTTGGAACTTCAGTCTCATGCTTGTTACAATTCTTCCTTCTCACCCCATGCAGGTTTGGTAGTGGCTCTAGTCCTGAGAGCAGGAGCCATGGTCAAGTTGCCTTTTCACTCTCCTTTTTCCCTGTGCTTCCCATAGAATATTGGGAGTGAGGTGCAGGAAGCAGGAAAGAATACACTGTCCCCTCTAAAGTGACTGTCCTGGGGAAGTCACTGGATTCTTTAGGCTAGCTTATGGTGCTTCTCTGTGATGACTCTCATCTCACCTCGGTAGGTAAAAAGTACTCTTAAATAAGCATCTGCACTTGAAATTACTGGTTTGCACTTTACCTCTTCTCCTACCAGTCAGTACTCCATCAAGGGCATCCCAGCCACACTCTTGCTTTTGGGGTATTCCACTTACTAAATATTCTGCTTCAAGGTTGCCAGCAAATTAGCTCAAAAACAGCCCCTACCTGATGAAGAAAAATTCGCACACCCTTGCTGATTGCCCTTTGATACTCAGCTCCACCATCTTTTCTTATCTTTCTTCCACCCCAACAGCATTGGGCTTAGACTAGTTAAATTCCTTTTCCAGAGTCACACAGCTAGAAAATAAGTGTCATATTTCGAACTCAGGACTGTCTGATTCCAGAGCCTGAGGTTTTGCACATGACACCTCTCAAACATGATCCCTCATTTGCGGTCTGACCAAGACAGCATACATTGGAGACATCGATCCCGTCATTCTAGAATAACTTAAGGCTGCAGACACCATCTAGGAAAATATTCTCATTTATAATGAAAAACAGATTCTTTCTTTGCTGTACTGTCCTGAAAATACAACTTTGTGGCATTCTCTATTTCATGTGTGTTTCTTGCAGGTACTTTCATTCCATGGAGTTGTTGGTTTTAAGAAACCAATATACGTATCTCTCATCATAGAGACCTGACAAGGAGAATGACATGTGAGCCCATCAGGCAATCAGCAAGTCCCTGCTGTCAGTAAAGGAAGGCTGCTTCTGAGATGATTCATGTTGTTTTGAATGAGGCAGAAATAGGAGATTTCTCTGTTGCTTTCCCATCCCCCACAGCCCTGCATCCAGGAGACATTTCTCCAGAGGGTGCTATGACATTTGGAGACACTCTGAGACCTGTAGGAATGCTGACTGCAATGTCATTAACATATTAAATAGGCAGAAGCTTTAGAAATCATTCAGACTGACTTCCTCACCAAATGGAGTAAGACACCGACACACTTGAGTTCTCTGGTGGCCCCAGCAGCAAACCCAGTGCCTGGCACATGGGGAATGTTCAGTTAATATTCACTCAGTGTCACAGAGCAATTGACTAATATGCATAGATAACTCTCGTTTTCTGATCCTCAGGTTTGAATTCTTATGAATTGATAGATAAGACTGATTAGCCAGAGGATAGGTGAGAAATCTCACTTATTGAGCACGTAGTCTATGATAGTCATTGTGTATTTAATCTTCATTAAACATTATAACTACATTGTAGGCTGATATTCATTTTACAGATGGGGGAATTAAAGTTCAGACATATTAATTAACTTGTCTATATGCACAGAGCAGGGAAGTGGCAGAACTTACATTTAAAATTAGGTCTCTTCAATTCCAAAGCTTATGTCTCTACTAGTAATGTCATTTCCATAGCTGAAGCCCCCTCTTTCCTCTCTCCTCTCTTCTTTTCTCTTTTTTCTCTATCTCTTTCTGTCCCTCTGGGTTTGCTCTCTCTGTAGGTCCCTTCCTCAGTAAAGAAAACCACAAATGTGTTTCAAACCCTATGTCTAATCAAGCCCCAGTTCTGTACATGCTACTTCCTTAAAACCTACTTACTTCTTTCCCTTCCCATTGTCACTATCCTTGACTGTGAGATAACCAGCTACTACCTGAATCACTGAGACTCCTAATTTACTTCCCTATCTCCATTCTCCACACAGGAGTTAGAGGGACTTTTTAATCTGATGGTGCCTCTTCTTTACCCAGAACTCATTGGTGGCTTTCCATTGCCTTTGGGACAAAGCCTCAAATCCCTAATACAGTTCATGAGATCTTTTGAGAGCTGGTGTCTCTGCGCCCCTTTTAGGCCTGCTTTACTCCTTGCTTTTCGGTTGCCTACTTCCCAGGCCTCCCTTGTGCTTGGGGACAGCTTTGCTTGGCTAAGACAAAGACCTTAGGTCTCAGCCTGAACTCTACTTGTATAAATTTACCTTCTAGATCAGTTGAGCTCCCCCTTTTATACACTCCCATGGCACCCTTTACTTAATTTTTAGTGTCACTCAACCTTGCAACACATGTCCCATATCTATCTTCCCCTGTGGACCATATGCTTTGTTAGAGTGAAACTGTGAGTTCCTTGAGTTCTCTGGTGGCCCCAGCAGCAAACCTGGTGCCTGGCACATGGGGAATGTCCAGTTAATATATGGTGAATGAATGAATTAAAGAACTCTCCAACTGAAAATGAGTAATGTGTGCAATCTGAATATTTCTGTTACAGATAGCCTCTAATCAACCTACTTACAGGCTGCTGCACATGGGAAACAGAATCCAGGTATCAAGTGTGGTTTGTCTTGTGTTATTTAATACTTTTGTGCTTTACTAATATGAATGGTACTATGGTAAACAATAGATGATGCAGAAATGGGTTTTTGGATGCACTTGCATTGATGAATTTAGTCATTGCATGCAAAATATTGGCCATATATTTTTCCCTTTCTGTTGCCAAATATTAAATGTGTGCTGGCTTAAACTTCTACAAATAGTCTTCTTTCAATGATAAATAACCACTGGGGCCAGCACATGTGTCTGATTGTTGGCAGCAATATTTATATATAAACACAAGGTGCCTAGATATAGAAACTTAGAACACCAGAGTGCTTGAAGGGACACTGATAATCATTAAACACAACCCTCTTACTTCCTAGATGTGAACATTGGACTTCCAGGTCAAGAGGGTAGATTAAGTACATGCTAAAATTATCCCTTTCACAGTTCAAACTCATAGAATCTCTGGATAAAACATTTTTAAAAATAAACAAACTAAAAAGCAAGAAAGGAAAATCTGTGAGAAATTTAGAAGGAACTCCAATGGTGAGTACATGCTAAAGCTGAATTGCTCCTAAAGGGATTAAGTCTAAAAGAAGTTTCAGGAACTGAAGTTTCAATGCTCATGTTGGAAAGAGAATGGTTTCCAAGACAGATCACTATAGGGATCAGGAGCTAGGATTTCTGTATGGACCTACGAGTTAGAATAGGCTTTCTGTCCTTAAAAAAGGATCTGAAATCTCTAACCAGTGGCAGTAGGCCATAGCCAGAAGTACGCCTAGGTACCCTGGATGAGGGTAGAACCACAGCATAAAATGGGAATTTTGAAATTGTGCCTTATCAGGAGCAGTCCTAACTTGTTTTATCACCACAATGGTAGAATCTAACATGAAAACCAATTTAGAGAAAGTGAATTCTATAGTGTCTGGTCAAAGACAACCATTAAAGTACCTTGTAGGCTTTGAACAGGAATCCAGAAGCCATTTAGGGAATTTAGAATCTTTACAGCCTTTGGAAGGACTTGGGAAACAAAATCAGAGTGGCCACTGATGGCTTTCATGTTCTAGAGGTGCAGGAATAGCAGGCAGACTGCCACCAGTGAGCTCAGATGCCTAAAGAGGAAGAATCTGCAGAGCAGAAGTCAGAAAACTATAAACTGTGGGCCAAACCTGGATTATAAACTGCTATTGTACTGCTGGCTACCTAAGAATGTTTTTTATATTTATAAAGCAAAGTAAAAGAGAAGAAGGAGGCCTTATGTGACTTGCAAAGGCTAAATATTTATACTTGGCTCTTTACAGAAAAAGTGTGCTTGGCCCCCACTCGGGAGGCGATCTGCAAGGCACTGACAAAACCCCACCTTTGCTGTCTGTCAATGCTCTTACATCTTGCAGCAGCTGTGGCTGGATAACAGGTTTTCCACTTTTCAACTCTTCTGTGAGTGCTTCTCATTGTCAAAAAACTACCCAAAGGATTCTGGGAAATATAATCTTAACACTTTACTCTTAGATGCAGCAGAGAACGTAGAAAGGGCAAGGATTTTGCTGAGGTGACAATTAGATGGGTAGCTCATAGCTCAGTGCAAATGTGGGAGAAAACTCTGCATATATAATTATAAACCCATTTCTGCATCATATAACATGTTAATGCATTTAAGAAGAGTCACAAGTCCTCCAAAACAGAAAAATTTAAATATGAGCACTAGACCTAATATTTTGACCTGAGAAGGAATTTAACAAACATGCTTAAAATGTTCAAAGAATTAAAGGAAAATGACAACAATAAGAAAAAGGCAGATTTTAAAAAGTGAAAAAGGAAAAAGTAACTAACAATATTCTATTTCACACCCACTTTACTGTCTATGATACTTTGCTAAAAGAAAAATATATTAAATAGGATAAGATATTAGAAGTATGAGAAAAATAGCTATAAGTGAGCTTCTGATAAATTTAGTTGCAGCCTCGTTTTTGCCTTTTATTTTTGTGAAGAAATTCATTGTGATATTTTATTTAAAATTTACTACCTTTTCTGATTCTTGTTTTCCTAAATGTTATTACCATGAGTTGGAGATGTAACAAGTGCATAGTCTGATAACATTTATGCCGCATTGCTGTAGTATCATCCTATATAATAAAAGCATAGTATGAAAATTGTCCCCTTGACTGGGAGTTGTCCAGGAGTTTGACCAGGGGATGGGACCGGCCAGGGAAAGGAAGGGAGGCCCCGGTTTCTGGTGGCGGTGGCAGGTCACTGACCGGGGGAAGGGAAGGAGGCCCCGGCCGGCAGCCAGCAGCCACTAGGGACCCTACCAGTGAACAAATTTCGTGCACTGGGCCTCTAGTTGCTAAATAAAAATATATATTTTGACACCTAAATTGCTAAAAAAAAATAATTGACACTAGTCTACCACAATTGCAATATTCAAACTCCCTTTTTTGCTTTTATTATTTTGACATGACATGCAACGATGATAAAACAAATGTTATTGAATAGTGATATGCATGGCACCAGAAATGTTGTAGAATTATAACTGTCACTGTGATTTGTAGTGAACCAAGCAGCAGTGTGAAGCATGAGACTGTCTGGAACACATGCTCTGTGTTCAACTGCTCAGCTCTGCTATCGAAGCGTGAAAGCAGCCATAGACAGTGTGTAAACAAATGAGTACAGCTGTGTTCTAATAAAACTTTAATTATGGACACACACAAAAAGAAGTATGAGAAAAATAAAAACTGGCAAATCATTGGTAAATCTAAACAAGTATTGAATATAATGTGACAAAAATAGGAATGGTAATATTCATACAAGTGTTTAAAATAAGCTGGAACTATAAAATTAGATAATAATATCATGTGGTTGGGGTAAGATGTTGTCTGAGAGGTGATACAACATGCTCAGCTCCACATCTCTTTTGAGATCAGGACATAAACACTGATTAGCTTTAGACTTGATTAGAAAATTTGCTTTTTAGGTACAGAAAGTACCTGGTTTAATTCTGGATGCTTAGTACAAGTGTAACAAATGTACCTGGAGTTAATGGTAGAGGAATTTGAAACATAGGAATTTGAAACATGCTGGAGAGGCAGTGTTGAACATCAGCTCTAAGGAATGTGACAAAACCATTAACAACAACAAAAAGTTAATTGATGGTGAGGTAAAAAGTGAAGATCAGGAGACCAGGATCAGGTTGGGAAGTGTGGTGTAAAACACATAAAGGCAAGGCCTCAGGATTGAAGTCTGAGGGTGAGGTAAGACTGCCAGAGGCTCACCTATATATATTTCTGCTCTGAGGCATGAAGACAGGTCTGACGGCCCACAGGTCAATACCTGATTTTGTGGATGTAATTTTAATGGGAGCCAGATGCACCCATTTGTTTATGTATTGTCTATGTCTACTTTTGCAATTGTAGGCTTGAGTAGTTGTTTCAGAGACCATGCTTCCAGCAAAGCATACAACATTTACTGTCTGGTCCTTTTCAAAAAAGTTGGCCAACCCCTGGTTTAAAGAAATATGCATGCTCAAACAATCTCCACCACCCCATAAATGATGACGCTAATCTTTTGCCTTTAAAACAGACCAACTGATCATGTAGCTGGGTTAGTTAAATAAGCTCAAACTACTTCCAGCCTACTTGTTAAAAGTGTCTTCAATTCCTTTGCTTTGGTGATCTATCTTTTTTACCTCTAGCCTTATCGCTATAATTTCTGATCTATGTTTACCTCTTGAACTGATAGTTAAACCTGACTTCCCTACTTTAACCTTTGAAACACCCTCAAGACCCAAGTTGCTCTCCCCTCTGTCTCTTCTTTTTCTGTGTGCTTTGTGTAAATGTCCTGTCTCACCCAGACCTAGCCCTCCACGAGGAACAAAGATACCAGAATCACTCTGAGAGCCAGGATCACATCTTAGCTCTGTTTTTCTCACAAATTCTGACACATGAGAGAAACTGAGAAAAAGTCTACTGAATAGATAAACATTGTGTAAAGAGGGAAAAATTCACAGAGAACAAGGTGGCCAAAGGAAAGGAGGCAAGAAGAAGAAAAAAAGGTACATGCCCTGGTTTTATAGGAGACGGTTGATATTAAGGGATTGGTGAATGATGAGATAGGAACAGCAGGAAGAATCCAGATCAGAGAGGGCTGAGTGTGCATGGTAAGACATTTGGATTTGATTTTGAAGGCAGCTGGATGATTTACAGTTAGAGCTGGGATAGACTTTGGTACCCTATCATGCTGTTTCAATGTCTCATGATTTGAGGTAGAGGCATAGAAGAAATAAAGAAAAGAGAAAGGGGAAGTTTGAAGATTGTGCTATCCACTCCCTGACCTGGGCTTTGTAGTGCAGGGCACTGACCCCTGTAAAACTCTACTTCCCAGGCTGTCATACCACCTGGCTTCAGTTTAGTTTGGCAATAGGAGGCATTAGTGGAAGGTTGGAGAGGGGGAAGAAAAGGAAATGCCAAGGCATTTCTGTCCCTCTCTTTCTGTTCCCAAGGTCAAGGTGTCTGCCTCTCCTTTACTGTCATAGCCCCCATCTATTCACACATTCTCTTCCGTGTTCTGTTGTCCTAGGTTCTGGTAACTCTGTCATTCCCCCTGGTCTTTACAGCCCTAGGGGGTGGAAGCAGCTTTCTCCTAGGTTCCTAATCTCTAGGTGACCTCACTGTCCCCGTTGAACCTGTTGGCTCTTCTAACAAGTTTATCACCAGTTCATTATGTTGAATCCTCCCCATTAAATGTCCTGTGTGGATTTTGTTTTTCTGACTGGACTCTGATTGAAACAGGGATAAAAGAAGACAAAAGAACTTGCAGTTAGTTATTTCTGCTTCCCTAATCATTGGCATTGGTTTGATATAAAGCCAACACTCAGTAAATAACCATTTAATGAATCTTCTGAGCAGAATAAAAATTTTTCCCTTCATTTTTCCAATTCCCAGTAGCAATGAATCCAACAAGCAAGGGTGAAAGCGATAGCAAAGATAAAGTGTTCTGATGGTTCTTGTAAGTGAAATAATCACAGTGAGACAGGCTCATGGGTTGCATGCTGCCACTCATGCTGAGGCCAGGAGAAGAAACCCTCCCATAAGACTTAGTCTAGACAAGGTGGCTGAAATACAGAAGCCACTCCAATTTGCCTGGAAAGATCACATTTAAATAAAATGCTGGAACTCTGAAAGCCTTGTGGTTCAAGTCAGAAGATGGGATAACAGTTAATAGCTGTGGAGGGCTCAGCAGGAGGTCAGGAAGATCTAAGAACAGCAAATATGGGCTTATGCTTTCCAATGTGGTATCCAGTTCCTAACCTCTAACCAACTCCTGGAAGATTTTTTTTTTTCAGTCTCTCCAGGACTCCAAGTTTTGATGAATCTTTCCCTAAGTGGCAGCAGGACACGCTGAAAAGAGCACAGAACTTGGAATCTGAAAATGGGATACTGATATTCACTTAGCTGCTTAATAATCTTGAGCTAGTCAAGATAGTTAACTCTATAAACTGCAGATATTTTTCATCTATAAGACAGAAATGATAATACCTACATCCTAAGGAGATTGTAATACCTAAATAAATGTATCTAATATACTAGTTAATTAATAGAGTACAGTGGTTAAAGACATGTTATAAAGTGAGATTTTGGTTGGAGCTTCTGTTCTGCCCCTTGTTAATCTCTCCACACCACAGATTTTCCACCTATAATATGAGGATAATAATAATGTTTACTTGGTAGTGCTGGGAATTTTATCAAATAACCACTATGCTTCACACCTGAAACTGATATAAAATAATATTGAATATCAACTGTAATTTAAAAATTAAATTAAAAACAAACAAACTTATAACTTGCTCAGCAAGGCACCTGGTAACTTATAAGCACTCCATACTATCAAATTCAGTATGTTCTGCTTTGCACAGAGCAATGGTTTAAATGTAAATGGTTTAAATGCCCCAATCAAAAGACATAAAGTAGCTGAATGGATAAGAAAACAAGACCCATATATATGCTGTTTACAAGAGACCCACATTAGAATGAAAGATTCACACAAGCTAAAAGTAAAGGGATGGAACAAGGTATGTCATGCAAATGAAAATGAAAAAAAGAAAAGCTGGGGTAACAATACTTATATCAGACAAAATAGACTTTAAAACAAGAAACAAAGAAGGTCACTACATTATGATAAAGGGAGCAATCCAACAAAAGGATATAACTTTTATAAACATTTATGCACCCAACATAGGAGCACCTAAACATATAAAGCAATTCTTTATGGACATAAAAGGAGAGATAGATAGTAATACAGTCAGAGTAGGAGATTTAACAACCCATTGACATCAAATTGATAGATTTTCCAGACAGAAAATTAACAAGGAAATAGCAGCCTTAAATAACACACTAGCTCAGAATGGATTTAATTGATATCTTCAGAACATTTTACCCCAAAGCAGCAGAATATACATTAGTTTTAAGTGCACATGGAACATTTTCTTTCTTTCTTTTTTTAAAAAATATATTTTATTGATTTTTTACAGAGAGGAAGAGAGAGGGATAGAGAGTTAGAAACATCGATCAGCTGCCTCTTGCACACCCCCTACTGGGGATGTGCCCGCAACCAAGGTACATGCCCTTGACCGGAATTGAACCTGGGACCTTTCAGTTCACAGGCCAACGCTCTATCCACTGAGCCAAACCGGTTTGGGCAACACATGGAACATTTTCTAAGAAAAATCACGTTAGGACACAAAGCAAGTCTCAAAGTTAAGAAGACTGAATTCATATCAAGCATTTTCTCTGACTGTAATGGTATGAAACTAGAAATCATTCAAAAGACAAAAAACTAAAAAACACACAAAGTCATGGAAGCTAAATAACATGTTACTAAACAATGAAACGATTAACAATGAGATCAAGAAAGAAATCAAAAGATACTTTGAAACAAGTGAAAATAAAGACAAAATCCCAAATCTATGGACACAATGAAAGTAGTCCTAAGAAAAAAATTTATAGCATTACAAAACAAACAAACAAAAAAAAAAACAAGAAAAATATCAAATAAACAATCTAACTTTATACTTAAAAAAGAAAAAAAAAACAATAAACAAAGCTCAAAGTGGGTGGGGAAAAAAAGAAATAATAAAGATCAGAGCAGAAACAAATGAAATAGAGTCTAAAAGAAAATACAAAAAAAAAATAATTAATGAAACTAAAAGCTGATTCTTTGAAAAGATAAACAAGATTGAGGAGAGAGATAGAGAGAGAGAGAGAGAGAGAGAGAGAGAGAGAGAGAGAGAGAGAAGACCCAAGTAAATAAAATCAGAAATGAAAGAGAAGTAACAACTGACACACGACAGAAATACAAAGGACTGTAAGAAAATGTTATGAACAGTCCTGGACAGTGTGGTTCAGTTGATTGGGCATGGTCCCATGCACCAAAAGGTTGGGATTTTAGGTTCAATCCCCAGTGGGGGGCATGCAGGAGATGGTTAGTCAATGTTTCTCTGTCACTCTGTCTCTCTGTCTCTGTCTCTCTGTCTCTGTCTCTGTCTCTCTCTCTCTCCCTCTCCCTCTCCTTTACTCTCTCTTTAAAAATCAATTAAAATCTTTTTTAAAAAAGAAAATATTATGAACAACTATATGCCAACAAATTGGACAATCTGGATGATTGGGATACATCCCTAAAAATATACAATCTTCCAAAACTCAATCGGGAAGAATCAGAAAATCTGGATAAACTGATTACAACTAATTATTTTGAAGCAGTAATAAAAATCTCCCAACAATCAAAAGCCCTAGACTGGCTGGCTAACCAGGTGAATTTTATCAAACATTCAAAGAAGAACTAATGCCTATTCTTATCAAACTATTCCAAAAAATTCAAGAGGAGGGAAGACTCCCTTGCTCATTTTACAAGGTAGCATTATCCGAAAGCAGATAAAGACACTACAAGAAAAGAAAATTATAGACCAATATACTTGATACTAAAATCCTCAACAAAATATTAACAAACTAGCCAACAGTACATTAAAAGGATCATATACCATGATCAAGTGGGATTTATTCTGGGGATGCAGGGTTGGTACAACATCTGCAGGTCAGTAAATATAATATACTACATAAACAAATGAAAGGATAAAAGTCACATGATCATATCAATAGATGCAAAAAAAAAGAAAAAAGCATTTGATAAAATCCAGCACCCATTTATGATAAAAACACTCAGCAAATTAGGAATATAGGAATATACCTCGACATAATAAAGGCCATATAGGACAAACCCACAACCAACATCATACTCAACGGGCAAAAACTACAAACACTTCCCTTATGATCAAGAACAAGACAGGGATGTTAACTTTCACCATACTTATTCAAGATAGTACTGGAATTCCTAGCCACAACAATCAAGACAAGAAGAAGAAATAAAAGGCATCTGAATTGGAAAGGAAGAAGTAAAATTGTCTGTCATTACTTATAGGTGACATAATACTATATATAGAGAACACTAAAGATTCCACCAAAAAACTACTGGAACTGATAAATACATTTAGTAATGTAGCAGGATACAAATAAATATGCAGAAATTAGTTGAAATTTTATACACCAATAATGAACTGTCAGAAAGGGAAACTAAAAAAACAATCCCATTTACAATTGCATCAAATAATAAACCTAGGAATAAATTTAACCAAAGATGTAAAAGACTTGTACTTGGAAAATTGTAAGACACTGAGGAAAGAAACTGAAGAAGATACAAATAAGTGGAAGCATGTACCTTATTCATGGATATGAAGAATTTACATCATTAAAATGTCCATACTACCCAAAGCAATCTATACTAAGATAGATTCAACACAATTCCTATCAAGATACCAATGGTGTATTTCACAGAACTAGAACCAATATCCCAACAACTTTTTAGGAAACTACAAAAGACCTTGAATAGGCACAGCAATCTTGAGAAAGAACATAGTGGGAGAAATCACACTACCTGATATAAGACTATACTATAAGGCCATAATAATCCAAACAGCATGGTACTGGCATAAAAACAGACATGTAGATCAATAGAACAGAATATAGAGCCCAGAAATAAACCTACACCAATATGGTAAATTAATATTTGACAAAGGAGGCTAGAATATACAATGTCTATTCAATAAGTAGTGGTGAGAAAATTGGACATGCAAAAAAAAAAAAAAAAGAAAAGAAACTAGCCCACCTTCTTACATCAGACCCAAGAATAAACTCAAAATGGGTTAAAGATTTAAATGTTAGACTCAAAACCATAAAAAAATCCTAAAAAAACACATAGGTAGTAAAATCTTAGACATTACTCCTAGCAATGTGTTTTTTTTTTCTGATATATCACCTCAGGCAAGGGAAATGAAGGAAAAATTAAACTAATGGGACTACATCAAACTAATAAGGTTTTGCACCGAAGAGGAAACCATCAACAAAATGAAAAGACAAACCACAATGAGTTATCGCCTCACACCTGTCAGAATGGCTACCATCAATAAATCAACAAACAACAGGTATTGATGAGGATATAGAGAAAGGGGAGCACTAGTACACTGCTGGTGGGATGCAGATTGGTGCAGCCACTATGAAAAACAGTATGGAGTTTCCTAATAAAATTAAACATGGAACTACCTTTTGACCTAGTGATCCCACTTCTAGGAATATATCCAAACAAACCCAAAACACTAATTCAAAAGAATACATTGCAGTGTTCTTTATAACAGCCAAGATCTGAAAACAGCTGGTGTCCATCAGTACATGAATAGATAAAAAGAGCTGTGGAATTATAGAACTGTATACTTGAAATCTATACAGTTTTATTATACAATGTCACCCAAATAAATTCAATAAAATTTTTAAAAAGATATTTCTAATGAGGCTTAACTTGCCTAGGATAACATAGTTCATTCTTGCTTAGGATTACATAGTTACTAGTAATTACATAGTCAGAACATAAATATTATCTCTTAATTACTGATGATTAACATTATTATTATTACTAGGGACCAGTGCACAAATTTGTGCACCTTGAAAGGAACTGTGGACTGCGAGGCTGCTGTGGGCACAGGGGCGGGTCTCGGCCCATCCTCCGCGCCCCTGCCCGGCCCCTCCCACCGCAGCCCCTGGTCCACTCTCTGCCCACAGCCCCACTCCCTCCACCACCTCTTCCATGCGCTGATGGCTCAGGCCTCACTCGCACCCGCTGATGGCATGGAGCAATTGGGGCTGGCGCCAGCAGCAGGTGTAAGTGGGGTCTGCACCATCAACGGGTGCAAGCAGCGGCTGCTGCCCCAATCACCCCTCAGAAGCAGGGGGAGGTGGAGAAGCCCTCAGGGGCGATCAGGGCTGGCAGCTGCCGCTTGCACCCACTTATGGTGCCAAGCAATTGGGACTGGTGCCAGGCACCATCAGCAGGTGCAAGCAGCGGCTCTGGCACCAGCTGTGGGTGTGAATGGGGCTGGCTATGGAAGTGGGTGTGAGCGGAGGCTCTGGTGCAGCAGCATGTGCAAGTGGGGCCGGCACCAGCAGCAGATGTGAGCGCCGGGTGGGACTGTGGCATGCAGGAACAAAGAATTTTCAGTAACCACCAGAGGCTCACCCCGATGACCACGACTGGCACCCTGCCTTGGTCTGGCACCTCTGCTCACTTGCTCCACCACCGGGAATGACAGCTGCCATGTTCTGTGCATGCCCCCCTGGTGGTCAGTGTACATCATAGCAACCGGTTGTTTGGTTTTTTGGTGGTACGGTTGTTTTGGTTTTTCCGCTGTTCAGTCTATTTGCATATTAGCCTTTTATTATATAGGATTGAAACCTATATAAAGTGACTGACACAGATTGGCTATTTTTATTTTTTAGTTTCCTACTTTTTTTGTGTAAGGAAACATTTACTACCATTTGGTTGAGGTTCAAGAGTCATTTTCACAAGTGAATCAGGGTCATTTTTTATGCTAATGTACAGTAGGTACTCTCCCCTCCCCCCAGATATAAGAAATACTATTTATTTTTTAAAAATTTTAGTGGGCCCTAGCTGGGTTTGCTAGCGGATCGTTGGCCTGCGGACTGAAGGGTCCTGGGTTTGATTCCAGTCAAGGGCACATGCCCAGGTTGTGGGCTTGATCCCCAGTAGGGGCCGTGCAGGAGGCAGCCGATCAATGATTCTCTCATCATTGAGATATCTCTCGCTCTCTCTCCCCCTTCCTCTCTGAAATCAATAAAAATATATTTTAAAAAATAAAAATTTTAGTGGAACATCAGAATTAAAAATGATATATATTTTGGAGAGATTTCTAGTAAAGGTAATACAATGTCATATGCATTTTTTTTATAGTTAGCCAAGGAAAAGAGCAATGAACTTGGAGTCCAGGACCCAGGAGGTTAGGTACAGCTCTGTGACCCGAGCACACACCCAGATCTTGCTGGGCCTCAGTTTTCTTGTCCATCAAGTGAGAGTATTGAGTGATATGACTTCTGACAACTATTCCAATCCTAAAATATGAATGTTATTTTACCCACAATATCAATATCTTTTATGATGATGGCCATAGAAGAAATGTACTTAACTGGGCACCTAAAAGCCTTCATCTGATAGCACTAATGTGGGCTCATATCCTCTCATACTTGGCTTGCTGCTAAGTGTTAGTCTAAAATTACAGCTCCCTCAAATCACATGATTTCTATGTATTAAGCTAAACCCTAATGCTTGAAGTTTGAAATTTTTATGATTTTGGCCAGAGTAGACCTCCCGTTTTCTAGGGGAAAGGGGAGTTTTAAAATTCACATCTCTGCAATTCTACTCTCTCTCTCAAAATCATATTTTGATGAGTTAAGTGCAAATGAATCAAAAACATACGGATTTCATTTTCCTTGAAATTCACATGGGCTAAAAGTGGGGAAAGGGAAGCGAAGATGAGGAGAAAGAGAGAGGAAGTGCTGCACTATAGAATAGAGGGGTTTCACTGAATGAAGCATTTTGACAACTGCCAAGTAAGAGTTGTACCAGATTCATTACTACTCTCTGTTAACTAAAGGGACTCGTGTGTCCCTAAGGTTGGACTACACATGCAGCATGATTAGAGGAAAGGGACAATGTCTTTGGAACCAGATCACAGTTTGGACCATTTTGTTAGTAGTATGGTTATATGCAAATCACTTATCTTAGGAGATCCATTTCTGCAAATAGGAATAATAATACCTAGGACATCTAGTTATTAGAGGCTTATTAATAGCATTTATAAAATTCTTAAGAATGTTTCTGGAACACAGTAGTATCTAGTATCTGGTCTTACTTCTACATTATTTGGCACCAAACCTAATTACCAGTGAAGAAGGGACTTCTGATGGACCCATTTCAATATGGTCATCTGTGAATGCACTTTATCAGTTCCGCCTTCCTTGCACCCTTCATTTCTAAGTCCTGTGAAATGTCAGCAACCTGGAAAAATAATTGTATGTGTGTTTTATAATGACTGTGACTGCAAAACAATATGCATACAAATATGTTACATCTGGTGCTAGGGAAAACAAGGACATAGGGAAGTTTCCATGTTCTTTTCAGTTTGTGGTTAGGACAAGTCCCACGTTTGGTTCTTTCTGGGAAGTTCTTGGCCACCTCATCCTTAGGCTTGCTCCCTGTCTCCACTCAGTTCCCACAGCTAGTGTCCTTCCAGCTGTTTCCAGGGTTACCTTCTATTATTGCTTCTCTCCCAGGCCTCTGGGACTGGTTGGAAGGAAGACATTAATTAAGGCCAAGTCTTCTTTTCTCTCATGCCTGAGACCTGCTCTGTCCTTTTCATGTTAACCCTCAATCTGACCCCCTCCTCCACCTCTTCTACTCGGCTTCCCCACTAGAGAATGGGAGGAAGGAAGGAGTATCCTCACATTGTTATTGGTGCTGACAGGTAGAAGTTTGAACTTACTCCTAAGAACATTCTAAATCCTGGACCAAATTGCCCTCCAGGGACCAATTTTGATCAAGTTCTAGGTTCTATCCACATCCATGTATTCTATGGCTTGGTTTTCTTATCTTTAAAATGCTTATAATAGGTCTAGCTTACCTAAGCGCTAGGTCCCCCACATCTGACACCATGTGTTAAAGAGATGGGGTACATAGTTAGTAGATCCCCAGATCTCTGATCTCTATGGAGGTTCTAAGGATCCAGTGAAACTAGCAAATGATCCAATGGAAGACCAAAGAATACATACATTACTATTTTCTCCTTACAACTCCAAAAGAACAAACCTATACCCATTTTTTCCCAACTAGGAGAGAAGTTATCAAAGAAATATATAATAAAAAACAATCCTATCTAATAATAGACAAATATGCAAATTGACCATACCTCCAACACACCCACAAGCCACGCCCACAAGCCACGCCCACCATCCAAACAGAGTGAGCATGCAAATTAACCCAAACCAAGATGGCTACAGCCACAGAGAGCAAGGTTTCCTAGGTAACAGAGGAAGCCAAGCTTTCCGCCTGCCCTTGCCAGGCCTAAGCCTCCACTCAAGCTACAAAGTTTCAATTATAGAAGGTAAACAAATTCAAACAAATGGCGGCAGAATGGAGCTTGAGAGAGCAGGCCAGGGTTGCCACCAGCAACAGGAGAAGCAAAGCTTTCTGCACACCCTGGCCGGGCTCACCCGCTTAAGGCAACAAAGTTTCAATTATAACCCCAACACAAATGGCTGCCGGCCTCAGAGGGAGCCCCAGGCTTGGCTTGGCTCCAGGCTACAAAGTTTCAATTGTAGAAGGAAAATAAATTCCAGATACCAGGGCCTCCACTTGGGTTGCTAGGGGGCGTGGCCAGCCTGCAAACCACCACAGGCCCTTCGCTCAGGCCGCCCCACACCCCAAGGGAACCCCCACCTGATCTGGGACACCCTTCAGGGCAAACCAGCTGGCCCCCACCCCTGTACCAGGCCTCTATCCTATCTAATAAAAGAGTAATATACAGATTGATCATCACTGCAACACACAATATAGCTGCCCCCATGTGGTCAAAGATTTTGCCCCCATGTGGACACAAGATGGCCACCACAAGATGGCCAGCAGGAGAGGGCAGTTGGGAGGCACCCGGCCTACAAAGAAGGGCACTTGTGAAGGACCAGGCCTGCAAGGGAGGGCAGTTGAGAGGGAGCAGGCCTGCAAGGGAGGGCAGTTGGAGGTGATCAACCCTGCAGGAGAGGGCAGTTAGGAGTGACCAGGCCGGCAGAGGAGGGAAGTTGGGGGCAAACAGGCTGGCAGCGGAATGGTTAGGGGGTGATCAGGCTGGCAGGCAGAAGCAGTTAGGGGCAATCAGGAAGGCAGGCAGGCAAGCAGTTGGGAGCCAGCAATCCTGGATTGTGAGAGGGATGGCCTAAACGGGCAGTCGGACATCCCTCGAGGGGTCCCAGATTGGAGAGGGTACAGGCTGGGCTGAGGGACAACCCCCCTCCGTGCACGAATTTTGTGCACCAGGCCTCTAGTAAAAAATAATATCACTGCTCTAGATGGTTTGTCTCAGTGGATAGAGCATTGGCTTGGACTGAAGGGCCTGGGTTTGATTCCAGTCAAGGGCACATGCCTGGGTTGTGAGCTTGATCCCCATTAGGGGGTGTGCAAGAGGCAGCTGATCAATGATTTTCTCTCATCATTGATGTTTATATATCTCTCTCCCTCTCTATTCCTCTCTGAAATAAGTAAAAATACATTTAAAAATAATAATATCACTCACCCATGTTCAGAGCATGTACTATATACCAATACTGTATAAAATACCTTACATGCATCATCTCTTTGAATCTCAACAATTCTTAAAATGCATATTTCAGACACACACTACAATTAAGGAATAGAAGCTTAGAGGGGTGATATAGCTTACCTAAGGCCACACTCTTTGTTCACAGCCAAGACTGGATACTAGGTTTTTCAGACTTCAAAGTATGTGCTCTTTCCACTGATGGAGGAAGGTGGGGTCCATATTAGCTATTTATGGGTAGGCGATGGATTAGGTGAGGGAGGCAGGGGGTGAGAGCTCTTGCAAGAGACACCTGGGACCTGAACATCAGAAGCCAGAGAGGAAGGATCAACATTGAGGAGGGCTGCCAGCAACTGGGAGACTGAGGGTGGGCTTGAATGCAGGGCAGCACCAAGATTTATGCCAAAGAACATCTTCACCTGTAGCTGCCAAAATGAGCCATTCCCATATAAAGATGACTTGCAAGCTCAGTTCCAAAACTAAAAGGAAACTCAATGGCCAGGTTAGATCAACAGCTCAATGACTTCTGAATAAGGCCAATCCCACCACATAAATGAGCCTCCCCTGCTCACCTGTGCAGTGTGACAGAACAGAAAATTATAATTTAAACATGTATTGTTAATGCCATTAATAATACAGCAATCATTGTGACAGTATGTATTGAGCTTCTATTATGTGACAGGCACTAAACTAGGTACACACAAATTACTTAATTTAACTCTTATAATAAATAAGCCAAATATCATGACCCTTCAGAGTTTTGAATCACTTTGTCCAGTTAGTAGGTAGCAGAATAAGGATTTGAATACAAAGTTCTGAGGAAAACAGTGTACATTTTGTAAGTATGAGGAACTAGATATCTGGAATAACTGAAAACAAATAACAACAACAAAAAGCTATGGAACCCTTTGCTTTACTTCCCCCTGAAAGGGGAAAGTAATCCATTCAGCAATGATAAAGAACAGTAAGGATTTATACCTAGTGAAGAGTCTTTAGAATAGCAGTTAAAATTCTACGATTCTCTGACTTTTCTGAATCCAAAGCAATTAGCTCTAGTTCCTGGTATATAACAATCCAAACTCCTTTTATTCCTTCACTAGAGGCCCAGTGCATGATTGAATCATGCACATGTAGGGTCCCCTACACGCTTTTGCTTTTGATCACGGGGAGCTGGGTGCCTGTCCGCTAGTGCACCAGGCCTTTCAGAAGCCTCTTCTGAAAGGCCTGGTGTCTGAGCGGAAAGGCATCCAGCTGCCACGCTTTTGCTTTTGATCGCGGGGAGCTGGGTGCCTGTCTGCTGGTGTCTGAGTGGACAGGCATCCAGCTGCCACGCTTTCACTTTTGATTGCTGGTGCACCAGGCCTTTCAGAAGCCTCCGGCGTGGCAGAGGCTTCTGAAAGGCCTGGTGTCTGAGCGGAAAGGCATCCAGCTGCCACGCTTTTGCTTTTGATCGCGGGGAGTTGGGTGCCTGTCTGCTGGTGCACCAGGCCTTTCAGAAGCCTCCAGCGTGGCAAAGGCTTCTGAAAGGCCTGGTGTCTGAGCGGACAGGCATCCAGCTGCCACGCTTTCACTTTCGATCGCTGGTGCACCAGGCCTTTCAGAAGCCTCCGGCGTGGCAGAGGCTTCTGAAAGGCCTGGTGCTTGAGCGGAAAGGCATCCAGCTGCCACACTTTTGCTTTTGATCGCGGGGAGCTGGATGCCTGAGCGGACAGGCACCCAGCTCCCACGCTTTTGATGGTCCGTGGCCGCTGAGGGGGGCTACCCTGCTGTTGAGAGGCGCAGGGGGGCTGCCGCGGACACCTGGCTACCCTGCTGTTGAGAGGCGCAGCTGGGTGTCCGCGGCAGGCCCCCTCAGCGGCTGCGGATCTGGCCTCGATCTGGCCGTTGAGAGTCGCAGGGGGCGGGAGTCCCGCCCCCCTCAGTGGCAGCGGATCCGTGCCTCTCAATGGCCGGATAGGCCACCCCGAGTCCCGCCCCCCAGCCTCCCACCGCCCAATCGTGGGCGTAGCGGAGTGATGGTAATTTACATTTTACTCTATTATTAGATAGGATACCCATTACTGGGGCAGAGCATGAGAGATGGGGGGAGGGAAATAATGTAATCTTATTAGTCTCACCATTACTAGAATGGATTTCAAAGCCCATTGCCATTAATTATTTAAACATTACCACCACTGTCCACCTTTGCCTCCCTGTATGGACTGGCCAACTTCTGTTCATCTTTAAAACTCACCTTAAGTGTCCAGTTCTCAAAGAAGTCACTTCCTCCAGGACATCACCCATTTCATTCAACACTTCATTCTCCAAACATTAGCAAAGTAACAGTAGCACCTAGGGCTCACCTGCCATAGTATCCGCCATATTGTTTTCTTCTGTAGACCCTTTTCTCCTCGAGGAAGGAACTGCCTTTTCATCTCTGGGCCTCAGTACCTAGTAGAGGTCTCACTAATCAATGAGTAAAGGAATGAATTAATAAATTCTTTATTAGGGCTTAGAATTGGTTTCCCTGTCCAAACAAATCCACCTCTATGCTTTTAAATGGTCTGTAATTCACCTACCATAAATAATGTAAAATTATATGTGCATTCCATAGGTCAAAACAAAAACCCAGAGGCCTCCACAAGCATTCTAATCAAGAATATATACTGCAGCCTGGCCAGTGTGGCACAGTGGTTGAGCTTCAACCTATGAACCAGGAGGTCACAGTTTGATTTCCGGTCAGGGCACATGCCTGGGTTGCGGGTTCCATCCCCAGTGGGGGGCAAACAGGAGGCAGCTGACCAATGATTCTCTCTCATCATTAATGTTTCTATCTCTCTCTCCCTCTCCCTTCCTCTCTGAAATCAATAAAAACATATTTTTAAAAAAGAATATATATACTGCAAAGGTGAGCAGCTGGCATTACCCCATAAAGGTAGTAATCCAGGACCAGCTATGACAGCAATAGCTAGAATCAATTTCAAGACTTTATTCAGAAAAGTGAATGCCATAAACGTTTCAATTGGTGAAACTGGTGGATGGCTGATTAGCAAGACAAATGTTAAGAATGGGCTTCTGATGGCTAAATGTATAAGAATTGGCTAAAATATTTTAGAGATTCCTCCACACTCTTTCATTTGCACTTTCCCCACTCCTGCATAAATAGGATGTAAAACCCAGCAGGGACTATATACACTGTGCCTCCATGTTTTGCCCTGGATGGCCAGTGTTTACTTTAAGGGTCACAGAACCCTGCCTCTTGGGAGTTGCTACATTCACCTTGGGGACCACATTTTATTCAAAATTCAGACAAAGAGCTGAAACTTCATCAACTTTAGAACATGCATCTATGAACTCTTTGGTGTCAGCTTGATAGTGATTATATATATATATATATATATATATATATATATATATATATATATGTTTATATGATATAAGAATTTGGTCTAAGATTAGCTTTGAGAATAACCCAGTAGCAAGCTTATGAGGGAGCAGCTAAAGGTCTCTTATACCAAACTTTTGAACCTATTTTCTATCAAAAAGAATCCAAGATGTGTATTCAACCCAATTTGCTTAGGTCAGGTTCTAACACATGACCTCAGCATCTTGTTCTAACTAACCATGACAATGTGCACATATGAAGTAAGGGTTCTGAATGGAGAAATAAATGTTTATGCAGAATGCATAGAAACAAATTAGTGCCTGCACTAAAAATTTCCAGATTGTTTTCAACACAGTGCAGTTCTGTCAGTGGAGGATTTTTACACTTGCTAATGCAAGGCTACTTTTGCCTTTATGAGCAACAGATTCAAGAGAATGAAAGTGGACTTCCACCTAAAATCAGATCCCATGTTACTCAAATGGTCTTTTACTCCCTGTTGTTTTACAAAAGTGTTTTCAGAAGTGTCACATGAGAAAGCCCCCCAAAAGGCTTCTGTGATTATTCAGTCAGACTTTTTTGTTGCAGATAATAGAATCCATACTTGCTAATATAAGCAGAAGGAGTTTTGCAGGAATGGTGTTACATACTGAATGCTAAATGCTGAAATGTGGCCAGTGAGGATGTCCAGCCCCATTCTAAGTATGGCCCATGGGACTCTGGGGAGTGTTTCTCACACTTTCACATGCACATGAATCTCCTGGGGCTCGGTTAACACAGACTTTGATTCCAGAGGCCTAGGAGGTGACCTGACCTGCTTTTCTAACAAGCTCTCTGATGGTGCCATTATTGATGAGTGAACCCCACTCTGAGTAGTGGGACTCCAGTAGAATCCCCATTGCCACACTGCTGCCACCTGCCAAAAGGCACTCAGGATGCTAAGACTGATGCTAAGCTTCTGCCTCAAGTTCCCACAAGAAGCAAACACCTCTCTACTTTCCCTTCCAGAAGATTTCATCACCCTATTGGGCTGCTTCCTTTCATTGCTTCTTTTTCCTTCTAAAACTTGTTTAACGAGGTCAAATACTGCACCTTAGCTCAAGGATGTTTATCAAATGCAGTTTTTAAATTTCCAGCCAATGTAGGAAAACACCCTAGAAAGGGCCTGACATGGGTGTTGAGTGGGCCAATCTGCAGAAGATTCCAAAAAATGATAATATTATGAGTAATTATAATGTCTAACATCTATTGAAAGGTAGCTATATAACAGACATTATAGTAACTGTTTTACTTGTACTATCTTATTTAATCTCCACAAAAACTCCAGGAAGTAGGAATTGTTATTATCCACTTACAGATTAGGAAACTGAGAGACAGAGCTATTAGTAGTCTTGTCCAAAGTTACAAAATAGTCAGTGATAAAGAATTGGAATACAAGTGGTCAAACACAAATGCCCGCACTCAATACTATGCTCTACTGCCTCACATAAGACTAGAAAATTATATTTCCTTTATAGGGGTGCATGATATAATGAATTTTAAAGTCATAGAAACTCTACAGTAAAGAATCCTGTTTAACCTTGGTTAACCTAGTATTTCTCAAACATACTTGAACATAAACTTTTAATTTTGTCAAGTGATATTTACTAACATCAGGCAGAAAATGTTTTGCAAAACAAACTTTAAATGATTATTTGGCTGCAGACAGACAATAGTTTAGAATTTTAAGCCTGACAAATCTTGCCCTGACACTTATGACCCTGGATAGGTAAGTCTCAAACTTTGGCATGAAAGAGCCACCTGAATTTCTGATATGCAGGTTGAAGAATTTTTCTTCTTAACAAGTTCCCAAAGGTGCTGATGGTATGGTCCTGGGGCCACACTCTGGCCTGGGCATTGGGCAAACCACTGTCCATCTGTAAGCTTTGGTTTTCCTATTTTTAAAATGGGAACAATGGGATCTATTTTGTAGGATCATTCATTCTTTCATTAACAAATCTTTGTGCATGTCTACTATGTGCAAAATAAAGTGCTCAATGTGGGGAACATTGATGAATCAAAGAGAAAAGTTCCTTGTCCTCATGAGCTTACATCCTGGCTATTGGAAGGACATGAGATAACTGTGTGTCATGCATGGCTCATAGGAAGTCCTTTAATCCATAACTTAGAACGTACCTCCCTACTGAATTATTTCTTAACTACCTCATCCCATGACTATATTTCACTTTTCAAATGCAATCATTATTTTCCATTACAGGTATAAATATCTACAATAATAAAATAGAAACATGCAAATTGACCATACCTCTGCTATATCCACAAGCCACGCCCACCGCCAATCAGGAGTGAGTATGCAAATTAACCCAACCAAGATGGCTGTGGCCATGGAGCAAGCAGGAGGCTTGGGTTTCCCCGGCAATGGAGGAAGCCAAGCCCCTGGCCTGCCCTGGTCTCTGCTCAAGGCTACAAAGTTTCAATTATAGAAGATAAATAAATCCCAGATACCAGGGCCTCCACTTGAGTTGCTGGGAGGCATGGTCGGCCTGAAAACTACCACAGGCCCCTCACCCAGGTTGCCCCACGCCCCAAGGGAACCCCCACCCTGATCCGAAACACCCTTCAGGGCAAACCAGCTGGACCCCACCCATGCACCAGGCCTCCATCCTATCTAATAAAAGAGCAATATGTAAATTGACCATCACTCCATCACACAAGATGGCTGCCCCCATGTGGTCAAAGATGGCTGCCCCCATGTGGACACAAGATGGCTGCCACAAGATGGCCAGCAGGTGAGGGCACTTGGGAGGGACCAGGCCTGTAAGGGAGGGCAGTTGGGGGTGATCAAGCCTGCAGGTTCAGGGCAGTTAGGGGTGACCAGGCCAGCAGAGGAGGGAAGTTGGGTGCAACCAGGCCAGCAGGGAAGGGCAGTTGAGGGGGACCCAGGCCTGCAGGGGAGAGCAGTTGGGGGGGATCAGGCCTACTGAGGATGGAGGTTAGGGGGGACCAGGCCTGCAGGGGAGGGCAGTTAGGGGCAATCAGGCTGGCAGGGGAGCAGGTAGGCATCAATAAGGCTGGCAGGGGAGTGGTTAGGGAGTGATCAGGCTGGCAGGCAGAAGCGGTTAGGGGCAATCAGGAATGCAGGCAGGCGAGCAGTTGGGAGCCAGCAGTCCTGGATTGTGAGAAGGATGTCCAACTGCCAGCAGTCCTGGATTGTGAGAAGGATGTCTGACTGCCCGTTTAGGCCCGATCCCAGGATCGGGCCTAAATGGGCAGTCAGACATCCCTCGAGGGGTCCCAGATTGGAGAGAGTACAGGCTGGGCTGAGGGACACACACACTCCCCATGCACAAATTTTGTGCACCGGGTCTCTAGTATACACATAATAGATATTCTATTTATAATCAGATAGATATTTAAGCAGATCATTGAAAATCCAGATGGATTCATGCTTCATTTATGTTTCCAAATACTTATATAGTACCTAATATGTGCAAGACATCATAGTACATATTTTACTTCCCCCCAGAATGCATTGTTCATCATAAATACTAAGAAAATTAGCATTGTATACTTGAATAATTTAATAAAATTTATTGAGCCCCTACTACTTGTTGCAAGGTGCTGGCAATTCAGATAGAAATATAATATAGTACCTTTTTTACTAGGTTGTGAGCTCCTTGGGGACTGGGATAATGTTGATTTCACATTTGAGTCCTTAACAATAACATAGTATCTGGCACATTGGAGGAATTTAATACATTTAAAAATAAATAAGTAAGTAAGTAAGTAAACAAACAAATAAATGAATGAATGAATGCTCTAAAATAGCTTATAGACAAGTGGCTGTAACACATAATGGCAAGAACAATAATAGGAATCCACCCTGAATTTCATTAGATCCTAGAGCAGAGTCTCTCTCTTTCTATGAAGTGTTCATAGAAAACATGTGAACCTGATGTTAAAATACAAGATAATTTCTTCTATTAAAGAATGATAGAAAAGCCCATAAAAAGAAAAGTCGATTCAATAGTCTTTCAGAGTATAAGCATGAAATATTATCAAGGAATGATAGGAATTGACAATGATTATTGAGAGTAGGTAAAAATAAACTTGAGAATATAGGCAGGCAGGTACCAGTTTAGAAAAGCATGAGTTTTATACAAAGGAATGTGTATTTTATCTTCCCAAAGGGTTGCACATCTGGAAGCCTATGTGATATTTGCCAGACCAGATTTTAAATGGCTTGTCAATGTTAAAAATTGTGAATTTTTTCATTAAAGTTCAGATTTTCATTTCATTTCTGAAAAATTGGAAGATCTGACAATACTAGGCCCCCATTTTTCACAGTGCCCATGGCTAAAGCTAAGTTGAGGTTGACACTTTGATTTGGATAAGTAATGAAGTAATCATGCTTCAGTTTTTCACACATAATAATGTTCTTCATTGTGGATTCATTCTTTTATTCTTCATTCATCAAACATTCCTGAGTAACTACCAGGTGTCAAACACTTTTCTAGGTGTTAGGGAAGAAGACACATATGTGCGTAAAAAGTTCACAGGTTAGTGAGGAAGATGGTATAAAATAAATAAGTTTATCAGAGTTACCAGACCTTTGCTTGAACTCTCCACTGGTATGGATAGGGTAAGGGAAGTCAGTAGACCTGGCAAAGTTCTTGAAAGACTTCACAGAAGAAATGAGATAGGAGCAGATTTTTAAAAATTGAACAAATGAGCATTTCCTAAAAGAACTAATGAGAGAATTGGTTTCCTAAAGAGAGACCATGGAGAGGCAACTGAAGAAATTTTTCATGGTTTGACAAAGGTGAATAATGATAAAGGTTAGGAGGTGAGATGAGGAGGAGTGAGTCTGAATTGATAGGCAAGATTTAGATCATACAAGAGTTGGATCATCTGTGCTAAGAAATGTAGACTTTACTTGCCAAGAATACTGTGGCTGTAAGTATAGACATTCAATGCACATTAATGGTGACTCAAAATCTCTTCTAAAAACTCTAAAAAACAAATTTTTAGTCTCAGCAAGATTTTCTTAGAAACAAACTAGGCATCAAAACATACTTCAATATACTTTTCTGATAAACTACTGGATACAGATAGAGTATTATTAGATTTTATCTTTCTAGGGTTCCAGAATGCTAGGGCTGAGTTACCCTATAGGATATCCAACCTCTCACTTCCCACTTAAGAAATGGAAGCACAGAAAGGGAGGAACTTGCCCAAGGTCACACAGGGGATGCATATAAAGCTGAGTCTAGCTCCTTAATTTCTTCCCCTCGCTAGTCCAGGGCTTAGCCAGTCACTCCACTCAAAGACTTCCTTTAGCATGGCCAACCTGCATTGCTGAGTCCTATTTTCCCTAACTGCCTTTCTCAAACTGCTTTTTATAAAAATTCCAGTTTCTAACCAATTTCATTAAAAAATTGGAATCTTCTTGCCCAGGGAGGAAAAAATTCTGGTTAAAGACAACATAAAATTGCTCTTTCATTAAAATCCCTCAGTTAGAGGCATTATGCTCTTTGGGACAAATCACAAGTCAGGAAAGAAACATCGTTAATGATCTTGGACTGTATTCATGGGGGAGGAAAGTTTGGGAGTTGGAGGTGAGGTGGGACAAGGGATTAATTACACTGGAAAGGAGTCACCAATTATCCCTGCACAGTGGCTAGGATTGGGTTCCAAAATGTAAAGGTCTACAGGAAACACAAGCAGGCTGCCAGCCTGAACAAAACTCCTGGATGGAAAGTTTCTCTGCTTCTGTGTCTGGCTTTTCTCACTCTTTCCTTTTTCCCCACTCAGTAGGAGTAGAGTAAATTTAGAGAAAAGTTATAGCACAGCATGTTGGGGACACAGTTTAGAATAAGCACAGAATTTAAACCACTAAGGAGCACTGAGCAGGAGTTAGAAAACCCGTGGGTATCCATCAGTATTCTAGAAATCCTCATCCATTTCCCAGCAAGCTAACTATGGTCCTACAGTCGGTCCTCATTGTTTGCAGAGTCTACATTTGCAAATTCACCTACTTGCTAAAATTGATTTGTAAGCCCCAAAACCAATGTGTGGGGTGCTCTCACGGTTATTCACAGACACGCACAAGGTGTTGAAAATTTGAGATGCTCATTGCACGTGCCCCAGTGTGAACAAGGTGGTACTCTGCCTTCATATTTTTAGTTCTTGAGCTGTAAACAAGTGTCCTTTTTATGACCTATTAGTGGCACTTTTTCCCACATTTTTGTTCTTTCTGTTGGTGATTTCACCATTTAAAATGGCCCTCAAATGTAGCCCTGAAGTGCTGTGTTGTGTTTTGAAGCATGATAATTTATATATGCTTTTTAGTCCAAAGTTGTCATTTCTTAAATTGAGATCCCAAACTATAAACGGGGTCCTATGAACCATGTGAAAATACAGGTAAAATGCTGTGCATAAATCAGAAAATTCTTTTTCTTAAATAAGTAAAGTATCCATAGCTTTTCTCATAAGGACTGTACCCATCTGCTCCTGAAGCTGTAGTGAACCTTTATGTCACACCTCTACCACCTTCTGTCACCCCAAGAAAATCAGTATTCTGCCCCCATAGTGACCAAGAATTGCTTGGTTTTCTTCTTTCCTCTCCTGTCATTCATTTTGCATACAATTAAATGCCTGGACTCTATCAAATACCTTTATATATATTGTCTCATTTCTCAGCCCCTTGTTTCAGATGAAGTTGAGGCTCAAAAATGTAATGTGTCCAAGGCCACTCATTCAGTAATTGGTAGAGCTAGCATAAGAATCCATTAATTCCACCTTCAAATCCATTGTCTTTTCCCCTGTACTGTGCTGCTTTTGCCTGGGCATGCCTATCTTTAATTGTAGTTGGATGCACTTTGAAAGGATATATTGGAAGGTGCAGAGATAAGAATATAGACTGAAGAAATTTGGAAAGAAGTGATGGACATGCATCAGGACATTATACCAATCAGAGACACCAAGATTATACACCAATGAGAATGGACAAGCAATTTACACCACGCTGCAGGCAGTACTACACCAACATTATAACATCCAGATCTCATTTAAACATCTCATCAAATGTTTAATTATGATATCATTAAAGAATATAAATATTATCTTTGTTTTATAGATGTGGAGACAGGGGCTGAGAGACAAATTATTTGAGCTCTTCTGGTTAGACAGAAAAAGACCAGCCAGCCCTTTGCTACCATATAACACTGCCTTTATGATTTGATCACAGTCTTTGTTGTAAAGAAAGAACTCTCCAAATGAACATTCCATTCTGTTCATAGGAAAGTCTTGTGGGTTTAGGCTGAGTCATTGATTGCAAATGATTCTTTTGAGTCAATGCCTCCACAACTCCCAATTTTCAATGTGTTTTATAGACATCTTTTAGTTCCACACATCTTCCCCCTGCTTTTATATGAGGACATCTGGCTTTTCAACAGAAATTCCTTTTCTACAAGTCAGTGAACCTTGATTGGATAGGAAATTAAGTTTCTTCTCTCTAGTTTGCATGCTTGCCAGCTGTCCCTCTACCTTCCTCCCCCACATTCCTGCCCAGAGGATATGCAAACAGAGGACTTCTCTGACCTAGTCAGTGAGAATCAACTCTGCAACCTGTTGGTTGAACCTGAGGAATGGTTCCACAGAAATCTGTACAATTACCATCTTCCACACATCCTACTCTAGTTCCAGTCAACTAATTAGTACTTCCACATCCGGGTACCAATATGCCTCATCTTGGTGCCTCTGCTCACTTTATTCCAGTTCATCTGTGACTCCCTAAAACCAAGTTCTCTTGTCCAAAGCTTTCTCACCTATATAAAACACACACACACACACACACACACACACACACACACACACACAAAACACCCTCAAATGTCACTTTCTCTCTGAAGTCCTCACTAAGCTGTTTCAATAGATATTAATATCATCCTCTTATATAACCCTCAGCTGTGTACCTCTTATTGGTACTTTACATTATATTATCACAATTACCTGACCCTCTCTAATTTCTTATGGTAGGAACGATATGGGATTCATTTTGATTCTCACAACATAGTGCTTTGAATGTATTAGTTAAATGCCTCTTCAAAAATTATCATTGTCATCCTAATGTCTATAGTTTGAGTGTATATTATAAACCAAGTATTTTTTATTTCTGTTTCTTATAATAACCTTTCAGGGTATTTTTCATCATACTCATTGTTCAAATGAGGAAACCAGGACTCAGTCAGCCAATAGTACAGGAGCAAGAATTCAAACTTGAGCTATGCTTCCAATGTCCTTTGATTATGGCATTATAGTTTAGTGCTACTGGAAAATAAACTCAATAAGTGGGGCATTGCATGCATTCATTGGATAGTCTAAACAGTAACCCTTCACAGCTGTATCATCCAAAACAAAGTTCAGATCAGAAGAAAGGTCTCTGAGTACCTCAAATAATTGGCAGGAGTCCTCGTACAAAAGCTCTTCATTTTGAGAAACAGTATAGTATAATGTTTCTGAATACAAATTCTGGAGCCAGGTTGCCTTATATTGAATGCTGACTCTGCCATTTGCTACCTGAGGGTTTGTGGGAAACTATTTAACTTGTCTATGTTTCATTTCATCATTTGTAAAATGGGTATCAGCATCATCATCACCTTCATGCCCATCCCTGCTTCCAAAGGTTTGTTATGAGAATGAAATGAGTTGTACGAAAAAAGACTCTTAGGAATGTGCTCAGTAAGTTTAGTTTAGTTATTATAATTGGGCCAGCAATTGCAAACTGTTTGCTTGAAGGTAGAATCTAATATATATATATATATATATATATATTATTTTTAACTATAATTGCTCCACTTAATATACTTATATTTTGAAATAGTGATTTATTGCCCACAATTAATTTTTTTTAGATTATACATAAAAAATGCAGATGCCTAGCCTCTCTTGGGAAGTTAAGAGATCTAGGAACTGTGTGCAGCTATTTCTACCTGGCCATAATCCATTGGTGCTGAGTAACAGCTTGCCCCACTTAACAAAGGCATGCACTCCCCAGTGCATCATTGGGGCCCAGATTCCCTGTTGTGTTATGCTCAGACACTTCTCTCATTTGTGTTTTGTACTCTTGAACTAGTGATCCCTGTGTTACACCCTTGCTAAGAATGTTTTGAACTGTTATCTAATCTACCATATGCTTCAGTGAGTTGAGTTATCAAATTTTCCAGTCTAAACACAATTTTAAGCAGCAAACTAGGTAAGCATTCATATGAGCTGCTGGATAGAAAAATGGGCACAGGAATAGATATAGTTGATAATCAGGAGAAAGAAAAACCCATCAGCAGACATAGCACTCTATCACAATGAAGCATCACATTCAAAATCACATTCAAAGTATAGCATCACAATGTAATGTGGTACATGAATGCTTGCTTATAAGGACGCTTCTTCCCCCTGCCTCTACCTTTAAGGCCTTATTCAAATATTATATCTCCTTATTAATAAGGTCTATTCAAATCTCTCAATCATAATTTCTATACCAAATGAGAAGGAATTTCTGGTTCCCCTATCTCACAGAGCAGAATTTGAGAAATTTGATTTTCCTCGTAGTCACTGCCTTCTTCACCAGACTGTGAGTCCTTGGAGCACAGAGGTATTGGAGAATCTGTTTGTGTGCCCCTTAGGGCTTAGCAAAATGCCTTGGAGTCATTTGGTAAGTATGTATTTGAGAAAATTTTATTAAGAAAAATTTAAAACATCCATTTCAAGCCTACTTAAGCAGAAGGTAGAACATATAATTTTACACAAATATTTTAAACTTTAAAAAAATATTTTGAAAGTGTTGGGCACATAAGTGTGTTTGTTCCCACTAGAAACATTTATTTATATTACTTGGCCCTTTGAATGATACATGAATTGGCTTCCACTTTGGTTTTGGTGTGGCATGGTAGGTTACTTCAACACCCTAAATCAGTTTTCTCATTTTTAAAATAAAGATTTCTATTCTTCCATCAGATATTATCTTGGACCTTACTTCCTATGAGAAGTATTCCAGAACATTAAAGAATAGACTCAGATGCCCTCCTGTGAGCACCCTTGGCCTGTATGCTCTATCACAACCTTGAATCTCCCAATACTCGCACTTCCATAAAGGCGGAGGTTGTTCCCCATTCACCACAGGATCCCTTGAACAGTCTAAGTGCTCAGAAAATATTTATGGACTGAAAAAAAAATGTTTGAATGAATCAACAACTAAGTATATACTTCCAAGGTAGTTGTAAGAATCCAATCTAAGTTGTCATCAGCAATGTTAAACTTGGGGGAGCTGAGCTGAGAAATCTGCTTTGGACAAAACTGTTGTCCCTTGCTCCCATCTGTTGCTGTCCTGGGCCACAGCCATCTCCCATTACACACCCATTGAGCTTTCCTGAAGCTGACCCCATGCAGGCAGCGCTGGTGGGGTGTTTTCCAGCCTCACCAACCTAATTGTTCCTCATTTCCTGCCCATAAATGGTACAAGGTGTGGAATTGCACCTCCCAATGTCCCAATTTCAATCATTTGTCTACATTAATCGACACTAATGGCTTTTACAAATCTAAGTCTTTAAGCTCCAGTAAGTTACATGTGTTTGAGGAGGCCACTGAAAGAAAGCAAACTCCCTTCTTCTTTAGCTTCTAGGGAAATGTTCTCCAAATATCCTGAAAGCAGGGGCAGAGCCCAACATTCCAAAGCCCTGTGCCTTTGCTCAGCAATCCCTCAAGAGACTGGGTTGTTATTATTAATAAAGTGTGACTTTCTCCAAATGAAAGAACAAAGCCCTGTGTGTTACCAACTGCATGCAAAAGACAGGCATAATGAGATTTGAATCACATCAGTTTATTTGACACCGATAAATGGGTGTGTTTACCTTTCATTTATTTTAAAATTTATTTTTTAAGGACTATAGCAACATTAGATAAGATTTTTTAAAATATTGTTGTCCTTGAGCCAAAGACTAGAATACTGTAGCTGTTATCAACTTGGAAGAGTCACTGAAAGTCCAATACAATAAGTTTTTTTATCCTCTTTGTTTTCATTTAAGGTAATAACAAATATATTTTTCTGGTTATAATTATAGTTTTAAGAGCTAATATTATTTACTACATAATATTATTTAATCTTCCTTACCATTGCCTATTATAATTTAAATTTATAATTTAAAATATAAAACCAATATTAAAAAAAACCCACTAATTTAGAAAGTAAACAACAGACTAGGAAAAAATACACAGCAAATATGAAAGATTAGAAAAGATTCCTCATCCACCTGGGCATTAGCTATCTGACCAGCATTCCTTTTGAGAATTCCCAAATATCATCATAGGAAGACAAAAGTCCAATATTAACAATAGAATAAAAACTTGTTTGAAAACCATAAGTGCAATAATAAATGGGAATAATTCAAAATCCCATAATTAAAGGCAGACTGTCTCCAATTCACCAAAACATAGAAATAAAAATCTAATATATTTTTTACCTAATATGGCTACCTGATGCAACTAAAGGACAATTTCAAAACTACATTGCCTTAGCCTGTACATTCCCCCAAAACTACATTCCCCCCAAAGCAGGTACTAAGACAAAGGCTAGCTGCAGACAGTTCATTTGGGGAAGCGATTCCTGATAGTAGGAATGAGAAACAAATGAAACACATAGAAAGAGAGAAAACCAACACAAGGATGAATGATTATTGATCTGGGCTCCACTATGAGACGGTGATGCTTGATCCTGTCCGGACTCCTAAGGAGCCTTCTAGAATGCATCTCAGAGCTATTCTCCCAGGGGGGTGAGTGGAGGATGAATTTATTAATTGTCTCTCAATTGCATTGGTCAAGCATAACCCTACGGGAATTAACTCTTTCAAACACAAACCTTTCCTGGCTTTGTCAGTTAAAGTCATACTGCTTTCTATTGATGGAAATGGTTGTCCCAGCAGCAGTTGAAATAAGAAGTAGTGCCGAGAGAGACTGAAATGGCTCATTGGAGACATCTACTACAGTCCATTTGTAGCATCACTGAGATTTGCTCATACCTTCCATTAAGTTCATCTTTTTCGAGAGGTGACCAACTATTATTCTGCCAGTGAAACAAGCTAGATTCTTGCTGCCACAGCTGTCCCAAGCCTTAATTAGTATTCATCACCTCCCTCCTGCAACACCCTTTACAGATTTCCCTCACTCCTAGCTGGTCTGGGCTGCTCTCCTGGTGAATTTACCCAGGACATCATCCCTAAGGGGTCTAAGCCCTTGGCTGCTCCTATGCATGCATATTTGAGTTGTGAGCTCATCATTATCACCACACATGGAAAATGAATCCCCTGAGTTCCTGGCATACTCAACCCTACCTTAATTCTGTGGCAGTTCCTCTTGGTAATGAAGGTCCATTACCCCTACTAGCAACTGCCTTCTTTGCCTGTTGATTCAATGATAGAGGAGACCAAAATGGCCAGGTAAAAACAGAGTTTGAAGTTCAGTAGAACTTTTATTGTGTCTCCTATTAGAAGTGCCTTCCCCCAGCTTGGGAATTAGAGCCCTTAATCTTGCAGATCCTAGTGATCAAGTGAGCAAACCTCATCTGGGGGTCTAAATTCTAGGACTTCCTATAACTCTCTTAGACTGGGTTCCTTCAAAAGCAGAACCTGGGACAGTAGTTCTAGGAAGAAAGGATGAGGGCCAGAGAGAAAAAGGAAGGCAAGAAAGCCAATACAAGGATGCACTGTTGATTTTGGCCAATGCTATAGTAAACAGGTGCTTAATAAATGCATCTTGAAACTGCTCACCCAAAAGTCAAAGAGAAAAAAAAATTTCTATCAATATGTGGTTAATATTTTTCTTTGTGTAGAGCTAAGTCACTAATATTTGCCAAAATCCCCTTTCTTTAAAACTCTGCATTCCCAACATGCAGTGCAGGCTAATTTTATTTTATTGTCTAGGTCAGAGACATTTTCCTGTATCAGATGTCATTTTCTATTTTTTTTTGCCCAGAACTTCTAAATTATTCTGCCTTGAAGCTCCAGTATTGGATTTCTCTCAAGTTCCAGGACTTCAACAGTCCTTCTCTCTGTTTAATGTAACTTCCAATTGTTCACGTGATGTCCCTGTTTCCAAGGGGGGTTTGCTCACCCCTCCTCTCACTCTCCCCTCGCTGCTCCCCATGCATTACGGATGGATGTCATGCTTCACCATCCCCTTCACCCATTAGTAGACCAGAACATATTGTGATGATAAAAATCTTTGCCAAAAATTCCTGGCTATGATCACATTGAGCTCTGAAAAAACACATTTTATTTCTCAGAAAAATTGAAACAAGCAATAACCCCAGCAAGTGAGTTTTAACTTCTTCCCAGAGGGGAAGTATTTCTGGTTGAAGGGAACACTGAGTTTGAGATGGGCCCTGGCACTTACCTGATAAGAGACCTTCATGAAACTGAAGCTCTAAAGGTGTGAGACCATTTTTCAATCTGTGCTGTGAAGTGAGTATGATAGCCATAGCTTTATCTCCAGAGTTTCTGTGAAGATCAAATGCAAAAACATTTTCATAGCTTATTATTATCATACTAGAGGCCCGGTGCACAAAATTTGTGCCTGGGGGTGTGTGTCCCTCAGCCCAGTCTGCACTCTCTCCAATCTGGGACCCCTCAAGGGATGTCCGACTGCCGGTTTAGGCCCGATCCCAGTAGGATTCCTTTTCTTACAGACACCCAGTAGGATCGGGCCTAAATGGGCAGTCGGACATCCCTCTCACAATCCAGGACTGCTGGCTCCCAACTGCTCACCTGCCTTCCTTCCTGATTGCCCCTAACCGCTTCTGCCTGCCAGCCTGATCACCCCCTAACCACTCCCCTGCCAGCCTTATTGATGCCTACCTGCTCCCCTGCCAGCCTGATTGCCCCTAACTGCCCTCCCCTGCAGGCCTGGTCACCCCTAACTGCCCTCCCCTGCAGGCCTGGTCCCCCCCAACTGCCCTCCCCTGCAGGTCTGGTCCCTCCCAACTGTTCTCCCTACAGGCCTGCCCCCCCCCAACTGCCCTTCCCTGCAGGCCCAGTCGCCCCAACTTCCCTCCTCTGCTGGCCTGGTCACTCCTAACTGCCCTGCCCTGCAGGCTTGATTGCCCCCAACTGCCCTCCCTTGCAGGCCTGATCACCCACAACGGCCCTCCCTTGCAGGTCTGGTCCCTCCCAAGTGCCCTCCCCAGCTGGCCATCTTGTGGCAGCCATCTTGTGTCCACATGGGGGCAGCCAACTTTGACCACATGGGGGCAGCCATCTTGTGTGTTTGAGTATGGTCAATTTGCATATTACTCTTTTATTAGATAGGATACATTATTAATGTGGCTGCTATTACATTATTACATTATCATTAGCTTAGTGTAAACTGATAAAAACACCTCCGTTTTGGTCTTTTTCAATACATTTATTGAGACTAATATTTACCAAGTCGGGGTATAAATTTCAATCTCTATAAATAAAGGTATTTGCATATCCCAATTAAATTAATTACTTATGTATTTGTCTTCTAGGACTGCCATAACAAAATACCATAGTCTGAAGGGCTTAAACAACAGAATTTATTTTTCACAGTACTAGAGGCTGGAAGTGCCAGATCCAGGTGCCAGCAGATTCAATTTCCAATGAGAGCTCTCTTCCTGGCTTTGCAGATGGCCTTTCTAATATGGGGGCTGGGGGGGGAGTAGGCGGTAGTAGGAGAGAGATTGATTGATTTTTTGGTGTTTCTTCCTTTTCTTACAAAGACACCCAGCCCTACTGAATTAGTACCCTACTTATATGACCTCATTTAACCTAATTACCTCCCTCAGGCCCTATCTCCAAATACACTGGGGGTTGGGCTTCAAAATATAAATTTGGGGGATCACAACTCAGTACCTAACATCTCCTAAGCTTGAATTATAAATAATCAAGTTATAAAAAAAGAAATCCCCCCCCCCATTTTTCTTCAGATTCATATATTGGAAAGACCCTCTCCACCTCGTTCTTTAAAAGAGAAAAAAACTTCCAGTGCTAATTCCATCTTCACTCAACACCCCTCACCCAGGAAAGCCGTATGGTCATTGCTTGTCCCATCCCAGGCCTCCTTTGTTCTTCACTCTTGAGGACATGTGGCCTACCTTTACTATATGCTCCAGTCCTAGCACATAAGCAGGCTCTTTTGCTTTATTTGTAATAGACTATATTTCTAGAAGACAGACTTCTTTTGTCTCAGTTTCTGACTCTGTCTCTCCACACTTTGTTTCAGTTCAGGTTTTCCTCTGCCTGCCTCCCCTCCTCTCTACTCTTCTCTCTTTCCAAGGTGCCAATATGCTACAAAAAGTTTAAAAAGACAAGGAAAATAATATGTTTATTTGAACTTCTTATATTACCAATTGGACCTAATGCTTTAAATATGGAGGTACTTCATCTGAAAAGGTGTAAGAAAAATATATTAAACATATTATTTGAAAAAGCACCATTTAAAAATAAGCTTATTCTATGTCTTCTGACTTTTGGAAATTCTACTTGTGTCTCTGCCTTCACCTTCTCTTCTCTCTTCTTCCATTTTCCTCTCTTCTTTGCCTCTATATCTTCCCTATGTCAATGTCTCTCTCTGCTCCTCTCCCTAATCTCTCACTGGCTCTTCCACCATCTCTGTCTTCTTGTTTCTCCACCATGATGCCTGTATTCCCCTTTCTCTTTCTCCCTCTTGCTACAGCAGGTCCTATGGTAAGCTTGTTCCCTCCCAACTGAATTACTTGGTATGCCTCACCAGGGTTATATGGGAAATTGAGTCACCTGATCATTCCACACAGGAAAGACAGGTGGCTTGGAAAAGTCAATTTCTGGTTCTCCCTCTACCTCTCTCCTCTGTACTGATGATTTTGCTTTATACCTCCTTTCAGAGTCCTAAATATAAAGTCAAGAGGAATGCCTCTGTCCTCCACACCACTCACCCAACACCTCCTCCTCCTCCTTATTCTGCGATGAGATGCAGAGCAGGGTCAGGGCACAATCTGCCTGCCTCTCCCATTTCTGTCTTGTCTCATCTTCCCAGAATCCCTCCAGCTGGAAGGCTTAGGCTTCAGGGTTTTCATTTCCTGCACATGTGCTCTTCCACCTAAGGCAGCGAGTCCCAGGGCCTGGTTGCCACAGGTGGAAGGAATGACTCTTCTACAAGCATAGAAGGAACGCCATGATCTGGGATACTCTGGTTTACTTCTTCATATGCTAAGGTATTTAGAAACTCCTCTGTAGTCACAAACTAATATCCATTCACTTGTTCTTCTTTACTATAGCTCCCCCGTTTTATTGAGGATAACAGTGTGCCTGGTTGAAAGCACTCTCCTTCCCAGATCCAGAGGCTGCTGGCGCTGCCCATGTGACCAAGTCCTCACCAAAGAGCTGTGAGTGGAGGGACCATTATAAAAGCAACAGCTTTCACTGGTGTTTGTTTTAAGTTTCTGCCCTTTTCCTTTTCTCCTTCCTGCCAGGACTACAGACAGGATGCCTAGCAGTTCAGTAGTCAGCTTGCAAGGACTGAGGACAGGCACAGAAAGGTAGCAGGAGTCTGGTTCTGTATCAGGCATGATTGCACTAGAGAAGCAGAACCGGTGGGAGAAAGAGAGAAAAATGTATTGAAAAGGATGGGCCTATGTAAATGTGGGGCTGTCTAGGCAAGTCTAACCAGTGTTGTTCAGTGGTTGAGCATCGACTTATAAACCAGGGGGTCACGGTTAGATGCTGGGTCAGTGCACATGCTCAGGTTGTGGGCTGGATCCCCAGTGAGGGGAATGCACAAGGTAGCCTATCAATGACTCTCTCTCATCATTGATGTTTCTCTCTCTCCCTCTCCCTTCCTCTCTGAAATCAATTTTTTTTTTTTTAAAGTCTGAAACCTATAGGATAGGCTGGAACTCAGGGCACAGAATGACCCTACGGTGTACAGGGGGAATTTCTTTCTCTTTAGGGAAGCCTCAGTTCTGCAATTAAGGTCTTTCAATAGATTGAATCAGACCCACTAAGATTATCTAGGAAAAGTTGTCTTACTTAAAATACTATTGACCTTTATCACATCTACAAGATATGTTCACCTTGACACATGAAACCATCACAGGCTCCCAAACAGCACTGTGCTGCCACCACACTAGCTCTGTACTACCTGCCTCTGGGTTTGTTGTTAAGTAAAAAATTTAAAAAATTAAAAATCCTATCAGTTAAGTCTTAGTAGCCAGGTTTCTGTTATGCAACCAAAAGCAAATCCTAACTGATATGTGTTTCCTCTACAAAACTCAATTTTAAGCTTTTTACTTGCTATGGGCTCAAACAAATACTTAATTTTTAAGTCAAAACTGCACAATAGCTCTGTTGTTTTAGGAAAGTATTATGCTTCTCCCCAAAGCTCTGAAATTGATTGTTTCAAAGACTAAGAAAGCCCACAGGCAACAAGATTGATAAGATATGAAACTACAACTGAATTGAATTTTTTTTAATAAGAAAATATCCCTTTTATAATACATGTGTAGAAAATAAGTAATCTGATTATGGATGGAACCCAGAACCGCCTGAAGCTAAAACCTATCCCCTTTCTACTACACCAAGATATGAGCAAAAAGCTCTGTTTGGGCTCTCTGTGGGAAAAAGAACCATCAACAAAGCTGTTAGTGATTTTTTTTAAAGTTCATACTCATAGGAATAGGCATCAAAAAATTACTTCCACTAATATTAATTAAGAGACATCAATATTAAGTTGCTCTCATCATTGCTATTAAATTTGAAATTTCAGCCTTATTCAGATATTTTATTCAGAATGACAAATGTAGGCTAATCTATGGCTGAATATAAAAAAAAGAAAATTAAAGCTTATTACTTTTTCAATGAAAGCTGTCAAAAACCACAAAGATGCACTTTGAGTAGGCAGGATGGGCAGGGGTGAGTGGGTCAGCCAGTGCTTTCATGGCTGTGTTTGTTCTTGTCCAATCTATTGAAAGACCTTAATTGCAGAACTGAGGCTTCCCTAGTCAAGATGGGACTAGTAATGTGTGTATGTCAACTTGATTTTGAAAATGGTGGTGCTAATTTTTGAATACAACATACCCTCTCCTACCTACAAAAACCCTTGATAATAAAGACTATATTTTCACAGAGTTTAATGAGATCTTCCCTCTCTTCGCTCATTCAGTTCCACAGACAACTTTAACAGGTTGTCTGGGTAAAGATTTTGATCCCCATTTTATAGGAGAGGGAAATAGATTCAGAGAAACAAATGACTCACTTGAGTCCACATGGTAAGCAAACCATGCCACCCTCCCTGATCCTGAGAAAGAAAGACAGGAACAATCAGCATCTTAAAGTATTTAGAAAAATCTTTTGAAAATTGAATAAAACTTGGACCAGAATGTCTTGTTTATGACATGAGACCAAAGAATGTAAAAGAGCATGACCCTTTGCTTCCCTCTTAACTGGTGGACTAAGATTTACAAAATCTGTCCAGGTCAATGCACTTCCCACTATTATAAGTATACAAGTATTAATTTCTTGTAAGGCCATTGAGAGACAGTTTCAGGGAGGCCAGGCATGTCTGCCTGGTTACTCTTTAAATGCTATTAAATTTATTTCTAAATTGTTCCAAGGTTGTATGTATTTTCAGGCCCCATCATTTCTTGGGCCAAGTTGGGGGTGTGGCAAGTACAAACTTATTCACTAATGAGGTCCCCTGTGATTGGCCATGAATAGTGAGAAAAAGAATAAAAATTCATCCTCTTTCATAGGCTAAAAGGAAATTAGACCTTCCCCAAAGAGACCTAACCCAAAGATAAAGTATATCTTCTCATTTTATTTTCTTCTGATGATGTCCTAGAAGTAGATAATAGTTATGAACATTTTAATGGCACTTTACAACTTATAGGGGCTTTCAGAGCCACTGTTGTAAGGAATACACTTCTCATATGTAGTAGAAAATCTGACCTTGTGTGGCGGTCAGGAAAGACTTACCTGAAGCAGTCACCTTTGAATTTGTCTCTGAAGCAAAAACCCAGCTTCTTCTTAATATAATGAAATATTAGCAAAAAATCTCTACTTGGTTGCTTATGGGAGAAGAATCATCAACAGCACTCTCAAGTGAATTTGTTTAGAATGCATATTCAGAAGACTGATCATTATAAAAACTGCCGGTAAGATTTACTTAAATTTATTCACTATTTATTGGCTCACCTATCTCTACTGAAGTTAAAAGACCAGCCTATATAGCTTCTTCAGAATGACAGATGCAGGTTAATCTATGGCAATGCAAAAAAATGAGATAAAAAATAAAAGCTTAAATAAGTAAGCAAAAAATATTAAAAAGCATGAGTTTTGGGGAAACAAGGATTTGGGTGTTATGGTGTTTAGGATGATGAAGGGAGACTCCAGAGAGAGGTTAGCCCAACTTTGAGGGTATAGTAGATAGAATAGAAGCTTTGAGAATATATATGTTCAATTTGGATACATAGACATCAATTCATTTTGGATTTCATTAAATACATAGTTATATGTATTTACTCATCTATCTATCTATCTATATATATATATATATATATATATATATATATATATATATATATATATATATATATAAAAGCCTAAGTGACCGTTACCACCGAATGACTGGAACAACTGGAATGACTGGATGACCAGCCGGTAGCTATGATGTGCACTGACCCAGATCTTGCTGCTGGGGCCCTGACAGCCCCAAATCTGGTTCACCCACACCCTGGACCCAGACAGGAGGGAGGTCGGAGCCCGATTCCTCGTGGAATCGTCCATGCCTTAACTTGCTGCTGGGGCCAACTTCCTGTGGTCCCTTCCCCAGCAGGAAGCCACCCCCCCCCATTGGCCCCAATTGCCAGCCAGGCTGAGGGACCCCACCTGTGCACAAATTTGTGCACCAGGCCTCTAGTAATTATATAATGATATGTTACTCCAATATATATTGAACTGAATCGATATATAGCACTATCATCTATTTTACTCTCATGCCCCTTTGTTTTCAATGCCCACTACAGCTCTTGATGCTATCGTACTTCATAAATATTTGTTAAAATACATTAAAATATGTCTCCCTCATTCTCTGCTTCACATGATCTACTTCTATTGCCACCTCAATACTGAACACATATGTCAGCACACAGTAAGTAGTTTGATAAGAACTTGATCAACTGAACTGAATTGACCCCTTCAAACTTTGTTTTCTGAGTTCAAAGGCCTTCACTGTCAACACCAGTTAGACAACCCAGAAGTTCACCTTTTCATTGCCAAAAAGAAGAAGGTAACATAATGCAGAAAAGTCCCCATTCTGACAAGTCTGTGGGAGGGTCTGGTTTCATGGTCAGAGACCTAGCAATCAATTAGAGAAAGGGAAACGGTTGCCAGTGGAAACCTTGAGGCCCTGCAGCTGTCAGAGGGAGTGAAAGGCTGGAAGCTAATCAGGCATAATGAGCTTACAGTACCATAGATCATGTCAGCCAGCATTCTTATTAATTTCCTGCCCGACGGCCACGCACAGAGGACTGATTCATCCATCAGTCCTTCCCCAGCCTGCGATGCTAAATCACTTGTCAAATCAGGAATGCAGTGATGAAAATTCAGGAGTGACATAGTGGCAGGAATATCATCCATCACCCCCCTACACCCTACCTTTGGAGAGCATCTCACCCACACTTCATTCTGAATGGGAGGGACCAGACACTGAGAATGTATAACAGCCAAGGACCATAAAGAATGTCTAGCTCAAGGATGGCAATAAGATTCATTGTTAAAAGAAAAGGTTGTACTAGATCAGGGATGGTACAAATATGGCACACGCACTGCCAGTTTCCCTTTCCTGTGTCCTTGATGGACATTGCATATCCATTATTCCATTCCATCCTGGGCACAACTCCATAATTCTTCTCACCATAGCATTATCATGTCTCAACTAATAATGAATCTCCAAAGGGGTAGTTTGGGGGATAAATATTTCCTTATTGATATGGGCAACCAATGGAAAATTTTGTGTGCCCCATCTGGCTCTTTTTTATATTCCTGATTAAAACATTTGCTACCCTTTTATTTTAATACAAATTTTCTGGCCTCTACAGTCTATCTTACCATCTACAACCATTTATTTTTCTTCCTAAATCTAGGGGAAATCCATTGAGCTAGGAAGAGCCAGACATGAGTGTCTCACAAGCCCAAGTATGATGATTAGGGTATGGGTTATCCTGAAACGGGGGACTTAAGAGCGCCAGAGATTACTTTCCAGTCACAGAGATGAAGGTTTAAATGAGGAGCATTACTATGCAAAGTAGTAAATGCCAGGACAGTGGAGAGAAACAAGAGAAGCATCCAGATGAGTTTCAGGGGGAACCATTCAGTGCATAGCTCATGAACAGGAAGTATATATCCCAGTGCACCCTTTTGGTCATATCCAGATAAAACAGAGCTCTGAGGGATACAATATGTCACTCAAGGGGGTCACATGCAAGGGGGTGACTCAGAAACAGAGTCCCGAGATATAAGGAGGGATTTGCCAATAAAGAGGCAGCAGAAACCAGGAAGGGCATCTCAGACCAATAGAGGGCCAAGTGCAAAGGTTCAGAAACTCCAAAGCATTTCAAATGGATCTCAATTAGGTTCCTGCATTTGGAGCCCCAGATATTTTTGCATCACAGGTGTTATAATCCCTCTTTCAGAGTAAAGGGGATGAAGGCCCAATAAGTAACATACCCAGAGGCACATATCTAACTGCACAGGTAGGTAACTAACCTAGGTTCCTTGATCAAGAGCCCAGGTTTCTTTCACCAGACTCACCACCTCCAATGGAGGGGGTGATAACACCCCTTTATTTCAACTTGAGCAGAGAGGTTCTTAATGAATGAAGAACCAATAGAGAAACCATCATATACTAAGCCAGCATGTAAGCTAATGGTAAAGAAATAGTGAGGATATGAGATCAGAGTTGGCAGGCAGCCTCTGAAATGGGGGAAGCATTTTAGTTCAAACATGTCAACAATTTAATTCGTGTTGAATGGTCTTGCTATTGTAAGACCCACAGTAGCCTGCTATGAATGTTAATAGATAATTTCCTTTTTGCTAGTTGAAGCTAGTGCCCCCAAAAAGGATTGAGACAAATTGGTAAAAAATTCAGCATTATTTTTCTTTCGTTCGTTCATTTATGCTTTTAACAAAGATGAACTGAGTTTCCCCCTTGCACCAGTCACTGCACTAAGCATTGAGGATATAGAGATGAATCAGGCACTTTCCTTATACTTAAGAGCTCACAATGTAACGTGAAAATAGAAACCAACATACAACCCTACAAGAAACATGTGTAAGGAGAGGAGAGTACATAATTTAGTGGTACACAAGGGAGCAAGCTACCAACTCTGCCTGAGTGGACTGGACCAGGATTCTGAAAGATGAGGTTTTTGAAATGAAGTTGAAAAATGACTAGAGGTGACTAGTGATGCAATATAAGCATCAAAACAAATGAAAACAATACAGATTATAATCTATTGAATAAATAAAGAAGACATACATGAGTCCATATGGATCTAATCAATGGTGGGAAAACTCTTCCTTATCACAGAAAAAAAAGTAGAAAAGCTATTGGATTTAGAAAAGTCACCATTTGGCAACCATAATCTTAATAATGGATTCAAGAAAGAATGATCATTGGGTGCTAAAACTAGTAGGTAAAAGTTTGAGGAGTAACAGGATATTTGCATAGTTTCAAAATATCTCCCCTAACATAACTTAGTTACAAAGAGGAAAATAAAAACTTTACAGTAGAAAAAACTAGCAAACACCACTTTAAACCAAGAGTAGAAAGTTAACATCATCATTAATGGGACAATTTGACACTATGTACCTCCGGACATGAAGCACAGAGAAGAGCACATCATTCTGGGATATTTTGCCAGAAATACATAATCTGAATAGAATCATGAGGAAACATTGATAAAACCAAATTGGGAAACATTCCACAAAGCAACTGACCTGGAAACTTCAAAAATGTCAATGCCATAAAAGACATAGAGGGTCTGAACAAAATTGCTTCAGATTAAATAAAATGGAAGAGACATAACAATTGAATGTAATGTATAAGCCATGATGTTCTTTTGTTATAACGGACATTATTGGGACAGTTGGTGAAATTAGAATAAGGTCTGTAGATTAGATAATTGTACTGTATCAATGCTGATTTCCTGATTTTGCTAATTGCACTGTGTCTGTGGAAGAATGTCCTTGTTTTTAGGGGGAAAAAAAACAAACATATTGAAGCATTTAAGGATAAAGGAGCATATGCCTGCAACTTATTCCCAAATGCTTCAGAAAATATTGGAGAAAGAGAAAAACAAAACTAAACAAATGTAGTAAGATATTAACATTTGAGGAATGTGAAAAAAAGATATAAAGAATGTTATGGCCCTAGCCGGTTTAGCTCAGTGGATAGAGCATTGGCCTGTGGACCAAAGGGTCCTAGGTTTGATTCTTGTCAGGGGCACATACCCGGGTTGCAGGCTCAATCCCCAGTGAGGGGTGTGCAGGAGTCAGCCAATCAGTGGTTCTTTCTCATCATTGATGTTTCTATTTTTCTCTCCCTCTCCCTTCCTCTCTGAAATCAATATATATATATATATATATATATATATATATATATATATATATATATATATATATATATTTTAAAGAATGTTATGGACTAAATTTTATCCCCCCTAAAATTCATATGTTGTTGGAAACTCTACCCTCCAATGGATGGCATTAGGAGGTGGGGTCTTTGGGAGGTAATTATGATTTTAAATGAGGTCTCCAGGGTGAAACTCTCATGAATGGGGTTAGTGCCCTTATGACAGTCATGACATCCCTTGCTTGTTCTCTCTTTCAGGTAGGTGAGGAGAAGTCAGCAGTTTGAAACCCTGAAGAGGGCCCACACTAGAATGCAGTCGTGCTGGCACTGTGACCTCCAACTTCCCAGCATCCAGAAATGCATGAAACAATTTTTTATTGTTTACTAGTATAAGACCCCAATCTATGGTACTTTGTTGTTGCAGTCTCAACTAAGACAAGCATTCTTTACACTATTTTTGCAACTTTTCTGTAAATCTGAAATCATGTCAAAATCCAAAGTTAAAAGAAAAGAACACCTTTAATGTAATATGATTTTAGTTAAGTAAAGTTTGTGAGTGTGAATTGTCAAAAATGGCAAGAAAATTTGGGGGAAAGCGAGCAGACAATGTGGGTAATGGGGTTGTAAGTTATTTTCCCTTATTTGTATCACAATATTTGTATTGCTGTGTAATGCTGTTTGTATAATAAATAAAAAGCATCATGGTAGATTGAAACTATGAGAATTTCACTAGGTAGAGAAAGCAGAAAAAGATCTTAGATAAAAATAAGCAGCACCTGTAATAATATTTTTTAAAATCTGGCATTACACAGCATTTAATATGTGCTAGACACTGTCCTAAGTACTTCATTCATATTAGCTCATCAACCATCACAACTGCCCTATGTGGTAAGTATTTATATAACCATCCCCATTTCATAGATAAGAAAATTGGGGCACAGATAAATTAAGGAACTTAAGTCAAATGATTGAGAATTGACAGAGAGGATTTGAACCCAGGCAGTGTGGATGTAGAAGCCTATACCCATAATCATAATCCCATTATTAACTTTTGGGTGCTTTATGAGAGGGAATAGTCAGATTCTCCTCAGCCACTTCCTGTCCCACTTTTACAATAAAAGGAACCAATCATAAAAAGTGTGCAGAGAGATCCAGAGGCTGGACAATTGCTCCTAGGGAACAGAGACTACTCAGGCATTTGTGTATCACAGTGTCTAACAAAGTAGCAGTGCCCATGGCTGGAACCATGGGGTAGATTGACCATGAAGTAGAAGGAAAGCAACTTTTCTGAGAACTCACTATGTTTCACATGTCCTCTGAGCACTCTGTATGCTTTAACTCACTGAACTCTCTCAACAACTTCAGGAAGCAGTTGTTATTATTATTACAGGTGAAAAGTATCTACCATGCAGCAGAGCTGGGCCTTGAACTCTGCAACCTCATCTCAGACACTCAACTAGAAAGTTTAGTATGTCAGGAATATGATGTGGGGAGACATGAGAGCTTATCTTCAGCTAATATTGTGTGACCTGAGACAAACCACTTTCCTCCTATGGCCTATTTCCTCAGGGAAAATGGAGGTGTTGAACTGTATGGTCTTTGGGTCCTTCCAGCCCTCTGCTTCTATGCCCCTGACACAGGTGGAGGTCCACTATCACATTAATGTGAAAACTTCAGGATAAAGCAGGTCTGTCTTGAATACCTTACAAGAGAGAATAGTTACTGAATAACCATAGGAATAGCCACAGAAGACAGAGCTGTATAAACCCTGAAGTTTGTTGTAATTGAGACCATACAATCACAGACACTTAGAACTATAGTGATCATGCAATCAAATGATCTCAAAACAGGACTAGTTGTGAATGAAAAGGAGCATTACTCTAATTATGTGAAAGCAAGTAGCAGTACTAGGGCCATTCATGGAAAACAAACACGTGGTCATCATATTTAAAGCTGAAAGGTGCCCAACAAACTCAAGGTGTCAACCACACATGTGCCACACTCTGCTTGAAGCTCAGCAGACATAACATTTTATTTGATCTTCCCAACATCTCTGTGGGGTAGTATTCTTTATTCCAGTCTTATTAGTAAGGAAACTGAGGTTCAGGGAGGTCAGAGAATCTATTATCTGCTTCCAAAAAGCATGGCAGGGCCTCGAGGATACATGAATAAAAACAAAAGCCCACAGAGCAGTAACAAGTACCTAAGTCACATACAAGCTTCAGAAGCCCGACAGAAATTATATTCTCAATTGGAATAAAACTAGCCCACTGAGACTATTTGCTGTTGAAATGATTACATTGCTTTGGTTTTGGTAGAGATGCTATCAGTTCAATGTAATCACACCACTTTGTTCATTCTTGTTAGAGACTCTGAATGGAAGTAGTATGTCTGTGGTTATTAAAAACTAGAGGCCCCTTGGCCTGGCCTGTGGGGATCAAGCCAAAACTGGCTCTCCGACATCTCCCAAGGGGTCCCGGATTGCGAGAGGATGGTTCTCAGGGCTGTTCTCGGGTGACACAACCCGGAATCAGGCTCCCTCCTGTCTTGTTCCGCGTGCACCAACTGAGAACCGCAGCTGCCAAGTCACTGCAACTAGGCAGCTCCTGCATTGAGTATCTTCCCCCTGGTGGTCGGTGCACATCATAGCTACTTGTTGGATGGTCAGTTAGGCTTTTATATAGAGAGATGGGAAAGCTAATTGGTTATGATGTAATATATTGAATCAGTTGGAACAGGCTAGATGATGGTGTGATAACAAACAACTACATAATCTCAGTGCTTTAAAATAGCAAAGGTGCATGACTTTGGCTTAGGCCAGTGGTTGGCAAACTCATTAGTCAACAGAGCCAAATAATAACAGTACAATGATTGAAATTTCTTTTGAGAGCCAATTTTCTTAAACTTAAACTTATTCTAACTCCACTTCTTCAAAACAGACTCTCCCAGGCCATGGTATTTTGTGGAAGAGCCACACTCAAGGGGCCAAAGAGCCGCATGTGGCTCATGAGCTGCAGTTTGCTGACCACGGGCTTAGGTTATGTGTCCACTGAGTCAGCCATGGACTCTGCTCTGCATTCTTGTCCTCACTCCAGGATGCAGGCTGACCAAGCAGCCTCCATCCAGAACACTGCCTTCGTCCCATGGAAAGAAGTGAGAACACTTGATCTTGCATTGGAGATGAAATATTTAGCCTTCCCCTCATAGCTCATTGGCCAGAACAAGTCTGGTGGCCCAGCATAGCCATGGGGGCCTTGGCAATGCCATCCTACCATGTGCCTAGAATGGAGAGCATTTGAAATATTTGATAAAAAGCACTAATGACTACCAAGCTTATAAAGTTTTGTAATTTTAATCCCTTCAGCAAATAACTAGCAAATATCAGATTTGTGCCAGGCATTGTATTAGGCACTGAAGGCAAGGTATGATCCTTTAGTTTCAAAACACTCAAGGGTGCTTGAGATCAATGATTATACCAAATGGTGTCTTTGGTAATAAAAAGTTAAAAAATCCAAGCTCTCGACCAGCTTCTTCTTTTGCAGAGGGGGGATCTGAAACCCAGGAACGTGCCCAGGGGGCCCAGCTGGAAGAAGACTGGTTTCCAAATCCCAGCATTTCATGAAAGCAAGTGGGAGAAGGGAGGCTTACAGACCTCTCTGTGTTTAGAAAGCCCTCTTGAAAGTTGCGTAAGTGGGCTGGGGTGTCCTGTTTATATGAAAAGACCAAGGAATGTAGACAAGACAGACACTTTGAAGGGTATGATGGAGGCCACGAAGGCCATGAACTCTGAAAAGGGCCAGGAAAGCTGTGGTCAGCTGCTCCGACCTGGCACTAGGCCACACGCCAGGCTTTCTTTACAGTCACATTTTAATACTTACCATACAAGATGGATGATCCTCCCGTCTATAGGAGTGAGGACTTTGCATGAAATAGTCTCAAGTGTATGTGGTTAAAAAAAAAAAAAGTCTGTTCACTTGAATTGTCTGGAAACAAGACTAATGTACATCAACTTATGTGATGCTTTCTTTGCTTTCACTAAATTCTGTGGAATAGAGCAATCGACTGGCCATCTCTCATGAGCAGCATGGAGTAGGGAAAGGAGCTTTGGACTTCATTAGGCTTGCTTTTGAACCTTCTCTCTCTCACTTACTTGGTATGCAATTCACATCACTTTTCTCTGTTTCAGATCCCTCATCTGTCAAGCAGGCATCATAATATCTAGCATCATGAGCTTCCAAGATAAATTATATTGGAGGAATCAAGCAACACACCTGACACTTGCCAAGTATTAGTTCTGGTACTTAGTGAGCACAAAAGGAATGTTGGTTTCCATTACCTCTCACTGTGGTAGTTCAGCTGAACCAGTGATCATATTTTTCTGGATTCAATTTGTTTGTATGTCCATCATTGTGTTATGTTAGGCTGTGGTAACAAATAGACAAAAGTTCAGTGACTCAACACAATTGAAATGTATTTCTTGTTCATCAGACAGTCCTGGGTAGATGTTGGCAGGGCCACTCTCCTTCATACTGGTGGAGGCTTGACATATTTATCTTGTAGCTTCCAAGGTTTTCCTAGGCATCTACATCTTAGTGGTCTAGAAGAGAAAATGAGCAAGGACAAGAAGAAAATGTGTGTGGTTGATGTGGGCCAGGCCCAGAGATGGAGCCCTAGCTGATGCTCACACTCCCTTGGAGAGAGATTAGTTACATGGTTACACTCAATGTGGGGGACATTGGGAAATCTCCTCTAGCTGTATGCTAAAGGGAAGCATGGATTTTTGTGGGCAGTCATCAATCTTGATAATTAATCAAGAGCAAATTGTGTTCCTCTTATAGCTTTTATCCTTTTTCAGGTACATGGGAAAGGTGAGAGAGAATTGCTCTGGGAGAATCTAGGAAGGCTTCTAGTAAGCCCAAGGGAAATTTGACCTAAGCCTTGAAGTTAAAAGACAGTATTACACAATGATTCTAATTATTCTTTTAACAAACAGTCATTTAACTTTTATTAGGTATCAAATGCTGGGGATTCGAAGATGGAAAGACAAATAAACAATGTGAGCTGGAAGGATCAGAAAATAACTATAGGTCAGCTAAAAGAGCATGATGAAATGCAATATTCTATTAAATCATGGTTAACAACTAATAAAAACAGATTATCTAATAAATTTTCCATCAACAAATATTATGGGCAAAAAGTGTTGCCCAAGTTGTTTTTTCACACCTCTGCATTTATTACAACTGCCTAAAGGATTATGTATATATGATTTTAAATCTAAGTTAGTTTTTTTTTTTTACTCTTGAAAGGAGTCTTAGTAGCAGCAGTTCTTAAAGTTTTGTTTTCAACCAGCTAAAAATGTTTTATATAGTACTCTAAACTGTCCTCCACATTCTATCATCCCAATTGTACTGTTTTCTGATTTGTATTTATGACTTGAGACAGTAACATTTTGAATAAAACACACACACACACACACACACACACACACACATACACACACACACAAACAACAACCCTATAGTTGAAAGGAAGCAAAGAAGGAAGAAAGGAAGGGAGGGAAAGAAGGTGCTAGCTATCTGAGCTGGGCTGAAAGCATGAATAAAGAAAAGAAACTACTTTACCTAAAACAACTCTATGAAATAAGATTATCATCACCTATTTTACAGATTAAAAAATTAATGATTATTATAATGATAGCAGACTCTTACTTAGAATAGTCAGTCATAGTTAATGCTAAGTGCTACATGTGTGTATGTTTATGTACTGGTAAATATAAAAGTATATATAATAAAGTGATAAATGTAAATATATATGAATGTTTATGTGCATGTATACACTTTTATAAGTATACATATGTGTATATGTGTATATATTTGTACTTATCTATTTAATGTATTTATGTACATGTGTATATATATTTACTTACTAGTTGCCTGATGCACAAATTCATGCACAATGAAAGGAAATTAATTAGAAGAAATATTTTAATATTGCCATTCGCCCTTTCTCTATAATAGAAGTGACAACCAAATTCAGGATGGACAATGATAGATGGAAACACATGCGTGCGATTGGCGCCAGGGAGAGCTTTATGTGTATTGTGCATGTGTGAGTCAACTTAGCCATTTATATATATATAGAATCAACTTGCTTAATTAGATCTGCTTTCTGATTTAGCTAAACTTTCTCCAGCCCAGTGAAGCATCCCAATTTCTTTTTCAGGTAATTGTCAGCAATACAGCAGTAAATATCAACATGAAGCAGATTATTATTGTAGATCACACAGAGAGAACAAAAGGTAAAATATTTAACCTGCAGCAGTGTTTGACTATATTCTGTGCATTGAGAAAACCTGAAGTCATTTTCAAGGTCCACCATTTCTTACTTCTTTTCGGTTGGGTCAAGTTTCTAAACTTTCTAAATCTCCATTTTCAGCTAATGAAAAGAAAATAGGATTCTACCGAGTCTCCTGTCTACCTACTCCAGGACTTCTGTGAGGATCAAATGAGATGAGGCACAGGAAAATGCTTCACAGACATTTGGTTAAAGTGTGAAATGTTTCCACCTGGCTATAAAGCAAGTCATGTGCCTGGGCTGAAAAACTTCAAGGAGGCTAGTCGTCGCTAGGGAAAGGAAGCCAGGTGTTGCTACATGACATCATTACCCAGATGGACACTTAGCATATTAGTCTTTCATATATATAGACTAGAGGCCCGGTTAACGAAATTCGTGCATGGGGGGGGGCGGGTGTCCCTCAGCCCAACCTGCACCCTCTCCAATCTGGGAACCCTCGAAGGATGTCCTACTGCCAGTTTACAGGGATTGGGTATAAACCAGCAGTCGGACATCCCTCTCGCAATCCGGGACTGCTGGCTCCTAACCTCTCACCTGCCTGCCTGCCTGCCTGCCTGCCTGATTGCCCCTAACCACTCTGCCTGCTGGCCTGCTTGCCCTCAAATGCCCCCCACCAGCATGATCACCCCCAATTGCCCTCCGTGCCAGTGTACTCACTCCCAACTGCCCCGCCTGCTAGCCTGCTCACCCCCACCTTCCCTCTGCACTGGCCTGCTCGCCCCCAACTGCCCCTCTGCTGGCCTGTTCACTCCAAACTGTCCCTCCCCCCACTGTCATGATCACCCCCAACTGATCCCCACTGACGGCTTACTCGCCCCCAACTGGCCCCCTTGCTGGTCTGCTCACCCCCAACTGCACCCCCCCGCCGGCCTGATCACCTCCAATGGCCCCTTCCAATGGCCTGATCACCCACAACTGCCGTCCCAAACTGGCCTGATCACCCACAACTTCCCTCCCCTCTTGGCCTCTAACCACCTCTACCTTGGCCCCACCACCATGGTTTTGTCCAGAAGAATGTCCAGAAGGTCTCCTGGAAGGTCTCCCAGTCTAATTAGTATATTACCCTTTTATTAGTATAGATAAAGGCCTGGTGCATGGGAGGGGGCTGGCTGGTTTGCCCTGAAGGGTGTCCCAGATCAGGGTGGGGGGTCCCTTGGGGCATGGGGCGGCCTGGGCAAGGGGCCTGTGGTAGTTTGCAGGCTGGCCATGCCCCCATGGGGTGAGGGTCCCCACTGGGGTGCCTGGTCATCCTGGGTGAGAGGCTTATGGCTGTTTGTAGGCTGGCCAAGCCCCCCAGCACGGTCCCTCACCCCAAGGGGGTGTGGCCAGCCTGGGTGAGGGGCTGATGGCTGTTTGCAGGCTGGACACACCCCCTTCAGGGTGGGGCTCCCCACTGGGGTGCCTGGCCAGCGTGGGTGAGGAGATGATAGCTGTTTGCAGGCTGGCCAAGCCCCCCAGCAGGACCTTCACCCCAAGGGGGTGTGGCCAGCCTGGTAAGGGGCTTTTTTTCTTTTTTCTTTTGTTCAGCGCCTCCTTGAGCGGAGGCCAGGGCTGGCTGGAAGCAGGTATCTGGAATTTATTTATCTTCTATAATTGAAATTTTGTAGCCTTGAGTGGAGGCCAGGGCCGGCCAGGGCGGGCAGGAAGCTTGGCTTCCTCCATCGCCAGGGGCAACCCAAGCCTCCTACTCACTCTAGCTCTGTGGCTGCCACCATCTTTGTTGGGTTAATTTGCATACCTGCTCCTGATTGGCTTGTGAGTGTAGCAGAGTGATGGTTAATTTTCATGTTTCCCTTTCATTAGTGTAGATTATCATTTATTTAATCCTTTTAACAAGCAATGGAAGAGGTGCTATATTATTTGCATTCTAATTATGAGGAAACTGAAACAGAGCAAAGTCAGTAACATGTTCAAGGTCAAAGTTAATAAGCAGTAGAGTTGGGATTTGGAGCAAGACACTATGGTTCCGTCATTCATGCTCTAGCCATCATGCTTACTGTTTCAAAGAAGTCAAAATATTTAAATGCATGCCCAAGGTCACACTGTAAGACAGTAGCAGAAACAGGATTGAATCCAAGTGTGTCTGATTCAAGCACCTCTTTCTCTTGTGGTCCAAACTGTCTCTCAGTAGGATTGCTGTATACAGTGAAGAGGGGAAAGGGCATTTTCACAGATGGATTTCATGAGCAAGCACCAAGAGAAGACAGAAAAAGCCCCTAAAACATGCACCCTTGCTTTTCTGACCTCCAGTACCCAAATGCCAGTGGCTAACTTCATGGCTCAGTTGAAATTCTCCCTTGGTTACACAGGCTACAACTCCTGCTCCAGGACACATACATACCATCACCATGTTTATTCACATGGAGAAAGCCTTCCTTCAAGTTGATGCCTGAGTTGTCACAGCAACACAAAGAGACAAGAAAGGCCTTTGGAGGAATCCAGAGAAAAGCAGGCGGCCCTTAGCAATTCTGGTACCACTGTGGATCCCAAAATTCAGAAAGCCTCATAGCTCACCTGCAGATGAAGTAACTGAGCTTAGGGAAAGTGCCAGGCACTGTGTTAAATGCTTGATATCATTAATTTCTAACAAGAGCCAAATTTCTAGATGAGGAAACAGGCTCAGAGATAGGATGTGACTTGCTCAAGGTGGAACTATGATTCAAACCTAGAACTAATTCCAGGGCTCATGTTGTTAGCTGCAAAGCCATATTTCCTAAGGACTGTGACTTGCCCAACAACCACACAGCTATCTGAGTGACCGAGCCAAATCCCTGGTCCTGTCCCCTCTGTCCTCTAAGGACCTCAGATTTCCCTGACTCTCAAATGGTGAGACTATCACCAATGTAGAGATAAGCTATGCACTTCACCAGAGTCTCTTAACATTCTGCCCTTCATTGCCCTGGAATGGGTTTCGTTCAAACTTCCCTTCCACAGCTCAACAAATAAGCAAACAAAAATAAAAAGCTTAGCTTTCCACAAAAATAAAAAGCTTAGCTTTCCACAACTGTAAACATCTGGCAGTTTTCCTGGGTCTCAGCTTCCTCTGGCAGGTCTAAGCACACAACAAGAGTGTATTTGGGTTTCAACAGAGGAGCTCTTGCTAGAGATTAGTCACCCCTCCCCCCACCACCTCCACCCTCTTAAAAGCAAACCAGCCTAAAAACTTAGGCATGGAAATATTAGTGCTCTTGTTTGTTGACAAAAAACTAAACAAATCACTTGAGGTTTGGGGTTCAAAAATCTTTCAAAAATGCAATTTCCACATATTCAGTTGAGATATGTGTGAGTATGTGTGTATGTTTGCTTAAATCTTGTCTGGAATAAGATGGAGTATAAATATAAATATGTGCAAATAACTTAACATAAATAAATTCAATGAGAAAACAGTCCTTTGTTTCAGTTTTATAAAATGAAATGGGCCAAAATGGATCTCAAAATGGAACCAGTCTTTGATAAAACCATCGAGTGGGTCAAGCATCTGGGTAACTCTGGGAGTCACTTAAGCTCCCTGAGCTATAACTCCGCATCTGTAAAATGGGGATAGTATTAGGATAGTTTAAAATTGGCTGTGGTAAGGACGGATTTAGAAAATGGTGTGAACGCCTTGGAAACTATACAGTCCTCCACAAAGGGAAGAGGTTGTGTTCATTGGTATTTTCTCTGGTAGGCACAGGTCCCATTTTGGTGCTTTTTCCATGACTCACCACTGTAGCTGGTTTCATGCTGATCTTTGGCTGCCCAAGCACCTCAGGAAGACCTCCTCTCTATGAGCCTCCCCTCTCCCACAAACCAGAGATTTTGCAAATTATAGGTGACAGGTGAATTTGGTTGTGTATGGAAGGCAAAACTGAGGTTACCAGATTCAAGAAAACATAAGTTAATTAGACATTGAGAGTGCTAACCAGGTTAATTCCTCTCCCTGAGAGAGGATGCAGGAGAGGACGTCCATTCTAAGTAGCAGAGCAAAAAATTCATCTTTCTGGATGTCATGGTAAGAAGACATCTGTAGCAGATAGGTCAGGTAGCACAGGAATAGGGAGTAGTAGTATCAGTAAGCATCAAGGAGCAATAACTAATTTCATGAATGAATGAATGATTTTAGATAAGATAAAACAACATAAGAAAATTTTAGCTCTGGTAATCTTATCCAGGATGTTCTAATCCAAAAATGAAGGAGTGATTTTATATTTCAGTTAACTTATCACTTTTGTGTTGTATGGGTTAATTTTATTTTATTTTGAATTAGATATAAGGAAGAGACACCATATCATTTCAGTGATTTGGATATCCAATGATCCAGGAGGAACTTGGATCCTGAGTGTCAACAAAAGCTCCTAAGAGAAGACCAGGTCTTATCTCTACAGTTCAACCATCTGACACGCCAACACCAGAGAGGCATTGAGTATAAGAAATGGCATACTTCAATGGGACCATGGGGCAAATAAAAGTGGCAACTCTGTAGAAGAAACCGATGTTCAAATCACAAGTCTAGGCAGGGCTGGCAGATGAAGCACAGTTCTGGGGAAGGCTGAGAATCAAGAGGAACAGGATCTTGATCTCAAGAGTCCAAGTTCGAGAAGGTAGCAGCTCCAGAAAGAACATAATCAACCATAAAATTTGACCAAAACACAGAAAGGAAGCTCAGGGAGATATTCTGGACACTGGACTGGTAAGAAACAGGACAGGCAGTGTCAAGTTTGGCAGGTATTACAGGCGGCATCTCCCCCATGCCACATTATGCCCTGAATGGATGGAGAAACACTGGCTATCCATATCTCAGAGTCCTATAATCAGGGAAACCAGGGCACTGTTCCAACATATGGGCATCTTTATGTCATGGAACTTGAGGAAAAGAGAAAAGTGGCAGTTAAACATAGGGAAACATAGGGAACTGGAATGGAAAAGATCAGGTGAATACAATGCCCATTTTAAAACCAGTGGCAGAGTATGAAAGAGTAGGAAACAAAGTCTAATGATCTAGAACTATAAAGGTGTTGGGATGGGCAGGATAACCAAGCCAAAGGTACAGGCAAAGTAAGAGGCTTTACAATACTTTTCCATGGACATGTGCTAGTTAGTGTGAATCAGACTAGTTTAAATAGCCAGGTCAGTATGAATATCAAGCAAAAATGTGGCCTAACCAAGCCCAAACCACTCAAGCTGACCTGCCACCTGACATCATTGCTAAATTCTCTAAGAAGTAGCCAAAAAGCTTCTGCACAGCAAAAGAAACCATCAACAAAATAAGAAGAAAGCCCACTGCATGGGAGAATATATTTGCCAATGTTATCTCCAATAAGAGTTTAATTTCCAAAATTTATAGGGAACTCATACAACTTGACAAAAAGATGATAAACAATCCAGTCAAATAATGGGCAAGGGACCTAAATAGACACTTTTCAAAAGAGGACATACAGAAGGCCAGGAGACATATGAAAACATGTTCAAAGTCACTAATCATCTGAGAGGTAAAAATCAAAACAACAATGAGGTACCATCTCACACCTGTCAGAATGGCTATCATCAACAAATCAACAAACGACAAGTGCTGGAGAGGATGCGGAGAAAAAGAAACCCTCTTGCACTGCTGGTGGGAATGCAGACTGGTGTGGCCACTGTGGAAAACAGTATAGCGCTTCCTCAAATAACTAAAAATGGAACTGCCATTTGACCCAGTAACACCACTTCTAGGTATATATCCCAAGAAGACAGAAACATCCATCAGAAGGGATATATGCACCCCTATGTTCATAGAAGCACAATTTACAATATTGTGCTTCTATGTGCTCAAATTTGGAAACAGCCTAAATGCCCATCAATAGATGAGTGGATTAGAAAACTGTGGTACATCTACACAATGGAATACTACGCTGCTATAAAAAAGAAGGAATTCCTACCATTTGCAACAGCATGGATGGAACCGAGAGCACTATGCTAAGTGAAATAAGCCAGTCAGAGAAAGATAAATATCACATGATCTCACTCATTTATGGAATATAATGAACATCACAAACTGATAAACAGAAATAGATACAGAGACAAAGAAGCATCAAACACTGTCAAACTATAGCAGGAAGGCAGAGGAGGGTTATGGGTGGGGGGGCTAAAAGATCAACCGAAGGACTTGTATGCATGCATATAAGGATAACCAATGGACACAGACACTGGGGGAGGGAGGGGGAGGGCATGTGCTGGGGGGGTCAGGGGAGGCTGAGGGGGAGGCCAATGGGGGGGGGAGTAGACATATGTACTACTATTTGTAATACTTTAAACAATAAAAAATAAAATAAAATAAAAATAAAAAAGAAGTAGCCAAATGAGAGTCTGAGATCTGGGATGGGGAACAGAAGATGGATGAGAAAAAAGATGTTATTGTTTTTAACAGGTGGAGCCCAAATTCCTCCTAGGGAGAATCTCTCTTTGTTTATTAAAATTCCTTAAAATAGCTTAAAATGAAAGTACCATTTTGAGAAATGTGTAGGCAGGAGATAAGGCATAAAAAGAGTGAAATAATGTACAATACATCCAAAATCAATAGGAGTTTGGGGGTACAGAAAATAGAGATTAGTGAGAAGGAGGGGGAATAAAGACCAGTGAGTTGAAATGGCATAAGACTAGGCCACTGCATAAAAAGAACAGTGGAAACTTCCCAGTGCCAAGATTGCCAAAAGACATTTTAAAACTGTGAGGTTTTGTATCAGTCAAATATTGCTGCATAACAAATGACCCCAATATGTGAAACAACAATAAACAATTATATCTTGTTCACACATCTGTGAATTAGCTGGAAGTCTAGGCTGAGTGTAGCTCATATATTTGTTACAGGTCTATGAAACATGGTCTCATTCTTCTGGAACCAGTAGAATAACCAGTGCACATTTTTCTCTTTGCAGTAGCAGAATTATAAGAACCAGATCCCTCTTCACAAGCATATTTCAAGCCTTTTCTTGCTATGTTGGCTGAAGCAAGTCAGGTGACCAAGCCAACTATCAATGAGATGGGGAGATAAACTCCTCTGATGGAGGAGGGCAAGGCAGTAGGAAGTAGATATTTGCTGAACCATGATTTAGTCTACCAAAAACCTCATGCTAAATTTGAAATTATTTGCACTGTTGCAATGTACTAGTAAGTTCCTTCTCGGACCACTCCATCAATCTTCAATAAATGTACTACAGATACAAATTGTTTGAGCTGATTTTTGTAAAGAATCATGGCACAGGAGCAACATGATGCAGAGCAGAAAGTAGATGGAAATAGTGAGGTGATCCATAAAAGAGAAAGCAGAGTCAAAGGTAACCAAGAGCAAATAATCCTGAAAGTTATAGGTACCTTGGAAAAGGCAGGGAAGTAAAGATTGGAACCAAGCACTTTAGATCTCAAGGAGGGCTCAACTGTCAACTGTGTTACCTAAGACTTTACTAATGGCTATTGGTGAATGAGGCCAGACTGCCATTTCCTTGTCTGCCAGGAAGCTCTGTCTCGACAAGTCAAGCCAAAGAAGTCTCAGGTCTCATTCTGAACAGCTGGGAAGGAGGCACTAACTAGGTCAAGATCAGAGAAAGAGAGGGTTCTTATTTGAGTACAAGGTAAAGGTCTTTTTTTATGAATAAGATCATAAGACAAAGTCATGAGAAATAAAATGTATAGTCATTGTAGAATTATCAGAAAGGCTAACTTGAAGCTTAGTCACCATATGCACTTAACTAGGGCACTTCACCCTGAAGTGGACAGCACTGAGCATTGCGCTTCAGGGCAAGAGAGGTAGAAAGGCAAAAGACTTACTGGGTTACAAACTTGCTCAAAATCAGGAACTAGATATACTACTTTATTATCTGATTTAATCCTCACAAGCTCTCTTCTCCCCAAAGTAGGATTAATTATTCCTACTTTGTGGACAAGGAAATAGGATCAGAATGGCTGATCTTTTTCTAATGTAAAAGGCAAGATTATACATGTAGGATGGTAATGAAGCCACTCAGCCCTTGTGAGAAGAGGAACAGGGGAGCAAAGGACTCAGCAGATCACCACATACAATCCTGGTTGGGTGACTTTATGAGGATTCTTGTCATACTAGTAGAGCTTGAAAGGAAAGAAAAGTCTTAAATGAGCTTTTATGGCTATAACTCAGGTGATGTCCTAAGACCTTAAAGCCTTTACAATTGCAAATCAGGTAAATTCTGATCCATTTGGCCAGAATGAAGGAAAAATACCTAAAGTATACATTAATCTCACCCTATATTTATCTTTACAGATTCCTCACACTATCTCCATAGCCAGAAAAGGAAAAAGGAGCTGGGGCAGGAGAGATCACTGCGGTTTAATACATGCTATTTTGTGCCACTGTGTATAAGTCAATAGATTTAAAAATGCCTAATAAATATTATATAAGTACCACTATAGTATGACACTACTGCAGGCTGGTAAATTTAGGAAGAAAGGTAAAGCCAGAAGAAAATTATATTGTTGTCTTTAACACACTTACCTGTACTTAGGGCCCCTAAATTACCATCTTCCATAAGTTAAATGAACATTGTTGACACCAACAGTCCAGATTAAAACAAAATAAAATGAACAACAACAACAACCCTCCACCCAAATAACCCAAATGGTCTTAATGTGACTGCTTGATTACTTGGTCTTTGTTTGTCTTTAGTATGACGTATTTAATGCAGTCGGTGATGGCATGTAGAGATATAAAAAAACAACCTTCCCAATACTACTACGAGCATCTTTCTGTGCATATGGATACATCTTAAGACTTCATACCCTTTCTCATAAGTTTACTTCAAAGTTGCCTAGAGAAAGCCAATAAGAGAACATTTTTAGAGAAGGTGAGGTGTGCAATTTTCTTTTGTGTTCACTACACAGTAACCGTTTACTTTTTGGAATCTTTTGGATATGCATCCAAATTTCTGTGGCAAATCTTTCTAATCTCGGTGTTTAGAGCAGCTTGAAATAGATTCAGTACTCAGTAACATGGAGACTTTGTCAGATGCCCTAAACTGTGTGCAGTTCAAACAGACAAACAAACAAAAACAACTAATTGGATTATTAAGAGGAGGATAAATCTCTCTCAAAAGGCAAAACATACTATTTTTCTTGACTATGCTTTTCCTTTATTTGTTGTCTGCTCTTGAGGACTCATTTGATGTGAACTTCATCAAAATAACAGGAAAGGCTCAGAGGGAGATCATATTCAGGTTTGTTGGAGATGAAATGCATTCATTTCTACCACAAGGCCTCCATCGTTTTCCTCTGGATCCGTTTTTATTGCTCAGGCACCAATAGAGCTGGTAGCAGCTACTTGTATGTACCAGAGTCTAATGGAAACTGTTTTTATGGCAGTATTCTGGCCTTACTCTGATCTATTACTTGCCAAGAGCTATTCGCCCAGACTTATCAAGCTTACTTTAAGAAAAATGCCTGCCTAGTAAAAGAATATTATTGGGGATATTATCAAGGCAAAGTTGTAAGAATGTCTCATTCCACTTTATTATGCACTCACTAATACTCATATTAAATGAGTAAAGAAAAAATTCTAGATATCCAGTGTTTTCGTCCCTTAGACAAATACTTTGACCCTTTAGTAATCTTAAATATCTTAAAGGATAAATACTGTGTCCAATTTTAAATATATGTGTTTAGCTTCCTTTTGTGAGAGGCTTCTTGGAGTTTGCCCCCTCAGGAATATAAAACCTTCCTTCCTATCCTCTAATAATGTCTTAGTTCTCCCCCTTCCTGCATGCCACTAGACCCCCACTCCCACTCAGAGCACACGGAGATCTCAGACTGTACTGGATAGAACCGAAAGCCCATGGTTTCTCTCTAAGAAAGAACTGGGGTGAGAATCTCTGGGCTATTCCCCTTCCTTCCTTTCTGCATGTAGTTTTTGAAACAGGGAAGTCATGTGACATTGTGTGTCTGTATCAGAATTTCTACCACACAAGCCCTCTGACAAGCAGAAAGTAGATGCTCCTGATGCCCTTCCTTTATCCCTCCCATAAACTCTTCATCCACTCGTTATTGGTTTGACAAACGTAACACAGAATCACCAAATGAGCTAAAATATGGGAAAGCAAAATGTACATAGGAAAGTTTCCACCAAACCATGTTCAGTTGAATCACCCCCAAATCATCTGGACAGCAGACCAGAGTATGAGAAGTTTGATTTGCCTTCATTTATTTGTTTGTGTCTTTGTTTCTCTATCAAGGAGCCTACATGATCTTTTTCTAGTCTGAGTTCTCGGTGCCCTAAATTGCCCTTACTTTAACTCTCAATTTCACTTTCAAAAGGAAACACTCCTGCAACTCCACAGGGCTTTGACACTTTGCAATGCATTTGAGGGTGGAGGACCCCAAGGGCTGAGACCATGTTTTCGAAGCAGGATGGAGGATGGTGATGGGATTGGGTAATGGAAGCTCTTTATTTACCACCAGCTGCCTCCAGCTGCGACACCCTGCTAGGTTATGGAATAAAGCACAGTAAATAAACACCGGGAGGAGACATGCTGAAGCATAGCATACATGGAAATCCATCTCCTCACAAATCCTGAAAAAATATGTACTCAGTGATGAGCATGTCCAAAATAAACCATCCCACGCCAACAATTTGGAATGATTTCCATGTTGCTGCCCCAGGAGCAATTCAGAGGAATAAAGCAGAGTTGCTAGGGTCATTGCTTGGAGCAGGTGCACTGCCCTTCACCTCCCCTTACAAGGCTGACACCTGTCCATCCTCCAAGGCTTAGCAGAGGCATCACCTCCTTGGGGACATCTTCCCTGACATCTGCCACCAGGTTGCTTCCTCAGAGCTTCCACAGTCCCTGGACTTACCTTGTCACAGCACTCCTCACATTTTATTGAAGTTACTTACATCGTTTCTTTCTCCCCCACTAGACATAGGAGTCAATGGATCATGGACCACATTCTTGCCATCTTCATATCCCCAGCACTTAGTACAATTGCTGCTGGTAGCTACTCAGTAAATGTTTGCTTAGCTAAGTACATTCTTCTTGAAAGCTTCATTATTTTTGGTCCTTAGTTTTTGTTGTTGTTTTATTTAAAAAAAAAAAAGAATAAAACGTGCTAGAAGGAACCTTAAGTCTTACCTGGAGTCCATAAACCAAAGACACCAAATATTAGGACCTGTATCCTGCCCCTTCCTGCTTCTAAGCATGGTGATTTCTCAGTTTCTCTCTTCTCTATCCTTCCTTTCATCTCCTTTCTCTTGAGATCCCGCAAAGAAAATAAAAGCAATTTGGTGGTCCATAATTAGGTAACACTAATCTCACCCCACCTCTTTATTTTTCAAATGAAGAAACTGAGTCTCAGGACATCCTTCCCCTATTTCCACCTTTATTTCTCACCTCTCAGCCCATTTTATGAGAGCTTACTTTTAATCCTCACTCCACACCATCCACAATGAGGAATGTGGATCTAGATACTGACATTCTATGACACTGTATTGGCCCACCTTCATAATGAATAAAGCTTTCAGAAAGGTTAAAATGTTAAGTGAATATGACTCTAATACCTCCTGGATTATATCTCTTCTCCCTTGTGGCTTGTCAATCAGGTCTAAAAGGACTGCCTCACCTACCCAAGTCTGAGGTGATCCAAGACAATTTATAGGAAATACATACTTTCCAATAATAATAAAAGATCAGCAATAGAATCACCTTTACTGAACACCTGCTAAGCACTCTGCATTCTGCTGGTTGATTTGCATCCATGATCCCATGTTATTACCACAAAAACTTGGCAAGGCAGATAATATCCCCATTTGACAAATGAGAAAGCTGAATCTCAAAGAGGTTAAGTAGCATGCCCAATATCATATAGCCAGTAGGTAGATAAGCTAAGATTCAAAACTAGCTCTCTTGTTCCAAAGTACACATGTGTTCTGTCACTCAATAGGGAAAACATTTAAGTAAAGGAAAGTCCTGTTTAAATACAGCATCTAATTTCTGTACCCCTTTCTGGTGGGCTTCCATACAGCTCTTCAGCTCTTGCCCAGCAGCATCTTAAAAACACCACTAAACACTTGTCACAAGGCTCTTAACTGGCCTTGAAGGATTGCCCTGTGGGTTTTGCAATTGTTATTAAAACTATGGAAACTCAGTAACTTCCTGGAAATTGCAGATTTAGCCATAATGGAGTGACCATTTTAGCCAAACCAAATTAACTTCCCAAACAGTGCTCCCACTAACTCCAAACAATACTCCTGCTAACCAGAAACTCTACAGACTTTAAAGCAGAGAATAAAGACCCTGCAAGGCTACTTTATTCCTCCTCAAACATTTTCTTTTCCTGACATTCAAATTTATGTTCAACTTTTATTCTTTGATTTTACTTTTTCAAATCAATAACTTACAAAGTGGTTGTTGATTCTGAAACCAGAAGTAAAAGTTCAACAGTGATTCAGCAAATAGGGTTATTCTAAGAACTTAATGCAAGGAATACATCCATTGCATCTTCAAACAGTCCTTTTGGGTACAATTTTACCCCCACATGATAGATGAGAGATTAAGTACTTGCCTCATGTCACACAACTGAGAAGATGTTGAGAAGAATTCAAACCCAGGATTTGGGTTTTCTTTTGTTTGTTTGAATATATATCCCAACCTGAAGAAGCAGAGCTACACAATAATGAGTCATTTAGAAAATGGTAAGATACCTATCATGAGCAGTGAAACAAGAAACAGCAGAAGATGTGTGATTTAGTGCACTTTAAATAAGAAATCTGTGGTGAGTAACAGGATTGGGTTCTAGACAGGAATTCAGGGCCAGATCATTGAAAGCCATATGAAGGCACTTGGGCACTAGGCAGAGAGGAAAGTTTAAATAGACATAGGTAATTAATTCATCATTCTTTCAACAAATATTTTATGTAGTACCAACTATGTGTTAAGTCCTGGGGACAAAACTGTAAACAGAACAGATGTTTCCTGTCTTCATTGGACCTACAGTTCAACAGAGATTATGGGTCATTTCCATATAGAGTGGTAAGTGCTATGATAGGGAATGAATAGGGTGCAGGAGAAGTATTGGGAGAACCAGTGAAGAAAAGGATTCCTAGGGGAAATGATGCCTACACCAAGGCTTGATGAAGGGGAAGTGTGGGGAAAGGGTAGTCAAGGAGATTGTTAGTCAGTGGAAAAAGTATGAGCATGGCTAGAGGTGAGAGATGATGAAAAGATGGCAGAGTGGCTGATGAGCATGGATAAATTTGAAGCTAGGGATGTAGATAAGGCTGGAGGGGCAAGATCAAGAAGCTAGGGAGTGTTATAAGTAATTTTTGCTTTAGAAAACCACCCTGATTGTGGTGGCAACTATAGACATAGATTTAAGACTCTCTGTCTTTAACATACATACCATGAGAATGTGGTTGGAAAAATTGATGGTACCTCAGGAAGCAAATTTTGTCTTCTTTACCAACGTAGATGGTTTTAGCTATAAGCAATAGAAATTCAAGATGATTTAAATAATGAAATAATAAAAAAACATAATAATATAATCAGAGGCTCAATGATATCATCAAACCAACTTTGTTTTGTTTGTTTCTGTCTCCATTCAGCTATCCTGAACATGAACTCATCCTAAACTTGATCACCCTTGAGACTGTAAAATGAATGCCAATAGCAATTGAGGCTATGTGTCTCTGTTATCATCCACCAGGAGAGAGAGAAAAAGCCCTTTTTCTCAAGCATGGAACCTAAGTCCCTTCTGGTTATACTCACAAGTCACTTCTGTATCACTGGTCATGGGGGAAATGCTATGTGTTTATTGGCTTAGGTGAATTGAGATCTACTTTTGAAACAGGGATGGTGTCAACTTTCCTCATGTCTCACAGTGGAGGATATTGGCACTTGAAAGAAAATATGGTTGTGTTAGGAAGGAAGAAGTTGAGGAATGGGGGAACAGCTTACTACACTCCACTGTTACAAATTGGATACCTTTGCTTTTGAACAAATGACTACCACAGCCCTGATCAAGCTTGCTGAAACAGACCAGCCTCAAGTCAACCCCTCATCAATTATTCATTCAACACCAACAATATCAAAATGATAACATCTTATCTCCTGATTTGGTAAATTTAATTATATAGAAGTAATCATGTGCCTAAACATCACATACATTGAACCTAAGCAATTCTGTATAAAATCGAAATTTATTAAACTTGTCTTCATATTCACATAAATTTTTAAAAATGATACTATCTAGGCCAAGACCTTTTTTTTTTCTTTTCCCTTCACAGAATAATGTTGAGGATCAATTTCTCCAGCTTAACATCACCAGCCTTGGCAGCAGCTCATATTTGGAATATAAATGATGTCATCTGGTTGGCCTTTTCCCATCACAAACAGTAAATCTCTGAATCTGGAGAGCTCTTTTATTTGGTTACACATATTGTACAGCATCAAGGGGTTAGAACACATGTGCTGGAGATTATTAAAATCATCTGGAGGAGAATGGCTTATTATTGGAAAGTCCAGAACTTACAACCCTTTCATGCCTGGTATCTCCATCAACTCTTCTTTTGCTCCTACCTTTTCAAAGCAACACTTGTGGCCTATTGGCTCATGAGCATTTGCAGACTAAAGTTTTGCTGGTGCGCTATGTTTAATCTCCAGAAAAAGATATCCCCAACATAGTATAGAGCAAGGAGGACAGGATTAGGATTCAGAAAGGCAGCCTCAGCTCCAACAACATGCCAATATATATGGCTTTGGACAAGTCATTTAACTTAAGTTCTTCATCTGTAAAATGGAGATAGATGATTACTTATCTCTGAGGATTGTTTCAGAAAAAAACAGTAAACAGTTACTGCCTATTTGTTTATTGCTTTATAATTTGCTAAGATATTTCAATTACATTAGCATTAGATTTGTACAGAGAAGACACTCAGTTGATGTTTGTTGAATATGACACTAGGTGGTAATTTGGTTTGATGGATGCTGAGTCATCAAGTTATCCCACATCTTGAACTTCGTTTTCTTCATTTATAATGTGCATTCAATTTTATCTTCCTTTTAGAGTTGCTGTGAAAAATAAACAAAATAACACAAGTGAAGCATTAGCACTGTGCCTTGCTAATGCTTCAAGAAATAGAGGTTCCCTTTTCTCCAATCCTTTCTTCTATAAGAGTCTCATGTTTCTCATCCTACAGAATCAGTAATAATACTGACATTCTAGCTATTAAAGGACACAGCTGTGGAGCAGACAGAACAGCAAGCCCAGGCTGCGGTCCTAGCTTTCTAACTTTACAGTTGTGTGAACTTTGGCAATTTTCTCAGGGTCTCTGTTCCCCTGTCTGAAAATGAAGGCGCTAATCTAGATCTGAAGTTCTCAAACTTTTGAACTTCATAGATGAAACAAGCAAGCACAACAACCACAAACCAGAAGCCTCACATAGAATGGCCAACTGTTTGACTTGACAAATAGATATTTTTCAGATAACTGCCACTTACTATTACAATCATTTCAAACAAAAGAAAAAGAACACCCCCCTCCAAAAAAAAAAAAGAACAAAATTTCAGAATACAAGGCATCTCTTTAAATAAAATACATTAACTTGAAAAGATTGACTATGGAAAAAGTGCTGAACTGTCTTATTGTCCTCATATTCCCCCTCATTTTCCCACAGACTGGTGAAAATTGGTCAGGACCAAACATGGGTCTTTAGAGTAGCATATGGGAACCACAAGGCTGAAGACCTGAAAGGTTTCTTCTAACATGAATGTCCTGTGATTCTATCAGGATTCCACTATGGTGGGAAACTATACTGCTAAAACAGGGTTATTTGGATAAGATTAATAAGATCTTACAGCAAGCCAATTTAGAGAAGAAATCAATCCAATAACTGATTTCCCTGAACTGAATGATTCTCAGTGGAAATGGGGAGTTTAATTTAGTCAAAACAGTCTAAGATATCATGCATTGATCAACACATAGGAATGCCCCACAGGTTCTCAAGACACTTCCTTGTCCCTAACATTAATCCTTCTGACTCTCATTCTGTTTTCTGCTGACTGTAAAATGATGATCATCACAGTTGCACCTACCCACATCAAAAATGTGAAAGACATGTGAGCAGATCCAATAGATCCAAAGTATTCCTAACTCAGGTATCACATGTCTACCCTGAGGTCAACTTTTCTAACACATTCCACTCTCTAATCTCAGGCCAAAAAAAGACCTTTGAGTTTTGCCATGGTGCTTTCAAAGCCCTTGCATGAATACCACATATTTTATCACAGAGGTTCTAAATACAGACTCTGATTATTGTTATCACTCTTTTCTAAAAAACTAGTTTATCTGATTTTTGACCAAATTATATATGGACAAACAGAATAGAGGTAAGAGAAGCTATTAAGACAAATCAGTGGAGACTATGCTTGACCTCCCAGAAGGAGATAAAATAAAAAACAAACACAAACAGAAGTAACACTCCTGCTACTTAGAACAATAGCTGGGGTTCATAACTTTGATTCTAAGTCATCAAGAAGTTTAAACCATACTCTATAACCTTTTAAAGAAAGTGAATGGTTACAGATGTTAGCCAAATTGGCTAAAAAGATGCTCAAAGGGTCATGCCTCGGTTCTCAGGAAAGTCACCCAAGGTAAGTGGATGTTAATTCTCCTATGATCTGTGACATTCTCCTAGTTGAAGGTAAGAACAACTGGAACAGCAACCTTAATGACTGACCATTGTACTAGTATTATACTTTGCCTCTTCTGAAGTACTCCTCACATCCATTTTCTCATTAATATTCAGATCAATCCTGTGAGGGGGAAATAATAATAATTATTACCCATTTATTTCTCCAAATGAGGAAACCAAAACTCGAGTGAATTAATAGCTTGCCCAAGACAGCAGAGTAAGCGGCAGGGTATGCAAACCCAAGGCTTCTGATGCTACACCCCGTGCTTTTCCCACCCTCTGCTCCTTGCTCATCCTTATAAATAGCTATAAGACTAAGAGGCTCAAAGGCACTTCCTTCTGGTTCTCAGGCCCATTATAAATGCCACTTGCCCTGGGGAGGAAAACAAAGTCCATGCTCTTTACTGGCCTATGTGCTAAGTCATTGGCGCCCAGAAATAACCTCCTGGAGACTAGGGCCTTGTATTTACCACAAAGCAGTGGGTAAATAGCTAGTTGGTATTTTAGTGTTTTGTGGTCACTTAATCTGTTGTGTTCCTTCTCAAGACTTCGAAGGTTTCCTTTTTCAGTTAATTTTTATTTACGTTTCTGAGGTCTGTGTTGTTTGGGGTTTGGTTCATTGGATGTTTTTCTTGGAATGTGTTGCCATTGGCTTCAGGATGTCCTGCTCTGCTATTTCATGGAATTTTCCCTGAGTGTGGATTGCTATGTATTCCTTCAGGGCAGTGAGCCAAGGTAGTGCTGGTATGTAATCTGTTTCTCTGGCCAGAGGACTTCTTGTCACCCATCCACATGGTGCTTGATTGTATTTCTCCACTGATAATTCCCCTCCCGTCTGTTAATGTGCACTGACCTTGGAGGTTAGCCATCTTGTGTGTTGTGCATTGTTGGCTCTGGATAAGACGAGCTCAGTGGCTTCTGATAGAGATTGTGTCAACTGATTCTACCAGTTTGTCCTATCAACCCAGGGTTGGGGAAATAAATACATGCCAAATGTTATGGAAAGAGTGGAGAAGGCTCATAGGGTTAATGCTACAGACAAAGCAAGTGTGTGACTGAAAACATCCAGCCCTCCACACAGCCCTGTGCCCCAGTAGGAGACAGATCCAGGGATGCCAGGTGCATTGCAAGCACCACAGGCTCCCATGACCCTCAGCAAGACTTTCTTCCTTTGTCTTTGACAAGCCCATAAATGATGTGCCAGAGAAAAATAAGAATTTGTTCCATATTAGAAAGTTTTGTCCTTTGGATATTGTTTTTTGTGTGTAGAAAAAAAAAGAGAGAAAGGTCAAGTAGCATTTGGTCATTTAAATGGTATGTTTTTCTCAAGACTTTCAGCCTAATGAAGATGCAAAGCACACACTGAGGCAAAACTTGTCCTGGATAAATCATTTCTTTGGATGTTTTACTTATTGTACTTCATCTTATTGTTTTGCTTATGTGTTCTACACCCTTACTCTTTTCATAAAGAATTTAGGATAGCTTACAAAAATATGTCAGTACAAAATGAAATTGCCCTAAATCATTGGAAGAAGCAGGGTGAATGGATAATATCAAAGATGTGCATACGATTAGTGGGTAGCATTTTATAACAAATACCCTTGTAAAATCGTTAAAAGTTATTTTCAAAATTGCCTCGAAAAGCCTACTGTTTATCATTAAAGTGTGCTGTGGCTCTCTAATCTATAGTCTAAAGTTAATTTTAATTTGGAGGTGGAGGAAGCCAACTTCAACCTCAAGCTGACATTACATGCTCTGGCACACCTCTAAAGGCTAACAGTTTTCTTCTTTGCAAGGAGATAAAAGGAGAACTAATATTTATTAGGTACCTAATATATACTAGGCATTATATCAATGACTTGACATTTAATAATCCATTGAGTGCTCACAACCAGTCTATGAGATAGGAATTACTTCCACTGGACAGATTACATAACCAAAGCTGAGTAATCTACCCAATTTCGCCAACTAGCAGGGACAAAACCAAAATCAATAAAAGAATGTTTGACCTCAAAGCCAATGTTCTCATTTTATTAAACTGTCTGCCTGAGACACAAGTAAGAATTTGTTGAATGTGTTTGCCCCAGTTGGTAAGTATGGAAATTTTCAAACAAAGGTGGTTCATTTAAAGATTGTGCTCAAGCTAAAGGCTGACCAGAAAATAACCAGAAGTTAAAAGAAGATCACAGTGTCTAGTAGTTAAGGTCAACAGAAAGGAATACCTGTGGTTATCTGTGGATACTGGGCACTGGCATACAAATGTCTTCCAATGAGCCCAGACAGAACAGATCCTAAACTCCTCCAAATTTGAGGCCATAAAACAAAGAGTGGGAAGTTACAGTCCTGATACAGAGGGAACAGTCCCATTCCTCAGAGAAAGAATGGTCACTGGTTGCTTGTTGAATTGGAAAAGTACTTCTAAGAGTTCCAAAGAGACAATAAAAATAATACTGTCATTTGAAATAATAGTTGTCACTTACAAAGTACCTAATTAGGTGACAGTCACACTCTGTGTGTTTTTTGCTAATCTTCATAATGAATCTCTGAACACTATTGATTCTTACCCCCCTTTTTTCAAATGAAGAAACAGACTCAGAAATTGTATAGATGGCTATGGCAAGACTACTAATAAGGTGCAGAGATAAGGTCTCAAATGTAAGCCTGTCTAATATGAACAACCACACATTTTCTACCATGCTTTGCTGCTGCTCTTATACCAGTCAGGTCAACCTGAAAGGCTCAGGCCAATGGGGTAACACTGATGCCAAAGACCAAATTTGGAAGGAACAGCAGCATCTACTGCTAGAATCTTCTAGGCAGCAGAGAGCTGTCTACAATAGCAGTAAACTGATGGCCTCTGGGTAGCACATGACCTTCAGCCCACTGCCAGGGAAAAGAAAGGGAGAGAACTGGAACCTTCAAGACTCTCATGAAGAGAGGGGCAGGTGTTTCCTACTCCCTTAATGCAGTGGCTCTTTCTTAGGCTGATGAGACTTGCGGACACAAATAATTTCACCAAGCTATCTATAATGTAAAGGAAAAAACTACAATTAAAGTAAGTCTCTCTTTCTATTAGTCTACTAGGACTGACAAACAAAATACCACAGATTGGGTGGCTTAAACAACAATATTTATTTTCATCTAGTTCTGGAGGCTGGAGGTCTGAGATCAAGGTGCCAGGTAGTTCAGTTTCTGGTGAGAGCTCTCTTCATGGCGTGTAGACAGACCACTGCCTTATTACTGTCCTCTAATTGCCTTTTCTCTGTGCTTGCATGGAGAGTGTGATCTCTGGTGTCGCTTCTTATAAGGACACTAATCCTATTGGATCAGAATCTTGCCTTTATGATATCATTTAACCTTTATTACCTCCTTTTAGGTCCAATCTACAAATGCAGCTCATTGAGGGTTAGGATGTAGGCATAGGAACTTTGGGGGGACACAAACATTCACTCCATAACATTCTTCCACTCCAGACCATTTGTCAGCCTATTCCTCTCTCCAAAGGCAATCACTATGATCCTTTTTTGAGTTTTTTGCCAAAAACCTTCCATGTATTTCATGTGTCTATACAAATGAAGGGACACTAGATACTGTGTTCCACATCTTCCTTTCTTTCTCCAGTAAGTACAAGGTAAGGATTGTCTCACATGTGTGCATATACCTTCCTCTTCCATTATTTCTCAACTGCATAGTAGTCCATTAAATTACCATAATTCAATGTAATCAATCCAATAATTATGCATATCAAGTTTATGTTTAGTCATTAGATTTTACAAACAATGTTTTAGGGAACATCCATATTCAAATAAGTTTGTCTACATATCTAGAAAAATTTGGGGGTTAAAGTTTCAAAATAGACAGGTATTGCCAAATCACACTCCAAAAGGTTGCTGCAACTTACAATCCTATATAACAAAGAGATAATATGCAAATTGACCATCACACCCTCACACAAGATAGCCTCCCCCATGTGGTCACAAGATGGCTGGCAGGGTAGGGCAGTTGTGGGCAATCAGACCAGCAGGGGAGGGCAGTTAGGGGTGAATGGCTCAGCAGAAGAGGGCAGTTAGGGGCAATCGGGCAGGCAGGGAAGCAGTTAGGCGTCGATCAGGCTGGCAGTGGAGTGGTTAGGGGGTGATCAGGCTGGCAGGCAGAAGCAGTTAGGGGCAATCAGGCAGGCAGGCGAGCAGTTGGAAGCCAGCAGTCCCGGATTGTGAGAGGGATGTTTGGCTGCCGGTTTAGGCCCGATCCCTGTGGCAGGGATCATCCTGGCAGTCAGATATCCCCCGAGAGGTCCCAGATTGGAGAGGGTGCAGGCTGGGCTGAGGACACCCCCCCCCTCCAGTGCATGAATTTCGTGCACCAGGCCTCTAGTTTTAACATAAAAATTTAATTAACAGTTTGAATAAGAGCTCCAAAATTACTTGCTAAATATGAATTCAATTAGCCAATATTATTAAACACCTAAGAGAAAGAAGAGAAGGTTTGAGAATGTCTTTCTCAGCCTCCAGGCTCCCCACCTTTAATTCATTTCTTCCAAGATGCTGGAATGTAAATCTGATCTTGTCACTCTCTGCTCCTCAGCACCCACTGGATGAAATCCCAGCTGGCATAGAATCCAGCACAGCTGGCTGATTTCTGCCCACTTTTCCATGTCATCTCTGACCACCCATTCCCTCCCATAGATTGTAGCTTTCAGAGAAAATCAATAACATTAGAAATCCTAATGGACTCCAAACCTCTCACACCTCTGAGCTTTCTCATGTGCCAACCTCTCTTTCCATATTTGTCTTCCCTAGCAAAGTCCTACTTATTCTACAATCTCTCAAGTGTCACTTTGTCTACAAAGACTTCACCCTTTCTCCCACATGGCCTGAAGAACTATGACTGCTGTAAAACTAATAAGTTATGTACTTCACATCAGAAAACCTTATTACTATAATTTGTGTATACTTTTCTGGCTTCCTATTGGATTGTAGCTATTATGTGAGGGGGAAAAAATTTTCACCTTCTTATTTCTAATGAACTCATTCAGAATGACACTTTGAAGTAGATGCCTTAACTATTATTATTTTATGGATGAAGAAAATGAAACACCGAGGTATAAAGTAACTTGCTCAATTATAGAGAAAGTAAGTGTCATAACTGGGACATTAATCACAGTGGTTCTAGAATTCTTACTATATAAAAATTATCATAAGATGTGTCTGAACCCCCAAGCCTCCTCTTTTTACTCTTCTTCCAGAGGAGGTTCTTCTTGTTTTCTTCTTTACCAGTCTTCCTATCTCTTCTCTCATTACAACTTGGTTTCTTCCTCCCACAAACTATATTGATGCCCTCCTAATTATGGACATCAGTTTAGCCCTCTCCTGGCTCCAGCCTCAAAACTTTCTTCTTACAACCATCTAGGTACTCAGCATACAAAGCTCCTATCCCAACTACCAGGGCCCACCCATCATAGGGAGAAGTGGAGAATTATAGATAATAATTATAATATGAATGAAGCATCTGCTTCAGGCTAAGTTCACCAGAAACTAGACTTTTAATTGAGACTTAGCATTCAGGACTTTATTCAGGAGTACTTTGGGGAGGACAATTGTGGAAAGGAAGAGGAAAGACATAGGGTTAAGCAGAGTGAGAAGTTGAGCTGTGCTATGCTCCCAACAAGGCCTCAGCTGATCCCAGGAGTTCTGGTGTTGAGATGGCTTTTCAGAGCAATAGTAGGTTACAATGAGATAGCCCAGCCATTGATCAGTCATTGGAAGCAAACTCCTCCTTAAAAGAATGTGTGACATTGGGCTAAGCAGTTTCCTTCTTTTTTCCAAGGAGGATTGACATGGAGGGCCATCTTCAGCAGCACTCCCTGCAGCTGGGGAAGTAGGTCCATTCCTGAAGAGGGGTCTCTAAGGCTCATCAGAGCATCTACTCAGCATTTCATCCTTTAAATGCATACCATCATAATATTATAAGCACTGTGGCTTCATTTTCCAGATGGGACAATTAAGGCTTAGCAAGGTAAAGTAACTTGGAAAAGACCACATAGGTATACAGTGGCAACTGAGCTGGTATTGGAACCCAAGCCTGGCTGAGTGTAAAACTCATGTCTCTTCTCTACATTAAGCTAACTCCCTCAGGCACATTATAAATTGTATGACAGCATGTATGTGGTAATCTTTTGAAGACCAGAAATACACACTCATAGAACTGAATTTCTTCCAGAACTGCACTCTCCCATCATCCTCCAAACAAGCAACTCCCTCTGAGCCCACACACCCACTTGCTCTCATTTTCCACATGTTTACTTGAATGTAGTCATCAATTACATACTAGACAGATGTCATCTGGAAAGGAAGCCATGGTCATTGTCAAAGAAAAGTGAGAAATGCTTTCAAATTATGCTTGATCTTAGTCCACAATTGAGGCTAGTTCATCTCTTAAAACAAAAAATATTAGAAATGTTTTCTAAAATGTGGTCTATGAACTCGGGGATACCCAAGATTCTCTCAGGGAGTCTGTGAGGTAAAAACTATTTTCAATAATAATAGAAAAAGTAATTGCTTTTTCACTGTGTTGACATTTGTGCTGACACTGTGTTGACTGATGGTGCAAAAGCCATGGGGAGTAACACTGTTGATGCTTTAGCATGAGTCAAGGCAGTGCCACCAAACTGGATTAGTAGTTATATTTCATTAACAATATGCATGCACAGTTAAAAAAAACAAAAGTAAAAGCCAATTTTACTTTTAAATGTTTTTGATGAAGCAGTAAAGATTATATTTATTGCTTATAAGAATGACTGAAAGATAAATTATGGTTATTCAGACTTGGGAATATATCATACATTTTTTCAATAATGAATCAAAAGAGCCTATCACTTCAAAAAGAACAACTCATGACATTTGTTGCCAATGATTAAATTTAGGTTTTCAAGCAAAAATTTACATTTTGGAAAACTTGTATCTTCCATTATGAGCTTGACAACATCCTAAGAGAGATTTTCTGATAAAATTCGTGGTGATAAATAAGGAATGTGATTTTTTAATATTGCATAATGAAATGAGCCAACATTTTGAAGATGTGCATAATAATTCAGTGTACTGATATTTTCCATATGACCAATGAGTAATGTTACAAAATTAAGCATGGGCTTCAAAAACCATTCAAGAGGAAAGATAGAGCAGTAGATTTCAGTGTAGTAGAATGTGACAAGCTCATTGATGTGTTTTCAGATTTCACATTGCAAGTAAAAAATGACCACTTTAGGAAATTACCACTTGTGCCCAGCTGGCATAGCTCAGTGGTTGAGCATTGACCTATGGACCAGGAGGTCACGGTTCAATTCCCAGTCAGGGAACATGCTCGGGTTGTGGGCTCCATCCCCAATCAGGGGCATGCAGGAAGCACTCAATCAATGATTCTTTCTCATCATTGATGTTTCTATCTCTTTCTCCCTCTCCCTTCCTCTCTGAAATCAATAAAAATATTTTTTTAAAAAGAAATTACCACTTGTCAAGTTTTGGTGTAATATCAAAGAACAATATCCACAATTGTCTGAAAAGTTTCTTTAAATGAATCCTGTACCCTACTACCTATCTGGATTTTCTTCATAGACATCAACAAAACAAATATTGCACAGATTCTGACTGCAGAGCAAATATGAGAATCCAGTTATCTTCTATTAAATGAGATATTAAAAAGATTTGAAAATATAAAACAATGCCTCACTTTTCCACTAATTATTTTTATTTTAGAAAACATAGTTATTTCTCAAAAAAAATGTCATTTCTATAAACATGCAATGAATTTACTATTGTTATTTTAAAATAAATTAATATATATTCCTATAATTCCTCAGTTTTAATCTCTAATATTAATTGATATATACCACATAAACAAAAATGCTTTGAGTTCCTGGATGATTTTCAACAGCATAATGGGTTCTTGAGACCAAAAATTTTGAGAACCACGAGTCCCATACTGAGAGAGAAGAGGTAGAATTTTTCCAAATGAATTCTTTAGCTTAAAATACTGAGTGAATAAATAGAATATTTTAAATGAATAAATGAGGAAAGGGAAAGGGATGAAGTATTTAAATAACAATATGAGGAGAGTCAAAGACAGTGTTGAGTATGATTAAGTGTGGGAGGATATAAATCTAGAATATGAAAGTAGGACAAATGAAATATTCCATAAGGTAGAGAGGCAGAATATAATTTGTCTAGTATCTACCAGATAGCAGATGGCTTTTACATTTGCCTACACATTTTTACAATAACTTGAAGAGCCAGGTATCATCATTCCCTCTCACCCAGGGGCATTGATACTCAGGGAAGTTACATGACAAAGAGGACATGTAGCTAGGTTTTAATCCCAGAAATATCTGATTCCACACTGTCCCAGTCTGTCTCCCCACACTATCCTACTTCCCACATGGTTCACAACATCTCCTTACCCCCCTTATTTAATAGAGGAAGTAAGACTCAGAGAGGGTAAATAACATAGAAACAATAAAAAAATAATTTAGTGGAAGAGTCAGATCTCTTTACTATATTAAAAATCTTCATCAGACATATCTGAACCCCCTCTTATGACCCCCAGTCTGGTGCTCCATTGCCCCATGCAGTGTCAGGTCAAGTCCCCCTAGAATGGAAGAGAATTATGTGGTCCCCCAGCTCTGAGAATGAGTGTCCCAAGACAAAATTCAAGCAGACATCTGTTCTGGGAAAGAAAGTTTGCACATCCATTGAGTGAGTTGGCTGACTCTTTTAAAACAGCTAAAAGAAAAAGAATAGAAGAAAAAAAGACAGAAATAAAATATTTAGTCATAATAAAGCATTCTTGCTCTCTTTCTGACTTTAACTTTATTAAACAAATGTTTATAAAGCACCTCATGTGAGCTGGGCATTATGTTAGATGGGACATCCTGATGGATGCTGGAACTTCAGGGATGAATCACAGATAGTTCCGGTGCTGGAGGGTCTCACAGTCCTGTGGGGGACACCAATGAAAACAGAGTTTAAATGCAGTGTGAGTGATCAAGGTTTTGAAAGTACAAGGCGGTGTGGGAATCTGGAAGGGAAACTTGACCTAGAGTGGGCCTGATAAGGTGGCACTTGCAGCAAGTCTTAAAAGACTTATTAGAATTAACCAGTAGAGGACTGAGAGGAAGCAGAAGGAACATAATGTGTGTCACACACACACAGATTGTGAATGCTTGGAGAAATAAAAATACTTTAGTATGGCCAGTAGGGAAATGGCCCCTTACAGGTTAGATAATAGCAATTCTCACTTTTCACTCCATACTGTCATACTGAAATACTTTCAGTTCAGGTTTAAATATTTAAAATATTCCATGGCTCCATCATTATGACCATCTTGGGCCTTTAACGGACTAGGGATCTTAGGCTGGGAATTAGTGGGCCAGGTACTGTGTGATTTTTCTGAGTTTGCACAGGGGCACATCACCCTCCCACACCTCACTGCTGAAGGTCTTTTCAACTAATGCTTATCCCATAGTAGGTACCCTATAAATAGTTAACGAAGTTAATAGTGCTCCTTACTCCTGCTTTTTCCTTTCTTTTAGCTTCTGTTGAAGAATTAGTCACCTCAGTCCACTCATACTCAAACTTCCTTCCCCCAAGCAAAATTCTCTTTTAATTTGTCTTGGGATGCACAGGTTCCAGGCCTGGGGAGCACATAATCCACCTGCAAATTTACCTCCACTCCAGGGGATCTTCGTCCTTGGCACTTGGTTCATGTTTTTCACATTCCTGTCTGACTATACCAACAATTTCTTGAGGGCGGGGAACTTTACTCTTTCATCTCTGAATTTTCACATTAGAACAAAGCAAGTTTACTTAATGAGGAAAGAAAAAGAAAAGAAGTAATACTTGGTCTTAAGGAAGCCCTCTTGCTGTAACTACTACCCAGATGCCCCAGTAAAACTGCAAGGGCATCTTTTCTTTCCTACGTGGACAAGTTTGTCATGACTCCTGGGTTTATATTTCCCAACCCACCCTGATTTAGAGGGAAAAAATAAAGAGGACTCCATAGGAAAGTGTAAAACCCAAGCACAAGAAGTTGGGTGTGGGGAAGATGCAAGCAGGTGTTAGATCCCTCTCGCCACATTCTGCCACAATTTCTCTTCTTCTCCACTCCAGCCTGGATACATTCTGCACTTCAGCAGCTGATGGGAACTGTGTACAGAACTAGAAACTGAAAAAAATATATACTAAAGGGCAGGATAAATCCTGAGCCAGGTTTCTCCAAAATCCAAAATGAAGGTGACTGTGAGGGGACTTCCAGCTGCCACTAAATTGATAAAGTTACAGCCATTTCCTCCACTGTCTGGTCAATCTTCTCTGAAATCTTACTCCATCTATCACCTCTTTGAGATATCACCTTTTCCTTCCTCTTGCATCATTTAACCCTGATCAAACCTCTTTCATCCTAAAGAAATCATATTCTTTTTAAAAGACTAGGACCAACAACAAAAATGATGAAAAATCAAAATCTGCTCCTGACTCTTTCTTTCATCTCATTTCTTTTCTTTCTCATCTAATTTTTCTTAAAAGAGTTGTCTACACTTTCTAGCTTCATTTCCTCATTTCCCATTCACTTTTAAATCCACTGAAATCTAGCTCACGGTCTTCCCCTCTCTCCTAATTACTGGACTTTATCTTATTTGACATCTTGGCCGCATTTGACTGTCTTGGCCATTCTTTTCTTCCCACAACCCTACTTTGACTTGACTTTTACAGCGCTATTCCTTATTTATTTACTTAATTCTCTCTGGTCCCTCTTTCTCAGAGCTCCTTGTGCCTTCCTTTATTCCCCCTTAAATATTTGTGTTTCCTCTATTTCATTCATTTCATCTTAGGTCACTTATTCCTTTTCCACTCCTCATTTAAGAAATATTTGTGAGTATTTTCTACACCAAGCATTGTTCTATAAGTTCCCTGTCCTATGAAGCTTCAAGTATAAAGGGACCCAAGGATTTCCTACTCTGTACACTATTACTAAAATAGTTCCTCATCCATCATTTTTCTTCCACTAACATGCTCCTAACTTTATAACCTATGGTTTCAACTCAAAAACTTCATGTTCCAGACTCACACCTCAAAGTCCTTTAAAAAAATACTAACCCAAACTATATATGACATTACTCCCATGACATTTAGGAATTGAATCACTTTTCTTTATTTGAACAAATTAAATTTCTTTTCCTCACAAAGCCTATGTCTTCTCTTGTACCCTATTCCCTATCTCTGTAAATAGCAGCATTACCCAACCAGCCATTTAAGCCCTAACCTTATGAGATATTTCAGAGTCTGCCCTTTTTCATTCACCATTCATTCAATCAGTTTCCAAGTCATAAAGATATTATCTTCTAAATGTCTCTTGCTTTGATACCTCCCTTTTTCAACATCCTTGTAAATACCCTACTTAGGTCACCATCATCGCTTCTCCCTTTAGATTAAGCTCCTATTAGCCCAAATCAATTCATCCCTCTACAGAATGTGCTTTCTAACACACAATATTGGTAATGTTCCTGCTTAAAACCCTTTATATGGTTTCCACATCTGGGAAAAGGCAAAACTACTTATCAGCTTGCAAGGCTTCACATCAACTAGGCCTTTAATCATCACACTCTTCCTCACTCCTTCCAGCATGACCATATATTTCAATGTCATAACCAAACTGAAATATTTAGTTACTAAAAAGAGAGGTATCTCCTGCTTATGCCTCAGTAATATTGCAAAAGCTCATCCTTCTTTCTTAAATACCATACTTTTCCTTACCTTCTTCTAGACTACCTTGTCATTCTTCAATATTCACATTCTTAACTAAAGTCCTCTCTGACTTCACCAGGGATGATCGATTCTTTCTTATAACACTTTGCACACGTCCCATTTGTAATTACTATCACATTTTTAGAAATTGATTTGATATTTTAGTTCCCAGAAGATAGAAATTATACTTTTCATTTTTGTATCCCGAGTCTGCAAATAGCACCTAGCATATAGTTAATACTAAGGAAATATGTGTTGAAATAATAAGCCAAGAAAACCCAGCTGTTCTTAACCTGAATTAATTTGAATTTGCTATTATTTTATTTCCTAAGTGTCATTTTAATTATTTTCACCTGGAGAGCAATATTTCTGGAGTGTGTATCATCTCTAGATACAAAGCATTTTGACTAAAATCTAATCTATCACTGGTGAGTGCCCAACCTGCAAACAGCAGAGGCCATTGCTGGGCTCCTGATATGACACTATTTCTAGTGGGTCTGCTGGTCATCCAGTAGCAAGTTGATTAGCGTGAGTTCATATCATCATGGAGGGAGTCGTATTTGATCTAACAAGGATAAACACAATTCTAAATAAAGATTTCTCTTTCCTGTCTGCACAGTTAACATAGCTCTATCCCTTGTGGCCTAACAGAATGCCTATCCATTGCTTTAATGTTCTATATTCGTTTGCTCCCAATTAGTGAAAGCATTTTATAATTAAGGAAGTATGACAGTGGGTTCCCACCCACAGAATTCACTAGTCTTACCATCTGCCCCATTACTCATATACTGTTGGCTTGACAGAATGATGGAATGGTCTTATAAAGGCTCACTTTTGGCACTAAGTGGAAGAAAACATCCTATGGATAAATTGTTGCATGCCAAACCTTTACCTTGGGCTCAATAGGTTTGAAGTTACTGGAAGAAATGCTTTCCCAAATAATAAGTTATATTTTGAATGAGATACTAAGACTACTAACTATGGGGACTTCTCATGTTGCTGAATTATTGAAACTGTTCAATGGCAAACTAGGGTAACCCAAAACAGGATTTTCAAGGACTTAGATCTCCTAAGGATAAAGATATAAGTTACTTCAATAGGTAAAGAATGTCATTGAGCTGACTGGCAGGGAGTAATGGAAATACAAATGAGTAGTAGAAGGAGGCAGCTATAATTGTCCACATAGGCCTCAGGATCAGTTATATGGGAGCTGAGGTTATATCTGCATGTTTTATTTAATTCTGTTTTTCTTATTCACCCGCCATTTCTAACCACAACATTTCAATAAGAACCTGGTGATGGCTAGGGTTCCTTTATGTCTCAGGTGGGAATATAACCAAATTTAGATTCCCCAAGTGATGGTCTGGTATCTGATGATACTTTTGTGTCATCTATGTTGAGGACATCAGTCTATTATCTGGACAAATACAAGAATATTGCTGATGGGTAAAGGTGGTGGACAGTGCCAAATATCTCCCGTTGGATCCTCCGATCTACTCTTCACCATTCTCCAACCTGCTCTGTGCTCCTGGACACTGATCTTTATAAACCACATCAACAGACTGCCATGATCACTGGCTTCCAGGGGAAACAGGAGATCAGAGGACAGAAGAAAGTGGGATTGGGTATGTACTTTCTTCAGGGAAGATCACCTCAGGTTGGCTGTGCCTATTATTTGAAGGCCACAGGTCCTGGCAAGTGTCCTCTCCAAAGATGATTCTCTATGGTAGAAAACTCTTCTCCTTGAGCTTTCTACCATAAGCCTGTATGTAATCACTTCTTATTTTACTAGCCACAGAGTACTTCACCATCCCTTGTTTCATGATTATACTATTGTGAATAGTCCTCTTTTAAAACTATCCTCAAGGCACCAAGTTTGAGAGTGTCATCTGGTTCTAGCTGATGTCCCTTGCCTCATGGAAGGGTGGTTTTGATTGCCTGGGGGTACCAAAATGACTGCTGTTACAGATTTACACTCCCATGGAGGTCCCAGATTTCTGGATGAAATGGCTCTTGGGAGACTGTTAAAAGAGTGGGGCTTTTTTTGTTGTTGTTGTAGCTGTTAATAGGGCTTTCTCCCACCACCTCCCCCTAAAAGCAAGAGATATGCCAGGACATACTAAGTAAAGGTTTGAATTTATTTAAATTTGCTCTCACAGTGCATTTCACAACTGTGGGCTTTGGACCCGGGTGGCTGTCATATATCTGAGGACTGGCAGCGACTGTTCTTTGCTGCTCAAAAGGGCATAGATGAACAGTTGGCCACAGGATCAGGCTACACTGTAGCAAAATGAGGAAGATGTGCTCTTCTCTCAAACTGCTAAGTGCATTTCCACTAAAATGATTTTTCTCTATATATTGACAGAGAGAATTGAATCATCTGTGAACTAGACCGTGAAGGAGAAATGGGTCTCAACTTGAAAGGAATACATCAAGGATCAAATTCATTGACTTCAACCTTTCCACAGACTTTTTATGACCTTCTCCATCCTGTTAACAATGTTCCAATGCACTCTATAGTTTAAATTAATTTTCAGGGACATTCATTGTCTCTTCTCTACTCACCGCAAGTTCTGAATGAGCCTGGCATATTGGAACCAGCCAGCCAGACTGGGTTCAAATTGCAGCTGCAATACTTTAGAGAGCTGTGACTTTCAACATATGTCCCCATCACTTCATTTTAATTTCTCCATCTGTGAAATAGAAATGATGATATCTAATAGTCCTTGATTAAAGACAATCTGAGAGCAATTAATATGTTGAGTAAAGATGATTTGTAGAATATGTAAAACATAATGTGGTTTTTTATCATCTCTTTAAAATATTCTAAAAATAGGTAACCGTATCATTTTTCTGGATAAAAAAGAAATGTGCAAATTTCACAATTTTTCTCTTACTTTTTTCTCTTAGTCTTGGGTACTAGACAGTCCACAGTTCTCTAAGAAACAGAAGATCATGGTTCCTTAGAGACATCAGACAAGGGAAAGAAACAAAAATAATTAGGTCTTAAAGGAAAAAATAAAAACTATCAATTTGAAACTTATATAAGCTAAAAAGAATCTATGTACCAATTATTAGAAATAATAAGATAATTTTAAAATGTGGCTGCTTATAACCTCAATATATAAAAATTAATTTCACTCCTATAAGCCTCAAGAATATATAAAGAACTCCTATAAAACAATAAGGAAAGGCTAAATATTTAGAAATATAATTTAAAGGAAGACTTAAATTAATGAAGTGATATACCATATTCATAAAAAGAGAGACTACTGTAAATATGTTAATTATCTCCAAATTGATCTATAGATATGTTATAATTACAATTAAAATCCCATTAGGGTGTTCTAAGAAAACTGACTCCCTGATTTTAAAGTATATATGGAAGCACAAAGGCCAGATAATAGCCAATATACTTTGAAAAGAGGATATACTTTATCAAATATTAAGACTTATTATAAAGCTTGTTACTTAAGATAGCATGGTATTAGTTTAGGTACAGACAAATCAACCATAGGATTCAAATAGAAATTCCTGAAATAGACTTTCACATATATGAAAAACTCATCTGCAGAGGATATTGGACTATTTGGAAAAAAAGAGGATTTATTCATTAAATGATGCTAGGACAATTGGATATCAAAATGGAAAATCCTGTAATGAATGTTGATTTGTTGTTGTTTTAGCCCATATTTAATGTTAGCGTCTGACCACAGTTCCATATCACCTCCCTGGAGGATGGTTCCAATTTCAGTTCTGTTTTCAAAGACTTGGCTGTGTTTTATTAGGTATGTCCCATGCATTTCAAGGGTGAAATGTACATTTCAGGGGTGAGTTAGAGACTTGTGTCAGTTTATACACAGACAGGTGATCCCCTTTTCTAGAACTCTCCCCTTGCACTCTCGTGCCCATGGGAACCATAGGACTCCTTTTCTGAGTGGTCTAACTAGAAAATCAGAGTTCCTCTCAGAATTTTATCCCCTGTGCTGTTGATAAATTCCACAGAAATGTACCTACCCTGGTGACAAACTGCTTTGAAAAATGAGAGAGGAAAAAATACATTTCCCCTGTACCTTTTGGACCAGAGGGGTCCTTTTCCCCGTTGATTTGGCCAGAAAGTCAGGTTATCTCTAGAAGACTTAGATGTCCACACCATGACCACCACCTCTGCCATGAAGCTTCCTAAGTGAGGCTGGCCTCAGGGAAAGACTGGAGAAACAAAAACAGGGATTTCCCTCTATACTTGCCAGCTCATGAGTATGGGTAGGGTGTGGGGGCTATTCTTATCCTCTGTTTATAAAACAGGGGAATATTTTTCAGAGTTTTCTTATATGTACCCTCTCTGTAGTCTGGGACTCTCTTTACCCTTAGGTCAAAACTGAAAGAAACAAGAAGTAAAACAAACAAACAAAAACACCTGAAACTCACCCCCCATTATTGGCCATTATTCAAGAATGGACTTCCTTCCCAATCTGCCTGCTGTTGTTAACTTTCAGTCTTTAAATTGTTATTATTATTTTGTTAGAAGATTTTAGTCATAATCAGTGGGAGAGAGAAGCTAGAGTAACTTATTCCATCTTGGCTGGTGCCAAAGTCCATACATTATTTTTTATGTAACAAATATTATATACTACAATTGAAGAAAACAAAAAGTTCTACCCTCAGGGGATCTCATTATATAGAGGACTCTAAACACATTCTTTTAGGGAGTTTGACTCTGACAAGGAGAAAAAAATAAATGAAATCAGAGGTAAAGGGACAAAGGATAAGATTGAATGAGACTTGGTGGTGGTGTTGTTTTTGTTACTAAGGGTTAGCTAAGTGGGTTCATTGCTTCTCCTACCCAACACTTGAAACATTTTAATTATTTTATACTAGAGGCTCGATGCATGAAATTCATGCAAGAGTAGGCCTCCTTCCCACAGCTGCCAGCACCGGCTTCCCTCTGGTACCCAGGACCCAGGCTTCCCTCCGGCCGCAGGCAGGCACCCGGTCCTGGGCTTCCCTTGCAGCCCCGGCTTCATCTGGAAGGATGTCCAGAAGGACTTCTGGTCTAATTAGCATATTACGCTTTTATTATTATAGATTTATTTTCAAAGTACTCCCTGCCCTACTCCTTGGGTAATAAGCCACATGAAACAGGTCTGTGTCTGTGTGGCTCACGTTTGTGCTATCCCGCACAGTAAGTGGTTGTTGATAGATTGCATGGCATTTGGCATTTTGTTTCTAGACCAGGTGCTGTCCAGCTCTGCCCTTACTCTCTTGCCCTTTACTTCAGTGCACACCAACCCGACCCTCAACTGCCAACTCCTGAATTTCTCTACCTGAGGTCTTTCTCAAGCTTCTGAAACCTGTTTTGTCCATCCGCATAGTAGGTAGTTAGTACAAAAAAAAATTAGTATCTGCTAGAAGAAGACCTCAACCAATGATTGACAAAGTTGGTTAATAAGTAGCCCAGCCCTGCCCTAGCTGGCTTGGATCAGTGGATAGGGCATCGGCTTGAGGACTGAAGGGTCCCGGGTTTGATTCTGGTCAGGGTACATGTTCTGGTTGTGGGCTTGCTCCCCAGTAGGGAGCATGTAGGAAGCAACTGATCAATTATTCTTTCTCATCATTGATGTTTCTATCTCTCTCTCCCTCTCCCTTCCTCTCTGAAATCAGTAAAAATATATTTTAAAATAATAATAATTAAAAAAATAACCTAGCCCCTTCCCCCTCAGGTGGGTTAACTCTGCCCTCTGTCCTCCTACACTGGCTCTCAGAATTTTCTCAGCTAGGTTTCTCAGCTAGGTTCCAGCTGCCCACAGTGGTAACTAGTTTGATAATAAACAATTTATTGACTACCTTCCCTTCTCTGACTCACTTTACCATCCTCTTTTGGTGTTTCCCTGTCCTCTTAAATAAACTACTTTCACTTAAATCATTGTTTTGCGGTTTGCTACTGGGGCAACCCAAACTAAATAGTTGCACTTTCTACACACACAGGCATGGGGCTTTTGCTAAGAGTTTCCCCCATAGCTTAAGGGGTGGGAAGAGCACTGGGTTTCAACTCAGCAAGTCCTAGTTCATCCACTTACCAGCTAGCTGACCTTGAACAAGTCCCTTGATTACTCCAGACTCAGATTTCCTCATTTGGAATGTGCAGTTAATAAAATCTGCTTCATAATATTCGCGTGGGTATTAAATTAAATAGGTTCTTTTACATATATTATTCTCTCATGGAGACCAGCACCTAGTGAGTACTTAGTGAGTTAATGTGTGCTGGTACAGTGTCAGTACAAAGAATTACTTCTTGTATTGTGAGCCATCATGCCTGCTTTATTTTTCTCCTGATGGAGAGTGGGGGTTGCATTAACATCTCCACTCAACATCAGGAATTGCTAATGATGGGGAAATGTTGGAGAGCATGTACTGTTTCATCTTGAGGAACATGCTTCTAATTAACAAGAGCCTGTTTTATTTCAACATAAATGGGCAATGGCTCAGCAGATGGTCCTGCTATTCCTGAGTCCCAGTGTGCTCCAGAGGAAATGTACAACAAACACTTCAGAGAGAGTGCATTGTCTTTTAATTTATATGGATTTCTCTTTTATATGAGAATTGTTACATGAAATTTTCATGGCTTTGTAGACTTTTAGGTCATAAAGAGAACATAGTGATCAAGAATATTCAGAACCCTTTGTTTTACAGTTGGGGATTCAGAGGCTTCAATAATCTCCCCTCCTGGTAGTATTTCTGGAACAATAACAACTATCTTGAAATATGTAAAAGATTAATAAGTGAGAGAGCAAAATATCTTATTAAAGTGACCTCAAAAATGAAAAGCTGGTAGGAGCATTTTGAATTCAACTTAACAGGAAAGATTCTATGAATCTTGGTCCAATAACCAAAGAGATGGCGGAAGTAATAAGGTTGTCACCACTGGAAGTATGTAAGATGATCCTAAATCTATGTGGGGTTTTCTACAAAAGATTTCTGTTCATAGGAGGGAAACTTAATTGGAATTCAAGTCTTTTCCAATTTTATGATTTGACAGGGGTTTCCTACAGCAAATCCTTTGCACTGGACAGAGCATATAGTATATGCTTAGTAAAAACATGATGATGACTACCAAACTACTCTGGATCCCCTAAGGTTGCATTAGAAATACTTAATTCTATCTCACTTCTATGAGTCCCTTCTTTCTTCATATAGACACTCCATTCAGGGGCGATTAGACACCTGTTTCCAAGCAAGGTGAAAGCTCAGGTATTTGAAACAAGTGGGGGATTCAGGAGGCCAGGCCCAGCTATAGAAATGAAAATGGCTATAGCAGTCATGGAAGTGTGTCACTTGGACCTCCCTTCAAGAAACAACCTGCAGGTCAGCTGTGAGGAGCTGTGATTTAACAGCCTCTAGCCATTATCACCTTTAGGACCCATCTCAGCCTTTAAGCCAAGGCCCCATAATTTCCAGGGAGTCCTCACTAATGCTTGAGCATGGCAGAAGTTCCACGATGTACCTATTTTGGCTTGAGTTGGGACTTCTCTTTGCTCTGCAGCTTGCTGTTGGATCAGTGACATTGTCAGACCTGCATGGTGATCTGAGGCTATCCTGATCCAGCCTTGCTTCTTCCCTCCTTTTCTTTCCTAGATGTCACATCCTTTTCACAGTCTGAGGCTCTCCCTGACTAGTCCTGATTCTCTTCCTACTCCTGTCTTAGACACTACCCTCAATAAAGCTCTTATACTCCTAACTCCATCTCAACCTCTGCTTCTAGAAAAGCCAGTTGACTCAATGACTGACCTGAAATTCTGCAGTCCATGGTAAAAGGGAACAAAAGTCCACATCCCAAAGAAGGAGAATCTGAATCATCAACATGGATGATCATCCAAGGAGAGTGAGAAAGCAAGAAAGAGACTTAGAGAATGCATATAAGCATAACCAATGGACGCAAGATACTGTGGGGTAGGGGAGACTGGGGGAATGTCAATGGGAAAAAAAGGAGACATATGTACTACTCTTTGTAATACTTTAAGCAATAAAATAAAATTAAAAAAAAAGAATAGGATGAGCAGCAAGGACCAGAGGGCAGCAGCAAGGCTTTGAGAAGCAGAGCCTGGAGAGATCCCTTGAGGAAAATGTGCGAGGCAGAGAGTGTTTCCATAGGGACTCCCAACCACACTGTCAGTGCTCTTCATACAGAAGCCACCTGATTATATCTTGTCCTTATGGGGTTGGGGGAAGGAAGAAAAGCTGCCCGTGCTTGATCCAGTGACACTGATTATTCCATAGTGCAATATGGCAACAAGGGCAATGGGCTTTGCATATGTGGAAGTGGCAGCATTTAGGGGGCAGATGGTAAAGACAGCCACTATTTTGTTGCATGCTTATTGTGCATCAGGCACTGTTCATTATTTTAAGGTTATTGATTGCCAAGCATTTTCTGGGGTTCAGGAATCTGGGAACAGCTTGCTAGATTGGTTTGGCTCAGGGTTTTTTATGAGGTTGCAGACAAGCTGAGAGGGTTGCAGGCATTTTAAAACTTATCTGGAGCTGGAGGATCCACATCCAAAATCATTCTTGTGGTTTTGGCAGGCCTCAGTTTCTCATCATGCAGGCCTCTCTATAGGGCTGCTTGGCATAGCAGCTGGCTTTCCCTGAAGTTAGTGATCCAAGACAGAGGGATCACTTAAGGTGAAAGCCATAGTCTTGCATAACCTAACCTCAGAAGTGAAATGTCTTCATTTATGCCATAGCCTATTGTCACACAGAACAACCCTCAAACAGCATGGGACTGCAGTACACAAGGGATCGCTAGGACCATCTTGAAGGCTGGATACCACAACTTCTAGAAGACAATATGCAGTAGATATTTTACCAATGAGGAAACTGAGGCACAAAGAAGATACAGAACAAATGGCAGTGTCAAGATTTGAACTGTGAACCTATGTTCCTAATCATTATACTTCACTATCCCTTCAAGTGGAGGAATAGAAGGCAGAGAGAAAATAAGATAAGTGTGTTTAAATGTCATCATTGTGGGTGGTTACGTAAAGAATGACATAGGTGGTGATCATTTGTATAGAACTTAGCAGAGCAACTCCTCTTATCAAGGGTAAACTTTATATCAGATGTATAATTAAAAGTTTATTTTCTCATTTTCCAGACAACAAAAGAAAATTCAGAAAGACTACATACTTTTCCCATAGTTGCACAATTAATACACAGAGGAGTTAAACTCAGTTCTTCATTTCTAAGCACAGGGTTTGAGTGTGCACCACAGCTGCTCTTTCCATTACACCAAAGAACAAACTGGTGTTTCCGATTCTCTGGAATAGTAAGTAAGGTAAAAACAGTGGGTAAGAGCACAGCCTGTTAACTGGTTACATGCGAAGTAGAGAAGGCCTGCTCTAAAGAAAGAGAGTTGCTGTTTGTCAGTGTTTCTTAAAGTATAATATACACATAGAGAAGTGCACATATTTAAAGGTATAGCTTATTGAATTTTTTAAATGTTTTATTGATTTTATAGAAAGAGGAAGGGAGAGGGAGAGAGAGAGATATATATAGAAGCATCGATGAGAGAGAGAGTCATCGAATTAGCTGCCTCCTGCACAGTCCCCACCGAGGATCGAGCCCACAACCCAGGCATGTACCTTGATGGAGAATCGAACAGGCGACCTCTTGGTGCATGAGAGGATGCTCAACCAAAGGGGCCACACAGGCAGGGCTAGCTTGTTGAATTTTATAAATGAAACAAACTAAATGAAAAAGCAGACATTATCATTCATCCCAAAATCCCCTTTGTTCTGCCTTTCTGTCAGGACCCCCCAGGCAGTCACCACTGTGTTGACTTATGGAAGCATAGATTCGTTTTGCCTGCTTTTGTAGTTTACATAAATGTAACCTTGTACTTTTTCATAATTTATTTATTCACTATACCAGGGGTTGGCAAACTATATCCAAATTTGGCCCACCTCCTATTTCTGTACAGCCTGCAAGCCAAGAATGATTTGTACATATTTAAATACTTTAAAAAATCAAAAGAATAATATTTCATGGCAAACAAAAATTATATGAAATTTAAATATGTGTTCATATATGACATTTTATTGGAACACACCATGCTCATTCTTTTTCATATTATATGTGGCTGCTTTCACGTTCCAATGGCAGTTAAGCAGTGCAACAGAGACATTATGTAGCATTCTATTGCTTTGCACTGTTGCCTGGCTCCAGAAATAGAAGTGATGCAATCATGACTTGAGTTTGCTTCTTGGCCTGCAGAGTCTAAATATTTATTATCTGTCCTGTTACAGAAAATTTTTGCTGAGTTCTGGACTATACTATTGATGAGTATTTGAGTAGTTTCCAATTGGATATTATGAAGAGTGCTGTTTTGAACATTCTGGTTCATGTTTGTAGTGAACATATGTAAGCATTTATTTTGGGTACATACCTAGGAGTGGAATTGCTGAGTACTGGGTTGTGTTCAGCTTAGTAGGTACTGCCAAAGTAGGTTGTAGTAATTTTAGACTCTAACCAACAGTGTATGAGAACTCTACTCGCTCCATATTCTCATCAATAATCAGTATTTCATTTCTATTTTACTTAACCATCTAGTGAATATGTCGTAGTAACAAGAGAATGTTTTTGAAATGATAATCACAGCAACCTTTATTTAGGCCATGCCAAATGCTGTGCTAATAATTGTACCTACATTATCACTTTATAGACAAGTTCATTTTACTGATGTGGAAATAGTGTTGAGCAAAGCTAAGAAATGTTAAGGTCACATAGCTATTAAGTGGAAAAACCACTCAGATCTGATTGACTTCATAGCCTATACCCTTTCTACTGTACCACATTCTCTCTCCATGTGACAGTTTAATAAGACATTACAACCTTGGAGAGTATCAGCAATGCGAGTGTCTTTAGCATTCAAACATTTGTAGGAAAAAAGGATGTAACACAGCTATGAAGAGTAGGCCTGGGGGAAGTATGGGCAGATACACTCTCATTCCTGCTGCCTCCACTACAGTGGTTAACTGCACGCTTCCAGCCCCCTGGCTGGTTATGTTGTTGTTACATGTTCTGACAGTTGAGGCCCATGGTGAAAAATGATAACAGATTTGTAATCTCAAGATCATCTCCAGATGCTGGTCAGAAGCACCTCTGGATTCATAAAATATTTGTCTTTAGTATTTCTTGAAGATGGATGATTGGTGGGGGGGAAAGTTCCAGGAAAATTTCAGTATAAATCATGGGGAATTTTTTCCTTTGGCAATCTGGAATGCATTTCTCTATTTCTTTAAGAAGAATAATGTGTGTATTAATAACTTGGTTGGAATGGGGTGCAAGCCGAGATGAGATGACCATGGAAATCATTATTGATGGTTTCTTGTAGTCAAACAATCTGTTCCCCCAAACCTGGAGTTTGTCATCTGTAGGTGAGTGACTGCTAAAAGGCCACATCTGAGTCACTTGCATGAGTCCCTTCCTCTCCATCTCAACTGCTATCTCTCTACCCAGTGTTTTTGGTTATCTGAATTTCAAAATGCTCATATCAACTTTCTCTCCACACAAATAAGCATTCACATTGACATTGAGGTTGTCCCATTAATCTGATTATGCCATTGCTTTGATAAAATACTTCTGAGGACTCATTGTTGCCTATAGCAGTGTTCTCCAATTTTTTATAGGTATATAATTGACTCTCTGATCTTTTTTTTTTATTCTGCACTACTGCCTACCCATGAAAATTGTATTTATTTATGAATATATATTTTCATACTTATATATGAGATGTTTACTTACAAATTTATATACTTTCTATATAAACTTTTAAGATATACATTTTTAAAAGAATGAGATAATATATACCAGGGGTCAGCAAACTTTTTCAGAAAAGTACCAGATAGAAAATATTTTAGGTTTTATAGTCTAGAAGGTCTCTGTTGCAACTACTACTCAACTCGGACACTGTAGCATAAAAACAGCCATATGTAAACAAATGGGTTTGACTGTGTTCCAATAAAACTTTATTCTCAAAAACAGTCAGGAAGCCAAACTGGCCTTGTGGTCCATAGTTTGAGGATGCCTGATATACACATTTGGCTACTTCAGATATGATCAAGGTAAAATGGGATACAGGAATTCAAATGCTTCTGACTCGCTTCTTCTGTCTCCACTGTTCATCTATTTTGTTCTGCCTAGAACTGCAGCAAATTGCTTTGCAGACTGCTGCTAGCAATAATAATATTAAGGTGAATATCTGCCAGCAACCTGGCCCAAGTTTGACATGTTACTATCCAGGCACTTACACAGAGAGCCCTATTCATCTCTTGTTCTCGAAGGAATTCCCTGGAAGGCATTCACTGACCCAACTTTGTGTGTCCCTCACCCCCTGTTTCAGCAATGTTGTAATATTGCTTGGCAACTTCTACCATAATCACAGAAATGGAGAGAAGAGGGGAAGTTCCCTCAAAAGGCATAATAGACTAACAACCTTCTCAGATATCTTCTACCATAAAGAGAAGCACAAAGAAGGAAGTGATTATCACAATAGGATCATTTTCAGAGAGGAGAACAGCTGTCTTAAAAAAAAAAAAAAGAATGTGAGAAATTAACTGCTAAGCACCTATTGTGCACATCACACAGTTTTATTTTTAAGGCAATTGTTTTCACATCTCTTTTAGCACCTTTGTCAGAATGAATGAGTTATGGTACCAAACAACTCTACAATTTCAGTGACTTAAGGAATCAAAGATTAATTTCTTGCTCACATTGCACGTGTCTCGTGAGTTGGCCCAAAGCTCTGCTCCACCCTTTCCATCAGAAACACAGGTATGCTGAGCATTCCCTAACTTTCTCCCATCGCAGGGAGAAAAGAAAGTGATGAATCACGCAGTGGTCTTTAAAGGTTTCCTCCTGGAAGTATCACACATAACATTTATTCACATTTAACTTGCCTAAGCACTTAGCTTCAAAGGGAGTTAAGTTGTGCAATTAAGCTGTGTATTTGGATTATATTGTTGATATTATTTCCATGCTACCCTCCTGTAGGGAGATTATACATATGTCCCCAACCACTATTTTATTAATATCAGACTTGGACAATTTAATACACATAAGCAGAAGTGATGTGTTACATTTGAGCAGAAAATTTAGAGCTATCCAAATGGTTTGTTGTTGTTTTCCCTTTGTCATAAGAAGATGTCCCAAATAAGAGCTATTTCTGCAACCTAAGTTTTAGAATGAGGAAAATACATGGAGTGGAGCCATTTTCTACTTACAGACAATCATAACAGCCCTGATAAATAATCTTGTGTTGTTGTAAACCACTGATAGTTTGAAGTTAATATTTGTTATAGCAGCATAACCTAGAAAAATATGAGCAGTACAGAGAACCAGAAATATCAATAAATAGCCCTCATGACTAATAAGACCAATCCTTCTATTGAAATTTTTTTCTTTACTCTCTTTTGTGCCCATATCATATACTACACCCCTCTTGAAGGAAATGCTTCAAAAGTCTGTCTAACCACTGCAGGAAACACAAAGTGCAAGATATCTGGGTGTGTTTATTTACTTAAGTTACCATAACAAATACCAAGAATTATATTTGTTGGTTTGAACAACAGATATTTATTTTTGCACAGTTCTGGAGGCTAGAAGTCCAACATCAAGGTATCAGCAGGGTTGATGTCTTCCAAGGCCTCTCTCTTCAGCTTGTAGATGGTAATTTTCTCCTTATGTCTTCATGTGGTCTTTTCTCTTGCTTGTCTGTATCCTAATCTCTTCTTATGAGGCCAGTCATCATACTAGATTAGGGCCCACTTATATTAACTCATTTTACCTTAATTACCTCTTTAAAGACCCTACCTTCATATACAGACACATTCTAAAGTACCAGGGTTTAGGATTTTAACATGAATTTTAAAGGGACACAGTTCATAACACTGGATAATATGCAGCAATCTCTTCCTCAGAGCACTCAGTAAGATGGTCTCTTTATTAGGTCCAGATGTGGCTTCTCTTGATGTGGATACCTCTGTACTAAAAAGACAAATTATCTATCCTCCACACACCCAATATATAACAGAATAGAAAAACCACAACAAAAAATCCCATTTGGAAAATAAAACTATGGAAGACACATAGCAGATACTGTCCCATAGTAAATCTGAAATCCTTCTGGGCAGAAACCTTGAAGGTCCCTACTTAGGAGTGGAGAATGTGTCTAAGTTATGCCCTGAACTTACACTCAGAAAGTAACTCCCTTGTACTTTGTTCTCCATTGTCCTTGGCTCTAACCTCAGGAGATTATTATTTTTCCATTTTTTTTCTTTTCAGCCATGTCTGAAGTAGCTATTGGGCAATATGTTCTGAGGTTGAGGGTACTAACATGTTTTATCTGTCCACTGTCTGCCCATAAAATTTAGTGGTTTCAGAGATTCTTTTAAAGCTCAATCAAAACCTCTTTTAATACAGTCAAAAAATGTTTGTTGTTATTGTTTTGTTGGCAGTACAACTAACCCCAAAGTTTGCCAGTTTCCTATTTCTCCAATGACAGTCAGTTTTATGTGCAGATGAGCCAGTCATCACACTTTCAGATAATTTATTTTGTATTCAAGAAGAACATGGATTGTAGGGGTCAGAGAGAGGAGTGTAATAAGATGAATTGTGTCCTCCCAAAATTCATATGTTGAATTCCTAAACTCCTTAGAAGAAAAGGAGATTAGGACACAGAAGGCCAAACAAATGAAGACACTGAAAGAAGATGGCCATCAACCAGCCAAGGAGAGAGACCTCAGAAGAAACAACCTTGTCAACATCTTTATCTTGGACTTTAAGTCTCCAGAACTATGGGAAAAAAATCTGTTTTTTACTTGCCCAATTTGTGATACTTTATTATGGCAGTCTTCTGGGTTGGCAAAACCTTTCTTGACAATCTGTAGAATGCATTTGCAGTACTCAGAAACATCATTTTTAAAAGAACAATCATTGTATGGGAGGCAAATGCCATGAATACTTCATTTTCCATTAGCTGGGCAAGGTCAACCATTTTTTCAACTTTTATTGTGGATCCCATGAATTGCAGCAGGATGAGGCAGCAAACCTGTCCCAGCAGGCAGATCACTGAAATTAAATACATATGGATTTAGTATTTGTTTTCTGTTTGTCCCCTCTGAGTTTTGTTCTTCTATATCCCCTTTCTTGCCTTTTTAAAAATTATTTTTCTAATTCAATTTTAATTTGTTTTGCCACTTAGTACTTTGCTTTATATTTTCTTAGTGGGTTTTCTAGTGATTACACTATACATAGTCAACGTTTCACTCTACCTGGCTTGACATTGTACTATTTCATGTATAATATAGAAATCTTGCAATTATTTAAGTCCATTTAACTCCTCACCATCCTTTATGTTTTAGCTGCACATATACTATCCTATATAATAAAGAGGGAATATGCTAATTGACCCTCATGCCGTCGCAAACGTGGTGGTACCCACAACCAATAAGGAGGGAATATGCTAATTGACTGGCCCACCCTCAAAGATGGTGGCGCCCACGGCCAATAAGGAGAGAATATGCTAATTGACTAGCCTGCCCTCAAAGATGGCAGCACTCACAGCCACAAGATGGTGGCTCTCAGTCCCATAAGCCCTGCCGCGGCAGCAGGCACGCAGCAAGGCCTCCAACGTCTCCCAGTCCCCTCAGACTCCCAGCCCCCCAGGGCTGGCCTGAGGCGCAGGCAAGCCTCGGATGGCAGCTGCCCAGCCGCCCAGGGCCAGCCGAGGCTTGTGCTGTCGGCAGTGGCAGCAGCACAGGTGTGATGGGGCATTGCCTTCCCCTGATTGCCAGGTCGCATCCTGCCCCTGAGGGCTCCTGGACTGTGAGAGGGGGCAGGCTGGGCTGAGGGACACCCCCTTCCAGTGCATGAATTTTCATGCACCAGGCCTCTAGTCCTATATAATCCTATATAATAAAGAGGTAATATGCAATTTGACCCTCACTCCCTTGCACAAGATAGCTGCCCCCATGTGGTCAAAGATGGCCACCACAAGATGGCCAGTGAGGAGGGCAGTTAGGAGTGTCCAGGCAAGCAGGGGAGGGCAGTTAGGGGTGAGCAGCCAGCAGGGGAGGGCAGTTAGGGGTGACCAGGCCAGCAGGGGAAGGTAGTTGGGGGGGACCAAGCATGCAGGGGAGGACAGTTGGGGAGACCAGGCCTGCAGGGGAGGGCAGTTGTGGGGGACCAGACCTTCAGGGGAGGACACTTGGGGGCAACCAGGCTGGCAGGGGAGGGCAGTTGGGGGGACCAGGCTTCAGGGGAGGGCAGTTTGGGGGGACCAGGCTGGCAGGGGAGGGCAGTTGGGGGCAATAGGGCCTGCAGGGGAGCTGTCAGGCATCAATCAGGCTGGCAGGGGAGTGGTTAGCGGGTGATCAGGCTGGCAGGCAGGTGAGTGGTTGGGAGCCAGCAGTCCCGGATTGTGAGAGGGATGTCCGACTGCCGGTTTAGGTCCGATCCCTGTCCGGCAGTCGGACATCCCCTGAGGGGTCCCAGATTGGATAGGGAATATAATTTTTGTTTTATAATATGACATGCATTTTAAGGATTGTAAGAGGAAAAAATAGCTTTTATATCTACCTATATATTTACCAGTGTTTCCCTTTATTCTGAAGAACTTTT